>NC_060085.1:52731878-55650251 GCF_922984935.1 Meles meles | reverse complement strand
AAGACAGATGCTTAACCGACTGAGCCACCCAGGTGCCCATATAATTATATTTTAAAATAATCATGTTTTGAACATTTAGAGTGTTCTATGCTCCCTATTGAAAATATTGTTCCTCTTTGCCTGAACAATCTTTTTAAAGATTTGTCTGTTCATTTGAGAGAGAGAGAAAGAACATAAGGGGGAGCGACTGAGGGAGAAGCAGACTCATCACTAAATATGGAGCCCTGTGTGGGACTTGATTCTAGGATCATGACCTGAGCCAAAGTGATGCTCAATGGACTGAATCACCCAGGTGCCCCTGCCTGAACATTCATTTTTTTTTTTTTAAGGTTTTATTTATTTGAGAGAGAGAGAGGGCATGGAGGGGGACAGAAGGAGAGGGAGAAGCAGACTCCCTGGTGAGCAAGGAGCCTGATGCAGATCTCAGTGCCAGGACCCCAGAATCATGACCTGAGCTGAAGGCAGGTCTGACCCATCCAGGTACCCGTGCCTGAACATTCTTGAAGAGTGACTTCTCTAGCTCACTGAATATATAAATACTAGGTTTAGATTAAAAAGAGAATTGAGTTGCCTGAGTTGAGTTTATCTAGTTAAGGTATTAGTGAGAAGTGAAATAGAATTAAAAAATATATATGGAAATATAATTGGTATGTGGTGGGCCAAAAACTTATAATTCTTTTTTTTTTTTCTAATTTTTTTTATTTGAGAGAGAGAGAATGCAAGCAGGGGTTGCTGCAGAGGGAGAGGGAGAAGCAGGCTTTCTCCTGAGCAGAGAGCCCAGTGGGGGCTTAATCCCAGCATCCCAGGATCATGACCCAACCTGAAGGCAGGTGCTTACCCAACTGAGCCAGGCTCCAGAAACTTAGAATTCTTAATTGGCTTGTAACTTCTTGGTTATCATATTTAGGTGTTTTTAATATACTTGTGTGGTTTCTTGTGGTTGGGTTGAGGGCAGGTAGAAATTCTGGAGAGGGCGTGAGGGTAATCTGTAGGAAAGGGGGAGAACACTCTGTTTTAATTTTTTTTCTTTTATTCTTCTTATTGTTATTACTAGATACCATTAGGGAGCAATTATTCTAGGAACTGTGAAAAAATATGTTCTGTGCATTATTATATTTAATTTTCATAACTCTAGGAAGTAAGTCTCATTGCCATTTTATCAATGAGGAAACTTAGACTTGTCATCTAAGACTTCACCCAAGGATTACGCAGCTAGTAAGTATCTTTAAGTAACTGGCTCACTCCAAAGACCAGGGTCTTAACCACTGTGCTAAATTGTCTATTTGTTAATAAGACAATCTTGTCCAGGATTAAAAAAAACAAATATCCCATTGAAGGTCCAGTAGCCTAGGAGAATCTGTTTTCTAGCATAAACATATGTGACTCCTTTTTGGAAAATTACTATGTAACACTTTATTCTTTTTGAAGGAATCTTCATTAGGAGAAACAGTTTCTTACAATTGGAAGTGCTAGAGATTTCCAAGCATTTTTGCGAGCACATAACAATTTTTTAAAGTCAGGTGGTATGTAGAAGGCTTTAAATAAATATAACCTTTGAGAGGAATCCCTGAATTACTACCAGGTGCTCACTGGCCATTCTCACTTTGATCCTATTTTTCACCTTTATGTGATACTGTTTCTTAGTATTTTGTATTTGTGGGTTTGCGTGTTCATTCACTGACGAAACCGCTTAAGCCAAGGCACTGTACCTACCTGTTCTTTGTAGTCCCCATGCTTTTAGTAAGGTCCTCTTTCTTTGGTCGTATTTATGGAGTAATACCAGGAACTTTGGTACAACTGTGTGACTGAGGAGAGGATGTTATCTCCTCTGGTAGATGTCTACTGAGCTTACTTGATTATGTCTTTCTCAACTCCTGGGTTTCTTATTGATTCATTTGGTCAGTAGTGATGTATAAAACACGGAGGTCAACAGAAAATTTTCTTTTGAGCGTGAATGACTGGGTTGGGAAAAGATGTTGCTAAATCACGAATTCCCTTAGGAGGTGGCTGAAAAAATGTTGTCCCTTATAAAATAGCAGCATGAGAAGAAATAATGACTTCAAGAATAGAACTGTTGAATAAATTTTCAGTGTAGCAAAGCATAAAGTATGTGTTACCATTGAAACCATCTCAGATGACCTACAGTGAAGGAGAAAGAGCATAAACTGGAGACTTTTTAAACCTGAAAAACATGATTAAGTTTTATTTCTAAACTGTGTGTTTTTCATTTTTTCTAGAGAGATTTAAGATTGACTCTGGGGGCAGATGAACAAAATTTGACATACCAAGGGAATTTTTTTTATTTTTAAATTTTTTAATAAACATATAATGTATTATTAGCCCCAGGGGTACAGGTCTGTGAATCGCCAGGTGTACATACTTCACAGCACTCACCATATCACATATCCTCCCCAATGTCCATAATCCCACCACCCTCTCCCTACCCACCTCCCCCTGGCCATCCTCAGTTTGTTTTGTGATGTTAAGAGTCTCTTATGGTTTGTCTCCCTTACCAAGGACATTTTTAAAAGAGATTTTATTTACTTATTTATTTTGAGAGAGAAAGGGAGAGAGTGAGCATGAACAGGGGGAGGGGTAGAGGGAGAAGGAAAAGCAGGCTCCCTGATGAGCAGGGAGCCCGATAGTGGGACTGGATCCCAGAACGCTGGGATCACAACCAGAGCTGAAGGCAGACGCTTAACCGACTGAGCTACCCACGCACCCCATATTTTGGCTTTTTCTTGATTTTTAATGATCTTAACAGGAATTTTCTTCAGTTGATTCGTTTATTCTGTTTCTTATTCCTCTGCTGTTTGAGGTTATCAGGAATTTTATTTTGATAGTTTTTTCTATGCTTGGTTCTCAGAAGGAAGTCCCTTGTAAAGCTAAGTATGAGGTAGCTGACATCGTTCAGAGTCTTACGTGATGAAAATGAAAAACAACTTGAAGTGTATGATATTTAAATTTCTTATAGATATGTTTGGGGAGAGAGTGAGGATTGTCATAGGAGGAAACTTAAAATAATTTCTTAGTTTGAAATGAATATACAGAAGAGAAATTTTTCCCCCCTTTTGGTTGTCCTCACACCAAAGTATTTGGGAGACACTCACTCCCTGCCCCTCAATTTTCCTCACGTGTCTCATGATGTTTTTCTAGGGTTTTCAGGGTACTTCCCCCTAATATTTCAGGACTCTTGCCATTGTGCATTCTTAGATTTTTGGGGACATTTCTCTGGACTCTTTCTGGGAACCCTGAAAGTGCTTCAACCCGTATCAGTGAGAGTTGACTGGGTGATCAAATGTTCCCTTCTTCAGCTTCAGTGGCAAGGATTTACCTCCTCCCCTTTACTGGTTGTTAACTATTCACTTTTGATAATAGATACCTGATTTATACTTTATAGCATTTATTTATGTATCTTTATTTTAAAAAGTATTTGGGAATTACAGGCTTCTTAGGAAAGCTGGATGTCTTTCCTCACCTTCATCTTGAGATAGTAATTATTCATGGGAGTAGAGAGTAATCTTTTTGGGAGCTGGTGAGAATATCTATAGACAAACAGATGTTACTGTATTATCTGTAGTTCATCAGGATATTTCCCCTCATTTTTTCATCTCTTAAAATGATTCTTCTGTTTTTCATTCTCTGTTATTTATACATCTTTAGCAGGCATGCGCGCGCATACAAACACACACACGCCATGAGACTTAAGGCCCGACACATATAGAAGGAGTTCTAGAACATTCTAAATACACTGTGATTCATAATACAGGTTTGCTTTTAAAACAGGTACCCCCTACATGTGCTGAATAACTAGCCTCATAAACATCCTCTCCTCTCTCCATTTTTCTTTTCTGGAGGGACCAGGATATGTCTTCAGAATAAAGGGAGGAGTCTAATTTTTATATCATAGGTGGCATCAAAGAAGGAAGTACTTTGAGGGTTAAGAGCTTTCATTCTTACTAGTTCATGAGTTAAGTCAGAAAGCTGAAATAAAGGATTCTATATCAGCTACCTTCTTATACCAGATTTTGGGATGCAGATCAAAACATGCAGGTGATTATAAGAGCACAAGTAGTATTAGAACCAAGGCAGAATGAACCAAGGTTGTTCTTATGGATACCTTTCAGGAATGGTAAAAGAAGAGGGAAGAGGCTGGAATACAAGGTAAAAACTACCAGTGCACACCTTGAATTTGATTTGTACGTTCCTGAAAATGAAGTTGAAAAAAAACAAACAACCCACCCTAATGTTGGGTATTGTCTGAATTTATTCCTCCATCTGCATTATATGCATAGGATTTGTAAGTTTCAAAAACATTTCTATGTTCTTTTTGTATAGACATAACTAATATAAACTCTCTGGATGCTAAATGACAAGTAGTCCACATTCTGCATGTCTATTCCTGTATCCTCATTCACTCCTAAATTCATGACAGTGTTATTTAAACCTATATTATTTTTTTAGATTTTTGTAGGTTTTTCATAGATACTCTATATCAGGCTAAGGGATTTCCCTTATCTCTTAGTTTGTTGAGAGTGTCATAAATAGACATTTTTTGAATTTTCATTGAGTGCTTTTATGGCATCTATTGTTATGATCATGTGGTTTTCTTATTAGTCTGATAGTGTGAATTACATTCATTGCTTTTTTTTAGTGTTCAGTTAGGTTTGGATTGCTGGGGCTAATATTTTGTTAGAGGTTTTTATGTATATGTTCGCTTGGTGTATTGATCTGTAGTTTTTTGGTAATGTCTTTGTCTTGGTTAGTATTAGAGTAATGTTGGCCTCATGAAATATAATGTTCCCTCCTTTTTTCTGCAAGAGATTGTGTAGAATTAACCAGTAAAACCATCTGAGTCTGGAGTTTCCCTTTTTTGAGGAGCTACCACTACAGATTCACTTTGTTTAGATACAACTATTCAGGTATCTATTTCTCCTTGTATAGTTTTTGTAGTTGTGTGTCAGCTTTGAAGGAATTGGTTCATTTCATCTAGGTTGTCAGACTTACGGTCCTAGAGGGGTTCCTTGTATTTATTATCCTTTTAATAGCTGTTGTTTCAGTGTTAATGTCCTCTCTCTTTCATCCTGTTAGTGGTAATTTGTCTTTCTTATTTCTTTGTTAGCCTGGCCAGAAGTTGAAGTTCATCAGTTTTATTGATCTTTTCAAGTAACCAGCTTTTGCTTTCATTGATTTTAATCCATTGTGTTTCTGTTCTCAATTTCATTGATTTCTGTTCTGGTATTTTTGGTAAGATGTTATTTTTAAGTAATCCCTACACCAGGCATGGGGCTTAAACTCAACCCTGAGATCAAGAGTTGTGTGCTCCACTGACTGAGCCGGCAGGTGCCCCTATTTCTGCTCTCATTTTTATTATTTTTATCCTTCTGTTTGATTTAGATTTAACTTGCTCCCCTTCAAAGTTTCTTAAGGTAGATGCTTAGGTTAGTGATTTTAGGTCTTTTCTAATATATGCATTTAAAACTGTAAATTTTTCTATGAGTATGTTTTAGCTGCACAAGTTTTGTTGTTTCATTTTCACTTACTTGAAATACTTTAAAATTTTTTTCTGGGGTGCCTGGTTGGCTCTGTTGGTTAAGCCTCTGACTCTTGATTTCAGCTCAGGTCATGATCTCAGGGTCATGAAATTGAACCCTGCGTTGGGCTCCATGCTGGGTGTGGAGGCTACTTAAGATTTCTCTTCCCTCTACTCCTCCCCAGCGTGCTTGCTCGGGCACTAAAAGAGTTTTTTTTCCTAGACTTCTTTTACCCATGGGTTATTTAGAAGTATATTGTTTAATACCCAGATATTTGGGGAAAATTTCCCAGATCTTTTGCTATTGATTTTAATATAATTTCATTGTCGTCTGAGAATGTGCTTTTATCATTTTAAAAAATGATTTTTTAAAGATTTTTTTAAAATTTATTTGACAGAGATCACAAGTAGGCAGAGAAGCAGGCAGAGATAGAAGAGAGCGGAGAGCCCGATGCAGGGCTTGATCTCAGGACCCTGGGATCATGACCTGAGCTGAAGGCAGAGGCTTTAACCCACTGAGCCACCCAGGCGCCCCCCAAAAAACGATTTTTTAGAAAAGATTTTATTTGTTTATTTGACAGAGACACAGCAACAGAGGGAACAGAAGCAGTGGGAGTGGGAGAGGGAGAATCAGGCTTCCTTCTGAGCAGGGAGCCTGATGCAGGGTTCGATCCCAGGATGCGGGAATCACGACCTGAGCTGAAGGCAGACACTTAACGATTGAGCCACCCAGGCGCCCCTAAAAAATGATTTTTAAGGATCACCTGGGTGGCGCAGTCAGTTAAGCATCTGTCTTTGGCTTGGGGTCCTCCCTCTCCCTCTGTCATCCCCCACCCTGTGTTCTCTCTTGCTTACTCTCTTTGTCAAATAAATAAAATCTTAAAAAAAAAAAAGATTTTTAAGATTTGTTTTATGGCCCAGAATATAGAATATCTTTGTGAATGTTCCAAGTACACTTGAAAAGAATATATATTCAATGTATGTTCAGCAGTTGCTGGGTGAAGTGTTCGTGAATGTTACTTGTTAGGTGGTAATACTATTGAGGTCTCCTGCCTGATTTTTTGCCTACTTGTTTTAACAGTTATTGAGTTGCAAGTCTTTAGCTATAATTATGGATTTGTCTGTTTCTCCTGTTAGATCCATTAGTTTTTGCCTTTTATTTCAAAGCTCTTTTTTTAGGTGCATATGTATTTATGATGATTATATCTTCTTGGAGAATTGACCCCTTTATCATTTTGTAGTGGCCCTCTTACCCTTGACAGTCTTTCTGATTCTGAAGTCTACTTTAAAATTGATTTGGTTCTATTAACCTTTTGATGAGTATATGGTATCTTTTTCTGTTGCTTTATCTTTTCCTACCTAAATCTTTATATTTAGTGGGCTTTTTGTAGATGGCATTTAACTTGATCATGCTTTTTCATCCATTCTGACAATTTGCCTAACTGGTGTTTTTAGACCATTCACATTTAAAGTAATTATTAATATATTAGATTAAAACTTACCATTTTGTGAACTATTTTCCATTTGTTGCATTTTTTCTTTTTTTAAAAAAAGATTTTATTTATTTATTTTAGAGACACAGAGAAATATCATGAATAGGGGGAGGGGCACAGTGGGAGAGGGCGGAGCAGACTTCCCCCTGAGTAGTGAGCCCCATGTGGGGCTTGATCCCAGGTCTTAGGGATCATGATTGATCTAGAAGTGGACACTTAACTGACTGAACCACCCAGCTGCCCCTATTTGTTGCATTTCTTTGTTTTTTCTTCTTTTGTCTTGTGTAGTGTGAATTGAGCTTTTTGTTAGTATTCTTATATCCTCCCTCCTGACTTATTTTTACTTACTTAAAATGGTTTTTAGAGGTGCCGGGATGGCTCAGTCAGTTAAGCATGCAACTTTTGATTTTGGCTCAGGTCATGATCTCAGGGTCATGGGATCCTGCCCCATGTTGGGCTCTGTGCTTAGTGGGGAGTCTGCTTGAGGATTCTCTTCTTCTGCCCCTGCTTGGACTCTCTCTCTCTCTCTCAAATAAATAAATACATCTTTAAAAAAATGGTTTTTAGGGCACCTGGGTGGCTCAGTGGGTTAAGCTTCTGCCTTTGGCTCAGGTCATGATCTCAGGGTCCTGGGATCGAGCCCCACATCGGGCTCTCTGCTCAGCAGCAAGCCTGCTTCCCCCTCTCTCTCTGCCTGCCTCTTTGCCTACTTGTGATCTCTCGCTCTCTGCCAAATAAATAAATAAAATCTTTCAAAAAAATGGCTTTTAGTGGTTGCCTTTGGTTTTATAGTATTCATTTAAAAATAACCTGAGTAACCTTCAAATGATACCACTTCACATGTAGTGAATATATCTCAATAGTGTATGTTCCTAAATCTTCCTTTCACTGTCACTGTTGTTACATATTTCGTTATAAATGCTATAAATCCTCAGTACATTGTTCACTACTTTAAACAATTGTATTTTGGAGCAATTAAAAATATGAAAAAGAAGATATTTTATTTTACCTTTTTATTCATTTTTTTGTATAGATTCAAGCTTCTTACCTTTATCATATTCCTTCTGCCCAAAAAACTACCTTAATATTTCTTATAGGGTGAATCTGCTGGCAATGAATTCTCTGTTTTTGTTTGTCTGGGAGAGTATTTCTTCTTCATTTATGAAGGATGTTTTCACTTGATGTAGAATACTTTTGGGGCAGTTTTTTTCTTTCAGCATTTCAAGTTGTCACTTAACTGTCTTCTGAACTTGAAAAACTTCTGACTGAAAGTTTATTGTAATCTTATTTTTATTCCTTTGTGTGTAATATGTTTTCCCTGGTTACCTTTCAGCAGTTTAATGCCTTCCAGCAATTTAAATATGATATGCCCCAGTGCAAGTATTTTTGGGGGGGAAGACATATCTTCTTTGTTTTTTGGAGTTTCTTAAGTCTGTAATTAGGTATCTTATCACTAATTTTGGTAAGTTCTTGGGCATTCTAATATTTTTTCTTCATTCTCTCTCCTGACATTCTAATTAAGTGTCTGTATGTTATACTGTTTGATAATTTCCCACATTTCTCATATATTCTCTCCTATTTTATTTTCCTACTATATTTTCTTCTTTACATTTCAGTTTGGGTGTTTCTCTTAGCTCTCTTTTCAAGTTCATTGATTCTTTTTTCAGCTGTTTGAAGTCAACTAATAATCCTTTATTTGTGTGTTTTTATTTCTTTTTTTTTTTTTTTTTTTTTATTTAAAGATTTTATTTATTTATTTTGACAGATAGAGATCACAAGTAGGGAGAGAGGCAGGCAGAGAGAGAGAGAGAGAGAGAGAGAGAGGAGGAAGCAGGCTCCCTGCCAAGCAGAGAGCCTGATGCGGGGCTCGATCCCAGGACCCTGGGATCATGACCTGAGCGAAAGGCAGAAGCTTTAACCCACTGAGCCACCCAGGCGCCCCTGTGTGTTTTTATTTCTAAATTTCCATTTGATTCTTGATTTCCATGTCCCTGCGAATTTACCTGTCTGATCTTGCATGTTGACTATCTTTTCCATTACAGTTTTAAACATATTAAGCACGTTTTAAACTACCTGATAGTTCAAAATCTGTGTTGTATCTGAGTCTAGTTCTGATGATTGCTTTGTTTCTTCAAGCTGTGTTTTTGGCATACTTTAAAATTCTTTTCTGAATGCTGGACCATGTATAGAACAGGAAATACTTTTATATGCTTAGAGAAGACTGTAGATTTCCTTCTGCTAGTCCTTTAAGGTGGAATTTGTGTTAACTTGTTAGGGTTTGGGCTGTGTTTGAAGTTTATTATTGCTGTGGTTACCAGAGTTGATACTTATTTCGCCATGGGAGCCCAGAGACTTCACATTTTCCTACTCTCCTTTGTCTCCTGAGTGTCTTTTATCTCCTTGGTTGGCTTTGGATTTTACTTTTGTGCTGTTTCTCAGAGTCTGTCTCTTGCAGCTATATTCCACTGTTATTGTTAGCGCTTGTTAGCATGGTGATAGAGGGTAAGAGGAGTTCTGTGATGGTCTGTTAAGCTTCAGATTTAGCCAGGTACTAGAACCTGGGTCTCAGAGGTTTGGCCTTCACAAAACTTTACATGCCACTTCCTTGGGTAGAGCTTCCCCTTGTTCTTTTTACCCAACTGCAGTATCTAGGTTAATTTTTTTAGCCCTTATTTTGGTCATGTTTTTTTTTATTTTTTAAATTTTTAAAGTTTTTTTTTTTTGAGAGAAAGAAAGAGCACGAGCAAGGGGGAGGAGCAGAGGGAGAGAAAGAAGCAGACTCCTGTTGAGCAGGAAGCCTGATGCACGGTTTGATTCCAGGACCCTGAGATCATGACCTGAGCCATCCAGTTTCCCTCAAGGTTTTTTTTTTTTTTTTTTTTTTTTTTTTTTTTTTAAGATTTTTAAAAATTTATTTTTATTTAAAAAATTTTTTTAAAAATAATTAACATATAATGTATTGTTTGTTCCAAGGGTACAGGAAGGTGATTCATTAGTCTTACACAATACAGAGTGCTCACCATAGCACATACCCTTCCCAATGTCCATCACCCAGCCACCCTATCCCTCCCATCCGCCTCCACTCCAGCAGCCCTCGGTTTGTTTCCTGAGATTAAGAGTCTCTTATGGTTTGTCTCCCTCTCTGGTTTTGTTGTTTCATTTTTTTTTCCCCTCTCTTCCCCTATGTCCTCTGCCTTGTTTCTCAAATACCACCTATCAGTGAGATCATATGATAATTGTCTTTCTCTGATTGAGGAGCAGAGGGAGAGAGAGAAGCAGACTCCTGCTGAGCAGGAAGCCCCGTACGGGGCTTGATTCCAGGACCCTAAGCTCATGACCTGAGTCACCCAGGTGCCCCCAAGGTTGTGGTTTTTTTGTTTGTTTATTTGTTTGTTTGTTTTATCCCTGTAATGAGAAAAGCTCATTAATTTATCAAGAGAGAGAAGGGCAGAGGTGGGAGGAGACGTGGTTGGGAAAGAGAGAGAGACTCTGAAGTAGACTCTACACTGGGCATGGAGCCCAGCTCGGGGCTAGATCTCACGACTGGCAAGATCATGTCCTGAGCTGAAACAAAGAGTCGTAGCCACCCAGGTTCCCCTAGCCAAGGTTTTTAGAGCTCTCTCACTAAAGATTACATTAAGGTCATTGTTAATTTAGAGAGATTGTGAAGATTGAGTGCCAGTATTCTTCATCTCTTTTTTCCCCCAGTTATAGTGGGATTCAGCCAGTGTTCTCAGGGTTACAGGCCTTGATGAATTTTTCTTTGCAGACTAACCCTTTTGTTCCAGAGGGAGATTGGAGGAACTAGGTCTGGGCTGATGGGCATTGCCTGTTCTACTCTTCTGGCTCCATAGGGGTGAGTGACGGCAAGGTTGAGGAGTTTTTCTGCATTATCTCAGATCCCCCCTGCATTAAAGATTCTTTTCGGGTTCTTGGAGAAAAAGCCTCAGGTGGAAACTCTCTTACCATTGTACTCACCAGGGGCTTTACACTCTCATGTTAGCCCACATTCAGTATTAAGCCGTTTATCAAAATTTGCGGTTTAAGTCCTCCTAACTCCATGCTCTTGGGACAGTATTTCCTTTAGTCAGAAAGAAAGCTTTCCCTCCAGGGTTTTAGTTTGTGCAGCCTCTGTGTTGCTCCCTGTTGTATTTTTAAAGTGTATGTATGTAAGTATGTATATTTTTTTGAGTGTAGTTGACATACAGTGTTAAATTATTTTTAGGTGTACAGTTTAGTGATTTGACAAGTTTATGTATTATGCTACATTGACCACAAGTGTAACTACCATCTGTCTCATTACATCGCTATTACAGTGTCATTGACTGTATCCTTATACTGTCCTTTTATTTCTGTGCCTTATTCCCTAACTGGAAGCCTGTATTTCCCTCTCCCCTCTCAAGCATTTTGTCCAACCTCCTATCCCTGCTGTATTGCCTAAAGGTTGGATCAGAAAATGGAGGGTGGAGGGGGGAGTGTGAATCTTTCCCTTCGCTGAACATTAGGAATCCACATTGTGGTCAGAGAATGACTTGTGAAACTTACCTTAGGGCTCAGTATATGATCAGTTTTGATAAATGATCTCTCAGTACTCAATATTTATTTCCGCATTTACTTGGTAGTGTAGGTTTGGTTAATCATGCTATTCAAATCTCTATTTTTATCCTTTTCTTCCCTCTCTCTGGGTCATTTGTTCTGTCAGCTACTGGTATTCTGACAGCTACTGGTATTAAAAGTTGCCTTATTATGATTATATTGATATTTTTTACTACTTGTAATTCTGCCAACTTTCACTTTATATATTTGAAGGCTATGTTACTGCATGTATACAAATTTTAATTTGTTATATCTTACTGATAAGTTATACATTGAATCCTACAAATGCTTTTTTACATTAGAGTCTACTTTAGTAGTATTAATATGGCTAGAGAGGCTTTCCTTTTTTGTATGACCTTTCCATACTTTTCTTTTTTTTTAAGATTTTATTTATTTATTTCACAGAGAGAGAGAGAGATCACAAGTAGGTAGAGAGGCAGGCAGAGAAAGAGGAGGAAGCAGGCTCCCTGCTGAGCAGAGAGCCCAATGCGGGGCTCATCCCAGGACCCTGAGATCATGACCTGAGCTGAAGGCAGAGGCTTTAACCTTAACACTGAGCCACCCAGGCGCCCCATCCATACTTTTCATTTTTAACTGTTTTCTATCTTTGTGTCCTAGGTGTGATTCTTGTGAACACCATAATAGTTGAATTTTGTTCTTTATTAGTGTAATTATTTTTATCTTTTGATCTGATTGCATTAGTGTAATTACTGGAATATTTGGGTTTAGATTTGACCTCTTACATTTTGCTTTTTATATGTTCTACTTGTTCTGTGATTTTTCTTTCACTCTTTTTTGCATTCATTTGGGCATTTTAATTCTATATTTTCTTTCTATTTAACATAGTAGTTAAATACTATTTTACTGTTTTTTAAATGTTTACCCTAGAGATTGAAATATGTATTTTCTTCTTTTTAAAAAAATGTTTATTTTTCAATACATAATAATAGTCATAAGACACAGAATTCAAAAGGTACAAAAGATTATATGATAGGAAGTCCTGCCTCATGTTGACCCACCAGCCACTCCATTCTTCAGCTGCCTCAGGAAATGTGTATCCACAAGTACAGTCATCTAGCCTCCCTTTTTTTTTTTTAAAGATTTATTTATTTATTTTAGAGAGAGAGTTCAGGTGTGGGTGTGCACAAGCAGGGGGAGAGGAAGAAGCAGGCTCCCTGAGAAACAGGGAGCCCAATGCAGGGCTTGATCCCAGGACGCTGGGATCATGACTTGAGTCAAAGGCAGACAGACACTCAACTGAGCCACCCAGGTACCCCCATCTTCCACTTTACTGGCTCCCAAACATACTGTGTTTACTGGTTTTCCAGCTGGGAGTCTTGGTCCCTGCTTATTCATCTTCTCAACTTTGAAAGCTCAGTTTAAGCCTCTTTCTCTTTTTTTTTTTTTTTTAAAGATTTTATTTTTATTTATTTGACACAGAGAGAGAGATCACAAGTAGGCAGAGAGGCAGGCAGAGAGAGAGGAGGAAGCAGGCTCCCTGCGGACCCTGAGATCATGACCTGAGCCGAAGGCAGCAGCTTAATCCACTGAGCCACCCAGGCGCCCCAAGCCTCTTTCTCTTAATGAAGCTTTCCCAAACAAATATAATCTTAACTGATCTTCTAATGGTAATTGCAGTTTTCCTTATACCTTTTAGCTTTAATGATATTCTTTTGTGCTATTTTCCTTAAGTTTCAAGTATGTAAATTTTACTTTCTGTCCCAGATTGTGAGTTCCTTGAGGGCAGGATGATATGCTTTCATTTGTGTAATGCTAAGCACATAGCAGATACCCCCAAATACTTGTCTAATTAAATTGCCTCTCTGATAGTGGCTGTGTCAGATCATTTTCCACAAAAATTTGAATTCTTATGCCTCCTGATTCTCAGTTGTTCATGGTAGTTACAGTTTTCAGAGTTCGTTTTGAATGCAAAATTGCAGATATAGAATTGCAAGGTACTTGAAAAAATGCTTGCATATAATTTGAGTCTTGTTTATGTACTTGCTTTGCATTTCATGTTACTTGAAGATTAGAATTAATAGCCATTCCTAATTCAGTATCATAGTGTAAATCTATTCATTGCTACTTAATGACATGTGTACTTCCTTAAGTACTAACAAGTTAACACTCTTTTTTCTAAAATATCTTCTGTTATTTATAGTTTTTCTTGATTATATTTTCAAAAAATTAGAGAATACTGAAAAATACTAGAAAAAATGACCCTACACCTACCAGTGAGAGATAAATGTTAACATTTGTTATACATCAACTCATTTTTTTCTATGTAAATATAATAGCTTCTCCCCACCCAGTTTTTCAATTTATAATTCTTAATGTTTGCTTTTCAGCTTGTCCTAAAAGGATTCCTGTACACCTTAGAAGTGCTTGAGGAAGAGTGATAAAGGCAAGTATATAACTCTTAATGGTTAGTAAAATAACTTGGTTCATAGACCACCACACCCCCACCACTGCCCCTGGCTCCCTGCGCTGGAAACGGGCTAATAAATCCTTTCCCTCTTGGGGGAAAAAAAAGAAAAAAAGGCTTTGATCACCTTATCAAAAGAAAAAAAAAAACATAATTTGTATATAATTTGAATGGTTTTCTAGAGAACCCTCCTAAACATTTGCCAGACTTTTAAAACAATTTTTAAACTTATCTCTGATATTCATTCAGAGTAGCTTGTTTCTTGGCTGTGAAGTAATGGTGTAATATGTCTTCGGTGAAACTGTTGTAGAAAAATTATTAAAAATTCTGAGAATTTAACAAAGTTCTCTGAAATGCCTTCTCTGTAAGTAGCTAGCTACCTTTTCTTTTTCCTACTTTGTACTCCTTCCCCTTGTCCCCTTTTTTCCCCATACCCTTTTGCTCCCTTTTTCTAGTTTACTTGTAAGAACTTTAAGAACTTTACTTTTCAGAGAAGCTGAGTGAATAAAAGAGAAGCCAACATTTCTTACGGAAACACACTTAACTGTGCAGTTGAATTTGTTTGTATTAAACCAGGTATCTCAATATATTATTTGGAGAGTTGTATAAACTGTGCAACTGTTTACTCATTTGAATTTGCTATCTTAAAGAAGAAAATAGGAGTCCTATTTTTTTCAAAATGGGTATTTATTATTAAAAAAATTATAAAAACTGACTTTTTATTACTCAAATTATGAAAATTTTAAAATCATTTGTTTCAAGCCTCCAAAAAAGTGTGCTCTGTCTTTAGTCTTCAGTGGCGATACATTTTGATGATATAGAAAATAACTCACAAGCATTCCACAGAACTTTGTTAGAATGTACAATGATATGACAGAAGCCCTAAAGGGATTAAAAAAAATTTTCAAGTAAGTATTCCTGAAGTTAATATAAATGGGTTACAGAATAGTTAACATCCGTGTGTAATTTTGCAAAGCAAAAATGATTAGTTTGTATGTCTGCATTTTGTTCCAGTCTTTCCAAAACACTTTTAAATGCAAAACCTGACAATTTTCCAGTTACCTGAAACTTCAGATATCTTCGAAAAACTGTGAAAAGCAGTATCATTTAAATAGTGGTTAACTGACGGGTGTATATGCAACTGACAACAAGCACCGTCACTGTGACTCAGGCAGGTCAGAGCCCCCAGCTGAAGATCCACAGCAGAACCAGAGGCAGCCTCTCTGACAGTTAAAACAAAAAGGGCCATGAGAAGTGGGTATGCAGCTCAGGGACATCCACGTGCTTGCTCGTGGAGGAAAAGGGTCAAAATTAAAGGGGCCTTCCTTAGGAGACCTAAAAAATTCTGGCATTACTGAATTCATTCAGTGCTTGCATTCTTACTGTCAGCAATTTTTTAGTTAATTATTACATCATCACTGGTATTTTGAGCACAGTATTTCATGTTCCTTAATATTTGGCGTATTGTTGAAAGGTAATCTTAAAGCTTTTCTGTTGGCCTACAGACAATTTCAGCAAGCTTCAAAATTTTGACCATATTTCTCGTTTGTATTGATATCAGAGCAATAATGTAGATGTACATTGTAGTGTAGTGTAGTGTACAATGTAGTGTAAGTACTAGTACATCGTAGAGGCAATGCAACAGGTTGTTTGTTTTTCAAAATTCTTATCTTACAACTTGATATTTAAAGCTCAATTTAGGTTTCTTTAGGGTTCCATGCTAAGTAAGCCTCTGCTGGTTAGTATAATTAAGGAATATCTTGGCTTTACAAATCCCAGAATTCATTACTTTTCTAATATATAACCTTTGCAGCTGTATAGATGGCCTGTGTAAGCTTTGACTTGACACCCTCTTTCGAGGTTTTCCTAGGAATTCTGGCATTTTTCGTTTGTAATCAATCATCACTTTCATTTACTTGAAAATAAAAATGATGTACAAATGCTAGTGAAATCTCAAATGAAGTTATTGATAATTAAAATATACTATGTTTTCCTTTTTTAAAATAAGAAGCTTGATACGTTTATAACACTGCCTAAAGAAACAAGTTTACTGATAAAAACTTTATATATGAGACAAGTAGGTCATTTGGTTTTCCAAATGGTAACCTTGATACCATTCCTTTAATCATGGTATCTTTTAATCTCATGGAGGAACTTATTTTATACTTTTTGTTTCCAAAAACAACAAAGTCAGTTGTATTGTTGAGCTAATACAATACAAATAAGGAAAATACTAAATTACTTCCTTATTATCAGTCTGCTGCTTTCACATCCTCCCATCTTCTTAGGGTCTACATTGCCCAGCACAAGAGATTAGTTACTGGATTATCTTGGTTACATAGCTCTTATTCTCTGAGGAGCTCAATGCTTTGCAGAGTGGAAGTAATTCAATAAATATTAGTCTGCTCTACGAACTCATGAGGGAAGTGAGTATAATTAAATACATGTACTTTTGGCAACATTTTTGCCCTCAAGGAGCCCCAGAAAATTCCAATAAAGACCCAGACAGTCATTAACCTAATAAGGATTAAGGGATTCTTTCTTGGTTCCCCCAATGGGAAGAGGAAAAAACAAAAGCAATGTGCAATCAGGACAAGGGTAAGAAGCCCCAGTGGTATGGCAGGATTTCAGCATGGCCACAAATAATTTGAGCAAAAGGCAGTGAAATTTCCCATTCTCTCGACTGCTACTCATTTGCTTGTTTGGGAGCAAAGAATTTTGTGATATTTGAAAAGTAGGAAGGTACTGGTGAGTGACAAATGTCTTTAAGTCTGTCACAATGTTTAATGTTCCTGAATCACGAAGAAGTCAGAAGGTGGGGAAATAGTCGAAAAAATACGGACAGCTGAGCCACAGTGATAGTACCATATACATGGTAAGAGGGTCCTCTTAGAGTAGTTACCATGAGGAAGATTCTAGCAGGTTTGCGTTTGGGGCTCCATTTCAGGACCCGGGGATCATGACCTGAGCTGAAGGCAGCCGCTAAGCCAACTGAGCCACCCAATGCCCCTCGCAGTGAACTCTTATATCTAGCTAATTGATGCCTTTTAGATGGCTACTTGGTGGCAGGGATTCGCCATATCCCCAGAACATGACCACCAGAGGGCCTCATTTGTAGTGACTTAGGCTGTTCAAAGTACTTGGTAGTGAAAGGAGTTTTAAAGCTTGTTGAACAGAAAGGTTGAGGGAAAATAGGGAAATAACTTCCTACACCATATTTTGTCCTCTCTAGCAGGTTCTGTGCATTAATACAAATTTATATATTTGCAAAAACTCAATACAAAAATACTACCTATTTCTTTCCATTAAGAAAAACCTCATCCCTACCATATTCCCCTCCTCTTTTTTTTTGCATGTGATTCCCATAACCATGGCAGTTATGTCAACTTTACATTTCTTAGTTTCAGCTTCCTTTTAATTTCCTGCGTTTAATATTGGTGTGTGGTTGCATTTTAACCTTTCTTTTTCTCTACTCTTCCATCACACCCAGTTACTGTGTTATTTCTTTGCTTTTGAAATTGTGTGGATATGTGGGAAACTTCTGTCAGAGATGATACTATTCAAAGAAAGGGATATCTTTGAATCTCTTCTTTTTTTGTAGGGTAGGGTGGGGGTGGGGACCAACTCCAGCTGACCAACACTTGTCTGTTTGAGATGTAAACTATCTTGCCTCTTGTTCCCCACCTCTGGAGTGAGTCTGAAATCTCTTTTCTGATAGCTGGTACTGAGCAAAAGCTCTAGTCTCTCCAAAGACAGATTCTGTCTGGATCATTTGCTCAGATGGTGCCAGACTGTCGTTTGTGCTTCAGCAGAGAATTCAGCTTACAAGATTTTTATTTCCATTTTCTTCTCCATAGAGCAAACGTGTCACCCCTATTTACCAGTGAACTTGATAAATATGAATGATACCAAGAAATTCCTCTTTTCCACTAAAATCCATATGCATTTGGATTAGGATATCCACTTCTCACTATTGTTCTTTGAATTTACTTTGCTGAGTTTCAACATATGGATAATTAACTGTGGTTATGAGTGAGAGGAATTAAATTGTCTCAGCTATACTGTGTCTACTGAATGGTCTGTTCCCTCTTGATTTCCCAAGTAATGGCTGTTCTGTCAACAGTTACTGTGGTTTCCATTCTAGGATGACTCCTCTAGTATCCGATTCTTCATATATTGAAACTTGTAGGGATTTTTTTTTAAACATTGCTGTTTTCATATGCTGTGTACTTGTTTCTGAGCTTTTTCTCCTATTCTAGAAAATAATCATTACCCACCATCTAGAAAACTGTCTTTTAATCTTCTGGTTAAAGATTGCTTAATGATAGTGCCTATGTGTTTGGCTAGTGGCATGTTTTTCTTTAACACTGGAGATTTTGCATGGATTTATAATAAGAGGCTCTTTTCTTTTCTTTCTTTCTTTCTTTTTTTTTTTTTAACATTAGATAGGCATGAAGCCTCCGTCTCACAGCTGCATGTGTAGTTACTGTTGAAGCAAATGCCTACCTAATTTGACAGTCTTGGTGTGTTATAAAGTTTTTGAGTTTGCAAATAAGCGTATTAAATCTACTGATGGAGCCTTCAGGCAGTGAACAGTTATATGAGGACCCTGATCCTGGAGGCAAATCCCAAGATGCAGAGGCCAGAAAGCAGACAGAATCAGAACAAAAGTTGTCTAAAATGACCCACAATGCTTTGGAGAACATTAATGTGATTGGCCAAGGCTTGAAGCATCTCTTCCAGCACCAGCGCAGGAGGTCATCAGTGTCTCCACACGATGTGCAACAAATTCAGGCAGATCCAGAACCTGAAATGGATCTGGAAAGCCAGAACGCATGTGCTGAGATTGATGGTGTCCCCACCCACCCCACAGCTCTGAATCGTGTCCTGCAGCAGATCCGAGTGCCACCCAAGATGAAGAGAGGGACGAGCTTACATAGTAGGCGGGGCAAACCAGAGGCCCCAAAGGGAAGTCCCCAAATCAACAGGAAATCTGGCCAGGAGATGGCAACTGTTATGCAGTCAGGCCGACCCAGGTCTTCATCCACAACTGATGCTCCAACCAGTTCTGCTATGATGGAAATAGCTTGTGCTGCTGCTGCTGCATGTCTGCCAGGGGATGAGGCAACTGCAGAGAGGGTAAGTCTGCTAGATTTCCTTTTTCTCCAACCTACAATTCTTCGAGCTAGGATTCTCCGCACTTAATCTTTGGTAACTAAAAAGAGATATCTCAGCAAGTATCTCAAAGTTGTGGTAAAAAATAGTTTTATTTATTTTTTTCATTAAATAAATGAGGTGATAATATTTATTCTGGCTGCGGCACCTGGGTAACTCAGTGGGTTAAGCCTTTACTTTCAGCTCAGGTCCTGGGATCGAGCCCCACATCAGGCTCTCTGATCAGCAGGGACCCTGTTTCCCCCTTTCTCTCTGCTTGCTGCTCTGCCTGCTTGTGATTTCTCTGTCTCTGTCAAAGAAATAAATAAAATCTTTTAAAAAATATTTATTCTGGCTAATGACTGGATGCTTATAATTATATTCCTGTTTGCTTCCTAACATATTGGCATATCTTATTTTACTGTTTTGCTAAAATCTTCAGTATCTTTCATGTCTTTTTTATGTTAAAAGGCTTAGTTTTATGGTAGAGGAGCAAAGATGCTTTGTTCTTGTTTTGGTTTTGCACATGATTTGACTTTCTAACATTAATGAAGGCAAGAAAAGTTCTAGAATCTGGGTTTTTCTGTGCAAAGCACAGATAGATACTAAATTGCTTGTAATTTTCATATACACTGTACCACATCATCAGCATTCAATATATATTTACATTCTGTAGCAGAGCATATGCACTCTTATACTTTTTTTAAGATTTTTAAAATTTTTTGAGAGACCATGAGTGCATGAATGGGGGGAGGGGTAGAGGGAGAGGGAAAGAATCAAGCAGACTCTGCACTGGAGCATGGAACCTGACGTGGGGCTTTATCTCATGATCTTGAGATCAGTACTTGTGCTGAGACTAAGAGTCGGATGCTCAAGCGACCGAGCTACGCAGGTGCCCCTATAATTTACTCTTCATAAACAGGTTTTTTAGGTCTGCCTGGATGGGACAACTAGGCTTAACAAATTTAGGGGAAACTCTTTTCATAAAACTTTCACTTCATGTCTTAGTTATGGTTAGTTGAGGCATATAGAAGAAATAGCTCTAGGGTTTGAAAACACGTACATGTAGTGGGGCAGGTAATGACAGTGAGTGAACTCATGTCACGTGACTTGGACAAACTGAAGAGTTTAAGTGCTGTCTAAAGGGGCAGTATCTTCTTAGCTTTACCTGATTGTTGTGATTCAGGACTATGAGCCCAGTCTTGCCAGGTCTTCTTATTTTTCAAGAGAAACTTGAAAGATAGCTTAGTACTCTCTTGATTTTTGACATATTATGGAAGTCAAACAACACATTTATGGGCCAAGTCTGCCCTATAAGTTGCCATCTTGCTGTCTTTTGGCTTTACTTTTATGTATTTCTTCAGGTTTTGATTGGTCAATTGCTTTCATTCTGTGTTTGTTTCTGGCACAGGTAAATTTATTTTACTGGACATTTTGCCTGGATCCAAATATTGAATCACATACCTTTAAACCCCTCCTGTTTAAATGTGACACTAAAAACAAGCAAACAAGTAATGGACAGTAAATCACTTCAAGAAGTTAAGCCTATCCAGATAACATATCTACCAGAATAACATAATCAGGAGACTAAAGATTCAGATCATTAAAATTCAAGGTATAAACGCAGAAAAGTAATACATAATTATGTGCATCATAGTTATCTTTGAAATAAAAAAGATATTTGGTCATTGACAAAGGACAAAAATGTTGACAGTAAAAACTAACAGTGCAACTATATAATTCGTTTTAATCTGTACCAGAGAACACGAAGACATTTTTTCACCAATATTTATTTATTTTAGGGAGAGTGAGTGAGCGAGCGAATGAGCAAGCATACTCATGCATGCTCAAGCATGGGGTAGGAGTGAGGTGCAGAGGAGAGAGAGTCAGGCAGACTCCATGCTGGGCACGGAGTTTGATGCTGAGTTGTATCTCACAACCTTGAGATCATGACCTGAGCTGAAACCAAGAGTTGGATGCTTAATGGACTGCACCACCCAGGCGTCCTTAAGAAATTTTTTTTACTAGTGATTCTGGGATTATAGACTTTTATGTTAAAGAGAAAATTATAAGTAAAGCATATTGTACGCATTTATATTGTTTGGAAAAACTTCATAGAGGGGTGCCTGTGTGGCTCAGTGGGTTAAGCGTCTGCATTCGGCTAAGGTCATGACCCCAGGGTCCTGGGATTGAACCCTGAGTTGGGGTCCCTGCTTAGTAGGGAGTCTGCTTATCCCTCCCTCCCTCTCTGTACTTGTGTCCCCTTGTCCCCATGATTTCTCTCTTCACTCTCAAATAAATAAAATCTTAAAACAACAACAACAACTTCATAGAGAGTCAAGGGAGAACATATAAAAAAATTGTTTCGGTGGTGGGTAATGGGGAGGGCACGTTTTGCATGGAGCACTGGGTGTTGTGCAAAAAGAATGAATACTGTTACGCTGAAAAAATAAATAAAATGGGAAAAAAATTGTTTCTTTAATACATGTATTTACAGTAAAACCCACCAATTTGATTTTTTAAAATTTTAATTCCAGTGTAGTTAATATACAGTATTACATTAATTTCAGGTGTACAATTTAGTGATTCAATAATTCCATATATTACTCAGTGCTAATCAAGATAAATAATTACCTTCCCCTGTTTCACCTGTACCTCCCCACCCCCCTCTGGCAACCAACTGTTCTTTATAGTTAAGAGTTTGGTTTTTTCCCCCCTTTGTTCTTTTGTTTTTTAAATTCCATGTATGAGTGAAATGATTTGCTATTTGTCTTTCTCTGACTGACTTATTTTGCTAAGCATTATCCTGTCTAGATAGTCCATGTTGTTGCAGGTGGCAAGATTTCATTCCTTTTTTTATGAGTGAATAATATTCCATCGTGTGTATATGCCATATCTTCTATATCCACTTATCAGCCTGTGGTCACTTGGGCTGCTTCCGTTACTTGGCTATTATAAATAATGCTGCAATAAACATAAGGGTGCCTATATGTTTTCAAATTAGTATTTTTGTATTCTTTGAAGAAATACCTAGGAGTGCAGTTACTGGATCCAATGGTAGTTCTATTTTTAATTACTTTAACTTAAAACCAATGCCTTAACTTTTTAAAATACAAACCTACTGATTAGGCTTCTATTCCTTTCTTGTGCTCATTGCATGGACTATAATTTCCATTTTAAAAATTTTTATAAAGTGGAGTGATAACCTGGTAACACTTGGGAAGCAGCATGGGTCAGACTCTTAGATTTTTTTTCCCCAGACTCTTAGATTTTAATAATCTCTTGAAAGCCTTGCCCACTTTAACTTCATTTTTAAAAAATTGTGCTTTTTAAAAAATGTTCTTTTCTTGAGTCTTTCCAAAGCACCTTAGGTTTCATGAAACAAGAGCCCTTTTTATACTCTTATCTTACTGATTTATATAGTACTTAATGAAACTGTTTAATTATAGTGAATATAACAAAATGATGTGGGAGTATGATGTATTTATGAAAGTGTACCAGCCATGAACATTGATTATCCTGTGAATATAAATTCTGCATATCTTTCAGAGAACATGGAGAGTTTAAGAGTGATATAGCAAGTTGATTAAGTGGAGATTAGTCTGGAGACCTACTCTGTTGTATGTTAGTAAGACAGAGTGATTGTTTCAAATTCTAAATACTGGCTTCTGGTTTTTTTTTTTTTTAAGATTTTATTTATTTGACAGACAGAGATCACAAGTAGGCAGAGAGGCAGGCAGAGAAAGAGGAGGAAAGCGGGCTCCCCACTGAGCAGAGCGCCTGACGCAGGGCTCGATCCTAGGACCCTGGCTGGGATCATGACCCGAGCCAAAAGCATAGGCTTTAACCCACAGAGCCACCCAGGCACCCCAGTGGCTTCTGTATTTTTGTGTCTTTTTTTTTTTTTTTTTTTTCTCAAATGTCTGAGGATGAAATGTTTTAATACTGGTGATAATTGTTTAAGTATGCTGATATTTCTTTTCTTTTTTTTTTTTTAAGATATATTTATTTGAGAGAGAATGAGAGAGGCAGAGAGAGAGAGAGAGCATGGGGGGTGGAGGTCAGAGGGAGAAGTGGACTTCCCACTGAGCAGGGAGCCTGATGCGGGACTCATCCGAGGAGTCCAGGATCATGAATGACCTGAGCTGAAGGCAGTCGCTTAACCAACTGAGCCACCCAGGCGTCCCAGTACACTGATATTTCTGTCCATATATGTTAACATTCTTATAGACGTGCATGTCCATGTACCTGTGTACAAACGTAACCACCTAAGACAAATGTGGAATTGATTTTCCAGTATATCTATTGTGTTTGAAAGCCACCTGCGTCTGCTTTAGCCATCTGCCACATAACCAGTCTAGTTTTCAAAGTAGTGTCTTGGCCTTTAAGCTAGATTCTTTTTTAATTGAGATTTGGGAGTACCTGTTGTTCACCTTTAAAGTTCTCCGGAGTATCTGAAAAATTTCTGATCCTAGACTCAGTGAACTTACAGTCTAGTTGGAGGAGTAGCAAACAGTATAAAACAGTATCTGGAGGCATCTGGGTGGCTCAGTTGTTAAGCATCTGCCTTCTGCTCTGGTGGTGATCCCCTGGTCCTGGGATCAAGTCCCTGGCAGGCTCCCTGCTCAGTGGGGAGCCTGCTTCCTCCTCTCTTTCTCTGCCTGCCTCTCTGCCTACTTGTGATCTCTCTCTCTGTCAAAAAAAAAAAAAAAAAAAAAAAAAAAAAAAAATCTGAAGTGAGTAGAAAGCTTAGAGGAGGAGTAAGGGGTAGCTGCATTGATTTGGATCTTACAGGAGAAATAGGATTTAGATATATGAGTACGTGGGGGATAGAAGAAAGGGTTGTTTCAGAAAGGGGAATGAACAAGGAAAATGGAATTTATCGGCAGGATAGTTAATAGAGTGGTCAAAGAAAAATTCATGTCAGCTGCCTCAGGTCCTTTTTGGAATGAGAGTATAAACTTGTCTCTCTTTTTTCTCTCATATCATCTATTCAGCATATTTGACCAACTTCTGAGTGTCTGTTTTATGCAAGGTAAATTCTGATAAATGCTGTGCTGGACACACAGGTACATAACACTTGATTCCGATCTCGTAAGATTTTTTAGAACTAGCCAAAAAGAGAATATATACAGATAGAAGAGCAAGTAATTTATGAATTTTTTTTTTAAAGATTTTATTTATTCATTTGATAGACAGAGATGACAAGCAGGCAGAGAGGCAGGCAGAGAGAGAGGGGGTAAGCAGGCTCCCTGCTGAGCAGAGAGCCCGATACGGGGCTCGATCCCAGGACCCTGGGATCATGACCCGAGCCGAAGGCAGAGGCTTTAACCCACTGAGCCACCCAGGCGCCCCTAATTTATGAATTTTTAACAAACATTTTATTTATTTATTTGAGAGAAAGAGAGAACACTCCTTGAGGGTGTGGGCAGAGGGAGAAACAGGCTCCTGCTGAGCGGGGAGGGGGAGCCAGAAGCAGGGCTTGATCTTAGGACCAGGGATCATGACCTGAGCTGAAGGCAGATGCTTAACTGACTTAGCCACCCAAGTGCCCCAGTAATTTATGAATTTTAATAAAGCACTTTAACATAAATTATCTCACTTGATCTTCTTAGTAATTCTATGAGATGGTAATGATGGTCCTTATTGTAATTAATTCACAAACTAGGAAGCATAAATGATTTCAGGGTCACATAGCTTGTAAATAAGGAGTGAAACTTTTGATTTCTATAGGCTAGTTCTCTTTCTTTTCTTTTCCTTTTTTTTTTTTTTTAAGATTTTATTTATTTATTTGACAGACAGAGATCACAAGTAGGCAGAGAGGGAGGAGGAAGCAGGCTCCCTGCTGAGCAGAGAGCCTGATGCGGGGCTCTATCCCAGGACCCTGGGATCACAGCCCGAGCCGAAGGCAGAGGCTTTTTAACCCACTGAGCCATCCAGGCTCCCCTAGTTCTCTTTCTTTAACACTCTGCTGCCCCCACATATAAGATAGGATAGAATGTGTTAAGTGCCACAGGCAATATAAAAACATGTGTTTAGGGAAGGAGTAATTAATTCTGTCCGGAGGAATCTGGGAAAGCTTTGAAAGAAGAGCTTGAGGATGTTGGTGTGGGTAATGGAGAGTAAGTTAAAGACTCCTCTAAGTTCAAGACTCTTGGGAATAAAGTAAATTAGTGTTTTCTTTTTTTTTTTAAGATTTTTATTTATTTATTTGACAGAGAGAGATCACAAGTAGGCAGAGAGGCAGGCAGAGAGAGAGGAAGGGAAGCAGGCTCCCCGCTGAGCAGAGAGCCCGATGCGGGACTCGATCCCAGTACCCTGAGATCATGACCTGAGCCGAAGGCAGTCGCTTAACCAACTGAGCCACCCAGATGCCCCAAAAATCCCACTTTAAGTCAAGGCCCCAGATAATTCTAGTGCAATCAGCCCATGAGTTTGAGAATCACTAGATCTGGCTTTGTAAGTCACAAGTCACCCACGCTGGCAGCCTTAAGAGTTATTTTGATCTCTTTCAGTCCTCAGTCAGACAGTCCCCAAACTGGCTCCTGTTCTCCATTCCTAAGTTAGTGCCTTAGATTGGGCCTCCATCCATCATCTCATTGCCCTTTTAGATCCTTTCTGTGTGCTGCATGTAGCCTGTGGGAACTATCTAAAACAAAGCAAATGATGCCATTTCCGCTGCTTAAAAACCTTCACTGGATCCACTGTATATGAGGAGTAAAGAAAGTTCCTTAAAATGACATGCAAGGCCTTCCACGATTTAACCCATGTGGACTTCTTTATCTCATGCCATTCCCTGCCTCATACAGAACCTAGCACTTGTTTCCCACACTTTGTATTCTTCTGCAGTTTTCATATTATGGTTAATACTTTTAGTCATTTATTTAGCAAATGTATATTATCTGATATGTGCTAGGCACTGGATATTATGGTGAGCAAAACCAGATGTGATTCTTGCTCTCATGGAGTTTATAATCAGATGGGGACACATATTAAAGAATCATTCAACACAAGTCTAAATTTTCAGCTGTGACAAGTGCTACTGGAGCCTGTCATAGGGACAGTTGACCTACTTAAGAAAGGCAGGGTATGACTTTCCTGAGGAAGTGAATGAAAGAGATTGACGGGATAAACTGAGGTTTATCTGAATGAGGTACCTGAGTTGCAGATACAAAGGCCCTAAGAAGGGAGGAGTTTTGCCGCATATGAAGGATAGAATGGCAGGTGTATATACTTGGCATGTGTGCACGCATGCAAGTGCATACTGGTTAAGGCTGCAGAGGTAGATAGGTGCAGTTCATACAGAGGTTTGCAGACAACGTTAAGCAGGTTTTTTCCACTTAAGGATGAGTAGCATCAAAGAATTTTAAGCAAGGCTTGGGGGCGGGGGGAGTGTAATATGAACTTTGTGATTAGAGATGAGCACTGTGCTAACAGCATGAAGAGTGGATTGGAGTAGATTTAGACTGAATTCAGGTAGATGAGCCAGAAGGCTATTATAGCAGTCCAGGTGAGAGAGAACAGTAATTTAAATCAAGAGATTGATGGTAGAAGTGAAGACAAGAGATATGTGAGGACAGGGTATCTTATATTCCCTGTGACTAAGGCTTCTGCCCTTGGTTTATATGTTCAGTGAATTAGTGAATAGTACATAGACATAGGGAACAAGAAAGGAGATCTAATTAGTGAGTTTGAGAATGTACATGGCTAAATCTTTGAAATGGAGTAAGCTTTCATTCATTCATTCATCAATATTTATTCAATATTACTATGTATTAGGCAATGTTCGAGGTAGTTTGGGTACCTCAGAAAACAAAACAGGCAGAGATTTCTGCCCTTACAGAGTTTTCTTTGTATTGAAGGAGATAGCATACATAAATATAATAAATGAATTTTATGTTGTAAGATGATTAAGTATTATGGAAAAAAAATAAAATGAGAGAACAGAGATCCAGAGTGTGTATGGAGGGGAGGTGAGTTGCAGTTTTGAAGCAGAACGATAAGGGTAGGCCTCAAGAAGGTGATATTTGAGTGAAGACTTCAGAAGATGAAAGAGTTAGTCATGTGGTGTGGGATCTGGGGGATAAGTATTCAAGGGAAATGAAGTAACCCGAGGGTGGGAGCCTGTCTGAATGTCAAAGGAATGGCAAGGAAGCCAGTGTGAAAAAGCTGAGTGAGCAGGGGACCATAGTAAGAGATAGATCAGAGAGGTCACAGGTGGCCAGATCAGGTAGAGCTTCATAAACATTGTAAGGACTAAATGAGATGCAGAGCCATTGGGTGTTTTGAGCATAAGAGTGGTATAATAATGTGACTTTTTTTTTTTTTCTTTTTAAGACTTTTTATTTATTTGGCAGAGAGACAGCCAGAGGGGGAACACAAATGGGGAGTCGGAGAGGGAGAAGCAGGCTTCTTACTGAGCAGGGAGCCTGACACATGGCTCCATCCCAGGACCCTGGGATCATGAGCTGAGCCAAAGGCAGATGCTTAAACTCCTGAGCCACCCAGGTGCTTCCATCTGACTTACTTTTTTAAAGAATCACTCTGACTGCCATGTGAGTAGACTGCAGGGAGTCTAGAAGGAGAATGGGTAGGAGTCTCTTGTAGAATCTAGGCCAGAAATGATGACAGCTGAAACCAGGGTCTTAGCAGCCTTGAACAGAGCTGTCAGATCAAAGCAAGAGAGTAACAGTGATCCATTTGAAGGTCCTGAATAGGATTTCCCCAGAAGGCAAGTGGAGTTGATTAGCAGGAGAGGGGTTCTCTATGAAGAAAGGATTAATGAGGGGCGCCTGGGTAGCTCAGTGGGTTAAAGCCTCTGCCTTCCGCTTGGGTCATGATCCCAGGGTCCTGGGATCAAGCCCCACATCAGGCTCTCTACTCAGCAGGGAGCCTGCTTCCCCCCCCTCCTCTCTCTCTCTGCCTGCCTCTCTGCCTACTTGTGATCTCTGTCTGTCAAATAAATAAATCTTAAAAAAAAAGGATTAACGAGCCTTGATGTAAATTTTATGCAAGAACATAAAATATCTTATTAAAAACCATTAAGTTATTGCAATAGATGAAAGACCCAATGAAAGAATAAAAGCTTAAAGGATGCCTGGGTGGCTCGGTTGGTTAACTGTCTGTCTTTGGCTCAGGTCATGATCCCAGGGTGCTGGGATTGAGTCCCACATCAGGCTCCTTGTTCAGTGGAGAGCCTGTTTTTCCCTCTGCCTGCAGCTCTCCCTGCTTGTACTCTCTCTCTGTCTGACAAATAAATAAATAAAATATTAAAAAAAAATAAAAGCTTAAGCTGGCTATGTAATGTTTGTTTTCATGCCTACAGGTTAGAGATAGGCCATGTTTTGAAGCAATGGTAACATTCATAGTGGTCCTGAAGTCAGTATACATTTTATGGTATAAATTGAGATTTTTTTTTTTTTTTTTTATTCATTTGACACAAAGAGAGAGATCACAAGTAGGTAGAGAGGCAGGCAGAGAGAGGAGGAAGCGGGCTCCCTGCGGAGCAGAGAGCCTGATTCGGGGCTCGATCCCAGAACCCCGGGATCATGACCGGAGCTGAAGGCAGAGGCTTCAACCCACTGAGCCACCCAGGTGCCCCTAAATTGAGATTATTTGAGTAAGTGCTTTGACATTTCAATGTAGTATATAGGTATGTCTCAGTATTAGGATGCTGTTAATGTTTAACAGTAAAGTAACATCAAGGGAAGAAATGGATGGTAGAATTATAGTTTAGTTTGGTTCCTTCAAGTTTTTTACATATAATCATTGTTTTGTGGTTAGTCAGACTTTGAAACACTCAGATTACTTATAAGATTATTAAGTCAGATTTGAGGATCCTTAATCCTCAAATTGAAGAGTAGAAAATAATTATCACCTTAAATTTTGCTTGATTATACTAGAAAACAATTTAAGAAGAAAAAGGCTTCTGTCCTGGATTTGGCATTTACTAGCTGAGTGATTTTAAGCAAGCTTATTACTTAACTATCTGAATTTTAGTGCTCTTGCCAACTTTGTTCTTTGAATCCATGGTGTAGGATATGAAAAACTAACTATACAGATGAAAATGCAAACTGGGTGAGTGCACCGAAAGCTTCCATGGTGATGTCTCTGTTTAAGTGCTCTTCTTTTATATCTGTTATTAAAACACTGTGGGATTTTGTTTTTTGGTTTTTTGCTATTGTTTGTTTTTCATACATTTGCTCAGTAAATATTTATGAGTATTTGACCCAACATTGTTTTTGGTCAGTGCTTTACGAACTTTTTCTGTAAATAGCGGTAATAAGTATTTTTGACCATCTGGTCTCTGTTGCAACTGTTCAGCTCTGCATTGTAGCATGAAAGCAGCCACCCACAATGTGTAAATGGATACCTGGGTTTGGCTGTGGTGCACATTGTCTGGGCCATGGCCCATAGTTTGTCCACCCTGGTCTTAGGTACTAAGAATATATGAGTGAATAAAACAAATAAAGAATATTTGTGGGGCGCCTAGGTGGCTCAGTGGGTTAAATCCTCTGCCTTCTGCTCAGGTCATGGTCTTAGGGTCCTGGGATAGAGACTCTCTGCTCAGCAGGGAGCCTGCTTTCCCTTCTCTCTCTCTGCCTGCCTCTCTGCCTACTTGTGATCTCTGTCTGTCAAATAAATAAATAAAATCTTAAAAAAAAAAAAGAATATTTGTCTTCGTGGAGCTTACTGTTTAGTAAGAGGTAAATAAAAATGTAAATAAAATAGTTATCCCCTACTTTTCAAAAGTTCACATTAAGCTTTTGCTTTTATGAAAGACCCATGTTAATGCTTGTTTGGCTAATGGGAAAAAAATCTGAAGAGGAATTTTGGTTTTACAGACAAAGGTGAAAAGTGACAGTAGCATTCAGTGTTTATTTTGCCACGAGCAGTTACAGAGGGCACATCCCTAGCAGTAATGGTGGCACTGCCAAACTCCTTTCCTTGTAACTACACTCAGCATCTCAGCATTAACCTCTCATAGCTTTGAACTGTGTCTGTGAGCATCTGTGTGTTATCTCAATTTATTTTGTGCATCTATTACTAAGATGTGTCCTAGGGTATCAGAAAAGCCTAAGGTTACTTTTTGAGTCTGGCGATGATCAGAAATTTTTCCACATGAATTAATGGTAATTGTTTCTTTGCTTTACATCATTTCAGCTTATAGAAATTTTCATATGAATGCTGTATTTTGGATAGTGTGAGAAATCTTTATACAATATGATAGTTGTGATGGAGATGAATTCGAGAGCAGGAAATTTTAAGCAGTTCCTTGATAATGGGGGCAAATATCTGAAGGATGGGAGGAAACCAAAGAGAGATCTAGGGGGAAAAGCAGGCCAGGCAGAGGGAAGAGCAAAGGGAAAAATTCTAAAAGCTGCTCTATAAAGAAATTTTACTGAAATTGGTTTTTCTTGGCATTGCTAAGGGGAAAGGATGGTAATACACATCAAGGCCATCAGTCATAACCTCTTGTCTATGCATGCCAGATAGGTGAGGAACAATACTTGGAACGGGTCTTACTAAGGATTTGATTTATGTATATTAAATTTATGTTGTATGGTTTAAATGTTAATGCTTTTCACATTTTGAAAAATTCAACTGGGTAAGATTTAAAGATCTCACTGGCTTTATTCAAAAATTCACAACTTAGGCATCATCCATTATAGCAAATTTAGGAGCTCTGAAGAGCTATACAAAGTTTTATAGACAGAAAGGACCAGATATAAAAAAGTTTCACTAGGCAAAAATTGGATTGATATTATGGTGTTACTTTCCCTGAAGGGAAATCTCAGAAGTTATTAGGCAGATTACCTAACGAATACTGATCAGGTAATTCCTGATTTGTTGGTTTAAGAGCACCTTTCTGGGAGAGGTGACTATAATTAGATTCTCAGGTTGATAACATGGGGTTTAATGTACATGACTCCATTTTGAGCCAGTTGTCTTGTTTTTAACAAACTTAGATCCCTTATATGTGGTTTTTAATTTTTATTTTTTTATTTTTTTAAAGATTTTATTTATTTATTTGACAGACAGAGATCACAGGTAGGCAGAGAGGCAGCCAGAGAGAGAGGAAGGGAAGCAGGCTCTCTGCTCAGCAGGGATGATGCAGGGCTCGATCCCAGGACCCTGGGATCATGACCTGAGCCGAAGGCAGAGGCTTTAACCCACTGAGCCACCCAGGCGCCCCCTTTATATGTGGTTTTTAGAATAGTCATGTCAGTTGCCTGTTCTCAGGTATAGTTTCAGGTACTCAAGTACCGTTTCTCCCAAAGTATATTTGTCCACTTTTTCACATTCTATTTATGTACACACTTGAATATACATAAATGCTTATACTATTCAGGCACATTTCTAAATATGGAACTTGAAGTTGTCTTTTTCATTAAGTGGGACATTTTCTTTATACTGAAGATTTTTTTATTCCACCAATAACTATTTCTTAAGTACTCCTGAGTTGGAGATTAGCATTTTGAGAGATATGAGAGCTATGTACAAATTGTGTTACAGCCTTATTCTCAAATTGCTTACAGTCTTAGGGGGTGGCAAGCTTTATGATTTACGTAAGTGGCAACTGAAGAAGCAGTGTGATGTGGTGTAATCAAGCCCAGAAGTCGGGGGCCTTCAGTTATAGATTCTGAGAATGACTTGTTTCTGTTATTAAATACCAGTGTGACCTTAAACAAATTAAATTCCATAGGTTTCATTTCCTTCATTTTTCAGATGAGGTCATTGTACTAAATAAGAAGTCACTTGTAATTTGAAAAGCCCCAAATTAAACTTGTACTTCACAGTCTTTTTCATGGCACACATAGAAAATGAAAATATTGGGGCACCTGGGTGGCTCAGTGGGTTAAAGCCTTTGCCTTTGGCTCAGGTCATGATCTCAGGGTCCGGGGATCGAGCCCCGCATCAGGCTTTCTGCTCAGCAGGGAGCCTGCTTCCTCCCTCGCTCTCTGCCTGCCTCTCCACCTGCTTGTGATCTCTCTCTGTGTCAAATAAATAAAATTTTTTTTTAAAAAGAAAAAAAAAAGAAAATTAAAATATCTGTCCAGCACAGCAAGGTAAAGTGATGACATGTTCATAGCTAGGCTAGGCTCTGCTTGGCCACCTGAAGGGCTGAGGTAGTATCTACCACATAATTATAACCCATCCTTGTGGTTAAAAGCTTTAATAGAGAGGTCAATATAAAATCTTATGTTACTGAATTAAGGGCCATAGAAGTTTAGAGACAGGGGGAGCTAAGTACAGGTTTGTGTTACTGATAGGGATTTTATAGAGCATGTGCTCCTTGGAGGTTGTCTTAGGAATATGAGGCACAGTAAGACGAGATCTTCTCCATCTTAAGACAACGTAATGCATGTAAATTTCAAGTTTCAAAATAACTGAGATGTACTTGTTTGTTTGGTTATGAGAAAGAGAGAGATCGCGCATAGGAGGTGAGGGGGAGCGAGAGAATCCCAAGCAGTCTCCATGCCCAGAGCAGAGCTCAACATGGGGCTTGATCTCACAACCCTGAGATCATGACCCGAGTCGAAACCAAGAGTCAGATGTTTAACTATCTGAGCCGCCCAGGTGCCCTGAGATATACTTTAGAGTTTTCTTCTTCTTGGAGAAAACAAAACAAAACCCCCAATTGTGAGTCTCTGGAGGGATAGGACCATGTATTCGTTATCTTTATTTCCTACCTAGCACCCTAAGCCCAGCTAACCATTATGATGTCTAGTAAAGCATTTAGAGGAAGTATTAAGAGAAGATTGGAAGAGTGTATAACTATATATAGCCAATTTTTTAAAATTTCTCTTTACGGGAGAGGAGTTTGATTTAGGATTATAACTGTGAAACTAATTTGGATGATGTGATTGAAAATAAGGAGCCCTCCGTATGGATTTTTGAAAGGTGGTTGTATATTAAATATGTATATATTTGTTAAATTTTTATTGTTTTATTTTTTAAAAATTTATTTGACAGAGAGCGTACAAGCAGGTGAAGTGGTAGGCGGAGGGAGACCTCTGTGAAATGTATTTTTGAAAATAGTTATGTTCGAGATGGAATGAAACAGGAAAAAAAAAAAAACAAGGTATCAGGGAACTCAGCTGAGAAGTTATTATCGTGTAGTGTAAGCATTTACCAGCTTCTGAAACAGCATTTAATTGTTTATTTCTGTGGGAAAAGTCCTTTTGAATGTCATTGTTAAAAATGGTTTATAGAAGAGACTCTTAATCTCACAAAACAAACTGGGGGTTGCTGGGGGGAGGGCAGTCGGGAGAGGGTGGTAGGGTTATGGACATTGGGGAGGGTATGTGCTATGGTGAGTGCTGTGAAGTGTGTAAACCTGGCGATTCACAGACCTGTACCCCTGGGGCTAATAATACTTTATATGTTTATAAAAAATATAAAAAATTAATAATAAAAAGAATGGTTTATAGATTCCCAGACCGGCCACCAAATTCCATTCCTCCAAAATCTAGGTGAAATATTATACACTATTTCACAATTACTGTGGTAACTAAACAGTGAAAAAATACTAATTAATGTTGTTTAAATACTCCTTTTTTTATAAAACAGTAACAATACATGAAATTTTTTTTGCCATGAATTTTGAGAAAGAATAAGCTTAATAAAAGGGAAATGTGAAGGTAATGCAAACTTTGGAAGCTAATGAAGGGAAAGTTCAAAGTTAGTCATCCTAGTTCTCTGTTAAGGTTACTATCACTTCAGAGCTCACTATATCATATTCCTGTTAATAGGTGAATTTAGAAAAAAAGAGTATGTTTTACTAGGTTGCAGTTAGGGAAGTTTTGTGGGTTACTTACAGTATGGACAGAGAGAAGGAGAATTTTTTTGTAATATTGCCTGGAAGGGGTTGGGACAGGCAGGTAGGGTGGAAAGGGAAGGTAGAATTACTCTTCTGGTAATCCTCTCTGTTTGGTGTCTGAGAGCCCAAATGTTGGGATGATTTCACACTGAAAAGACTGAACCAACCTGACAGAATCATGATTTCCAGGTCTGCATATGGATTTTCCATGAAACAGAAATGGACAGCTCTGGGCAGAGGACGAGGGAAAGGCACTGCCTGTCACCTTTCCCCATATTGGAGGTCCCATGTAGCACTGTCCCAGCTGCTTTTTCTGCTTCCAGGCTGGCACGTCAGGAGCAGACGCAGCTTCAGGCTGCTTTCCTGGGCCCATATCTCCACAAGGTGGAATCGGGGCTGGGAATGCCCACAAGGACTTCTCACCAAGGCCAACACTGGCTGAGACACAGAGAGCTCAGTGCCTGCTGCTTTCTGGAGTCCTTTTTTTTTTTTTTTTTTTTTTAAAGATTTTATTTATTTATTTATTTGACACAGAGAGAGAGAGAGGGAGAGAGAGAGAGAGATCACACGTAGATGGGCAAAGAGAGAGGCGGAAGCAGGCTCCCCGCAGAGCAGAAAGCCTGATGTGGGACTCGATCCCAGGACCCTGAGATTGTGACCTGAGCCGAAGGCAGAGGCTTAACCCACTGAATCACCCAGGCGCCCCTCTGGAGTCCATCTTTGGTTTAGCTCTTGAAAACCCTTATTCTTTCTCATTCTCAATCTCATTCTTAAAATTATTAAGATAACATGTAGATTTAGAATTTGCAGTTTACCCAGGGTTTATAAATAAGGGATTCTGCCTCCTTGGTAAGTCACAGCAGGATAGCATCCAGGTCTGTTCACATGAAAGCGAGTTTTTTGTTGTTGTTGTTTTTTAAGTATACTCCACGTGGGTTGAATTCACAGCCCTGAGGTCAAGACCTGAGCTGAGATCAAGATTGGGATACCTAAGTAACGGAGCCACCCAGGCACTCCCTAAAGGGAGATCTCTAAGATTGAATTAGCTGAGCTATGAGCACAACCTGACACTCAGGAGTACTGTTCTCCCAGTGCAGAAGAAATGAGGTGGTGGGAGAGGTAGTTCCTATGGCTAACCACAAGGTGGTGCCCCTAGGCCAGGATCAGGAGGTAGAAGTGTCTGTTGTGACTGTCCTGTGGACAAGACATTAATAAATAAAGGATTATGACTTGAGAAGTAACTAGCACAGGATATCATTAGGATATGAACTGGATTAAGTACGATGACTATGATATAGTCATAGTGGGTGCCATTTGTAAATATCAAACTGAAATGATAACTATGGAATGAATAGATAATAGAAGACTTAGGTAAGACTCAATGACTGTTAGAATTTTAAAAACTTAAAGGTAAAAAAATTTAAGACCTAAAGATTTGTTTGGGAGAAGTAGTAAGATAATGTCCATTTTTCCACAAAATAGCTGAAAAATTAAAATTTTTGAGGAGCACCACTAGAGATCTCTGTTTTCTGTGTATTTAGGGTCAGGTAGGTGACACTGTCAAGGGAATATTTTTTTCTTGTCAAGGAAATAATATGAACTTGGAAAAGTAGGAATAAGCCAGATATGGAGATATATTTTGGCTTTTTAGTTGTTTTCTGTTAAAGGTACCTCATAGAGCAAAACCTGGTTGCCAAAATAAGTAACCTTTAGGTTTATTGACCCTAGTTCAGAGGTCCAGAATGTGTATGTTTCTTTTAATATAGTTATTTATGTGGTGATCCAAGAGATATTTTGATTATGCTTAATGATCTTATATTGACATTTAATGTTGTTGTCATAAGGGTGAAATTGAAGGTGTATCTAGGGTGTTCTTGAACTTGGTAAATATGTTTTGCAAAGTTATCTTAAGGATGCTTCTAAGGTTTTTTTCTGTTTTTTTTTTCTTTTTGGTTATATTTTTTAAAATATGAGTTATATTCCTCTGTTTAGAACAGCAGCTTTTGTGATGAAGGCTCAACATAAAACAATGTTGAGTTCACTCTTCAAGTTAGATCTAACCTCCTTTTCCTTTTACATTGTTAAACAGGTATAGACTTCAGAGTAATTAGATCTCTAAAGGAGCATAATATGTGACCTCACGTCTGCTTTTCCCTTTTATTGACAAGGGGTTTGTGTACTTTATCTGTAGCCTTGAATCTTAGTTGTAGGGGGAGTTTTGGCATCCAGAGTCCCATTACTCTTTTGTTTATCCATAACACTATTAAATTGTCTTCCCTTATGGCCATTAGTTTCCAAAGACTCATAGGTAGATAAATAGATAATCTACACAGAAGGACAGACCAGGATCATGTATTATATAAGGTAATCACTAGAACAGATTGATTTTTTTTTTTTTTTCAGAGATCATAGTACAACATTTTATCTCAAGAAAGATAGGCAACTTTGGCAGGTTAGCACAATGTTGGGCTTAGTAAGTAGTTGTTAAAAATTGACTTATTTTGATACTACATCATGACCTGTGATCTTGTCAGTCAATAAAAGCAGACTAGATTTCACTTTGGTCCTTTCATACTTTAGGGTCACAGTATATATTCACATTAATTTGTGTCTCTTATTTTATATATAGATGGACTTTGAAAATACCCTTTTCCTAAATAGAATCATTTTAGATATATAACAGATGTTTGATTTTAAAAATTAATCTTGGGGCACCTGGGTGGCTCAGTTGGTTAAGCATCTGATTCTTGATTTTGGCTCAAGTTGTGATCTTAGGGTTATGAGATTGGGCCTTGCATTGGGCTCCACACTGGGTGTGGAGTCTGCTTAAGATTCTCTCTCTCGGGCGCCTGGGTGGCTCAGTGGGTTAAGCTGCTGCCTTCGGCTCAGGTCATGATCTCAGGGTCCTGGGATCGAGTCCCGCATCGGGCTCTCTGCTCAGCAGGGAGCCTGCTTCCCTCTCTCTGCCTGCCTCTCTATCTACTTGTGATCTCTGTCTGTCAAATAAATAAATAAAATCTTTAAAAAAAAAAAAAAAGATTCTCTCTCTCTCCCTCTGCCTCTCCTTCAAAAGAAAAATTTATCTTATGACAAGTCTCTTTGTAAAAAGAGTTAGCAAGGATTTATTGGTTTATATAGTATAAGAATATTCACACTTCCAGGCAAAGATCAAGTCAAATATTTATCAAGAACTGAAAAACACATCGTAACATCCAACTGGGATGAGGAGCTCTGACTCAGATTTCAAAGTTGTAATAATGAGGAAGTGAAGAATTTAGAAACTTTGGGTTACAAAATGAGTCCCTTGCAACACAAATGGTTTTCAGCCAGTAGTCCTGGCTGTTGCCAAGTGATTAGCAAAGACTCAGACTACTAAGCTTTAGGGAGAGTCTTAACCAAACTCCTCATTTTACAGGCCCAAGGGTGTTAAAACCTGTTTGAGGTTATATAGCAGGTTATGAATGATACCAGTTCCAGATCCCTGGGTCCCTTCTAATTCTGTGTTTATTAGCATTCTTGCCTTTTTATCTTTTTGATCATGTCAGAGAATTGAAGAATACCAGTTCTGTCAAGCAGGAGACAAGAAAAGGAGAAAATAAAGTTGTTTGTTGTTGTTTTTTTTCCTTTTTCAGCTAGTAGTAACTGGATCAGCTTGTTTGAATGAGGGCAGAAATCTAAGTATAGTGACAAAGACTGATTTCATTCTATCTGTTTGGTTTCTTATGCTATTACTTTTAAATAATTCTTGTCTTCTTTTTCAGATGAGTAATAATGGAAATAAAGTACTGTCATGATTCCTTAGAGTTATTTTAATATTGTTCATCGTTAAAATATGAGCAGTGACTTTCTGGATTCTCACACACCTAAACTAAATAATAAGAAAATGGAGTAATTATTTACAGGGCCTAAGATAAGGCTTCTTCTTCTTTTTTTTTTTTTTTAGATTTTATTTATTTATTTGAGAGAGAGAGAGCATGAGAGGGGAGAAAGTCAGAGGGAGAGGCAGACTCTCCAAGGAGCAGGGAGCCTGATGTGGGACTCGATCCCAGGACTCTGGAATCATGACCTGAGCTGAAGGCAGTCGCTTAACCAACTGAGCCACCCAGGCGCCCAAGGCTTCTTCTGTTTACTGAGATAACGAGTTAAATATACAGTCTCTGTGAAGCTCTTTCTGCATTGAGAAATTGAGGGTGGGGTGGAAGAGAGCTCATTATAGTCTCACACTAACCACAAAATAATGTTGGAGAATTACAGTTAAGTAAGGGGGATGAAGGTGAGAACCATCCCTCTTATCATCTTTCTCACTGCCCTAAGATATCAAGAAACCTGCCCTGAGAATATTGAATTTTAGCAACTCATTCAATAATTGAGACTCTTTTCCATGTAGTTGGTAGTGATCTTTGCAGGGATTTTTTTTTTTTTTTTTTTTTTGTGGACGTGAATTTGTTTTAATGTATTATGTGGGATCCTACTCAGCTTATTGAGTATCTAATGTATGCAAGATCTTGTGTATGTATATGATGTAATTTACATTGCATGTCAGCTTTTTGAGGTAGTTCTGATCTCCCTTTTTAAAAAATTTTTATTTTTTTACAAATGAAGTAAGTAGGGCTTGGGGAAAATTTTAAACTTGCTTAAGACTAGAGAGCTAGTACATGGCTAAGTCTAATTTTTTGTGCTCATTCTATAGCACAGATGCCTCAGTATTGTACATTTTTATCATGTACTTAGTGTGAGAGGTGTGTGTAATAGAAAGGGAGAAGGTATAGAAGATCTTAGAAAGATCTAGACTGCCAAAAAGTCAGTAACCTGTCAACTGGATGCCTGCATCTAAGGAAACTAATTTTCCTGAAACACCTAAAGAAAAAAAATTAAACAATTTGTCTTAACAATTAAAGTAAGATTTGAAGTCCAATAATTAGCTCTTTTAGTAGAAATGAATAAAGTAGAGATTTAGATAAAGGAGTAGAAGTTTTCCATTGCTTTCCACATCCACTGTCAAAATACTACAGTTAAGTTTCAGTAAGTCCAGAAGCCACCAGTCTTAACCTCAGAACAGGGCTTTAAAGTAGGAAGTACAAGGTTATTTATCTTCCCTTCAGGTAATCTGACTGGTAGGTAACCCAGTGGTAGCAATGATTCTTATTTTTTTAATTTATTATGACGATTATTATTTAAGAACCCCAGTACAGGGCTCAAACTCACAACCCTGAGATCAAGACGTGAACTGAGGTCAAGAGTTGGACGCTTAACCAACTGAGCCACCTGGGTACCTTAGCAATGGTTCTTTTTAATTCTCTGCTTTTAGGGTTTTCCCCCTGCCAAGTTGCTACAGCTGTCTGACAGGTAAGACAAGAATTCTGGTGCATTATCCTAAAGGAAGTTCCACTTACCTTTTTGACCTTTCATTAACACAATGTTTTAGGTTGGAAGGGACTTCTACAGTCATTTTATTCAGCTCTCTGTAACATTCTCCCCAAGTGGTTATCTTCCCTTTCAGAATCTCCCAAAGAAGCCCATTCTACTATGGATTCCTGTTAGACAAATCTAATATATTAAACTGAAATCTATATTAAATTGTATTTTTCCAGTTAGTATATATTGCCTCTGCAGAGGGGGATTTCTTCCCCTTCTCTGCTCTCCCCTCCCGCCTCCTCCCCTTCTTTCTTAAAGATTTTGTTTATTTGACAGAGAGAGCGAGCAAGAGAGACACAGAGAGCAAGCATAAGCAGGGGGAAGGGCAGGCAGGGGAGAAACAGGCTCCCCGCTGAGCAAGGAACCTGATGTGGGGCTCAATTCCAGGATTCTGGGATCATGACCTAAGCTGCAGGCAACTGCTTAACCCACTGAGCCACCTAGGTGCCCCAGGGTTTCTTTCAGAAAGTGTTTCTGAAGAATCCCTTTTCTAGGTAAATAATCCCTAATCCTTGGGGCTTCCTCCCTCCTCCTTTCCCCTCCCTTGCCCTGCCCTGTCTTCCTCTCTTCTGCCCTCCCCTCTCCTCCCCTCCCCAATCTCCCTTTCTCTTCCCTCCCTTCCCTCCCTACCTACCTACCTGTCTTCCTTGATTTTATTTATTTATTTCACAGAGAGAGAGAATACACACACCAGCAGGGGGAGCAGCAGGCAGAGAGGGAGAGGGAGAAGCAGGGAACTCAATGCAGGGCTCTATCCCAGGACCCTGAGATCATGACCTGAGCTGAAGGCAGATGCGTAACTGACTGAGCCACCTAGGTGCCCTGGATATTCTTTTCTGTTTTTTAATTCAGCAAATATTTAGTGTTCCGGCATTCTAAGTGCTAGAATGCAATAACGAATCCTTAGTATAAATGCTGTACTGTGAAATACTATTATCTCTATTTTATAAGTGAGGAAAACAGAAGATTGAGGTTGAAATGACTAACCAAATTCACACAATTGGTTAGAAGTTTACTGGATATCAGAACCATGCCTTTCTAGCTCCAGAAGTTATGCTTTTGACCACTACTGTTGTTGTGGGTTTTGCTAAGAAAAACCTCATAGCCATCCATAATAGTCTAGAATAGATAGGTCAGGGAGAAAGTTGGCCTAAAGAATGACTTAAAAATACTTTCTAGCTATGCGAGTCAGAGGATTCTTGGGATACTGAATGAACTGGGAGCCTCCTGGGCTCCACTGGAAAACTACACAGTAGGTAGATTCTTGACAGTCATAGATCTAAATTTGTGGTTTCAGCAATTCACTAAGAACTCCAGAAGTCCATGACAAATATGGAATGCTTCAGAAATTTGAATATCATCCTTGTGCTTGGGCCATGTTAATCAATTGTATTGTTCCATTTTTGTATATATATTGCTGAAGCAAGCACTGGGACATTCTTCCATATCATGGTTTTGAATACTTAGTCATACTGGTCTATCAACTCTTGATTATTCTAGTTCTTTAGTAATCCTCTTAAATTACAGTCTCTAGAACAACATAATGCCCAGAAATGGATATGGCAGGAACTAGAACTGAGCTGTTTATTACTTTCCTAATTCTAAGGTACTGTTTGGTTCTTCTAATGTACACAGCTCCATTTTAAAATTTTTTTCCCCTTTTGCAGTCTGACTTATTTTTCATATCTTTAACTTTCATTTGGTGAAATTCATAGAATTTATTTCAGCGCAATTAAAATTTTTTAGTGACTTAAACATGACAGGTGCTTAGTAACTTTGGGAATGTTAGAAAAGAAGACTTTTCTGAAGAACTTCTAAAATATTTGCTTTTAAGAGTGAGATGCTTTCAAATTATATCTTTTAATGTAGTGTTAAAGATGGGGAATGTCACTTAATATTTTCTACACTTGTCACCTAATTTTTCTTATTTTATATTTGTAGTATTATTTAATGTATGGACATGATCAAATGAGAATAATCAAGAGTTTTGTGGGATGTTTAAGAATCTAGTCATTTATTATACTTAGATCTTCAGGAATTTCTGTTTTTAAGTCATTGCTCAATTCTTTTTATTTTTGTTTTGTTTTTTCAAAGTAGGCTCCATGCCCAGCATGGACCCCAACATGGGGCTTGAACTCACGACCCTGAAATCAAGACCTGAGCTGAGATCAAGAGTCGGATACTTAACCAATTGAGTCACCCCAGGCACCCTAACATTGTCTTCTTTAATGTCTGCTTGGTGATACTTGAAATCCAAAGAGGTTTTGTTTTAAAAACAAAACAGTAATTCCCAGCTCAAAATAATAGAAGTTTCAGTCTACTGCAATAGAAGTCGTCTCTGGGATTGCACTAAAGTATCTCTCAGGAAATGAGATGTGATGATAGAGGAGTGGTCTAGGTCTGTAGGAGACAAAGAGGAAGAAATTCTTGTTAGCCATTTAGTTTCTCTTAGGGGGAGGGTAAGATAACAAATGTTGCTTACCTGTCATTTGTTATATCATGATCTTATGCTTTACAGAGATTTTTTAAAAACAGTATTGGCACTTTCATGGAGGCTGTTAGAAAAATTTGATCTTACAGTGCAAGTTGTAATCTGGAAAGCAGTATTTGACATTTGAATATTGCTTTCCTGGTTTGGATGTGAAATTTTTTAGTTGGAGAGTAATCTCGTATTTGATTTCTGAGCTAGAATCTTAATCAGATGTTGGCAATTAATTTGAACATAAATCATTTTAGCAAATATCAGTAGCAGGGAATTAATTCATTTCCTGGTTTACTTGGGAAGGATGTTACTAGGAAGATTTAGTACTATGATTTCTAGAGGCCCTCTGTTGATACCTTCTGGTATTGCTGAGAGTAATGTTTGATGAAATAACACACTAATTCTTCTGTATTACACTGGTGATTCTTACTGCCTGCAGTATATTTTAAACATAATTTTCTTGGTTAATACTAATATAATCCCAAAGTCTTATTTTTAATTATCAACCAGGTTATGGAACTAATTCCTTTGTTTTTATTGAAGTATAATTGACATACAAGGGGCGCCTGGGTGGCTCAGTGGTTTAAGCCGCTGCCTTCGGCTCAGGTCATGATCTCAGGGTCCTGGGATCGAGCCCCGCATCGGGCTCTCTGCTTGGCAGGGAGCCTGCTTCCCTCTCACTCTCTCTGCCTGCCTCTCTGCCTACTTGTGTTCTCTCTCTGTCAAATAAATAAATAAAATCTTTAAAAAAAAAAATAATTGACATACAAAATCCTGTTAGTTTCAGATGCACATTATAGTGATTTGATATTTTATTACATTATGAAATGATCCCTATGATAAGTCTAGTTACCATCTGTCATCATATAGAGTCATTACAATATTATTGGCTATATTCCCTATGCTGTACATTATTTCCCCTTGACTTCTTTATAACTGCAAGTTTGTACCTTTTTTTTTTTTTTTAGAAGATTTTATTTATTTATTTGACACAGAGAGAGAGAGACAGCGAGAGCAGGAACACAGGCAAGGGGAGTGGGAGAGGGAGAAGCAGGCCTCCCACCAAGCAGGGAGCCCAATGCGGGGCTCAATCCTAGGATCCCGGGATCATGACCGGAGCCGAAGGCAGAGGCTTAAGGACTGAGCCACCTAGGCTCAGATGAAGGGGATTAAGAGGTAAGAACTTTAAGGACTGAGCCTAGGTGGCTCAGTCCTTAAAGTTCTTACCTCTTAATCCCCTTCATCTATTTTGCCTGTCCCCCTTGCCCCTCCCCCTGTGGTAACCAGCAGTTTGTTTCCTGTATCAGTCAGTCAGTTTTCTGTTTGTGTATTTTGTTTTTTAGGTTCCATATATAAGTGAAATCATATGGTATTTGTCTTTCTCTGTCCGACTTATTTCATTTAGCATAATACCCACTGGGTCTATTCAGGTTGGTGCAAATGGTAAGATTCCATTCTATTTTGTGGCAGATATTTTGTTTTGTATATATACCACATCTTCTTTATCCATTCATCTATCCATGAACACTGAGGTTGCTTATGAATCTTGCCTATTGTAGATAATGCTTCAGTGAACATAGGGATGTATATACCTCTTCATACAATCCCAAAGTCTTATTTTTAATTACCAGCCAGGTTATGAAACTAACTCTTCACGAATGTTGGCCTAAATTCTGAACTTTGCAAACTCTTATGTTAGTAAATAATAGTATTATTTACTAATACTATTTACTAATACTATTAGTAAATAATAGGATTTTTACTTTGTTTAGGACAGTTGTGTTGGTTTTAAGTAAGAGGTACCTTGGAAACCTAATTTAATGTAAATGTGCTTGCCTTTTTAAAGATCGTAGATACAGCAGCTTTCCAGAGATTCAGTCTTCATTCCCTTGCCTTGCTTTTAGAATTTACTTATAACATGAACATTTTCTTTTATAACTTAAAGCATTTCCTATATCTGACTCTATTAAAGCATTTTGGTAGTATGCTCTAAATAGCATTATTACTGAAAAGCTAATTTCAAGGACAACAATATAAATTAAACATTAATTAAAATGGACCTAGGTATCTTCTTGGAATCACTTCCAATATTAGTATTCTGAGGAATCCTGTTTAGGCCTTTAATTGTAGTTAAATTTCGGGGCACCTGGGTGGCTCAGTGAGTTAAGCCTCTGCCTTCAGCTAGGGTCATGATCTCAGGGTCCTGGGATCGAGCCCTGTATCAGGCTCTCTGCTGGGCAGGGAGCCTGTTTCTCTCTCTCTGCCTGCCTCTCTGCCTGCTTGTGATCTCTGTCTGTCAAATAAATAATAAATAAAATCTTAAAAAAAAACAAATGTAGGTAAATTTAGTCAAATTAGGCTTAACTTTTTAATTTAGTTTGGAAAGATAATGAAAGATACCCTTATAGGTTCATTTTTCTCTCTGTGTGTGTATGTGTGTATGTATCCACACAGTTATCATGTGTACAGGAGACTTGTTGGGGAGCTGAATAATCCATTGCTCTGTATTCTTTTGCCAAGAAAGTCTGTTTATGGGGTGCCTGGGTGGCTCAGTGGGTTAAAGCTTCTGCCTTTGGCTTGGGTTGTGATCCCAGGGTCCTGGGATCGAGCCCCGAATCGGGCTCTCCGCTCAGCAGGGAGCCTGCTTTCTCCTTTTTCTCTCTGCCTACTTGTGATCTGTCAAATAAATAAATAAAATCTTTAAAAAAAAAAAGAATGTTTATTATTTTATTATTTTGAAAGCTTATTTGGGTGCCATTAATTTCTCATGCTGAATATTTATACATGGCTCATGATACAGTGATGATGAGCATTTAATATCTACCTTGGATCCATGTCATATAGGTAGGTTCCCTATGACCTAATATTTAAAAACAATAATAAAAGGAAGGATATTAACTGTCTAGAGTAGTTGGCCTCCAAATTATTTTGCTCACCTACACCTTTAATGTATCTCTGATATTTTTATGTTATAAATCATGCACATATGATTGTTTCTATAAATTACATGCATCATATAACATAGAAAAAGGATGAGATAGTAATATAAATGGAAGTTATAATGTTTTCTTAGCACAGTCTGTTGGATTATCTTGCATACATACTGGGGTGTATGTATCCTATATTTAGATCAAGATTAAAAATTAGAATAACTTTCCTCTAAAGAATTTTTGGATAATATGAAAATCATTTATATTTACCTTAAGAATGTGATGCTAACCACAGTATAAGACCAGATCTTACAACAGAACTGTCCAATTTTGAGGTAGCCTGTTTAGGGAAGATCAGGCAAAAGCTGGAGAACCACATATCATGCATGTTGTAGGAAATATCCGTGATTCCAGTTTGGATTCCAGCTGGACTAAACAGCCTTTGATACTCCTAAATTCTGTGACTGTAGATAGGAATTCATAGGTGGAGCATTTAAATTTAAAACACTGTAGGAAACTTAGCCTGTGAATGAAGATCTGAAACAGGATTACATTAGGAAATTGTTCAGCTTCTACATCCAGACCTTCTGCTCAGAACTTCTCCTGCTGTCTTCTTTAGAAATTTGATGATTTCTGATTCTCAAGCCGTCTCCACATAGGAAAAAGTTTTTTGTTTTTTTTTTTAAAGATTTTATTTATTTATTTGACAGACAGAGATCACAAGCAGGCAGAGAGAGAGGAGGAAGCAGGCTCCCTGCGGAGCAAAGAGCCCAATGCGGGGCTGGATCCCAGGACCCTGGAATCATGACCTGAGCCGAAGGCAGAGGCTTTAACCCACTGAGCCACCCAGGCGCCCCCACATAGGAAGAAGTTTTAAGGCCTCTTGTAAGCCTATACCTTGACTATATGTGAGAGTAAATATATAAGTAAGGAATTCCAACAATAAACTTTATCAATAAACTTTTACTGTTTCTTTATACCAAATAGAAGAGAAGCAGAGAGAAAGAGAACATGAAATCAAGTTTAGAGTGAACAATTATTTTAAAGTGTATAGTATCTTAGATGACTTAGTAAATAAATTCCTTCTAAAAGATATAAGTACTATTTCATTAAAAATAATTTGTTCTGGGGCGCCTGGGTGACTCGGTGGGTTGAGCCTTTGCCTTTGGCTTGGGTCATGATCTCAGGGTCCTGGGATCGAGCCCCGCTGGCTCTCTGCTCCGCGGGGAGCCTCCTTCTCCCACCCTTCACTTGCCTCTCTGCCTACTTGTGATATCTCTCTCTCTCTCTCTCTCTCAAATAAATAAATAAATCTTTAAAAAAATAATTTGTTCTGCAGTACGATTGAATAGCTTCACCTTTTTAAGCTCAAAATTGTTTCACCATAAAAACAAAAACTTTAGTATCCATACCACCCCTTACTTTTTTCCTTTTTGATGAGGGGATAGTTTTGTGAAATCCAGTACCCCTCTTCCTTTTTCTTTTTTATTTTTGGTGAGGGAATGGTTTTGTGAAATCTAGGTAGCAGATATAAGCCAGCAATAAACTTAATAGCTTTTTCATTATGCGTGATTTGAGTATTGTGCTACAGAGTACCTACTTAGGTTTCTCTGTTGTGGCGATGGTTTTCTTCTTTCCTGGTTTATGAAATATCCTGTTCTCTCTGATTGTTCACAAAGAGGCAGAAGTTCTTCTGCTCCAGTGAGTCTAAGAGTGTCAGATGCTGGAATCACCAGAACTTGAGATTTTTTAAAAAATGGCTAATCCTGCATTTGTTGAGATTTCCCTCTCAGTAGCATTTTGTTTTTAAAATAAAATAAAAAAATCACAGAATGAATGGCTGTAAAAGTAAGAGTGTCCTAATTCTGATCTGTTTATTTCTGAGCATTTCTCTATGGGAATCTTAATAATGGAGTACATCACAGGAACTGAAGATCCATATAACCTACTCTATATGGATGTTCTGTGGGAAGTGTTTTCTAGAACATTAGTGAAATAGAAGGTTATAGAACATAGTACAGTCCTAGGGAGCATATGCTTGGCTTATTAATAAAAGTCTCATATGTTAAGCAGCTATGTAGATACACATCTAAATAATCACCCTATCATAGTGTAGGAGTAGAATATCTTAAACATTGTTTTCTGGCTTAGCTCACTAGAGGCTTTCCAACAACACTGAGCTCGTTTTCAATGATTGTAGATTGTTTAGAATACAACTATACATTCTTCAGGGTTAAAGAACAGTGTCCATGTTTTCTTTTGCTTAACTGTTCTCTGGTACAAAGATGCAAAACAGCTGAAGAAAACAATCTACCCATTTTGTTATTAAAACTGATATTTATGGTTGGAAACACTTCTCTGATACGCTTCTTTCCATTTTCCAAATACCTTGGGTGTCACACAGTGCCTTTACAAAATTTGTGATGAGTTGCACCAAACATAGAATCAGATTAAGTTTAAGCAATAAATACTTGTGAGGTTAATTTATTCTTCTTAGAAATGTTCCCCCAGAGGGCTTTGAAGTATAAGGTGATCTTGCTTAAGTTTCTTGGCAAAAAGATCGAATTCAGGCTGCTTTCTGTTGTCAGAAATTGAGCTTTGTGAGAATGGAAAGAAAGATTTTATGATCTGATTACAGCTCAGGAGACTTAGGCCACAGTATAAATTACCTGCCTTGGGTCTACATACTGGTTTGGGATGTATATCCCTTGTTTTTTGCTCCCTAGTTCTATGTCCTTATCTTTCGTTGCATTCGGGTTCAGAGATTTGTGGATTGGCACAGAAATCCAAGACAAGCTTGACTTTTGTATCTTGTTTTCACTGTTACAAGGATTTGTAGCTCTAGTGTTTTTACTAAATAAAATCAATTAAATAAAAAATATTCTTATTTAAAGTGGTCACCCTTTGTCACATATAGACTGCATTTACCGAGTAGTTATTTTTTTTTCTCTTTTAGTGAGATTTACCTAAACATTAGGTAAAAAAGGATTAGCTGCTGTTGAAACTGGCAAAAAACCAAATCTTTGCAAGAGGAATTGATGTTTATATACGGAAAAAACATTCCTCTCTGTCCCTCCTTTACTACAGCATACACTGCACTTTACTTCTGCTCACCAGATGTGTGGTTCCCCCACCCCCACCCCAACACCAAGCCTTCTTTGCAATAACAGCTGTGTGTCCCACAATTTGATGTAGTTTGATCTTATCTGAGGATAGCTTCAGATTCCACAGATTAAGGGCACAGACTTGCAAGACCGCCTCTCCTCCCCCTTTCAACTGCCATTGTCAAATCCAGATTTTCACCTTTGTTTTTGACCAGTTGGCTATAGATCAGATGATCCTACCACTTACTCCTTGGGCTCTATTAATTTGCTAGAGTGGCCTATAGAACTCAGGAAAACATCTTATTTACTAGATTACAGGTTTATTATAAAAGGATATAACTCCAGAAGGGCCAAGAGAGGCAAAGGGCAAGGTCTGTGGGAAGAGGGCAGAGTTTCCATGCCCTCTAAGTGTGTCTCCTTCCCAGAATCTCCATGTATTCACCATCCTGGAAGTTCTCAGAACCCCATAGTGACGGGATTTTTGTGGGAACTTCATTGCATAGACATGATTGATTGATTATATCATTGGCCTGTGGTGATTGATCACAATCTTCAGTCCCTCTCTACTCCTTGGAGGCTAGGGGGTGTAGGGCTGAAAGTTCCAACTCTAATTATATGGTTGGTTCCCTTGTCAACCATTTCCCATCCTATGGTTAACTAGGGGCTTTCCACAAGTCATCTCATAAACAAAATCAGGTGTGCTTGAATGGGAGCTTGTTTTGAATAATATGTCCCTGTTATGCTTCGAAGCTATTTTGGGATCTAAGGCCAAAAGACCAAATACTGTAACAAAAGATGCTCCCTTTGCTCTTAATGCTTAGAAATTCCAAAAGTTTGAGGAGCTGTGAGCCACTAACTATAGATAGAAGACTAAAAAATATTTATTGCAAATTGTATATTTATTACATATCATATGCTCAAGGTGAAAATGTCAAAGTCATTCTCTTTTTGTGTGATTGAATGTTTTAAATCTATTTTTCTATAGAGACTTTCTCTCTCCTCCAAGGACCCTTGGATTTTTTTTCTTCCTTTTAGCATTTATTTCTTACCATTTGTTGTTTGTAGCTTCACAATTCTATATTGTTCTAGTACTGCTTTTTTGAAATCACAGCTGGAAACTCTGAAAAGCATTTTGACAAAGGAAGACTGAATTGTGACCTTAGACCAACAATAAGCTATAGGAACAAAATAAGTTAAGAAATTAATGTTATTTCAGATATATAACTTTGTCTTTAGTTTTTCAGAGATTTGTTGAAACCAAGAATTTAAAACTCATCTCTTTGCTTTTTAACACAATTAGAAGTATAAAACAAAACTACTTGCTTATGAATTTGCTTAAAATTTTTGTGGAGTTTCTGTAAGACTCATATACTACCATTTTTCAGATTCTTAGAGCTCTTCCAAAGTTTTTTTCACCATATCTAACCCAAGACAAATTTATTTTAAGCTTTATATTTTTCATTAAAACATTAAAAAAAAAGAAGCCACTACAGAGTTCTAACAATCAGAACTCTATATTCTGTTTCCTTTATCAGGCAACCATTTTTAAACTTTTAACTTTTTATATTGGAATTTATTTAAATATTTTCTGAATAACATGCTTGTGCTATTTTTTTCTGTTGTAGATAGTATCTTTGATATTCTATCATGAAGGTGATAAGATGATAAGTTCTTTTATCTCTCCTGCCCACATCTTATTAAAATTTTAAAATTTTAGTTAAATTTTGATAAACTGTTTACATATGCCAGTGTAAATATTTTTACGTTGTTGGGGAATGGAAAATTTTCCTCTGTCCTTTGAGTTTTCTTTTGGCTGGTCTAAGAATTAAATTGACATAAGACAGGGTAACAGGAAAAAATCATACTTGATTATTTAAGTAAGGTGGCTCCATAAGAATATGAGGCCCATAGGAAGGCAGGCAGTTGAGACTTACATACCATCCAGAACTAAGGAGAAGTGCGTAGTGGTCTGGGACTTCAAAGGAAAGGAAGACAATTCATAGGAAGATGAAAAAGAGTAAATGCTAAACAAACGTATGCTGGATCATACAGATCCAGTGGGGCATAGAGAGGAATTGTAACAAACAGACTTTGCTAAGTCCCTCCCTGTCTACTACACCAAGTTCAGGTTATACTGTAGTTACTTGTGGTGATAGCGCCCTTCCTGGAGCAGGTTCTCAGCAGGTTCTCTATCTCAGTTCTTTTAGGCATTTTGGGGGAAAGGCCAAAGTTTCTTTGTGACCTCTGATTCTTTTTTTTTTTTTTTTAAAGATTTTATTTATTTATTTGACAGAGAGAGAGATCACAAGTAGGCAGAGAGGCAGGCAGAGAGAGAGGAGGAAGCAGGCTCCCCGCGGAGCAGAGAGCCGGATGCGGGGCTCGATCCCAGGACCCTGAGATCATGACCTGAGCCGAAGGCAGCGGCTTAATCCACTGAGCCACCCAGGCCCCCCTGTGACCTCTGATTCTTAAAAATAATCAGCCTAGAATCATCCGCATGCCAAAGAGACACATCGTGGATGGCAAATTTTGCTCTGTTCCAACAGCTTGAACCTTTTAAGTACAATATGATTACATTTTCTTTTTCATATAGTTTTTTGTTGTCTCTGGAGTTAATTGCTTCAATTTTGATTATTCTTTCTAGCTGTAATGGGTCATTTCCAAGTTCTGAAAGAGCCACAGATATTCTGAATACTTTCAAAAACATTGTGTATTCTCAGTTTCATCTTCTTGATGCCCTCACTTCTCCAGTTTGAATGGATTACTTTAAAAGACTTTTGCACACTTTTTGTCCTGGGAATCCTTTCATCTGTTAATAAATAACGGATTCCCTCTTTCTTTGATTTAATGTTGTCTTCTTTATTGCTTTATTCCTTTGTTTTCATGAAGCACATTCCAGGAGCCTTTAAAAAAAGGACGCATGGAAGATCATTTTTTAGAAATTATGCCCATTTTAGGGCTCCTGGATGGTTCAGTCAGTTAAGTGTCTGACTTGACTTTGGCTCAGGTCTTAGGATCATGAGATCAAGCCCCATTTTGGGGTCTGTACTGAGTGTGGAGCCTGCTTAAAATTCTCTCTCTTTCCCTCTCTCCTCTCCCACTTGCGCACACTCATGCACACCATCTCTCTCTACAAAAAAAGAAAAAGAGAAAAAGAAAAATTATGCCCCATTTCAAAATTCCTTTATTTTACTCTAGTACTTCATTTACTGTAATACTTCATTGACTTGGTGTGGAATTTTATGTTGGATATAATTTCCCCATAGAATTTTTAAAGCATTGTGTCTTTATTTTCTGGTTGCTAGTATTGCTATTGAAAAATCTGATGCCATACTAATTCTTGATCCTTTGGATAGCATCTTTTTTTTTTCTCTAGAATTTTCAAAAGTCTTCTCTTTATTGTCCTGAAGTTTTACAAAGATGTTCTTGGTGTGAGCCTTGTTGGTATTTGTTGGGCTGGATTCTTGTGGGTCCTTTTAATCTGGAAAATTTGAAGATTGGATCTTGAAACATTTGTTTTAGAGAACTATTTTGTATTAATTTTTATTCCATCAAAACCAAAAATTTATTTTGCCCACACCTCTCACTAACCTGCCAAGCACTTATCTGACAGGTGAAAAGCTGGTTTTGTTTAAAAATTTTATTATGTAATATTGTATTCATATTTTAAAAACTTTATGTAAGCTGTGATACACAGTAATAAACAAATGGCTTTTGAACTGACCACACAACTTAAGCATGGGAACATTACCATCGCCATGCTCTTGGAACCATATGTGGTTCTCCTATTGTCCAAAATTTTGTATTTCATTCACTTTACTTTTAAAAAGGTAGTTAATTATATATGTGTGTGACACTAAACAGTTCTTAGTTGTACTTGTTTGGGGACTTTAAAATGGTATTATGGTTTATGTAGTCTTGTATGACTTACTTTTTATGAAAAAATAACGTGCCAGAGTTTGATCTGTGTTATTGCATATAGCCATATTTCACTTACATTATTTAATCTTTTTCTGTACTTAGTTTATGCTCTTTTTGTTAGTCAAAGATTGAATCTCCTGATGTACTCTTTAGTTTTTCTTTCTTTTATTCTAATTCCTGGGAAATTTCCTTAAAACTTATTTCCCAGTCCTTCTATTAAATATTTTTTCTTTTTAATTTTTAAATATTTTTTCCTCTTCTGTGAATACTTTCTTTTTTCATTATATCCTGTTCTTGTTCTATAGATTTTGTTCTCTTTTGTCTCTGAAAATATCTTTTGCTTCCTATATTGTTTCTTTCTCTTTGGAGTTTCTTTTTTTCTGGGTGGTTTTTTGTTTGTTTTTTTTTTAAGTCTCTGTCTTCTTTGTTAGAGGCTTTTCTCAAAAGTCTAGTCATCCATGGCTTTCTCTTCTTGAGAGAGGCATTAAAATGCTCTGGGAAGCTGTCCTTTGTGAAGGCTTTTGTAGGTTCATGGTTTTTACCATAGAGTAATTAGTCAAAGATTCCTTTTATTAGAGGTCCCTTCAGTTGTGTGAATAGGTCTTTTCTTTAGTCATCTTTTCTAGAGGAATTGTTCAAACTCTTGCCTTTGGGGGTGGGTGGATGATGGCAGTGGTAATAAGCCTGGCTGCATGTGTTCTAGAAGCCTGGGAAGAGGACTGAAATTCTCATCTGTCAGTTTAATCCTTCTGTCCTCAGAATGGTACCTCACCCCAGTTCCCAGCCCTCAGCTGCCTGTAGAGTTTCTCAGTCTCGAATCTTTCTGGTCCCTTGTTTCAGTTTCATCAGAAAGTGTACCGCTGGACTGATCACCTATGTATTAGGAGAATGATCTGCTGATCCAACTGTTTATTTATAATACTCTGTGACCTTGCTTTTAAAGGAGCCCCTAATACTTGTCTAAGTCTTGACATTTCTGTACTTTTAGCACAAGTTGGCTTGTTCTTACTGATTTCCTCACATCACCTACTACCCTGCCAAACACTTACCTGACCTGAGAAAAGCTGAAAGCTAAGTCATTTATTACTGGACCATCTGTTTTTCACCTTCCAAAATTTTATTGACATCTTTTATCTACTGCTGTGTCCTCTATAGTTCTCTTTGCCTTTGTGGATGTATGCATTTTATTATTTAATTTTAGTAGAAAGCCAGGGTAAGTGTGTTCAATCTTTCATGTTTACTCCATTAATTACCCTTTAAAGAGGCTTTTATTAGAATAGAAACTTGAGAGACTTTGATATAGATATGCCCTCTAAAGTCTTCTTTGTTCCCAAAGCAGAAATTACAAAAACATTCATTTCTGAAGTTAAAAGCCAAGATAGGGAAACACATTAACTGTCCATCAGTGACTGAATGGATAAAGAAAATGTGATGTTTGTGTATTTCACATATATGATATATAGAATATTAGCCATAAAAAATGAAATCTTGTCATATGTACCAACATGGATGGACCTTGAGGGCATTATGTCAAGTGAAATAAATCAGAGAAAGGCAAATACTGTTACAGAGCCTGATATGGGACTGGATCTCATGACCCTGAGATCATGACCTGAGCAAAGATCAGGAGTTGGAGGTTTAACTGACTGTGCCACCCTGAATGAAATGCTCTGGACAGCATTTCTATAGCAAAATCATCTTTGTAATTATCTTCTGTCTCAAATTCTCTTTATTGAATAGCTAAACATGAACTTCATTGGCCTAGAGTGTCGACAGAATAATCTTTTTAAAATTTGATTTTAGGGGAACCTGGGTGACTCAGTCAGTTAAGCATCTGCCTTTGGCCGCGGTGGTGATTTCAGGGTCCTGGGATCAAGCCTCACGTTGGGCTTCCTGCTCAGCAGGGAGTCTGCTTCTCCCTCTCACTTGTGCTCATTCTCTCTCTCTTAAATAAAATATGATTTTAGAAATTAAACTACAAATTAAATTACAAATCTTGATACAGGTGAAGGAAATCTTGATTAAGTTTAACTGAACCCTGTGGCCATGTGACATTGACAAAATTTGAGCAGTTTGAGTTTAAGAAATGGTAATTTTGTGTAATTCAGCATAACAGAGTTAAAGAACCTCAGCAGTTTAGTTAACAAACCCTTCTGATTAATGTAGAAAGAAATTTTTAAGATTTTGTTTGTTTGTTTATGTTAAGATTTTATTTATTTGTCAGAGAGAGAGAGAGCACAAGCAAGGGAAGCTGGAGACAGAACCTGCAGAAGGAGAAGCAGGCTCCCCGCTGAGCAAGGAGCCCAATGCAGGACTTGATCCCAGGACCCTGGGATCATGACCTGAACCAAAGCCAGCTGCTTAACCAACTGAGCCACCCAGGCATCCCTTGTATTTATTTGAGAGAGAGAGAGAGAACATGAGCAGTGGGAGGGGCAGAGAGGATCAGACTCCCTGCTGAGCAGGGAACTTGATTTAATTCAGGGCTCCATCCCAGGACCCGGGAATCATTACCTGAGCTGGAGGCAGACGGTTGAGACTGAGCCACCTAGGTTCCCCTAGAAATTTGTTCTGTAGCATTCTTGGAAACATTCCAGTGGGAGGAAAGGATGAAATAAAATGGCAACCTAATGCTATATAAGAGGGAGAGTTGCGGTCCTCATTTAGTGTAACTTCTAGGTTCTAGAGCTGCATCAGAGTCTCTTTTATGTTCTAGAAATGCCACACTACTGAAACAAGAGGCTATAAATTCTGTGGAGTGCCATTTTGGTACACAAGGCCTGTGGATATGAACACTAACACACACTACCTGAAGACTTGGCTGCCATGCTGTATTATCTGTAGAGGATTTCAGTAAATATCAATAGCTGGAATTGACTTTGTATGTAGTTTGCATATATTTAGGTTAATAATTGAGCTTTAAAATTATAATATGACTGTTGAGAGGTTTAAAACGTAGAAATAAAATAACAACTATAGCAAAAATGATGGAGAATTAATGGAGTCATATTGTTGTTAAGATCTTGTATTGTTTGGAATGTGGTTGAGGTAGACTATAACCAGTTAGGAATGTGTGCTATTATTTTCTGGGTAACCACTAAAAGACCAATACAAAAATGTATAACAAATAGAAGAAATAAAATGGAATATTAAAACTAGTTAATTAATAGGAAAGAAGCAGGAAGAAAAGACTAAAGAACTCATGAGATAAATTTAAAATAAATAGCAAGACAGAACTAAAGACAGGAAAAGATAATACCATGCAAATACTAGCCAAAAGGTGATTAAGCTATGTTAATATCAGATAAGTTAGATATTAAGGCAAGAAGTATTTATACTAAAGATAAAGAATGACATTGCATAATGCTAAAATGGTTCTCTTGATAGAAAGAATAATCCTAAACAACTTTCTTTTATTGCTTAGTTTGCCAGTCATTCATATGTGTGGTCTTTGGGTCTTTTCTTTGGACCAGTGTTCTCATTTTTTACTGCTAGAGATGTTTCTTTAGTCTGTGAGGGAAGAGTTGTTCCTTTGTGTCTCTAACTGTGGTACTGTCATATTCAACATGCTCTGGGCATTGTAAATAATTGCATGGGGTACCACTTGAGAGAACAAAACCTCAGAATTATAATTATTTCATTTAGTGTTGCAGTTATTTTTTTAATGTAATTGTTCTTTTAAAAATGCCAGCTATGAGCAGTAAAATGTAAATGAAGACTAAAGAAACTGATTCCTTTTGAAGAATTTTTTTTAACATCATGTGATAATAAGTAATAATGTATTATAAAGAACAAACCAGAAAGAAGTAGTTTTCTGTTCATTTATAAGGATTCTTGACAATAAGCCTTTTTTTTTGTTGCTGTTGGTACTGGCTATTTAAAGCTCTGCAGTGATGTGTTATTGTCAAAACTCTTCATTTCTATCTGGAGAGAATGTCTTATTATTTAGAGAAGAACCCATTTTCCTGGAAAAAGACATCCTGTTGGTTGATTTACATCCCTAAATGCAAGAAAAGGAGAGAGGAGTTTAAGGAAATAAGAGCGCTGAATCAAGGCGCATACTTAGAAATAGAAATATAATTAGTATCGCTTTTTTTTTTAAAAGATTTTATTTATTTATTTGACAGCGAGAGAGAGAGAGAGATCACAAGTAGGCAGAGAGGCAGGCAGAGAGAGAGAGGGAAGCAGGCTCCCTGCCGAGCAGAGAGCCCAATGTGGGACTCGATCCCAGGACCCCTGAGATCATGACCTGAGCTGAAGGCAGCGGCTTAACCCACCGAGCCACCCAGGCGCCCATTAGTATCGCTTTTTTAAAAAATTGTGGTAAACCAGACACAACAGAAAATTTACAATTTAACTTTAAGTGTACAATTTAGTCATATTAAGTATATTCACATTGTTGGCAAATAGATCGCTAGAACTTTTTCATCTTGCAGATTTGAAACTCTGTATCCATTATAAAACTCTCCCTTCACCACCTCTCCCCAGCCCCTGGTAACCACTATTTTACTTGCTGTTTCTTTGAATTTGATTAGATATCTCATAAAAGTAGAATCATGCATTTTTAGTGTTTTTCTGACTGGCTTATATTGCTGAGCACGAAGTCTTCAAGGTTCTTCTTTTTTGTAGCATGTGACAGGTTATCCTTTTTAAAGACTGAATAATATTCTTTTGATTTATAACCACATTTTTTATTTTTCATTCATCTTTTCATGGATATTTGGTTTGCTTCCACCTCTTAGCTATTAGAAATTGTGCCGCTCTAAACACAGGTGTGCAAATAGCTCTTCAAGACCCTGCTTTCAGTTCTTCTGGGTATATACTCAGAAGTAGGAATGCTGAATTATATGGTATTTCTATTTTTAACTTTTTGAGGAGCTGCCATACCATATTCTATTATTTTACTGATAGTGTAGTTCTACTATTTTATGATCCAGTCAACAATGCACAAAGGTTCCAGTTTTTCCACATACTTACATTGTTGTTTTGATAGTAACCCTTCTCATGGGTATGAGGTGATAACCTCATTGTGGTTTTGATTTGCATTTCTCTGATGATTAGTGATTTTGAAGATCTTTTCATAGCTTACTGACCACTGACCATTATATATTATCTTTGGAGAAATATTTAAGTCCTTTGCCTACTTTTTAAAGAGTTGCTTTTTGTTGTTGTGTTGTAAGAGTTCTTACCTATGCTGGATATTAACTCCTTATTAAATACATGATTCGTAAACATTTTCTCCCATTATAGAGATTTCGTCATTATTCCACTCCAGTGCTGTTCTGATAACTGCAGCTTTGTAAAGTGTTTTGGTTTTTTGTTTTGTTTTGTTTTTAGATTTTATTTTTAAGTAATCTCTCTATCCAGTATGGGGCTTGAACTCATAGCCCTGAGATCAAAAGTCACATGCGTTCGTGACTGAGCCAGCCAGGCACCCCTGTAAAATGCTTTGAAATCAGGAAATACGAGTCCTCTATGTTCTTTTTCAAAATTGTTTTGTCTATTCTGAAGCCTCTGAGATTCCATATGAATTTTAGGGTGGAATTTTCTGTTCCTGCAAAAAAACAAAAACAAAAAAACACACTACAGAGATACTGGTAGGGACTTTGTTGAGTCTGTAATTTGATTAGAGTAGTATGGACACCTTGACCATATTAAGTCTTCCAATCCTTGACTATTAAGATATCTTTTCTTTTACCTGTGTCTTTTTAAATTTCCTTCTCCAGTGTTTTGTAGTTTCCAGTGTACAGGTCTTTCTTTTTGGCTAGGCTTATTCTTAAATATTTTATTCTTTTTTTAAGAGATTTTATGTATTTATTTGAGAGAGACACAGCTAGAGAGGGAAGACAAGCAGGGGCAGTGGGAGAGGGAGAAGCAGGCTCGACCGGGGGCTCGATCCCAGGACCCAGGGATCTCGACCCAAGACTGAGCCACCCAGGTGCCCCTTAAATGTTTTATTCTTTTTGATGCTGTTTTAAATGGAATTATTTTCTTAATTTCTTCAGATTTTTAATTATTAGTTGTAGAAACACAACTGATTTTTTCTGTGTGGATATTGTGTCCTCCAATGTTGCTGAATTCATTAGTGTTAACATCTTTTTGTGTGAAATTGATAGGGTTTTCTCTATATAAACTCATGTCATCTGTGAACAGATAGAATTTTTTTCCCCTTTCCAATTTGGGTGCCTTTTATTCATTTTTATTTCTTTTTCTTGTTTAATTGCTCTAGCTAGGACTTGTAGTACTATGTTGAATAGAGATGGCAAGAGCAGACATCCTTGCCTTATTTCTGGTCTTAGAAAGTTTTCAGTCTTTCACCATTGAGTATGATGTCATCTGTGGGCTTTCCATTAATGGCTTTTTTTTCTGTTGAGGTAGTTTCCTTCTAATCCTTTGTATGTTTTTGTGTGTTATTATCATGAAAGTGTCTTGAATCTTGCCAGATGGTTTTTCTGCATCAATTTTAGAGGATCATATAATTTTTTTCCTTCTGTTACTGTGGCATATTACATTAATCACATTTCATATGTTGAAATATCTTGGCATTCCTAAAATAAGTCCCACTTGGTTGTAGTGTATAATCCTTTTAATGTACTGTTGAATTCACTTTGCTATTATTTTGCTGAGGAGTTTTACATTGATATTCATTAGGGATATTGGTAATGTAGTATTTCTGTAGTGTCTTTGTCTGGCTTGAGGAAACGGATTAATCTGACCTTATAGGATGAACTTGGAAGTGTTCTCTCCTTTTAAGCTTTTTTGAAGAGTTTTACAGGGATTTATGGTATTTTTTTTTTTTTTTTTTTTAAGGTTTGGTAGAATGCTCTCCATTGATGCCATCTGGTTGATCCTGAGCTTTTCTTTCTTGAGACCTTTGGATGAGCTTTTCTTTCTTGAGACCTTTGGATTCATTTTCTTTTCCTGTTACTGATCTGTTGATATTTTCTATTTCTCTTTCTTTTTTTAAGATTTTACTTATGTATTTGAGAGACCGAAAGCGAGAGATAGAGCATGAGCAGAGGGGGAGGGGCCGAGGGAGAGGGAGAAGTAGACTGTCCACTGGTCAGGGACCCCCCCCCCATGCAGGGCTCCTTCCCAGGAACCTGGGGTCGTGACCTGAGCTGAAAGCAGATACTGAACCGACTGAGCCACCCAGATGCCTCAAGATTTTCTATTTCTGTACAATTCAGTCTTGGTTATATTGTGTATTCCTAGGAATTTGTGCATTTTTTTTTTTTTTTTAGTTAGCCATTTTGTTGGCTTACCAGTTCTTCATGGTATTCTATAATTCTTTTTATAATGTGGATTTGATTGTAATGTCCCTGCTTACATTTCTGATTTTAGTTTTCTCCTGCTCACACACCCACATGCTGGCTCTCATGCTGTCTCATAGTCTAGCTAAATAAAGCTTTGTTAACTTTGTTGGCAACTCTTGGTTTCATTGATCTTTTTCTTTTGTTCTGTTCTCTGTTACTGCTCTAATCTTTATTATTTCTTTCCATCTTTGGATTGATTTAGTTTTTCTAGTTTCTTTAGGTGTACAGTTATGTTAAGATCTTTCTTTTTTAATGTACTCATTTACTGCTGCGGTGTTTCCTCTTAGCACTGCTTTTGCTATACTTAGTAAGTTTTGATATATTGTATTCTCATTTCCATTTGTCTCTAGGTATTTCTAGTTTACCTTGTGACTTTTTCTTTGACCCATTGGTTGGCCAAGAGTGTGTTGTTTAATTTCCGTACAACTGTAGATTTTCTGGTTTTCCTTCTATTTCATTCCATTGTGAGCATAACTTGTATGATTTCAAAATTTTTCAGTTTGTTAAGACTTGTTGTCCTAACCTGTGACCTGTCTTGGAGAATGTTTAATGTGCACTTGAGAAGACTGTATATTCTCCTGTTGTTGGGTGGAAGTGTTCTGTGTCTTTTCATTCTAATTAGTTTATAGTGTTATTAAAGTCATCTGTTATCGATCTTCTATCTCATTGTTCTATCCATTTTTGGAAGAGGAGTATGAAATCTCTTGTGTTGCTGGCAATTTTCCTTTCAGTTCTTTCAGTTTGCTTTATATATTTAGGAGCTCTGAGGTTTGGTGCATAAATATTTATAATTGTTAGATTTCTTTTGGTGATCTGACCTATTTGTCATTATATCCTCCTTTGTCTCTTGTTACAGATTTTGATTGGAAGTCTATTTTGTCTGATATTCGTATAACCATTTCTACTGTCTTTCGGTTATACTTTTTATAGACTTTTTCCATCCTTCCACTGGCAGCCTATGTATGTTCTTAACTCTAATGTGAGTCGCTTGTAGACAGCATATAGTTAGATCCTGTGGTTTTAGTCCATTTAGATCTTTTGAGATTTATTTATTTTTAAAGATTTTATTAATTTAATTGACAGAGGGAAGGAGGGAGAGAGAGCGCCCACAAGCAGGGGGAGCTGCAGAGGGAGAGGGGGAAGCAGGCTCCCACTGAGCAGGGAGTCATGACCTGAGCCAAAAGCAGACACTTAACTGTCTGAGCCACCCAGGTGCCCCAAGAGGTTTCCTTTTTTTAGAGCAGTTTCAGGTTTATACCAAATTTCAGAGAGTTCCCATACTCCCACACATGCATAGCCTCCTCCATTATTAACATTCCCCACTACATCTGTAGCAGTTGATGAACTTACGTTGACACTTCAGAATCACCCAAAGCCCATTTTTTGCATTAGGGTTCATTCTCAGTGTTGTACACTTTGTGAGTTTGGCCAAATGTATAATGACATGTATCCACTATTAAAGTATCAGTATTTTCACTGCCCTAAAAATCTTGTGTTCTGCCTGTCTATCCCTTCCCTCACCTCCACCTCCAGCCCCTGGTCACCACTGTATTTTTTTTTTACTGTCTTCATAGTTTTGCCTTTTCCAGAATGTCCTATTGTTGGAATTGTACAATTTGTAATTTTTTGGATTGTCCTCTTTTCTTAGTAATATGGATTTAAGGTTTCTCTGTGTGTCTTCGTGGCTTGGTAGTTCATTTCTTTTCATCACTGAATAATATTCCATTGTTTGAATATAGCACAGTTTATCCATTCAGCTAATGAAGGACACCTGAGTTGCTTCTAAGTTTGGGCAGTTATGAATAAAGCATCTGTATATGTCCGTATTTAGGTTTTGTGTAGATGCATTTACATGTAAAGTAATTACCAATAGAGAAGGACTTAACTATTGTTTTGTTAATTGTTTTCTATATATCTTATTGCTTTTTTTTGGTCTCTCCTCTCCTTTTTCACTGCTTTCCTTTGTGTTTTGTTTATTTTTTGTATATTAGTACTCCCTTATCTGTGGAGGATACATTCAAAGACCCCTGGTGGATGCCTGACACTGTGCATAGTACTGAACTCAAAATACACTGTTTTCTCCTATACGTTCATACTTATGATAAACATTAATTTGTAAATTAGGCACAGTAAGAGATTAACAATGACGATAATAGAACAATTCTAGCAATGTATGATAATAAAACTTAGGTGACTGTGGTCTCTTTCTCAGAGTGTCTTACTGTATTGTACTCATCCTTGTTCTCGGGCTGATGTGTGATAATAAAATGCAATGAGATGAAGTGAGGTGAATGACAAAGGCATTGTGATGTAGCATTTAGCTACTATTGATCTTCTGAGGATACATCAGAAGGAGGATCATCTTCCAGATTGCACTTGACCACAGGTAATTGAAACCGTGGAAAATTGAAACTTATAAAGAAGGACTACTATAGTGATGTGCTTTGATATCCTCCTTATTTGCTTTAGTGTATATTCTGTAGATACTTTATTTCTGGTTATCACTGAAATTACATAAAACATGTTAAAGTTACAGCATTTTTTTAAACCATTAATTTAAATCACATAAGCTCTACTGCTTTACAGCTCCACCCTCCCCTTTATGTTATTAATGTCACAAATTACATATATATTTTTAAAGATTTTATTTAGAGAGAGAGAACAAGCACAATCAAGGAGAGTGGCAGGTAGGGGAAGAAGCAGACTCCCTGCTGAGCAAGGAGCCCAATGCAGGGCTCAGTCTCAGGACCCTGGGATCATGACCTGAGCCGAAGGCAGACACTTAATTGAATGAGCCACCCAGGAACCCCACAAATTACATATTTATATATTGTATACCCATTAACATAGACTTATACGTTTTTTTGTTTTTGTCATTAAAATTCTATGCACCAAATTTATAGTAGTACAGGTTACTATATTTTCCATGTATTCATCTTTACTAGAGACCATTTTTATATATATATAATACTTTTTTTTCCAACTTGATAGTTTCCCTCCCATTAGTCCCTTAGCTCTATTTACTTTTCTTCATTCGTTTTGCTTCTCTGACTCTGATTTCAAGTGAGCTGCCTTCAAGTTCACTGGTTCTTCTGCCTTTGAGCTCTGATCTTGAGCCCTTCCAGTGAAATTTTCCATTTAGTTATTGTACTTTTTGGCTCTAGAGTTTTTCTTTGTATAGTTTCTGTCTCTCTTTGTTGGTACTCTCATTACGTTCATGCACCATTTTCCTGTTTTCTTTTAGTTGTGTTCGCTTTTAGCTGATTGAGCATTTTTATGACTTATTTTAAATTTTTTTGTCTGGTACCTTATAGGTCTGTGTTTCTTTAGATAGGTCTTTAAGGCCTGTTTCTGGAGTTTATTTTGTTCCTTTAATTGGACCAAGTTTCCCTGTTTGTTTGCTTGCTTTTCCTCTTTTTGTTTTTTGGGTGATGGGGATGCTGGGATATGGACATTTGAAAAAATAACCAGTCTTTGCATACTGAATTTCTGCATGGAGATATCTTCACTAATCAGCCTAGATGGAGGTTCTAGAACTTCTCAAACCATTTCTGATCTTAGCTCCCCCTGGCATTTGCCTGCAGATATGCAGCTCTAAGGTGCTACTTACCTGTTATTTGCAGCACCTTCCAACTCTTGTTCTTGTCGTTTCCGTGCTTGAGTCAGCCAAGACAGAAACCCGTCCCTCAGGCAGCCCTCAGACAAACCAGAATATAGGACATTTAGTCTTTTCTGTTTGTGTTTCTGAGGGAAAAACATTGGGATGGGGTGTTTCTTTCTGGTTGTTCCATATTATGCTCTGCAGGGGAAGTAGCATGAGTGTGTGCACCAAACACCACAAGTTTCACTGTTACTGTGTCTCGTTCATCATGTTATGTGTGGGCGCAATAGCTTCTCACCTATTCTCTAGAGTTTTTATAGCGGTATTTTGGTCCATATATTGTTAACTTAGCGCCTCTATGGGAGAAGGAAGGCCTATATCTAGTCTGCCAATTTGTTGATGTAATTCTCCCTAGTATCAATTTTTTTGAAGTAAAAATTCTGCCAGATAATGTTTCTCTTCATGAGACATGAAATTAAAAGGGAGTTAGAATATTTTGGACTTGAGTGAGGCATTTGGTTTTCTCCTTTGTGAGGTCTACAAATAGAGAAAATGAAATCTAAGGCAGTAATAGTTCAATGTTAGAGTTTGTATAATCTTTTATATTGGAATAAAGAAATAAGGTAATAGGACAGTTACATATCCTATCAGACAAGATTAATGTTTCTTTTAAGATTTTCAGGGCAGGGGCACCTGGGTGGCTCAGTGGGTTAAAGCCTCTGCTTTCAGCTCAGGTCATGATCCCAGGGTCCTGGGATCGAGCCCCGTATCGGGCTCTCTGCTCAGCGAGAGGCCTGCTTCTCTTCCTCTCTCTCTCTCTGCCTACTTGTGATCTCTGTCTGTCGAATGAATAAATGAAATCTTTAAAAGAAAAAAAAAAGATTTTCAGGGCATTCCATAAATACTTATCAAGTGTCTGCTCTGTTTAAGATACTGTACAATCAGTATACATACAGTATACATACAGAAATACATACAGCATACAGAAAATACAATATATAGAATCCTATGCTTAATGCTTAAAAAACTAAAGAACAGTACAGGACCTGAATAGCAAATACAAAAGTATAAGAACTATCACTATGAGTTATACGGAAGCAGAAACGACAGTGAACTGAAGTGGACAGGGTTGGCTTCTGAAGAAAATGAGTTTGGGCAGGTCCTTGAATGGGTAGGGTCATGTCTTAGTATCTATCCTGTAGAAAGAAATATCATGTGTCCAAAAGTAGGCATGTACATGGCACTGTTGTTTCTGCTAGCAGATATGAGAAATAATTTAAATTGTCATCAAGAAAAATAAACTAAATAAAATAATAAACTAAACTAAATAAACTTCTGTCTGTACTATGCAATATTATGTAGCAACAGTAGAGATCCGTATATCCCAACAAATTTTTCTGAGTAAATTCTTGAATTTTTAAAAGCCAATATCTTAGTTTGTTTAGGTCACTATGACAAAATACCAGACTGGATAGTTTATACACAGTAGAATTTTATTTTTCGCAGTTCTGGAGGCTGGAAGTCTGAAATCAGGGTGCCTATCATGAGGGCCGTCTCCCAGTTTGTAGACATTTTGCTGTGTCCTCACATGTTGGAAGGGGCTAGGGAACTCTGTGGGATCTCGTTTACAAGAGCACTAATCCAGCCTGATGAGTGTAGTACCTCCCAGAGTTCCCACCTCTTAATATCACATTGGCTTTAGCATTTCAACATATGACTTTTGGGAGAACACAACCATTCAGACCATAGCAAAGGGAGTTCTAATTAACATGTAATGATGATATTAGTTGGGTTAAGAAACAAACCAAGCTAACTGAAGATAATACTGCATACTTTTATAGGTAAATAGTAGAAGTTCATTGTAAAAGAAGGATAAACTGATAATAGTGGCTACAACAATTAAGCATTCATACATTAGTTACATAATTAAAGAATGAGAAGAATCCCAGATGAAAATCCATTAAAACATGGTAGTAGTTACTTCTGTATGGTGATATTTTGAACAAAGTTTCTTACTCTTTATATTTTACTGGATTTTCTGGATTTTCTTTTTTTTTTTCCATTTTATTTATTTTTTTCAGCGTAACAGTATTCATTGTTTTTGCACAACACCCAGTGCTCCATGCAAAATTTTCTGGATTTTCATAGGAAATTTTTTATTGGAAGATACTAAATCACAAAAAGTATTCCATAAATGGGAAATAATTGACAAATGGTTAATAAAATTAATCCTTACAAGAATGGATTAGAAGAGTAAGTAAGATTTAATTAGGCAGAAAGATCAGAGAGTTTGGGGGTATAGGAGATGGTTGAGGGGAGAGAGAAGGAATCCCAGAATGTCTTAGAAACTTGAATTTGTAGAGGGCCATTGAACACTGCCTTATATTTTGAAACCATTTATTCAATACATATTTAAGGACCTAGTAGGTATCAGAATACCCTTATGAGCATATTAGGGTCCCTGCCCCTAAGAAATTTATGTTTTGATTGAAGGGGATGAAGAGGAACAGATTACAATACAGCAGTCCCCCTTACCCATGGTTTTGCTTTTTATTGTAGCCTAGAAGGAGATAATCCTCTTGATGTATAGTCAGAAGTTCAGTAGTAGCTTTTTTTTTTTTTTTTTTAAGATTTATTTATTTTAGAGAGAGAGAGAGCATGCACAATTGGGGGGAGGGGCAGGGGGAAAGAGACCCTCAAGCCGACTCCTTGCTGAGCAGGGAGCCTGATGTGCGGCTTGCTCTCATGACCCTGAGATCATGACCTGAGCCGAAATCAGGAGTCTGACGCTTAACCAACTGAGCCGCCCAGGTGCCCCAAGGTCAGTAGTAGCTTAACGATATGTCACAATGCCTACATCATTCACCTTATTCATCTCATGTAGGCATTTTGCCATTTCAGATCTTCACAAGAGGAAGGGTGAATACAGTACAAGAAGATATTTTGAAAGAGATCACATTGACATAACTCTTAATTACAGTATATGGTTATAATGTTATATTTTATGACTGGTTATTATTAATTTCTAACTGCCTAATTTATGAATTTTATCATAAGTAAGTATGTCTAGGAAAACACATTGCATATATAGGGTTCAATACTATCCACAGTTTTAGTCATCCCTTGGAGGTCTTAAAAGAATCCTCCACAGATGAGGGGGAGACTACTGTACACTACTGTAAGGAAGAATCAACTGGTAAGGTGGAGAAAGGGTTTGGTGAGGGCTGATATAGAAAAGGCTTTCCAAAAGGCACAGACCTCTAAGCTGAAATTTGGAATTAAGTTTAAAGTAGAATGAGATGTCTAGAGAAGGAAAGCAGGGACCAGCACCTGGAATACTTTGTAAACTGTTTTAAGGACTTGTTTTTGTGGTGTTGAATTATTCTATATTTATAATCTTACTGAGTGTTCTTTGCAACATAGTAAATAATAGTCTTGTTAGTTTTTTGCCACTTGGTGATCACATAATAAACTTTTTTCCCCTCCCTTCTCTATCTTTTCTTCTTTTCCTCTTCCATGTATGCATTTACTGCAGGTGATGCATGGCATGAGTTTTTTGGGGGAAATAAATGCGAATCTTAAAATGTTGCTGATATAGAAGGGGACAACCTTAGTTTAGCACATTTGAAAGAGCCATGCCCAGTTCACTAAAATAAAAATGCTATTTGATGTGATTGACTGTTCTTTTATTTTATTTTTGACAGAGAGAGAGCACAAGTAGGCAGAGAGGTAGGCAGAGGGGGAGGGGGAAGCAGGCTCCCCGCCGAGCAGAGAGCCCCATGCGGGGCTCCATCTCAGGACCCCGAGACCATGACCCGAGCCAAAGGCAAAGGCTCAACCCACTGAGCCACCCAGGCTCCCCTTGACTGTTCTTTAAATCAGCTATCACAATGAGTTACTTATGGAATTGAATACAAGAGGTATTCAAATTTTTTGATCATCAGCATCTTTTAACTTTTTACTACTTAGTAAGATGTACTACCATCAGGGTTAATTATATTGACAGTGGCTTGGACCTTTTTAAATAACTACACAAGTTACTTAATCTGTTCTAGGTAGATAAAATGTGGTATCTGTATTGTTACCTGTTGTGGGATTGCCAAATGAAACTTGTTTTTGCAAGATAGAAATCTCGTATCATTTAAGGGACCTTAATTGCCAGAGGAGTCCAAAGCTGACAGCATTATTTACTTTTGAAAGTAGATTTCCTTCTTTCTTGTTTTAAAGGGAGACAGTAATGAAAAGAGTCATAACTTCTATAAAGAGAGAACCTATCACATTATTATTTATTAATGTTGGGCTATTCCCATTTGGGCCATTTATATAAAAGTGGCAAATAATGTGCAGTTTAGAAAGGAGGAATAACTAAATTTTGTTACAGCCTACAGTCCCATTCCACAAACATATTTCCACAAAAAATATTCTGAACACTATACGCTAAAAAATTGCATTTAACTGTGAAAAACAAAGTTTTACTTACCACTAGAATCACATTTCTGTGTCCTTAACTTGTATTTTTTCTACTGCATGGAATGCCCTTCCCCTTTTTTGTCCATTTGCAAAATACCTCTCCAACCTTAAAGACTCCAGATTTAAGACTTTCTTTTTCCCATAAAAGTTCATCACTCCTTTTGTCATTACTGTTCCTGGTATTATAGCACTTGCCATATTAATGACAATTGTTTAAGTTTTCTGTTTCCTTACTAGATTGTGACTTCCTTAAAAGTAAAGGGTGTCATAAATAATTGTTTAGTGAGTGAATGAAAAGGGGCTTTCTGAAATGACGTGTTGCTTAATGAAAGCCTATTAAATTCTTAGGCTTAGTTTTATTGACTGGTAGCTAGCTGGCACTATTACTTCTGGCTCCTGTTACTTCTGGGTTATTACAGGACTCTGGTTAAAATCCACAATGATGTTTAAACATGATTTATTTAATATAACTCTGTGTAAGAGTTCTTCAGTTGTGCAAAGCTTCGAGGAGACTCACTCAACTTAAAGTGTAAAGGGTCACATTTAAAAAAAATAGAATAATTATTCAGTTTCAGAAAAACTTTATTGCATGAATATCTTAAGTAGTGTTTGTTTTTTAGTGCGTTTTAAATTGTTAAGAATAAGAGGAAGCATGATGTAATGGAAGCAGCAATGTAGTGAAATTTGTATTTGGGGTTCCAGTTCCGACTCTAATACCAACTCTGTGATTTAGGGGCAAGTTTGAAAAAACCTTTTTGAACTTTAGTTTGCTTCTCTGTAAAAGTGTAGTTTGTATTGCATGACATTCAGTAGTATACAACTTTAATATCAATTTATTTTAAAATGTGTTTATGTAGAATTTTAAGAATGAAGTTGGTGCAAAGGGGGGAGGGACAAGTGTTTCAAATATAGAAACCAGCTAAATTGGGATGATTATTTAAGTTTTATAAATATTTACTCAAAGGTATTTGTGTGTTTCTGTTGTTGTTATTTTGGACTTTTTTTTTAAGATTTTTTTTTTTTTTAATTTAGTTGGCCAGCTTATAGTACATCATTAGTTTCAGATGTAGTGTTCAGTAATTTATAGGTAGCATGTAACATCCAGTGCTCATCACATCAGGTGCCCTCCTTAATGCCCATAACCCAATTATGCTATTTTTACCCCACCACCTCCTTTCTAGCAGCCCTCATTTTTTAAAAGATTTATTTATTTTAAAGAGATGGAGGGAGGGGCAAAGAGAGAGGGAGAGAGAATCTAAGCAGACTCCATGCTCAGTGCTGAGCCTGAGGCAGGGCTCTATCTCATGACCCTGAGATCATGGCCTGAGCTAAAACCAAGAGTTGGCTACTTAGTTGACTGTGCCACCTAGGCTTCCCTGTTTTGCACTTTTTAAGTGATAAAGTAAATCAGAAAGCAGTATTGTCCTAGTTAAAACAAACATACATACATATGTTTATGCACATGCAGGACAATGTATAATAAGATCGGTACTAATGTTTATTCCTAGTGTGGGGTTATATATGATAGATAAAATAAGGAAAGTAAAATATTTTTCTACAAAGATAATAAAAACTAAAGCAAATAAAATGCCATTTCCTGAAGATTATTTGTGGCTGTGGAAGTAGATTATTATTTGACAAACAAATAAGGAAAATGTAAGGGGAGCTGGGGCCAACATGTTAAAGGCAGACTTTTTTTCTGGCTCCTAAATCTACTTAAAACTCTTTTAACTCTGGTAGAAAGCAGAAGACAGGATTGCTTAGTGATTGATGTTCATCTCTTTTTTAATTTTGATGGGGTCAAGAGGTTTTTTTTGTTTTTGTTTTTGTTTGAGAGAGAGCTTGTGAGAGTAGGTAGGGGCAGAGAGAGAGAGAGAGGGATAGAGAGAATCTCAAGTGGGCTCGATACTCAGAACCTGACCCAAGGTTCAGTCTCAGTACCCTGAGATCATGATGAGCCAAAATCAAGAGTTGGGTGCTTAACCATTGAGCCACCCAGGCACCCCAAGGGACCTTAACCAAGTTCTTAAAATGGGGTGTTTGGACAAGTTTTAGGGGAATTCATTGACCATTTGGAATTGTGTCAAAAACACTGTGTATGTCCATTCATAAATTTTATGTCCGTCACTCCAGTGACTGAGTTCATAGTTTTAACAGATCCTTAAAGAGTGTGTGATCCAAAAAAGATTAAGAACTCCATGGACAGTTCCTGTCTGTTTCTACATAGAATAAGGGGTTGTGGATTTTCAATCACCGATTACTGAAAGGACATTGTTTATTCAGGTCTTGGAGTAATAAAAGAATGATTGCAGAGCTGCTGATATTTCTCTAGGTTATACACTTCTGTCTTTCTAGCTGTTCTTTTGTAAACTTTGATCTCGGTCTACTGTACTCATCCTTTGCTGCCAGACACCTCAAAATAGATCATATTCAGAGATTCTGATTTTTCCCTTAACGGCTATTTATTGAAGATCTTTTCAGTTCTTTGTCGTCTTATCAAGGATTGGATTGCAGTCATACACTCATGATTATTAACAGGTCTTGTTGCATTTGAACAATGAGAGGTTTATCCTTATATTAATAGGTAAGAAAGGAGTAAGTTCCTCCTAGAATGAAGACACTATTCGTTTCATCCGTGAATCTTTTTATATGTATCAGGGACTTTGAAGATACATATATCCTATTCAATTCATGATTGATATTTTTTGTGTATCTAGGTGTGTAGACTTGTGACAGTTTTTTCTAATTCCTTTTTCTCTTTCTTTTCTTTGGGAGGTGTGGGTTAGAAGGACTCTTGCAATTCTTTGTGCAGTCTAGCAATTATCTGGGATTCCAGTTGATTACATCAGAAGCACTTCATGTTTATATTTAAAACAGTATGTCTTTCTGTAAGGAATTTTATTATTTCCACACTGGCATCTCATTACGTCTTCATTCCCAGGAGAAATTTTCTGAGTATTCAGTTTCATTGTGTAGGAAAAATATGGAAATACTGGTATTCTTACCCTTTAAAAATAAAACAGAAAACATACAGAACTTGTGTTCTCTGTCAGCCTGTCTTCCATTTGGACTTAAATTTCAGTCAGTTTAAATATTAGATTACATTGCATATGCTGAACCTTAGATATGAGGGAACTTTACTTTTAGTCATAGTTGTTGATTAAAGTTTTCTTAGCTTTGGAATTTCACAAATAGTTTAAATATGTTCAACCGTTCTCCACTTAAGGTTTTTGGAATAAAATTTTTATATAATTTATATATAAATAATCACTCTAAGCAAAAAAAAAATAAATATATAAAGTGGGCTTTATATATTTATTTTTGTAAATATACAAATATATATTTACATATTTTATATAGAATATATATATTTTATATATAAATTGGGCTTTATATATATTTATATAATATATAAATATAATATATAATATTTATATATAAAATATATATTTTGGTTACAGTGGTTATTTTTGGAGCTATAGCATCCTGTTCCTTATTCGAATCTGGTACATAGGTAAATCTTTTGTATTCTTCCTAAGGTATCCGTGAAATGTGTGTGTAATATTTTATTATGTGAAGTTTTAAAAATTGTGCACCATATTTGGATGGTAATTGGAAAATGGAGTGTGGGGGCGCCTGGGTGGCTCAGTGGTTTAAGCCTCTGCCTTTGGCTCAGGTCATGATCCTAGGGTCCTGGGATCGAGCCCCACATTGCGCTCTCTGCTCCACAGGGAGCCTGCTTCCTCCTCTCTCTCTGCCTGCCTCTCTGCCTAGTTGTGATTTCTCTCTGTCAAATAAATAAAATATTAAAAAAAAAAAAAGGAAAATGGAGTGTGTGACAAGGGCATGGTTGAGAATAACCATTGTATAAAAGATCTGTCTTTTGAAATTCATTTTTCATTTTTCTCACCGAAAGGAGAAAAGTTAGTAACACTGTATGGTTTCCTAATGATAATACTGATGTCTTAGAATATTCCTGCTTTACTTATCTGAAGAATTGGGATATTAATACATATTTCCGGGGGGGAGGGTTAAGAAATCAATAGGATAGTAGATGTGAAATGTCTAACACAAGGACCTCACATAGTAGGTTTATTCCAGCAAAGGCTATATGTAACATAAACATAATCATGCTTACAGGGAATTGAGAATCACTAGAGCATGGAAAATTAATACATGCCAACAAGTTCTGCCCTGGTCAGTTTTAAAAATCATTTAGGAATAAAAACAATTCAGAGATGAGCATGTAGAGTGGAAATTTCAGGAAAATGAAGATTTGTCCTTACCTTGGTTGTTTGGCAGCAGAATCAAATAGGAAGAGACTGGCAAACGATAGTAAAATATTTTTTATCTTTGCAACTGGCCTCAGGATTGTCATTTTCGTACCTCTTTACCTACGCTTATTCACTCCGAGCTGGTTTTTTTGTTATGTGTGTAGACTTAAAAATTACATCGTTATGAGAGCAGTCAATTAGCTCAGGAGGCAGCCTTAGTTTCTTTAACTTGGTAAGGAAGTTGAAGTCACCCTGTAACGAAGTTGAAGTCACCCTCGAAGTATGCCACTTTGCACCTGACATTCCTTCCCGAGGCGGGACTCCTCCTGGTGAATAAGAGGAAAGGCTTGGCCAATTACCTTAGACAAAGCCGGACAGCTGCCGAGCCCAGCTGGGAGGAGTCTTCTCGGAGCATAGCTGGTACAGTCAGGGGCTTTTTGCCACCTCCTTTTATTCACACCGTTTTACCCAGCAGATTACCTGAGGGGGAGGTGAGAGGGGGGTGTCATCTTTGCAGGGGACCTCCTCCACTGGGAGGGCTTTAGGCTGGGAAGAATGGCAGTTGCCAGGTTTCCGCTTGAGGCTGATGCTTTCTAACCCCAGTGCGCCACTCCTCGCCCCACACAGACCAGAATATCAGGTTCGGCCCCCGGAGTCTCAGGTGGCACCAGAGCGGCATCCTAGGCTGAGGATTTGGTGGAAAGAGAAGGGGTGGTCCTTCTGTCTGGACCCCTCTCAGCTGACTCACAGGAAGTGCTAACCGAGCTTGGCACTGCGCGAAGCAGCTCCAGGATTCTGCCCCTCCCTGCCGCGGTCCGCCCGCCCTCTCGGACGTAGGCTTTGCAGTATCTCCCGATGGAACAATGAAGTGGTTCCAAGTTTGCTAAGACTTCCAGGGAGATTCTTTGGACTTCTGTGATAGTCTTCAAAATGTTTTGCCACCGACTTTTCCGAGAAGCTGTTTTTTAAAAACAAAACAAAACAAAACCCTTCCCTTCGTGGATTGCTTTGTCTGAAGATTACTCAGGGTGACCATGGTTCAACGCTTTAGCCTCAGGAGGCAGCTATCCAAGGTGGGTAGCTTGGGTAGCTTTGTATGTTTGTTTAGGGGAAACTCTCACTAGATTCGGCATGGTTTCCTTTCTCTCTAGAACTGTACTGTCAAGCCTGCCTTCCTTCAGAGCTAAGGAGGGGCTGGGGGAGGAAGCGCTGCCTTTTGTTCTTTGCTCTGACAGACAACAAAGGTTTCAGGCTGACTGCACTGGCAACTACAGATTTTGTTCCCCTAAAACCAAAGCTTGTCATCTGTGAATTTGGAGAAAGTTATAGTTTGCTTCCGAAATACAGTTTCCAAGGGGGCGTGCGTGGAAAAGAATAGTGGGAAAAAGTTCATTTTTAATTAGCAATTAATCTGGCAGCTTGTTGACCAAGATGAGAAAGCCTTATTGGTCTGTGGAATCAGTGCTTGTGTATAAAATTTAGTATTAAACTGGGGAAAAACGTCCATAAAGTAGTCCAAAGAGCAATACCTGCATAAAAATGTTAAAAGAAATTTGCATAGTTAATGAAGGAGTGTGTGAAAAGCAGTAACCAGAAGGCTCACAAAGCAATTTTTTACAGAGTTCTGCTTGAAAAGCAGGTTCCATTTGTGCAGTTTTGAGGGAAAAGTTCTTTTAACCTAAGAAATTCAAACTTTAAAAAAAGCCTCTCCTGGAAGAGGGGCTGCTGATTTTCTCAATCTGCCCCGCTGTGGCCAGCCCTCTCTTGACCCAGTGATAGAGCTCTCTATTTAACTGGTGCAGGAACACGTTTGGAAAGAGGTGTGCTGAGAGTTGAGCTTTATTTCAAAAAATCATTCTGTTCTTTAAAAAACCTATTCTAAAAAGATAGTAGTTGGTGGCTGAATTGTGTCACAGTTCATTCCCTACAGGCAGAAACTTAAACAAATAGTAAATCAGTAGGCATTCTTCACTTCTTGGTTGTTAGTCAGAATTGTTAATCCTGAAATGTGTTATATCTTAAGGGAAAACCTTTTAGTTCTTCATAGGCGACCTCAGTGTAGAATGTGTGCACTCAGGCAAAAATGAGCAAAGAAACCTCTTGTGTCCATCCACATGACAAATTTCATCTCTTGGATCGCCGAGCCTAACAGGGACGTTTTAGAAGTAGTAAAATAAATTCCCTTGCTTCTCTTCTCCCAACTCTAGCTATGTGTGTTAGGGGTAGTGGGTCAAGAAGCCCCCAAATTTCTTCTAAGCAATTTATAAAGAATAATTTTTGTTTCTCTTTGAACAACCTCTAGTTTATATACTTCCAAATATGTAGTACATTTAAAAAGCAGATATGTAGATTCTCAGGGCAGTAATTTTTCTGCACTAGAGTGCCTGAAATAGTTCAGAGCCAGGTGATAATTTTCCAATTAGCAAATAACTTCATTCTAGGTATTTTGCTCCCAATATTTCTCTCCAAATTATTCTTTGAACTTTTATGCTTTTCACTTTTTACTATATATTATATACCCTGTAGTGATTTATAGAAAAGACACTTCGGGGGAATTAGGAGCATATCTTCTCTATAACATGAAGAAATAGAAGGTACATCATATAAAAACATTCAAAGAGGTAACTTCTTTTAATTTCTTTTTTTCTATCATCCCTCCCCTCCATTTTAACTTGGTTTCTACATCCTGTATGTTTAGGACCAATTCTAAGGAAATTTGTTTTCTATCAAATGGCCTTAATATAGAATATATTCAGTAATGCATTGAAAAAATAATATTTTTAATTGTTTCAATCTGTTTGGGTGCTGAAATATGAAAGAGAAATGAATAATTAGGTCAATAAGTTTTCTTTTTTGAATTTCAATGAATGCACTGTACCTCTCTCCCATTTTTTCAGCTAAACCCATATGTTACCTGAGATCACAGGACCTGTCTTAACCCAGTGTATGTTATTTCTGGCACACATTGAACACTGAAAGTGAAATTAGGTTTTTGTAGGTCAAAAACAGTTGATTAGAAATTGTGTGCGATTTTCTATGATTCCAACTTTAGTAACAAGTAATTTTGCCAATAAGAAATAATACTCCACAAGTATAGAATTGTCTTAAGATGATCTCATATTTTAAAAAGCAATGTCCTATTTTAACAAAAAGGATACTCATGTGATCATATATAAATTCTGTGTTGAAATTTTGTGAAGAAAATGTAAATGTTTGCAGTGATTTTAAACCTAATACCTAATTTAGATTCTTTTTATCTTAAGTTTGATAGCCATGTTTACTTACCATGGATATTTACCCTAGAGTATTCAAATGATTCCTCTAGGCTAATGAATGTTCACACCTGAACTTGTAAAAGGAGCAAGTGAATTAAGAAATAGATGAAGTAAAAATCTTCATTTTTAAAAAGAGATATTCTGTAATTCTTTTTGACTAGATCCTAGTTACCTGAGTCCCAGAAAATTTCTCTCTTTTCTTTGCCACTTTAGATTATTTTCTTTCTGCATGGTTTTCTCACATGTGACTTCAAAAAATATTCACTAGGAAATCTTTTTCTTTCTGCCCTGCATCCTCTGCATGAGCTAGTCAGAATAGTCTGAAACCTGCCTATGTGGACTTATCATGTAATTCTCCTAACAAATGTTCAAGTTAGGTGGTATCAGCTTTATTTTGTCATTAAAGAAACAGGTTTGGAGAAGTTAAGTCATTTGTCAAAATCAGGAGATAGAGTCAGGTTCAGACTTCGGTCTAGTTCCAAACCCATTCTGTTTCCCCACACCAACTGTCTTCCTAAGCTTCTGGTGTGTTAGTCATCCTACTGTCATCTCTCATGTTTCTCCATATGTTTATACATGGTTATAGAAAACAGTATAGTAAGTTAACTTGGGTAACTTCCTTAAAGCAGCTCTTTCCCCTGCAGTTGAAATTAGTGTCCGATGGGGTTTTAACTTACCAGTCGAACTTGGTAAAGTGTCTCTTGCAATTGTAGGTTTTTTTTGTTTTTTTTTTTTTTGGCTAGAGGAATATTGATTTCAATAAGATAGCTCATTTAATAAAGTCATATTAAATGTAGTATGAAGTTTACTGCATGCAATAATATGAATCTTTAGACTATACTGCCTTTTAAAGAACTTCTGTTAAAGAGAGAAAGTTACTCTTAAGTTTCTACAATAATTTTTAAGAGATGAAATATAATGAATCACACATCCAGAAGGTCTTAAGTCACTTTGGCTCTAACCTCCCCCCCCATCTTTTAAGTGGGTAATAGAAAATCAGTTTTTTCCTTTTTTCCAGGAACTTCAGTTTTTTAGGAGGTATGATAAAAGTTAGGAGGCTTTGAGAAGTGGTTTTAAGATAGATTATTCCAGTAAAATATTATACCCTTTTTTTAACCTTTGAATGGTAATGATTTTCCTAAGTTCAAAATTAAAAATTACCTAATTGTGGAGGCACCTGGGTGGCACCATTGGTTAAGTGTCTCACTCTTGGCTTTGTCTCGGGTCATGATCTCAGGGTCCTGAGGTCAAGCCCCATTCCCTTGCTCCTCCCGCTTATCCTCTCTCTCTCCAAAAAATAAATAAATCTTTTTTATTTTTTTAATTACCTAACTGAAATTTTGCTTCCAACTGTGTCTTTTTTACTGGTTTATATCCCTGCCACCTTAGGTAACCAGTTTCTTATTTATCCTTCAACTGTTTTTTTATGAATATGTAAGAAAATGTGAACATAGGTTTCCTGATCCCTCTAAAATGAAAGATAAATTCTGTTCTGTTTGTTCTAAGATAACTTAAATTTTCCAGATACGGGTCTAAATAGTTATATCAGGGCACCTAGGTGGCTCAGTGGGTTAAGCCTCTGCCTTCCTTTCAGGTCATGATCTCAGGGTCCTGGGATCGAGCCCAGCATTGGACTCTCTGCTCAGCAGGGAACCTGCTTCCCCCTGTCTCTCTCTGCCTACTTGTGATCTCTCTCTCTATGTCAAATAAATAAATAAAATATTCAGTAAATAAATAAGTAAATAAATTGTTATATCAGTTTGGGGTTCACATTTGTTTTTAATATTTTCATGGGAAGCTTAAGTTCTTAGGACAGGTATAGCAACACAGAAGGTACTTTCCATATCAAGGATAATTAAAATAACAGCAAATTAATGATGACTTGATTCTTTTTCAGTTCATACCACATTTCTTTCCTACTTGGTGTGAATGATTTCTCTTGCTATATTACAATTTTTCAGGGGCACCTGGGTGGCTCAGTCTGTTAAGCATCTGCCTTCAGCTCAGGTCATGAATCCAGGGTCAGCGTCCCCAATCAAGCTCCTTGCTCAGCAGGGAGCCTGCTTCTCTCTTTCCCTCTGCTGCTTCCCCTTCTTATCATCTTGTTCGTGTGCGTGCTTGCGCTCTCTCTTAAATAAGTAAAATCTTAAAAAGTTTTTTTCATATGGTGAAAAACATAGAATATAAGAATCGTATCAGTATATCTTGGGTTGGCCTGTGAAGAGATTAATGGCTGAGAAATAGGACTTCTGGGTTTCTCCCCCACCGCCCCAGTTTTCCCACCGATTTGTTGAAATCACTTGATCCAGACGTGGAGAGCCCTTGAAAATATGATTATCTAAAAATGTTATTCTTATCCTTCCTACATTTCATAGTGTCCTATTATTTATTATCAGTTTTGTATTAACATAAGAAACTTAAGATTTAGGGAGGAATTGATCATAATTTGAATTCATAATAAAACCCTTTTTTCAAAAATAGTTTCTTTTGAAAAAAAAATTTATTTGAGAGAGTGGACGTGTGTGGGGGTGAGGGAGGGGCAAAAGGAGAGGGAGAGTGTGTCCCAAGTAGACACCATGTGCCCGGGATTGATCTCACAACTCTGAGATCATGACTGGAGCCAAAAATCAAGACTTGGATGCTTAAATGACTGAACCACCCAGACATCCCTTCTTTTGAGTTTCTTTCTGATTTCTTTTGTGTTTATGACTTGGGGTCTATGCTGCTGAAGTGAGCACTGGGTTTATGTCTTGGGATAATATATATGACTTACTTAATTTTTTCTCTGATTGTATTCTTATCAATAAAAGGAAGAGGGATCTTTTACTTCCTTCTTACATAGGGTCTTTTAAAAGTATTTTGAAGGCTAAAGTGACAAATTTTATTTAAATTTTACCACAATTTTTTAAAAAAGTTTTTGAACCCTTTTTAATGTTAAGTACTGTATGGGTACAGTGAAGTTATTATATGTAATTTAAAACCTCAAATACATATGCAAGGGAGTCTGTACTGGATGACTGCTTTTAAGTCATGGAAATGTGTGCAGCGTCTCTTTTTATGCTGTTTTTATTTTATCTCTGTTACTTCAGACATCAACTGGTTTCATACTTGAAACTATGATGTTTGGTGTTTATATTTAGCCAGAAGTTAAGTGCTACATCTTCCTGTGGATTATTAACCCTCTTTTAGGAGGCTTAAATCAGGTAGTGGTGTCATGCATTGAAGGATTGTTCTTATGTATTACATAATCAAAATGAGACTAATTCTGTATATTATGGATGTAGTGAGAATAGGTAAGGAATAGAGAATAGCTTTCTTATTCAAATATATTGGCAATAATAGTCTAAAATAGAGAAACTAATTTAGAAATAGGTATTTGGTAACTCTGAAATGTTTTTGTGATATTGATGCCATTTTAAATTTTAAAAATTACAGTAAGTTACAGACTATAGATTCAAGAAAGTGAAATATGCTACCAACAGAAGATAGTTAACCTCCTTGGGAAGTGTGTTGCTTTTTTTGTTTCTTAAGTACGCAGCTGCTCTCATTTGGTGTTGATCTGAATGTTTTCTACCTGAGAGAGATGGATATAGTAAATGACTCAATTAGATGATTCTTTGAGGTAGAAATACATTTACCAAAGGCTGTTAGTTTGAAGATCAGTGAACTGATACACTTGAAAGTGCTTTGAAAACTGTAAAGTACTGTATTAATTTAAGAATTTAAGGTGATGGTATTTTTATTATTCTGTTATTCCATAATTTTTTTGTTTTGTTATGTTTTGTTTTTTTAAGTAGGCTCCATGCTGGGTGTGGAGCCCAGCACAGCACGGGGCTTGAACTCACAACCCTGAGATCAAGACCAGAGCTGAGACCAAGAGTCAGATCCTTAACCTACTGAGCCACCCAGGTGGTCCCCATAAGTATTTTTTTAAGTTTTATTTATTTTTAAGTAATCTCTACACCCAACATGGGGCTTGAATTCATGACCCTGAGATCAGGAGTTGCATGTTTCTCCAACTGAGCCAGCCAGATGCCCAATTATCCATAAATATTTTTGAAAAGAAGTGATTGTTATTTAAAACCGTAGTTTAAAATACACACAAACCCACCTCCCTCCTTCCTCCCTTTCTTTCATATAGGCCATCTTTGGATAGGTAACAACGAATGCCTCTGGAAAGAGGACCTGGGACACTTGCATTGAGGGTGGGAAATAGACTTGTTTTTTTAAAACTATTTACCACATACATAACTTTCTGAAATAATAGCTCTTGTCAAATGTATTAAAAGTTCATAGGAAACAAATTGCTAAAGGGGAGGAGGAGGTAGGGGGCTGGGCTAACTGGGTGATGGACATTAAGGAGGGCACGTGCTGTAATGAGCACTGGGTATTATATAGACTGATGAATTACAGACCTGTACCTCTGAAACCAATTATACATTATATGTTGATTTAAAAGAATTAAAAATAAAATATAATCATAAAAAAGAAGGGGAAGAAAAAAGCTATCTTTAATGGTAGGAACTTGATCACAAGGAGGGAGTGTAGAAACAAGAAACAACCCTCCCTCTGTTTTGCTTCCTGTTTCATAAGGTACATCACATGCTGAAGTAAACAAATGGAAAACCAAAAAATAAACAAACACCAGATGAACAGCAAGAACAAAAATTTCAAAATGTGGAAGTGAATTTCAGGCTCATTATTTTTCAGTGAAAATCATTGCTAATAGTTTACTTAAAGGTTAATGGTTGAAAGATGGTATTCTTCTGGGGTTGGTACTTTCTCCCAACCATTCTGCTATTATTCACAGATTGAAGATAACCATTGTTAACATGGTTAACACATAAATTTGTAGTATAGAATCATAACCTTTTAAGAATTATTTAAATGAACTTGTTTAGGCTAAGTTAATCATACTATACTGAAAGTATGTTTTAAGGATGGTGTACAAAGTCAGGAACACATTTTACTTGTTATATCTGTATATAGAAGATGCATGTAATACTTAATATTATGAAATATTCTGATTTGTTCTTAATCATTCTGGCTTACATGAGAAAATGAAAAGAAAAATTAATTCTTCTGGGCACCCTGGGGTTAGTTAGAACTTAGCTTCTGCTTTATATATGAACCTGTAACAGAATCCTATTACAAAACATGTTGATTAAAAAGAAGACAAGGCAGATGGACTTGGCCTGTGGTAACACAGGAAATTTCCATTCAGTTTGTTCTATCAAGTGCTTTATAAGAAGCACATCACTTTGTCTTTACTGAAAATTTTAATACCTGTTATTTTTAGGGAGTTCTAATATGAACATACTTTGAAAAATCTAATCTGGGAGTTAGTTTTTCTTTTTTTTTTTAAGATTTTATTTATTTATTTGACAGAGAGAGATCACAAGTAGGCAGAGAGGCAGGCACAAAGAGCGAGAGAGAGAAGGAAGCAGGCTACCCGATGAACAGAGAGCCTGACGTGGGACTTGATCCCAGGACCCTGAGATCATGACCTGAGTCGAAGGCAGAGGCTTAACCCACTGAGCCACCCAGGCGCCCTAGTTTTTATTTTCTATGAGGAAATTTAACCAAGGTAATGGGGTTCCAGCCTAAATGGCTTAACTTCTGTGGAGTGAACAAAGAGGTAAATCTAGAAAGCTATCTCTGAGATAATATATGTGGATCATTTAATATTATCGCTTGGTATGTGGAATTTTAACTGCAGACTCTTAATATACTTGTCTAGTATTCTTTCCCTGCCTTTTAATTATTTGAAGATATACAATGATATGGTACAAACACCGATTCTCTTTTTGGTATAACATATGTTGGGCATATTTGTTTAGAGACTTAGGAAACTAGCCACAAAGGTTAGTCTCAACAGATTCTCTTTGGACGAAATTAGAAATGTGACCCATTCTATTCAGTAGTTAATGGTGAATGATTATTTGAGTTTTGAGTCTTATGATGTTATTGGTCATTGTATTTGATAACAGCCAACCATTAGGACTTAAGAAATTTTAGCACATATAATATACATTCTATGTATATTCTGACTTGGAAGGAACTTGGAACATAGTAAATGGAGATAGTAGGTTGTATATAAAGATGAACATTGGGACACCTCGGTGACTCAGTTGTTTAAGCATCTGCCTTCAGCTCAGGTCCCAGGGTCCTGGGATCAACCCCTGCATCAGGCTCTCTGTTCAATGGGGAACCTGTTTCTCCCTCACCCTCTGCCAGCCACTCCCCCTGCTTGTGTGCTCTCTCTTTCTGACAAATAAATAAAATCTTAAAAAAAAAAAAAAAAAGATGAACATCTGTTTCATTTCTTACTACTCATTTCCTTTACACATATCATTCTAGCTGCACCCCTTCCATGCTATTTTTCAAATGTATCACAGTTCTTCCTCTGTTCCTTTGCATTTATTCTTCCTTCTGCCTATAAAGCTGTTCATCCAAATATAGGTGGTTCAGCTTATGATTTTTCAGTTTTATGATGGTGTGAAAGCCATATACACTCAGTACAAATTGTACTTGGAATTTTGAATTTTGATCTTTTCCCTGGCTAGCCATATACAGTATGACGCTTTTCTGTGATTCTGAGTAGTGGCAGCAGCTGTAGCTCCCAGTCAGTCACACAATCACAAGAGTCTCTTCTGTATCCATACAACCATTCTGTTTTTCACTTTCAGTACAGTAGCTAGTAAATTACATCAGCTCTTCAGTACTTCATTATCAAAGAGTCTTTGTGTTAGATGATTTTTTCCAACTCTAGGCTAATGTAAGCATTCAGAACACAGTTAAGGTGGGCTAAGCTAAGCTATGTTTGGTAGGTTAGGTGTAGTAAATGCATTTTTGGCTTGAAGTATCTTCAACTTACAATGCATTTATTGGGATGTAACTCAATCATAAGTCAAGGAAGATCTGTAACTGTATGGTTTGCTCTTGTAATCTTTGAGGTAACAGCTCAGAAGTCACCTTTTCAGCGAGGTTTTGACTACTTTCTTTAAAATAGCAAAACTACTACTTACACCCTCACCTTTTCCCCAACTCTTTTTATCTCCCTACTCAATTTCTTTTCTTTTTTTCCCCTCCAGTGTATTTAGTGTTACCTGAAACATTATATATTTTTCTTACTTTTGTGTGCCCCCTCAATGTAAACCTTATGAAAAGGATGACTGTCTCATTTGTTCTGTTCACGTGCAAGAACATAGAATAGTATTTGGTATCTGATAAGTGCTAAATAAGTATTCATTTCATGAATGAAGTTAAGTATAAAGAACAGTTTAAAAAAAAAATAAAAAGAGTGGCTAGTCTCCTTGTCTACTTTCTTCTCTCTCTTTCCATTCTCCTGCCACCATACCCACCTCAGGGCACTTCTACTCCAGCCTCCCTTCTGCTGCAGAATAATTTCATGTTGGATAAGACTTGCCATGTAGTAAACACCAAATAAATATTTGTTGAATATTTGCTAATATTATCTTCTTCCCTAAATATCAGACAAATCTAAAAATCAGAAATGGTGATAAACTAGCAACCTCTTCTGGTTCTTGAATTATAGGTATTCATGTTTTTAAATTCATCTTTTTGATGAATTTCCTGTTTCTGGTCTCTCCTGCCATTGTCTTTTATCTGTATTATTGTATTAACCTCCTAAGTAGTCCTCCAGCGTCTAAGCTTGCCCCATTAGCGTTTATCCTTATCATAAAAGACAGAGTGATACTAATAAAACTTAAGCCAGATGATGTCATTCCTATGATCAAAACTCCTCAGTGTCTTCCTTTCTCATTTACCCCATGTCGCCTACACAGTCTATCTGTCCATTAACTCTGACATTATATGCTCTTCACCCATTTGCTCATTTCTAGTCTAGATATACTGGTACTCTTGCCACCGTTCCTGGAATATACTGAGCATACTCCTTCCTCAGAACCTTAGCAATGTGCTTTACCTTCTGCCTGGGAGGCTCTTCCTCCATATAGCTACATCACTCATTTGCTTATTGCTTTCACGTCTTTCCTTAAAAGTCATTTTCTCACATCATCTCAGTGAGACCTTCCCTGAGCACTCTAAAATTACCATATCCCCTTGTTTTATTTATTCCCTAGCATTTATTAACTTCTAATATGCTATATCATTTGCCATTTATTTTGTCCATCTTTTTCTCTCCTGCTCCCTCAAGAATGTAAACCTTGGAGGGATTTGTCTGTTTTGTTTATTAATGTATCCTGTGCACCTAGAATATAGTAGATGCCTAGTTTCTATTTATTGAATACATGAATGAAACACTTTTTTGAAAACAAAATGGAAGAAAAAAGCCATCCTGAATGAAAAACATTATATTCCATGGAATGTTATGTTTTGTTATCAAACAGAAATCTTAGTGTTTAACTTTCTTGAAGTGATTTTGTCATTTGCCTTGTATGCAACCAAAAACAAAACAGAACAAATCTTTTGCCTAGTCTTTATTTCCCGCTTTTTTGTAATAAAACCCTAGAGATTCCTTTTTGCTAACAAGAAAAATTCAAGTTAAGGACGCCTGACTGGCTCTGTCGGTGGAGTATGTGACTCTTGATCTCAAGACTTTTGAGTTTGACCCCCTCATGGAGTACAGAGATTTCTTAAAAATCTAAAAAGTCCAGGTTATTCACAACTTTCACTCCGTTTGATCCTATGAAATAGATCGGTCAAATAATTTTGTCCCACTTTATAGGTATGTAAGATTTCAGTGTTTCTTAAAACGCTTCAGTAGACATTAACAAAGAAGTATCTCTTGTTTTGGGTAGTAAATGCCAAATTCCTTAAGTAACTTAAATTCTAGTTGGGAAGACAAAGCTTGAAAGAAGACAAAACTAATCTCTATTTAATTGTATGCAAATGTGGCCTATATACTAGTGCCCTGAGAGTTTAACAAGGGAAAGGTGAGCTAGAAGAGCTTGAAGGAGATGTGCTTTGCTTTGAAAGACAGTAGGGCAGAAAACCAGTGAGAGGAGAGGGAACAATGAATCAGCCCAAGGATTATTATTTGTTTTCTTCTCTGCAGTATCCCTCAAACTTGTAAGTATCTTCCCAGTTTATTTACTGAAGGAATGAATGTGATAATGAGAGCATAGTGCCCTACATAATTAGTGAAAACTGCTTGGCCAACAGATTTAGCAGAGAAAATGTATGAAGATGTCTTATGAAGCCAAGTCTGGAGGGTTTAAATGCCAGAATAAAGATTTCCAACTGATTTGGTGAAGTGTTAATAATCTAGGCCATGTACTTAAGTAGAAAGAAACCCATGATGTAAATAGTGTGCCAAGAAATTTTGTCTAAGGTAACAGAGCCTTACAATAGAACTTTTTGTGGGAATGGGATTATATCTGTGCTGTCCATCATAATAGTCACTAGCCACATATGTCTGTTAAGCACTTGAACTATACCTAGTATGAATTAGGAACTGAATTTTAAATGTATCTTAATTTTTTATTTAGATAGCTACCTTTAGTTAGTGGTTACATATTGAACAGTGCAAGAGAATACTGAATAGTTTGGAGAATGAACAGATTAGGATTGAGAAAACAAGTAGTAGGCTTTTAGAGTAATCCGGGCATGAATGATGAAATTTAAAAAGGGAGAATATCCATTGTTTAGAAGAAAGATCAACAGAATTTAATGAAACTGAGATGAAAGAAGGAAGACCCAGATTTTAAGCCAAGACTCTGGGTAATGAGGAATTTAATTGTTAAGAAAATAAGAGATTTGGGTCAAGCTGATGGGTGATTTGTTGGTTTGGGTGCAAGATAAAGTGTGTATGTTACATCTTTGGTGAAGATTGAATGGCTAAGTAGAGAGATTTCGCATTTGGAAATAGAGAATTTTGGGTTAGATAATGGTCATGTTGTAAGTTTATAGAGGTAATGCTTAAAGTCATAAGTGGAGTCTGAATGTGAATTTTGGGGTTTTTTTTTTTTTTTTTAAGATTTTATTTATTTATTTAACAGAGAGAGACACAGCGAGAGAGGGAACATAAACAGGGGGAGTGAGAGAGGGAGAAGCAGGCTTCCCACCGACCAGGGAGCTTGACATGGAGCTTGATCCCAGGACCTGCCCTGAGCTGAAAACAGACACTTAACGACTGAGCCACCCAGGCACCCCCTGAGTGTGAGTTTTGAGCAGATAATAAAGGAGTGGAGGTGGTGATGAGTGTCAAATGCCAAAGAGTAGAATTAGAGTGAAGACTGACTGAACTTAGTCATACAACTATAGATTTAGTAGAGGAAAATATCCTAGAGATTGTCATCTAATCCATTCATTTTACAAGTGAGGAAAGTGATGCTCATTGATGTGAAATGAAATGTTTAAATATACAGAGCTTATAAATGTCAAGTTGACGGCTTGAACCTAAGTTCTTTGCTGACCCTTTCAATTTACTTCTTTTCCCATTATGTTGGCAAAACAAAAATCCTACTGAGAAATTTCAGTAGAGTGTAATGGAAGCTAGATAACAATGATTTAAGAAGTAGAAAATGGGATGGAGAAATGGAATTAGTAAGTGTGGACATCTTCTTTGAGAAACCTGGCAGTGAAAAGGGAATTGAAATGATATGCAATTGTATTGAAATTGAAATTGAATTGAAAGAGGCAGTGAACTCAGACCAAAGTTTTATTTTGGTTCCAGAAATGTCATTGAATAACTATTCTGGCATGACAGACAAAGGATAAAAGTGCCAAAGTGGTATTATCTTCCTCTTATTGCTGCTTTGGGAGATGAAGTAATTGACTTGTAGGATATATCATCTTTGGTGCCAGAAATAGTCCTTAGATCTACTGAAACTATTAAGTGATCAAACCTTTTTTTCCCAAAAAGAGTCCTACCTTATTGCACACTGTTCTGTTTTGGTTCAAGATGTAGATTGTTGGTGTGATTGGCATTTTACTTGGAAAGATACGACTTCATAATATTTCCTGTTCTTCAGGCCATTTATCCGCTAAGACCTAAAGGAATTCAGAGAGGCAAATTTTCAGCATGAAAAGTTTGTGTTCCTTTTGTAATAATTGCCCAACCACCATTGCTTGAGGGTATTTACCATGATATTAAAGAACCAACTACTATGGGAAGTTAAATGTGCTATAATATGTTAATTATATCTCACAGCTGGGCTGGTTTCAAGGGGAGAGGTTTCTCTGATTCCCCACCACCACCAAAAGTATACCATAAATGATACCTATTTACATCTTTTTAAAATAGGATACCATATTGGAAAGAGAATTTTTAGTGAAATGGTAAATACAGGTGATGAGAATACAACCTGGAAAATGAGAAAGAATTTAAGATTGTTAAGACCGACCCTGGGGGCACCTGGGTGCCTCAGTTGGTTAAGTGTCCAACTCTTGATTTCAGCTCAGTTAATGGTCTCAGGGTCTTGAGATTGAGCCCCATGTTGGACTCCACAGCGCACTGAGCGTGAGCCCTTCTTGAACTGTACTCTATCCTCTCCCCTGCTCCTCCACCCCCACCACTCAAGTGCGTGCTCTCTCTTTTAAAAAAAAAGATCGTTAAGGACCCAAAGATTGTTTTACAGAAAAAATTATCTCAAGAGACTTCCTTGGCTTTAGCCCTATGTGGAAAATGAAGTTAAAATATAAGGGGTTTTTTAATTTTACAGTGATGCCTTAGAAGTAAAATCTGACAAGGGGTTTGAAGCTGGAAATTACATCTTGATATTTAATTTCTACTACCAACTCATTCCTGACCAGCCACTTAGTTGATTTATTGCTGCTAGGTAGTCTCTGTATATTATGATGGAAGGTGTACTTCTAATATATCATTGAATTCTGAATAAATTGCCAAATAAAAAACAATTGTTTGATGCTAGAGTCTAAGAAGAAAAAAACACCCATGAATAGCAAAACAAAACCTGTTAGGATGGAGTTAAGCTGTTTTAATAATTTTTTAAAAGGGACCATATTATCTTGAGAAAGTAGCAATTGTGCTATACTGCAAAGAGATCAGATATTATGAAATTCTACCTTCACTGAAGGCTGAAAAGGGAAAAGTATCTTTAGCCGTAACAAAGGATATCACTTACTTTCCAATTTCATGTTCTTTGGTCTTAATATTAAAGGAAAACTTAGATCTGTGTTTAAATTTTGAATTAGTTTTTACTTCAGACCTTGGTCTATTAATATACTCGGTCTAGTAAATAGACTACCTGAGAATATTCAGAAACTTAAATGCTGCACTTTGCTTTTAGAACATTTCAGCCTAGAAGAAGGTCTTGTTTACTTTTTGCTTGCTAAGCATATATGATTGGCAGAAGGCCTGTAGCCCTGCTGCCCACATGGTCTGGATGCAATAACTAGTAGTCTGTTAGAGAAGAACAAAAGAGAAACAAAGAAAATAATTTTCCTTTGGCCAGAAGATAATCACTGGAGCCTTGATCTCTAGAGTTGAGGCAACAACCAAAGTAGAGGGAAATCAATGGAAAGTAGTGTGTGCTGGTAGGAAGGAGGCATTTGGGTTGGGGGTTGGATTGCATAGCATGCGAAATAAAGATTCCTGTTGATCAGTGGTATTTCAGCTTCATGTTCCCAATTGTAATTTAAGTGAGAAGTATTCTGGCATTTCTTGTTTAGTGTTTCAGAGGAATTTGTGTTCTTTCAGCTTAGTGTCCTTTTGTTCATTATTTAAAAACAGGCAGATCTCTTGATTCTCATGGGGATAATTAAAGAATATAATCTAACAAAATAAAGCACAAAAAATGAGATATAATTGGGCTGTGATGTGCTTCTAGCCTGTCTACTTTTAGAAAAGTCCAGAAGTCTTATTCTAGAATAAGAAAAAACCCAAAGAGCCTGTCTTTGGAGGGGAAGGCAGTTATGTGGTATTTCTTTGAGTAATAACTGGGGTGGGGGGAGAAGCTAAATAAGCAGTTGTGCACTGAAGTCTGTGAGTCTGTTGACCTACTTTAAGTCACTTAAATACTTCTGTGCCTGTGCTGAATGGAGTGTTGGAAAAAACCTTGAGATGGTACCTCTCAGTAGTTCCCCATAAAAATCCCATCCCTTGGGGCACCTGGGTGGCTCAGTGGGTTAAAGCCTCTGCCTTCGGCTCAGGTCATGATCTCAGTGTCCTGGGATCAAGTCCCACATCAGACTCTCTGCTCAGCAGGGAGCCTGCCTCCCCTCTCTCTCTCTCTGCCTGCCTCTCTGCCTGCTTGTGATCTCTGTCTGTCAAATAAATAAATAAAATCTTTAAAAAAAAAAAAAATCCCATCCCTTTGCTTATCTTATTTATTTAATTTTTTCTTTATAATGTGGAAAATGAGAAAAAGAATCATTTGCCTGATTGACATCTTTTTTGGGTTGTTTCAGAGTCACCAAATATTTAACATGGTCAAAACTGAATCTCCTTTCCTCTCCCTTTTCCCCCCCCAAACTTACTTCCTTTCCAGTGTTTCTTTTTTTTTTTTTTTTAAAGATTTTATTTATTTACTTGACAGAAAGAGATCACAAGTAGGCAGAGAGGCAGGCAGAGAGAGAGAGAGAGGGAAGCAGGCCCCCTGCTGAGCAGAGAGCCCGATGTGGGACTCGATCCCAGGACCCTGAGATCATGACCTGAGCCGAAGGCAGCGGCTTAACCCACTGAGCCACCCAGGCGCCCCTCCAGTGTTTCTTTTTAAGAAGCACGTGTGGGGTGGGGAGGGGATGGGGGGGCGCAGGAGGGTGGGGGGGGTGTGAGGTCGGGGAACAGGGTTGCTTGGGGTGTGTGTGTGGAGGGAGCGGGGCGGGGAAGGCAGACTCTGCTGAGCAAGGAGCCCAACACAATGCGAGGCTTGATCCCAGGACCCTGAGATCATGACCTGAGCCAAGCCACTTAACCAAGCCACCCAGGTGCCCCTTTTCCAGTGTTTCTTATTAAATGTCACTTCCTATGAACCCCTTTGCTTAAGACAGAAGCCTAGGCATTATCTTCCATTTCTAATTCTTTTTCCCGCATACCTCCCCCACCCTGAGTAAAGGCCATTGATTTTTTTTTTTAAGATTTATTTATTTAGGGGCGCCTGGGTGGCTCAGTGGTTTAAGCCGCTGCCTTCGGCTCGGGTCATGATCTCAGGGTCCTGGGATCGAGCCCCGCATCGGGCTCTCTGCTTGGCAGGGAGCCTGCTTCCCTCTCACTCTCTCTGCCTGCTTCTCTGCCTACTTGTGATCTCTCTCTGTCAAATAAATAAATAAAATCTTTAAAAAAAAAAAGATTTATTTATTTATTTGACAGAGAGAGAATGAGAGACAGCAAGAGAGGGAATACAAGCAGAGGAGGGTAGGAGAGGGAGAAACAGACTTGCCACTCAGCAGGAAACCCAACTCGGGACTTGATCCCTGAAATGTGCCTGTCTCTATCCAGTGTCACACCTGAATTTCTCTAACAGGCTCCTAACTGGTCTCCCTGCTTCCTATGTTATTACCCCTATCTAATCCATTCTAGATGCTGTAGACAGATTGAATGAAGGCCTTTCTCTCTGGAAAATGCTTCATTGGCTCCCTGAGGATAAGGTTGAAACTCCCATAACATAATCTGTAGAAATTCTTTATGACATGGCCTCTGCTTGCCTCTTTTAGCCTTATTCTTTCACCCTTCACCCTTGCTCTCCACCAGCCACACTAAATTACCATTTGTTGCTCAGTGAGTCACTCTAGTTCTCATTACACTTGTCTGTTTTCCTAACCCTCTTGTTGCGTACTCCCCAACAAAATTCATCCCCAACAAACAAGCAACGTACAAAAACTCTTGAATGTCCTTTGGGTATCAGCTTAGATGTCATGTCTTCAGGGAGACTTTCTGATCCTCCAACTCTTAGTTGCCCCTGTTTTATGTTCTCTTGGACCCTCTACTACCTCCTACCAAGGTACCATCTCAATATTTTGAGTTGCTGTTGTTTTCTACTAGACTGAGTCTCATAAAGGTAGGGACACTATCTTCCATGTTCACCATTATATTTTCAGCTTCTAGATTCTTTTTTAAAGTTTTTATTTAAATTCCTGCTAGCTAACATACAATTGTAATATTAGTTTCAGGTGTACAATTCAGTGATTCAACACATACATACATCACCTGGTGCTCATGACAAGTGCCCTCCTTAATCCCCATCTCCTGTTTCATCCATCCCCCCACCCACCTCCCTTTGTTCTCTGTAGTTAAGAGTCTGTTTCTTGGGTTGCCTCTTCCCTCCTCCCCCTGCTTTGCTAATTTATTTTATTTCTTAAATTCCACATATGAGTGAAATCATATGGTATTTGTCTTTATCTGACTTATTTCACTTACAGCTTCTAGATTCTTTTTTTTTTTTTTTTTAATTTTACTTATTTGTCAGAGAGAAAGCACAAGCAGGGGGAGCATCAGGCAGAGGGAGAAGCAGGCTCCCCCCCACCCCCGCCCAGCAGGGAGCTTGATATGGGGCTCCATCCCAGGACCCTGGGATCATGACCTGAACTGAAGGCAGATGCTTAACCCACTGAGCCACCCAGGCGTCTCTAGATTCTATTTTTTTTTTTTCCAAAGATTTTATTAATTTATTTGACAGAGAGAGAGAGAGAGCACAAGTAGGCAGAGAGGCAGGCAGAGAGAGAGGAGGAAGCAGGCTTGCTGCTGAGCAGAGAACCGGATGTGGGGCTCGATCCCAGGATCCTGGGATCATGACCTGAGCTGAAGGCAGAGGCTTTAACTCACTGAGCCAACCGGGTGACCCGTCCTTAGATTCTTAATATACATTTGTTGAAGGTGATCTGTGGTAAGAAAGATAGTGTATTAATAGAATATTCATGGCATTTTTAATATGAAGATTTATTCAGTGTAATGATGTTTTTATAGAAAGAATATTCAATGTATATAGTTCATAATAAATCAGTACCTCTGGCTAAATAATAAGCTGACCGTTGCCCTAAATAATGTTATTCTTGGAAGTGGCCCATAAACTTTTTGACATTGTATTACCCCTGTAATCCTTATGTAATCAGAAAAGCCAAGAAATTTTTCTTCTCCAGACCTAGAATCAGCTATGCTGTTCCAAGGATCCCTGGTTCTTTTTGGTGAGAAACAGTACCATTTTAAACACTAAGTATGCTCATTGCTTCTGTGTATGCCAGTATGACAACTGAAAATAATACAGTATTTCTTTGTAGGTTTTTTTTGTCTTTAAGGTAAAAATAAATTTTAAAGTCATTTGAAATAATTCTCTATGTTGTTAATTTACCAACTTGACATGGGCTTATTTCATTTTAAACGTTTTGGGAGTTTTTTTCCCAGTTTGGTTTAATTTGATTTTATACTTAGATAAAGCATTTACAGCATTCCAAAGTCAAATCTGCAAAACAAGATACATTCAAAGAAGTCTGGTTTCTTTTTTTTTTTTTTTTAATATTTTATTTATTTGACAGAGAGAAATCACAAGTAGGCAGACAGGCAGGCAGAGAGAGAGGAGGAAGCAGGCTCCCCGCAGAGCAGAGAGCCCGATGTGGGGCTCGATCCCAGGACCCTGGGATCATGACCTGAGCCGAAGGCAGAGGCTTTAACCCACTGAGCCACCCAGGCGCCCCAGAAGTCTGGTTTCTTTTGTTGTCCCTTCCACCTGTCTATTTTTTCCCTCAACAAGTAACTTAGGGGGAGTTGGGGAAGTTTGCTTTCCATTTTTTTTTAATTTTTTCAAGATTTTATTTATTCATTTTGAGAGAGAGAGTGACTCTGTGTGTGTGTCCCGTGTGTATGTTGGTTGGGGGGAAAGGGAGAGGGAGGAAGAGAATCCCAAGCTGACTCTACACTGAGCGCAGAGCTCAATGGGGTCTTGGTCCCGCAAATATGAAATATGACCTGAGCTGAAATCAAGAGTCAGATACTTAACCGACTGAGCAACTAAGGCGCCCCTTAGCTTTCTTTTTTTAAAAAGCATAAACAAATATGTAAATATATTTACCTCCATATTCAAACATACATGCATACTCATACACGCTTTTTTTTTTTTTTTTTTTTTGAAGATTTTATTTATTTATTTTGGAGAGCGGGTGCGGGTGGGGGTGGGGGGTGGAGAGGGCAAGAATCCCAAACAGTTGCCACACTCAAACCCACAGCCTGGGACCATGACCCAAGCTGAAACCAAGAGTTGGACACTCAACCAACCCAAGCCTCCCAAGTGCTCCTACATATATCCTTCTTAGAAAAATGTTAGTATACTATTCTGATTTACTGTTGTTGTTGTTTTTAACTTGACCTCACTATAATAAGATATGTAGATAATCCTCCTTCCTTTGTAAAACTGCATGGTATTTTCTTATAGGATTAGACTATAGTTTATTCATCCAGCTTTGTCTTTTTGGACATTTGAGTTATTTCAGAGCTTTTGCTGTTATTACAAATACTGCTGCAGTAAATCAGATTGTTTATATACCTTTTCCTATTCTTTACCAGTTATGTCTTTGGACTTGGTGGCTAGAAATGAGAATAACTTTGCTAGATTCTGTATTCCTCCCAAAGAGATTGCGCTATTTTGCATTTCCACCAACAGTATCTGAGAGTGCCTGATTCGTTATTATCTTACCAACTTAGTAGGTTGTAACTTCCTAATTTGTATTAATCTGGTGAAAAATGGTTTCTTGGTGTAATTTTAATTTATTTTATTGTGAGCAGTGTTGAGCATCTTTTCATATTTTTTTAGGCCATTTGTATTTTTTTTTCTATGGTTGAATCTCTATATGGTTGTAGATCTCTATATCAGAAGGAAAATAACCTTTTTTCTTTTAAGTGAATTTCAGGTATTTTTTACATTCTTAATATTGTCTTCTTTGTCTGTAAACCTGAGGAGTTATTGTACTGCTATAATTGAAATGTCCCGTATATCTGTACTTTCTTACCTGTTCACATTGTCCAATAATCTAATTCAGGCCAGCACCGCTTCTTTTAAGACAGTTACAATGCCTAATAACTCTTCCCAGTTTCCATCTCCAACTTTGCCTTTCCCTAATCTTTTTTGCCCAAACATCACATAAATTTTTCTAAATTATGTCTCCTATTGTGTCTTTCTCTTTCCATACAGCCTTCAACTGCTCCCTTTGTACTCAGAGTGAAATTCATATTCCTCAACTTACTGCTCAAGCCTCTTCATGAGTTAGCACCAGTTAGCTTAACTTCATTAGCCAGGGAGTCTAATGTTCAGCCAAATTGAATTTTTCTTTGTTTACTGTGTGGCTCTATATTTGCTCACTCTGTTTTTCACTTAGGTATTTCTTACAGCCTGGATCACTTTATCCTCCCTTTCCCTTCCCAGCCCACCCCAATCATGTTACCCAAATCTTACCCATTCTTTAAGCCAAGATCAGATACTACCTTATAATACTTCTCCTCTGCCCTTCCCACGATTCTCACTGTGATCAGGCTGGTTTCCGAGAGTATTCTACTTGGGAACCATTAGAATTAAGGAGGTATTAAAGAGAAGAGCATCAGATATCCAGAGATTTTGATAAATTGTATTCTGGTAGTATCACAAAGACAGAAAACTAATAGTACATGTTTTCTCTTCTTTTCTTTTTTTTTTTTTTTACTTTTGTGTTTTATTTTATTTTTCAATTTTATTTTATTTTTCAGTGTTCCAAGATTCATTGTTTATGCACCACACCCAGTGCTCCATGCAATACGTGCCCTCCTTAATACCCACCACCAGGCTCACCCAACCTCCCACCCCCTCTCCTCTAAAACCCTTTCTGAATTGATTCATCTAATCTCCTAAAGTCAGTGCCAGTAATATTTTTGTTTTTACATCACTTCATATTTATTAGAGTGATAATTATGACTGTTTAGGGGACTAGAAATTTAGTTTTAATCTGATCATACTCCATCTTTTTCTTCAAGTGTACAAATTGCGTTTGCAAATTCAGTTTTTACTGTGTGGTATCCCTGAACCCAGATTCAGAGTGTGTTTCCTGTGGATGTGGGGAACTTTTCATACTCTCTAGATTCTCTAAATTGATAAGGTTTTAAATTTAAAGACTATCAAAACACTCCTTAGCTACAAATTTTAAATATTTTATCAAGCTGATGTTTGATAAAATGCCTCCCAAAAAAATGTGTCTACAAATGTGTCTACAAAAAAAAGTGTCTCTTTCATTTAGTTAGACCTGAGATAATTACAGAATCCCTTGGAGCCCCAAATAGTTATCAGCCTCAGAGAAAATTGTCTGCTTGCCAAGGACAGTATGTTCCCCTTTAATAATATAAAGGTAATGTAAGTTCCATTTTGCACCAAAAATGCAGTGTAGGATAGGCTCATTTGAATTCATTACAATCATAATAAAATGAGAAAGAGTATATTGTCTAAAATAATCTTTAGGTAGCCATCACCTTATAGAAAAATCTTTAATTGCTAAGGGAAAAATTAGATGAGATTTCTTCATTGCTTTGATCCAGGGAAAATTTGTTATTAATAATGAAGAGCATTTAAAAAATAAGTATTTTTTTATTAAATATTTTTATTTATTTATTTGACAGAGATCACAAGTAGAGGCAGACAGAGAGAGAGGAGGAAGCAGGCTCCCCGCCGAGCAGAGAGCCCAATGCCAGACTTGATCCCGGGATTCCGGGATCGTGACCCGAGCTGAAGGCAGACGCTTTAACCCACTGAGCCACCCAGGCGCCCCCAAAAATAAGTATTTTAATTCCTCTCTCCCCTTTAAATCAGAATAGTATATGTGGTAGAAGAGGAGAAATATGGCTTAATTATTCTTGGCTCATTTTTACCTCTGGTCAAGAGTAAAAATGTGAAACTTTACATCATTTCCAGATGTTAATTTAAGAGCATAAGTATATGAGATCTAACCTACATTACTTCATAAGATAATCATATTTGGCAGAGAGATATGAAGGCCTTGAAAGAAGAAAAGACAAAATTCCCAGGTCATACCCCTTTACCTTCTCCTGGCTTGGGACCTAAAACTCGGTCACGTCCATTACTGTTCACTTGCCTTTCCTCCCCTAGTAGACTGTGAACTGCGTTACATGAGAGCTGAGTCTGACTTTTCTGTATCACTAGTGAATGCAGGAATGAATCAGGGGTCTAATCCTAGCAATGCTGACAAGCTTTTATTTAGCCCCATAGTACAGCTCTTTCTGCCTGCTTTCAGAAACATAAAAGAGAAAACCATAGTCTCTTAGAGGTGGAAGAGACCTTAAATATTACATAGTCTTACCGCTTATTTTACAGATGAAGAAACCCTTCTAAATGTGAGAGTAGAAATACTTTGAACTAAGTAAATAGCAGTGTTGTCTTTTATCCTGATCTTCTCATGTGAGACAGATTAATTTCATTTAGGAACAGATCCATGTTTTTCTTTGCAATTTAGCCCTCAAATCCTATTCCTGAGTTAGAAAAAGAATGGGTGGTCATGTTTCTCAGGGTAGGGGACAATGAGAGGGGGAAGAAACATTTTATCTGTAGGATTTATGATAAATGAAAACAAAATACTTACATATATTGCTTAAATCCTTTCTCTAGGCACTCCTCACTGAGCTTGTTTTTTGTTTTTGTTTTTTTACTAATAAATTCACAGACACATTAAGGTCCATATGTCTAAATATGTAGGCATTTTTTAAAAAATATTTATTTGACAGACAGAGATCACAAGTAGGCAGAGAGGCAGGCGGGGTGGGGGCGGGGGGTGGGAAGCAGGTTCACCGCTGAGCAGAGAGCCTGATGCAGGGCTTGACCTGAGCCAAAGGCAGAGGCTTTAACCCACTGAGCCATCCAGGTACCCCAATATGTAAGCATTTTTTATTTGAGGTAAGGAGGGGCAGAGGGAGAGGAAATCTTAAGTAGGCTCCATGCCCATCACAGAGACCAATGCAGGACTCGGTCTCACAACCCTGAGATCTTGACCTGAGCTAAAATCAGGAGTTGGATGCTTAACCCACTGAGTCACCCAGATGCTCCTAAATGTGTAAGCATTTAAAAATGATTTTCTGAAGTTCTTTGAATTTTGGACTTCTTAAAATTTTATTTTGTTATGAAGTATTTTTGAACTAGATTATGAAGGAGAGCTGTATCCTGGCATCTGTTATTAAGTATAACATACCTCAAACAAATAGAGATATTTATTCATTTTTAAAATTAGGAAGTGGGGTGCTTTTCATCAACATAGTCACCTTTGTATTTTCCACACATGCTAGCACAGAACCTTAAAAATGCCATAAACTAAAAATATATGTGTGGATGATTGTGCATATGAATATTTGAATGAATGAATGAATGAATGAATTTAGTTAGGACTCTGGCATGGCATCCCAGCACATCAGAGCATTGCTTTCTCATTGTTTCTCTCTGTCTCCTCTTAGACTTACCAAGAAATTCCAGCTCATATAGGGATTAGTGGTTGTATCAAGTAGAAAATTTATTTTGACTTGGTTTTGCCATTTCCAAAGAAGTGAGGAAGAGGAAGAAATTTATTACATTGCCTTCCTTCTCTTTGCTCCCTATTTCAAGTAGTTAGTAACCCATCTTTACCTTTCAGTCTTTACTCTGGGTGGGAGAGGTTTAAGCTTTCTGTAGATCTTCTAAGGAACACATTACCCCAAATAAATTTGGCTTGGAGTATGCCTGAATCAGAGTCCAGGAAAATTCCTCTCAAAATCTTCTACACAGGTGATAATTCCTATATTTTTTTTCAGTTTCAGAGTAATAGAAATAAGAGATCCCCAAACTTTTTCAGTAAAGGCCGAGTTTCTTCTTATTTTTAGACAATTGGGAAAATTCATTGGATGCTGACTAAATTCACAAATAATATAGTTCAGTTCTGCAACCCAGAGCCCTCTGGAATCCTCATGACTTCATGGCCTATGGTAGAGATTCTCTAACAGCATAACACTATTTTCCTTTGAATTCTGGGTCACCTGGAAGATGCCTCTCTCATAGTCTGTGTTGTTAATTACAAAGAAATTACAGTTTTATTCATCACTGCAGTTAATCCAGAGTTGCCAGACCATGTTAAAGACATCATTTATAAAAAGGCATTGAGTCAAGTAAACTTTTCTTTTTCTAGAATTCTAAAAATCTTGAAAACTGCAATGATGACCATAAAGCCCTCAGTCTTAATCCATTCAGGCTGTTATAACAGACTGAGTGGCTTATAAACAACAGAAATATATTTCTCATGGTTCTGAAGTCTAGGAAGTAAGTCTAAGTTCAGGGTTCTGGCAGATTCAGTTTCTGGTGAGGATCTGCTTCCCCCATAGATTGGCCATCTTCTCATTGTAACCTTACATAGTAGAAGAGGCAGAGAAGCTTTCTCTGCCCTCTTTTTAGTGTGTGTTTGTAAGGGCACTAATCCCATTCATGAGGGCTCCACCCTCATGACCTAATCACCTCCCAAATACCCCACTTCCCACCACCGTGGGGGTTAGTATTTAACACATGAATTCTGGTGGGAGACATATGCATTCAGCCTATAGGGTCTCCCCTACCACTAATTATTATTTTTATGAGTATAAAAAGTTATTTGCCAATAAATACTGGATCTTATGCCAAAAAAATACCAATATTAAAGGTATTTTTTTCCTACTCTTTTTCTTTCCTCCATATTTTAGAGTTTTAAAGACATAGCTGTTTTTCTTATAATAGATTCCCATTTCCTCACTTAAAAAGTTTGTACCTGGGGTGCCTGGGTGGCTCAGTGGGTTAAAGCCTCTGCCTTCAGCTCAGGTCATGATCCCAGAGTCCTGGGATCGAGCCCTGAGTCAGGTTCTAGGCTCAGCAGGGAGCCTGTTTCCTCCTCTCTCTCTCTGCCTGCCTCTCTCCCTACTTGTGATCTCTGTCAAATAAATAAATAAAATCTTTAAAAAAAAATTCGTACCTGATTTCTTTAGGTGCTATTTTAATGGTATCATTAATAAAACTCTTGCTCGGGATCATGTGTAGTAGTTATTTTTCCTCTTGAAATACCCCCATTTTTAAATACAGACACAGGTTTTTGTTTTGTTTTTTGAGTATTTGGCATTTTGAAATAGTAGTAATGGTGTTGCATGTTGTACCTTTTTTCCTACCTTTCATGTAGAATGGGCTATGCCAATCACAGATCATTTAAAAATTCAGTTGGGGGCACCTGGGTGGCTCAGTGCGTTAAGCCTCTGCCTTCGGCTCAGGTCATGATCTCAGGGTCCTGGGATCGAGTCCCGCATCGGGCTCTCTGCTTGGCAGGGAGCCTGCTTCCCTCTCTCTCTGCCTGCCTCTCTGCCTACTTGTGATCTCGCTCTGTCAAATAAATAAATAAAATCTTTAAAAAAAAAATTCATTTGGGCCTATCTGAGAAGGATAATTTTCTTTGTGGATTGCTAAATAATTTATAATTCCATTTAAAATAAAGTTTTCTCCCCCACCTGTTGATTACAGTTCTGCTGACAAGAACTGTATCCACCTCCTTTCCCTATAGCATCTAATATATTGTTATTTTGGGGAAGTGAGAAATTCTACTCTTGCTGCCACAACCAAACTAGAAGGAAGCACTTAATCCTATGACAGCAGTGGGGAAATGGTCAAAGACTTGTATGGAATATCAGTGAGTAGAGACAGGGAAATTCTGGCTCCATTTTATTTACCATGATAGCTGGTTATGTTTAATTAATGTCTGAAGAGAAAATATTTTGTAATTTTTATCTTGAGGCCTGGCAAATCATCAGGGCTCCTTGCTCTCCATTAATCAGCAGCTGAGTAACAATGCTACCTTTATAGATACGGCAAAAGCAGTGGAGATGCTAAACATTATGGAAGAAAAAAAGCATTCCAGTTTTATAAAGAATCCCTAGGAGTCTTTACTTATGAAATAAGTAGCTCATCATGTTTTGCTTTTAGGTTTATCTACCAGGAAGATTTTGACTTGAACTTTAAGTAGGTACTGTAATACTCTGTAGTTTATGTAGTTTATGAATGATTTCTCTACTTTCTTGCATGATACATATTTTCTTATCCTTAATTATCTTGTTTTTGTTTTTTATTATAAGCTGTCTATTAAAAATGTTAAATAGGTTGGGTAAAATTAAATAATAACTGAAATTAATGTAACATTGTGTGTCAACTATACTTCAGTTAAAAAAAGTAATAAGCCTGGTACTTTACTAAAATTCTTACAGGGTACAAGTTGATACCCCAAAACACAAACCTCTGTACAGTTCAGTCAGTTTAAAATACTTGTGGCTCTGTGGCTTAGTTGTTTAGCTATCGCTGGATTATGAATCCAGAACTTAACTGGGTTTTAATTTCTCTGCTTTGCTTTGACTGCCTTCTCTGACTTAAGTTGTCTTTCTTTTCTCAGTTGTATAGTCCTTTGCTGTAGCCCCATAGCACATTGTATTTGTCTGTATCCGTCTGTTTATAATAATGGTCTGTTTACTTGCACGTCTGCCATTAAACCATAAGCTCTGTGAGGCCCAGACTTGTGCTTTTTTCCTGGCGTTGTGCCTGTCATATTGAGGTCTGCAGTAACTGTTTTGATGAGTGAATAGTTCAAGATTTTATGTTACGCTGAACCTTGAACGAATTCTGGAAGCTGCTTAATCATTAAAGGGGAGCAGGACAGCTAAATTTTAATGAGTCAATATGATTCTGTCTCTGAACTGCAGAACTCAAGAGTTTAAGATGAGGTGTCAGTGAACTATAGCAGGCCTTACTGCTTGTTTTTGTAAACAAAGTTTTGTTGGAACACAGCCAGGCCCATTCATTTACCTTTTGTCTGTAAGGCTGCTTTCATGCCTATTCCTGCAAGTACTGGCTATGGCTGCTTTCCATGGTGTTGCATAGGCAGGGTTGGGTAGTTGGGACAGACCCTATATGACTCACAAAAACAAAGCTGAAGTACTTACATTTTGTATCTTTACAGAAAAACTTTGTCATCCTTTATTATGGATGAATGAGAGAATAGTACGTTAACTAGAGATTGCGTCTCTAAAATGGGAAAAAAATTCCAGGGATGGTTATAAAGAGTAAATTAAATGTGTGAGTAGTACCTACCACAGTATCTGGCTTATTATGTTCTGAATATAATTTATGAAATATTATTAAATAATCAAGATAAGTATAATAACATTTTTAAAAGGTTTTATTTATTTATTTGAGAGAAAGAGAACATAAGCAGGGGGAGGGGTGGAAAGAGAGGGAGAAGCAGGCTCCCTGCCTAGCAGGGACCCCGATGTGGGGCATGATCCCAGGACCCTGAGATCATGACCTGAGCTGAAGGCAGAGGCTTAACCAACTAAGCCACCCATGTGTCCCAGTATAAGGATCTTTATATAAGTGTTTTTTAGTGTTTGCTTGAGCACTTGAAGCCACTTAACATGTAAGATATGCTGTTTAACAAAAGATTTTTAAAATATTTCAGGGAATTAAGTAAATAACATATTTCTGGGTATTTAAAAACGCTAGATATTTTCTCTCAGAAAAGAAGTGAGAAGAGGGGAGAGAGTAACAAAAAAAAAGTAGGAGAGTTCGTGTGATCAAACAGTATAATTAAACTGTTGAAGGCATTATTTGATGAGGTTGGGATAATGGCATAAAAAATACTTATCCATAGAAGAATACTGAATTTGTATTAAAAAGATAACAGAATAAACATCTTAGATATTCTTTAGCTAAAATACAAAGTATTTTAACTCAGATTAATTTAGGAATTCAGAAACCCCTAAAACGAAAGGCATCTCATGGCCTTAACCTGCTGAAGTTCCTTGGAGCCTTCAAAAACAAAAACGAAAAACCAATCCAAACTTTTCCTTTTTCTTAGACTGTGGCAACTCCCACCACCACCTCACCAAAAGTACCCTCATTATCTTGAAGACTTTAATGTACCTTTTTTCTACTTTAATGTACCTTTTTGGATAAACTGTTGTGCCAACGTCCATCTGAAGAATGTAAAAGACACAAGAGTAGAACATGAGAGAAGAAAATAGACAAACAGAGAGGTTCTGTGGAATAATGGTTAAGACGGGACAGTCTGGAATCAGGGTCTGAGTTAAAATTTTGGTGCTTTGGTGTGTGATTTGGGGAAATTCTTTAGTATCTTTAAATCTTAGTTTCCTTATCTGTGAAATGGGGTTAATAACAGAACTTTTTTCATTGGGTTGTTGTACAGATCACACAGGCATGTAAAATAAAGCCCAGGCAAACAGCCAGCTGTCACTAAAGGTTAGCTGCTGTGGTAGTGGTGACGAAAAAGGGAAACTCACTAACTTTTCTTCTCTCCTCTCTTGTCTTGCTCTTTGGCACAGTTACTCAGAGTATTATAAGAATCAGATTGCCAGAATAATGTGTTTTCTCTCTTTTTCACTTAGTGTTTTGAGCACTGCATGATATTTTTAAAAAATGAAAAGTTAGGAAAGAAGAGCAAACCAAATACTTTTTGAGGACAAGTTTAAGAATCTGACCTCATTCTCCCAGTAATCTTGACTGTTTTTATCTGTTCTTAGAGACTCTTTTCTTCGTCTAAGGCTTAAATAATAAAATTAAATGGAAAGTAGGAGATACAGGAATATTGTCTCTGAAGTCTTCACGACACACTCGGGCTGACCCTAAAGGGTGAGAAATGATGACATCTGCTGGAATTGTATGTAAAATATAATTTAAAAACCAAATCTCAAAAATGGTCATATATTAGACAAGTGTAAGTATTAAAGTAGCGATTTTCATGATTGATGTGTCGGGTTCCAAGTGTGGAACTTAGAGACAGTTATGGAATAATATTGGGGCAAGAATTGAGATAGCTAGTATTTTGGAGAAGTAAATTTAAGTGTTTTTGTTTGGTTGGTTTTTTAACCACATAAAACATCAAACTTCCCATGCTCACAGCAGCACTATTCACAATGGCCAAGAGGTAGAAGCAAACCAAATATCCATTGATAGATAAATGGGTAAACAAAATGTGAGTACAGTAGTCTCCCATTATCCACAGGGGATACATTCCAAGACGCCTAGTGAATGCCAGAAACTGCAGATAGCACTGAGCCATTTATATACTATATTTGTATAGTATAAATATACATATGTATGATAAAATTTAATTTATAAATTAGGCACAGTAAGATTAACAATGACTAATAATGGAATAATTATGACAATATGCTGCAGTAAAAATTATGTGAATATGGTCTCTCTCATAATGTCTTATTATACTGTACTCACCCTTGTTCTTCCTGTGATGATGTGAGATGATGAAATGCCTACGTAGTGAGATGAAATCAGGGCAATAACTTAGGCTACTATGACCTTCTGAGGACCTTCTGAGGATACATCAGAAAGAGGATCATCTAATACAGGACCTTGGTTGCATGTGGGTAACTGAAAGTGAGAAAAGTGAAACCGCAGATGGCGGGGACTAATGTATATACATTCAAGGAAATAATATTAATAATAATAATAACATTATTATTATTATTTAACCTTGAAAAGGAAGAAAATTCCCCCACATGCAACAACATGGATGAGCCTTGAGGACATTATGCTAATTGAAATAGCCAGTCACAATAAGACAAATACTGGGGGCGCCTGGGTGGCTCAGTGGGTTAAAGCCTCTGCCTTCGGCCCAGGTCATGATCCCGGGGTCCTAGGATCGAGCCCCGCATCGGGCTCTCTGCTCAGGGGGGAGCCTGCTTCCTCCTCTCTCTCTGCCTGCTTCTCTGTGATCTCTGTCTGTCAAATAAATAAATAAAATCTTAAAAAAAAAAAAAGACAAATACTGCATGATTCCTAGAGGAGTCAAATTCTGTCCTAGAGGACAGGAAGTAGAATGGTGGTTGCCAGGGCCTGGGACAAGGAGGAATGGGGGCGGGGGAGGGGGGGGTAATTGCTTAATGGGGACAGAATTTCAGTTTCCCAGAATGGGAAAGGTCTGAAGATCTGTTACACAACAATGTGAATATACCTAACACTATTGAACTGTATACTTAGAAATGATTAAGATGGTAATGATACATATCTGTATCATTATTTATTTATGTTAGGAGTTTCTTACCACAATTTTCAGAAACTGAAAATAAACCACACAAACTTGTTCATTTGGAAGGACACAACATGAAATCATTTGGAAACTAATGGATGAACTCAACTAAATTAAAATAAAAAACAGGAATAAACTGTAAAACTATTCTCTCTTTAATTACATTTCAGAAGGGCTCATTCACTAAGATCAACAAAACAAGCCATTGTCTTTTCAGTCAATCTAATTTATAGGCATGATTTTATGCTAAAGGTGTTGGGAAACCTTGTAGGTTTTTAAGGGAAGGGAATTATGAAAATTATTTTTGAAGACATTTACTACAAATCAGTAAGAAGAACTAGAGTTCATAAGAGAGAGAGCACTCTGAGCTGGAATGGTCAGTGAAGAGGCATTTGCAGTGATTCGTAAAAGGTGAGTAGTATTTAGATGGATAGAAGATTGTATACGTGATTAGTGAGGAGTGTCCAAGAGATACAGGTAATAAGCAAGATATAAATAAGTAAGAGAAGGTTTAAGATATAAATAAGTAAGAGAAGGTTTAAAAGGCCAGGATAAATGGTTTACATTTGATTTTGTAGTCCTGAGATATTCAAAATAATCATCATCATGAACATTTACAGAATACTGTTACTTCCTTATCCTATGTGAGCCCCAAAACCATGTGAGGAAAGCACCCGTACTTTACAGGTAAGGAACCTCAAGCTTTTAGGTGTTAAATGACTTTCTAATAGCTAGTTAAGTAGGCCTGGGGACCCAGCTCTAGACACCAGATCATATTCTCATATAGACTCTTGAGCAGTAGAATAATGTGTACTCTAGAAAGTTCATTTTTAGTGGCTGTATGAAGAGCAGAACTGGAAGCAGGGAGACCAGTTAGGATTCTGTTAGAGTTGTCTAGATAGATCCAGAGTGGTAGCTTTAAGAACAGAAACAAAAGGGGCAGCTGGCTGGCTCAGTTAGTACAGCATGCAACTCTTGATCTCAGGGTTGTGTGTTCAAGCCCCATATTGGGTGTAGAGATTACTTAAAAAAATAAAATCTTAAAAAAATATATTAGATCTATAATATATTAAATAGAATATTTAATAGAACCATAGAACCACTTTAAGGGGCCTTCGGGGTCTTTTGATACAAGTCCCTAACTTTAGTCTGGGTACACTCTTGTTAATTTTATTTTCTATATGAGACAACTGAAGTGAATTGGCTAAAATACTATGTCTTCATCCTTGTATTTGTTATAACTTCTAATATCTCTACTTCCTCTTCTGATTTTGTTAAGGCCTTGCTAACTGAGAGGATCCTTCTCATTGTAAGACACCAGCAAAACGTTTCCTATTAACCTACCACTTCTATATCCAGACATAAGTACTACTCATTTTTCTATAAGTACCTAACACAGCATGTCATGTAGCGGTGAGTAAGTGTTGAGTGAATGAATGAATGAAGTGGCTACTAAAAAACATTAACTTTTACTGTTGCCTTCAGTTTACACCTCTGATTTGTGTCACAGAAAGGCTTTATGTCAGACCTAAGAGTTACTGATTTTTAAAAAGCAAACTTTTAATTTTGGAATAGATAAATACAGAAAAATAAAAAATATATAGTACAAAGTGTTTCTGTATACCCCTCACCCAGTTTCAGTTTCCTCTAACATTATTTTCTTAAATTTCTATGGTACATTTTTTCTAAACTAAGAAATCAACATTGCTGCATTACTATTAACTAAAGCCCAGATTTTATTCATAGTTCACCACTTTTTCCATTAGTGGACTTCCCTCCCCCACACCCCCTCCTAACCTCTGCTGGGATCAAATCCAAGATAGCACATTGCACTCAGTTGTCCAGTTTCCTTAGTCTCCTCTTGTCTATGACAGTTTCTTAATCTCTACTTGTTGTATGGTTTTTGTTTTTTGTTTGGGGGGGTGTTTGTGTGTGACCTTGACTGTTTTGAGGAGTACTCATCAGGTTTTTATAGACTGTACCTCAATTTAAGTCTGTTTTTCTCACTAATCAGACTATTGTTAAGCTTCTCAAAAGTTAAAGAGAATGTCAAAGAGCACATGGTGTCGCTGGTTATGTTAAGTTTTGGTTACCTAGTTAAAATAGTGTATGTCAGCTTCTCGGTTGTAAAATTACTCTTTTCCCTTTTATTTTCCCAAGACTGAGTTGCTAAGGCCAATATACATGAGGCCTCTACCTCCTGGAGGTGGGTACTATCTATGTATTTTTGGGATTCTTCAGAACAAAAGATGTGATTCTTCTCCCTAATTACTCATTCAGTCATTTGTTCATATCATATTAACTCATGTATGTGCATTTTATACTTTGGATTTGAGTCCAATACTGTCATTATTTATTTTGTTGCTTAATTGTTTCAGCTTTGGCCCCTGGAAGCTTTTTGAGGTTGTCTTTTGTGTCCCTTTGACATGCCTTATCCTTTTTATTTTTGAGCACTTTCTTACTTTCTGGTACTATAAGACACTCCAGACTCATCTTATTTTTCCCCTGTCCCAGCCCTAGGAATCAGCCATATTTCCAAGGAGTCTTGGTTTCTCTCATTGGATTTAGCAAGCAAGGTCCGAGTGCCAGCTGTGTGTGCTTATTGCTACTGGAGTGTCCTTGCATCTCAGCTAAAAGACCTAGAAAATACGTGTGTATATACTAACCCAGGTATACACATATCTGTAATTGTTTCTGTATCTATTCCATCTGTACATTTTCTAAGCTAAACATGAGAACATGAGTTCATTCTGAGGCCTTCACCTCTAATCCAGTGTGATGAGGTTCATTCTAGCCTTTCCTGTTGGTTTATTTGTAACTTCCCCTACCTGACGAGTGAGACATCTGAATGTAACCATCCGTCATCCATTTTACTTACTTCATCCATAGTATGCCTGTAAAGCACTTTCAGAGTTATGAATCTCCCTACCTGTGGGAGAAACAAATTTACTAACTGAAGTAAGGTTTCATATAGTTCCTTTTGTCTTTAGTTGTATCGTTTCTAGCCCAAACACCATTTTCCAGTGTTACTTAGGTCTTCCCCCAACTGCCTTCCTTTCAGTGGGGGTGATCATGTATTTGTAATGCAGTTGGATTTCAGTTTTCACAGTCTTCATTCCATTCTGAGATCCACATAGCCTGGTTAGGTTTTTTTGTTTTTGTTTTTCATTCTTGATTTTCTTCTTTTAAGTTTACATTAAAGTCTTCTCTTTCTGATGTACAGTCCTATGGATTTTGACAATTGTATGCAGTCATATATCTGTCAGTGCTGTGTACACAGCAGTTTCTTCACCCCAAACATTCCCCCTCCACTTCCCCTTTTAATCCACCACTTCCCTTTCTTCCAGTCTTTGGTAGTCTAATCTGCTTTCCATCCCTATGGTTTTGCCATTTCCAGAGATCATAGGAATGGAATCAGACAATATATAGCCCCTTGAGTCTGGCTTCTTTCACTTAATAAAATGGCATTAAGATTCACCCATCCTTTTTTCTTAAGGCTTAATTTTTAAGTAATCTCTCCACCTAATGTAGGGCTCGAACTTATAACCCTGAGTTCAAGAGTTGCATGCTTCACCCACCTGAGCTAGCCAGGTGCCCCAAGATTTCATCCAGCCTGTTGGATCAAATAGTATTCCGTTGTATGGATGTACCATAGTTTGATTACTTCTTCTGCCATTAAAGGATGTCTTGGTTGCTTCCATTATTTAGTAATTATAAAGAGAGCTACTACAAATATTTATATGGAGATTTTTCAGTTCATTTGGGTAAGTATCTAGGGGCCTGATTGCTAGGTGATATGGTAAATCCATGTTTAATTTTGGAGACAGTTTGACAGTTTCTTATGAAGTGTACCATTTTGCATTCCCACCAGCAGTGAATGAAAGTTCCTGTTGCTCCACATCTTCACCAGCATTTGGTACTCTCAGTTTTCTGGATTTTAGCCCTTTTGTCATGTGTGTAGTGGTACCTGTTGGTTTTAATTTGCATTTTCAGTAGTGATTTTAATATCTTTTTACTTGTTTGCCTTCCATATATTGACTATGGTGAAGTATTTTTTCAGATCTTTTGCCCATTTTTATTATCTATAAATTTGTTTATGTATTTATGGTATGTATTTAATCTCTACACCCAACATGGGGCTTGAACTCATGATCCCAAGATCAAGTGTCACATGCTCTTCCTAATGAGCCAGACAGTCACCCCTCTTTTGCCCATTTTTAAGTTGGGTTGTTTTTTCATTGTTGCTTTTTAAGAGTTCCTTATATATTCTAGAAAGGTCCTAGAAATGTGATTTGCAGATGTTTTCTACCAACCAAATACAGAAGACTTGTCTTTTCATTCTCTTAACATTGCTTTTTGCAAAGCAGAAGTTTTTAACTTTGATGATATCTAATTTACTTGTTTTCGATGAAGTATAATTTATCAGCCTTTTTCTTTAATGGTTTGTGCCTTCCATGCTACATGTAAAACCTTGTTGTTAAGCTAAGGTCCTGTAGACTTTTCCCTATTTTTTTTTTACAGTTTTTAATACTGAATTTAATATTTAGGCCTGTGAGCCATTTGAATTAATTATTGTGTAAGATATAAAGTATGTGCCGAGGTTCTTCTTCTTTTTTTTTTTTTTTAAATTTTATTTTTATTTACTTATTTGACAGAGAGAGACACAGCAAGAGAGGGAACACAAGCAGGGTGAATGGGAGAGGGAGAAGCAGGCTTCCTTCCCACCAAGCAAGGAGCCCAATGCTGGGCTCGATCCCAGGACCCTGGGATCATGCCATGAGCCAAAGGCAGATACTTAACTGAGCCACCCAGATGCCCTGTATCAAAGTTCTTAAAAAAATTTTTTTCTGGGTGGCTCAGTCTATTGGGCATCTGACTCTGGATTTTGGCTTAGGTCATGATCTCAGGGGTTGTGGGATCCAGCTTGCACTGGGCTCTGCACTCAGGGCAGAGTCTACTTGTCCCTCTCCCTCTGCTCTTCCCCCACTCTCAAGTAAATAAGTCACTAAAATCTTTAAAAGATTTTTTCCCCAGCACCATTTGTTGGGGGGTTTTTTGATGTTATTTTGAATGGTATTTTTTTAAATTGAGATTCCAGTTGTTCTTTGGTGGCACATGGTAATACAGTTGACATTTCTATATTGACCTTGTATCCTGTGACCTTGCTAAACTTAAACCTCCTTTTTAGTCCAAGGAGCTGGTATATTTTTGTTGGTTTGTGCATTGCTTTTGGGTTTTTTTGTTTGTTTTGTTTTGTTTTTGGTAGATTCTTTGGGGTTTTCTAAATAGATACGTCACTTATGAATAAAGTATTTCTATCCCACCAATCCGAATGCCTTTTGTTTCTCTCTTTCTTTTCTTTATTGTATTAGCTAAGACTTCTAATACAGTGTTGAATAAGAATTGTCAGAAAAGACTAATTTTGTTCCAGGTTTTAGGAGAAATCATTCATTCTCTCACCATTAAGTATGATTCCACCTGTAGGTTTTTTATAAATATCCCTCTTTAGTTTAAGAAGTTTCTTCCTATTCTTAGTTTGCTGAGAGGTTTATCATGAACAGATGTTGAATTTTAATGAAAGCTTTTTCTGCATCTCTTGCTGTGACATCTGGTTTTTCTTATACAGCCCATTAGTATGGTGAATTACATCAACTGATTTTCATGTGTTGGGCAGCCTAGCATTCCTGGAATGAATCCCATTTAGTTGTAATGTATTAACTATCTTTTTTATATATTGCTAGACTTAATTTGCTAAGCAATTTTGCATATATGCGTTGCTTTTTAAAAGTAAAATTGACTTCCAAAATATCTTTTGATATGAATTATAAAAAACAACTGCCCTAGAGATGACGATTTCTTTGTTACTGCCTTCCTCAATTCATCCTTTTTCTTTTCTTTTTTTTTTTTAATTCATTCTTTTTCTTCATGTCATAATTTGAAAGATTGGCTCTATGTATTTAGGATTTTAGATAAAAATCTGAGTTATTTGGAAAATTGTATATTTTTAGGTAATCATTTGACAAAAAATGTGAAACTGTCCCCTCTTTCAAAGAGATGATATTTGGCTACTAATGTATAGTGTGTCTTATGTGACTTTTTCTATTCTTTTTTAAAAACTTTTATTTATTTATTTATTTATTTATTTATTTATTTTGGGGTGCTTTTTTCCTGTAAATTGGTTTTTTTTTTTTCTGATACAGACATTTGGAGCTTACTGTTTTAGTGCATTAAATTAACTTTATTAGTATACCTTGTCACCGTTCACTGATGATTTCCAAATGGCTGAAGAATTGGGATATATTCAGTTCAGAATGAAAGCTTTAAAGTATAACCCCCCAAGGAGAACATAGTTCTGATATTAATTCTGGTGGTGAATGGCTGTTTCAGGTTGTTTTTATTTTATTAAATCTTTTGCTGGGATATGTGTAATGAATCCCAGACAGTTCTGAGCCAGTGAATATGGGATATTAATATAATGGCTGATGGGTTTAACAATCCAATTCCAAGCATGAAGGAAAGAGAGTCATATTAACTCAGAGGATCATGGGGAAAGCATTCTTGCTGATAAGATCATTCCTCCTTTCAGAATGCAACCTAAAGAACTGGCATAGTTTTACTGCTGGCAGCTGGGTAATAGAGGATTGCTGTGTTGAGGAGTAAAGATTCAGATAGTCCTTTTATAGTGAAAGCAGTCACTTCTGTCTAAATCTGTGCAAACTTTTTAAATTATGGATGTTAAATAAATAACCTCTACTGCCCCCTCCCATACCTGCAAAGGCAATTAGGTTTCAGAACAAGTACAGGCCTCACCTCGCCTAAGGATAAATAGAAGAAGACAGGCAGCTTGAGTTTTACAGGGAATTCAACTTGAATGTTAAAGATGGAAAATATGTTACAACGTTTCAGATTTTTTTTCTACATCTTCTATAAAAATTTCAAGTTCTTAGATCTGTTTCCATGGAATAGCTTTTTAAAACATGGACACTCTGGTTCAAAGGCTATGTATATTTTTAAAGACTTTGAGACATATGAAATACCCTTCTTGTATACAAGAGAAAACAGTCCTCTAGGTCAGTGAAGCTGTCAGTTGGAGCAGGTTGTTTATTTTCTAAAAAGCTTCATCATAATGTAGTACTTGTATCCTGGTAAAAAAAAGTGACTTGATGGAGAGCCAGGTAACATTTAGAGGTTTGCTGCATGATTGAAAACAGGCAAACAGTAGGTATGCAGAGTATTTGAATCATAGAATCATCACATTAGAAAGCTGAGATGGTCTAAGCGGGATTCAGTCTGTCCCTGTGTGTGTGTGTGTGTGTGTGTGTGTGTGTGTGTGTGTGTGTGTTTCTGGAACATTCATTTGCCTCATTGAGATAAAGTATTTGTTCTGTGTACGTAGAAACACATGAGAAAAACATCATGTAGCTACATATTAAATACTCCTTTCTCCTTATTACCTGATTTTATTACTCCAGAACTTTTATAATGATAGTTAAAACAGTCTTGGCAAACCAAATTCAGGGTTAATCTAAATGCCTTATGAGCTGAGATCCAGAACACCAAATTAGCTTACTTTTCATATTAAAACACTTTACGGTTTTCCTTCTCTCAAACACTGAAGATTTTTTTTTTCCTTTTAAGAGATCAAAACTGTACATCCTGTACCTGTCTTAAAGTGCCAGAGCTCCAAACCGGTTTTTGTTTTGTTTTGTTTTTCCTATTCTGGTTTCTGTATTCCTAGTTGGCTAGAAGGATTTTGTATTTAATGCCTATATTACAACTGCAGTAGTTTATTCTCATCTTATTAATAGCATTAACTATAAGTAGTAGACTGACTCTTCTTTGGGATTTTTTCTGTATAGCATTAGTGCTTAAATTATTCATATTTGATATTTGAGAACCACTTCCCAGAGGTCTTTTATTCTTGAACAGTTTCACTAGTTTTGAGAGATTTGTTTGAATTTTACTGAAATTCCTTACTAGTATATTTTAAATATGTAGAGTAACTTTTTTTTTTTTAAGATGACTTTAGGTAAGTATTTCTCTAAACCTCTGTTTCTTTGTTGGCAAGGAACTCATTGGGTTGTAGAAATGCACATTTGCTAGGCATACAAAGCACCTAGTACAAGTCTTGGTACATAGTAGATATTTAGTAAGCAGTAGCTGTTGTAGTGATTTATGAAACATTATATGAAATTATACATAAAAGTTAATTTACTTCCTGGTTGGCACTTCTGTTTTTTTTAAACAAATCTCATTCATTTATCTTGTGTGTAAGAGGCAAGAACTGAATGATAATACCAGAGAGATGACATAATGCTGTGGCCATTTATTTTAATACAGTTTTGAGACAAATCTGGCTTTGGGTTTGCCATAGGCTCTTTGCCACTGGGTATCTTTAGGTAATATGCTCAAAATTTCTTTAGGTTTATCTAGTATGATCTGTTCATTCTCTTGGAGTGCCAATTAAGACTGTTTTCCTACATATTCAAAACAATGCAATTCCAAATCTCATCCCATGTGAGAATTGTATAAAGTTCATTTTTTCTTCAGGTCCTCTTCCCAGATACTTCCAAGGACATTCCAGACTTTTTAGTCTAAAGGTTGCTTCCTAATTTTTATAAGAGAGAGGAATGTTCTAGCCACTGCAAGGGTTGAGTGGGGGTGGGGATGATACTGCAGTTCATCAGCCTAGGAAACGTATGTGGGGGAGGGGTGATGCTCTGTCCAGATAAAATGTGTCAGAGCCCAAGTACGGTGAACAGTGCATCCATGATGGGGTGATGTACTCAAGTGGGATGAGCATGTCAGAATCCAAAGTGGGATAAGGAGGTGCCCACACCAGGGAGGAGGTAGCTGCAGAGATATAAGATGGGTTACATACAGAATGGTAGGGGCTTGATAAAATAAGTAAATATATTGAGGATAATGGAAGCCAGGTTTTTCACTATAAGAGAAGAGTTCCAAATTTGGAAAGGAAGAAGACTATGAACCTTGTGGTATTGGATTGGAATATTATGGTTATTTCAAATTTTTAAAATTTAAAAATAATGAAATAAAAATTACACCTTAAAATGTAACTTAAAAATAAAAGTATTTCAGTTTATAAATGGGACCAAATATTACTTACGTACCTCTAAAAAGTGATTGCCAAAATTTTGTAAGCTTTGGAAAGAATGATGTGATTTATAAGTCAATCCTACAATCTTAAGGAAAAGCTTTGGTTTTTGAATTTGCAGCTTTATAAATTGAATATTATAAAATCTAAAATAAAATATTTTAAGTATACCTATTATATACACAAAAACTCCCTTCAGCATTTAGTAGAAGTTTTTAAAGAAAGGGCAAGGAGAGCATAAATGGTCTACCTGATAAAGTTGAATTATAATTCAGGCCCTGTGCTCCCTGGTATCCAAAGCAAAAAAGTCAGATGTGGGGATTTTAATCTTGGGTCCATGAGTTTCTTAGGATTATACATAAATCTCTGTGTGTGTACCTTTTTTTTCTGGAGAAAGAATGCATAGTTTTCATCCCATTCTCAAAGCAGTATTTGACCTAAAAAAGGTTGAACCATTGTAGCATATTTTTTTTAAATGTTTTAATACTATGTGGTTTTTGTTTTTTTTTTAGGATTTTATCTATTTATTTGTTTGACAGACAGAGATCACAAGTAGGCAGAGAGGCCGGCAGAGAGAGAGGGGGAAGCAGGCTCCCTGCTGAGCAGAGAGCCCGACGTGGGGCTTGATCCCAGGACCTGGGATCATGACCTGAGCTGAAGGCAGAGGCTTTAACACACTGAGCCACCCAGGTGCCCCATTGTATCATATTTTTTAAAAGAAAATGGGTACCACAGAGTCCTCTATAAATTCAACTTTAAGAATCTTTTTTGCAGTAAACATTAATGGAGCATGTATTACAGAATTAAGTTTAGGTTTTAGATTAAGCTTTACTTGTGTGGGGAATTAATATTTTATTGAGTACCTTTTGTGCCCAGAAGAAAAAGCTCTGGTACATTAATCCATTTCATTCTCACAACACTCATAGTAAAGTAAAGATCACTCCTGTATTCTGATGAGGAAACTGAGACTCAGATTAAAGAGCTTGCCCAGGGTTACAAAGTAAGAGGCCCAGTAAGAAAGAAGCAGGTGTTTCTACTCTTCCATTACCATTATCTCCAACCAAGTTGCCTGCTGTGTACTGGGCACTGCACAGGTGCCGGTGATGTAATGTTGAACACAAGAGACTGGCTTGTGTTTCCCTCTCTCTCAAAAGAAGGTGAGGGAAACCAGTGTACAGAATTATAAAACTGGTGTGCCTTCCTCTAATTTTAAAACTAGTGAGAATGTAATTATATCAGATAATCCCTATTGTCATCGATGTTCTCTTGTAAGATTGCTGGCAATATTTTGCTGAGTTTCCTTAGCCTCCCGATATCCTTATAAAAAAAAAAAAACATGCAAATTCCCAAACGAGGATATGTGTAAATATGATTGTCTTACTTTCATTGAGTCTGTTAGTGGTATCAATTTGGTATCTGATTTTCTAATACTTGATATTACACAGTGATCATCAGTGTGCATGTTAGAAAAAATTAAAAGTTTTTAAAACTACATGTATCTGTATTAAATCTTCTCAAAGAATACTTAATTTCTTCTCCTCCCTTTCATTGATTTTTAAAAATAGACAAAAAAAGAGGTTCAGCAGTATCTCTCTCCTTTGGTAGCAACGACATGCTCTGTGCTGCTGAAATGGAGAAAGAGAAAGAGGCTGAAACCCTTAGGGTCCAGAATGTCTGGCAACGCTGCCCTAGAGACTACACACCACAGCTGTAGACATACAGGGTTTCCCATCGGGGCATTTGCTCTGAAGGGGAGGATTCTTGTGGAAACAACTAGGCTTAGAGAAATGTGAAGCTGCTCTTGGCAGAAGTTGAGCTGCAGAGTGAAGCGCCCTGCTTTAGCACTGGGCTGAGATGCTGTTGGTGTTCTTCTTATTATGAGCCCACCAGAGAAGGTGTGGAGTTCGTGCAGGACATGACAACAAAATGTTTTAGAATCTCATCATACAAGCCAAAGAGAAGAGTGAGTTTTAAAAAATATAAATGCATATTTTAAACTGTTGGGAAATTTTTTTCTCTTTGTTTTTTTGGTACTCCCCAATAAAAGAATTTTACTAGTAGATTGCATAGTGCCTCTAGCAGTGGTAGCTGGTGCCTTGAAGTCCAGTTTAATTTAATTTGGCTCATGACAGTGAAGTGTGTATTTTCTAAGAAATTTTATTCATTTTTTCTGGGTAATAATGGAGAAATCTGTTAAAGATTCTTGAAAGGAGTTAAAAAGATAGGGCACTGGGGTGGCTCAGTCATTTGGGTGTCTGACTCTTGATTTCAGTTGGGGTCATGACCTTGGGGTTGTGGGATGTAGCCCCAGTCCAGGCTTCATGCTTAGCATAGAGTATGCTTGAGGTTCTTTTACCCTCCTCCTTTCCCCTCTGCTTCTGTCTCTCTCTCAAATAAATAAATTTTTAAAAATAAAAAACTCCCTACAGCAAATCAGCCTCTTTGCATCCTCCTACATCTTCCTATGAACGACTGCAAGAGCTCTCTTACCCCAGGACACCTACTTGTTAAAGTTAAAAGGTGAAATTGTAAGATTTCAGTATCAACAATGTAAGTACCCATTTTGCATTCAACTTGGTGCATGGAACACAATATTAGTCAAATCAACTAATCTGGAAACTTGGGTAATTTATAAGAAACTCTCTTAAAGTCATACTCTTTGGTGTCACTAGAATTAAAGAGGCTTTTCACTATGAACAGTTTCATTAGATGCTGTTATGATTGTAATTGTTTTTTAAAACAAATGAAACTTGGCAGTTGAAACCTATCAAACACAAAAGCTTTGATTTGGGTTTTATGAAACAATAAAGGTATTTTTTAAAACTTGAATTGAAAAATAAGTTAATAAATAGCAACCAGATTGTGTGTTTTAAGTTTTTCTTAGAGTTTAGAAACTGAACTTGAGAATGCCTCTCACATCTTTAATTATATTTATATTTGCAGCTGTGAGTCATGATTTTTTCTTTAGCAGGACAGGGCATTTTGCAGACAGATTAACCTGTTTGCCAGTTTTTAGACACTGACCGAAATGTACATATAATTAATTTCCTTGGTCTGAAAAACATAGTAAATCTTTGTAACTAACTAGTGCCCATCATAGGATTTAGCTCCGAGTTATTCATTCATGAAATACTGTGAGAGTTGGGAAGAGGAAGAGAATCTCCACAAGGGGAATGCAGAGTTTCATGGGGGCAATGACATTTGAGCCTTGAAGATCAGAGTGATCTTGGATAAAGAGACATAGCTGGGCATACCAGGGTGAGAGAGTACAGGAGCGAGTACCTCTGAGTGTTACATGTGGCTTATAAGCCATCCCATCTTGATGAGTTCCTGTCACAACGTGACTCTAAAGACATAGGAACAAAAATGAAGCTAACAAGGTTACTACCTTCCTTTAGGATAAGTAGAATAAAATGAAGCATCTCCCTTGGCATTTGGTTTGTCATTTGAGGTTGGTCAGACTATGAGAACATCAAAGATCAGTTGAATAGAGAAAGTAAACAAGTAGTTTACCTTCTCTGAGCCTTAATTTTCTCAGGTTTAAAAATGAAGCCAATAACTAGAATGCAGGTTATTTTGTAGATTAAATTAAGTAATATATATGAATAACGTAGTACATATAAATGTCATTATTCTCTTGGTGGCTTTGATAGTAGTAGTTGTAATGAAAATAGTAATACATTGTTTATGGTGAAGAGATATTTCTTTATCTAAAAGAATCCATGGTGTGTTGCAGCATAACTGAGATTTATAAATTTTCCTAATTCTGGTATTAGTCACACATACTGCACAGTGTCATTTGTGAAATGTGACTACAATTTTGTCTTCTGATTTTATGATTTAGTTTTTTGTCTGAATATTTTATATAAATATACAGGGGAATACTGCTTAATCCTCAGATTTACTGTAGCAGTTATCATGGAGTCATAGGTGACACTTTTCTAGAGAAGTCTTCTATTGGAATGGTTAATTCCTTCCTCATCCCTTATTGTAGCCCCCCCCCCCAGAATTTTTAACTGCTTATTAACTTTAAATTTGTTCAGAGTACAAGAAGATCTTTCTCAGTTGATTCAGCCAAGAATTTTATCATAAGAGGCTTCAGAGATGAGGACACTGGGCCCTAGTGAGACTTTTCCACACAGGTAATTGGTGCCCAAACCAGGACTCAATCTCTATTTTCTTCTCACCTTGTCTAGGGCTTTCTTTAGTTTATATCATTGTCTCTAATCAAGTACATCTATGTAGTAAACCTGTATGGAGCCCAAGAGTTGGTGTGGCTGGTGAGAGAACCAAGTCCTGTTAGAAATATTTCATGGAGGGGCGCCTGGGTGGATCAGTGGGTTAAAGCCTCTGCCTTCAGCTCAGGTCATGATCTCAGGGTCCTGGGATCAAGCCCCACATCAGGCTCTCTGCTCAGCAGGGAGCCTGCTTCCCTCCACAACCCCCCCCCCCCGCCCCGCCTCTCTGCCCACTTGTGATCTCTGTCTGTCAAACAAATAAATAAAATCTTTAAGAAAAAGAAAAAAAGAGATTCCATGGAGGAGTGATTTTTAAAGATTTAACAGCTTTTAAATAAGTTTAACAAGTTTTAACAGCTTCTTGAAATATTCATATACATTATAATTCACCCATTGAAATTGCACAATTGCATGACTTTTACTGTAGTCACAAAGTTTTGTAACTATCACCACAATCAATTTTAGAACATTTTAATACTCCAAAAAGAAACCATATACATCTTAGCCATTACTGCCTAATCTCTCTGTTCACCCCAGCCCAAAGCAACCACTAACTTAGTTTCTATCTCTATAGATTTGTATAGATGCTTTATTTTAAGTGGATTCATTCAATATGTGGTCTTTTGTGACTAGCTTCTTTCATTTAACACACTATTTTCAAGATTTATCTATGTTGTAGTATAGACCAGCATTTCTTATTGCCAAATACTACTCCATTGTATGGGTATATCACACTCAACTCATTCATAGTTGATGGACATTTGAGTTGTGTCCACTTTTTTTACTTTGTGAGTAATGCTGAATGTCTAATGTTATAAATACCTATGTGCAAGTTTTGTGTAGACATATGTCTTCATTTCTCTTGGATATATACTTAAGAGTGGAATTGCTATATCATATGATAACTCTTACATTTAATCATTTGAGGAACTCCCAGACTGTTTACCGGAAGTACTGCATCATTTTACATTCCATCAGCAGTCTATGAGAGTTCTGGTTTCTCTGCATTCTCACCAACTCTTGTTATTATCTCCTTTATTATACTCATCCTAGTGGGTTTGAAGTGGTACTTTATTTTGGGTTTGATTTACATTTCCCTAATGGCCAATGATGCTTATTGGCCATTTGTGTGTCTTCTTTCAAGAAATATCTATTCAGGACCTTTGTCTATTTTTAATCAGGTTTTCTGTTTAATACTGAGTTGTAATAGTTCTTTATATATTCTGTGTACAAGTCTTTTTTTTTTTTTTAAGATTTTATTTATTTATTTGACAGACAGAGATCACAAGTAGGCAGAGAGGCAGGCAGAGAGAGGGAGGAAGCAGGCTCCCTGCCGAGCAGAGAGCCCAATGCGGGGCTCGATCCCAGGACTCTGGGATCATGACCTGAGCCAAAGGCAGAGCTTTTTTTTTTTTTTTTTTTTAAAGATTTTATTTATTTATTTGACAGACAGAGATCACAAGTAGGCAGAGAGGCAGGCAGAGAGAGGGAGGAAGCAGGCTCCCTGCCGAGCAGAGAGCCCAATGCGGGGCTCGATCCCAGGACTCTGGGATCATGACCTGAGCCAAAGGCAGAGGCTTAACCCACTGAGCCACCCAGGCGCCCCCAAAGGCAGAGGCTTTAACCCACTGAGCTACCCAGGCGCCCCCTGTGTACAAGTCTTTGATATGACTTACAAATTTTTTTTTCAGTCTCTGGGTTGTCTTTTCACTTTCTTAGTGGTGCCCTTTGAAGCACAACAGCTTCTAATTTTGAGTGTCTGTGTAATATATTTTTTTCTTTTGCTCCTTAGGATTTCAGTGTCATATCTAAGAAATCATTGACCAAATCCAAGATCACTAAGATTTATACCCATATTTTCTTCTAAGAGTTTTATAGCTTTAGCTTTTACATTCAGATCTTTGATTCACTTTGAGTTAGTTTTTATATATGGTGTTAGGAAGGGCCCACCTGCATTCTTTTGTGTGTTGATAGTCCCTTATCCCAGTATCATTTGTTAAAACGACTATTCTTTTCTCTATTGAGTTGTCTTGGCACGGAAATGGTTCTTAAGCACTGCTTTTGAAGAACAGTTGTAAATGGCACAAGTAAAAGTATTCTAATTTGGCTTCTAGGTAAATTATGTGAAGAGTGTGAGGTCAGGATATTTAGATCACAAAGTCATTTGCCTGTAGCTGACAGTTAGAAACCTTAAGTAACAGATGAGGCATCTGTCAGGAAGAAGTTTGAATATGGCATTAGTGAAGTTATAGTGGTAGATCATGAAATGATCATGACTCTTGATCTTGGGGTTCTGAGTTCAAGCCCCACACTGGGTGTAGAGATTATTTGAAAAAAAAAAAAAAAATGGGGGGGGGGAAGAAATGACCTCATAGTCTCAACCTCTTCTGTTGAAATAAGTCGTGAAATCTTTAGCTATTAGGTTGAATGTATAAAGGAATTTTGAAAGAAGTTTAAGTTGGAAAAACTACTGTAAATTTATAAAATAAAGCCAATATGAAGAAAATAGAAGTAGTTAAAACAGAGCATGAGAAATATAATTTATAATTAACTCCGAATGAACACGGAAGCACGGAAGTAGAGGCAATTAACTGAATGGTAAAGTAGTGAAAAGAAGTTAGTGAAGAGTCAGAATTCCTTGGTGCTAATCCTAGCCAATGTATGTATGTAACCTTGAATAAGTCATTTAACCTTCAGAATAGTAGCTGACATTTACTGAGGCTTTACTGTATTCAGGATTTTGTGTAAGCCTCAAACTTTTTTGTAAAATGGAGGTAATGTCTCTAATTAATTACTTTGAAAACTTGTAAAGGGCCATATACATAGAAATTTGGGGATTATTGCGTGTGGTAGTAGTAGCAGGCAGCTGATGGTGTATGTGTTTGTACTCAGAACAGTTCTATAAGGTGTGCTATATTCTTACCTTGATGATGAAGAAACTAATGTTTAGTGGTTGTGAAAGTTATACAGTTGTGAAAGTTATACAGTTAGTAATCAGTAAGTAGAAGGTTGACTAAGCCATGATTTCTTTACACCACCTTGACTTTAGCGTGAAAGGCTATAGATCCTGATGGTAGAGGAAGGGAAGGGAGGAGGATAGCACCAGTGAGATTTAAATTATTAGAAAAATAAATTGTTAATTATATGAAAGGTTAAGATATAATTCCAAAAGGCTGATGAGTCCTGAGACAGGTGATTTCAGAGGGTGGGGTGGAGCAGAGCCATATGCTAATAAGGTCAAAGGTATATCCCTTTTGATTAATCTATAAATCCTAGAAGAGCTAGATGTTATAAAGCACAGTCATATAATAGTTTAGCCAGAGACAAAGGGAAGACAGAACACCATCCAGTGAAGTAATGAAGTCAAGATGGAAAGAAGAGGTAAGTACAGGAGGCCAGAATAATACTACAGCTTATAGATGTAGATAGACTTTGCTTTAAACCGTAAGGAGGTTACTTCTTAGAATTAATTCCCTATTCATACCCTTTGTAGACTTTTCTCACCCACCAATAAAATGCCTGTGGTTAAGCTCCAAATGTTGTGGAACCTAGGCACTCTTAAGTGCTCCATAGCTCTTAACCTCTCTACCCCTTACACACGTCTTATCCTCCCCATGGTTGAGTTGAGAAACACTATTTGGGAATATAAGTCAGACCAAAAAGAGTACAAGAAAAGAGCAGAACAATTTCTTGTTCCTTGATTTATCCTGTGCCATTATCTTTTTGACGACAAGTACAAAGGTCAAGCTTTAGTTGTTATCCTGCTGCTACTCAGTTATCAAGCAGTAGACCTGCTACTCTTTGATGGAGCTGAGCTGTTGGAGATGTCATCAGCTGGCACAGGGGGAGTAAAGGACTTTGAACTCTAATTCTGATTTGCAAACTTTCGATTTCTGAATTTATGGTGATTGATGTCTCTAAGAGTATACCTAAGGTGGAAGTATGGAGAGGAAAGACAGCTAATACATAGTGAGCCCGTACTCTCTGAGGCGGTCTGAAGCACTTGAAGATGAAATAAGAGTATCAGAGATCACAAAGGTCTGCTTTGTTTTCATTTATACGGCTTTGCTTCTCAGAAATGACAGGGCTGGGATTTTGCAGAAAAGACAGTTGAGATGAGAAACATTGTTTTAGCAAAACAATGCTGAATGCTCATTTTGCCACCATGTGTGCATTTAATGATGGAGAGTAGGAAAAGAAGCAACTAAACATGATTGCGAAGTTTAGTTTGCCCTCTCTTATATAGTGTTTAAGAGCAGGGATCTGAAGTTAGAATGCTTAGGTTTCCAGCATCTTTCATCTTTTCATTACTTTATGCAATAAGGTGATGCCAGACTTCTCATGCCTTATGAACACAGGACACCGAACCTGTTTGTTGTGAAAGGAAACAATCAGGGGGTAAAATTCTTAGGCTGTTAGGGGGACCTGGGTGGCTCAGTCAGTTAGGCAGCTGCCTTCTGCTCAAGTCATGATCCTGGGGTCCTGGGATTGAGCTCCACATTGGGCTCCCTGCTCAGTGGGGAGCCTGCTTCTCCCTCTTCCTCTGTCCCCCCCCACCCGCTCCTGTGCACTCTCTCTCAAATAAATAAGTAAAATCTAAAAAAATTCATAGGCTATTAATACATGGAGGTTATAAACTTATTGCCAGACCACTCACCAGGAGCTCAACCTTATAATGTATTCTGTCAAACACATACTTCTGTCAAAAATTCAGATTAGATCCTTGATATTTGGCAACAGTGTGCTAGGGGAGATGCCACATGTGTCCCTTAGATTATCCTAGCCTTCTCCCATATCAAGTCAGATTGCTAGGAAGCTGCAGGCCTGAACTTGTAGAAACTCACTCACTGAACTCTGACTTTACACTTGATCTTATTAGCCAAAAGGCCAAGAAGCAATGAACTACAATTTTATAGTAAGCCCTCGATTTTTGTTACAGATGGATATCAGAATCATATACAAAGGATGCTTTTCTATTTTTTGTAGAAATCATTTTTTTAAATTTTGTTAGTTTTTCTTATAAAAGTTCACATGCATATTTCTCCACCAATTAAGTATACTGATAATTTCTTAAGCACTTATATACAGCTAATGAAAAAGTATGTGTATTTTCATTTTTGCTGTGTTTGTCAGAAAATTCAGAAGTAGTCAATTGCAGTAACTAGCCTTAGTTTATGTTTCTGATTCATTTATTTATCTCCCTGTCCTCTAAGGTATTTGTTCTTTATTCATTATTTTTATTGAGTTTATAAAAAATCCATAAATTTTACTAGTCATCTCACTTTTTTTGGAAGTAAGGTAGATTTTGAACTAATTGGTATTGCAACAGAATGGTGTAATAATATATAGAGATCCATTCCAGTCCTCAGTATTCTTAATTAATGAAGCATCTGAGCAGGGATGTGAAAATTAAAAATTCTTTCTTTCGAAAAAGAAGTACAGTCATGGAGTTGGATTGGTTTTTTGTTTTCCTGCCTTAAGACTTATGAATCATAGGGGCACCTGGGTGGCTCAGTGGGTTAAGCCGCTGCCTTCGGCTCAGGTCATGATCTCAGGGTCCTGGGATCGAGTTCCGCATCGGGCTCTCTGATCAGCAGGGGCCTGTTTCCCTCTCTCTCTGCCTGCTTCTCTGCCTGCTTGTGATCTCTGCCTGTCAAATAAATAAATAAAATCTTTAAAAAAATTTTTTTGTATAGAAATGCTGAAGTATTTTAGTGTGGAGTATCATGTAATTTAAGTGGTTTAGCTGTGTGTGTGTGTGTGTGTGTGTGTGTGTGTGTGTGTGTGTGTGTAAAGACAAAATATGGTAGAAAACAGTGCTGAATCTAGGTGGTAGATATATAGCTGTTCATTATAACATTCTGTTTCTCTCTATCCTTGAAATTTTTTGTAACTGAAAGTAAAGGCTGCTCAGACTTCAAAAGAATGGTTATCATATAGAGAACAAACTGATGGTTACTGGAGGAGAGATGGGTGGGGCATGGGTTAAGCAGGTCATGGGCATTAAGGAGGGCATTTATTGTGATGAGCACTGGGTATTAATATCTAAGTAATGAATCACTAAAGTCTAGAGCTGAGACTAATATTGCACTGTATGTTAACTACCTAGAATTTAAATAAAACTTGGAAGGAAAAAAAAAAGCATATGGCAAAAGCCATGTGTTTCACTCCTAGGAAAAAACAAAAACAAAACACAAAACCCAAAAGAATGGTTATCAGTACTTGGACCAACGCTCATATTTTAAAGGAGGAAAATTTTTATCACAGTGATTCAACTGCCTAGACCTATTTTTGCCCAACATTGTACTACTAACATAAGGGGATATGTAACTAAAGTGTGACAACTGTGTGCTAAAATAACTGCTGCAGTCTTATCTGTCCTGAATGACTGCAGTGTAGCGTTCTGGCAGGCTTCCTGGGGGTTCTAGACATATCCTGCCAGTTACATTTATAACTGCAGAGGAGTCAGTACAATAGATAGTTTGGCGTTCATGCTAGTAGGTACCAAGTGAACAATGACTCTGGAGCATGTTACCTGCCGGCACTTCCTTGTAAGAGATCTGCCGCCTCAGCCTAAATGACCTGGCAGATTTCTGGATCATTTATATGGTTAGAAAGACACATTCCCTACTCCCTTCCCTACTGAGTCATATTAGAGCTAGCACAAAAGGGTATAGAGTGACTAAAACTCCTGTTGCTGCTCTGGCTGTAGTATACCACTTTTGAATTCTACAGGCAAGAGCAAGTCCTTTGGCCCTACTCAGTCTATGGCACCATCCCCAGAGGTTCGAAAAGCACACTCAGGTAGTAGATAGGCTTCTTCCAGTTCCCATCTTTGAGTAGAACCACTGCCCAACTACAACATATGCCAAATAACCAGCTGTACTACATTGTAGCAGATGATCAGGGAAAGCAGAGAGATCATAAGACAGCGCAGCTCTCTGGGGCGCCTGGGTGGCTCAGTGGGTTAAGCCTCTGCCTTTGGCTTGGGTCATGATCTTAGGGTCCTGGGATCGAGTCCCACATCAGGCTCCAGGGAGCTTGCTTCCCTCTCTCTCTCTCTCTGCCTACCTCTCTGCCTACTTATGATCTCTCTCTCTCTCTGTCAAATAAATAAATAAATAAAATCTTAAAAAAAAGACAGCTCAGCTCTCCTTAGATTCTTGATTGATGAGATCTTTACTTAAGACATAATTGAAGCTAGCCTGGTCATTAGGGTTCTTACACATGTTCACATCACTTGCTCTCATTTGTGTTTTTTTTTTTTTAATATTTTATTTATTTATTTGACAGAGCATTTGTGTTGTTTTGAAAGGTACTTAAACCTTCGTAGCCCCTGGTTGTCTTAGCTATCTTTTTTTTTTTAAGAGAGAGGTGTGTGTGCATGCTCATGCAAGTGGGAGGTGGTGGGAGGGTTGCAGAGGGAGAGAGAATCTTAAGCAAGCTCTAGGCCCAGCTCAGAGCCTGACATAGGGCTTGATCTCACAAAGCTGAGATCATGACCTGAGCTGAAATCAAGAGTCAGATGCTTAACCAGCTGAGCCACCTTGGAGCCCCTCAGCCTTCTTAAACAGTTTTTATTGTATGTGTGTGTATTTGGCTAATGTATTGTCAGAATCTTACTTTTTTGGGATGCCTGGGTGGCTCAGTTGGTTAAGGGTCTGCTTTTGGCTCAGGTCATGATCCTGGGGTCCTGAGATTGAGTGCCACATCAGGCTCCCTGCTCAGCGGGGAGCCTGCTTCTCCCTCTACCTGCTGTTCCCCCTGCTTGTGCTCTTGAGGTTTCTGGCACAAAAGGAGAGAGAAAAGAAAAAAAGGACAATAAGACAAATAAATAAAAGCTTAAAAAATAAATTTTTTCACTAAATACATGAGTGTTCGTGTAACTGCTTATACAGTAATGTAACTGGTATATATGTTCTCATAATTTTTTTCTTTTTTGTTTGTCATATTTATAATATTTCAAACAAACAGAAATAAAGAGAATAACATAGTATCCAAGGACCCTTACCAGGCTTTTTCAGACTTCTGATTTTGCTGTATTTGCTTCAGAGAAAGTTTAATTTGTGTGTACCACTCCTCAATCCATTCCCCCTTCTTTGAACATAACTATTCTGAATTTAGTATTTTTCATGAATATATTTTATGTAATTTTATTATGTATACATGTATTCATAAATAATACCTAGTATTCTATAACTTCTTTTTTCACTCAGTTTCATCCTTTCACAATTTACTCACATTGAGACATACAATTCTGTTCTATTTATTTTAATTGTTATACAATATTTTTTTGGGTGAATATACCACAATTTAGATTGATTCTCCTATTAATAGGTATAAAGGGTATTTCCATTATTTCATCTTTTCATAAACAAGTGCTGCAATAAATATTCTTCAGAATGTCTCCCTGCACACATATGCAAGAGGGTTTTTCTAGTATATATATCTAGAAATTGAATTATTGAGTTGTACAATATATTCATGTTTAATATAACTAGACATGGCCAAATTGTTATCCAGATGTCTATACCAATTTAAACTCCCATCAACAGTGTTTGAAACCTCACATCTTTACAGACACTTGGAAATTTGGCCTGAATGTGAGTGTGAAATGATATCTATACAGCTGATTTATTCATGGTAATTTGCTTATGTTGGACAAAGCTTATGAAGAGACAGTGGAGCTGATTGACATCCCAGATTTTCCCCTCAGGAAACATCTTATTCTTGATTGTGTAGTTTAGTAGGGTATTCTGAATGAAATTCTGCCTGCTGGTAAAATACTTTTATTTTCAAGAGTATAAAAAACCTTTTAGAAATTCTATACAAGAATAACTTTGAGGAAAAGAATTTCTCATAAGGTGTTTTCACTTTCCAAATTTATCCTTGTCACTCCAGTTTTCTCCATGATTCTCTTAGTTCTTCTGACTGATGATTAGCAAGGGCATGAAAGAATGAGATGTCCAGTCCTTTATTGACAAATTACATCTGACAGGAGAATAAACCCACTTCTAAGAAACAAGTGTTCACAGTTTTTCATTGCTATCATTTTGATTACTCCAGTAATGAAACGGAATCTGTTTCTTAGGAACCAAATTAAGAAAGCCTAGAATATTCCACTACTTAATTCATGGTAGTAATTAATAGTTACTGATAATTATCTGGTGACTTTTCTAGAAAAAATGTGTAAAGAATGTGTTATTTTATGTGCATTGCATTTACATGATTGGTTCTTGAGTTGGATTCTGTACAGTCATCTGTTGCTACGTAACAAATCACCTCCAAACTTAGTAGTGTAAAATTCTGGTTCTGAGTAAGATAGAGCAGGTACACTTCACCCAGTCTCTCCCACTGAATGCAGTTTTTTAAACCTGGCATAGAGCAGCTATTTGAAAATTCTGACAGATAGATTGTAATAGGCAGACTAGGAAAGAAAAGCAGATCTTGAAGTACTATAGAACTAAGGTTAAACTCAGATTTCTCCTATTCTGGTATCCTCAGGCCTGAATTCAGCACAGCCTAAAACACAGAAGTGGGCACCAATGTTAATAGAGGGAACTCCAGGAGAAACCATCAGCTCAGGTGCAAGGAATAAGAAGGTGATATTCTAATGCTCAGAGAAAGTACAAAAACCTCTTATTGTCCTTTTTTTCTTTTCTCTCTTCTCTTGTGCCATGAACCTCAAGAGGTTCTGTGGTGGCAGCAGATTGGGGTCTGACTGGAGCCTAAAGCCCTGGGGGCAGGGAAACTTTCTCTCTGATTAGTAGAGCTTTAGTCCCCATAAGGTAGAATGTCCCCATTTGCTTTTTTCCCTCTCTCCTTCAACTGCTTGGCTCCAGACACAAGCATTGTGGAAGTTGTGTGAGAGTGAAGTAAATAAAACCCAAACTTTCTGGCTATGTGACAGGAAAGGGGAACTCTCATGAACCAGAAAATACTGAGGAGATCTTGAAAGGGAGAAGCTAGGTAAATAAACTCTTTAGTAAAATTTTATTATGAACTCCTAGGCTTACTCATGTGCTATACATGTAGAAACTCAACCCCAAATAACATATCTACTCTCTGAAAAATGAAGTATGGGTTAGACCACTGCTTAGGTACCAGAATGGCAACAGGTGGTACACATATGGGACAGATCCAAATACCACTGCAAAGACTTTAAAAACTTAATTGAAGGGGCGCCTGGGTGGCTCAGTGGTTTAAGCCGCTGCCTTCGGCTCAGGTCATGATCTCAGGGTCCTGGGATCGAGTCCCGCATCGGGCTCTCTGCTCGGCAGGGAGCCTGCTTCCCTCTCACTCTCTCTGCCTGCCTCTCTGCCTACTTGTGATCTCTCTCTGTCAAATAAATAAATAAAATCTTTAAAAAAAAAAAAAAACTTAATTGAAACCACAATCCACAGAAGGCTGGTCAGAAACTATGGCCTGAAGAAAACTGGGTTGATTGCCTACTAAAAGGAAAATATCAGTATTCTCCATAGGATTTTAAGATGACCTAGATAGAATCTTATAATAATGTCCAAACAGTCCAGGATACAGTAAAAAAGTTGCTTGGCATTTGAAAAAAATGGGAAAATCAATTCACTTGGAAAAAGTCAGTCAAAAGATGCCAATGCCAAAAAAACAGACATAGTGCTGACAAAAACTAAAACAGCCATTCTAAAAATATTCCAGCAAGTAAGGACAGACATTCTTGAATAGAAAGATAAAAAGTCTGAACAAAGAAATAAAAGAGGTAAAGGATCAGATGAGCAACTTAGAACCAAAAAATACAGTAAATGAAAAAACAAACAAAAAAAAACCCTGGATAGGATCAACAGCAGAATGAAAATGACAGAGAAAAAAGTCAATGTACATATGAAAATAGTAGGTAGAAATTATCCTGTCATTTGGGGGAGTATTGAGAAAAAAACTGAAGAGAAACATAGGGATTTGTGGGATAATGACAGAGGTCTAAGATTCATGTCATTAAAGTTCCATCAGGAGAGGTGAAGAAGTGGTACAGAAAATTTATTTGAAGAAATAATGCTTAGATACTTCCCAAATTTGGCAAATAACCTAAACCTATAGATTCAAGATTTAAGCTTATAGATACAGGAAATCCTAAAAAGGATAAAGACAAACCCACACCCAAACACATAATAACTAAAACTATCATGACACCAAAACCAAAGACAAAAAAAAAAAAATCTCAAAAGCAGAGAAAAAGGATGTAGTGCTTACAGGGATCAACTGTTCAGATAACTACATATTTCTCATCAGAAATCTTGGATGACAGAAAGAAGTAGAATTACATTTTTAAAGTGCTGGTGGCAGAGGTATCAACTTCAGGTTTTATGTCTAGGAAAAGTATCCCTCACAGATGAGGATAAAATAAAGAATTTACAGCTACTAGATCCTGCTGTAAAATACTTACACTTCTCTTGAATTCTTCAATTAACAGTAGAAAGCAAAGAATTATAAATCAATAATAGGATTTTCACTATATATAAGTACATATGAAGAGAAGGTAAAAGAACCTAAAATGGTGATAATGATAAGGTTTGTACTTTAACTTAAAGTGGTAAATGTTAATTTTAAGTAGTCTGTGAAAAGTTACATGTATATATTGTGATGCCTAGAGCAACGACAAAAAAAACAAAACCTGACCTCCCAAAACTATGTAGTAAAAAACACAATAGATTAAAATGAAATACTAAGACTGTGGGTTGCTGGAGGGGAGGGTGAGTAGGAGGGTTGGGGTGATTGGGTGATGGACACTGGGAAGGGTATGTGCTATGGTACGTGTTGTGAATTGTGTAAGACTTAGGAATCACAGACCTGTACCCCTGAAACAAATAATATATGTTAATAAAAAATAAATAAAATACTAAGAACTGTTCAGATAACCCAGAAGAGACCAAGAAGGGAGAAAAAAAACATGGAATGAAAAACAGAGGACGGACAGACAGAAAACAAATAATAAAATTGGAGACCTGAATTCAAACATACTGGTAATTCAGTAAATGTAAATGATGTAAACATGCCAAGTAAATGACAGCTTATCAGCATGGATTTTTTAAAAGATTTATTTATTTATTTTAGAAAGAGAGTGAGCAGGGAGGGGCAGAGGGAGAGAGAGAAAATCTCAAGCAAATTACATGCTGAGTGTGAAACCCAGATGCAGGGCTCAATCTTACAACCCTGAGATCATGACCTGAACCAAAACCAAGAGTTGACAGCTCAACTGACTAAGCCACCCAGGTGCCCCCAGAGTGGATGAAAAAAAAACAACTACTCTGATTATCTCCTGCTTCTTTAAAAAACTTACTTCAAATATAATGATGTAAATAAGTTACAAGAAAAGGGGCAGAGAAAGGTATATTTCAGGGTACTTGGGTGGCTCAGTCAGTTGAGCAGCTGACTCTAGGTTTCAACTGGGGTTATGATCACTGGGTCCTGAGATGAGCCCTGCCCTGAGCTCTGTGCTCAGCCAGAAGTCTACATGTGGATTCTCTCTCTCTCCCTTTCCCTCTGTCCCTCCCCCTGCACATGCACTCACACACTCTGTCTCTCTCTCTCTGTCTGTCTCTAGAATAAATAAATCTTAAAAAAAGAAAAAAACTTGAGTGTAGACTTCAGAACAAGGAAAATTACTAGAAATACTAGAAATAAAGATAATACATAAGGATTAAAAATAGTTCACCAAGGAAACATAACAGCTCTAAAACTGTATATGTACCTAAAATACTAAATGCTCTCCTAATCAGAGAGCTTGGGAATACTGGAAGAAAAAAATGGATAGAACCTAGTAGGCAGAAAACCAGCAAGTATATAGAAGAACTAGGTGTGCCTGGGTGGCTCAGTCAGTTAAGCATCTGCCTTCAGTTCAGGTCATGATTTCAGGGTTCTGGGATTGAGTCCTGTGTCAGTCTCCCTGCTCAGCAGGGGGAATCTAGTTCTTTCTTACCCCTTCTCCCTGTTCTCTCTCTCTCTCTCAAATAAATAAAATCTTGAAAAAAGAACCAAGTAGCACCTTCCACCAACCGGATCTGTTGATGAGTATGAAACCCTTTAAACAAAACAGCCCCACAATATATATTTTTTCAAGTGCCCGGGTACCAGTCAAGATAGGCCCTATCATGTGTGATAAAACTAACCTGAAATAAATTTAAAAGAATTGGAATAAGATAAGTTCTCTGACCATAGGAGAGTTAGACTAGGAAACAATAACATAAAGATAACAGGAAGATACCTAAATACATTTAGATGTGAAACAGCGTACTTCTAAATAATCCATGGGTCAAAGAGAAAGTCTCAGAGGAAATTGGAAAGTATTTTGAGCTGAGAGAAAATGAAAACATAAAAAATACATAATAAAAATTGGGGGGACGGGCGCCTGGATGGCGCAGTTGGTTAAGCATCTGACTCTTGGTTTAGGCTCAGGTCGTGATCTCAGGGTTGTGAGATGGAGCCCTGCCTCAGATACGCACTGAATATGGAGTGTGCTTCAGTTTTTTCTCCCTTTCCTCTTTCCCACTGCACGCACGCTTTCAGTCAATCATTTTTTTTAAAGATTTTATTTATTTATTTATTTGACAGATTACAAGTAGGCAGAGGCAGGTGGGGGGTGGGGGGAGCAGGCTCCCTGCTGAGCAGAGAGCCCGATGCGGGGCTCTGTCCCAGGACCCTGAGATCATGACCTGAGCAGAAGGCAGAGGCTTTAACCCACTGAGCCACCCAGGTGCCCCCAGTCAATCTATTTTTAAAAATGAGTGGGTGCAGCTAAAGTAGGGCTCTCTGCTCAGTGGAGAGCCTGCTTCTTCCTCCCTCTCTCTGCCTTCCTCTCTGCCTACTTGTGATCTCTCTGTGTCAAATAAATAAATAAAATCTTTAAAAAAAAACAATAAACATCAAAGCAAGCAAAGGAAGGAGGTAATAAAAATAAGAGTAGAAACCAATGGAATTTAAAACAAAGGAATATTAGAGCAAAACAGTGAAAATAAAAGCTGGTTCATAGAAAGGATTAATAAAATTGATAAATCTCAGGGCACCTGGGTGACTCAGTCAGTTAAGCATCTGCCTTTGGCTCAGGTCGTGATCCCAGGGGCCTGGGATCAAGCCCCGAATTGGGTTCCCTACCCTGCTTCTCTCTCTTCCCCCTGCTCACGTGCACTCTCTCTTTTTCTCAAATAAATAAAATCTTTTAAAAAAAATTTTTTAAATTGATAAATCTCTAGCAAGATGATGATGGCAGACATGAAGTACTAAAGTCCAGAATCAAAGAGAAGATATCACTATAAACCCACAGACATCAAAAAGATGATAAGGAACTACTATAAACAACTTGAAATACATAAATCAGCAACTTAATGGAGGAGACCAAATTCTCAAACAGTGAACTACCAAAACTCATCTAAGTTGAAAAGATAGCTTGTGTAGTTCTAGAACTATTAAAGAAATGAAATTTTTAGTTCAAAACATTCTGTAAAAGAAATTACATAAAGTCACTGGCAAATTCTACCACACATTTCTGGAAATACCAACTCTCTGTGATTTCTTACAGAAAATAAAAGAGATAGGGACTCCATTTTATGAGACCAGCATTACTCTGATATCAAAAGCAGACAAAACCTATACAAGAGGACAAAACAGGCCAATATCTCTCATAAACATAGATGAGAAAATGTTCCACAAAGTACTAACAAATTGAACATAACAATGTATATAAAGAATAATATATCATGACTAAGTGTAGTTTGTATCAGGAATGCAGTACTAGTTTAGTATTTGAAAATCAAACAATATAATTCACAATATTGACAAACCAAATAATCAAAGCCATATATCAGTTGATACAGGAAAAGCATTTGACAAAACTTATTAACCATTCATTATTGAAACTCTCAGCAAACTAGGAGTAGAAGGAAATTTCTTCAACTGATTGGGCATCTAACAAAAAATTTTAAACTGCAGCTGACATCATACGTAATGATGTAACCCTGAATCTTTACATTTGAAGGGCGGGTAGAAGGCAAGGATGTCCTCTCTGACCACTGCTATTTTTACATTGTACTTGAAGTGGTAGCCAGTACAGTTAGGCAAGAAAAATAAATAAAAGGCATACAGATGGAAAAAGAAGAAATAAAACTGTCTCTGCTCACAACTACGGCACTGCCTACATAGAAAATCCCAAGGAATTCCAGAAAAAACTCTTAGAACTAATAAATGAGTTTAGCAAGATCTAAAGATAATAGTGCCAACCCACACAAAACAATTGAGCTTTAATATACTTGCAATGAACAATTGGGGGAAGGGATTTCCTATTTACAATGGCAGCAAGAGAAAAATACTGAAGTATAAGTATAAAAATCATATTGCAGGATTTCTATGCTGAAATTGTCAAACACTGATGAAAGAATTTAAAGATAAAAAGAATGCAGAGATAAATTCACGGATTGGAAGACTCAGCATTCTAAAAATGTCATTTCTGTCCAGTTCCATAGATTTATACAATTCCAGTAAAAAATCTTAGCAAAATTTTTTTGTAATTATAGGCAAGATTATTCTCAAATTTATATGAAAAGGCAGAGGAACTAGAGTAGCCAAATCAATTTTGTGAAAGGATAAAGCTGAGTGAATTAATCCTACCCAGTTTCAGGATACATCACAAAGCTACAGTAATCAAGATGGTATCACATTGGCAAAAGGATAGATTGCTGGAACAGAATAGGAAGTCCAAAAATAGAAGCACATAAATAACACCAATTCATTTTTCATTAAAATGCAAAGATAATTCAATGGAAAGTAGCTAGTGTTTTAAAAAAGAGATTTGGGACAAATTTGACATCCACATGCAAAAATATGAGCTTCTATGTAGATCTTACACTTTATATAAAAATTAACACAAAATAGTTCATAAATCCATCTGTAAAACATAAAACCTTCATAGGAATACATAGAAAAGGATGAGGCAAATGTTTTTAAGTATGACACCTTAAGCGCAATTCATAACAGTAAAAAATAAAAAGGAATTCATCACAATTTAAAGAAAAAAATTTTTTTAATGATGAAAAACACTATTAAGAGAATGAGAAGGCATGCTATAGCCTGGGAGGAAATTTTGCAGATCACATATCTGACAAAGACCATACATTCAGAGTATATTTTTAAAACTGTCAAAACTGACCAGGAGTAAAACAACCCACTTGAAAAATTGTTGAATTTGAATATCTTAAATAGTCTGTTTACCAAAGAAGATGTATGGTGGTAAATAAATAAATGAAAAATATTTAGCATTATTAGCTGTTAGGGAAATGCAAATTAAAACCAGAATGAGATACTACTGGTCTAATGGCACAAATGAAAACTGACCATTTCAGATACTGACAAGGACACAGGCAGATAACCCTAATGCATTGTTTATAGGAAAAGAAAAAGGTACTACTACTCTGGAAAACATTTTGGTGATTTTCTTTTTAAGTTAAATGTACACTTAACATATGACCCAACAATTCCATTCCCAGGTTTTTAACCTATAGAAGTGAAAACTTAACATTTCCACAAAATTCTTCATGCCATTGTTTAGAGCAGCTCTATTCATAATTGCCAAGAAGTAGAAACCATCCAAATGTCCTTCAGCAAGTGAATGGATAAACAAACTGTGGTATATCCATGTAGTGGACTACTACTCAACAATAAAAAGAAATAGCTATTGATATATACAATATCCTGGATGTGTGTCACAGACATTGTGCTGAGTAAAAGAAATCATCTCAAAAGTTATATACTATATGATTCTGTTCCTATCACATTCTCAAAAAAGACAAAATCATGGTGAAAAGAATGGATTATGCATTAGTGGTGGGATTAGGTGTGACTACACAAGGGAGTCATTTATTTATTTATGGTGTATAATTGACATACAGTGTTATATTAGTTTCAGGTGTACAGCAACATATTGATTCAACAGTTCTTTACAGTTACTCAGTGCTCACTGTGATAAGTGCAGTCACCATTTGTTACCCTACAATTATTACAATATCATTGACTATATTTCCTATACTGTACTTTTCATCTCTGTGACTTATTTTATAAAAGGAACTTTGTAACCCTTAATCTGTTTCACACACACACCCCCACTACCTCACCTGTGGCAACCACCGGTTTGTTCTCGAAGAGTATTTTAAGAGTCTGTTTGGTTTTTTTGGTTTTTGTTGTTGTTGTTGTTCATTTTGTTTTTTATATTCCACATATAAGTGAAATCATATGATATTTGTCTGATTTATTTCATTTAACAAAATTCCCTCTCGGTCCATCCATGTTGTCGCAAATGACAAGATTTTGTTCTTTTTTTTTTATGGTTAATATCCCACTGTATTTATATACCATATCTTCTTTATCTATTCGTTGATCAATTAACACTTGGATGGCTTCCCTGTGTTGGCTATTGTTAATAATGCTGCAGTGAACTTAGGGGTACATATATCTGTTTGAATTAGTATTTTTGTTTTCTTTAGATAAATATCCAGTAGTGGAATTACTGGATCATATGGTCATTCTTTTTTTTTTTTTTTAAGATTTTTATTTATTTATTTGAGGGGGGTGGAGGAGCAGAGGGAGAGGGACAAGCAGACTCTGCACTGAGTGCAGAGCCTTAACACAGAGCTTGACCCCATAGCCCTGAGCCAAAATCAAGAGTCAGACACTCAAACAGCTGAGCCACCCAGGAACCTCAGTAGTTCTATTTATAATACTGTTTTCCACAGTGGTAATACCAGGTTACACACTGCCAGCCTCCTCCCCCCACCCTACCCCACTACAGTAAATAAGGGTTTCCTTTTCTCCATATCCTCACCAGCTCTTGTTCCTTGTCTTTTTCATCACTAGCCATTCTGACTGTTTTAAGGTGGTATTTCATTGTGGTTTTGATTTGCTTTCCCCAGTGTTAGTAATGCTGAACATTTTTCACAAGGGAGTCTTTTAGAGCAATGGAATTGCTCTTTATTCTGATTATGCTGATCGTTACATGAATCTATGCCTGTTTTAATATTCGTAGAACTGTACACATGTCTGAAAAGTTAATTTTATAGGTGCTAATTTAAAACATTTTTTAAAAGCTTAATGGCATAAAGTGACAACTTATTTATATGTAATGATTCTGTAGACTGACCACGTGGTTCTTCTGCTTTCTTTTGTGTTGACTGGGATATTGAGATGCCCAGAAGGTCCAAATGGCCTCACTCACATGACTAGCAATATGTATTAGCCATTGACTCAGAATTTAGCTGTGGCTCTTGGCCAGCGACCTTGATTCTTCCATTCTTAGTACTCCATATGGCTGGTTGGGCTTTTTTGCAGCAAGGCCAGTGGGTTCCATGGAGTGTTCAAAAGAACAGACTCCAGTTTCCAAGCACTTATCAGGTCTCTGCATCATGCTTGCTAAAGCCCCATTCGCTGTACTAGCCCTGTGACCAAACCCAGATTCAGTGTGGGAGGAGTGCTGGCTCATTAGGGGCCTCCAAATTAATGTCTTTCACAGATGGTGAGTGCTTTTTCTTTTATTTAAAAAACAAAAACCAAAAAACCTTTCCTTCCAGATTATCCATATTCCTTCAACAAAAACATTGAGACTCCAGTATCTAAGAGGGAGAAATTGAAGATGGTCTGTTATTTAAAAAAATGTAAACTGTGATTGCTTGAAGTATGTTGAAAGTGTGCTGTTTTCCTCTAAGTGTCAATGATTATACACCCACATCTTTTAAAAAAAGATTTTATTTATTTACTTACTTACTTATATGAAAGAGGGTGCGCACGCATGCACGAGTGGGGGACGGGGCAGAGGGAGAAGGAGACTCCTTGCTGAGCAGGGAGCCTGATGGGGGCTTGATCCCAGGACCCTGAGACCATGACCTGAGCTGAAGGCAGCTGTTGAACTGACTGAGCCACCCAGGTGCCCTCTAGACCCACATCTTGAGAGAGATTTGAATTTATTCTTTGTGTACCTGATTACTTTCCCCCATAACTCTATCATTAATTGACTCTCAGTATAGGGAATGGGGTTCCAAAAGCATTCACATGAAAGATGCTGGGAGTGGATCTTAAAAGTTCTCATCAGAAGGAAAATTTTTTGTAACCATACATGGTTATGGATGTTAATTAACTTACTGTGATAATCATTTTGCAACATACCAATATATCCGATCATTGTGTTATACACCTAGAACTAATACAAGGTTATATGTATTAATTATATCTCAATTTTTAAAAACACACAAAAGAGCTCACATAGCACTGCAGACCACCTTGGGATTAATTTGGGGGATAGAAAGGAACCTTTTTGGACACATAGATAGCATCTGAAGAAGTAATTTGTCCAAAACAAAAAGCTTCCATGGAGGTTTTTATGTAGTGAAGATATAAGGCACAAATACTAAACCGGAAACAGCCTACAAAATGGGTATTGCAGAAATTGAGGGTGTTTTGTTTTTTGCTCATTTCTTTATTCCTTTGTTTTTAAGCAGTGGTAAACACAAGAAACCAGATTACTATGGAGTGAATGCATGAAGTAGGAAAAAGATGGTAAGAGGACAACAGCATGGTGTAGTGGAAAGAACATAAACAGAGAAATAGAAGAGATGGATTCTAGCTCTGATCTGGCCACTACTAAACCCTTCACTTCTTTCAGTATCTTGGCTTTTATACCACAAATGAGGTGTTTGATCTGAATAGTGCTTCATAACATCCCTAGAAGGCTCTAGAGACCAGGCTCTCTGATGGAGATGTATGATGTGGGGAGGGCCGGGGGAGAAAAAGAAGTCAGTACAATTCTTGTTTCCACAATATAAATTAGAGAAATCAAAAGATTCTAGGCTGGGGAGAGTACATAGTATATAGAAGGAGAAGGTACTGAAGAGGGGTGTGACTTTTTACGAAATGTTGAGAAATACTGTAGTCTAGAAAATGCAGGTGATCTCTAATGTCAGTAGCAAGTAAGACTTGTTCATCTTATTCACTGTTTCCTCCCTAAATGCCAGACACAGGGCCTGACATGGTAATACTTATTTATTTAATAAATTAATACAGGATCCGTCTCTCCTCTCAAAAAATTTTGTTTTGGACTTTGGAGAGTAATTTAGGGGTGTAACAGTTTCATCCCTTTGTTAGTCACATATTTCCTCTGTAGACGAGGTATGAATGATGAACTTCTTTTGTCCCCCTAACGGGCTATTCATTTTTGGCCTAAAGGCTGAAGCTATATAGTGCTGTATCTGTACAGGTTTATATAACTTATCAGATGCTTCCTTCTGTTCCTGTTCTGGTTCATAGAAGGAAATAAAAAACATTAGTTCATGTCTCCTAGCTTCATGGTGGAATAAACCCCATACACCAAAGAAATGTTTTATTGCCCTCTCAAATGTATTTTCTGTTGACCTTCTGTTTAGATCATAAGAAAAAGCTCAGAACTCAAAAACAGAACACAATTATTCCTTTTCAATTGATAATGACCTCTTTGGGCACTGTTCCCTGTATATCCTATAACAGGAATCAAAATTTCCTTCGACAGTCTAGATATCAACACAAAAACTCATGTTCAAAGTAAATTATTCTTTCAGAAGTCCCTGTAAAATGATCTAAAGCAAAATTTATTAATATGGGAAGCTGAATATCCAGTATTTTAAAACTACCTCTTTTGAAAATACCCAGTAATAGTTTCTCCTATTTGGTGATTATTTTTGTTTCCTAGGCTTAATAAGATGTTGAATTACACCTTAAGTACAATTCTTAATGAATGGAAAAATTGTATTAGAAATTATAAGATCACCTGTTACGTGTTCAGGTACAAGTACAGATCCAAAAAAACCTTGATTGGAAATTAGAAACCTATAAATAATCAAATTTGGTATATCTCCTTTTTAAATCCAATATTGGTGACCTAATACTTACAAAATTAAAACTAGTATATCTTGTAAGGGAAAAGCCTTTATATCTTTCTTCCTTACCCTCCCATCCCACTCCCATTATGTATTTGTTAATACCTGTTTTTTGCTCCCTCAGCGGATGTCAAATAACATGCCATAGGTACTTGACTTCAGTTGTTTTGTGTGGACTATTTTAATAGTCTCCTAAGCAGTCTCCCCTGCCCCAGCCCTCATTTAACTCCAGCGTTGTCTGTTCTTTACTCAGAGTGATCCTGTTAAAACCTACAACCTTTCCTAACTCTGTTCAAGACTCCTGTTGACTTCCTTACAGTAGCCTACAGTGTCATACACAGTCCGCTTTCATCCACCAAGCCTTTCTGTCCTTATTTTCTATTTTACCTCCCTTAGTCACTCATCCTCCTTGGCATTCTTTGTGCACACCAAATCCATTCCTGCCTCAAGGCCTTTGAACTTGGTGTCTCTCCCTGGACTACCTTTCCCCAGATACCTGCATACTTGCATTCAGATCTTTGGTCAGACGTTATTTTCTCAGAAAGGCCCATCATTCTCTGTCCTGTTTATACTGCTCTATTTTTCTTCATACCATTCATCACCAATGGATATATATTTATTATATTTGTTTATTGTCTGTCTTCCCCAGTTAGCATGTAGGCATAATATGTTCTTTGATGCTTCTCCAGAACAGTGTCTCAAGTATTTGAATGAACAGCTCAGTTTAAGTTCTACCTCTTTCTTTGAAACTTTTGAAACAACCCACAGTGATTCACTTTTCTATTGTGGGTGCTCATATTCTGTCTCTACTGATTCCTTAAATATAGAATTCTTATTGTAAACATAATTTATGTAATAGGTTAGAGTGTGGAGTGAGAATTGTACGTGTGGTTGAAATCCTGGCCTTAGCCATTTAAGTCTGAGCAAGTTATTGACCTTTCCACTTTTCCATTTCTATTCCTGTAAAATGGCAGTAATGGGTAGTTTAATGAATGGAACACAGAGGAGATAAAATGGGAAAAGCAGGAAGAGACCTAATCATCAAGATCATTATGTGGCATACCTGGCTGTTTGTTTTTTTTCATGTAAGTAACAGAGAGTTTTGACTTTTTTTTTTTTTTTTTTTTTTAAGCAGTAGTATGGCATAGGGTAAATTTTCAACTTACTTAAAATTTTAATTTAATGGGGCACCTGGCTGGGTCAGTCCATAGAGCATGTGACTCTTGATCTCAGGATTGTGAGTTCAAGCCCCACGTTGGGCATGGAGCCTGCTTAAAAAAAATTAAATTCTAACTTCATTTAATCTATGCTAATACTGAACTGTTGAAGAACTTAATTTACCTTGTGGTGGTACTTTCATACAGTTTTGTTTTGTCTCTGTGTCCTGTGTTTACTGCTATTTCCTGGCTAAATTTTATTTATTAAACAGTTGGGTCACTTCTGGCCTGGAGTAGAACTTTTGTAATGTAAGGGAGACCACAAAATTTAAAGGATTATATGTGCACTGCCTCATATTTTCTCTTGGCAGAAATACCATGTTCTGGCTCCTTTTCCTGCATAAGACTTTTTTAGTATTCCCCTTATTTCAGGGAAGAATTTCCAACAGTACACTTACATGGATTCTTGGTGACCTAAAAAGAAACAATAATGTTCATTAGGTTTGTGCAACCTTTGCCTTCTGGATATGTGTGAGAAATTAGATTATTTACCTTATCTTCAGTTCTAGTAAATATGCATTACTAAAAATATATTTTCAAGATATTTTCCCTGCTCTATTGTAAAATCACAGAGAAGGTTTGGGACTTCTCACCTAGGTCACAGTGTCCAGAAGACTGTGCCTCAACCCAGATCAAGATCAATATAATATTAGTGATACAAATCAAATCAACCAATAGCTCTTCAAGTTTCCCACTTCCTGTTCATCTCCTCCAGATACAAAATAGGTTTAAGGAGGAAAGTTCTTTCCTACCTTTTAATATTTTGAGCTGCCTGTGTTTAGGATTCAAGTATTTTTGGTGCTTATTGCTTAACTGGGCTGAAGATTATCTCATGTGACAGCATAGATCTCTTGTTTTGGAATTGCCATTACTTTCTAGAACAGCCACTCTGTACAGCTGCCAACATGCCCTGGATCCTTTTGCTTCATATTACAGTGATACTGCTTTGTCAGGGTAGAATTCAGCCTCACAGGGCTGGAGTCAGTCTCTGCTGACCTCATGCCACAGTACAGCATGTTCAAATCTGGGAGAAACCCGAGGGTTATTCGGCATATTCCTCCTCTTTCTCCCTTACAAGCATGGAACCCTCACTCTCCTCGGAAACCGTATGTTGTATATGTGTGTGTATCTGTCTTTTTTTTTAAAAACTCTTCCTTAATCCTATAATTCTACAGCTTTAAGTGGGGGCTGCTTGAATAGATAGACACAGGAAATGCTTTGAGCTGCTGAAACTCAGCATTTTTCAGTAGTAGATCTCAGCCATGGGCATTTGCTATTTTTGGACTGATTTGTGTGAGGTTGCAATAATCAAGAAGCATGTTATGTGTTTCCCAGTTGTTCATTTTGCCCATAGCTATTTGGGCGGAATGTACAGAGCACTTTGACGGTATGGGCATGCTCAGATCATACTGGAGTGTTCTGACTCCTGTGTGATGGGCTGCTTCAGTGCAGAGTAAATGTCAGCCTCACTCTCTCAGGCAGAAAAGTTACCAGAAAATAAGTGTTTCCTTCAGTGAACAAGAAAGTTTCATTTGCCTTTGGCAGCTTAGGAAAAGCTTGGGTTAAATTTGAAGATGCTAGGCATGCATAACAAATAAGAACTTGGATTAGATCCATTTGAAGTATTTCTCACATTAAAAACAAAGGTTCTGGGGCGCCTGGGTGGCTCAGTGGATTAAGCCGCTGCCTTCGGCTCAGGTCATGATCTCAGGGTCCTGGGATCGAGCCCCGAATCGGGCTCTCTGCTCCGCAGGGAGCCTGCTTCCTCCTCTCTCTCTGCCTGCCTTTCTGCCTACTTGTGATCTCTCTCTCTGTCAAATAAATAAATAAAATCTTAAAAAAAAAACAAAACAAAGGTTCTTATCATTCAGCTACTTGTTTTCACTGTATTTTTCCCAAAGACTTGGCAATTTTCCTAATTGTAAAGCAGTGTGCACGTATCTCAGTGCTAAAGTTTATGTCTTCAGATCAGAAGAACAAATCTCTGAGATACAACTGGATAGGAAGATGATCCAGCTTTATGCAACACAACCACCATTTTCACATTTGTCCTGTAATCTTAAGTAGAAAACTTGGTCCATAGCTTGATTTTACCATGATTTTTTGAATTGGTTCTATATTTGAGCCATTAAATTGTTATATCTATTTCCTAAGAGATAATACTAAAGCAAAACAGATTTTTTTATAGTTTTACCTGATTCTACAATGAATATACATTAATACTATTTGCCCTTGAGCCATTAGATTTAAGGTCCAGATTTTTTACTCTGAAGTTTGATATTAAATTACTCTCTTATGATTTATGGTTAATAATTTAAATACTGCCTTCATTAAGAGATTTGTGGCTCTGCTTTGTACTCTTTTTCTGTTTGTTCTGTATCTTGGATTTTAAAACCTTGGCACATCTCTGTTTGTTCTGGGGTTATAAAAGGTAAATTTACTTATCTGTGTTTTATTAAGAATGCTAGCTCAGGTTGAATGGGTTGGTCAAAAAGAAAGAATTCTTGGGAGAGCTCTCAAAGGATAGGAGGTGGAGACTGGTAGTAAAATTGAAATTAACTCTTTTCCCCCCTACTGACAGTCGACAGGGAGGTGGGGAACATGAAATGTAATTTAAACATTTTTAATTTATTTTCTCCATGATTGTATTAATTCATAAGTGGAGAAAATTTGCTTAAAAGATTGTAGATGAAGCTGTTTTCTTGCTTCCCTCCCCATGTTTCCCTCTCACTTAACAAAGTATTCATTGACTCTGGTGAACTAAAATGCTGTCATTGAAGCAATGATTTAAAATATTCAAAAATGAGGTACTTGCTCTGCATCTCTAATTCTTAGTATGACTATCTGGGTACATCAAACTGCTATAGATTAGGGTTCATCTATGTCCTCCTTACATGAGATTGCAGCATGCTTTGTTAAGAGTTCATTCTAAACTACAGAATGAATATTTTGAAGGAAGATTTGAGGGAGAAATGTTTCTGACTTCAGGTAATAAATGGAGAATTTTAGAAAGTGGGACAGTGTTGAACTTAACATCTGTTTCTTAAATGAGATTACAGTAGCTCCAGATGTTGATGAGTTCTAAAGACGAGTAATTCCCTTTTTCCTTTCTTAATAACCCTGCATCACCATCTGTATGTTTAACTCATATATGTAATGGAGAAATCCAGACAATTCCTTACCAGTGTTGATGTTGCTTAGGTTTTCCATACAAATGCCCAGAATTTACAAAAGCAATTCAGAACATACATGTGTAATCACTTGGTCATATATAGATGCTTTACCTTGTAAACGAGTGTTATTTACATTGAGCTGTCACTATATCAAACTGAGCTTTTTATTTTTTTTTTTCCCTTAAAGAGTTTATTTATTTGACACAGAGAGACAGGGAGAACAAAGACAAAAGCAGGAGGAGTGGGAGAGGGAGAAGCAGGCTTCCCGCCCAGCAGGGAGCCGGATGTAGGGCTAGATCCCAGGACCCAGGGATCAGAACCTGAGCCAAAGACAGACACTTAATGACTGAGCCACCCAAGCACCCCAAACAGTGAACTTTATTAAAAGATAAAATAAAACTCCTCTCACATCTGAAACTTACATTCTAGTTGGGGAAGATGACAGCACATAATAAACATAATAAGTAAACTGTGGTGTGTGTTAGAGAAGGAGGATGGGGTATAAAAACAATAAAGGTGGGTAAGTGAGATTAGAAGGGCTGGGAGTAGACTGCTATTTTTAAAAAGATAGTAAGTGTAAGCCTCATTAAAAAAGAGACATTGAGGAAAGGCTTAAAAGAAATAAGCAGGTTAGCCATACAACTGTCTGAGAAGTGAGCATTCCCAGTAGAGGGTACAGCCAGAACAAAAGCAGGAGTGTTCCTGATTATATACAAAGAATGGAAGGGAAGTTGGTTTAACTAGAACAAGAGGGAAGGAAGAGTGGTGGGATTTGGGGTGTCAAAGAAATAAGAGTTTCTCAGTTGTCTATTACTGTAAAACCACTCCAAAACTGAGTGACTTAAAACAACTATTTTATTTGCTCACAGTTCAGTGAGTCAGCTATTTCGGCTGAGATTAGTTGGATGGTTTTTGTGCTGGTCTTCCGTGGAAGCCGGTATCATTGCTGGATGGCTTAGATGGAGTGGTGGTCTAAGACAGTCTCCCTTATGTGCCTTATAACTGGCTGTTAGTGGAGCCTGTCTCCTTGTGGTACAAGGATTTTAGCCTCCACGGTTGTAAGGATGGACTTTTCATTAACTGAGATGTAAAGCCTACTGGAGATCCCAGTGCAGCAAGACCAAGCCTCGATATACAAACACATTTCAAGTCTCTGTTGAGCCACATTTGATGTTTCATTTGGCTGACGCCAAGTCCATGACCAAACCCAGTTTCACAGGATGGAGAAATAGATTCCACTTTTTGATGGAAGGAATGAGAAAGTCAAATTGTAAAGAGAAAGGCATACTTGATTGGATGTATTTGTGGCTATTAATCTCCAACACAGAGGGCCAGATCAGAAATCCCCTTGAAGGAGCACCCGGGTGGCTCAGCGGGTTAAAGCCTCTGCCTTCGGCTCGGGTCATGATCCCAGGGTCCTGGGATTGAACCCCGCATCGGGCTCTCTGCTCCGGGAGCCTGCTTCCTCCTCTCTCTCTGCCTGCCTCTCTGCCTACTTGTGATCTCTCTGTCAAATACATAAATTAAATCTTCAAAAAAAAAAAAAAAATCCCCTTGAAGCCATTTTTAAGGACTAGCTTTCTCTTTGAATGTAAAAGCAATACAATGAAGAATTTTAAGCAGAGAAGTGACATGATTTGACTTTTATTTTTAAAGGGTCATTCTGGCTTAGTACTGAGAATAGGTTATACGGTGGCCAGGGAGACCAGTAAGAAGGCCATTCTAGTAACCCAGACAAGATATGATCATGGCTCAGACTAAAACAGCAGAGGTGAAGATAATAAGAAGTGGTTGGATTTGGGATATATTTTGAATGTACAGCCAACTGAATTTTCTGGTGGTTTGGATGTAAGTTGTGAAAGAGAAATTGTTGCCTACAAGGATTTTAGCCTCAACGGCTGGAAGAATGGATTTGTCATAACGAGATATAAAGTCTGCTGGTGGGGCAGGTTTTGTGGAAAAGAGCAAGAGTGCAGTCTGAGATATCTGTTTGATGTCTGAGAGTGACTATATGAGTCTGGAATTTAGGAGGTCTGGGCTGAAAATATAATTGAAGGAGGTATATCAAATTTAGATGGTATTTAAAGTTAAGAGACTAGATGAAGTTATCAAGAGAGGGAATGAATGTAAATACAGGAGGTAGAGGAACAAGAACTAAGCCCTGAATAATCCTGTTTGAGAAGAGCAGGAGGAGGAATAGTGGCCCATGATGAATAAGAAAAATCGAGAATTCTTCATAGGGGGAGAGAAACAGCAGCTCTGTCAAATGATGCTGATAGGTCAAGTAAGCTAAGGACTAAGAGCTCATCTTTGGATATAGTCATGCAGGGATGATTGGTCATCTTCCCAAACATTTTTTTGTAGAACGATGAGGTTAAAACGAGTTGAGTAAGTTTGAGAATGGGAAGAGAGGAATTTGGAGACTAAATTTTAGACCATTTTAATGTGTTTTACTTCAATAGGGAGCAGAGAAGTAGGCAGTAACTGGCAGAGGAATTGGGATCAAAAAGAAGGTTAAGGGACGCCTGGGTGGCTCAGTGGGTTAAAGCCTCTGCCTTCGGCTCGGGTCATGATCCCAGGGTCCTGGGATGGAGCCCCGCATCAGGCTCCCTGCTCAGCAGGGATCCTGCTCCCCCTTCTCTCTCTGCCTGCCTCTCTGCCTGCTTGTGATCTCTGTCTGTCAAATAAATAAATAAAATCTTTAAAAAAAAAAAAAAAGGTTAAGGTGGGAGATGGGAAAAATCATGTTGATGGGAAAAACTCCATAGAAAGGGAAAATTGGTCCATTTCTTTATTTTATTTAATAAACTTACATGTGCAGGTACTATTCAAACCACTTTACAAATATTAACTCACCTGCTATAAGAATGAAACAGTGACTGGCCATTCAGTAAAAAGTATTGTGCTTGGTGCTCTCAGGAGTTCAGTAATGCAGAAGACACATCTTTGACTTAAGGACTTAATGGTCTGTATTAGAAAATATGAAAACCTGCAAAAATAACTAAAAATAGGAAGATGATACAAAATAGAAGAGCTGTATCATTTACAAGTTTAGAAAAGGGAGAGTATTTTCAGCTGGGGGATAAGGAGTGTCCATAATTTGATTCCAGTTAAATAACAGTGGGCCTTTAAACTAAAGGTAGGGCTCATTTGGACTTCAGTTTATATATTCTTACCTTGAGCATGTACAAGAATGTGTGTGTTGTAAGGTAGACTGGGGACAGGGTTTGAGGTAGGAGGGAAAACATTTTCTCTTCAATATATAGTTTCAAGAGGTCAAAAAAAGCAGAAAATACAACAATAGAGATACTCCCTTTTCTATCGACATAATTGTCATCTTCATGTTTATATTTCTAATCCCCAGATGAAGGGGGGAAGGCGGTAGCAGAGGGATAGGTGTGTGAGTGTACATGTGCAAACTGCCTTTGCATCTACCTAAAATACAGGAAGTCTTCTGTTAGTCCTCTATTTGACTCTATTAGATATATTTAGGAGCTTATCTTGGATATTAATATAGTTTGGGGAACAATCCAGATTACTGTTTTCAGATAAGTAAAATAGGAAAATTTGAGATGTGTAAACCCAGGAAATATGGTTAGAATATGTCCTTTAATTCTTATTTGCTCTTCATGAAAAATGTCGTGGTTGTTGGAAGTCTGAGGAAGCCTGAGGATAAGTAGAGAATACAGACTGTTCAGATTGATACTTGGGTGGAAGAAAGTATTTTATATTTGGTGGAAACTGGTGAGGAAAAGTTTATAGAGAATCATTTCTGGAGAGTGTAGAAGCTTAATTCAAGTTGGCTTTTTATTTCTGGTGGTTCCTCTGTTGTCTATTTTTTAAAAATCTAGGCACATTCTGGGGCATCTATGTGGGGCAGTTGGTTAAAGCACCTGACTCTTGGTTTCAGCTCAAGTCCTGATCTCGGGGCTCTTGAGATCAAGCCCTGCATCAGGCTCAGCACTCAGCTCAGAGTCTGCTTGAGATTCTTTCTTCTTCCCCCCTTGCTTTTGCACATACTCTCTTTCTCTCCCTCCCCACCCCCTCATAAATAAATAAATAAATAAATAAATAAATAAAATTTTTTAAAATGTAGGCATATTTTAATTATGTCCTGATTGCAAGTTCAGGGAAAAGATTCTTATGGGGATCTAGAAGAGCTCACAAAAAAATACGTGTGGTCAAATTACGAATCAAACAATGTTCAAGTTTATCCTTATTTAAAGGAATGCAATTGATAATTAAAATGAGATTTTATTTTCACTTAGAGTAATCAAATGCAAAAGTTCGATACCTAGAGCTGGCACAGTCATTTGCCCACGCTGTTGGTGTAGTGCAATTGCTGTAATCTTTCTGAAGAGTAATTTGGTAATCTCTACCAAAGTGTAAAACATCACATTCTCTGATACGCTGATGGAATTTACATTATTAGTGTACCCACAGAAGTTTACCAAGATATAAAGAAATATGTTATAGTGTTGTCATTTAAAAATGGGAAGAAATTGTTTTGATGCCCACTTGAAGTGCCACAACATTAAATATCTTTGATATTCCCCTCCAGCCCAAAGATGGTGCAGCCTTCTTCCTTACCAAGGAACTAGATCCCATATTATCCTATATAACAGTTATCAAGAAAATTTTAAGTTTTCTGGAAATTAAGGCTTTTCATTTATTCTGTTAATGGTGGTCACTAGAGATGAGGTGTGTTCAGAATGAGAGATAAAACACTCCAAGATAAGTCACACCAAAGAGCTATTAAGATCAAAATCGGCAACAGTAGGAAGATGCTAATTAGAACACAATCTTTAAGAAGTAAAGACTACATGGATTAGTAGTCTTTACTACTAAACTAAACTGGAGAAAGTTTACCTGAACTCTGTGTCTTCAGATAATTCTTTTAATTTCTAAGAGGTCCATTTTCATTTTGGAGAACCAAACTGCCAGTGAGTTCACACAATTTGAGATAGGAAAGGAAGAGAGAACTTTTATTAAATACTTCTTCCTAAACTACAGCTGCTTTTTTTTTTCCATTTTATTTATTTTTTCAGCGTAACAGTATTCATTCTTTTTGCAAAACACCCAGTGCTCCATGCAAAACGTGCCCTCCCCATTACCCACCACCTGTTCCCCCAACCTCCCACCCCTGACCCTTCAAAACCCTCAGGTTGTTTTTCAGAGTCCATAGTCTCTTATGGTTCGCCTCCCCTTCCAAATTTTTTTTTTTAGTAAACATATAATGTATTTTTATCCCCAGGGGTACAGGTCTGTGAATCGCCAGGTTTACACACTTCACAGCACTCATGATAGCACTTACCCTCCCCAATGTCCATAGCCCCCTCCCCCTCTCCCAATCCCACCTCCCCCCAGCAACCCCCAGTTTGTTTTGTGAGATTAAGAGTCATTTATGGTTTGTCTCCCTCCCAATCCCATCTTGTTTCATTTATTCTTCTCCTATCCCCCTACCCCCCCATGTTGCTTCTCCATGTCCTCATATCAGGGAGATCATATGATAGTTGTCTTTCTCCGATTGACTTATTTCACTAGCATGATACGCTCTAGTTCCATCCACGTCGTCGCAAATGGCATGATTTCATTTCTTTTGATGGCTGCATAGTATTCCATTGTGTATATATACCACATCTGCTGCTTTTATATTTTATATCATTGCATTTACATTTACCATGCATACATTTTATCATGCATATTTTTATCAAATATAGTTCATTTTATGAAAAAATCCAGTTTTTGCCTGTTTATCTAATGTTTTCACTTGTATGGGCCATGGTAAATTGCTTACATCATTTGACTGTTATTCTCCACTGAATTAATTATAATTCAGATTACCTCTGAGTTTTGGAGCTGGGTAAAGAGAAGTGGTAATGCCAAGTGCAGGACATCCAGGCAGCGGCTGTTCATACCTCAAACAATGAGCAAGATCTAAAGAACTATACTCAATTAATATTTTCTTCTGGAGCACGAAAGCAGGATTAGAGTAAGGTAGAAATTTTATTGGTTCTTACTGACCAGGTGGCTGTGGTTTTGACTGATCAGCATGAATGTTTTCACCTTGGAGGCAAGGGCTCTAGATTGCATTGTTATTTCTAAAAAGAATGATATTAACAAGAGACTGAGACTCAAGAGACCTGGTTTATAGTACCAGCCCTACATGACTAGGTAGGAACTTGGGGAATTCAGTTAAAATGCCAGAGCTTTTATTTCTCATCTGTAACATAAGCCTGTTTCACAAGATAACCTCTCAAGATCTTCACATATTAGGAGGCTCAGATGAATATCATGTACATGAATACACATGTACAGACATGTATAGACTGGTTTTAAAAGTAAAATAATACATTTTCCTATGGCTCTTAGAAAGATAGACTCGGGTCTCAAACTTTGCATATATTCTGTTTCTAGACAGTTAATAGATTTAAAAAGTTGTTCTTTTTTTTTTTTTTAAGTAATTTACCCAATATGGGGTTCAAACTCCTAACCCTGAGATCAGGAGTCACATGCCCTACTGACCAAGCCAGCTAGGCTCCCCTAAAAAGTGATTTCTTAACTGATTATCCATCTTCATCCCTCCCTTCCTTCCTTCCACCCTCCCTCCTGTCCTCCTTCCATCCCTCCTTCCCTTCTTTCCTTCCTCCATTCCTCCCTCCCTCCCTTCCTTCCTTCCTTTCCTAAGGGTGGAGGGAGGAGCAGAGGGAGACAGCGAGAGAATCTTAAGCAGATTCAACACACAGTGTGGAGCCCTGTGCAGGGCTCGATCTCACAGCCCTGAGATCATGACCTGAAGTGAAATCCAGAGTCCGACTTAACTGACTGAATCACCCAAGCATCCCATGATCATTTTTGTTTAATTACATACTATTTATAGACAGTAAATGAGGAATTTTACCTTATTTGAACTGGAATAGTGTATAGGAAAATCGGGATTTAAACAAAGTCTTATTACTTGGTATAGGGCGATTATTTGCTTTGAAAAGCATTCACTGGGGGACCTGGGTGGCTCAGTCATTGGGTGTCTGCCTTTGGCTCAAGTCATGATTCCACGGTCCTGGGATCGATCCCCACCTCAGGCTCCCTGCCTGGCAGGAAGCCTGTTTCTCCCTCTCCCACTCCCCCTGCTTGTGTTCCCTCTATCGCTGTGTCTCTCTCTGTCAAAGAAATAAAATCTTTGAAAAAAAAAAAACCACTCATTTTTTAATTTCTTTAACTTGGGTATTGTTTTGGAGAAACAAAATCCACCTTAAGGAAGATCAGCATATCTTTATTTGAGATTAATCTCTGTGATCTACCAATTAATAAATTGGAATTTGAAATTAGTAAAAAACGTATAGTGAAATGAGTATATATGTGCACTTTTAACATTTACTTGGGGATCTAAAATTTCTAAACCATTAAGAGTCTTAAGGTAGGGCAACTCGTGGTTCAGTCGTTGGGAATCTGCCTTCGGCTTAGGTCATGATCCCGGGATCCTGGGATCAAGCCCCATGTCCATCTCCCTGCTCAGCTAAAAACCTGCTTCTCCCTTTCACTTCCCCTGCTGTGTTCCCCATCTCTCACTATGTCTCTCTCTGTCAAATAAATAAAATCTTTAAAAAAAAAAAAAAAGAGTCTTAAGGTAAACTATAATGGTTAAGTTCAGTTTTTTATTAATGTTAAAATTGGGTTTAGAAAGGTGTTTTCTAGGTGCTGCTATTTGAAAAACAGATTTTCAGTCTGCTTAGCTCTAAATTGTTACAATTAAAGGCTAGTGGTTAGCAGTACATAAATAAGTACCTTAGAAGGAAGCCCTAATTACTAGGGTACTAAACAGATTTTCTAATTTAAGTTACCCCCAAGTAAATTCATTTCCTCATTTAATAGGATTACTATATGAGTAGATGAGAGGTACTCTGAACACGCACCGTATCTAGATTTTAGCAGTGCCTTTAACAGAGTTTTTCGTGGTATCTTTAGGGGGAAATTACAAGTAATTATTCGTCACTGAGTAAGTGAATGAAGGTATGAAAATCGTACTAACTCAGAATAAATATCACCCTGGAGCAAGGTCTCTGATGGTTTGCTGCAGGCTGCTTCCTGTCCTGTTCAACCTCTTCATTTAAATCCTTGGCAAAAGAAAAAAAGATTGCTGTGATTAATCAGAGTTGAAGATGTCAAGCAGCTGAAAAGAATAATTAAAAATTTGAGCCATAGAATTGGAATCCATTGGTATCCTCAGATGAAGAGCAGAAGTCATCACATTATGTGATTCAGCTGTACCACATTTATATAATTTATGGAAAGGGCAACTGTTCTTAACACCATTTTCAGTTGAAGAGAAAGCAAACAGGAACTAAATTAAATGCTATGACTAGGTACTCTAGCAAATCTCTTAACACTTAACAAAGTGATTTAGGTACCACACCAAAAAGAGTCTGCGTAGTGGGATCTTAACCTAAATCAGACACCGCTCCTGTTACATTGCAATACGTTTAGAATTAGGAGGTCTTAGTCATTCTTGGAAATTAAAATTCTAGAAAGGAAGTATTATTAATATTACCTTAGTACCTTACCTTAGAATATTGTATCAGAAACATTGTTGTTAATATGATTAAAACATGAAACACTCTGAGAGCAGAGTTCCTAGTAGTTGAGAAGAATAAATGAAATGTCTAACAATACCCCCATCTCAATTTTGTTTACAAAGAGACACTAAAAGAACATTGTTATCAATTGATCATGGACAAATTTGTCTGACTAAAGTTTTCCACTTAAGGTTAAGACAAGCGCTGGGCTATTAGGAATTGTAATTAGGGCTTTTCCTAACTCCCTACATTACTGTCTGCAAATTCTGTAATACCTTATAAAAGCCTTAGCAGTTTCCTCAATGTTAACTTCAGATGTTTTACAAACTTATTTTTATCAAATCATAAGGAAATAAAAGTTATTTTTTCAAAAAACATCGTGTAAAGATAGAAGATGTTTGTTTCCTGAGTGGCTGCTCTAGTCAGAACAAACTAGAAACAATTCCATACTGCTTTTCTAAATAATGGCTTAAGAACAGAGGTCTTCCATATTTATTGCTTCTTAGCTTTATATGAGAAATTTGTCCCTCAGACATTTCTAATAAATTCACTCAGTCATAGGGTAGACTGTCTTAAAGTTTCCTACAACTCTAATTTGGAATTCTGTGAACTTTGTTTTTTTTTTTCTTTTCAGTAATTATTCTTTACATGATTATAGAAGCTCATAAATTAACTCGATCTTTAGGGAATTAAAATTAATTTGTAAACAAATATTGCCTAGTAATCAAAAGTGGTTCTGTAAAACATTGAATACAAAAAATGGAAGTTTCCAATTCAGGAATCAGCCACAACCAGCTATACTTAAATATTATAAGCATGTATTTGAGGGGATAAATATATGGTTTTATTTTTTACTGATACAGCTACACTGTCTGCCTTGCTCTGGAGAACCAGAAGTAAATGCTGAGCCTTCCATATGCAGTCACCCCTTATTTTCATAAAATAATCATAAATGAATTGGCTATATAATTTTTAGGTAGCCTTATTTTATCAGTAGTTTGCCTAGGACCACAGATTGTTCACCTGTGTCTGTAGGTCCTTATTTTACTGTTGAGAGTTTAGTGGTCTGCTATGTTAGTTTACCCATTCGAACACTTTACAAGTTTGTGTTCTCCAATGGAATACAAAAACCTCAGAACAGGGTTTCCTCTCTCTTCTTTGGAACAAGTAATTTTATTGTTATATTAGTGCTTTGGGGTTTTTGTTGTTTATTATTGTTGTTGTTTTGAGAGAGAGAGCAAGAGTGAGGGGGTACACAGAGGGGGAGGGGGAGAGAGAATTTCCTCTTGAAAATTCTTGATCTTGATCAAGTCTTGATCTCACAATCCTGAGACTATGACTTGAGCTGAAATCAAGAGTTGGACCCTTAACTAACTAAGCCATCCAGACACCCTTATTTTAGTTTTGTTTTGTTTTTAAGTGTTTCAAATAGGTTGAGTCTAAGGAAATCAGGCTGGTGAACATGATGGCATCTTTGTTGGATTCGGACAAGTAAAATCAAGATTGAAGTCTTGCAGATATTTAAAGAATGAATTATCTTTTGTGAAAACTCTTGAATTATAAAATTCTGTCAGATCTAGGATGTCCAGGAACCTATCCCCTCTCCTCCCAACCATCCCTCCCAGCTTTTGGAAATGTGAGAGAGTATTTTGCTTGTCACAAAGACTTGGGGAGGGAAGTGATGCTGACGTTTAGTTCATATAGCCCATGAAGGCCTTAATGGCCAAAATGTCAAGAGTAACCTTGGCTGAGAGCACAGTCTGCAGGCATGTTTCCTTCTGTTCTTCCTTCTTCTCCTTTTCCTTCCTCATTAGAAAGAACCCCAAACTGTACAGACATCTGGGGTGTAATGTGCCCTTAGTACACTTACGCCCTTCGGCACAGCACTCATTTGGTGCCATTCCCTCTTATAGCTAGGAATTTCCTTTGAGGAAACATTGGTATGTAAATTAGAATCCAAAGGGACATTAATTCTTTATACTTTTTATATTAGAACATATTTATTGACCCCAGAAGAAGGTGTCATGTTATCTTCCTTATCTTTTCTCTTTTGGGGTTAGAATCACTCCTACTGTATATGTATCTATTGTGTATACACTGATCTGGTTTTGGGGTGTGTTGTTTCTGAACTTCAGCTTTGACGGTGAACCTGTGCTTGTGCTGTTTTTGAGGAACAGTGCAGCTTCTCATTCAGCCATTTTGATTACTCTAAGCTGATAGGAATTTGGAATTCAGAAAATTTAGTTGCTTTGACTTGTTCACTTATACGTGCTATTTACATTTAGTGTAAATACATTTGAACTGAAGAACATATGAATATTTGGTTTCATGTTTGGTATCTATTAAATATTGACACTAGTTACAGAAATATATCTTGGAGATACAATTTTTTTGGATCAGAATTTCAGCTCTACTTTCCTTCCAACTATTTCTGACTTTTTTTCTTATTATGATTCAGAATATCTGAATTTGATTCATAATTCATAATTTTCTTTCTCCAGAACTGTTCTTTTAATCTTCCCTGTTGGAAGTGCATCATCATTCTCTTAGGCTAGAAAGCTGGGTCTCATCTTTGATTCTTTCTTCTCTTTAATCTCCAGTGTATAGTCAGCAGATCCTATTGGTTTCTTCTTCAGAAGAATCACTAGGCCTTTTCTTTTGCATTTCCTCTGCCACCACTTTACTCCAGTCTTTACCATGCTTCAGTGTTCTTACCTCTGGCCCCTCACCTTTTTCAAGCTTGTGACCACTCAGCTTAAAACTACTGACACAGAAAACAATCTTTTAAAACATAGTATCTCAGGAAGAAATGGAAGGCAAATGGACATTAACCCTGAGATCATCTAATCTACAACAGAGAAAAATTTTTCTGTCTTTTGTCCTAAATTTCAATATTTATCAAGTATATGCTCTGTTCTGGTGTTAATAGCTAAATATTATACTTACTGTCTTTTCATTCCCCTTTGACAGTTCATCTCTTTTCTTCAACTATCCTATTTATGCTTTCTCTAGTTTTTCATCTCCAACCCTTAACGCTGCAAGTGCCAGTCCTGTTTCATAGGTACTAAGCCTTGATTTGTTTTAAGCTCCATAAACCACACAAGTCCACAACCGATGGATGCCAATGCAAAGATTTAGTTCCATCTCCTCTGCAGACCAAGCAACCTTCCAACCTCATCTTAGTGATATAATAAGATCTGTTGTCTAAGCTTAATGGTGTTAATAATAGCATACTATAATGGTTTCTATAATGTAGAAATATAACGTAATGGTTTCTTAAGAGAAAGGGTAAAGGAATGAGAAATTGACCGTTTGGTTTTTAATAACAAACTTCAAGAAGTTTGGGAAGAGTTATGTTTTCATAAGTAGTTAATTCCTGTAGTATCACGTCTTCATCTTGCTTCTTGCTCTTTCTTGGTTATATCTCTTTTTTAGAGTCATTTGGCTATTCTTAAAGAGTATTTGGAACCTCTAGGACTCTGTGCAGTTTAGTGGAAAATTAAATAGCAAAGAATAATGAATAGGTTACTTTAAAATGTAATAGCTTCATATATACCTCCCACCTACTCCCCCAGCCCACCCTCTCCACCCCACCATCTGTGGCTAGTAATATTTTGCAAAAAATAAATTGAGATCAATTCTTGTTCTCCTTACATGGACCAATGGCCCACGGAATGCCATTTTTCTTCATTTTTAGCAGTGTTCATATTTTCTGAGAATGTGAACAGTATGCTTATGTTTTATTCCTTAGAACTTCAGTATGGTCTGTTGTTCACCTGGGATTTGGAAAATATAAAATAGATCAAGTAAGGATTTTCACGAGATGGCTTATGTAGCTCTGACATTCATGGAGTATAGCAAGAAAACTCCTCACTGTGGTGAAAAGCATTTTCTAAAACAATACAGCATTATTTATATATTGCCTCCAGGTGATAGTTTTGCAGACAGAAAATATGCTTGAGCAAATTCTAATGATTTACTTTATATTTTATAATTTCTGAGCTTTTGTTTTGTTTCTTTGTTTTGTTTTGGTTTTGGGTTTTTTTTTAACATTGAAGGAACTAAAATCAACTTGGTCCCACTAAAGACTATATATTATATATTTTTTCCTCATGAGTCTGCTATTTTGAAAATATTTGTTTACAAACACTATGTATTATTTTCCTTTCAAAAAAAGAAAAGTAATTGAGGGCTAGGAGCCAGTTATTTATTTATTTATTTCTCTCTCTCTTTTTTCCAGTCATCGTTTCTGAATGATACAGGTATAGGCATTACCTGGAGTAGTCATAATCCCAGACAAAATTAAATATTTCTCATTTTAATCTGCCTATACAACTTTATTATGGGTGACTACACTTTCTATTGGGCCTTTAGAAGTCCTAAAAACAACTTGACCCTTTTGTGGACTTCAGGTTGGAGACCACTATTCCATATACTATGTCTCATGACATAAAAAATATTATTTTATTATACCATTTTATTTTATGAAATAAATTTTTGTATGATTTGCAGTTGGTTGCTTTACAGGCAATACTTGTGGGTTACCTGGCTCTTCCTTGAGTAAGGGGATTATCTTCCTATCAGGGCTTTATGATGTTTTGCAATTATGAAACAGCTCCCCACAGCGCCTTTGAGTCCCTTAGCTGGTAGATGACATGGTGGTACATGATTCCTTTGAGATAGGCAGAGCCTACCTAAGCAACCTTCACTGTGTATTGTACGTTTTAAGTTAAGTGGCTCAGGTAACTGCACAGGTAATTTAGCTAGTTTCTAAAGAAGGTCAATGCTTAAATTCTTCCTTCCTGAAACCTCATAATTCTGATATTGGCTTTGACATTAAACAAAAGCCTCTCTTGCTTTCCTTTCTGAACTAATTCATTCTAAGCAGTAAAAGAAAGTACTTAAAAGTTCATATGACCATACTAATCTCAAGAGATTTTAAACTCCTTACCAGTTCCTTGCTTTGTCATTTGTTGCTCCTCCAGCCACTGGCTGGATATGGGGGTTTGCTTTTATACAAGGAGAGCCGCTGGAGTTAAAGAAAACCTACCTCTTACTGAATCCCATGGGGAGGTTAATGCTAGCTGAACTAGTGGCCTGGTGGAAGAAGGCAGAAGAGACATTGAGAAATGCACAGCCAACTGATGTGACACATTTTAACTTCACAGTCTTTTTTTTTTTTTTTTTAAGATTTTATTTATTTGACAGAGAGCACAAACGGGAAGTGGGAGAGGGAGAAGCAGGCTTCCTGCTCAACAGCAGGGAGCTGAACACAGGGCTGGATCCCAGGGTGCTGGGATTACTGCCTGAGCCGAAGGCAGATGTCCAACTAACTGAGCCACCCAGGTGCCCCTTAACTTCACAGTCTTGCTTGCAAATCTTTTCTTTGCCATCTGTGACTACAGATAATTGATTTATTAGATTTATCATTCTTCTTTGACTCAACTTTTTCCATCTTTTGCCACTTTGGGAAAAATTTAACCAGTCATTAGGCATCCACATCAAGGTCAGTCTAGGAACAGAACAAGGTTTGTGGTCTTTGGACATTATACCCTAGTAGATCCTTCAAGAATAAAATATAGTGAAGTGTAAAAGAGAAGGAGAACATTAAGCATTTTATCCAAAAAATAAAGTAGTGTATTCATGAGTTCTGACAGCTGAGATAGGCTTTAATAATATAGGAAAGCCTCTGGAATTAGCCTTTTTTTTTTTTTAAAGATTTTATTTATTTATTTGACAGAGATCACAGGTAGGCAGAGAGGAGGCAGAGAGAGAGGAGGAAGCAGGCTCCCTGCTGAGCAGAGAGCCTGAGTCTGGGCTGGATCCCAGGACCCTGGGATCATGACTTGAGCCTAAGGCAGAGGCTTAACCCACTGAGCCACTCAGGCACCCCTAGCCTTTGTTTTTATAAAGGACATTTTTCATCTGGGATTTGCGTCTAAATAATTGCAGGGGAAGGAGAAGTGCAGGCCATGAGTTAATAATTGAAGTTGGGTGAAGAGTACACAAGATTCATTTTCCTCACTTTTATATATGTTTATGTTGCACATTAAAGAGGTTTGAAATTTTCAACACCCCCTCCCCCAGTACTCAACAGTGTTGAACACAATAAAAATTCTGTCTTAGATTTGTATTTTGGGGGGAAAAATATTTTCTTGTCTATAAATTCTGAATTTAGCACATTATTTTTTTTAATCTGTTAATGTCCAAATTGTATTGTATTTATTCAACATTATGAAAATTTATTGCATTAATTGCATTCTAATGAAACATATTTTATTTTGTTTCTGTTCAAGGGCATATTCAAGCAAACTTTAATTAGTATTGAGAAGTCTGAAAAATAACGAAAAATAGTATTAAACAGTTTCTCCGTATACAGTGTGCCTGATACATCTCTGAATAGTATTTTAGTTAAGGAGCCTATTTTCTTACTCTGGGTCCTAACGTAACTTTGCTGCTGCTAAAATGCTGACTTAATCCTCAGTCTCTTCTATATTGTCTGTTGATCACTCATATTAAAATGTCTATGTCAGGCGCCTGGGTGGCTCAGTGGGCTGCCTTTGGCTGGGGTCATGATCCCAGGGTCCTGGGATCAAGCCCTGCAGAGCCCTACATCGGGCTCTCTGCTCGGCAGGGAGCCTGCTTCCTCCTCTCTCTCTGCCTGCCTCTCTGCCTACTTGAGATCTCTGTCTGTCAAATGAAAAAAAAAAAATGTCTATGTCAATTGACATGCTATGATTTTGATCTAAAGCAAAGATTGGCAAATTTTTATTGTAAAGGACTGTATAATAAATATTTCAGGATTTGAGGGCCACATTTGCTCTGTTACATGTTTTTTATTCTTTACAGCTCTTTAAAAATGTAAAAATAGTTCTTAGCTCTTTTGTAAGAGCCTTATAAAAATAGGCAGAAGGCTATAACTTGCTAATTCCAGCTGTACAATTGCTTTTTAATTAGATGTTTTGAGAAATAAAAGGTAAGGATCCAAATGTTAAAGGTTATTTTTAAAGGTAAAATTATAACTCTCATACCAAATGAACACATGCACAAAGATTTTTTTAACTCACTAATTAACCAATTATTAGGAACTGGTACGGTGTTAAAATTGGTCCAAATGAGAACTGGACTTAAGGAAATCAGGAAATTTATATTCCCTACCAGACAGAATTCATTTGCATTGCATCACCAACATCATCCACAGATGATTTCCATTTCTACAGAGTTGCAGAGTAACCTAGCCAAAGTCAAAGTTGAAGACTTTTTTGCAGTCCCATAATCCCAAAGGATCCAATAGATAACAGTGGACATTTCCTTGAAAGGACACTTGAAATCTTTATCATTTTAGTCTTTCACAGTTTTTGCTGACAGTTTCTCATCCCTCTTGTGATTGATCATAAATAATTTTCAAAGACTATTTTTGATCACAAAATGGTCTCATTACTTTTGATCTATTTACTTAGGTACAATAAGAATGCAAAATCATACAGACATCATTGAGTTTCCTTTGCAAATCCAGAGCTGTTAGTTTTGAGCTACAAAATTGTATATAGAAGTTTTCAAAAAGAATCTTAGATTGGACTTTTGAACACCTTTTTTATTTACTATCCCAAGCTTAGGCAACCATGCTCAAGAAACTCTCTTACTAAATTTCACCTGCTTTACTGATAAATTGAGGTTAGTTAATACCAAATATCCCAGCATTTGCTCTAAGGCTTGCAATGTGGAAGTAAGTGACCTTCCTCAGCACCTGTAAGTCAGGGGACCCTGTAACCAAGTATCAAGTCAGTTTTCCTAGGGGGTATTTTTTGGAAGCATTGTGCCATATATGAAGTTGACTGTTTTTCCTTAATGTAGTTTTTCATGTCTGACTAAGTGAAAATCACTCTGAGATATAACATTGCAGGTACATATGGTTACAAAACCCGATTATAGCCTGATAAAAAGGAGATGGGAGTGTTATCGAGCCTATGTAAAATAACTGTACTGCCATAAAAATTTAAGGAAAACTCAGTATGTTCCTGAATGCTGAGGATCAATGAAAATCAGATACCACTTAATATTTTATTTCAAATCATAAAAACAGAATCAACTAAATGTGTCTTAGAAATAGTTTAAGGAAAAAGGAAAAGGACTTCCTCATATAGCCACAAAAAATAGAACATAAAGGTAACATCAACCATATTCTGCACAAATAACTACATTAAAAATTTCCCTTTGTTATTTCATTCAGATGGAACTTGGGTCAACAATCTGTTTTCGTGCAACATCTGCTTCTGGACTAAAAAGCATCCTAGACATCCTGACGCAGTGTAGGGGTATAGTCTGAAAGTCGTCTTAAGTGATACTGGCTTAGAAGCATGTTCCTAAGAGTCTTGTTCTTTGTTGTTTGTTTGTTTTTAAGATACTACCTTTTTTTTTTTTTTTTTAAGATTTTATTTATTTGACAGAGACACAGTGAGAGAGGGAGCACAGCAGGGCGGAGGAGCAAAGGTAGAAGCACATTTCTTGCTGAGCCGGGAGTCTGATGGAGAACTCAATCCCAGAACCTGGGGCCGAAGGCAGGTGCTTAACTGACTGAGCCACCCAGGCACCTAGTATAAAAGTTATTCTAAAAGTTTTTATTTTTTTGGATTTTGGATCCAGTTTTGGGAAAGAGAAATGAAAAGAGTCAGCAAAGGAGATTTGAATCCTTGATTAAGACAGGATCATGGTGAGAAATGATCCTTGGTTATTTGACCAAAATGGCAATAAAACATTATAATAAATGTTAAAGGGATACAATTATAAAGAATATTAGCTCTTTCATCAGTAAAGAACTTTTTTTTCTTTTTGGGTTGGTTTGTTTTGTTTTTTATTCATTAAGGATATAATAAATCAAACATAAAGCCAGAAAGTTACTCTGCTATGAAGTAAAATTACACAGAAGATAAAAAATAATCTTCATGTTGTAAGATGAAGGCACTAATCTGTAAGTCAAGGAAGCAAGCTCATCGAAACTGATCACATTTTGCCAAAATCTGAACATATTCATGGCTTCTTTTCAGATCCCAGTAATATAAACCAAGGCAAATCAAATTCACTTTCTAAGATTTGTCCTTTTTTCAAATTCTGGAACAGACTGCCACTTTACTTTGGGACAAAATGTTCTTTTTCTTTGAAAACAAAAAGACTAATATTTCTCTGTATTCACTATCGCTCCTACTATAGTTCCAGCCACCTATATCAATTATAACTGCATTTCATGGAGAAAACTGGATGGAGGGATTGAATAGTAAGAACTATCTGTCAAACATGAGCATGTGAGGGGGCACCTCAGTGGCTTAGTTGGTTGAACATCCGACTCTTGATTTCAGCCCAGGTCATGATCTGAGTGTTGTGGGATTGAGCCCTGCATTGAGCTCCGTGGTAATGACCGTCGTAACTCTTGATTTCGGCTTAGGTCATGTCAGGGTCATGGGCTTGAGCCCAGGGTTGAGCTCTGTCCTCAGTGTGGAGTCTGCTTGTCCCTCTCCCTCTGCCTCTTATCCCACAACCCTGCACATGCACATGTTCTCTTTCTCACTCACTCAAATAAATATAAAATCTTTAAAAAAGAAAAATCCCAGTGGTAGGAAATGAGGATAGAAGAGCCTTATGTCAGGTCGCCTGGGTGGCTCAGTCATTAGGCATCTGCCTTCGGCTCAGGTCATGATCCCATGGTCCTGGGATCGAGCCCCACATTGGGTTCCCTGCTCAGTGGAGAGCCTGCTTCTTTGTCTTCCTCTGCTGCTCCCCCTGCGTATGCTCGGTCTCTCTCTCTCACTCTCTCTTTCTGTCAAAGAAATAAGTAAAATGTTTAAAAACAAAAAAGAAGAAGAACCACCTTATGTTAGTGTTTCTCTGAGTGATGAGATTACAAATAATTTTTGCTTTCCTTTATGCCCACTGGTGTTTTCAAAAATAACCATGATTGTCATGAAAGGAGATATATTAAAAATGGTAATAAACAGAGTTTAGCAAACATTCACTGGTGTTGATGCTAGCTGTGTAGGCTTGTTTTTTCTGTTGTTTTTGTAGAAACAAATACTTACTCTGTTGAAACCTTGCAACTTAATTTTTAAGCAAAGACAAAATTTACGTTAGTCATAAATTCTTTATTAATTTGTTCTGGAGAGTCAAGGTCAGAATTCTGTGTCTCTAGAGATAGAAGAGGAATTTCTGGAGCTATGGTTTCGACTGAGAATTTTCTTCAAATTCATTTAAGGTGGTTCAGATTTCATTCAGAGGGCTTCATCTGATTTAAATGAAGGAAGTTACGTGAACTGGTGACTGCTGATGGAAAGACCTTCTTTGACCTCTTAGTACTGTGCTGGGCTGAACTTCCAACTCCATACTTAAGTAGAAGTACAGAATTATCACAGCTTTAGGTACTGACCTCTATCAAATTGTCTTCTTATCTGATTCCTTTCTGGGTATTAACCTCCGAGAAATGTTTCTACATATTATACATTGCACGTGCCACACTGTATTTTATATCCCTGAAGTTCTTCCTGTGCACATTCCACAGAACTGCTTTTACAAATGCAGTAATAAAACTCAGATTTGATAGTTTGTCTAAATCCCAAAGTGACTTTTTCAGTGCAGCAACAGTCTCTTTAAGATGTTCAGTTCTTTCATGCAGTATCATGGGTATTCAGTAAATAGTATATGATGTGGGAGCCGAGCCTGGGCTTAAAATTGTGTTTCAATCCATTGTGTAGACTTCAGACAATTCCAGTACTTTTCCTTCAGAAGTATTTTTCCCCTTCATCCATAGTGAATAAGACTTTAGCATCTCATGCTCAGTTTATTTCTTGCTCAGTTTTCATTTAAATTATTTTGTGAACCTAAAATAAAAAATAAGAGAAGAAATATTAGGAAAGCATAGAAATTGTTTCAGCGATCTTTTAGTCCTTTATCCAAACATGGGTGGATTGTTTTTTCTTTGTATTTATTGAACCAGGCTACTTAAACACTTATTTAGAATGTTTTTAATCTTCTTTAAGCTATTTGTAAACCTTATCTGGTTTTAAACTAAAAGACAGATGTGAATGGTGAATTCATGCCCTGTAGCTTTAAATTCAACCAGTTTGATGCTTTTGTTTTTTATAAAAGATGCTCACAGCTCCAGAAGAGAGGCAGATACTGTCTGTGATCTCCATTCTCAGAGTAAAACTATTCATTTGCATCAGCAGCTCTAGCAAACCACACACACACACACACACACACACACACACCACACACACACACACACACACACACACACACACACACACGATGCTTGTTTGGCAGAAGCTTTCTGTTTATTCAGCACAGAGTCATCCCAGGCTCCCAGATGTAGAAAGCTCTAAGACTTGATGGACGAGACAGAACCGGAACTGTATATAGGCTGAGGTGGGCACTGCGGAGGATTGGCTATGCGGGGATGTTGATGTGGTGCGGCTGTACCTGCCTGTTCTGTGAAAGGCACTTCTCTGAGGCTGTGAAGGTGAGAAGCCCAGGGATCCACTAGAAGCTTCATTTCGGCTCGCTCTTTGGTAGGGGAATGCGTTCCCAGTGGTAGCTGTCCTCATTTACAGCGTTATTCTCGGAAACCAAGTATGTGCAGCCGTGACAGACTATGCCACAGCTCCTCTGCAGTTTGGAAGCTGGGGCAGATGGAAGGAGCACATAGTCAAGAGAGGTTGTGATTGGTTTTCACTGTCCAAGCTTGGTCTGGCAGTACACAATGAAGGATGAGCTTTGTGGCAAGCAAAATCAGCAGACTGCCTGACAGGGGGTTTTGGTAAGATAAATGTATTGCTTGTGTTTGGGGGGCAGGGAGTGGGGAGGGATTCTTGGATTTTTTTTTAACTATTATTTTTACTTTTCTGTATCAGCTACATAGAATTGCCTCTTAGCAATAACTAAAACATTTTGCAGAATCCTGTTTGATAGAGAAGGATGACCCAAGGAGCCAAAAAGGAAAACATTATTTTTGATCATTCAGTTGTGACCTTCAGAGATAATCATCAAGTTTTCTCAGATGTCCATAAACAGGCAGAAACCAGGAATTTCCAGAGCAAAGAATGCTGACTAACAGATATCCTTTCTTTTCTTTGAACAGTTACAATTTCCCCCACCCACCACCGCCCTGCTTTTTCCCCTAGCTTTCCCTATGGCCTCACGGTGGAAAAGAGAAAATAAAAGCTCCCTGCTCTTACTGAGTTGTTGCCACTGGAACAGTAATAGGCTGAGAACATAAGTATGGAGGTGGAGGAAGGCAAAATGAAGAGTCTGCTATTTTCATAGCTGTGCGTTGGTGGGTGTTTATCTTGGGTTCATTATCATTGCTGTTCAATATCAAGTGGTTGTTAGTGCTTTATCTCTTTGCCTGTACTGTGATTTAATCCCTTTATGTTCTATTTTGTATGTTTTTCTTTGCCAGACCCAATTCTGTCATTATGAAAAGTTTTTCTGTTACCATTAATGTATACTAACCTTTATTAGAAAAAAGATAATTGTAGAAAGTAACCCTGAAATATTTATGGGCCTCAAGAAAATAAGGACATTTTTCTCTTTAAAATGAAGGTTTTCAGAAGATTTGGGGGTCTTGATTTTGGAATCTATAACAAGCATTTTATGTCAAGTTAAAGAAATGGGTTGCATTAATCTGTGAAATCCTACAGGGATCACTTTGCTCTAATCTACTTTAAGTTAGATCCTGTATCTTGGGTTTTTCCAAGCCTGAAGGTTTACTTTTCCTCATCCTATCTTACACAAGTATTGCTGGAAGATATGTTGATTGTTTTTATAGTCTAACCTGAGATCTCGTTCTTGGACCCCTCTTTCAACCAGTAGAGAGAGCCAAGTTGCCTAGCTGCTTAGAGTGGGCACAGAAGAGACCCATTGACATCTGACTTTTTGCTGACTCATTGGTTATATAAGCCTTGTAAATACAATTATCTATATACTCTATTAGGGGCAGGTGGGCCCCTTCCTGTTTACTTATCTTTTCTTATCTTAGCATCCTTCTTCCTTCCTTTAAGCCTTTTTGGTAACATAGTCTCAATTATTTACCAAGTGAATTCTAAGATGTGAATGGACAAATCCTTTTTCTTTTTTTCTTTTTTGGAATTGCTTTAACTCTGTATTTTCATCTCGATTTTGGTGAAATGCCAAATTCTGTATTCTCTTGGCACATGAAACTCACAGTAATAATGCCTTTCCTCATTTACAGCCTGGTTAAAGTAACTTCCTTTTCTATCATGAGACCTCAATTCAAATCCTTGTTCAAGAATTCTTCCGACTTCCTTGTCTGAGTAGGTTTCCCCTCCTTATTTCTTTTCTCACATCACTCTGTTTTCTTTTTTTCTTTGTAGTACTTCTCTCAATTTACATTTTTAATTACTGGTTCTTCCATCTCTCCTTTTCTCCACTCAGCCATTAAGCCTCATGAATGCAAAGACACCTTGTTTTGTTCATCAGTACATACCAAACACCTAGCAAAGTGTCTGGTTGAAAGTTGAAGAAGGGGTAAGTAGGCAGTATTGTATATGTACAAAGGCCCTGCTCTGAGAAGAAAGGACAAGCAGCAGGCGTTGAAAAAAGTGAGTTTGACTAGAGTAGGGGAAGCATGCTGTAAGATGAATCTAGAGAAATAGCCTAATCACATAGGACTGACTTGATAGACCATATTCAGATAATTGTTCTTTATTGTAATTGTGGGAGGCTACTAAAAGAATATAAGTATTGAGTGGTTTAGGACTCCTTTTTTCAGGGGTGCCTGGGTAGCTCAGTCAGTGAAGCATCTGCCTTTGACTCAGGTCATATTCCCAGAGTCCTGGGATCGAGCCCACATGGGGTTCCCTGTTAGGCAGAGAGCCTACTTCTCCTCCTCCCTGCTGCTCACCCTGCTTGTACTTTTTCTTTCTGTCAAATAAATGGATAAAATCTTTAAAAAAAAAAAAAAAGGACTTCTTTTCACCCTTTTTTTTTAAAGTAAACCAGCTGTTTTAAAAGTAAACCAACTATGCCCAGCATGGAACCTAAACTCACCACCCCAAGATCAAGAGTCGCGTGCTCTATTGACGGAGTCAGCTAGGCGCCCCACGACTTTTTTGAAAAAAAAAAAAATAATAATAATAATAATAATAACTCTGCAGCTTAACTGAAAGCCTGACTGAATGTGGGTAGATCAGTCAGTGTTCCAGGAGAGAGGAGACAAGAGTTTGTCCTAAGCTTGTGCCAGTAGAGATGGATGGGAGAGTATTATAATTTGATGGAAATTTGGAAAGTAAAATAGATAGGATTAGTGTTGAATAGGGGTAAAAGGCAGAAGATGTGAAGAATTATTCCTGGGCTTTGGTTTGGCTTGGTTTTGGTTTTGGCTTGTTTAGTAACCTGATGAATAGTATTTTTCCTGAGATAGGGAACATTGTAAGAAAACCAGGTTTACAAGAGGATCATGGTGTTCGGGTTTTGGATATATAGATTTTGGTATTGTCAGGTACCTTTTGGATCTTTAAGTCTAGATTCCAAAGGAGCTTATTCAACTATTACCATTGAGAAGCCTTCAGAAATAGCCTTGGAATAAAGTGCAAAACAGTGGTTTAGACCTGCTGTGGGAGCTCATCTCCCAACAGAGCCCTCTTTTTATAGCTTCATGAACCCTTCAATTATCTTTTTTTAAAGATTTTATTTGTTTATTTGAGAGAGAGCACACAAGCAGGGGAGTGGCAGGCAGAGGGAGAAGCAGGCTCCCCACCTGGCAGAGAGCCTGACAAGGGGCTCAATTCCAGGACTCTGGGATCATGACCTGAGCCGAAGTCAGGTGCCTAACCAACCCAGCCACCTAGGCTCTCCTATTCAACTATCTTTGAAAAGCTAGTACATTTCCTTCTTATGGGCTTTTGCTCATACTGGGTTGTCATCCTAAAATGCCTTTCCTTACCACTTCTCTTTTTATCAAAAACTTCTTTTTTCAAGGCTCATTTCTTTTTTTGTTTTTTTTTTAAGATTTATTTATTTATTTATTTATTTGACAGAGCGAGAGAGAGAGAGAGAGAGATCACAAGTAGGCAGAGAGAGAGAGGAGGAGGAATCAGGCTGCCTGCTAAGCAGAGAGCCGATGCAGGACTCAGTCCCAGGACCCTGAGATCATGACCTGAGCCGAAGGCAGCGGCTTAACCCACTGAGCCACCTGGGTGCCCTCATTTCTTTTTTTTTTTTTTAACTCCTCCAAGAAATCTCCTCTGTTCCCTTTGCCTTCTTCTTCTTCTTCTTCTTCTTCTTTTTTTTTTTTAGATTTTATTTATCTGACACACAGAGATCACACATCCGCAGAGAGGCAGCCAGAGAGAGAGGGGAAAGCAGGCTCTCTGCTGAGCAGAGAGCCCCATGCGGGGCTCCATCCCAGGACCCTGGGATCATTACCTGAGCTGAAGGCAGAGGCTTTAACCCACTGAGCCACCCAGGCAGCCCGCTGCTTCCTTTGCCTTCTTCTGAATATGTGGCTCCTTTCTGTGTTCAGGTACTTTACCTTCATATATACAATATCATTTACTTAATCAGGCCTGTATTTCAGTCGAACATTTTCACGTCTCACCAACTACATCATGTGTTTCTTGAGAGCAGAGATTCACCTTTTTTCAGTGCTTTATATAAGGAAAACAAAGGATAATTACAAAATGAATTAAATAGTAGAAACCTCAATCTTTTGTACAATCTGCTTCTTTAGTATCATAGCACCATATCCTTCATCCGTTTGTATACTCCTAATTTTCTCTAGGCTGTCCCTGCATTTTACCCTGCAGATACCTAGATACATCAGAGAAATGTTCTTTTCATATGCAAAATCCCTGAACTAGTCATTTTCATTAGATACTTTTACTTTATTTGTAATTTATCAGAAAAGCTGAAATCTTGGGGCACCTGGGTGACTCAGTGGGTTAAGCCGCTGCCTTCGGCTCAGGTCATGATCTCAGGGTCCTGGGATCGGGTCCCACATCGGGCTCTCTGCTCAGCAGGGAGCCTGCTTCCCTCTCTCTCTCTGCCTACCTCTCTGTCTACTTGTGATCTCTCTCTGTCAAATAAATAAATAAAATCTTTAAAAAAAAAAAAAAAGAAAGAAAAGCTGAAATCTTGCTATTGCTCATGACCTGTGGAAAAAAGTGGCCGAGACAGGAAGAACTGGCATCCATACAGGATGTCGGAGACACCTAAGAGATGCTACTAAGGTTATGCTGGAGCAAAGCAGTTGTGATGGAATAAGCCATGTGGGCATCTGAGGAAAAGCATTACAAGCAGGAGAGACACTAAGTGGAAAAGGCTTGAAATGGGTACATGCCTGGTACATTCCAGGAATAGCAGGGAGACCTTTCTAGCAGGGGGCAGTGGAGTGAAGGAATGAATAGTAGGAGATACAGTCAAGGAGGTACTGGATCTGACAGGTGCCAGATCATGGTTATTCCGGCCATTGTGAAGACCTTGGCTTACTCTGACTCAGACAGAGAGCCCCTGGCAAGTTCTAGGTGTAAAAAACTGATGGGACCTGATACATTTTTAAAGGATCACTCTAGCTGCTGTACAAATAATTGATGATAAAATATTATTCCAGTGATAGTTATGAGCCTATTGCTGTAGTCCAGGCGAGAGTTGATAGTGGCTTTTGCTAGAGTGCTTCAGTGAGATGTGGTCAGATTCTGCATCTTTTTAGCAACTAGAACCCAAAACATTTGCTGGAGCAATGTAGTATACATAGAGGGTATCAGCATAGACTCTGTAAACAGACTGTCTGGATTATGTGGATTAACGAAGTGTAGCCATTAGCTGAGATGGGGAAGACTGCAGGAAGAGCAGGTTTGGGGGATATCAGGAACTAAGTTTTGTATGTAGTAAATTGAAAATGACTGTTAGACATCCAAGAAGAGATATTGGGTAGGTAGTTGAGTATATGATCTAGAGTTAAGCAGAGTATGGGCTAGAGGCATACATTTGGAAGTCATCAACAAAGAAATGGTATTTAAGACCATTTTAAGAGAAAGAAGAGTATTTAGGCCCTGAAATGGGATTAGGGATGTATAGCCCCTCCCTAGAGTCTCTATTCTTCAAGCTACTGAACAAGCCAAAAAAGTTCAGGGATAGCCAGGTTATCACAAACCCTGTGGAATTTTCCAAATTGTTTCATTGCTTTAGCAATTTATCAAAATTGAGTGAAACAAATAGGATTAAGCTGGGGCTTTAGAAATCTTTTGTTTTAAGGAAACTTGTGTCATAAAAGTATTTGAATTACCATGTAAAGGGGAACCATTGGTGGCAAATTTTACAAATCGGCTAATCCACACATGGATTTTATATGTATTTTTAAATCCTCAGCAGTGAAAGCATTTCTGTGTCACCTTCTTTTGCTGGTTGGAGCATGCTCAGAAAATAGATACTAAATTTAGCATTAGCCAATTTGTGTGCTTCAGACTAATCATTCTTCATTCTGAAGTCGTGTGAGAATGATTTTTGAATAATCTGTAGCTCAAATCACTATTTCTTTTTAACAAGTTATAATCTCAGAAGGAAACTTGGATCATCTATTGCAAATGTCAATCAGTATATCCTCATACGACATTTTTGATGTTCAGGCATGAAGTCTCTGGTTGGATATTTCCAGTAGCATACATGAACTGATACTTGAAACCCCCTGGTTAAGTTGAACAATGCACCTCTCCTTATTTTCATTGTATGTTACTTATTTTTTTTTTCTTTTAGATGTCAGGGAGAAATATCTCACAATCTATTACTCATCTATAAAATAAATTTTCTTAACTGGATGATCAAGATCTTAGGTTCCTTCTAGCTCAAAGAAACTGTACTTATAAGACTTAATAAACATAACAAAGCAGCATGTTATTGTCAACTTATACCATCACTACTATGATTGCAGGCTTTCCTTAAGTGCTTGCTTTTTTGTTTTTTTTTCTTTCTCCCTGTACTTCCAGTGCCTAACATAGGCCCTGTCTGTATATAGGAGACATTCTGCTAATGTTTTTTAAATGACAGTAAATCATCTGACCAGGCTCCCATGAATCCATTAAGTCCAAACATCCAGCCTGGAAGTGCTAATCCTCAATGATGTCTTTCACATAAGCCAGGAAACCAGCCCTCCTGTGACAAAGCATTTCTAAGTAGCAGTCCTAGATCCTATAATGGATATTTTGCAGTTGGGTTGGAGCAGGGTGAACCAGGTAGGATGTTAATAACCTAAACTGATATTCAACACAATTGGTTTTTCCTCAGCAGCCTTGGAGGGAGGAGTGTCATCTCTTGGAAGCTGTTTTTCTTACAAAAATTCTGGCGTTTATTCCATTTGTAGTAACATAGGCTTAGTCACTTGTATGACATATGAGATCTAGCAGGATCATATTAAGGAGATGCTAGTGGGCATTTATATTAAACATTTACTAGGTATCTTTGCACAGAGCATTGTGCTATCTTCTTGGAGTACAAAGATGGAATATGACTTGATCCCTGTCCTCAGGAACTTAGGTCAGTAGAGGCAAGACGCCGAAACAATCATTTCAACATAATGTAATAAGGACATTGAGAGAGGTATATGTTTATTTATATGGGAATATGAAGAAAGCCATTAATCCAGCTTGGAGAGGGAGATTGTCAGGAAAGATATCCTGGAGGAGGTTACACGTGAACTGGGTCTTAAAGGATGAGTAGCGGTTAGCCAGAAAAGAAAAGAACATGCCCTGGAATATATGGACGGAACCCTAGAGGTGACAGCATGCCATGTCAGAAGAACCAAATTACAGGTGTGACCCTTAACATATGTGGATTTAAATGTAAGGTTTACGTTATTCCCAAGGAATCCATTGTACAAGTTTTCTTTTCTCATTTTGCTGAGACATGTGGTAGGATCTTCAGCCACAGAACTCTAGTGAACAGACTCCATCAGAATTTGCATTTCAGTGAGCATGTCTTCTACTCATTTTCACATGTGTGGTATCACCCATGAGATGATTTTAAAACTTTGTTCTTCATAAAAAGTGGGCCTGAAGAATGCGGAGTGTAGAAAAGCATGTGGGGCCTAAGTGTTCTTTGTATACAAAGGAAGCTTGAGAAACTAGACTGTCGTGTCAGATTTAGAAGTGGCCAGGATTATCATCATGAGTATTATTTGTATTTTTAAAACTTTTTAAAATTCAGCAATAAAACATTTTATTGCTTTTTATTTTTTTTATTTATTGCTTTTTTATTGCATATAACCAGAGTTCTGTATAAAAATATGAAAAAGTGATCTGTAGAACTTACAGGAAATACTCCATTCTGTCCAAGGATTATTTATCAAGTGAGAAAAAGCCTTTGTGACAAGTAAAAAGGTCTGTTTTTAAGACTGTATGTCAAATCTTGATTTTTAGCTCCAAAGTAAAAATGGAATGAGTAGAGGAAAAGCTTGCTGGTTATGGGCTAGTGGAACTTAGTTCATTTTTCTTTTCTGCTACTCCCACTTGAGATTTCTCTTCATTCCACCGCAGACTAAACATCAGTCTGAATTACACATAAGAGAATTGCTCAACAGAGTTGCGCTTACTGTGAGAGGGGAACGGCATGTCATTTCTACAGTGAGACACTGGAAATAGATGAAAAGTCCTCCCATAATGAATATATACTTTGTGCGCAAAGTGCTAATAGACTGTGGGATTTCTTTTCTTTTTGTTAAGAGTAAGGTGTTGGGACGATGGAGTATTATGCCTCCATCAGAAAGGAAGAATATCCAACTTTTGTAGCAACATGGACGGGACTGGAAGAGATTATGCTGAGTGAAATAAGTCAAGCAGAGAAAGTCAAGTATCATATGGTTTCACTTATTTGTGGAGCATAACAAAAAACATGGAAGACATGGGGAGATGGAGAGGAGAAGGGAGTTGAGAGAAATTGGAAGGGGAGATGAACCACAAGAGACTATGGACTCTGAAAAACAACCAGAGGGTTTTGAAGGGGCGGGGGGTGGGAGGTTGGGGAAGCAGGTGGTGGGTAATAGAGAGGGCACGTACTGCATGGAGCACTGGGTGTGGTGCAAAAACAATGAATACTGTTACACTGAAAATGAACAAATTTAAAAAAAAAAAAAAGAGTAAGGTGTTGGGGATGTTGGCAAAGGCAAGCCTCAAGGAGATGATGGTACAAAATTCAAAGGCAGAGCTGTGTAACTTCCAAGGCAGTACTCTTTCCTCTGTTGTACCTTCTCAATACAACCTGCCTGGCAGAAAAAGAGAACTTTATATAACGGACGAGAGCATCTTTTATCATTGATTAGAAGATAGATTTCTGGGGGCACCTGGGTGGCTCAGTGGGTTAAGCCTCTGCCTTCAGCTCAGGTCATGATCTCAGGGTCCTGGGGTTGAGCCCTGCATCAGGCTCTCTGCTCAGCAGGGAGCCTGCTTCCCTCTCTCTCTGCCTGCCTCTCTGCCTACTTGTGATCTCTGTCTGTCAAATAAGTAAATTTAAAAAAAAGAAGAAGAAGAAGAAAAAGATTTCTGTGCCGTTCTTAAGACCAGCATTATGAATCTCTAGGGATTACAATATGTATTGGCTTTGGGGGGGTGGTCTGCCCAAAATCAAACATTCTATCCTTTTGCCTCCACTAAGTGCACTTGAATTAAGCCACACACTCCAGTTTTGGTTCAAAACCATGGCCGCATATCTGTGAGGTAGAAATTCTGGAAGAACAGTGGACCTGGGTCTGCAGGTGCCTAAGTATCAATTTGCAAAAGCTGCTGCACAACCCATTCAATGAAATTGGCCTTGGTAAAGATCCACCTTCAGAAAAACCAAAATAGTCCAGATTCTGTTTGTTTTCAGACACTTTCCCCACTTTCCACCTCCTTCTTCTTTTACCTTAAAATGCCTTCTTCATTTTCTCAGAAGTGATGTGAATTATTTAGTATAAATAAATAGTGCAGAGATTTCCTGAAAGAGAGCCGATACTCTATAAAGCATAGATAAAATGATTTCATTCCACTAAGTAGACAGGACTGGGCTGTTGGCATTTATTGAAGATAGTGATGTCAAGTCAGGGATTTCTGAATCTCTTCTCCTTACAAATATGTACTTGGATTTTGAGTAATGAACCAAGTAAGGAATAGAAAAAGGGTGACTTCTTGAACATTCACCATGTTTGGCAGGCATAATCTGATTTAACATATGTTTAATAACATTTTTTCAAATAATCTCATGAGAAAATGATAACCCCATTTTAGAGATAAGAAAACTTCGGCTCAAGGAAATAAGAAGGTGGCCCAAAGACACCTAAACTAGTAAGGTGGCAAAGCGAGGTCTGAGCCCAGGTCCTACTCCTGTCACTGCTCTTTCCGCTTTTCTTGATATGATTGTTCTCAAAGCTGGGTGCTCCCATGTTCTGACACTTTCATACACTCAGAAAGTAAATAAGATGCATTTGCAAATGAAAATTGCAAGCCATTATAAAACTTTGTGAAATGTTCTCAAGATGGTTCTACTCTGCTCCTGATTAATTGGTGTTTTGAGGCACTGCTGTTTAAATTTTCTCTTGGGTTTTTTTCTGATCAATTAATTCAGATCTGTTAACAGATAATTTAAGCCTGGAAAATTGATTCTTTTTTTTTTTAAGGTTTTATTTTTAAGTAATCTCTATACCCAACATGGATCTTGAACCCACAACCCCAAGGTCAATAGTGGCATGCTCTACCGACTGAACCAGCCAGGCACCCTCTGGCAAATGAATTCTTAATAGGAAAAGACAAAGTACAGGCAAAGCACCTTGTGTGCTTGTTATAGCAACAGCTAGATAACGAACTGTGGCTCTGACCAGACCCCTAGCTGTGGAGCACATTGCATAGCTTACAATAAATAGTCACAGTATTTTTACCTGGGTTTTGGGCCTCTCTTTTTCTATACAAATTATTTCTATCCCCAGCCATGAGTGGCTGGGACTTGCTCTACTGGGGGGTATGATCACTCATGAAAGCCCTCAGGCTATGATCACATGAAGCCTTGTTGAGTAGGTGATATTGCTGCTGCTGTTGTTGTCAAATTGCCCTGTGATAAAGGTAGTAGGAAGTACCTCACAGTTGATTTGTAAATTAGTGATAACAACGTCCGTTCATAAGGTTGTTGTGAGCTTTGGAAGATTAGCTAGCTGGCTAGTCAGCTGCCTAGCCACAAGACCAACAGTCAAGAAAGTTGACTAAAAAAGAGGAAGGAAGGAGACTATTAATATTTTTACTGTAATGTTGAATTAATTATTCCCATTATTCCTTTGGTTCAGACTCTGTCCCCCATAATCATGGGAAGACACTATATTCTAGAATCTTTTAATATTTGAACTTTTAAAAAGAATCACCTAGAATGGTACAAAAATAATAGCCAGTATTAACTGCTTACTCTGTGCCCAGGACTATTTTTTTAATGTTTTTATGTTTATTATTTCATCTTCAAAACAATCTTCTGAAATAGATAGGCATTAGTATTATCTCCATTTTACAGTTGATGAAATGGATGCAGAAGTTAATTAACTTGCCCAACCAGGGTCACATGACCAGTAAGTAGCAAAACTAGACTTGAACCCAAGCAGGTTCATGCCAGATCCCGTGCTTCATTACTATACTAAATGTAGCCATATTCAGTAATTTTGTTTTTCTGATTTGTGCCTTTTCTTGTATGTTTAAGAAAATCCTCCCCGCTGTATTTTCCAATACTGCCTTCCAAAAGTTGTAAAATTTGCTTTTAACATCTACAGTTCAGTTACCTGTCTGGAATGAGGGTAGAAATCTCATTTTATTTTGTTATATATAGATAGCCTGATATGCCAGCAAAGACTTTTGAAAAAGAGAACCACTTTTCATTTGGTGCATGTATAACTCACGGCTAAATATTCTTATCTCTGAGGGCTTTTGTTCATAGCTCAGAAGATACCCAGAGGGTATTCACAACCCCTGTGCTATAATTCTGTAGTTCAATATATCTTTTTCTTGCCACCTCTCTTCCTCTTCCTCTCCCCTTTTATTTCTTCTCCCTGCCTCTCACAACTTCCGCCTCTTCTCTCTCCTTCCTTTTTAAGGATAGTGCTTGCCAAAATCTGGAAGAGTCACTGAGTAATCAAGTGATTCATGGTTTCAGGTGTTAAACTACCCTCCTGTTGAAGCTGTGGGTTAGTTTTCTTTGGAGGCTGAGAACAGTGGGTTCTTTCAGATGTACTCTTGCAGGGATATTGATGACTCTAAGTGGGAGTCATATACTGGTAGGATATAGTGTGGCCCCAAAGAGCCTAGGTAGGACAGAAGTCAGATTAAAGATAATCTGGTTTACTTCTTCGGTCACTGTGTAGGGAAATAAGATCAGAACTAAACTGTCATCATTTGTAAAAAATTACATAGAAATTTTGTTGTTCTTTTTTCAAATTTAGAAATATTATAAAACTCTGATTCTAGTACCAAAGCTATATTTTCACCAATATGATCCATATTTATGTTCCCTGAGTAATAAACTTGATTTCTGTATCTGCACTTCTTTAGACAATAGACTACTTGTAAGGTGATACTCAAATTAATAGCAAAGAACCTAAGAAAACGAGATAATACATGAACTTGTAGTCTTGAATCAGTAATACTTTGTATTTGCTTTCCTTTCCTGTGGTAGATTTTGAGCTGTTAACTGAGTACCCAATCAGGGTACATAATATACCCTGAATTACATATTGTAGTTGTGGGATCTGATCTATTACATACTGTAATTGTGGGATCTGAAATCCCATTCAGAAAGAAAATCACACAGTGGGAACCCTGTACAACTTAAGAGAGTTGACTGTAAGGCACTGAAGAAAGTGGGTTTCCGGGAGCTCCTTTTTCAACTCTTGGCAACGTGGTTTTCTGGAACTCTGTCTTATTCTCCTTTCTGCTGCTTTCCCTCTGGCCCTTTCACTGCTTATTAGCTTGTACCTAAAATTAATGGGGCAGATGGAGGAAGTTTTACAAAATAATTATTGTGCTAGTCCCTAAACTATTCTGGACATTTTTTTATTAGTGGAATGAACATAATGTCATTTTGCTCTTCGTTTCAGTTTTAAATTATCTTTTGATTTTATTTAAATGTACATTATTTCTCATTTGTTCATCTGAAAAGGAAATAATATGTTTTTATTCACATCAGTAGTAATACATTAATTCCAGTAATGAACTTTCCACTAATGAACTAATATTTTTGGACTTAGAGATCACCATAATTCCTGCTCAGATGGGAAACTGAGGAGATAAAGCCAAGATGAAAAAAAGACTGACAAGTTAATTACCAGTATTTCATGAATATTTCAGATTTGGTGTATTATCACAAAAATGTAATTCACACTTCTAAAATATGAGGGTTACCTATATACAGTTCTTTCTATCAGATTGCTGCTGGCTGTAGAGTTTGGAATGAGGACCAAATAAAGGGATACGATCTTAATTTCCAAGATGGTAAATTTATAATTTGACACTCATACTGGGCATTTTTATTACCCTGAGATGGGTTGTTCTTTTTTCTTTTCTTTTCTTTTTTTTTTTTTTTTTTGGTAAGATTTTATTTATTTATTTGAGAGAGAGTAGGGCAGGGGCAGAAGGAGAGAAAGCAGACTCTGTGCTGAGCAGGGAGCCTGATGTGGGGCTCAGTCCCAGGAACCTGGGATCATGACCTGAGCCGAAGGCAGACAGACAGATGCTTAACCAGCTGAGCCACCCAGATGCCCCGAGATGGTTCTTTTATTATTTATTTCTGCTACTGCTTAGTATAGAGCAGTTTCTACAGACTTTTTGCATGAGCCCTACTCCAGTTCATGACAAGCCAAACCTGAGGGTTTTTCTCTCCTGAGTTAGGGAAACCTGACCTCTCTCTAGCTTTCGCTAATGGCTTTGAAATAGGATAGTTTCAGTTTTCACATATGAGGAGCTTGTCTTTTTCTTCATCTTCTTCAAATGGTTGCTCACCCATATGAAGGATAGTCATTGTGTTTTGCAGTCCCTTGTCTCATTAAAAAAAAATACTGAATAGAACTCACAGAAGCTGAGCTCCAGAAGGCCTGAACTTATTTGCTGACTTGATTAACTTCTTACTTCTTACTGTCTCTCCCCTTGAGTATTCACTTTTCTCGCCTAGGTGTATCATAGTTACTTGTGACCTGGTATATTAACCCTTAAGAGTATACCACATTCAACCTTGGCACTTGGAGCAGTACCTTCTCATTCTTACCTTCACCTGGCTCCAGCTACCAGTTGAGTGTCCCTATTAGAGAATAATCCCATTACCCTTGACATACTTTGGGTAAAAAGACACTGTGATAAAAATTGGATTTTTATATCTAGCCAGTAAACTAACCTATTCTCACCAGCATTTTGGATGACCATAATCTGAGAGCATGGATTGGAATTATAGCAATGTCTGAATACTAAAATGATTTTCATGTAATTGAACTGAAATGCAGATGTACCTTGTTTCACAAAAGTGTGTGTGAAGAATGTTTGTGAATGAAGTCATGTTGTAAACCCATTAGCGGGGGCACCTGGGTGGCTCAGTCAGTTAAGCGTCTGCCTTCAGCTCAGGCCCTGATCGGGATCAAGCCCCAAGTGGGGCTTCCTGCTCAGTAAGGAGTCTGCTACTCCCTCTCTGTCTGCTTTTCCCCTGCTTGTGTTCACTCTCTCACTCTCTCTTTCTCTCTCAAATAAATAAAATCTTTTTAAAAAAATAGAAACAACTAAGGGAGCTTTGTTATTTAAAGAAATACTGTAATAAATTTTCTAACAAAGGAAGAATGCCCCCAGTTTACATCTTGTGCAGATCTTTTTTCATATGTCTGTTTTGTGTAAGGTAAAGTATACTTGTATAAGGACAGTATCCAAAAGGGAGATGGGGGGCTTGTATAGGATGGGAGGAATTAGGTCAGCTATTGATGTGGAGGTCTGAGAGTAGATAAATTTTCAATATATTTGGCCTATCGATTATGGAGAGGTAGTCTTCTTGGGCTCCTTCTAACATTCACTTCTCATTTGTACACTAGATCGAGCGGTTGGAAGTAAGCAGCCTCGCCCAGACTTCCAGTGCAGTAGCCTCCAGCACCGATGGCAGCATCCACACAGACTCTGTGGATGGAACACCAGACCCTCAGCGCACAAAGGCTGCGATTGCTCACCTGCAGCAGAAAATCCTGAAGCTCACAGAACAGATCAAGATTGCACAAACAGCCAGGGACGACAACGTTGCTGAGTACTTAAAGCTTGCCAACAGTGCAGACAAGCAGCAGGCTGCCCGCATCAAGCAGGTCTTTGAGAAGAAGAACCAGAAATCTGCCCAAACCATCCTCCAGCTACAAAAGAAGCTTGAGCACTACCACAGAAAGCTCCGAGAGGTGGAGCAGAATGGGATTCCCCGGCAGCCGAAGGATGTCTTCAGGGACATGCACCAGGGTCTGAAGGATGTGGGAGCAAAGGTGACTGGCTTCAGCGAAGGTGTGGTGGACAGTGTCAAAGGTGGACTTTCTAGCTTCTCCCAGGCGACCCATTCTGCAGCAGGGGCTGTAGTCTCAAAACCCAGAGAGATTGCCTCACTAATTCGGAATAAATTTGGCAGTGCAGACAATATCCCTAACCTGAAGGACTCTTTAGAGGAAGGGCAAGTGGATGATGGGGGAAAGGGTTTGGGGGTGATTTCAAACTTTCAGTCAAGCCCAAAATATGGTAGTGAGGAAGACTGTTCTAGTGCCACTTCAGGCTCAGTGGGAGCCAACAGCACCACTGGAGGCATTGCTGTAGGAGCGTCCAGCTCCAAAACAAACACCCTGGACATGCAGAGCTCAGGATTTGATGCACTACTACATGAGATCCAGGAGATCCGGGAAACACAGGCCAGACTAGAGGAATCCTTTGAGACTCTCAAGGAACATTATCAGAGAGACTATTCATTAATAATGCAGGCCTTACAAGAGGAGCGATATAGGTAAGTTATATGGAATTAAAATTCTGAATTATTTCTTTTGCAGTTCCCTTGCCTTTGGCTCTGGGGAGGTGGCTTTAAAAGCTCTGTGTAGAGTGTCTTTTTATAGCATCCAGAGCACTTTAGACATGTCATACGACACCTGCATAGTTCTATCACAGAGAGCAAAATAGAGGCACCGCAAAGTTAAATGACTCCTGGGATCATACACCAAGGAAGCACTGGGAGTCAGGGGATGACGATTACTGTAGCTCTCCAATCTTCCATTGCACTTTAGGACTTTGACATGAAGCCCAAGCTCTCTAAGGCATCCCACCTATTTATTTGTAATCACAGAACCACAAATCATTGCAACCTATAACTATACTACACTGACTTCAAAAGATCTATAACCTTCTGAACTCCAAGAAATCTAAGAAGAATCAAAGATTTAGCCTGGCTAAAAAGTAATGAGCACTGTAGGTATTTGACCTTAAGCACACTTATGTGGGCAATTGGTGTAGAGAGATTAGACTGAAAGTAGATCCAGATAAGCACATCTGTTACTTTGTTATAAATTGGCAAATGTTTGAATGGGCATGGACTTAAACATGAAATGTTTCAATAGTAGTTAAAGAATTCTCAAAGGGCTAACTGTTTTGAGTCATAATCTGTGCTAAAGGTAGAGAAGCTGGTCTTCTGTTTCATATTATATTCCATATTCATGTTAGTTGTTTTCTAAACACATGTTTTTTCCCCTTGTTTCTACTCCATGCAGAGAGAAAAAATATCCCCCACAGAGTACTCATTCAGATCCAAACTGTCAGCCAGACACGGGCCACCTCACTGATAGAGATTAAGGGCCAGCTTTACAGAAGCCACAGGTTAGGGCAGGCCTTGAAAGACCTGGGTTTGGTCCTATCCCAAATACTAATTCGTCAGAATCCTCACTACTTCTGTAATATCAAGGCTTGAACAGAAGGTCTCTTAAGGTCCGTTTCACCTCTTTAAAAAAAACAGTGATTTTTTTCTTAAGTTTGTTTTATGAGGTAATCTCAGGGCTTGAAATAAATTGTTCATGTGTATCCATTAACCTCTGAGAGAAGTGACAGTAGCGTGCTGTTTCCAGATGGTGAAAATAGTAGTAATTCAGCCCTGCCTCTTTATTCTTCTGTCATTCAATTCTAACGAGACTTAAAAGGAGAAGAAAAAGTGAGTGTGGGAGAGAGAAATGAAGTTCTAAAAGCAAACATATTACTATTTATTATATCAGTGTTCTGTATATTCTTTCATGTACTTAAAAGATAATATCTAAAGTTGTGAACAATCTAACAAATACTCAAATGGACTCTAAAAATAAAACACCTGATCTTTTGTAAAGCATGAAAGCTAACTGCCAGGTTCAAATACTAGTTCTGCCACTTGCTAACCTTGAAAACCTTCTAAAACTCTTGAAGTCTTGGTTTCCTCATCTATAACGTAGGAGTAGTAACAGTCCTTCCTAAAGTTATTGTGACAGCGAAATGGAACGATTTATGTAAAGCACATAGTTCAGTGCCTGCTCCTGTGACTGTTCAATTGATGTTAGGTAGCAGCTGCTACTGCTGCTATCAGAGGGGACCCCTCAACGTGGAGACCCAGGCCTCCCATAGTCAGGTGCTCAGAAAAAACAAAAAACAAACCAAAAACCCAACTGCCTGCTTTGACCCCTTTACTTTGAATGGATAGTTAAAAACATCCCAGTTTTTTAAATTCTTTCAGAGGTTAAAATTCATAGAGAGCTCATTATGTCTTCAAGTCAGATGTAGACCAATACGAGAAAATCAGAGAGGAAAAACGGGTCTCCCAAGGCCCACCTTTGTACCAATTTAAAATAATCCAGGACAGGACAGAACTTTTAGCTGGTAATTATCACCTCATTATAAGAATCAAGTCCAAACCACTTGTGAGGTCATGAGAAGTGCATTTCTTTCATTGCATTTTGGGTTCTCTGTAGTGAGTGAATGATTAGTTTTATGGAATAGAGAATAAAGAAAACTTAAGAATTTTCAAAAACAGAGGTAAAACTTGGAGAGCCAGGGAAGACATAGTATAATGTGTAATCTGACTTTTGTCGTATCACTTAAACTTCAGAATTATCTTTCCTTAAAGTGGAATCTTGAAGAAAGAAAGCCTTTAAAGGCACCAGAAATGTCACAGCTGCTTCACTCAGCTATTTTGTTGCACCAGTGTTTCCATGTATAGAGCAGTTAGAAATTTCTCCTCTGTTACATGTTTTTAACCAGTAAATATACTTAATTTTGTTAATCTCTGAACCATTTCATATAAGTTAAGTTTTCCCACACATTGAAGCTTATTCTTAAGCATCAAAAGTTTTCTTTTGCATTTTAAGCATTTTTAGAGAATGTCTTTACCTTTTTTTTTTTCTTAAGAATTTATTTATTTGACAGAGAGTGAAAGAAGGAGAGAGAGCACAAGCAGGGGGAGCAGCAGAGGGAGAGGGGGAAGCAGGCTCCCTGCTCAGCAGGGAGCCCGATGCAGGACTTGATCCCAGGACCCCGAGATCATGACCTGAGCTGAAGGCAGAGGCTTACCCCACTGAGCCACCCAGGCACCCCTACCTTCTTTTAATAGAGTAACACACTGAACCTTAACTTGATTGGAAATAGTATAGAACAGTGGTGTTCGAGCTCAGTGATGCTGTCAGGTAAGTGAGAGTGGTATGATGATGTGCCTGTGCAGTAAACAGTCCAAGACAGCTTGCTCTTTAAAGTTCTTTTGTCTGGTTTTTATAAAATTTATTGTTTTTCCTTTCCCTATCTCCACACTGTTACTGAGCTGCCTGTAACAGCCTCTCTTTACTAATTTCTATTTGAGCTCTGTTGTAGGTTTGGCTTTTTGTCTAAGAAGAAAGTAGGCTAGCTAGGGATGGACTTAAGGGATTCTTCTGTGACCTAGAACCAGTTGAAGCATACATGGCCACTCTAGATCCATTTCAGTTTATTTTCTTTGCTTTAGTTGATTTTACTGATATGTGAGTTGAAAGGAGGCAGGCTGTGTACAGTGTTGCTGCTTGTTATTTAAATGAGGTGGAGGAAAACACTACCACTCAGCGTTGATTTAACTCCTACGGTGTGCATAATGCTAGATACCTTACATCTATTTGCTAATCCTCACGGACTGTATTTTCCTCATTCTACAGGTAAGGAAATGATGGAGGCCCAGTGAGGTTTTATATTTTGCCAAAAGGTTACTTAGTAAGTGGTAAAGCCAGGAATAATGTGAATCCAAATCCAGCAGTTTTTTGTTTTGTTTTGTTTTTATTTCAGGACAGGGTTTTTCCCCCAGGCTCAACCCAGAAACCTGTTATGATCTAAAGACTATAGTCTAGCTGAAGTCTGTTTGATTGAAAGACTAGCCTATAGTCTAGCTTTAGGAACCATTAACTGCATCGAGTACTGGGCCATTTCCAGGTCAAAGTGTGTTTCGCTAAAAGCTGAATCACTGTTCCTAACGTATTTTATAAAATTCTGAATGCGAAAAAAAAAAAAATCTACAACTGCACAAACTCTGGAAGGTTTCCTACAGCTATGTAGGTAATAGGGGAAATCTACTAAGGAAACTTTCACTACCACCCTTATTTCCCGCTTTGCAGAGTCCCTTTTCAGTACTGTCACTCACTTAATGTCCTTCCTATTGCTCTCTACCCATGAGTAAGGCCAAGTTAAGATTTTTACCCAAGACCATCTACTTACTCTGAAGAAACATTCAGAAGCCTGTGGAGTACAGTCTCTCTCTTCACCCCCATAAACTGTGCCATGGCTGAGTAAGTCTTCAGCACCCACATGCATTCAGCCCAGGAAGCCGCTGTAACAGCTTGATTGTGAGCTCCACCTCAACCTTTGATCAGGAACTAGGTATTTAGTCTTTGAGTTGTTTGTTGGGTTCTCAGATATGAGTGAGAGCATGTATTTTGGGAAAGAAGGATGCAAGGTTTAGACAGTTTTTCTAGTGATGAGATTGTGCTGACTTGTGTAGGTAGTCTGTACATTCCATTAAAGTATTATCACAGGTTTATTAGTAGAACCTGTGTTCATGTAGTACTCCGGGGATAGAAGGGCCCTTCAATATCTAGTTTCATCTCATTGTACACGTGAGTACACCGAGGCCCAGAAAGATAAAGTGATTTTGCCAAGTCACACAGTAAAATTGTTAACATATATTTAATCTGCTAAAAACTGGAACACTGGTCCTGTTCCCATAGGATGTATAATATATTACTGAACTACCAGAGGAAAAAGTTGAGCTGTGGCAGAATGTATTGAAAATAGGAGAGAACTAGGAAAACATTTGTTGACAGTTTTACAGGTTCCTGTTGTAGTTTTTGCCTTCAGGGATCTGGCTGGGAGTCCTACTCCGTGGCTACCCGTGTGTGGCCGTGTCAGGTAGGCAGGCTAAAAACCCTCCACCTGGGGCGCCTGGGTGGCTCAGTGGATTAAGCTGCTGCCTTCGGCTCGGGTCATGATCTCGGGGTCCTGGGATCGGGCCCCGCATCGGGCTCTCTGCTCAGCGGGAGCCTGCTTCCTCCTCTCTCTCTGCCTGCCTCTCTGCCTACTTGTGATCTCTCTCTCTGTCAAATAAATAAATAAAATCTTTAAAAAAAAAAAAAAAAACCTCCACCTGATGAGCAGTGTGCCATTTTAAAAGCTTCTGTTTTAAGGGGATTACTGTCCTTTGGAAATCGGCTTCTGATACTGTTTGTATTAAGCCCAGGGATATTTTAAGTTGCCCTGAGTCGTAAGAGCAAACATATGGAAGAAGGCAGTCACCAGAGTAGCTGTCACATGCAGCACGCCTTAGGTAGCTAGGCTAACGCAGTTAGGTGCAGGCCATTGGAGTTTTAACTAAACAAATGATCAGTTCAATACTATTTTATTTTACCATCACTAGACGTTAGAAAAATATCAGGGCGCCTGGGTGGCTCAGTCGGTTAAACGACTGTCTTTGGCTCGGGTCATGATCCTGGAGTGCTGTGATCGAGTCCTGCTTTAGGCTCCCAGCTCTGTGGGGAGTCTGCTTCTCCCTCTGACCTTCTCCCCTCTCATGCTCGCTCTCTCTCTCTCAAATAAATAAATAAAATCTTAAAAAAAAAAAAAAAAGAAAAATATCACCAGAGACAGCTATTTTGGCCCCTTTATTCCAGGTATTAGACCTGTGTCAATTATAAGTTGATCTGAGAGTTTCCAGGGTATATGTAGACTAGGTTTGGACAATGAGTTTGAAATAGAAACTTGAGAATATTGGATCAAATTAGCTCCTATAGAGAAATAAAGCCCAATTGAGATACGTTCTTGGGAAAAGTTAAGACCTTCCATAAAAGAGATTTACAGATGTGCTCTTCCCAACTTAGCCACTGAAAAGTTAAAGGAGGAAGAATGGAAGGGAAGATGAGGAGAGGGAGAGAAAACTTATTCACTTCAGTAAGTGATAGAGGTTAGACAAACCTGCATTCACTTGCCAGCTCTTTTGTATGACTGTATGTAATTCCTCTGAGCCTCAGTTTCCTCTATAAAAACAAGATAATGATATATACTATACAGGGTTGTTGAGATTATTAAAGGAGATAATAATGTATGTGAAGCACCTAGTATGGTGTGTAGTGTGACAGGATATTGGAACTCTGTCATTACCCAAACCATAAGAGACTCAATCTCACAAAACAGACTGAGGGTTGCTGCGGGGAGGGGGGTATGGACATTGGGGAGGGTATGTGGTATGAGGGTATGTGCTACAGTGAGTGCTGTGAAGTGTGTAAGCCTGACGATTCACAGACCTGTATTCCTGGGGCAAATAATACATTATATGTTAATAAAAAAAATTTGAAAAAAGAAATCTGTCATTACCAAGTTTTCGGATTGCCTAGAAACCTCCCTGCCCCAGCTTTTATTTATTCCCTCCATGCTATAGGCATCTGCTGTTTCTTGTCTTTAAGGTAACGCACTGCCTACCCCGAACGTTTCAGGGACTGATTCTGTGCTTTTTCCTTTCCGACTACAGGTTAGTTCAGTGTTTCCTAGCCTCTTTTCAGGCTTCAACACAAATGAAGTAACAAAAGGTAAAGAGGGAACATCCACTTTCCCCAGTTCAGCCAGGAATATATTCAGGTTCCCACCACATGTCATACCCCTACGCCAGCTGTGTCTGTCCTAGTCAAACCCTGGCAGAAGTTACCTCAGGTCCCTGTTGGTGTTAGCCCTGGGATCTGGTTCTTCCTGTTTCTCTCATTACCCACTCTACAAGATTCTTCAGCCATCCTGTCCTACTGACCTATTGCCCAATTAGGGAAGCACACTTCCCTATCCCGGCTCTGAGAGATGGCTCCGAACTTTTGAGCCACACCCAAAGAGTGATGCGCTAGGTGAAACATTCCCAGCCTGACACTCATCCAGTTTCTCATTCATCAGGAATTTGACACAAAAGAGCCTTGGCTTATCTTCAACTAAGGTGACTACTGTGTTGACCCTCCAGTGGCTGAAACATTTTTATTAATTTACTTATTAATTGTTTACCTACAACAAAATCTAGATGTCTTTTTATATTTTGTAAATAGAGCACATTTTGCTTGGGGATGGGGGATGGATTTCACATGCCAAAATATGACATAACCTATACTGAAAAAAGATCTCACAGTCTTAAGGCTTTCTGTTCACTAATAGTTAAACTCAAACCGTATTCAAGTGTCTGAGTTTTCTTTGAGTTGTAACGATTTGGGAAGGACTTTTGAGTAAGAAATCTCCAAATGAGAGTATTAATCTTATAATCTTATATTCCTCTGTGATCCAGCTGGAGTCTCATGGAAAGCACGTGCCAAAATCATATACTTGTAGGACCAAGAATTGCCCCCCCCCACTTCATGTCCAGAGAGCTCTGATTAGCATCATATCAAGAGATTAAAATCCCTTAGAGTTCTTGATTTTAAAAAAACACATGTGGGGGCGCCTGGGTGGCTCAATGGGTTAAAGCCTCTGCCTTTGGCTCAGGTCATGATTCCAGGGTCCTGGGATCGAGCCTGGAGTCAGGCTCTCTGCTCAGCAGGGAGCCTGCTTCCCCCCCTCTCTCTCAGCCTGCCTCTCTGCCTACTTGTGATCTCTGTCAAATGAATAAATAAAATCTTTAAAAAAAAATTTTTTTCTAAATCACATGTGAAAGACTGTACACAGTCTTCCCCACCCCCACTCTTGATTTGATACTAATATTTAATGAGAGGACAGATGTGTTCTTTGAATTCCCTGGGTATTTTACTTCCCTATTTTAGGATTTAGGTAGGAAGTAAACACTAGCAAGTAAAGTAAAAGAGATTATAATATTAATAATGGGAGTAGTGGGAAGTCAATAGGAACTGGAGTAATGGGTATTTTCTTCCTTTTGTTGTTGTTTACATTTTGCATTTGATTAGGGGTATAGAAACAGTAAGTTTTTTTAAAAGCCAATAAGAAAAGAAATCTAGAAACAGGAAGCATGAACCAAGTATTTAGGATTCTCAGTACACGTCATTAACCTAGTAAGGGGAAGTTACTGCATCTTTCTCAGCCTCCCATTTCTTAATTAGAAATTGAAGTACCTCCCAGGGACAAGGATTAATGTAGAAATCTCATGAATCAGAGGCAGATGCCACACATAAAAAGGCATGGGGTGTGGGGGTGGGTGGTTATGGCTTTTGTTATTATTGGTGTTAGTGTTTTGGTACTTTGATGTTTACAGTAATTAACTAAATGTAGATTGAACCCTAAATTCCTCCCCCACATGCACTCCTCCACCCAAAATGACATTACATCATCTTTACCGGGCTCTTTGTGTTAGCCTGATTTCAGACCATAATTTCACATGTAGGTTATGTACACCACATAAAAATGACTGATGGCACTGAAAAATGTTTGATTGGAAATTGCTAAGCTTGATCAGGTTTGTGCTTTCAAATTGTGGGTTGTGAGGTTGTGAAAAGAGATAAGAAGCAAAAAAATTCCATGACCTGGGTGAACAAATCAGCAAAAGTGTTTCAGTAATGACAGGCCCAGTAAAGATCTTTAAGGTGCTGAGGCAACCCAGAAGACCTACATTCCAAGCACCAAGGGCATCTTGCCAACCTCTTTGTTCATCATATTTTACAAAAGCCTCAAAGTTTAAGACTTTCTTGGTTTTCTCCCCGATGTTTCCTGCAGATTGGAGGCGCTTACTGTGGTAACCCAAACACACCTGTGTAAGTGTGGGGGCACCTGGCTGGCTCAGCTGGTAGATAGGCAACTCTTGATAGCAGGGTCGTGAGTCTGAGCCCCAAGTTGGGTGTAGAGCCTACTTTAAAAAAAAAAAAAAAGTGTGTAAGCGTAATAGGGTTTCAGCTACACAATAACAGCTGTGACTTTTCTGTTCTTTCAGAAAGTCATCATTCTCCAGGTAATTCTTATGACTTGAAGAGGAAAGCAAATGCTAGTAGTTATTAGTTGGCGAATTAATGGGGCTGTTTCTACCGGACCCATTGTGGGTCTTGCTTCACCCTTGAGTTCTGCAGCTTTATGTCACCTTGGCAAGTCTCCTAACCTGTTGGTCTGTTTTCATCTGCAGGGAAATGGAGCGCATTCTGCTTGCCCAAATGCTATTTCACTATTTTAAGTACTATCTCTGGGAACAACAGTGAATTTTTCATTTGGGAAGATTCTCAGCTTGAGGAAATCTTGCTGTTAATTTCTCATGTAACCATGAGTAAATTATTCAGTCTCTGAAGGACTTCATTTTCCACAGGAGCATAGTGAGGATTAGCAGTTTCTATTCAGCTCTCTCCAGAGATTTGCAAAGATCAGATGAAATTTATTTGAGATACTTTCCCTCTCACACATACAAAACACATACCATGAAAGGAAGGTAGGTAGGACAGTTTCATCAATTTAAAGGAAAGCTTGGAACAGACCAGTGAATGGACTTAGTTATTTGGCAAACTTGAGTCAGGGAAATAGCAGGAACCCGTTTGTATGTGCTGGCCCTCCTGATGAGCAAGTAAGAAAAGAGGCTTGTGCCTCTCTTGTCCTTTCTGAGAAGGACAGAATATGTACCCAGAAAACCCATTTGTGAGATGTCAGGAGAAACTTAGTATACTGGAACAGTGAAGATTTTAGAAAATGTAAAATTGCGGATATAGTGATAGATGAAGAAGTAGAGGATTAGAGGAGGAAAAAAGTCAGAAGGAGGAAGCCTTGAATGTTGGAGCCAAGGGATTTGTCCTATAGAATTACACGGGGGAACTACTTCCTGTTGCTGAATGCAGGTAGCAGAGGTAATGCAGGGAAGGGAGTAGCTTGTTTTTGTGGCTCCAGAGACTGTGGGGTGAGAATTACAATTAGCTAGGTTTTAGTTCAGTCTTAAAAAGAATTTCTCTAATAGTGAAAAACACTGCCTTAAGAAAAATGAAACCCTGCCGCTTGAGGTATTCAGTGCTTGTCAGGGATTTCATAGAAATAATTACTCAGTTGAAAGAGATGTAACTAGAGTTCTAAGATCTTTTCTAACCTCCCGAGTTTAAGATTCCTTCTTTTAAGGGAAGCTATGTTATCTTTCAAACAATACTTCACAGCATACTGATTTTAACAGCTCTAGATGTATAGGGAGCTATATGATAGTGATAATCTTGGAGACCTGTAAAACCGAGTGTGAGATATTTGGATTTATTGTACAGTTAGCGCAGTGATGTGGACTGCAATGAGCCTAAAATGAGATTAAGGCCATGAATTAGTCACCACAGGAAATAGTTGGCTGGCTAAAAAGTTTTTCAAATTGCCCATGAATTCCTTTCAGGGAGCATGTTTTCAAGTGATGCCTTCTCTTAAGTAGAAACATTTTCAAAAAGACCTTTATGTGGGATTCCTGGATGGCTCAGTCTGTTGGGTGTCTGTCTTCTGCTTGGGTCATGATCCCAGGGTTCTGGGATCAAGTTCTAGGTCCCGTTCCTTGCTCAGCAGGGAGTCTGCTTCTCCCTCTGCCTGCCACTCCCCCTGCTTTTTCTCTCTCTCTTTCTGATAAATAAATAAGTAAAACAGAAAGAGAGAGGAAGGAAGGAAGGAAGGAAAGGGCCATTATGTTTGGGTACATTGTGAAGATGGAAAGGAGAAAAAACTGATATTTTTAAACAATGCTTTTGTGTTGACATGAGTATAAAAGATTATTACCCTCATTTTATAGATGAAGGAACTTGCTTGGAAAAGCAAGCTAACTTAACTAACAGTTTAAGAGAGGCAGACCTAGGACTCAAACCCAAGTTTTCCTGGCTATAATAATTTTTCCCCAGTGTTTATTATAAACCTCGAATATGCTGCAAAGTTGAGAACAGTTATACAGTGAGCACTCATACCACCCACTTCTTAGATTCTACATTCTGCTGTGTTGTCTCACATATCTTTCCATCTATCCATCCTTCCTCTCATTTTTTAAAAAGATTTATTTATTTATTAGAGAGAGAGTGGGGGAAGGGGCAGAGGGAGAGCTAGAGAATCTCAAGCAGACTCCGCATTGAGCACAGAGGCCAACATGGGCTCCGTCTCACGACCCTGAGACCATGACCTGAGCCAAAATCAAGTCGGACACCTAACTGACTGAGCCACCCAGGCGCCACCTTCCTCTCATTTTGTTAATGCATTTCAAAGTAAATTGCAGACATCCATAATCTTTTTTAACAGCTTCATTGAGATATGATTTATATACCATAGAATTCACCCATTGAAAGTAAACAGATCAGGGATACCTGGGTGGCTCGGTTAGTTGGGTGTCTGCCTTCGACTCAGGTCATGATCCCAGGGTTCTGGGATCCAGCCCCATGTGGGGCTCCCTGCTCAGTGAGGAATCTGTTTCTCCCTCTGCCCCTCCCCATGCTCATTCTCTGTCTGTCTCTGTCTCAAATAAAATCTTAAAAACAATAAGAAAGTATACATATCAGTGATGTTTAGTGTATTTACAGATACATACAGCTATCCCCATAATCAGTTTTAGGGCATCTTTATTGCCCTCCAATCTTCCCATTACACCCAGATCTTGGCAATCATCAATCCTTATCTCTATAGATTTGCCTATTTGGGACATTTCATATACATGGCGTCATGCAGTTTGTGGTCCTTTCTGACCAGTGTCTCTCACTTGGAATAATGTATTCCAGATGTATACATCTGTCTTGTAGCATGTGTTATTACTTCATTTCCAACGGCTGCTCCACCTTTTATTTATTCATTCATCAGTTGATGGACATTCACTTGTTTCCACTTTTTGACCATCAAGAATAATGTTGTTGTGAATGTTTGTGTACACCTTTTTGTGTGGAAATACGTTTTAATTTCTCTTCAGTGTATACCTGGAGTGGAATTTCTGGGTGATACAGTGATTCTCTATTTAACTTTTGGAGAAACTGCCAAACTGTTTTCTAAAACTTGAGACACCATTTATATTCCTACCAGCTGTATGAGAGTTCAAATTTATCCACATCCTGCCCAACACTTTTTATTCTCCTTTTTTTGATTCTAGGTATATAGAGTTACTACATTCCTCCTCCTGTTGACTCCACCTTGACATCAGGCTCCAAACAATCATGTCACTGTAGCTTGGTCCAGCTCCCTCTGTGGCTGTATAATTTGGATCAACTATAGATTGACTCAGATTTCTTACTTACAAAAGGGAGTTTAGCTCATCTGGGCTTCTTGAGTATTTTCAAAGTGGCATCACAGTGTAGAGGTTAAAAACTTGGGTTTAAAGTCAACCATACATGGATTTGAATCTTTGCTCCCTACTTTATTTCTGTGTGCCCTTAGACAAGTCACTTTACCTCTCTGAGCTTCAGTTTCCTTATCTGTAAAGTGAAGATAATACCTACTACCCTCTTGGAGTTTTAAAAATGAATTTCGATAGGGGTGCCTAAGTGGTGCAGTCAGCTGTCTCTTGGTTTTGGTTCAGGTCATGATCTCAGGGTCCTGGGATGAAGCCTGCTTGGGGCTCCACATTCAGCACAGACCCTGCTTGAGTGTCTCTCTGCCTCTCCCCCCACCAAATAAATAAATAAGCTTAAAAAAAATTAATTTGGATATATAGTAGACACTAAATAAATGGCAGCAGCCGCTGTTACTTTTGTTTTAATGGTATGCGTGAGCCATGTTTATATCATATATTCTCCAACATTCCTGAAAGACTATACAATTATGGAACACAGGCCAAAATGTCACATGGGTCTGTTCTCATCGGCAGACTGATTGTCACCACTGCCATGCTCCCCTCCCTGCCACCCAGCATCAATCCTTAGCTTAGGGGAGCGATTTGCTTCTAGGCCCAAGCTCTTCCCTTAAATCTCAAGGGATTGAGACTTTGGAACACTCCTTTTATAAAACCTCTGTCCCATCTCTGGTAAGGAGAGAATGATGAAGTCATCAAACCCTAAAAACAGCACAGAATAGTGCACTTATTTAAATAAAATAGGATGAACCTGAAAAGGCAGTAGTATGTCAACGTATTCTTATGGTAGTTGGTAGACTTAAAATTTGATAGAAAATCAGTTCTAGAGTAGTGCCTGTTTCTGGGCACATGCCCTAGGCAGCAGATGAAGTGAAAAGAAGTCACAGAGAATACGGGCCCGAGTTACAGGTAACAGATGGAAACACTCTCTGATCTGTTCCGTCACTTCAGTAACAGAATTTCAGTGCGAGAGAAAACAATATAGATGCCTGTAAGGATAAAGGAGAACTCAGTAGGATTCAGTAATACAGTGAAGTACCTTTTAAATAAAGTAAGTAATTTTAAATAAGTAATATAGTGAAGTACCTTTTGAATAAAAATACTTGTTTCTTAGAGAAGGAATGGCGTGTAGGATATAATTATTATATAATCATTGGGAGGGAGAATATCAGTGATACTGCGGTATAAGAATTACCTTAAACAGAAAACTTCTGTGTATTCCTTAAAAGTTGGTGTGCTATATATGAGATTAAAAACAAGGAAAGGGAGGGTAGTTTTAAATGTCATCTTTATTTATTTATTTTTTTAAATACAGCGTCTCTTGAGGCGTCTGTGCTAGCATTGGGTGCGTGTTTGCCCCAGTAGTGTTCAGTAGTAGTGTATTCTCCTGTTGACCTGAGCCCTCTGTCTGACTGAGAGATTTACATTTTATTCACCACAAACTAGAGATGTGTTAATTGTTCCCTTTCCAGTCTGTTTTAATGTATAGTGTTCAACTATCCTCCTACCTACGTATCTCTGTCTGGTTCCTGGAATTCCCACACACAGCCTACCCCAGTCTATCTATCCTCTTCTCCTCTACATAACCCATATTCCTAAAACGCTGTGTTCCTCATGTCATCCCTCCCCGATCAGCAATCTGCTTTGGGCCCATTTACTTTCTGTTCCAGAAACCCAACTCCCATACCTACCTCTTAAGGCCAGATTTCCATTTTTATTTCCTGTCCTTTACCCATGTTCTTTTTCTACCTAAAATCTCTGATCTTGTCCTTAAAACTTGTTTCAATCCTGCTGGTCCTTAGGTACCCAGCCCAGGTTCTACCTTTAAGTAGATAACCTTCTCATAGGTAGCCCTAAGTGCTAGAGATACAAGATGAATTAAATGACCTGCTCCCTAGGAACTTTATCTCCTTCCGTTCTTCCTGGTTTTTTCTCAGTTATAGCTACACTGGCCTATTTTGTGTCCCTCAGACCTGCCACGCTAGTTCTCATCTTGAGAACTTGATACTTGCTATTCTTTCTGCTTTAAGATGCCCCTCCCCCACATCTTCATAAGTCCATTCGTATCCTCATTCAAGTTGCCTCTGTCATCGTTGGAGAGGACTGAACAGGGAAGAGTTCTTCTGACTATTCCAGCGTAACCAACCACCAGGCACTCTGTCATATATATACCCCTACTGATCTTCATTTTACTTCTCCATACCTGCAGTTGTCTTGGTTTTCTGCCCCCCCCAACACACATACATCTTAGCATGTAAACTGCTGAGGGCAGGCATTCTGTATTGCTTACCACACTGTATTCCCAGTACTTTGAACATACCTGGTACACAGCAGACTCTCAGTAAGTATTTGTTGACTGAGATGTCCTACTAGACACTGTGCTTGGCCATGGGGATGAAGGTCTCTGAACCATGAACATCCAGGTGAGTGACCTGTCCAGTATCAGGATAAGCTACTGGTGATGCTAGAAGGTCAGTTTTCATTTATGTGCTGTTTATCTTGTGATGAAACCTGCTTAATTGTATTCTAGTTTTTGCCTCTTCCCTCTGCTGCCCAGAACGGAGTAGGAACTCCCTCATTTATTATAAATATGCTCCAAGCTAACCAGGGCTGCTGGCATTGCTGCAAATGCTGTGTGTTGAGAAGATTGTGGAAGAGCCATGTTGCTGCTATGATATGGCCTTGTGACAAGCTGTCCATTCCAGGGACTAAGAGCTGTCCCCACTAGCATGCCCTTTTATCCCAGGCCACTGACTTAATTTCTTTGTGCTTTTGTTTTCTTCCTTTGCAGAATGGGTTTTGGGGATTATATGTGAATAATACCAGGAAAAATAAGGAATGCATAAAATTCTAACTGTCTCCCCACATTCTTAGATGTGAACGATTAGAAGAACAACTAAATGACCTAACGGAACTCCATCAGAATGAAATCTTAAACTTGAAGCAGGAGTTGGCCAGCATGGAAGAGAAAATTGCATATCAGTCCTATGAACGGGCCCGGGACATCCAGGTTAGCATGAAGGCTCGGGTTTGTAAAAGCAAAAGACTAACAACAAGTAGAATGGTGGTTGGCAGGGGACGGGGGTTGAAGGGAACGAGGGATTCTTGTTTAATGACTATAGAGTTTCGGTTTCACAAGATGGAAAGAGCTATGGAGTTGGATGGTAGTGACGGCTGCACAACATTATGAATGGATTTAATACCACTGAGCGGTACACTTAAAACAGGTTAATTAAGGCAGTAGGTTTTATGTTATGTGTCTTTTACCACAATAAAAAAAAACAAGAAAAAGAAAATACTGATGGATGCTATAACATGGATGAATCTAGGAAACATTATGCTCAGTGAAAAAAAGCCAGTCACAAAAGACCACATATTATATGATTCCATTTACATGAAATGTCCAGAACAGGCAAATCTTTGGAGACAGAAAGTAGCTGAGCAGTTGCCAGGGGCTGCAGGAAGGGGAAATAGGGACTAATAGCTAAGGGATAGGAGATTTCTTTTTGGGGTGATGAAAGTATTCTAGAATTTGATGGTAGTGATGGTTGTACACCATTATGAATTTACTAAATCCCACTGAATTGTGCACTCTAAAATGGTTAAAATTTAATGTTAGGCGTATTTTACCATAATAATGAAAAGTTTAGGAAAAAAGATGAGGACTGTAGAGTATTAAGAGAAGATTATACCAACTGTAATTTACCTACCCTTCAAATGATGTGCATTTCTTGTAAGGCTGTACCGTGTAGGGGTGGTATGCTTGCTTGTGTTCCTATGAAATGTTTTGAGGATCACAGGTCTCGGTATATAGACCACCTGCATTATTACATCTGTTGGTTACCACTTCAGGAGCTGCGCTGAGAAGACTCAGGGCCATCTTGTCTGTCTTCTACTATAGCAAAGGAGGCATTTATCCTAGTCGCCAAGTTCAAACCTTTTACAGGCACATTGCCAGGCCATTTGCGAAAATAACACATGAGGCAGTTATGTTTAAGGCTCTCTAGTTCAGCTATGAGGAAATAGAGTATGTAACTTTTTCTTACTCCAGTTGGGAAGTATTTCTAAGGGAACAGTTGCTGGTTTCACAAAGAAGTATCTTGAAATAAGCTAGTCTTAAGGAAGGGAAGTGGTCCAGGAATCTTGTATTACAGCCTAAAAGAATTAAGGGAATGTCTGGATCATTTGCCCAGCTGCCATCTTCTCCAGACTCCGGAATTCTGTTTATATTTTAGTTTTTTTCCCATGATCATTCTGGGCTGGGTAGCATTCACTGTCCATTCATTAGCTTGCTTCAGTCTGAAGTTGCCTCACCTTCATCTCAAATCACAGGAAACCAGGATGCATTGAAACCAAGACCAGAAAAACCCAGGGCTTCCACCACTGCTGAACTTTGGAGCATACCTGACCATAGCTAAGGAAATAGGTTCTGTCCTCTGAATGTTGAGGGTAAATTTCATATAAACTCACGGCTTGAAGGGAGCATATCACTTACAATGTTTGGTCTAGTGTTTGGGCATAGTGTCCCCCTTACAAAGATCAACCTTAAAAGCGGCAGTAGGGGGAGTATACTCTTATGAAGACAGATCAGAGAGCCCTTTACACTGATGTCTGTGATTCACTTGACTTAGAAAACAACAGGTAGTGCATGCAAGGAGGTCCAGAGGATGTTCACTATGTCATTGTTACAGTGAAAGAGTTGAAAGTAACCTAAATCTCTCCAGCAGGGACCTGGCTTAATAAACTGTGACATTTATATCTGTACTACAAAATGCTACATAGCAATTAAAAAGAATGAGGTAAATCTCTACACATTGACTTGGAAAGGATCGGCAGGACCCACTGTTGAGTGAAAAAAAAGACTTATGCATTAGTTCCTATAGTATGATACTATTTATATTAAGATAAGTTAAAAATAATTCCATACGTTTCCCTAGGCTTAAATATGTATGTATTTAAACATAGCTGAAAGAATGAACACATGTCAAAGTGCCAGTATTACTTCAAGGCCAAGACCTGGCCTTAAGGAAAATACCAAGAGAGACTATATATCCTCCTTGAAATGTTGAGCAAGTACGCTTGTCCTGTGCAATTAAATTAGTAATTTTTAAATGGAAAAATAATCATATACTAGAGGTCTTGTTATTAAAATGTTCAAGACCAATTCCAAATGTGGCTACTACTTCCTATGAGCCATCCTATGAGGAATGCAATGGAGGGCAGTTTAGGTGAATAATCATTGCTGGAATAATGACTTACACATTGAGCCTTTCGTATTCAAGACTCTCACATATTTAAAATCATTGGCATAGTGCTCGCTTCGGCAGCACATATACTAAGATCATTGGCATAGCTCAAGATGCGTCTGGCTTGCCCAAAGTGCATGTCATCTATTCAGAGTAGTGTAAGCAGAAGGCTTAACTATTCCCTGTTCTGGCCCACAGGAGGCCCTGGAGGCGTGCCAGACCCGCATCTCCAAGATGGAACTGCAGCAGCAGCAGCAGCAGGTGGTACAGCTGGAAGGGCTGGAGAATGCAACTGCCCGGAACCTTCTGGGCAAGCTCATCAACATCCTTCTGGCAGTCATGGCGGTCCTTTTGGTCTTTGTCTCCACGGTAGCCAACTGCGTGGTTCCTCTCATGAAGACTCGCAACAGGACGTTCAGCACTTTATTCCTTGTGGTTTTCATTGCCTTTCTCTGGAAGCACTGGGATGCCCTCTTCAGCTATGTGGAACGGTTCTTCTCCTCCCCCAGATGATGCTGGCACAAGAAGGCAGTGCTCCCCTACCCTCTGGCGAGTGCATGCAGCGAAGAATTAGACAGCAACTTACCTACTCTGAAGTTTTCTACAACAAGAGTTGAGTGAATCTGTTTACATTTAGAATAATGTTTTTTTCTTCAAGAGACGCAATTGCAATAGTATTTTTTAGATTTTATCCAAGAAGTTTTTTGGGCAAAAATCTTGGATCATTTTTATGTAGCATGATTTTCCTTGGGATGCAAATCTTAAACAGTCCTTTAATATGAACCAACAATCTGGAGCACACTGAAGGGCATTCTAAATTGTGGCTTGAAGGACTGCACTAAAACCCACTAAAAAGACGCAAAAACCTGATTAGGGGAAACCAGTTAAACCTAACACCCTGCCTCGTCTGGGCTCACCACCACCTCTCCCCCTCCCAGACTAACTTTACTGTGAAATCCTGCCACATTCCATGTCTGAATTTTTGGATTCAGGGTGGATTGTCCTTGTCCGTGGAAGAACACATGGATCTCTCCCTGGCTTTCTCACCCAAGTTGGCCACTCATGCTAACCCTGGAAGTATGATCACTTTTGAACCTGGTCCCTTAACCTTTGCTAGGATACGAAAGTGAGAGCATCATGCCCCCAAAGGATCACTGCAAAGCCCTACTACAGTATTTTGAAGTAGCCCTCTAAATACTTAATTTGAAGCAAAATCCCTTGGCCGCACTTTTAAGGTTTTTTTAAATATGTGTATAGTCACCAACTTAAAAAAAAACAAAAAATCCGAACAGCATACTTGAAGAATGTAATACTCAAACTCTCAGTGCTTCCTTATGGTTTCTAATAGGATTTTTTATTATTGTTAATTATTATTATTGGGTTTTTTTGGAAAGGGTTGGGAGGGTCTTTTATTTTTCCTTTGAAATAAAGAAGTGATGTTTTTAAATGAAGAAATGTGTGGATATTTAAGTGTGCTGCTCCCTCTTGTCTTGAAACAGTTTGAGTAAGGGAAGACTTGCTATAAATGCTTTCCTCTGAAGCCCTGGTTTTGAGATGCAGCGTAGACTTCCTCCTCTGGCTGCTGCTGCTCTTTGGTGTCCGCCACCCCCACCCACCACTTCATGGGCTTGGCTTGGTTGGAGAGGAAAGGGGTGTGCAGGGAGAGGAGGAGACTGTTTCACAAACCAGCATGATAGGATAGAGATTTTTTTGCCCCAAGAAAATGTTCACCCAGTGACTACGGACTGGGATCGGTTGTCTTGAGGAAGAATTGAGACTATATTATGAGAGTCATACATAATTCCTTGTGTTTCCTTAATTTATTTTTAACACCCCCTGATTACTGAAACCAAAGTGATGTGGAATCTTCTGTCTGCATTTTGGCCCCAGCATCCTTAATTACAAAGCTTTATTCTGTCTGCCTGAGAGAATCAACCGAAGGTGATTCTCCCAAAAGAACAGAAAAGGATCTGTCAGGTTAGAAGGACCCAAGTTTGGGTGTAAAATGTTATCCACTTCCTGTTATCTAGACTGACTGACTAACATACCTATGCTCAGTGGACTTTTATAGACAGTTTAGGAAAAAACGACTGAGCCTTCTTCCCCTGGTAGAACCAGTTCTATCAGGATGGAACTGGGCTTTTAGGGCATATCTAGAAAGCTTGGTTAATCTTTTCATATTCATAGTATTGAATCCCAAATGCTGTTCCCTCTTGGCCTCAGTTCTGTGCAACCAAGTGATGAGCAAGGGGCACATAATAGCCCTGAAGAGAATAGCAAAGCGTGCTTTGCCTATTCTTCCCACACCAGGAAATTCTTTTGGAACTAGATTAGCATTGCCTTCTCTCTCTGAGGGGATGGTTTACATGACAGCTCCAGCCTCCGGTGGCTTTGGCAGGCTGGCCTTCTCAGAGTCAGCATGTTGTTTCCATAATCATTTTGATATTTTAACTCAGGTACCCCAATCTTCACTCCATCCCCAGATGATTGTAGTACAACCTGTTAGCTCTGTTGACCTCTCAAAATTACTGCCCAGAGCAGGGACCACAGGGATGAATTTTCTATTAAAAAATAATTGGAACCAATTCACGTTCAGGCCAAAAACAAATTGTTCCCATGCCTATGTTTTTAAATGCTAACTTTGCCTAAAAATACTGCAGTGACTTTAGGCAGGAGTGCCAAAGGACACCGTGACCTTGTCAAACTAGCATAGTTTCTCCTAACCTTCTCCTCTAGCTTAATCACTCAAGTATGGAAGAGAGCCCCACAAAGTTATCAAACAGAGGCTGTGGCCACCATCCTCTAGTTTTTCTAAGAACCTTTGAGTCCCCTAAACTGTGTAGAGGCTACTAAGTTTTGTGGGCACTAGAAGTCACTGTGATAGATGGATTGAAATTGTTTCTATTTGCCATGGGACAATTTCTATCAAAGGAAGGTTTACGCCTCTGGACAGCCCCCTGAGCTCCCAGCCAATCAGGCCCGTGCTAACTGTCCACCATCCTCTCTCAAACTGTCTTAGGAATGAGCTTCAGGCTAGGTCAGTCACAGTAATGGCTTTCTAGCTGTCTTGTCCCTTGATTCTTCACCAGGCCCAACAGCTGTCTGCATTTAATGCTATTTGTAACCATGCATCTGTTTTCATGCCTTCCCCCACTTCCCGCTGCCCACACCTGTTGCCTTTGTGTTTCTTTGCACTGTGGCTGTTCCCAAATTCTGGTCTAGTCGAAGCTCTTCTATAATCTCACTCTAATGGTTGTTTAACAATTGTTCTGTGAGTGGTAATTTCCCCTTGCTTTAATGCTTCTTCTCTTTTAAAGACTACGTGCATTCCCTTTGAAATGAAGCATTCCTGGATTACTTGTTAGTGCTGGTGCTTGAGGCTGGCTGTGGTAGCCTGGGTGACTCTTGTTCAGGTTGTGAAACTAACATTTTACCTTTTTTATGATTCAATTGAAGGGCACTTCTGTCTGCTCCAATTTCAATTCCTTGGTATATACTCAGTGCATCCTAGCAAGGAAGGCTTTCTACTCCACTGGCTCCCTAAGAAGAAAAAGTAGGTTAAATTTTACACTTCGTTGACTGGGGTCTCCTTCCTCCCCGGTCCCTCGCCACCCAACTGAGGTAAAAATCTGATACCAAGGAAAACACTGGGATCAAGCCTTCCTTGCTAGCCATGCCCTAATACTGAGCATATTTTTATGTGGTCTTCACTGCATTTGGTTTTGTTTCTGACTTCATATTCCTTTGAGGTACAGTCAGATGAAATGCTGAATTCCATGTAAGTTCCAGTGAGGAGCTGCCTTTCAGCTTTGGGAAATATGCATCCAAAACAAAACCAAATATTATCATTGGCAAATTGACACAGGCAAAATTTATGGTTCCCACCCCCAAATGAAACTGGGGATTTTGAACGTGGCTCTAAGAGTTAACATTTCTGTGTGTTGTGTATGCTAGGTGATACCCTCAGTAGGACTGACTACTAGACTGTAAGTGTGTTTTATCAAAGTGTGTCAGAATAAAAACTCACTTGCACGAATTGAAAAGTACAGAAATGACACTTGTGAACGCGTGAACGTTAACACTGTAGTTGATAGATCTTAAGCTGCTAATTGTTGAGAGAGAATCACATTTATTGTTTTGTCTGGTCGCTGCATATTCTCAGCAGCACTTGTACTGTACATACAAATTGAAATAAAGACCTCAGCTATTAACGAGGTGGTTGGACTCGGGTTTATTTTCCTCCTTATTTTTGCATATTCAGTTTCCATGACAAGTTTGTCAGTCTGAAAACTTTCCATTAGTTTGCACATTAGAAACTGTGTGTGTGTGTGCGTCAGTATCTTGAAACCATAGTGATAGCTGGGTGACTGTCACTGTCTCCCAGGATTTTATACCCATCGTTTCAGATTGTCACTTTGCCACAATTCCTTTCAACTGGTAGGTAAGACTGCCTTTTAGTTCTTTGGAGGGAGTTTTTTAGAGGTATACCCCCACCTCAGATTCATCTCACAACCCCAAGTGGATATAATAATCCCTGCCTCCCCTTTTCTTATTATTGAAATATAGTTGACCCACAATGTCACATTAGTTTTATGTACACAACAGTGATTCGACAAGTGTGTATGTTATGCTATGCTTACAAGTGTAGCTACCAACTGTCACCGTACAATGCTGTTACAGTACCATTGATTATATTCCCTAATCCCTGTCCATTCTCACAAGGCTTTGTTAATAAACAAATGTTATGGCGGGTATATAGATACACTTTGTAAAACATTTGACATCTGAAGTTCTAGATACATGTAGGGGTTGTTATGTAGTCAAATCCCATCTATGGCTTTGTTCCAGGGGTAGTAATTTTTTTTTTAAGTAATACCTGTGCCCAGTTGGGGGCTCGAACCCACAACCCTGAGATCAAGAGTCACATGCTCTACTGACTGAACCAGCCCTAGGGGTAGTCATTTTTAATATGGTTTCTCCTTGATGATCTCTGGAAAGCCCCAGGAAATCCAGAGGCTCTCATCTTGCCTTTCTTTGACAGGATATCAAGCAGGGACCTGATGACTTGGTTCTTCATCATAACTACAATTTGAATGTTGAGAAATTTGGGCCCACGCTTCTGGCTTACTAGCTCTGCCTCCGACCCCGTCTGTACTTAGAGATACCATTCCCACCTTGATCCTACCTAGTGGGTGTTGTGAAAATAAAAAGAGCCTCTGTGAAAGCTTTTTTTTTTTTTTTTTGAAGATTTTATGTATTTATTTGACAGAGATCACAAGTAGGCAGAGAGGCAGGCAGAGAGAGAGGGGAGGGAAGCAGGCTCCCTGCTGAGCAGAGAGCCCAATGCAGGGCTCCATCCCAGGACCTTGGGATAATGACCTGAGCCAAAGGCAGAGGCCCAACCCACTGAGCCACCCAGGTGCCCCCTGTGAAAGCTTTTTAAATCACAGTAAGAATGCCCTAAATTTCTTGAAATGTGGACCAGGCTGCCATGTACAGATGTGCAGGTTGTACATTGCCCAACACTATAGTAGGCTACACTGTGAACAATATATCCAAGTGTTACGCAGTGCCTAATGGTACAAAAAGCAGACCTGATTATAATAATTTTATAATATATAATAATCTCAAAGCCTGCTTTATTTTCATTCATTAAGAATTTGAGAGAGTGGAAGGCTCTCTAAGCAGATCTAAGAAGCTGTTGTGAAAACAGACTGGGGAGACACGTGAGGCTATGGCCAACCAGAAAATGTATGTCTCATCTAAAGGATTCAAGTGTATTGGTTTTAAATGCTGGGAAAGTCTAAACCTAGCCAGCTTGTGACTTTGAGTCTAGGTAGTGAAGAGTGGCTAACATTTATTGAGTCCTTCTTGAATGCCAGGCATAATTCTTAGTACTTGGCATGCAGTTCTCACTTCTCCCCACAGTCTCACATAGGCAGTGTCCTCATTGTCTAGGTAAGGAAATAACCCAGGGTTCAGTGGCTTGCCCAACTGTTAGGAAATGGTAAATGAACGTGTTGGAAAATAGGTCTGTGCAACATAGATAACAAAAGATGAGTGTCTACAATGTGTGAGTATAAGTTAATACGAACCAAGAAGAAAACAACTCAGAAAAGTAGGGAAAGGTTATGAAGAAGTAGTTCACAGAAAAAGAAATGAATGGCCAATAAGCATTCAGAAGAAAATGTTCAGCCCATGTGTAAATCAGTACAGTAAATTAAAAAATAAAAAGCCAGTTGTAGAATAGTATACTGTCTCCCATTCATGCAAAAATATTCTTGTTTGTGTAAATGTAGGTAAGTCTCTAGAAATGAAACTGCACATTGAGTTGGCCCCAGGTAGTCACTCCAGGGTGTGGGGGCCTTCATGCTTGCCGCCTGTAAAGTACGAATCTCTCTAATGCAAAATGCATTTGTCTGTTTTTTCATTAAAGATATCAAAACTTTTAAAAAAGAAAATGATAGGTCCATTGTAGAGAAATGAAAAGAGTTGGTAATATTTCTAATACCAGATTATAATAGACCATTTTCTTCTTTAGGATTGCCCTAGAAGGGGCTCTAGACCCAAATAAAGCCCAGCTACTGGACTTTCTGGAAGCCTGGGTTTCCAGGCTTGGTGGTCAAAAGGCTGTTTTGCTGCCAGAGGGGATGTGTGGAGAAGTGGGACCGTAGTAGCGTGTTCAGCCTGTTCAGCTCAGCCCCACACTCATCCAGCAGCATTTGAGAGCCAGTGTGGGCAGGACTGGGCTATGGAGATGGCTGAGAGAAAAGGAACTGGGTAGAATGAAATACATGTTGTGATAGAGTCAGAGGCCATGTGTGGGAGTGGAGAGGAGGAGGCACTTCTGACGGGGCAGTTGGGAAAGGCCCAGTGGAGGAGGCAGCAGTATCTGGGATGGCAGAGGACGAGTATGGGGTAAGTGGAGGTGAGTGAGGAGGGTGTTGCAAGTTGAAGAAACAGTATTAAAGTGTGGAGGTGAGAAAGCCGGAGGTGAGTGGCTCCAGCCACGGATGTGAGCTGTGAGTGACTGGCAGGCTGCCTAGAACAATGTGTGAATCAGCAACAAAGTTAAAAATGTTGGGGGGGGGGGGGGGCGGGGGGAGGGTAGGTTGTAAGAAATCTAGAATGCCATGCTGAAGTTTCATCAAAGTTCTTGAGAGGTGTAGTCACCCAGCCTTGTATTTAAAAATAATTGTCATAATTTCAAAAGAAACCAGTAGCCTCCTTTTCATGAGGTCCAAGTCAGTCGGGTGATGGAGAAATACTGCCCAAGGTATTTGGTCATTTGCCTTTTGATCCTATAATAGGATCTTCAAATTGTTATTTGATGCATGAGAACTGAGGATTCAAATTGTTATTTGATGCATGAGAACTGAGGGTATAGGAAGCTCAGACCTCAATTTTTTTTTTAAGATTTTATTTATTTATTTTGAGAGAGAGAGAGCATGAGAGAGAAGAAGGTCAGAGGGAGAAGCAGATACCCCATGGAGCTGGGAACCCGATACGGGACTCGATCCCGGGACTCTGGGATCATGACCTGAGCTGAAGGTAGTTGCTTAACCAACAGAGCCACCCAGGCACTCTCAGACCTCAATTCTTATCTAAAACAAACAAAAAAGCATGGGGTGCCTGGGTGGCTCAGTCGGTTAAGCGTCTGCCTTTGGCTGGGATCATGATCCCTGGGTCCTGGGATCGAGCCCCACATCAGGCTCTCTGCTAGGCAGGAAGCCCATTTCTCCCTCTTCCACTCCCCCTGCTGTATTCCCTCTCTTGCTGTGTCTGTCAATTAAATACATAAATAAAATCTTTTTTAATCTTAAAATCTTAAAAAAAGATTTTATTTATTTATTTGACAGAGAGAGAGAGAGAGAGATCACAAGTAGCCAGAGAAGCAGGCAGAGAGAGGAGGAAGCAGGCTCCCCGCAGAGCAGAGAGTCTGATGTGGGGCTCCATCCCAGGACCCTGGGATCATGACCTGAGCTGAAAGCAGAGACTTTAACCCACTGAGCCACCCAGGCGCCCCAAATAAATAAAACCTTAAACAAAAATCTAATCTTCTGCCTTGATGAACTTCAGTTTAAGCTATCCAATCAGATTTTCCTTTAGAAGACTTCATTTCAGGGACCCCTGCGCGGCTCAGTCAGTTAAGCCTCTGCCTTTGGCTCAGGACATGATAGGCTCCTGGGATCCAGTCCCACATTGGGCTCCTTGCTAAGCCCGGAGGCTGCTTCTCCTTCTGCCTGCCGCTTGGCCTGTTCATGCTCTCTCTCCCTCCCCTCCCCACCCTGACTCTCCTGCAAATAAATCTAAAAAAAAAAAAAAAAAAAAAAGACAACTTCATTTCAGCAGTTATTGAGACTATTAAAAGGTACAGCAGGGGCGCCTGGCTAGCTTGGTCGGTAGAGCATGCGACTCTTGATCTTGGGGTTATAAGTTCAAGTCCCACGTTAGGCTCAGAGATTACTTAAAAAAAAAAAAAAACAAAAAACAAAAAACAGGTGCTTGGGTAGCTCAGTTGGTTAAACATCTGCTTTTAGCTCAGGTAATTAACTCAGGGTTCCAGGATCAAACCCCACAATGGGGGCGCCTGGGTGGCTCAGTGGGTTAAAGCCTCTGCCTTTGGCTCAGGTCATGATCCCAGGGTCCTGGGATCGAGCCCCACATCAGGCTCTCTGCTCCGCGGGGAGCCTGCTTTCCTTCCTCTCTGCCTGCCTCTCTGCTTACCTGTGATCTCTGTCTGTCGAATAAATAAAATCTTCAAAAAAAATTTAAAAAAAACCCCACAATGTATCCACTCTCTGTTCTTTGGGGAGTCTATTTCTTCCTCTCCCCTCTACTCTTCCCCTCTGCTTGTGTCTGCTCATTCTTTCTCTCTCAAATAAAATCTTAAAAAAAGAAAAAAAAAAAGAAAAGAAAACCATACCTTAAAGAGATGGTTGTGAGGATTAAATGAAATAATTGTAAAGTGTCTTGTCCAGCACCTGACCTCAAGTAAGTGCTCCACAAATGGTCTTAATATAATAGACCAAGAATTCCTTGAGGACAGGGACCTGTCTCTGGATTTCTTCAGAATATATCCTATCTCCCATTCTCACCTGATGAGGGGCTCAGTAACCAGACTCAGTAATCCCTGGCCAGCCCTGGTTCTGGAGTTGGTTTGGGGAATGGAAAAATCAGTATGTGTCAAGAAAACCCAAACAAAAAGGAACACAGCCATAGGGATTAAAAAAAACTTGCAAACAGATGTTCATACAGTTAGCTATTGATTTTGCCAGTGTTTTCTCTTTTTTTTTAATATTTTATTTATTTGACAGAGATCACAAGTAGGCAGAGAGGCAGGCAGAGAGAGAGGAGGATGCAGGCTCCCTGCTGAGCAGAGAGCCCAATACGGGGCTGGATCCCAGGACCCTGAGATCATGACCTGAGCCAAAGGCAGAGGCTTAACCCCCTGAGCCACCCTGAGCCAACCAGGTGCCCCATTACCAGTGTTTTCTTAACCAGCATGGTGGCAGGGACATTGTCATGTTCATGGCTATGTCCTCAGTGTCAGGAATGATGCCTGACAATTAAGAGGTGCTCATTAAAAAGTGGAATTCAAAAATCACTATTGAGGGGCGCCTGGGTGGCGCAGTGGGTTAAGCCTCTGCCTTCAGCTCAGGTCATGATCTCAGGGTCCTGGGATTGAGCCCCGCATCCGGCTCTCTGCTCAGCAGGGAGCCTGCTTCCCCCGCTTCTCTCTGCCTGCCTCTCTGCCTCCTTGTGATCTCTCTCTGTCAAATTAATAAATAAAGTCTTTTTAAAAATCACTATTGAATTCCTATTCTGTGCCAGGCACAGTCCTACCTGTGTTATTTTCCGTTCTTTTTTTTTTTTAAGATTTTATTTATTTATTTGACAGAGAGAGAGAGAGAGATCACAAGTAGGCAGAGAGGCAGGTAGAGAGACAGGAGGAAGTAGGCTCCCTGCTGAGCAGAGAGCTCCATGCGGGAGCTCGATCCCAGGACCCTGAGATCATGACCTGAGCTGAAGGCAGAGGCTTAACCCACTGAGCCACCCAGGCGCCCCGTTCTTATACCTGCTCTGAAAAGGAGCTGGTATCATTTCCATGTTGCCAATGAAAACAAGCTCAGGTAAGTGTTTAGGTTTTTCCCTATGAACAGGTCATTTCATCAATGGCAAAGTCAGAAGTTGAACTCAGCTGAGTTTGCCTCTAGAGCCTATGCCGTTTCTACTCCTCCGTTTTGCTGGACAATGAATCAAGATATGTGGATTCCAGGCTCTGTGTAACCTTGAGAAGGCAAATCAATTTTTCTGGACCCCAGTGTCCTTACTGTAAAGTTACCTTAGTTCTCTTCCAGCAATAAAATGATATTCTTAGCACTTGTTGCCCAGCTCCTTATCTCCTTAGGAGCATTGGTCATAACCACTGAAAGGGTTAAATACTGAGACAGGATGAAGTGGAGATTTGCAGCTGAGATCTGGATATGACCATAATAGGCTCCTGCATACGGGAAGAGGGGCGGGAGCAGGAAGCCAGGGAAGCGGTTTGAAGCAAATGTAACAGGATGTCTGCATGACAGTGGGCACATGGGCATTCTGTTCTCTTTCTGTATGAATTATTTCCTGATCTAAAAGAAAAAATTAGGTAAAGTATCATGGTGTTCCCATATATAGCACATTCATGGGGGCATTAAGAGGATGGTCACGGGGCCGGTTCTCAGTGTGCTGTCCAAGAGATCTGCAAGTTGTTTCAGCTGGTGAGAATTCTTACATCAAGACATCCCTGGTACTTCAAAAACCAATGTTCAAAAGAAAAATGAAGTAGCACAATTCTATCCCATTTAGTTATTCATTTGCTGTAATGATTGAAGGCTTATACCTCGAAGGGTGTATCTGAGAAAAGTAGTTGCAGGCAGCTTAAAATTTTCTCATGTCCTTTTTAAAAATGTATTTTTAAAAAAGATTTATTCATTTATTTTAGAGAAAGAGGATGGTGAGAGGGAGAGTCTTAAGCAGGCTCTGCGCTGAGCAGGGGACTTGACACGGGGCTCGATCCCATGACCCTGAGATCACAACCCGAGCTGAAACCAAGAGTTAGATACTTAACCAACTGTACCACTCAAGTGCCCCTAAGAAAATGTATTTTAATAGTTGATGATATTTCAAGTATAAAATGTAAGAATTTCAAATATCAAGAAGTGATGTTTTTGTCCATTTTAAATGCCCTAAAAAACAAATAAGATAGTTCAATTTATCATTTGTTGATTTATTTGCTTCTCAGAATATTTATACGTAAAATTTGGATTTAGCAATGAACCTTTTTCTCAGACAATTAAACTAAAGAGTATGTGTAATTTATACATGTTAAAAGTTGACCTCACAAGTGTTTTAACTCCCTGAAGTGTTATTCTGCCTGCCCAGGGGGTCCTTGACAACCTCCTTTTAATTGAGCCCCTGACTCACACTGCTTTAAGCACTGGAAACTTTTTTTTCCTCTTACTCATTTTCAGTAGGTATCTTCCAAAACATGACACACTTCCTGCTGAAATTCATTTAATAGCCATGATCGGGTTGTCAGCCCAGAAGAACGCACTTGGGTTTGTCTTTTCAAAGATCCTATTTATTTATTTGTCAGAGAGAGAGCGTGCACAATCAGGGGGAGCGGCAAGCAGATGGAGAAGCAGGCTCCTCACCGAGCAGGGAGCCTGGTGCGGGACTCGATCCCAGGACCCTGGATCCCCCAACCCAAGCCAAAGGCAGACGCCAACTAACTGAGCCACCCAGGTGTCCCTGCACTTGGATTATTAATGTGACACTCTTGCCCCTGCACTAAAACAACCCAGACTACCTTTTTTTTCTTTTTTTTATTAGCAATAAAATTTTAAACATTTACTGAGATAGAACTCCCAAAATCATACAATTCACCCATTTACAGTGTTCTCTATTAAGTGGTTCTTAGTATATTCAGAGTTGCTCATCCAGCATCACTGATTCCAGAACATTTTCATCACCTCCAGAAGGAACTCTGCATCCCTCATCTATCACCCTTCTCTTCTCCCATTCTTGCCAGCATGAAGAAACCACTAATCTACTTGCTATCTGTAGATTTGCCTGCTTGGAACATTTCATACAAATGGAATTCTTTACTGTTTTGTCTTTGAGATGCTTCTTTCACTTAGACTATTTTCAAGTTTCGTCCATATGGGTAGCATGTTTCTGTACTTTATTCCTTTCACTGCTCAGTAATGCTGCATTATATGAATTTACCACATTCCTATTCATCATTGTACGTTAGGGTTTTTTCCTGCTTTTTACTTATTATGTATGAGTAGTGCTGCTGTGAACATTCCCACACAAGTTTTTGAATGAACATGTGTTTTCATTTCCCTAGGAGTGGAATTGCTGGGTCACAGAGTAACTATGTTTAACCTTTTAAGAAACTATCAGCTTGTTTCCAGAGTGGCTGAATCGTTTTACATTCCTACCAGCAAGCTCTGCGTTTGCCAGAACTTGTTATTTCTTTTTAAAGATTTTATTTATTTATTTGACAGAGAGAGAGGTCACAAGTAGGCAGAGAGAGAGAGAGAGAGGGAAGCAGGCTCCCCGCTGAGCAGAGAGCCCGATGCGGGACTCGATCCCAGGACCCTGAGATCATGACCTGACCGAAGGCAGCTGCTCAACCCACTGAGCCACCCAGGCGCCCTGCCAGCACTTGTTATTATCTGACTTCTTAATTATACCCATCCTATGGGTGTAAAGTGGTATGTCATTGTGGTTTTGATTTGCATGTCCTTGATGAGTATTTATTTTTATTCTAATGCGTCTTTTCATTAGCTTTCCTATCTAGAGCCTTCCAACCCAGGCTGTGGCCATCACATTTCATTATTGCCCAAGTGCTTGCCTTCCTTAAAAGGGTTCCATTTCCCCTCTAAAAACTGCATCTCATCTTCTGTGGGGTGGGATCCCATATATCCTGACTCGGTTATGTCCAAAATAAGATCACATGGCTTCTGAGTGCGACCCCACCAATAAGTAAGGTATGTGCTTGGATGTTGTGACTGCTGATGTAGCAGCTTTGAAGCGCTTTCTGCTTAAAAATCAAGATGTTTATTTTTAAAAAAGGGAAAAGGAGAAAGGAAAAAAGGGAGAGAAAGAAAAAGAAAGGGAGAAAAGAAAGTGGGGGGAGGAAAGAAGGCAAGAAGGCAGCTCTGCCTCCCATTAGTTGTGTGACCTGGAACTTGGGGTGTCCCACCTCCTTGGGTCCTGCCTGGTGCCCCTTCACTCCTCGGGCCCCTTTGCCTGTGCTTTTCCCATTCCTTGCAATGACACCCCCCCCCCATTTGTCTGCCTAGCAAGTTCTTTTTCTTTAATTTAAGGTAGGCGAGAAATGAATAGTGTAACGAAACCAAGTCCACAGTTACCGACTTGTAGCCAATCTTGCTTCATCTGCGCTTTGCCGTCCACCCCCCACCCTCCTCTCCCCTCAAACTGGATCTATAAACACCAGATAGTAGACAGTATTTGTCTGTCTTGTTTGTTTTGATTTTTTTAATTATTTCTGGTCAAATGCTCCTTTTTTTTTTTATTAAGATGACATTCAGATAATAAAACTGACCAAAATTTTAAAGTGAACAATTCAGTGTCATTTAGTACACTTACAATATTGTGAAACCACTGTCTATCTGGTTTGAAAAGTTTCACCACCCCAAAAAGAAACCCCATAGCCAGTCAGCAGTTGTTCCCCATTCCCCCTCCTACCCTCCTCTAATCACCATTCTGGACTCTGTCTCTGGATTTACCCATTCTGGATGTTTCATTTAAACGGAATCATCAAGGTGATGATTAAAGGACTGGCGTGCAGGCTAGAGGGATGAAATGGAACCGTCCCGTATGCGACTTTTTGTGTCTGGCTACTGTGGCTTAACATAATGTTTAAAAAGTTCATTCATGGGGGCGCCTGGGTGGCTCAGTGGATTAAGCCGCTGCCTTCGGCTCAGGTCATGGTCTCAGGGTCCTGGGATCGAGCCCCGCATCGGGCTCTCTGCTCCACAGGGAGCCTGCTTCCTCCTCTCTCTCTGCCTGCCTCTCTGCCTGCTTGTGATCTCTCTCTCCGTCAAATAAATAAATAAAATCTTAAAAAAAAAAAAAAAGTTCATTCATGTTGTAGCACGTGGCATCACTTCATTCCCTTTTATGTCTGCGCAATATTCTGGTGTATGAACAGACCACGTTTTGTGGAGCCATTCATCCGTCGGTGGCTTCTTGGGTTGTTTCCACCTGTTGGCTGTTCCGAGTCAGCGGCTCCGAACACGTGTACGTGTACTTGTTTGAGTGGCTGTTCTCAGTTCTGTGGGGGTGCGCACCTGGCAGTGGAATTGCTGGGTCATATGGTAATTCGGTGTGTAACACTGGGGGGCGTAAGCTGCCTCTCCCCTGTGAAGCCTGCCCTGACTTCCCTCATACACCCAGATGTCCCCGCCTTTAGCTGCCGTCTCGGTTACAGCACCCACCTCACCGATGACGTCTGTTGGTGTATGTGTGGTTTTACCATACTACATCCCTTCCTCTGGTGACGGAGTCTGCTCTCAGGAAACACTCTCCCCATTCTCACTCCCCCTGGTTAAAATAGAACAACCCCATATGACCCCTGGCTCAAGGGATGGACAAGTGATCTAGTCAGACCAGTGAGAGTCAGTTCTGAGGCCCTTGCAGGCTGCGCTGGGAAAGAAGGGCTCTACACGTAGGTTTGCTTTCTACAAGAGTCCTGTGTGCCCAGAGCTGTCCCAAGTTCAGCCTGCCTAAGTAAGCATGAAGTCAAGAGGAAGGGAGAAAAAGCCAAGACATGGAGACAAGAGATAGGTTCCTCATGAAACCAGTGTGACTCCTGGATGCAGCCATGCTTAAAGCCATTTCATCTTTTGAACCTCACAATGGCACAAGCCGCTAAATTTCCTTTACTGCTAAAACTCTTTGAGTTGGGTTTTTTACCTGCAGCCAGGAGATCATTGCAACGGTTGACCCCTAAGGGATTGTCTGCCAATACTTCCTTGTGGAACCACACCCCTGCCTAGCTTCAGCCCTGCTGGCTGCATGACGCCATTATTCTCAGTCTGGGACTGTCGGGCTTAACACCCAAGAGAGGGTCAGTCCTAGTTTTGGGGCCATAGGAGCAGCTAAGTGTGAAGTTCATACGGAGAGCTGTTAGCAGCGAGACCCCAAGCCAGCAAGAAGAGGGGAGACCACACATGCCACAGCGCCAAGGGCACTGGCCCCAGCTGCTCCTACCCTTAGCACGTTCCATCCTCGCCCTGGATTGACATGTAAGATAAACCAGTATAATTCAAACTAACCCCCCTTGGGGCCTGATCTAACCTTCTATTCATGTGTCTCCCATAAACTCCTTAAGGCACAAACCACTTCTTACTCACTTCTATGCCTTTAATACCAGCCCAGCACTCTGGCAGGACCCCTATATGGACACATAGCTCACTCTGTGCTTATCCATTCTAGGAGCTACGTTATTACGTGAGTCATCTTTTTTAATCCTCCCAGCATTCCTATTAGGTACAAGTAGATGGAACCATGTGACATTTCCAGTACTCAATAACTGTGTTTGGCTTAACAAAACTCAGCAAATTCATGTGGCCCAGTCAATATAGATGGTATCTTGCTAATCAAGCCAGGGAGACTTGGGGTCTTGCCCAAGGTAAGTCGGGTAAAAAGTGGTAGCACTGATGGGCAAGGTGAGGCCTTGAATTTTAGAAGGCATGAGTGAGTGAGAAGAAGAGAAAGCCACAAAACAGAGCCCCAGTCCTGCCTGTCTGCCCTCTGCTCAGTGGGCAGCTGAAAGCAGAGGAAGCCAAGGGCCCCGAAGTTCAACGAACACACCAGGGTCGAGCAGAGTTGCTTCAGGTTCACCGTGGGGCCGATCCTACTGCTTTCCAGTGGGCTCAGCCCAGACTGGCCACAGCTGGGCAACAGGATCTTTGCCACCCCTGGGAACCTGGCGTGTGTCCCCAGAACAGCAGAGCACATTCGGGGCCTGGTTCATCCTGCAAAGACTGATGGTCAGTGGAGAGAACAACAATGAGGCCTCGGGAAAAGTCTCTGTGAAGGCACCCAGTGTGCGCAGAGCAGGCAGCCTGCCTTCCGCCCAAGTTTGACCCCCTGTGACCTCAGGCAAATCACTTCACCTCTCACTGCTTCTCTACTCAGCTGGAAAATAGCGGTAATAACACACCAGTCTCATGAGGTTATGAGGGCTTCATGAATTAATCCGTCCGAGTCCCTAGAAGAGAATCTGACACAGCACAGGCTCGATGAATCTAACTAATGTTGCGATTACTTGGAAGCCCCACTCCCATGTGTATCCTTTGCTACAGCCGCCAGAATGCTGCCACTTGCTTGCTGTCCCCTCCACAACTTTGGAGTTGTTGTTCCCACTGCTTCTCCATCCTTTGGTCCACTTGGGAAATTTATATTCTTCCTTCGAAGAGCGCCTCTTCTCAGAAGACTTCCTTGACCAACCCCTTTCCCCTGCCACGTCCCACAGACAGACCAGCAAAGTGGTCTTCAGTTCCTTTTCTGGGTGTTCCTGCTAGGGCCAGCTGGACTGGGCCTTTGCAACAACTACACAGTGAGTGTGGTTGTGCATTTACACGTCTGTCAGGCCCCTCCACCCCCGGACTATGAGGGGAACACTGGGAGGGGCTGGGTTCCTCTCCTCAGGAACCTCCCAGCCCCGCAGTGGCTAGATGATGGCTGGGGCTCTCGGAACCTATGACACATATCCCATGAGGGCACTTTAGGATGCTCCCAGCTTTGGAAAGGGAGGTCTCTAGCGTGAAATGGACAGTGATTGAACTAGAAATCTCCCAGTTATGGCACAAGTACCAGAGAACTTGAGTCTAGAGGGAGGCCCATATGCAATGGGTCCCCACACCCTCCAGACCCAGCTGGGTGCCACCCATTGGAGAACCACAAACTAATTTACAGGTGGGCCCCCAAAGGAATTTGGAAACCCTGTGCACCTTCCCACACAATTTTAAATCGACATCTACAATATTTTAAAGTTTAATCTGATGTAAAGAATGTACTTGCCAGGATATTTTAAATATTGACATTGTGATTCATCGCTGTTGGTAATATTCCCAGTGAATTTAAAGAGTATAGTGATTGTATACTGACCATCATCCACATTAAAGTACACAAATAAGCTCTTCTTTATTAATGCAGTTTCTCTTCACTGTTTATTTTATTTATCATTATTTTTTTTAACAATTTCTACACTCCATGTGGGGCTCAAACTCACAATCCCAAGATCAAGAGGTCTTCTGGGGCGATCTGGCTGCGACATCTGTCACCCCATTGATCGCCAGGGTTGATTCGGCTGATCTGGCTGGCTAGGCGGGTGTCCCCTTCCTCCCTCACCGCTCCATGTGCGTCCCTCCCGAAGCTGCGCGCTCGGTCGAAGAGGACGACCTTCCCCGATAGAGGAGAGGACCGTTCTTCGGTCAAGGGTATACGAGTAGCTGCGCTCCCCTGCTAGAACCTCCAAACAAGAGGTCTTCTGACTGAGCCAACCAGGCACCCCTTACCTCACTGTTTTGAATATGTTGAATATTAGTTAATATTTTGAAATTGAACTCAATTTGACAATCCCCACAAAGTTTGAGCCTAGGGTAATATAGTCTTTTGCCCTATCACATGCTCCTACTTCTCTGTATATGGATGTAAAGCTTCAAAAGTTAAAATTTTCTGTGACTGTAAGTTACTTACGTATTTAAAAACTGTCATTCTGGAAAGTTATTACAAATGGTATTGGAATGCAACTGATCAAAACAATATGAATATGTTACATATTTTGATACTTGTTATTAAACAAAATATTATTTGGATGCCTTTTTAATGAGTTGATTAAATTTCCCTGGTTTGGAGTACCAGTGGATAAATATTCCTTACATCCATGAGACAGTGTCTGGCTTCCTCTCTTCCTAGTTCTCATTTTTACAGGTATAAGCACTTAGAGGTCTTGTCACATAAATAGGGAACAGGAAAGAAAGGAAGTAGTATTGGAGCCATGTAACTCTAAAATTATTTTAACTTCTTTTGAGTTTTACACCAAATCAATAGTAATCCATCATCAAGCATTATTTTTTGTTGCAACTAGGTGATAGGTAAATGAGCGTTCATTATACTGGTCCCTCTGCTTTTGTGTATGTTTACATTTCCCACAGTAAAAATTAAATGTTTAGTCTCTATTGGTTGACAAGAGAATGGGCCGTCCTGCATCCCGCTGTTGGCAAAACATGGGAACTACTTGATTGGCAAAGGATTTCTCTCCCAATCTCTGGAACCCTTACAGCCCTTTTTCCTATCCATATCCAGGCAGGACTTCCAACCGGCTTTTTGTTGGCCTCAGGTTGGAGGCATTTGCCTTTCTTTCCCAAAACAAGAAGCTACTTTTTCAGAGTCAGTGCCCCATTTGAAGACTGTGGTGGGTGAGGATGGTGGACCCCTTGACCAAGGGCCTGGGGAAATAGGTCAGGCCAAGGATGAAAGAAAGATTCCATTACAGAATGTAGGTGCATTCCTTGCCCCGTCCAGCCTCTTGCCCAGAACCTGGCACTTTCAGTGGAGAGGGCCTCAGACCTGCACAGGGTCATTCAGTTAAGAATGGTGATTACTTCGGCCCAGGAAAGCTTAGTGAATAAATTTCAATTAATTAGAATAAAAGTGAACAACTAAATGTCCTGGAGTGGATCCTGGGGGGTCATTCAGTTAAGAATGGTGATTACTGGGGCGCCTGGGTGGCTCAGTGGATTAAGCCGCTGCCTTCGGCTCAGGTCATGATCTCAGGGTCCTGGGATCGAGCCCCGCATCAGGCTCTCTGCTCAGCAGGGAGCCTGCTTCCTCCTCTCTCTCTGCCTGCCTCTCTGTCTACTTGTGATCTCTGTCTGTCAAATAAGTAAATAAAATCTTTAAAAAAAAAAAAAAAACGGTGATTACTTCGGCCCAGGAAAGCTTAGTGAATAAATTTCAATTAATTAGAATAAAAGTGAACAACTAAATGTCCTGGAGTGGATCCTGGGGGGCAGAGGGGCCCTGGCCCTGGTTGGGGAAGGGGAGCATGCTATAAAAGACCTCCTTGGGACAAGTGGCAATATTTGAATAAGGTTTTGCAGGTTAAATAATAGTATTGCATCATGATTAAATCACCTGATCTTGAAAACTTTGCTGTGGTTGTGTAACGAATACCCTTGTTCTTGGTTAAGTACTCACTTGAAGGGTTTAGGGTTCAACGGAGACACATCTGCAACTTACTCTCCGGTGCTTGAAGGGGGTCTTGAATATGCAGAGAGTGGGTAAGAATGCTAAAACTTGGTGAATCAGGTTTAAGAAGGGGGTCCAAGGGTTCTCTACACCATTCTCTCAACTTTTCCGTAACTCAACCGATTTCCAAGCAGAATGATGCGGCAAGCCTGGTCTCTGTCGCCCCCTTGTGGTTGGCGTGGGGGGGCGCACCCTTCGTGCCCGAAACCTTCCAAATCCCCGCCTCGGGCTGCGGTTCCCAACCTCTCAGCGTCCCGCCGCCCCTCCGGCAACCCCCTCCCGCCTAGGACGTCCCTGGCGATGCCGGTTTGATTTCCCTGCACGCTTAAATCCATCTGTCTCTGTGAACAGCTGCGGCATAATTCTTGTGCGAAATAATACGAAGTCACACTAATCTTGGTTTGAAAGAAGTCGGAATTTCAGAGCTTCCAACACAGATCACGTGCTTTCTGCAACGAGGGAAACAGGCCCGGAGAGGGCAAGAGATAGAGCAGGACTAGAACCAAAGTCTTCCTGCCTCCTTTTCTCAGCCAGCAGGGGGTCCCACGCCCCACCGTCCACGCACTAGATTTGACCCTCAAGGCTGGCCACGCCGCTAAAGTCTGAGCTCGCACAAAGCGCTGGCTGACCTCACCTCCCACTCCCGACGCGCCTCCGCCCGCGGGTCTCAAACCCACCCGGCACCTTCTCTCGCCTCAGGGCCTTTGCGCGCGAAGCGCTTCACCCCGACTGCCCGAACTACACGAGCCCTCCCGCACGAGTCTCCCCAGGTGTGCATCGATTTGACGTTGGCCTGGAGCTGGGCGCCCCTCCTCCCTCCCCCTGGAATGGGGATTCCTGTGGACAGGACGCTGTCTCTGCGCTTTCCCCGCGTGTCCACGGTGCCTAGCGCAGAACGGGAACTTTGGAGAGAGCAGGAACGTTTGTCCCTGGTTCTTTATCCCCCATCCCGGCCTTGCTCCCAGGTGACCCTCCGCGAGGGAGTGTCCCTTCCCGGAGCGTCTGTGCTTTGAGGAGCGCCAGTCCGGGAAGGGGAAAACGGGTGTAGGCAGGGGGCGGGGCGCTAACGGCGGCCTCGCCCTGTGCCGGGGGCCGGGGGGAGCGTGCGGCAGGAACCGGCGCTGCGGGAGCGGCAGAGCCGGGGGCGCGGCGGGGCTCGCGACCACTAGTCTGGGTCCCCTCCCGGGCGAGGACGCGGCGCGGGCTGGAGAAGTCTTAGCCGCGCAACTCAGACACCCCTCCCCCAGCCCGCGTCCTCGCCGCGCCCACCCGCCCGACCCCGGCTCCGGCCGAGGATCTCACCCCGGGGACAATGGCAGGGGCGGAGCTGGAGCGGACGTGTGGACAATGGCCCCCTCGCCCACCCTGGCCGGCCCGCGTCCGGCCTTTCTCCGCCTGGGCGGATGAGCGGGACGCGGAGGTGACGCTGCTTCAGGCCGCCACACACCCGGGCTCAGACCGGCCGCGATCCAGGGCCCCGTGCAGAGCCGGTGCCCCTGCCCCCGCTCCCCAACCCACACCCGGCGGCCCTCCCACGGCGGCCGTCCAGGAGGCCAGGGGTCCGCCCCTCCCACCCAACTCCGCCCCCAGCGCTGCCCACCTGGAGGCCTGGGGAGGGCAGACGTGGGTTTCAACACCCCCCCCCCCCCCTTTAAAATTAAGGTAAACTTTACATAGAGGGAAAGGGACTGATCTCAAATGTGAAGTTTGATTAATTTCACACGTGTATACATCCTGTTACCAACTCTCAGAACAGGATAGAACATCCCCAGCTTCCCAGAAAATTCCCTGGTGCCCCTTCCCAGTCCCTGAACCCAACCCCAGCCCCTGACAGCCGCTGGTACTTTCTTTTTTCTTTCTTTCTTTATTTTGTCTCTACACCTTTGCTTTCTCTAGAATGTCCTGTAATTGGAACCATACAGTGTGGAGACTTGAAACCCGGCTTTGAGATTCGCCCCATGTTTTTGTGTCCATCAATAATAGGGTTCTTTTTATTCCACTGTATGGCTGTATTTGCATTGGTTTATCTGTTCACCGGTTGTGGGGCATCTGGCTTGCTTCCCGTTGAGGGCAGCTATTAATAGAGCTGCTATAAACATCTGTGTACAGGTTTTTGTGTGCATGTGTGTTTTCATATTTCTGTATCTAGGACTGCGGGGTTGCCTAAGTCTACACTGATTTTTTAAAAAAACTGCTACCTGGGTTTTTAGAGGGCATGCCCCATTTCACACCCAAACACACTTCAGCTGTAGGTGAGAGTCCCCATGGCTGCACATCCTTGTCATCTCTTGGTATCGCCAGTTGTAAATTCCAGCCATTCTGGCGATTGTGGAATTATCTCAAGAGAGAGTTTATCAACTAAACAAAAAAGCAAACACCCAGAGCACCCCTCACCTTTAGCAAGTGAAAGGAAGTCCCAGTGGTTTCCCAGCCTTTCAAATAGTGTATAGGGGCAGGCATGGGTCCTGGGGCCAGAGTCAGCCCAGCAGATCCTAATGGATTGATTCCTGGTCCCATCAGTCCTTGAACTTCCTGTGCTTGACTCCTTCCCAGACTCCCAGTCCTTGGGGAAGGAGCTGACCCTGAGTCCCCAGGCCAAAAGCGAGGGGGCTGGGTTCAACCTGAGTCCTATCTGCTGGGCCATCCAGCCTCCCTTCCAGACAAAGACGACAAGTGCAAGATCAGGGTCGGTGTCTGGTGAGAGGCTGCTTCCTGGCTCTTACGGGACTGCCTTCTCAATGTGCCTTCACATGGCAGGAGGGACAGGGCAGTTTTCGGGTGTCTCTTTTATAAGGGTACAAATCCTATTCATGAGTGTTCCACCTCCATGACCTAACCACCTCTCAAAGACCCCATCTCCTACATCACATTGGGAGTTACGACATGACATATGAATTTGCAGAGAGCACATTCAGTCTACAGCCCAGCCTCTGGAAGAATCACTGATAGACAGAAGGGGAGAGGCGAGTGAATGCTGGGTTTGGAAGCTGGGGGGCGGGGTGGGGGGTGAGGCAGCAACCCAGGCACCTGGCAGGCAGGCAGGCCTCACGTCTGGACCACTGAGGGACACCCCCTAAATCCACCGGCATCTGGAGGCCCTGGCTCTCCCTCGGAAGCTCCTCATGACCTGAGTTTTGGAAGATGGGGCGGTATTGCTATGAGAGGCCTGCTTGCCCCTCATGCACTTAACTGTGTGCAGGGCACTGGCTGGGCCAGGGCACACAAGCCCGGCTCTGGTGAGAGTCACAGTCCAGCGGGAGGGATGGATGACAACCCCAGTGAGCACCATGGCTGGGGAGGGCCTCTTTGAAGGGGGGAGTCTGAGCCGTGATAGAAAGGTGACAGCCCCAGGGGAGGTCTGGAGGAAGGGTGTCCAGGCAGAGGCCTGGAGGTGGGAACATGCTTAGGGCGCGTAAGCACCAGTGAACAGGCCAGGGGCGCTAGAGCAGAGAGCAAAGGGGAGAGCAAAAGAGGCTAGCACTGGTCAGTTCGAGGGGGTCAGTTGGTGTTTCGGTCGGTTCCGGCTGCCTTAACAAAGTATTGTGGCTTCCCCACAGACATTTCTTTTCTCACAGTTCTGGAGGCCGGAAATCCAAAAGCCAGGTGTCAGCACGTTTGGGTTCTCCCGAGGCCTCTCTCCTTGGCCTGCAGATGGCCACCTTCTCTCGGCCTCCTCACGAGGCCTTGCCTCTGTGTGAGCTCCCACCGGCATCCTAATCTCTTTTTATAAGGACAAGAGTCCCGTTAGATTAGGCCCCACCCATATGATCTCATTCTAACTTAGTCACCTCTGAAAAAGACCCTCTCTCACCAACTATAGTCATACGGGGGGGGGGGGGTTAGGACTTCAACCTAAGAATTTGGGGCGGGGGACATAATTTGGCGCCTAACAGATGGCTTTTGCTCCCAGGGAAGTGGGGGCCTGGGTGAACCACGTTGAGCCAGAACACACAAGATCTGATTTGCATGTTAATAGGATCCCTCTGGCATCAAGGCTGAGGGAAGACTAGAAGCCAGGGGAGAAGGGGAACCCCAGTGAGGAAGCTACTGCCGTGATCCAGGCTGCGCGCTGGTGGCTGGACCTGGGTGGTCGGGCAGGTGGGAGGCAGGGGCAGACTTTTGTCGTGTTTGGGAGGGGGAGCCCGCAGGTGTCTTGAAGGATGGATGGGGAGTGGGGGCAGAAGAGGAGTGGGGGGGGACTGGCATTGGGGCCTGGGGGGGCAGGGAGACCCCAGCGCCTTCAGGCATGATTGCTTATCCACGGTGTGCCTGCAGGGTGCAGCTCAGCCCCTGCGGGTAAGGAGGACAAAGCCTGGAGGCAAGAACCAGGCCATGGGGCATGCTGACTTGGCCCTTCTGCTCCTCTGGCCCTTCCTCCTTCCTCCTGGCAACACAGCCTGAGCCCCCACTTGGACAAACATCTTGCGGCCATTTCCGCCTCGCCTGCCCGGAGCCCCAGCCTGGCCTGAACAAACACTCAGGACCTGTGCTTCCGGCTTCGGCTCTGGGAAAAGCCCAACCAGGGGCTGTTGAGGTCAACCCTGGAGAGAAGTGGGAAGGAGGAGGCACCCAGCCCCTGCATGGGGGTCTGCCCGGCCTGCCCTGGGGGGTCCCCCTGCCTCTTCTGGAACCACCAGAACAGTGCGTGGGTTTCAGTGTCCCCATCCATCAAATGGGCCTAAGTGTACCCACCTCAGAGGGCTGTAGGGGACACGGGAAGCGCCAGGACTGAGCTCGGCCCCAGGGAGGGTGGCGCTGCCCATAGGGTGTGAGAGTGTAAGGTTCCACACCATCCCCCAGGACCGTGGTGTGGGGTGGGGGACAGATTACACTTTCCCTCCTATGCCCCCCCCATTCTTATTCCCATTTTCTGAAGTGTCCCATGGTGTGCACCTCTAGGCCTGTTCCTGTCACTTCAGAGCCTCTTGGAGTCCCTGTCAGAGACCGGGAACCAGGCCGGGGTTGGGGCCAGCGTGGACATTCTCGACCACGTAAAATCAATGACAACGACCGGCGGTGAGAAGTGAGCTCCCCTTCCCAGGAGCGTGAGCAGGGGCAGCGGGAATCGTGGGAGGGGCCTTGCCAACAGTCCACCTCAACAGCTGCGAGAGCCCCGTGGCCCGGGGCACGAAGTGGACAAACTAGCACGTTCTGGGATCAGAAAGACCATGTGCAAATACCAGCTCTGTGGCCTGACCAGCCCCCCAGTTGTCTGAATGTGGAGGGGAGGCTGCTTGGGAGCCGCTATGGCATGCGCTTCGAGGGGCGCATGGGTGTCCCCACTCTGCGGCCAAGAGGGACAGGGTCTCCTTTCTCCACCTCACGGGGTTGGGGTGGGGGTGGGGGGCGCCTGGGAGGATCCACCATTCAACACCCCCCTAGTTGAAAACTTTGCCAGATAAGGTCTCCCCAGCTGGGGTTTGATTTTGGTTTTTGTTTTTCAGGCAGGATCTGGAAGCGGAAACAATGGAACTAATGTGTGTGTGTGTTGTTTTTTTTTCCCCTTTGGAGCAGTTTCTCCTCATTTGAGAGCTGTGGGATTAGATTCTTACCTCGCCTTCCTTCCGGTCTTTGGAGGAGCCACCAGGAAAGGATGGGTGTGGGTGGAGGAGGTCAGAGAGGGGAGGCGAGGGAGGAGGTTTGGCAAGGCAAGGAGTAGGGAAAGATGGGATGTGCTTCTTCCTGCCTCTGGGTCTTTGCTCAGCTGTTCCCTACCTCAGTGCCTGTCTAGGTTGCTAGCCCCTATGCCTCCTTGAGATCAGACATCATTTCCTCCAGGAAGCCCTCCCTGATCTCCCCCACCAGGGCTAAAGTGGGGTCAGCACCTTCTTGCTGTTATTAACTTAGTTCCCTCTTCCACTGTAGCCCTCCCCTCCAGGGGAGATTCTTAACTCAGCACAAGACCTAAAGATGGCCCTCTGGGGGATACCACCTGAGCTGAGCAGGGAAAGGGGGCCCAGCCCCTGCCCTGTGGTTCTCACTGTCTGCTCAGGGATTTTGATCTGGGAGGGGAAAAGCGGTAGGGGAGAAAGCAGGAGAGTCAGACTCAGATGGGAGGGCCAGGGTCAGGGTAGGCGGCACAGGCACAATGGGGATGTGGATGGGACAGTTCACAAGGGCTGGACTTTGTGTGCGGGAACTTCGTGCTGTGACTCTGGGCCCTGAGCTCTCCCTGTGCCTCAGTTTCCTTCTCTGTAAAATGGGGATAACAGCACCATCTGGTGGGACTAACTTCACAGGTACCAGCCTATGGCCGCGTGGTCGGCTGCAGGTGTTTTAACCAGCTGAGTGAGGGCAGGAGCTGGGGTTGGTGCCCAGGTGGTGGGGTCTTTGGCAGGAGGATTCAGGGCGTGAGGGTGGAAGCAGAGCCCCAGACAGATAAATCACATCAGACCATTCAGCTACTGGTGCTAAGAATAACGTGACCAGCCCCTCCTGCCTTCTCCCAGCATCCTCCAAGAGAGGGGCAAGGGTCCTGCAAATAGAATTGAATTATGGGCAGGGAGGGGGACTCAAACCTGCTGTAAATCATACCGGGACGGCAGCATTTATGAGGCTCTTCTCAGACTCCTCACTTAACCTCTTGGCCTCTCCCCGGTCATGCCGGCGTAGCACTGGGTGGGCACGAGGGGGTCCAGAGGGCTGGGGCTCCGGCTTGGGCTTCCTGTGCCTAAGAGCCATTGGTGGCCTTGAGGTCTGGTGAGGAGAGAAGGACTGGAATATGGGGGGAGGAGGCAGAGGGAGGTAGCTCCTGGAAAAACACCTGCACCTTTCCGGCAGAATCATCGATGGGGGCTGGTCTGTGGACAGTAACTCACAGACACTGGGCCCCAATGCGAAGTGTCCTGCCCCCCGACCCCCTGCCCAGCCTGGCCCTTCCGCATGCACATGACCCTGTGACCAGTGTTGATCAGACGGCAGGCAGCCCACTCTTACACCTCGCTCACCGTGGGCCTGGCTCTTCCCCCAGCTAATGCTCCACGGCAACCAGGAGAAACTGAGGCACAGATAAAGGCAGTTACTTGCCAGGAAGTCACAGAGCTGGGGTTCCACCAGTGCTGCCTTTCAAACCGAGTCCAACCTGGAAGTTGTGTGGGAGGGGAGGGCCTGGGGTGCATGACCCCAGACGGGTGACTCTGGGTCCCCACCGCAGGATGGAGCTGAGTCTGTCCCTCTGGGCTGTGGGGAGATGACAGCTCCTGGGCTGGGCTGGGCCAGTCTGAGTGCCTCCCTTCCAATTCCCACGCGCCCCCACCACACCGTCACCCTTCCCTTTGCAGGCGCTGCACTTTTGGTCTGTGATTCCCATAACAATCCACCGGTATCCACATCGCCTGCCCGTGGCTTTGGCCCCAGGTTTATATTTAACGCAAGTAATACACTTTCTTTGAGGAGACTTAGAAAATTCAGACATGAAAATCTTCAGCCCTCCGCACACCCCACCTAGCCAGGCATTGAAGCTATTATGCCCGACTCAGCCCCTCCTAGACCCCACTACCTGGGGTGCACAGCCTCGGGGAGCTGTACCACTAGTCCAAACCCACGTCTTGGGGCTCGACCCCAGGCTACGGAAGCCCTCGGTTCCTTTTCTGGCAGGGGGTGCCCATTTCTGCCCGCGGGCACTGACGGGGAAGTGAGAACACAGAGGCAGGGATGGGGGTGACACAGGTCCCCTGAGGAAGTGAAAGTGTCCCTAAATCCTCCCATCTCTAACAGGACTGGCCACAGAGGGTGGCCAGTGTCTATTCCAGACAAGGACAAGTGCCCTTGTCTGGAGGGTCCCAAAGTAGTGCCCCCTGCACCCAGGCAAAACTGTAATTCAGGGAGGAAGGGGTCCCCTGGCCCCCTGCCCAGGGAGCCCCAGGTCTGGAGGACCTTCCCAGCCTCACTCCCCTGACTGTGGTGCCGGCCTGGACAGCCAAGCCTCTTGAGTGAGGACCAGGAAATCGAGGCCGGGGAAGGAGCACCTGACTGGCTCCGTTTTTAGGCAGAAGGTAGAGCCGGAACTAGAACCCTGGCCTGGCCCAGCTGTGGCCTCAGACAGCTGCCCTGGGATTTCTTTTTTTTTTTTTTTTAAAGATTTTTATTTATTTATTTGACAGCGAGAGAGAGAGATCACAGGTAGGCAGAGAGGCAGGCAGAGAGAGAGGGAAGCAGGCTCCCTGCCGAGCAGAGAGCCCGATGTGGGACTCGATCCCAGGACCCTGAGATCATGACCTGAGCCAAAGGCAGCAGCTTAACCCACTGAGCCACCCAGGCGCCCCTGCCCTGGGATTTCTTGATGGGTGCCTCTGGACCGGTTCTGTCCCAAGGTCCCTCTCCCCCGCATATCTCCATGCAAATCCGCATGGCCACACAGAGCTGGGTTCAAATCTCATGCTGCCCTCTTTGCTGATGTGGCCCTGGCAAGCCCCTGCCTCTCTCTGGCCTCCTATAAAACGGGGCCAGTGAGACCTTGTGCTCAGACGGGGAGTAAGTGCAAGAAGTTCACACCCGCCCTGGAGGGACCCAGGATGGGTGTCAGTTGTGTTGTGGGGTGGGGTCTCATGGCCACTCCTGCCACACCAGGTGTGGGGGGACAATGGGCTGGGGAGCTGCATCTGTGATGACCTCATCCGCTTCCGCTGGGCCCCCACAGCACTGCCTATTCTGCTGGGGAGAGGGTCTCCCCTCCTATCCTCTTCCTCTAAGCTCCTTCCTGCTTCCCTAGGCGCGGCCGGTCCTTCCGTCCAGGCGCTCGTCAATCGCACCCAAGGTGCCGAGTGTCCGGCAGGCCTTTTCAGGCCCTGACTCACTTCCTGTTTCCCGGAGCTGGAAATAGGACTCCCTCCCCGGGCAGCTGCTCCAAGTCCCTGCCAGCGTGTGCCCCCCTCCCCCCACCCAGGCCTGGGCATCTGCTGCTCATCACCCCAGTCTGGGGTCTGCTAGACATGAAACCAACCCAGAGATCCTCCTGTCACTCATTTTCGGATGTAGCAGCACCCAGGTGGAGGGTCTGGCCACAGGGGACAGGACAACTGAGGACGTGACCTTGAGTTGTCCGCTGACGTCCGTCAAATAATCCAGTCACTAGTGAGCGGCGAGCTTTGTGAGGGCTCGGTGCAAGGGAGTCCGACCTCCTCAAGTCGAGTGGGGAGGCAAGAGGGAGAACCAACCGGGGGGCGGGGGGAGACCAGCAGAAGCATGTGTAGGTTTGGAGTGTGGCAGGACGGCTGCACGGAGACTGTGGACAAGGAACGGGACTTTACTCCAAGAGCTTTTGCAGAATGTCAGTTCAGAAGAAAACAACACGAACAGATTTACAATTTGAAAACATCCCTCAGGCTGCTGCGTGGAGAAGTGATTTGGGGAGAGGAAGAGGAAGCAGTGGGAGGAAGCATCCAGGCAGGAGGAGGTGGGGCTTGGACGGATACAGTAGTCTTGGGGGAGGAGGAGACCTGAACTGATGGAGGGTGATTAGCTGGTGACCTCTGGAGGCGTGGGAGGAAGGAACAGAGCACGCAGCATCTCCTAGGCTCCCCCTTGTGAGCATGGCAGTGGGGGCCTGGGGTTGGGTCTGGCCTCTGCCACTCCTGTGCTCCAACACTTTGGATGGGTCACTTAACTTTGGCATGCCTCATCTCGCCCTTCTGTAAAATGGGTAGAAGAAAGAATGAAAGTGCCTCCCTCTAAGGTGGTAAATACAATAATCCCTGCGATGCTCTTGGAGAACTGTCAGCTGTCCGGTGGCCTCAGTGAATACCAGCTGCTTTCACTCCAGAGGTGTTTTTCTACCTCAAGCCTTGTAGGTCTTGACCTTCCGCTGTGCAAGGAGTGACAAGACTCACGTGAGTCTAAGAGGGACAGCCTCATACCCCCCCCCTTGGCAGATGGGGAGACAGAGGTTCAGAGAGAGAAGGGCTCTGACCACGGTCCCCCAACTGGGAAGTGGCAAAGCAGAACGTGAACTGGGATCCCTCCAGCCCCAAAGCCTCCCACACTGTTCTGCTCGGGGACCCACAGGGACCTCCCCTGCCCATGGCCCTGAGCTGAGAAATGGAGGTGAGGCTGTACCATTGCCCTATACATTTTTTAAAAAGATTTTATCTATTTATTTGACACAGAGAGAGAGATCACAAGTAGGCAGAGAGGCAGGGGGAAGCAGGTTCCCCGCTGAGCAGAGAGCCCGATGCGGGGCTCGATCCCAGGACCCTGAGATCATGACCCAAGCCGAAGGCAGTGGCTTAACCCACTGAGCCACCCAGGTGCCCCTGCCCTATACATTTTAACCAGCCAAGTCACATCCTCATTGGAGAACCTTCATTTTAGGCACACAAACTCTCCCCAGGACCGAGCAAGGGGTGTTGACCTTCCCTGGCAGGTGGGTGAGTGCAGGTGAGGATATCTGCAAGACGCCAGGGGGTGGGGTGAAGAGAGGGTCAAGGCTGCCCCAAGCTGTATGCAGTGGGCACTGGCCCAGGAACTGATGGAAGAACATTTGTTCATTTCCTCTCCCATTCATTCATTCATTCATTCATTCATTCATTTATCCTTGTGAGCCTGCATTAAGTCTAACAGTCTGCCTGGTGACATATGCCCCCAATAAGATCCCGCTCCTGAGATCCCCCCTGGTTGGTGCAGGAGCCAGAGCAACAGGGATTGTCAGCCGTGTAGGCTGTGACGGTGGAAGCACGAGTCACCACGGGAGTCCAGAGGCGGAGGTCTAACCCAGGCTGGGAGGTCTGGGAAGGGTGCCTGGAAGAAGCAGCCAGAGCCAAATCTTGGGGAAACCCTGGAGACTTAGACAGGAGGGCAAGGCAAGAGGGCTGCTGGGCTTTTGGGTCTCAGATTCGGACTAAGGGTAAGAGACTCTGGGGGGTGGGGGAAGTACAAAGGACGGTGGCTCATGCCGACACACGCAGCTGTGGTCAGCGGAGGTTGCTCTTGTGTAAGATGAGGAATGGCGTCACCCAAAAGTCCCTAAAAAACCAATTCCAAGTTCCTCAACAGAGGGGACTCTGGCCGGGCTGAGTAATTATTCATAGGCTGGGCTGCCCAAGGTTAAGGGCTGGACTGCCCAAGGCCAGAGGCAGGACCATCCAAGGCCAGAGGCTGGCCACCCATGGTCAGAAGCTAGACCATCCAAGGTCGAAGTCTGGCCAGTCAAGGTCAGGCTAAACTCTACAAAGCTATTGAAGGTTGGTCATAACAATCATGGAGTTTCATGAGGAAACCCTCCTCTGTCCCTGGGAGCAGCAAGACCAGGACCTGAGATGCCCTCCAAGCCCTGAATCCCCACTGGGCGCCATAGATCATGGTCTCATAGCGGCCCCCAGGGACATCCCTCCACATTGGAAATCACACAGACAAAGGGACAAGTAGACCTTTGGTGTACACTCATTCCCCACATGTTCCTGAACCCTGTTTCTGTACATACGAACCCAATGTGCACCCCAGGCACGCACACACACACACTCCCACCCCTGCTTAAGTGCATGTCCCCTCACATCTCTGCACATGTCCCCATCTCCCCACCACTGGGCATGCACACACAAACCAGGAACCCCCACACAGGGGCGCCTACAGGCTGGTGTGGGCTTTGGGGAAGCGCATTAACAGGGCAGCCCCGTGGGGCCCCTGGTGCCTCTCTCCTGGTGGCAGGGCCAGTGGGCTCGGGCCCCAGGCTCTCGGGCAGCCGTCTGTGAAAAGGCCCTTCCCCTGCAGACCAGCAGCTGGGGTGGTACGCACCCCGCTCGGGAGTATAGAGACAGGCTGCAGGGCACTGACTGTGGAGTTCCCTGTGACCAGGAGGGGCCCCTCAAGTTTACCCCCCAAAATGAGCTGTGAATCACCCACCCACCAGCTCCTCCCCAGTGCTTTCTGACCCAGAAAGAGGCACCCCAGGGTGCGAACGCCCAAGTCTCAGGAACTCCCTGCTGGAGCCTCCCTCACTTCATCCCCCACCCGCACCAGGTACCCCAGGCCCGGCAAGCCCATCTCCTACCCAGCCCTCAGGTCATCTCTTCCTTCCCTGCCTCCACCAGCCCCTGTTCAGGCCCCTGGCATCAGCTGGCTGGATGTCTGCAGAAGCCCTGTCCCTGGCCTCCCTCAGTTTATTCTGATCCTGCCCCTCTCCTTCTGAAAGGCATCCTGAAACTACCTACGGCTTCCTAAGCTTGCAGTGTGGGCAGAGGGCTCTCCCAGGCCTTGCCTGCCCTCCAGCCTCAAGTGGAACACTTGGACTGAGCTGAGGATAGGGAGCATGTCTGTGGGTCCCTGTAATATTCTCCATTCCTGGAACACAGTAGGTGCTTAGTCGGAGGGGAGCAAGGGAGGAAGACAGAAAGGAAGGAAGGGCTCCGTTCCCTGTGCTTTATTCCTCTCGGGGCTTTGCCTGTGTGTGGAGGTGGAATGGAGGGGGCAGACCTGCCCCAGGAATCAGGTGTGAGGAGTCACTCTAAGGGCCAGCAGGCCTTCCAGGCCGAAGTGGGCAGAGCAGGATGGCCTGTTCTTGTGAAGGTGGGTGGTCCTTGTAGCCACAGGGACAAAACAAGGGTCAGGAGGCAGCTTTGGCAGAGTCTGTCCAGCAATGCCCAGGGAGGGGGCCTCCAGCAAAACACAGGGCTATTCTGTCTCCGTGGCAGATGTCCTAGGGTGGCGCTACCGCCATCCGTCCATCCCCACGTAGTGACCATGTGTCTCAGGCTGGAAGATCCAGGCATGACTCAGTCCACTGCGGGGGGCAATGCCTTCATACAGTGTGGTAACCGATTTGGTAGGAGGAACTTCTAATATTGCTTCAGGGCTCGTGGAAGTCCACTCAGAAGGTTCATTCAGAGTAGGCCTTGACGGATGCCTAGGAGTTCACTAGGGAAGACTTTTCAGAAGTGACATTTGAGCCGGGTCTTGAGGGATGCACAGAAGTTCACCGAGAAAACAGGACCAGAAACACATCTTCCCTGGACGCTTGTTGCTTTCTTTATTTCTTTAAAAATATTTATTTATTTAACCCAGAGAGAGACAGCAAGAGAGGGAACATAAGCAGGGGGAGAAGGAAGAAGCAGGGCTCCCCCATCCCCCCCGCAGAGCAGAGCAGGGAACCCAATTCAGGGCTCGACCCCAGGACCACAACTGGAACCAAAGGCAGACGCCCATCGACTGAGCCACCCAGGCACCCCAGGACACTCATTTCTCCTTTCAGACTTGTACAGGCCACTGGGCCAGTACGACCCGGGCCCTGCTCATCTGTGCCAGGCTTTCCATTACACCCTGTGTTATTAAGAACAAGGAGTCTGGAATCCAGGCTCCAAATACCAGCTGTTGACCTCAGGCAAGTCACTGCATGGCCTTGTGCCTCGGTTTCCCCACCACTAAATAGGTATGATAATGGCAGCTTCTTTGAAGGGCTGTTGTAAGGTTTCAATAAAGGAATAGAGGCAAGGTGCTGAGAACTGGGCTTGGCTGTGGTCTGGGTATGGAAATGGCAGTTACTGTTATTTTGTTATCTATCAGGCACTTGCTCAGCAAAGGGGGGGGGCACTGGGGAGGGGACGTGTCTGGAGGAGCACCAGATTTCAGGGAGCCACTGAGGAAAGACCCAGCTCCCACCCTGAACAACAACCAAATAGCCCTGGCCGGCTCTGTTGAGGGGGCCGATGCATCACCCCGTTTTACAGAAGGGAAAACTGAGGCCCAGAAGAGGGTGTAGTCTGAGAGGTAGAAAAAGGTTCTTGAGATGAGGCCCTGGCTGCAGGTGGGAGGAGGCAGGACAAGGAGAAGTGGGCATCTGACAAAAACCCAAGCCAGCTCTGAGCAGGGAAAGGGCAGGACTTTCCAAAAGTCTGAGCTAGGGGGACTGTAGGACCAACACCTCCTTACCATCAATGTCTTTAATAATAAATGTCATTGATTATTTACCAAGGGCCGGGTGCTGGCTACATACTCTCTAGGGATTATCTCATTTGATCCCTACAGCCAGGAGAGGCAAGGGATTCTTCTACCCATTTCACAGGCATGGAAACTGAGACCCGGAGAGCTGAAGGGACACGTAGATAGGAAACAGAGAGTTGGGATCTGAACCCAGGTCCCAGGACCACAGGGTGACACACTCCACAGCCTTGCCTGGGGTTCCCCTGCACTCTCACGGGGCCCACTCCTGAAGAGGGAATAGCCAAACCTGGGTGAAAGTTCCAGCTCTAACTTGAGTAGCTTGGTGGCCCAGAGTAAGTCATTTCCCTTCTCTGAGCCTCAGTCTACCCCTATGTACATGGGCTTCACAGTCTCTGCGCATGAAGACACGAGACATGTTGGATACTCAGTAATGTGTGAGCACTCCATAAACCTGGCTCAGATGCCACTTCCCCTGGGAAGCCTGGCTTGCTTGCTCCCATGGGCCTGGTTGTCCAAGTGTCCTCTATGTATCCCCTCAGCCCTGCTGCCTAAGGGTATAGTCACTGCTGTGTTCCAAGGCATGCAGTAGGTGCCTACTCAACAGCTGCTGGAATGAGCATTGTCAGATGGACCTGGGTTCAAATCTGACGCTACTGCCTTGCTTCTCTGAACCTCAGTTTATTCATCCATCAAATGGGATCAGCAGCACAGGCCTGTGGGGTTTTTGCAAGGATTGGCTGGGCAATGTCTAGTGTACGGTAGGTGCCCGGCCCACACGACTCCCCATCACCCTCAACTCTGGGCTTTCCCTGCCTCCCTGTGGCTCCTGGCTTCAGGGCCACATTCATGGAGCACCTGCTGTCTGCTCAGGAATCACCTGCGCCCGGCCTGTCCCACCCGGGTGGCTGTCCCCTGTATGGCTGCAGCCTGGGAATGTGGGTGGGGCCCCCTGGGGCGGCTTGCCCCTCCCTGGCTGCCGCTGGACAGAGGCCTCAGTGTGGAGTTGCCGCGTCCTTTCACAGGCCCAGACCCATGACTGGACGTCTGAGAATGCCGCCCATTATCCCACTCACAGAGCACAAAGGGGCCACGCGGGGGCTCAGCAGGCCAGGCGCCCGGGATGGGTGCATGGGGGCCCCATGTCCCCACCCCAGCCTGCCGCGTCTGCTCCACAGAGGGCAAGCATGTGCCCGGAGTTGGGAGAGGGCATCTCTCACGCACAGGAATGAGAACCATTTCCTCCAGCCCCACGGGGAGACAAAGACAGAGTGCGGTGACCAGGGGCTCATCCTCCCAGCCAAGGGCAATCCACCCCTCCTGAGCCCTGAAACCAGACCTTCTGGTCACCCTCCCCACCCCACTCCCAGGGTGGCTTCCGATGGAGGCAGGAGAGGGTGCACTCCAGAACTCCAACGGGGGGTAAAACCCCCTAGTTTTCCGTGGCGTCTGCAATGGGGAAGCATCCACGAAGCCGCCCCAGCTGCACCAATTGTCTGTAATTTAAACACATTCGTGTGATGGGATCTGTGTCTCCTGTCAGTGAGGCCACTCTCGGGTCACCCTGGTCCCTCCCGGGCCACTCCAGCAGGACATGGTAGCAATGACAGGCGATCCAGTGTGGAGGGGCAAGACCGGCTGGAGAAGGGGCAGGAGTCACTTTGGGCCACCTATTTGCTGTGTGACCTCAGGCAGGCCCCTAGACCTCTCTGAGCCCTGGCTTCCATGTTAATGAGTAGGGGGGAGACCCAGTGGAGGGTTAATTAAACAAGGTGATGTCGTGCCAGCAAGACACCCCTCTGTGGCAGCCCCTATGGGGCAGATACCATTATCTGCGTCTGGCAGGGGTTTCCTGAGTCAGGTACAGAGGATCAGTTTGAGGAGTCTGAGGGAGAGAATCCCATGTTTCAGAGCTGGAAAGGCAATGGATACTTCCTGACAGGCTGGGCAAAGACCATGCCTATGTTTTTCTATCCTCACAGCAGTCTTGTGAGGTGGATTATATTCGCCTTTTCCAGATAAGGAAACTGAGGCTCAAAGAGAGGTGGCACCACGAAGGTCACACAAGTGGTTCGGCGCTGAAGTGGGCCTGGACCTCAGGACCCTCAGCTGCAAGGCAAGGAGTAGAGGGGTGCAGTGGCCAAGCACAGGGTTTGGAGGCCACTAAACTGTGTAGCTATAGGTGAGTGATGGTACCTTCCTGACCCTCAGTGTCCCCATCTGTAAAACAGGCATGAGAAAACCTACCGCTTCCTTTCAGGAGGAAAGAAGATGGGTAAAGGCCCTCAGAAGCTGCACTGATAGCTCCCAGCACTATCTAGGCCCATGCTGGGGGTGCTGCACTGTCCCAGAGGATTCTGCTTCCAGCACCTTCCTGTCACCAGAGCAGCGTTTGGGGCAGTCAGCGCGCGTCAGGAGCATTTCCTGCAGGGAAAGCATTCTTTTAGGCCAGGCCCAAGGGACAGAGGGGCAGGAGGCACCCCTCCCAGCACGGCCCTGGCCCCACTGTTATTTTTTCCAATTGAAGAAGAAAAACATTTCCTCCTCCTCATGGCTCTGCTGAGGATGGACAGGGCAGGATGGGGAAGCCCCCGCCCAGGCGGTGGTGGGAGCCCAGACCTGCCGTCTGGGGGCCAGCCTGGTCAGCGAGCAAGGACCTGCCCCATCTGCCCCACCGTGTCCGCATCTAAAGAAGGTACTGGATGAAATCCATGTTGCCCATTTTTCTGGTGTGTCGTCCCGCATGGATTACAACCTACTCCATATTTGTCTTCAACGCACATCGTTTTAAAAATTTCAATACGTGCATTTATCAAGCAAGCTTTTACATCATGAGTGTACTTGGAAACCAGTATCACTTGCCAAAACCAGAACATAATTGCAAATTAAAGAAAATACGGAGCTCTAAGTAAATTCTAGAATCCTGATATCAACGGCAATGAGCTTAAGACCTTTCCTCTGTTAAAAATGGACAATGAGGGACGCCTGGGTGGCTCAGTGGGTTAAGTCGCTGCCTTCGGCTCAGGTCATGATCTCAGGGTCCTGGGATCGAGTCCCGCCTCGGGCTCTCTGCTCAGCGGCGAGCCTGCTTCCCTCTCTCTCTCTCTCTCTGCCTCCCTCTCTGTCTACTTGTGATCTCTCTCTGTCAAATAAATAAATAAAATCTTAAAAAAAAAATGGACAATGACAGCTGTTAGAGAGTCATTAAAGGCACATTAGACCTAAACGAAGAACTTCTCCTTGATATGATCACAAGTCGTGAACAAAAACTGGAAAGGAACGGAGTCTTGGTGTGATTTGGGATTAGCTGGTCGTCAGTCTAGAGTTGGTTAGTCGGGGCTAGTTAATTCAGAGTTAGTTAATGCTGGGTGTCACCTAAACCACCCTCCTGGAGTCCTTCCATCTCCCTTCAGTTTCCTCTAAAATCCCCTCTGGGAGGACACCCCTCCCGCATCTTAGCAAGGCCAGGGAAGGTGTGGGTTCTTTTGCTTGCTTGCTCCTTCCTTCCTTCCTTCCTTCCGCCAAAAGTTCCAGCACCTCCTCTCTTCTACCCAGCCAGGGAGGGGTCCAGGAGCCTGCCGTGTGACCCATGCTGATCTGAAGGAGCTCCCAGCTAATGGGCCAAGGGGAGGAAATCCACTACCTGGGGACAGAACTGGGCTCAAGTTCTCACCTTACTAATACCCTCAGTTTCTCCATCTGTGAAATGGGCTCCATGACCCCCGGCCTTGTCTGTGGGCGGTGAGGGTGGCATGAGATTTTGCAGCGCAGTGCTGGGTACACACTTCGCCCTCGGTGGACAGTGTCCACCAGCGGCCGTGGAACCCAAGGCTGGAAGTGGGGCCCTATGGGCCACTGCTCGATGTGGGGGGATGAGGTGGGGAGGAACTGCGGTTTGCCCTGTGCCTGCCATGTACCTGGCACTGCACTTGCTGGTAGTTGCGTTGTTTACATCTTACAATCTCCCAGGGGCCTGCATGCCGTTATGATTGTTTTTGTTTTACAGACAAGGAAACTGAGGCTCAGAGAGGCCAAGTGCCTTGCCCTAGTCAACACAGCAATTTGAGAGGACACTTGGACCCAGCCTGGGCCCTCTGCAGTCTAACCTTGCCCTGTATACCCCCAGCCCAGGGTGGCTCCGGAGCTCCCAGTGCTCCACTCTGTGGGTAGTTTCTGTCCAAAGTGCCAGGAACCAGGAGCTGTGACAACACCAAGCATTTTCCTCAAGGCTCAGTGGGGGGAGCTGCAGGATGCGGTAAGATGAGTACGGAGACAGGAAGGAAACTAGGAGGGGCCAGAGAGGGAGAGAGGGGTGGGAGATAGGGAGGGAGACAGGCAGAGAGAGACACACACACACAGAGAGACACAGAGATATGCACACAAAGAGACAGAGTGGAAGGTGGGGGGGGGGGGGGGACAGGGAGAGAGACAAAGAGAGAGAGTAACCAGGAGGAGTGAGAAGACAGACAAAAACAGAGATGGGGTGGGGAAGGCTAGAGAAAGATAAGAGTGGGAGGGAGGCAGACAGATGGACTGATGGGGGGGGCTCTGAGGAGAGATGGGGAGTGCACTGAGCACCCCAGTACCCCTGTGGGGCTCCCCAGTCCACTCCCACAGGTGGCACAGCAGGAGCCCCCCCATCCCTGGATGGGCAGCCTATTGAGCTGCCCCTCGAGTGGCCTTGAGCCAAGGGGGACAGAACACCAGAAACAGAGCTTCTGATTCCCTACAGTTGAACACTCCTGGTTGCCAAAGCAGTGGCTAGAGGGGGCGACCAAGGGGGTCATAAAAAGCAAGCGTGGTGGGCAGAGGCTGGCAGCAGGAAGACAAGGGCTGAATGAGGGAAGTGGCGGACAGTAGGCCTGGCCTTTCCCGCCTACCCCTTGGGACATAGAAACCCTCTGTCTTTCCTTCCTGGCCAGGTGGAAACAAAGGAGCCGAAGTCAGACCACCTCTGATGGGAGCCCCCTGATTCTGAGCGGCCAGAGCTGGCGTGGGGCTGGGAGTGATCTGGGTGAGGCTCAAGGCCAGCAGACTTCAGCTTTCAAGCCTCGTAGTTCTGCTCCCTGTGAGGTGGGCATATTGGGCCAGTCCCTTCACTTCTGGGGCCTCAGGTTCCCAATCTGTAAGGTGGGATAATAAGGGCACCAGCCTCAGAAGGCGTCTGTGAGGACTCAGTGAGGCAGTACAAGTAAGCAATTGGCATCACGCCTGGCAGGGCACTGCTCGGTCACCACGGTGGCCAGAGGCCGTGGATGCTTTTTGCAGGGGCTCTGTGACCTCAGAATCATGGAGGCCTGCCTCTGACCTCAGTGCCTACCTGTTCCAGGTGAAAGAAGAAAGGCTCAAAGAAAGGAGAAGCAGGCCTGAGTGCCAGCTCGCTCATACTGATCTTCCACTAAGTCTGGGACGATTTTAGGTCCTTCCAGAGTTCTGAGTAAGGGGAAGTGCCTGGCAAGAAGCAGTGGGGGGAAGGGCGGCAGCCCACAGGGCTGGGTCTCCGCAGAGGCAAGGGTGGGCCTCCCAGAGCCACTCCCCTCTCCCCCAGGGCCAGAGCCTCACTCTGGGTCACCCTCCCAGCCCAGCCTGCCCCTTGGCTTGGCACATGCCTGAAATAGTTCCTCTCTCCCTGTTTTCCTCATTTACATGTCTGACCCTTGAGCTTTTGTCCCCCTGTCCCTGACACTTGTAAAACCTCCTTTATGGGGCTGAGTTTTGGGGGGCCAATGGTGGGGTCTGAGGAGGCAGTGCCCTGTGCCCAACTGGCCCAGGGAAGGGCCGGACTGTGTCCAGTGGAAGCGGGTGTTAGGGGAGAGCCCCTGAGTGTGAGGTCGGGTATGCTAGCGAGGGCTGTGGATCAGGAAGGCAGAGACTGGGGGCAGACAGAGATAGGAGTGAGGGACGCGGGAGACATGGAGAGAGGGGGAGCGCCAGGCACACAAAAACAGAAGGGAGAGGGGGGAAACGGGTGGTGGTAACAGAACCGATAGAACGAGAGGGAGTCCGAGAGAGGGAAGAAGAGCCAGAGGCTGAGAAAGAGAGGGAGACAACACACACGGATTTGGGGGGCCATGAGGGGTTAGACAGAGACACGGACAGGGAGACACTGAGAGACACCCGGGAGAAAAAAAGATAAAAGGAAACAAGCCCGAGCCAGACAGGCCAAGCGGCCAAGAGGGAGGACCGAGCGACGGGAGGCGGAGGCAGCGCCGGGAAGGGGAGCCTCGAGCCTCGGGCTGCGGGCGCCGCGCGGGAGAGTCCTGGAGGGCGCGGGGCGGCCGGACCCGTCGACAGCCGAGCGAAGGCCGGGCGGCTGGAGGGCCGGGCGGGGCCGGCGGGCTGCCGGGGGGAGGGGGCCGGGGCGCTTGGGGAGGTGGGCCGGGGGCGGGAGGGGGGCCCGGGAGGCGGGGCGCGGTCGGGCGGGGCGCGGCGGGGGCGGGGCGCGAGGGCGTGTCCGCAGCGGAGCCGCCCCCCGCCCCGCCCCCGGGTTGCGCGGCGCGGCTGAGCCGGGCCGGGGCGCCTGGGCCGGGGGCCGCTGGCGCGGGCAGGAAGCGCCTCGCGGCCCGGGCCCGCCCCCCGCCTCCTGCCGCCTCCGGGCTCCCGGCTCCCGGCCGCGCCGCGCCCCATGCACTCGCCGCGCCGCGCAGCCCGCGCACGCCCGGATGGCTCGTCGCGCCGCGGGCGGCGCACCCCTTAGCGCTCGGGCCGCCGCGGCCAGCCCCCCTCCGCCGCGCTCGCCATTCCGGGCCCCGTCACCGTGCCCTCTGCTGCCGCTGCTGCTGCTCCTGGGGGCGGCGCGGGCAGGCGCCCTGGAGATCCAACGCCGGTTCCCCTCGCCCACGCCCACCAACAACTTCGCCCTGGACGGCGCGGCGGGGACCGTGTACTTGGCGGCCGTCAACCGCCTCTATCAGCTGTCGGGCGCCAACCTGAGCCTGGAGGCCGAGGCGGCCGTGGGCCCGGTGGCCGACAGCCCGCTGTGTCACGCCCCGCAGCTGCCTCAGGCCTCGTGCGAGCACCCGCGGCGCCTCACCGACAACTACAACAAGATCCTGCAGCTGGACCCCGGCCAGGGCCTGGTGGTCGTGTGCGGGTCCATCTACCAGGGCTTCTGCCAGCTGCGGCGCCGGGGCAACATCTCCGCGGTGGCCGTGCGCTTCCCGCCCGCCGCGCCGCCCGCCGAGCCCGTCACGGTGTTCCCCAGCATGCTCAACGTGGCGGCCAACCACCCGAACGCGTCTACCGTGGGGCTGGTGCTGCCGCCGGCCGCCGGCACGGGGGGCAGCCGCCTGCTCGTGGGCGCCACGTACACCGGCTACGGCAGCGCCTTCTTCCCGCGCAACCGCAGCCTGGAGGACCACCGCTTCGAGAACACGCCCGAGATCGCCATCCGCTCTCTGGATGCGCGCGGCGACCTGGCCAAGCTCTTCACCTTCGACCTCAACCCCTCCGACGACAACATTCTCAAGATCAAGCAGGGCGCCAAGGAGCAGCACAAGCTGGGCTTCGTGCGCGCCTTCCTGCACCCGCCCGACCCGCCACTGGGCGCCCCGTCCTATGCGTACCTGGCGCTCAACAGCGAGGCGCGCGCGGGCGACAAGGAGAGCCAGGCGCGGAGCCTGCTGGCGCGCATCTGCCTGCCCCGCGGCGCCGGTGGCGACGCCAAGAAGCTCACCGAGTCCTACATCCAGCTGGGCTTGCAGTGCGCGGGCGGCGCGGGCCGCGGCGACCTCTACAGCCGCCTGGTGTCCGTCTTCCCCGCGCGCGAGCTGCTCTTCGCTGTCTTTGAGCGGCCGCAGGGGTCCCCCGCGGCCCGCGCTACTCCGGCCGCGCTGTGCGCCTTCCGCTTCGCGGACGTGCAAGCCGCCATCCGCGCCGCGCGCAACGCCTGCTTCGTGGAGCCCGCACCGGACGTGGTGGCGGTGCTCGACAGCGTGGTGCAGGGCACAGGGCCGGCCTGCGAGCGCAAGCGGAACATCCAGGTACTCCAAGGGAGCGGAACGCCCGCCCTGGGGGGGCAGGAGGGACAGTGTGAGGGTAACCGGGCGGGTTGTGTGCTGAGCGGGACACAGGGGGCAATGTGTGGGACCCAGACGTGTGTGTGGAGATTCAGGTACGTACTCTGGGCCACAGGTGCGTTTGCTGGGACCCAGGTGTCAGGTATGGTGGGGTCACCGGTGCAAATATGGTATAGGTGTGCGCCGGCGGGCACTCAAGGGAGTGCTGAGTTAGAGGTGAGCACAGCTAGGTGTGTGGAAGGGGTCGAGGTTACACCTGTGCGCTGGAGAGAGCTGAGGGCGGGTATATAGGCCAGGTGTGCACGTGGTGGTCCTACGTGTGTGCAGAGTGCCCGAGCAAGCGAGCACATATCTGCCCAAAAGCGTGTCCCAGGCTGGCAGCGTGAGCCTATCAGGGCTGCCCTGGGAGTTGGCAGTTGTGTGCTTGGGTGTGGCGGGTGTGCAGGGAGGCATGCAGGTGTGCTCCAGGGCCCTGCAGGTCTATGTGAGGGGCAGCAAGGAGGGAGTGAGGGGGGTGTATGCACCAGATTTGTGTGTCACTGAGCTGGTCATGCAGGAGTGTAGGGTAGAAGTGTCCCAGAGGGACACAGGCAGCAGGGTGGGCCCGAGCATGCAGTGGGATGTGTGTGGCAGGGAACGCAGGTGTTTGGGGACCAGTAGAGACTCTGCGGAGACCCCTGGTTGGCAAAGAGGTGTGTTCCTGAGGCCAGCTTTTATTCACTCATTCAACACATATATACTGAGCGCTTAGCACAGACCAGGCTTGGGGGCTGGACTAGCCATCCACCTTTGTGGAATGCCTACTAAATGCACCAAATGGCATAATTGTCTTGGTTTTCACAGCAACCCTCTGAGGTAGGCTCTACTCTCATCCACATTTTATAGATGAAGAAATTGAGAAACACAGAGGTTCAAGAATTTTCTCAAGATCACACAGCTGGGAACCAGCAGAGACAGGGTTTGAATCCTAGCTGTCTGGCCTCATCTGTGTTCTTAATACCACTGTTCCTTTTCTGCCTCGTGGATGTGGAGCTCAGTGTGTGTGTGTGTGTGTGTGCGCACAAGTGTGTTGGAGGAGTCTCAGGTGGCTGGTGTGGGGAGGTGCCGGAGCCAGGGGAGTGGAGGGAGGAGAACAGGACTGTGTGCAGCACTGGGATGTGCAGGGGGCAGGAGAGGGCCAGGGGCTCAGGAGGGAATGGGGAGGAATCAGGTTCGGCAGCAAACTGGCTGGGCAGGAATGGGTCTGGGCTGGGTTAGACAGAGGTGAGGGTGCCAGGTTGGAGGATCCCTGTGTATGTTGACCTTGCAGGGGACATGACACAGGTGTAGAAGGGAACTTTGTGCAGGTGTCTCCAGAAAGCCCACCAGCAAGTGGTCCTTTCTTCAGGGGGCCCTGAGAGGTGGGACCCTGTGCCTTTCCACACTCTGCATCCTGGTGTGAGGCGGGGAGTCCATTTCAACACCCAGGAAGCCTCAGTTTCTCCCTCAGCAAGACGCTGAACTCGGCCTTGTCCTAGGGAGACCTCTTTGGGGCCAGGCCTCGTGGCCCTGGTGGCCCTGCCCCATGCCTTCTCCATGGTCTTCAGGCTGCGGAAAAATCTCATGAGATTAATTATTCCCGTGGGTGTGCCCAACACTGGGGCTTTGAGAAAACGCAGATTCCTTCTCTGCTTTCATGCTCCCAAGGCTGCCCACCACCAGCTGGCTGGGTGCCCTGAAGATAAAGGGCACAATGGGTGAGCGGGGCGGACTGCCACCCACAAGGGCTGGCCGGGTCAGGGCTGGCTGCCCAATCCGGTGGTTGGGACATCTACCACTCCCCTCCACAGAGCCACATCCTCCAAAGGGGTGTGTTTGAGGTACAAGCTTTGTTTGGGGGGTCTCAGGGCCAGAGGAGGTGGGTGGGGACAGTCTTCCCTGTCCTACGGAGGGAAGACCCTACCGTGCTGGCCCAGGCTGAGGTCAGGCCAGCCCCTGGACCTTCCTTCAGCCTTTCCAGGGCCTGTGTGTCCATCCAGGCCTTGGTGTGGGTTGATCCATGGGATTCCTCAGGCCGCCACTGCAGTATCCCCCCTCCCCCTCTGGCAGGAACCGGCCTGGTTCCCACGGTCCCCAGCCTGGCCTGGTGCAGTGACTCACTCTGCTGAAGGGGGCTGGGGCTTCTTTCTCCTTAGAGGGGCAGGGCCTCTCCAGGGACACAGCCGCAGGAACAGAGTGGCCATAGGCCTTCTCCGCACGCCAAGGTGGGGTGGGTTTCTGGCCCTCCTCAGCCACTCTCCCTCACACCCTTCTCCCCTTCCACATGCCTAGTTGTGGGCACAGGACAGTGCTGCTCGGCCATGTCTCCCAGATGCATCCAGGGCTGCAGGGTCTGGGCCTCTAGAGTAGCTGTGGGTGTGGGTGGGGCGGGGGATGGTTATTCCTGCTCCAGGCTGTTGCCAGCTCCCCAGTGACAGGTCGAGACCTTGGACTTGTACCCTGGTTCAGACCCTCCTCTGTCACTTTCCAGCAGTGTGACCTTTGCAAGTGACTTAACCTCTTTGAGCCTCAAGTTTCCTCCTCCACTAAGTGGGGACACTAAAAACAAATCCCTAAGGATTGCTTCAAGGACTAAATTAACGCGTTAATGAGAAGCACGTGATGCCTGGCCCTAGTAGCACCTGGTAGCTGCCCGCTCTTCCTGCCGTTACCCGGGGGGGGGGGGGGGGGGGGGGAGCTTATTAACAAGGCTTTGGGCTCTGCCCCAGCCAGCCCTGACCTCTTTTGGCTCCTACAGCAGCAAACACCCCACCCTTTCCCACCTCTAGCCACAGATGGAGGCCTCAGTAGACATTTCCTAAGCCCCTACTGTGTGCCCTAGCCTGGCGCTGTGTGCTGGAGACCAATGGTGACTCAGTTTCTGCTCTCGTGGCTCGTGCAGGTGAGCAGAGGACAGACGTGTGGCCAGGCACCTAGGGGTGGGTAATAAGAGATCCTGGACAGAGGGAGCCCCAAAAGGGGACATGATAGCTTCTGGGGGAGGGGCTATCAACGTGGAGGTGGATGAATGAGCAGGGTTTAGCCACATGAAGCCGGCCAAGAAGACAAAAGGGTCCCAGCAGAGGGAACAGCCTGTGCGAGGGCCTGGAAGTAGGAAACAGCAAGAGCGCCAGAACAATGGAAGGTGGTCCCTGCGGTGGGGGGGATGATGGGGGGTATGTGAGAAGGGGGCTGGGGGAGGGGGGCCAGGCCTGCAGGTATAGGGAGTCTGCATCACGGAGTTGGGACTCTATCCCGGGGATGTGGGAGCCATGAAGTGTTTTAGCCAGAGGAGTGGTGTGAGCTGAATGAGCCCCTCACTTTCCTCTTCTGTCGAATGGGAGCAATAAGAAGGTACTTAACCTGGGTGGCTCAGTGGATTGGGCCGCTGCCTTCGGCTCGGGTCGTGGTCTCGGGGTCCTGGGATCGAGCCCCGCATCGGGCTCTCTGCTCCGCGGGTGAGCCTGCTTCCTCCTCTCTCTCTGCCTGTCTCTCTGCCTACTTGTGATCTCCCTCTCTGTCAGATAAATAAATAAAATCTTTAAAAAAAAAAAAAAAAAAAGAAGGTACTTAACCACGCAGGATTGTTGTGGGGATTAAAGGAGCTAACACCTGTAAAGTTCTTAGTAGCGTGCCCAACACACACGTTTGCAATTACAGTTGACTCTTCAACAACTCGGGGGTCCAGGGTGCCAACCCCCTACACAGTCAAAAATGTGCCTATAACTTCTGACTCCCCCAAAACATCACTAACTACTCAGAATAGCCTCCTGTTGACTGGGAGCCTCACTAGTAACATGAACAGTGATTGACGTATAGTTTGTGTGTTATGTGTGTTGTGTGTATCCTTACAAGAAAGTGAGCTAGAGACAAGGAAATGGTGTGAAGAAAATCAGAACAAAGGGAAAATACATTTACAGTGCTGTCCTGTAAGAAATCCGTACATAAGTGGACCCACACAGTTCAAACCCACGTTGTTCAAGGGTCAACTGTACTCTGATTATTTTTAGTGTAATTATTCTGCAGAGTCCCTAAGTGGCTAGTGAGAGGGAAGATGAGAGGCAGAAAGAGTGTTTGGAGGGTTGGTGCTGTCTTCCAGTCAAGCATTTCACTCACTCACTCATTTGTGAATATTTCTTGAGCACCTACTGTGTGTCAGGCCCTGTGGTGGGCGCTGGGCATGGCGGTGGAGGCAGCAGGTCCGGCCTTGATCCTGGGGGCTGTGTAGGGCCTGGTCTGAGGGCATAGAGGGAAGCAGTGGGTTCCGACCAGTTTCAGGTGCCAGGGTATAGCCCCAGAGGTGGGGTTGGACAGGGAGGAGCAAGAAGCTGCCCAGTCTGGTCCAGCATAAGGATAGAAGTTGGTGTTGTTGGAGTAGAGCACATGGTGGGGTGCCTCCGTGGGGGAGAATAGATTTGGTCTGGGGGTGTTGGAGTTCCAGGTGTCTGGAATACCTTTCTCTCACAGAGCCGTCTGGTCTGACTTCTCTAGCAGTAGGTGGTCTCAGGGGGGCTGGACGTGGGGGAGAGGACCCTGTCCTTTAGGGATATTTGACCCTCAAGTGAGGTGGCTGGGGTGGGCTTCTGGAAACCCAAGTTTCCACTCTTGCTTGGGGACTCTTTTGACCCCATAGGTCCAGCCCCTAGCTCAGAGTGATCTCAGACATCCCAGCTTCTCTCCTAGAGGACTCTGTCCTTGGCCACCCACCTTTATGACAATGAAGCCTTAACCTCCGCTGCTACCTTCCAGCCAGGAATCTGCTGGAGAAGGGAGGAGCTGCCAAGGTGCGAGGTCAGAAGCAGGGAAACTTGTCCACCCTGCCAGGCTTTGGAGGGCCCCAACTTTGTCCCTGATTATTTTTGGCATACTTGGGGCCGTTGCACGATTTTGAGAGCGAAAGCGAGTGCGAAAATTATCCTCTATTGCACGTAGCTTGGATCCCTTTCCTCAATTTATTTTTGAGGGGAAAGCCAGTTAGGAAGTTGCTGTGTGCTCTCAATGGGGGAAACTGAGGCACAGGGTTACCCAGCCAGGCGAGGGCAGGCTGAGTCTAATCCTCTGCCCAGAATCTTTCCTCTTAACCTTTGAGTGACCATGATATTTGTTTTTTTTTTTTTTAAGTAAAAAAACCAACAAGGAAATGCCAATGCTGCATTTTCAAGGTGTCTTTTTATAGTAAAGGTGGAAAAAAAAACCCTCAGGCTGTTTTAAACTGGCATGCTGTGGGTGGGTGCTCATCGTCAAGAAGGCGTTTTCTGAACCAATTTAGGGGCTGAAATGCTGGGTGGAGGTGGAGGGAGACAGAGCTTCCAAGATGGGCTTTACATTTGGAGTTGGGCTGGGGGTTGGGAGTGAGCTTCCTGCGACCAAGGGCACAAGCAGACACTTGGTGGGACTCAGGGGGTTCCACCTGTGTTGGCCAGGATGCCCTTCTGGCCTAGAGAGACAGACAGGCCTTGGGCCAGGCGACAGTTAATATCCCAACCCACCCTGGGAATGTCTCCAGTCCTGACTCCCAGGTACAAGCTGTTGAGTCCCATTCTTCTGCCCATATGCTGTGTGACCCAGGGTGATCTTTTACCCTCTCTGGGCCTCATGCTTCCTCATTGAAAGAATGGTACAGTGTCTCTCTCTGAGGATGTGGGCAGATTAAAATCTCATATGCAGTGCCCAGGAAATGGCAAGTAGAGGTATTAGCAACAGGAGGGGAAAACTACATCTGAGAAAAATGGGCTCAGCATGTGAGAGCCAGCAGAGCAGGGAGTGCGCAGAGGAGGGGGTCAGGTCCTTGGAGAAGATGGAGGCACACCAGGTCCTAAAGGTGACTTGGGCGGGCGAGACAGAGGGGTGAGGCGGGGGTGTGTCCAGGGCCACCCCAACTGAGTGAGCTCAGAGGCAGGAAGGCAGCAGCTGACAGGGAGAGAGTGGGCACGTTTCCCCTGCTGTTGATGGGGCAGGCACCGAGCTTCTGGTGGGCCCGAGGGGTGTGTGGAGGGTAGGTCCCCTGTCAGCTCTCTGGGGCTGGATAGTAAACATTGCTGAGCTCCCAATTCTGAGTGGGTTCACCGTGTTGGCCCTTCATGAACACCAGCATGTTTGATCTCACAGGCCCCCCCAGCACGAGGAAGGAAGTACTGTTATCCCCAGCTTACAGATGGGGAAACTGAGGCCCAGGGTCACTCGGCTGGTGGGCAAGAGAGGGGATCTGCAGACTGGCTGGCTGGCACGAGAGTCTGTGGTGGGCAATAGCTAGTATTAGCTGTGAGCTCTCGGCTGGGAGTTCTGCACTTACCCTGCCCCAGGGAGACTTGGGCAAAGCCCTTTGTACAGACCCTCTTCTGTGACAGCACCTCCACACAGGCGCCGCATGGCAACCAGGAGCCGATGGGGCAGTGACTCAGTTCCAGCGTTGGGGGAGGCCGCCTGGGGCACCTGTCGAGGCTGGGGCTGGTCAGGCCTTCTGAGGAAGTGGGGAAGGCCGGGAAGTAGGAGTTGCGTTCATGTCTAATAATGTGATCCTCTGGATTCTGGAAGGAGTGAGCCTCCTGGCCCTTTAAGTGTGCGAGTGAAGGATGCGGACAGTTTGAAGAATGACTTGACAAATCTCTTTCAACAGTGACCCCATCCCTGGACCAGTGCTGGCTGGATACTGGGGCTGGGAGGCTGCCTCCCCTCCAGGGCAGTACGGCGCCATCCAGGGTTTGCTAGGAGAGGGGATGGAGGATCTGTCTGGCCCTGACCATACCCACACCATACCCTGACCATGCCCCACCCAGGCAGGCCCAGAGGGTACATGCGTGCTGGACCCCAGCACCAACTCCCTGGATTCAAATCCTGCTGCTGTGCCTTCCTATCTGGGGCCTCAGCAAGTCACTTACTTTCTCTGGTCCTCCTTTTCCCCATCTGTAAAGTGGGTTCAGCATTGGGAAGAATGGGGGCAGCATGGTGTTCAGCAGAGGCTGTGGGAGTCAGCATCAGCCCCTGCAAAAATACTCCATAAGACTCAGATTCACTGGCCCATGGCTGCTGGTTTTCATGGACAGGCAGGAGATAGGCCGGCTTCTGTGCCCTCGTTGCTGGAGGGAGAACAGACATGATGTGTATGGAATAGGAGCCTGAAGGCTTGAGCCCTGGGTGATGTGGGGTCCCCTCCCCTTTCTGGACTTCAGTTTCGGGATCAGAGTTGGCCTGTGGGGTGGCCAGGGAGCGCTCTCTGGCATGGAATGGCTTCGGCCAGCCCCAGTGGGATTGCTATTATTGCTGTTGTTTCTCGGGATTTTGTGTCAGGCATATCGCAGAGTGCTTTCAAGATAGCCTATCTTTTAATCCCCCTGGAAATGGAATGAGATGAGTGTTAACCCTAATCTACAGAAAGGGGAAACCAAGGCCCAGAGAGGTTAAGTGATTTGCCTGAGGTCACGCAGTGGGAAAATGTGGAGCAGGTGTCTAGCTGCAGAGCCGGTGCTCATGCCCCTTACTCCCTGGTTCCTCCCAAAACACTGACGGAAGGGGTGTGCTCCACAGGGGCCCTCAAGGTCACAGTGGGGAGAGGTGGATGGGTCCATCTTACAGGTGAGGAAACAGACATTCGGGGAAGCTCTGGCCTTGCAGGGGCTGCTGTGACGAAGAGCAAGAGCTTTCCAGTGAGCCCTAGTGCCCAGCGTGGTCCTGCGCAGGGCATGGGGCCTATCCCCAGGACTGCAGCTGCCTCCGCCTTCACCCACCAGAGCCCAGCATCTCCTGCCTGCCCTTGCTCCTAGTGGAGGCTAGAATGTGGCAGTAGAGGAAAGGGCCCAGCCCAACAATTACATGGCATCCCCCAGAAAGGGATGAATCAGATTCTGCCTCTATCCTGCAGGAGCTCCTAGACAGTCCAGGAGGAGATCATGATGGAAGATATGCAGCAACCAGGGCAGCATATCACCCAGCCTCTTCTGAGGGGATCCAGGAAGGCTTCCTGGAAGAGGGGGATGTTGGAAGGACTTGGGCAGGTGGGGCTGGGGAAGGCATTCCCCACAGAGGCAAAGGCCCAGAGGTGGTGGAACGTGGCTTGGGTAGCAGGCAGAGATGAAGCTGAGAGTGTGTGGGGTCTGGGGTGCAGGCCAAGGATTTAGATGCTCTCCTGTGGGCTCTGGGGAGCCAGCAAGGGTTTGGGGGAAGAGTGAGACATGGTTGATCTGATTCTAGAAGGGACTCCAGAACTGCCGGTCCCTTATCAGTCCTGCTAGGTGCTGGCAGGAGCAGGAGACTCTGTCCCAGAGCCCCCACTGTGGCTGGACCAGGTGACTCCCGTGGGCCTCTCCAGCTCTGACAACGGTGTGGGGATTGCCATGGAAACCAGTCGGTGCCGCGTGGGGACAGGCCTGGAAAGTCTCCTGGCGCGAGCCACGTGCATTTGGATGCTGGCTACCCCCGGAGTGTGGCCAGTCTCGTCTTTTCAAAGCCCGTGTTTGGGCCAGTGCCGAACCCAACAGGCTGCCTGGAGGGGCCCCTGCACCCCTCACTCTCCCGCTGACACTCAATGCCACCGAGATCAGAGATCTGCTGGGCCAGCGGGGCTGGCCCCTCCCCGTCCGCCATCCTTTCCCCTGAAACACGATAAATCACACGCTAGAGGAGGGAGGAAGCTCGAAGCTCCATTATGAGGCCCAGCGAGGCCCCAGCGGGGCGTTAATCATGTAGTGCTTTCTGCTCTGATCGGTAAATAATGGGGGGGCAGTGGGCAGAGGCCTTGAAGTGGAGGCCTGGCCCGGGAAAGGAGCTAAATGGGGCTCTGCAGTCACCTTTGCCCCCGTGCCCTTCTCAGGCCCATCCTGCATCTGTGTTTGCAGTGAAGGAGTCCTCCAGAAGTGACCATCTCCTTGACAGGCCTCAGTTTCCCTACCTTGCCACCCCAGGCCTTTCCAGCTCCAGGCAGCCAGGCCCCCGGCAGCTGTTGGCACTGGGCGGAGAGGCTGTAGTTAAGGGCAAGGACTCTGGAGCCAGCTGGTCAAGGTTTCAGGCTCACATCTGGCCATTTTGGCTGTGTGACCCTGGACAAGTCCCTGCTCTGTGCCTCAGTTTCCCTTGCTGTAAAGTAGCACCAACTTCTCAGGGTTAAATGAGGTTCTAGAGGCCGGGGCACGAAGCCAACTTATTACTGTGTTGGTGATACTACTGTATTGTTATTACTTTAAAGCTGTCCTTTCCCGATGTGGGAGTGATCTCTGAACGGGAATGTGGGCAGCTGGAGAGAGGGATACTCGTGTCATCTCCACGGCCCCAACACAAGACCCAGACCAGAGCTGTTTGCTGGGGCCTCCGAGCCTGCCCTGTCCCCTCCGCTGTGCCCACAATCAGTTATGACTCTGGGACGGAGGCCAGCACCCAGGGGATGGGAGGAGGGTGTGAGCTCCAGTCCCCAGGGCTCCTTGGGCCCAGGAGGAGGAAGGCCAAATGTGCCCTAGAGAGAGGCAGCTGCGGCTCTCAGCTTCTCCTGGCCCACATCCCCTCTAGGGGAAGAGGCTGGGACAGAAACTGTTCCAGGGAAGGGAGGGGCCGGAGCCGCAGCGCTCTGCCGCCCTGCCCCCCATTAGAGCTGGTGGGCGGGAGTGACTTCCCCCGGCCAGGGAAGAGTCGTCGCTGGCTGCCCATCCCACACTGGGCTCCTCTGGGACCCCAGGGGGAAGGGCTGGAAATGGGGCCAGGCTGGGCCAGAATGAGAAACAGCTTCAAGAAGGGGGAGCTGAGTGTCTGGGGGGGCCGTGTCCAGCTAACAAAACAATGGCTGCTTGAGTCAGCGGCTGTGGTAGGAGTTCCCAGGCCAGCCTTAGCAGAGTGGGCCTCGGCCTCGGCCGGGCTTCCAGCGTGCGTCATGGATGAGGGTGGATGTGGTGGAGTGGCCGCTCCTGGGGGCTCCGTGTGACCTGCCCAGCTAATGGGGAGCATTGACTGAACATCCGCAGGAGCCAATATCGAGGGCTGCAGTGAGCTGAAACCTTGGTGGCAGCCCTCTAGGGAGGGTGCTGTTATTGTCCCCATTTTACAGATGCGGAGACTGAGGCTCAGGCAGGAAGCAGCATCCCGTGCTGAGTGATGAGCCACAGGGCTTGCTATGTCAGGAGCCTCAGTTTCTCTGTCTGGAACGTGGGGATACAACAGGGGTGCGGCTGTGAGGCAGCTCCACTCGGGGCCTACACACAGCAGGTCTGCAGTCCGGCTGGGCCTCTGACCTCAGCCCGGGGGCTGTCCCTCCTCACTGCGGCCAGCTCGGTGGCAGGGCCCAGGGTGCCAGTTGCGGCGAGACAGACAGATCGCGCTCTGGATGGCCTGGCTGGCGGTTTCACGCAACCCTTCCAGATGATGCTCAGTGGGCCTGGTTGAATGTAGTAGTGCTCTGGGGCTGAGGGACCCACCCCTCCAGAGAAGGGGTCAGGAAAATAGAGGCAGGTGTCTGAAACTCTGAAAGGGCCTACCCAAGCTGCCATGTCCATTGCTACTTCTTGGCCCCTCCCCTCCACTGTCCGCCACCCCCCATTCAGGCAGCCTGGGGTCAGGTAGGGGATTTTCAGGTGCTGTGTGTCCCGAGGAAGCCTCTGCCCCTCTCTGTACCTTGGTTTCCCCTCTGGCTCAGAGCCAGGCCTCTTGGCTGCTGTTCTGTGGCCTGGTTGCACGTTCTCTCCCCGCCTCCCCCTCCAGGAAGTAAGCATCTTGATCACCCACTGGGAGGTGCTGGTATTTCCTTCCCAGGCAGCGGTAGGCTTCCTCCGGGTGCTGGGGGGGGGGCGGGCGCTTTGCCGCTTGCCCCTTAGAGGTCTGTCCTGGTCCTCTTTCCTCCCCGAGCCGCGCACAGTAGGCCCATGGCTCTTTTCCCTGACTCAGTTTATCGTCAGTGAGGCGTCCTCTCGGTGGAGCCATAACCCATTAGCTGCGGTTTCTGAGAAGCTGCCCTGGCTAAAGTGGGAGGGAGGAGTTTGGGTCTGGAGTCACAGGCTGGCTGATTGACCTGACCGAGTACCCATGTGGTCACCTGAGTGGGTGACCTTGAGAATGCTTCCCTCTTAACCTCAGGGCTTCTGAAGAAGGGTAGGGGAAAGGCTGTTCACCGGGACTTTGTGGGAGGCAATAATCCTGCAGGTTTTTTTGTCTAGGCCTCCAGCAGACTGCCTGTCAGACTCCTGAGACCACCCTACTTGATCCTTGCCTGCCCCCCTCTTCTAGTCTGGGGCATTCTCCTGAGGGAGAATTCCTTGTCCTTGGCTGTCCAAGCTGAGGGAAGGGTTGGCAGGGGAGGGCATTGAGGGGAGCCTCAGGGGGGCCAGGCCAGGTAGAGCAGGGCCTTGAGGGCCCAGGAGCAAAGTCTGGGTTTATGTTGAGGGCACTAGGGATCCATTGATGGCTGTTGAGCTGCAGAGGGGACACAGACTGGTTTGTGGTTGCTTTTTTTTATTTTTATTTTTTATTTTGGAATATTTTTAGATTTATAGGAAAGTTACAAAGGTAGGATATATCTTTGCTACGTATCCTTCCCTCTATTTTCCCCACTGCTAAGGGATTACGTTCCCATGATGCCTTTGTCAAAACTAAGAAACCAACATGAGTACTTTACTCTCAACTGAACTCCAGACTTGACTCACGAGTGTTCTTTTTCTTTTCCGGGATCCCATGTTGCATTTAGTGCTTTACAGTTTTAAAAGCTCCCTTTGGCCTCTGTGGAGGGTGAAGAGGAGGGGGCTTGGTCCAGTCCAGCCCACCTGTATTTTTTTTTTTCAGCCCACCTGTATTTTTAACGCCCCACAGTGATGGTGTGTTTCTAGTTTCTCTCTGTGAAACTTGGCTTTCCTAGGACCTCTGTTCGATAACAGCCAAACACCTGAAGTGGGAAAGTGCCCTCAGTTCCTGACCACAAAGCCCCAGAAGCCAGTTCTTCTATCCCTGGGACGGAACCCCTGGGCCTTGAAGCCTGCTACCCGGCCCACGGTGGACGCCTCGCCCTCCTCTCAGAATGCCACCTACTGTGGGGCTGAGTTTTGGTGGGGTCTGCAGGCAAGAAGCAGAGGCCTGAGAAATTGGGCTCTTGAAGCTCCTGCTGCAGCCAGCCTCCTGGGGAGAGAAAGGCAACGCAATTACAGTTGGTAGTGAAATCAATATGTCAGAGTTTTAATGGGAAAGTGGGCAGAGCTGAGCTTTGGCCCCAGGAGGCAGCTAGCTGGAGTTAGAGGGTGTGTCTTGCTCTCAGAAGAAAGTGGAGACCGGTGGCTAGCTGTTGCTCAGCCCATTTCAGAGAATGGTACATGGAGGTTCTTAGAGGAACAAAAAGTAGTAGCTGGGTGCTTCCTGGGCCTGACCACCTGACCCCGCTATGTTACCACACACAGTAGGCACACATTTGGCTCGTGTGTTGTTCTAGTTCTCCAGCAGCCAGGATGGCAGTGGTCTTGATCTCTGTTTGGAAAAGCAGCAGCTGAATATAGTCAACCACACTTTAGTCAAAATTAGTCTCCTTTCCTTAGTAAACATTCACCCTGGAGCACAGTCTCTACCCTGGAGAAGCTCATGTTTATGCTACCATGATAAATGAAAGTGGTAACCAGCACAGTGCCGTCCAGAGGAGGGGAGATTTTTTTTCTGCGTCACATCTCTGAAAGCTGGTGAAAAACTCGCTGCCTGGACATGTCTGGCAAAGGGACTAGCTTGGGTCAAGACAAGGGGGACTGATGGGACAGGGGAAGTGTGAGGGCGCAGAGGGGCAGGAAGGGCATTGGCTGCTAAGGGAGCAACATTATGAAGGATCAGGGGCCCTGGTGGGAAGGTGTAACCACATGGGAGGAATTGCAGAGGCTGGTATGGTCAGAGCAGAGCAGAGCAGAGGGTGGGACAGAAGGAAAAAGCGAGACTTGAAGCCTGAGCGGCTGGAATCAGATCACAAAGGCCTTCATGCCAGGCCTGATCCAGAGGACAGCCGGGAGCTGGAGATGGGTTTGATGCCAGGGAGGAATGAACAATTTTGTGCTTCGAAAGGTGCCTCTACTGGGTTGGAGGGGGCTTCTGGGAGAGGCCGGCCCTCCCCTGCTCCCAGGGGAATTTGTGTTTTGAAAGTGAGGCTTGAAGGAAGGCTGGTGCTAAGAGAGGAATTTGAGGCAGCGTCAGACGGTCAGGGTGGTACCTTGGGGCTGTGGAGCTAACTGCCCCTAGAGACCAAGCTCTGCAGAGGCCATGCTTGGGAGGGCTGCCCCATCCCAAAGGGCACTCTCCCCCTTTCCCAGGCCTGCAGCTCCCTCCCCCAGCAGGGGAGGCACCTCCCGCCTCTTGCCTGCTCCGTGGGCACGGGTCCCAGCTTCCACTTTCCAGTGGGTTCTCAGCCTTGTGATTCCCCAGCAGTCCGGAGTCAGCTTCCCCTCGGAGCACAGACCATCCAGAGCAGCTGACGGGGGTTACTTCTCCTTTAACACGTTTTTTTTTTTTAGATTTTATTTTTAGGATAAGGAAAAAAAAAAGTTGGAGGAAAGGCTTTTTAGAAAATTCCTTCGGTACAGAATTAATGGCTTGTGAACGTCAGGGCGGGCAGGCGAGAGCTGGATTTGCTGCGTGTTCCTGCCTCATCCTCTCTGCCGCCGGGCCAACAAATCACCCTCATTGGGGTGCCTCATCCAGCTTTTCCAGACTGGCTGGGGTCCCCCATTGTGGGGCCCAAGGCCGAAAGACCGAAGGGTGTCATCCGGGGCCTCCCAGGTCTTTCCTTCCCTCCCCCGCTCCCAGAGCTTGGGGAGGAAAATCGTGTCCTCCAGGCAAGGGTTTACAATTTTAATTTTAAAACAGCTTATTATTTTATGACGCAAGTAATCCATATTCAGTGAAGAAAAGTTATGTAAACCCTAGGAGAAGCATCCCCCATGGGAGACCTCAGCCCAAGTGCCCACTCTTCTGCCTGCTGACAGAACCCCCCTCACCTCTTCCCTGCAGCTGCAGGATGGCTGAGGGATGGGCCCAGGACTGGGAGAGGCTTCTGGGGGAAATGGTCCAGCACTCCCTTTACACAGCTGTCCCCCACTCGGGCACACTCGGAATGAAGTCAGGCAGGGTAGGTCTAAAGCTGCAGGACAAGAGGGAGCCAATGATGTGACAGTCTGGGGAGCGACACTCCAGGCAGAAGGAACAGCACAAGCGAGGACCCTGAGGCAGGGCCCAGTGTTGGAGGAACAGAAAAGATGCTCCTGTGGCTAGAGTGGAGGAGCGGAGGTGAGGAGGGTATAGGATGGGTTTAGAAGGGCTCAGGGCCCCTGGTGGGAGGATTTAGGATTCAGTGTTTGTTCTGAGTATTGTGTAAACTACCCGAGGGTATCAAGCCTAGGGACGCTTCTTTGTGCTTTTTAGAGGGCTCACTGGGCAGCTGTGTTCAGGGGGACGTGTTGAGGTCAGAGTGGGCCCAGAAGAGAGCCTCCCAGGTGAGAGGCTGCCTTAAGGGGCTCTTAGGCAGTCTGGCTGGAAGGCTTTAGAGGTAGGCATGATTTGTCCCAAATTCCACTTCGTAATATTTGAGTGACAGTCCCATCTGAAATGGCAGCTAACACCTCGGGAGCGTTTCCTAGCCAGTGATCCCCTCCCACTGCTTGTGGGGGGGCGGGTGAGAGATGTACCTATTTGGGAGCTCAGAAAAGCAAGGTCACTTGCCTCGTCACCCCCGGCCGTCCTGTGGAAGACCATCCACTCATGGGTTCTGGCCCGGGGCAGCCCCCCCTCCCCAGGGACGCTGTGGGATACAGGCCTCACCTAGAAGCTTGTGGGGCCTGACTCTGTGTTTATTCGCCTGAGGATAGGTGAACCCGGTATTTTTTGTTTTTGAAAACTAGCTGAGTTTGGGCAAACCCATACAGGCACATCATCAGTGGCTTAGGCTTGCAAAAACTGCAAATGAGAAATTAAAAAAACAAAAAAACCCCAAAAGACTCTAAGGCTGCACCCTCAATCCGGTTCTGATGGCTACATGCTGGTGACCTTCTGAGTCCCCGCTCAGAGCCTCCACTGCCCACGGCCCAGCGTCCAGGGTGCCGAGGTAGGGCTCAAGTCTGCTGCCAGTTTCTTTCCTTCTTTCTTCCTTCCTCCCTCCCTTCCTTTTCTATCTTTTTCTTCTTTTCTTCCTTTCCTTTTTTTTCCTTTCTTTTTTAAAGATTTTATTCATTTATATGAGAGAGAAAGAGAGAGAGAGCACAAGTGGGGTGAGGGTCAGAGGGAGAAGCAAACTCCCTGCTGAGCAGGAAGCCTGATGTGGGACTCAGTCCTGGGACTCTGGGATCATAACCTGAGCTGAAGGCAGATGCTTAGCCAACTGAGCCACCCAGGCGCCCCCATTGCCAGTTTCATTCATGGAGACCTGACTGCAACTGGGGATCTAGAGCAGGCTCCTTCTCCCTGAGCCTCAGTTTCCCCATCTGTGACATGGGACCTCATAGGGCTGCCAGGATGTAGGGAGTTGATGCCCAGGCCTGGTACAACGTCAGTTCTCTGTGCAGCCCGTTATTCTTACTACTTTTTAACAATTTTATTTATTTAGTTGAGAGAGGGAGAGGGGAGAGAACACACAGAGGGAGAGGCAGAAGCAGATTCCCCGCTGAGCAGGGAGCTCCAATCCCAGGACCCCGAGATCATGACCTGAGCCGAAGGCAGACGTGTAACCGACTGAGCCACCCAGGCACCCCCAGACACAGCCTGTTGTGTTTGCTATCATGACTATTACCTTACTGTGGATGCACCAGGGTTAGCAAACCCGCCCTCTGACGTCCTGTGACTTTTCTCAGCTGGGTGTCTTTGTGTCCTGATCCGTAGGGATTCATGATGTCACTCGGGGTGGCGGGGGGCAGCTCTCCTGGACGAGGTGCCATTATCTTCATGCTCAGTCCTGCAGGACCCTGAGGTTGTGTACCCCTGTTCACTCTTAAACCATCCTCATGTCTGCATCCTTGTGGATTATCTTCTCAAAGGTGCTTCCTGGAGGCCTGTTTTGCATTTTTGTGCAAATTGCAGAAGGAACCTTCGAAGGGAGCCACAAGACCCAGGGAAGGGCAGGGATGAGTCCAGGGAATGGTTGGGGGCTGGGGTCACTAGCTCCATTTGTCTCGTCCCAAGGTGTGGTGGGACTGATCTGCCACGGGGTGGCACTGGGCTGATGCGGATGGCAGGGCTGGGTACTCGGACACACCTTGTCTTGGTCTACCCATCGGTAATGTGGGCAGATGTAGGGAGTATAGGCTTGTGGGAGAAAGGGAAGGCCTCGGCATGGGGAGGCCTTAGTCTGGGGTCTGGCGAGCCACTGGGAATTTGGATGGTGGTGCTGGGGTCAGAGCAGGGGACCCAAGAAACCCCGGGGCCTTGGGGAAACCCCCAGCGAAGACAGGAGGGACACTCTTGGATAGCAGCAGGTAAGCTGAAGCGGAGGATGGCCTCGGGAGGTCTGGTGTGGGCTCCTCTGCTCTGCCTGCCTATGACCAGCCAGGAGAGACAGCTTCAAGTCCATGAGGGTGTGTGGCCCTCACCCTGTCCTTACCTCCCTGGCCTCCTGTCCTTGTCCCACTGCCAGCTCTTCTTGCCTCCATCACATAACTTTTCCTGTACGCTCCATACCTACCTGAAACACCATCTCCTTGGGGCAGCTCTGTGACGAGCACTGAGGTCAGGGGTCAGCCTGTGCTAAGGGACGGGGTCCTGCTTATGTTTGGGCCTCAGGCCCAACCTGGGCATATAAAGCAACGCGGGACTTTAAAGCTCTGAATCCGAGGCCTGACCTCTGGTGTGGGCAGGGAGCCAGAGAAGGTTCTAGAGCTAAGGTCTGACATCCTGCTTCTCTTCCAGCTGCAGCCAGAGCAACTGGACTGTGGGGCTGCCCACCTGCAGCACCCATTGTCCATCCTGCAGCCCCTGAAGGCCACGCCTGTGTTCCGAGCCCCGGGCCTCTCCTCCGTAGCCGTGGCCATGGTCAGCAACTACACCGTGGTCTTCCTGGGCACTGTCAGTGGGCGGCTGCTCAAGGTAGGGCTGGGGGCCAGGACTAGGGAGGCTGAAGGGGTGGAGGAGGTGAGGGGAGGCCGAGTCTGGGGAGGGTGTACACATGGCCTGTACAGGCCCGATACAAGACTTCGTTCTCTCCGGTTTGCCTGGCACCTTACAGTTTACAAAGCATTTTCCACATCCATTTCTTTTACTCTTGCTTATAATAAGAAGTACCCTGTCCTGCAGACGAGGGAAACCGGGCCTGAGAGAGGCCCTTCTCCTGGATCTCTAGGACTCGGGCTCTGAAGCAGAGACCAGAGTCTCCGGATCCTGCCACTTGCCGGCTGCTTGACCTTGGACAATGCACTTTCTCCCTCTGGGCCTCAATTTCCCCATCTGTGGAGGGTTGTAAGCCCTGCCTCTGGAGACTGTTGTTGGGCTCTGACAGGGGAAGTCCGCAGCCTGGCAAGCAGGGGCTCTCACTGCCATTTCCTCCCCCAACCCACTGGCCCCCCTCTGAAGTTTCCCCCTCCCCTCACCCGCCCCAACCAAGATGACTGGTTTCTGGAGGTAGTGATTCCTGGAGCTGGGAAAGGTGAGAGGACTCGTCCCACTGTGGGGTGGGAAGGACTTTCCTGGGCCTCCAGGTGAGGGGCTGGGCCAGTTTCCTCCTGGCCCCCTTCCAACCCCTGCCTGTCAGGAAAGTCGCCCGCCTGGCCCAGTTCCAGGGTGTACCAGGCCCTAGCCTAATTGACTCAGATCCGATAACTTAATTCCCTCAGCTGCCCAGGCGGACGCCATGGGCCAGGGGGTGGGCTGGGGATCGGAGCCCTGGCTGCCTGGCCCTGGGACCCTAGCTGGTCCCCTAGCAGGGGTGAGGAAGGTGCGTGGTGTGGGAGCAGGGAGGTGGTGGGGGGCATCCTTCTCAGCCTTTGAAGCCGCATTGATGGTCCTTAGACCGTGGGACTCATGTTTTGGGGGTCAGATACTTGGATCGAGATCCTGGCTCTGCTGGCCCCAGGAGTGTGGCCTGGGGGTGGTTGCTTATCACCCTGAGCCTCCGTCTCCTCCTCTGTCATGGGGAAAATGAGCTGGACCATCCCAGACTGTGGTCAGAGTCTACGGTCCTCTGTGAGAGAGGTAGTGCCAGGATTCCCATTTCACAGAAGAGAACACTAAGCCTCTGAGAGGGGCAATGACTGCCCCAAAGTCACACAGTGAGAGCTGGGGTTGAATTCAGGGCCAGCTGACCAGGAGCCCAGCATGTGATCCCTCGACCCAGACCTCTTTACCTACCACCTTGTCCTGTGCACGGTCTCCTACCAGTGCTTCCCTGCTCGCGGCTTCGATCGCGGCACCTGGCCCCGGCTCTGGAGCATCGTAGGTGCTCAGTAAACCTTTGAAGGAGTGGAAATAAGCTGAGTGTCTGCTGGGCACCCGAGGAGAGGGTCAGAGACTGAGCTGGGGCCCTGCCTGCTTGGGCAGAATCCACAAAGAGGTCCCCCAGGATGGGCGATATCTCAGGGGCTGGAACCCAGGCTGCAGGAGCCTGGGAAGAGAGTAATTTCAATTTGGTGTGTGGAGGGCATTTGAGAAACTCTTCTGAAGAAGGCACCAGGAAGACGGATCTTCGCTGAAGGGGCAGGAAGAGAAACACTCCAGCAGGGCGCGCAGTGTGCGTGAAGGCCTAGAGGCTAGAACGCTAGAGTTGGGTTGAGTGGGTGGAAATGAGCCTGGTGGAATAAGCTGGGGTTGGTTGTTGGGGCCTTGAATGCCAGAACTAGTTTATTCTATAAGCAGGAAGGAGCTACCAAAACTTAGGCACCCACAGAGGAGGCCAGGCAGTAGGAGGCCCCTGGCAGCTGGCCCAGGGAGGCTTCTAGACTGCTGGTCCCAACTTGGCCCAGCGGGGCCTCCAACAGAGCAGCATGCTGGGAATGTGAGGGGCCAGCAGAAAACAAGGCTGGATGCAGCCCTGGTGGGCATTGTCTGCTCTCAGGAGGACACGCAGGGGGTTCTCAGAGCCAGAGGACCTTTCAGGCCTCCACTAGTCCTGGTCTTCCTCCTGCCAGGACCCTGGACCCCACCCCTTCACCTCATCCTTAGACTGTGGGGTCAGACAGGCCTGGGCTTGGGTTGTGCCCCCGAAGTGTCTTCATTTTATGACTCTCACCAAGTCTGTAGCCTCTCTGGGCCTTGGTCTCCTCATCTGTGAAATGGGTGCAAGAGGGGAAGGATGAGAAGTGTGGCCCCATCAGCACTCTGCGGGCATCTTCTCCATGTGTGCTCACCACAGTCCTGAGGGGCAGGTGCCATCACGAGTCCCACTAGGTCAGGAAGCTGTGGCTGCGAGCGAGGGGAGTGCGACTTGTACGCGTGCACAGCTTGGGAATGTCAAAGCCAGAATTCAAACCCACGTCCCCGCTCTTAGGCGTGATGCCAGACAGCCTCCCAGAGACTCTTGTAAACTGTAAAGTGTCTATGTATTCACACGGTGGGATGTGTTGGGGAACATCATTCGGGGAGGGAGTGCTGGTGGGGGCCCAGCAGAGGCACGGGTGTAGAGGTCCGGCCCACAGCTCTCCCTCGCGTGTCCATGATTTCCCACCTGGGAAGGCCAGAAAGAGGATGAGACTGACACCCCAAGCCTGGGTCGAGTCCCCCGCCCCCCCGCAGGCGCATGTCCCTCGCCATGGGCCCCGTCCTGGTGCACCAGAGTCCCCCTGACACCCCCCAACCCCCCCCCCCCAGATCAACCTGAATGAGAGCATGCAGGTGGTGAGCCGGCGGGCGGTGACGGTGGCCTACGGGGAGCCTGTACACCATGTCATGCAGTTCGACCCAGCAGACTCCGGTTACCTTTATCTGATGACGTCCCACCAGGTAAGGCCAGAGCCCCCGCCTGATAGGGTCCCCAGACACCCGAGCTTTCTTCCTCTCTTCCGCCCAGCAGGAGCACCTTCTGTCACACCTCCTTTGTCGGCTAGCCCTTCCCCTCCCAGAGTGGTCACCACCGCTGCAGGGGAAGCCCTGTGCCCCCACGTGCTCCTGTTACAGCCTCGAGCCTCAGTTTCCCCAGCATCTCAGGACCCTGGCCGTGGCTGGTTCCCCACGGAGCTGGGCCCTCACCTCTGCCTCCAGATGGCCCGGGTGAAAGTTGCTGCCTGTGCCGTGCATGCCACCTGTGGGGACTGCGTGGGGGCCGCCGACGCCTACTGCGGCTGGTGTGCCCTGGAGACACGGTGAGCCTCCCTGGGGCAGAGGCTGTGCCTGGGCGGCCACGGCAGGGCGGGAGGGGAGAGGAGCCCCCTGGGGGCCTGACCCGCGCCCCGCCGCTCCAGGTGCACCCTGCAGCAGGACTGTGCCCACGCCGACCAGCAGCATTTCTGGACCAGTGCCAGCGAGGGCCCCGGCCGCTGTCCCACCATGACGGTCCTGCCTGCAGAGATCGACGTGCACCAGGAGTACCCAGTGAGTCATGGGGGAGCTGGCTCTGCGCTCGGGGGCAACGCGGGGTGGGAAGCCACATTTCACCTGGCCCCCAAGTCCCCCGAGGTAGAGACTCCTGCCCGTGGTGCCCCAAGGCCCCGCGGCCAAATAATGAGAATGACTTGGCTCTGCCGAGTGCTCACCGAGTGTCAGCACTCACTCTGCACGTGATGCTCGCCTCTGCCGGGCTTCACACAACTCCGGGCACATGAGGATATTGAGGCACAGAGAGAGAGGGACAATGACTTGTTCACCGTTTTATAGCTAGGGACTAGGGGACCTGGGATCTGAACTCAAGTGGGTGGGCTTTGGAGTCTCAGGAGGGAGGGCTCAGGTTGGAGACTAGGAGAGTGAGTCCCCAAGCCCCACCTCTTCCCGGTCCCAGTACGGGGAGAGGGCAGAGGGGCCACCAAGTGCCAGGCACTATTTCTTGCTTCCCGAAACCAATGCATCTACAGTGTGGAGGCAAGTGGCTCCCTGCCCCACCTGGGCTGGGAAGGCCTGGAGCTGCCCCAGCCGCCTCCCACCCATAGCAGGCAGTATGGGGAGGGGGCCAAGGGACAGACAGGCCTGGGTCCCCCTCCGGCCTGCCCTCAGTGACTTCTCTGAGGCTGGGTATCCTCCTCCATCAACAGGGGGAGACGGTGGTTCTAAAGGGCCAGGGGCCTGGGGCTCCTCTGCAGCCCTCTCCCCATTATTCTCTGTCAGAGTTCTTCACGTGCTTTATCTCATCAGGCAGACTGGGCATAGGTTTGTCCATCCATCCATCCATCTAGTCATTCATTCACGTATTCATTCATCAAATGTCTTCTTGAGCACCTCCTATGTGCTAAGTGCAGTTCTGGACTCTGGGGACACAGCGTTGCATAAGACAAAGGCCCGGCCCCTGATCGGCTGACATGCTTGTGGGGGGTGAGGGAGAAGGCAAGGTGCGCTGTCGAGACAGTGAGAGGTACGACGGTGGGAAAGGAGGCAGAAGAGAGGCGTGGAGAACGCGTGGAGGAACGTTGACATTTTAGACCAGGTTGGAGCTGGCCTCCTGCAGCGAGTGTTGCCTTTGAGCAAAGATACGAAGTAGGTGAGTCAGGTGGGTCTCCGGGAAGAGCATTCTGGGTGAAGGGAACTCACCAGGCAGTGAGAACGGATTGGTAGATTTCAGAGACTCTCAGGGGAGTGGGTCAGAGGAGTCTCGGGGACCAGATCTTGCAAAGCCTCCTGGACTGTTATCAGGTGGTCCGTTTCATTGTGCAGCTGGGGAAACTGAGGCCTAGGGAGCCCCAGGTAGATATAGTGCTCTGGTCTAGAGTCCTGGCCCCCTGTCCCCACTTCTCCCAGGGTGGTTGAGGTAGGAGTGGGGCCATGAGGGGGAAGGCCTGCTCCCCACTCCCCCTGCTAAGGGGCCCTGGCCCCCAGGGCATGATCCTGCAGATCTCAGGTAGCCTGCCCAGCCTCAGCGGCATGGAGATGACCTGTGACTATGGCAATGACATCCGCACCGTGGCCCGGGTCCCAGGCCCTGCCTTTGGCCACCAGATCGCCTACTGCAACCTCCTGCCGAGGGCCCAGTTCCCGCCGTTCCCACCCCAGCAGGGTAAGCACCTTGCTCACTGGGTGGTGTCCTGACGGCACAGCCTGTGAGGTTGGTGGAGACCCCAGACCCCTCTGTCCTCCCCCTGGTCCCCCCGGTCCATTTCCCCGGTCCACTTCCCCGGTCCATTCTAGATCACGTGATTGTTGAGATGTCTGTGAGGGTCAACGGGCGGAATATCGTCAGAGCCAATTTCACCATCTACGACTGCGGCCGCGTTGGACAAGTGTATCCCCACGCTGCGTGAGTGGGTCAGGCGCGTGCCCCTGGGCAGTGGGCAGGAGCATGGGGTGGCGGGGGGGGGGGGGTTCCGCTATCAGGAAGACCCTTGGAAGAAGTATGGTGGTGTCCTGGAGGCAGATAGGATCCTCGCTTGTTCACTTGCTAGCTCATTTACCACCTGCAGACCCTCGCCTAGCTTCCGTGGGCACTCGGGCTGCAGGGGCAGAGAGAAAGGCTTTCACCACACTAACTTTCGGCTCCTAAAGGCCCTGCTTGTCTCTTTGCTCCTTGCATACCTCTTGCAGCGGGGAGCTCACTATCTTGAGTGCCTAAGCCCCTGATGATGCAGAAGATCTTTCCCTTCTGCGTTGGGATCTGCCTCTTGGGTCCCAGTTCCCGGGGGCAGGGGTGAAGTGAGGGTGGGGAGCTGAGTGTGTGAGGGGTCCCTTGTCTTCCAGCTGCACCAGCTGCCTGTCGGCACAGTGGCCTTGTTTCTGGTGCACCCAGCAGCATGCCTGTGTCTCCAACCAGTCACGGTGTGAGGCCTCACCAAATCCCACGGTAAGTCAGGCCTGAGGGGGATGCCCTCTGCCTCTTTCATTACCATTTTTTTTTAGTATGTTGAGAACATCTCCACGTCATTAAATTTTCTTCTGGCACTAACAGTTGTGCCAGATCTAACAGCTGTGCTCGGTTCATCACGTAACAGCGCGTTTAACCAATCCCCTATTGTTGGATATGTGGATCGCTTCCCGTTTCTTCTTGTGTTCTAAAATAGCCCAGGCGTGGTGTGTGTCCTTGATTAATCCCTGGAGGCCAGTTCTAGACATGGCACTTCGGGGGAGAAAGTGTGGCCATGATGTTTTTACACCTTTAACTCAACTGCCTCCAGAAAGTCTGAGCCTGGTTAAACTTCCACCTGGAGTGGGAGGGTCCCTTTCTGCACCTTTTGCTGATACTGGCTAGTTTTTTGTTTTTGTTTTTTAAGATTTTATTTATTTGCAGGGTGCCTGGGTGGCTCAGTGGGTTAAAGCCTCTGCCTTTGGCTCAGGTCATGATCTCAGGGTCCTGGGATCCAGCCCCACATTGGGCTCTCTGCTCAGCAGGGAGCCTGCCTCCTCCTCTCTCTCTGCCTGCCTCTCTGCCTACTTGTGATCTCTGTCTGTCAAATAAATAAATAAAATCTTTAAATATATATATTTAAAAAAGCATTTATTTGCGAGGACAGAAAGAGCATGCGTTGGGGGGAGGGTAGAGGGAGAGGGACAAGTAGACTCCTCGCTGAGCAGGGAGCCCAACATGGGCTCGATTCCAGGACCCCGAAGATCATGACCTGAGTGAAAGGCAGAAGCTTCACTGACTGAGCCACCCAGGCATCCCAGTACTGGCTAGTTTTAAATTTCACCTGTAATATTTTCCAACAACCCTGCGGGATCAAGGCAGCTGTCCCCGAGGCCAGGAAATACCAGACTGGGACCTCGAATCCAAGCCCTTCTGGTTTGGAGCCCATGTTCTCCTGTCTCCCCCAGGTCAGGAGTTGGGCTGAAAGGCCCTCACCTTCGTCTCCCCATGGTGCTGGGGACCCGAGGGTGGGTGATTCCTTGGGCAGAGAAGGTGAGCTGGCTTCAGGAACCACAGGCTTCCAGGTCCAGTTTCTTCTGCCGGTCCCTTGAGCCCTGCAGCTGGCCAGGATCCAGGCCCTCCTGGGTGCTCTGGAGCGGCTGGATTGAATCAGTCACACTGGGGTGGGCCTGGTGGGGAGAGTTGGGGGACAGGGCGAAATACAAATGAAAATACCACATAACTCGTGGCTGGTTGGTTTTTGTGGTGTTTATTCACACGGTGGCCTCCTGCCTTTGCCCCCAAATCCTCTAAGGCCACCCCAGCCTCGGGCCAGGGATGACCAAATGGGATTCCCAAGGCTTTGGCTGGGACCATCGTGCTCAGCCAGGTGGGATGGCTAGACTGGTACCAGGGTTCTGAGACCACAGTTCATGCCCCTTTTGACCTCTGTCTTGTATGAGAGCTGTGAGGGGTCAGGTTAAGGCACTGAGTCCCTCCCTGCCTGAGGCTCCTCTCTCCAGGAAGGGGATGTTCCTGCCCCATTTTCCAGATGGTGGAACTGAGGTAGCCAGTATGGTCCTGGGGGCCCTGGTTCCTAATAGGAGGAGGTCACCCTGGGCATGCCTCCCAGGGAAGCAGCCCCAGTCCCCAGAGCATCTGAAGCCCCAGCCTCTTGACTCTGGGCTCAGAGAAGCTTATCAGGAATCCTCCAAGCAGGTGCAGAGATCAGTGTGCAGCTGCAAGGGGTGGGGGCTCCATGGCCCACACCTGGAATCCTCTGGTCTCTGCACCTCCTGCCTGAGCCTCAGAACTGCTTTGCAGAAGAGTCACCAGGAGTTTAACTTAAAGGACTGACACAGTAACATGGGCCTTCTGGCACTGCGGGAGAGCATCAGGGGTGTCCATGTGGCCAAACCTTAGGGGAGGCCCCCAGGCCTCTGCAGTGAACGCTAGGTTTCTGGTCCCGGCCAACTGGGATTCCTGTTCTCATTTGGGGTCCGCATGTCCCAGCCCCCAGCCAGGGCTCGGTACAGAGCAGCGACTCAGTGAATGAGAACATACAGCGTATGTATCGCAGCCGGAGTCCTGTGCTCTCACCTACAGGAGTGGTGGGGTGAGGAGGACCCCACCTTAGCACGGTCCGTTCAGCATTGATCGGGCACCCTTTGTATGCACGAGGCAGCGGGCAGGTCCCAGTTAGACATAGTTCTGCTCTCCCCATCACGAGTCAAGAGCCGGAGGTGTGTGTTGTGGCTGTGTGATCCTGGGCAAGCTACCGAACCTCTCTGTGCCTTCTTCCCCATCACCTGTTTTGCTTGCTGTAAAGTTGTCCACTTGACTTCTTTAAAATGGGCCTCCTTCGCTGTGCTGGGAATCTGGAACTGCGCCTGGGAGTTTAGTTAGCGCCATGCGTGGCCCATTGTAGGTACTCCCTAAAAGGCCCCTGTGCTACCTAGGAGCTGTGACCACTTTACTGGGTGGGCCAGGGAGCCCTTCTCTGGGAAAGGGACCTTTGTGCAGGGTCCTGACAGATGCATAGGAGCTCGCCAGCCTGGAGATGTTTCTGCAGCAGCATCTTGTAAACCGCCCCCGCCCCGCTCCAGGTCTGCTGATCTGGGGGCCAGGAACTGGGGTGGGGAGCACAGAGAGGGCCTGTCTTAGAGCATTACGATAATCTGGGAAGAGAAGAGGCAGCAGCCCCCCCCCCCCACCCCCCAGGCCTGCAGAAGGCTCTGAGACTGAAGTTGGCACTTAATTACATCTCAGCCGTGCGGGCGCCATGCTTCTGGTCAGGTGGTGGGCTGGGAGGTTTGCACATCTGTCTGCACCCCTCGAGCTCTGGGGGGAGACAGTAGGGCTTGCGCTAGGCCAGGGAGATGTCCCTGGGGAGCTGCCAGGGCCTGAGTCTCCTGTTATTTTCCCTAGTGGGCACCAGAAGGAGAAAGTGGAGGGGAGAAGGGAAGGGAGGCCAGACCCCTTCGATGGCGTGGCTGCATCTGTGAACCTGAACTTCATTAGGAGCCAGTGAGAAGAGTGGTTTGGTAGGGACAGGGGAAAGCTTAGGGGGCTGTGAAGGTACAGAAAGGTAGGAAGGGACCCTGTGTGGTGGATTCAAGGCCCCTGGGCCAGCCGTGTATTGGGACACCAGTTCTTGACCCTTGAGCCTGGGAGAGACAGCAAGAAAGTCTGTGAGTCCCATTGTGAGGACAGGTGAGACCCTTTGTGAACCAGCACATGCTGGGCTCCCATTGGGCTTGGTGGTACCTCCCAGCACTGCCTACCGAGCCTCTGTCCTCGTTCCTGGTGTCCCACCTTCTCAGCTCTGCTAGAATGCGGGCAGTTAGCTATGGTTTCCTGAACTTGCAGGCTCTGCCCCATGTGGCACTCCAGCAAGGGGAAAAGCCACCCAGCCTCTTTTTGACGTGTCCATGGCCTGGCCTGGAATGGGACAGGGAGGCCCCTGTCCTTTGGTTGCATGTGAGGAAATCCTAGTTCAAACTGGCCTTGCCCCAACAGAATTAATTGACTTGTGAGTGTTAAGTCTGGTGGTTGTATCACCTTCAGGTACAGCTGGATCCAGGGGATCCCACCACGTTGTCGGGGCTCTCTGCTCTTTTGGGCAGGCTCCATGCTCAGGCAGCCCTCTCCTCTTGGTAGCCAAGTCAGCCTCAGCAGCTCCAGGCAGGCTCCTGATTTCCTGGCAGCCCCAGAAAACTAAAAGAGCTTCTTTCTCTTATTGGTTCTACAGGAGTCCTGCAGCTAACTTTCACTGGCTGAACTAGGGTCACTTATGCTCTCTGAACCAATTGCTGAGGCCAGGGCAGGCCTGGGACACCCGCCTATCCCTGGGGCTGAGGAGTAGAGTCAGTCTTCCCAAACCGCAAGCCTGTGGGGGAAGTTCCCCAAAAGCCAAGCCAGGCTTGGAGGCAGATGGCTGGAGGCTAGTAGCAGACACTCCAGCTGGCCCCATGGAGGGTTAGCCAACTCGGGGGGCGGGGTGGGGAGGAGGGACCGAAGGAGGGCAAAGGTGTGCCAGGACCCTTAGTCTTGGTTCCACTCCATAGAATGGGAATAAACATCGACGTGGCCATGGGATCATAGATAGGAATCAAGGAGAATGGGAGGCCCTTGGGAGGTAGTCCCATGTCATTCCCTCTGAGGAGCCTCCTGTGGAAGCTGCCCCCTCTGACCCTTACTCCCCAGCCCCTCCTATCAGCCGCTGACCCACTGGTGGGGTGGCGCTGGGAGGACAGAGCACAGAGCCCCCAGCTAGTTGCAAGGCAGAACTGTCAGCGGCCATGCAGACTGATTGCAAACATGTGGGTTCCATTCTCTCAAATTCCATGGGGTTTACATACGAGACTGTGCCAGACAGCAGCTTGGAGGGACAGAGGTTTGTGTGCGCTCACACTGAGCTGGACACAAGCTCCTCCCTCCCGGCCCTCCAGAACCATCGCCCAGGAGGCCTCGCCCTGGCCTGGCCATGCTGCTGTTTCAGCCAAGGCCTCTGCGGTCTGCACTAGGCGCCACTCTTGGGGCAACAGAGCAGTCCAGGCGCGGCTTCTGGCCTGGTGGTCAGCAAACGGTTGGGACAACCAGGAGGGCTGCGGTGCTGCCCATTCCGTAAAATGGGTGCGATGATTGTGCCTACCTCATGGGGCTGTTGGGAGTCAGGATTTGGTGAGTTAATACAGTGTGGAGTGCTCAGAACCGGCCAGGAGCACAGTGAGGGCTGTGTGAGCTCATGGCTACCACTGATGCTGACATGGGGAGCACCCATTGACCTCGAGGTCCAGTGGGATGCTGGGTCCCTGGGGTGCCCTTTAAGGAGCTCCCTGTCCAATTAACAGTAGGGAGAAAAGACCCTCTCAAGTCTATCCCCAGAGGCCGTTGCCCTGGTTGGGTGACCCCAAGGTGGACACACATGGATTGTGGTGTCCCCAAGTCTGTCCCCAGCCAAACTTGGGCAGGAGGAAGACAGAACAGGAAGCCCTCTGGGCTGGAGAGTGGTCAGGCCTTGGTGTAGTGGGGTTGCTGCTGAGTCCTCCGTCTTCCTCTCTCTCAGGCTCTTGGCGGTCGGGCTCGGAGTGTGAGGAGGCAGGACACAGCCCACGGAGCCCCCAAGTCAGAAGAACCTAGTTCAGGGTGAGGGCTTCAGAGTTAAAGCTCAGAGAGGTCACTAAGGCAACAGAGTGTGCACAGCCCTGCCCCTTGGTCTCTGCCCCTCGCCCTAAGCCTCAGGTTCAGGCCCGTTTCTGGCCTGGGAGGCAGCCGGTAGGAGTTCAAAGACCAGCTCTGCCCTCTGACCTCAGGTATATCACCACCTGCCCTCCTTCATTCCATCCCTTCCTTTTTGGAGGTAGCCCCTGCTCTATCAGGCCTCAGTGGCTGTACTGCCAACACGGGAATGCTGATGCCCAGGCCTGCCCTGGGACTCTGGGGGCCTGGCACCTAGGCCCAGAGGCTGTGACTCTTGCCTGAGGCTATGGGGAGGGCTGTGGAACCTGGTGGCACCAGGGTCCTCAGAGCCCGTTTCCCACGGGCCATCCAGAAGCCTGGAGTTCCTTTTCCTTGACTCATTTAACACGTGTGAGCCTTGAAGCCGAGTCTTAGAGAGTGGGTGCAGTCCCTCATTTTATAGTCAGGAGAGATGAGGCTCAGAGATGGAGAGGCCAGCCCCGGAGCAGCCACGGGGGCACTGGTTCCTTCACTGGGCAGTTTATTTCATTGCTCTGTGCCTCAGTTTCCTCATCTGTAAAATGAGGTCAGTAAAGCCTCCTGCCCCGACGCTTGTCTTGAGGGTCAAATGAGATGGTGTGTGGGAGGCGCCGAGCTCGTCAAACTCTGGGGTGGCGGCTGTTGTGAGTTTATTCCTGGTGTTTCTCACCTCGCAGGCTGGCAGGCACATCCGCGGGGAGTCCTGTCCCTTCCGAAATGCTCCCGCGTCAGCTTCTTCTCCTTGTGTTTTGACTGCAGAGCCCTCAGGACTGCCCCCAGATTTTGCCCTCAGCCCTGGCACCCATGCCTACTGGCAGCTCCCAGAGCATCCCAGTGCGTCTGGCCAATGCTGCCTTCCAGGTAGGTGGGGGCCAGGCCCAGGCGGGGCGGGAGGCTGGGGAGAACGCGTCCTGGATGAGGACCCACGCTGTGGGCTCTCCACTCACACTCTGGTTTTGTGTCTCTGAGTTTCCAGGTTCTGTCTGAGAGAGCCCCAGGGTGGTTGCAGGGGGTTGGAGGAATGAGAAGTGGGTGGTGAGGGCCCAGCCCAAGGGACGGCAGGCTGCTAACAGCTCCTGAGGGAAACTCTGGCCAGGACCCACTATATATGGAAATGCTTTGGTGGGGGACCCCCAAACTCCCCTACCTTCCAAAGCTCTCCCGGCAGAGCTGGGCCACAGCCCACAGGTGGACCTGGTCCTCGTCCGGCCCACCCCACCCCAGGCTGAAAAGTGGTTCTGGACACACTTCTTCAGTTCTGGCTGGCCTGTCTTGCCCGAAGCGTGGCCCTGTGCTGCCCCACTCCCCACTGTCCAAATGGGGAAAAAAAGACCTGGAAAGGGGAAGTAGATGTACATGACATAGGGCTGGACTTGCACCCTAGCCCTGGACTCCCGAGACAGTGCTCTTCCCTGCCATCTGCCTTCCCCTACTCCCCCCCCCCCCCCGACATGGGGAGGAGGAGATGCAGCTCCTTTCTGGGTCCCTCCTGGAAGAGTGTCTTGGGTGGGAAGCGTTGGCGAGTTCTGGAAGTGTGCCAGCCACCCCCTCCCCAGCTCCTGGGGAGTCACCGTCTGTTGCTTCCAAGGGGGGGTGGAGGCCTGTGACAGCTGTCACACGTGGGGGCCACGTGCTGGGCATCTGGGATGTGTCAGGCAGCCTCGTGGCTGGGGCCAGAGCTCTGTGGGGGGCGGGCACCCTCTGATTCCACCCTGCCACATTTGGGACAAGAAGGGGCCTGGGCTGGTATGGAGGACAGAGCTGCTCCCTGGGGTTATGGGAGCCCGGCAGGGGGAGGCCCAAGCCCTGGGTTTGGATCCTGGCTGCCACTTCCCAGCTGGGGAACCTGGGGGACATATGTCTACCCTCAGTGTGCCCGAGTGATCCTGGCACTCCTGGCCTTGGGCCTGCTTCTAGAACATGAAGGGCAGGGTAGAGGCAGGCAGAGCCCCCTGCCTGGGCTCTGCAGCAGGCCTGTTTGCTGGGCCTATCTCTTGGGGAGCCCCAAGACAGTTTGGGCTTGCTGCCCCGAGTGGCTAAGACCTGGGTTCAGAGACTTAAGAAGACAGACCCCACCACCACCACCACCTGCCAAGCTCAGCATGGGCAGATGAGCTCAAGAGCCACCTTCCTGTGAAGGGGGAGACCGGGCAGGTGGGGGGTGAGGTAGGGGGTTGTTGACCTGTGTTTTCCTCAGGGTGTCACATCTGCTAACACAGGGACATAAACAGGAAGTCCTGCCACGAGGCTGGCTGAACATGCTTGGAACCTGGGTTTGTTCAGTCAGCAGATATTCATCGATACTGTTTCCCGGAGGCCTGTGCTGGGCAAGATGAGGCTGGGGGGGTGGGCCCTGTTTAGTTAGTCAACAAACATGTATGGAGCACCTCCTGCATACTAAGAGCCCGCATATATTAGTCACCCACAGCGTGCAACCTGCTAAAGATACATCAGCTCCTGTTTCCCCAGCAACCCTACAGAGCAGGGAAGCTTGTTTCTATTGCCAAGTTTAGAGGACCAAGGCTCAGAGAGGAGGACCACTAGCACAGGGTTGTACAGCTAGGAAGTAGCAGAGTGTGGGATTCAAACCAGTGGAACCTGAGCTCACTTGCTGACCTCCACTGCCCTTGGAGGGGTCACAGGGGCTGAAACCCAGCCCCAGCCCTCCCCAAGGTGCAGGGAGACCAATGTAAACAGAACCTGGGCAGGGGGATAAGGGTGGTCCTCAGCATACAGGGTGGGGGCAGGCTTTAGGAACTTCTCAGAGTCCCAACAGGCACCCAACCCCCTGCCAAATGAATGAATGATCAAATGAGGGGCACCCACCTGATTTAAGGGGAGGGACTGGGAAATCTTTGGAATATGGGGCATTTGAACTGGATTCTGAAGGCTGTGTTGTTGCGCTGGGTGGGTAAAGGGGAGACAAGTTATTTGGGTGGGAGGAATGGACCGGGCAAAGGCCCGGGGGCAGGGCGGCCTGTGCCATGTCAAAAAGCATCCTGCCATGGCTTGGGCGTCAGCCTATGGGAGAGAGGAGGGGGGGGGTTAAGGTTCAAAGAGCAGGTAGACTCTCCCTGAGGTGCACCTTGAACGCCAGCCATGCTGGAGAGTCAGGACTTTATGAGCTGAGTAAAAGGCCTTTGGTTTAGGCCACTGGGGCATGCTGGTGAGGTTGTTAATGGCACGGAGAGCTCAAGGCCAACGTTCTAGGTGTTCATGTACTCCTTGTCTCCCTTAAACATCGGACATGAAGACCAGGAAGGACATTCTGCGGCGGGGAGGGGCCTGGGAGTAGGACTCAGCCCACTCCTCAGGGCAGTAGGCCGTGATGCGCTACTGGCGGAGGCAGAGGGTGACGAGTGCTGATCCCACACTCCTCGGCGCCCCCATGTCTTCCAGGGCACAGCCCTAGAATGTAGCTTCGGGCCAGAGGAGATCTTTGAAGCCATGTGGGTGAATGAATCCACTGTACACTGCAACCAAGTGGTGGTGAGTGGTACGGCCCGGATGTGTGTGGGGGTGGGGGAGGGGTGTGGGGGGAGGCCTGCACAAATCCAGATGCTGTCTCCTTCCTTCCCACCTCGCTTCCTCTTTTTGATCCCCCCATCCTCAGCATCCCTGCCCTGTCCTCTCTCCAGGACATCCATCCCCTCCCCCAGCAGAGACCTAGACGCCGCTCATGCCCTTCGTGCTCTTTCTTGTCCTTTGGCAGCTGCACACGACCCAGAAGAGCCAGGTGTTTCCACTCAGCCTCCAGCTAAAGGGGCAGCCAGCCCGATACTTGGACAGCCCTGCCCCCATGACAGGTGGGGGCCCCCATCTACCCCATGTGGCCACAGGGGATTCAGTCTTAATGGGTGGGGCTCTCCCTTGGGGGACTCAGCGAGTGCTCACTGCACAGTCCCAGATGTCCTGTCCTGTCGTTCCCTAACACACAGGTTCTCAGAACCGAGCCTGGCCCATCTGTACTTGGTCACTGGCTCAGTATATTCATTCACTGGGCAGCTCCTCTGGGCCAGGTATCTCTGTGCTAACGGCTGTGCAGCTGCGGGCGCCTGCTTAGCCGTCCCTCTCTGAGCCTCATCGTCCCCATGGGACATGAGGCACAGACCCTTTCACGGAAGGCTTGGCGAGGATTTGCTGAGATGATGCACACAGATCTCACATTCATGTCTGGGACATGAACCCCCAGATCATGGCTGGTGTCCTTGCTGTTCCTACATGGACTGAATCAATTCCCCAAGAACCTGTCCCTGGGGAGCCTCGGCCACCCCTGATGGACATGGGGGCCTCCATCCCCACCGTGAAGACCCCAGAGAGACCCCAGCAGCAGCCTGAATACCCAAGGCCCTGAAGAACCCTTCCTGCGCTCCCTCTTGGGCCCCTCCGAGCGTCTGAGGCCCGGGCGCCCACAGAGCCCACGTTGCTCAGTGGTGGGTGAACAGTCCCACTCAGGCCTGGGTGTGAATCCCAGCCCTGCCGCTCACGGGCTGTGGGACCTTGGGCAAGTCCCTTCTCCCCTCTGAGCTTCAGTCTCTTATCTGTCCAGTGGGGCTAGTAAAGAGCTCCCCGCTGACTGAATCGGGGTGAGGACAGATTTTAATGAGGCTGTGCTGCACTGTGCTGAGTGCAGGCCCTGGGGGGGTTGGAGGACAAGGACTCACCTCTGGCGGGAGGTGGGGGGCATCCCTGCGAGAGGGAGGGTGCAGAGGGCACTGTGGTCATGGGGCAGGGGGCTGACCTTGTCTCTCCTCGTCTCTCCCAGTGGAGGTCTATAACTGCGCCATGGGCAGCCCCGACTGTTCTCAGTGCCTGGGTCGGGAGGACCTGGGACATCTGTGCGTGTGGAGTGACGGCTGCCGCCTGCGGGGGCCCCTGCAGCCCCTGCCTGGCACCTGCCCTGCCCCTGAGATCCGTGCGGTAAGTAAACCCCCCCCCCCCCGCCCCAGGGGGCCCATCCTGCCCACGTGCCTGCGTGTGTGACACACACGGCCACTTGCTTGGGCCCCCACACCCGTGGCTCCTCTGCTTCACATGGCCAGGCGTGCAGAGTGACCTCCTGGGCACTGCTGGGGGCTGGGCCCCCTCCATGCCATAGACACAGCCGTGAACACAACACACAGCACCCTCGACCCGGAGCTCATGGTGTCGTCGGGGAGCAGGGTGGGCAGTAATAAGTAAGGAAGTCAGTAACTTACATATAGAAGATGGTGAGTGCTATGGAGAAAAACAGTAAAGTGGGGAGGCTGGGATAGGAGAGACGCTGGGGCTTGCGTATAGTTTTTATAGTGAGTTCAGGAAAACCTTGCCGATAGGGTGGTAATAACCACTGAGCCTCAGTTTTAGGGAAGAAAGTCTTAGGTCGGGATTGTCACGGGCTTAGCCTGGGTCAGGTGCCCTGCTCTGGCCGGGATGCAGGATCCTGTGGTGAGACATCTGGGAGCAGACCTCATTGTCCCCAGGAGACCCCCCACCCCACCCAAGTATCCTTGACTTTGTGCACACACACTCTCATCCCCACACCCATGTGGGCTCAGTAACCCACACGCACACCCTCCATGGCAGTCCCAGGGACCTGTCAAGTGAAGGGCGGTCCCAGCCCTCTTAGAGCCAGAACCTTCTCCTGAGCAGCAGGTGGGCGTGGTCCTGCCTCCCCCTGGGCAGTAGTGGGGGAGGGGGAGGCTGCTGGTGTCCCAGCCTCAGAACTTTCTCCATCCTCTGTCACCTGGCAGATCGAGCCGCTGAGTGGCCCTTTGGACGGCGGGACCCTGTTGACCATCCGAGGCAGGAACCTAGGCCGGCGGCTTAGCGACGTGGCCCATGGCGTGTGGATTGGCGGCGTGGCCTGTGAGCCTCTGGCTGACAGATACACGGTGTCCGAGGAGTGAGTAGTGGGCAGTCCCCGGGGCGGTTCTGATTGACTTCTAGCGACCCGCCCCCAACAGTGCCAGCCACAGCTCTGCCCCCCCCTCGGCCATCCCGCCCTCCTCGGCAGCCCGCAGCTCCCCAGAAATGGCCCACCGCCATTTGGACCTTGCTCAAGCTGTTCTTCCCCCTCCTGGTGCGTCCTGCCCTTTTCTGCTCTGGCCACTCGTCTCACCCTTCAGGTTCCCCTTTCAGTGCCTGCTGCCCTGGGAAGCCCTCCCAGGTGTCCCTAGACCAGCTTCTCTTCCACAGAAGCCTTGCACTCATGAAAAACAAAACAACAAAAACCTTGCAATTAACAAAGTGTGGGGCTGCCCGTGTGGTCCAAAGGTCTGGGCCTGCAGCTGTGGGCCGGCCCAGAGGGGCTCTAGAAAAGCAGGGACTAAGCTGGATTTCCTTTTGGGGGACTGTAAGGCCAGCTTGCAGAAAGACCGTCAGTCTCCCGGCCTAGTCGGTGTTCTTATGGTTGGAGAACATTTGGTCCAAAAGACCAGCCCCTTTCTCATAGGGTTGCAGAACTGTGGGAGAGTCCTGGGGAAGAGCCTAGCATCAGGGTGACAGTGGGGGGTTTCAGAGTGACTGTTTGCCAAGTGACAGGGAATGGTTTCGGTATTTTGATGTGGGTAATGCCTTTGGGTGTCCTGGCCGCGGGGCTGCCCCCGCTGTGAGTGGGCAGGGCTGATAGCGGAGTGCAAATGCGGGGTGCTCCCACACCGTCAGGGTGTACGGGGGGCATTATTCAAGGGAGGATACCCAGGCCCCGAGATCCTCAGGCTGCTCCGCTGACCAAAGCCACCTCCCCCCAGGATTGTGTGTGCCACAGGGCCAGCGCCAGGGGCATTCTCAGACGTGGTGACAGTGAATGCCTCCAAGGAGGGAAAGTCCCGGGAGCGCTTCTCCTATGTGGTAAGAGAGGCCACATCCACCTTCCCGCCCACCCCACCAGGCACATGCCTGAGGAACGGCCTGAGGCCTGACCACCTCTCTTCCTCCCCACAGCTGCCCCTGGTCCAGTTCCTGGAGCCTGACAAGGGCCCCAAGGCTGGGGGCACCAGGATCACGATCCATGGGAGCGACCTCCATGTGGGCTCCGAGCTCCAAGTCCTGGTGAATGACACAGAGCCTTGCACAGAGCTCGTGTAAGCCCCTGGGCTGGGCCACCCCTTCTAGCCCAGGGTAACTGGAAGGCTGGGGGGCTGGAGGGGTGGAAGGACATCCCTGCACCAAGGATCACTTGGGTCTCCACTGGCTGTGTCCCCTTGGCCAAGCCCCTCTCCCTCTCTGAGCCTCAGTTTCCTCATCTGGTAAGAACAGTAGTTACGAGTAATACTCTGGCATACAGTAGGCACCCCATAAGTGACAGCTGCAGCGAGAACGGTGATGATTGTGCACATCCTCAGATCCGCTGATATGTCTGCCAGCAGGGGTGTGGTCCGTAACCTCTGGATGAAGTGCGTCTGTCTTTATCATGCACTGACTGCGCACCAGGCCCCAAGGATGGGCATTGCTGTGGCTACCAAGAAGACTGCAGCACAGTCAGAGCGGGGGAAAGCAGACATTCCCACAGGAAACAGGAACATCTGAGACAGGGAGAAAAATCAGTGCTTTCAGAATCGCTCCACAGCAGGGATGGCCATTGAGAGAGGAACCCTGGAAACTCTTCTTGGGTGTTGTGGGATGGGGTGGAAAACTGGGAAGGACAGGCAGGGTTTGAGGAAAGGGAGGGTGTTGAAGGTGGGGAGCACAGCCCAAGCAAATATGGAAACAACAGGTTTCTGTGCAAGGGGCCAGAAGCCCAGGCTCGGGCCCTGTCGAGGAGGCCTGGAACCCAGGCCAAGTGCACAGGCTCCTGCCCTGGGCGATGGGACAGGCAGGAGTGACCCTGGGGGGAGGCGGGGCCGTGCCGACCGATGCCACTGCCTTCCGCAGGCGCACGGACACCAGCATCACCTGCACGGTGCCCGAGGGCACCCTGCCGGCCCCTGTGTCTGTGTGTGTGCGCTTCGAGCACCGGGGCTGCGTACGCAGCAACCTCACCTTCCACTATATGCAGAACCCCGTCATCACGGCCATCAGTCCCCGCCGCAGCCCTGTCAGGTGAGACCGCTGGCCTGACCCCCGCCCCAGGCTGAGCCTGTTCTCTGGGGCTGCAGGGGGGCTGACAGGCTTGCCATCTCCCACAGTGGCGGCAGGACCATCACCGTGGCTGGCGAGCGTTTCCACATGGTGCAGAATGTGTCCATGGCTGTGCACCACATTGGCCGGGAGCCCACGGTGAGGGGGCACAGGGCCAAGGCGGGTGGGGAGCAGCCTATGACCCTGACTGCCCAGGCCTCACTCTGCTGCCTCTCTCTTGCCTCCCTCTCTCTGTCTTCGAAAACCTCCATCATCTCTTTCCATTTCTCCGTGTCTGTCTGCCTATCCCTCGCCTTGACCCTGGCCCTCCCCTGCCAGCTCTGCAAGGTTCTCAACTCCACCCTCATCACCTGCCCATCCCCGGGGGCGCTGAGCAATGCATCTGCCCCCGTGGACTTCTTCATCAACGGGCGGGCCTACGCCGATGAGGTGGCCGTGGCCGAGGAGCTGCTGGACCCCGAGGAGGCACGGCGGGGCGGCAGGTTCCGCCTCGACTACCTCCCTGACCCACAGTTCTCCACGGCCAAGAGGGAGAAGTGGATCAAGCACCACCCCGGGGAGCCGCTCACCCTGGTTATCCATGTGAGGGCCCAGGGGTGCGGGGTGGGGTGGGGGAAGACATGGCGGGGCCGGGCTCAGCCATGGCCCTTGGTGAGCACCCCTGCTCTGCTCCCGCAGAAGGAGCAGGACAGCCTGGGGCTCCAGAGCCACGAGTACCGGATCAAGATAGGCCAAGTGGCCTGCGACATCCAGATCGTCTCGGACAGAGTCATCCACTGTTCTGTGAACGAGTCCCTGGGCACAGCCGAGGGCCAGTTGCCCATCACGGTGAGTGAACAGGGCGCCCCAGGCGGAGGCGGCCCTGGCCCCCAGCCCTGCCCCATCTGCTTGAGTGCCAACCCCTTCCCCGCATGCCATGCCCGGGCCAAGCATTGTGCTCAGTGGATGAGGCAAGGGGAGCAAAGCAGAGCTTTACATCCCCGCTTGACAGAGGAGGCCCCAGCATCCAGGTCAGTGATGGGCATGAGATAGGCCTGATGGGGCTGGACCTTCAGAGGCCATAAGAAGTTGTCCCTGTTTGACTTGATGCCCCCTCCCCCCCCCCCCCCGGAGTCTGGGCTTCCAGTCACCATGTAGAGTCACAGAGGGGAGGGAAACAGGAGGAAGGCAGAGAGGGCCCAGAAATGGGACCTTTTCTATCTTGTACCTGCTTGCATGCCTCCTGGGATGGGGAGCTCCCTCCCTCCCAGGCAGCTGGTGTTGCCCAGGATGGGCAAACACTGACCAGGAAAACTTCCTTTCACCTGCACCCCAGTCCCAGTTATGCCCTCTGAGTCCTCAGACTTTGCCTGCTCCCTGGGTCCTTGAACAGCCCTCCAGGTATGGTGGGCTGCAGCCAGGGCCTGTGAACTGCCCTGTCTCTGGTTCCTCCATGGCTCCTGCCAGGCTGTAATAATGAACACAGCCCCCTGTACTGAGCACGTAGCCTGTCATATAGCCCTCAGGGCAACTTGGGGAGGTGGGCGTGGTTATCTCTGCGTTCCAGATGTGGCAGCTGAGGTTCAAAGAAGTTAGGTGGCTTGCCCGGGGCCCCACAGCTAGGGAGGAGAGGCGCCAAGGCACAAGTCCTGGGAAGCTACAGCCCCTCCCCCCACCTCCGTGCAGATCCAGGTTGGGAACTTCAACCAGACCATTGCCACGCTGCAGCTGGGGGGCAGTGAGACGGCCATCATTGTGTCCATCGTCATCTGCAGTGTCCTGCTGCTGCTCTCTGTGGTTGGTAAGGAGCCCTTCTCTCACGACGCCACGCCAGACCTGCCCCACCTTGTCCCATCCCCTCTGAAGACTGGCACATAGGAGAAAAGGCATGATGGGTGGGGGACACAGCCTGCGCGAAGACCAGGTGTGCCCTGGCTCCGGCTCACGCAGGCAGAACGGGGGAGATGCTGGGGGGTGTGCTGCCTCCAGGCTGCGGACCCCGCGTGCCTGGCACAGGAACGCGGAACCTTGTCCTCTAGGCCCTAGGGAGCTACTGAGGAAACTTAAAAGAGCGTCGTTCGGGAAAGATTAACCTACGTATTTGGTAGGCTGCCCCACTGTTAAAAATCGTGATTATGAAGGTGATATGGTTGATCCTTGAACAACGTGGGGGTTGGGGTGCTGACCCCGCACAGTCAGAAATCCACAGATAAGTTTTGATTCCCCCAAAACTTAACTACTGGTAGCCTCTTGTTGACTGAAGCCTTACTGCCAACACATTTTGTATGTTACTTGTGGTACATACTGCATTCTTACAGTAAAGTAAGCTAGAGAGAAGAAAATGTTATTAAGAAAGTCATAAGGAAGAGGGGCGCCTGGGTGACTCATTTGGAGAAGCAGCGAACTTTGGCTCAGGTCATGGCCCGGGGTCCTGGGATTGAGCCCCGCATCGGGCTCCCTGCTCAGCGGAGAGCCTGCTTCTCCCTCTGCCTGCCTTTCTCTCTCTCTCTTTCTGGCAAATAAATAAATATTTTAAAATCTTCAAAAAAGAGAAAATAGTAAGGAAGAAAAAAAATACACAGTTCTTACTGTATCTATTTTTAAAAATCTGTGTCGAAATGGACCCACACAGTTCAAACTCAGTTGTTCAAGGTTTGGCTGTGTGTGTGTGTGTCTGTGTGTTTCCCGCTTCCCCAGCCCAGAAAGGGACTATGATCTAATACTGGTGTATAATCTTTTGTGTTTCGTAATTTTTGATCTTTTAAATGTTTCACAAGTTAACACCTGGTCATTGTGGAAGGAACTAAAAATGATAAAGAACAGAGAACAGAAATCACCCATCATTCTCTCACCTAGGGAAAGTCACTGTTTACCATTGTTTTTTATGGAATTATAATTGACATTATTATATTAGTTTCAGGTATACAACATAGTGATTCAGTGTTTTTATTCAGTTACCATCTGTCACCTTACAAAGATATGACAATGTTATTGACTATATTCCCTACGTTGTACATAAGGTCCCCGAAGCTTACTTATTTTTTAAGTGGAAGTTTATGCCTCTTACTCCCCTTTACCTATTTCATCCAATCCTCCACCTCCCATCCCTGTCAACCCCCACATTTTTCTTGGCATCTATGAGTCTGTTTCTGTTTTATTTTGTTCTTTAGATTTCACATGTGAGTGAAATCACATAGCGTTTGTCTTTCTCTGTCCTACTTCGTAGCATACCCTCTAGGTCCATTCATGTTGTCACAGATGGCACTGATATTTTTCAGGGCTGGGTAATACTTCACTGTATCAATACACCGCGACTTCTTTATCCATTCATCTATCTGTGGGCACTTGGGTAACTTACGCGTATTGTCTATTGTAAATGATGCTTCAGTGAACCTAGGGGTGCATGTATCTTTTAGAATTAGTTACTGCGTTTTCTTCAGGTAAGTACCCACAAGTGGAATTGCTGGGCCCTAGGACATTTGCATTTTTAATCTCCATAATATTTTCCACAGTATGATGGTTGCATCAATTACGTGCCCACCAGCAGTTTACCAGGGGTCCCTTTTTCCCACAGCCTCACCAACACTTGTTATTTCTTGTCATTTTGATACCAGCCATTCTGACAGGCGTGAAGCGATATCCCGTTGTGGCTGTGATTTGCATTTCCCTGATGATTAGTGATGATGAACATCTTTTCATGTGTCTGTTGGCCATCTGCACGTCTTCTTTGGAAAATTGTCTGTTTAGGTCCTCTGCTCATTTGTTAATCAGATTGTTTTTTAGTTGTATGAGTCTTTATATATTTTGGGTCTCAACCTTTTATTGAATATATTGTTGGCCAGTATTGTCTTCCATTTATTTGGTAGGCGGCCTTCTTGTTTTGTGGATGGTTTCCTTCGCCATCCAAAAGCTTTTTAGTTTCATGTAGTACCATTTGTTCATTTTTGTTGCCCTTGCCTGAGAAGACATATCCAAAAAAATATTGCTAATACTGATATCCAAGAGCTTACTGCCTATGTTTTCTTCTAAACGTTTATGGTTTCAAGACTCACATTTAAGTCTTTAATTCATTTTGACTCTATTTTTGTATATGGGGTAAGAAAGTGGTCTAATTTCATCCTTCTGCATGTGACTGTCCAGATTTCCCAACACCATTTATCGAAGAAACCGTCTATTCCCCATTGTGTATTCTTGCCTCCTTTGTTGAAGATTAATGACCTTGTAAGTGTGAGTTTATTTGTAGACTCTATTCTAGTCCATTGACCTGTGTGCCTGGTTTTATGCCAGTACCATACTGTGTTGATTATAATAGCTTTGTAGTATAGTTTGAAATCTGGGAGCATGATACCTCTTGCTATGTTCTTTCTCAGATTGCTTTGGCTATTTGGCGTCTTTTGTGGTTCCATTTACATATTAGGATTCTAGTTCTGTGAAAATTACCACTGATATTTTTTGATAGGGATTACATTGAATCTGTTGATTGCTTTGGGTAGAATGGGCATTTTAACAGTTCTTCCAATGTATGAGCAGGGTATAACTTCCCATTTTTTTTGTGTCATCTTCAACTTTTCTCATCAGTGTCTTTTAGTTTTCAGAGTACACCTTTTTTTACCTCCTTGGTTAAGTTTATTCTTAAGTATTATACTCTTTTTGATGCAATTGTAAATGATATTGTTTACTTATTTTGCTTTCTGAATAGTTCTTTATTAGTGTATAGAAACACAGTAGATTTCTGTGTATTAGTATTGTATCCTGGGACTTGACTGAATTTGTTTAGTAGTTGTAATAATTTTTTTGGTGGTCTTTAGGGTTTTCTGCATATATTATATGATCTGCAAAGAGTGACAGTTTTATTTCTTCCTTTCCAATTTGGATGCCTTTTATTTCTTTTTCTTGCCTAATTGCTATGGCTATGACTTCTAAATGTTGTGTTGAATAAGATTGGTGAGAATGGACATCCTTCCTGATCTCAGAGGAAACAATTTCAGTTTTACCCCACTGAGTTTAATATTAGCTGTGAATCCATCTTACATGGCCTTTATTGTGTTGAGGTACATTCCCTCTATACCCACTTTGTTGAGAGTTTTTATCATAAGTAGATGTTGAATTTTGTCAAATTATTTTTCTGCTTCTGTTGAGATGATCATATGATTTCTGTCCTTCATTTGTCTGTTAATGTGGTGTATCACATTGTGTGATTTGTGGATGTTAAACCATCCTCTTATCCCTACAGTGATTCCTATTTGGTCATGGTGTATGATCCTTCTAATGCATTGTTGAATTCAGTTGGGTAAAATTTTGTTGCGGGTTTTTGGACCTTGGTTCATCAATGATATTGGCCTGTAGTTCTCTTTTTTTTGTAGTGTGTCTTTCCGGTTTTGATATGAAAGTAATGCTGGCTTCATAAAATGAATTTGGGATTGATCGTTCCTCTTCACTTGTTTGGAATTATATCAAGAGGATAAGTAGTAACTCCTCTTTAAATGTTGGATAGAATTCACCAGTGAAGCCATTTGGACCTGGACTTTTGTTTTAGGGGAGTTTTTTTGATTACTGATTTGATTTCATTACTAGCAGTCAGTCTATTCAGATTTTCTGTCTCATGATTCAGTCTTTTTTTTTTTTTTTTAAAGATTTTATTTAATTTATTTATTTATTTGACAGAGAGAGAGATCACAAGTAGGCAGAGAGGCAGGCAGAGAGAGAGGAGGAAGCAGGCTCCCTGCGGAGCAGAGAGCCCGATGCGGGGCTCGATCCCAGGACCCTGAGATCATGACCTGAGCCGAAGGCAGCGGCTTAATCCACTGAGCCACCCAGGCGCCCCTCATGATTCAGTCTTAAAAGATTGTGTATGTCTAGGAATTGGCCCATTTTTTTCCACAGGTTGTCTGATTTATTGGTGTAGCCAACCGTATAGTATTCTTACCTTTTGTATCTCTGTGGTATCGGTTATAATTCTCCATTTTCATTTCTGATTTAATTTAGTCCTTTTTTTTTCTTGATGAGTCTGAGTAAAGGTTGTTGATTTTGTTTTTTCAAAGAACCAGCTCTAGGTTTCATTGATCTTTTATATTGTTTTTTAGTCTGTTTCATTTATTTCTTCTTTGATCTTTATTTCCTTCCATCTCCTAACTTTGAGTTTTGTTCTTCTTTTTCTAGTTCCTTTAAGGTTAAATCATTTGAGACTTTTCTTGTTTCCTGAGGTAGCACTATGAACTTCCCTCTTAGAATGGTTTTTGCTGTGTCCCAAGGATTTTGTTCTGTTTTTTGTTTTGTTTTTTTTTTTTTTTTTTCATTTTCATTTGTCTCTCTGTATTTTTTTATTTCCTCTTTGACTTCTTCATTTACCCATTGGTTGTTTAGTACCATTTTGTTTAGTCTCTACATGTTTGGGCCTTTTCCTGTTTTCTTCTTATAATTAATTTCTAGTTTCATACTGTTGTGGTCAGAAAAAAATGTTTGATATTACTTCAGTTTTCTTAAATTCATTGAGGCTTGTTTTGTAGCCTAACATGACCTATCCTGAAGGATGTTCCATGTGCACTTGAAAAGAATATGTATTTTGCTGTTTTGGGATGTTATGTTCCATATGTATCTGTTAAGTTTATCTGGTCCAACGTGTCGTGGAAGGATGATGTTTTCCTTATTGATTTTCTGTCTGGGTGATCTGTTGATGTGAGTTGGGTGTTAAAGTCTCCTGCTCTTACTGCGTTGCTGTCTATTTCTCCCTTTAGGCCTGTTAACATTCGCCTTGTATGTTTAGGTATGTTCAGTGCATTGATCTTTACAAATGTTGTAATGCTCTTGTCAGATTGACCACTTGGTCATTATGTAGAGCTCTTCTTTGTCTTTATTACAGTCTTTGTTTTAGTCTATTTTGTCTGACGTAAGTCTTGCTACCCCAGCTTTCTCTTCATTTCCATTCGTATGAAACTTGTTTTTCTACCCCCTTCCTTTCTGTCTGTGTGTGTCCTTAGATCTGAAGTGAGTCTCTTGTAAGCAGCCTATAGATGGGTCTGGTTGTTGTTGTTGTTGTTGTTTTTAATCCACTCATCTACCCTATGTGTTTTGATTGGAGAATTCAGTCCATTCATATTTAAAATAATTATTGATAGCTGTGGACTTACTGTCATTTCATTAGTTGTTTTTTCGCTCTTTTTGTAGTTTTTCTCTGTTCCTTTCTCTTCTCTTTCTCTCTTCCCTTGTGGTTTGATCATTTTCTTTAGTGGTATGTTTAAATTTCTTTCCTCTTCTCTTTCTTTTCTTTTGTGTATTTTATGATCTTTCTTTGTGGTTACCGTGTGGTTCACGTATAATATCTTATGTATAAAAGAGAGTCCCTACATCCGACTCTCTGCTCAGTGGGGAGCCTGTTTCTCCCTCTCTCTCTCTCTGCCTGCCTCTCTGCCTACTTGTGATCTCTCTCTCTCTGTCAAATAAATAAATAAATAAAATCTTTAAAAAAACCACTATTTATAGTGAATTAAGACTATTTATAGTGAATTAAAAAATATATTTTATTTTTTTATTTGACAGAGATCACAAGTAGGCAGAGCAGCAGGCAGAGAGAGGAAAGGAAGCAGGCTCCCTGCTGAGCAGAGAGCCCAATGTGGGGCTTGATCCCAGGCCCCCGAGATCATGACCTGAGCCGAAGGCAGGGCTTAACCCATTGAGCCACCCAGGCGCCCCTTAAGACACAAACTATTTGTGAGAAAGGGACATCAGCATTATTTTCCTGGGCATTCCCGAACCCTTTACCATGTAAGAGTTTCCAGCCCACCAGGGAGAGGAGGACTGTGGGCTGAGGGCACCCGTCCACCTTCCTACAGCCTGCCCAGAGCAGGTGGAGAGGAAGCCAGCAGGACCTGTCCCTCCAGGCCTGGGTCCTGTACCTCCAGGCCTGGGTCCTGTACACGGCCATGTGCCCATCAATGTTTTCTAAAGGGCTTTCCAGGCTGACCTGCCTCCCTACCGCCCTTAGCCCTGTTCGTCTTCTGCACCAAGAGCCGCCGTGCGGAGCGCTACTGGCAGAAGACTCTGCTGCAGATGGAGGAGATGGAATCTCAGATCCGAGAGGAAATCCGGAAAGGTACCGGGTGGGGACCGCAGAGCTGTGGACCTTGGCTTTGCCCTCTGGGGAATGGGATTGAGATCCACTCACAGCTCCCTGGGGGCCAATCCACCAGGCTTTGCCGAGCTGCAGACGGACATGACTGATCTGACCAAGGAGCTGAACCGCAGCCAGGGCATCCCCTTCCTGGAGTATAAGCACTTTGTGACCCGCACCTTCTTCCCTAAGGTCAGCCCGCACCCTTGCCAGCCACCTCAGGGGCTCCCTGATCTCTTTCCGAGCCATGCCAACCTAGAGGAAAATGTGGTTCTCCATGGGCCCCTTGAGCAGTGCATAACCCGCATGCACGCTCACGGCAGCCTTGGCCACCTGCCCTCACCTGCCAAGGGAAGGTGGCCCAGTCTCTCCCCTCACTTTTCTTCTCTACTCATTTGATGTTTGAATGTCCATATGGAAGCCGGCTACTAGCCCCACTGTGCTCCTGCTTCTCCCTTCACTGAGGGGGTGAGCAGAGGCGGTCCACGCTGTCCTGGGCCCCTGGTGCCCCACCAGCCTCTCACAGTGCTGGGTCCCTTCCAGGGGTTTTGGTCTCTGCATTCCCTCCTCCTGCCCACTGGACTTGGCCTCAAGCTTCCCACCCCTCTTTGTGTGTCAGGGGCTCCTGCCCTGTCCTCACCTTCCCTGGTTGGCCAGAGCATGTATGCTGGTGGCAGTGGTCTGCTTCTTACCCTGTCCACACTGTTCTCCACGCAGCAGCCCGAACGAGGCCACGCCATGGCCCTTGCTGGCCTCTCTGCTCTTTCTCCCACTCTCTGCTCAGCAACTCTTGCTTCATCTTAAGCCTTGTGCCTTCTTACATTGCATACCTTGCATCTAAAGGGAAGGCTCTACTCTTTCCTTTTCCCCCACAAAGCCTGTTGCCCCCCCCCCCCCCCCCCCCCCCGTCTCTGGATCCCTAAAGCCCCTGGGCATGGCCTGCTGCCTCTCTTCCTTTGCTTTTGTTGAGCGGCCCTTGCCTGCCAGCCCGGGGAGACCACAGCCCTGCTGAGATGCTGGGGGGTGGTCTACCCCTACAGTGCTCCTCCCTCTATGAAGAACGTTATGTACTGCCCTCCCAGACCCTCAACTCCCAGGGCAGCTCCCCGGTGCAGGAGACCCACCCACTGCTGGGAGAGTGGAAGGTGAGTACCCCATGCACGTGTGCACACACACAGGGCTGCCTCAGAGCCACCCCACCCCTCCCTGGGCCTCACTTTCCTGTTCATCTGATCCACTGATCCTAAGCGTGGGGAGCTGGGAGGAATCAGTCCTTGGAAGACAGTGAGTCCATCCCAGGAGGCAGTCACGGAATAACACCATTCAGGGTGTTAGAGGTTCTGACTTCAAGCCAGGAGGCAAGGGGAGAGGATTGGGTCTTTCTGGACATCCCACTCCATCTGCTGCCTAGGGAATGGAAAGCGAGAGGGTACTAGGCACAGGGATGCCTCCATTGACATTCTCTGAGCCCCCCCTTTCCAACTCAACTGAGCCATTATTCCCAATCATGGGGGGTTAAGAGACATCTGTCTTGAGAAGGTGGTAAACTTACCATCCCAGGAGGCATGCATAGAGCCATTCAGGGCATTGTAAGTGCTGCCCCCAAGGCCAGGCAGAGGCATCAGACCCCCGCAAACAGCACCAATTGCTCCCGCAGATCCCCGAGAGCTGCCGGCCCAACATGGAAGAGGGGATCAGCCTGTTCTCCTCATTGCTCAACAACAAACACTTCCTCATTGTCTTCGTGCACGCGCTGGAGCAGCAGAAAGACTTCGCAGTGCGTGACAGGTCAGGCTGTGAGGCTCTGGGAGAGGGGCAGGGGCCCGCTGGAGCCCACACAGCCTGTCAGGGCTCGGCCCAGCTGGACCCATGCTGGGGGCGGTTCGCAAACTACCTTGCCTGCTGGGCAGGGGGCGTCCACCCGGCTCTGGGCCCCCACGTGCCTCCCTTTCCTGGGCCTGGGTGCCTAACGCAGGGGCCCGCAGGCACAGCGGTGGCTGTGGACATTAGACAAAGTGGCTCTTTCTGCAGGTGGGTTTGAGCTGCACTCGCCCACCCAGGCGGACGTGGGGCTGCCAGGTCCGTGGGGCCACGCCAGAGCCCCCACAGCAGCCACGCCTTGGACCCCGGGGCTGATGTGCCCGCCCACCCGCAGGTGCAGCCTGGCCTCGCTGCTGACCATCGCGCTCCATGGCAAGCTCGAGTACTACACAGGCATCATGAAGGAGCTGCTGGTGGACCTCATCGATGCCTCGGCTGCCAAGAACCCGAAGCTCATGCTGCGGCGCACGGAGTCCGTGGTGGAGAAGATGCTCACCAACTGGATGTCCATCTGCATGTACAGCTGCCTGCGGGTGAGGCGGGGCCGGCCCACCCACACCCCCCTACCCCCGCCCCCAGGACCAGCGTCACAGGGCAGGCCCGCTCTGCTGCGAGGGGTCCTCACACCCTTTGTGCGGATGCGGAAGGGGCTCAGGGAGCAGGGACAGGCCTGTAGCGTCCATTATATGGCTCAGGGGAGGGCTGGCTTCTCCCATCGGCCGAGAGCATGCTCAGGAGGCTTTGTTCCAGATTGCTTTCTCAGTCATCAACCCTCACCCCTGCCCCACTGCCCTTGTGTTCCTTTGGACCCCGGCTCTGTGTTCAGACCATAACTCAGGCCCTTAAGACTCCTCCAGGCTTAGAGGAGAAGAGATGGAGGCAGAAATAGAAAATACAGAGCAATCAAGGCCACGCAGTGGCGCTCAAGCTCTGAGGCCTCGGACCCCAGTGGAGGGTTCATGGTAGCTTCCTGGAGGAGGTGGCCCTAAGCTCAGGTCTGAAGGCTTCGTAGGAGGGCGGGGGGTGTGAGGCCTAGCCTGGCCCAAGACGCTGTCCCCTCAACAGCCTGGGACTGGAGACCAGATCCTGTGTTCTGCTTCCACCTAAACTCACCCTGGGTGGCTTAGCAGAGTCATGGGCTTGGGAGCTAGTTGATCCGGGGCCCAAGGCTAGCTCTGCTACTTCCCCACTGGGTGACCCTGGGCAGGTTGATGGTCCTCTCTGAGCCTCAGCAGTGAGGATGCTATCCCATACTGGCAAGAGTTGCTGAGATGACGAGATGAATGTGCCTATCCACAGCCCGTGGTTTTCCACCTTGGGAGTCCACAGAGACATGGGGGGTGGGGGACAGGGGGCAGGGGGAGGCGGGGAGAATGGCATTAGGATCCCAGAGGGGTGTTACCCCGGCAGCCATGGAGGTGTTGGGGGGGGGGGGGAGACAGTGAAAGTGTTCCACATGGGGGCCACGGCATGGCCAGAGGCTGGAGGGCTGGACCATGGAGGGTGGGGGCTGGGCTGGACCCCAGCCCCTGACAGCCCCGTGCCCCCCCAGGAAACAGTCGGGGAGCCCTTCTTCCTGCTCCTGTGTGCCATCAAGCAGCAGATCAACAAGGGCTCCATTGATGCCATCACGGGCAAGGCCCGCTACACACTCAACGAGGAGTGGCTGCTGCGGGAGAACATCGAGGCCAAGCCCCGGGTGAGTTGGGCGGCTGCGTAGCCAGGTGGGAGCCCCCTCCCAGGCTGGAAGGTGTTGGGGGGGGGGGATCTACATGACTGGAGCACCCTGACCCTAATCCTGACCCTGGCGCCCTGGGCAGGTGGTTGCCCTGCCTGGGGCCCAGGGTAGTGATGGGAAGGGCTTGCTGACTATTTCCTCTTCTCTTGTGCAGAACCTGAACGTGTCCTTCCAGGGCTGCGGCATGGACTCGCTGAGTGTGCGGGCCATGGACACGGACACGCTGACACAGGTGAAAGAGAAGATTCTGGAAGCCTTCTGCAAGAATGTGCCCTACTCTCAGTGGCCACGTGCGGAGGACGTTGACCTCGGTGGGCAGGAGTGGGGTGACGGGCCTCAGCACTGGGCTACTCCAGCGGGAACTTTCTCCTGCTTTGGCTGCATCTTCCTTTCACTCAGGAAATGTATGCTGATTGTGGCCCTGGGGACATGGAGATGATCAGACAAGGTGCCCGTTGCCAGGGAGCTCCTGCTCTGGCAGGGAGATGGGTACTGCAGGGTGAGCAAGCTGCAGACAACAGTAAAAAGTATTCACGAAAGACGTGCTCAAGGAGTGGAAATTAGAGTGGGTTTTGAAGGATGCGTAGGAGTTCTGGTTAGGCCAAAAAGCCGCCCTTTGATCTGTGATCGTAGGCCCTGTTCTAAGCACCAGGTTGTGATGATAAATGGGCACAGTGACCGTTCAGAGCAGGGGGTTCCCTGGGTCGGGCATGCAGGGGCCGGGATAGGCTATGAGAGGAGGTTGGGCAGGCACTCAGTCACCCAGAGCCTGGAAGGGCAGAGTCAGTACCTAAGGACAGTGAGAGTCATGGAAGGTATGTGATCCCCTTCGCACATGGTACCTTTTCTTGTTTCATCAGCAACAGTAAAGTAACAACCTCAACTGTGAGGACGTTGCCCGACCTCTTGCTCTGTGCCCACTGCCACCCGCTCCTCTTCACATTTTACAGATGGCAAAATAGAGGCTCAGAGAGAGGCACGGCTTGCCCTAGGTTCCTCAGAGAGAGTGAGAGGCCTCTCCCTCTGTGGGCCAGGCTCGTGCTGCCCCCTCCAGCCTGTCCCTGTCCCTGACACCCCGTTCCCTGTCCCCAGAGTGGTTTGCCTCGAGCACGCAGAGCTATATCCTCCGGGACCTGGATGACACCTCGGTGGTGGAAGACGGCCGCAAGAAGCTCAACACGCTGGCGCACTATAAGGTGGGGTCCCCAGCCCCACCCATCCCCCATTTGCACCCTCCCTAACCTCTGACCTCTGACCTCGGCCTCTCCCCTCCTGTCAGATCCCTGAAGGTGCCTCCCTGGCCATGAGCCTCACAGACAAGAAGGACAACACACTGGGCCGAGGTAGCACCGGTGGACACGGGGAGGGGGTCAGGCCAGGCTTTGGCCCCTTCTGAGCAGCCCTAGTAGGGAAACCGAGGCTTTGAGAGGCAGGGCTGGGCCGGACTCTGGTCTCCTTGTTTGGGGACAAGAACTGGGCCTGGCCCCTCTGCCCCAGTACTGTTTGGGTAGGGCCTGCCGCCAGGCCTCCTCAGGCTGGGATCCTGTGGGTAGCCAGAGAGAGGCCCCAAGAAGGCGGGATGTGGTTTCAAGAGGTCTGGGCCGCTGCCAGGCTGGAGGGGGAGGCTGGCGTGCCCATCAGGGCTTTGGGCTATATCCCTGCCTCCATCCCACCCTCCATTCACACCCTCAGGCTCCCAGGCCTAGCTGTCCCTCTGCCAGGCATGGGGTCCAAGGGGTTGGTCTCAGGGTCCTCTGCTAAGGTCAGGAGCATGATCTTGGGTCTCTCCCTGCCATTAACAAGGTCTGGGTTGGCAGGAGCTCTGGGTTGGGCAGTGGAGACGGTGAGGGCAGCCATCCTGTCCCCTCTGGGGTCTCCCGCATGAGCCATCCTGTCCCCTCTGGGGTCTCCCGCATGCCCATCTGTTTCTCCTTTCTCCCGGTGGGCATCTCTCTCTCATGGCCTTTTTCTCTCAGTCTCATTCTGTGTGTCTCTCTCTGGATCTCTCTTGCCTATTTCTCTTCACTGCTCTGTCTCTCTTTCTCTCAGTTTCTCCAGGTGTTGCTTTGGATCTCTCTGCCTCTGTCCAGTTTTCCGTCTCCATTTCTGTCTTTCTCTCTCTCCCCCCTCCTCTCTCTTGTTTATTTATTGTGTTTTCCCTCTCACAGTGAAAGACTTGGACACAGAGAAGTATTTCCATCTGGTAAGTGCCCGGCCTCCGGCCCTGGGGGTGCCCGCCCTCACTGGGTGTGGACTTGGCTTCCTGCCACTCTGGGGCTCTGGGCAGAGTATTCCCAGACCCTGGGAAAGGCCAGGGATTGGAGAGCAGGGATGGGTTCCGGAATCCCCTGCATCCCTTTTGCACCACAAAGCATCTGTGGAACCAGATGGAACCCTGTACCTGTGGGTCTCGGGATAGGACCTCCCATAGGATGGCCAAGGGTGGTGCCGGGCACCAGGTGCTAGACTGACCGCTGCCCCGGCCTCCCAGGTGTTGCCCACGGACGAGCTGGCGGAACCCAAGAAGTCCCACCGGCAGAGCCACCGCAAGAAGGTGCTCCCAGAGATCTACCTGACTCGCCTCCTGTCCACCAAGGTGGGCCTGGCTTCTTCGCCCCCTCTCCCGCATCCCTGTGCCTGGGGGTGGAGGGAGAGTTGGGAGAGCAGCAGGCAGAGGGCGAGGAAGGAACAGGCTCCTCACTGAGCAAGGAGCTCAACACAGGGCTTGATCCCAGGACTCTGGGATCATGACCTGAGCCAAAGACAGACGCTTAACCCACTGAGCCACCCAGGCGCCCCCAAACAACTTCTATATTAGCCAGTATGACAGGGCAGCAGAGGCCCAGAGGGGTTAGTGCTGTTCCTGAGGTCACACGGCTCAGGGGGTAAAGTCAGCACCCCGGCCCTACCAGTTCCCCCATTCTGCCTCAGTATCTGGATCAGTCCTTACAATACCCCTGGGAGGAGGAGTTTGCTAACCCATTTCACAGACAAGAAAACCAAGGATCAGAGAGGTTAGGCACCAACCTGATGGCGCACGGCTTTCCCACTCACCAGCCCAAGCACAGAGGTGCCCACTCACTCTCCCCAAGTGGCCTTGGGCTGATGGCAGCCCCCTCACTCCTCTGCAGGGCACGCTGCAGAAGTTTCTGGATGACCTGTTCAAGGCCATCCTGAGCATCCGAGAAGACAAACCCCCACTGGCTGTCAAGTACTTCTTCGACTTCCTAGAAGAGCAGGCGGAGAAGAGGGGAATCTCCGATCCCGACACTCTGCACATCTGGAAGACCAACAGGTTGGCGGGCCGTGGACGTGCGGGCCGTGGACATGCGGGCCGTGGCCGTGGACGTGCGGGCCGTGGACGTGCGGGCCGTGGACGTGCGGGCCGTGGGCGGGCAGGAAGGGATGTGTGGCTCCGTTGTTTCAATGTGGACGGCGCTCAGGGCAGGGGTTCAGAGCCTGGTCTCTCAGACCGCCTGCCTGGATTCAGTCCCTGTTTTGCCACTTCCTAGCTGTGTGACCTTGGGTAAGTCACTTCACCACTCTGTGCTTTACTCTTCCCACCTATAAAACCAGAGGGATAAAAAGTAATCCACTTTAATTGTAAGAATTAACCAGAAGCAAGCATGGTAGTTTTGGCCTCAGCATCCTCTCTCTCCTCCACTCTTCTTAGGTGGGTACCATCAGCTTCGTTTTACAGATGAGAACATTGAGGCTCACAGAGAAGTGCCTGCCCAATGTCAGGGGCAGAACCAGGCTCAAACCTACATGCTCTGACTCCCCTACCCTGTTCGTAGCCTTCCTCTAAGGCTCGTCTTTCTTAGCTTTCTGGGTTGCAGAACCCCACAACTTGCTGAGAACTGAAGCCTGAACCTTAGGAGAAGTGACACAGTCTAGAAGTTTCTGCGTGGTTGCAGGGGCTTCTCTGAGCTCTTGGGGGGAAGGGTGTCCATGCACACCAGATTGCTGAGTCACTGGGTGGCCCTGGGGGTGGGGGTATTGCCAATCTTCTCTGGCCTCCAGAGGCCAAGGCCAAAAATCCAGACCCCGCCCTTCCCCAGCCCTTTCTGGCTGCTCCGTGGCCCCCGCTAATGTGGACTTCCTGCTGCCGTGCAAGGGCTGGAAGGAGGAGCCGTGTGCTGCCAGGCAGGGCGGGGTTGGGGGGGGGGGTTCTTCTAATGAGAACCAGGACCGGGCTTGAGGCTTCCTCGTGAAAACGGAAGGCGCTGTGGGAGCTGGGGGGCAGGCGTGCAGGTAGCCTGGCCTGCTGCAGTCCGCAACCTCGGCTCAGGGCCTCTCCACCACCCCAGCCAGAAGGGATGGTCTTCAGCCCTCTTTACGGATGAGCAAACTGAGGCTCCATCTTGGGTCGAAGCTTCTCTGGCCTGCAGGGGAAAGCAAGCCTGTCCTTGGCGCCTGGCCGCCTCCCTCCTGTGACCCCCCCTCCCCCTCAGCAACCACTTCTTCGCTGCCCCATGCTCTGGGGGGCTCATGGTGCCTCCATCACCCCCTCCCACAGCCTTCCTCTCCGGTTCTGGGTGAACATCCTGAAAAACCCCCAGTTTGTGTTCGACATCGACAAGACGGACCACATCGACGCCTGCCTGTCTGTCATTGCTCAGGCTTTCATTGACGCCTGCTCCATCTCTGACCTGCAGCTGGGCAAGGTCTGCAGCTTTGGGGCTGGCTGCCCACGGGCTGGGCGGGGAGACAGGGCCACAGTGGGGCGCGGGGTCTTGGATCTTTCTGGGAGGGGGACGCAAGGAGCTCAGGCATGGGGGGGCCTTCAGCTGGGGCGTCTAGTCGCCCAGAACCTGGCCCTTGTCAGAAACCTGCACCTGCCGCAGCTGTGCTCACCACCACCTCCCACCATCTGGGCCCTAGAGCCAGACCACGGCTGGGAAACCAGCCGTGGGCAGGTGCGACATCTTGAGAGCCAGCCAGTCTCCAGCAGCCATCCTGCTGGTCAGGAGCCCTGCAAGTGGTCACTGGGTGACAGAGGGGGTGGAGGGGGCAGGTGACCAAGACCTCGGAGCTGCATGCAGGAGGGACAGCCCCAAGACCTCTGTGGTGAGAGGATCCGGCTGGCTTTTGAGCGGGGAGAGGAAGGAGAACAGCCTTCTAGGCAGAGGGACCTACCTGGCCAAGGGCAGGGAGGCATGAAAGCCTGGATGCTGGGAACATTGTGGAGATGGTCTGATGACACCCGGTGCCGCAGGATGGCGGGTACATGACCCTGCCCTGCCATCAGCCCCGGACTTTCCAAGGCTGAGAGAGGGAGAGAAATAGAATGCCCTCACTTCTCACGTACGGGCTCCACAGACAGGATGCCTATGACAAAGCCCTGCGAGTGTACTTGGCACGTTTGGCTTTCGGGCATTGGAAACATACAGTGGGAAATATTCCACTGAGCCAGCAATCAGGCTTCCAGCAACCTTAGCCACCAAGACCCACAGCCCTAAGCAAGGATCCAAATGAAACAGCCTGCGTGCAACACAGAGCTGGCCCACAGCCCGTGCACTTTCCCCTCTAAAGGAAGCAGGTCCCCCTGCTTCATGTCATTCCCAACGGTGTCCTAGAAAATAGGGCAGGGGTTCCGTGCCAAAGGGCAGCCTGGATGGGGGGCTGGGGAGGAAGAGCCCTGGCCTGGTCTGAAGCCGGCTGTGATGGGGCTGTTGGTGTGACCGTGGGGACCTGGGCTGGGCCAGAAGCAGACAGGTCTGTCTGGTCCCCATCAGCCACCTCATCCCTGCCTCTCCTTTCTGCCCAGGATTCGCCCACCAACAAGCTCCTGTACGCCAAGGAGATCCCCGAGTACCGGAAGATCGTGCAGCGTTACTACAAGCAGATCCACGACATGACTCCGCTCAGCGAGCAGGAGATGAACGCGCACCTGGCGGCGGAGTCGCGGGTGCGGCCGGCGCTGGACGGGCTTGTGGGCGTGGGGCTGGGGGGTGCGGACTTCCAGGGAGAGGCTGGGAGAAGCTGGGGGCTTGTGTATCACCCCCCAGGCTGAGCTAGTCTCCAGGGGTCGGCTCACCACCCCCTCCCCGCTCCCCCTCTCCTTCCTCCTAGAAATACCAGAACGAGTTCAACACCAACGTGGCCATGGCTGAGATTTACAAATACGCCAAGAGGTATCGCCCGCAGGTGGGTCCCTGACAGGAGGCACGCACTCTGGGGCCCACGGTGCCCCCCACGTGGCCCGGCCCGCCTCCCCTCTGCTCAGGGAAGCCCCAGGAGAGGCTCCTGCTCAGGGACTCACCTGCCGGTGGCCAGCCGTGGCAGTCCAGGCAGCGCTGTTCCCCCATCTTCTGTGGCGGGGCTGTGGGCTGGGACCCAGCTGCTCCTTGCTTCCCCCTCAGATCATGACGGCCCTGGAGGCGAACCCCACGGCCCGGAGGACCCAGCTGCAGCACAAGTTTGAGCAGGTGGTGGCTCTGATGGAGGACAACATCTACGAGTGCTACAGCGAGGCCTGAGGCTGGGGGCGCGCACGGCCGCGACCGCACTTTGGGCCCCGTGCCTCGGACTCTGGCTGGGGAAGGACTGAGCAGGGTCGGCTTCGGGGAGGCTGGGCGGGGCATGGAGGGGCTTCTCTGCGCCAGGCAGAGGAGCCCCCAGCCCCGAGCCCCTTGGGCACTTCTGTCCCCTCCCACCAGCCCCCAGACCTGATCTCGGGGTTGGGGACCTGAAAGGCACAGCCCACCCCTGGTAAGGCTCCCCCCTGCCCCCCAGCACAGCCTGGATGGAGCCTCCCCCGCCCCCCTGCTCTGCCACCACCACCGCTGCTGCGAGCCCTGCCCCCCAGGGCCCAGGGCCCTCCACCAGAGATGAGCCCCTGGCCCCCAGGCCCCAGCCAGAAACACTACCTCATCCCATGTGGCGGAGAGGAGGCCTCCTTGAACCAGCCCTCGAGTGGTTTCTGCTTCAACCATCAAAATGTTCCCTCCGTCTTCAGTCACCCAGAGAGGATCCTGGCGACGCATGGTTCCCGGCGGCGTCAGATGTCAGTCGCTGGAGCAGCTGCCCGTGGGCAGGCTCCGTGGGCTCTTCCCCGCCCCCCAGCTGGGTGGGCAGAGCACGAGGGGACAGGTGCTGAGCGCTGCTGGGCTGCAGGGAGGGGAGAGGGGCTTATGTTGTACCAAGGCTGTAGCTGGGCTACTTGATCTTGCTGGAAGTGTTTCTAAAGATAGCACCACTTTTTTTTTTTTTTAAAGCTTTTATATATTAAAAAACTTATCACGCGCCAACTGTGAATAGCTGCCGCTTGTGCAGAGGACCTGGGGAGGGGTCCCCAGGGGCTCTCACCACAACACTGGAAAGGACTGTTCCAGAGAACAGGCAGACCTGGCAGAGACCCCCAAACCCCCAACACCCAAGGCCCTGAAAAAAAAAATCACCCATTCTGTTCCTGTGAGAAGCCACCCTCCGTGGCTGGGCCGGCTCCCCCGGCAGCACACCCAGCCAGTGCTGGGACTGGCTCCAAGCCTGTGGGGGCTGGGCTGGAGGGGGTGGCTGGGACGCTCTGGAACCTTCTTTATAATAAAAGCCTGATGGGAAAACCTGCTGTGGGCTCAAGCCTTTATCCTGAGATGGCCAAGGAGGGAAATGTGTGCTCGTAGTAGAAAGAAGAGGGGCGGCGGCGGGTAGAGCCCTGCCTCGGCCATGTTCCTGCATGAGGAGGAGCATGTACGGGACCGAGCCCTGGGGAGCCAGTGGCAGGGCTCAGTGGGACAAGGTCAGCTTGGCCGGGGCCTGGCCCATAGCTGACCTCCCTGCGCTTGGAGGGCTCTCATGGGCCTTCCAGGAAGATGTCATGGTGGCCACGTGCCACCTACCCCTGGGCAGGTCCTGCTCCTCTTGCCTTTATAATAGGTAATGTGAGGAACGGAACATGATACCCATTTTACAGATGTAGAAATGGACCCTCAGCATAGTGGAAGAATCCTCAAAAGCCAGGGAGTAACAAAGTGGGGACCCAAACCAGGTTGCGTGTCCATTTTGTGCTTCCTCCAGGCAGTCGCCACCGTGGCCCCCATATGCACGGGGAGGTCAAGGGGACAGCCCTAGAAAGAAAACTGATATTTACATATGCCCCCTAAATATTTCATCAATCTTGAAAACCCCATTTTTTTTTTCATGTGAGGAAATGCACAGTTTCCCCAAGGCCAGTGGAACCCTAGACTGTTCCCAGAGGGCAGTCCTTTCCTCAGGAGGGTCAACCTTGGGGTCAGCATGACCACAGAACCCCCCAGCCTACCCAACAGGCTCTGGGCCCGAGCTGGGGGTGAGGCTCATCACTGTCCCCCAAGAAAAGGTCATTAGGGAACTAGCTCCAACCTAGAAACACTCAAGTTAATCATTTTTCCATCACAATGGGGGGAAGCGAAGCACCCATTTATCAAGAACTAGGACAGAAAAATTCATACAATTTCAAACAAAATCCCACAAATACCAGTTCTAGAATTAATGAGAACAGAGAAGTAAGAAAAGAAAAACAAACAATTTTTAGCTTTATAAAGAGCCTTTTCCTGTAGGGGCTTCTGGGTGGAGACAGATTCTTTATCTTTTCAAATCTTCTATTCTGAGCACTGATTCCTTTTCATTAAGCAGCAGATTTTCTAATTTAAGTTATTGACACATTTGATAGGGATTTTTTTTTTTTTTTTTTTTTTGGTGTGATTCTAGAATGAATACGTTTCCTGCCGAAATGTCAGGAAATCCAAGCTCTTCTAACCCACCCACGGTTCACGTCCCAGAGAACACTGGCCCAGATCGTGTACCCACCTGGGTCGGGGGCTGCGTAAATCTGGGACCAGGGTGTACGCACCGTTCCATAACCTGCCTTTTCCCCGTGCAACCATATGTCATGACATCTTCCCGTGGCATTAAATATTCTGCAGCCTGTTGTCACGCCTGACGAACACACAGTTCCTTCTTGAAGTTTAGAAACACGTTGGCATGTGGAAGAAATCTCTCTAGTTTCTGGGGGGGTCACTTCTCAACACAGAAGGTGGGCAAATTCTGTGAGCCACCCATAGTTACCTGGGGACCCGAAGACCTGCCGTGCAGCAACAGGGTCCCCTTCACTGTCTGAAGGTCATGGAAGGTCATGGACACTTGAGCATGGTGTCCTCAAGCAGGGAGGACGCTTGGCCACGTTCCTGGGTGCTGGATGCTCTCCGGCCTAAGCCAGACCTGGGGTACTCCCCCATCCCTAGCTCACGGAGGCGCAAGGCCCAGTGATGCCACCCAGGAGCCCGGCCAGGTGCCTCCCTCAACCCCCTACCAAACCATGAAAGGAGCAGGAGCACAAACAGAACCTTTCCACGGGAAGCGCCAGCCTGGCCCCTGCTGTCTGCTCCCAGTACCCTTGGGGTGCAGCTGGCAGCCTCCTTACTGATGCCCCAGGGAAGCCGGTAGCACAGCTAGAAAAAGCCTCACGTGGGATTCGAGGCAGTGAGGACAGGGCAGAGGGAGCAGGGGCAGAAGGAACTGCCCAGTGCTCCGTGCTGGCCTACATCGGTTTCCCTCCGTGCCCCATCTTCCCCCTTTCCCGAGTCCCGTCCAGTCTCCTACCTTCCCCCGCGCACTTCCTCACCCCTTCCTTCTCTGCCCCTCCCTGCCTCGGCTGTCACCCCTCGACTAGGCTCCCTCTCAGCAGCCTCCTGCCCAGGTTGAGTCCTCGCCCCAGGAAATGGTCACTGTGGTGTCCACCCCACACTGTAGACTCCTCTGTGACCCCTTTCGTCCACCCAGCACCTCAATAGATCCCGTCCACCCTGCTTAAACTTCTACTCAGAACGCACCACTTCTAAGCCCTCCTTCCGTGAACAGCTCCGCTCACCGGGACCATGGCAGGGCCTCCTCGCTGCCGTGTCCCCTGCTGCACTCAGCTGTTCACGGGCCTCTCATGGCTCCTCCTCGTGATTAAAATGAAACCCAGAGATCTTCCCCCGGCTGACCACACCCTTCCCGATCTAGCCTTAGCCCACAGTCTCCGTGTGGTGACCTACTGCTGCGATACTAACCACCCCAGTCCTCGGGGCTTAAAACAATCATTTACATTTTTGCCCGCCCCCCCCCACGTGGAGACGCCCGTGGAAGCCTGACACCACAAACAGTACAAACCCGATATGTACTATGTCTTTTCCGAGACATACATACCCACGACAAATTTATTTATAAATTAGGCAGAGTAAGAGATCAGCAAGGAGTAATGAAATTGAGCAACCGTAACAAGGTACTATAATCAGAATCACGGGACTGCGGGCTCTATCTCTCAGAATAACTTATTGTATGGTCCTCACCCTTCTTGTGACGTGAGAGGATACAAGGTCTGCACAAGGAGGTGCCACGAGGGGTAGGACAGAGGGACTGTGACCTAGCGTTAGGCTATTCTCAACTCTTGGATGATGCGTCAGGAGGGTCACCTGCTTCCAGAGCAGGGCTGCCCACAGATAACAGAAACCAAGCAAAATGAAACTGCAGGTAAGGCGGCCCTACCGTACGTTCCTCGTGCATTTGAAGTTGGGACAGGGTTCAGAGGGGAAGGAAGGCATGTCCCTGTTTCACACAGTGTCAGCCCAGGCAGCTCAACTGCAGCTAGAAATTTTGATTCCAAGGTGGCACACTCCTCTGGCTGGCAGATTAGTCAGGGATGGCACCTGGAGCTAAAAACTGGGGTGCCTCTGTTCCTTTCCACTGGCTGCTTGGGCCTTCCCACAGCAAGGTGGAGGATTTCTAAAAAGCAAAAACAAAAATAAACAGGACACACAGTCTCCTAAGGTCTAGGCCCAGAGATGGTCATAATATCCCTTCTGCGGTATTCTACTATTCAAGCAATCACAGAGCCCAGACGTAAGCGGCAGGGACACAGACTCCACCTCCCTCTGGGAAGAGGGTCACACATGTTTTTAAAGCACCATGGATCTCATCTCCCACTACCGTCCCTCTTCATTGGACTTTAGCCCCATGGAACTCCCTGAGGCTCTTTGAGCTTGTCAAGCAGGTTTCCACCACAGGGCCTTTGCACTCTCTCCTCCTCCTGTTGATTAGAGCAGGGCCCTGCTCAGTAACCAGCTGTTGAATGGTCCTCTCCATAGCCAGAGGACTCTTCTTCTTTCAGATTTATTTGAGAGAGAGAGAGAGAGATAGAACAAGCAGGGGAAGGAGCAGAGGGACAAGCAGACTTCCTGCTGAGCAGGGAGCCCGACATGGGACTCGATCCCAGGATCCCGAGATCATGACCCGAGCCAAAGACAGATGCCCAACTGACTGAGCCACCCAGGCACCCCCAGAGGGCTCTCTCTAAACACACACTAACCACATTAATCTCTCTGCCCATAACCCTCCCAGCTCCCCCCACTGTCTACCTTCCCTTCATCCACCCATCCCCCACCCTCCCCCCATCACGAGCTCCTCTCAGAGCCACAAACCCCTCTATCCATGACACTGATCAGCCCCACCGCACATTCTGGGTTCTCTGCCTACAGTGCCCTTCCCTGCTCAGCTGTCTCCTGCTCATCCTTTAGGACCAAAATCCACCTCCTGGGAAGGAGTCCCAGATTTCAGGCTGGATTTAACACCCCTCCTGTCCCTCTCCACAGGCCCCTACATGGCTTAGACCCCTGCAGCAGCTTTTTATGTCGTACAACCTGTCTCTCCCAGGAAAGGACCTCCTACCTGGACTCGAGCCGCAAGTAGCCAAAATCCTTGGACCTCAGCCTCCACCCACACCGATTTGTGACGGAAAAAATTCTTTATTGATAAATAGGTTACAATGAAATAAATAGAGTGACAGTTTCTTGGGGAATAAAAACTCGGGTAGGATTTCCATGTCTCCACCCCAGCTCTAGCTTTCAGCCTCTGCCTTCCTACTGGCCAGTTTGGATGATGAGGCCTTGGTGGGCATGCCCGGCCTCCTTGAGCCCTTGGGGGCTTCTATCTTCCTGGCCAGGGGTTCAGGTACCGTCTTAGACCCACCACCCCTGGGACGAGCAGAGGCCTTGGCTTTGGGGCCCTCCTTGGCCACATGGGCAATGACCTCTTTAGGGATGTGGTTTTCCTTCTTTTTGGCTGGAGAAGCAGCACCATTCTTGCCCTATAAGAAAGCAAACCGTAAGTAAGAACAGAGTGGGGCAGGGTTGGACACATAGCTTAGAGCCCACAAGAATATGGTTGAAATCCCAGTGGGCTCCAAGCTAAGGGGAAATCTGGGTGGCTTTGGACAAGGGGCCCCAACCTCAGCCTGGGCCTTATGTGGGAAATGGGGGTGAGGATCCACAGAGCACTGGAGGGCCAGACAGAAGTGAACAGAACTCTGTACCAAAGAAAATTACTTCCTTCTCCAGACCCTCCCAGGGGCCTGGTGCAGGACACTCGAGCTCTGGCCCGCTCAGCATGGAGATCCAGACCATGGAAGTCATGCAGGACCTACCTTAGGGACTGTGGATTTTATACTCTGACTCCCAGCTTTTGTCTTCCTGGGGGCCTCACCACCTGTCAGAGGGTAGGGGAGAGCATGTGGGATGGAGCCCTTTCAGGAGGAGCTGCTGAAGGTTCAGGGGCCCTAGTCCTCACTCTGATAATTATTGGCTATGTGACCTGGGGCAAGGCAGTTGGTCTCTTTGAGCCTGGGTGCCCTTGTCTACAAACTGGGGTAACAGCATCTCTCTCATGGGATGGTTGGGGGATTAACTGGACAGTGGGAGACCATCCCCACCCTGAGCAAGGCACCAGGTGGAGCACCCCCCCCCCCCCCCGCTCTGTGTTCACCCACACCAAAGATCCCTAACTGGTTTATTGGTCTCTAGTCTTTAGCCTGCCTTCCACACGGCAGCCGTGTTAAAAATAATCTGTACCGGGGTGCACCTGGGTGGCTCAGTGGGTTAAAGCCTCTGCCTTCGGCTCGGGTCATGATCCCAGAGTCCTGGGATCGAGCCCCACATCGGGCTCTCTGCTCAGCGGGGAGCCTGCTTCCTCCTCTCTCTCTCTCTGCCTGCCTCTCTGCCTACTTGTGATCTCTGTCTGTCAAATAAATAAATAAATAAATAAAATCTTAAAAAAAAAAAAATCTGTACCAGGGCGCCTGAGTGGCTCAGTGGGTTAAGCCTCTGCCTTTGGCTCAGGTCATGATCCCAGGGTCCTGGGATCGAGCCCCGCATCAGGCTCAGTGGGGAGACTGCTTCCTTTCCTCTCTCTCCACCTGCCTCTCTGCCTACTTGTGATCTGTCACAGAAATAAATAAAATCTTAAAAAAAAACAACCATACTCTGCACCCTAGCTGTTCCCTGTTCAAAGTCCTTCCACGTCTTTGTTGTCCTCCAGATCTGGTCCAGACTCCCAACTGCCTTTCACAGGCTCCCCCTTCTACTTCCCACATTGCACACAGAACAGTTTACACTTCTTCAATCCCTCTACCTTCTTCATGCCTTTGGGCCTTTGCACAGGCTGTTGTCCTCCCTAGGACACTTATTCTAGGAAACTTCCCCTAACTCCTCTGAGTCAGGCCCCTCTTCTCTCTGAGTTTTCCCTTCCCAAAACCTACCCCCCCACCCCCAGCTACCATGAGTTCTCCAACTCTCCAGGTCAAGCCAAGCCCTCAGCCACATTTATAGATAAAGAACCCCTTCCCCAGAGCAGGCCTCTCCTTCCCTCCCACCTCATATCCAGCAGCTGCCACAAACCCTTGTCCCCAAGCTCTCTTCCCAGCCCCCTCACACACCTACCCTGGCTCTTCTTTCTGCCTTTGACCTTTGACTTCTCACTGAGCCCAGTGGCACTGGGAGGAGCCCATGGGGCCTTGTCTGGCTGTTGAGAGGCCTTCCTGGCCTCACTCACTCTTGCCTCTTGGTCTTTGGTCTGGCCGCCTTTCTTGGGAGCCTTCTCTTTGGCTGCACCTGGTTTGGGAGGAGCCATCCTTGCCTCTCGAGGCTTCTTCGGTCCCCTTTTCACCTCGGCTGGGTTGGAAGGGTCCTTCTTTGCCTCTCTTGGTTTCTTAGGGACCTTCTCCTTGGCCTCACCAGGCTTCCTGGGGGCTGTCATGGTGGATGTCTTCCTGTGTTGGACTTTCCTTTTATGCTTGGGAACCAACTGGTGGAGGAGAGAATGGAGTGGAATTGAGAGCAGAAGTTCTCAGGCTCTCGCATGCCTACACACTACATGAGGCTCAGAGAAGAAGGCCTTGTTCCAAAAGAGGGAAGAAGGAGGTGGTCAAGGGCATGAGCACCTCCCAGATGCCAGATGCCAAAGACACATTCTATCCCCATACGGATCTTTGAGGGAGGGGTGCTGCCACTGAGAGCTGGGGGGCCCAAGTCTCCTAGACACATCCTAGGTCCCCTTACCTCCTGTGTAGGTGGCTGGCAGGAGGGCATAGGCAACCCCCCACCCACCCCCCAAGTCTGGAAGGCTCAAAGCCAGGCTCCTGGGAGTAAATTGCACAGCACACATTGTGAGTCCTGACCTCAGTCCTCGGAGATGCTAATTTATAAACCTCCTTCGACCTGACCTCCCAGCCCATACACCTTTGCATGCACCGTGGCTCTGACTCCCCCGCTTCCTCCCCCTACCTAGACGCTGCCCCTCACCTCATGCCTCATACCTCCATGCCTCCCTGAGTCTCCTTTTTCCCCTTTTGCCTTGGGTGGACCTTCCAAGTCAGAGAGCTGAGAGTTCACAACTTCCTGTGGAACTCAGTCAAGTCTTCCGGTCTCTCACTGGCCTCAGTTTTCCCATCGTTACAATGGGGCCATCAGGGAGTGGGTGAGAGGCAGGGGTACGTGAGGGTCCCTGGCAAACAGGTGGCCTCATCCTTCCACAGCCTGCCTCTAGTGATGTTACTCCCTCTGCTCCCCAACATTATCATCATGACCAGAAACAACCTCCCCTCCTAGCACACACACATTCCTAACCCCATGACACTCCAGGCTCCCTTCCTCGCCTCCCTTCCCTCAGCCCACTTTCCTGATGGGCTTTCAGGTCCTGCAGACTAACCCAGCCACATGTATGCTCAGTGCCCCCGCCTTGCTCTCTTTCACCCCCACCCCCGCCCTGTGCCCCTGGACTTGCCATAGCTTGTGTCCAAGCTCTGACCCTCGCCTGGGAGTTGTGAGGAACTTGCTGTCCTCGGCCACCTGGTTACCACAGGGACCGGAACATGGTAGCTTGAGAAGTTTCCACAGTGTTCTATGGTTACGTTAGAGCAACTGCCACATGCTGGGGCCCAGCAATGACAAGACAGACCCCATGTCCGGTCCCAGAGACTTCCCTGGTGGCAGCTGACAGTCACATGCTGGGGTTGGATTTTATGCCCAATCTGCTCTCAGCTCTAGGTGTCCCTGGATGGCTCCCCTCCGGGACCCTTCCCTTTGAAACATGAGGATGGGGTGGCTTAGGGAGGTGCAAGCCCTGGTCTGGAGACCTGGGGTTTAAAGCCAGAGAGCGTGGGGTGCAAACCTGTGACCTTCTAGAGCCCATGGTTGGGTGTGCCTTGTGCATGATGGAGAATTCCAGGCAGGTGCTGTGGGCACTAAGGACTCTGAGTGGACACAGGACACAGGGGACAGGGATGAAGGCAGACGCAGCTGGTGAATTGGGGCTCTCGACGGAGGCACAGCACCACCCTCCTGGAGGAGAGGGTATCTCCAAGAAGACAGGAGGAAGACAAGGAGAGAAGATGGGGAATGGCTCCTCAGGGGTGGGAGCTGGGGAGGAGGAGCTGGGCTGAAGCTCAAAGTCTGGGGCCCAGACCTTCCCACCCTGTGGCCTCCCCCAGCCCCCCTCTCCAGCCCCAGCAGGCTCACTTTGAAGCTGCCAGTGGCGCCCCTGGCCTTGGAGTTGGTGGGCCTGATGAGCAGACCGCGGCGCACGCCCGTGGCCAGGGCCTGCTTCAGCAGGTGCTTGAACCGGAGGCTGTCCGCCGTAGGGTACTTCTGCAGGATGTAAAGCTTGATGGCGGCCACAGAAGTGCCCCGGCGCTGCTCTCCGGCCTGCAGTGCCTCCAGGACCATGCGCAGCACAGGGGGGTGGCGGCGAGGCCCTCGGATGGCGCTGCGACTCGGGCCTGTGGGCGGACAGCGGCACGTCACCCGGTGCCCAGACCCCCACTCCGGCCCGACGGACCACAGACCTGCCTGGCAGAGCACCCACCAGGCACCGGCCGGGCCGCATGGGGGTTGGGCCAGGCAGGTCTGTGGGGGGATCAGATACACCCCAGGTCGGTAGCCCCGCCTGCTGGTCTGTGAGCAGCCCAAGGTGCGGGGGCAGGCTGCTTGTCTGGCCACTGGCTCCCAGTGACTGGCGCCGGGCTGGGCCCACACCGGGCACCCCTTAGAGCCTCACTGAAAGAACTAAATAGTCCTTTTAGAAAACGAAATACATCAGGTCACTTGTCTAAGACTAACTACCCGTTTACAGGAAATCCAGGGGCTCGGCAAGAGGGGCACAGGGAGGAAATCAGTGAAATCCAGCCCGTGAGGAGCTTTCCAGGATGCACAGCCCAGCTTCTTCTACAAATAAACAAGGAGGAAAAGAAAAAGTGGGAAGGGGCCCTAGGGATAAAGACACTGCCGAGACCGTCCAAGTAAATGCAACGTGGGATCCTTTGTTCAAACTCAGAGAGGGACATAAATGAGCCAACTGGGGGGAGGGGGCGTGCGGAGGGGAGGCAAACAGATACATGTGAGCATTGGAGAAGTTTGGTGATATTAAGGGTGATATTTTGGGGGGTTCACTGATGGTATCACAGTTACTTTGTAAGAGGCTCTCTTCTTTTAAAGGTAAATCCCAAGGGGAACGGGAGCAAAACTAAACTATTAGGATCACATCAAACTAAAAAAAAATCTTTGCAGAGCAAAGAAAATCATCATGAAATGAAAAGGCAACCTCTTGGATGGGAGAAGATACTTGCAAATGATATATCCCATAAGGGGTTAATATCTAAAATATATAAAGAACTCCTACAACTCAGTAACTGGAAAACCAATCTGATTAAAAAGAGGGCAGAGGATTTGAATAGACATTTCTCCAATGACATAGAGATGGCCATCAGGCACACAAAAAGATGTTTGATATCACTAATTATCAGGGGAATGCAAATCACAGCCACAACGAGACAGTAGCTCAAACCTGTTGCAATGGCTAATGGTAAAACGACATGAAATAAATAGGGGTGCCTCCTTGCCTCAGTTGGTTAAGCACCTGACTCTTAATATCAGTTCAAGTCTTGGTCTCAGGGCTGTGAGTTCAAGTCCTGTATTGGTCTCCATGCTGGGCATGGAGCTACTTAAAAAAAAACAGACAAGAATAACAAGTGTTGGCGAGGCTGTGGAGAAAAGGGAACCCTTGTGTACTACAGGTGAGAATGTAAACTGATGCAACCACTCTGGAAAACAGTATGGAGGTTCCTCAAAACTGAAAAATAGAACTACCCCACCGTCCAGCAATTCCATGTCTGCATATTTATCTGAAGAAAACAAAAGCACTAGATCCCTATGTTCATTGCAGCATTATTGACAATAGTCAAGATATGGAAACAACCCATGTCCACAAATAGATGAATGAATAGAGAAGACATACTGTTGGATCCAGTGGACTATTTCTCAGCCCTAATCTTGTCATTTGCAACAACATGGGGTAGACTTAGGAGGTATTATGCTAAGTGAAATAAGTCAGACAGTTTGATATCACTAACAGGATAACTATACTTAATCATGGTAAGCATTTCATTTTGCATACAAATAATGAATTTGTATGGTTATGTACTTAAAACTAATACAATATTGTACTTCAATTGAAAATAGCTTTAAAAAATTAAGATGGGGCGCCCAGGTGGCTCAGTCAGTTAAGCGTCTGACTTTTGATTTCAGCTCAGGTCGTGAGATCACGCCCTGGGTCGAGCTCTGCACTGGGCATGGAATCTTCTTATGATTCTCTCTCCCCCTCTCCCACTGCTCCTCCTTGCCACCCCCACACACGCACCTGCTCCTCTCAAAAAAAAAAAATTAAAATTAAAATTAAAAAGAAAAGATAAATGCTGGACTATTTGTAGGTGAAGTGATAACCTTGGCGTTTGCTTTGAGATGACACAGGAGGCGGAAAGAGAGTACCGAGGACCCGACCAGTGTTGAAGCTGGACCGTGGGTACGCAGGGACGGGAGTGGGGGAGGGCACTATACCACTCAGTCTATTTCTGCCTGCGTTTGGAAGTTTCCATACATAAGAAGTTACAAAAGAATCCCACTCCTGGGTAAGTATACTCAAGAGAAATGAAAATCCATGTTCGAATGAAGATCTGTACACAAATGTTCATAGCAGCATTATTTATAATGGCCCAAAGTAGAGACTCAAATGTCCATAAACGAATGAATCGGATAAACAGAACATGATATTAGCCATAAAACGGAGGATCATCCAGCCGAAAGAAGGAATGAAGTTCTTCCTCGAAAACATGCTGGGTGCCATTTATATGAAATGTCCGGAATGGGATAATCACAGACAGGAAGTAGATTAGTGGTTGCTGGGGGCTGGGGATCAGGGGTGGGGAGGGGCAGTGACTTTAAGGGCTACAGGTTTTCTTTTTAAGGGGATGAAAATATTCTAAAATTGCCTGTGGAGACGGATACACAGCTGTGAGTATACTAGCAGCCACTGCACCCTTTAAATGGGTGAATTGAATGGTACATGAATTACTGAGATCTCAATTATCTGTTATTTATTTTTTTTTAAGTTGCAAAAGAAAATATGATCAAGGGAAGAAAAACTGCTAGTCACTCTAAGGGGCATAAAAGTGGTTTAAATATGAAGCCTGATTTAAATGTGGTCATTAGAAATGTTGGCTTCTGGGGCGCCTGGGTGGCTCAGTGGTTTAAGCCGCTGCCTTCGGCTCAGGTCATGATCTCAGGGTCCTGGGATCGAGTCCCACGTCAGGCTCTCTGCTCTGAAGGGAGCCTGCTTCCCTCTCATTCTCTCTGCCTGCCTCTCTACCTACTTGTGATCTCTCTCTGTCAAATAAATAAATAAAATCTTTAAAAAAAAAAAAAAAAGAAATGTTGGCTTCTGATCAATTTGCAAAAATGATAGACTTTTTTTTTAAAGATTTATTTATTTGACAGAGAGAAATCACAAGAGAGGCAGGCAGAGAGAGAGGAAGGGAAGCAGGCTCTCCGCTGAGCAGAGAGCCCGATGTGGGACTCGATCCCAGGACCCCGAGATCATGACCTGAGCTGAAGGCAGCGGCTTAACCCACTGAGCCACCCAGGCGCCCCAAAAATGATAGACTTTTAAAAAGGAATTGATTGGGGGCGCCTGGGTGGCTCAGTGGTTTAAGCCGCTGCCTTCGGCTCAGGTCATGGTCTCAGGGTCCTGGGATCGAGCCCCGCATCGGGCTCTCTGCTCCGCGGGGAGCCTGCTACCCTCTCACTCTCTCTGCCTGCCTCTCTGTCTACTTGTGATCTCTCTCTGTCAAAATAAATAAATAAAATCTTTAAAAAAAAAAAAAAGGAATTGATTGGCTAAAAATCATAGGTTTTTAAAAACACATTTTGAAGTAGAAGGGGGAAAAAAGGCAAGAGAACTGTAGAGACCTAAGCCAATTCAACTGTTGCTGCCTCCTGGCCAGGAAAAGCCCAGTGTCGGGGAACTTTGGCCAAAAGCTTGGGAATGGGTGAAATTGCTGGTCAGCCACACCCAGGACCCTGGGAGTTTCACTCTCCTCTGTGGGCCTTAGTCTTCCCTTCTGTACAGTGGAGATGGGGTGTCTAAGAAAGTCTGTACCCTCCCAGCTGTGGTGTCCTTCGGCCTGGCCTGCTGTGACAGTTCTAACCCCTCCCATGCCTCCCCCAAACCAGGCCCTGTCCCAGGGAGCCACCCCAAGTCTCTTCCTTCCCCAGTCACTTAAACGGAATGCAGTTCCTCATTCTGTATTATTCAAAGCCTGCTATTTCCTGGGATGACCAGAAAAGAACTCCTAGCTCCCCCAAACTTGTCCTCCATCCTCTCTCTCCCAGGAATGGCACAACACCATACCTACTGGACACACAAGCAAAAACCTGGAGGACATCTGGACCTCTCTTCCCCAACCCTTCTTCATAGACTTCCCTCCTCTCCATCCCGAGGACCGTAGCCTTCTTCTCCCTGCACCTCTCCTCCCTGCCCTTCCCACTGCCCTCAGTGGAAAGGGCCCAAGGCCCTGGTGAAGGCTTTGGAGGCTCAGCTGGCAGGTCCTGGCCCTCCCCTCCTCCTGCCCTGCCACTCTGCCCCTGGCCGGAGGAGGGCCTGTGACTCCCCGGAGGCTTGCCCCAACCCCCTCACCTCTGGGCCTTTGCCCATGCTCTTCTCTTGCCTGGGTGGCCTTTGTCCCCCATGGTCACTCAGGTAGCTCTCACTCATCCTTCAAGGCCCATGCAGCACCATGATTTGGACACCTGCCCTGACTTCTCAAGGACTGGTGAGCAGCACTGACCCAGGCTCCAAAGCACCTGGAACCCACCCTCCAACCTTCTCTGAAGGAGCCTTTACTCACACTCAGAACACTTCCCCTGCCTCACCCCGTTTCTTCTGGGTAAGGCCACCTGAAAGGCGACCTCCTTCAGGGGTCACCACCTGCAGAAAGCCCTGCTCGACCTCCCAGAGTGGGTTAGCGACTCCTTGGGGCTCCTACAGCCCTCTGCATTCCTGGCGTCATTATGAAATGGCATCCATTAATGAGGCAGTCTTCCCCATCAGACCGAGAACTCCTGGTGGGAATGAACCTATCCGCATCCAGAGAAACCCCGAGGCATTGTTCGTTGATTGCAAATTGGGACACAGCCCTAAATCCAAGGCCCAGCCTAGCATCAAACGCTTGCTGTCCGTTCCCCCCACCCTTCCTCCAACTAGCCGCCCTCAGCTGCAGTGCGGCCACTGCCAGCCCTCCCTCAACAGGAAATGGGCTCCAGCTGGGGAGGCCGGCTCTGCCCTCTTCCCCTGAGCTGGGCCAGCCTCAGTCCTCAGACCCTGGCCCTCTTCCCCGGCCCCTGCTAAGTCCAGGCATCAGCTCTTCCGCCAAATGAACACCTCAAGTCCACAGCCTCTAGGATGGGTGCTGGTGCTGGGCTGGAGAGGAGGCTGGGTGGCACGAGGAGGGTCCAGGACACCCAAGGAACGGGCTCGCAGGGACCTACCTGGCTCTTCAGACCCAGATAGCCTGGATGACCCCACTGTGGAGGGCAAGGGGGCTGAGGACGCTGAGATGCCGCTGGAGGCAAAGCTCCCAGGAGCCATTGCATGGGTAGACGCGGACGCAGACGCTGATGGTCAGAGCCCTCCCAAGGCGTGATACTTCCAGGCCTGCTGGTTCCTCTTATATATCAACAGCCCGGCCCCACCACTCCAATTACCCCCTGATTGGGCTGGGAGGCTGTGTGGGCTGCTGATTGGGTCAGGAGGGCTGGGCCGGGGCACTGCGACACCACCCTGTGCGCGGACGCCCCGCTTGGCCCCCCACTCCTATGTGACCTGGGGTGAGTCCATTGATTTTTCAACTGACTTTGCCCGTGGCAAAATGATCTGCGCTGAGATGACGGTCCCTCCTGCGCCCTCTACCCCCACAGGGCCCGGAGAGGCTGACGGGGAACTGGGCACACCTGGGGCGTGGAGTGGTCACGGAGGCCTCCAGGCCCACTTACCTCAATGCCACTCCTCTTCTCGGGCCACTGCCACCCTTGGTTTCTCAAGAAGTGGTGTTTCTCGACCTCGTTGGCACTCAGGAAAATTCACACCGAAACAGCGGTAAGATACTATTTTCCCATCAAACTGACTAAAATTAAAGGCGGTGTAGGTAAGGACGCAGGAAGTGCATCCAGTGCTCCACGAGGAGAGGGAATCGGGGGGCAGCCTGCTTTGGAAAGGTATCCCCTTGAACTCAGCAACTCCCCTTCTCTGTCCCAGAATTGCCTTAGTCAGAAAAAGAAACAACTGATGCATTATCTGGAGATAGAAAAAAGAGAGAGAGAGAGAGAACGACCAGACGAATCCCTGGAGGCTTGGCTGAAGTTCTCCCTGAGTACCGAATACCGCGCAGCTCTTTGAAACGATGGGTGAATTAGTACAGGCGCAGGTGGTTTTCCGCACCTGCTGGAGTGACAGGTACAAATGTCTCTCTCATGCAGATGCCGGGTGGCCAGGCCCTCAAGAAATCACAGCTGCGGGGAGAATGAGCCGCTTTGGGAAGCAGCGCGGTGACATCTAACCCAAGGAGAGCTACAGATTTGGGCCACATCCCAGCCGCGGCGCTCTGCTCTGGGGAGAAACTCTCACACTGAGAGATATGGGGGCTCACACGCACGTCCAGAACAACCCGAATCCGCAGCCGGAGAAGAGAGGACGCATAAGCCGTAGTCCACTCACTTGGAAGAGGAGTGCATGGCAGAGACAACGAGTGAACCAGAGGGGTGCCTGGCTGCCTCAGGCGGTGAAGCATGCAGCTCTTGGTCTCATGGTTGTGAGTTCGAGCCCCACATCGGGTGTGGAGCCTACTTTAAATAAATAAATAGATAATTTTTTAACAAAGATTTTATTTATTTGACAGGCAGATCACAAGTAGGCCGAGAGGCAGGTGGGGTTGGGAGTGGGGGAACAGGCTCCCTGCTGAGTAGAGAGTGGGATTCGGGGCTCGATCCCAGGACCCTGAGATCATGACCTGAGCTGAAGGCAGCGGCTCAACGCACTGACCCACCCAGGCACCCCTAGATAGAAAGATAAATTTTTAAGATGAAAACGAATGAACCGGAATGAGTCTGCGGAATATGTACGCTTCCCTGCCACCTCTTCTGAGAAGAGAGAATATGTGTGAGCGTATGAGCGTGTGTGTATCTGTGTGTGTGTGTAAGTGAAGGTACGGAAGAAGGTCTGAAAGGATTCAGACCAAGGTAATAGTAGTGCTTACCTCTGAGGAGGGTGTAGGATTTGTAGGACACAGGTTTATTTAGTTATCTCAGAGAGAAAGGAGGGAGATTCAGAGAACGAGTGTGAGGAGGGGCAGAGGGAGAAGCAGACTCTCCAGCGAGCAGGGGGCCTGATGCAGGGATTGATCCCAGGACCCTGAGATCATGACCTGAGTTGAAGGCAGACACTTAACCGACTGAGCCACCCAGGCACCCAGAGGATTCAGGTTTAAAACACCAATTGCATTCTTCTCCCGATAGTCTCTTTATTGTTGGGATTTTTCCAGACCAGATGTCTGAATTGAGAGAGGCAGTGGCCATCAAAGTGTTCTAAAGTGAAATTAGGAAGCACTCCCCTGCCTATCACCCTTCATAGTTCTCCACTGCCCGTAAGGGGAAGCTTGACCTCTTGAGTCTGGCTCATGGAGCCTGTTTCCCCCTGGAGCCCCGCTGTCCAACCACTGTGGCTCTTGGAATGGGCTAGATTGTTAGGAGCTGGCCTTTCTCCTTTGTGTTCCTTTTGTATATATGTTGGATGGATGCAGAAATGGCCCCAATTTTTCACCCATGCCCGTGTCCATGTCCATTTGCATGTAACTTTGCAGCTCTTCTCACACTCCTTAAATCTGAGCCGACCTTGTGACTTGCTTTGACCAACAGAATACGGTGGAAGTGATGCCATGCCAGTACCAATCCCATGTGAACAAGCCCTGGCTAGTTTGCTGGATGCTCAGAGGCTCACAGCTTGGGCACCCCTGTCACCCAGTCCATAGCTGGCCCACCAGCCAAACCTTCAGTTGACCACAGATGCTTTAAGGAGCCCACCAGGGATTGATCAAGCTGAGTCCAGATCAGCAGAACAACCTGGCTGACCCACAGAGTCACAGGCAACAATACATGGTGTTTGTTTTCAGCCACGAGGTTTGGGGGTTGTTTGTCATGCAGCATAAGCTAACTGATACAGTCTGCCTGGAGGGCCTTTCTTCATCCCCACCTACCTTCTCTGGATTGTTTCCCACTCATCCTTTCAGCCTCAGTGTAGCTCAGAAAAGCCCTCCCTGACCCCTTAGGAGGTTAGGATCCCCTCCTCTGGTTCCGGCAGTCCCTGGAACCTCCAGCACCCTGAGGCACAACTCTCCCACACTAGCCCCTGGAGGGCACGGGGCGGGCGGGGGGTGGGAAGGGCTGTGTCTGTCTTGCTCCTGGTGGTATCCCAGGTGCCTAGAACAGTGCCTGGCACACACACAGTAGGCACTCAGAACCCACTGCTATGGAACCCCAGTGCCAGAGCCCAGCCTGGCTGAGTGGAGCGAGGCTTGAGAACCATCTGCAGGAACCATGTTAGAGCAGGAGGCGAGATGAGGCAAAGAGGCACATGGTGCTGGCACAAACAGGGGCCGCAATTTTGATCACATTGTGGGGAATTTCCAAGAATTGAGAAATAGAGAAAGACTCAAGAGATACAAACATTCCCACAAGCTTCAGATGAAACCCTGCTCCTGGGCTGTGCCAGGATGGAGTTTTGCATTTGGAGGGAAGAAGTTCTGAAATGCGCTGCAGATCTAAAAATTCTTCTAGAGGATTGCCTTTTTCCAGGGAAATGATAACTGTAAGGCTCAGGCTGCTGGAGAGAGGAAGGCTGCTCCGTGTACTGACGTGACTCCTACTGAGGCCAGTATGGGATTTAAGTCAGGCTGACAACTGTATTACCAGTTTCAAACCCTGAGTGGGGGGCCTTCTATATGTGAACCCTCTCAAAGGCCTGGGGATTACAGTTCCAGACTTTTAGAAGGAGCGGTAGAGTGTTGGTTTTGTGTAACTCTAGCCCCTGTGGCATCAAGGGATTGGTGACTTTAGTCAATGAATGCATAGAGGGCAGGGTGGAAATAGTGATAGCTACCATGTTCTATGTCCATGTACATTTTTATATTCGCTATTTTATTTATACATGAGGAAGCTAAAGTTCAGAGAGGACCTGCACTAGATCTTCCCGAGTCCAGACGGTGGGCTGGAACCTGGAAGCCCTCTGTTTTAGTGACGAAACCAGCTATAACTCTAGAATAACAGTTGTTTAAACAAAAAACCATGAAATCATTGTCTCATGAGACTCTTGGAGAGTGAGTTGTGCAGGGCTGAAAGGCAGCGTGGGACACCCAGTCAGGCTCCTTCTTGCTTGCTTCTGTGCTGTTCTCTGACCACAGATTCTCCCTCATGATACAAGATAGCTGTTGCAGCTCTGGTCATCATGACCACATCCCAGCCGTCAGACAGGAAGCAAGAGAAGGGGAGGATGCCTCCATTCTCTGAAATACGCAACCCAGAACTGCACATACCATTTCCGGTTATATGCCATTGGCCAGACCTTAATGTCATGCCACTGCAGACGCAAGGGAAGCTGGGAGATGCTGTCCCGTGCCGGGTCGCTAGGTGCCCAGCTAGAACTTGGAGTGATATCACTAAAAGAAAGCAAAGGGAATGAGTATCGGGGGCAGTTAGCACTTGCTTCCGCCTTTCCTGAGACGCCTCCATTATTTTAATCTCTTGACCACCACCCCAGGCGCTGCTCTTTTGAACTTGGTTCACATCCCTGGGAAGGAGCCTCGCGTTTTTCCAGTGTCTACCATGCATTGTAGTTTTTACAGCAATCATCTCGTTAGTCTCTACAGACAATTCTACCAATTGGGATGAGTCTCCTCTTGAAAGCTGAGGGGCCTGGAACCGAGCGAGGTTCGGGGTCATGGTTCGAGGTTGCATGGCTGGGAAGGGCACCCTGTCTCTCTGGGGGCACCCTGGGGTGTCAGGAGTGCACGTCTCTACTAGGGGGCCTAGGGTAGTCTGCCATCAGGCTTTGCCGGCTTGGTGGTGGTGCCTGGGTGGGAGGGTCGGTTCATGCTCTCTGCTCCCAGAAACAAGATCAGCGGTGAGAGAGCTCTGTGTCCTTGAGGCTGGCCAGGTCACAGCCCAGACACTTGCTCCCTCCAATCCATCTCTGAGTCCCCAGGACATCCTGACCCAGGGTCAGCTTCCTAAGACTGGGTTGAATGAAGATATGATTGTATACAACAGGCATTCCATAAACCACTTTGCCACCTGGAGCCTGGAGATAAGGTAACACCCTCAACCCAAGCTAAGCCAGCAGCTGTCGGCCTTGGTATATGGCAGGGGACTGTCGAATCAGTGATAAATGAAAGAGAGAAAGAGGACTTCCTCTCTATCAGGAAAAAAAAAAAAACAAAAACAGAGACTTTTCTGGTTTGAGAGTAAATTTTTTTCTCTGGATATGGGACTGAAACAAGCATACCACTCCTCAGAATAAGTAAAGAGATGGGGTGGTGAGGAAACAGGGCTGCGCACAAGGCAGGGCAGCAGAAATGCCCATCTCTCCCACTGCCTGACACATCGGAAATGTGACCTGACTGAGACCTGCAGGACCAGCCACGGGAATCTTCTCTCTCGTGTCTACAGTGTGGGAAAGAGGCCTGGTATAGTGGGCCATCACCACTTAAACAGAGGCCAACCCCTCTGGGCCACGGTTAGTTCTCCCCACCCTGTCTCTGGCCCTCCTCCGTCTGGAAACGACACCCCCCAGGTACCACTTGGGCTCCTTCCTGTCCCCACCCTCACACAGACCATTTGGTTTATGTAGGGCTGGGTGGGCCACGGTGGGGGGATGTGCTCAGGTGACCCAGGTCTGGCCAATCAGAGGATGAATCCCCATTCTAGCCTGGTGATGGGTGTAGGGGTGATTAGGTGACCCTGGCCTGGCCAATGGGAGCCCTACCCAGAACTTTGCTGGAACTGTCAGGGAAAGAGCAGCTCACTTTCTGCAGGGCTTGCTGGTAGGTGTTTGTGCTACCTCTTGGGAATAGTGAGCCTGTGCGTGGGGCCAACACAGGGAAAAGTGTAGCCAGAAGGAGAGATACAGAAGTCTGAGCACATCTGAGCCCCTGCATCCAGCTGTGCCTGGAAGCCCTGGGCGTTTCGTTTATGGGAACCAATAATTTCTTCCTCTTGCTTTAGCCTATGGAGTTAGAATCCCTGTGGCTTGACCCTGAAGAAATCCTGACTGACATCACTGAGAGAGGCAGAGTGAAGAGGGGCCACAGTAGAGATCCCAGCTATCACCTGCTCCGGCCCCACCGTGGCCCCGAGGACCTTTTATCTCAGGGTCCAGCCATCCTTTCCCACCTTGGAGGTTGCGAGTAACTCTTGGGACTCTATCTCCATCCTTGTTCCCCTTGTAGATGATGTTCTCAGTAAGGCCAGCTCTGAACTGAAGGCCTAGTAATATCCAAATCTCCCACCGGCTGCAGTGTGCCGGGAAGTAGGCTGGCCACATGAAGTCTGCAGTCCTCTTAAGCTCGGTTTAAGATTCCCTTTGGCATATAAGGAGACGCAGAGAGATGACAAAACTTGCTTGCAGTTTCACAGGCCACCTGGGTCTCTGTGACTCCAGAGTTGGGACTTTTCTCGTTCCCAGGCCTGCTCCCTCTACCCCACACCCCTAAGGGGCTCTGCTGGTTGCCCAAACCCGGCATCCTGGGGGGCAAGGGATCAGATGGGTGCCGCCCAGTTTCAATCCACTCTGCAGATAAAGAGCTGGAGAACAACAAAACCACCACTCACCACCATTAACCCCGAGTGTAGGAGCTGAGCCTTCAAGATCCCAGTTTGCTCAGGGTCCCAGCAGAGCTGGGGAGAGCTAGAGCTTCTGGCTTCCATTATGTGGAGCAGGGGCAGCTATGGAGGAAACTCAGTTCTGATGCCCAGAGTTCTGGTCAGCTTTGCAGCAAGAACTCTCCAGAATGGAGAATGGACTGGAGCTACTAAAGACAGGCTCACCCAGCAAGGGAGCTGGAATCTGGGACCCGTGAGCATCCCCAGGGAAGGAGGGCCCATCGGAATTTCCAGCTTTTTGTTTGTTTTTTAAGCTCCTTGAGACAAGGGTAACTCAGCTCTTCATTAAATGTGGGCAAGTGAATATACACGGCCTCCAGAAGCTCCAAGCTGGCCCAGAGTTGCTGTGGCCTAGTTACTGGACAAGAGAGTGGGTGGTTTGCAGAAACTGAAAGAAAGACCCAGCTCTCCCTCAGCTGTATTGGGAAGGGGAAGAACCAGGCCTGGGGCTCCAGGCCAGAGGTGAGACCCTGGGCCTTGGCCCTAGACTCCACAGTCCCTTGACGTTGTTTCAATCCTGATGACTGCATTCCGCGTTCGCTTGACTCTCCCCCTTCGCAGCCCAGGCATCAGCCCTGGTCTGGACTTGACGCCTGGCTAATTTTAAGAAACCTGCTGAGGCTGGATGCTTAGGACTTTGCCCGATCTCAAAACAGTCACAATCAAGAGGAGATGATCATATTAATTAATTAATTAATTATATTAATTTATATTATTCATAATGTTAACTACAATCTGTACAGCCCTTTACCATTTACAAAGTGCTTACACGCTCTCACACACACAGTCACCTGCATACACAAAATCCTATTTGATTTCACAGCAGCCATGCGTTGGCAGAGCCAGGGATCTGGGATTTCCAGAAAGAAAGTGAGGCCCGAGGAGGGAAACCAGTGCTCAAGGTCATCAGCTGAGGGCCAGCTGCTGCTAAGGTGGTTCCGAGAGGATAGATGTGCTCTCCCAGCCCATTCATTCCTTCACTCATTCCTCCATTCATTCCTTCTTTCATCCATCTAGCATTTATTAAGCACCTACTGTGTGCCCCACTCTGTGCTAGACACTTATCCCTAAGCCGGGACACTTTTCCAGAGAGCAAGAGTTCTTTTGTTCTTGAGAGATGAGTTGGGGGGAGGAGGAACAGCGATCCCATAGCCCCTGGGAACTCAGGACTCCAGATGGGGTGTTCTGGCCAAGTGGGGAACCTCATCTTTCTCTCAATAATAATAATAATAATAATAATTTTAATTCAGGGACCTGCACAGCCTGATTCCGACAGGCCTGGCTCCTGTGGGGCAGCTGTGGCTGGGGCTAGGTGTGGGGAATGGGAGACTTCTATAGTCGGCCGTAGAGTCCTTGTCAGGGCTTAGGCTGGTGCCACCTGGCTGGTCTCCGTCTTGGAGGTGCTGGCGGAGGCCTCGTCATCACCCAGTGGGTTCTTACCGCAGCACAGGGTAGTGATCATGCAGTTCCGGAACTAGAAGGCAAAGGACAGGAGTCAGGGTCAGGGTCCGCTGGAAGTGTATGTAGCAAACTGTGGTGGTTGGCAAGATTTGCCCCCAACCCCTTCCCTGCTTCTGGCCCTCCCAGGGTCCACGCCCCTCTCAAATCTGGCTCCCTGGAGGGAACTGCGTAAGCACACGTGGCCCCGCCCCAAAGATGCCAGAGACCAAATCCAAGGGGGTTTTGCTGCTCATGACCTTCTCTGGTGTCCTCTGTGTGCCAAGGGTTATTTGTAAGTTATCTTATTTAGCCCTAGAGTTTAGGAGTTCGCCCTTTCTAGGAATGAAGACGCTGAGGGCCAGAAAAGGAAACGCCTTGTTTAAGTCACACAGCTAGAAAATGAAAGCTGAGATTTGAAATGGATATGCGTAACTCCAGAGACCACGTTTCCCCCCACTGGATCATGTTTTCTGCAGAGAAGTCACTGGTCGATGTTTAAAGAACTGCTTTATCCATTCATCCCTCAGCATAAGACTTAGCTCTGTGTTCAGCTTTGTGGAGACTGGCACCATCGCATTCCCAGGCTTGGGACTTAAACCCTTTGACTTTTAAAGTGGGTCTCCAGACCTATCTGGACTGGCACCTCTCATGCATCAGAGACACCCAGAGGGCTTCTTAGAAATGCGAGTTCCTGGGCCCACCCCAAGCTTCTGATTGTGTATTTCTCCCAGACGACCCTGATGCCCTGGGAGATACCAGTCTCCCTGCCTGGTTTTGCAGGTGGGGGGACTGAAGCCCAGTCCAGGCTGTGGCTTGTCCTCTGCAGGCAGTGCCTGCAGCCTGGGGCCCCTGGACCCTCTTGCCCCACCATCAGGCACCTGCTTGTTCATCATGATATAGATGACAGGGTTGTAGATGGAGGAGGACTTGGCAAAGAATGCGGGGATGGTCATGAAGATGGGGCCAAAGTCGGAGCCCTGGTGGGTGAAGATGTAGAATGCAACACTGGCGTAGGGCACCCAGCAGATCAGGAATGCGATGACCATGATGATGACCATGCGTGTGACCTCCTTCTCAGCCTTCTGGGTGGTGGCCGACTCCTGCTGCTGGGCAGCCGCCTGCAGGGACAGAGGGCCTGCTATCCAGACTCCCTTGGGACAGGGGCCGGCCTCACCCCAACCAACGCATGCGTCCCCAGCGCCCGACATGGGACCATACCTCCTTGACTGTGAAGACGAGTTGGCCATAGCAGAAGAATATGACGATCATAGGGATGGTGAAGTGGACCACGAACATGTAGATGACGAAGGACTCATTGTTGACCTCTGGGTTGAGTGTGTAGTAGTCGATCCCGCACGAGCACTGCATGCCCTCTGGGATGTACCTGAGCACCGGGGGTGTGCGGGGTGAGGGGGGACAGGAGAGGGCATAAGGGACACCCACATGTGAGGAACTTGGGAATAGGCTGCAGCCAGTCAGGGCCCTGGCTCGGCCAACACACCTGCTGTGTGGCTGGTCTTGCTCTGGGCCTTGCTTTCCCTCTCTGTAAAATGGATGTGATGAAATACCTGCTTGGCTGCGTGACTTGTGGGGATCAAATCAACTGAGATGAGGGGTTCAAATGCACCTGGTGAAAACTGCGGTTTGGTTGTACAGCAGCCGTGGTATCAGGAGATGGCCTAGTCTCTTGCCTAGCTGAGCCCGTACACTGCTGACCTGCGCTGGGTTTCCTCACCAGACCTGCTGCTCCCCATGGCTGGAGGCCGGGCCTCAGGCTGTGCAGGGTAGAGGTTGGTGGGGAGAAGGGAAAAGCTCCCAAACTCTATGTCTGAAGCAGTTTGTGTAAACCAGGGTCTTACTGACAGCGTAAGGGTGTCTTCTAGGCCAAAGATGGGCACACTGGAGAAGACAGGGGAAGATGCTGGAGGGGGCAGGCTCAGACCCAACAAGAAACAAAAAATTGACCCCAGGAGGCTGAGAGAGGAGGGAAGGGAAGAGAGATTGGGAATTTCCTGGAAGCAGAGGGACACGAGGCCTCTGGGAACCCACAGCCCAGTTTCCCAAACCACTGTCCTCCCGTCTCTCATCTGAGCCTCATTTGGAGATGATGGACTCGAGGCTGCAGAGGACCAAGTTCCCAGGGGCGACCGTGTCACCACTGGCACTAGACAGGCTTGGCCTCCCCAGGTGCTGAGGCCCAAGGTCAGAGGGAACTGCCTATGGGGCAAAGAGGATTGGAATCTGGCCCTGGCTTAGTTGAGGATTAGGGGCAGAGCCAAGGTGAAGGGTTGAGGCATCTTGGATTCTCCTTGACATGGCGGCTCAGGAGATGGGACCAGCCCCCATAGCAGCATTTGGGTCTGATTCTCTCTTTCCCTGCCCTAAGCCCCTCCCTTGGGAGAGCTACCAGGGTGGGCATGTGGGGTAGGGGCCATATAAGCTGGATGCCTAGAACAGACAGTGCCAGCTTTGAGTCCCAGCTGTGGGACCCTACAAAGACCCACTGGGGACCCTTCTTTTCTACTCAGTGTCATTACCTGGACCAGCCAACGAGGGGGGGTGCAGCACAGGCCAGGGCCATGATCCAGGTGAAGGCGACGCCCATGATGGCATGGTTCTCCCCGAAGCGGAAGTTGCTCATGGGCTTACACACCACCACGTACCGCTCAATGGCCAAGACCACCAAAGACCACAGGGCAATTTCACCTGCAAGGCAGTCAGGGATCAGTCAGCACACCACCCACCTGGACCCTGCTGTCTGTCCAAGCAGGAAGCGCTCTTCCTGGAATGGAGAGGACAGCCAGGAAGGCAAACTAGGGCAGGGCTGGAGCCAGGACCAGGGAATGGAGAAGCAAAGGGGCTGTGGAGCAGAAGGACCCATATGCAGAAGGAGAGTGAGCAGAGCGTCCCCCAGGAAGAGGAGTTAGTTCAGTAAGGGTTCTGGGTTCGTGAGGAATGGAAAATTGGATCCCAGGGTCATTGTTACACTGGGAGCCCCACAGGGAGTTTTTACAGAAGAGCATGTGCTTTTGGGGGGTGACAGGCAGAGTGCCTGTTGGAGTTGGAAGTCCTTCCTTCCCTTGGCGAATGAAATAACTTAGGTCTGTGGGTCCCCAGAAGAGAAATCGGGAAAGAATGGGGGGATTCAGATATCACCCCCAGAAACTCAATAGGGAGGTTGGCCATAGAATTTATCAACCAAACCGGGATGTTTCTGAGAGAGAAAGCGAACACGACTAATTATTACTCCAGGATAATAATTGTAAGCTGGCACCGACCCTACAGAGATGTGCCCGCACGTGGCATCTGCCTCACCCCTGCCTTCTAGCCAGAGACTTCCCAGCCCACTTCCAGCCTTTCTGTGTGGGGAAGCTCCTCCCCTTCGAAGAAACCCCTTCCATAGGAAGGCATTACACTGTGTGGTGATCTGTAGCTTTGAAGGATGCTTTCGAATAGTTTCTTTGACTGGCAAACCGATGGGAGTACTGCAGAGATAACAGACCCCATTTAGCAGCTGAGCAAAGAGAGGCCCGGAGAAGGGAAGAGACACATGCAGGGATGTGGGAGGGCAGTGACCAGGGCCTAGGTCTTCTGGCTCAGACCAGGAATGGGCCCCCTTCTCTGGGGGACACAGCCTCTCAGGCAAGCAGGAGAGAGCCGAGGGCAGCTGGCAAAGCCTAGCACCAGCCACAAGGACTGCTCGGCCTCCTCACCTCCTCTTTCCTTCTCGTGTCCGGGACGCTGTCTCAGCCCCATTCCCAGGGAATCTCTAGCCATCACTGGGTGTTTGTCACCTTTGATGACCACAGATCACCCAACGGCAGGCCACAGGCAGGGGAGAAACAGGGGTCCCCCATACAGACGGACCCTTCTCTGCAGGTCGGAAAGATGCCGGTGGGGAGAGACTGAGCCCACTGGCCAGCACCGGCGGAGTCCAGTGGCTGGCGGACTGATCATCTGTGTCCCAGCCTGGGCTGAGAGCCCTGAGAACAGGGATCTGTCCTGCCCATCTCTCTTCCCAGTGCTCGGCATGGGTCTGACCCAGCACAGGTGCTCTGAGGGGAACAGAACAAAGGCCCGAGGGGCCATTGTGACATGGACTGGAAACTCAGCTCTAGCCCCAACACAGTGAGACCCCAGCAAGGCCCTTGACGTCTCTCATGCTCAGTTTCCCTGATATAAAGCAAGACAGCAGCACCACTCTACACGAGATCAACTGTGCCCAGGGCTACCTCCACAAACAGCCTAGTGTATCATCACCGATGGTGTTTTCGGATCACTCAGATAATGCTGACGGATGTAGTGGGGAGAAGGCCTCTTAGCCACCATCCCTGGGCTGTCTCCAGATCCCTCCGCTCCCTCTGGCTCCTGCATCCCCCACCCCGCCCCCCCTACCCTGGCTCATACCGCCCAGCGTGGCAAAGAAGCCCTCCAGGTTGCATCCCGTGGGCCCGAAGACAAAGTATCCGTGCAGCGAGGTGTAGACGGTGGTGGTGAAGCCCCCGAAGACCATGAAGAGGTCGGCCACGGCCAGGTTGAGCAGGATGTAGTTGAGCGGCGTGCGCAGCTTCTTGTGCTGGATGGTGACGTAGAGCGTGAGGAAGTTGATGGGGAAGCCGAGCACGATCAGCAGGAACATGTAGGCAGCCAGCATGGAGAACTGCCATGGCTCGGCCAGGTAGTACTGCGGGTACTCGAAGGGGCTGCGCACCACACCCGTCTTGTTGGAGAAGGGCACGTAGAAGTTCGGGCCCTCTGTCCCGTTCATGGCTGCGGTCCTGGTGGCTGCCCCGTGGGCGGCTCAGACCCAAGAGTGCTGCGGAGGCCTGAGCTCGGCCACCCAGGGCTCCAGCTGGACAACGTCGTGCGCGGACCACCCCCCCAGCCCTTTATAAAGTGACCTCCCCTCCCTAAGCTCCTGGCTGAATCAGCACCTGGGAGATTGGGGGCGTTATTCATCATGTTAATCCCCACTGCTGCAACTGGGGGACCTAATTGGCTTCCAAGAGGGGCCAAGGTGACTCTAGACAGAAGCCTAGGGCCAGAGATGGGAGGGGCTGGGGGCCCTGGGAAAGAGCAGGAGATCCGCCCCCCAACTCCTCTGGTCCCCAGGAGTCTCTGCTCGCATCAATCTGGTGGCCATGGCCTGGCACTGGGACCACTGGATCCATGCCATGTCTCCCTCACTTCATGTGAGCTGGCTTTGTCTCCCCACTGGACCCCAGACTCCCTGAGGGTGGAGGCCCTGGTGGTTCTTTCAAGTCTCACAACCCCTCACCCAGCTCCTTACCTAGTTCTCCCCCACCTGCCGCCTCCTGGCTCACTCAGGTGCCCAGCCCTGACCCTAGCCCATCTCACCAGATTAGGAGCTCTGTGAGGGCGGGGGCCGTGTCCCGCCGGCTCTGCACTCTCCAGGCCGGACATGCAACCTGGCACAGCCCAGGAGCTCAATAGGTATTCGGGCTGGAATTCACTCAATCTCTCGCTCATTAAATATTTATGTACAGACCACTGGGGATACAAAGATCCAGAAAGGAGGAGGTGATGGGGTGGGGAGGACTCTGGTGTGGGAGGGACAGATACGGGGCGGGGAGACTGTCTATAAAGGGGAGGCGTCTATGGAGGGGAAGTTTGGGTGTTTGAGGAAGGGGAGTACTTTGCTAGGTTGCCAAGTGGGTGAGACTGAAGTCAAGGGCTGGCTGAGGCCCGAGGCCTGTGTGGGCTGAGGATGCACCCGGGCTGCAGGGCCAGCTCTGGTGGGTCTCGATGCCAAGCTGAAGAGCCTGGGCAGCGGACAGTGGCTTGGGCAGATCTCAGGGGTAGAAACATGGCTCAAATGCACCCAAAGATATATTGGAGGAAGTGAGGACAGAACAGGGGAGCAGGGAAAGGATGACTGGAGCAGGAAGGGACCGAGGCTCTCAAGGCTCCTGAAGCAAGGCCTTGCATCCAGGAGGTGGCTATGTGCCAGGTGCTGTGCTGGGCACCAGATTGCTGTCGTGAGCAAGGCCAGCTTGGTCCCAGCCTCCTGGGGACTCTAGTGTGAAGGCTAAGCCGAGCCTGGAAACAGACCTGGTTGGACACTGTGGCACACAGGGCACATCCAGGGTCGTCTGGTCAGTCTGGGCTGGGTCAGTGGGTCTTGGAAGCTGTGTGACAGGTAATTCCAGGAGGGCAGGTTCTGGGGCAAATGGAGGCTTGGCAGGGACAGGTCCCCCCCCACACCCCATCAATGAAGGGAGCACAGCCATGCTTCTGAGGAATGATGTGAGGCAGATGCGAGTGCCCGGCACAGGGAGCTTGAGGACCACCCTCCAGCCACAGATGTGTATGGAGCCCTACTGTGCTCCCCAGACGGTGCACAGCCTGACAAATGCCATGGAGAGGGATGATGTCTGCAGGAAGTATCGTTCTGTGGGGTTGTCAGGGCTTACAAACAAACACATCCTGAAACCAGTGGAATAGGAAAAGTCCAGATTGCCACGCCCTCCAACACGCTGTCATTTGGAGCAGCCCGGGAGGGTAAAGTTTGCACTGTGAACTTGGTGATGGAAGGAGCCAGTAGGGGATGTGTGCCTGTCTCCAAGACTTCCTTCCCTAGGACTCTCTTTTGTGTAGCCCCTTCCCACCAGATCTATTCACTCAGGAGAGTACCCCCTCCCCTCCAGCCTGCCTGGGGCTCCAGACCCTGCCTGTCCCTGGTGGTGTCAAGGCTTGCATATGGGGAGGGGGGCTGATGAAATGTGTGCTGGTGGAATGAGTGAGTGCAGGGAAGGCATGGGGGTGCGGTGTGACCTCTCAAAGTTTAAGGTGCTGGCTCAGGGATTAGGCCCAACGCTAATGAGGTCAAGGTGGAGGGTCTGATTCTGACGTGGGCCCCAGTAGTCACATGGAGGGAGGAGCCCTGATTCTCTGGGCCAAGACCAGCCCACACACAGCCCTGTGAGCCCCCAACCGTAGACCTCAGTGCCTTGCCTTCACCTCCTCCTAATGCTTAGAACACCCTGGAAACTTCTATGTTCTGTTCACATGTTTTTTGTCCATCTCACAGGCTGTCATGTGAGCAGGCAGGAGTGGAGGGGGTCTGCCCAGCTCTCAACAGGGTTCCTGGAGCCGAGCGTGGTGCTCGGCACGTAGCAGAACACTGTGAATCATTTTCCCGTGCACTGGAGAGAGCTGGGATTTCTGTCTGTTCTGTTCTCTGGAGTATCATCCTCAGAGGCTGGCACATAGTAGGTGCTTAGTATTTGTGGATCAAGTGAGCAGATCTAGGTTATCTCAGTCAGTGCTTCCCTCTCTAAGTCTCAGAGTTTAATGACCCTCCCTCACAGGACCATGGCCATGGGGAATTAAAGGCCTCACAGGGTGATATTGCACTGTATTCTGTGAGGCAAGACAAAGAATCTTTTTTTAAACTGAAAATACTCCGTGTTCAGAGCAACGGGCTCACAGTGAGCAGTTAGTCATTAGAAGTCACCTCCTCTGATCCTCCCTACTACATTGCACAGGTGGAGAGACTGAGGCAGTGAGTCCGTGGCCCAGGTCATGTGACAAATCTGGGCTGTCACCTGCCTGGCCTTGCCTCCCTCCCCACACCAAAGACAGTTCTCAGGAAAGATCTGCTGCCATGCATACCATGGTATAAATGACCAAAAAAGGGTTGTGCTGGGCTGATGGGAAAGCCACTAGCCTGACTCGCACGGGCCTAGGGCAGCAGTGGTGGTCCAGAGGGCAGAGGGTGGCACTGGCCTGAGGAGTCCCACTTCCCCTTTCTGGCCTCAGTTCGTTGGAACTAGGAAACCTTGGGAGATCCATGCCCACCTGCTGGGTAGACATGACCTGCTTTCCCACCAAGGCCCAGTCACAGACCTCCTGACTTTACAAGTTAGGTATCATGGTCCCCTTCAGTTGGGCATGGTCCCTTTACACTTACCCTTACTTCTGGACCAGGACTCTGGAGGCACATAGCCTGGGTGCAACCCAGCCCCCTCCCTTCCCTGTGCCTCAGTTTCCTACTCTGTTGCCTATAAGTGACCAATGACCGACAGTGTTGGCCTCTTAGAGTCTAACTCAGGTTACGGTCTCAGGTCTGGTCTCAGTTTGCAATGCACTCCTTGGTGAGGACCCCAAGCCTACAGACGAGGGCCCCCACTCCATCCCACTTTTCTACTCAGAACTGATCACTATCAGCAATGGTCTTATTTGTCCCCTTATGACTCACTGCCCACCTCTCCAGAGTCCAGGGCTGGCCTCGCCTGTACTTTGCTGCATCTGAGCAGGCAGCTTGGGGTAGCGGCTCAATAAATAGTTGTCAAATGAATGGATGTCTCCTGGCCCCTCGTTGGGAGGTCTCACCTCATACTCTCTGACCGCTGAGGAAATGGGCTCAGAGCGTTAATGTTCCTCAGCAGAGCGGGAAGCGAACCGGCTGTCTGGCTCCCCAGCCTGAGCTTTCTTCTCCCATGCCAGGTGCTCCAGAAAGGGCCCAGGAGCACACCAAGGGACAAGTCCCAGAGTGGGTGACTTTCTGAGCCATTGGCCCCTCAGTCAGGCTTGGGGATGATCTGTGGAGGTGGGCAGCTGGGGGTGGCTCTCTCTGAAGATGGTGGCACCTATCTCTAGGTTTCTCGAGCCCAGCCCCCTTGGAGCCCAGGTGCAGGGCTCTGACTTGGCCATGGAGGATTAGGGGCTTAGCAGGTAGCACACAAATAGCTCTTAAGCCTCTGCATAGAGGTGCTGCTGCTTCAGCAGCTTCCTCTTCTCCCCCCTCCTCCTCCCCGCCCCTCTTCCTCCTTGTCTCTGCTCCCTGGCTAAGCCCCGCCTGGCTGCATCATCATGGCTGAGTGAGGCCTTGGACTGAGCGGAGAATGTCAAAGGGAAGAAAGGAAGGAGACAAACTGACTCTCCTCCCCTTCCTTCCTCTTCTCCTCCAATCCCACTTCTTCCCTCCTCCCTCCCTGCAATTCCCTCTCACCCTGACATTTGCCAAACACCGTCTATGTGCCAGGTTCGGGGCTAGGTGCTGGGGACACTCAGATAAATCCTATATATTCCCTGCGCTCAAGGAGCTCCCAGTTTGGGGGGCCAGCTAACAAGGAGATAATAACCATGGGAGGCAACGCTCTGCTCCCAGGCCCAGCGCTGTGGGATCCCAGAGGAGCAAGGCATGGAGCAGGAGGGAGGCAGGAGGCTTAGGCCGGGGGACAACTGTCCAAGGCACAGGGAGCAAAAGGCCAGCTGGCCTGGGGCCTAGGGCCAGGGAGGGCAGGCCTAGGAGTCCGGATGCTAGCTGGCTGTAGTGGAGAGAGTTATAAGCGGGGGGGGGGGGGGGGGGGGGGGGTGATCAGATTCCCATTCTAGGAAGATGTTCTGGAGTCTGGGTGGAGTGTTGGGATAAGTGCTTGACCCAGGATGAGAGCTCTGCCCAGTGCAGACCTCTTTGCTGAGGCTCTCACTGGCCCTGAGGCTGGCACAAGTGGAAGGTTGCCTGGTATCTGCCATAGGCAGATGGGGCCTTGGAGATGGGACATCTCTGTACCTGTGTGAGAGCCATGAGGGGCTCCTGGCTTCAGTAGCCTCACTGTGGGTGCATGGGGGACACCCAGCTGGTTGAGGTCAGGCTAGAGCCAGGCCCACCAAAGGCCTGGCCCGGGGCTCTATCTGGGCCATACAATCCCCCTCTTCCTATTTTCTTCTTCCAGGGATGTGGGCAGCGTTGGGGACTTGCGAGGATCAAGTCCCAGACTGAACAACCAAGCTGTGCAGTCTCCAGCAGCCACGTCTCTCTCCAGGCCTCAGTGTCGTCTTAGTGAAAGGGGCATTTCAACATCCCACGGTGCCTTCCTGGTAGCAGGTGAAGGGTCGTCAGGCTCCTCAGATGGAGACTGAGGCTCGAGCCCAAGGTCAGAGCTGGAGTACGCCCTTTTGCATACACGAGGAAACTGAGCCTTGGAGAGAGAACACGCCTTGTCAAGACCCCATCTAGTCTGAGACAGGGGAGACGCAGAACAGAATGCTTAGGTGTAAAGGCTGTGCCTGTGTATGAATCCTGTCTTGGCTCAGTAAGTATTTGTTGAAGGAAAGGAGAGAATGTTGCTGAGCCTCAGTTTCTTCATCTGCATAATGGGCATCCTGGAGGCTGTGGAGGATTAAATAAGATGATGCGTGGAAAGTACTTAGCTCGGTGTCTGGTACTCAGTGAGCATCTGACTTAAAGGCAGCTACAGTGATTTTTTTCTCAGACTCAGACCTCGAGAGCTCAGCTTCCCTGGGGCAGCAGAACTTGCCATGGCACAAACTGGTTTTTGTGTTATTCAGCTGAGATGATGCATGCTGGAGTCTCAGGCTGGGCCCCCTCCCCCTGCCTCTAGCCATGGACCATCTGATCTGTCACTGTGATTGACGCCTGTTGGGTGGCTGGGGCTGTTTTCTCTCTCTCCCCTCTTCTTCCCAGCCATATGCAAATGATTTTAGTTCAAGTAATGCGCTAATGGAAATCCTAACACATTAATAAATGTTTAGCAAGAGAGAGAGCATGCACGATCGTAAGTAATTAGACACTCAATGGAGGAGTTCTGTTGGCACAACTGTCTGCCTCTCTGTCTTTATTTTACTCCATCATCTCCAAAGAAGTGCAGAAGGAGGCAGGGGGAAAGGGGTAGGGCAGGGGCCAGCTTCAGCACTCACCGCTGGGTGGCCTCTGTAGCTGCTCCCTTCTCTAGGTCTGTCTTCATCCCCCTAGTGCGGACATTTGTCCCACTCTGCCCACTTCACAGATGAGCTGTAAAGTATCAATATCTGATCACCAGGGTGGGTTTCTTATCTGACAGCCCAGTTCTCTTTCCCTGCTGTCAGGACTTTGCACAAAGCTCTGGATCATTGATACCTCTGGGGTAGGTAGAATGGAGGGCAAAGGGAACAGGGGTCTCAAGGCAGGACAGACCAGGAGCTTCCACCCAGGGCTGGGTGAGCCCTTGGGCCCAGTACCTCCACCCAACCCCATGGCTGCAAAATGGAAATCATAACCCTTCCATCACAAGGCTGGTATGAGAATGGAGACAATATATGAAACTTGGCTGGCACAGAGAAGGTCCCAGTAAATGTCAGCTCTCCCTCCCCAGCCTCCCATGTGCTACTCACCTTTCCCTTGAGCTGCTGAATCGGACATTGTTGGTGCTCAGGGGCAGGGACCTTAGCAAAACCTCAAACAGACCCACTAGCTTCAGGAGCTGGAGGGAAGGGGAAATCCTCAGTGGGGTTGCGGCCTCTGTGGAGCTGGGGGAACGAGATGAAGGAGGGGGGCCTGGCCATAGCCAGAAAGCAGAGGGTAGGCTCCAGAACCTCTGAGGAGAGGCCCTCTTTGCCATCTTCTTCGGAGCCAGGAACCTTATTTTCTGGTCAAGATGGAGCCCCACTAAACCAAAATAAATAAATACCCATTCCCCTACCCATTCCCATATTGCCATTTCGATTAGATTACATTTTAAGAGCAGGCAAACGTAATGTTCCTCTCAGATCAAATTAGAAACAGGTGCACTTTTGCATAAGGAAATTAAGTTGCAGACAATATGAAGATTTGCTAAAATGCAGACACTGATGAAAATAAGTAGCCCTTTTATTTGTAATTATTGAGGCAATCTGTTCGCAAAGTGTACATGTTAATGGTCTGACAGATCTGTGGACTCCAGCAGGCTGCCACGAACAACTCAGAGCCTCTCTGAAAGTAACAGATTTTTTTTCTTAGAAAATGTATGTACATTCTCTTCACCATCTCCTGGTGCTATTTACAAGGCCTGAAATGCCATAAATAGGAATTCCGTGGTTACACAAGGCCCCTCCCTAAAATACACACTTGATCTGGGCACAAGACACATTCTGACAGTTTAACTCTTTCCGTTTAACTCTTCTTCCTTTGACAGCCCAGCCAAGTGCGAGGTGGCCCTGGTGGGAGCGCTGGTTCTGAGGGGGCCAGTCAGGGGCTGGGGTCGTCAATGCGCCTCCGACAGTAGGGGCAACAGGTGTGCTGAAGCACCAGCAGCTCGTAGTCCTCCGAGTGGAACATCTGAGGGGAAACGGTCGTGACCCAGGGCCAAGGCGTGAGCCTGGCAAGGACTCCCGCCCTTCCAAGGGGAGGAGGCGTGGCAGTGAGTCAGGGCTAGAAATACCAGATCCAGAACACCTTTGTCTGAGGAGTGAAAGGGAGGGGGAAAAGGGTCTGGGGTCTGAGGCCCCTTTTTTCTAAGTGAAATTTCAAGGTACATCACAGTTGCCAGAGCCTCCCTGGTTAGGGGCAGGTACAGAGAGCACAGGGTCAGGGGTATGCCCACTCCAGACAGCATTCAGAACGGAAGTGAGAAGAGAGAGGGCCTAAGGATGGCCGAGTCTCTTCCCAGCTCAGAGCCCTGGCCTTGGGATCACTTGTGCTCCTCCCAGATACCAGGTGTCTCCAAGAGGACACTTGGGAAATGGAAAAGCAGCAGCAAGAAGAAACTGGTAGCCACGCAGGAGCTGTAGGCACGGTACCTGGAAGCAGGAGGGGCACATGGTGATGGAGGCATCCGGCAGGAGCGAGCGGAAGTACTGCCACTGCAGGGGCGGCGGCCAGCGTTTGATGAGGACGTCCCGTCGGCTCATGGAGCGCAGCACCGACCGGTTCACCACCACAGGCACAAACTCGGAGCCACCTTGCTGCAGGATGGGCAGGTGGAAGGCAGGGGACACCCATGCTCTCAGCCAGAGTGACATGTTTATATGAGTCATGATCCCAGAATCTTTGGGGCAACCAGGAAGGACCCCAGAGACTTCCCCTGCTGGATACCTTCAGAGAACCCTGCCAGGTCATGTAGCTCCTGCTAGCCATCTCTAGTGATGGGGTCCTCACCACCTTGACTCCACCATGGCCCAGACAAGGAACAAGTCTGCTTCATGCCCAAGTGTGTACAGGAGAAGGGACCTCCGAACCCCCAACAGGCCTCATGCGCCTCCACAGCTCATCACTCAGAGAGGTATCCTCACCTCAAAGCTCAGCTTTGCCGTGAATGGGTCATCATCTCCCATGGAGTCCACAGTCTCATCCAGCCTCAGAGTTTGGGAATCTGGAAGGGTCTGGTCAAGGACAGAACCTGAGGCTGAGTGGGAAATAGGCCCCACCCTACACCCAATGCAAGATTCACAGGAGCTTTCTGTGGGCCTGGTGTGTTTCTCCATGACTCTGTCTATGGAATAGGTTTCTAGATGGAGGAATGGAGGGAGTGCAAGCCAGGGAGGAGACAACCCTAGACACACAGAGGCTGGGACCAAGCCCCAGTGCCCAGGAGGGAAAGGTGCTCTGATGGGACCTTTGCTGCCCCACACAGACCACACCATGGCCCACAGGGGCCTAACCAGAAGCATCAAGTGAGCAGAGACTTTAGGCCTGCTGTGGGTGGGAGTAGAAATAATGGGCCAGCCAGAAACCATGGCCAGCAAACTTGGCAATTCCTGGAGAAACACTTAGTAATCACCGGGTTGCCTGTAGGCACTTGAGATGGACTTGCAGGTCCTATTTCATGGAGAAGGGGGTGAGAGCTCCTGCAAATCCTAAGGCCAACTAGACCAGGTTGAAGGTGCTAAGGAGCTGCCTCCTCTGCCAGGTGGTGTCAGAAGAGCTGATATGAGGCCAGGGCGGCTGGGGCTCCCACAAGGAAGAGCCGCAGGGGAATGGAGGCTGCTGGTGCCGAATCAGGACTGAGATGTGGTCCCACCAGGCAGCAACAGCCCAGGCAGAGCATCTGATTTCTGTCTCCCATCTTTGGCAAACAACTCCCTGGCTTTTCCTTTCTCCTCTGCTCCTCAAAATGTAAAATGTGGCCCACAGACCAGGGGCACTGGCATTACCTGGAAGCTAATGGAAAGTCAGGCTCCCACGCACCCAGACCTGCTGATGCAGCTGCTGTGTGCTAGCAAGGTCTGCAGGTGCTGAGTGTGCACAGTCACGTGTCGACGCCCCCTCCCGTGTCTAGCTGGGACAGTGAACACGGTCCTAGCCAGAGGGAAGAGTTGAGGTGTGGCCTTTGACTCAAGCTGTCCTGGCAAGGATGTGCCTTGTGGTTTTGCCTCTTCTGGGCCTGTGGGCATGTACTGTCCCCTTGGTACCTCTGTGCACTGGCCAGCTCTCAGCCTATTGCCAGCCCCTGTCCCTGCCACCATGCAGGCCTCTCCAATCACTCGGCAGTGGCCTGCCATGCCTGTGCCTCCACTGGGCCAGCCATCCCCCAATCCCCTCCTGCCCCCTGTCTTATACCCAGGCCTCGTGCTCGGCTGGCACACACAGGGGTCCAGCTGAGCATCCAGGATACTGTTGCTTGTGATCTCTTGCCATTTGTTCTCACGCTTCTGTCTTGGTGCTTCCAGGTCAATAAGGGAGACAGCTTCTTCATCAGTGATCCCCTCTTCCAGGTAGAACTCAACCAGGTGCAGCACCTCTAGAGGGCACAGGGCATGGGGAAGGCCATGGGATGGCTGCCTCAGGGGGAGCCAGGGCCTCTGATGCTCTCACCAGGCAGCATGAGGGGAGGTGGGAGCAGGCTTCTCACCCAGGAGCAGGCTTTTCTGTAAGCAAGGAGACACAGTAGGGCCTCTTTCTGCCCACTGCACGTCTGGAGGAAGCAGGCATGTACGCGTGTGTGTGCATGTGTACATGTGTGCATGGGTGAGAACCAGGGGCCTTTAGCACCCCTTCTTCCCGCTAATAGCCGGATGGGCTCCTCTACAAGGGAGGAGGAACGGCCTCTGCCCAGCTACCTGGAAGGGGTTTCTGATTCTTCGCCAGTGTAGAAGGAAGCGGGACTTAAGAGCCCATCTTAGCCTTCCAGACCAAATGCCCAACCAGTGGCATCTAGGGCATTTATGTCATGCAAATCCCTGTACCAGGCTCTGAGGGGTGGGTGCTTCAAATTTGGGCAGCACTGGGTCCTATTTCTTGGAACCCTTTGTGACTGTGCTTCTGGTGGGGTGGGTGTCACACTGTCCCCAGTTTACAAATGAGGACATGTGTGGCCAATCAGCAGCAGAGAGAGCCCAGCCATCCATCTGCACATGTCAGACTCACCATAGGAAGAGGCAGAGAAGACGAAGGGCTGGCGGCAGTTGATGCAAACGTTGCCCAGGTTGTTCAACAGTGGGTTGTTGGTGGAGCAGCGGTAGCACAAGGGCACCAGCTCCTAAAAAGTACAAGACCCACAACTGCCTGAGAGCCGAACCCAGAGTGAGGAAATGCTCCCTACTCCGATTTGTCTCCTGGGGCCTGGCTGCCAAGCAGCAAGGCTACCTGTGTGGGTGGGAAAGGGGCACCGGGCTTAGGACTCTATGCTGTGGTGACTCAGGATAAGGGCCTACAGAGGCATCTGAGGCCCTGACACCTGGGTCCCACTGCCCTGGACACTCCTTCACAGGCAGGGCTCAGCAGCACACTTCTCCAGCAGGAATGACACCACCACAGCCACCACACACAGGGCGCTTAACACACACCACGTATCCTGCTGTGCACATTATCTGGGCTGGCTATTTATCCTGTGGGAAAACTATTATGCGTGTCCCCATTTGATAAAGGGGGAAACCGAGGCTCAGAGAGATGGGAGACATAGCTAGGAAATGGTGGAGCTGGGATCCAAACCCAGGTCTGTTTGATGCCAAGTCTCTGCTCTGAGCCTGAAGGAGGCAATTGTGAGAGACAACAGGTTAAATTGGAAGAAAGGTGGCTGGGGCACAGCAAGAGTGACAACCTGGTTCCAAAAGAAAGAGGGGATAAGGCAGGAGCTCCTAGGATGAGGTGAAGGCAGAGCCATCTGGGCATGCAGGAGCAGAGGGAGGTTAAGGGCAGAGCAGCATGGGCTGGGCTGTAGCCAACTCAGAGCCTCACGGGAGGGCTAGGCAGCAAGGGAGGGCAGGGCTCTGGAGCCCACAGGGGCCAGGGGCTGTGGCTGGAGCAGAGCCGGCTGAGTAGAGAATAGAGGCTGCAGAGACGGAAAAGTAGGAGTCAGTGAACCAGGGCTTGGGAAAGGGAGGAGGGCACAGAATCCTGAGACCATCGTAGCCATCTTTCAGATAGAACCTGGCCGGGAAAGAAGGCATCAGGGGATGTCCAGGAAGAGGAGGGGAAGTCTCCTGCCTGAGAGAGTTGTGCCCTCACCTCGCTGTCATGGAAGGGCTTGGAGCGGATGGTCAGGCTGCCCAGCTCAATGGACTTCTGGAACCTGGCGGGGATCTGCAGACCCTGCAGCTTGTCGTAGGCATGTCGGGCCAGCTTGTAGGCACCCAGGGCTTTGCTTTGCTTGGCCAGAGTGAAGAGCGTGTTCCTGTGGATTATAGGGTTAAGGACAGCAGAGGCCACACTGGGCCCGAGAGCTGGCACTGCCTGTCCTCAGGGTGAGCGCTGTGCTGGTGTGCAGCTGGTGCTAGTGCCAGGAGGGCATGGGTAGGAGCCTGACGAGTGCTTTGCTCATTTGTGGGATGTAAGTGTACTTCTCAGATATCACGGCATAGGGATTTTTCCAGAGATAAAGAGTGCAGTTTCCATTAATATTTTAACCTTGCTTAGGTTCTCTGGGCCCGCTGATGGCTCATCTTGTACCCTGAGTAGGCCAAAATGGCTCTCCCCACCTCACCCAGTCTGTCAGACAGGTCCCAGAACGCCCAGCACCAAGTGCCATCCTGCTCTAGGCTTGCCAGGTGGGGCTGGTCCCAGACTGCCAGTGGAGCTCACTCAGATCCAGCTCAGAGGCCACTGGGTGCAGGGCACTTCTCTCTGCCTGCACTTCACCAGGAACCACAGTGATTTCTGAGTGGCAGCCTCCCCTATTCTCTGAGACTCTCCTCTGAGCTCCTCAATCTGAGGCCCCAGGCCTTTGCGCTGGATCCCAAGTCACCTTAAATGCTGTCTGTACCCAGGCCAGGCCTGTCCTTCCTTCCGTGTCCTGCCTGTGGACCCACTTCTCCCTGGCAAGCCTCAAGTACCATGTCTCCTTCCCACTCTCCTTCTTCCTGATGCTCCTGCTCCCCACAAGCCCAGTGTGGCTCCTTCCACTCCAGAAGTTACATGGAAGTAAGCTTTCTTGTTTGTCTATGTCTCCATGGTCACTCCTCAAAGTCAGGGACCATGTCAGGAGCCACTTCCAGGTCCCCAGTGAGCAGTATAGGGTGCAGCTTAGGGCAGGGGTTCAATCAAACAGAACTTGCTGGAAAGACTGGGCACAGGTTCTCAGGCTCCAGCAGGTGTGGCCTTGGCCACACCTCTGCAAAGTTCTCAGTCAACAACGTACTGCTTGGTTCCCCTGGAATGTAAATGATGGGCCTGGAACCTTTACAGAAGCTACTTCTCACCTATCAGTACCTCTGAGGCCTCTCCTGGGAGGGTCTTTTCCTTACAGAGAGAAGGTAGGGTTGGGGCTGGGAGGGGCTGAGAGAATATAAGATTTAGAAAAGGATGGGGAAAATTAGGACTTTTATGACCTTAGAAGATTTTGGTCATTTCCTGGTAGCTTCTGGAAGCATGGGTCCTCAGTCTCCTTCTTTAATGGCCCTTACAGTTCCAAAGAAGGTGAGGCCAACTCACATGGAGGCCCTCAGGCCACTACCTCTCCAGCCTGACTCCCACCTAGGGTGGGCTTCAGCTCCTCCCATATGCCATGCTTACTTCACCTCTGTGCCTTTCCACGTGCGGGGTGCTCCCCTGGAATATCTACTCTACCATCTTCCCTGGTGCCTCGTGGGATAGATGTCAGCTCTTCCAGGCAGCCCTCCCTGACCATGGCCCCAGCCTTAGCTACATTCCACACGTGGACACAGCACACATCCCACTGAACTAAGCCCTGATACTTGTCAGCTCCTCTACTAGATAACAGCTTTGTTATCTAGTGCCCGATGTCTAGGGCACAGCAGGTGCTCCATCCCCCGGGCTGAACAAACACCCCCTAACCTGCCCCCCCAGGAAAATGCCCAAGAATCCAAGAGCTTCCTATATTTCTGTTATACCCTTATTTATGGGTTCCAGGAGGGCTTGGGCAGTGGACTGGGTAGAGGCCCACAGCTGGTCTAAGCCCAGAGAGCCCTGGAAACTGATCTTCTCTTGGCACTGGCCCCCTGGCCTCCCTGGCGAGCTGCTTCTACAGTAAAATAGTAGCAGCAGGACAAACCCTCTCTCTTCCCTGAGGGCTATGGGAGAGAGGGAAGGTTCTGCCAGTAAAGTGCTCTGGAAAGAACTTCACAGGGGCCATTAGACAAGAGGGGTGGGACAGAGGGTGGGGGTGAAAGGATACACTTTAGAGATGCCCAAGGGGGTGTCTTTGGTCAGGCTGTGCAGCAGGAACCTGGAGATGTTGAAGAGGGTTTCGGGAAGATGGAAACTGAAGGGCTCCTCCTGCAGTGAGAAAAGCAAATAGGGATTGAATTCCTCAACGAAGCAGCTGCTGGGACAGGTCAAAAGGCAGACAACCAATAATTCCGAAATATTTCAGTAAAAGAGCAGCTTCCCTTAATGAGCATCTACTATGTACTGGGTGCTTTACAGCTGTCTCATGTGGTCTTTAACAAAATTCTGTAAGGATGCACTTTCGTCCTCACTGTACTGATGAGAAAACAGGCCCAGAGAGATGACTTGCCCAAGTCACCCAGCTAGAAAAGAGCCTAGCTAGGATTCAAACCCAGGTCTGATTCCAAAGCCCAAGAATGCCTCTCTCCTTGGCTGTGTTGCCTCTGGAGTGGGTCATGATTCCATTTCCCTGAACACTTCGAGTTGTCTCCAATGAGTTCTGAGAGAGAAGACCTTTTAGGCAATTTAGGACATGACCAGACCCTAAGCATGTCTTTAAATGGAGGGAGTCACCTCTTCAGAACATGAAATCATGTGCCTCTTCTCCGCTCTCCAGTAGCAATCTGGCTGCCCAATGCCCACCAGATGTGCACAATTACTCATCCCTGCACCCCATCACCTGGCACAGGCCCTAACAAACCAGGCACTAACACACACAAACAGGTCTTCTGTACCTAGAGGCTGCCAGAAGCTCCTCACAGTAGACCACAGGGAATTTTCTATCACGAGGGGGTCCATAAAAGGTTAAGAATACAATTTTGAAGGGATCTGGCACATTGTATGCAAACTGAGACAACTGTAGATGACAAAATGAAAGCAGGCCAGCTCTCCCTCCCCTTCGAGCACCTACATGGTAATAAACTGACATTTCCTGAAGGGTCTTACTAGGCTGTACTCCTCACCGTGCCAGCAGGACTCAGGCCCTAATTGGTCTAAATTTGTGAGGACTTACTTTACACTACTACTTGGGTTTGGAGCCCAGTGTTCTCTCTTTAGCTCTCATTTAAATTTCTACAGCCTCTGTTAGTTCCAAGAACCCAAGAAAACCTGAGACTGCATCCTTTGCTGGGTGAGAGCCAGGAAGAAGCCTGCCTCTGGTTATATCGTGGTAGGTATGGAAGCTAAGAACCATCCCGGGAAGAACAGAATTGGCCGGTGGCAGAAGGGTCCTCAGAACTAGCGCCTCTCCTCTGGGAAGGAAGCCATTATCTCTAGAAAGGTCTGGTGCTTCCCTTTGCAGTCTGCTCTGCCTCAGAGCTGCTCTGCTGGGCCCCGATGCCAAATGCTAAAGTATCACCCACCTCCATGCCTCTGCACATGTTGTGACCTCTGCCAGGAATGCTGTTTCTTCTCCTCCTCTTCCCTTGCCCCATTCTTACTAATCTCCCTCCTCTTGGCTTAGGTTCACTTCCTCCAGGAAGTCCTCTTGGTCCTCTTAGTTTTTCCCTTAAGACAACTGGGCTACACCTGCTTGTTCATTGACTATGAGCTCTTCAGGGGCAGGGATACCATCTTGCTCACCACTATGTCCCAAGGCCTCAGCAGAGGGCCTGACACACAGAAGGGATTTGTTGAATGAAGGAATGACCCAATGAAGTCTCAGCTGGGATGAACAGCCAGATACCCCAGCTGGGATGAAGCTGCTACAAGCTCACAACTGCACAAAGGTCCTGGAGCAGAGCTCAGTTGTTACAGAAAAGAAACAAAGAGCCCAGCTCCAAAGTGGTTTGGGCAAACTGACACTGAGCTGGGGCCCTGACTGTCCAGGTAGAGTTGAGTTTGGGGTCTTTCCCTGTGAGCACCTGATAGAAATGAGAGGCCCTAAAAAGACTGTAAGGGACGATGAGTTCCCTTAAAACCACTGACCGTGGTATGGGGAAGAGATGAGATGAAGGATTGATAGCTGACCAAGGCAGAGCCTAGCAGAGGATTCTTACCAGACTTTCCTCAGAGACAAAGAATGTGCCGAGCACTCAGCACAAATGTGGGGGAAAGGGGTGCCCAGTGTGGATCGCAGGGCTCTTGAGATGGTAAAGAACTGCGAAATGTTCTGCCCATGGAAAATTGGTTGGAAGCCTCCACGCAGGGCAGAACAGCTGACACTCATCTGTGCCAAGTGCTTTTCCAATAGTAACTCATTTAATCCTCACATCCCCACCAAGTAGGTACTATTATCGCCCCTACTTTAAGAGAAGGAAGCTGAAGCACAGAGGCAAGTAAACAACTCGCCAAGGCCACACAGTAGAGCTGGGGTGTGGGGCCAGTGGTCTGCCTTCTCCAAGTTAGAGGGTGTGGGGGATCAGAGGCTAAGAGCACAGGCTCTGGAGCCAGCCCATCTGGTCTGGTCCTTGTCTTATTTAATATTTGTGGGATCTCTGTGTTTAGTGCCTCAGTTTCCTTATCTGTAAAATGGGGAGTAAATAAATAAAGGAGTAAATAAATTGATACAATAAAGCCTTCAGCACATTTCCTGGTAAATAGTAAGTCCTCAATAAAGGTTGGTTATCAGTATTATCCTCCTGGCTTATCAGCACAGGATAAGCTCACCCTGTAGGTGCTTAATCAACATTTGTTGAGTGATTGAGGATACACAAAATGAGGAGGTTGATAACAAACTACCACCTGTTCCCCATTATCAGGAGATAGATTTAAAATGGTTTAACCAAAAAAATCAGGGAGTGACTAAAAAGAACTATTTGGGTCTCTGGAGATCAAGCCTATGCTCGTTCGTTTTGATAGAGAAGGAAACTGAGAACCAGAGAGAGAAAGTAAATAGCTCAAGGTCACATAGCAATTCAGTGGCAGGGCCAAAAGACCTCAGGCCTTTGGTTAGAGATGAGGCTTCACCCACCTAGAATGGAACATCCACCCTTGATCACTTTATTTTTATATTTTGTAAGATTTTGCTTATTCATTTGAGAGAATGAGAGAGAGAGAGAGAGCACATGGAGGCGGGGAGGAGCAGAGGGAGAGGGAGAAGCAGGCTCCCCGCTGAGCAGGGAGCCCAATGCCGGCTTGTTCCTTTGACTCTGGGAATCATGACCTAAGCCAAAAGCAGACACTTAACAGACTGAGCCACCCAGGTGCCCCCACCCCTGATCATTTTAGAGATAACTCTTTGTCTGGCTAACCTGGAGTCTGCCTGAATTTTACAAACATAAAGCCAGGGCCTAGAAAGACCCATTCTAGCTCTCGCTCACTAATTCAGAAGCCCACAGCTTACAACAGGTCAAAGGGTAGCTAATTGAAGAAAATCAAAGTCCCAAACTTTTTCTCCAAGAAGGAGACCTGAATTTCTTGGCAAGTCATCCTGTCCAGTGGGTTTACTTTCCATCCAGAGGTCTGCTGCTCTGTAAGATGTGCTCAGGGCCCTTAGCTCAGTAGGCAGCACCCCCACCTGGCCCCCATATCCGGACCATCTTACCGTGTAACGCTGAATGGCATGGTAGCCATGGTACAGCTCGGCCAAGTGCTGGAAGTGGCGAAACTTGTCAAGCATCACGTCCTTCTGGGCAGGGTCTGAGGTATGCAGTGGGTGGGAGGGGGGGGAGGAAGGGTGGGAGGTGGGTCAAGCCATGTCTACAAGAGAAAGGCAATGGCAACACTGCCAGCTCTCCCCCAGTATCAAGACCTGTGCCAGGGAGACTGGCAGAGAGACGCAGTGATGTGGAAAGGTGCTGCTTAGGAGCTGGGACTGCCCCAGGACAGGGAAAGTCTCAGATGGGCAGAGCATGTGGCCATGAAAAGTCTGAGTACATTTCTTGCAAGCTCTCCCAGATCTGACACTACAGCCTATCAGGTCATTCCAGTGGGGAGCACCAGCATGAAAAGGGTGATCACTGGTGTGCAGACATACCAGAGGAGCCTGGCGTGGAGGATGAGCACATGTCAGCTTTACTCATCTCACCTCCAGCCTCTTCCCTCTGTGCCAGGCCTTATCCAAAGCACAGACCACTGGCCAGAACAGAAATATGACACCTTACACCTGGACCAAACAGTTTCCAGATCATAACCACAGCTTCTGTGAGCGTCACAGAAGCCTTACAAAGAAAGTAGGATAGGATTATCTCCAATGCCACATATGGGGAGGTAGAGTTTAGGAAGAAATTGTGACTTGTTACAAGTCACCTAGCTGCCTCCAATTCCAGTGTTTTTCCCACTCCGGCATGCTGGCCTTAGTCCAGTGAAGAACATCTCCGTGTCCCCTCTGCTTCCAGAACTCCCTCAGTGCATCATGGGAAGTCTCGAGAAAGCAACAGAAACGATTTTCCTGCCTGGAATGAGTGAGAATCTGGAGTGTGTTACTGTAAAGTGATCTCTTTCTCATCTTTCCATTTAATTAAATTTTTTTTTTAAAAAGTGCTCACCTGGGTCTAGTTATAGGCTCCCAGGTAGCAGGGGAGAAAGATGTTCTGAATTAGCAACACAGGGCAGGACCTCCCAACCATAACCCCAGGATGGCCCTCATCCCATCATTAAACTTATGGGCAAACTGGAAAAAGATGACACACCAGATTATGCCGCTGCAAGACAGGGTTACGGACAATACACCCAATAAACAAGCCCAGGGCTTTAATTAAAACGTCCCAGCTCCTTCGATGTTTATCTTGGTGCCAGAGCAGGGCTGGGGAAAACAAGCAGCCTGGCTGATGTTTACTTACCTTGAGCTATATCGAGGCACTGCATGGACAGCATCCAGTAATAATAGGCAGCGTCATTAAATCTGCTCTCTACCACGGCATTGTGTGTGAGCTGCTCTAGCACCCGGACCGCTTCCTGCTGCCGCCCGGCCTTGTGGAATGCTGCAGGAGCACAAAAACACAGAGTTTGGGGAGTGGGATGGAAATGTGCAGGGGCTGCTGTAGAAGTAGGACACTCTCTACGAGCATCTGCAGCACTTCGTTGCTGGGATGCGCCTCTCAGGCCGAAGGCTATAAATAACGGAGGCTACATCCTGAAAAAAGTGCAGTGAGACACATTCCTTTCTGGCTGGGAAAAGGCAACTGACTTCGGAAAAGCACGGCAGAAAGAAAACCTCAGCGCCAAACTGCAGGGCAAAGTCTGAGGATGGCAACAGTGAGGTCTCACCCTCACCCCATTCCGGGCCGGGACAAAGCTTTGTGACATCCAGCGTGACACTAGTAGCACCTGACAACTGAACAGGTTTGGGGGCTTACAAAGTGCTTTTACTGCTGAGTCCTCATTGGATGGTCACAACAGACTTATGAAGGAAGTAAAGTGGCAAACCCAAGGTTACAGAACCTAGCCCCATTCAAGTCCTCCAACAGTCTTCAACTGCGTGCTTTTTAATGACAACCTTGAAAAATATGGCTCGACTCTAGCAACCAAACATTTGTGAACACATGCAAAAACAAAACAAAAAAAACCCCTCTCAATAATTCTTATATCCATTTAACAGAAATTTCCTGAATCTTGACTATGTGGCCAGATCCTCAGGAAGTTGGGGGCTGCCAGGGAGGCATGTCTAGCTGTGACACTTGCTCACATGTGAGCCCTCCGATGATCCAAATCCTCTGCTTTAGAGAAGGAAAAGGTCTGGCCTTTGTTCCAAATCTCATCTCCAATCTCTTGTCTGAGTACCAAGTTACTATGGCGATGGATTCTTGGAAGGGCAGACACAGACAGATGGATAGGTTGATGTGTTTTGCCCAAACATGCACATACTTCAGCAACTGGGTGCTCTGGAAATGCTAAAGCAGAAGAGAACATGCTGTCTTTCAATGGGGGCTTTTAGCTGAGGAGCTCCAACAGGGAGACATTTGTTCCGCAATGTGTCCGGAGGTGGCAACTGTTACCATATAGAGGTGTAAATGAGATGCTATGGAATACGACACACCCAGCTTCAATTAGAAGACTTCCTAAGGAGGCAGTAAGACCTAGTCACAAGAATCAGGTTCCCAGGCAGACAGATCCTGGTCCAACCCTGGCTCTGCCATTCTCTCTGGCTTTGTGACTTTGCAGGGCACAGTTAGCCTCGGTGTCTCTGCAGGGCTGCTGGCGAGGTTCTGGGTTATGTAGTTAAGTGCCCAGCTAGTGCCTGACACAGAGAAGGCAGTCACATTTTAAAATTGCTATTACCAGTTAAAGCTCTATGCTTCCTTTTGCTCCTATCTCGGATATTGCCATATGTGGGGTGCAGCCCACTTAACCGGTAGAAATGCCAAGGAGGACACCTGTTTATCTGAGCCAAATTACTGTTTGCGGTAGAGGAAAGTGGCAGGTGACACCATGCCGGACACCCTGTGGGAGTTTTCATATTTTGTCCCCACCCCAGCCTGGCTCAAATTCCTACTTGCTTGCTATGGGACTTCAGGCAAATCCCTTTACCTCCTCCAACCTCAGCTTTCTCATCTCGAAAACAGTACCAAGATCACAGGGCTACTGTGAGAATTAAGTGGGAATCTATATTTTGAGTGCACAGTGCTTTGCTCAGAGAAGAGACAGAACCTGCCTGAGGTCCGGAGGCAAGTGAGTGATGGACCCAGGTGTGTCCAACTCCAAAGCTCATGTTCTTTCCATTGCTCCCCAGTCTTTCACCAGGAAACACATCACATTAACCAGGATGAAGTCATCCATCTTCAGACCTGTAATGGGAGGGGCTTGGCAGCCTTCCTAAAATGTGGGTCTTGGCAATACCATCTCCTGCTCCTTCTGCAATGTGCCAGTCTGTGTGACCTACCTTTCTGGGCTTCCTCAAAACGATCATTCTCTGCTAGCCACTGAGCGTAGGGCACATAGATGTCATCCTTAAATTCGGGATGCTTCTCACCCAAAGCAAAGGCCTGGAGGAAGGAGCAAATGCATTCTTAAAAAAGCAGCCCCCACAGCCCCCATGAAAACATGGCACTTGGCTGAATCCAGTAGGGATGTGTCATATTTTGCCAGGCTGACAACTCAGAGGGGGAGAGTGCCTCCCCCTACCACCACCCCCAGAAACGCAAAAACAAATCAGCTCTTTGAAAACAAAAGGCAATTAACAGCAATATGCAAGCGACTGGATTCAATAACAACACAGTCTGTTTCTGGACCACAGAAGCAGCCCAGAATCGGAAACATTTTATTTTGAGGGTTTGCGTAGGCTCCTGTAGCGCTGCAAACAGATTTCTTTTAATTGCAGATGACACCTAAGGAAACAGAATTGACATTATCACCATCACTGCTTATTAGCTGTCAAAGATGACTGTGGACTTGGTGCTGTATGGGACCTAGTCACTACTTTATCTAAGCCCCAGAATCAACTGTCAGGCCAGGAGAAGTGGAAATGAGTCACGGGGGACAGTATGTGGCAATAGGGAGAAAGTTTGCCTGATGCATGGTAAGGAATGAGTATTTCTAAGATGCTCTAATTTATGCTGCTTCACAAATCTCCTAATAAATTTATCCTGAGAAGCCATTATTGCCTCTGTCCTTGGCCCCACCTCTTCTCATCAGTAACCTTGTCACCTCACCAAATGGAGCCAGTCAGAGGGCAGAGAAGAGTCAGACAGCTTTATTCAGAAAAGGTCTTGCTGTGGCTCTGTAAACTAGACCTCAGCGGGTGGACGGGTGGGTGGGGTGGGGTGAGGACCATGGGTGCAGCCCCTGATCCTCTCAGGAAATGAGTCCAGGTTAGAGGGAAGAAGAGAAGTAGCTGTCCCTGAAATGGCTCTGGCAGCCTGCACCTGGAGAGTATGGGTGACATTTTCTGTCAAATGGCACCCAGCAGGTTTTGAATGTTACACAAGTGTGTCTCCATGTCAGAGATCTATCAGCCTGTAGGGCTGGTCACAAGCAGCTCAGACCAACAGCAGGCACAGGGCTGTCCTACTAACTCACATCCCTGGTGTCTATCACAGGGCCAGCATGAAGCCAGCAGTGCATATTTTCTGAGTGAATGAATGAACGAACGAATAAATAAATGGGCCTCTAACACCCTGGCTCAGAAAATTCAACGGTTAATCTCCTAATTGCCAGGCCAACGTTCATTCTCATGCGGGCAGCTGCTCTCCATCCAAAGCCCAAAAAGCACCCTGTGGTCCAGGGCTCACGTGGGGCCCTCTACCCCACGAGGCATGCTCTGCCCTCACCTCATCCCAGCGCTGGGTCTCCACATGCAGCTGAACCAAGGATTTCAGGTCACCGATCTTCAGGTAGGTTTCAGCAGCATAGCCAGGGTTATCCAGCTTCTTGAAGTAGTAAGCACACATCAGGAGTGGCTCCCGCTCAGCCTTGTCCAGTTTACGTGCAATGTCAATTAACCTGGAGAGGTAAAAGCATGGGGAGGAGGTAGACTCCTATAACAGGAACCTGATGGAAGAAAGCAGCGTGGGCTTTTGGGTCTTCTTGAGGGCAGGCTCCATGTTGATTCATGTTGATGACCCCCCCAAAGCTCAATATGGTGCCATGGCCCCTGGTGGTTATTAAATGAGTGAATATATAATCCAGAGACATTGCCCAGTGACCAAGAGTAGTTGCCTGCTAAAGGACACTGTCTCCCCCACTTTGTGTGTGCCTTTCACAGAGTCACTATCTATCCAGCAGTATCTGGGGATAGAAACAAACATCTACTGATCACCTACTGGTACCAAGCACAGCACCATGAGCTTTCACTGCCCTAACAGGCACTATTATTCTCATTTTACAGATGAGAGGGCTAAAGGCTAGGTAGAGGTGAAGTGCCTGCTCAAGATTTTGCAGCCAGGAAGTGGCAAAATGCTCTTTCCACACCGTTTCAGGAATTCTCATAGGAAAGCATGGGTAGAGGTGTGAGAATTCTTCAGCTGACAGGACTTTAGAGGAAGAGGCATGTGTGGAGCCTGCTCTGACCTCTGGAAGAAAGATCTCTTGGAAATCTTGGCTGTCCCTCTCTTGCTGGTCAAGGTGCTGACCACAGGGGAGGTGGGGTGGTGCCACAGGGACCACTGGGACTCACCACTTCTTCCCAGTGGTAACTGGCCCTACCACTACTCGTAGGGACATGGGGCGGGAGTGGATGAAGCATGCTTGTTCCCTCTGGTCACGATGGGTTTTTGGAGTAAAACCAGCTCTCTCAGGGGAAAGGGGCTCTACCCAGCTTGCTCTTTGTGAAAAAAGAAGGAGAAGCAGCTGTAACAGCCCTGTCTCAGACACAGGCAAGCTCAGGGAGGGCCTGTCAATCTGCACTTAGAATAATAATGGCATCTAAAAATAACATTTCTCAGCAGAGAAAGAACACATTTTTAGGGAAAGGTGGCACGTCAACCCCTTAGAGCCCCCCCAGCCCCACCCATCAAACCAAATGTCCCTGGAGAAGAGGCACCTTTTATAGCTAGACATGGGAAAAGGATGAACATGCTTAAATATCTCTTTCCTGAACTAGTTAGGTATCTCCAGGGTAACCTGATACATGTCAGTTGCAAATGAAAGTGACATGAAAAACCAGAGGGGAGAGAGCAGGGCCACAAATCTGCCTGGCTCTCTCCTATATCACTCCTTTCGTGAAAAAGAATAATTGCGGGGGCGGGACAAGATCTGTATCTTCAAGAACCTTCATTCTTGTACAGGAGAAACATGGGGTGGTAGGTCATATACATATGGCATGTATGTGAGGGGCATATATGGCAACTACATGGTGGGGTTCAGGGAAGTGACTTAGTTATTAACCAGCCCTTTCCTTCCCCAGGTTCTGCCTAGGCCACCACTACCTACGGACCACAGTGTGGCTTTCAGAATGACCAATAGCCTGTAGGGCTCAGATTGAGCGACCCTCAGGAGCTCACCTCACCTGTTCTTTGCTGGCTATGGCAGTGTGCACCTGTATGTGCACACACACATACTCACATACACGTGCACATGTGCATGAGTGTGTGAAGTCTACTTTCCTTGACTGTGGGAGGAGGAGGCCTTCCCCCTGGAGGTCTGATGCTCTAAGAGTCTCAAAACTGAGGCTCTCTGGGCAGCCCCACTGCATGCCCGCCTCTCTTCTGGGCAACTCCTGGTTTGTGCTGTCCTTTTGGCCTCATGCCCATCCCCTTCCTACCACCCTCTACTTCTTAAAATTCACCGCTCTTCATGCAAAGACCACATCCATGGTTCCTCCCATGAGAATTCCTGTCTCCTTCCCTGGTGTGCTTTAGAAGCATTCTTTTTCTATTTTAGTTCCTACCATTACACATTAGGGGCCCTGGAATCAGCCAGGTCAGTTTGAAGCTCAGCTCCATGGTTTCCCAGCTGTTTTGCCCTGTGTGATCACCTGGTCCTTGAGCCTTGGTTTCCTCATTTGGAAGCTGGACATGGAAACACCACAGCTTAGGGTGTGGGGGAGAATCAAATGCCTGTAAGATATCACAATGTCTGGCTCCTACAGAAGGCTCAGTGAATGGCAGCTCTAATGCCTGGGTACCTCCCCCTATTTTTCCCCAACTGCTGACCCCTTCCCCAGGGATTCACTAAGCCACTCAAAGGCAGTGACTGCCTTGTTCAATCTCTGTGTCTCCCAAAAACCTAGTTACTATTACATTTGGATTATGTATTTAGAGAAACATTTTCCCCCTTGTCAGTCAAAACCAAGAGCTGACATGACATGACATGCTGCCAAACGCTTCTTGGGGCAGGGACTGAAAACCCACATGTCAACCCAGCCATGGTCGCCGCTGATCTCTATGGCCTTGACGTGCTCTCCTGCTGAGATGTACATCTCCACAGCAGCTTTAGGCTCATTGGTATTTCTAGCCCAGTCAGCCTGTTTGGTGATTAGCATCTTTGTTTCTTTGGGGTCTCCAGATCCAAGGAAATCCTGAGGAAGCACAACAAACAAAAACACTCCGGATTAGAACTTCCTGCTGCCAGCATTACGTCAGGCTGCCGAAAGCTGGAGCAAGGAAGGGCTCTGTTTGGCTGAAGTAGGTGTTCAGGATGCAGGAGTGAGCCCATCACTGTATGGTTGACTGGGGGGCAGTCCCAGGTGTCAGGGAGGAGTGTTCATAGGCTGCCCGACAGGTGCTCTTTGGGAGTATGGGACAGTGTCAAGGACCACAGCCCTGAACGTTTCCTGCCCCTCCCACTAACAGACATTTGTTCTTCAGCTAAACAATACTTTCCGGACTCTTTGGAGTACTGTACACAAACTCTGCAGTGTTGAAGTTTTATGATCAGGTTACTTTGTCTCTCTCTCTCATACAGTCAGATATATGTGTGACTATTCCCATATAGTGACTCTACGATCTGGTTGCCTAATTTTGAATATCCAGGCCTACAATCTTTATTCAGATAATAGGGATGATACCACATGCCTCAGAGTGAGGCTAAGCATGTGGTCCCATAAACCTAAATGGACGTGCCACCACACGAGAAGTACTGTTCACATCTGTTTTCTGATTCTGTTCACATTCTGTTACCTGAACTTAGGGCATCATCCCATTTGCTTCTCCCCCCATTATATGCCTAGAGCAGATAAGGACCACAAGTGTTCTTGGTTAGTTACTTTCCAACTGGATGATATCAAATCCTGTTCTGATATTGGGTCTGTAGAGGTGGGGCAGCAGGAGGCCATGGGGGGGTGGTGAGATGGGGGGAAGAGGCCCAGAGAGAACTGGGAAGGAAGAGGTAATAGGGGGCTTCCCTGACTGGCATTCCATGGCTGGCATCCCTGGGTTAGCCCTTGAATGCTTGAGAAACAGCTTCAGAAAATCACCTCTTTTCAGGATATAGTTACCCCAAATAAATACATGGGAGTTTGCCATAGTTGAGGAAGCTTTGGTGCTGACATTTTTAAAGGTGGGGCTTTTCAAAAAGGGAAATTAAGAGTGCTTAGAGCCCAGATCTACATTACTAGTTAGAAGTGGTTTGTCTTAGGAATAATGTGCCCCGCAGAGAGTGCACTGTGTCAACCTCACAAAGTATAAAAAAAGCATTCCTTTCCCCATGATTAGCACTCATTTGTCAGGAAAGTACAGTCAATGTATGCTAAAAACCCACTTGAACAATTAGCTCTCTTTTTTTCCATTTGCTTTCAGGGTAATTGTGTAGCCCCTAAAATAATATATTAGATGGCCTAAGACAACCAACTGTTGTAAGGGGAGGAAAGGGCACCATTTACCCTGATGCTGGGGAGCCAATAAAAGACAGGACCATCTCGCTGGTCTCTGGTCTCCCCGGAGTTCACACAGAGGAAGAAACTTAGAAAGCATGCACTGACAATCTGAAGATGCCTAGTTTAGACCATTACAGACACAGCCTTTATTCTTTTGGCAACTAGTACAACATATACTGTTTATGCAAGTGCAAAGCTGGAAACTCTGCTAACCTGGTTGGTTAAATGAGGCTAGCAGCCAGAGAAAACTGGCATCATAAGAGAACAGAAATGTCCTTCACAGTGAGTGCTCAATGGACTCGGGGTGACTATAGTGAGAAGGGTCAGAGGCCGTGAGCAAGCCATAAATTTGGGTCATCAACAAGGAGACCAGCCAGACACACAGCTTACAGGCTAGAAGGAGCCACCTCCAGCCCAATAGCCCAACTCAGGGAGCTCTGACCTAATTGAAGCTGAGTCTAAATGATTCCTTCGAGGCTCAGCAAACTGGGTTTTCAAGGGTTCTTTGGTTCCATGAAGCTAATTTACATGTTATCTGGTGCCATGGCAAAGACTGTGTCCTGGAGTGGACAGAAAAAAGGCTGTGCTGAGTGATGAATGAGACTAAACAGTGTTCTCATGCTTGGTGATTTTGATAAGGACATACTACATAAGAGTTAAGAGCATTATAATTCCCTTTATCACCATATAAACATGTCACTTATCCGGAAAGCATACAATTTATTTGTACGTGGGAATGTAATTTAAAAATTTTCTGAAAACCAGATTGAATCTTGGGAAGCAATTTTCAAGTAAACAAAAACATGCCATGTTAATAAGCACTGTATTCCCCCCCGCCCCCCAACATAATGTGTATGTACACATTTCCTCAAAGTCAGACTATTGCGGGGGGGGGGGGGGATTGAAACAGAACCAAACTACTTGGAATTGTGATCAAAAACTAAAACCAAAACAACCCCCAGAATATTTACCTTCATAGAGAGGCAGACCAGATGGAGTGTGTAAGTGGGCTGCATTTCTGGATGGGAGACTGTGGGTGCACAAAGCCCACCCGAGGTATGAGGAGGGGCCTCAGTGTAGGGAGAGGAGTGGGGCTCACTGGGGAGAAGTCTCAAGACTAGCCACTCTGTGGTCACACTTAGCTCCTCTCATTTTCTCAGCCTTTCTATAGTTTGGCCTTTGCAAAGGGCTTCCTCATACATCATTTTGTGCAATTCTCAGAACTGAGCTGAGTTAGAGCTATGTCAACCTCTGAGAAGAAAATGGAAGCTCAACAAAGTGAAGAGGCCAGGAAGGACCCACAGGAAGGATCAGGACTCACAACAGCTCACCAAAGGCGAAGGTGAGCACCGCAGCTGCCTACTGGGAGGTTTCAGAGGCTCCAGGAAAGGCTGCTGGTTCTGAAGAACCACCACATCTTGCCATTCCTAATGCCCAAATTCCACTCCTAGGGATTCAATCCTTTAGTTAGGTTTTGTCCTAGTTTAAAAGTTGTTATCCCCAGGAAAAGACACACTGATTTAGCTGTTCTCGGTATGAATGCAGTGTTAAATAGCGTGTGTACGTGTGCATGCGCATGCGCATGGTGGGAGTATCAGGAGAGGGTAAAAAAGTGGAAGAGGACAAAGTGGGGGAACCTCAAGCACTCGGATCTGGGGGATGGGGTGAAGGAACCATCAAGGTGAAGACACAGGCTAGGACCAAGGTGCTCATTTAGGTATTAATGACCAGAAACTCTGTATCACATCACAGTCACGGAGACGCAACATTCAGCCCCGTGATCTCACAAGTGGAAGATAAAAGCATAGCCATCTTTGGGAACAAAAAAGGAGAAAAAAAATGGGGAAGATTTTCTATCGTGAACTTGTGAGCTAGATAATTACCATTAATAGCCACTAATTGGTTGTGGCTGATGACTCACTTAATAACATTCTGAAGCCTATCCTGACAGTACCGGGAAAGGCAGGTTAACAAAGGCATCTCTGCAGAAGGAAGAGCCTGGTTGCTCAGTGCACCCAAGACTCTTTTCACCTTTCATTAGGCTGAACTACAAATGGTTTGATGGCTGGGCTCCCTAGTGGGACTTGTTCTCCCACAAACCATCAGGAGGCTGCTCTAGGCAAATCCCTGTCATGTACCCAGATCTGCTGGGGACTAACCTTAACAGAGGATCTGCAAATGTAAGGGAAATCACCACCACCATCCACACAGATGCACCCCGGGGGGACAGGAAGCACACTGTGCTAGTACTGGAAAGAAGGGACTCTGTCATGGTGTCTCCAAGAGCCTACTACCAATCAGAGAGCCGACCCTTAGGAAACCTTGGGTGAAGTAAACCATATTGTCCCATATAACAATGGTAGAACCAACTTGTGCCTGAGAATACTGATTCTCAGTGGCTTCTACAAACGTTTGAGAGAATTTGTGGGAGAAAGACCTGAAGCCCTGAACCCTGAACACTTAATGAAAGGATCATGCTGGTTCAGGCTCACTCTTCAGATAGCCCATCCAGCTCTGTCACTGACAAAGGTCTGAACTGTCACACTCTCTTGTCCCCCTGATGTCAGCCTAACAGGTGAGCTTTAGGTCAGCTTGAACCAGTGGCCATTGATGGTTCCTTTGTTTGCCAGTTTGCCCAAACCCTTTCTAACAAGACAGTTGCCATTTTCCATCCATATCACTTCTTGGGGTAAACATCCTGGGAAGCACAGTGTTAGAACATTGGTGGGTTCCGTGTTGCAGCTTGGGCCCAGGATGTGGCTGGATTACCTTGGCATACTCAAACATCCGGAGGTCGGTGTACATGTCCAGCGCGAGGTTCTCGTGTCCACTCCTCTTATACAGTTTGGCAGCTTCATGGAACTTCCCCTGGTAGGAAAACACATCTGCCAGAAACAGGTCATTGTTGGTCTCTCCCCGCTTCTTCCTCTCCTGGAAAAATTAGAAGCACAGGAAATAGCCTCTGCAGCCATGGCAGGAAGCAGCCTTTACAAAGGTTAGATGTTGCTATTTCAAGTTAAGCCCCTGGGCCTTTCTGCTGCAATCTCCATTTGGCTCCTGGGCTGTTGTGTCTCTCACCTAGGTTTCTGGTGGGAATGCCTGACAACAAAAGCAGATTTTTTTCCCCAGATGAGTAAAGATCAAAAGAAATGCAAACTTTTGTTTGTTTAATGGAAATTCCTCAGGGCTGCTTTCTTGTATATTCTTCCAAGGAAACAACTATATAGTTAGGATTGTGTGAATTTTTCGTAAGATTTAGTTATTTTAGAGAGCAAGAGCGTGCATGCATGCAAGTGGGGAGGGGCGGGGAGAGAGAGAGAAAGAGAATCTCAAGCAGACTCCCCGCTAAGCAGGGAGCCAGACGCAGGGCTCTATCTCACTGTCCATGAGATCATGACCTGAGCTGAAATCAGAAGTTGGGTCCTTAACCAACTGAGCCACCCAGGTGCCCTTACATGGTATGCATTATCCACTTGTTGGTGGCCCCTAAGCTCCCAAGATCTCTCATGTCCCCAGGCCTGGTTTAGCCGAGCTGTGACCCATGATAATGCAGACAAGCAAAAGCTTAGGGTCTCTTCCCAAGGAGACTAACAAAACAGGATAATGAGTCTTCATGCGTCCCTGTCTCTAAAGAGGAGGTGAGTCACATGCTGAGCATCCACTAGGTGCTGGGTATGTACCTCCCACAAGGACCCAAGTGTGAGTGGTACCACCCAAGTGTCACACTGAAAGAAGCTGAGATTCAGAAGAGAAGCAGGTGAGTGAGGATCATACAGAGCCGGCATTTGGATTCAGTCTGTCTGACTCTAGATGCTCTTTGTACCACATACCACCACCTGTGGAAACAAGTGACAGTCCCCAACAACATACCTGCATGCACATACACACAGATGAGCTGCACTGAAGGTGAAGAGAAGGAACTGGCATACTCTTTCCTTCCATGTTAGGGAACATTCATTAGTCTACAGCTCAAGTATTTGTAAACACTCAATAGCACCCAATCTCTCATCCCCAGCAGTTTCCTTTTGCTTGTTTTCTAGCAAGTGTATCACAGTGGAGGAAGATGAGACATTGAATCAAACTCCCAGACAAGCTGGTGAAGTTTTAACAGCTGGAGGCAACATGCTTTCCCACTGACAGAAATAATTTTTTAAAAACTCAAAAAATCCCAAAAAAGCAGTAACACCCCCCCCCATAGTTTAGATTAATCAGTCAAAACCACCTAATTCCTAATTACAGGGAGTGAATCAAAATCTTGCAGCGAGATTAAAAAAACAGGTTTCACTAGGCATGGAATTTAGGCGTAGGCCACAGAATACCACCATGATCAGTAGAAACGATTTACATATATTCAATATGTATGTAGCCATATGGGCAGATTCTCTTCCTCCTGCTATCAGTATAGTTACATCTCCCCTACCCCAAAGGAGCCTAGCCAGGAACCTTGGTTCTCTGGAATAATGCCAAATGCCCAGAAGCTACCAAGGCCTCAGCACAGCCAAAATGGATTATCACTTGAAAGCAATTTGCTCTTTTTCAAAAGACAATTCTTACAAGTTTGAGCAACTACCTAGCTAATAGCACACCAGAAGAACTAGTAAGACAGGACCTCAGTTAAGACATGATAAATGGTGAGCGGTGGTCTTCACAGAGGTCAGTTACTTTTACATAGAGAACATGTTCCATGGCTTCAGGTTAAACCCTAAAACCAGACCAGTCAATTCCCAAATGCCAGCCCCTGAGAGTAAGCAGTGCTGGGCATTACCAGTAGACGGCTCTTCACACATGCATGTAAGTAAGCAACGGAAGTTACAGATGCTCCCTATGGCAGTACTGGGGAGAGGGCAGGTGGGGAGGGTGTGCATCAGAAGCAAATTCTTAGATAGCAATATGGCCTCAAGTAAAGATAGCCTGAGCTTGGGAATTAGACAGAACTGGCCTTGAGTTCCAACCAAGCTTTTGCCTATGGACCCTTGGGGATGCGACATAGCCTTTCTAAGCCTTAATTTCATTATGTATCAAATAGGAATAAGACAGTATTTGTGCTCCATTAAGTCAGTGTGAGGATTTAAAATACAGCTGACCCTTGCACAACGTGAGTTTTAGGGGCACTGACCCCCCCACAGTTGAAAATCGAGGCATAACTTTGGGCTCCCCCAAATTTAACTACTAATAGCTTGCTGTTGAATAGAAGACTTACTGATAACATAACAAGTTGATTAACACAGATTTTATGTGTTGCATGTATTATATACCACATTCTTACAATAAAGTAAGCTAGAGAAAAGAAGATATGTATTTTTTAAAAGATTTTATTTTAAAGTAATCTCTACTCCCAATGTGGGGCTCAAACTTACAACCCCAACATCAAGAGTCACCTGCTCTACTGATTGAGCCAGCCAGGTGCCCCAAGAAAATATTAAGAAAATCAAATAGGATGCCTGGGTGGCTCAGTCAGTTAAGCATCTGCCTTCGGCTCAGGTCATGATCCCAGGGTCCTGGGATGGAGCCCCATAACGGGCTCCCTGCTCTGCGGGCGGGGGCGGTTGCTTCTCCCTCTCCCTCTGCCTGCTGCTCTCCCTCCTTGTGTGCTCTCTCTCTGTGTGTGTGTGTCAAATAAATAAATAAAATCTTTAAAAAGAAAAGAAAATCATATAGAAGAGAAAATACATTTACAGTACTGCTATATTTATCAAAAACAATCCACGAATAGGTGGACATATGCAGTTCAAACCCACGTTGTTCCAGGGTTAACTGCAGTGTACGCACTGATCATGCATGGGACAGAGAGCAGGCACTCAACAAGTGGCGACTGTTACTCAGCTGAGCAGTCTGTGAGCTCCTGCAGGCCTCTCTTCCACTCACCTCTGCCCACGAGACTCAGTACAAGGCTTGGCCCAGGACAGGTGTTTATTATTCTGAACTGAATTACAGGGACAAGACATTTGCTGATTTCCTCCCTGATTCCATATGGGAATTCAAATGTATCTCACATTCCCTTAGCCTCACAATAAATCTGTTCAGGAGAAAAAATATGTACGCCTTTTTACAGACAGTCACAGGAATTAAGAGTATTGTCTACAGTTACCCAGCAAATGGTGCTCACAGAACCAGCCTCTTTAGCCCACCCCAGTCCACATGCGCCCTCCCCAGGTCCCATTGCCGTGGGTGGGGAGCAGATCATGTGCATTTGCAAAATGCTTCCTACACTGGCATATTGTTAGATGGTAACCACCTAAAAACCACTGCAGGGGTGAAAACCAGTTGCTGAGAACCTATTTAGTCCTCTCAGCAACTCTGGGAAATCGACCCATTTTACAGAAAACAAAACTCGGAGAGATTAGGTATCCACCAGCCTCGCCTGCCCCACTACCAAGTGACAAACTGCACTCCTTGCTTCCATGTGCTATCTCCCTGCCCCACAGCATTCTGTACCCCCAGAGCAAGGCTGTGGCCAAATGCCCAGACTCCAGTGGGCCCTAGTTATGTGTCTTTAAGGCTCTCATCTGCTAGAAGAGCTCCCTATAAGCCACTGATAGTAAGTCTGCGATTTCTTGAGAAGGAACAACATTTTGTCTTTTACCTCAATGCTGTTGATGAGCTCTAAATATCGGAGGTCTTGTACTCTGGTGAAGGCCTACATGGGAAGAAATAAAAGAATGAAATCAGCTGCTTTCTGGGCTTCAAAAGTAGGTGATTGGCTGGGGGTGGGAAGTCGAGCTTTAGAAAGTGAGCCATAAAGAGGGAAAAGAAGCAAGCATTGATTAATCGCCATGTGTTCAGGAGGGTTATACCACCCAGTGAGGCACGGCTTTATCCCTGGGATTAGTCCACACAAAGAACAGCAAAGAAGTCCTGGTTGCATCAATCACTTTGGGATTAGGTAAAACAAAACTATGATACTGCAGTCTGTGATGTGGCCTGCTTGGAGCACTCTCTATGCAAAAGAGAAGAACAGGGCTGTCTGATGCTCTGAGGCAGTGTCATCAGAGTGGGAGTGGGGAAGATGTACTGACTGAGCAGAGGCGGCTATACATCTTGGTGACTGGGACGGAAAGCAGGAGACAGCGATGCTTACCAACAGTGCATAAATACAAGGCAACCAGAGCCCACAGTACCAGCACAGAGGAAGAGGAGGAGGGGAAAGCTGAGAAGGAGTAAAGATGGTTTCTGGATGGGAGGGGGAGGTTAGGGAATAAATCACTCCACGTCCCTGGAAGGCAAACTCTTACGTAAATCTTAAAAGTGTGGCTCTTGCCTTGGACTCACAGTAAAGCTAAAGACTTTAACCCATGGGCTGCTAGAAGTTTCTAGGCAGCCTTTCTCAGGAAGATTGGTGTTAGTTAAGTCTCCTTTGATGCTTTCTAACTCTGCAAGGGGTTTAGAGGAACATAACCCACCATGTCAGGCTGATCTTCATGTGGCTTTGCTGTCAATGTTTCTACCCAGGTGTGCTGCTTTACAATGTCCTATTTGAAATGGGCTGGCACACGCCTAGAGGAAGCAGCAGGTCTAGGAGTCCCTGAATATGAAATGTTGAAGAACCACCCTGGTCACTTGCAGTCTACTTTGCTGCATGACATCCCCCATCCCCAAAAGACTTGAGGAAATGAGCAGGTCATCTGGCCTCCGGCTACCTCACAGACGACCCAATGTGACTTCATCCTGCAGGGCAGCCATCCTGTCAGGGACTGGGGATCCAGAGGTGAATACGACCTGTCCCCCGCCCCATTCAGGGGTCCATGTTCTCAAAGGGGAGGCAGGTAGACTAAACAGATCATTGAATCTCTGTGAGCTAAGAGTATGAACTAGATACCCCGAAGAACACCAATTCACTCTCTGAGCACAGGTAGTGGCAGAGGCCAGATTAAGAAGAGCATCACAGAGTAGGAACCGACAAATGGGTATTTCTGAAGAGGAATTTCTGAAAGGGTAAGGTAGGCATCACATGAGCAAAGGAAGGCCAAGAGTACTTGTGTTCCCTGATGGAGGTCTTATAAGCTATCTTCTAGATTTGGGCTTCCTGAAAGCAAAAGGAAAGGGGAAACCTGGAATATCTGGCAGAGGGGCAGAGAGGAAAGGAGCATTCCAGGTGTCATTCCTAGCTCTGAGATTTTCCAGCTGAGGACCCCTGAACCTATTTCTTCCCTGTCTCTAGGCTCCCGATGTCTGCCTTATGGAAAGGGGCAAACGAGCTATGCCTCCTCCAAGTTCTAGTTCTGCTCTGCTAGGATTCTAGGATTTGACACTTGGAGAAATCTGTTTCTGAGTTCCTTCGACCCTCACACATTCTGCAGAGTCAGGGGTGCCCTGGTCAGCGTGGTCAGAGTCACGAGGCCCATGAATAACCTCAGCAGAGGGAAGTGTGGGAACAGGGAAGCATCTGCAGTTCTGCTCGCCACAGCCGTCCTGGGCACTAAGCAGCGCTCCCCTGCCATCTAGTGGGAACACCAGTTTATTGTTGGAACCACTCTACCTTCCGTGTGCCTGAGTGACTTGGCAAAGCAGAAAAAGAAAGGCTGGGGATTTGGAATTTGGATAAAATAATCAAGCTCTCGTCTATGGTCAAAATCTTGTGGCTTTAACACAATAATTTCTATTCTCAGGGAGTGTTTGGGGAATACATGCTGGGAATTAGAGTTAAGCAAATGAAGGGTTATTCCAGTTTTGTTTTGATCCATTCAAACATTTGCTGAGTACTCAACCCCAAGCTGGCTGAAATAAGCTCAGATAGGTGTTTAGTTCTTGGGTGTGAGGAGATGACAGTCTCTAAGGAAGACTTTAAATTTCATTCCAGGCTGAAAACAAATAAAACATAGTCAAGGAATACTTTGTTATTCTTCATTCCTCCTGGCATTTTGGTGGGGGAGGGGGCAGGCGAGGGAAGCTCCCTCCCTAGAATGCTTCCTCCCACCTCTGAATTCTTACAGCCCTCCTCTATGACCAGTTTTCTGATGCGCAGTTAACATAAGAATATAATTAAGTAACAGCAATTTTACTTGTTTTAATAACAGCTAGCATATGTATAACCGTTGCTAGTTCTGGAAGCCCTTTTACAATGTGGTAGTTAAGCTTAATGACCCTGTGTCAGGAAGACAGGGCAGTATTTTCACCATCCCCACTGCAGACGTGGGAGGATGGAGTCTATAAGAGAAGTGGCTGGCATGGAGTCGTCCAGTCTATATACAGAAGAGCTGGTATCTGGCCTTGGTTTCTCTCTCATGCCTAAAGTCTTGACCTAGCATAGGGTGGGCATCACACACCCCTGCAATTCCTTCCCTGCACGCTCAGTAATATAAGCAAAAGAGTCTATGATCAACTGTCTCTGGGAGATAAAGAGAGAAGGGAGAAATAGGGGAAAGAGAGTTGAAGGCCATTCCTTTCCTCCACCTCAGGTTCTAGATGAAAACCCAACTAAGAGCTGGGCTTTTCCTGATGTGTGGCAAGGGGTCCAATGTTGTCAGCCAGTTTCTGTAGTTTTAATATACTGGCCAGGAAATGACACCATGATGAAGCCCTGAAGACACTGCTGTCAGAATCAGAGAGCTCGACCATCTCTTTGATCGTACCTAGCAGGGTACAAAGAAACACAGTGCTGTGTAATAAATGGCTAATACCAGTAAGTGCTCATACCAATAATAAAAGCTACCCTTTATTGCATCCCTATTATGTGCCATGCTTTCAGCTAGGTCCTCTACCTAATGACAGCTAATAAGGGTGACAGCTAGAATCTATCAGATGTTTCTCCTGTATCAGGCTTTACAGACATTACCACATTAGACCCTTACAACTTTGTAAGGATGGGGTCAATCATCATTCTAATTTTATAAATGAGCAACCCTGGAAATGAGTTATTGGCCCAGACTCAGGAGGTAGCTGAGCTGACATCTGAACCCAGGCCAGTCTATCCCCAGAGCTCACTACACCACGTGTCTGCCTCTTCTTATGTCACCTGGAGTCCCTTTTGCCTCCTCAAGGGACCCTCCGAGGGTCAGATTCCAGCTCAGGCTGACTAGATGCTTACCTTCTTTGCTGTTTCAAACTCTAATCCTTCTAAAGCTTCCATAGCCAACTCACGCCAGTCAGTGTCTGTCACTCCCAAGCAAGCAATCTGGTAGGCTTCTTTGAACATTTTCCTATCCAGGTACTGGTACATCGGAGCAGACTGCAGGATTTCATCAAAAGGAAAGAATTGTTTTCAGAGCAATGGAAAGAAACAGATTCACGCAAAGCCTGACTCCAGATGTGTGTCACTGACTCAATTATAAATGCCCACAGAGAAGCACCATAAAGATTAATCAGTGCTCTTCTCACGCCACACACACCATGTGCCTTCCAGTCACAACCCCCTTTCATAACCAAAACGTAGCGTTCAGCAGCACAAACTTTCTATCTGTCCTTCAGTCTACCACCAGCTTTCCCCACCTCCAGGTCTGCTTTACCACAAGATACCACCCGTTTCTAGAATGCCCTTGCTCCCCCTCACCCTCTGGGAAATACCTATTGGGCTCTGAAGGCCCTGTTAAAATGTCACTTCCTCTGGAAAGTCTTCACTGATCCTCAAGGAAAGGAGTCTGAGTTTCTCTGCCTTTTATCCAGATCTCAGTTGTGCTCTAATTAAAGCCCGTCTCCCCAAGTATGGGAACAACCTGAGGGTAGTGGTGGGGTTGTACTAACCTCCCCCAGCAGGCTCTCAGTCTAAGTTTGCTGGAGGAAGGAACAACCTTACTTTGCTGGAGGAAGGAAGGGATTTAAGGATGGCCTCTTAGAAAGGGCTGAGAAACCATCTTACCCAAGAAACCCAAGTGATTTGCTCCAGGTTACCCAGAAAGGCACACCTGTCTGAGTTCCCTGGAGCTGGGAACCTTCTTGCCGTCCCTCCTTCCAGATGGGGCTGCCTCACTGTGATACCTGTGAATGGTTCCTAATAACTTCTCTTCTTAGGTTCATACACTCCTTTTGGATCTGTCCCAACAGGTCTGTGTTGCAGGTTATCAGTCCCTGATTATAGTCTGAGGACATAGAAGTGGCACAGGGAAGACCTGGGCTGGAGCCTGGAGTCAGCTGACTCTGGGTTTTGAGCACTTTCCTGGCACTTGGGTATGGGGTATGTGTATGTGCGCATACATGAGAACAAGTCTGATCTGGGTCTGGCATCTTGAATAACCCAAGGCCCTACCCTTGTTTTAGGCCAGTATGCTGAAGGGAACTGAATCTCTCCCAGACAGTAGAGATCAATCAACCAGTACCTCATGCTAATGGTTCCCAAATGTGAAGCTGGGAGTGCTATTTTCTCCATTTGGGGCCTTTATCTTTGAACTTTCCTGTCTCATTTTTTTTTTTTTTTTAATTTGACAGAGAGAGATCGCAAGTAGGCAGAGAGGCAGGCAGAGAGAGTGAGAGGGAAGCAGGCTCCCCGCTGAGCAGAGAGCCCGACGCGGGACTCGATCCCAGGACCCTGAGACCACGACCCGAGCCGAAGGCAGCGGCCTAAACCACCGAGCCACCCAGGCGCCCCTCCTGTCTCATTTCTTAGCTTTTGAGTTGAAGGATTTCTTCTTCTTCCTTAGGCCATTCTGCCCTCTTACAGCAAGATGTGGCTGCTTCGGAGTGCTCATCTTTTCTCCCACACCATTCCACCTACCCTTCCTTCATTTAGTGGGATAGCAGGGTATGGACAGGGAAAAAGCTGACCAGGCCTAAACTCAGCCACATCCTAGCTGTGTACTTTTTTTTTGGGTAAACTGATTAACTTCTGTTTAAATGCCCTGACCGGCTCGCAGGATACCTGAGGCAAACAAGAGACATGCTCAGTACCTCCACTGTATTTTCTCAGCACCAACTCCTTGCCATCTCCCCAACTCTCCAAGACTTGTTCCTACCCCCAACTTTCCCTCTGTTTGAAACAACCTCCCTGCTCCTCTCTGCCTTCCCAGACCTTTCAGGGCTCAGATCAAGTGTCACCATCTCCTGGAAGCTTTCTCAAACTCCCCACGCACAATGAGCTTTCCTTTCTGAACTCTTTTAGTGAGCACCCTCAGTTCCAATTTAGTTCTGTTTTGTAGTGTTTACTGCTTCACAATGGCTAATAACAGTAGGAATTGGGCCAGACAAAACCTGAAAGATAGGTTTATTTAACTGCATAGAAAAGAAGTAAGTGCCCAAAGAGTGAAAGGAGTTGCTCAAGATCACAGCTGGTTCAGGCGGCAGAGTCAGAACTCAAAGCCAGTGCTCTTTTCCCTAAACTGCACAACTTCTTGCCATGCTGAATGCCCTGTGAGGCTGGAACAGGGACTTGGACAAGCACATCAGAATCGAGGATATGATGAATGGTTAACATTTGGGCTTGCTTGGGAGGCACAATCTGAGAGTGGGAGTTTTAAAAATATCCTAACTGAACAAATGCCCTCTGAGTTCTACTTTATCTCACTGTTGCATTCCAAGCATGAAGTCACCAACCGCCCGAGAAGCCTGACTAGGGCTTGCCGCCCTACTTGGCAGCTCTGACAAACCAGTTCTTGCACAAGATGATGTAAATTTCGAAAGGAAACCGAAATCCCCAGAGTGGTTCTGATGCTTTCTCCCTCCTCTCTAAGCCAAAACCACAGGATGGCTGGAGGCAGAGGCAACAGATAAATAGCCTTTGTCTTAGGCTGCCTCTCCTAACCCTTGGCAGTTCTGACCCTGCTGCATCAGCAGGATGGGCTTGGTGAAGCCATGGGTGGGGGGGTGGGGGGGCTGGACGGGGACTCTGGCTTCTGAATTGTAAGGGCTTGGCAGAGGAAGCCCCAGGCCGCCCCTCTGGCTCCTCTTGGCCTGCCAAAGTCAGGGAGCAGCAAACTGCATTTATCTTTGAGGTCAGGATGGCAGTCTTGGGAGAAAAACTTTTAATCAGCATAGCCTGTTTGGCATGATTAAGGAAGACTGGATTTCTGGTGGATGTGGTGCATGGGTTTGGGATGGGGAGCAGATGAGGACTACAAGGAAACAGTCCAGCAGGAGCTGTTCTTGCCCCTCCTCCTGCTGCCACTTCCACCCACCTCTCTCCCTTCTTTCTTTCTGTTTCTTTTTCCTCAAGTCTGAATTCCACTAACATTTATTGAATAACTGCTCTGTGTCAGGCGCTAATAATTTCTTCACAATGAATAACCAGTACCATCAGCTTAGAGGAAGAAGCGGACCCCAGCCCCAGCCTTTACAAGAAGCCAACTCAGGCTTTCAATGACTATGAAGGTGGGGAGATCCTGGCTGGGCTGAGGACAGAGGATCTCACTGTCCTCCCAGCCCTTCAAACCTTCTCTGAAGCCCCTCAATAAAATGATTCGATGTCCTCCACCCACTCCCAGAAAAATGTAGCTGAAGGGCAATCTAGAAATGTGTCTAAAAATCTCTCAAATGTACATGACCTTTTACCCAAAAATTTCACTTCAAGGAATTCACACCAAGAAGCTAAGGTGGGCTAGGTACAAAGACTTGGCAAGAAAGATGCTATCTATAATAGCAATAAAGCAGTAAGTAGCGAAAATGTCCAACGAAAGGTATTGGTTGAGTAAGCTGTGGAACATCTATGTGATAAGATAAAAAGCAGTCATTAAAAATAATGTGGAGGTGGGGACAGCATGGAGGTGGGTGTGGTTATAATAAAAGGGCAACCCAACATCAGAGATCTCATGAGTTGGTGGCGGTAGTGACATGAACCTATGCAGGTAAAACATTTGTTCTGTAGTTTTGCAAACTGTTAGTAACGGGGAAGCTGGGCAAGTTGTACAAATTATCTCTGTATAATTTCTTACAACTATAGGTCAATCTACAGTCATCTTAGTATTTTTAAAATGCTAGAAGTACACTTATTGACGTGGAGTCATGCTTCCAGTAGATTGCCGAGAGAAAAAGCCACGCTGCTAGTTGACTGCCAATAATTCATACAAAGTGATGGGTCCGCAATATGTAAATGTTAGGTGAAATTGGAAGATGGCAATAAAGGACAGTGATTAAAAATCTCTCTTGTTTGTGGTCCACATTCAGTAAAGGAAGTACAGTAAACCAGGTTTCATTTATAGGAGCAATATTTATAGACAGGAATCACAAAATAATATTTACAGTAGATTCCACTTTTGTTTAAAACGTTCATATAAAATAATTGTGTACTTGTAATTGTATATTCTGTATATATTACATATACATACAGAAAAGGCCTGGGTGGGTATGTTCTAAATGTTTAAGACCGATTCCCTCTTGAGGTTGGGCTTCTGAGGGCTAAGCGTCTCCTTCGTGCTTGTCTCCACTTTATGGCAGTTCCACAGTGAGTATGATTCACTTGGGGAGCAGACAGGCAGCTGGGACAGCTGGGATTAGGCCAGCCCTGAGTTGGGTTGCCAATCTCTGCCCTCCCGTTTGTGGCTCCAGGCCCCCAATACTGTTCTGGCCTCCTACTTGAGGTACTTGTGGTTCCTAAGACCTCAGGCCCCTTCCCCATCCCACCCATATCCTCTTTCTCTCACACACACCACCCCCGCTCCTGCACCCGTACATACACCCAGCCATACTCCCTGCTTTGCTGGCTTACTCCACGCTGCCCCATGCACAGCTCTCAGTGAAACATACTCTGAAGACAGACACCCCTGAATACCCTCCCTGTCCCAACCAGGAAAGGGGGATCAGAAAGAAATGGAGGCTCAGTGAGGTAGAGCTGTTTGCCCAAAGACACACAGGTTGTATAGGGTGGACACAGGGTTTCAGGTTCTAGTCCAGAGTACCTTCCATGACATCATAGCTGCAATTCACCTCTCTTCCCTCTCCCCTCACCATCCAGCCCCCAACTCAATGCATCTGTGAGGGGCCTGGCTTTCCTGGTCTTGCCCTGCCACTCACTGCTGAGAGCTGACAAGCGCCCGGTTACCTGTGGCACCTCCACAGCCGACATGGAGAAGACATGGAGGCAGAAGATCTTGGAGCCATTGTAGCCCACCACAAAGCCCTGTAGCTTCTGCTGGTGCACGGGGAAGGTGCTGGCTTTGATGTTGAGGTAGCCTCCTCCTGAGAAGCAGAGCATGTCCTCACACTGGGTATTCCAGGCCACGCTGTTAGCATTTGGTTCCTGAGAGACAGGGATAGTGAGGACCCTGTGACAACCCCCTGACTTTCGGTACCATTCCTGCACTCAGTCAAGCACTCTTTCTAAAGCCTGAATCACACTAAATCGCTAACAATGGGGGGGGGGGGGGGAGGTGGGAATCAAGGAAATGGGAACTAGAAGAAAAGGATAGAAGCACAGGGGCAAAATCCTCTATGCACTTGTTTATGTTAGAAATGTTTTTAATAAGCATTAGTTTAAAAAAAATTATTATCCCAAATATTAATTAATACCTAGTGAGAAAATGAGGGTATAACAACTATGTATAGAAGATTTAAAGGGATATGTTCCAAAAAATTAACAGTGATTGTTTAGGGGTGGGTGGAATTGTGGATGCTTTTTATTTTTTAGGGTTTTTGTTTGCCTGAAATTTCTTTTGGTCATGAACATCTGTTTTTTTTATAATAAGAAAAAAAGTGTTATTTTTATATTAGAAAATAATGCATTATCTCTGCATTTGAAATTCTCACACTGTAGAAATACAGTCACCCTGGGAGGCACTCCCTTCCCCCTACCTTCTTTCAAAGTTTTCTGCTTAGCTCTGGAACCCCAGGGACCAGCAGATGTTCATACCTTTCTGCCTAGAATCTTTTACAATGTCTGAATCTTTTATAATGAGCCTGGATTGCTTTTATAATGAGAAAAAACAATATAGCTGTTTTCATTTGCAGCGGGCAGGAGCAGCAGAGAGAAGAAAAAGACAGCTGGGAATGTTTATGTCTCCTGGCAAAGTCTTGAGAATTACCTTCCCTAGCCTATGACAGAACACTCAGTGGGGATTGGGAAGGGGAAGGACACAGGCCCTTCCATTCTTATATGGTTCTAGGCTCAGGCACAGATTCACAACTGGAGGCCTGCTAGCCTACCTACAGGAGGTGGCTTTGAGGCTACAAAGAGAAGGCTGTTTTGTACCAGGCACTGAGCTAGGTACTGTGGTACATTATTCAGTCCTATAGCATTCTGTGAGGGGGCATTTACTAGTTCCATTTCAGAAGTGAGGAAAAATTTAGGCTCAGAGAACTGTACTGACTTGCTGGGTATCACACAGTAAGTGGTAAGGGCAGAACTGGAGCCCAGGTCTGTCTAAAGACAAAACCTGTGCTCGTTTCCCCCTTAACCCCTCTGTCCTGACAGAGATGTAAGCAAGCTGTTATTTACTAGAGTTAGCTTAGGCTAGCATTAGCCAAGTAGCCCCTTCCAACTGATTGAGGCAGCTCCCTACACTCCAGCATCCTCTGCCCTGCTAATTCTGTTCCCAAGGACAAAGAGGAGCCCTGAGAAGGGCATCTTGATCTACCCATTAAAACTGGGAGACCTACTGTGGTTGAGGAAGCCAGACAGGGGAAGTTTCAACTTCAGTGGGGGAGCTTGCTTCAGCCAAATGGGCCCTGACCTCTTACAAAGTCCCAAAGAGGCAAAGAATGGCACTGAGTATGGCAGAAAGCCATCCAGGAGCTGGGCATAAAGCCTTTGGGCTCTCTTCTCCAGTGACACACTTCTACCAGACATAGGACCAAACAGTGTGTAAACAATGCTTATCTCCTAAAACAGTTCACATTCTGTTGGCTCTGAGAGCATCCTTGTGAAACAACTAGAAGAGAGGGCTTCCCCTCATCCTTTCCTTTCAGATGACAAAACTGGTCCTATTTCTTTACTGTGTCTTGGGTCACTTACAGACACAGGCAGACCTCCAACTGGCAAGAAGCACTTTTGCAAAAGAATCATCCTCACGCTAACCAATACACTGACAGCCTATCGAGTGCCCCACTTAGATTTCTTTCTGTTCACGGAAAGAAAGGTGTTACTTGCCCACCTTACCTATGAGGAAAGCAAAGTTCAAAAAGGCTTACCCAGCTCCTGCAGCTCATGTGTGGGAGGAGTAGGCTGTGCCCTGGGACCTCTTGGGCTCTGTGCCCCTGTTCAAAGCCTACGCTCCTACACATCACTGCTCCTCCCAGAGACCTGCCTGGGAACCAGAGGGTGAGTGCCTCCTGCAGGGACTGGGAAATAGAGGAGGCATCAAAGGACTACGTCCTAGAAAACTCTCTAGGATTTCACCTGAAAAAGCAGCTCCTTGGTGTGGATGTCATACACCAGGCATGTGTCATTTTCATCCACCACAGCCAGCTTGTTACGGGAAGCACTCATGTCCAAGCAGCGCACGGCTGTGGCCTGCTTCAGCAGGACAATGGCAAAGAGATTGTCCACAAAGATCTTCAGGATCTGGTGAAATTTCAGAGAAAAAAAAAGTGTGAGTCACCATGGCAACAAGACCCTGGAACTGTGCCAGGCTGTTGGAATCCCATGTGTTCTATAAGAACAACTCCCACTAACTTCAACAGAGGCTCCATGCAGAGAAAAGGACTTATCGAAAGAACGGGAGCAGGGGCTTATCCTTAGGAGACCAGAAATGTGGTTCATCAGAGGTTGCCAAAGTAACGATTGGCCCAAGATGTGACAAATTCACTTGAATGTCTGCTTGACTGGGGATTTGTTACCAACATTACCCAAGCTGTGGGATTAGGAGACACCATCTAGTGAGATACGAGTCAGAAACTAACATAAGAGGAGGCTACTTTAAACACTGACAAGACATCCAGTACAACCATAGCAAAATAATGATGATGATGAGAAGGATGATGATAGCTATCAGTTATTGACTATTTCTGACAGCCCTCTGAAACATAAGGTATTATCCTCATTTGTAAAACCTGAGCCTCAGAGAGGCAAAGTGACCGCCCAGGGTCACACAGCTAGTGAGTAGCTAAGCACTAACATGACTGCAGGTCAACCTGTCCCCAAAGTCCATGTTCTCAAGCCTCATACTGGAAGTGACAGCAGACAATGAGAAAGATACAGACTTTCCATCCCTTTGGTATTGCTATCCTGCAGCCCCCATTAATTTCATACTCCATGACTTCTGTCCCCAGGAAAGGCCCGATAAGCTTTAGCCATAAGCCATCTGCTAGACAGCTTGGCTCTCAGGCTAATACAGTTATATTTTCACTTTCATATTTCCATGTAGCCCACTTAGAACTTTTCTTATTTTGAGCAAAGAACTCACACACAAATCTGTTTAACTTTGTATAACCTAGATTTTTCACATCTATATAAGCAAAGGGCCCATCTTTCTTAAAACACCTAGTAATAGCCTGAAGACCAGCACCCTCTAGAACACAAGCTAGAACACACTGCCTTAATCCATTCATTGCCCTAACAGGGATGTGACCTAAGAATAAGCTCTGCCTTCCTCCCTAGCAAGCCACTGAAACTGTATCTCTAAAAAACATCCCATCTTCTGGGTGCCCTTAAACTCACTGATCCACACTATAGGCAGCCCAAAAGCCACAGTGCCAACCCTGCCAGAATGCAGCATGCTCTAAGTCTAAAGGCCACTGCATCTTCGGCTTGAAGCTGTCCTCAAAAAATAAAACTCTGGGCTGCCCTCCAATGTGCCTACGGTGAATGTGGGGTAGGAAGCTCTTTTCCTGTACCCGGAAAACCACCTTGGGGTCATAATGAGTCTGGTCCCTATATCTGTATACAGATAATCAGCCTGATGGGAGACATATGGGAGCACTCACCTGTCCATTCTTCAGGCCTACTAACAGACCTTCCCTTCCTGGAGGGCCACCAATCACCTTGATGTAGCGAATGAGAGACTCCATCTGCCACTCCCGCTCCTTCACTCCACTGAAGGATAAGCACTGTAGCCGTTTCTCCTAGAAAGCAAACCTAGCTCTGCATGGATATTCAATAGGGTAAGTGTTCCCAGGCCTGCCAAGGAGGTCTTCCTGCATGTGAGGGATGAAAAATACCTACACATTCATTGTCTATTGAATCCCATCTAGCCCCATGATTGGCATTGTTCATTAATCCTTCACATAAGCCCTCACCACAGAGCACAGCTCAGCTTCACATCTTCCGTGCAGATCTCTGGGAAGCCACAGAGGCAGCATCCAAAAGCACACTTTTTTGTCACATCTGTAATTTGTGGTACCTCTAAACTGCTTGAGTTCTAGACTTTCAGGGAGATTTTAATTGTATTTTACATATAATGATTTCTAAAGGATTTCTTCCACTTTATCACTTTCAATAGTCCTATTTTGTGAAACTAAATCAATCTCTTTCAAGAAAGATGCCAGGCTGGCCTTCCCACAAAGTATTTCCAAACTTCTCTTGGCATTGCCCTAGATATTTTGTAGGAAGCTCTAAGTTGAGAAATTCTTTTCTGTGAAAAAAAAATCTTTCAGAAAGTAAAACTTCTTTTACTATTTTTGAGTTATTATATATTTTTGTTGTTTAACAAGAAAGATATCATAAATTTTTAAGTGTGTATGTTCACCAAAAAAAAAAATGACCTTCGTTTCTATCAATTTATGTTTTAAGTCATTCAAACATGTATAATTATAGGATAATAAAGTGCTTTGCAATACCAAAAGTTATTCTCCAGGTATGGCCCATGACTTTCTAGTAGAGTCTAACTCTTCTAGATGTCAATACAATTAAAGCAATGAACAGCTACTGAATTTGACGGAAAGAGACTTGTTTCTTGGTGCTCAATTTTTAAAACCATGATTTGGGTAACCTACCCTTGGAGGAAACATGAAGAGGATTAAGCCCGACCCCTCCAACCTGCTGCCCACCTGGCAGAGGATGATGTGATCGGCACACACCACCAGGAGGTTGCATTCAAACTTCTTGACGATCTTCTCCTTCACCCGGTAATGCATATCTGATGAGTCTTCTGAATACAACTCATAGATGAGGATTTTCTCTGGCAGTTGGATAGCTAATCGATTTTTGTAGATGGCAATCTTCTTGACAAGCTCTTTGCATTTAATCCGAACTGTCAAAGGAAAAAAATCCAGCTCTAGCAAGAGATTATTAAGTAAGGTAGAAGGCAGAAAAATTAAAAGCTATCATTTACTTAATGTTACTGGCAATTAAAGGAGACACTCTCATCAAAAAATCTTTGCAGAGTGTCTAATATGCACAATCAGCTCTACTAAACATTGGGATCCAAAATCATATGCAATCTTTGCGGCCCAAAGCTTAAAACTGAGTATGGAAAGTAAAATTTTTAGTGCTACCTCACTTGCTGAATTTAAGTTTAAACTCCTCTGCCAGCATTAATATATTGCCCCAATGATCAGAAGTCCATCTGGATGACCACCCATGACTCTAGCTACTCCGCACCCACCACCCTTGACAATATAGAACTGCATGTAGTTTCTGGTATATACTAGGCTCTCACACTGTAACTGCAGACCAGATGGAGGAAATTGTCCCCAGAAGAGAAGCTGGGGAGCTGCCCAAGTAGCTATACCCTCACCAGCACAAGTGGAATCTCCAACCAGAGGTGCTCACAGATGAGAACAAAAGGATGCCAGCTGAATCTCTAAGACAATCCTCAATGTGTATCCCTACACACAGGCACTGGGCAGGAGGCTGTGGCTGGCACATCTGTGTATAATTACTCTTGAAATAAGTGGATCCTTAGCCCATTGAACCAGCATGGCAACTTAAGTGGATAGTGGATGAAACTGAGGTTCTGACTGACTGTGCTAGGCCTAGAACTCGAATCTTCTGACTAAACTTGTGGTTACTCACTGTCCCTGCTTACCCCTGGGGTAGGGACCCACCAGGATGCAAGTGGAGATAAAGATGAAGATGAAGATGAAGATGAAGCTGAGAAAGAAGCCCTCCAGTATATCCATACCAGAGAGGATATAGGTCCACAGAGACCCATGCAGCTCAGCCACCCTGGCTCTGAAATGCCATACATTATCCTCCCTTAGTCAGACAGTCCATGTTCCCCTTAGAATTAGCAGCTGCAAAATTATGTAAGCCTTTGCCTCCCCTACTTTTTTTTTTTGAAGAGAGGGTTTATTGCTCTCCTTAGATTCTCAAAGACATCTATATTCTCCCCTTACCCTCCAAAAAATAAAAAAAATTTAAAAATAGCAAACACCAGTGGTCCAACGTGTTTCTGAAAGATTGAGGAGGACCATTCCCTCTCATTTCACTTGCCCTATCAGTAGCCCTCTCAACCTACCCCTCCTCCCAAAGGTTGGAGGGCAGAGGGGCCATACCTGCCTTTTACCTTTCTGCTCGGTGATCAGGTGCTGCACGATGACATCAGTCATGCTATCCCTGTAAGCATACCGGTCCTTGTAGAGCCCATGGACAGTACTGAAAATAAGCTGGTAGAAGGAAATGGTGCCATCTTGGCAGCCTACCACCTGCAGGGAAAGAGAGTTGTTAATTCCTAGCTCTCTGTGGAGAGTCTACCCTCCCAGTTGCCAGGAACAAATGTCAATCATCTGACTGGCTACACATGGCTGATGTCTGTGCCTGCTCAGACAATGTCCCAACAGAATGAACTTCCCCTCCTTACCACATAGTTGGAGTCAGGTTTCACTTTACATGTCCACACCCAGGAGTTCTGCTCCCCAACAGTCCCAAGCCGCACTCCATCCTTGGTGAAAAGGGATACTTGCTTGTCTGACCCTCCCAGCAAAATGTACTCCCCTTTAGTAAAGTAGCTCAGGCAGCAGGGGTCGAAGTTCAGTGACCGATCCTTCCCAATCTGAGGAAAGAAAACACACACCAAGGGAAAAAATACTCCTGAATCCACAGTATTCACAACACAATTTACGGCTTTTCCTACCAACTTTAAAGAGGGGAGTCAAGAAGACAAGGGCAAGCTAGTCGTTACCCCATATGGGATTCCAACATGAATACAAGCTAGTCTCCTCTGGAGCACTCTACTCCATCCCTCCACATAGCTGAATCCTCCACTGCTGGGGTCGCAGCATCTCCCCCAGTCCCACTAGCTGCTCCAGGTGTATGTCTTAGCTCCTCAACCAACCCAGACCCAGAGATTGGGCTTTCTCCCATAGGTCTTTCTCCACACACAGCCCTTGCAAGGGTTCCATTGGTTCCCCTCAGCTTCTTTCTTCTTTCTTTTTTTAAAAAAGTATTTCATAAAGCCAAATATATCTAATTTTAACTGTCCTCTATTCTGAAACAACAACCATCCTACTTCTTTTTATAATAACCTTATTCAGGTATAATTCACATATCATACAATTCACCCATTTAAAGTATATAATTAATTGTGCAAACATCATCACTAATTCAGAACTAATTCTATCACCCCCAAAAAGAAATCATGTACCTATTAGCTGTAGATCCCAATTCTCCTCTCTTTCCCTCCCCCTGGCAACCACTAATATACTTTCTCTGTCTATAGATTTGCCTACTTTGAGATTTCACATAAATGGGATCACACAATTTGTGGCCTTTTGGGAACAATTCATCTATATTGTAGTGTATATCAGTACTTTATTCCTCTTCATTGCTGAATAATATTCTATTACATGGATATACCACATTTTGTTATCCATTCATCAATTAATAGCCATGCCTACTTTTTTGACTATTATCAATAATGCCACTATGGATATATGTGTACAAGTTTTTATGTGGACATATATTCATCTCTCTTGGATATATATACCTGGGAGTGGAATCACTGGATCTGCAGTAACTTTATGTATAACCTTTTTAGGAACTGCCATATTTTTTCAGTGACTGTACCATTTTATATTTGTACCAGTAGTATATGAGGGTTCCAATTTCTCCATCCAAGTGGATATGATTTTGATTTGCATTGCCCTGGTACCTAATAATGTTGAGGATCTTTTTATGTAGTTACTGGCCACATGTATATCTTGTTTGGAGAAATGTCTATTCAGATCTTTTCTCCAATTTTTAATTGGTTGTCTTTTTATTATTGAGTTGTAAGAGTTCTTTATATATTCTAGATACATGGCCCTTACCAGATACATGATTTGCAAAAATTTCTCCAATTCTGTGAGCTGTGTTTTCAGTTTTGGTATTCTTCCCTTAGTTGTGAGGGTCAAGGTCAAACTCCTGAGCTCAGCTCCCAAGAGCCTTTTCTCACCCAAAATGAACATCTTGTATTTGCAAGCAGACCATGCTCTTTTAGGCCTCCATGTCCTCACAAGTGCTATTCTCTATATGACCCAAGCCCTGGCCAGGAGTGTCCTCTCCCTCTCTCTCTCTGCCAGCTGTCAACTCCTACGGAAAATATCCCCCAATCTCTCTGTCCCACCCAAGGCCTGATTTAGTGCCCCTTCCTCTGTGCCTGGGGCATCCGGGTGGCTCAGTAGGTTAAGTGTCTGCCTTGGGCTCAGGTCATGATCTTGGGGTCCTGGGATCGAGTTTCGCATCAGGCTCCCTGATCAGTGGGGAGCCTGCTTCTCCCTCTGCCTCTCCCTCCCTCCTGTTTGTGTATGAGCACTCCCTCTCTCTCAAATAAATACATAAAATAAAATAAAATAAAATAATTTCAAATGCCTAACAGTCAAACTGCCCCTATTTCTGATATAATGATAGTAAATCTAGGAAGAAAACTAAAAAAATATTTTAAAAAAGATTATTTATTTATTTGTCAGAAAGAGAGAGAGCATAAGCAGGGGAAGTGGCAGGCAGAGGGAGAAACAGGCTCCTTGCTAAGCAAGGAGCCTGATGTGGGACTCAATCCCAGGACCCTGGGATCATGACCTGAACCGAAGGCAGACGTTTAAGTGACTGAGCCATCCAGGTGCCCGAAAAAAATCTTTTTAAAAAGATTTTATTTATTGGGGCACCTGGGTGGCTCAGTGGATTAAGCCTCTGCCTTCGGTTCAGGTCATGGTCTCAGGGTCCTGGGATCAAGCCCTGCGTCAGGCTCTCTGCTCAGCAAGGAGCCTGCTTCCCCCACTCTCTCTGCCTGCCTCTCTGCCGACTTGTGATCTCTCTCTCTCAAATAAATAAATAAAATTTTTTAAAAAAAAGAGAGAGATTTTATTTATTTTTGCAAGAGAGAAGGAGAGCAGGAGCAGGGGTGGAGGGCGGAGTTGGGCAGAGGAAGAAGCAGACTCCTCAGTGAGCAGGGAGCCCAATGAGGGACTCAATCCTAGGACCCTGGGATCATGACCTGGGCCAAAGGCAGACACTTAACTGAGACCCCAGGTGCCTGAAAGTTTAAAAAAAAAAAAAAAATCTTATGAGTCATGACATGGAAGGCTTGCAGCTTCTGGTAACAGCTCACTAGTTCCCATTGGGCTAACTCTCCTGCAGGTAACAACTATAAACTCTGGACCAACTATAAATTATAACCACCTGAAGGCACTAAAGAGCAATCAGAAGCAGACAAAAACTGACGACACATGGACATTTGGAAGAAAAGACTGCATCAAGTGAGTTTCTCACTTTTTTAATGGCTTTTTGCCTAAAGGCAGGTCCTATCAGCACCCTGCCAGATGAGCACAGGATTTGGAGTGGCTATAACAGCTTGAAAATGAGGGGAATCCCAGAAAAGAGACAGATGAGAGAGGGAGGGAGAGCCAAAATTCCGCACATACACTACTGAATATCTGAACTCTTTGAACTACACACATGTGGGGCAGATGCCAGGCAGCCTAGCAAGGCTAAAGAACTCAATAGAGACTTCGGGGCTGCTTACACTGGAAAGATGGACTTTGAATGTCAAATCCAGCAAAGTTAACTACTTGTTTTTTTAAAAAAACAACTATAGGGATGCCAAGGTGGATCAGTCAGTTAAACATCTGCCTTCAGCTCAGGTCACGGTCTTGGGGTCCTGGGATCAAGCCCCGCATCAGGCTCTCTGCTTAGGGGTGAGTCTGCTTCTCCCTCATCCTCTATGATCTTTCTTGCTCTCACTCTCTCTCAAATAAATAAAATCTTTAAAAAATTAATTAAAAACCCAACTACATTGCTCCTTCAGCAGCACAAATACTAAAACTGGAACACTGTAGAGAAGATTAGCATGGCCCCTGTGCAAGGATAACAAACCCGTAAGCGTTCCATATTAAAAAAACAAAACAAAAACAAAACTACACGATAATCCTTAGAGAAACATGACAGAAATGAATCCCTATGATGCATCATTTACAATGTTCAGAATACAACCCCAAATTCCAAAAAGCAAAAATGTGAACCATATTCAAGAGAAAAGATAATTAGTAGAAATTAACCCCAAGGTAACTCAGATACAAAGTAGCAGATGAAAATTTTAAAATAGCTATTATAACTATGGTCAAGGATATAAAGGAAAATATTTCTATAATGAATGGACAAATAAGAAAAAAGAACCAAATGGAAATCTAGAACTGAAAAATGCAGTAAGTGAAACCAAAATTCACTAGATGGGTTTAATAGAAATATTATAGATGACAGAAGAGTCAATGAAGTTGAAGACTGAGCAACAGATCAGAGCAGGGGAAAAAGATTTAAGAAATGAATAGGGCCTCAATTATCTGAAGAACAATATCAAGAGGTCTAACATGTAACTGGAGACCCAGAAGGAAAAGGAGAGAATGAAAATGAAAAAATAACAAAAAATTATTCCACATTTGGTGAAAGAATAAAGACAATGGTATATAGATTCAAAAGGTATATATATAAAGGTATATAGATACCCCCACCCCACCCCAAGCCAGAAAATATAATGAATCTTTTAATATTCCAATATTACTTAGGTACTTAACTAAAAATTTCTTATACCTTTCAATTTAAAATCAGATGTATAAAATTGATTACTCAATTATAACTCTTAAATGGTCATCACAAGACAGATCTGATAGAATTTCTAATATGGATTTCTAGCACCAGTCTGCCTGGGTTCCAAACTAGACTTGGCCACTACTACCCTGTATGGCTTTGGCTGGTTATTGAACCTCCCTATACCTCAATTTTCTAACATGTAAAGTGTGATAATAATACATACCTCACAGAGTTGTTACAAAGATTAGAAGTTAACCTTGTAAAGAGTTTATACAATGCCTAAAGTTCAATAAATGCTAGCTATTATAATCATTAATCCAGATTCCCTTAAACATTACAAACACTTAAAAATGCCAAAAATACACAAAGTATACCTAACACAAAATTATAGGCTTGATTTACTTCATCATCCTATATTTAATTCTAAATCTTTCCAGATTTCAAAGATACCTAACTAAGGAAACAATTTTACTGTCCCTAGCCAACTGGGTTATCTCAGCGGAACGAGGATGCTTCTCATTCAAAAAACTCTGAGCCACAGGGTGAACTCTAGTGCTACATACATGCAAGATATTGCCCATGGCTGTGACCACCAAGTCAGGTTTTTTATAGCAACAAGACTCTATTCCTTCCCTGAGTAGTGTGGTTATTTGTTCCCAAGAACTTCCAATACCCATGACTAGGGCCTCATACACACTAGATATGCCGGTAAATATTTGTTGAATAATGATATACATACACGTTAAGTGAATGAACAGACAGGCCACAGCTAGATGCAAGATATCAGCCAAGGCAAACTCAGAAGACACTTCACTACCTATCTTTATCTTTTCTCTACTCAGCTACCAAAAAAAAAAAAAGACTAATGGCAAGATGAGGGAGAAAAGAAATGGCCTCAAAGCTGGGCTACACCTAACTGAAACCCCTCCTTTCTAGCAGGACATGTTTTGAGGAGTAAGGATACTGTTAAACAAAGGCTCCATTGAACAGGTTGTATTTCTCACCTGCTTGGCTGTGGTATACCTAAGCCACCCTGTACCACCTTCACTCTAATCCTTGGTGTCTCCAGCCTAATAGCTTTTCCTACCACCAGGTTCTATTTTAATCCAACCCTCCATAGAAACAAGGAATTCTTCGGAAACAAGAATCTGATCAAGTCACTCCCTACCTAAATTGATGGCTCCTAAATACTTATATGACGTTCAAACTCCTACTTCACATGACTCAGGTCCTTTAGACTCATATCTCCATCTTCCTTTCTAGTTCCATTTTTATCCACAATTCTTGGGATCCAGTCACTCTGAACAACCCTCTGTTCCCTGAGTTGATATATATCTTCATTCTTCCCTGCATTTGCAGTTGCTATTTCCTCTGCCTGAAACACTAGTCCCAATGTCCTCTGCCTAGCAAATTCCTGTTTATCTTGCTCAAAATTCACCTCTACAAAATCTTCCATCTCCACCAAGCAATGATGCTATCTTTTGTGTCCCTGTAACAGCCTATCTATACATCTCTCTAAGATACCATGTACCATGCTGCACTGGGAATACTGGCTTTCAACTGTGCCCCTACCAGCCTTAATGCAGAGGCATTAACAGCTCTGTCTGTAGCTCCTAGCACAGGTGAAGTGCTGATCTAAATGGGTGCTCGTTAATGTTTATAGGATGCACAAAGCAAATAAAGGAAGACACATACATAACTAAGACCAAGGCTTTGAATCAAGACAATCTGGGTTTCAATCTCAGGTGCCACCCATTTACTAACAGTGTAGCACCTTAGGCATAATCTTTATTTCACTGCTCTGAGTCTTGCCTACTCATTTCTACAAAGTTGATAACCAAATTGTACCTACTTCACAGGGTTTTGTGAGAATTAAAGGAGATAAAATATGTAAAACACTGAGCACAGTACCAGGTATTAAAGTAAATGCTCAAAAAACAGGAGCTAACAATAATAAAGTATAATTACTAATAATATAATCTTTGAAAGTAAAAAGAGCATATAATAGGCATGACCAAAACTGTATTTCCCACTGGGTTTGTATAGCGCTACATACCTGTTTCCCACTTAGTTGGTAGAAGGAGAGTTTCTGTCCCCAGTCAGCTACAGCCAGGATGTCATTATGTTCCTCTCTAATCAACAGAAGATGAAGAGGTTATGTGGGGCCATGACCCACTGATAACTGTAGCCCTAACGGTTTAACAAACAACAGGAAAAAGTGCTGGCCAGACTGTCAGATTGCCAAATGTTATACAGCAATACTGAGGCCAAAAGTTGTAACGTGGGCCAACCCATCAGTCCAGTGGGATGAGGCAAGGTGAATGTCCTGGGACCCGTTATTTCATTGAATTCCCTACTATGTGGCTCTGCCACAGTGAAGAGGTTAAACCCCTCATTTCAAGTCTTCCTGACAGTAAGGTGATAGAGCCGAAAGTGCTTTTTACTCATGTACTATAAAATGTGAGGAGACAGTGAAGAAACAAGTCTAATTGCAGTGGAAAGGCATGGGCTGTCTGATTTTTTAATGGACAAAGGGGAAGCTGGCTTGCTTCCTGAAGAAGGAAAATTAACACGTAAAGCTGTGTTCTCTCACAGTTGGGGTTCTCAAACAAGTGAAATGGTTTCTGACTGGATCTAATAAAATATAGTGGGTTCTCTGAAGACCAACGATTGTCTTTGAAACTGAGTATCTATCACTATCAGTGCCTTGGGACTAGGGCTGCAGGACCAGCACACAGGAGAAATCTCTTCAGCTGAGGGTGGAGATCAAGCTACTTGGGAATCTAGTTCAAGAAAGAGATATTCCCAGCTCTTGAGAGCTGGTCTTACTCTGCCTGATGTTGCCTCCTCTCTGTTCATTAATTCAAGCTTTTCAAGCCCAGGGGCTACAGTCATCTGGAAGCACAATTAAATATGCAGGCAAGGAATGGTGCAGCCTCATCTGCAAAACCCAGCCATCATATTGGCAAATATAGGCACTATTTCACAACTAAGGAAAAAAGACAAAGATGGAGAGGGATCTTAACAGGAAAAGACCTGTAGGGGAACTCTGTATGAAATCATACACCGAGGTCCAAACACAATCGAGGAACCCAGCCCATGGTGAGCCTTCTTATGGAAGCCATATCATGAGCTGGATTGGTGGTTTTCGATCTCCCTTTTCCCTTTTCTCCTTTTTATTCCTGGCAGTGGGACTCTTCACCAAAACAAAAACTCATGTCAAGCAATAAAAGGGGCTGTTCTGGTCGAAGCAGAGAGAGGGATCTGAAGCCCACCCTTTCCTCCTTTCCTTGTCCTCCACCTCCACCTGTTTCTTCTAGGGAACCCCAGGTACCATAAAGCAGTTTGGAAAATCCCAAGCAAGAGCATTTTTGCCCAGTCAGAACATCCTGGCTCCCCCAGGTCTCCCCACTCCAGGCTGCCAATGTATTCCTTATAGGTAAACTCAATTGAAAAGAAGAAAGAATGCCTAGATAGCCAGGAATTGGGTGTGAGGATTGTGGGTAAGGCAAGGGCTTCCTCTTTGATATATGTCCTATCGAATGCAAGGTAAGGTACAGGGGAATAGGCCAGGAAAAGTGTCCAGTAATAGAGGAAAAGTGTTCAAGGAACTATGGTGTTTCTACACAGCATATCCTACGCAGGTATTAAAAATCTGTTTTTAAAAGGACCACTAATGTTACCAGAAAGAGTTCACTTTATGATGGTCAAGTAGAAGAAAAGAAGGTTAGATATGACTTAATCATATGGACACACTAAAAGACTGAGGGGAAATACACTAAAATACTAACAATGGTTCCCTCATGGGATAGGGATTGATAGAAAAGTTGTTCTCCTTTAGATTTTTCAGTAGCTCTTAAGTTTCCCAAAGAATAATTTTGTAACACAAGTTATAAGGGTGTGTTCCCCCTTGTTGGAGGACCTTTCACCAACAACTCCCCCAACCCAACTTAGAACGGAGCTTCAGAACAGTGCCTGCCCTGGCAGGTCTTCACTGGGGCCTGGACCCCTCCAAGGAGGGGTCTCATTCTTCAGGACACACTCACGAGTTGTCGTCCCTGGGACTGTCGTCCTCTTCCTCTGGCTCTTCCTCCTCTGCCTCACTAGCCTGACTACTGTACACTGCTGACTTCAGAGTGGAAGGGATTTCCTGAAAATATCTGTTGACATTGACTTCCTCGGCATCCTCGCTTTCTCTGCTCATCCAGAAACTCTCCCATCGGCTGTAGACAGTAAGTGGTTGTTCACAATCATATTGCCTAGAACTGCACTAAAGCTATAATTTCAAAACCTGTCAAGGAGCCCCTGAACCCTGCCCGGAAGAGGACAGCAACCAGGTATACTGGGCATCCTGCTTCTCATGAATTAAAAATGGTACCCTGAAGCCACAAAGTCATCTGTGGCCACAAAATCAAACAGCAGGAACTCTGGGGTAGGCTAATGGCCTTTGAAGACATTAGACAGGCATGGTGCAGCCCTGGGCTGGACACAATTATTCAGGAAGAAGCATAATAATCTGGTATGAGAAAGGCAATGGAATCAAACAACCTTCTAAATCAAGTAGGTACCACCTGTAAAATGACATTGGGCTGGTAAACAAGTCCTTTACCTTCAGAAGAATCTTTGAGGGATACTAGGAATTTAATATTAGAGGATTATACAAAGAGCACCTAAAGCTATTAGTCTACCTTTAAAGTCACATAGGCAGAAGAAGGAAAATGTGTATAATGTTTGAGAATGTAGATGGCAATTGTTTGTGGAGCTACAAGCTTTGGGGGCATTTCTAGACTTAATTTTTATTTTTTTGGCAAGGGGCAGCAAAAAAAGGCTCATGAAATAACTATTTATTATTCAGTGGGCACATGTTCTGCCCAGATTTGGAGGAAAGAAATTAAAAGGGGAAAAGACCAAAATGAAGCCAGAGCAAAGAGGTAAGTTATTAATTCATAAAGAAATGGGCTTTCTGGGGCGCCTGGGTGGCTCAGTGGGTTAAGCCTCTGCCTTTGACTCAGGTCATGATTTCAGGGTCCTGGGATCAGGCCCCACATTGGGCTCTCTGCTCGGCGGTGAGCCTGCTTCCCCCGCTCTCTCTGCCTGCCTCTCTGCCTACTTGTAATCTCTCTGTCAAATAAATGAATAAAACCTTAAAAAAAAAAAAGAAAGAAAAAAGAAATGGGCTTTCTGTAGCATGCATGCAAACATACACACATATATATACACACGTTAGGCTGGCCTACATAATTCATCTGCTTTGCTAAAATCTCTGGGATTCATTCCAAAACTCAAAATGGGCTCTTAAAAAATTCCATTCAAGTGGAATGGCTTCCAAAACAGATTGGTCAAATGGAGTGAGAAGGTTTTAGAATGGATGGAGACCTTAGGAAGAAATAAGGAACTCAGCCTGTGGAGAAAGCCCTTTTTCTTAATAGTATTTGTTCTAGAAGGAGAATAGCTATAAGATCACCTTGAAGGGTTCCAACAGATGGACCATATGGGGGAGAGAGAGCCCCCTGGCCGCTCGATCTTCACTTTCTCCTCGCCATTTTTATTCCGTATGCTGATGATCCCATTGAACATCCCGAGAGCCAGGTACTGACCATCATTTGTCCAGCTGTTCATACAACCAACGAAGGGCATGGGAAGACGGAAAGGAATACACAGAAGATAAAACTAATGAGGATGATGCCTTGGTTGAAACATAGTCTGAGGAGGCAGCAACAACAGGGCTCATCCTGGTCCTGATGTAAAAATTAGGGGACCAAACTTCAAACCCCACTTATTTTTAGAATCAACAGTGAGATGTGAAGGCAGGAGCACCGTTTTCTGAGCTCCCACAGCTTTCTGTACTTACCTCCATGACAGCTCTTAGCTTGTGCCCCCATCACTGGGCCAGCCACCATTCCCCACTCACCATTTCAACCTCCTGCCCCGTCAAGAACGCCTAAAAACAGAATCTATATCTTGGTGTATGCCTAGCCTCTCGAATAGATAGGTAGGTGCTTAACAGATGATGAATGAGAGAAAGGCTACCCTCAGAAGCTGCACAGCCAGAATAGCTGTCATTTAAGTCTCTACTGTATGTCAGGCACTGTACTGCTTATTTTATACTCCTTAGTTTGTGTGCATTTCACAGCAGCCCTATCAATCATCAATCAATCATCAATCAATCAAGTCAATCATGCCCATTTGTCAAATGAAGAAACTCCTAAGGTCACAGAGCCTGTTAGTGACTAAATCTGGACTCAAATCCAGGTCTAGTATCAAAGCCTGTGCTTTTTCTAGCATAGGTGCTACCTGGACATGAGGACGGCTGTGCACCTCCAGAAAACCTCCACTGAGCACAGCTTCTGGATGAGGAGGCTTGTTGCTAGAAACTGCAGGAAGGCAAGTTGCTGTTCTCTTTTGCTTGATGACCAAAGGCATGGGTCCTTCCCATCAAGAGGACCACGAAAAAAAAGAGAAAATACGGAGGCCTAAACCACCTAGGTCACACAAGACATTTTCCACTGTGTAAATTAACTGGAGTTTGAGAGTCTGTTTGGGAGAAGGGAATGTGAAACCTACCTTCAGAGCTGCCTTTAACTCACCTGCAGCAGGTGATCTTGCTACTGGATTTGTGCTTGGAGACAGACTTCTGTTCAGGAGACCACAAACCTTCAACATAAAATAATTTAAAGAAGAGAGATTGGATGGAGTATTACTCAGCAATAAAAAAGGAGCAAGTTCCTGATATACCTTCAGGACTTTACGTTAAGTGAAAAAAGCCAATCTCATAAAGTCAAGTACTGTATGATTCCATTTTATAACATTCTCAAAATGGCAAAATTCTATAAAGATCGAGACCAGCTTAATGGTTACCAGGTGCCAGTTAGGGAAGAATAGGAGGAGAATGACAACAAAGGAATATCGTTGTGGCAATGGTAATCTAACCAGGTGATGAAAGGACAGAACCATATACACACATTGTGCCAGGCCCCATTTCCTGGTAGACTTCTCCCTGCTATCTCTGAAACTGACAGAGAATCTATAATTATTTCAAAAAAAAAAAAAAAGGAGGGTAGATTGGTGAATTTCTAGCCAACTTTTCAGAGCTTTAACTCAAAGAAATGGCAACTTCACAGTTCGTAACTATTACACTGCAACCAGCGCACGACTTAGCATTTGAAATAATGAATAATGCTTCCTGAAAATCAGTTTCCTCTTCCAGGCCTCACCCACAGCACATGATCTTGCTTGTCCAAGGCACACTGGCCACTTTTGGCTGGCTCCCTCCTGCTAGTGGCTCACTGCTCTACAACAGGTATATGTCTAGGCAACGTGAGCAAATTCCTCTCTTTGCCTGAGCCATGAAGTATGATCAAGAAGGTAAATCTAGGGCAATAATGTATTTACGTAGCAAACTGCAACATCAAGCAAGCTATTTTTTCTCCCTCCCCCTGGTTCAGAATGCCTCCCCCAAATATTTCAACCTGTGCATATCTTATCTACGCTCCACTGAGCCTGTCTGGAGCCTCTAGCAGAGGAAACCTCTCCCTTCTGTGTCTCCCATAGCACTGTTTGCCAGATCATACTCTAGATGAAATCCCATGGCCTAGGTCCAAGCCCTGGTTCCACCACTTATCAGCTGAGCAACCTCAAGTGAGTCACCAAACCACTCTAAGCTCCAGCTCTTTTTTATCAGTGGTGTGAAAATGAGAATAATACCTGACCTCATGGGTGATCATAGAGCTCAAATAGGAATTCATTTTAACTCTCAGCACAGTGCCTAGTACATCTCAAACATTCAACAAATATTATTATTATTATTACTTGACGTTACATTTTTACAAATTCTACTTCCCCACCTGTCCCAAACCACAAGCTCTTTGAAGACAGGGATTCTATTTTGCCTTTTTAATCATAAAAGCAAGCACACAGAACAGTGCCTTACATGGAGAAAATGCTAAAATTTTTAATGAATGACAGTTCCTTTCCCATTTATACAATATGCTTTCCATTATATTCTCTCTTTGAACCTCAGAACTCCGTCAATGAGATAGACAGGGTAGGAATGTGTTCATCTGAGATAAGAACAGTGAAACACTGAGAGGGATTACATGGGTCTCTCATTCCTCAATAATGCCTGTTCTGTTGTACTCAGCAAGGAAGAACGGATGAGCTGAAAACCAGAATTGACCTTAAACAGAGATAACCTACAGGCCTCTGCTCCTTCCCTCCCTGCCTCAATGGACATTTCACTGGCCTCTCCTCTGTGCCAGCACCATTGCCAATGCCATAAATGGGGCCACAGTGAGCTCCTCCGGGCGTCCAGCCCTTTAGGAAGGACAGCTATAGCCACCGAACAAGTAATGGTGGCTACACAAGAAGCACAGTTGAAACAGTGAAGAATTTCCCACACACATGGATGATGGATGTTTGGGAACACAGAGGCGCAGGGATAATGACCTACTCATGCCAGATGAGACAGGAAGGCTTCCCAGAGATGGCAGCACTAAGTTATGCCTGTGCTCTCCCACCCTTCTTACCATCTCCCTCCCTGGGGCCCTTCCTGCTGTCGCCCAGATTGCTTACCAGACTTTGTTACCATTCACTCTCTTGGTTTCCACACAATTTGAAGAATTGAGGGGAGGAAAGTAGCATTAACTCTCTTAGGATGAAACAACCACATTCTGGATGGGTTTCAGGATTTTTTGCCCAGATTTTCAGTAATTCCAGGACAAGACATCAGCAATCAAAACTTACCAAAGTCACTGGAGGAACAAGATGCCAGTTGGTGGGTAACAGGGTTGTAGGAGACACACTGGATAGAATCATTGTGTCTAAGAAGTAAACAACTATAGATTATTATGCAGCAAACCACAAATGTTTCAGTGGCTACAACTGAAGATTTTATGATAAGCCCACAGTGTCTCTGACTACACACCACAAGCTCTTATGCAAGTGACCAACAAAAAGCACAAGGATGAATTCTCCTGCCGTCGATTGCTCCTCACCCACCATTTCATCTCTTAGATATTACCCATGAAACTGGCCTAGTCTAAATGCTACCTCCTCCAAGACCAGCATGGTAGCTTCCTCTGATTTGTGAACTGATAAGATAATGAAGTAAAGCACCTAGCCTAGCACCAGGTGCATAGGTAATGGCTGTTATTTATTGCTTTGTGGAGGCCTGGAAATATAGGATGGAGGTGCAATGAAGATATTATAGGTCAAGATCTGGGAACGTGGCAAATTCTGAAACAGCAATGAAAGATGTGTGAGTCATGTACACACGTGGCATCTCAGCCTCTGTTTTATTACTTCACTTCTGGGTAACACTTGACTTATAACCTCATTCATCATTCATTCATTTATTCACTCATTCAAAGCTGTTGATCAGTATACCCACATTCATAACAGCAATCAAAATAGCCAAGAATTGGAAGCAACTCAATGTCCATCAAGGATGGATAAGTGGAAAAACAAAATGTGCTACATACATACACTAGAATATAACTCAGCCATAAAAAGAAAGGGAATTCTGTGGTGCCTGGGTGGCTCAGTTAGCTAAGTGGCTAATTCTTTATTTTGGCTCAGGTCCTGATCTTGGGGTCCTGGGATTGAGCCCCGCATTGGGTTCCATGCTCAACAGAGAGTCTACTTGAGGTTCTTTCCCTCTGCACCTCTCCCCAACTCTCTCTCTAAAATAAATAAACAAATCTTAAAATAAAAAAAAAAGGAAGGGAATACAGACACATGCTATAAAATAGATGAACCTAGAGGACATTATGCTAAGTGAAATAAATTAGTCATGAAAGGACAAATACTGCAAGATTCCACTTATATAAGATGCCCAGAGAAGTCAAATTCATAAAGACAGAAAGTAAAATAGTGACTGCCAGGGACCAAGGGCCCAGGGAATAGTTGTCATTGAATGGGTATGGAATTTTAGTTTCGTAAAACGAAAAGAGCTATGGAGGTTTTGTACAACAATATGAATGTACTTAACACTACTGAACTGTATACTTAAAAGATGGTTAAGATGATAAATTTGTTATATGTATTTTACCACAATTAAAAAGACAAAAAAATCATTTGCTAAGTACCAGTTATGGGCCAGGCATTGTACTAGGCACCAGGAACACAAGGGTGAGCAAAAACAAATGCAATGCTTGCTTTCATGGAGTTTATAGGCTGATGGGAGATATCTCAATCACCAGAAAAATTGTAAAACTACAATTGGGAAAAACACCAGGAAGAAGACCTGACTGAGTCTAGAGGACCAGGAACAGCTTCCCAGAAGCAGCAACATCTGAACCTAAAATCTGCAGAGCAAGTAGAGGTTAACTTGGCAGAGGAACAGGGAAGAACATGAGCAGAGCCCTTACAGAGAGGAAGCTTGGAGCACAGCGACCCTGGGTTTCTGGCTGTTGAAACTGGGTGGATGCAAGGCCAATCATCGAAATGGGGACATTAAAAGGGGACAGGTTTGGGTGGGGTAGAATCTATGGTGTCAGATTAACTCAACTGAGCTATATGAAAACACCTAGCTCAATGTTGGCCAGGCTAGACATGCTCAAGAAATTTTCATTCACGTATTCATTACCCAACTTTCCTATACCCACCATATACTTCTTCAAGTTCAATTGCAGAGAAAAAAGTTCTTCCTAAAGGGGCTTTTGCTGGAGTAGCTCAGTATGAGTCAAACCAACAATACTGTACATCTGAATGGTTACTTACGTGTACTTCAGAATGCCTTCCAATTTTGAGGTCCAGATAATAACGCTTTTGTCAGCTGATCCAGAAGCAAAGCGTTTGCCTAAAAGTATTTTAAAAAGAAAACTGTCACATTTATTTTAAACCAGCATTTCCCAAGGAGTATTTCTTAGAAAACTAGCTCTTTGAGGTAACTAATAAGTGTCAGCTGTTTCTCTACTTCTTTTTCTTATTAGTACTGGATGGCAGTCAGGAAGTTTGGATTCAAATTTTGCTTTGTCTGGCACTGAGTAAACAATGATGTATTGAGGGCCTACCACATGCTAGGTATCATGTTCTATGCTAAGGATTAAGCAGTGATTAAAGCACACATGATCCCTACTTTCATAGAGTTTAGTCTAATAGTAAAAGAAGGCATTAAATGAAATTAATCCAACACAAATATAATGTGATAAGAAGTGAGTCCTAGGAAACAGAATAACTGGGGGACCTAATTTAGATGAGGTAAAGGATTCTCAGGAGGAGAACCTTCAGTTGAGACCTAAAGGATAAGCAAAGCTTAGCCAGGTACAAAGAGAAGCTAAAGACCCATTCGCAAGGATAGAAAAGATATGCAAAGGCCCTGAGGAAGGAAAAGCCTGTTATGTTTGAGGGGCTGACAGGTATCAGCATGGAATACCAAGGGCCAGGGGGGAGGTGGGTGGAGGATAGATCTCTAGGAGCTTCAGGGTCATAGTTAAGATCTTGCTCTTTATCCCAAAGAAAGGATTTAAGCAAGAGCAACAAATGAGATTTTCATTTCCATACTAGTTGGGCTTTATGAAAGAATGGGACTAGAGAGAGGCAACATATAACAAGTAATTACTCCTTTTTTTAAAAAAAAAAGATTTTTATTTATTTATTTGTCAGAGAGAGAGAGAGCACAAGCACACAAGCAGGCACAGGCAGAGAGAGCAGCAGGCTCCCCGCCAAGCAAGGAGCCCGATGCGGGACTTGATCCCAGGACTCTGGGATCATGACCTGAGCCAAAGGCAGTGGCTTAACTGACTGAGCCACTCAGGCGTCCCAAGTAATTACTTTTTAATGACATTGTTGCAAGTTTACAAATGCTTAGAAGTGGAGCAGGGTATCATAGCAGCAAACAACAGGGAGCCTTCATCTACTCTGCTGAGAGATGACCTCTGAGAAGTAACCATGGGCCAGATTTTGTAAACCCTGTTAAGAAATTTTAGACTTTGTTCTTAAGGCCTGTGGAAGTTGACCTTGGGCAAGTCACTGTTTTCTGAGCTTCTACATCTGAAACATAAAGGAATGATAACATCTTCCTCAAAGGCTCTGTAAAGGGGACAACTAAGATAATATTTGTAAAACACCTTTCATGATGGCTGGAATAGCAGATATTTGGGTGAGTCATATGACATTGTTGCATCTATTAAATACACAGAAGCTGCTTTTATTTGTTATTATTTCTGTCACTCCTCCCTCCACAATGGCAGACAGCAGGTAATGAAGAGTGTGGGCTATGGCCTCAGAGTCTGAGCTGGAATTCCTAGCGATGGTACCAGCTGCAGGACCCAGAACAAGTTCCTGAATATCTTATGCTTCATTTCCTCATTTGAAAAATGGATGCAGCAGTATTTACCTCATAGTTGTTGTGAAGATTAAAGGAGATTAAAGTATTTTGGACAGTGTCTGGAATAGAATCAGCACTAAAAAAAAAAAAAAAAAAAAATTTAGGGACACCTGGGTGGCTTAGTCAGTTAAGTGTCTGCCTTTGGCTCAGGTCATGATCCCAAGGTCCTGGGATTGTATCCTGAAACAGGGTCCTTGCTTAGCAGGAAGCCTGCTTCTCCCTCTGCTTGTCACTGCTCCCCCCTCCCCCGCTTGTGCGCGCGCGCTCTCTCTCTCTGACAAATAAGTAAAATCTTTTTAAAAATTAGCTCTTATTATTACAATTATTTCTTCATATTGTCTTATTTTTCTTGAACCCAAAACTAGTTCTTTCATACCTCTGTATCATGATTGTTCATTAAATATTCATTAAACTAGGGGACATACTGGAAACAAGCAAGCTTTAAGAGCAATACCATAATTCAGAGTATTTCCATTGCTAGGACCAGTTTAGAGGAATTAAAAGACTTCTGAATCATGATGTAACGTCCTGGAGAAGCAGCATGATCTACTAGAAGAAACGAGGGCTCTGTAGTTGGAGGATCTGGGGCAGGTCTAGCTTTGTCACCCTCACCTGTAATTGTTGCAAGTCTGTTTTCTCATCTATGCAGGAGCTGAGAATCCCTCCCTGCCTGGTTGAAAGAGTTGTTGGGAAGGTCAAATTTGATGATGTGTGTGTCAGGACTCTGCAAAGTGTTGACAATTGCCACTAATCGTAGGCCACACTCTGACACCCTCAAGGGACTTAATGGCGTAGTAAGCCAAAGAATCCCTAGGTTTATAAACTCCAGAGGCACCAAAGGCCTCCCTACAGTATTAGTCTGAATTTGAACTCAAACATGCCCATAAAAAACAGAAAACAAAACAACCCATGGCTACTGTGACACAGCACAGCTGACTATGAGGCAAGAAAGAAGTGTTTTTGCCACTAACTCGCTGCATGATCTTAGCGAGTCACTTGACTTCTCCAGGTCTTTACGTAGGACTAAAATGAAGACACTGGGCTAGATCTGATTAAAGCTATACTTACAAAATTGTGTGTATACATGAAGAATGTGCACTTTTCTACAAAGAGGTCTGCAGCTTTCACTAGATTCTCGAAGAGGTTCATCATCCAAAAGAAGTTAAAAACCTGGAACCTGAATGATTTCCAAGGTTCGTTCAAGCACTGTAACATTCAGATTCTGGGCCTTCTCAGCAGTGGTCACAAAATGCTACATCTCATCCTATATCCATTTGACATATAAGGAAACTGAGACTCAGAGAGACTCAATAACTACCTTAGGATTAGAACTTGGAGCCATCTCATGCCAAAGCCCATGTTCTTCTCAGTAACCCCACACAAAGAATAGCAGAGATTTATTTTCAATTCTCAGTATCGATTTCAAGCATCCATTCTCTGACTACCACCTCTCGTCTTTATCACCCCACCATAGCCAGTAGCCCTTCAAATCTACCAGGACCTAGAACCTCTCCATTACCCCACCATTGCCCCTGTGGTCCTCCAATCTTCCCCGCAGCCATTACACAGCTTACCCAGCCAGCAGTTCAAAGTCAATGTATATAATCACTCCTTTGCATACATCCTCCACTCCCATGCCCTCTTTATTTCCTCTTCAGAGGTGCTTGCAAACCTACCAATCTGGTTAAACCCAACTCTCTTCAACCCTGCATCTATGCAGCTCAAAGTAGTGGGCGGGGAGAAGACATAATCACACCAACTGCTCTCACTTTCTCTTGATGATCAGCTTCAAGTGGGCCCTTCATGTTGCTTGGAATTTCACTGTACAGCCACTCAGCCATTCTCCTAAGTGGCAACTTTCCATTCTTTCCTTTCTTTTCAACTCTCTGACACCTCCCTCCCCATCCTCACTCTGAGGTGATGTAGATTCCTATTTCACTGAATGAATGGAAGAGACTTTCCGTTAGACTCCTAATACAACATGCCTCATTCTGCCAGTCCCTGTGGTGACATCCTCTACCTTCCACCATGCCCCATCTAGGTCCTAGATCCCATCTTCTCTTGCCCACTCAATGATTCTGTTCTGACAAGTCCTTTCCCTCTCTCCTATAGCATCAACGTTTCTCAAATTCAGCATGTCCAAAACTGAACTCCTGATCGTCCACTATAAGTATATTATCTGCAGCCCTTCCCATCTTAGTAGAAAGCCACTCCAAACTTTTCAGTAGCTCAGGTCAGAATCTTTGCAGTCACACATACACCATCTGTCTAGCAATCCCATCCTTCACACAATACCCAGAATCTGACCACTCCTTACTACTTCCTCTACTCTCACTTCTCTCAGAGGTCTGAGCCACCATCACTAGTGTTATAAAATTTGCCTGGATGATGCTTCTTCACTGGTCTCCCTGCCCCAACCCTCACCCCTTGCAGGCTGTTTCCAAAATATTAGCTAGAGGGATCCTTTTAAAATATAAATCAGATCAGATCTCTCCTCTGCTCAGAAGTCTTTAGTGGTTCCCCATGTTCACTGAGAATCTAAGTCAAAGTCCTTATGACAGCCAACATGATCTGGCCACCCCAACCGTACCTGTTACCTCTCTACCCATATCCTCTACTGCTCCCCCTGATTCTCTCTGCCAAAGCCCCTGGAAGGTACACTCTCACCTCAGGGACTTTGCAATGTTTTGTTTGTTTGTTTGTTTGTTTTCCCTCTGTGAGATACTCTCTTCCCCTAGATGCCCACTATCAGAATCTCACTGCCTTCCCATCTTCAAGTCTTTGCTCATCTGTTCCTGTCTCAATAAGCCCACCCTCACCACCTCCCTCATTCCTGTACCTAATCTCCTGTCCCACCCAACACTCCAATTCCCCTTATTCTGCCTTATTTCCAGCATACTGTTTAATTTACTTATTTCAAGCATCTAGAATAGTGCCTGGCACATAGATGGCCCTCAGTAAGTACTTGTCGACTTGAATGACTGAATTGAAGCTTAAGAAACTTAACGATCTTCTGTAACCGCAAGTCGTATTCAGGAGTAACTAAGGAGAAAAAATGAGCAGCTATGACGCCATTACAGAGAATGTAAAATCAGAATAGACTCTTACCATCCTTTGCATATGCCACACAGTACACAGTATCTTTGTGTCCCTTTAGGGGCTGAAGTAAGGTGCCATCAGAGGTATCATAAACCTGGCAAAAAAGAGACAGAAGTACAGGGGCGCCTTGATGGCTCAGCCAGTTAAGTGTTTGACTCTTAATTTTAGCTCAGGTCATGATCTCAGGGTTGTGAGATCAAGCCCTGCCTTAAGATTCTCTCTCCTTCTCCCTCTGCGCCTCCCTCTATGGGGGAAAAAAAAAAGACAAAGTACAGAGTATCCACATGATATCCACTAGTTAGAATTCCTGCAGGTTGCTCCTGTTTTTGTTTATATAACAAAATATTTGTCACTTTGTCAATATTTGTCAATATTCTAAATTTTATCAAGTAAAAACTACGCTGAGAAACCAGAAAGAATGTGACTTAAAGTGGAGGAACCCAAAAAGTAGAAGTCCCAACTCTGTGAATTACATGGCCAGGAACATGCTATTAATCCTTGAAATAGAAGTTCACTCTGGGAACTTCTCTACAAAATTCACTCAACTTATATGAATTTGGATATATAACCCATCAAGCTAGACCCTCCCAAGTAAAGCTAGCATCCACAAAGAGCCAGCTACAACATGATTAAATTTTAGTACTAGCCCTTCCCCTACTATGAACATTATAGAGAGATGTTTCACACCTGCTATCAAGAGTTTGAAAGTCATAGACCTGAACTCTGGGTTTGCAAATCAAAGGAAATATTATAAAATCTAGCTGTAATTTGGATTTAGGATATTTTGTAGCACTGTAACACCTATAAATATGTGGAAATTTAAAAAACACACTATCTGAATAGTCAAGGCAAAAGCCTCCAGAAATGGTTAGTGTTGGAGAAGATAACCTTTGAAAAAAAAAAAAAAGTTAAAGGAATTGGATTGTTTACCCTGGCGAGAAGAAGTCTGCAGAACAATTTAACCAAGGTTTTAAGATTATGTAATTACCATACAGAGAATGGAGATCAGTCAGTCTGCATATCTCGAGACAACAGAGCAAGGGGAAGTGGACTTACGTAGGAGGAAGGAGAGATCATACAAAGGTTTTTAGGTCAAACATAAAGAGTTCCCCGAAAATTACTTTTCTACACTGGGATAGGTTCCAGAGGGAGCTTATATTCTTTGAAAATATGAAAAAAGGACAGCATCCATATGGAATTATTTAGGTAGGCCAATGCCTGAAAGTTGGGGTCAGGCTATCTGGCTTCTCAGGGAGGGGGCCGCTTCAGTCTTATTGCTTGAATTTTTCAGGGGGACAAAATGTCAGCTGACACCAGTCCAGTTTCAAAGGCATTTTGATAGATTGTTTTCAACTCTTTCATGGGTGTCTCAAAGTAAAAAGGGAAAGATTAATGACTCCAAAGGAGGTATTGTTCACAGGTTCCTATCTGATAGACAGTTTACTTACCTGTTTTAAATAGCCCATTTCCTTCCCTAATAAAAAATGACTGGTTTTTCCGCCCTTGCCTTTTTTATCTTAAAAAAAGGGGGTCAAATTTCAGAGCATTTACAAGATGGAGAGGGAAAAAAGCACTTAAAAAGGAAGCTCAAACACAATCCTACCAGTAATCTGTTTCCTGCAGCCAAAATCAGTTGCGTTCCATCGGGCTTAAACGCGAGGTCATATATACTAAACAGGAGACAAGACAAGACAAAAGGACAATTAGGAACCAAAATGATGAGGTCTGCTAATGGCCAGGAAAGCAAACTTTATTTCCATTATGAAACACTGCTGGTGTATGAGGGAGAAAAATAATGGCTAAGAATTGCATTTGGTTGCAAATTCCATTCAACCACCATACCTTAGCAGCCCATTCAATCACGATTTACTGGGCAGTTAGCTTTATGTCCCAATTTCCACTTGTCCAGAAGCCAGACACCAGAGATGATTCAAAGGGTCAGCAGTCAAAGGCTCTAACTCTTCTATAAAGGCTAGACAAACTGAGGGCTACTAAATCTACATGTTTCTGAAAATTGGTCATTTATTAAAATACCATTATTATTTCCAACCAATCAGATACTTAATGAATGCCTCTTAGGTGCTAGGCAGTAACAGATACGAAATGAGTAAATCACAGTAAATCCAGTAAATTACAGCAGCAAATGCCTGCCCTCAAGGAAACTACCATCAGTTAGGAGATGTGACTCAGAGACATTCACGAAGAACTACCATATGTCATCAACTCTGAAGCATACATTTTTTCACATTTTAACATCTCTGAGGTGGGGATGTGTCTTGTAGTTGATGATACGTCAGCCTAACTGAAACCATTTTTTGCTTTCTTAGTGGTATGTAAAATAATGGTATTTTACAATCAGTGACCTCTTAGATGAAATACAGAACAATACTGAGTAAAGGTTTTAGGCAGAATTCAAAGGAGGAAGACTCAATGTTCTGATCTGGAGAACGGATAAGAAAAAGCTTCATGGAAAAAAACAGTATGTGAAAAAAGTAGGGCTTTCGAGACATGCAGGAGGAGATCTGGAGGGGGCAGCATTTCAGGCAGAGAAAACAGAATAAGCAAAGACAGGAAGGTGGGGAATAGCAAATAGTCTAAACAATCGAATTGACTGAAACAGTTTACCATGCCAAGGCAGTAGGGAGAGATCAGGCTAGAAAAACAGACTAGAGCCATATTACAATGCTTCTTGAATGCCCTAGGCAGAAAATTTCCTTAGTTCAGGTGACTAGTAAGAATGTGCTAGATAGCACTGCCAGGGCAGCCTATTTGTAAAAGTGCGGTATAAATATAAATAAATAAATATATTTTTTAAAAGCATGGTATAAATTTACCCGATACCTGTAGTAATCTAGACATATAGTCCCTGGGGAAGAGTACTTGGAGTGTGTTCCAGAGATACTCCTGCTGAGCTCTTCAAATTATTATTATTATCTTATTTTAAATTTATTATTATTAATTATCATTATATTTTACTTTATTTTATGCATTTTTGTTTATTTTATTATATATTTATTTATATTTTATTATTATTTTATATATTATTTATTTTATGTCACCCTCACAATTCCATGAGGTAAGAATTATTACTCAGTTTTGTAGTTGAGGACACCATAGCTCAGAGAGGTCAAGATCTCACCCAACATCATACTACCAGTAAATGGTGGAGCCAGAATTTCAATTCAGATAAGACTTCTGGAGTCTGTGCTCTATTGCCTTCTACTTTCTTGAAGAATTGTCAAATATGACAAACCTCTGTTATCCTTAGTACTTGAACAGTAAACAGTGGCTAACATTTATCAAGCACATCTATTTACAGTGCGTGCTAAGTACAGTTTAAACGCTTTATATGTATTAGTGTACTTAATCCTCATAACTCTATACCCATTCAGCAGATGAGAAAAATTAAGGCCCAGAGAAGTTAAGTAACTTGTCCGAAAAGAAACTGCTACTGAGTGGAGGCAGCACCAGAATTCAAACCCAGGCAGTCTGGCTCCAAAGCCCAAGCTCTAACCACTCTGATTTGTGGCCCTCATTTTCATTATTATTAGCATATGCCATAGTTGACAAAATAATTAGCAATAGTTTCCACACTTTATCAATATGAAAAAAAAGACATTACATGTAGAATTCAAAAAGCTTTTAATATAGGCTCTGTTGGCCTCAGAAGCCTCCTTTAAAAAAATTTTTTTTAAGATTTTATTTATTCATTTGACAGACAGAGATCACAAGTAGGCAGAGACGCAGGCAGAGAGAGAGGAGGAAGCAGGCTCCCTGCTGAGCAGAGAGAGAGCCCGATGCGGGGCTCGATCCCAGGACCCTGGGACCATGACTTGAGCCGAAGGCAGAGGCCTTAACCCACTGAGCCACCCAGGCGCCCCTAAAAAAATAATTCTTAAAATAATAACAATAATAACTCTTCACATATATTCAACAGCTACTGATGGAGAAGCTGGAACAAGGGTGGGCATCCCTCTTGATAGAAAGAAACACAGACACTGAGTTCTTCAGCTTCCTCCCTATTACATGGTAACATATCTGGGCCTTACTGTTTTCTGCACTTTCTCTGAGTCTAGAGGAAAATATACTTGGTGCGTATCACAACCTGAGGCAGTAAAGTGAAACTTAGAGGGGACCTGGATTCAGAAGAACTTACGTCCTGTTTGAGCTTTTGTCCTCACCTACAAAACAAGGCTAGAGAGCTGCCCTCCCACCTCTGGGTGCATGGCCAGCCTTGTGCAAGCACCTGACACCTGTGGGTTGCCGTGATGAGGTACCAGATTTTGGATAGGATCTGTACCTCTCTTTTATAGTCATCCTTGGTCATGCGGCTTCCTTTCTGCATTGTAGATAATCTAAGCTCATTAAAGTGGTTCCTGTGGGGAGCTTCTTCAAAAGGATCATTTTGGGTTGAATTCTCAGAAAATCATTTAGGTGTCTGATTTGGACCAAGCCTTAAACTATCTTACTCTCAGATGTGAAAATTCATTTTCTCTAAATATCTTGAAATTTGCCTTCCTAAAGTAACGTAATGTTCAATTTACCCCAATCTAAACTGTTAATCCACTTAGGATCTGTATAATTCATTGTAGCTGTGAATTATATTGCCTTCTATATTTCACAGTTTCAAATACTACCTTAATTATAGTCATGTGCAGTTTAAGGGCAAGGATCCTATTTTAGACGGTTGTGGGCCCACCGTGCATGGCATTGTCCTAGACACAAAAGGAATATAATTGACGAACTGTTTTATCTTAAACCCCTCAGACTTTAATTACATCATGAGACTGAAACCAAATAAAGAAAACCTTATTTAAAATGGAGTCCTGGGGGCACCTGGGTGGCTCAGTGGGTTAAGCCTCCACCTTTGGCTCAGGTCATGATCTCGGCGGTCCTGGGATCGAGCCCCAAATCAGGTTCTCTGCTCAGCAGGGAGCCTGCTTCCCCCTCTCTCTCTGCCTGCCTCTCTGCCTGCTTGTCATCTCTGTCAAATAAATAAATAAAATCTTTTTTTTTTTTAATTACATTATAAAAAAATAAAATGGAGTCCAGAGGCCAGAAGGGGGAGTACTACTTGTTGGCAGCCCTTTGAAGAACCAACAGGAAGAAGCCTATACCTTACCCTAGATAAAGATTTTTCTCCTGGCCCAGCAACATGAGAGACTGTCACAACTCAACCAATGAAAAGCCACTACACTCTGAACTCCCAGTTTACTTTAATGGATTTTTTTGCTTATAATGGCCGCTCCCAACTTCCTTCCCCCTTTCCTCTACAAAAGAGTGTTCCTCTCCTTTGTTTCCAGAACTTGCCTGTGTTTTACCATAGCTTTCTTCTCCTGAATCATAATTCCTCTCCTATTCCTGAATAAACCCACTTTGCTGGTAAAAACAAACAAACAAACAAAAACAACTGGTTGTTTTATTTTCAAGATCGACAAGATCACAGAAACTCAGAATTGGGAAAGACTCTAAAATTTGTCAGGTAGTCCAGCTCCGACACACAGCAGGGAATTCCCTAGGAATTCCCTAGAGATAGCCATCCAACCTCTGAGCACTCCCCAGGATTGGCGCACTCACCAGGCTGCAGGCAATTTATTGTACTAAAGGATGGCTCTCTCCCCCCATCCACCCTCTTTTAAGAGAAGGATACACTGTCAAATGTCATTGCAGAAAGACAGAGGGCAAATCTTGCAAATTGTCCTCTGCCAACCTTGTGCCCGCTCCACTGTAAACTGAAGTCCCAAGGTGCCCCTCCAAATCCTGCACAATCGGACCCAGCCCCAGTTATTTGCTTTGAATCTTAGGGAAATTATGTCACCTTGTTAAGTCTGTTTCTTCATCTGTAAATGGGGTAACAATTCCAACCACACTGGTTGCTGTGGCGATTAAATAACGTAATGAATGTAAACACTGTCTGGCCTATAGCAAGTACTCATAAATACTAGCTGGTATAACTGGAGGGTAATAACAAATGTTGTCCTGACTGGAATAAGGCAGGCTAACCAGGTAAGCCATCATGGTTGAGATAAACCTGGAGCAATGCTTTTAAGAAAGAAAGGAGGGAGTTCAGGGACACCTGGGTAGCTCAGTCAGTTAAGTGTCTGCCTTCAGCTCAGGTCATGATTCCAGGGTCCTGGGATGGAGCCCTGCTCAGCAGGGAGCCTACTTCTCCCTCTGCCTGCTGCTCCCCCTGCTTGTGCTCACTCTCTAACAAATAAATAAATACAATCTTTAAAAAAAAAAAAAAAAAGGAGGGGTGCCTGGGTGGCTCAGTGGGTTAAGCCTCTGCCTTCGGCTCAGGTCATGATCCCAGGGTCCTGGGATCGAGCCCTGCATCGGGCTCTCTGCTTGGCAGGGAGCCTGCTCCCCCCCCCCACCTGCCTCTCTGCCTACTTGTGATCTCTGTCTGTCAAATAAATAAATAAAATCTTAAAAAAAAAAAAAAGTAAAGAAAAGAAAGGAGGGAGTTCAGAGAAGAATAAGAGCATTTGGGAAGGAGTTTTGGATAGGAAAATGGAATTTTCAGCTGAAGTGGAAAGCATATATTTAAATGTTAGCAAGCAGATGATGAAGGGGGAGGATGAACAGGACCACCTAGCTAAGTGCACAATCTGATGATCACAGCAGCAGGATTCAAAAAAGAGAAATCCTGTTACCACGTGAAGTTTAGACTAAGTCAAAGAACAGTGGCTAGTTCAGTTGTGGATGACTAATTTTAGACATCTAAGATCTCTTAGTTCCACTATTTATTTTTTAATAGTTTAATAGTTTTTGTTTTATCTTATTCTGGGCTTCCAGCTGGCATATGTAGCTGCCATCAGGATTGCTGGTCTATAGAAGCCCTACAGTCCCTAATTTAATAAGTTGTTTCAAACCTATAATGGGCCAAAACCCAAACAATCAATCTAAACTCAGTATTCATTCATTCACTGATTAATTTATTCATGAATCCACCTATCCATCAAACAGTCACACCAACCACTGATTTGTCTAGGCTCTGGAATATGCCTTAGAAATGAATAAGAAGTAGCCATTGCTTTTAAGGGATTTATAGACTTCTGGGATAAACAGATGCAAAAATAACTCTTTACACTAGACAGATTCTAAGTACCACAGAGAGGAATGAACAAAATTCTATGCCAGGGGTTGAAAACGGAGCAAATCAGGCTGTATCTGGCCAGCAAATGTTTTGTTTGGCCCACATGGTGTTTTATTTCAGTTTCAGATTAGTTGCCAGCATTAGAAATTAGGGCATTTCAAATAAAAACCCAAATTCATAGCTTCTGGTAAAAACAGGAAGATCTGAGCACACTAGGCCAAATTTCTGCAGGGTGGTAATTGGCAGGAGCTGGGCAGCAGCTGCCCTTTTTAGGCAGAGCATGAGATCTCTAGTTTGCCACACTCCTTGCCACTCCCTTTTACTCTCTGACGTGAAAGTCAAATTTGTTCAAGGTGCTAGTTATCAGCTGTTGGTGAGTACTTTCATAATAGAATTAAGAAAAAAGTAATTTTTAAATTTATCTTTTATTATTTTTAAGTAGGTTCCATTCCCAGCGTGGAGTCTAACGTGGGGCTTGAACTGAGGACCCTGAGATTAAGAACTAAGCTGAAATCAAAAGGTGGACACCTAACCAACTGAGCCACCCAGGCGCCCCAAAAGAATTTTTTAAACTCAAATTTCTATTAAAAGTAAAAGTGAAAGATATACTGGTAGGGCTATGTGTTTCAAGAAAAGTGGGGTGTAGGGGCGCCTGGGTGGCTCAGTGGGTTAAAGCCTCTGCCTTCGGCTCAGGTCATGATCCCGGGGTCCTGGGATCGAGCCCCGCATCGGGCTCTCTGCTCAGCGGGGAGCCTGCTTCCCTTCCTCTCTCTCTGCCTGCCTCTCTGCCTACTTGTGATCTCTGTCAAATAAATAAAATCTTAAAAAAAAAAAAAAGAAAAAAGAAAAGTGGGGTGTACAATAGCAGAATATTTTCCTATTCAAAAGACAGATGATTCCTTGAGTTTAAGATACAAATAAACATCTCCCATTATATTGCCTGCCTGACTCCTGCAGGCATTTGGGTTTGCAACCTCTGTGACATAAGAAAAAACTAATTTAGTAGCTAAGAGTATTGGCTTTGGAGTGAGGAAAAAAGCTGGTTCCACCACTTACTTGCTGTGTGACTGTGGCAAATTAGTTACCCTCTCTGTGCTTTGGTTTCCTTTTAAGTAAAAGAGAGGTAATTACAATACATAGTTCAGAGGGCTGTTGTGAAGCGACAATGAGATAAAGAGACATGAAGTTCTTAGCCAGGGTCTGGTGCGTAGTAAGCATTAGCTATTACCAGTGCAGAGTACAGAAGAGAGAGAAAGCATATCCGAAGGGAACATTACAGAATGTTTACAATTCCAGTGTAAGGAGATGAAGAAAAAAGGCATGCCTTCTGCACACCTTCAAGAGAGGGGATGTTAAAGGCCCTGTTCCAGTGGCCAAAACAGGCTGCACCATGAAGGTGAAAAGGTCAGCTAGGAAGATTAAGGTCAGGCTGAGGGGAACTATCCAATAAGTCAGCATTTCCCAAAATGTTTCATTGTATGACGGATTTAGCTGATAAAAAGGGAATAGGACATTAACATCGACTCATAAGATGAGAAAGTCATTCTCTTGATTCTCTTTCCAACCTTCTAATTAACCATAGGAGCAAGTCTTGCTCTGAGCTATTCGCCTCAAGCACCTCTCAGACCACACTTGCTAAACTTCCAGTTCTCCAGGACAGTAGACCAGAGGCGTAAAGTGTTCCTAGCAACAGTATCTAGCTACAACTTATTAACACCGTTTTGTTTCTCCCAGCTTTTGAGTTTCTCATTTATCTCACGGCAAGTGATACTGACTTTCAAATATGGAGCAATAAAGTTTCCTTGCAGAATCATAGAGTGTAAAATCATATTTGGGTGAAAATCAGTGAGACAATTCAGAGAAAAACGCCAACCTTTTGCACATGTGGCAAAAACTGTGACCTCTCTGAGAGACATTGTCATGGGTAGTAAGATGAAGCCAGAACAGATTCTGACAGGCCCAGGCTGTTTCTGTGTAAAACCACCTCGGTAGGACACTCCCTCACGCGTGGTACACCCCTTGGCTTCCTCTCCAGGCCTCAGTTTCTCCATCCGCAAAAGGGTGGGAGGGCGACCCTGCAGTTGCTCAGACCCGGGGTTCAGTGCCCTCAGCCCCCGCCGCAGGCCCGTTGCCCCTGGCAACCACGGGGGTTCCCGCCATGGTTCCCGCCATCCCCGCCAAGGCTCGGCCTCCCGCTCCTCCCGGACTGTCCCACTCCTCACCACTGCTCGGCTTTATCTCTCCACGTCAACACGGCCCTCATCGCGGCTTCCCTCACGCCTCAGGCCCCTCCTCCCGCCTCTGCAACCTGCCCCGCTCTGCCTGCCACTTTGGTTACCTGCGCTACCCCTGGCAACACACATGCGCAGTGAGCCTCGTGCGCGCGGCAGAATTCCGAGTGCGCAGGCCTAAAAGGCAGGGCTAGGACCGGAGCAGAAGATGGGACGGAGCCTAGGAGTCTGCGCAACTAGGGCGCTTGCGACTGGTCGGAATGGGCGGAGGGCGGTACGTCTTCCTCGGTGAAGGATTTGATTGGCTGAGCCGTGGAAATGGCGGCTGTGGCCCAGTGGGCGGCCGGAAAGCTGCTGTGGAGTCTGACAGGCTTTTACCGCCTTCGGCTCTCGGATTCAGCCCAGCGCTCTGAGCTGAAGAAGTTTTCGCAGCTGATTCTGCTCCGCTCCTAGAGCGTCGCACACTCTCGGCCGGTTGCTGCTGTTGAAGCCCACCTTAAGGGCATGGCTGGGATGGAGAGTCCGAGCCTGGGAGACTGCGGAGCTGCCCCCTCGGTTACGTCCAGTGAGCGCGCAGCCGCAGACCGGCACTGTGACCTCCGGCAAGTTAGAGTCCATTTTCGCAACTCATTTTCACCATCTGTAATGGGAGCGGGGCTGGGGTGGGTAGAAGACGGATTGGCCTTTCTAACCTAGGATCGACAGCTCTCGAGACCCACAGGGTTAGGTACTCGGAGCAGTGGCTGTGTTTAGCTCAGGAAGTCTTCCAGTGGGTTCAGCCCTGGGGTGCATCTTGCTTCGTTAGCCGGAATGACGAAGGAGCTGGAAGGAGCAGAGGGGTTTTGTGCAGGGGGTGCAAGGAGAGGTCAGCTTGGGCTGGAGTATCTTAGGAAGACCGTGGAGGAGATGTCCTCTAAGCCGCCAATGGTGACCCCAAAATGGGTCCTATAAAAAGTTAAAGAGGCAGCCACGGGCATGTATTCAGTACAGTACTTGTGTATGTGGGATAAGGGACTAAGATGATTTGTCTTTTTTCCCCCAAAATTTAATCCCCAGAACTACCTTAGAAAAAGTATTACCTCTTTACAGATGAAGAAAGGAGGCTTTGAGAGGTTAGGTAACTTGCTCTTGGAGATGGATATAGATGTGTATACTATATATATATATATAGTATATATATATATGAAATATACATATATACAAATACATATGTATACTGAAATAAATATATATACATACATATATATTTTACATATATATATAGAGAGAGAGAGAGTAAATGACAGAGCTGTGATTTGAACCTAGTCTGTTGACTTTAAAGTTTGTGCTATTTTTACCAGGCTCCAGTGTCCTTATTCCTAAAATGTGAACCATATAATTTCTTAAGATCCACTTAGCTCCGCAAAATTATTAACCCCAAATTACTCCAGAAGAGCTTGATTCTAATTCTAGATACTAGCTCTTGCTTAGTTTCCCTAAAGAAGTTCGGTTAGATAGCTCTATAGACCCATCCGACTTTTAAAATGAGTGATTTAGTGATTAGGCTACACTTTATTGAAGTTTTTCGATAATAATACAGGGGGAGAGGTAATAGACCAAGATTTAGTGGACCTAGGTTCTGTATAAGTTTTGCATGTAACTTGAATTTTCCCTGTCACTTAATTTTCTCAATAAAATTAGAGTAATCTTTGTCCTACCTACTTCACAAGATTCTCATGAGGATGAAAGAGATTTGAAAATTCTTATCAGAAATTATTTACCTTTTGGAGGGTTACAACCTCTGAAGAAAGCAATAGACATTCTCCCCCAGAAAACTGCAGATATATATAAAATTTTTACCTCACTTATTTGGGGAGAAGGAGGGTGTCTCACTGACTCTTTTAAGCAGTTCTGTTGATCCCAGTTTAAGAGCTCACATACTGGTTCATATTTTTAAATTTATGCCAAGTGTCAACCAGACACTTTCAATAGCCCCACTCAATAATTAACAACATAAAATTTCTAGTGAATAGCTTAAACTTTACATTGTGCAGACACTTCCAACCCTTTGTAACCCATGTTGGACGACAGGAAAATATTCACATAGCATAAGACTGGTCCATACTGATTTTAATCTCTCTTGTAGTCTAAATTTTAGTCCATGGGGTTCCTGCTCTGTCATGGATTGAAATTGAATAAGCAGAGGAAAATAAATTTTAAATGAGCTGATTACTTATACTTTGTATTTTTCAGCCAGGAAGATGGTGCTCTGGGATTGGAAAGCATGGGAGAAAATGAGAAACAAGTGATGATAAAAAGCAGCAGTGAGTGTACTCCCCTGCTGCAAGAATCCATTGCTTCTGCTCAGACTAGTGATACTACAATGACAGAATGCCATAAGTCTGTCCCATGCGGATGGGAAAGAGTTGTGAAACAGAGGTTATCAGGGAAAACAGCAGGAAGATATGATGTATATTTTATCAGGTGAGCATGCAAGGTGGTACAGAGAGTACAGCCGAATCATTTTATCTAGACAGGTATCAGGAAAACATCATAGAAATCTTGGCTTTTTTCTGTTTTTACTAGAAACTGTTGTAGATTTTATTCCTTGAGTGTCACTAGTTAGTTATATCAAGTGATCTGGGGACAAGTACATATATCTTCTGCTGCAAATTGTTGCCCTTAAATTTGTAAATTTGTAAGTAATTGTAAAATTATTTTACACTATCATATAGGAAACTATTTAAAAGTACCACTTTATTACTTTTTTTAAAAATTTAAATGACAGATACCCATGGTAACATTGGAAATGATTAATTGAAAATCTGAAATGTGGTCCAGGTCTTTTTAAAAGTCACTTTTATTGACTAGCAATAAGTTTTCTTTAATATCATTTTCTAGCCCACAAGGACTGAAGTTCAGATCCAAAAGTTCACTTGTTAAGTATCTTCACAAAAATGAAGAAACTTCTCTTACGCCGGAAGATTTCGATTTTACCGTACTTTCCAAAAAAGGCATCAAGTCGGGATATAAGAACCGCAACATAGCACCTCTGACATCCCAAATGCAAAGTGAAAGTAATAGTTCAAACCGGAACCTCAGGACACGAAGCTGGTGGAAAAAAGATGTCTTTCCTCTACCAAGCAGTAGTTTGGAATTGCAAAGTAGCAAAGGACTATCTAACTTTAAAGATAAGGGTGTTAACGACGTGGACTCCAGAAAGGTTAGAAGGTCCAAAGAAAAGGTGCCTATTTTGAAAGGAATTCAAATTAAGAGAACTAAAACAGGGTGCCAGAAGGGTCTTCCAGGTTCTGCTCAAAGTAATAAGAAAAGAAAATCTGAGTATAAAAAGGCAGATGATGAAAGTGAACCTGTTGTGCAAGAAAGTCAGCTTGATAAAACACTCTCCATTGCTGATGCTGGAACAAGCAACAAGACCCTCAGTGCAACCAGTAAAGAAAAGAAACTTGTAAAAGAACAATCACTGAGTTTGGTATCAAATTTTTGTTCTGAACAAATAACTTCTGGCATCATAAACAAATTATGTTCAACTGAAGAAGCAGAACAGAGCAAGAAGTGTGAGGAAACCTTTTTAGAATCTGAGGAAATAAAATCAAAAGTACAAGTTGGGGAAAGGAAGGAACATTTGCATACTGACATTTTAAAATGTGGCCCTGAAATGGACAACAACTGCTCACAAACCGAGAAAGACTCCGTGGAAATGTGTCAAGGTATTCAGAGCACTAAAGCTGCTAATAAAAACATGATGAGTTTATACTTCCAGACACTATATTTCATGCCTGTACCCAGTTAGGATATGGACATAGAACAAAGAAATAGGACCAAATATCAGGTACATTGTACCTGTTGATCCTAGTACCTTATTTAACCGATCTTCAAACGCTTGGCTATGGCATAGAAGGAATTGACTGACTTCTGCCTTGGTAACCCCAGCGAAAGAGAATTGTGTCATTTGCAGCTGCTACCATCTCTTCTAGGTGCAATAGCTGGGACTTTCCTCAACAGTGCTTTCCCTTCCCATCTTCCTTCCAGTCAGTAATATTACAACTTTAGGGAAAATGAAAGGCTTCATTTGTGAAAAGGTTTGGGGAAGACTCCTTTTAATGCATAAGCTGGTCAAAAATAGTCCATGTCTACTCTTTTGCACCCGTCCTGTTATTTATTCCTGATGTGTGACTTCCAATTTCAGTTTGTACAGATCATAGTCATTTTTATCTTGTTATAATGTAATGCTTCTCTAAAATGCTTTAGAGCTCTAAATAATTCAAAACTGTAATCACATAGTTCATTTATTATTTGTAATATGCTCTTAATACAGAGTTCAGAGCTTAGCAGTATTGCCTTTATAATACCTCAGTGAATAAAAATAAAAAGAAGGCCTTTTGAGCAGCTCTGTATTAGTTATTCATTATGCCATTATGGTATAATGAATGACTCCTTTAAAGGAGAAGAATAATTTTACTTAAAGTCCTGCTGGGAGACAGCCTGGACAAATTGGTGGAGCAGGGGCTTAGACGATTCCTGTTCTCAGTCCCACTCATGATTTTATGTCTTTGCTGTGCCTGGTATTCCTTTACCTTTAATAGGAAATGACCATATATACCTAGGAACTGCTTAAGAATTCAAGTCTGCCCTTTGAAGACTTTAAGCTTCTTAGAGCTTTGAGGTTTATGTAGCTTTGTTGCTAGTATAATGGACAAATAAAATATTTTAAAATCCTTTTGTGACCAAAACGGAAGTATCCTATTCATCCTATACATAAAGAAGTCTAGTTCTTAGCCCAAGATGAAGTACCCTGAGTTTAAGAAGTATCTGGTGGAATTGTAAAGACTTTCCCATTGGCTTAGTTGGAAATTGCCAAGTAAACTGAGCTTCAGTCTCCTACTAATAAAGGATGCTAGTTAGTAATTATTTATAGGAACCCACAGAAGAAATCATGTAACTAGTAAGAGTAGTTTCCTTTGTCCTCTTTATTTTACTTTCTACTAGGCTTTGCCTATCTGCTTCTGAGCCTTTTGACTAAGATCAAGTGTGAAGTGTAGAATAGCAAAAAACAGTAGTAATTATCTGGAGAGCTGGATACCTCTCCCAATCTGCAGTCAGTCCCACTCTCATTTTGGGATTGTTGTTTAATTTCTAAGCCTTCATTTATTTATCTGTAAAATGGAGGTAATAATACTCACCAGTCCAGTTTTTTACATCAAGAGTACTGCAGAGTAAAATGAGAAGTGAAAAAGATGGCTTCACACTATACAGCTGCAAGGTATTATTAACTGACATTCAAATTGAGGGGGAAAGGCTATGAAGAGTATTAAATATGATTTTAGAAACTTGGGAAGCCCAGTAATGCTGGTCAGGTAGTCTTTGTTACGTTAACTGAGCTTCCCCGTAGGTAGTGATCCAGTATTCCAAGGTCCCAATCTTGGGTTTTTCAGTAGGTTTTGTTTTATCTTTATCCTTTTCTGTTTTTTAAGTGTAAAATTGTTCACTGCAGAAATTTTGGGAAATATAAAAAAATCAAGGGAGAAGAGAAAAACTAGCAACAACCATTATACCATTTTGGTTTATTTCATTCTAGTCTCTGTATTTTTTTTCTTTATTAAATTGGGATCATATGTAGAATACTGCATTTTCACTTAAAAAGTTAAGGACATGGGAGAAAATATTCATGATGTAGTCTCAAAATGTTTAATGACCACATTGTACAAATATGTTGTAATTTAAAATATCCCATATTATTTCTAATTTTTCAGTACTGTGAACTCTGAACATAAATCGTAGAGTACTAGTATAACACAGTGGTTAAAGTTACTCAGGAGCTAGACTGCCTAGATTTGAATTTCAGCTCTGACATTAGCTGTGGGACCCTGTTCATGTTACTTAATTTATTTTTACTCAATTTTCTATCTGTGAGGTGAAAATAAATAGTACCTAGCTTGTAGGTCATTTGTGGGATTAAGTTGGTTAATTTTTGTAAAGTGCTTAGAATAGTGCCTGGTATGTACTAAATGCTTTATAATAGTAGTGTGTTGTTATTTGCACCCCTGAATATTTCTCTAGGTTAAGCCATAGCTTCTATAAACAATGTTCACTCTTCCTTTTCAGAAGATACCATTCCACGGACACAAATAGAAAAAAGGAAGACAAGCCTGTATTTTTCCAGCAAATATAACAGAGAAGGTATCCCTTTCCCAATCAGAAAATTAGATTTTAAATCTGTTTCAGGTGTTCAGCTCTGATGCCGTGTGTTTGTTTAGCTCTTAGTCCCCCTCGACGCAAAGCCTTTAAGAAGTGGACCCCTCCCCGGTCACCTTTTAATCTCGTCCAAGAGACACTTTTCCACGATCCATGGAAGCTCCTCATTGCTACCATATTTCTCAACCGGACCTCAGGTTTGTGGATTATATCTTGGAGAGAGTGTGATGAGGAGGAAGGGCACTGGGTTCATTAGGAGGTCTGAGTTCAAATTTAACTTTGAGTCTGTGTGACCTCAGGCAAGGACTTTCCCTTCCAGCCCTAGATGACATCCAAAGCCTTTTTCGCACTACAGAACAAATTGTCATTTATTTTCTACTTCCAAACTAGTTGTGGTCAGCAGTGAAAATCAATTACCTAACATTCCTCCACCCTCTGTCATGTGTAAAAGCATTTCTTTTTCATTGAATGCTTTCTTTAATGTCATTGGCACTTTGTATTCTGTATATTTTTATACTAGTTATCTGATGACTGGATTATTTGAAAACTAATAATCAGGCAAGTCTAGGTATCAGTATGATTGAGACTGTTAGCCCAATAGCTGATAGTGTTGACTTTCGATTCTGAAGGTGGTTGCCAGCTCAGGTAATAGCTTCTCATCGGGGGTTTAAAAAAACAAAACAAAAACATTCTATATGAGATTTCTTGATGAGGAAGTACCTGAACTTAAAAACAACCCATCTGGAGGCTTGTAATCACAGTTACTTTTACTTCCAGGCAAAATGGCAATCCCTGTGCTCTGGGAGTTTCTAGAGAAGTACCCTTCGGCTGAGGTAGCAAGAACCGCAGACTGGAGAGATGTGTCAGAACTTCTTAAACCTCTTGGTCTCTATGATCTTCGAGCAAAAACCATTATCAAGTTCTCAGGTACTTTCTTGTAAACCCAAAAGAAGGAACATAAACTGCCTACTTAAAAGAGCCACACCTTAAACTTTAATGTCCTTGGATGCTACATTAATTGAGGTCATTCAGCTGAAGCCCTGAAGGCGTTTAAAAACAGTCCGCTTGCCCCAAACTGCAGTCTCTCACCCAAGCAATAAGTCTTTGCCCAGTACTGGGGCAAGCCGTCTGGGCAGAATTAGAGGAAGAAGTCAGTGAAGCAGAATACCCTCTATGCAGGACTTTGCCTCTGCATAGTTAGCACAGCACAAAATAAGAACGGTTAATAAGTGGCATGTGAGAAGTTCAGAGTCCCGGGGGAATTCCGAAAAAAGAGTCATCAGAACTAGGGTTGTTAGGAGAGATTTTTTGCTGTTCCTTTCTGCTTTTCTCACCATCTGGCTCTGCATCACTATGTACTTAGGGAAAGGGTCTTTCTGAGGCTGACCTGATCTGTGGGGTGTTGTATTTTCAGATGAATATCTGACAAAGCAGTGGAGGTATCCAATTGAGCTTCATGGGATTGGCAAATACGGCAACGACTCTTACCGAATTTTTTGTGTCAATGAGTGGAAGCAGGTGAGACCCACTCCCAGCCGTAACATCTCCAGCACATTTTGTCTCTGGGGCAAAATAAGTCCATCCTTAGAGCTAAAACTGTTTCTTGGGCACATGTGCTATCACTCTCAAAACCAGTTTTGTTCCAGGCTCGAGGGGCAAGTGGTGGCATGGGGCTATAGGCAGCAGGGAGAGGATCCACAGATACTCCCAGCTCCATAAAGATTCCTTGGTGTGGCCTCTGACTGACCTCCAGCAGTTTGTCACTTCTGGCCTTGTGCTCACATTCTCATTCACGTGTGGTCTCTAAGCCTGATGTTCTCCTGTCACAGTCATACTAGCCTTCAGAAATAAACCACTGAAAGAAAGCAGACAGGTTTGGGCTTGGAAGGAATGCTTGCTGGGTTTCTCCTACTGGTCTCAGACTACTTTTGTGGTAACTGGGCCCTACCTCAGCTACCCAGTCAGTTGAGTATGCCCTGCCCACAGATATCCAGGGGGCGTCCTGGCAGCTGGTGGTGTTGCCAGGTGGCCCGATGCACTGCCGTCTTGGTCTGTGACTCACCTTAAAGTGTTTAGCCAGTAGGTCTGCCCAAGTCCATCCCTGCTCTACCATTTACTGTCACTTGAGCAATCCATGTAACTCTCAGGGTCTATAACCTCCTTCTGGAAAATGGTATATTAATACTTGACTCATATTATCACTACCCCACATGGTATGTCATGGTGAAGATCAGTACTAAATTGGAAAGTACTTTGTGAAGGATTACCTTAATGTAAGGTATAGTTTTAAGCATTCATGAATCCAGTTAGGTTAAAGGTTATAATTTTCAGGCATGCTGTTATAATGTATTGTTCTCCTACCATCCCTTTAAAAAGCCCATTTTAAAAATGTATTTCTGACAAACTTATGTAAGACCTGTGTCTCCTAATGTGTTGTATTTCTTCCAGGTACACCCTGAAGACCATAAGTTAAATAAATATCATGACTGGCTTTGGGAAAATCATGAAAAATTAAGTCTGTCTTAAAATCTTTGAAGTTTTCAAACTCATTTTTTTATACATTACTTTGCACTTGATTCTTAAGAGCGCCATTAAGCACAACCAACTGCCTTTACAGGTATATAGATTTTAATTAGTCCAACTAGAAATGCAGTGTAGGTTTTCTTAATGTGTGTAATACTGGTAGAACTTTGCTACTGAACATACTAGAACATGTTTTGAGATTTTTAAAAGTAAATTGTTACTTGACAAAAATCCTAAATACGTAAATGACTTTTCCAATAATAAAATGTGATTCGAAGTTGAAAAAAAACTTTCGTACACTCTCAGTAATACAAAGCAGATTTCTGTCCATGTTGCTTAAGGAAAGTTTGGATTGTCTGTTCTCTTTCTATAAAAATGGAATTACACAGTTGTTACATAAGATATAGAGTTTGCAGCCAAATATGTAAGAAAATACATTACAGGGTATGTTAGGCAGTTAATTCGTATTTTTACTAAAAAAAAAAAGTAACAGTAAGGTTCTTCTGTTACCACGTATACTTGCCGACTCTGTGCTAGCTTTTAGGAATTAGAGATTTGGCCCTAGCATCCATTTGATAGCCTGTGAATATCTGCCTGCAGCTTTGTGTCAGCTTCTGGCTCCTGCATTTTTCCTTGACCCCCTTGTGAAAGGTCGAACATTTACCCATCTCTCATCTCCCAGATGGGGGGACAGGACTTTTAAGTTTTGTAACCTTTTTATTTAAATATTTTATTCATTTATTGGTGAGGGAGAAGCAGGCTCCCCGCCGAGCAGGGAGTCCAACACCAGGGCTCGACCCCAGGGCCCTAGGACCTTGACCTCAGCCAAAGGCAGACACATAACTAACTGAGCCACCTAGGTGCCCCTTGTGCCATTTTTTTTTTTTTTTAAGATTTTATTTATTTGACAGAGATCACAAGTAGGCAGAGAGGCAGGCAGAGAGAGAGAGAGGAAGGGAAGCAGGCTCCCCGCTGAGCAGAGAGCCCGACATGCCAGGACCCTGGGATCATGACCTGAGCCCAAGGCAGCGGCCTAACCCACTGAGCCACCCAGGCGCCCCTCCTTGTGCCATTTTTAATACAGGTGTTATAATGTTGTAGTTCATATACTGAAACATTTACCTTAGAAGGAACTCGTCAAACAACAATAACAAAAAATCCCAAGTTGTTAACTCTCATTTACCAATTTTCATTTTAAGGAATGATTTCAAAATTAAATTGATTGAATAAATAAAAAATAAATTGTTGGGAAACTACCTTTGTTGTCGGGTAGAGTGTGCTGTAAGACAAGTTGGTTGTTTCCACTTTAGTGAGCTAGTTTCAATTTTTAGAGAGAGAGATGGATTTTGACCAGAGAACGGGAAAACTGGCCATATCCCCCAACAAGGCAGACATCTACTTTATAACATCCCATCACATCTTTTTTTAACAATCCTCAAAATAGCATTTACTAAATGCAAACCTTGTGCTGGAGAGAGACACAAAGATGAAAACATTCTGTAGGGCGTCTGGGTGGCTCAGTTGATTAAGCGACTGCCTTTGGCTCACGTTGTGATCCTGGAGTCCCAGTATTGAGTCCCGCATTGGGCTCCCTGCTCAGCAGGGAGTCTCCTTCTCCCTTTGACCATCCCTCCCCTCATGTTCTCTCTCTCTCTCTCAAATAAATAAATAAAATCTTGAAAAAAAGAAGAGGTTCTGTAAAGGGGTGCCTGGTTGGCTCAGTCAGTAGAGCATGTAACTCTTGATCTTAGGGTTGTGAGCTGGAGTCCCATGTTGGGTGTAGAGTTTATTTAAAATAAGATCTTAAAAAAAAAAAAAAAGTTCTGTAGAGATGTGATCACGGGGAGAGAGAAAGGCACACAAAATAATGGAAGAGAACAAAAGGAGTAAGCTGTAGGGACAAGATGCCCAAACCCTGCAGCTAAGAGTATAGAAGGGCCTTTGAAACACTGGGCCCCAGCTGGGGTTGGAGGCTAAAGCAAGCTCACCAAGTCTAGGACATCAGGTGTGGCTGGATGGCCGGGCCTATGGTCAGATACTCTGGAGAATATGGGTCTGTGTAGACACAGCAAGAGAGCTCCAGCCATGGCCATATCTGGCTTTTCCCGTCTGCTGCAGGTGAGGTCGCCTTCCCTCTGTACCTGTTTCCTCATCTCTTTCAAAGTGATAGGCTATCACCACTCACAATACCTCACACGGTTATGATGATTATTGAGGTAATGCATGTCATTGCTTAACCAGAGCCTGGCTTATGAAAGTGCTATGTTAATGTGGCTCGACCTCAGGTTGAGAGGGTCACAAGGATAATGCAATTCATTGAAGATGGTGCCTTATGCAGAGTGAGCACTCAAGTGTTTGTTTTTTTTTAACTTTATATTGAGACAAAATTCACATAATATAAAATTCATCATTTAATCATTTTTAAAGTATACAATTAAGTGATTTTTAGTACACTCTGCAATGTTCTGCAACCATCATCACTAACTCTAAAACATTCCCAGCACATTGAAAAGAAACCCTGTGCCTGTCAGCAGTCTAACGCAAAGCCACACACCTCACCTCCGGCCTCTGGCAGTTACCAATCCGCTTTCTGTGTCTATAAATGTGCCTGTTCTGTGCATATCTTATAAGTAAAACAGTATGTGACCTTTTGTGTCTGGCTTCTTTCGCTTAACATAACGTTTTGAAGGTTCATCTGTATTGCAGCATGCATCAGTACTTAACTTTCATGACATCCCATTGTGTGGACAGAGCACATTTTGTTTGTCCATTTATCAGTTGATGGGCATTTCAAGTGTATATTATTAATATTCCTTTTATCAGTTCTGTATTTCCAAGCCATATATACTGCCTCTATTTGGCCAAGACTCTTGGGGTTTCTACAACACCTATGAAGGAGGCAGGGTCAGTTCTTTGGATGAAAAGGAAAGACGTGGACGCCGGCTCAAGATCCGACTGCTTTCGGGAAAAACACGGATTTATTACTCGAGGTTCAGGGACCACTGGGCCATGCTAAGAAACCCTGTCTTTCGCCAACCCAGGAATTCTGCACGGCTGCGATTGCCTTTTAGGACCCACGAAAGGAGCAGCACTAGGCGTTGGGAGCGGGAGTGGGGGCGTTTGGGAGCGGGAGGGCGGGGAGGTTCAGGAGGGCCCGCCCCCACAACCTTCTTCCTCCCGCGGACTTCGCGAGTGTGGCCGCGTTCAGCCAATCAGCGCAGGGCGTCTGTAGTCCTGGCAACAGTAGCTTCTAAGCTTGCGACTTCAGAGTCTCTTGCAAAATTTGGTATTACTGTTTTCTGGTGCTCCGACGCAAGCAAGCAAGCGCGTGCACACACGCATGCACACACACTCTTCAGCGCCCGCTCCTGACGCTGCGGCCATGGATGACGATTCCTATGAAACGTACGAGGCTCTGTTCCTGTCGGTGGTCGGTAAGCTCCCAGGAAGCAGTGCCCTGCACATGCGTACAAGTGGGGTGAGGGCAAGGACGGGGGCAAATATCTCATTGTGCCGTCCCCTCTCTGGGTAAGGGGTTGCCAGGGAGTCGGGCTCAGGTCATGCACATTTCTCAGATTTCCATGCCCAAGCTGGAGGAGTGGGCCAACTTGCCTTGGTCTGAAATCAGAGGTCCAATCTTTGAGCCTGGGAAAGACATCCACAGCCCTCTGGCTCGTCCTTTGCCCCATTTCTCCACTGGATATGAATGTATTGGTTACTGGAGAAGAAGCATGGAGAAAACGATCAATCCTCAAACCTTCCACCATAGCCTGCTGCAGCAAAGCCCTGCAACTTCAGAGGTGAAGGACAGGCAGATAAACAGATAATTACAGAAGAAAGGGTGAAGGACAGGCAGATAAACAGATAATTACAGAAGAAAGGGTGGATGCCAGGCCAGGGAATGACACCCAGAAGTAAGAGTTCTGCTAAGTACAGAGGATGGGGAGGAACAGTTCCAAGGTTCTGGAAGAGATATTTACACTGGGGTCTAAATTAAGGATACAAAGAGTTCTCCATGCCAAAATGGGGAGGAAAGGCATTCCAGGCCAACAGAACCACATGCAAGGGGCTCAAACATATGGTGCCTTCAGGAAACTGCTGTTCATTTGAGTGTTACTGGGGATGAGAGGTGAGAGAGGTCAGAAGGGACAAGATCATGAAAGATCTTGTGAGCCAGGAAATGGAGAAGCCACTGGCAATGACAGTATTAGGTTAGGAGCATTAACAAATGCAGAGTGAACTGGCAGACTCAGAATGCTGGAAGCACAGATTGATAAGATCTGGGGCTGTCCAAAACATCCGGATCAAAGATACTGAGAGGTGAGAGGGAGTGGCCAGGCTAGAGGGACTAGAACACTTGGGGGGCTGATTGAACAAAGCATGGAAAGAACAATCCAAGATGATGGTCAGGTTGGTAGCTAGGGTGACCTGGAGATGGAGGTGTCTTTCACAGAAATCAGGAACCTAACAGGAACAGATTCGGTGGGGACAGGACATGGAGGTCAGTGCAGTCTTCATTGGTTGAGTCTGAGATACTTGTAGGCCGTCCAAGTTTACAGGGCCTAGGTAAGAGCAACGGTCTAGCTCATTGCAGGAGTGGCTGGTTTATTCTAGAGGCACTGAGAAACCATTTCAGTGAAGCCATTGAAGGGCTTCAAGGGGGAGTGACTCATGACTCTTCTGGCTAAGGGAAGATCATGGATTTGGGGTCTAGGGAGGGCATAAGTGGCAGTGGCAAGGCCATGGAGGAGCGTATTTTGAGTATGTTCCCATGGTCAACATGGTAAAGTTTAAACCCCTTAATCTGCATTCAAGATGATTCCAACTTCATTTCCCACTAACAACCTCCTTCACACGTATGTGCTTCCAACTTGTGGAACTACAGTAACCCTTAAATCTCCAAACTTCACCCCTAACCTTTCCCAAAGCTGACCCCTCCACCCCTTGAAATCTGACTCCTTCTTGAAGGCACATGTCGATGCCTCCTCCTTCATGAGGACCTCCCGGGTTTCTCCATCAGCATTTCTCCCCCAACTGAGATCATCTTGTTACCCCTCTGGTTAACCCACCTTGTTCCATGCCAGCACTCTGTGGTCAGGCACCCAGCCTCATTTGGATCTGCACCTGGCCATGCCAAGTACTGGATGATTCTCAGGAAATAGTGGTTTGATGAATGGTTACAATCTCAGCTGTACCCAGCATCTTGTCCTCAAAGAAATGATAAAGGGGTTGTTAAGAAGTGCTCACTTCTGTCCACATTGATGTATACTCATTACTTTCTGACCTGAAAGAAACACATGGGCATTGTAAGGAGACTTAACAAATGTCCTGAATGTTCACTTTGTGCCAGGCTGGGGACCAGGGATACATGGGCTCTAGGACACAGCCCTTAATATTGCAAAACTCACAGGCCATTGGGAGAGAAAGACTCAGAAAGCAGCTTCATCCAGAAAAATATGGTAAATGCTATGATGGGGACGGGCACGGCACTGTGGGAACCCAGAGTGGGCATGAGAGTGGTGATTGGGGAGTGGGAAGGTTTCAGGGGATGGTGATGCCTAACCTAAGTCTCGAAGAGTATTCTAGAGAGAGGAAAGAGTATGTGGCCTGGGCAAAGGGACCAAGGAATATTAGTCAGCTCAGTTTTGGGGTACAAATACTGGGAGAGGCCAGAAGGAACAAGAGAAGAAGCCCATTAGAGAGGCTGGCAGAGGTGGGTAGTTTCAGTGGGGCCAGGTTAAGGAGATTAAATTTTATTTTGGAGGCAATGAAATGTTTCAGAACAAGGGAGTTTGGGTTTTCAAAGGAAAATATGGTGACAGTGTTTTTAATAATAATGTTACATCCCTTCTGAATTTTAAAACACATCTGTTATTCATTTGATCTGTCCCAGCTCTGCTACGAATCAACTGCGTGACCTTGGGCTTCTCGGGGCCTTTGTGCCCTTATCTGTAAAATGTATAATCATAGAGCTGACTTGTTGGGTCTGTCCATTTGACATCCACTCGTTCACCAAATAATTACTGAGCTCCCTCTGTATGTTGGCATGTGGAGGTGCGGGGACTCCAGCAGGGAGAGATGAGGTCCCAGTCTATAGCCTATAGAAAAAATAAACGTCAACCAAGTAATTACACCAGGGATTTCAAACACAAATGTCTGCTTGAAGCACACACTTAATAAATGAACTGATGTGCATGTGAAACTATAGAGAATGGTGGGGACTATGGCAACCTGGAGAGGGCATGCCCCAGTGTAAAGTAACTCAAGTTGGAAAATTTTAAGGAATATGTCAAACAAAACAGGCCTCATTCAACATGAAGTAGTCCAAAGGAAAAGTATAGGTTATAGTACATAGAGATAATATGAGAATTTAACAGAGCTTGGGAGCTGGACAGGTAACATGTGGCCTGAGGGTGAGGAGCGAGGAGGGGATGGGTAGGGAAGGGAACATTCTGGCAGATGGAACAACACCCTTGTTGGATGTTGGATGTTGGATGCTTAGAACATTCAGGGATCATTGAGAGAGGTCAAGGCATCTGGGTTATACTAAGGAAAGACAGGCAAGCGATGAGGTAGAAAAGGTTGGCAGAGGAGGATCATGGAACTTTACTTTGAAAGTCGTGGAAGGGTTTCAAAATAGGTGAAGGGCGAGTACATAAAAATAACTGTGTACTTAGTATAAACAAAACACCTTTAAAATGGATTGATTCTAACCATCTCCACCACTCAGTAAGTAGGTACCCTCTTTTTCTCCATTTTGCACGTGAAGAATTGAGACAGAGATGCTCAGTAACTTGCCCAAGATCATGCAGCCGTGAAGCAACAGCAAAAGAGCCAGGACACGGCTATAGTATTCTGGCTCCAAAGCCTCTGCTCAGATGATCAGACCAAATCAGAATGGCATTTTTTTTTAAGATTTTATTTATTTGAGAGAGAGTGCATGCACGAACAGGGCGAGGGGCAGCGGGAAAGGGAGACGCAGACTCCCCGCTGAGCATGGAGCCTGACACAGACCCCAAGATCGTGACCTGAGCTGGAGGCAGATGCTTAAATGACCCAGCCACCCGGGCGCCCCCAGAATGGCATCATTCTGGAGGCACCTGGGTGGCTCAGTTGGGTAAGCATCCAACTCTTGGTTTTGGCTTAGGTCATGATCTCAGGGTTGTGAGGTTGAGCCCCATGTGGGGCTACTCACTGGGTGTAGAGCCTGCATAAGATTCTCTCTCTCCCTCTCCTTCTGCCCCTCCCCTTGCTTGTTCTCTCTCTCTCTCTCTCTCTCTCTCTCTCAAATAAATAAATAAACAAATCTTTTTTTTTTAAAGATCATTCTGATTACTGGTTAGGAGTGCTGGGTGGTGAAGAGTAAGATTAAGTAAGAAAAAGCATATAAAGCTTTTAGCATTGTGCCTGCTTTCAGGAGTACACAATTATTATGATAGCGAAGCAATGATAAAGCCAGGCCTGGAATCCAGATGCCCTATCACCCAGCATGCTGCTGTAGCATTTTTCTTTCCTGACTCTCTTAGTCCTCTTCCTGAAAGAAACTCACGTCCTAACACTCTTCCCCCAAGGGCTCTGCCAGTCTAAGACCTCAGGTGATGATGAAACCTCCAGCAAGGACCCCATCTTCGATCCTGAACCAGTCATTGCCCACTGCTTCAAGCAGTTCAAGCAGAAGGCTTTCCACCAGCCTCAGAGCCGCCGGCGGATCATCACCTTGCCTCAAAATGAGGATCCAATACCCATCAATCTCATGGCCCAAGCCCAGACTCCCCCACGGCCAGTCTCCAGCTTCAAAGTCCTGGGAGCCGGGGATATCCTGGGGCAGCCGGACGATGTGAAGACCTGGCTCAGCCAGAGACTGAAGCTTCGGCAGAACCTGGAGTCATTCGGCGACACGGAGAAGTGGCTGCAGAACAAGGCTTGCCTCACCCCTTCAGAGGCCAAGGTCTTATACATGATCCAAAAGGAACATGAGGCCCATTTGCTGGCCTGTCTGACTCCTACCAGAGCCACCAAGGTGAGCCGTCCCACTTGATGATGAAGAGACTGAAGGTGTTAGGGGCATACTGTCATTTCATTCCCTGGGGTTAGGCAGAATAGAAGTTGCCCCCCCCCCATCAAAGAGGAGCAGAGGAGTCCCAAAAGGGGGGTGTATTGGGGACAGAGCAAGGAGGAGGGCTGCGATGCCTCTTATGACCTCATCTCGGGAGATCACAGTTTCAAGAGAATCACATGATCACTTTCACCATATTCTATTTGGCAGAAGCAAGTCATTAAGGGCTGTTCACACTCAATGGGAGGGGAACCAAGCTCCATCTCAGAAGGGAGGAGTGGAAGAATTTGTGACTGTATCTTAAAACCACCTGAGGAGGGATAATTCCTGGCATTCCATCTATGGGACATTTTAAAATACTCATTGTTCATTCATTCATTCATTCATTCATTCATGGTCACATGTTTGTTGAGGGTTGATGCGTGCCAGGCAGGAGCTCCTAGTGCTGCTGTGAGGAATCAGAGTTGTGAGACTGGAAGAAAAAATGAGGAACTCCCTTTTATAAATATAGAACTAGAAGCTCGACGAGGCCAGTCAATCGTCCAGGCCTATAGAGGGAGTCAGTGGAAACCAGCATCAAAACCCTCATCCCCCAGTTCTTGGTCCCTGTGACATTCCCTTGTAATGCAAACACTTGAAATTTCTCCCAGATGAGGTTAAGTTGGGGTAAGAGGCCAGATAACTTGGGTTTAAACCTAGCTCGGCTACTTCCTAGCTCTATGATCTGGGCTTCAGTTTTCCAATCTATTAAATGTGGATAACCATTGTACCTACTTTCTAGGGTTGCTGTGACATCTAAATGGATGAATTTATATCAGGTGCCTTGGAAAGTGCCGGCCACAGAGCGAGCACTCAATATTATGTCTGTCCTTTTGATTGCCGTCTTACTGATATCAGAGTCAGTCCTTGGTGTAAGCAGAGTCCAAACCCAAATTTCCTAGGTCTCACACACCCTCCCCGACAGCAGCACAGTGTCTATGAGTAAGCACTAGGCTTGGGTTAGAAACCCAGCTCTACTGCTCAAGGGTCGCGTGAACCTGGACGAGCCACTTCACTTCGCTGAACCTGTTTTCTCATTTGTAAAAAGGGAAAGTCATACCTAGTACCTAATTTACAGCATCATGTAGTCATTCAGCAAACAATGATTGCCTGTCTGCCTGGGGCTGGAGGCTTTTTCAGTAGGGGGATGGGAGAAAAGGGTATGTAGCTTAATAGGACATGGTCTTCCTTCAAGATGTTCAGATATTAACGGGGGAGGCAGACACATCAGATCGATGACTACAGTTTGCTGTCGACCATTAATAGAGGTGGGTCCCCAAAGCAGAGGAACTATAAACTAGGGAACAGAAAGGTCCTTTGTAAACTGTCTGGTGCTGCACCAAGGTGAGGGGCATTATTCTGAAATATTCCCCATAACCTGGAATTAGAGGAAAAGTAAGATTTGGACAGGTAGAGAAAGGAGGAAAGGTATTCTGGTCAGGAGGCCCAGCAGGAGCAAAGACTGGGAGGTAGTAGGATTAGAGAGGATTAGAGAGCCCGGCTCCAGGCCGGGGCGTGTGTCTGGGGGCACTGAGCGTCCAGTGGGATTATACTCCTGACTTGTCTGACAGGAGAGATGGGGTAAGAACAAAATGTTAGTTCTCACAATGTCCAGACCTCTTGTTTCCGATGGGAAAATGGAGGTCCCGAGATGCAAAGAATCTCTGGCGACAGGCAGTTGACCCCTGTCTAGTACCCCTTGCACTCCATCCTGCTGTCTGTCTAGAGCTGCTCGGCCGCTTGCTCTCCCTGTTCTAACTCTGGAAATCACGCTCCAGTGGCCTGTCTCCCTGAATTCTCCCCCTCTGCCCCACTCTCTTGCCTTTTGCAGAAGGGCCCCCGGCCTTCCCGCCGACCGGTGCCCCAGCTCCGACTGCCCAAGCCTTCTGCCTTGACCACCTTGTACTCGTACCTGCGCAGCCGCAAGATCAAGATCCTGGAGATATTCAGCAAGGTGGACTGGGGTGAGAACCAGAGGATCTCTAGGGAGGAGTTCATTGCAGCTCTGAAGGCGGTAAGTGCCTCCCGTCCTCCCTCCGGGCTGGCCTGAGTGGGGAAGATGTCCATGATCCCTGCCCCCACTGCTGCCTGCACCCAGGTCCTGGACCAACTGAAAAGTGGACACAGGGGACTCAAACCATCAGCCTTGTTACTTGTAAAGCCGACTTGGAAAACGTGGCATAATTTGTGGCCACATCAGACCCCTAAACCACCCCTGCATGGGTCTGACCTTGAAAGCCCCTATCTGAGTGGAAAGTCTGCAGAACCAACCCCATAATCAGTCAGCTGCATGAGGGATCACTATCTTGCCCATTGGACCCCAGAACTGTGCACAGAAATTGCTGGGCCTTTAGTCCTGCCTCCAGAACCTTCTAGACCTTCTCCAGCTGTCACTGGCACATGATCATATAGAGGTCTGTTAAAAATGCAGCTTCTGACTCAGTACCTCTGTGCATGGCCTGAGATACTACATTCTAACAAGCTCCCAGTGATGTCTATGGTACTGTCCCCCTCACACCACACTTTCAAGGGCTAGCCAAGATTTTAAGTTAATTATAAAGAGATAAAATTTTAAAATCCAGTTCCTCACTCACAATAGCCACATTTTGGATGCTCAGTAACCATACATGATGAGCAATTCCTCTACCAGACCACGCAGTTACAGAACATTCCATTATTGCAGAAAGTTCCACTGGTCTAGTAAGGGGTCTACTAACTATCGCCCAGAAGTCAGATCCAGCCTGCCTCTGTTTTTGTAAATAAAGTTTTATTGGAACACAGCTACACTCATTTGTATGTATTGTCATGGCCGTTTTAATGCTATGATGGTAGAGTTGGGTGGTTATGTGAGAGACCATATGGTTCATGGAGCCTAAAATGTTTACCATCTGGCCCTGTATAGAAGAAGTTTGCTGACCTCTGGTCTGCATGAATTAAGCTTTTATATACTTTGAATACAAGGTACCTTTACAAAACACTTTAGGAAGCTGGCGGCTACCATCTTTCAGCCCACCATCTGTTACGGTTTTGAATTATCGCAAGTCTTCACACTATTGTTTCCTGATATGTACTCATCTAAACAACCTTTCAAAACATGGGAAAAAAGATAAAGGGTTTTTAATAATCATAACCAAAAAAAAAAAGATAAAATATTACATCCTTTCATCCTAGGAGTGTTCTAACCCTCTTTGAGGAAAGCTCAGTGAATAATGACTGCAGTGTACAACATTATATTTCCTTTAAGACTTTTCTTCTTGAGGGGCGCCTGGGAGGCTTAGTGGGTTAAAGCCTCTGCCTTCGGCTCAGGTCGTGATCCCAGGGTCCTAGGATAGAGCCCCACATCGGGCTCTCTGCTCAGCAGGGAGCCTGCTTGCCCCTCTTTCTCTGCCTGCCTCTCTGCCTACTTGTGATCTCTCTCTGTCAAATAAATAAATAAATAAATAAAATCTTTAAAAAAAAGATTTTTCTTCTTGAATATTTGGTATTGATGGAAAGCATTACAGTCCTCCAAAGTTACTCACTGTCCTACAAAGAATAACATGTATTGTATTTCTGATCTTCTTTTACTTCAGTTAAAGGAGGCTAATGTGTTTCCCATGGAGAAGGATGGTAGACGTGAAATCCTTTTTCCAGTCCAGCCTGGGAAAGCTAGCATTGAGATCGGTATGGAGTGGGGTGGTGGTCTGGAAGGAAGAAGGAGCAGATTCTGCAAAGATGGTGGCTTATCTGGACTGGGTTTTGAAGGAGGGGTAGGAGTTCTTCAGATAGGTGGAAACACCTGAGTAAAGGCAGAGGGTGAGAAAGTGTAGAGTGTGTTCAGGGCCTGGGAAAGGGCTCTAAAGCTCCTGTGGCAGAAGCCTTGGGCATGAGCTGGGAGTGGTGGTCCAGAAACTAGACAGGAGAGGTGGGGCCAGGCTGCTATGGCTTTGGCCATACTGACTGGATGTTTGGAGTGGAGCCCACCCACCTTGGTGGCTTCTCTTCTCTCCTCAGGTTGGAGTCCCTCTGAAAAACCAGGAGATGGAGGATGTTGTGATCTATCTCAGCTCTCTGGGAAAGTGCAACAACATTACCACGGATATCCTAGCCAACACCTACAAGCAGTGGTCTTTGGGTGAACAGAGAAGCACCCTGTCGACTGCAAGGGAGTGTACGTATCCACCCCCCAACCCCATATCCACTTCCCCATCCTGGGAACAAGCAGGGTGGAGGCAGCCTTGGCTTACTTTCTGACTGTGTTCTCCAATTTGGGCTTACCATAGGTGGGCCAAGCTTCTAGAATCCCCAGGTCCAACAATCAGCTAAAGAGTAGATATTCTCATGAGTGCTCAGCTACCAAATCCATTTGAAGATCTTGAGGCCCAGTCCTTAAGAGAGGATTTTCAAAAGGTAGTTTCAGCCCTCCAACGCTTACCTGATAGATTGAGATCTGACCCAAACAGAAGGCCCTTCCACTTGTATGTGGGCCCAAGGCCTTCTTACTATTAATCTATATTTTACTGATAAAAAGTTAACTAAAATTCAACCCCCCTCCAAAAAAAACACTAACATTCAGAAACCAGAATTAGCACATGTTTAGAGTTTACTGGAAAATCTATTTTGATATTCTGCTATCAGAGATATTAGCAGGGTTGCTGTGAACAGTTGTATGAGCTGTGCATAGCTCAAGTTCCATTTGCTAGGCCATGTGCTTGTGGAACCACTTCTGTCCAAATATAGGACAGAGGCAAATTAGAAATGGACCAGCCATGGTGCTGGCTATGAATTTATTCTATAACACAAAGGTACATCATGGTTCTTCAGAGCTTAGTGCCACCGTTGGTGTAAAAATATTTTAAATTGAACAACTACAGATAAAATAAAAGCTCTCCTTTTAACCTCCACCTACCTTTCCAGAGCCCTCCCCAAATGTAATCAAATATAACATATAATAACTATAACAACCATATAACATATCCCCAAATATAACATCTTTCTTTTTCTAAATCAAATAAATCTTGCTTTGGCCCCACCCGTCAGGCTGGAAGGAGTTTCATTTCAGATGTTGGTGTGGTGTGTTCCTCACACTCTCTGAGGTCACAGGAGAGCCCTGGAGGAGGAGGGGAGGGGAGAGGTTTCTTCTTCCAGAGTCCCAGGGAATCTGAGCCCCCTCCAGGCACCTCCTGCACCTGTCACCACCACTCCCCCCCAAGTCATAATCTCCAGCACTCTTCATGTCCAACATGTGCTCAGGGCTGCCTCAAGTCGGGCTTGCTTTCCTATCCATGCTCTTTTGCCTTTTCATTATAAATTACCAAAGCTCGCCCTTATTCATGTGGTTTGCTATGAGCCATTTAGTGAATGACCACAGTACTCATAATGCATGTTTGTAGCAAAGGTATTTGGGGCCTGGTATTTCCCAATAAATAGACTTGAGGTCAAGAGCAGGTATTTGCTTGAATGGTGCCATCTCAGTGTCATCATGGAGCCCTTTCTCCTGGACAGCATCAGTGGGCACGGTAAGCAGACTTGGGTATCACTTGCTTTGCCTGGAGGGGCAGCAGCGTCAAGAGTCTGGATGCCCAGCTCAGAAAGGGAAGGCGGTAGCATCTGGGGGCACCTGCTATGGGCTGGGTCGTTTTAACCACAGCTGCAGCTCAGATAACCCTCCAAGTCCCTGGAGGTCAGAGCTGCTCCTCGACAAGGAGGAAGCTGAAGCTCAGCCACCAGTCTGTAGTCTGGAAACTAGAGGATGGCTGGGCCATGATTTCATGTCCGCCCAGGACAGTGGAGCCCTGAACTAGGGCAGGGGCAATGGGAAGCTTTCGTACATCCAGGTCTGTATTGAGCACCTATTATGTGCCAGGCACCCTTTAAAAACACCAGGAACTGAGAACACAGGAATAAAGAAGTCAATGAGCTTCCATGTAGTGGGTTAGCCAAGATGATGTCTAGTCGTGATTAATGCTTTGAAGACAACAGGACAGAATGAGGAAGTGGTGGTCAGGGGAGGTCTCTTTCCAAAGCAGCTCTGGGGGCTGACACTTGAGTGACTGATGAGGAACCAGTCTGGTGGAGCGCATCCTAGGCAGTTGGAGCTACAAAGGCAAAGGCCCTGACTTGGGAAAGTTTTCAGGGGACAGAAAGCAGTTAGGGTGGCTCGGGGGAGTGAGGGAGGGGTGATGTTTAGAAGATGGGTTGAGTGGATGCTGAGCTGAGGCCAGATCCTGTAGAACCTTGTAGACCAGGAAGAGGATTCTGGGCTTTAGTCTGAGTGCTGTGGGAAGCCATCAGGGGAATGAGGTGATTATATTTTGTAAAGGTCCTATTTGTTGTTTGGTGGAAACAGGATGGTAGAGGGTGAGAGGGGCAATAGGAAGGCTGGGACTGTGGTGCATAAGGGATGCCATTGTGGAAGCAGAGATGGCACAGACGGGCCACGTGGGAAGTGAGCAAAGGGGTGGCCCACACCTGCTTGGTCCCATCAGTTAACCACTCAATGGATTCCTTAGCTGGGCCTCCTCTCAGTCTCTCCGTCCTTTCAGATTATAGATCTGCCAAGCATAGAGGTTCCCTCCAGAGTGCATCCAAGAAGCAGGTGGATTTGGCCCCACAGCCTTGCAAGATGGACCTGCTGACTGTGCCCCTGGTTGACACCCACATGGAGGCACGACCCATGACTCTGGAGGAGATGGAGGACGTTGGCAAGCGGTACCGCGAGAGGAAGCGGCAGCACAAGGTACCCAGGCCAACAGGAGGGGCATGGGGCTAGGTGCCTAGACAGGCTTGGGTTCAAGTTCACTGCACCTTCAGGCTGCAGAACTCCAGGGAGCAGGCTTCTTCATCTGATAATGAGAACAACACCTACCTCACGAAGTTTCTCCGAAGATGAAATGAGATCATGTTTCCGAGAGTATGGAGTTCCCCTCTTCCCATTCCTTAACTGTGACTTTGCATCCTGAGACCAGGGCTGAGGGCAGCATCTCCATCACAGCTGGAATCCAAGTGCCCGCACAGGGCCTGCCACTGCGTGGGCACTCCAGAAACACATGACCAGTGAAGGAGGAATGGATGGCGTGAACGAATTCATCCAACAAATATTTATCGAGAGATGGCAATGTGTCAGGCGTTCTTTTAGCAGAGAAAAAAACAGCCCCTGCCGGCAGGGAGGCAGACAATATTAGCTTTATGCTATATATAAATACATATTTTATTATATATAATAAATATAATATAAAGATATATTATAATATTATGCTATAATACTGTATATTAAATTAATTACATATTATAATAAGTACATAAAATATATTAATATATTCTATTTGTTATATTTATAATAAGATGTTAAGCACTATAAGTGCTATATCAGTTAAGATCTGATTCACTTTATGACAAGAAAACCCCAATATATCTGAGCTAGCATCAGCAAACTTTGTAAAGAGCCAGGCAACAACTGTTTTAGACTTCTGGGGCTCTATCGTTTCTGCGGCCACTACCACCCAAGAGCAGCCACAGACTGCAGCCACGAAACAAATGAGTGCCTCTGTGTTCCAAGAAAACCGTTTTTATAAAAACAGGTGCTGAGCCAGATGTGGCCCGTGGGCTGTACTTCGCTGATCCTGGTGTTAGATGCTGCAAAAAAAGACAGCTTTTTTTTTTTCATTTCCTTGTAAATAAATAAGAAGCCCAAACATGGCTTGGCATTCCAAAGGCTTCTTCGGTTTTGCTCTGCTATTCTTGACACCGTGGTTCTACCTCAAAAGCACAGACGTCTGCACCTAATTTAAATCCTGGTGCAGCCAAACCTGTGGATGCCATGTTTCACCAAGGCATCAACGTCGCACCCTACTGTACCTATGACACAATGACGCGCAGCTCCACGTATGGGGCTGTTCACACTCACACAGCACTGCCGGCCTTAACCTTAGCCATTCAAGTGCTCTTGGCGGTGACCTTGACTATGTGTGATTTTTCTCCCAAGGCACTGACTTCAGAGCCTGAACTTGGGTCCCTCTCTGCACTCTTCGCCATTTCCCCTCGTGGGGGAGATGGAGATGAGGTTCCACATCTGCCTTCTGGCCGGGAAGACAGAGAGAAGCTGGAGGGAAGTGTGTGCCAACCTCTGTTCTCTTTGCAGCTCAAGATCCCCTACATCAAGTACCTGGAGCGGTGCCGCCTGGTGCGCAGTGGGAATAAGCACTTTGATGAGCACTGTCTCCCGTCCACCATGCACGGGGAGATGAGGGAGCTCATCAACAGGTCCCGCAGGGACAACTTTCTGGTCTACCTGCAGTGCCACAAGCTGTGTGAGTACTACGGCCTCCCGCTGACGGAGGACATCCTCATGAAAGGTAAGGGCTTTGGGGGCTGGCCCTTGGGAGGTTGCCAAGAGGGCCCAGAACCTGGGTGCAGGTGGCATCCTCCTGTGGTTTGGTCCTTCCTCGGCTGACATACACCCAGCTAAACTACTGTGGCCTGGGCTGGGGATATGGAAGGTGGAGCGTGGGGGAGGAACATTCCAGTCTGTTTTCCAGTTAGATCGGATTTCTAGAATCCTGGAGGTACCCAGGCTCCACAGACACAGAGGTCTGGGTTCCCCTAATGGAGCTGCTACGCATTCTAGAACAGGAGTTCAGGGTGAGGGAGTCCTGAAGTTGAGCAGAAAGGAACAGTCCCATTTTCAAAGAGGGAGATATGATAGAAGTGATAACCGCTATGATTGTACTGGGCTTTTCCAAAACCACTTCCTAGGTCAGGTCTGTTTCTCGGTTCTTCTGCAACACGGAGGAAGGTACACACAAGCAGGCAAGTTCTGCTGAGGCCCTTTGCTCTCTGCTCAGACCACAGGACTGGGCCCTGAGAGTTCCACACTGGCCTCACCCTCTGTTTGAGGGAGAATTGTGTTTCCATATATCCAAGCAGACCTGAACCCTCCCCACCTCTGGGCAGAGCATGTGCTTCTGGGAGACGGGGATGGGGGAGTGCCCCATAAGCCCTCGATGATCACCCAGTGATGCTGCCGCCCCAAATCTGTGAATTTATAAATTTAACGGGCAGGTCCCACTTCAGGCCTTAAAAGCACGAAAGAGCAAGTTGCTCTTGAGGGCAGAGGTTTCCCAAGTGGCCAGGAAGGAACCATGGCCAAACTGGGCAGTGTGGCTTTCAGAGAAAGGGGCACATGGACAGGGGTGTGACTTCCCTGAGAATAAGTTAACCATCACAGCTGACTATTTCCATCTTTTTCCCAAGAGAGAGGGAAGCAAGTGCACATTGTACGGGGCCCTAGGTCTTGTATTAATTTGCTCAGGCTAGAAGTGCAAGATCAAGGTGCACCAGGGCTGGTTTCTTCTGAGGCCTCTCTCCTGGGCTCACAGAATGGCCACCTTCTTGCTACCTCTTCACATGGTTTCCCCTCTGTGCACTCATGCCCCTAGCGCCTCTCTTGTGTCCAGATCTCCTTTTACAAGGACACCGGTCCAATCAGATTTGAGCCCACGCTCATCTGCCTGATCTCCTCTTGAAAGATCCTCTATCCAAGTACAAATTCTGAGGTTTCAGGGGGTTAGAGCTTCAGTATATGAATTTGGCCTTGAGGTGGGGGTTGGGGGGGACACAATTCAGCCCATAACAGGTCTGTACAAAAGCGTTTGGCTGAAAGCCTCCAGAAACACAGGCAAACCAACCCGAGGGGTCGTTGTCTCCTGGGTGCGCTGCACCCCTCTCACTTGGGCAGCCAATTGCTGCCCCCTGGTCTGGGAGGGCAGAGACAGGAAATTCTGGACGCATCATCCTTCCTTCCTTCCTTCCTTCTTCTTCAGGGAGACTTGTCTTCCCTGATTGTGTACATGTCCTGGTCTTGGCTAGTGGTGGAGGGGTAGCGAACTGTCTTCTGAACGCAGGCAGGCTTGCCATGCCTGCACCTGGGGCTGCTCTGCAGACCAGGCCTTTCCTTGGGATGTGCCTCCTCTGTCCCTTCAGAACAGTGAACCACTACTGATTGCCTCCACTGCTAGCTTTTGCTAGCTCTTGGGCCTGTCCACCTCACCAGCTGGAAGGATCTCACACTCATAGGCACACGGGAGCATCCATGGGGGGGATTCCTTTTGCTTCTGATTGTTCTAGATGGAAAAAAAAATTCTAGTCCACCTCTGACCAGTATCCTGGCCACTATCTAGCAGCTGTCTCTGTGACAGAGGCCTGCTCTGCTGTGAGTAAAGAAACTCAAACATTGGGACTTCTGGGTCTGTGTTCTGGACTAGAGCTTAGTGGGCTCTGACTCCAGCCCTCAAGCTCAAGGGCTAGAGTTCTACAACTCTGAGGCATTTCCCCTCTCCCCAGTGAATACAGCTTTATCATTTGTCCCCTGATTTTCTAGATAATACTTGCTCACTTAATGGGGCGCCTGGGTGGCTCAGTGGGTTAAGCCACTGCCTTCAGCTCAGGTCATGATCTCAGGGTCCTGGGATCGAGCCCCGCATCGGGCTCTCTGCTCAGCAGGGAGCCTGCTTCCCCCTCCTCTCTGCCTGCCTCTCTGCCTACTTGTGATCTCTCTCTCTCTCTGTCAAAAAATAAATAAAAAAATCTTTAAAAAAAAATACTTGCTCACTTAAGCTTTCCTTGAAAACAGAAAGATAAAAATTTCCCCAGCTTGAGTTGACATCATTAATATTTTAGAGATTGTCCTTTCACAGACCTTTTTCTTTTCCATTTATACAAAATTATTTATGTAAATTATTTTTAAATTGTGTATATATATGTGTATATTATATATATATATATTACACATATATATCTTTAAATGTGGTTTTTAAAAATCCTGTGAACTTTTCTAAAATGTTGATGCTGCATATCCTCCTTCCCTCTCCCCTCTTATCTGCACAGTCCCTGCCCTCCCCGCAGGTAAGCAGCATTAATAACCGGGAGTGTAACCTTCCATTACTTTTTCTAGAATATGAGTAAGTTATGTGTTACCATCTTGGGACAAGCACTGCTCAATGGCTGCAGGAAGACAGAACCCCTGGCCCAGTGTTTTTTGTGCTCTGACTTCTTAGAGCAGTCTCCCAAGGATATCTGTGAGATTAATTCTAGGCAAGGAGAAAGCTGCCATCGACTAAGTCTCAACCTAGTGAAGTCTTGGGTGAATCTCCCCTCCTCTTTGTGGGTTCCTGATCAGCACAACCCCTGCTCACTCCATCCTACCTGCACCCAGGCCTCTGGGCCGTGGCTGAATTGGTTATGAACAAGCTCCCTCATCTCTAGTCCAGAGAGCGGTGTTGTACCAGGCCCACTTCCTGACATCGCACTGTGGTTGTATGCCACATTGCCATTCGGGGAAGCCAGGGCAAGAGTCTAAGGGACCCTCTAGACTCCTTTTGCAACTTGCTGTGAATCTACAGTCATTTAAACATAAAAATTTAGCATGTAACTAAGAAAAAATCTTTTCAAACAAAAATGTCATTAAAAAAAAAAAAAAAAGCACCCCTCTGCCCCAGAGGCTCAGGGAAAGAGGGATCCTGGGCTGACAGGTCACATTTCTCTTGCTGCTTGCAGCCCTGCTGTACCCAGGAGACAAGATCATTTTCCAGAAGGACCAGGTGCGCCCTATCCGGCAGCCAGGAGGCTACTACTCAGACTTGAAGATCTTCAGTCCAAATCTGGCCCTGCTCAAGCTCCAGGGCTTCAGCGAGGCTCTGGCTAAGAAGGCCGACAAGCTGAGTGTCAAACCCCCTGTGTCCCCTGCCATTTGCCTTCTGTCCTGCTGCTGCTCCTTCAGTGCTGGGGATAGGATGGTGGCCTACCTAAGGTGTCATGGTGCACCAGTGCCTGTGTCCAAGCATGCCCAGCATGTCCAACACCACTGGTCACCAGGTGTCATCCCTGGCACATGTCTGAGGGCCGCAGCCTCCCTGCCTCACCCCATAGCGCTACTCTCCCAACCACATCCTACATGATCTCAAGCTTTCTGGGAAAGATTAAAAAGAGGGCCTTCTTCAAGAAATAGGGAGTCTCCTGCACAAATCATGGGACGGCCATCAGGGACCCTACAGAGGACAGGTGTGGCAGTCCCTTCTTTGTCTTGCCTTCTCTGGCAAGAGGTGGGCTTGCAGCCCACAGGAGGAGGAAAGAACTCTGCACTAGGGCCTGTCTCTGAGCCTCAGACCAACCTGAGTCCTCTCTACGGAAGTGTCCTTCTTTGGAAGGAGGGGACCTGTGGGCAGGTGATAAACCAGCATCTGTTGGAGACTGCAGATTGGAGAACGAGCAGCATCCCCAAGGCAGGATGGGGCTAATGTGGAATGGAGAAGGGCCTGCTCCCCACCAGGAACTGCCCACATTCTGGATCCCTGCCAGTGGCCCACTAGGCGGTATGGCCAGAACGGATAGGATGCAAGTGGAAATTAGACACCCTGCAGGTTAAGTGGGCAAGATGCTTCACTGTCTGAGCCTCAGCTTTTCATCTGTTACATAAGCATTCCAGCTCCTGGGTGGCTGACTTCCATTTCTGCGCCATGAACCTAGGGAGTGGGTGGGAACGTGAGAAACAGACTCTTAGCCATGCTTAAGTAGGCCACAGCCATAAAGGATAAAGAGAGGGCCCCAAGGGCAGGGACAGATATTTGTTTTATCTTGCTACCTGAAATATGTTGTCAAAGTTTTGGAGGCCAGGTGCAGGCCTGCTGGGAGAGAGTGCTTTCTGCGGTCGATTGGTGATGTCTGCCAAGTCTATGCTTGGGGAGTTAGTTTTCACCACACTTGTTCCAAAAGCTGCATTCAGCCTCAGCAGCATCTCTCAGCTACCTCGGGAGGTCTCTGTTCTGGGTAATAAGAAACACAAGGCTTTGCAAAGGGAAGTGGCCTGCCCAGAGTCACCCAGCCAGCCAGGATGACCCCAGGCCTGGCTGACCAAGCCCACTGTGTGTCCCACTGGAGCATGGAGGGAGAGAGGCTGGGTCCCACCTCAGGAAGAAGAAACTCTGCTTTGGAGCTCTGGTTTGGACTTACTGACAGGCCCACCCCCATGTACTGAGGCCCCATTAACTTGGATTTCCCCTCTCCTGACAAAAGACCTTTCTCTCTTATCCACCAGGAAAACATTGAAGAAAGTCAAGAAGATACACTTTAAGGAGTTTGAGGAGTTCACCAGGTCTGTAGCAATCATCGGACTCTGGAAGGGGATGTGTGGGAGGGAGGACCCGCCTTCCTTTGGAGGAGGTACCTGAGAGCTGAGAAGTGGTAAAACTGCTTAGGGTGCCAGGCAGACACTGCTGTGGTGTAGTCCATGTTTTAGCTCATTTAAATCCTCTTAGCAACCCTATAAAGTGACTCTTGGCATACCCATTTTACAGAAGAGAAAACTGAGGTACAAAAAAATTACTGCACTTACTCAAAGCCACCCATCTGTTAAGTGGTGGAGCAGGGATTTGAACCCAGCAATGCTGGCTCCAGAGACTATGCTCTGAACCTCACAGGAAAATGGTGTACACTTAAGAATATGAATTTTAGGGGCGCCTGTTGGCTCAGTCATTAGGCATCTGCCTTCGGCTTGGGTGTGATCCCAGGGTCCTATGATAGAGCCCCGCATTGGGCTCCCTGCTTGGTGGGAAGCCTGCTTCTCCCTCTCCCACTCCCTCCTGCTTGTGTTTCCTCTCTTGCTGTCTCTCTCTCTCTCTCTGTCAAATAAAGAAATAAAATCTTAAAAAAAAAAGATTTTGGGTTTTAGAGACAGCAGATTGGGCGTCAAGCCCTCACTCTGCCACTTGCTCACTGAGTGACTTTGGGGAAATGACTTATCCTCTCTAGGCCTTCACCTTGTTCGTGAGGTAGACAGGGTAACAGAACCTACCGCTTGGAGCCGAAGGGCTTAACACAATGCTACACCCCCACTCTGGTCACAATTGGCCTACTCTGCTGAGCAGGAGTCCTGGCCCCAGGTAGTCTACCATGACACACTTCTGTCTTCTTCTCCAGGAAGCTGCAAGTGAAGAGCCCCAGAGGTCCACAGCGAACTCACCCCAATTTCTTCTGGCCGGGGCACCTCCTGGACAAGCTGCGGCTCTACCTGCCCACTGTGGCTGTGGACCGGAGCCTGGCACTCTTCAGTTGTGTCCAACCCCAGCCCCATGCCTACTCAGCCTCCTACCACCCCGACCACTGGTGGCCCATTGGGAACATGAACTACATGACCTGTGGCTATTACGATGCCCCCAAGGTCTACTACATCAACTAGAGTGACCAAGGTGTTGTGGGATCCAGCCATCCTGGGACTGTGACCAGTGCCTCTAGCAGTCTGGGGCCATAGTCACCGGGGAAGTGTCAAGAGCCAGATAAAAGAAGTCATTTCAGTGGAATGGCCTGGAACCAGCTCTAGCTAGAGCAAAAGTATCCAGTGTCTCAGAAGGCAGCTATAACCCAGGAAAGATACACAGTTTCTGAGTATTTCCCTGTCTTGACCTCTGCCCTTTTGAAATAAACTAGGTTGGAGTTTTTTTCATATCACCTGTGATCCAGCTGATGTGACTTCCTGCTCAGGAGCTGTGGCCAGACGAATGTTTGGAAAGCTGATGTCCTGAGCCCTAGGGGACTATAGCACGAATATTTCCTGGGATGCTTTCATGGTACCTCCAGTTTCTTGTCCTGGGATCTCAGTCCTCATGGGAAAGCAGCTGGCAGTGCAGGTACCCAGTGCCCTTCTCTGTGAAATACAGTGGCAACAGGTCTTTCATCCGGCAGAGTTGGAGCCATTTTTGGTTACGGTTTCTCAAATCCCTTGGATCTTTCACAGCTGGAGGCATGGTCTCTGGTTCATTGATCCCTTTGCTTGATTAGCCCACCCGACCCCATCAAGACCTTTTCCGCCACAGCATATAATGTTGGCTGCTGTTAGCACAGTGGCTTCATGCTCTGCATCCCATCGGACTTCCCAGAGCCTGCGGGATAAGCAGGATCCATGAGATTTGCTGTAGTCATAGGCACAAAGCGGTTCCAGTCTCAGCCTTATCGCTTGCCAGCTGTGTGACCTCAGACAAGACATTTCACATTTCACACTCCTAGGTCTCCTCAAACTCCTCTACCCTTTACAGTCAAAATCTCATGAAGGAGCTGTCAACCCTTTCTTCCCTCCTCACTTCTCAACCAGTGAACAACACAATCCAATGTAGCTTCCGTCCCCATCTGGACCCTTGAACTACTGTCAAGATCAGTGGAGTTACCGGGTGGCTCAGTGGGTTATGGGTCTGCTCTCCAATTAATCAGGTCATGGTCCCAGGGTCCTGGGATCCAGCCCCGCATCGGGCTTCCTGCTCAGCAGAGAGCCTGCTTCTCCCTTTCCCACTGCCTGCTGACCCCCCGCCCCCATCCACTTGTCTGCTCTGTCAAATACATAAAATCTTAAAAAAAAAAAAAAAAAAAAAAATCAGTGATGACATCTGTATTGTGTTCAAATTGTGGAATCAAGGCGCAATTTTTTTAATCCTGAAACGTGATTTTTTTACAACAATCTTAAAAACAAAATCTAAGTAAGACAAAACCAAGAACAATTTAACACTAAGCAGATTAACCTAATGATTGGAAGTGTAGATTTTGGAGTCGAATCCCCAAACTCCCCTTTCTACAGACGTAAAATGGGGAAAATAAGAGAACTACCTCACAGAATTGTGGGAAGGAGAGTAAAACCCATCGAATGATAGCTATTACAGTCTCATTGCTATATTACTCTATACATTCACGTGAGGGAATTAAGAAGTCTCTGTTTTGTTCCCTCCTGGCCACGAAGAGGCGCACTTAGCAACAGAACAAACGCGGGCGGAAATAATAATAATTAAAAAAAAAAACAAACAGGATTCGTCTCCGGAGGAACGGCTTCAATTTCTGGCGGAAGTGTATGCGCGCCCCCCCCCCCAGGTCTTAGAAGCTCAGAAAGAATTCCAACTGTTCTATGTAGTCCCAACAGCAGGTATGAAAAATTCTCAGTACTACGCGCAGATATTAATATCTAGGAAAACAAATGTATCCCTCGACTTTTTTTTCCAGTAGTATTTCTCTGAAGTGTCTTTCTTTTCTTTCAAGGACGAAGAACCGGAAGTGCTCTTTTTCCCCCGGCCAGGACCCAGAGGTTAAGTCCCATCAGCCCTCGCGCGCCACCGTCCCCTCTCTTCCTCGGCGCTGCCTGCGGAGGTGGCAGCCATCTGTTACTGGGTGAGTTTTAATCGTTGGCCATCCGCATCTGTGCGGTCTTAATCTGTTCTTGTCGCTTCGTGGTGAGGAGGCTTGCCCTTCCATGCAGTCGTCTTGGCGGGCTTTGTCCTTGTCAGTTGGCTGGTGTATGTACGGGAACAGAGCGAAGCGGCCCAGCCGGTGATGGAGGTTTGCTTCCCAGGGCCACTTTGCCCTTCTACGGAGGCCGCCTGTTGTCTCTCTCTGTGTTGCGGACAGCTTGTTTGAGCCCTGGGAGTGAAGGTCGCCCTTCGGGTCTAGCCTGAGAGAGCTTGTGGGAGCCGTGGAGCGACCAGAGGGTTCGGGTGAGATGACGAATACTCGAATCACCTTGGTCAGTGAAGTGTGCCCGCGTGTATTTTGTTTCCGCTGGCGGACGCTCCTTCCTCTGCAGTTTTCTGGTTGGTCTTGGGGTTGCTGCTGCGGCCGAATCACCTAACAAAACACCAGCCACCGTGAGCTGCGAGTCGATTAGTTCCGTTAACAGAAATGCTGATGGCGGGTCAGGGTCTCCGGAAATATAAAACCGCGTCCTGCGAGGAAATCGTGTTGCGGGCGGGGGTGCATTCGTTTATCGAACACGACGTTCGCAGCGCCCTTCACCGGGTGTTAAATAAAGAAAAGAGGCGGTGAGGAGACTAGAACAAAAAGTGTGCTGCAGGAGGAAAAAATGGGGTGACCGGGAAGTCCGCTTTGAGGAGGGTTATAAATTGAGACTCGGATGATCTCCAGGTAGAACGGAAGTTCAGAGGTCTAGAAACATGTTCTGAGCACATCGTGGTTTTGTAGGCCTGTGGTGAGGGAATTGCAGAGCAACAGCCTTCGGGGAAACACAGGTTTCTTTTCAGGTCTGCTTGCGTTCAGTCACTGCAGGCATTCAGTGTGCGGTATCTTTGCCATTTTACAGGTGAAAGAACTAAGACCCCCGTGCTTGTAGCCTGCCCAAGCTCTGCGTAACTAAAAGGAAATTGGACTGTCTAGGGTTTGGGATACTGGAAGTGGGATTTGCTGCCCTGTGCAAGTTGAGAACATTTGGGGTCGATTTGTCTTCGATCAGCTGTTAGCATCCTTCCTTGGCTTTAGGGGGTGACGTGACCCTTGACCTCCCAGGATCGCGTCTGGAGAGTGGTTAGTATTCTGCCAGCTTCGGAGACGGGAGGGAAAGCAAGCCTGGCAGAGGTACCCATTCCATTCCCAGTTTGCTCAGTAGCTGGTGATTGGAAGACACTCTGCAACAACGTTCAACCCCTGTGCAGGAAAGCCTCCTTCCAGGACTGCTTGACGCCATCTCTGCCTCTTTCTTGAAGGCGTCATGGCTGCCCTCAGACCTTTGGTGAAGCCCAAGATCGTTAAAAAGAGGACCAAGAAGTTCATCCGGCACCAGTCAGACCGATATGTCAAAATTAAGGTATATATCATCCCGGGATGGAAGTATTCGTTGGGGTGGAGAAAGGAACTCCTAAATGGGCTTCTGGACTTCTGGCATCACCTGGTCCAGAGAGCACCTTTGGCAGATGAACCACTCTGGTTGGTGGTAGAGCTTTCCAGAAACTCAAGCCTCCCTGAGTATGCCTTACTGGCACTCAGTCACCTGATTATAATATAAATTGAAATTTAAATGGTCAGGGACATTTGACTGTTTGAGGTATCTGGAAGCTTGAATCATTTTAGGTGGCCTCAAGACATTAAAGTAAGTTATCCTTATTTTTATGATGAGAAATATACAGCCTCTTCACATTCTGTTAACATGTAGTCTGCTTTTCCTTTGTTGAGGAGTGTGGATGTGAGTCTATTCCTGGTAGTCAAATGCAGGAGCCCCTATTTTTTCCACCACAAAATATGTGTGTGTGTGTAAAAAGGTGTAGCGAAATACTGTAACCCAGATAGCTACTGTTTGGCATATTTCCTTTTCGTTGAGTCCTCTTTTTTCTCCAAAAGGAAAAGTTGTTAGCAAAAACACTAACCCTCCTGTGTTTATTTCAGCGCAACTGGCGGAAGCCGAGAGGCATTGACAATAGGGTGCGCAGAAGATTCAAGGGCCAGATCTTGATGCCCAACATTGGTTACGGGAGCAACAAGAAGACAAAGCACATGTTGCCCAGTGGCTTCAGGAAGTTCCTAGTGCACAATGTCAAGGAGCTTGAAGTGCTGCTGATGTGCAACAAGTGAGTTGGGTCCCACCTCTGGGTTCAGGTGTCAGAATCTGGATCTGTGAGCATTTTTGGTAGGGACTCTAGCATTTAGAAGAGTTGTATGTTCTCTCAGGAGCTTAAAGAATGCTTGTTGGGGACTTTGAAGTATTTCCTTTGCTGGAGTAGGGTAAGGGAACTTACCTGAAGAGTGTAGAGACCCGAGATCTGGAAAAAGAAGGACTTTGCCCAATAATATAAACACTGGTATCCTTTTGGCAGTTCTTTGCAGAACACTGCTCTGTGTGGAGGTGGGGGGGATATCAGATACAGCCTCAGAGCAAAGGGGCACTTAGTGCTGTGACCATGGGTATCTTCCTTCAGAAGGCTATGGGGATAGTTGAGTTGTCTGATAAGGAGCTCTATTCTGAGATGGAGAAAAGGAGGAAGACTTGGCAGGAGGATGACTTGCACCAAGTTGTAGAGATGCAAGAGTGCACGAAGGGTTCACAGCATTACTTTCAAGTATTTTGAGAAAGACACTTTATGAGCGCTGTGTGAGAAAGACTTGGGGTCTTCTGAGGCCAGAATTAGGGCGGTGGGATGAGAAAACATTTCACGTGGGAAGTGATTTGGATGCTTTTGAATCCAGTTTGGAGGGAATGGTGTTTCTTTGGTAAAGCAGAGGACGGTTTTCTTTCCTTCCTATTAAACAGAAGCTGAAAACCTGTTTTCTTAATTAGGATGTGGAGAGGTTGACTAACTATAGGACCTGCGTGCTTGCTTACAAAGATCTTTCATCTCTAGTGATTGTAGGCACAAGTAATAGAAGTAAACGAAGCCATAATTCTCACTTCGGTTGAGTTTTCTAGGTTGGGAATTTAAATGGGTGTTGGGATACTGGAAATTTTCCTTTGAAAATCCTTGGGTGAACAGAGGAATTAGGGGTGGCTGCCCAAACCCCAATTAGATGGATGGAGAATTGTGACAGAAAGATGCAATTCCTTTTGTGTAGCAGAAATGCTGCGGTGCTGGTGTCACTGGTTACCAAAAAGATATTCTTAAATAGCTTGGCAGTTTGTGTCTGGAGCCATAGAAATATGTGAAATCTATGACCTTTAATCCACAAGTTCCATTTCTGGATACTTATCCCTAAATAAAAAGCATTTTGAAACAATCGAACAGTTGTTCAGTTTGAACAGTTGAAAATACAGTTTGTGAATGATGGGAGTATAAGCACTGGGTGGAGTGTTACATGTGTATTTGAAATGATTGTCATGTGTGGGGAAAATACCTGGGCAGACAGAAGTATTTAAGATAATACATATAGTGATTGATTGGTTATTAAATACACATGTGGGTATGGACTTGAGGTATTTTTGGGAAAAGCTTTCAGTGTTGAAAACAAAGATTATTGGAATATTTCAAAATAGAGCTAATTTGAGCTTGAGTGGACTCCTTTATAGAAGATAAAAATTCTTTGCGTTTGCTTGTCTCACATTTAAGCTGTTTTGCTAGAGTTCTTAAAAAGAACTTATGTATTTCATTGCCTGATTTAGTCACTTCTTATAGCTGTCTTTCTGTCTTTGCTGAAATTCCTCCAGGGGTAAAGCATCCTTTTTAAGATTTTTATTTTTGGGGCTCCTGGCTGGCTTATTTGGTAGAGCATGTGACTCTTGATCTCAGGGTCCCATGCTCTACTGACTGAGCCATTCAGGTGCCCCGAGAGTGTCTTTTCTTAATCTGTTCTTGATGGTGTCATAACTTCACTGAAATCTTCTCTCATTAGGCCAGTTTGTTACCAAACTGGGGCCTGGTGCAGCTGTGAGAAATGAGTAGATTAGAACAGTATCTGCCAGCCAGATACTTGGGAAATATTATTGCTGGGTGACTTCAGGCAGTGTTACTTCTCAATTTGTATTTTGTCTGCATCAGTCAAACAAGTAAAATGTTAATGTCTGGGCCAGGAAACCCGTGGCTTAATCAGACTGTTGGATTCTCCTCTTGCTTTGCAGAGAGTTTTAGAACTTAATGGGCAAGTCCAAGCTCCCTGAGACTGCCCTGTGTTGGGCAGATTGACTGTGAAAGGATTGGGGGAGAACGATTGAACTTGGAATCTGGGACTGAGCCATCCTAGCCCTGTCCATTTCTAAGTATCTTGGGAATTCACTTGCACCTTTAAGGGTCTTGGTTTGTCTGTAAGAGGAAGCAATACCTGGATTACAAGGCTACTTGTAAGGATTAAATGAAGGGACAGTGAGTACCTTTGTCACTATCAGTAAATACTTGAAGAGTCCTACTGCTGGTACCATGGAATTTAGGAAAGTTAGGATTTGGGACTGTGTGGGTCTTGTTCATCAGCTTTGCCAGAGCCCTCATGGCTCTGTGCTGTGGCTCTGGAGGTGATGTGACCCAAAACTGCTGCCCTCCCTGGGAAACTCCGGAGTGTGTGTTCATCTGGCTTGCTCCATACTCACTAACTGCTTCTCTTCCAGATCTTACTGTGCAGAGATTGCTCACAACGTCTCCTCCAAGAACCGCAAAGCTATTGTGGAAAGAGCAGCCCAGCTGGCAATCAGAGTCACCAATCCCAACGCCAGGCTGCGCAGCGAAGAAAATGAATAGACAGCTTGTTGTGCACGTCATATTTGTGTTAATAAAACCATAAAACTGCCATCTGGCATTTCCCTCCTTGGTGTCTTACCATGACAACTTGTTCATGGAGATTATTCTTTTGCCCATTAATGCTCTGTGGAATCCTCCATTTGGAATGGGTTTGTAAAGGATACTTCATTTTTCATAGGGCACAAGCCTCTGGTGCCCAGAGCAGCTTTATCAGCTCCAGTTGGGGCTGGGAGAGACTTGGGCTCCGACCAAGGAACGTTCTAAGACCTTTGATTGAAGGACCTTGCAGCTCAGAGCAAGTAGTCATCCTTAGCCTCACTTTGTAAATTTGGATGATGGTCACTGTATGTAGTTCTTCTGAGGTAGCCTCTGAACAAAAACATGACAGGATGATCCACAAATCCCTCTACGATTAGCCTTGGATGTCTGAAGATAACTTTCGGTCTCCCTTTTATAACCCTCCCCCAGCTTGCTGCTTCAGGTAACTTAACAGCAGTTTCTGAAGACTGGGATTCTTAACATCGTTGGGTCTCTTGATTGGTACTCAGAATTTAACAGTCAAGCTGCCTTTTCGACTACAGCCCTAAACCTTAGGCCGCAAAAGCTAGAATTTAGCTATGTGAATTACAGGCATACTTCTCGAGACCCTGCGGTTTGGTTTCAAACCACTGATGAAGCAAATCAAATGCGTTTTCTGGTTTCTGAGTGCATAGAAAAGTTGTTTATACTGTTACAATTTATTATGTGCAATAGCATATCTAGACAGTTCATACCTTAATTTAAAAATAAGTTTATTGCAAAAAATGCTAACCATCTAGTTCAAAAGTGCTAAACATATTTTGAGTTGTGATCTTTGCTGGTGGAAGGTCTTAACCTCCATGTTGATGGCAGCTGACAGATCAGGGTGGTGGCTGCTGAAGGCTGGGCTGGCTGTGGCAATTTCTTAAAATGAAGACCATGAAGTTGATTGCATTGACTGAGTCAAGAATGATTTTCTCTATAGCATGATACTGTTAGCTCTTCACCCAGAGGGCTTTCAAAATCAGGAGTCCCGTCTCCTTAGACCCTACCACTATTTCATCAACTAAGTTGATGTAATATTCTTCAGTTCTTTGTTGTCATTTCAACAATCGAGCATCTTCAGGAGTGGATCCCATCTCAATGAATTTTTTGCTCATAAGAAGCAATTCCATTAACGTTTTCTCACGAGATTGCAGCAATTCAGTGAACTCTTCAGGCACGATGATCACATCACCATAACAATGAAAAAGTGAAATAGTCTGAGAATTAACAAAATAGGAAGTGAGTAAATGCTGTTGGGAAAATGGTGTTGATAGATTTGGCTGAACACTGGGTTGCCACAAACCATTTTGTAAAAAAAAACGCAGTATTTGCAAAGCACAAGAAAGAGACATGTCTATAAGGTTATGATAGCACTTTTCTAAGAACTGGCAGCGAAGGGCAGTATAGTTGGGATGTGGCATGAGGTATGCAAGAACAAGACAATCGCTTCTAGGTGTTTTTTTCCCTACCAGCCTGGTCAACTGAGCAGAAATACTAGCCTGCTTGCAATTTTGGCATGCTAGCCATGAGTGGATTTAAGTCCCTTAAATTGGATATGTAAATTACAGGTTGCTTACCTCCAACCAGTTCAAAGCCTAGTCTGAAACATTTGAGCTAATTGTTGGGCTGTTTCCATGATTTCTTTAAATTGACTTGGGAAGTATACAGATGGTGGTCTACTGAGTAGAGGAAGTGTGCACAGAAAAAGCAAAACTAGGTCTGTCCTTTATTAACCTGGGATAGCACAGAAAATTCTCTAGCCTATTGTTTAATATTTGTGTCTTCAATACTAAAAACTAGAAACAACATGTTCAAAGTCCCTCAGGACACAAACCAGCTGTTGACACCTAGGTGGGTGACATGAAAGATGGTCTGTACTTTCTTGGTACTTATTTCCCAGTTGGCTACATAAGAGTTTCGAAATGAGAAAAACAAACAAACTAGATCTAATTCCCTATCCTGACCCCCCTCTCCCTGCAAAAAAATTTCAGATTCGTTACTGCCAATTAGAAAGTAAAGCATTTTGAATTCTAAAATGTTAAAGTTCAAAGAAGTAGCTTGTCTTCAAGATGCCCACCCAGCCCTAATGTTTGGCCTATCAGATGAAGTGAAGAGTGGGAGAGGTGTGAGTGACAAATATGGGACACTGGTGGGCAGGGAGGCCAGCCGGCTGTCTCCTAACCTTCCGCAGCTGTGAGCATAAGATTATTTCTAAACACTACTTAGTCCTTAGTGAGGCAGGGACTCCCCGCTTTGAAGGTACAGACCGCCCCGTGTGAAGTCACACATCTATGTGTGAAAGGGCTTGGAAAATGTCAGTGCCCTGTTTCTTTGAATGAGTGTCCTGAGTTAAAGGGCCCAACTGTTAACAGCCTTGCAGCTCCTGCTGGGGGCCTCGAGTTGGGGGGTCCCTGGAGAAGGCACTGTAAGCCCCAATCAGGAGCAGGAGGGCCCCCAGCGAGATGACAAAAGGGCAAAAGTAGAGAGGCCTGTGGTGGGCAGGGGGACAGTGAAGCCTCGGGCTGGGTAGGCCTCCTTCTCTTAAGTAAGGGCCCACCTGGGGGCAGGGTTGGGGGGTATTAGCTGAGCTCCATCGAGTCCGTGTTGGGGGCTGAAGCAGAATCCTTCTGGATGCTTTCAAAGAGGGTAGCAAGTTCGGGGTTGGATCTGATTTGGGAAGAGAAGTCAGCCATGATGGGGCTTTTCCCCACTTCTGGGATGGTCAGCAGGGCGGCCACTGCCCTCATCGCAGAGCGTTTCAGCTCATCTTGCTTTTCAAATTCCTGCTTCACAGAACCAGCTTTGACCTAAAGTAGGAAAATAACAAGCCATCCTTTATTGAACTTAGCATCACACCACAGCTCCCCTCACTGGTCTCCGGATCCGTCCCAACCACCTGTATCCTTCCCAGTTTAAATCACAGCACACTGGTTCCAGCCTCCTGAGGTTTCTTCTGTGCTTTTCCCCCGTGGGTTTCCCCAGAGGGGGATTCTTTGTCATTAAATCAACCTCAAGGTCACCTAGGGGGCCTCCAACCAACCAATCTAAACTGCCACCTTTCTTTTTATTAATAAATAACTGGATGGTGATAAATGCTATAAAGTGTTCAGTTAGTTATCTCTTTCCCCTGACAGGATTCAGCCTATCTTTTCTTACTGTGCTTAAAACAGACTCTTGATACCGTGACTTAATTCAATGACTGGATCACCATGACAGTCACCTTGCTGGCCTCGTCCCCCCTACTCAGGTGCCTGCCCTGACAAGCTAGTCTGTGCAGGAAACCCCTCAAACTGCCTTGCCTGTCTAGTTTCTTCATCCTCCACCCTCTCCCACTTAGAGAATCTCAGAACTGCCCCACTCCTTATGAAATAAAGTCCGGATTCCTCTTGAGGCTGCTGACTTGGCCCAGACAAAGACTCTTCCCCCTCAAGAGTACAGTGTAGAGGTTAAGAGCTTGGCACTGGGGTTGGGCAGTCTTGGGTTCAAATGCTCTGCCCTGTAAGCACTGTGACTTCGGGTTGTCACTGCGAACTGCACTTCCCTTTCTGTATGGAAGAGCCTCCTTTCCATAGAGTTGCTTTGAGGGTTAAATGGCTTAACACAGGTCCATATTCCCTGCTCTGAAACCCTTGGAGCCAGGGGTGCTTTTGGAATTCAGGATTTGGCGGGTTTGGGTGGGAGGAAGGGTTAGAAAGGGGATAGTGTGCAGACAACGTGGTACAGTATCATGTAATCAAATACATGAATATTTCCCCTACTATATGAAAAATGAAAGAATATTATGCGTGTCACAGTGAGAGAGAAAAGCCGTAAGTAGCCTCAGGCCAGTTTAAGTCAAGTTTTGTTGCCAAACGAGTTCCAGAGCTTTGTAGGTTTCAGCAGATGAGGGATTGTGGACACAGATGCAGCAAGTTCTCATCTCAGTGCCCGACAAAGCGTCCTCTGCAGCCATTCCGAGTGGCCTATGTGTGGGCCTCAGTTTGAAGCTCCTCTTGACATCTGGGCTGAGTGAAGGGGGGTCTGCAGGCCTTCCCTGGGAACTGCAATCTTTCTCCATGCCAAACGGCTCAAAGAAAATTAGAAATGATTTGGCCACTGAAACGGTCAAGACTGCAAGAGTCCTGCAGAAACACAGCTTCTTTTGACTTCATACCCACGTATGTTACAAAGGGAAACTTACAAGGCAGGTTTCTATCTATTAAGAAACCACTAATTTTAATGTTTTATCCACAGAAGATTTTATTTTATTGGAAAAGGTTTTGCTACTTGAAAATCACTGTTCTGGGGGTATCTCTCCTCCTTAAACTCCAAACTGAAATACTCTACCACTTTTTGGTTAATTCCTATGCTTTCAAAATCCAAGTTAATTCTTTTAGTCACCAGGTAATCACTGGATTCCCACCCCCTGGGTATGCCAGGCTCTGTTCCCAACACTGCATGTTGCCCCCAGGCCTCTGGCTCCGAATCCCTCCCCTGGATCCTTGAGGCACTCTAGCTTGTCAGCAACTCTGCCCTGTATCAATCAACCAATCAATGGTTTATATCTTTCCAAGAGTCTCACTTGGTTTCCCAATTAGGATGTGGGAGTAGGAAGGAGCCTTGGTGGCTCAGTCGATTAAGCGTGTGCCTTCAGCTTGGGTCATGATCCCTGAGTCTTGAGATGGGGCCCCACGTCAAGCTCCCTGCTCAGTGGGGAATCTGCTTTTCCCTCTGCCCTTATCCCCTTCATGCTCGCTCGCTCTCTGGCTCTCTCTCAAATAAATAAATACAATCTTTAAAAAAAAAAAAAAAAAGGATATGGGAGTGGGGAACCCACCAGGTTCAATGTTGTATCCCTAGTACCTTGCAACGAGGCCCAGCACCCAGGAAATGTTTAATGAAGGAAAGAAAGAGCCGGATTTGAATCTCAGCTCTGCAATTTACTAGCTGGGTAGCCTAGGTCCATAACTTCACCTCTCTGAGTCTCTGCTCCCCTGTGTATACAGTGGTGACAATAAGAAGTACCTTACAGGAGGATGACAACAATTAAATGAAGCCCTTCATACACAACCTATAAAGGGTAACTGTGAGCAATCTGCAGGTGTGCCCAGCGCTAAGTGGGGTGGGGAGAGGGAGGTACCTTGGCGGTGCAGGTGGCCCTGAGTGGCTCAATGAGCCGGTCCACTCTCTGCAGAACAGGTGCGGGACAGAGGGTAGCCAGTCGGGCGAGCATGATGAAGGTCAGCATCTACCCAGGAGGAAGCAGAGTTCATGGTGAAATGGCCCAGGACCAAAAGGAGCAGAGGCCCCCAAAGATCAGAGACTCTGGTCCCAACACTTGGAGCTCAGGTCCAAACTCTAGCACTAATTCCCACCAGGGCCCTGCCCCAGTCTCTCCTGCTCTGGGCTTCAGTTTCCTTATCTATAAACTGTGAGTGGCAATGGCTCCCATGCCTGGCTGACCTGGGTAGGATCAGATCAGAAGAGGTACCAGGGAGGGGCGATTCTCCAGCTCAGATGCCCACAGGGCCAGGCAGATACTGGCCATGAGTGAACAGGGCCAGAGGGCAACTGGGCAGGAGTCAAGAGCCCATACTCCAGACCACAGCTCTCAGCTCCAGCCAATTGTGGCTGTGGGAATGTGGCCCCGGCTGACGGGCTGCTTTCCAAAGACACTGATTTTAATGGAAGATCTCTCAACTTTTAAATGTTGACACCCAGTTAAAAAGCAAACAAACAAACTACTGTGTGAGCCAACTAAACACATCCACAGGCCTGGATGCGGCCTCCTAGAAAATAATGCTGACCTCTTGGGAAAATGGTCAACCAGCACTTCACACCATAAAGGATGGTTGTCTGGATTCTACGTGCCCTACCCAACCCCTCCATTGTCTACACTGCCCTGATCCCCCCACAACCCACGGCAAAGGAGGGCGACCAGGGCCACAGCAGCAAAGAGCACAGCATTACACAGCACAAGCTGCGACCCAGGGCTCCTCCACTGCCCAGCTGGTGCCCTTGAACCCACCAGCTCTCTGGTCTCACCCCTGTAAAGTGAGCTACACCATCCAAGGATACGGTGTAGACTCAACAAGATAACTCTGGAGGCTCAAGACATGTCACACCCACCCTCCTCAATACCAGAGGGAGCCCGGACCCTGGGGTCCGAATGTGGCACTGATGTCAGGCCCTGTCCCGTGCTCCTGGGAGGACAGACAAGAGGATGATGGGGACAGAATGGGTGAGAACAGGACAGCGTGCGGAAAATGCCTGTAAAAACAACTGACTTTTATCAATCGACAGTGGGGCTTGGCCGTCTCTCACATCAGTGCGAAGGGACCTGGCTCACTCTTCTCAGTGCGGCCAGCATTCCATGACCAGAGGTACCCAGCCCACTGATGGGTGGACATTCAGGAAGCCACCAGCTTTCCCCAACCCCCACAGAACTGGGAAGAACAATCTTGAACATAAAAACTCCAAACACATTTCTAGGAGTGAGTCCAAAGGCTCTGTTTATGGAGACGGAACTGCTAGATCAAGAATGTGTCGAAGAATTCTAAATGTTTCTCATTATGGCGAAACCGTCCTCCAAAGAGCTCGCCCAGTGTAGACTCCCGCCAAAGGTGTTTGAGAGCTTGGCTCTCTTTCTTTTTTTTTTTTTAAAAGATTATTTATTTATTTATTTGACAGAGAGAGCGATCACAAGTAGCAGAGAGGCAGGCAGAGAGAGAGGAGGAAGCAGGCTCCCTGCAGAGCAGAGAGCCAGATGCGGGGCTCAATCCCAGGACCCTGAGACCATGACCTGAGCCAAAGACAGAGGCTTAACCCACTGAGCAACCCAGGCGCCCCAGCTTGGCTCTTTTCCTGACTGATAATCAGGAAAAAATCAGGCTCAGTCCATTAAGCATCTGACTTCAGCTCAGGCCATGATCCCAGGGTCCTGGGATGGAGTCCCACATCGGGCTCCCTGCTCAGTGAGGAGTCTGCTTTTCCCTCTGCCCCACCCCCTGCTCTCTCTGTTAAATAATACATAAAATACTAAAAAAAAAAAAAAAAAAAAAAAAGGAGAGGGGCGCCTGGGTGGCTCCTGCTCTCTGCTCAGCGGGGAGCCTGCTTCCCCCACCATCTGTCTGTCTCTCTGCCTACTTGTGAACTCTGTCAAATAAATAAATAAAATCTTTAAAAAGAGAGAGAGAGAGAACAATGCAGTTATCTTCATGGGGGTGCCTGGGGTGGAGAGTGGGGGACAAACAAGCAGTGAGCCCCAGTGGTGCTCGCCTGTCCCCTCAGTACGGGGTGGGCGCTGTTCTGGCCGGGGAGCCTGTCCTACCCGGATATCATAGTGGTCCTTTAGGCCATCCTCCACGTGGTTCAGGAACTCGCAGATGTCCAGCCGGCCCAGGCAGCTCTCAAGCAGCGAGTACATGCACTCAAAGGCTGCCTTCCGCACATCCAGCCCATCATCCACCGTGTGCTTGAAGGGTCCCATCTCCACCTGCAGGACGGAAGGATGACGAGGGTTACGGGATGGGACTCTAGGGTGTAAGGACACCTCCCTCAGTCCCTGCTGCACACCCACCTCCCTTGTTCGGTATTGTGTTCTGTCGCCGAATCAAGCCTTGTACTCTCAAGCCTCTTGCCTTTGCTCAGCCTGCAATGTCCTCCGATGAGGACACTGCCTGGGTGGCTCAGTCGGTTTTAAGCGTCTGACTCTTGGTTTCAGCTCAGGTCATGATCTTGTGGTTGCAGGATGGAGCCCTGCATCAGGCTCTACACTGAGCCTGGTGTCTGCTTCAGATTCTGTCTCCCTCTCCCTCAGCTCGCTCACACCCACCCTCTCTCTTTAAAATAAATAAATAAAATCTTTAAAAAAACCCAGTAACAATAATTATTATGGTCTACGGAGCAGTGATAAGATGCCAACCACTGTGCTGAGTGCTTGACAAATGACATTTTACTCAAGCATCACAACAGCCCTAGGGAGGCAGTATTACCAATAACCCCATTTAACATATGAGGAAACTAGGCTCAAAGAGGTTAATTAACTCTCCCAAGAACATACAGCTAGTAAGTAGCTGAACTAGAATTAAAAAACCCTGGTCTCTGAAGCTTTTAACCACAAGGCTCTGTTCTTAATGGTAAACTCCTTCTCACCCCTCAAAGCCCCAATTAAAGGTCCCTCTTTTGGGAAAATTTCCAAACCCCTCTAATCACAGTCACTTCCTCCTCGGCAATGCCAGGTGGTTCAAACATTTTTATTATATCATGTGATGACAGCTGTTAAGTCACCTTTAATCTCTGCTCCTTAAAACCTTGTTTAAGGATTTAAGTCAGTGAAATAATTGGCAGAATGGGTCCCTCTGTCCCTGTGGAGGGCAGGAGCTCCCTGGGGGCAGACACCATGTCTGGTCCAGCTCTGATCCTGCCACCCTGACACCGGGCTGGCCCTCAGTGAACCCCTGCTGATTGCTGAGTGATAGTAAGAAGCACCAACTCCTACTGAGGCCGACGGTGCGCCAGGAACAGTTCTGAGCCCCTGCAGGACATAACTCATGGAATCTCCTCCACAACGCTCTGATGCGGATACAAATTAGTCTCCTCATTGTGCCCAAGAAGAAAACTGAGGCTCAGAGTGTCTGAAATGCCCAGGGTCACACAACTGGGAAGTGGGGGAGTGGGACTTGACCTAGGCCCCGGGTGACCTGAATCCTTGCCACAGCCCCACTGGTCAGGCCCAGGGCTTCCTGCCCTGTGTCTCTCTGGCCTCACCTCTCGAATGAGGTCCCTGCGGATCTTCGTCTCCTGGTAGAGGAGGGGCAGGATGTCATCCAGCAGGTCCCGAACCAGCGAGGGCTTGTTGTGCACAGCTGAGTTGAAGAAAGCCAGGGTGGCCCGGCGCACGTTCAGGTCTGGGTCCTGCAGGCTCTCCATAAACTCTCCTGATGGAAAGATGAAAGGGGGTGTGTGGGATGGCTGGGCCAAGACACAGACCACCTCCATCCCCGACCTCGATTACCTACTTAATGGGCAGACTTGGCCGAATGGGGGCAAATGTGTTCTGAGCATCTACTTTTTTGCCAGGCACAAGTCCTCAGAGCCCAGATAAGAATGTGAACTAGAGTCTAGCATGGGTTCAAATCCAGGTTCCACCACTGCCTAACTATGAGACCTTGGATAGCCTCAGTGTCTTATCTATCAAATGGGAGTAAGAGCAGTACCATAGCGGAGAACTGTTTTTAAGATTTAAAATGTAGTGAAGTGATATATATATATATATACACACACACATACATACACATATATACACACACATATATATATTTATTATATATAAATTTTTATTATACATAGTACATATTTATTTACATAAACTAAATCTATATAAAATATAAATACATAGAAGACAGCCTGGCACGGAGCAAGGATTCTATAAATGGTAACCTGATATTATTATAGATAGGGCTCTTGGAGATCAGAGAGGTGAAGAAACTTACACATTCATATAGCACTTCTCTGAGTATGACTTTTTATACAGTTTAGACTTTTGATAACTACACTAATGTTCCATATGCTCTGTAAGTAAATAAAATCAAGAATGAGGTGAGTCCCTAAAGAAAAGCATAAAAAATAACAACAACCAAACCCCTAACTATATTTCAAATGATTAACAAAACCATCAGGTTATGAGAGAGTGAAACAATTCACCAAGTAACTTCCGAGGTATTTTGATTAGATGCCCTCAAGCTAAGGACAAAAAGCCCTACAAATAAATGCTGACTTTTCAGCTATAAAGGTTAGCAATTCTCAGTCTACTTTCTGTGTATTCCAGAATATATATCTTATAGGTAGTAGGAGGTGAGTTTCACCCTGTAAGAGAAGGGTACGGAATGGGAGGGAAGGAGGCTGGGGGAACCCTGCAGTGCTGGACTGGAGAGGAGGTAACTCATGTCCCTGTGTGTCTGTCTGTGTACATACACTCATACACACACACACTCCTCAGCTCCGTCTGCTGAGGGCCTCACAGCGGTGGCACCCCAGTAGCAATGAGCACACCTAGAGTCCAGGTTTTGGGTCCTAAGTATCATTCTCCCATCAAAGGAATCAGGGCTCCCTGGAGAAATGGCTGATTCCTGAGCTGGGGCAGGAAAAGTTCGAGTTCGAATTGCTGTGACTTCTGGACGTGTTCTCCAATCCCAAGCATGGCCATGTCTGCTGACCCCTGGTCTCACCCAACAGTGCCCTGTCAAGTGGGGATCAGCACCCCCATTTTATAGCTCGGGATGAGATGATCGCCCATGCTCACACAGCCAGAGAGAAGCAGAGAACCAGGCTACCAACCCAAGACTCCCCACATTCCACGAGGCTGCCTGGAGGAGAAGGGCCAGACGCCAGTGTGGTCCAGTGACAGGCCTGCAGACTCGGAGCTTCGAATGTCTGCCTTCTCTAGGAAGAGCCTGGTCCCGCAAAGCCCCAAAGAGAGGGCTCACCAACAAAGGATACTTGGTGTCCTCACGACAGAGGGTTCCTCAGACAGGAGGTAAGCTGCTCCCCACTCCAGTGCAGCCCTACTCAGCTTTGCACCCGCTGAGGCCAATGCATGAGAGGCTGGTGGTTTTCCACTTATAAGAGCCTGCATGTTCAGGGAATACCTTCCCCTCAGTAATGGATAGGGTCTCTGAAATAACCTCAGAACCTTACCCCCATTCTACAGAGGAGGAAACTAAGGCTCAGAGGTCACAAGGGGCATGCTAGGCTTACCCAGTGATTCAGTGTCAGCAGAGGGATTTGAACCTAGACCCCTACTTCCTGTCAGGGGAGTGAGGTAGTCTCCTGGGTCTCCAACTCCCCTTGACTCATGTGTAAGAAAAGTCAGCTCAGACTCAAAGCCTGGGAGGGGGTACTGAATGGGGCCGGAGACAGAGGGAAGGGGTGCTCACCAATGAGGCTCTTCAGGAGGGGGTCAATAGGATGGGGCTGGTCAGAGATGAGGAACTTGACTGCTGTGATAACCGTGCTCCGCGTGTGTGGCCGACCTGCAGGATGAGAGGAATCCGCTTGGTGAGTGCCAGGGTGGACCCTGGATACCCACAAGTCAGAAGGCACCAAGGCTCTCTGCCTCCCCAGGAGACAAAACGGGACCCCTCCCCTCTTTGGCAAAGTCAATGCTCCCATTTCCCTTGGCAGCCTAAAATTTATCCCTAAATTCTCTCTGCTGTGGCTGACGGGAAAACTCCCAGTTCTCAGGTAACCACACTGCAGGATGCAGACAGGGAACCAAGAACCCAAGACAGTGGTCAATCCACAGCCCAAAGACCTTTGCTCAGGCCTTACAGCTGTGTTCTATTTTTCAGACACATTATCTCAATTAATCCTCAGGATGGTCATGTAAATTAGTTAATAATGGTAAGAGAAATCAAAATGTTTCATAAAAATTATTATTTATCTTTATTTTACAGAAGAGGAAAAAGACCCAGAAAGGTTAAGTTCACATCTAAGGTCACACAGCAGATCCAAAATTCAACGGCTGATTCTGAGCCCTGGCAGAGCCCTCCTCCTCAGCCCGGGGCAGGTGTGCTCCAGGCAAGCTGAAGGCCAAGGGGATGCCAACAGAATTCAGAACACCCCCTAAGCTTGGTAATGGAGAAGACACTTAATTTTACTTTTCTGCCTGCTGAGTAGAGAAGGTGAAGAAAGGGAAGGGAATATACCTTCTGTTTCGGTGAAAGGAACAAATCAGAGGGGCTTGCTCCTCTCCTCCCCAGCACACAGCAGTGATGGGTTAAGGTTGTTTCCATCATGCAGACTTTACATTTGAGACTCAGGGAAGAAGTTTACATTTGGTGCCGGGGTGTGAATAAGGGAATGAGTTAGTGACTTTAGACTTGCAGCTTTTCCCCTTACTCTCTCTATCCGGACTGGCTCCTAAGAATATTCAGGGTGGCTGATGAAGACATGGGCAATAGAACAGGATTAAGTGAATTTGAAATGAGGAAAATGATGGGGGGCCTGCGTGGCTCAGTTAGTTAAATGTCCTACTCTTGGTTTCAGTCTTGATCTCAGTGTCGTGGGATTGAGCCCTGCTGTTGGGCTCCCTGTTCAGTGGGATGTCTGCTTACGATTCTCCCTCTCATTCTCCTCTCTGCACATGCTCCCTCTCTCTAAAAAATACATCTTAAAAAAATTAATTAAAGGGACACTTGGGTGACTCAGTTGGTTAAGCATCTGCCTTCGGCTTGGGTCATGATCTCAGTGTCCTGGGATGGAGTCCCGAGTCAGGCTCCCTGCTCAGCGGGGAGCCTGCTTCTCCTTCTCTCTCTGCCTGCCTCTCCTCCTGCTTGTGTGCTCTTTCTGGCAAATGAATAAAGAAAATCTTTAAAAAAAACTTAATTGTAACATAAAATGAGAAAAAAAATGAGGCTGAGGAAAAATATAGGCAGGGAAGTGAGAGGAGGACTAAAGTGAGGGCAGGGAGAGCCAACTAGGAAGTCCCACAAACTTGCTAGGAGCAGGCCACGAATTTGGCTCCAAGCTTCCAGGTGGCTAAAAAGGAAATGTGACTGGTTAGCTGGCTCAACCGTGTGCATGAGGTAGAAACAAACCGGAGCTGGGGAATGGCAGAGCTGCTCCTCATCCCAAGACTCTGGCCGCTCAAGGTTTCTCATGAAGAGCGCTGTGAGTATCACAGGCAATTCTGAGCCACAGAGCTGGCCACTGCTTCTAAACCCAGTCAGGGCTTAACTGTAATCACTAACAGCAATGACAGCAGTTACTCCTTTAGTGTTAATTACACACCATCCACTATGCACCCACCATTTTGCCTGCATTCTGTCAGTGCATACACCCACTGACCCTATCAGCAAGCCAGCAGACCAGCTCCAGGCCTGGAGGCCTTTCCTTCTCCAGGCTTCCACGTGCCCAAGAGCCCCACAGTCCCACCTGTCTGCTTTCTTCCTCCGAGCTTCAGAATGCCCGGACATGCCCTTGCCTGATCACACAAAACCTGCCCTGCTTTTTGCCAGGTCTCCCCCACCCCCGAAATCCCGAGGGATATGGCCCCCAGTCCTAGTCTACACTGACATTTGTTCCTGGCTCCTAGCCCAAGAGAGCTGCACTCTCTTCAGGCAGAGAATTGCTTTTATTAACTTTCGCCTGGAGCATGACACTACGGTCTATGCCAAGGAGTACGAAAATGGCACCATGAAAGGCTTATTTTTTGAGGGGACATATTAAGGATTCTCTCTCCTCTATCCTAAAGAGTCCCCCAGGTAGAGGCTGCAAGTCTCTGAAAACACTGGGTTTGAAAGGCTCCCCTGCCTTCACCTTATCCACACTGCGACTCTCTGACCCAGTTGCTTGAATTAGCTCATTCTGAGTGGGCAGCTCAGATGCAAACTGCCTGCTTCCGATTTGGAACTGCCTTTGCCCATGTCTGTGCCCCTACCTGCAGCGAGCTGCTTCCGGAATCGGGGCAGAAGGAATGGAGGATTCGCGAGGACTAGCTTGCCGATGCACTCAGCCACCACCCCCCGGGTGCCCTCCTCGGCGCCCTCACAGCGCTGGAAGAGCAGGGCCCAGATGTCCTCAGCATAGGGCTTCAGGCTGTCGGGCTGGGCAGCGCCCAGGGCCTCCCTGAGTGCGTGCAGGAGCAGGTACTGCCGCCGGGGCTCAGCCTCAATCTGCCCCAGCAGGAAGGGCAGGAAGTCGGGCAGGTTCCCGGCACCCACGCGGCCCAGCGCATAGGATGCGGCCGCCCTCACGTCCTCACTGGGTGACCCCAAGGCTTCCAGGAGCACTGCCTTCAGCTCCCGCTGGGGGCCTGGCCCGGCCACCTGGCCTACCTCGGCCAGCGACAGGAACGCCAGGACCTTGACCCCTGTGCTTGAGTGGGGTGACCTGGCATCACAGACCAGGCGGTTTGCTGTGCCTGCCGCCTCCTGGGGACAAGCGGCTGCGAGGGCCGCCACACACCGAGCCAGAGAGTGGAACACCTGCTTGTGCAAGCCTGGCCCGCCCTCCGCGGCCTGGTCATAGACAGGTGCCGTGAGCATGCGGATGAGCTCCTTGTAGTCCACGCACGGGGGGCGGGTCCCCACCAGGGCCTGCAGGAAGCCTTCAGCAGCCGCCAGCACGCTGGCAGGCAACAGGGGTGAGCGCAGCAACCGCAGCAGCTCCGAGAGCACAGGGCCGCTGACCTTGGCCAAGGAGGCTGGCTGGGCCTGGGTCATTGTGGCAAGGAAGTCCACGGCCAGCTGGGCCACATGCATGTCACTCTCACTGACCAGGGCAGGCAGCTCGGCCAGCACTGCCTGCACAGCACTCGGCGGGAGGCTATGTCCCTGGCTCTGGGCCAGGGCGTCCAGGGCAGCCAGCGTGGCCAGCCGCAGCGCCCGTTGGTTCTTCCGCAGGAACGAGGCCAGAATGGGCAGTGCCTCAGTCACGATGGGCTGCAGGTCAAGCCGCAACGGGGACACGGCCACCAGCGTCAGTGCCTTGACAGCAGGCAGCCGGGTGATCTCATTCCGCAGGCGGTCCAGGAGAAGCAACAGTGAAGGCCCTAGGTCGTCCCCGAGCCGGTCACCCAGGTGGGCCACAAGGTGGCCCATGCAGGAGATGGCGCGCTCCTTCACCTCCTGGTCCAGGTCAGTGGCACGGAGCCGTGCCAGGGTGGCTGCAGACATCTCTCCAATGTATGGTTCAGGGTCCAGTGTCCGAGGCCTGTCCAGGGGCCACAGGGCCCGCACCAGCTCCTGGAGCACCAGCAGGGCCTCGGCCGCGATCTTGTAGAAAGGGTCAGCCACGCAGGCCATCACAGGTGGCAGGAGAGTCGGTAGGTGTGAGTGGAAGGCCTCGGCTGGCTCTGTGCCCAGCAGCCCCTGTAGGAAGGCCAGGGCGTCCATCCGGATAGTGGAGGAGCTTGAACGGTCCACCAGAGAGAAGACAATGCCTGTGGAGTGGGTGCAAAAGTTATAGGGCCACAAGCAGTCCCTGGTTATGGGGGTGGAGCATCTGCAGGCATCTGAGCTGGACCCAGACCTCTAGGCTCTTAGGCTGCAGATTCTGGAAGGTCAGGGCTTGCCCAGGGCCAGAAGGGAGGGACACAAAGCCAGGAAACCCTTCTGAAACAAGGAAGTAGGGCCTGTACCCCAGCTTTGTTCTCACTGCTGGGAGTGGGGAGCCACTATAGGTTGCTGAACAAGGGTACCCACAGGGATTGAGGCCTGGGGTCTGGGTTCTAGAAGAGCCCAGGACAGCAGATAGCCAGCTGCAGTCCATCCTACCTGCTACCAGCACAGGCATGTGCTCTGCCAGGCTGCCGGGGAGGACCCCCGCCAGCTCGGTGAGGAGGCTGAAGCAGCCCTGGCGGGCCCTGACGCTCCGATCCTTAAGCTGCCGCTGCAGGGCCTTGATCACCAGAGGCACCTGTGGGCAGTTTGCAGGCGATCAGTGACCACCCAGGAAAGCTGGCTGCCCCACCCAGTAGTGGGGCACTTTGCCCAGTAACAGGCCCATGGAGGACCCCCGGTAGGGGAGGATCGCTCTATCCCCAGCTTTCCCTCATACCCTCCATACCCTCCATACCAGACACCTGATTCCATATGCAGACCCTCTGCAGTTGGTCCTGTTCCTGGGCCCTCTTTACAGATGGGGAGCAGGCCTGAGAGATGAAGTGACTTGCTCCAGGTCACCCAAGGCAGTCTGGCTCTCACCCCTACACTCCATGAGGGTTAAGCATTGAGGCCCCTTTTCCTTCCCTCGCTAGATTCTCTCCCCAGAGGAACCCAACTGTCCCCTGAGCTTCCGATGCCAGTGAGGCAAAGACTCCCAGATCTACATCTCCGATGTCAGACTCGTGTGCTCACCGCCCAGCGGACTTCTGAACATGGGCATCCAAGGACCTCCCATGTAAACGTCCAGAACAGAACTTTAGATATTCCCTTCACAGGTCAAGGAACTGCAGTTCATGCTTTAGCCAGAATCTGGCACTCACATGACACCTTCCTGTCCCTCACCCTCCACATCCAATCCGTGAGCACGACCCAAAAACTTCCCCTCCAGTCTAACCAGTCCTCTTTCCCCTACTCCCAGCCTACGGCACCATCCCTTCCACTTGGACAACTAGCTGCTGGCCTCCAGCGGCTATTCTTTCCCGCCCTGTTACAGTCCGTTTCCCCCCATACAGAAGCCAGCGTGAGCTCCTTCAAATGGGAACAGGATCCTGTAATTCCCCTCCTGTGGCTTCTAGGCTCTTGGAATAAAACTGAAACTCCTTCTCAGGGGGCCAGAAGCCCAACTGGCGCCGTCTATCTGTCCCTAGCCTGTGTGGTCCACAGGCCTGTGTCTTACCTGCCATGGTCCCCACTGGGCCTCAGCACCCAACAAGGGCCGGGGACACTCAGGGCTCAGGGCACACACCTCAGTGGGTGGACAGATGACGTGGCAGCAGAATGATGGGAAAGCCGATGGATGGGAGGGTGAGTCCTGAGTCGGGGAGCAAGGATGGGAGATGGAAGGAGGCATGCCCACCTGGCCGTGCAGCGCGTGGAGGCCGATGCCTGTCTGGGTAGGCTCCTCCATGGACCCCAGCCACCCCTTCGGGGGTCGCGTCTGCCGCAGCAGCACAATGTAAGCCCCGAAGACATCGGCCTTGACGTTCTCCTCGCGTTCCTTGAAGCGATGGATGAGCGCGGGTGCCAGGGTGCCATGGAAATCAGGCAGCAGGTCAGGCCGGGAGCCAATCAAGGCTGCCATGCACTTGGCTGCGGCCCGGCGCACCTTCCAGCTCATGTCTTCATCATCACTGTACTCGTCTTCACTCTCTAGGGCAGGAACAGGATACCCATGGAGCCCCCTGTGTGCTGCAGCCTGGCCCCACCAGGGCTGCCTGCTGGGAGGGGGCAGGGAGGAGGGAGCCAGGCCTTTTCCAACGTTTGATGACTCTTCACAGGCTATGAGGAAGGTTACCTGCCCTTTAATGAACACCTACCGTGTGCTAGAGGTGAGGCCGAGCACCTCAGATCCACAAACTCAAGTGAGCCTCACAACTAACTGACTTGTGAGATGGGGGTTATTTTCCCTCTGTAGAGATGTGGAAACTGGGGAGAATGGTTCACTCCAAGTTACTTGAGCAGGGATATAGCTGGAGTGAGACCAGGATGCTCCCTTTGCCTCCAGACCCTTCACTGTTTTGCCTACATCAGGGACAAAACGAACTTTAAAGTCATTAGTGAGGATTTCAGAGAATCCATGCGGGCACAAAATCCATCCTTGGTCAGAACTGAACTGTGTGATGTTTCACTTATTAGGATTGAGAAGGGAGAGATGATAGGCCTTCCTTTGACTTCCTCCCTCCCTCTACCCCACAGCCTCTCAAGTCCTGATTCTGGCTTCCAAGCAGGACTACTAACAAGGAAGAGCTGGGTTTGTGTGGCTTTCTATTTGCCAAGCACCCCTGACAGGACAGAGCTCTTCAAGTCTTCACCACACCTCAGGAATGAGGGTGCCTTCTTGTCATTTTATAGATGACAAGAATAAAGCTCAGAGAGGGTGAGACTCTCCTGAGGACACACAGCTAGGAAACAACAGAGCTGAGATTCAGGCCCACGAGGCCCACCCATACACCTAGGGAGACACACATGAAGCTAAGAGGGGGATGGTCCTAACTAGGGATACCACAAGGCACAGACCCAGAAGCCAGTGTCTTCTCCCTACCCATGCCACTCTGTAGATGACTTTCTACAACTTTCAGAGCACTGGTGTCTGGAGAAGCCATAGAGGGCCATGTGGATGGTCCCATGGATATGTCCTGTCACCAGAGCAGATGTCCTCTGATGGACTGTGGTTTGTTACCTCCACCCTAGGCCACCCAGGAAGAAACATCCATAGCTCCAGGCTACTGACAAGAAAATGCCCATCCTCCCTAACCTGGGATTCGAGGCCCCAACACCCAAGTCCAATCTCATCTCCCACCATCCCATCTTATTCTGAGCACCCCACCAGACCCTAAGTCCATCTCCTCCATCAATGCCCTGCTTCTAGGGCCTGTCTGAGTGACAGGTAGGACAACAGGCACAGAAGGAAGGAAGCCACTGCATCCATTTCCCAACCAGGCATCTCTCCCCCATTAGTATCTATCATTCCACCATTAGATAATCATATCCATCATTAGAGATAGATAGAGTATCTATCATTCCACCATTAGAGCTTCACTCTGCTGGGTTAAAGCATCTCTTGGAAGCCAATACTAAGCAGGCAGAGAGATGGCAGCATAGAGGTGGGGGTTCCAATGCCCAATTTTGCCACTTCCTAGCTGTGTTATCTCAGGCAAATCTCTCCTCTAAATCCAGGTTTCCTTGTCTGAAATATGGTGATAACAACAAGCACCTGGTTTTCTAGAGTTATTGGAAGGAGCATGAAATGAGAATGCTCAGGACACCAGTCGATGTTCAGTAAATGACAGCAATTACCACTATTATTACCCAGATCTGTGCATAGGGTGGGGACTTTGGGGAACCCAGGTCACAGAGGGCAGGACTGGAGACCAAGGAAGATCAGGATGGGGGTGCTGGGTGTGGCCTTGTTTTTGGCCGGGGAGCTGGGGTGTATCCCATGAAAGCTGCACCCATTTCTGCCTTCCAGCCCCAGTGACAAGTTGGCCACCCACCTTGCTCACTGAATTCATTATCTTCTGTCTCCATCTGCTCCTCATCCCCGTCGCTGTCGTAGTTATAGTTCGGGTCATGCTTCATGTACTGGAGGCAGAGACTGGTCACATTGGGCACATGAGGACCCATCTCCTTGGGGCACCTGTGGATGGGATGGGGGGAGGCTCTGCTGGACAGGCAGGAGAGGGTAGGGGGTGGGCCCAGTGGTGAGTCCTGAGATCTGTTTTGAGGCCGGCATCCTGCCCCACCCCTTCCCCACCAAATTCCCAGAGAAACCCTGGGCCCCCATCTCCTGGCACCCGCACTGCACCTACTTCCTCAGGAAGGCCTCAAGGGCCTGGAGGCAGGACTCCCGGAGCTCATCGTCGTCCACGTTGCAGAACTCCTCCACCAGGGGCACCAGGCGGTCCAAGTGGGCCCCTACAGGGCCAGTTGTGTCACTGAGGGCCAGACACTTTCCCAGGCTCCCTCAGTCCACAGCACTTGTCCCTGCTCTTGCAGCCCTGACCACTGCAAACTCAACTTGGTGGCTTTAAAATCAAGCAGATGTCAAGGTTCTAGCCTTGTCTCTGCCACTGAGAGCTACGTGACCTTGGGCACACCACAACACTTCTCTAACCTTAGTCTACTCGTCTTTCCAACAGCGATTAACAATGCCTACCAGGCAGAGATTTGGGTGAAGATTAATGACATGATCCACATAAAGAGCTCCCCCTAAGTCCTGGCACACGGTAGGCACCCAAGAAGCATCTGTTGTTGAAACTGTTACTCATGTCCTCAACTTCTTCCCTGCACTAGGTTGCAGCCCTGAATGGGAAACATGGAAATGCAGGTACTGCTCTTATGCACCAGGCAAGAGCAGCTCTTGGTGCTTTAAAGATTCTGTCCTAGCCCTTCTCCAGTCACAGACTTCCCCATTTTCCTGTCCAACTGACCATGAACCCTAGTCTGGTCCTATGCAGGCTCCCTCGCAGGTTCATACTCCCTAGAGTGACCAACTGGTGGCTGTTGTTTGAGGGGGGATATGGACAGAGCATGAACTTCGGGGTGGGATCCCTGTGTGTGTTCATAAAATCCCTTAAAGTGAGAGAGCCAGAGGGGAAAGAGGGGCAGACTATGGCCAACTCTCCCCACACTGTTTTGTTGTAGCCCAGAACTCCCCGGTGCTTGAAAATAAATTCAAAGCTGCAGGATTCCATTTCTATAAAATTCATCTCTGGTGACAAAAAGCAGAGCAGTGCTTGCCTGGAGTGCGGCAGAGGGAAGGATGAAACTTAAAAGGGCACAAGGACACTTTAGGGGGTGATGGGAATGTTCTGCATCTTGACTGCAGTAGTAGTTTCACAGCTGTCTGCAAAGGTCAAAACACACTTAACTATGCACTCTAAGTAGTGCAGTTTATTGAATGTACATTATGCCCCGATAAAAAATTTTAAAAATTCAAGCTTGGCCTCTGGCTTGTTATTAAAGTATATCTGTCAAAGTAGGAGAATAGAACATACTGTATTTCATTTGGTGTTATGATTTATTATTATCCACGAGCCTCTTGGTGTTATGATTTATTATTATCCACGAGCCTCAGAATAGGTAGGTCAGGCTCAGAAGCACGTGGAGCTCAGGGCCCACCCACTGCCTCTCAAGCTCCGCCTCCCGGTTTCAGGCGTGTCAACCACGCCCCCTTATCTGGGAGGTGGCTGACACTCACGCCCCGCCCCTTATTCTCAGCTCGGGCCCACCCCTCTCCCCAGCACCTCCCTGCCTCAACCACGCCACCTCACAGAGGAGGTCTCGGGCCCCAGGCTCCGCAGCACCTCCCTACGTCGGCCCCGCCCCTTGCAGAGGAGCTCCACCCCCTTACCCAGGCGGTGGCCTGCCTGCCGGCCAACGCTCCCCAAACATTGGATCAGAGTGCGGGTGGCGGCCGGGCTGGAAGGTGCGCGCGGGCCGGGCAGCCCATCCAGCAGGTGGTCCGCGAGCTCCACGAAGAGGTCGGTGCTACAGGCGGCCGCCAGGTGGCCCAGTGCCCCGACTGCCCTCTTGCGCACGGCCAGGCGTGGGCTGTTCAGCTGCGGCAGCAGGCAGTGCAGGAGGCTGGCGTGGAAGGCACCCAGAGGGGCGCCCAGCCTGGGGAGTCAGAGAGGATGTCGGACGGGGCCTACCTAGCAGGCAGCCTGGGCTATGCACCTCTCCTCTGCCCATCCTCTCGGAGCCTCATCCCCGGAATTATGATAACCCAACGGCCCTTGGTAAATGGAAAGGCACCCTACAACTGTGTGGAGTAGTTATTTATTATCACACAAGAGAAAGCAGAGAAGGGAAGGGACTTTCTCGAGACCACTCAGCCAAGAAAGACAAGGCCAGGACTTGAATCCAGATTTCCAGGTTGCTAGCCAGGGGAGAAGCCCTGATGGTAATGGAATATGGAGGACTCCAGTGGGGCTGATTTCCTAGGAGTGTGGGCACACTCTAAACACACACACACACACACACACACACACACCCTGTTAGTCCATTCCCTTCACTGAGATCACAGTGGTCTAAAGTCTACCTCTGACCTGATCAGTCCTCTGCCTAACTCCTTCAGTGGCTCCCCAGTGCTCTTTGGATAAGCTGAGCTCTGGGCTCAAGGCAAGAGGCAAACCAGAGAACGGCTTCTGCACAGGGAGAATGCAGCCCCCTACCCACTGCAGCAGCCTCTGTCCTCACCTTCAAAACCAGGCCTGTGCATTTTCTGTCCCATACATATGCTGAGACCTTTTCCTCTCTCGCTCCACACAAACACATTGGCCTCACACTCCTACATCCAGCCCAGCTCTCTCTCCTAGATTTCATTTTTCATTTGTTTGTTCACCTACTATGCTACAGGGCCTGTGTTGGAAGCTTGGGGGAGAGTACACTGGCCCTAGAGCCTGCCCTCATGGAGTCTTTGGTTGAGTGGGTGGCCCCCAGGCACCTCAGATTCAACACGCCTCAAATGAACTCCCCACACACCTGCTCCTGCTCCCAGAGGGCACCAACAGCCGATGGCCCTGCGCCTGTTCTCCCCAGTGAGTAAAGCCAGACCCCGCGGGTGTCATCTTTGAGTCTTTGCCCCTCACCCACCCCAAGTTGTGTGGAGTCTAGCTCCTACATACAACCTGAGTGCCCCCCCCAGAAGCTTCCCAACCAGTCTTCCTGCCCATTCAACCCCTGCCATTTACCGTACACACAGCAGATAAGGAGTCTGAAAAACACAAATATGCACAAGGCATTCCTCGACCTCTGCCCTGCCCCCTGCCCCCACTCCTCACACATTCAGTGACATCCTTAGTCACCCAGCCTGCAGCTCCTGCTCAGCCCTTGGCCTCATCTCTCCACACCAGCCTCTCCACATTACGCCCCAGCCCCATGCTGTCTCACACAAGCCCCACGATCCCATGTCTTCTCTAGCCTCTGCCCTCTGGGCCGCAGGAAGTGTCCCCCTTTTGCCCACCCAATCCTGACCAAGTCCAGCCCATCCTTGAAGGCTCATCTAGCAGGACCCTCTCGAGGACGGTTTTTACCCCCAGCTCCTCCTCTGAGCTGCTAAAGGCTCTGCTCTTTTCTGTACTGTTGTTCTGACTGCACTTAGTTTATGTTGTTTGTGAGCTCCTCCCTAGGAGGGCCCAAGACCCATGCCATACCATAGTCCCAGCACCAGTTCAACACCTGACATCTTTCTGGGTCATGTGTAGGTGTTAAGTCTTGGGAGGTTGAATGAATGAACAGTTTTAAAGTGTACGGTGCAATTTAAAACGACAGCCCAGCTCTATTAGACCAAAAGAAGAAAAAGAGGAAGAAGGGGATGAGGAAGAGGATGAACACACGTAGGCTTCGGGGCTTGGAGTGACCTGAGTTCAAACTCCAGTTCCTGCCATTTACTGTTACCTTGGTACCGACAGTGTGACCATGGGCAGGGCTCAGAAACCACAGAATTGTGAGGAAGGAGCTCTCCTTTGCAGGGCTGCTAGGACACCTAAGGAGCACCAAGCACAGAGCCTGGTGTGCAGTTAAGTGCTGGCTCTGTGGATCCGAAACCCTCTCTGTCCCTGTCTTGCCCTCCCCCCGTCCTCCTTGCCCAGGGTGGCCTCCCGCACCTGCTCAGCATGTCAGAGAGGATGTCCAGGGCTTCCAACTGCACAGCCGCATCCTCTTGCTGGGCGATGGCGCTGGTGAGCTGGCCAGTGATCTTCCGGCACACGTTGGCAGCCAGGCCAGAGCCTGCACAGAGCACAGGGATGGCACAGTGAGGCCCAGGGCTGGCTGCCACCTCTGGTGGCCCCGCTCTGGTTATATTCCTGAGCCTACATCCCCAAGAATCTAGCTGACCCTCACCCTGAGTGGCCCAAGGCCTGACCCAGAGTCCGACAGCCAGGGAAGCTGAGGAATTGATGGCTGACTCGTCCCACACCCAGCCCCTCTGCCTTGTACCTGCTAACGAGGGAGGCAAGGAAAGCTCCTTGCCTAGATTCCCTTGCTGCTAGCAGGGGCAAAATGACCCTGCTCTGCCCAGTGAGATATAGGTTGAAGCCTTCCGAGGGCTTCTGGGGAAGCATGTGCTATTCTTTTTTTTTTTTTTTTTTTTAAAGATTTTATTTATTTATTTGACAGAGCGAGATCACAAATAGACAGAGAGGAAGGCAGAGAGAGAGAGAAGGAAGCAGGCTCCCGCTGAGCAAAGAGCCCGACGTGGGACTCGATCTCAGGACCCTGAGATCATGACCTGAGCCGAAGGCAGCGGCTTAACCCACTGAGCCACCCAGGCGCCCAGCATGTGCTATTCTTAAAAGATGCAGAGACCTTACCCCTGTCCTAACTGAGCTGCTGAATGAATTGGTGCAAAAATGGAATGGCTGATCCCTCCAGAATTCTGTGAGAAAAGCAACCCCATACTCCCTCAAGCTGTCATTAGTTTGTCATTTTGTTACTTATAGCTAAAGCCTTCCTGACACAGAGCCAGGAACTTAAACAGAGTTGGGCCTGAATTTTCTGCCACTTACTAGCTGGCTGGTGTTAGTAAGTACCTTCACCTCTTTGGGCCCCAGTTTCTTTAATCAGAAAGTAGGACAATAATGACAATGCCTAATCCCTGGGACCTGGGTACCTGTGGCTGCAGGGGGGAGCTCCGACAGGACAGTCTTGAGGCCGATGCCAGCGATGTCTCGGAGCTGCTCCTTATCTGACCGCATGTTGGCACAGAGGGCATCCACGATGGTCTCCACCTGGTACTCCTTCACTTTGCCCACCAGAGGACCCAGGCTGAGCAGGGAGGGAAGGAGGACGTCCAAAAGCCCCAGGCTCAGCCTGAGTCATGCTGCCCCTTAGGTTCTCTCGGGCCCATGAGGCCACATGTGCTGAGGAAAAGGCCCCAGATCAACATGGGACTCTCTATTTGCCAGAAAGAGAGGCACCATCTGGTTCTGCCAGCATTATTCCTGGCACCTCCCAAGCCAGCACCTCCTCCTGGGTTTTGCATGTCAGTATATAGCCAAACCCCTGAACCTAGTAACCTCAGCTGGAAACCAAGGAATGCCCAAGAGATTCTCAAACTTGAGCGTGTAGGAAAATCCTCTTGGAGGAGTTGTTAAAACAGATTTCCAGGCCCCACCCACATTTTCAGACTCAGGAGATCTAGGTGGGGCCTGAGAATTTAAATTTCTAGCAAGTTCTCAGTGGATGCTGATACTGTGGTCCAGGGCCCACACTTTGAGAACCTCTGCCTTACAGCCTTGTTTTGCCATTTGTAGTCACAGATCAGCTTCACGAGCATCACCAGCATCACCTGGAACTTGTCAGAAATGCAGAATCTCAGGTCCTACCCAGGACCTATGAAACCAGAATCTGCAGTTCAACAAAGGCCCCAGGCGATTTGAATCCACATTAAAGTTTAAAAGTAACTGTACCAGATACACTTGTTCTCAGCCTTAACTGTGCACTGACATCACCTGGGGCGTTTAAAAAACTGTCACCTGGGTGCTAGCCCCAGAGAATCTGAGTTAGTTGGTTTTCTTTTCTTTTTTCTTTTTTTAATTTAAAGATTTTATTTATTTATTTGACAGACAGAGATCACAAGTAGGTAGAGAGGCAGGCAGAGAGAGAGAGAGAGAGAGAGAGAGAGAGAGGAGGAAGCAGGCTCCCCACCGAGCAGAGAGCCCGATCGGGGCTCGATCCCAGGACCCTGGGATCATGACCTGAGCCGAAGGCAGAGGCTTTAACCCACTGAGCCACCCAGGCACCCCTGAGTTAGTTGGTTTTCATGTGTGGCCTGGACAGTGGGAGTTTGTTTTTGTTTTTTAAATTTTTAAAATTAATTTATTTATTTAAAATATTTTATTAATTCATTTGACAGAGAGAGATCACAAGCAGGCAGAAAGGCAGGGGGAAGCAGGCTCCCTGCTGAGCAGAGAGCCCGATACAGGCCTTGATCCCAGGACCCTGAGATCAAGAACTGAGCTGAAGGCAGAGGCTTAACCCACTGAGCCACGCAGAAGCTCCTGTTTCTGCCTTTTTAATTACCTAGGTGATTCTAACATGCAGTTAAGATTGAGAACTCTAACCTAAATGAATTCTGAGATGATGGTATGCGTTTGAATGCAGATTCCCAGGTGCTACCTTCTGACCTGCCTACCTCAGACTCCTCCCTCCACCTCTCCTGCTCCTGAGTCTGAATCCCTGTTGCGGAATACATAGCTTTAGCAGGGGTCCCAGGGAACTGCAATGCATACCAGTTTACAAAGCGTGGCTCTCTTTTGGCGGTTTTCTCTATCAACTCTTCTAAGTACTCATGTGGTCCCCCCTTTCTGCCTCCTATAGTTCGGTTGGGGTGTAGGGCCCTCAGGAGAGTTCTAGAAATTTATGGGGGCCTTTTTTGGTCATAACTAATGAAATGTCACTTCTGGCTTTTATTTTGGGGTGGGGGTATGCATGTGGCTGGGAAAGACAATATTGTAAAACAAAACATGTTCCATGTCCTACTGAAGTTTCTAACACCCCACTGGGCATTCGTACAGGAAAAAAAAAAAAACTTGCCATAATTATCTGAGTCCAAAATCTAATTTCAATTTGCATACAATTTACATACAAAGTAAAAAGTACATACGAAGTACTCTTTACGCTATCTTAATATGTTCTAAATTCCCCAAGAATGTAGCTATCGGGTAAATGGAAGGAAGACTGTACTTTGTTTTCTGGAAAACTACCAGGAGATGTTCACCACTTCAGGAAATCTCATGGCTAATTCAGAAAATCAGCACCACAGTGCTGCTCGTGGGAGCTGAGTCCCCAGCATTTGCACCTACCCGCCAAGGGCCGCGGCACCCACAGTGAGTGCCGGCTTCTTGTGACTTTATTATCTCCTCAGTCAATGTGCCCAAGCATTCACATACGGGAACACATGCTACTGTATTGTTGGTTCTGCTGGTGGGAAACCACCATCCACCCTCTCTCCCTCGCATGGCCAGAGACATGCTTCCAGACTACAAACATAACCAAGTCATGTTCCTGAATGAAACTCTGCTGAATTTCCTCTGTTCTTGGGATCAAGTTGGAATTCATGAAGAGGGCCCAGAATGCCTGGGCCCAGCTCACAGAGTGCCGTTCCACAGGCAATGCCCCAATTCTCTGTTGACTGTTGACCCCTGCCATTCCTGAGTCCTCCACCGACCCACACCCGCGTGTGCCCTGCACATATCTCATCTTGTTTTTTTAGCTCTAAAGGTTACTGGCCAAGGTCTCAGGACTGCAACCTCAGGGTGCCTAGGGCAAAGGCTTTTGGGGCCCCTCTGGCCCTTCAGCTCTCACTACTCCCTCTGCATGTCGGCATGACCTTCCAGCTGCCAGTGCCTGCATTTTTCACCCTGAGGACTTTCTCTGGCAGGAGGGGTCATGGAATACACAGCCCTCCATGCTACACGCTACCCAAGGAGCAGCCCTCAACCAGCCGGACAGCCCACGGGTAGAACACTCCACAGGGCATGTCCTACACTGTGTCCCAAAGGCCCCCAGTAGGGTTAAGCTCCACTGGCCCACAGCAGTAACTTGCCTGATCTTTCACACGTTCTCAGCTTTCTTCCTTCCCTACCTCACTTCCCTGTTCCCCTACTGGAGTTTTCTGGGATCACTTCCCAAATAAAATTGCATTTGAATCCCTGCCACTGGGTCTACTTCTGGGGGAATCCAGACCAAAGCACTGTCCAACTCCTTTGGGGCTTCAAGAGCTGCTCACAGCAACTACTCTCTCAGAGACTGTCCCCCAAAGGGGCTGGGACCCCTGGTGTCCTCCCACACCTGGCCTTGCCCCATGCCCACCAAGGCCAACACTCACCACTTGACGGCCAGGTTCTGCACCTCACCGTTCTTGTCCTCCAGCAGCTTCAGCAGCATCTTCACCACCTTGCGCTCGCTGTCCTCATCCAGCTGGATGGAGTCCTTCTGCAGCTCCGACATCAGGTCACTAGTGGCCATGAACCTGGGCAGGCGGGCAAAGGAGGATTACTGAGCAGCTCCTGGGCCCCAGTGTTATGGGCAATATCTTAGAGTTCCCCTAGGAGGAGACATCAATACAAAGACTGAAGGGCAAGTAGATTATATGGGCTGGAGGCGCAGCTGGGCCACCACCAGGAGACCCACGGGTGAGATACCAACCACCACGGCCTGGCAGCCCAGGAATGTCAGAGCATGCTGGCTAAATGCTGAGTACTTTGAGTTTGGTGGCCCCTGCTTCTACCACTCCTGGAACTGTGAACTTGGACAAGTCACTTCTCCTCTCGGAGCCCTAGCTTACCTGCCAGAAAAATGGGGATAAGCACAGCACCTGCCCTGTGGGGTTTTATGGAAGTTAAAATGAAATAATGTGTGGGATGCCCTGAGCACACAGTGAGCACTCAGTGAGTTGCACCACCATTATCATAACAGCTTGTTACACCATTCATCTCATTCATGCCAGAAGGTCAAACGGACACCTCTCGACCAGACAGGTGGAGTGGGGCTAGCCCTGCCCAGCTCCACCTCAGAGAACCCGCTCAGCCCCTGCCTGCAGACCACTGGTTCTCAAACTGTAGCTGGCGTCAGAATCACCTGCAGGGCCTGTGAGACACTGCTGGGCCCCACTCTCAAGGTTTCTGGAATCAGGTCTGAGCTGGGGCCCAAAAATTTGGATCTCTCACAAGTCCTAAGAGATAGGGACCACACTCTGAGAACTCCTGCCCTAGGCCATGCTAATGGGCTGCAAGCATATCTTAGACACTGAGGTCAACAGCTGGCCAGTCCCCAGCCACGGCTCCCTGACCCTGGGATGGGCATCAGAGCCAAGAGCTGCCCACCCACAGAAGCGCAGACCCATGTGGCCTGATACCGTGTCCCAGGGAGTTGAAATTGCAGAGGGAGTCTGAGCTGGGAGGCCAGGAGCTGGAGCTGCAGGAGCATCATGGTTCCTGCCCAGATTAAGAGGGCAGAGCAGCCTTTACCTGGCAGCCCTCAGCTGTGTCCTCCTTGCAGATGTTTTTCAAAAATTCGATTTAACAACATTGAGAAACTGGGGGAGTTGATGTAAAAGTTGTAATTACCAGATTCTCTTAAAAATAGTCTTTGTTTTGTTTTGTTTTTTAAGATTTTATTTATTCATTTGAGAGAGAGAGAGAGCATGAGCAGGAAGAGGGGCAGAGGGAGATGGAAAAGCAAACTCCCAGCTGAGCAGGTAGCCCTACATGGGGCTTGATCCCAGGACCCGGGGATCATGACCTCAGCTGAAGGCAGACACTTAACCCATTGAGCCACCCAGGTGCCCCGAAAATAGAGTCTTTGAATACAACTGGGCCAACATCTCCTGGTGACAATAACTGTCTGGGCAAGGCACGGCTGCCCTCATTAGGTGGGACACTATCTCCAGCTGACCAGGTTCCCACCAGGCCCACTGCACCTGTTCACTGGGTCTTGCCAGCATTTGCAAGGAGAGAATGGAGGGGAAAAGATGCAGCAAAGTCAGGGCCAGAGTGTGGCAGCCCCAGAGAAAGCCTCCAGCTTTTGCTGACCCACCAGACCACCCTGCCTCCTCACACCAGCTTTGTTTTAGGCTTGAGCTTGCTCTAACAACAAGAACCCCACCGTCCTTCCCAAGCATCCTGTGGCAAAATCGATCACAGTCAGGATTCCAGCCTCTTCTTTGCAGGCTCAGACCTGCTGCTTGATGTCATGGGGAGACTCACAGCACCTTGTTGCCAGGAAGGCACTTGTCCATGTCACTGCTGTTTATTTTTAACAGCTGGGATTAGCCTCAAGCACTGAGAGAAAGGAGGAGGCTAGGCTGGAGGCCAGGAGGGAGTGGCTCACTATGCCCACCTCTGGGCCTGGTCGTTGCAGGAGAAGCAGCAAAGGGAAGGTGAAGGAGGTTTGCATCTGGGCCAGGCTAAGGCCTGAGCTAGGAACATGCACTCCTAGGTCTGCCTGGCTGAGGGGACATTCTGAGATGGCAGGCAAGGGTCTCTAAGCTGTGTTTCTGCTGCAGGCCACAGAGACCCAGCTCAGCCTGGCAACCGAAGGAACATGTTCCTTTGCCCAAGATGAGCCTTCTGTCCCCCTCTTTCTTCTCTGTGGAACTCCTATTCAATTGTCAATGACCCAGCTCAAATGTCCGAGCCTCAGAAATGACTCCTCCGATCACTGTGCCTTAACCCCGACCCACACTCCCTAATCACACTTGGTTCCCCTGGATAGGATTCTCTCAGAGCACTCCACATTCCTCATTAGAGCACTGCCCAAACTGCATTGCACACTTGGTTACCAGTGTGTCTCCCCATTAGAATATGAACTCGTGGACTCCAGACCCAGCAAAGAACAGGTCTGGAGAGGGCCTAGGAGGTAGGGTGAGGGCAGGAGGGGAGGCAGGGAAAGAGCCAGCCCTAGGCAGCCAATAGCTGTGTGGAAACCTGGACTCAGAAACCAACCCTTCTGAGATATGCCTCAGCAATTCAGACACCCCCGAGTTCTTGCAAATAACCAGCTCTAGAAAGAAAGCCGTATTGTAATACGTACGTGGTGTTGACAGTGGGGGATGTACAGCAAAGCATATAACTGGGTAGATAAGAGTTTGAGCACTGAAGTTTGCCTTTTTTTTTTTTTTTTAAGATTTATTTATCTATTTTAGAGAGAGCATGCAAGGGAGACAGAGGGATAGGGAGAGAGAATCCCAAGCAGACTCCACGCCAAGTGACAGGGCCCAATCCTACAATCCTGAGATCATGACCTCAGCTGGGAGCAAGAGTCAGTTGCTCAACTGACAGAGCCATCCAGGCACCCCTGAAGTTTGGCTTTAAGTAAATATATAGGTCTTGCCACTTATCAACTAGCTCACCTTAAGCGACTCCTGAGTCTCAGTTTTCCACCTTTGAAGTGGGAATTTTCTTTGCCTCACCTCATAACATCTTCGGGAGATTTCAATAGGACATATAGCTCTTAGCATGAGGCAGATGGGGAAACCAGGTTCAGAGGGGCTGCACGAAATGCCCAAAGTCACACAGCAAGTTGGGAGGAGCCTCAGTACACCACTCAGGTCTCCTAACTCTTCAACAAATACTACTGTGTTTTTGAAAAATGATTTAGGAACTCCTGCAAGACCCCCACCCCACCCCAGTTTATCCATCTGGCTGCTAGAGTCTGAGTGGGAACTGAGCAGCCTCCTGCCCACAGAGGGACAACAGGAATCAACAGCTTATTTGACCCTGCCTGGGACCCCCACATGCAGTCACCACCTGCCTCTAGAAGCCAGAGGACACAGTTTCAGTTTCATTCCAGAGAGACAACTCAGCTGAAACACTTGGCCACATGGGCACCTGGACAGTTGGTCAGCAGGACCGAGCCTTCCCGGTATTTGGACTTTAAAAATAGACACCTTTCTCATATGCTTGGGATGGTTTTAAGTGTTCTCCGGCAGAGCAGGCTGAAAGGGCTTCTCAGGCTTTGGCAGGGGCCAACTCCCTCTCCTAGAGACTGGACCCGGGGCCCAAGAGACAGGGGTGCAAATCCCCTCAGCCACTAGCCAGCTATAGGCAAGTCACTTCAGCTCTCTGAACCTCTGGAGAACAGGAAGGACAATCACTACCACCCAGACAGCTGGGTGGACTGAATGAGACTGCGCTGGACAGCCCAGCAGGGAGCCTGGCACCCAGAAAACATTCACTGAGCACCTGCTGTGTACCCAGAACAGGCTCTAGGATGCAAAAAGGAAGCACACAGTTCCAGTGCAGGGGTTCTGAGTATCTCAAGGCTAGAAGTGATGCAGTAGAAACGTGGGGCAGGACAGGTGCTGTGGGAGCCCAGGGGAGGTGCCCAGCCCTGCCTGGCTGTCAGGAGGCATCCCAAAGAGGTGACAGTGAGTTGGAGGTAGTCAGATGAAGGGAGGAAATGAAGTGGGGGGGACTACAAGTAAAGAGTGGGGAGAGGGCATGGCAGATTTCTGGTGTGCACGGAATCTTAAGCGTCAATTTATTAAGCACTTATCTGGTGTCAGCCACGAATCAAAGCACTGCACATGTATTAACTCTTTTCAAACTCCCACCAACCCTCGGAGGTGGGTTCTATTATTATCCTATCTTCTGGAAACAGAAGTGGAGACTGAGAAGTCTAGAGTCACAAAGCCAGTAAGTGGTTGGGGGCAGGATCTGAACCCAGCACCGTGGTCCTAAAGCTCTGCTACAGGCCATTCAGGGGTGCCAGGAGAAGGTGGGAGTCAGACCAGGAGAGGTGGGGAGTCCTCACCTGTCAGAGGGCTGGGTCAGATAGCCTTGCTAAGATCTCAGCCTCTGTGCGAAGACTGACCTGGATATGGACCCCACATCTTCCACTTCATAGCTCTGTGACTGCAACTGTCCCCTTCCTGACTCTGAGCTTCCATTTCCCTATCTGTAAACTGGGGATAAAGTGACAGAATGTTCAATAAGTGGGCTATGTTGTTCTCTATAGACTCCTTTCAGCTCCCAGGGTCCAGAACTGGCTGTGTGACCAGAGCCAGTCCCTTCAACCCCGGGGGGCCTGTTTCCCCCTGAGGATGAGGGGGTTGGAGGAGAGGTTTTCTCCATTCTTTCCAGCTCTGTTCCGGTGTGGCTCAGTGATGTCTGGCGAAATGTGAACAAAGAGAAGGGGAGTGGCACCCAAAAGCTGAAGCCCCTACCCCAACCATCGTCTCCCTGGGACCCGCAAAGCCACTCAGCCCAGACCCCTCCTTCAGGCTATGTCAGAGCAAACCTGGGAGGGGCGGGGAGAGGAGAAGGTGCCCTGATGAAGCGCAGACAGGAGGCCTGGGGTGACTTTGAGGAGAAGGGGGCGGAGCTGAGGGTGCAGAGGGTAGCTGTGGAAAAGTCGGTCCCGGGGTTGTGCGCCCGGGAAGGGACTGGGTTTCAATGCGGGAAGGAAGAGGCAGGAGCTGGAATCCCCAAGGAGGAGCCGACGGCTTCACCGTGGGTAGAGGTGGGGGGTCTGGGTGCGTCAGCTGCGGGGAGAGATGAAGGTTGGGCACAGATGGAGAGAGAGAAGGCACAGGAAGGGAGCCGAGGGGAGGAGCTGGGGCTCCGACCAGGCAACAGGGCAGGGGCCGACGCGCGAACGGCGGGAGACCAAGCAGGGACTGCATGGAGGGCAGGGCTGCGACGCGGGGAGCAGGGTGCCGGGGGCAGAGGGCGGGAAAGGCAGGGGTTGCGGTCTCGGTCGCGGGAGGGGTGGAGCTTAACGCGGGCAGAGGGGTAGGGGCTGCACGCCCGTGGGGGATGGGCCGGCGCGGCGGGAGGCGAAGAAGGCCGGGGTTTCAATGGGAGGCGCAGAGGCGGGGGGCCGGCAGCAGGGCGCACCTGAAGTCCTTGTCGCTCGATGTCATCTTCTCCAGGAGGCTGGAGATGTGGAAGGCGGCGGTGCTCATGGTGGCTGCGCGCCGCGGGGCAGGCCGGCGGGAGCGAATATGGCGGCGCGGGCGCCCCCTCCCCCGCCTAGCGGCGCCGGCTGGGCTCACCGGACAGAAATAGCAGCCCCCGCCCCGCCCGGGTGGTGCCGCGCCCGCGCCGCAGCCGGGGCAGCCGCGGGAGGCGGAAGGGGGCCTGCGAGAGGCTCTGCGGTCTCCGCCGGGTACCAGCGACCGCTCCGTGCGCCGCCCGGCACCGACTTGCACCCCCCCCCCAGACGGGGAACTCACCACCTTTCACTGGTAAACGCCTCCCTGTGATTCCTGTGGGTCCCGACCATGGTTGCATGGCACGCGCATGGGATTGTAGGGTCTCATCTTCGAATCCCAGTTCCGCCGGTTCCCCTGCTATGTAGCCCGGGCCGAGTTACTTTACCCTTCTGAACCTCAGCGTTTTCATCTGTAGGCATTCAAGAAGCAGGAGCTGCTGTTGTAGGTCAAGCCAACCACAGCACTTCCACCCTCCAACCCACTCTTCATGCTGGCCTGCTTCAGAGTCAGGCAGGATCTGAAGGGTGTACCCACTCACCAGGTCCCTGCCTGCCATCTCCGACCCTCAGACCATAAGCTCAGTTTCTTCATTTTATAGAGATGCAGCTGAGACCCAGAGAGGCAGAGACTTACTAAGGGTGGAACAGTCAGTGGATCCCGAGTGGCATCAAGACTGACCCTAGATCCCTCCGCACCTTGGGCAACAACCCTTACGTGAAGCTCCCCACACTTTCTTCAGTTAGGTACAAGCTCAGCCTTGGAGAATGTGTAAGAGTACCGGAGAGCCCTGTGCTTCTCTAAATAACCAGGAGGCTTCTGGCTCTTAAGAAAGGGAGTAGCGTGTGCTTTGGAGCAAAACAATCCTGGGTTCAAATCCCTGCTAGGCAGCTTCCCAGCTGTGTGACCCTGGGATAATAACACAACCTCTCTGGCCTATGTTTTTCTCATCCATAAGATGAAGAATTAAAAATACCTTTTAGCACACTTACTGGGTAGCTGGGTTCTAGAGCAGTGCTGTGCAACAGAACTTCCTTCAAATTTTCTTTGTCTGCTCTCTCCAATATGGTAGCTACTAGCCACAGGTGGCTATTGAGCACTTGAAATATAACTAGTGTAACTGAGGAACTGAATTCTTAGTTCTATTTACTTTAAATTAATTTAAATTTAAATAACCACCCATGGCTGGTGGCTACCAGAGTGAACAGGACAGTAGGAACACAGCCCCTGACCCTTGGGGATTTATATTCTAGTGGATGATATGAGCATTAAGGAAGTAAGTGATTACATAAGGAAAACAAAAGCTATACTGAAACATACAAGGGGGCGAAGGAATAGAGAATGCCTGGCATATGGAGGGGCAACTTTAACTAAGATGGTCAGAGAAAGTCTTTTTGAGGAATAGACATTTAGGTTAAGACCTGAATAGATGAAAAGGAGACAGCTGGGCAAAGATTTGAGGGAAGAGCTTATCAGAGGGAACAGCAAGGGCAACGGTCCCGAGGTAGGAACAAGACTGATGTATTTAGGAAAAGGCAATAGCTGGAATGTTGTCAGTCCCCTATTAGAAGAGAAGTCAGAGAGATGGGCAAGGACCAGATCATTCTCAGCCTTTCAGGCCAAGATGAGAAGTTAGATTTCATGTCAGAGCATTAGGGAGCCACAGAAAGGCATTAAGCAAGGAGACGGTGTGATTGGTTTATTTTTTAGAAAGCTCCCTCTGGCTGCTGAGCAGTAGTGCAGTCAAGAATGATGGTGGTTTGCCTAAGCGGAGCAGTGTGAAGGTGGGAAGAAGTGGACAGATTCTGGATATATTATAGAAATAGATTATAGCAGCTTCACTGAAAGATTGGATGTGGAAGTGTGGGAGAAGGAGGAGTCCAGGTTTTTAGCAGGAGCAAGCTGAGAAGATCATGATGCTTTTTATGAGGATGAGGAAATCAGAGGAAGGAACCCTTTGCAAGGAAGGAGGGCTTAAGAGCTTTGGGTTGACCTGTTATCTTGGAGATGCCCACAAGACATCTAAGAAGAAATGTCACATTGATAATTGGACACGCCATTTGCGTGGTGGGGAGAGCATTGGGATTAGAGATAGAGATCAAAGGAAGGAGTTCACACAGAGATGGTGTTTAAAGTGACAGGAGTGTACAAGGATAGATAACATTAAGTGTTACCAAGAAGGTGCAACAAACAAACCTCTTCTATGGTGGGAGCTTTAATTGATGCAACGACATTGGAAGACTGCTTGGCAATATTTACAAAAGCTAAGCATGCATCTATTTACCTTGACCTACTCACATAAGCAATTCCACTCTCAGACATGTATCCAAGATACATGAATGCATGTGTATCCAACAAAAGAATGAATATACATATATACATACATATCCTATGGATATACATATATTTATAAAATAGAATACTATATAGCAATGAAAACCAACAAACTGCTCTTATGCAAAATAATGTGAATGAATCTCAGAGGTATTATACTGAATAAAAGAAGCACCATAAGAGTGCATACGGTATGATTCCTTTTGTATGAAGTTCAAAACCAGGCAGAACTACATGACAGAAGTCAGAATAGTACTTAACTAAGGGATACTGATTGGGAAAGGGCACAAGGTAGCCTTCTTGAGGTGCTTTAATATTCTCTATCTTGATGGGCTTATAATTATATATATATATATGTACATATGTATCAATTAATCAAGCTGTATTTTGATATATGTAAGTTTGCCTCAGTAGAAAGGAAGGAAATGAAATAAATATATAATTTAATACATTTGTTTTTCTGTTTAACAGTATTTTTATAATAGTTTTACAAGTTAGTAAATAAGTATTTTTTCCAGTCAGAAATTACTAAACATTTGGCAGTTTCTTATAAAGTATACGTACCATATGACCCAGTAGTGATACTCATAGGTATTTACCAAGAGAAATGAAAACCTATGTCCATACTAATACTTGTACATGGATTTTCATAACAGCTTTTTTGCTAATTACCAGGAACAGGAAACGACTCAAATGTCCATCAACTGGTGAATGGGGAAACCAACTACAGCACGTTGGTATGATAGACTTTTACTGAGCAATTGAAAGGAATGAATTGCTGATATATGCAACAAAACAGATAAATCTTGAGAACATTATGGTATGTGAAAGGAGCCTGACACAAAAGTCTACATATTATTTGATCCCACTTATGTGAATGTCCAGAAAAGGCAAAACCATAATGAGAGAAATCAGATCAGTGGTTGCCAGGATCTGGGGGTGGGAAGATTGAGTGGAAAGGGAACAGTTTGGAGTGATGGAAATGTTTTATACCTTTATTGCAGTGGTGATTACATCACTACATACAGGTGTCAAATTTTATCAAGTTGTGTTCTTTTCTTTTTTTTTTTTTAAGATTTTATTTATTTATTTGACAGAGATCACAAGTAGAGAGGCAGGCAGAGAGAGAGAGAGGAGGAAGCAGGCTCCCTGCCAAGGAGCCCGATGCGGGGCTCGATCCCGGACCCTGGGATCATGACCTGAGCGAAAGGCAGAGGCTTTAAACCACTGAGCCACCCAGGCGCCCCTATCAAGTTGTGTTCTTAAAAAGGACAGAGTTAGGGGGTGCCTGGGTGGTTCAGTCAGTTAAGTGTCGACTTTTGACTTTGGCTCAGGTAATGATCTCAGGGTCATGAAAAGGAGCTCTGAGGCAGGTTCTACTCTGGGCATGGAGTCTGCTTGGGATTCTCTCCCTCTGCATCTGTCCCTGTTTGCTCTCTCCTCTCTCTCTCAAAATAAATAAATAAAATCTCAAAAAAAAAAAAAAAAAAGGAAGGCAGAGTTACTCCTCAGTAAAGCTAATTAAGAAGAATTAATGAATATATAAAGTCTTAGAGGTGAATGAGATCATTAGAGAGGGGAGATGAGAGAGAAGAGAGCCTGGGACTGTGAACTATGGAACTCCAACATTCAAAGGTTGGGGAGAGGAGAGGGAGACAGGGAGACTCAGAAGGAGTAGGGGTAAGGTAGATAGAAAAGTTGAAGATAGTGATATCCCAGAATCCAAGGAAAGAGGGATTTAGGAACAGGTAAGTGGGGCACCTGGGTGGCTCAGTTGGTTAAGCAACTGCCTTCAGCTCAGGTCATGATCCTGGAGTCCCAGGAAAGATTCCTGCATCAGGATCCCAGCTCCACGGGGAGTCTGCTTCTCCCTCTGACCTTCTCCCTTCTTATGTTCTCTCTCTCTCAAATAAATAAATAAATAAATAATAAAATCTTTAGAAAAAAAAGGAAAAGGAAAATGGGCACATAGAGGGCTATCACTGACACACATCAAAAGGTAACTGTAACACCGATTAGGATGGCTATCATTAAAAAAAGAAAGAAAGTAAAGAACAAGTGTTAATAAGGATATTGAGAAATCAGGGCCCTTATGCACCATGGGTGGAAATGTAAAATGGTGCAGCTACTGTGGAAAACGATATGGTAGTTCCTCAGAAAATTAAGAATATAACTACCATATGATCCAGTAATTCCATTTCTGGATATATACCCCAAAGAATTGAAAGCAAGGTGTACAACTGTGTTCATAACAGTATTACTCACAATAGCTAAAACATGGAAGCAACCGAAATGTCCATTGTTGGATACAAGTGGATGAGCAGAATGTGCTCTCTATATGCAATGGAATATTCTTCAGCCTTAAAAAGAAGGAAATTCTGGGGGCGCCTGGGTGGCTCAGTGGGTTAAGCCTCTGCCTTCAGCTCAGGTCATGGTCTCAGGGTCCTGGGATCGAGCCCCATGTTGGGCTCTCTGCTCAGCAGGGAGTCTGCTTCCTCCTCTCTCTCTACCTGCCTCTCTGCCCGCTTGTGATCTCTCTCTGTGTTAAATAAATCTTAAAAAAAAAAAAAAAGAAGGAAATTCTGACACATGCTACAACACAGGTGAACCTTGAGGCCATTATGCTAAGTGAAAGAAGCCAGTCACCAAGGTCATGAATTCAAGACCCACATTGGGCATAGAGTTTACATATAAAAATAAATAAATAAAACAACAGAAATTTTTAAAAGGTGAGGGTGGGGCTCCTGGAGGTTCAGTCTGTTAAGTGTCAGACTCTTGGTTTTGGCTCAGGTCATGATCTCAGGGTGGTGAGATTGCCCTGCATCAAGCTCTGCGCTCAGCTGGGAGTCTGCTAGAAATTCTCTCTCCCTCTCCTTCACTCTCCCCCTCTGCCCCTCCTTTCAAGTGCACACATGTCTGCTTGCCCTCTTTGTCAAATAAATAAATAAATAAAAATCGAAAGAAAGAAAGGAAAAAAAGAAAGGCCTGTCACAGAAAGACAAATACTGTATGATTTCACTAACATGAGGTATCTGGAGTCATCAAATTCACACAGAAAGCAGAATGGTGGTTGCTTAGGCTGGGGGTAGTTGGGGGGGGGCGGTGAGGAGTTAGTTGTTCAGTGGGGTCAGAGTTTCCGTTTTGCAGGATGAAGAGTTATGGAATTAGATGGTGGTAATGGTTACACAACATTATGAATGAATTTAATACCACTGAAGTTAACAGTGGTTAAGATGGTGAATTTGATGTTATGTGCATTTTAAAAGAATATAACAAAATGGGGGGGTGGGAAATAACTATTATTATCAGGGATAGGGAGGAGAGGAATTAAATTTAGACTTACCGAAAAGTCGTATAGAAAGAAGAAAATAATAAAATAATAAAAAATAAACATAATAATAACGAACAGAAATGAATGAAATAGAGTCTAAAAAGGTAATATAAAAAAAATCAGGGGCACCTGGGTGGCTTAGTGAGTTAAGCCTCTGCCTTTGACTCAGGTCATGATCTCAGGGTCCTGGGACGGAGCCCTGCATCTGGCTCCTTCCTCAGTGAGGAGTCTGCTTCTCCCTCTGCCCCTCTGCCCCCACTCATTCTCATTCTCTCAAATAAGTAAGTAAATAGATCTAAAACAAAACAAAACAAAAAAACAATCCTTCTCAAACTCTTCCAAAAGGTAAAATAGGAGGGAACATTACCAAAAATTTGCAAAATAATATGGCATTTCCATATACACTTCACTCAACTTCTTCTCTTAATGTAGAGAAATAGTTTTCCTTTAGAACACTAGGATTGGGGCGCCTGGGTGGCTCAGTGGGTTAAGCCACTGCCTTCAGCTCGGGTCATGTTCTCAGGGTCCTGGGATCGAGTTCCGCATCCGGATCTCTGCTCAGCAGGGAGCCTGCTTCCCTCCCTCTCTCTCTCTGCCTGCCTCTCTGACTTGTGATCTCTCTCTGTCAAATAAATAAATAAAATCTTAAAAAAAAAAAAAGAACACTAGGATTGAACCAGTAAGTAAAGGCGTTATAGGTAACAAAAGCAAAATTTATCACTGTCAAAGAAGGAAGTTACATATAAGGAAAGGGGAAGGCTAGAAAGAACCCTGCCTGTGGTGTTGGATTGAAATCACATCAGTATGAACTTGTGGTGTTTATTATAAATATAATGTCTTAGTCCATTGAGGTTGCTGTAACAAAATACCATAGACTGGGTGGCTTCTAAACAAGAGAAATGTATTTCTCACAGTTCTGGAGTCTGGGAAGTCCAAGATCGATGCACTAGCTGATTCAGTGTTCCTGGTTCAGGGACAGCCTCCATCTTCACTGAGTCCTCCCACAGCAAAAAGGGTGAGGGATCTTTCTTAGATCTCTTTTATTTTTTTAAATTAATTAATTTATTTATTTATTAAAGATTTATTTATTTGTTTGAGAGCAGCAGGGAGGGGCAGAGGGAGAGGGAGAAAGAGTCTTAAGCAGACTCTGTGCTGAGCGTGGAGTCCAAGGCAGGGCTCCATCTCATGACCCTGAGATCACGACCTATTTCTCTACTCACAATGCTTCTGACTTTTCAAATGTGTGCTTTTTTTCCCCCTCACACCAAGCATTTCTGACACTAACTACCCATACTGGGCATAAACCCCAAAGTTTAAGAGCTTATCTGCGTGGGGCGACCTGGGTGGCTCAGTTGGTTAAGCGACTGCCTTCAGCTCGGGTCATGATCCCAGGGTCCTGGGATTGAGCTTTGCATTGGGCTCCCTGCTCAGTGGGAAGCCTGCTTCTCCCTCTCCCTCTCCCCCTGCTTGTGTTCCCTCTCTGGCTGTGTCTCTCTCTGTCAAATAAATAAACAAAATCTTAAAAAAAAAAAAAGCATATCTGCGTAACATTGTCCCCATTTCAGATGCTAATTACAAGTCTGAGCCTCTGGTTTTCCTGACCAAGTGGCTATGAATCAGAGGTTCCCATACTCTCCTCCTTAGGTTCCCTGATTTACTAGAATGGCCCATAAAACTCAAGGAAAAGTTTACTCATGTTTACTGGTTTATGATAACGATATAAAGGATACGGATGAACAGCCAGATGAAGAGGTGCTTAAGATGAGGTCTGGAAGGGTCCCAAGTGCAGAAGCTATTGTCTCCAAACCCCATAGTTTAGGGATTTTTTAGGGCAGCTTTGTCACATAGGCAAGATCATGATTAACCCAATCTTCAGCCTCTTTCCTCTCCCCAGAGATTGAAAGTTTCAGGCTTCTAATCATGGCTTGGTCTTTCTGGTGATCAGGCCCCATTCTGACACTATCCAAAGCCACCAAGACTCACCTCGTAACAACAGAAAACATTCCCACCAGCCAGGAAATGTCAAGGAAATTAGGAACTTTGTGTGAGATGCTCCTGTCACCTCCATCAACTAGGGGAAATGGCAAGGGTTTCAGGAGCTGTTTGTCAGGAACTGGGAGCAGAGATCAAATATTAATTTCTTATGATGCCACATATACATATACAGTAGTTTCAGAATTGCTAACCCTTACTCCCGGGAGAAATCAACTCACTAACTACAGTTTTTGTATGCAGTTCTCTTTGTCTTTAGCCTTACAGAATCCAGTTCAAATACTATAATCCGAAGTTACTTAGGTTGGCTCTCTCTTCCCCACCCTCTTCAGTGTCCTTTGTATTTATCTGTAATACAGTGAGGTGCCCTTGTTAGTGTATATATTTTGAGTTCCCCTAATGTCCTGGTTGGTTTTGTTTTTTGCTTGTTTGTTTGGGTCTTTTTTTTTTTTTTTAAGGATTATGTATTTATTTGAGAGAGAGAGAGAGAGAGAGAGAAAGAGAGAGATGGCACAAGAGGAGGGGATGGGGGCAGGTGGAGGGAGAAGGGCAAGCAGACTCCCCACTGAGCAGGGAACCTGATGTGGGACTGAATCCCAGGACCCTGGGATCATGACCTGAGCTGAAGGCAGAAGCTTAACCGACAGAGCCATCCAGGCGCCCGTGTCCTGGTTGGTTTTAATTGTGTTTTTATTTGGGGAGAGATGTGAACATCACCGTGGCTGTAAGAGTCAAAGACTATCAAGAAGGTACACTAAGGAAAATGTTCCTTCCTTCTCATTCCTACTACCCCAGTCCTATTCTCTGTTTTTTTCACCCCTTTCCTCCCTGTAGGTAACTGGTCTCTTTGATTTCGGGTTCATCCTTCCTGGATTTCTTTTGCACAAATGAACAGACACGTGTATTTTCTTATAACTTCTTCTTTCTTACAGGACAGGTAATATACCATAGATATTTTTTTCATTTTACTTTTTTCTCCTTAACTATCTATATGGAAATCATTCCATAGTGGCTCATAGAGATCTTTCTCACTCATTTTTTTTTCTTTTTTAAGATCTTATTTGTTTATTTGACAAGAGAGAGATTGCGAGAGAGAGGGCACAAGCGGGAGTGGGGGGTGGAGAGGGAAAAACAGGCCTCCTGCTGAGCAGGGAGCCCAACGTTCAGGGCTCTATGCCAGGACCCTGGGATCACGACCCAAGCCAAAGGCAGATGCTTAACGACAGAGCCATCCAGGTGCCCCTTCATTCATTTTTTAAAAGAGAAAGCAGCATTTATTAAGTACTAGCCTTAGTAAATACACTGATACGCTTCAGTTTACCCTCACTGTCACGCAGGAGGTTGTGTCTTCACCGGGCTTGCTTGCTTGCATTCCTCATCCATTTGCCAGCAGCACTGACTTCTATTTGGAGACATCCCCTTCTCCACTTTTAGTCCGTGGGTGAGGCAGCACCTATAGCTCTGAGGTGGGCCACATGACCTAGGTTTAAATGCATTAGACCATTCCTCTGGCTAAGGTCATTGACTCAGGAATGGGCTTGTGCCCCAACCAGAGCCATTGTATTACAATGAGGCAGCAACCAGGGCTTCTGAAAAAGAGACTCACTCTTCCTCCAGATCTTGAACTAGATTCTTCCCACTGAAGGTGATCCTGGAAGTTCCTAGTTCAGAGCTAATGTTATATAAGAATGAAGACAACATGTGGAGAATAGACTTCTGCTTCACATGACCTAGAGTGTACGGTCAAGTCATTCCTGACTGAATTCTAACCCTACAAGATCCTATTACATCAGTCATGGAGTTAATTCTATTTTCACTTGAGTCAGAAATGCATTCTAAGTGGCTCACAAACTCACACAAAAAAGCTCAAATAGAAACAGGGTTTAGAGCAAGACTCTAGGGGATGCCTCAGATCCCAACTGTGGGAGTTATGCTCTACCTTCTCGAGGGCAGAATATCTACATATATTATTTTACATTCTTCTGCACTAGCTATTTGTTTATTCTCTCCCATTTCTTTATTTACTCAATCATTTATTTATATCAGTATGGATATTTATTTTATACTTTGGGTTATAATCTGGTACTACTTTATTGTGTTGCTCGAATTATTTCAGCTTTGACCATTGAGAGCAATTTTGGTTGGTTCTTGTGTCCATTTGACATATCCTGATGAGCGTGTGTGTGTGTGTGTGTGTGTGTGTGTGTGTGTGTGTGTACGTGCGCACGCAGGCCTGGGGGTGGGGGGAGCATTTCCTTATTTTCTGACACTACAAGGTACTTCAGACTCACCCTGTGTATTTCCTCACCCAATCCTAATCTTAGCCATTTCTCTAAGGAGTCCTGATTCCTTTGACTGGAAAATGGTATTAGAAACCAGTTTCTGGGGGCACCTGGGTGGCTCAGTGGGTTAAAGCCTCTGCCTTTGGCTCAGGTCATGATCTCAGGGTTCTAGAATCGAGCCCCGCATCAGGCTCTCTGCTCAGCAGGGAGCCTACTTCCTCCTCTCTCTGCCTGCCTCTCTGCCTACTTTGATCTCTGTCAAATAAATAAATAAAATCTTAAAAAAAAAAAAAAGAGAAAGAAACCAGTTTCTGAGTGTGGGATGTACTTGTTGCTACTGGGATGTCATTGCTCGCAGACCCTCTTAGCTGACTGAACAAGGAGTCGCAAGAACCTGCTTATATCCGAACACCTCTAGAAATGTCTATATGTAACCCTTTGTCTCTCTAGTGAGCCTCCTTCCTTTACTAACTATAACTTCCTATTCCAACAATGAGAAACCTGGCCCCCACCATCAGCCACCCACTTACCTAACTGTTCAGTTCCAGTGTATATGTACAACACTAACTGTTCAGTTCCAGTGTATATGTACAACACTAACTGTTCAGTTCCAGTGTATATGTACAACACTAACTGTTCAGTTCCAGTGTATATGTACAACGACATCAGAGTTGTGAACCTGTATCTCTGTGGGAAGCAATTTGATTGAGGATAGTACTTTGTATATCTTCTTTTGCCTTCAGTTTTGCAACTTCCACTCCTTTCCAAAGGATTTAGGTCAGCATCCTTCTCCCCCACTCTATTCAATGATGTTGTTGCATACGTTCATAATATAGTTAGATTGTTTTGTCACATTCTGCGTTCCATCTTCAAATCTTCTGTCCCTCCTAAATGGTTTTATAAAATTTGAATATATTAAGATTCACCCTTTATACTGTAGAGCTCTGAGTTTTGAGAAAAAATGTCATGGGTTCACTATTATAAAGAATAAATTAATCATCCTAAAAAATCGTCTCTGTTCCACTTATTTGTTCCTCTTCCTTCTCCTGGATTCCCTGGCAGCCACTCATCTTTTTTACTCTATCTACAGTTTTGCCTTTTCCAGAATGTCATTTAGGTGGGATTATACACTGTGTAATACACTGTGTAGTCCTTTCAGATTCTCTCTGTGACTTAACAACATGCATTTAAGATTCACCCATGTTTTTTGTGCCTCGATAGCTCATTTCTTTCTCTTTTTTTCTTTTTAAAAATGTATTTATTTATTTGACAGGGAGAGAGAGAGAGCGTGCACATGCAGGGGGAGCAGCAGGCAGAGGGGGAGGGAGAAGCAGGCTCCCCGCTGAGCAGGGAGCCCAGTGCAGGGCTAGATCCCAGGACCCCCTGATCATGATCTGAGCTGAAGGCAGAGGCTTAACCAACTGAGTCACCCAGGCGCCCCAGCTCATTTCTTTTTATTGCCGAATAATATTCTATTGCATGGACATACCGTAGTTTGTCCGTCCATTCACCTATCAAAGGCCATCTTGGTTGCCTCCAGTTTTTAGCAACTGTAAATAAAGCTGCTATAAACATTCATATGCAGGTTTTTGTGTGGACATGAGTTTTCTTTTTTTTTTTTTTTTAAAGATTTTTTATTTACTTATTTGACAGAGAGAGATCACAAGTAGGCAGAGAGGCAGGCAGAGAGAGAGGGAAGCAGGCTTGCCGCTGAGCAGAGAGCCCGATGCGGGACTCGATCCCAGGACCCTGAGATCATGACCTGAGCCGAAGGCAGCGGCCTTAACCACTGAGCCACCCAGGCGCCCCTGGACATGAGTTTTCAAATCAGTTACGTAGATGCCTAGGAGTGGGATTGCTGGGTCATATGCTAAGCTATATATAGCTTTATAGGAAATTTCCAAAATGTCTTCCAAAGTGCCTGAACCACTTTGTATTCCCACCAAAAATAAATGAGAGTTTCTGTTGCTCCACATCCACTCTAGGATTTGGCAGTGTTAGCTTTTTGGATTTTGGCCATTCTAATAGTCTTGCGGTATCTTATTGTTCCAATTTACAATTTCCTAATGACAACGATAATGATCATTTTTTATATGCTTATTTGCACTCTCTGTATCTTCAGTGAGGCATGTTCTTATTGTCAAATTTTAAGAGTCTTAAATTTGTATGTTTTTGGATACAAGTTCTTTACCAGAACTGTGATTTGCAATTATTTACTCCCAGTCTGTGGGAGTAATAGTGTCTTTTGCAGAGAACTAGGTTTTACTTTTTTTTTTTTTTTAAGATTTTATTGATTTATTTGACACAGAGAGAGAGAGGAAGAGAGCACAAGCAGGAGGAATGGCAGAGGGAAAGGGAGAGGGAGAAGGAGAAGCAGGCTCCCAGGCTCGGTCCCAAGATGCTGGGATCATGACCTTAGCCAAAGTCAGACTCTTAACTGACTGAGCCACCCAGGAACCCCAGTAGGTTTTACTTTTAATAAAGTCCCACTTACTAATTTTTTCTTTCATAGATCATGCTTTTCGTGTGTATCTAATACCTCATCACCGAACCCAAGCTCATAGTGATTTTCCCCCAATATTTTCTTCTAGATGTTTTATACTTCTGTTTCATATGTAGGTCCAGGATTAATTCTGGGTTATTGCTGTGAAAGGTAGAAGGTCTATATCTATGTTTGCTTTTTGCATGTGGGCATACTATTGTTCCAGTACCATTTGTTGAAAAGACTATCCTATCTCCGTTGAAGTGCCTTTGCTCCTCTGTCAAAGAAGAGTTGACTATATTTATGTGGGTCTCTTTCTGGGTTCTCAGTTCTGTTCCGTTGCTCTATTTATCTCTTCTCTCACCAATACCATACTCTCTTGACTACTGTAGTTTTATATCAAGTGCTGAATGTGTGTAGTATCAGCCCTCTGAATTTGTTCTTCAATACTATGCTGGCTGTTTGAAGTCTTTTGCCTTTCCATATACGTGTTAGAATCAGTTTGTTGATGTCTATGAGATAGTTTGCTGGGATTTTTTTAGGATTATGTTGAAACCAACAAATCAAACAGGGGAGAATTGGTATTTGAACTGATTTTTCTTCAGCCACAACCAGTCTAATGAGCCCATAAAGTCATTCTTCATTTCTATCATACCGTTTTTGATTTTTAGTATTTCCTTTTGATTCATTCTTAAAGTTTCCATCTCTCTGCTTACCTTACCTACCTGTGCTTACACGTTGTTTACATTTTCCATTAGAGCCCTTAACAATGTTAATCGCAGGTATTTTAAATACTGTCTGATATTTTCACATCTTCATGCTTGCTTTGTCTCTTCAAGCTGTTTTTTTTCTTGTTCTTTAGCATGCATTTTGGGTGTTTTTGTTTTTGTTTTTGTCGAAAGCCAGACACAGTGTTTCAGTAAGTAGGAACTGAGGTAAATAAGCCTCTAGTGTGAGAATTTATGTTAATCTGGCTTGGAGTTGGGGTTGGTTAGTGTTTTCTGTAACTATAGCAGCTAGAAGCTTCAAATTCTCACATCTTTGTTTTCATTTTTCCCTATTGGCTTTGGGCTTCCCTAGATTCTCCTCCTCAGAGAGAATCTGCATCTTTCAACCATAGTCTACTGTTATTAATCTGGAGTCCTATTGTGGTGTGGTAAGGGGTGAAAGAGGAGAAGTGTTTTATAAACTTATGATTAAATCTCAGTATTTCTGTGCATCTGTGTCCCTGGGCTGTGAGTCTTGTGCATGTTTCCTAGCTTTATTCCTCCACTTTAGGTGATGTAGAACAGCCAGTGGGATCTAGAGTGGGAGAAACGTCGTTCCCCTAGATGGGATAAAGATTGGTAAAGACTTTTTCCCTGGAGTGTTGGGGTTCGTCATAGAGAATACTCTGGGTGCATTTCATGGCAATTACTCTTTGTCTCCTGTCAGAACCAGGAGGACATCTCTCTGTGCTCTTCATTCAAAGAATTTAGTGAGATTTCCAGAAGTAAAACTCACAAAAGTTTGATTCTTTGATTCTTTCCTTCCTCCTTTGTTCAGTTTCTTTTTTATTGATCTAGGAAACCATGAAAGTTTTTTTCAGCAAAAATCTAGGAATGAGGGTGCCTGGGTGGCTCAGTGAGTTAAAGCCTCTGCCTTCAGCTCAGGTCATGATCCCAGGGTCCTAGGATCAAGCCCCACATCGGGCTCTTTGCTCCGCAGGGAGCCTGCTTCCTCCTCTCTCTCTCTGCCTGCCTCTCTGCCTACTTGAGATCTCTGTCTGTCAAATAAATAAATAAAAATCTTTTTTAAAAAAATCTAGGAATGATAAATGTACTCACTCTGTGATGCCTTTATTAAGCCTTTGCTCTTAAATATTTAGGTGGATTTTGAATTCTAAGTTGATAGTTATTTTCTTTCACTGCTGTGAAGATATGATCTATTATTCTCTGGTTTATAGTTGCTATTTACATGTTGGCTCTCATTATAACTAATCTTCCTGGTATTGTCTCATGGTCAAATATTGCTACTCTGACTTCTCTACATTCCAGTAGGAGGAGATACTTTCACTTACAATTTCTTGGCCACATGTAGGTATTAGAGCACTGGAAAATGTAGCCATGTGTCAGCTATTTTTCTAGAATAGGGACCAGAACTGGTTCATTCCTGGACTTTCCACCGGTAGGTACCCATAGGTAACTAAAGATGGTTTTTATCAACAAATCTTCCTCTTCACTCATATTGGCTCCTGGTCAGGACTTACAGTGTTGCCTGAGGAGAAGGCCCGGGCAGCAGAACAAGCCCCTTTCCCCCAGACACAGCCCTCTGGCCCCGGGGTTATTTCACTTGGTCCTGTGGGGAGGCCAGGCTCCCCTAAGTCCCACTTCTGTCTGGATCTCAGCAGGGCTCCCTGTCCATCTCTTGGCACTCCATGTTATGAGATCTCAGCCCACTTCAGAGGGGCTTGGATGAATTCTTTAACTTACTGCAGAACTCAAAAGAAGCACTTACTGAGCACACTCAGACACTTTCTCCTGTTGGTAGGTGACTTCTCCATTTGCCATCTGAAGAAAATGTGGCTCAGAGAGGTTAAGCAATTTGACTCAACTCAGAACTCAAATTGAGGTCCCCCAACTCTCAGCTCTGCACTATTTATAAGACTAAACTTCTTTCTGAGAGAAAGATGTTTGTGGCTTGAAGCAAATAAGGTTGAACTCTTGTTGCATCACATAACTGAGGAGTGAATGAGGCAGGCAAGTTGCTAGGAACTGTTGGCATCTCCCAGCTGTGGGGTTGAAGCCGAGGATCGAAGTAAATGTTCCTTCAAGCATTTACCAAGGAGCCAGGCCATTTGCAAGGCATAGGAGGATATAAAGGCAAGTTGAGCTTAGAGCTTAGAGCTGTAGCTTAGAATAATTGACTTTGTGGGAAGACAGAGCTAAGTTTGAGTACCCTCTAGCTGTGTGAGCTTAGGCTAATGACTCAATCTCTCTGAGCCTCAGTTTCTACATCTATAAAATGGAAATAGTAACACCCACCTCAGGAGGTAAACTTTTGGCAGAATACTTGGCACGTGGAAAGCCTGCAGTGAATGGTAGCTGTCAGTGTTTGCTGTATTATTGTCATGACACCTAGCAGGGGAGACATACACCGCCAATGTGTGATGGCTGAGGAAGGATTATGGGAACACAGGGGAGAGAGGTGGAATGTCTGAGTCAGACCTTGAGGAGCAGGTATGTCCTCCAGGCAGAGCACTGGGCTGCCATTCCAGACACACAAGCTTGTGTCTGTGCAACCTCAGGCTTCATCACTGGGTATCCTGAGCCTGCCCCTCCCACCCACAGGACAGGTGTGTCCTGTGACATCTGGGCTTGAGCCCAGTCTGGACAGACTTGCAGGGAAGTCACTTGCCAGAGTTCTTAGGAGAATTCCCAGGCTAAGGCACTATCTCCTCCAGCAGAGATTACCTATTTCCAGACTCTTGGTCCTGGATCTCAAGATGCTCTCAAAAGCTTCCTCTTTAAAAATCTTCCTCCTGGAGCTCATGGGTGCCTCAGTTGGTTGAGCATCTGCCTTCAGTTCAGGTCATGATCTCAAGGTCCTGGGGTTTAGCCCTGTGGGCTCCCTGCTCAGTGGGGAGCCTGCTTCTCCCTCTCCTTCTGCCCCTTGTGTTCTCTCTCTCTTGCTCTTGCTCACCCTCTCTTTCAAATAAATAAGTAAAATCTTTAAAAAAAAACTAACTTCTTCCATCTTCCCTTCCTCCAGTTCATCTTTCTCTTTTCTTTCCTTTTCTCCCTCCTTCCCATCCTTTCTCCCTTCTCTCCTCTCTTCTTTCCATTCTTTCTTTCCATCATAGAGGTTAACAACCCACACTTCCCAACTTACAGAGATGGTTGAACCTTTCCTAGAGAACATGACTGTAATTGTGGGTCAGACAACACCGGAATGGGTTCACAGTTCACAGCCAGAGGTTCCACGACACTGTTTCTAGCTGGGAATCTTCTGGTGTCTGGTGTCTGATTGCTAAATGTTTAAACACGGGGTTTAAACAAAGATATGGAAGCCATAGTCCAGACACTATTAAAGAACAGGACCTCTCTATTGCTGAGGAATGTGGGTCCAGTGACATACCGTATTCTTTTTTTAAAAAAGATTTTATTTACTTATTGATAGACAGAGATTGCAAGTAGTGGGGTGGAGGCGGGAGAAGGCTCCCTGCTGAGCAGAGAGCCCCATGTGGGGCTCCATCCCAGGACTCTGATATCAAGACCTGAGCTGAAGGCAGAGGCTTAACCCACCGAGCCACCCAGGCACCCCAACATACTGTATTCTTAAAGACTTTTATGATGGAAACTTCAAACATACACAGAAGTAGGAAGGGTTGTGGGATGAACTCCCACCTACAAATCACCCAGCTTCAGCTCTTATCAGCATTAACCCATTGTGATTCCTTTCTCCCCCTCCCACATTTTGTCCATTGTTGGAATGCTTTAAAGCACACCCCAGACACCATCATATCACTAGGACTCACTTTACTCTGCATCACGGACAGATCACATTGTTTTTACATAACTGACTGTGCTATGATCACACCTAACAAAAATAACAATGGACCTTAAATAATCTAATAGTTAATCCACATTCAGACTTCCCAGATTGTGTCCAAGATGTCTATTTGCAACTGGATTCTTAGAGAAGCATATTATCATCCCCATTCTACAAATAAGGAAACTGAGGCTCTTCCCTCAAGTCACAGAGTTAGTAAATAACAGATCTGTTTTATATCAAGGACACTGTCCTCAATTTTTATCCTGTACTGCTGACTTAAAGCTTCAAAAGCCCTAAGAAAGAAAGAGAGAGACAGAGGAAGGAGGGAGGGAAGGAGGGAAGGAGGGAGAGAGGAAGGAAGGAGAAAGAACAGCCGAACAGCCACTGTCATCTGGAAGCTGGCCATGTGCTCACAGTTGGGCTGTGCTATTCTCTGCCAAGACATAAGCAGTTTCATGAAACACCAACTTCAGATAAGGTCCCTCTGGGACCGTGATAGAGACAAAGCAAGGCCACTTCACAACTGTGCTTCAGCCCAGACAAAACAAGGTCCCTGTGCCACCCACTAAATACCTAGCAACCCTCTCTTGGCTAAAATCACTGGGAGTGCTACAACTTTATGGATCATAGCTCCCCTCCCTGTAGATGAGATTTATCGAGATCTCTCATCATAGGCTAGCCCCTCCTTTCTGGCAGCATCCAATCTAGTGAGCCCCTGCTACCTCAGGCCCTCCCCAAAACCATCTGGCCAAAGCAGCAATCCTGTAATAGGCTCTTACTAGTATCCTCTATCAAGACAACCCATGGGGGCACCTGGGAGTGCTCAGTCCCTTAAGCGCATCTGCCTCGGCTCAGGTCATGATTTGGAAGTCCTGGGAGGGAGCCCCATGTTGGGTTCCTTACTCAGCGGTGTGTCTGCTTCTCTTTCACCCCCTCCCCTCCTCTCCTTCTCCCCCTCTTCTCCCCCTCCTCCTACCCTGTATACACTTGCTCTCTTTCTTTCCCAAATAGATAAATAAAATCTTAAAAAAAAAAAAAAGACCCCCCCCCATGGTCCCCACAGGTGTGTTCTCCCTCACCTCAATGAGTAGCAAACCCACCTTGTTTAACCACAGGCGGCTCCAGTAGCCTCTGGCTGGAGGACAGTAATGACCCTTGGGGTTCCATTTGGCTCTGGATTCTGTAACTATGACATTTCCACAGTTTTGCCTCCTGGACCAGCTGCAAGGCACACGGCAATAGGAAATGCATCACATCCCTTCTTCAAAGCTGCAGCTGGGTGCTGGACACAAGTAGGCCCTCAAGATGAGACCAGGTTCCTCCCTAACCCAGTACTGAATCCAGCAGTCTTGGGCAGGGTCAGCCCTCGCTGTCCTGTTTCCCTGGAGGTCACTTTCTGCTCCCCTCGACCCCCCCACCAGAGCTGCAGGGTTCGGAGTTTTGCCTGTGTTCTTTCTGCTTTGCAAATGAAGGGCGTTGCTATTTGGCCAGAACTGTGGGGCCCCAGCTCCTGGAGCCTGGGATTTGAGCCCCCCCCCCCCATCTGATGGGGAACTTGATTCATTTCTCTTTCCCCTGATTCTCTGACCTTCAGGAAAAACAAACCCTAAGGACCCCAGGGCCCATACTCAGCCATAGGACCCAAGTTCCCAACTCACTTCTCCCCCTTTCTTCTAATGGCACCACAGCTCCCCAGGACAGAGGACTCCCCCACCCTGTCCCTGATTGTCACTGTTCACTTTTCTCCAAGGAGTGCTGCTTTTTTCCTTTCTTTCCTGCGGGCTGAATGTTTATTCCTACCGGAGCCATTGAATACACCTGCTTTCTCTCTTCCTTTCCTATATAAAGCCAGACTCAGAACTGAAGGAGGGGGCTGTCAGGAGTTTGGTAACGGTGGTTCAACCCCAGATCTCATCATTTCATCACTTCGTGGCCTGGGGCAAGTTACTCAACCCCTCAGGGTTTTAGCTTCTCCCATGAAGCTTCTTGTGTTATATCTGCTCCAGGGTCAGACCTTTCCCTCACCTGGAGGAAGGTTCACATTTTCTGAACACAGGATCCTTTTGGGAAAGGGCCCATCTTCAGACGCAGACATCCCTCTTCTTTGACGGACAGCCTCAGCAGGGGCAGCAGCTCTAGACTGTTCTTTGAGCACCTCAGGTGACAGTGGAGGAAAGAGGAGTGTCTCTTTTTTCTGCAAAGTGGTGTGATCACTGAGCTGAGGGTCAGGAGTTCTGGGTTCTAGTCCCACCTCTGCCCCCAAACTTTCTACACATCAGTGGTGAGGTCTGTTTAATCTCTGGACCTCGGTTTCCTCTTCAGTAAAATGTATTCAAGAATGCTTGGTTAGGGGCACCTGGGTGGCTCAGTTGGTTAAGCGTCTGCCTTTGGCTCAGGTCATGATCCCAGAGTCCTGGAATCAAGCCCAGACAGCAGGGAGTCTGCCTTTCCCTCTGCCCCTCCCCCTCCCACTGCTCTCCCATGTGCACGCTTTCTCTCCCAATGAATAAGTAAAATCTTAAAAAAAAGAAAAAAAAAGATGAATGCTTGCTCAGTTTGCATCCTTGTTCAGCCAGATCCTGAGAACTGGAAGAGAAAATAACTGGCACTTTGAGGGGTGGCCCATGGACTGGGAGAAAATATTGGCAAACCACATATCTAACAACGCAACAGTAAAAATATAAACATCTCAAGTAGAAAATGGGCAAAAGACATGAGTAGACATTTCACCAAAGAGGATGTACACAGATGGCAAATAAGCACATGGAAAGATGTCCAACACCATGAGCCACTGGGGAAATGCACAATGAGACCCATCAGAAGGATTCAGATAAAACATGGCAGCAGCGTCAAATGCTGGCAAGGATCTGGAGAAACTGGATCACTTGTACATGGCTGGTGGGAATGGAAAATGGTACAGCCACTCTAAAAAAGATTATGACACTTTCTTAATATACTAAACAGGTAATTACCATATAACTTGATAATTGCATTCATGGGCGTTTATTCCCAGAAGGGTGAAAATTTATTTCCATGTAAAAGCCATATATAAATGTTCGTAACAGCTTTATTCATAATAGAACTGGAAACAACCAAGTGTCCTTCAGTAGGTGAATGGCTAATGATCTATAACAGATCCACACCATGGAACAGGGCTCAGCAATGTAGAGGAACAAGCTATTGATAGAAACAACAACGGGAACGAATTTAACAGAGAAGTAAGCAGAATGAAAGAAGCTAATCCCCAAAGGTCACAAACTATATGGTTCCTTTATATAACATTCTTGAAATGATGAAATTATAGAAATGGAGAAGAGATAAGTGGTTGCCAAGGATCAGGAAGGGGAAAAGTGAGAAGAAGAGTAACTATGGGTTACTATGGGTGTGGCTCTCAAAAGGCAGCTTGAGGGATCCAGGTAGTGATGGAAATGTTCTGTATTTTAACTGTATCAATGTTAATATCCCTCTTTGTGAAACTGTCCTGTAGTTTTTCAAGATGTTCCCATTGGAGGAAGCTAGATAAAGGGCTTCCTTTAAATGGGATCTTAATACGATCTCTGTATTATTTCTTAAAACTGCTTTAAAACTTAATCCCTTAATATGGGATCTCTGTATTATTTCTTAAAACTGCATTTGATTATCTCAAATAAATAATTATTTCAAATACATTATAAAAAGTTTCATTAAAGAAAAAATGGTCAGAGGTAGTTTTTTGGTTTAATGTTTAATATTTAATTAATTTATTTATTTGAGAAAGAGAGAGAGAGAATGAGTGGTGGGAAGGGGCAGAATGAGAGGAGAAGCAGGCTCCCCACTGAGCAGGAAGCCTGAAGAGGGGGCTCAAGTCCCAGGACTCGGAGATCATGATCTGAACTGAAGTCAGCTGTTTAACTGACTTATCCACCCAAGCATCCCTCTTTATGAATTTTTATTCATGTTTTTAAAAGATTTTATTTATTTATTTGACAGAGAGAGAGATCACAAGTAGGCAGAGGCAGGCAGAGAGAGAGAGGGGGAAGCAGGCTCCCTGCTGAGCAGAGAGCCTGATGTGGGGCTTGATCCCAGGACCCTGAGATCATGACCTGAGCCAAAGACAGAGGCTTAACCCACTGAGCCACCCAGGTGCCCCGTCTCTTTATGAATTTTTAAAATGTAACTTTGGTCCTCGTTCTTTAAAGTAGACATAGAGACCCTGGCATCTGAGAGTTAGAAGCACTGTCAGGGTCACCAGGTTCAAACTCTGCCTTCAGCTAAGGCTGGTTTTCATCCTGCCCATTTTATAGGCAGAACAACTGAGGCCCAGAGGCCAGCATGAGTCATGCTTAATCTGGATTTAGGAATATTTTAAATTCCAGTTCATATAGCATCAGCTGCAGCTGTTGGTTCTCAGACTATGGAGTTGCAAAGATTCGAGTCTCCGCCAGAGGCTGACTCTTCAAACATGGATTTCAGTGACATATATAGGGGTTTCTAAACCCGACGTTTAGGTTGGGGTTTCTGCACAGAGGAGTGGAAAAAATCCCAGCTTTGCAGTCGGGGAAACTGGGTTTCAAACCCTGACCCACCCAGTCAGTTTCCGGTTAGTTATGTGACCTGGAGCAAATCATTTCAGCTCTGACTCTCAGTTTTCTCATCCATGAAATGGGGCCAATGCCCCCTGATTTAGAGGATCCATTTAATAAATGTTTCGAGGTGCTTAAGACAGGCCCTGTCCTCACAGATATCCGTTTGGTGACTCAGTAAAAGTTCATGTAGAGAACCAGGCTCGTGGGTGTGCATAGTAGGAGGACGCTCTTTCCCCTCTACACCTGCATGGCATAACTCTCAGACCTAACAAGTCCATGAGGAGTTCCCATCTGACTGAGGGATCCCAGTGGCCTCATCACAAGAACGCAGAGGCAGAGTGTGGGCTGACTGTATGCAGGCATGCTTCCAAGCACTTTATACCAATCATGTCACCATGGATAGGGACTGCCATCTCCCCATTTTGATGGATGTGGAGACTGAGGCTGAACTTTCTGTTGCCTCCGGAGTGCACAGTGCACGTGCTTGCTGAGTCAGGTGGGCCCCCAGCAGGCAGTTCTGGAATGCAGGGAAGCCGGATGCCACGCTCAGCTGCTGAGTTGGCTTCCCTGGGGCTGTCAGCTGTGTCCACAGGACAGTGGGAGGTTGTCTCATGAATCACCACCCCCCCATACACACACATAGGGCAGTGAGGTCACCTCGGGAGGGAGCTGAGCGGGGGCTTCCTGAGCACCTCTGGCAGCCCCGCCGCAGCCCTGGTCATCTGGCCATGTTGGAGAGATAGGAAATGCCCTGAGGTTGTGTGCCTCCATCCTGTGTCAGGTCCATACAACCTGGTGCTACAGGTGAGGCAGGGAATAAACTCTTCATTTACTCGGAGAGGGGAAGTACCTTCACCTGGGATCAGGAAGCAAACAGAAGGTGAAACGGGGTTTTTCTGAGCACTTACTATGTGCCAGTCCTTGAAACCTTTAAATGATATGAAGTATTCTTCAGGCCAGTGATCCTTGAACAAGCATCAGAAGCACCTTTGGGGGGTAGTTAAATACAAATTATGAGTCTCACCTACAGAGTTGCTCATTCAGTAGGACGGGGATTGGACCAGAGAATTTGCATTTCTAAAGCGTCTTCACATTATGCTAATACTGCTGGTCCACATTTTAAAAGTAACTAATCAGTTCAACTTCCTTTCCCATATTTAATAGTAGTCTTTAACTTTCTTGTTACATATCTCCAGAGACGGGGGACTCATTGCCTCTTCTCTCAACCTATGCCATTTCTGGATTGTTCTTACAGAAAAGACAGGAATTTTGTGTGTGCTTGTGTTGAGATGAAAACTAACTCTATTGGCCTTCCCCTGCAGCCCATTCTTTCGCCTCTGGATTACATGGTGTCATCAGCCAGGACCAGCTGGAAGGGAGAGGAGATGTATAGTTAGACTGAGGGTCTCCCTTACCCTACCAGTCCATCAACCAAACCCTGCCTATTCTACCTTCTAAATCAGGGCTGTCCACAGGAATATGTTGTGAGATCTATGTACCCACAAAAATTTTTAGCTTTCAAGTAACTACATTAAAAATAGCAAAAAGAGGGCGCCTGGGTGGCTCAGTGGGTTAAAGCTTCTGCCTTTGGCTCGGGTCATGATCCCAGGGTCCTGGGATCAAGTCCTGCACTGGGCTCTCTGCTCGGCAGGGAGCCTGCTTCTTCCTCTGTCTCTGCCTGCCTCTCTGCCTACTTGTGATCTCTGTCAAATAAACAAAATCTTTAAAAAAATAAAATAAAATAATTAAAATAGCAAAAAGAAGCCGGTGGAACTAATTTTAATCACATATTTTCTTTAACCCAGTATATCCAAAATAGTATCTTTTTAACAGGTAACTAATATCAAAAATATTATTGAGCTCTTGTATATTCTTGTTTTTCATAGCATGTCTTGGATGTGTTTTACACTTACAGCACATCTCAACTCTGACCAGCCACATTTTGAGGACTCCATAGCCACATGTGGCCTGTGGCTACTGTTTGGGACTGGGCAGTGCCCCTGTCCCTAGTCCTTATCTCCCCTGTCATGGCTTGTGCTCACCTGGATGCCTGCCCCTCACAGCCTCCCTAATCCATAACATGGCAACCAAATTGTCTAAATTGTAGATTTCATCATGTCCCCCTTGTGTGGCTCCCTGTTGCTCTCAGGATAACATCTGGCTTCCTTGTTCTGGCTCCCAAGGCCCTGCCTCTTGCTTTCCCTTCTCCCCTCTTCCAGGCCCCACTCTCTGCTGTACTATTTCCAGATCCTCAGAACAAGCAGTGTCTCTTCCTCCTAAACCTTTGCATACATTCCCCCTGTCTGGAATGTCCTTGCAATTCTTCTTCAGCTTCCCTTTCAGGTCACTTCTTCAGTCAACAAACTTTATTGAGCACCTACTATGTGTCAGACACCAGCCTAGCTCCTGGAACAAACAATACATAAGGAGTATTACTAAAAACATATAGTATGTCGGATGACAAACAATAAAGCGAGATGACAGGGAAAGGTGATGCTGGCAGTTACTACCTTGTACCTGGTGGTCAGGGAAGGCCTCTTGGTGACTTTAGAGCAGAGACCTGAAGAAGTAAGGAAAGGAACCAGATGGCTACTGCGGAAAAAGCATTCTAGGCAGAGGGACCAGCCAGTGCAAAGGCCCTGAGGGTAGACTCTAACTGGAGTGTTTGGGGCACATTCCAGTATAGCTGGGCAGAGTGAGAGAGGAAGTCATGGGAACTAAGGTCAGAGAGAGCAAGAGGTGGGTCCCAGATAGTGGAGGGCTATGTAAGAACTTGAGTTTTATCCTGAGTGAGGTGGGAGTCCTGCAATGGTGCTGAGTGGAGGAGGGACATGAGCTGACTTGGATTTTAACCTGATACTTCTGATTGCCACGATTAGGACAGCTACTGGGCTGAGGGTAGGAGTAGACAGACTAGTGATCATGTTGGCTGGACCAGCGTGGTTGCCATGGAGGTGGAGAGAAGAGATTGGCTTTGGGATACATGGATGGTGGGGCCAACAGGGTTTTCCAGATATGTCATATACAGAGTATGAAAGAGCAGAGAGTCAAGGATGACTCTAAGATCTTGGCCTGAGCTTAGGATCCAAATGACTCCTCTTCCAGGAAGCTCTCTCAGGAACCCACAGCTCTCTGGGCCTTGCCCTAATGTGGCCTGTCATGGCCTGTCTCTAGCTTGCCTGGGTGCTTCCCAAAGCAGTATAGGACTTGTTTACTATTCTGCTTTCAGGTTGTTTGATAAGTGAGTAAGAAGCAAAGGCAGGGTGAGCTGGAGTTATTCTTGGACTCACTGTAGTTCAGTCCCCACTCCTCACCCCCCCTGGGGCCTGTGTTTTCCTGTCTGCACAAGGCAATGGATATTCTAGCCTTTGCCCAGTTTCCTCACTAGAGAGGGCACTGCCAGTCCCATTCACAGGAATCCTTCAGTCCTCTGAGTACTGGGCCTTGGGTCCTGCTCCATGCCCAACCTCACCCCTGGGGAAAGCACTGGGTTGGCCCACACGGCTGGGACCTGAGTCAGTCTCACCAATGAGGTGGGATCTGGGACACAACCCACCTCCTCCCTGCTGAGAGTTTGGCTCACCCAAGCCTGGTGCAACTACCCCACACATCGCTGCCCCCTGACTCAGCAGTCATGGCCATGCTCGTGGGGTGGTTCTAGGGCTTTAGCTGCCTCATCTGCTATGCCTGGGGTGTCATGAGGACATTTTCAAATCAGACAGGAAGGCCTGGGGCCCCGATAGTACCAGCAGGAAGGAATGCCACCCGGGTGAACGAGCGTGACCCAGGGCAACTCATGCCCCGCCCCCTCCCTGTCACGGGGGTGTGGCCTGGCCTCTCCCACCGCCCTCTTCCCCTGCCCAGTCTGACATCCGCACAGTCCACACACGGCTCTCCTGGCAGCCAACACCGGCCTCCAGACCACAGGTACCGGGACACGTGCTGGGTGAGGGGAGGGGAGAAGGGTTAATTTTTAGAACAGGCTCTTCCATCGGCCTGACGTTTCGTGGTTCCTAGGTGGACCTGGATTTGCTCTGCACCTTCCTAGCTGGGTGAGCACCTCAGTCTCCATCTCTGGAGGTGTCAGGGGAGGATGACAAGTATTCACCTCCCTGGGTTGTTTTGAGGATTGGGCCAGCCCTTGTCTGGCCATAGCAGGTGTGACCAACTCCTGTTTCTGTCGCCAGCTTGCTGCGGGACGTTCAGAAAAATCTTTGATGGCTCTGAGCCTGTTTCTCCATTTGTGAAATGAAGGGTCAAACTAGATCTCTGAAAGCTTCGTCCACTCTGCCCTTGCGGGACCAAACACTTGGGAGGACGAAGGTGTTTCCCCCCAAAACATCCCAGTTTCTGTGCTTTGACTAGCACGTGAAGGCAGCTGCGCTCTGGATATCCCTTCCGAAGGCGCCCTGGGCCCTCGGGGCTGGGCCTGATAGACTCGAGAAGAAGAGGAAGCCAGTCGTCTCCTCTGCCTTGGGCACCTCTGGGGAGAAAACGCTGAACTTGCAGAGCCGGGCCATGGGGGAAGGGAGCCCTGCTGCCTGTCAGAGGCTCACCCAGGCTGAGGGGCCTGGGAGGGAGCCCCGCCCCTCGGCCCCGCCCCCCTCGGCCCCGCCCCCCTAATGCGGCAAACGTCCTCTGGGGAGTCTCTCGGCTGGTAGGGGGCGTCCCAGCCCGTCTCCTCAGAGGTGGCCTTCAGGCCTTCAGCCAATCCGTTTTTTTGTTTGTTTGTTTGTTTTGTTTTGTTTTTGGTAAGGGGGACAAAAGATGAGAGCCCCGTGCTTATTATTTTATGCTGCTTTGTTTAGAAACTGCCAGAAAAGTTGAGTCAGGAGTGTGTCAGGGGGAGTTGTGGTGAGGGAAGGATGCGGTGTTCTGTGTGGGGTCCAAACCAAGCGGACCTGTAAGCAATGGGCCCTCTGCTGTCTCTGGAACCGTGGAGCTGGGGCTAGTGCAGCCTCTAAAACGCCTCTAAACCTGTGCTGTGAAATCCCCTCAGGCCACTCTCCCTCCAGCTCCCGCTCCGCCGCGGGGTGTGGGGGAGGGGTGGGGTGGCGAGGGGGGTGCGCGTTGGATTGGAGGGGGTTCGGGGGCGGGGTTCCTCATTCTCTTTTTCATTCCATAACAACTTTATTGAGATATCATTCACATACCATCAAATTCACACTATTCAAGTGTACCAGTCAGCGTTTTTAGTATATTCAGCGTCGTGCACCCATCACCACTAATTGAGAATCTAGAATTTTTATCACCCCCAAATAAACCCTGGACCCTTTAGCAGTCACCCCACATTTCCTCCTTCCCCTGGCAACCTCTAATCTACGTTGTGGATCATCTCTGTGGATTTGCTTATTCTGGATATTTTATATAAATGGAATCATTTAACAGGTGCTCCTTTCTGACTGGCTTTTTTTTTTTTTTTTTTTCTTTCTCCACTTAGCATCATGTTTTCAAGGGTTATCGATGCCTTGGCATGTCATCATGGCTTCATCCCTCTTTCTGGCCAAGTGGTGTTGTATGATTGTATCACATTTTATTTATCCGTTCATCAGTGAATGGACACTTGAGTTGTTTCTGCTTTGTGGCTATTACGAATAAAGCTGCGTGGACAATCATGTGAGAGGAGTTTTTGAGTGGACATAGGTCTTCAGTTCCGTTGGATGTATACCTAGAGTGGACTTGCGGGGTCATATGGTGAATTTATGTTTGACATTTAGAGAAGTCACTAAGCTTTCCCAAAGGGGCTGTTCCATTCTGCAATCCCACCAACTATACATGAAGGCTCCCAGTTTTCCGCATCCTTGTTAGCACTGGTTATTATCTGGATTTCTTATCATAGCCATCCTAGAGGGTATGAAGCAGTATCTCATTGTGGTTTTGTTTTGTGCCTTTTTAAAGTTTTAATTATTTAAGTAATATCTGTGCTCAACATAGGGCTCGAACTCATGACCCTGATGACATCAAGAGTCATATGCTCCTCCGAATGAGCCAGCCAGGCGCATCTCTCATTGTGCTTTTGATTTGCATTTCTCTTAATAAAGAGATGTCGAGCATTATTCCAGGTACTACTGACCATTTCTTTAGAGAAATGTCTGTTCAAATCTTTTGATTCTCAAATCAGATTGTCCTTTTATGGTTGAGTTGTAGGCATGCTTGTTTTTCCAGGGGAGGGCTCTGAGGCTCTGAGAATGAATGTGGTGTGCAGTGATCCCATTTAGTGGAGGGTAGTGGTGGGAACTCAATCCAGGTCTGTCCGACGTTCAAGACCCAGAGAGCTCCTTCTCTAGAACTGGATGCCTCCTTTCTGGTTTTCACTGTTGCCAAATTGCATGTGTGTTGTGGGGAGAGGGGGAGAAAGAGACAAGAGAAAAAGATGAAAAAGAGAGAAACTTTGATGACAGAATGAGAAGGGAGGCTGGAGCGGCTCTGGCTGTTTAAACAGGCACCCACCTTGGAGAGTCAGAGCTGGGGAAAACCTTTTAAGAGTTTTTGGTTTCCTCCCATTAATCTTCAAATGTTGTGGGGCAGGGGCTCAACAATTTTTACTAGGGGGCTCACTCCCCTCTAGTTCTTCTTAGTTCCTAAATCTGAAACAAATCTGATTCAACCTTGAAACCCCACCAGAGAGCAACATCCCCTAGTGTCTAGCTGGGTCCAAGGATCTGAAGCAGTGGTTGCCATGCCTTTTTTTTTTTCTTCCTCTTTTTTTTCCGGGGTGGGGGAAGGAAAATGGGCAGGGACAGAAGGAAAGGGAGAGACAGAATTCCAAGCAGACTCCACACCCAGCACAGAGCCTGAAGCAGGGCTCAATCCCACTACCCTGAGATCACCACCTGAGACGAAATCAAGAGTCTGATGCCCAATGAATGAGCCACCCAGGTGCCCCAGTCACACTTCTAGATTGCACAGTCTTCCCAAGAAAAAAGCTTTAGGCACCCCCAACAGATACATATTTATAGATTTGGAAATGATATACAAGGACTGTAATGATTAGCTAATGTTTAAAGGCCCAGTATACACTCAGTGTGAATTTAATCATGAATATAGTGGATGGAAGTCCACATTCCGAGTAGTTTTCCTATTGTAATTTCAGTAAGCAATACACATTGTATTGTTATCCATGCTGTGGCATGTCATCAGGACTTCATCCCTCTTTCTGGCCGAATGGTGTTATATGATTGTATCACATTTTATTTATCCATTCATCAGTGAATGGACACTTGGGTTATTTCTACTTTGTGGCTATTATGAATAAAGCTGCTGTGGACATTCACATGTGTATTGCTTACTGAAATTACCTCTCCATGTGTATGAGATCCCATTCATTGTTGTTTTCGACATGGTAAGGTGGTTGATAAAGGCCTTGAGCGAGGAGCAGCTAGCAGTCTGTGCTGCGCTTTTCCTGCTGCTTGCTTGCACTTTCTGGATTAGAGTTATCTCCATCTGTGGTTTCCTTGTAGGGACCCTTTGAAGCCATTTTTCTACTCTGTAGGAGTTGATTTGGTTAAAATGCATTGTCTGAGCCTCAAATCCACCCAGCCTGGCACCAGGGTATCGCAATATATGGTAATAGGCTGAATCTAGAGAAATGAAAGACAGGGTCACAGGAGACCTATTGTGGGGCTTCCCATTGGGCTTGGGATGCCCACTTAGTAGGCATGACAGTCAGTATCTGACACATAGCCAAGGGTGCACATCAGGGTTAAACTATATACTGTTAGCTATTTTTAGTTAAAAGTTTAGTAGAAATAGGTGGACTGATATGTCCCTCCTGTACTTTGGAGGTTATAATTTGAGAGACTGGTAGGTTCTGAGCTAAGGACATCTAGGCCAACCTCTGCCACCCTTCATGGCAGGGTGCCCATGACCAACCAAAGCAATTCTCTAAAGAATTTTAGAAAATTGTTCTTATATATTGAGCTGGCATCTGCCCTAGTGACATCCCAAGGTCCTGGCCTCTGGAGCTCACAGCCCCATGTGGTCCCTCTGTCCTGCAGGATGCCCTGCAGATACTGGGGGACAGTGACCGAGTCTGTCCACGCAGTGCTTATCCCTAGGCTCCTGTTCCTCCAGCCACTTCTCTTGGCTTTGATCTTAATACCCCACACTTCCCCTGGATTATCTGTTTGTCCAGACACTATTCTGTTCAGAACCCAGGATTGAACATAGGATGGGAGATGGTGAGATATGGGTCACCTTCTTCACTGTAGACTCTGTCTTTCTGTTAATATGACCTAAGGGTGTGTTAGCTTTGCTCTGTAGCTCTATCACTTTGTTGGCTCATATTACACTTTAACAAACAATGGTTATGCACCTGCTATCTGCTGGACACCAAGTTAGATGCTTGTGCTAACATTTACTTATCTTTCAGAGGATCTTTGAAAACTCCTAGGTCTTTCTGTATGAACGGCCTCCAAGCTGGGTTCATCCATCCTCTTTCTGCACAACTTGATTTTGTCCCTTTTTATTTTTCTATTTTATTTATTTTTTTTTTAAAGATTTTATTTATTGGTCAGAGAGAGAGAAAGCACAAGCAGGGGAGTGGCAGGCAGAGGAGAAGCAGGCTTCCTGCTGAGCAGAGAGCCCGATGTAGGACTCAATCCCAGGACTCTGAGATCATGACCTGAGCCAAAGGCAGACACTTAACTGACTGAGCCACCTAGGCCTCCCGATTTTGGCCCTTTTTAACCTTCTAGGTTCAGCCTAGGTACACTGCTCAGAGGCAACCTTAGGCCCTGGGTGTGCTGTGGCCAAAGGATCATGTAGATTCATAATGGGTCCATCTGGCGCGTGGTCCACTGGCTGGGGGCAGTGTGGGTTGTTATCCCACCATTAAACTGCCTGGACAGACTTGAGACAAGATGGTGGAGGAGGTGGAAACTGAGGCATCTCCCTTCTTTCTCTCTGTGAGATTCCCCTCATGCTTGACTTCAGACTCAGATTTGAGTTCATATCTAGATGCCTTGCTGTGTGACCTTGGGCAAGTCCCTTTCCCTTTCTGGGGCTTGGCTTTGGTGTCCTGGCTACAACTCTATGGAATTGTAACTTGGAGAAAGGGAGAGACCGCCAAACCTGGGAAGCTGGGGGTGGGGTGGGGGTGAGGTGAGCCTGGGACAGGAAGGGGGAGAGTGTTAAAGAAGAAGGGGTATGGGGGCGCCTGGGTGGCTCAGTGGGTTAAGCCTCTGCCTTCGGCTCAGGTCATGATCTCAGGGTCCTGGGATCGAGCCCCACATCGGGTTCTCCGCTCAGCGGGGAGCCTGCTTCCCTTCCTCTCTCTCTGCCTGCCTCTCTGCCTGCTTGTGATTTCTCTCTGTCAAATAAATAAATAAATAAAATCTTTAAAAAAATAAAAAAAATAAAAATAAAAAGAAGAAGGGGTATGAACAAGTAGCATAAAGGAAAGAAGGAGAGCCTAAAGAAACTTTGTAGGCTGGCATTTCTCTAAGCTCTTAAATTCAGTACTCTTCCACTTCTTTCATGAAGCACTTTGTCTATGCCAGGGACTAGAATGTAGTAGAGAACAAGAAAAACATGATTCCTCTTCCCAGGGAGCTCAGAAGTCAAGTCTTTTTCATTTCAATCTTCACAGCAACCCTGCAAACAAGGACACTAATCCCCATTTTACAGACAAAGAAATTGAGGCTCAGTACCCAAAGATTTACTACAGAGCTGGGAAGCAAAGTGATAAAGCACGACTTGAACTGGCTCTGTCAGACCCCATTGCCTCAGTGACTTAATCAAGATACCTCTCAGTATAATGTCCTGGCAAAAGGCATGACAATTTACCATGTACTTTCCTATCCACAACCCCATATGCACTCCAAAATGTGAATAACCAGAGTGATGTTATTATCTGTCTTGCAAATGAGAATAAAAACCTAGAGGGTGGAAGTGATGTGCCCAAGGGCCCAGGGTCGGTTGGAGGCACGGCCAGGACTAGGCTCTTGGTCTTAAGGACGGTTGAGTCAGTTTCCTCCCCCACCCCTGTCCCTGCCCTGGCGGTGCTGAGAGGACTTCGAGCCACAAAAGCTGATGAAAAGACCATTTCTGTTCCAGGCCCCTGGCTTCCGAGGGTCTGTTTCTGATTCATTCCCCTCCCTAACTGATCTGATGGCGGGATAGAACAGCTCCGGACCTGGGCATTGGCACTGTCCAACATGTGCTGCAATAGTGCCCAGGTCTGGATTCCAAGATGTAAAGGCTGACCTGGAAAATGTCGGGGATTGAAGCCTGTGGCATTTCCCAAAGCTGCTCCAAAATACACTGAACCATACATATTGTGGGGGTAAAGAGCTGTGCTCTTGCATGCTTTGGGGAAGCATAGGAATAGGGTAAAAGAGCTTTCTCTTCTGCAGGCATTTTCGGAGCCTTTAATATGCAATCGCACATTTTAGAACTCCAAGGTGGGGGCTATGGGAAGCAGTGTCACACAAACTTCTTTGAACACAAAATCTTGGGGCATTTCAATGGCTTGCTGTTCCCCACAAGAAACAAATAAACGCATCTTATTGTTAGAACATGCTGTCCCGGGCCTTCCTGCAGGTCCTATCAACCGAGTCCCAAAGTTCTTTGCTAACTGGATGAATCAGGTAGACATTAACTGGAGGAGAGCACTAGAATGCCAAAGCTGAAAGAACCTTACAGAAGGCAGCCCAGCTTCTCTACATATGGGGTAACTGAAGCCTAAGGCAATCCAGCAATGTGTTTGGAGGGGCGAGGCCAGAGGCAGGCAGGGAGAGTACTTTAACACTCCAGGAGAGGTTCTGGTAGTCTTGAGTGGACCACGCTCTGCCCAGCATGTGGTGGTTTTATCAACAATGCAAACTTCCTTGAGCCACAGCCTAACCCTAACTTTGCTCCTAATAGCAGCTCCCTGAGTGGAAACCTCCAAAGGGGAGAGAGCTGGAAATCTGCCCTGTCAATAGTACTTCTAAGGAAATTGGATTATTAGCCAAATTGGGGAGACATTGAGCATGGGCAAGGAGAAGGGATATTCTCATTTACTAAGTGCCATTATTCTGGGCTTGTTATAGGCACAATATCATTTAATCCCCACAACACTCTCAGGATATATATTAATACCCCATTTTATAGATGGGAAACTGAGGCTGAGAGGAACCAGGCATCTAAGGGACAGGGATAAGAGCACAGTACAACCAACTTCACAGCCCTCAGTTCCCTTATTAGCTCTCTTGGGAAGGAGGCAGTGGGAACAGAAAGACCAGGCCTCTTGAAGGAAAAATGGGACAAGCTTGGACTTTGGCTGGCTGAGGAGAAAGGAGCCAGGGCATCCTTCCTATCTTTGGAGTTTGGGGGCCCAGGAACGTGATGGAGTCAGAGAGGGAAACTGGTTTAAGAAAGATGTTCGGCCTCTGCAGGGTTCCAGGCTGTGGCAGGCACTGGGGCTAGAGACTATGGCAGCCTGAATAATGGCCCCCAAAGATGTCTGTATCCTAATCTCTGGAAATGGACTAAGTAAACTTATGTGGCAAAGGAGAATTCACATTGCAGATGGAAGAAATGTTGCTCATTGGCTGACCTTAACACAGGGAGTTGATCCTGAATGACCTGGGTGGCTCAATGTCACAACGACACAAGGGTCCTTAAAAGTGGAAGAGGAGAGGGGCACCTGGCTGGCTCAGTCAGTACAGGTATTGGAGAAACAGCAGCAGCAAGGGACAAGAACAAGGAAACGGATTTTCCGCTAGAGGCTCCAGAAAGGAATGCAGTCCTGCTGACCCCAGGGATACCTGAGTTAGACTTCTCACCTACAGAACTGTGAGAGGCTAAATTTGTGTTGTGTCACAAGTCACATTCCCAAAAGGGACAGGCTGATGGTCTTACCTGGGTACAGGGCAGTGACTGCTTGTCCTGGAGCTGTGTCAGCTAGACCAGGATACATTTGAAATTAGGGTGTATGCCTGTTTGGGGTGGCTTGGGAAGCCAAAGGAGATTCTAGAGGACTTTGGTATAACCTCCAGAAGAAGGGACTTCAATCCCAGGTAGGCAAAAACAAGCATCCACCCTTAGTCAGCTCTGTTCTCTGCACAGCTGCTGTTTCTGCTTCCAATTCCCTTAACCCCTTTACTGCCCTGGGCCTGTTTTTGTGGTTCATAGGCACAAGGCTGCAGTCTACCTCCAGGGAAAGGGCCATTCACCTGACATTCAAGTCCAGAATGATTTTCCCCAACCTCGCGGGCTTCCTACCCCTTCAACTGCCTGCCACCCACTTCCTCTAGTAAAACTTTATCCCATTCTGCCTTTTGCCACCTGCTGAAATCCACTCAGTCCCCTCCTCCAAAGTGGGGCAACAGGGGAGGGTAAGCAGCTTCTGAATCAAGAGTCAGGGCTCTGGAGTCAGCCTTGCCCCTGAGCTGCCTTGAGACCTTGTGCAAGTTCTTCTCCATTTCTGGGTCTCAGTTTCCCTGTCTATAAAATAGGACAAGAATCCCCTGTCTGCCTCCCTCCTGGTTCACATGAGGATCAAGTGAGCTGGGCTGGGAAAGCACTGTGAGGCTGTGATGGCTGGGTGTCCCCTAGTGTCACTCCCACTCTGGGCCCAGGCCCTTGTGACAGCAGGAGCTTAGGAAATGTGGGCTGAACTGAAGGGGAAATCCAGTTTAGCAAGACCCGTGGGTATAGAGGCCCTGGCCCCACCAGTGACTCAGCAGGGCTGGGCCTTTGGGAAAAATATGCTACAAAGTCAGGCATTCTGTTTCCTTGTAGGACCAGCCTCGGATTTGGATGGTGGTGGGGAGCACCTGTGAGAGGGGATTTTAGGGGTCTCTAAATCAGAGGGATTTAGGGAATCCCTAATAGAGGGAATAGGGCTTCTCTGCTGGGGACAGGGGTTGGATTTGAGTCCACACATCAGCTAGGAGACCTTGAACAAGTCACTTGTCTATATGAACCTCAGTTTCTTGCTGCATAAAATACTTACATTCATGAAATAAGGTCTTGGGGAACATGCCATGTTCTCTCTCCTCCTTTTGCTTTCTTCACTTCTCCTGTCTCAACACCCCGTGGTCCATCTTGCTTCAGAGTGCACACACTGTGCCCTTGAGCTTTGGAAGCCCGTCCCAGAAATCTGTCGGCCAATGCCTGATGCGCCACCATTAGGTCTGCCCTTTTGAGTTAAGCATTGCCCTGCACCCCGAGCCTTGAACTTTAATTTTTTCAAAACTCCATTTCTCCTTTCTCATAACAGAAATGTGGAGGGGGAGGGATGGGGCAAGGACATTAAAAGGAGAAATGGGGTTTCCCCAGGTCCCACCTCCATGATAATTCCATTTCCCTCGCTTATGACAGATGAGCTGAGCAAGTGCCTGAAGCAGTTCCCCTGGCCATGAGGACACTGCTCGGGGCTCCAGGATGACTGACTAGAGCCAAGTCAGCATCATTTGCATAGCACCCCCATGACTTAGTGGCTTCATTCCTGGTACTAATGACAGGGGCCTGAGGAGAGGTGACAGCTTCACTCCTTCCCATCTCCCAACACGGACTAAGCAACTCCCTTTGCTCAGCTGCTTCCTAGCTCTGGTCCCAGGAAAGTTTCTTAGTCTCCCTGTACCATCGAGAAAATGGGCACAACCACAGTGAGCCATCACAGAGTTGTGAGGAATATGTGAGATGACACCTGGGATATGCTTAGAGGGTTGCCTGGAAGATGGGAAGTACTTGGTTGCTGTCGTCACCACCATCATCATCATTTTCATCATCATCTTCATCATTTTTGCTTTTTCCCAGGCCTGGTGCAGGCTTCAGGTGACACAGAAATGAATCAGTTTCAGTCTCTCCCCCGATGGGTTCAGGCTCTGGTGGAGGAGACACACCCTGCTGCATCCTGAGCAGAGATTTGTGTGTGACTAAGAACAGTGGCCCTGGAGTTGTGCAACAAGGTGCCCTACCCTGAGGAAGAAGAGTCTGGCACAAGGCAGAATTGACGAGGCTCAGGAGAGCGATATGCCTGGGGACCAGCTGGGGGTTCCCGCTGGGCCTCCCCCCAATCTCTTTCTTCTTTAGAGTTGTCTTCAGCAATTATTTCCCATGTAGGACAAGGCATTTTGCCTCTATGCCTTTGTACATTGTCCCTTCTGGCCCTTCTAAACTCACTCCAGCACTGTCTCCTTCAGGAACTTTCCCTGACTGACCCTGGTCTGACTTGGCCCCTGGGCTCCCGCAGCTCCCTAGTCTACCATGAAATTCCTTGAGGACAGGGATGCAACTTGTTTACCACGTATTCCCGTTTTAGCACACAGTAGATGCTCAATTAACAGACGCAATGTAGGAGAGGGAAAGTGTGTATCAAAAATCTGGACTCGAAGTTTCATTTTTCTCAAATAACAAGAAAACAGGCAGCTGTTGGCAAGGACTCAGCAGCTCAACAACGTCTCCACATTTGCTTTGGCTTTTCCTCATGGTCACAAGGTGGTCACTGGGTGCTCTTGCCATCACATTTATGTCCAAGGAAGGGAGGAGAGGCAAGACACACCACCAGCACTGTTGGCTTCTTTTGTCAGAACCTTCCCAGAACCCTAGCCGACTTCAGCTACAAGGAAGGATGACAAAACTAGTATCTAACTGGGACTGGAAGAACAAATTGTAGTTTCATTAGTAAGAAAGAAGGGTAGGACTGATGAGAGCAGGGAGGATTAAGGGTGTGGGGTAGGAAGGATGAGGACTGGTTAGGTAACTAGCATAGGGCTTTCTAAAGGAGGAGATGTTTTAACTGTGCTTGGAAGGTCAGAAATAATTTTGACAGAGCATGGGCAGGGCTGGGGCTAGACACCGAATATCTGAGGGTAACAAGAGGTCTGTAGAAGAGGAACCTCACGTTCACCGAGCACTGCCATCTTTCCTCCCTTAGGTACTACCATCACCAGTTCACAACTGAGGTAACTAGAGCCAAGAAAAGGGGACCGCTCTGCCCAAGGTCATCCCATGTGCAGATGACTGGAATATGGTTGAACCCTGGTTAGTCTGATCCCAAAGTTCATGGTCTTGCCACTACATACATACTGTCTTGATGCCACTCCTGTTGTAATAATGAACAAAACTGCAGTTCTGTTAACAAGAAAGGGCAGGGGTGCTGGGGGAAGGAGGATTAAGGGAGTGGGATAAGGAGGGTGGCATTAGTTAGGCAAATAGCACAAAGTTTCATGAAGGAGGTGGCATTTGAGCTGTGCCTGAAAGCTCAGATACAATTTTGACAATAAGAAAAAATGGCCTAGATCTGGAGACCTGAAATCATCTCATCTGGCATTTATTCCATACCTGCTCTATACCAAGCCCTGTTGTAAGCGCTTTACACGTTTTAATTCATGCCATTTCACAATGACACTATAAGATAAGCACTATTATTGTCCCATGTTACAGCTGAGGAAACTGAGACAGCAAGAGGTTAATAATTGCTCAAGATCCCATGACCAAGAGCATTAGATAGGATCCAAGCCCAGATGGTCCACCTCTGAGGCACAGGGAAGGATACTGCCTTGCCAAGGTCTTCATGGATTGAGAGTAGATTCTGTACCAAAAACAAACATACAAAAATCCCAAACTCATAGATACAGAGAACAGATTGGTGATTGCCAGAAGTGGCAGTGGGGGGTGGCTAATATGGGCAGTCAAAAGGTACAGGGGTACCTGGGTGGCTCAGTGGGTTAAGCCTCTGCCTTCAGCTCAAGTCATGATCTCAGGGTCCTGGGATCAAGCCCCGCACAGGGCTCTCTGCTCAGCAGGGAGCCTGCTTCCTCCTCTCTCTCTGCCTGCCTCTCTACCTACTTGTGATCTCTATCAAATAAACAAATAAAATATTTTTTAAAAAAAGGTACAAACTTCCATCAATAAAAGAAATGAGTCATGGGGATTAATGTACAACATGATGAGTATAGTTACTAATATGGTACTGCAGGGGGTGCCTGGGTGGCTTAGTTGGTTAAACATCCAGCTCTTGATTTTGGCTGGGGTCATGATCTCAGGGTCATGGGATTGAGCCCTGCACAGGGCTCCATGCTCAGCATGGAATCTGCTGGAGATTCTCTCTCTTTGCCTCTGTCCCTTCCCCTGCTCATGCATGCATACATGCACGCACTCTCCCTCTCTAAATAAACCTTTAATAATAATCATAATCATAATGTATTGCATATTTGGAAGTTGCTAAAAGAGTAGATCTCAAAAGTTCTCATCATAAGAAAAAGAATTCGTAACTATGTATGGGAAGAGTTGGGAACTAGACTTACTGTGGTGATCATTCACAATGTATAGAAATATTGAATCATTACGTTGCACACCTGAAACAAATATAATATTATATGGCAATTACACCACAATAAAAACTTTTAATACAATTAAAATTTTTAAAAAGAGTAGATTCTCTAGACCAGTGCTTCTCAATGAGTGGGGGTGATTTTCACCCCCAGGGGACATCTGGTAATGTCTGGAAACATTTTTAATCATCACGACTGGTTGGGGGATGCTACTGGCATCTAGTGGGAGGCTCAACATCTTACAATGCATACAACGGCAAAGAATCCTCAGGCCCAAATGTCAGGAGTGTTGAGGTTGAGAATTCTAATCTAAACTAATCTGAGAGCAGTGAAGCTATCCCCTCTCCCAGTTGAGGACTTGAACTCAGAGCTGGGAGAAGAAATAGGGGAGGCTTTAAGATTTTATTTATTTATTTGAAGGGAGAGATCACAAGTAGGCAGAGAGGCAGAGAGAAAGAGGGGAAAGCAGGCTTCCCGGGGATGCGGGGATGCAGGGCTCAATCCCAGGACCCTGAGATCATGACCTGAGCCAGAGGCAGAGAGACAACCCACTGAGCCACTCAGGCGCCCCTAGGGGAGGCTTTAAAATGAAGCCTGTGCAACTCAGCTATGCTGCTGTAACAAATAGACCGAACCACAGGGCTCAAATAAAAGAGAAGCTTATTTCCTGAGCACATAGCTTATCAGAAGCAGGTTCAGGTGGCCAGGCAGCTATGTGTGTGAGGCCTGGCAAGACTTAGATTTCCTTTGACTTCTTGCTTAGGAATTCCCTGGGGTATTGACTTGTTTTGCATGATTGAGGTAGCTCACAGCTCCCATCCCCCCACCCCTGAGTCTGCTGCTCCAGCATACACAAAAGCAGGAAAGAGGAAGTAGAAGGCAAGCAGATATGTCCAGGGCTGACACTAGGCTGTATTGCCTGTGAAAGCAGATCACTGAATCATTAAATCTTTAGGAATTTTGGGAGCTGATTGTTAAACCCAACCATTATTTAACTATAAAACTGTACAATTAAATAAATTCTATTAAAAACAAAGTTAATAAGTACTCAAAGGGTATCACTTCCTGATTTATTTTACTACCTTCTACTATTACCTAGGCACTTGAGATTTTCATACCTGTTTTATCAGTATGGTGGAAACATTGTATGGTATGTTCTATGGCAGCCCTTCCCAATTTCACACTCCATGACCACAGGTAGTTGGAAATCAGCCATGGTGGGAGTATTTACACCATGGGAATCAGTAAACTCTGCAAATCAGAGCTCAATGGTTTTTTGTGGACTGTCTGCGTTTTAGAAAGTGATCAAGAACACACTAATAATGCAGGTTGAACCTAAAAACCACATTGCACCTATAGCCATTACATTGTGAGTAGCCTAAAAATCGAGAAAATATTCCTTCAGACTTTGAAAACTGATTCAATTCAGCATTGCTCATATCACTGTCAAACTATGGCAAGAAATGTCTTAGTCGATTCACTTTTTTCTTATTCATTAATGTGAAAGAAAACAGCAGCTAACATTCACACTGGAAATACTCCTGTTCATCACTGATGTCGGCAAGTTTTTTGCTGAAACTGGTATTCAAAAATATATCAGATTTTGTGACCCTGTTGTTGGTAATGGACTTACAAAAACTGATAGTGGGTTTTGCACGAAATTCCAAAGCACTCTGAAGTTATAGTTGTATTGAATTTGTAGTAAAGAGTGCTATATATTTTATTATTTGTAAACAATATGCTATATGTTTTTTACACCAACAAAATTTATAACGTGTGTGTGCGTGTGTACTTTTTTCTTCCTGGAGAGCCATTAAACATTCCGGGCACACTACCACGCATATCCCATCCACCCACATTCCATGAGCAGAAATGTAGTCAAATGACCACACTTAGCTTCAAAGGATGCTAGCAACCATACTCTCTAGCTGGCTGGCCCTGTGCCCAGCAAAAATAATGGCTTTGTAAGGGAGCCGCACTCCATGTGTTTTCCCCAGGGGAGAGCGCTAACTGACTGAAGTTAGCCATTTGGATCTTCCAGAGTCACCATTACGGCCTTCTTGTGGCCTCACTGGCTGACCTCCAGAGTTGCCTCTAGTTCCCACTCAGAATTTCAGGAAAGGACAGAGTGTGGTGTCCTGAAGGGACAGCTTCCCAAACTTTGCTTGTCACTTCAAGTGCCTGCTTTCTGCACTTAGGTTCACTGCTTGCATCCATAATCCTGACAGGCATGCCGGCAGGGACAGACTCCAGTTCTGTGCCCCCAGATCAGCGTTTTAGGGTGTCTTAAACAGAATGTGGGTTCTAGAGTGCCTCTATAAAATAGGGATAATAAAAACGTACTTGCAGGGTTATTGTAAGAGTCAAATGAGACAATCTTTGGGGGAAGTTTTGTTGTCTAGAACCTACAGTTCAAATGTGAGGAGCCATGAATCCCAATTCCTACCTGACTGGTTTGTGACAGCCTCAGATAAGCCTTTTGTAAAACCATGAAGGACTGCACTGAGACAAGATATGGGCATATTACATAAGGAAAAGTTATTGGTGATTTTATATTTAAAAAATGTATTTTAGATTTTATTCATTTATTTGAGAGAGATTGAGAGAACCAGCGTATGAGGGAAGGGGCAGAGGGAGAGGGAGAGAGAGAATCTCAAGGTGACTTCACATTGAGATTGGAGCCCAATGCAGGGTTCAGTTCCATGACCCTGAGACCATGATCCAAGCCAAAATCAAGAGCCAGACGCTCAACAGCCTGAGCCACCCAGGCGTACGTCCCTGTTGATGATTTTATTATAACAAAAACAATACTGTTGAAAATTTGGAAAATGGAAAATAAAAATAAGAAGTTAAAAATACCCGTAATGCCACCACCCAGAGATAACTACTATTTATATTTTGATATAGCTCCAGTAACTACTAACTCAGGCTCTTGTGTGCTTATTTGGATCCCTACCTATGCCCTTGGACTCCTCAATGAGATCATGTTGAAGAAAGTCCCAGATGTCATATAATATCATCATAAAAATTTCAGTATCCTTACATTTAAAGACACTTCAAATCAATGTAATCTCAATATAAATATCGCCTAAAAAAAATACTCTGGTGGAGGTTGTTGATAATGAGGGAAGGCTATGTGTGTTTGAGGCCGGGGGCATGTTTGTTAGCTCTGTTTATACCTTCCATTCAATTGTGCTGTGAACCTCATACTGTCCTAAAACCTAAAAATAAATAAGTTATTAATATTATCAAAAGATGACCAATTGCTCAAATTTCCCTAATTTAAATAAGTTATTCACTTATACTTTTGAGTATTGGGTGTTTGTCTTTTCTTCTTTATTTGCCAAGCTCTTTATGTGTTTAGGGGATTAACTAAGGTGGTACTAATTAATTACTTATTATTTTATTCCTCCAGAGAAAATCATGGAGATGTCAGGACCTTCCTCCCAGACTCCAGATCATAGTCGAGTCCATGGAGAAACAGAAGATCTAGACTGTATGTTTGCCTTCTCTCACCCTCTGGGCAAAGACACGTGGGAGGTAGAGTCCAGCAGTGGGTGGAACCGAAGAAGACCTTGCTCCCCTCATGCGACATAATGGCTCAAGTCACAGCTGAATCCTCTAGAGAAGTAATGTTTTACACACACACATGCTTGGTCAGTCTGTCCCCTAGAACGTTCTAGCTTTGGGGACCTTCAGTTGCTCCCCAAATCTCAAGGGGGCTCTGGAGGCTTGGGCTGACACTAAGGAGGGCCCTGAGAAGGCAGGAAGGTTCCTGCACTACCCCAGAATTGGGGATGAAAAGGTTCACTTAGCCAGATCGTACCTGCCCTGTAATTTACAGTGAATCCTAAGTTGGCAACTATTGTACACAGTCTAGTGGTCTCTGGGCAGAATGGGACGCTTAGAAGGCCCTCTCTGGTTTCCATATTCAGAGAAATTTATGCTTTGGGGCTTCCTTGAGCCGCTGGGGTCTCTGAGAGCTCTGATATCCTGCACCTTCCGTTGGCCCTACTTGTTTGGGAGAGCATCCCAGATAATCCAGTCATTCCTGGCCTCCAAGTCCAAGTAGATGCCTGGGGTGGTCTTGGTGGTCTCTGGGGTGGGAAAGACAAGAAACACTCATCCTTTTCTATTTGTGCCTCCCAGATGAAGAGACGGATTTCCACAAGCCAGACCGGGAAGCTGGACTCTTTTCTCACGAACAACCTAACAGAGACAAGTCTTCTACCTCCTCTTCCTCCTCCTCTTCCTCCTCATCATCCTCCTCTTCCTCAGGTATAGCAATATTAACGTATATGTATACATATATTCACAGTATTATTCAAGAAAAGCATTTACATGGAAAAACAATGCCCTAGAATCTCCCACCTTGATACTTTAATTCGATTTTTCCATATCCCCTTCCAGACCATACCTAACAGAACACATAACTTGTACACAGTTATAACTACCAGACAGCTAATTTTGTTCTCTGTTTACAATGTTTGCTGCTACATCCCAGGTATTCTGACAGGTTATTCTATTATATGTTTACAGCTAATTTTCATGCTTACCAAAAGGCCCCTCAAGGGGCTGCGTGTCATGTAAAGTAACATTGAGGTTTATCAGGAACTCAATGCATCTGTCTGCTCAAGCAGCCTGCCTAGACCCAAACCCTTTCTTTGCCACTCACTAGCTATGTGTCCTTGGGTAAATTGCTAAAGCTTACATGCCTCGGGTCCTCATCTGGAATTTGGGAATGATAACAGAAGTTACTACCTCGTAAGATTATTGTGAGGATTACATTTTGTACACATTTCAAGTCTTAGAACCTAGCACATTGTAAAAGCTCTAAAAAAAGAACTGTACAGATTATCCCCCAACCTTCTACCAGTTTATCATGCTCATAGGCATCCTTGCTCAAAGGCTTTTTTACTTTTTGAATTTTTGGCACAAATTGTGTCCTCAGCATCGATTCCCCACAAGTCCTTCAGTGGGTTAACAGGAAATGAACACTTCCCGTTGGGCCTTGATTACAAATTGCCACATTATTCTCCCATGAAAATGGAATGTCCTTTCATTTCTGTTCTCTTAATTCAAAATGTTAGGCTGAATGGATAGCAGCAGCAATGTCATGGCTGGCTTTCACTGAGCACTTACTATGGGCCAGGTACCGGGGCAAGCACTTTACATGTAATAACTCAGTTTATTATCAAAGAGACCCGCTGAGGAAGGAGCTATTATTATTATTTCCATTTTACAGGTGAGGAAACTGAGGCACAGGGAGGCTGACTGACCTGCTGTCAGAGGGCTCAGTAACCAACTCGGGATCCCCGGAGGTCTTTCTGGGACTGGGGAGGCTAAGGGGTGGGCTCTGGTTTACTCCTCCATCAGAATGCCTGCACTAAGATATGCTTTACAGAGTGGGCTTGGGCCTGAGGTTCTATTTGGAAAAAGAATTCTCAGGCTAAATCCTAAAAAATGCTCGCAAAGCCCTGGCCTCACATCCTCACGTTGCAAATGATGGGACTGAGGCTCAAGACCACAAAATCTATGCTTGTTTCTCCAGACAGAGGAGAGTGAATGATTGGTGGTTCCAGTGGGTTTATTTGTAGCCAGTCTCCGTGTGGGACTGGAAAGGAAGCCACTGCCCTTATTATTATTTTTTTAAAGACTTTATTTATTTATTTATTTATTTTTGAGAGAGAGAAAGGGAGAGACAGAGAGCTTGAGCAGGGGGAGGGGCAGAGGGAGAGGCAGAAGCAGACACCCCTGCTGATCAGGGAGCCTAACATGGGGCTTGATCCCAGGACTCTGGGATCATGACTTGAGCCAAAGGCAGACGCTTAACCCACTGAGCCACCCAGGTGCCCTGCCACTGTCCTTATTAAAAAGTACAACTGACCCTTGAACAACATGGGGGCTAGGGACCCTGACAGGCAGTTGAAAATCTGTGTATAACTTTTGACTCCCCCCAGACTTAACTACTAAAGCCTACTGTTGTCTGGAAGCCTCACCGAAAACATAAGCAGTGATTGCTACATATTCTGTGTCTTGTATGTATGATATGCGTATTGTATCAGGTATATTGTATTCTTACAATAAAGTAAGCTAGAGAAAAGTTATCGAGAAAAGGAGGAGAAAACATATTCATAACACGGTGCACTGAAAAATCTGTGTGTAAGTGGCCCATCCCCTGCTGGGGTAGCCCTGGAAGAAGAGCTTCCAGGTGCGAGGGCGCTCTTGCCTGTCCTTTTGTTTCTCCTTCCTGGGTGGGAGGTGACATTTTGTCTTCCGATTGTGGTTGATCCTCAGGGATGCTGCTCTCCTACAGATGTCCTCCCCCAAGTATGGCTCTGAACCCCTTCCCTCAGGTCTCCACATTGCACATGGGACACTAAGAAAAAAGCAACAAGAAAATAAACAGAAGCACAGAGACATACTGATATCAGGATTCTGATCTCTGGTCCACAGTGGCTGACCTGCTGCTAGAACTCAGACCCTGTCCATTCTTTGGGCCTGGATGGCTCCCAAGGCCCCAAGCCTGGCTGGGTACCTCACTGAAGGCCCAGCCTTCCTCCACACACAGGACCCGAACTCATAGTCTAGCATCCAGTACTGCTCTGCCTACATTTCTTTTTGTTTTTACTGTATCCTGTTGGTTTCTAATTAAAACTTTTTATTGTGAGAGGCACCTGGGTGGCTCAGTCAGTTGGGCGGCCAACTCTTGATTTTAGCTCAGGTCATGATCTGAGGGTGGTGAGATCGAGCCCCACGTCAGGCTCTGTGCTGAACATGGAGCCTGCTTAAGATTCTTTCTCTCCCTCTCCCCCGCTCATGTGTGTGTGCTCTCTCTCTCTAAACAAAACAACACAAACTTTTTATTGTGAAAGATTACACATAGAAATACTGTAGAAAATGTGGAGCATATAAGGAAGTAGAAAGAACAAAAAATCATCCTGTGCTCTGTCGCCCAGAGATAACTACTAAACACATATTAGTGTGTTTCCTTACATTTATTCAATAAATATTTGTTGAGCGCCAACTATGCGCCAGGCTTTGGGATGGATACTAGGGGTACCAGCAGCAAACTGTGACTCTTTCTGCCAGGGTTAATTTTTTAAGTAACTGAATTAGAGAGCACATACAAAAGTTGTCCTCTGGGGCGCCTGGGTGGCTCAGTGGGTTAAAGCCTCTGCCTTTGGCTCAGGTCATGATCCCAGGGTCCTGGGATCGAGCCCCGCATCGGGCTCTCTGCTCAGCAAGGAGCCTGTTTCCTCCTCTCTCTCTCTGCCTGCCTCTCTGCCTACTTGTAATTTCTGTCTGTCAAATAAATAAATAAAATCTTAAAAAAAAAAAAGTTGTCCTCGTTTTAGACAGCATATAATTGTATAATACCTTTTATAAAAAATACTTTTTCTAAATAAATCTTTTTGTTCGTTTCTTTTAAAGATTTTATTTATTCATTTGACAGAGAGAGAGATAGCAAGAGAGGGAACATGAGCAGAGGGAGTGGGAGAGGGAGCAGCAGGCTTCCCACCAAGAAGGGAGCCCAGTGCGGGACTCAATCCCAGGACCCTGGGATCATGACCCTCGCCAAAGGCAGATGCTTAATGACTGAGGCATCCAGGAGCCCCCCAAAATACTCTTGATCTCAGCTCAGGTCTGGATCTCAGGGTCGTGAGTTCAAGTCCCACGCTGGGCTCCACGCTGGGCATGGAGCCTACTTTAAAAAAATTACATATTATGAATATATCATAGAGAAAGCTAAAATAATGTTCATTTGCATGTGATGGAGGTTGTCCCTGGCAGATAGAATTTGGAGTAATTTTTTGTTTTCATTTTCTGTCTTGTTTGATATTTTGAAAAATGCAATGAAAAAGCCTTTTTTTTTTTTTTTAAAGATTCTATTTATTATTTGAGAGAGAGAGAGAGTGGTGCATGAGCAGGCTGAGTGTCAGGCAGGGGGAGAAGCAGACTGCCCACCGAGCAGGGAGCCCAACACGGGCGGGCGCTTGATTCCAGGACACAGGGATCATGACCTGAGCCACTTAATCAACTGAGCCACCAGGCATTTGAAAAAGCCTTTTTTTTTTTTTTAACACTGATTTATAAAATACAGAAAAGAAGAAAATAGAAGCCAACCCAAATCCTATCCTCTGAGATAAATACCACTGTTGTAATCTTGATGTACTTCCTGATACCTTTTTTTCTGTATCTAGCTGAGATTACATATGCACTGATTTTAAAGCACAGTTAATCTGGCTTCCTGGAAGTTTGCAATTTATCGATTGAGCAGGGGCTCCCCAAGCACACTGAGGGATATCAGCACTGCCAGAACCAGGAACTTCCTGCAATGCTGGTCTTCCAAGAGTGCAAACAAGTCTACCATTCTTCAGGTCTCCATCAATCTCCTCCTCCAGGTACCCTCAGAACAGTGAGGACCCAGGCCTTGTCCTTCAGGAGCTCAAGATGGTTGGAGAGATGAACACCACCACCCCTCGCCCTCAGGCCCACCGTGTCAAGCACAGACAGTTGATGCCATAGTAACCCCAGATGAGGGAGGGCCAAGATGAGCATGAGCTGGGGCAGTTGGAAAAGCCTTCCTGCCCCTTAATCTTCAAGATAAAGGAGAGAAATGGGAAGGGCCTTCTAGGTGGGAGCAAACAGAGTCAGCATGGTGTGGGGACACACCCCTGTGCTTGTCCTAGGATACCTTGGATGACCTTCTCTTATCTTCATGAAAGCAGCAATGGAAATATTAAATGATTTGTCCAAGATCACACAGAAAGCTTGTGGCCAATCTCCTACCACCCTTATCCCCGCAAGAGCTCTTTTTTCCCAACCACACTCCTCATATAAGCTAAATTCTGAGAACACCAGAACAAATGTATTTCAGGCTCATTCCAGACTGAGGTTCCCCTACAGCTTGTGTTTGTTCCCTGCAGAGAGCAGTGATGAGGACCAGCACCCAGGAGTGACTGGGAAACATCAGCAAAGCCAGGGAGCCGTACACCCGCCAGGGACAGCTCACCTGGTAGGCAGTAGGCCTTGCCCTTTCTCCTTTGCCCACCCAGTTCACTACTGAGTTTCTCAGTGGGACTGAGCGTGCCTGCAGGCACGTTATAGGGCTGTTCCTCTCAGCCCTATAATAGGCAGCAGTAGCAAGCAGCCTAAGGTCCAACACTGGCAAAGAACACCCTGTCCTGCCTATAGCTCTGCTCTCACATAGCTCTGAAGTAAACGAGAAAGACGTCAAGTTGTATGATTCGTTTGATCTCATACATGCTCTATAAAAATTCACACATACGTGGTGATAAATAATACTGGAAGGAAAAATAGCAAAATAGCATTAGTGGTTATCTCTGGATGGTTAATCATAGGTGATTTTTATTTTTGCTCTTTTGACCTGTCTTATACTATAAATATTATATAATGAGTATGTTCTATTTTGACAACCAGAAGAAAATTTTTGTAAAAATAAAAATTTTAAGTAAATTTTGGCCAAAATGGATTGTGGGAAGGAAAAGCATGGGGGAAAAAGCCTAGGTTAATGCCTAGGATGGAACCTGGCACACATGAGATACTTAATAAATGCTACCCTTGAAGCTGGAGTTGTGGTATGGGTTATTTTTCTTTTCTTTTTTAAAAGATTTTATTTATTTATTTGAGAGAGAGAGAGAGAGCACAGAGGCAGAAGCAGAGGGAGAAGCAGGCTCCCCGAGAGCAGGGAGCCCAATGAGGGACTCAATCCCAGGAGCGTGGGATCATGACCTGAGCTGAAGGCAGAGGCTTAAGCGACTGAGCCTCCCTCTGGGTTATTTTTCTGAAGATAAAAGCGATTGGTAGTGCCTGGGTGGTGCAGTTGGTTAAGCATCTGATTCTTGGTCTTGGCTCAGGTCTTGATCTCCTACTTTGTGAGACTGAGCCCCTCCTCAGGTTCCATGCTCAGTGAGGAGTCTGCTTGAAGATTCTCTCCCTCTTCCCTACCCGCCTCGCACATTTGCTTGTGCACGCTCTCCGCTCTCGTTCTTGCTCTCTCTCTCTCTCAAATAAATAAATATTTTTAGAAAAAGGATTAGGGTTGGGGCACCTGGGTGGCTCAGTGGGTTAAAGCCTCTGCCTTTGGCTCAGGTCATGATCTCAGGGTCCTGGGATCCAGCCCCACATCGGGCTCTCTGCTCAGCAGGGAGCCTGCCTCCTCCTCTCTCTCTGCCTGCCTCTCTGCTTACTTGTGATCTTTGTCTGTCAAATAAATAAATAAAATCTTTAAAAAAAAAAAAAAAAGAAAAAGGATAAGGATTGCATGCTTGGGTGTCAGATCTGGGTTTGAACCCTGGAATTTCCACTTACTGACTATGTTACCTTGAGGGAATAATTTAACTTTGTGAGCCTCAGTTTCCTTAATCATAAAATGGGGGAGGGAGAGGTACTAATACATTCTTGATAGGATTTCTGTAAGGATCTAATGAAATAATAAATATAAATTATTTAGTTCCATATTATATCTAGTAAGTGCTCCATAAATGGCAACGCTTTTTACTGACTTTGAAGGAGGCCCACTCAGACCCTCAATTCTTTTTCAGAAAACTGACCACAGTCACCTCTGAGTGTGTGTGGGGATGTAGACAGGGTAAAGAGGAAGTATTTGTAAAGCTGCCTTGCCTCTTGAAGACTGCCTGGCTCACCCCCAGGACATACAAGGACTGTGTTACTTTTTATTCCGATGTGAGGGAGATGGAAGCTACCCCCAGGGTGCTGTGATGGGGAGAGCTGACTAAAGGGTTTTCTCCACTCAGGTGCTGAGCATGAGGAGCCTGACCTTTTGAAGGATGAGCTTCAGCTCTATGGAGGTAAGTCATTGTCCAGTGGCTTTGTCGAAAATAGAGTTACACAAAGGACATGAGTACTTTGAGCTTTGTTGGACAGAAACAAGTTCATGAGGGTGCTTCATGGCTGAAAAGTGCTAGGAAAATATAGGAGACATGGCAAGATGAATGGTTAACATTGGCAGATGGAGATGGAGGCAAGCATTTTCTGCCATGGTGAGACTGTTCTGGATTCTCTTCTGAACTCTAACCTTGACTTGTAGGGTGACTTAATGCAGTCACCCACTCATTCTAGGCCTGAACTTCCCAGCCAGCAAAATGGAACACGATTAGCACCCACTGTCTTGGAATACTGGGCTGTTTTCAGGTGCACAGGAAAATTAAGGCTCTCATCTCTAAAAAACTCATGTTACGGAATAATTCTCTCCAGTCATCGTGATTATTACAACAAGGAGATATAAACATTATGGCACTTGATTTGGAAGCACTTTGATGAAATGGGGACAATTTGTAGGAATGAACCAGATTGCCAAAAAGACTAACAAACGTTAAGAAAACCGAGTGAATTTGTTTAATCCCTGGGGTACCTGGCTGGCTCAGTCAGGAAAGCATGTGACTTTTGATCTTGGGGTTGTGAGTTCAACCCCCATGTTGGGTGTAGAGATTACTTTTAAAAAAATCTTAATTTTGTTTAATGCAACATTTCTATAATCTATGTAGTTTCCTAACACCTGATAATAACCCAGGAACCAACAAGAAACACAGACACATTCTAAGAAATAGAAATGAAATATATTAATTTCTGCATCAAGATATTACCCATGGCTGCCTCTGGGTGGTAGCATTGTGAATAATTTTCACACTGTTTTATTTGCTTAACTGAATTTTCTTTCTTCCTTTTTTTTTTTTTTTTTTTACACAAAAGCAAGTCTTACTTGGTTTAGAAAAATGTTTTTAATTACTCAAATAGTGTAAGAATGGTTTCACTGAGTGTAAAGTGACAGAGAGAGAGAAACTGTTACATTTACATGTATTTTTAAATGTTTTTGAGGACACCTGGGTGGCTTAGTCAGTTAAGCATCTGACTTTTGATTTTGGCTCAGGTCATGATCTCAGGGGGCATGAGATTGAGCCCCCTACTGGGTTCTGTGCTCAGCATGACGTTTGCTTCGGATTCTCTCTCTCCCTCTGTTTTTCCCCTACCTCCCTCAAATAAATAGATCTTTTAAAAAGTGTTTTTGGGGTGCCTGGCTGGCTCAGTCAGGGGAGCATGAGACTCTTGATCTTAGGGTTGTGAATTCAAGCCCCACATTGGGTGTAGAGGTTACTTAAAAATGAGGTATTTTAAAAAAGGGTTTTTTTTCTCATCATAAAAGTAATTCATATTTACTGTTGAAAACATAGATTTCACCACAAACTTGTGAATCACCTTTCCCCCCACCAAGACGTTGGAGGTTACACTCTTAGAGTCTCACTTCATGCCTTTCTAGTAGGAATGTTCTCCTTACCTTCAGCACTGGCCACTCTTGGGTCATATGCTGATGATGCTTCTTATTTGCATATTAGCCCTAAAGACAATCCAGCATGTTGATTTTCATGTGCCGAGGGCCCCCTTCTGGTGTCTGTGTCTTGGCGCTGACCCAAACGATGGAAAATGTACTACTGGTGGTGGGGTGGGGGTGCTACACGGGGTCCTGCCTGCCTTGAGGGGAAGGATCTGACAGCCTAGGAGAGAGATCCCCAGGAACTAACATAGGCACCAAGAATCAGGGTAAATTGGTAGGCCACCCTAGACCAGATTAATGGGGAGGCTGCTGCTTGGGACAAGTACATAGGGCTCACATCACCCTCAGCAGCACAGACAAGGAGCTCAACACTCAGGGTGTGGAGCTGTGGTTCCCAGTGTGCAGCCTGGCTTGGCTCCCATGAACTCAGGGCCTGGTGAGGCTGGGTCCACGTGGCTGAATGTCACCATCTGCATCTTGCATAGTCAGGAACGGGCACAGGTGGCAAACTGGTGCCCATGTGTGTGCAGGTGTGTTTTGTCTGGCTCACAGAGCATTTATTATTATTATTTTATTTTTTTTACTACGTTTCTGGTTTTTTACAAGATTTTATTTTTTTATTTATTTATTTGACAGGCAGGCAGAGAGAGAGAGAGGGAAGCAGGCTCCCTGCTGAGCAGAGAGCCCGATGCGGGACAGGATCCCAGGCCCCTGAGATCATGACCCGAGCTGAAGGCAGAGCCTTAACCCACTGAGCCACCCAGGCGCCCTATTATTACTACATTTCATCAACTCATACTTTTTCACATTTAGACATCTCTGAAATCAAGATGCATCTTAAAAATCACTGACAACTTACAATTAAAACTGGCAGTGGTTTTCCTTACATAGTAATGTGTATAATAATGTCATGTTTCACAAAGGATGACATCTTTGATTCTGTGGAGTCCAAGAGTTTCCAACCTTTTTTATAATCAAGAAGTGGATGTGAAAACCTGGATTTCTGGCTTCTCGTGGGGAATTGGATAGCCTATAACACTAGCGTGGCAGATGGGTGGGGGCTGCCCCTTTAGAAGGAATAAGCTTCCAGCTTGCTCCAAACACCCACTTGGCCCACTCAGGTCACCGGCAAAGTCTCTGAGTGAGATCCACCTTCCCCACAGTGCAACTTCTTCCCACCCAGAACGTAAGGGATATGTAATTACTGATTTTCCTTCCAAGTAGGTGCCCCTGGAGAGGTGGTGCCCTCTGGAGAATCTGGTGAGTAGCCTCTGGAGAATTGGGTGAGAGGGGGTGTCAGTGCTGATGATAGACAGGTCTGGGCACTTTCTTTCCCCTGGGAGAGCCAGCTACTGTTGGGGTTCATGGGTGTAAGATAGGAACTCCAAATCCACTTGGGGTCCTGGGGCTCTGACCTGGGCTCAACCAGGCAGGGGTCCAGTGCGGATTAGAAAAGGGTTTCAGGCAAGAGGCAAAGAGATTACAGCCAGAAACTGATAGATGGAAAGCTCCTTTGAGGGCTGCAGAAATTGACATGGCATTTTCAGAGGTCACCTATTTCCCCCCTGGGTTGGAGGCACTTAAGGTCCCAACCTAGCCTGCCACTGATGCTGAGTTTCTCATTTCCAGGACTCCGAAGACGAGGCTCTGACCCAGCAAGTGGTAAATAACACAAACTCTGAGAAGAGAGGAGGAAGGGCCTGGATTCCGGGGGTTTAGGACAGGGCCAGACAGCCTGAGAGGGTGGGTCAGTCACAGCAGGGATGCTGTCATGCCAGAGGGTCACCTTGATTCTGGAAAGGGACCTCTAAGTTCAGGAGAAGGGAAACAGAATGCAGACTCAGGCCTGTGCAGAGAAGAGAGGGGTGAGTGGGGGCCCACAGCTTTGCTCTGACTAGTCCTGCGCTGAGTGCCCTCCTACCCAGGAAGAACCCAGGAGAGTCAGTCTCAGTGAAGCAGGGAAGAGAAAACCCCACCTGCCCTCCCTCATCTAAGTTCAACACTCATCTCTCTCCTGTTCCTAAGGAGAAGTGGAGGCCTCCGAGTTAAGAAGACTGAATATAAAGAAAGATGGTAAGGAAATTCGTGCCCCGAAGCTCCTTCTGCCTTTGGTCCAGATTTCTATGGGTAGAAAGTCTGCCCGGTGGCCTAGAAAAACAACGATCATAGCCCACCTCTGTTGTGTCCCCTGTTTGCAGATTCCTCAGCTTGCAATCCCCTCAGGAAGGTGGTATAATGACTCCCATTGTGCAGATATGGAAACTAAGGCTTAAGGATGGAGTGTGGACTTTCAGCTAGCAAGTGGCACAACCTTGGGCTTGAACCCTGGTCCTGGGTTGTTTCTGCTATATGTGGAGTCAGAGGAATGATAAATGCCCCCTAACCCTCTGGCCACGAGGGGGAGCTGATAGGGAGAGCGAGGAAGCCATGAGATTAGATTAGCCTTGACTCTAGAGAAGGAGCCATTAAGAACTAGAAGGAACTCTTTCACTCTAAGCCTGGGGTCTTTGGGGATTTCAGAGAGGAGGGTGAGAAGGGGGCAGGAGACCAGGGTGTTCGATTAAACAAATGGCAGTTGTCCTAGAAAATCTGGGGTTGTTGCAAAGCCCCACCTTCAGGGAGTGGGAGACTCTGTGTGAGCCCCTGACTCTGTCTCTGTTCAGCTAAATGAACCAGCTAATCTTCCCTGGGCTATGAAATGTGCCTCATTGGACTAAAACCAAGACTCCTAAAGTGCAGGACAGGACATTATACCCTAAAGCAAGAAGGTGATTCCCCTTTCCGCTCTCCTCTCTAGAGCATGATCTCAGTTTGGAACCCCTGTGCCTTTAATGCCACCCTGACCCTTGCTCATTGCCCTTTGGACACAGACAGCAGAGCCTCGTCTAATCTCGGCCCCTCCGCTGAGTCGAGGGCCCTGGGTCATCTCCCCAGGGACTAGCCCAGCACCTGACTAAGTGCAGGAGGGCCTCATTCACAGAGCACACCTGAACAACTGCTCAAGGCACAGAACCCACTCTCAGCGCCTCTCCTTGGAGAACCCTCCAGGCCTACAATTCCACTTCTGGGCATGGGGTCCACAGAAATACGTGCACAGAGATTCATGTGTCGTGGTATTTGGTGCAGCATTAGTAACAGCAAAAAAGCAGGTGCTTCTAGGTTCATCAGTGGGGGACCAGACAAATAAATGAGGTTAAGTTTATACCATGGAACACTATGCAGCCTTCCAAAGGAACAGGGCAGATCTACATATGTTCTGAGATGGAAAGATGGCCCTGCTCTATCTATGAGAGGAATGATGGAGCTGCAGATGTACACACTGGTCCTGCTTTTTAAAAAAAATTCAAGTATAATTAACATACAGTGTTACATTAGTCTCAGGTGTACAATATAATGGTTAAGTAATTCTATATATTACTCTGCTCATCATGATAAGTATACTCTTAGTCCCCTTCACCTGTTTCACCCCTTCCCCCACCCACCTCTCCTCTGGTGACCATCAGTGTGTTAAGAATCTGGTTCTTTTGTCTCCCTTTTTTCTTTGTTTTGTCTCTTAAATTCCACGTATGAGTGAAGTCATATGATGTTTGTCTTTCTCTGATTGACTTGGTTCACATAGCATTATACTTCATCCATGTTGTTACAAATGGCAAGATCTCATTATTTTTATGGCTGGGTAATATTCCATAACATATACATACCATATTTTTCTTTCTTTTTTTTTTTAATATTTTATTTATTTATTTGACACAGAGAGAGAGATCACAAGTAGGCAGAGAGGCAGGCAGAAAGAGAGAAGGGGGAAGCAGGCTCCCCGCTGAGCAGAGAGCCCGACGCGGGGCTTGATCCCAGGACCCTGAGACCATGACCTGAGCCGAAGGCAGAGGCTTAACCTTCTGAGCCACCCAGGCACCCCATCCCATATTTTTCTTATCCATTCATCCTTTGATGGACACTTGAGTTGCTTCCATAATTTGGCTGTTATAAAGTAACAGTAGACGTAGGGGTACATATATCTTTTCGAATTAGTGTTTGTTTTTTTTTTATTATTTGAGTAAACACCCAGTAGTGGAATTACTGGATTGTATGGTAATTCTATTTTTAATTTTTTAAGGAACCCCCATAATTGGTTTTCCACAGTGGTTACACCAGTTTTCATTCCCGACAACTGTACATGAGGGTTCCTTTTTCTCTACACCCTGCACATAGTTGTTATTTCTTTTCTTTTTTATTTAAGCCATTCTGACAGGTGTGAGGTAATATCTCATTGTGGTTTTCATTTGCATTTCCCTAATGATGAGTGATGCTCATCATCTTTTTACGTGTCTCTTGGCCATCTGGATGTCTTCTTTAGAAAAATGTCTGTTCATGTCTTCTGTGCATTTTTAATTGGATTATTAGTATTATTATTAATATTGGTGTTAGGTTATAAGAGTTTTTTTTATATACTTTGGATATTATCCCTTATCAGATATATCATTTGCAAAAGTCTCCTCCCATTCACTAGGTTTCCTTTTTGTTTTGTTGATTGTTTCCTTTGCTGTGCAGCTTTTTATTTTGGTACAGTCCCATTTGTTTAATTTTGCTTTTGCTTCCCTTACATCAGGAGACATGTCTAGAAAGAACTTGCTATGGCTGATGTTGAAGAAATTACCGTCTATATTTTCTTCTAGAAGTTTTAAGGTTTCCTGTCTCTCATTTAGGTCTTCCTTCTATTTTGAATTTATTTTTGTGTTTGATGTAAGACATCATAAGACAAAACATAAGACATAAGACAAGACAGTTTCATTCTTTTGCATGTTCCTGTCCAGTTTTCCCAATACCTTTTGTTGAAGAGACTTTTTTTTTTTCCATTGGATAGTCTTGCCTCCTTTGTTGATGATTAATTGACCATAAAAGCATGGCTTTATTTCTGGACTATTTTGTTCTATCTATCTGGCTATCTATTTATTTATGATTTTATATATTTATTTGACAGAGAGAGACACAGCAAGAGAGGGAACAAAAGCAGAGGGAGTGGGAGAGGGAGAAGCAGGCTTCCCACCAAGCAGGGAGCCTGACATGGGATTCCATCCCAGGACCTTGGGATATGACTTGAGCTGAAGGCAGATGCTTAAGGACTGAGCCACCCAGGCGCCCCTACTTTGTTCTATTTATGTGTCTATTTTTATGCTAATGTCATACTGTTTTGATTACTACAGCTTTGTAGTATATCTTTAAATCTGGGATTGTGACACCTCCCTGCTTTTGTTTTTTGTTTTTTGTTTTTTTTTTAAGATTTTACTTATTTATTTGACAGAGAGAGATCACAAGTAGGCAGAGAGGCAGGCGGGGGGGGGGGGGGGGGCGCGCGGGGGGAAGCAGGCTCCCTGCTGAGCAGAGAGCCCAGGGGAGACAAGATCCCAGGATCCTGAGATCATGACCCAGGCACCGAGGCAGCCCCTGCTTTTGGTTTTTTTTGAATGTGCATATATATGCCTGGAAGCTATCTTTAAGGAGGGGGATTAGGGAGGGAAAATGGGGCATTGTGAAACGTTTAGGCTTGACACATTTGCATTTTTTACAATTGCATTTAATATTCATTTGACAAACAAAGTGTTGGGCAACCCTGCATGCCTGGCAGTACTTTAGTCTCTGAGCAAAATTCGTACCTACCATCCTACTGAGAGGGACAGAGAATAAATCTGTTTCACATTTTTTTCTTTGTTTTTTGAGAATAAGGGTGGAAATAAATATATAACAAGCTGAGTGGTGTCAGTGTCAGAAAAATAATAAGAGATAAAGACTAGAAAGGAGTGGGGCTGGGGTGATTTTTCAGCTGGGTTCTGAATAAAGTTACATTGGAGCAGAGACAGCACTGCTTTTAGTAACAAAAAGAAGAAAGAAGAGAGAGAGAAGGAAGCAAATAGTAATTCCCCACCTCTGCCTTTACAGATGAGTTTTTCCATTTTGTCCTGCTTTGCTTTGCCATTGGGACCTTGCTGGTGTGTTATCACTATTATGCAGGTGAGGACCGTGGGAACAGGTGGGGGGATAGGAGGGTCCAGACTTGCAGGCTGACACTTCTCTCCCTTGCTGCCCTTGCAGACTGGTTCATGTCCCTTGGGGTCGGCCTACTCACCTTCGCCTCCCTGGAGACTGTTGGCATCTATTTTGGGCTGGGTAAGCTCCCCCTCTCCACACACATACACACAGACTCTTTAGGGGTGGTGACTAGACGCCCACAGATGCCCATCGAGGGTCAGAAAACCACCACATAAACATTTTTTAAAGATTTCCTTATGCTCATGTTTTCTTCCTGACCGCTTTCAAGGTCACAGTGAGGTCATTGGCAAAACCCCATGGAAAAAATGGGCAGCTCCACAAAAATGCGACAAAAACAGTTTAAAGTGGCAAACAAACAGAATTAGCCAGAGATGGAAAATAGGGCAGTTCACGGAGCCGGGTATGGAATTCACTGAGTTTCCTGGTACTGTTATTGCTATTGGAGGTCATTGTTTTTAATAATAATAAGTCCAGTACTATTATCTAAGCTCAACCTGCTGCCTGAAATTCCACCGCTAATCCCTGTGTGTGTGTTTTAGGCTTTTGTCTGCAGGTGGGTGGGGGGTGAGCCTGAGTCCCTTGTTTGGGGCACAAAGCTCAAACTTCTTTTCTCTGTTTGTGAGCAGTTTACCGGATCCACAGTGTTCTGCACGGCTTCATCCCGCTCTTTCAGAAGCTTAGGCTGATGGGTAATGTTTCCATCCTTCTTATGTTCACCCTCTTCCTCCCTATCAGCGTCTTTGGTTGCAAACAAGGCTTAGGAAAGAGCACAGGGTCTGGAGTCAGGGGCCTGGGTTCAAGGCCTGCTCTTGCCGATTCACCAGCTCTGGGGCCCAGGATCATCTTTCAGCCTCCGTTTCCTCCACTGGACAATGGGTATAGTAATACCCACTGCACAACGGTGTTATGAAAAGCATGTGAGAAACGGAGGTGAAAGTCCTCAAGTGTAGAACACAGTAGAAAAGTGAAGGGAATCTGGGTGTTCCTCATTCTCTCATAGGCCTTTACACCTACCCAAACACCACTTTTGCCAGGGTTTTATTTGCCTCTAGGTATGCTGCAGTTCTGTTGCACGGGACTGATGAGGGAACTGAGGCCCAGAGAGGTGAAGCGATTTATCGAGGGTCACACAGCTAATGTGGTTGGGCTAGGCTAAAGGAGATCCTCTTTCTTTCTGACAGCAGCTCTGTGCCTACCATGATGTCTCAAAACTGAGAGGCCAGGGGGCTGTGCGGCTCTGTGCTGGGGATATCTGTCTCCTATAACCTATTTAATTTATGAAAGGGAAATTAATTGCAGTGGCTGCAGGTCACAGAGAGCCATGGCTTCTAGGGTGACAACATTATCCAAGTTGTGTGAAGTATTTGGGCAACTGGGGGGAATGGTGTAGATGACGCCTTGCTGCCTTCAGAATCCCATGCCATCTTGTGGGCTTTGCTTTCCAGGATTCAGGAAGACCGACTGAGGCCAGTGCTGGGCCAGCAGCCATGCTGGGCCCCAGTACGACCACCACTGCTTCTCCTGAGTGCACAAGGGCAGAGCCCCGTCCTGGGAGACACGCGGGCGGGCCAGTCTCAAGCAATAAAGAGAGCACTTTTCCTTCCATGTAGTCTGAACGTTGACACCAGCCTGGACCCAGGCATCATTTGGGCAGTACTGGCATGCAATCCAGCTGCCAGGTTGGAAGGCAGAGGAAAGGTACCAGGCCTATGCCCTTCGTGGTTCCTGGATCAGCAGGAGGATTCAAGGATGTTACTGCTCTCAGAAGACAGTAGGAGACCCCTGGGCCCTACAAGCTATAATCCGTGTGAGCCCCTGATTCCTCTCAATTCGCCAAGCCATCCAGGTGGCCTCTAAGCCTTACAGAGTCATCCAAGGAAAGAGAACCTACTGCCCTGAGGCAGGGAGCCCTCATGCCAGGCCCCAAGGGTAAGCCTAATACAGGGAGCTGCTGGGGACTGAAGCCACAGCATCAAGGCATCTTCTCTAGCCCCATTGCCTAGTGCCAGCCCTGCTCCTTTGGGTTCCAACAAGAGTCAAATAAACGTTTTCTTCCCTGGACTAAAAAAAGAGTCAGCTAAATGTTCCTTCAGGTTTCTTGAGTATGAGAACACATTTGGAGTCTCCTTTGACCCCATCTAGTCAAGGAAGGCAACTTGTCTATTGGATAAGGTATAAGGGAGAATAAATACAGAGCCACTCACTTTAGATCCAAGACCCAAATTGCACAAGATCAGAAAGAGGGTTTTGCAAATATTCCTATGAAAAGATCTGGGGCTGTTAGGTACTCTAAGCCCAACAAATACCAAAGGAGTGAAACAGAAGCACAGATACACAAAAATTCACTGCAAATGTGGGTTGCATAAATGGAGGTAGAAAGTCTAGATTGAAGGAGGTGATAGTAGATCTTTACACAGCTAGTCCACACCAACAGCATGTATTCAGTTGTAGATTCACATCTCAAGAGGAATAGTGACAAACTAGAGAACATACAGAAGGGACCAAAGTAGGAATATAAAGAATGACTGAAGAGGTAAGAACTCTTCAGTTTACAGAAGAGAAAAGTGGGGCCTTCCATGAGCTCACAGACTCTTGGAGGATACTTTCTCGGGCATTTATGATGGTTCAAGTACAGTCACATATGTTATCTGATTTAATTCTCACAGCAGCCTTGATGTGTCAATCAGCCTAATTTTGCAGAATGAGAAAGAGACTCAAAGAGCTTTAATAACTTGCTCAAGTTCCCACAGTAAGCAAGTGGCAGAGCCGCATTTGAACCCAAGCTTATGTTCTCCTTATGCCAAGCTGCCTTTTAGAGCTTGGCCAACCTAGGCCCCCATTCCAGGGAGAGCAGCCCCAAGGCAGCTGCAGTTTTCCCCTGTGATTCCCAGACTTTGGGATTTCTGAGTTAGAGAGTTTTGTTTTGTTTTTTTTTTAATGAGGGGGGTGGTGTCTGACTGGCTCAATTGATGGAGCATTCAACTCTTGATCTTGGGATTGTAAGTTCAAGTCCCATGTTGGGTGTAGAGATTACTTAAAAATAAAATATTTAAAAATAAATTAAATAGCCTGGGTAGTTCAGTTGGTTAAGCAGCCAGCTCTTATTTTGGCTCAGGTCATGATCTCAGGATCCTGAGATCAAGCCCTGCATCTGGCTCCATGATGAACGTAGAGCCTGCTGAAGATTCTCTCTCTCCCTCCACCCCTCCCAGCCCCCACTTGCAGGTGTTCATGTGCACTCTCAAGTGTTTAAATAAATAGTCAAGGGAGGGCTACCAACTCTTTCTCTTGCTGATTGAAGACAATAAAAACATCAGCATCATTTTATAAAAGAAAGACTAGTTTCACATCAAAAAAGCAGGGAAGGGGAACCTGGGTGGCTCAGTCAGCGAAGCATTCTGCCTTTGCTCAGGCATGATCCTGGGGTCCTGAGATCAAGCCTCATGTCACACTCCCTGCTCAGCGGGGAGTCTGCTTCTTCCTCTGTCCCACACCCTCTCGTGCTCTCTCTCACTGTTTCTCAAATGAATAAATAAAATCTTAAAAAAAAAAAAAAAGAGGCAGGGAAGTTATCTTTGGAAACAAAAGAGGGTTTTAAATGAATAAAGGAAGCTTTATGAAAACTTTACAGTGTGTCCTTTTTCCTCAAATCACTGTGGTCTGGTGAAAAAGTCATCTCTCAGAAATCAGAGAATTTCCAAGGACTTTTAAATTTTCTTTTTTCTACTCGCATTCTAAGACACCTCTTTCAGTGAAGCTTACGGCATTACTTCAGAAGAACAGTGACCTCTGAGTAGGGAATGTTCTCAGTAGGCACAATCGTGCTGTCTCAGCATTCAGCTCTGATCCCAGCCTGATGTGGATGCCTGTGGCACAGGTCTCCACCTTTACTCCTCTTCCTCAAAATTGTTTTGTTGTCCTGGGTCCCCTGCATTTCCACATGAATTTTAGAAGCAGCTTATCAACTTCAGAAAGAAACCAGTGGGAATTGTGATAGGATTGCACTACATCTGTAGATAAATTTGAAGGGTATGGTGCTTCTATTTTTTTTTTTTTTAGTGATTTATTACCTTTTTAACATTTACATTAGAAAAAAAATTTTTTGCCCCAAATCCCAGCACCCAGAATCAGCCACAGTTAATGTTTGGGTGTGTTTCCTGTGAGTCTTTTTAGTGCACGAGTTACTTACTTTTATTTTGGGCCCTTTTCTCTTGCACATAGGATAAGGATTTTTCCATTACATAATAAGGATATTTCCATAAGCATCATCTCTACCCACTGTGCATTTCATGCTTTGCATAATAATCCTTCCAGACTAGGTAATCATATCAATGATTAACATCTGTTCAGCCCTTCTTATGTGCTGACTGTGGAGCTAGGCACTTGGTGAACACCCTATCATTCTTCTTCACTGAAATTCTGTGAGGTAGCTTCTGTCATGATTTCCATTTTAGAGATGAGAAAACGAAGACACAAATCTAGGTCAGATATTTACCAAACAGGTATAAGATGTAGATTTTTATGATAGAAAAAGGAACCTACTGACTCGGGGACAGTGTAGTTAGCCTCATTTTGTGAGAATGCTGTGTCCTTGTGGCTGGCTCTACTACAGCCTGGCTGGGATTTTGGCCAAGTCCTTCTCTGTCCCGGACTCAGTGTCCCCATCTGTACAGTGGGCATCACAGCAGCACCCACTTCACAATGTTGTGGCAAGGACCACATGGGATTAGTGCATAAAGTCTTTATTTTTAAAGAATCATCCATACAGGTTGTTATTAGATGCCTAGTTTTATGTCTCATATATTATAATAATTGGTTTTATTATTAGAGAATTTTCTTTCAGGTTTGTATTCTCTTATTTGAAAACAATCCTTTTTGCGTGTGTTTTTGGTGTCTGCTTTTATTACTTGAGTATAGTTGATGTATAAATTCTTATACATGGTCTCTGGCACACAGTAAGGTGTTCAATAAGGAGCATCTCCTTGGAAGGTACTTAATCAGATCAGGGGCACATATCTGATCTCAGGCAGGCCAACTGAGCCAGAGGTAGAAAAACAGGAAGTCAGGAAGAGGGGACCAGGCAAGATGATACCTGATCTGGGGGGTCAGTCGCTGTCCAGCATCGCCAGGCAGGAACAGCAGCTGAGTGCAACAGGCCAGAGCCAGCGAGGAAAATGGAACCACACCAGGTGTTTCAACAGAGAGATCTAACATAGGGGATATGTTAAACACACATAAAAGGAACGAGAAGGCAAAAGGGGTCACTGAGGTGTCACAGAGGCTACCTAGGACTGGGGAACAAAGGAAAGAAGTTTGAGTTCTTACAACAAAGAAGCTCAGGACGGGGCCCCACAGAGCTGCATCCCAGCCCTGTGAGGAGGGGGCACTGCTTGGTGGGACTGGTGTCTCTCCAGGGAACCCAGTGAGGCTGGTTCAGGACCAGTGATATCAGAACTCCAATCTCTCAACAGAAGCCGAATTTTTAAAAATTTTTATTTTATTTGATTTTCTTTCAGTGTTCCAAAATTTATGCACCAAACCCAGTGCTCCGTGCAATATGTGCCCTCCATAATACCCAGCACCAGGCTCACCAACACCCCACCTTCCTCCCCTCCAAAACCCTCAGTTTGTTTCTCAGAGTCCACAATCTCTCATGGTTTGTCTCCCCCTCCAATTTCCCCCAACTCCCTTCTCCTCTCCATATTCCCATGTCCTCCGTGTTATTCCTTATGCTCCACAAGTAAGTGAAACCATATGATAATTGACTCTCTCTGCTTGATTTATTTTACTCAGCATAATCTCTTCCAGTCCCGTCCATGTTGATACAAAAGTTGGGTATTCATCCTTTCTGATGGAGACATAATACTCCATAGTATATATGGACCACATCTTTAACCTTTTGTCCTTTGAAGGGCATCTTGGTTCTTTCCACCATTTGGCGTCCATGGACATTGCTGCTATAAACATTGGGATACAGATGGCCCTTCTTTTCACTACATCTGTATCTTTGGGGTAAATACCCAGTAATGCAAATGCAGGGTCATAGGCAAGCTCTATTTTTCATTTCTTAAGGAATCTCCACGCTGTTCTCCAAAGTGGCTGCACCAACTTGCATTCCCACCAAGAGTGTAAGAGGGTTCCCCTTTCTCCACATCCTCTCCAACACTTGTTTACTGTCTTGTTAGTTATGGCCATTCTAACTGCTATAAGGTGGTACCTCAATGTGGTTTTGATTTGAATCTCCCTGATGGCTAGTGATGATGAGCATTTTTTCATGTGTCTGATAGCCATTTGTATGTCTTCATTGGAGAAGTGTCTGTTCATGTCTTCTCCCCATTTTCTGAAGTGATTATCTGTTTTGTGTGTGTTGAGTTTGAGGAGTTCTTTATAGATTTTGGATGTCAGCCCTTTGTCTGTAGTGTCATTTGTGAATATCTTCTCCCATTCCGTGGTTTGCCTCTTTGTTTTGTTGGCTATTTCCTTTGCTGAGCAGAAGCTTTTGATCTTGATGAAGACACTTCATTCCAAAACCTATGGGATACAGCAAAGGTGGTCCTAAGGGGGAAATACATAGCCATCCAAGCCTCCCTCAAAAAAATTGAAAAATCCAGAATACATCAGCTCTCTTTACACCTTAAAGAACTGGAGAATCAACAACAAATTAAGCCAACACCACACACAAGAAGGGAAATAATCAAGATTAGAGCAGAGATCACTGAGATAGAAACTAGAGATACAGTAGAACACATCGATGAAACCAGAAGCTGGTTTTTTGAAAGAATCAATAAGATTGATAACCATTGGCCACACTAATCCAAAAGAAAAGAGAGAGGACCCAAATTAATAAAATTATGAATGAAAGGTGAGAGATCGCGACTAACACCAAGGAAATAGAAATAATCATCAGAAATTATAATCAACAGTTGTATGCCAATAATTAAGCAACCTAGACAAAAATGGATGCATTCCTGGAAACCTATAAACTTCCAAAACTGAATTAGGAAGCAACTGACAATCTGAATAGACCAATATCTAGTAACGAGATTGAAGCAGTGATCAAAAACCTCCCAAAAAACAAGAGCCCAGGACCTGATGGATTCCCTGGAGAATTCTATTAAACATTCAAGGAAAAAATAATACCTATTCTCCTGAAGCTCTTTCAAAAAATAGAAACAGAATGAAAACTTCCAGGCTCTTTTTACGAAGCCAGCATTACCCTGATCCACAAACCAGGCAAAGACCCCACCAAAAAGGAGAATTTCAGACCAGTACCCCTGATGAATATGGATGCCAAGATTCTCTACAAGATCCTAGCTAATAGGATCCAACAGTACATTAAAAAGATTATCCACCATGACCAGGTGGGATTTATTAATGAGATACAAGGTTGGTTCAACATTCGCAAATCAATCAATGTGACGAACAAATCAACAAGAGAAAAGAACCACATGGTCCTCTCAATTGATGCAGAAAAAGCATTTGACAAGATACAGCATCCGTTCCTGATTAAAACGATTCAAAGTATAGGGATAGAAGGAACATTCCTCAACTTCACAAAATCTATGAATGAAAAACCCACATCGAATATCATCCTCAATAGGGAAAAGTGGACAGCCTTCCCATTGCAATCAGGAACATGACAAGGATGCCCTCTCACCACTGTTGTTCAACATAGTACCAGAAGTCCTAGAAACAGCAATCAGACAACAAAAAGAAATAAAAGGTATCCACATCGGCAAAGAAGAAGTCAAACTCTCTCTCTTCACAAATGACATGATACTTTATATGGAAAACCCCAAAGACTCCACCCCCAAACTACTAGAACTCATACAGCAGTTCAATAATGTGGCAGGATACAAAAATCAGTTGCTTTCTTATACACTAACAAATTTTTTCTAATGCTGGCAACTAATTTTTTTTTATTTCAAATTCTGTTGTGAGAAATGGTTCCTCAAAAAATTAAAAGTATTATTACCACATGATCCAGCAAATCCACATTGAGGCATATGCCCCGAAGAATTGAAAGCAGGGATTCAAAGAGATATTTGCACACCCCCATTCATAGCAGCCTTATTCACAATTCTAAAAGGTAGGAACAACCCAAGGGGCCAGCAGTGGATGAATGGATCAACTAAATGTGGTCTATCCATAAATTGAATATTATTCAGTCTTAAAAAGGGAGGAAATTCTGGCACATGCTACCACATGGATGAACCCTGAGGACAGTATGCTCAGTGAAATCAACCAGTTATAAAAGGACAGTATTGTATAGTTCCTCTTAGATGAGGTCTCTAGAGTTGTCAGATTTATAGAGACAGGAAATAGAAAGGCCAATGCCAGGGGCTGGCGGGCGTAGGGGAATGGAAAGTTCCTGTTTGATGGGTACAGTTTCAGTTGGAAGATGAGAAAGTTCTGGGGATGGATGGTGGGGCTGGCTGCATGACATCTAACGGTTCAATGTCACTGCACTGTACACTTAAAAATGGTTAAGATGGTAAATTTTATGTTATGTGTATCTTACCACAATTTTTTTTTTTTAAATTCAAAATATCTGTGACCAAACAAAACTGGATCCAGCCTGCAGGCCATCTGTGTTGGGGGTTTCTCCACGGTGTATAACTGCAGGTGCACACAGAATGGGAGAGAACGCCAGAGCAAGAACAAGGACACGATCATTTCTGCTCCACTTCCCAACTTTGGGAAGCCTGACCATGCTGTGGGGACGTGAATTCAGTCCCTGGTCTACCTCTGGTAACCTTGGCCTCTCTGAGCTCCAACTGTCGAAGGAGGGGCTCAGGTGGGTCAGGTTGTAGGAGCACCCCATGCCCTGAAAGAAAGCCCCTCCACCCGCTGGAGCTCAGTAGAGGGTTCATCTGCCCTAGTGTGCTGCCCCCCAGGGGCCCCAGACCCCAGCACAGCCTTTGGACCTTCTCATGGTTCCTCTGCCAAGCTAGAGCTCAAGGCTAGTGCCACCCCAGAGTCTGGTTACACCTCAGGCGTCAAGCAGATTCCCAGTCCAGTATGTGGTCTAAAAATAAACCATTACATCCTAAGTCCAGGAAGGCAGGACTGCAAGTGGAGGAGGGAGAGAGAAAGCCCTTGGATCGGGGTGGGCTCCAAGCTCTGGTTGTCCTGGATTCTGGGCAATGGGTTTCTGTTGTAACCACTGGAGAGAAGATGGGGGTGTGAGGCTGTTTTGAGGCCATATAAGCCAGCTTGCTCTGGGAAGGTAGGAGCAAAGCCCGAGAGGAGAGTTGTAGTTGTTTGGCCCCTTCTGTCACAGCCACAGGAATCCACTGTCTACTCCAGAGGATGCGGGCCTGAACCAGGGACAGAGCCAGGAATGCTGCTAACTGGGAAGCTGGAGAAAGCACTTGACATTGAGCTAGGCTTTGATGGGAGAGATGTAAGGAAGGAATTTCCAGGCAGAGGGCACAATGTGGGCAAAGGCATAAGGGAATAGAAGAGAATATACATCTAGGAAGCAATGGGTAGTCTGTCCGGTGTGGTTGAGGGATATAGACTGTGCTTAAGAGTGAGGATTAGTGGGCAATGGAGCACAAAAGGTAAATTGTCCCTTTTCCCCCAACAGGACTTTGAGAACCAGGATAAGGATTTAGGGATTTTAAAGAGTTACCCTGAGGACACTGGGGAGCCATGGAAGGTGTTTGAGCTGAGGAATGGCACAATGAGACTGCATTTTAGAAAGATCACTCTGGCACCTCTGTGGGGGTTGTGGGGTTCAAGAAAATGAGCCTCACAGACCTTGAACTCCAGAGACTGTAACTGGCCAAGGGTTGCTATGCTCTTTGTTTGCATCAAGGCCAGGCTTCCCACGGGATGCGCCCAGCCAATGACTTAACATGAGGGGTTTACTAAGGCAGGTCCCTTCCTGGGAGACACGGGACTGCCTGACATCTACCAGACCTTCTTTAGACAATCTGTCAGGCTAGATCTTTCCACCCAACCTTCCTTTCCTCTCTTCTTCACCTGGGGCTAGATGTATATCACACCTTGACAGCTCTCCCAGCCTTCCACTCCTTCCTCATTACCTCTCACACAGGTGTTTCACCTAATAAAAATCCTTCTATAGTTTATCCCATCCTGGCATTAGCTTCTCAGAGGGCCCAGACTAACAGGGTGAGACTAGAGGCAAGGGCTGTTGGTGGCCCCAGGAACAGAGGGGAGGGGTGAATTTGAAGACATTTTAAAGGGCTAAGCCATGGGATGTCTTCAACTGTACGCCCATGCTCAGCCCCCCTTGGCTTTCCTTAGGGTTGTAGTTCTTTACACCCAGCATGAGGATTATCTGTGTCCGTATTTTTCTCTCCCACTAGATTCTGAGTTTGTCCAATAAATAAATGAATGAGTGAATGAGTGTGTGAATGAATGAATGAATGGATGGATAGATGAAGTAAATGAAAAAGGAGAATCTCGGATGATCCTGGAGCTCTGGTTTGGGCCCTTTAGTGGATGGTTGTAGTTGTTATTTGCTATTTGTCTCCCTCGTGTTTTTTGCCACTCCAATTTTCCTTCAAAGAATAAGCCTACACCCTTTTGTGTATCAAAGAACACTATCAAGAGAGCGGAAAAACAGCCCAGGGAATTGGGGGGGGGGGGAGTATTTGCAAATCACATATCCAATAAGGGGATAAATACCCAGAATATATAAAGAACTCCTACAACTCAACAACCACAATCACCAAATTCAAAACTGGGAGGGAAAAAAGGCAAAGGCATTAAACAGACATTTCTCCAAAGAAGATATATACAAAAGGTCAATAAACACAGGAATACGTGCTCATTATCTTTAGTCATTAGGGAGATGAAAATCAAAACCACAATGAGATATCACTTCGCACCCATTAGAATGGCTATTGCATTTATTTATTTATATATTTATTTTTAAAGATTTTATTTATTTATTTGACAGACAGAGATCACAAGTAGGCAGAGAGGCAGGCAGAGAGAGAGGGGGAAGCAGGCTCCCTGCTGAGCAGAGGGCCTGGCGGAGCTCGATCCCAGGAACCCTGAGATCATGACCTGAGGCAGAGGCTTTAACCCACTGAGCCACCCAGGCTCCCCTGGCTATTGTATTTAAAACAAAAACAAAAAACCAAGAATATAGCAAGTGTTGGCAAGGATGTGGAGCTGGACGCCTGCCAGACCTTCCTTGTACATTGCTGATCAGAATGTAAAATGACGCAGCCACTATCAAAAACAATTCAACAGGGGCGCCTGGGTGGCTCAGTGGATTAAGCCACTGCCTTCGGCTCAGGTCATGATCTCAGGGTCCTCGGATCGAGCCCCGCATCGGGCTCTCTGCTCCGCAGGGAGCCTGCTTCCTCTCTCTCTCTGCCTGCCTCTCTGCCTACTTGTGATCTCTCTCTCTGTCAAATAAATAAATAAAATCTTTAAAAAAAACCAATTCACCAGTTTCTAAAAAAGTTAAACATAGAAGCCAGCAATTCATCGCTCAGTCAGTTAAGTGTCTGCCTTCAGCTCAGGCTGTGATCCCAGCGTTGCCCAGGAGTCCATATACGGCTCCCTGCTCAGTGGTGAGTCTACTTCTGCCTCTGTCCCCCCACCATCTCCCCTGCTTGTGCTCTCTTTCTCTCTCTCACCTTCTCTCAAATGAATTAATAAAATCTTAAAAAAAAAAAAAAGCTGGCACTTCTACTCCTAGATGTACATTCAAAAAAATTAAAAACAGGGACTCAAACAGGCGCTTGCACTCCCACATTCATAGCAGCATTATTCACGGTAGCTAAAATGTGGAACCAACCCGTGTCCTTCCATTGATGAATGAATGCATAGAGACAAAATGCACTCTACCTGTACAATGGAATGTTATTCAGCCATAAAAAGGAAGGATATGCTGGGCCTCCTGGGTGGCTCTGTTGGTTGACTGTCTGACTCCTGGTTTCGGCTCAGGTCATGATCTTGGGGTTGTGGGATCCAGCCCCACACTGGGCTCTGCCCTCAGTGCAGATCTGCTTGCCCCTCTCCCGCTAATCCTCCCCCCACTCAAGGTCTCTCTATCTCTAAAATAAATACATAAAATCTTTTTTTTTTTTTCCCTTTTTTATTAATTTTTTCAGCGTAACAGTATTCATTCTTTTTGCACAACACCCAGTGCTCCATGCAAAACATGCCCTCCCCATCACCCACCACCTGTTCCCCCAACCTCCCACCCCTGACCCTTCAAAACCCTCAGGTTGTTTTTCAGAGTCCATAGTCTCTTATGGTTCGCCTCCCCTCCCCAATGTCCATAGCCCGCTCCCCCTCTCCCAATCCCACCTCCCCCCAGCAACCCCCAGTTTGTTTTGTGAGATTAAGAGTCATTTATGGTTTGTCTCCCTCCCAATCCCATCTTGTTTCATTTATTCTTCTCCTATCCCCCTACCCCCCCATGTTGCTTCTCCATGTCCTCATATCAGGGAGATCATATGATAGTTGTCTTTCTCCGATTGACTTATTTCACTAAGCATGATACGCTCTAGTTCCATCCACGTCGTCGCAAATGGCAAGATTTCATTTCTTTTGATGGCTGCATAGTATTCCATTGTGTATATATACCACATCTTCTTGATCCATTCATCTGTTGATGGACATCTAGGTTCTTTCCATAGTCTGGCTATTGTAGACATTGCTGCTATAAACATTCGGGTACACGTGCCCCTTCGGATCACTATGTTTGTATCTTTAGGGTAAATACCCAGTAGTGCAATTGCTGGGTCATAGGGTAGTTCTATTTTCAACATTTTGAGGAACCTCCATGCTGTTTTCCAGAGTGGTTGGACCAGCTTGCATTCCCACCAACAGTGGAGGAGGGTTCCCCTTTCTCCACATCCTCTCCAGCATCTGTCATTTCCTGACTTGTTAATTTTAGCCATTCTGACTGGTGTGAGGTGATATCTCATTGTGGTTTTGATCTGTATTTCCCTGATGCCGAGTGACGTGGAGCACTTTTTCATGTGTCTGTTGGCCATCTGGATGTCTTCTTTGCAGAAATGTCTGTTCATGTCCTCTGCCCATTTCTTGATTGGATGGGAGAAGATATTTGCAAACGACATATCAGATAAAGGGCTAGTATCCAAAATCTATAAGGAACTTAGCAAACTCAACACCCAAAGAACAAACAATCCAATAAATACATAAAATCTTAAAAAAAAAAGAGGGGGGAAGGAAATTCTGACAAATGAGTATTGTATGGTTCCACTGATATGAGATACCAGAAGGAAGAGATGATGGTGACTCAGCCACTGAGACCAGGAAGACTGGGATGGAATGGGGGAGTGGGGTTTGCAGTGGGGTCGGGGGAGCATGGTTGGGAAGATCAGGGTTGTTGCTGTAGCAAGAACCTCATGTGTTCCCAGATGGAGAGGTAGGGAAAGGGTGGTTCAAGAAGAGGAAATAATGTGTGCAGACTTGGAGGCTCTCTGATGCCTATGGGGTCACACTGGGCACTTCTGAAGAGGTCAGAGTTTGGGGCCATGGGGGAGTGGCAGGAAATACAGTGGGCCAGGGGGTTGGGGCCAGATGTCAAAGGGCCTTAACTGGGGAGGAGCTGGGGCTTTTCCTAATGGCTATAAGGGAGCCACAGAAGCAAATTGCAGGAGAAGGGCACAAAGCACTCAGCTCTGAGTTTGGGGGAGCTCCCTCTGGCTATAGGCAGGGAGAAGCTGGATGAAGCCTGGATGAAGGGCTGACATAGACAAAAGGAGGTTATTGGTCCAGAGGATGTGGAGGGCTCTGAAACGTGGCAGGATGCAGGGAGGGTAGGGTGAGAGGGGGAAGGATTGGACAGCAGCAGGCTGGTGCTGTCAGCAGTCCAGCTGCTGAGCAAAGGATTCTGGGAGGATGCCCTACCCATTGGGAAAGACCCAAGGCTACCGAGCACAGGCCCTGGCCCATCTCAGCCTAGGGAGCTGAGCCAGTGTTCAGAGTGGACCAGCCAGGGCTACTGCAGAGGTGTCCCAGCTGTGGCAGTTCTCCACAGGTCTGGCCTGAGGCAGGGGAGAACCGGGCCTCTTGAAGAAGCCAAGGCCCTGCCAGAATGTCCTGTGTGCCTTCAGTCAAGACATTGCCCCTCTCTGGACCTCAGTTTTCCCACCTGGAAAATAGGCTTCCAGGAGAGTACAAAGTCTCCAGGGGAGAGATTAAGAGTGGGGCTCAAAGAGGCTTCTAGTAAAGTGGAAAGAAACTGGTTTCTAATTCTGACTGGCTGTGTGACTTTGGGTAAGACACTTTATCTTCTCCAGCCTTGACTTCCTTATCTGTGATATGGGATCATAATATTACTACCTCATAGAGCAGTTGTAGGAACAAAGGGGGAGCACTTCACACAGTGCCTGGTACCTTAGGGGCTCAACAAAGGTTAACGATACACCTTGCTCCCCTCCCCCATCCCTTCTCTTTTTTTTTTTTAAGGGAAAAAGGGTAATATTTTATTGAACATGAATGACAGCATTTTTAAAATTAACATATAATGTATTATTTGCTTCAGGGGTACAGGTCTATGAATCGTCAGTCTTACACAATTCACAGCCCTCTCCGTATGCGCTACGGAGCAAACCCTCCCCAATGTCCATCAACCAGTCACCCTATCCCTCCTCCTGCCAGCAACCCTCAGTTTGTTTCCCGAGATTAAGAGTCTCTTGTGGTTTGTCTCCCGCCCAATCCCATCTTGTTTCATTTTTCCCCTCCTTTCCCCCAACAACGCCCCACCCTCCCTCTCTAATTCCTCATATCGGAAAGATCATATGATAATTGTCTTTCTCTGATTGACTTATTTCACTTAGCTTAATACCCTCTAGTTCATCCACATCATTGCAAACGGCAAGATTTTGGGGTTTTATGGCTGCATAGTACTCGTGTGTGTGTGTGTGTGTGTGTGTGTGTGTGTGTGTGTGTGTGTACCACATGATATATATATAAATACCTCATCTTCTTTATCCATTCATCTGTTGATGGACATCTAGGTTCTTTCCATAGCTGGGCTATGGTGGACATTGCTGCTATAAACATTGGGGTGCACGTACCCCTTCAGATCACTGCATTTGTATCTTTAGGGTAAATACCCAGTAGTGCGATTGCTGGGTCATAGAGTAGCTCTATTTTCCAGCTTTTTGAGGAAACTCCATACTGTTTTCTAGACTGGCTGCACCAACTTGCATTCCCCCCAACAGTGGTTTCCCCTTTCTCTGCATCCTTGCCAACATCTGTCGTTTCCTGACTTGTTAATTTTAGCCATTCTGACTGGTGTGAGGTGGTATCTCACTATGGTTTTAATTTTTATTTCCCTGATGGCAAGTGATGTTGGGCACTTTTTCATGTGTCTGTTGGCCATTTGTATGTCTTCTTTGGAGAAATGTCTGTTCATGTCTTCTACCCATTTCTTGATTGAATCATTCGTTCTTTGAGTGTTGAGTTTGATAAGTTCTTTATAGATTTTTGGACACTAGCCCTTTATCTGATATGTCATTTGCAAATATCTTCTCCCATTCTGTCAGTTTCTTTTGGTTTTGTTGACTCTTTCCTTTGCTGTGCAAAAGCCTTTGATAATGATTAAATCCCATTAGTTTATTTTTGTCCTTGCTTCCTTTCCCTTTGGTGATGTTTCTAGGAAGAAGTTGCTACAGCTGAGGTGGAAGAGGTTTCTGCCTGTGTTCCCTAGGATTTTGATGCATTCTGTCTCACACTGAGATCTTTCATCCATTTTGAGTCTATTTTTGTGTGTGGTGTAAGGAAATGGTCCAGTTTCATTTTTCTATATGTGGCTGTTGAATTTCCCAACACCATTTGTTGAAGAGACTGCCTTTTTTCCATTGGACATCCTTTCCTGTTTTGTCAAAGATTAGTTGACCACAGAGTTGAGGGTCCATTTCTGGGCTCTCTATTCTCTTCCATTGATCTGTGTGTCTGTTTTTGTGCCAGTACCATACTGTCGTGATGATGACAGCTTTGAAATAGAGCTTAAGTCTGGAATTGTGATGCCACCAACTTTAATTTTCTTTTTCAACATTCCTCTGGCTTTTTGAGGTCTTTTCTGGTTCCATATACATTTTATGACTATTTTTTCCACTTCTTTGAAAAAAATGGATGGTATTTTGATTGGGATTGCATTAAATGTGTAGATAGCTTTTTTTTTTTTAAAGATTTTATTTATTTATTTGACAGAGAGAGATCACAAGTAGGCAGAGAGGCAGACAGAGAGAGTGAGAGGGAAGCAGGCTCCCTGCCGAGCAGAGAGCCCGATGTGGGACTCAATTCCAGGACTCCGAGATCATGACCTGAGCTGAAGGCAGCAGCTTAAACCACTGAGCCACCCAGGCGCCCCAGCATAGACATTTTCACAATATTTGTTCTTCCAATCCAGGAGCATGGAACATTTTTCCATTTCGTTATGTCTTCCTCAATTTATTTCATGAGTACTTTACAGTTTTCTGAGTACAGATTCTTTGCCTCTTTGGTTAGGTTTATTCCTAAGTATCTTAGGGTTTTGGATGCAATTGTAAATGGGATTGACTCCTTAAATTTCTCTTTCTTCTGTCTTGCTGTTGATGTATAGAAATGTAACTGATTTCTGTGCATTGATTTTATATCCTGATACTTTACTGAATTCCTGTAATGAGTTCAGTAAAGTATAGTCTTTTGGGTTTTCCACATAAATTATCATATCATCTGCAAAGAGTGAGAGTTTGACTTCTTTGCCAATTCAGATGCCTTTTATTCCTTTTTGTTGTCTGCCATCCTGCTTCCCCCCCCCCCCCCCAGCCATCCCTTCTCCATTAATGTGGCCTTTATAGGAGAGAACAAGGGCCTGAGAGGTGGACCTCTGCATACCAAGATTGCAGTGAGAGGGAAGCCTCTAGGGTCTCAGAAGGAAAGAGCCTGGAGGCCCTGGGTAAAGTAGTAGAGAGGGAAGCTGCCTTGCCCTATCTACCAGGCCAGTGGGCCATTCTCAGCATTAGGAAGTCAGACAGAGGGACAGAAAGTATGCCCTGGTCCCAGGAGGTGAATTTAAGGAATTTTTAAAGTTTCAGAAAGCAAAATAAATGTTGGTTTGAAATAGCCTAGAGTAGTTGTGTGCAGTTGTAACTTGATTGTTCCCCCTGCTACAGAGCAAGAGCTCTCCAAGCAGGGTCCCAGAACCACCCCCAGTCAGTACACCACCATCATCATCACCTCAGAACTTGTTAGAAATAAAACGTCTTGGGGCCCCTGGGTGGCTCAGTGAGTTAAGCGGCCACTTCTTGGTTTTAGCTCAGGTCATAATCTCAGGGTCATGGGATTGAGCCCCATGCTGGGCTCCACACTCAGCAAGGACTCTGCTTACGGATTCTCTCTCTCTCTCTGACCCCCGTCCCCGCTTGCATGTGCTCTCTCCCTCTCTCTAAAATGAATAAATAAATCTTAAAAAAAAAAAAAAAAAAAGGAAAGAAATGAAAAGTCTTGGGTCCTGCCCTGGATCTGTTGAATCAAAAACTCTGTTGGGGTGGGGAGGGGCGCCTGGGTGGCTCAGTGGGTTAAAGCCTCTGCTTTCGGCTCAGGTCCTGATCTCAGGGTCCTGGGATCGAGCCCCGCATCGGGCTCTCTGCTCAGCAGGGAGCCTGCTTCCCTTCCTCTCTCTCTGTCTACCTCTCTGCCTACTTGCGATCTCTCTCTCTGTGTCAAAAAAAATAAATAATCTTTAAAAAAATAAAACCCAACTCTGTGGGGTAACGACTGCAATTGGCGTATGTGATTTTGTTTGTTTGTTTATTTATTTATTACTTATTTGAGGTGGGGGCACAGCAGAGGGAAAGGGAGAAAGTCCTAAGAGTCTTAAGCACACTCCATGCTGAGAGTAGAGCTGGACACAGGCTCAATCCCATGACTCTGATATCAGGATCTGGACAAAACCAAGAGTCAGAAGCTTAATTGACGGTGCCACCCAGGCCCTCTGCATATGTGATTTTTAAACAGTGTTACTATCTATAAAGAATTTATCAAGCTCAACACCCAAAGAACAAATAATCCAATCAAGAAATGGGCAGAAGACATGAACTGAAAAGAAGACATCCAAATGGCCACAGACACATGAAAAAGTGCTCCACATCACTCGGCATCAGGGAAATACAAATCAAAACCACAGTGAGATATCACCTCATACCAGCCAGAATGGCTAAAATTAACAACCCAGGAAACAACAGATGAGGATGCAGAAAAAGGGAAACTCTTACATTGTTGGTGGGAATGCAAGCTGATGCAGCCACTCTGGAAAACAGCATGGAGTTTCCTCGAAAAGTTGAAAATCAAGCCACCCTACGACCCAGCAATTGCACTACTGGGTATTTATCCCAAAGATACACATGTAGCAATTTGAAGGGACATCTGAACCTCATGTTTATAGCAGCAATGTCCACAATAGCCAAACTATGGAAAGAGCCCAGATGTCCATTGACAGATGAATGGATAAAGAAGATGTGGTGTGTATATACAATAGAATATTAGTCAACCACCAAAAAAATGAAATTTTGCCATTTGCAACAATGAGGATGGAACAAAAGGGTGTTATGAAAAGCAGAATATGTCAATCTGAGAAAGCCAAATATCATATGATCTCACTGACATGTGGAATTTAAGAAACAAAACAGAGGATCATAGGGGAAGAGAGGAAAAAATAAAACAAGGGAGACTCCTAATCCCAGGAGACAAACTGAAGGTTGCTGGAGGGGAGGGGGTGGGAGATGGGCTACCTGGGTGATGGATATTAAGGAGGGCTCGTGATGCAATGAGCGCTGCGTATTATATAAGACGATGACTCACTGACCTCTACCTCTGAAATCAATAATACGTTATATTAATTAATTGATAAAAAAAACCCTGAAATCTGTAGAAACAAACAAAATAAACCGTGTTACTGAGATATAATTCACCTGTCATACAGCTCATCCATTTAAAGGTGTAATGGAACAGTTGGGTGTTATCACAGAGTGGTGTACAATTATCACAATGTGGTACAGACCCTTCTCATCACTCCCCACCAAAAAAACCGTGTTAGCAGCCACTCCCCATTTCCCTTTTCCTCAACCTGAGGCAGCCATGTTCTACGTTCCAACTCTATGAATTTGCCTATTCTGGACATTTCATATGGACAGAATTATACAACGTGTGGCCTTTCATATCTAGTTTGGTTTTTTTTTTCACACAGCGAAATGTTTTCGAGGTTCATCCATGCTGTAGCTGTGTGTCAGCATAGCCTTCCTTTTTATGGCAGAATAATAGTCTGTTGCGCGGATACACCACATTTGTTTATCCATTCCTCTGTTGATGGGGTCGGGCACGTGGGCTCTTTCCGCTTTCCGCGGTAATGAGTAACGCTGCTATGAACATTGGGGTACAAGTTTTCATGCGGACACAAACCCCCCCAGGTGATTTTGAAGCATGCTCACCTCGGAGAAGTTCTGCTGTGGACTGTACTATTGGGCGAACATATCACAATTTATCCCTCTGTTACTAATAAGCACGTTGGTTGTTTCCAGTGTTTGGCGTTATGACCATGATGATATGAACATTAGACACATCCTTCCTAGTGCAAGGTTTCTAAATGGTTGTGGAATTGCTGGGGCAGAGGGTGTGCGTATCTTGAGCTGTCCTAGTTTATGTATTTAGGATTTTATTTATTTGTCAGAGAGAGAGAGAACACAAGTAGGGGGAGCAGCAGGCAGAGGGAGAAGCAGGCTCCCCGCTGAGCAGGGAGTCCTATGTGAGCCTCCATCCCAGGACCCTGGGTTCATGACCTGAGCCAAAGGCAGATGCTTAACCGACTTAACCAGGTGTCCCTTGAGACTTCCTAATTTATTTTTTTTAAGCTTTTTTTTTTTAAGATTTTATTTATTTAGGGGCGCCTGGGTGGCTCAGTGGGTTAAGCCGCTGCCTACGGCTCGGGTCATGATCTCAGGGTCCTGGGATCGAGTCCCGCATCGGGCTCTCTGCTCGGCGGGGAGCCTGCTTTCCCCTCTCTCTCTGCCTGCCTCTCTGCCTGCTTGTGATCTCTCTCTGTCAAATAAATAAATAAAATCGATTTTATTTATTTGACAGAGAGAGATCACAAGCAGGCAGAGAGGCAGGCAGAGAGAGAGAGAGGAGGAAGCAGGCTCCCTGCCAAGCAGAGAGCTGGGTGCAGGGCTCGGTCCCAGGACCCTGGGATCATGACCTGAGCAAAAGGCAGAGGCTTTAACCCACTGAGCCACCCAGGCGCCCCGAGATTTCCTAACTTAAACCACACTCTTCCAAAGTGGGTTGACTCCTTACTCTCTGGCATATCCAGGGATACTATCAGCTTACCAGCACTTGGTACTGATGGCCTTTTATTTTTATCTTATTTCATTTGTTTTTCTTATTTTTTTTTCTTATTTCATTTTTTAAAGATTTTTGAAAGTTTATTTATTTAAGCTGCCTCTACACCCAATGTGGGGCTGAAGCTCACAACCCTGAGTTCAAAAGCCTGATGGCCCTTTAATTTGGGTCCATATGTTAGGCATATAATGTTATCTAGTCGTGTTTTACTTTGCACTTCCTGTTTGTTAATAAGGTTGAACACTTTTTTAAAAAAATATTTTATTTATTTATTTGACAGACAGAGATCACAGGTAGGCAGAGAGAGAGGAAGGGAAGCAGGCTCCCTGCTGAGCAGAGAGCCTGATGCAGGGCTCGATCCCAGGACCCTGGGATCATGACCTGAGCTGAAGACGGAGGCTTTAACCCATTGAGCCACCCAGGCACCCTAGGTTGAACACTTTTTTACATACTTAGTATCCCTTTGCATTTACCCTTTTAGGAAGAGCTGGATCATGTTTTTAGCCTATTTTTTTTTCCCTCTGTTGTCTGCCTTTTTTCTGTTGATTGTAAGAATTCTTGATGCATCTTTGATACTATCGTCTGTTTAATATTTGATGTCTAACTATATATGTTTCAATGATCTTCTCTCACTTCATGGCTTATCTTTTCACTTTTTAGGTTGTTAAAATCCCTAACCTTATATTCAATAGTCTCTTGTCTATAAAGGAATGAATGAACAATGTATTAGATTGATCTTGGGATTTAAATGATACTTTGGGAAACAGCATCACTTCTGTGATATTCCTACCTAAGTACCTAAACTGAATCACATCATAAGGAAATATCTGACAAACCAGATATAGGGACTTTTTAAAAAAGATTTATTTATTCATTTATTTGGGAGAGAAACAGCAGAGTGAGAGAGAATTTGGTGGGGGGGCCTGGGACGCAGAGGGAGAAGGAGAAGCAGACTCCCCACTGAGCAACAGAGCAGGTAGCCAAAGTGAGGCTCAATCCCAGGACCCTGGGGTCACCTCCTCAGCTGAAGGCAGACGCCCAACCAATTGAGTCACCCAGGTGCCCCTGAACGGAAGGACATTTTTCAAAAAACTGATCCATACTCTTCACAAGTGTCAATGTTATGCAAGATACAGAAAAGAGCTGTTACAGATTAATCAAGGCTGAAGAGAGATCATAAATGAATATACACATGATCTGGAATTTTCTTCAGTTATAGAGATCATAATTGGGACAACTGGCAAAATCTGAATAGGATCTGCAGATAAAACAAGACATTATTAATGTATCATTGTCAGTTTCTTGGCTTTGATCATTGTTCTGCGGTTATGTAAGGAAACAACTTTGTTTTCAGTAAGCACACACTGAAGGATTTAGGGTAAAGAGACATCATGTCTGCGACTTGCTCTCAAATTCAGGGGGAAAAACGTACTTACAGAGAGAAGGTTAAAATAAATGTGGTAATATGCTAATATTTGGGAATCTGACCAAAGGTGTATTTGTTCTATTCTTTTTTTGTTGTTGTTCTATTCTTGCAACTTCTCTTTATGTCTGAAATTATGTCAAAATAAAAGTAAAAAAAAAATCTGTTCACCACAATAGGTGCTAAAATCAGAGATTAGCCAAGATCAGGAACTAGAGATTTCAACCCAAACACAAACAAAACACAGCAAACACAAACATAAACAACCCAAAAGCCAATGGACAAAAAATGTTAATAGACACTTCAAATAAGAGGAATTGTACCTGGCCAATACACATATGAAAATATGCTTTATCTCATTAATTATCAGGAAATAAATTAAACATAATTAAATATAAATGAATAAAAATAAAAATAAATCAAACAAAATTACAATGAGATATCACTCCACAGCCACCAGATGGGTGAAAATGAGTGTCTGATGATACCAACTGTAGCCCCATGGAGCAGCAGGAATGAACACCCCTACTGGGAGGGAATGTGCATTTATTGGTTCAGTCATTTTGAGAAGCTGTTGGGCATTATCTAGTAAAACCAGAGATACACATCCTGTGGTCCAACAACTTCACTCTTAATTTATCATCAGTACTGTCCAAAATAGCCCCAAGTTGGAAACAGCCCAAATATCCATGAACAGGAGAATGGATCAGTTGTGGTACAGTCATATACTGGAATGTTACACACCAATGGAAATGAACACACTACGTCTGCAGATAACAACATGGATGGGACTTACAGATAGAAAAATAACATGTTTATATCCTTACCAACATAATATCGAGTAAAGCCATATGGTTTTGTTTACATAAATTTTCCAAGTAGATAAAACCAAAGCTATATTGATTATAGACACATAAACAGGTAATAAAACTATGAAGGAAAGTGATAAACAGATCCCTAAGCCTGGGGAGAGTGTTTAATCTGTAGGAGGAGTGTGATTGAGCAGACAAAAGGGGCCAGTGCCTGCGATCTGAGGTGATGGCAGTGTTCTGTTTCTCCTCCTCCTCCTCCTCCCCCTCCCCCTCCCCCTCCCCCTCCCCCTCCCCCTCCCCCTCCTTCTTCAGATTTTATTTATTTATTTGAGAGAGAGAGCGCGCGCGTGCGCACAAGCAGAGAGAAGGGGGAGAGGGAGAGGCAGACTCCCTTGCTGAGCAGGGAGCCTGGAGCAGGGTTCTATCCCAGGACATTGACCTGAGCTGAAGGCACAGGCTAGCCACACAGGCGTCTCAGTGTTCCATTTCTTTACCTGGGTCGTGGTTGTTACAGGAGAGTTTACTTTATAACTATTTAAACCCGTGTGTCTATCTTGGATACTTTTCTCTGTATTCTATTCCACAGTAACAATGGTTTAAATCATGTGCTGTGTTAAAGACAAAAAGTAATCTTTTGCTCTTTGCTCAACTGGAGTGCCATTACAGCATGTGAACACAAGAGGGAGCTCTAACCAGGGAACTGCGGCGAAATGAGGTTTCCTAGCAACAGAGAAAAAACATTTGAGGAGGAAACTTGCTGAGAGTTATTAAATGTATTCTGGCTCCTGCACCTGCCAGGTCACCGCGGTTGGCCTCTGGTACCTGGAGCGTCTCTGTTGGGTCTAAGAGTGCTTCCGACCTTTCCGGATGGGCTCTTCTCCCAAATGCGCTGGTCAAGTCTGGGGAGGGTGGGGAGGCTAAGCACTTGCATCAGTGAACTTGGTTTTCTCGCCAGTGTCGGATAATGACACCCTCAGGCCTTGACGGAGGGCCCTATTCTAAGGCTGCAAACGCATCGCAGTGTTTCCCTCGAAAAACGAAAGAAATTAAAAGGAGGCTTTGCCCACAGCCTTCTAAGGCACCAGGTCACAAAGGAAGAAGGCTTTCAAGAATTGGGTTGTGGTGAAGGTTTTCTGGATTGCTGATGAAACAGAAGGTTTTATAATGAATAGGTAAATGTCATGCTAAGGGGGGGTAATGATGCAGAAAACACTATGTGAGACAGCTTTCCCATACTTCATCTCACTTAATTTCACAGCCATTTTGGTATCACTCCATTTGGCAGATGAAGAAACTGAGACTCAGAGACATGAATGGGGTGAAGTCCAGAGCTTTCCTCCCCAATCAAATTTACAAAAGGATAAATGTGAGTTTATTCGGAAAGTGGAGAAGCTGTTAATTCTCTCAAAGAAAGAAATGAAATTTTAAGTAAATAACTTATTTTCTCCATTAATTAGTGAAACTATTTCAAATCATGACACTTCTCAGTGTTGGGAAATTGGCACTCTTGCACAACGTTGAGTCTTTAAAATGTTTCTGTCCTTTGATCCATCGACCTCACTTCTAAGAACCTATCCTAAGGACATAATTTGAAAGCTGGGGAGAGGTGTATGTACAAATATTGGTGGCAGCATTATTTAGGATGGCAAAAATTGAAAACAACCCAGGGAAACAGGTAGCCAAAGGAAGAGAGTAAAATCAATGCCTCCATTTTTTAAAAAATGATGATACCAAAGCTTGTGGCATCATTGGAAAGGTTCCTGTGAAATAGTAAATGAGAAAAAAAAAAAAAAAACCAGCTGCAAAATATCCTCGACACTCAGCAAGTTTGTAAATATATAACATCCCATTGGTGTAGGTAGGGGTAGAAATAAAGTGGGGAAAGGAAAAAAAGAATGGAGAATAGCAGTGCTTCTTTTCTGTCCTGGATTTGTTTTTGTTTTTGTTTTTAAGATTTTATTTATTCACTTGACAGAGACACAGTGAGAGAGGGAACACAAGCATTTAATTTTAAACAAATAACTTATTTTCTCCATTAATTAGTGAAACTATTTCAAATCATGGGGTGTGGGAGAAGGAGAAGCAGGCTTCCCACCGATCAGGGAGCCCAACGCCAGTCTCTATCCCACATGACCTGAGCCAAAGGCAGGTGCTTAACCATCTGAGCCACCCAGGCTCAGGCGCGCCTGTTCTGTTGGTTTTTTTTCCTTAACTTTTTTTCCTCCCCTTTCACCCACACTCAGTTTACAGTTTCTTCTTTTCATTTTTTTTATTTTATTGGGTATCTTTCTTATATCAGTTGGCAATGTAATGCTTACTCCAAGGAAGCCAGAGAATATAAGAACATTAAAATATTCCCACTCACAAAGAAACAACTTCTAGTAACACCTCAGAGCAGCAGTTCTTAAACTTGAACATGTAAACAGCATCACCTAGGAGACTTGTTAAAACCCAGATTGCTGGGCCCCACTCCGGAATTTCTGAGGTGTGGGGAAGGACTCAAGAATTTACATTTTAAACAAGTTCCCAGGTGATGCTGGTGCTGCTAGTCCCCAAGCCACACTGCCCTAGAGTGTAACCTTATAAAGTCTTTCTACGCGTCACACGTACAGATTTCCTCACTAAAATACAATGGAGGGCACCTGGGTGGCTCAGTGGGTTAAGCCGCTGCCTTCGGCTCAGGTCATGATCTCGGGGTCCTGAGATCGAGTCCCGCATCGGGCTCTCTGCTCGGCAGGGAGCCTGCTTCCCTCTCTCTCTCTCTCTCTGCCTGCCTCTCTACTTGCGATCTCTCTCTGTCAAATAAATAAATAAATAATTTTAAAAAATAAAAAAAAAATACAATGGACATTTAGGTGGTTTTCCCAGGAGCATTCTCAATATGCTAAATTTTTGGTGTACCCTTAATTATTACCTAAATAAGATTGTCATAATTATTAAATAATTAACTTAATTTTAAAAATTATTCAGATGAAATTTCCAGTTCTACAAACAAAATCGTTGAGTCAAAAGACCTGTGTGTTTTTTTAAGGTTTTAATATAGGTGGTCGAATTGCCACCACAGAATCTGTTTGCCGTGTGCTATGTAAACGTGTCGTCTAATTTAATATTCACAAGTTATTCATTCATTCAGCATATATCCATCAAATTCTCCTCTTTTTTTAAGTAGGCTCCACACTCCACATGGAGCCCTAAGTGAGGCTTGAACTCAAGACCTGACCAAGACCTGAGCTGAGATCAAGAGTCAGACACCTAACTGACTAAGCCCTTCAGGGGCCCCTCATTGAATGTTACTTTGTGCCAGACACTTTAGGGACTCAGGATTAAGCAAGATGCAGCAATCCTGAGGATGAGGTAGATACTACTATTATTCCCATCGTATTGCTGAGGAAACTGAGATCCATGAAATGACTTGCCTGGGGAGACTCAGCAGGTTGCTGTATCCTGGGGCTGGCTGCCTCAGTCATTTGCACAAAGAAAGTCACTGCCGGCTCCAGGCAGCCTCATGCTGCATTGTTCCACGGTGAAGGGAAGATTTTAATTTTGGGTGGCGACTCTCTTCCCTCTTCTTTTTTTTTTTTTTTTTCCCCCATCACGATCCTGGAAAAGTCAAATGAGGAAACATCCTGGCATACAGCATTTGGAAATAAAGCTCATCCACAAAGTTGCCAGGAATAAAAGCTAACAAAACTTTCTCAACTGAGCTTGACTTCCCACTCAAGAAATCAGGCAGAACTGGCCCCGTTTGATCCCAAAGTTAGACTTCTTAGAAAAACCTCTCACAAAAGGCAGGACTGATGTGTATGGACATGGAGCAATTCAGTCAGACGTTGTTTTTCACTTTCCTAAATTAACTAATCACAACTTCGGCCTCCATATCTCACAGGATTAAACGCGAGCGCTTGTGATTAAACAGATATGACAAAGCAGAAGGTTTTACAATAAATTACTCTGACCCTGGAAGCTTCAGTTTCCTCGTTTGCAAATGGCGCTAGGAATACTTTCTTGATAGGTCTCGATATAAGATCTAAATGATTCAGGGGGTAGTGGTCACCATCTATCCCCCTCTTAATCCATTAATCTGCCCCATGCAAAAAACAAACAGTAACCCACACTACAGTTGCTATGTCGGATACGGCAGCTTTGCTAGACAGAGCAACAGAGCTTGAAGTTCATGGTATCCAAGCGTTGACCTGGTTTATACATTCTTTTTCGTCCTTGTGGGGAAAAGGTCCAGAAACAGCCCACTCTTAACATAGGGCAGATAACGATACACATTTATGATTTATCTCAAGGTTGCGTTCTTGCTCCCGCTCTCTGTCCTAATAAAGGCGGAAGGACTGGACCATTGGACATTCTGCAAAACATCACAGTGGTCCACTCTCTTAGTGAAATAGTGTTTATAGGACTGGATGAATGTGACCTGTCTCTGGAGAGTAGGAGATGAACCCTCTAAGAATTCAAGGACTCTAGAGGTTAGCCAATTCCCCCAATTAAGTGTCAGGGGCTCACCCCATCAGTGTAGTTTTGGGGAGTAGTCTGGGACCTGCTGGGACAGCCCCTGCAAAGTAAAGAACATGTGATTGCATCTTGTCTCTCCCTCCATTCAGAAGGAAGCACAAGTACCCTGTAGGTGTCTGCGGACCGGAGTCAGCATATTTTATACTTGAGGATAGGAATACAACCTACTTTCTGAATGCTGTGGAAGGCTGTCAGTTTTTGAGCAGGTCCTGGCCAGAAATGAGCCCTGTAGTAGATCCAGGCTGGACTGCAGGCCTCTCTGCCTCGAGGCCCACAAGACCCAGAAGACCTTCTGGTCTTCGATGTCTCTGATGGGAAAAGGTACCACAAGTCTATGGCAAGCGCAGTGAAATAAACACAATCGAGACCCCTAGTGCTCTGGAGCAAGGCCATTCAATCTGCAAACTAGAATTTTCACCATGTGAGAAACTCCCCTTGGGGTGGGTACTGGTAGAGACGGAGAACATGACCATGGAACATTAAGGAGCCTGTAGCCGGAATGGCCTGTTACCACTGGGATCTGTGAGACCTACCAAGTCATAAGGTCAGGCGGGCTTGACAGTAATCCAAAGTAGGGTCCAGAGGTCACAAGTAAGCTGCACAGGCAAGTGGCCCAGACCCCCATGTCATCCAGCAGCGTGGCACCAACACCTCTCCCTCATCTCACACCTACGGTGGCAGTGGGCTCCCTTATGGCGGACTGACAAGGAAGGAAAAGGCTAAGCTTGATGCACAGACGGGTCTGTTTGGGAGGTGGGTGTAAACTGAAAATAGAGGACAGCTACATTACAGCCTCACCCAGAGGGGACCTTTAAAGACAATAATGAGGTGGACTCTTACCAGTGGGCCGGGCTTTGGGCAATGCACTTAGGCTTATACTCTGTGGACAAGAGAAGTAGCGTGAGGGAAGAATAAACACAGACTAAGGGCAGTGGATAAATATGAAAGACCGGGGACGAGGCGGTCTGGGAAAGAAGGTCGTGTGTGGACCCACGGGAATGGGCATCAAGTGTGAAGACCTTGCATCATATGTTGACCTCCACCAGACAGCATCCATCATGGAAGAGGTACTAAACAACCAAGCAGGCCAGAGTGACTCAGCCAGGTCATCAGTCCATCTTTGCCACCCCAGTTTTGGCACAATGGACTCATAGTGAAGAAGCCATGTGGCAGGAATATTCCGCATTCACGAAGAATGACCTAGCTGCTACCACTGCTGAGTGTCCACTTTTCCAGCAGCCAAGATCAACATGGAGCCATCAATGTGGCACCATTCTTTGGAGAACTCCACCAGCCACTTGGGTGGACCTCTTCTACCTGGAAGAAGAAGCAATTCATCTCGACGGGGACACATCTTCCTAGTATGGGTTTACCTTTCCTGGCTCCTGCGTCTCAGCCACTCTAAAGACTTGCAGAGTGTTTGATCTATCAATGGTTGGTCTCAGATAACATCACATTAGACCAAAGGACTCCCTTTATAGAAAAGGAGGTGCGGTGGTGGGCATATGATCATGGGATCCACTGGACTTAGGACATACCACATTGCCCAGAAACTGTTGGCCTTTGGAGGACTTTGGAGGATTTGGGTGCTGAAATCTACATCCAAGCAAAGTGAAGCTCAAGGAAAGAACAGGTTTTGGGGCTCTCCCAATCCCAGTCCAGGAGTATCTCACTTCTAACCCACAGACTTCTAAGAAGCAGGTTCTTTAGTTCTCAATTCTTTCCGACTTCTTTTCTTCCTCTCTTGCACACATGCAATAAATTCTGCCTAGAAGCCATTGTACGATCATGCTCTCTTGAGACCACTGCCATCAGCTTCTTCCCACAGACCTCCCTGGCCTGCCTGGAGGCTTTCTTGGTCAATAGCTGGTAGGGCTCCAGTCCTGTTGGGCCAAAGAATCTGTCATTCCTTCCCTTTCACAAACATCTGAGCAGATCCACGACTCCAGCTTTCTAGAGTCATAGGCAAGGAATCTTGGTAGGAGGTAGGCTCAGATTCAATTTCTGTTCTTTTCCCAGATGCGTTTAGCTCTTGCCAATCTAACAGTCTCTAGAAAACTCTATTTTATGCCCAAAAGTTGTGATGAGCAGGATCCTGCGGAATGATAAGGTTCCTCTCAGTAACAACCACTTTCCTGTTGTCTTCCAACTGGATCTGACGAGGGACCTACAGGTGGTGATGATATCCTGTTAGAGGGGCCCACTGAACCGAGGCCACCTTAGAGCAGGCTCTAAGGCCCCTAACACCTCTGGCTGCCCTGACTTGTCCTCTGCCAAGACCATGTTCTCACAGGCAACATGGCGGATGAGGGGGTGATGGAAGCAGTCAGGAACCTGAAAACCTTCCCCCTCTTCACCTGGCTCTGCTGTCCTGTGGATGCTGCTGTGATCACAATTTGTATGTGAAAGAATTTCATATTTATTTTTTTAAAGATTTTATTTATTTATTTGACAGACAGAGATCAGAAGTAGGCAGAGAGGGAGGTGGGGGAGGGGGGTGAAACAGGCTCCCTGCTGAGCAGGGAGCCCGATGGAGGGCTCGATCCCAGGACTCTGGAATCATGACCTGAGCTGAAGGCAGAGGCTTTAACCCACTGAGCCACCCAGGCACCCCAGAATTTTATATTTAAAATGTTTGGTAGGTGGGACACCTGGGTGGCTCAGTCAATTAAGCATCTGGCTTTGGCTCAGGTCATGATCCTGGAGTCCTGGGATCTAGTTCTGCATCGGCCTCCTTGCAAGGAGCCCGCTCCTCCCTCTGCCTGCTGCTCTCCCTGCTCATTCTTTCTCTCTCTCCCTCTCTCCTTCTTGGACAAATAAATAAATAAAACCTTTAAAAATAAAATAAAATGTTTGGTAGCCCTAAAAACAAAAAATACTCTAGCTAGAAAAAAAAAAAAGAGAGGCAACTGAGGCACCAATTTGGAAATGGTACTCTGCAAGGAAGGATACTCTGCAAAGAGGCAGCATTCACCCTAGACCAACACCATGGATGGGTGCAGTCTATGAGCAGAATAAATGGATTTGGGAATCAGGGGGTGGAAATAGGAGGGACTCCTCTCACCATACTCCCAGTGAGCCACTGGGAGAATTTGGGCTTCCCATCCTCACAACTCTGGGCTCTGTAAGTCTTCTAGAGGTCCTGGTTCCTGGGGATTGAGGGGACAGGGGGTGCTTCCACCAGGAGACATGAGAGTCCCATTGAACTTCAAGCTACAGCTGCTACCTGATCATTTCAGGCTCCTGATGCCAAGAGACCAGCAGGCAAGAAGAGGAGTCACCCTCCCGGCAAGTGAATTGACTGCAACATCAAGAGAAAGCAGAGCTGTTGTTACACAAAGACAGAGAAAAATACATCTGATGCTCCAGGGGACCCACTTGTGTGTTTACTGATGGTAAATGGACAGACGGTAAATATACAGACACAGCAACCACGACTAAGACAAGCACAGTGACGAAGGTCTCAGACCCCTTAGAGATGAAGGTCTGGGTCATCTCGCTAGGGAAGCCCCTTGGAACAGCAGAGGTCTGAGCTGAGGGTTAAGGGGTCTAGAATGGGAGGGAGATAGCAAGTATACTCGCTGTAACGTGAGAGCTGTAGCTTATTCCACTAACCAGCTAAAGTTTCTCCAGGAAACCAGAAGGATCGGAATGCTGGAGGAGGCGTTCTCAGATGGCTTTACCTTATTTTACAAAGCAAGAGATCCAAATGATACGGAGGTGTGGTGAATGTGGTGGTGTGTGCCCACATCTCCTCCTTCGGAAGCCACACACACCCTCTGCAGCTGCCAGGAGTCTTGCCCTTTATGGACCGGGCTGCGTTGTCCAAGGTGATGGTCCCTCTTTGGAGATAACTCCAGCCAGTAACGGGCCAAGCAGGGGTAAAAAGGGCTGGCCCCCTCCCATCAATTCAGGACATCCATAAAGAGCCCTTCCATTTTCAGAGCTCCCAGTGCCTGAGGTCTCTGTTACAACTCCCTTGCAGTTCATCTCCCCGTGTGAAATTCTGCTGTCCTCACCCCCTCAGAAGTGTTGATCCCGAGAGCGCTCCATTCAATCTCTTGCAGGCAAACCTCCTCCTCCAATTCTGTTTCCCAGGGAACCTGGCCCGACACACTGTGCACATCCTCAACCACACAAGTTAATGTCAAACCATTCCCAAGATGGCTGTACCAACTTACATTCCTCCCAACAGTGCATGAGAGTTCTATTTGTTCAACATCCTCGCCAAATCCTGGCATTGTTAGGCTTTTTATTTTTAGCCAATCTGGTGGGTGTGAAATGGAATGTCATTGTGGTTTGAATTTACATTTCCCTGATGACTAATGAGGTTGGGCACCTCGTGGGTTTACCGGCCACTTGGATTCACTCTGGGAATAGCCCCAGCTCCCTTGCCAGTTCCAGTTCCACAGACCCACTTACGTAATGCTGTCTAATAAGGGAGCAAGGCCACCAATCTCACTGAAGACTTCTGCCCTCCTCTGACTTGACATCTGAGGAATGTGACATTGGGTGGACCACTTTGTCTGCCCATCACCCTCTTGGCTTCTTTGACATTGCGCTGTCCTTATTTTCCCCTCCCTCACTGGCTGCCCCTCACCTGTCTTCTCGGCAGGTGGAGGCATGACTGTTACCTGATGGGGGTCCTCAGGGCATAGTCCGTGCTCTCGCCCCACCTCGCCCTGACCCCCTCTGCAGGCTTACTCACACACCCCCTCGGCTGTAGTTACCCTCATCGTACACCGAGGATTCCCACATTCCTCTCCATGGACACCTCTGCATGAGTATCTCAAAACCTTTCCCCTTCCATCTACACAAAATAGAAATCGTGACTTTCCCTCCCAAGCCTGGTTTTTGGCCAGCATTTCCTGCTTCAGTAAAGGTGTCCCAATCCTTGTAATTCTAAACATCTAACACCCAGGAATCCCTCCCTCTTTCACCCTATTCAAGCCACCATGTTCGAAATTGGTTATCTTTAGTTTACCCCTCCAGATCTACTCTCCATCCTTCTCCATTCTACTCTCTGCCTCAGGAAGTTGATTATATGCCACCGTGAATGGGCTTCCTTGTTCTTTAGTTTCTGATTAGGTTGGGCCAATGGTGTTTTAGTTATTGGGGGATAATAAGCTACCTCACATCTTGGCGGCTTAAAAATACCACTACTTTATAGTTTCTCATGATTCTGTGGGTTGACCCGGGTCCTCGGGTTGGTTCTTCTCCACCTGATGTCCTCAGTGGTGGCAGTCTCTTGGGGACTCAATTCTGCTGGAACATCCAAGATGGTGCTCTCTCTCTGGCCAGGTGGTGGGGATAGCTAGAAGTCTGGACTGAGAAGGAATAGAACGGCTTAAATTCTCTTTTTCCAAGTCATTTTAGGCCACTCCCTCTTCTTTTTTTTTTTTAAAAGATTTTATTTATTTATTTGACAGAGCGAGATCACAAATAGACAGAGAGACAGGCAGAGAGAGAGAGAAGGAAGCAGGCTCCCGCTGAGCAAAGAGCCCGACGTGGGACTCGATCTCAGGACCCTGAGATCATGACCTGAGCCGAAGGCAGCGGCTTAACCCACTGAGCCACCCAGGCGCCCAGGCCACTCCCTCTTCTTAAGGCCCCTCCCTGTGGTCTTTCCAGCACAGGGTAGACAGATTTCTAATGAGGTAGCTCAGGGTTCCCCAGCCTGCAGAAGTTGAAACTGCCAGACCCTCTTAATCCATAGGCCCAGAGGCAACATGGTATCACTTCTGCTGCCTCTGTTGGTTAAAGTAGGTCACAGGACCAGCCCAGATCAACACGGGAAGGGAGTACACAAAGGCATGGATATCAGGAAGCATGATTCATCAGCGGTCATCCTTAGAGACTAGCTACCCTAATCTACTATCTGGTCCCTGAAATCCCTCTAGCATGCAAAATAAAATCTGCCCCCCTTCCCGTAATCCCCCAAAGGCTTATCCCTCTGGCCTGAAGTCCAGTTTTTCATCAACTAAATTTCATCATTTTCATTGGTGATGGTTTCTCTTGATCTGAAGACCTGTGGACTAAAGGAAGAGGTTATCTGCTCCCACATACTCAACTTACGGTAAGACAGGAACTGAGGATCACAACATACACTCTCATTCAAAAAGGGGAAACGCAGGGGTGTCTGTGTGGCTCAGTCAATTGAGCATTTGCCTTTAGCTCTGTTTGTGATCCCAGGGTCTTGGGATGGAGTCCTGTGTCAGGCTCCCTGCTCAGCAGGGAGTCTGTTTCTGCTTCTCCCTCTCCCTCCGTTTTTTCCCCCTGCTGGTGCACTCTCTCTCAAATAGATAAATAAAATCTTTAAGAAAAAGGGGGGGGGGCACAGAGGAGTCACAGGTCCATTGCAATTATGAAATTCCTCCTAGTACAATTCCCCTTGCTCCGTGGGTAGGAAATGTGTACCAAGGCTCAGGCCTGCTCCCTGGGATTGGTTCTGTAGGCATATCTTACTTCATTGCACTTAGCAAATCTTGCATTTTTTACAAAGTGAAGCTTCAAGACTTCCATGGAGGGAATCATTGCAGCTGGGGTGAAAATACCAAGAGAACCGGAGTCAGAAGAGCCAAAGATGGGACTGAATTGCTTTGATCTCCTAATCAAACATGAGCAGATGAGGAGTTTCTTACAGAATGCGCAAAGAATGTAGTTTCTTGATATGGAAACTAGTCCTGGTGGAGACGTGGTGAAGACTGTTGGAATGACACAAAGGATCCAGAATATGACATAAACTCAGCTGATAAAGCGGTGGGGGGATTTGAGAGGAGGGACTCCAATTGTGAAAGAAGTTCTGTGGGTAAAAAGCCATCAAACGGCATCACACACCACAGAGAAATTGTTTGTGAAACGAAGAGTTAACTAATATGGCAACTTTTATCGTCTCATTTTGAGAAACGACCACAGCCATCCCAGCCTCCGGCAATCACCAACCGCCGTGGTCAGTCACAACACTGAGACCACACCCTACACCAGCATAAAGATTACAACTTGCTGAAAGCTCAGATGATGGTTAGAATATTTTAGCAATAAAGCCTTCTTCAATTAATGCACATTTTTTAGATATATGCTATTGCACACTTAATACTCCAGAATAGCATAAACATAACTTTTATATGCACTGGAAAACCAAAAAATGTGCTTTCTCTTGTTATTGAGATACTCATTTTATTGCGGTGGTCTGGAACAAGCCACACCACCTCCCATCTATGCTTGTTCAGGGCTCTTGGCCCCACCCTCTGAGTCATCTTTCTTTTTCCAAAAGAAACGCCCCCTGTTGACCTGTTTCCTGCTCTTAGGACTTTGGGGTCACAAAAGCTGCTTTTTGTTTTATGTCTCTATTCTCCTCAGTCCAAGTTAGTATAATAAAAAAAAATGTGTGATTTCCTATGTATCAAATCATCTACTCCATTAGACAAAAGCGACTTCCATTTCTTCCCAAAACAGGCCCTCTTCTACTTTGGGCCATAGGCAAGCTGCTAAGGGACCATGGCTTTTGAGATTCTCAGAAGCCTTTTGTCAAACTCAGAGAGTCTACCTGATACACCCTTAAATCCAGCATGCTTGATCTAACCTTGACCGTGAGGCCACAGTTTACTGGCAGCACCCTAGATTTTATTTTTTTAAAGAGTTTATTTATTTATTTATTTGAGAGAGAAAGAGGGAGCATGCCAGTGAGTGCCAGCACACAAGGGGGAGGGAGCAGAGGGGGAGGAGCAAAGGGGGAGGGGGAGGGAGAGCGAGATAATCTCCAGCAAATTCAGCGCTGAGCAGAGCCCAATGTGGGGCTCAATCTAATGACCCTGAGACCATGACCTGAGCTGAAACCCAGAGTTGGACATTTAAACCACTGAGCCACCCAGGTGCTCCCTTAGATTTGATTTTTGCCATCAGGTTCCCTCCCTCTCCCCTAGGTTTTGGTTTTCTTCGAGGATCTTTATTGGGCTACACAGGGTGGGAATGAGATGATTTTCCAACCCAGCAAACTTGAGGTCAGAAGCTTTTCCTTTAGATTGGCTTGAATACCAAAGAGTTCTTTCTTTGGTCCATCTCTCTCTATCCATACTTCAGCTAAAATGAACCATTGGCTCTTTCAACATTCTGCCTTGAAATCTTCTTAGCCAAATCAACAAGTTCATGAACTAAATCTTCTATTTTCCACATTATTACAAGGAACAGCTTAACTAAATTGTTCTGTCAGTACGTAAGTTGGGTTCCCTTTCCTCAGCCTTTTATAACAATTTCCTCACAGTCCTTCCAGGTTCCAACAACAACCTCGTCAAGGCCCTTTGAGCCTCTTCCCACTGCCCTGTCCTTCAGCCAATGTCCCATGCTTTTGGTGGTGTTTATTGGAACTCTCCACTTCTCGACAGCAATTCCTGTTTTGGCTAAAGTTTAAACCAACAAACATTTATGATCTTTCACGATTCTGTGGATTGACTGGGCTCAGCTCCACACGGTGTTGGCTCAGACAGGAGTCATCCGGGAGCTCTGCTGGGCTGGGCCATTCAAGATGGCTCCCCTGCATGGCTGTGCCTTGTGAGGACAGGCTGAAGGCTGAGGACAGCCTGAAGGGTGGGCTCAGCTGGGTCATGGGGATATTGCGTCTCTCTTTTCATGTCTCTCTCCTTCTCTCGACTTGGCTTCTCTGTGTGGCCTGTCTTGGTGGTCTCTTCAACAGGTGAGGAAGACCTAGGACAAGTTTCATAAATTCTCTGCTCCTAGGTATGCTTATTCCTCATTTGTCCCTGTTTCCCCAGAAAGGCTCTGACTATGTACCCTTCTGAGAGAGATGTTTTGTTTGAGCCACCATTTCTTGACCACTTTAGGATTGTTCCGTCTGGTGCTGAGTTCTGTGCTAGGGATTTGACTTGTATTTTTTTCCGTTATGGCTCAAGGCAATCTCTGTTAGGCAGGCATGACTGTCTCATTTTATAAATCAGAAATGTTCTGTGACTTGTCCAAGATCGTAAGACTAGATTCGGGACAAAGCTGGACTGGAATCCAGGTCCCTTTAACTCTACAGTCTTTGCCCTCTTCTGTTCACTGCCTACATTTCCAGGGTCAGTCAGGGAACCCCAGGTCTAGGTCACTGTTGGCTCAGGAGCTTCTGGATTTTTTTTTAGGTACAACATACACATGGTGAAGTCCATAAAGTTCACTAACCTTCCATGTACAGCTCAGTGATCTTTACATATGTCCACACCCATTTATCTTGACCCTACCAAGGTCAAGATATATACCTAACAACTCCAGAGCCTTAACAAGCTCCCTCGTGCCTATCATCAATTAGTTTTACAGGCTTTTGAACCCCATAGAAGTGGAATCACAGAGTCTGGGCTCTTTTGTCTGGCGTCTTTTACTCAACATAGTATCAGCGTATCAGATTGGTTCTTGGTAGGCAGGTAACAATAGCTCCCCTTCACTGCTGTGTGCTATTCCATAATTTGGACATGCTATAATTTCGTTATCTAGTCTCCAATGGATGGATATTCCGGTTGTCTCCAGTTTGGGCCTACTATGAATGAAGCTGCTAGGAACATCCATGCATGTGTTTTTGCGTGGACTTAAACAGTCATGTGTTTGTGAAATATAGGCAGGAATAGAACAGTTGTTTCACTGGGTAGGTATAAGTTTAACCTTATAGAAAGTACCAGTTTTCTAATCTGGTTGCTCCATTTTACACTCCCACCAGAAATGCAGGAGCACTCCAGGTAGCTGACTGAGATATTGTTCACATACCCTGGGGCGCCTGGGTAGCTCCGTCGGTTCAGCATCTGCCTTCAGCTCGGTCATGATCCTGGGGTCTGGGATCCAGCCCCACGTTGGGTTTCCTGCTCAGTGGGGAGTCTGCTTCTCGCTCCCCCTGCTTGTGCCAATCTCTCTCTCTTTCTCTCTGGCAAATAAATAAATAAAATCTTTAAAAAAAAAAAAAGGCAATCATACAATCAGGCCTTTTGTGTCTGACTTCTCTGACTTCTCACAATGTTTTCAAGGTCTGTCCATGTGTCAGTACTTCATTCCTTTTGATTGCCAAATAATATTCTATTATGTGCCAATATCACATTTTGTTTATCCATTTATCGGTTGATGGACATTTCAGTTGTTTCCACGTTATGGCTATTATAAACAATGCAGCTATGAATATTTGTGTGCAAGTTTCTGTGGGGACATCTGTTTTCAATTCTCGGTTATATGCACCTAGGAAAGGAATTACAGGATCTACTTGGGTCTTATAGATCCAGGGAAAGAATTCCTGCTATAGAAATCTCCAGCATGAAGACAGTCCACCCGTACATCTGGGCTTCATCATCCACTCTGCAAAAGATGATTCACAGCTGGAAGCAATTCCGAGTCTTTTCATGATCAGTGGCAAAGTTAAAAATCTAGATTTATCTCGGAGATGGTGTGTAGAGCAACCTCCAAGGCTTACAAAGGACAATAGACCTGAAATCCCACAGTTCGCTATTTCCTAGTTATGTGAACCTGGGCAAAGTACTTAACGTCTCTGAGCCTCAGTGTTCTTATCTGTATAATGGGCATAAATAACTCCTACTTTATATGTAGCACGGCTTCTAGGATTTCAGCGCTGACCAGCCAGAGAAGCATGGATCCAGTAAGAGCCCGTTACATCCCCTTTTGCCTTCCTTCAGTCGATTCTTCCTTTGTCTGAAAAATGTGCTCTTCTGAGCAAAACATAACTTCAGGCAGGAGCACTGGCTCTCAGTTCTGGCTCTGCATTAAAATCACATGGGGATTTTTGTTGTTTTTAAACATGCTGGTACCCGGCACCTAGCCCCAGGAATACGGATTTAATTCACCTGGATTAGTGAGCAGGCATCTGTTTTTCACTGAAGTTCCCAGGTGATTCTAAGGTGTAGCCAGCGCTGAGAACTACTGTGCTAAGTAATGAATTAACTGTGATTGAGAGGCTGAAAGAAGGTTCTAGGGACCAACCAAGTTGTAACACTACAGTTTCTGCATCCTAAGAAACCTCTCAGTCCTGGGCAAACTGGGATATTTGGCCACCCACCAGGAAGACGATATACAGATGTTGATATGTGGTAGATACTTAGGATTTCCTTTCAAGTTTCAGGTTTGAAGCCAAAACCCTTTTGAATTTACAGAATAAAGACCATAAAATGGGGGCACCTGGGTGGCTCAGTGGGTTAAGCCTCTGCCTTTGGCTCAGGTCATGATCTCAGGGTCCTGGGATCGAGCCCCACATGGGACTCTCTGCTCAGTGGGGAGCCTGCTTCCTCCTCTCTCTCTGCCTGCCTCTCTGCTTACTCGTGATCTCTCTCTCTGTCAAATAAATAAATCTTAAAAAAAAAAAAAAAAGACCATAAAATGGCTTACCACACCCCAGCTCATCTGCGGCATCTCAGCACAGAGTTTGAAATGCACAAGGAAGCTACCAGCTCTGCAGCTCCTCCACAAGCAGTGGGAAGGAGACAAAGGTCAGGAGGGAAGGCGACTAGTTAGGATGGTACTTCCCAAACTTTAGTGTATATGAGAAACATCAGAGAGTGTGCCTCTGATCTAGCAGGCCTGTGGTAGGCTTGGGATTGTGCTTTTCTTACAGGCTCCCAGGTGACTCCAAGGCTGCCGGTCCAGAGACCACACTTGAAGAAGCTAGGGTTCAGGGACAATTTTTGGAGCACAAGCTTTGGGTGCAGGATGTAACTTCTCCCTTACAATCCACATGACTCTGGAGAAATTCCTTCTTCTTTCATTTTCTTACTTCTTCTTGCAACTTATCAGCTATGAAATGGAGATGAAGGGGTGCCTGATTGGCTCAGTCAGTTAAGCAGTTGCCTTTGGGTCAAGTCATGATCCCGCTCCCTGCTCAGCGGGGAACCTGCCTCTCCCTCTCCCTGCTGCTTTGCCTGCTTGTACTCTCTCTCTCTGTGTCAAATAAATAAATAAAATCTTTCTCAAAATATAAAATAAGGGATGCCTGGATGGCTCAGTCAGTTACGCATCTGCCTTCTGCTCATGTCACAATCCCAGGGTTCTGGGATCAAGTCCCCCATCAGGCTACCTGCTCAGCTTGGAGCCTGCTTCTCCCTCTGCCGGCCACTCCCCTGCTTGTGCTCGCTCTCTCTCTGACAAACAAATAAATAAAACCTTTAAGAAAATAATAATAGGGGTGCCTGGGTGGCTCAGTGGGTTAAAGCCTCTGCCTTCGGCTCAGGTCGTGGTCTCAGGGTCCTGGGATCGAGCCCCGCATCAGGCTCTCTGCTCAGCAGAGAGCCTGCTTCCCTTCCCCTCTCTGCCTGCTTCTCTGCCTGCTTGTGATCTGTCAAATAAAAATAATAATAATAATAATAATAATAATAAATAATAATAATAAAATAAAATAAAATGGGGATAAGAATATCTACATCGCCAGGAACATCCTGAAGTTCCATGGTGGTTCAGAAAGCAGGTTGTTTTAAGGCTCCCATGTGCTTGACATATATTAAGAGCTGACTGAAAACTGGTTCTCTTCCCATCTCCACCCAATTTTAGCTTGTTTCTTGAAAGAATTTCTTCTTTTTCTATTTTTTTTTTTTTTAGGACAGGGAGTGGGGGAGGGGCAGAGAGAGCTGGAGAGAGAATCACCCCTCCCCCTGCTCATGCTCTGCCTCTCTCTCTTTCAAAGAAATAAAAAAATTAAAATAAATAAAGTAAAAAACTACTGCTGAATTGTCCAGAGGCGCTGAGTAGAGGCATGTGACTGCAAGCCGGTGCCAGGATTGTGTGGCCAGCAGCACCTATAATTTAACCATTTGTATGCCACGCTGAGAGGAACCTCTTTTAGACAAGATGTTGGAAGTCAACAGTTTCCACCCACCTTCAAGGCAAAAAAAAAAAAAAAAAAAAGAGAGAGAGAGAGAGAAAGACCATGGAGGACATTTTTTTCCTTAATGATCAGTCTCCAAAGGCTTCTCCAGGCCTGAGCACCCAGGTCTAGGCTCAGTCTTGACTCCAGCTTGATAGGTGGCAGCTCGAGGAGTGGGAGGACTAGATGGAGAGTAGGGAGCCCGGGTTTCAGGTCTGCATCTAGCCACGTGATTATCCCCCTCCAGTCCTCAGTACCTTCATCTGTGAAATGGGCTGGGATTTGACTGTCTGCTTAAGTCCTGTTGGCCTGAGGCTCCAGGGAGAGTGAAGCAGAAGAGACCTAGATCTCATCCGGACTTGGGGCTCCTGCAGAACGCGTCCAGCTCGGCTCCTCTAGGCTGGTGGCGTTGCTGAGGGTGCAGGAACTGAGGGAAAGTACTAGACTCGTAGACAACCCTAGAAGCAATGGCTTCAAAATTAGAAATTCCTGAGTTTGAATCCTCCTCCCTCCATCAGCCACATGACCTTGGACAAATCACCAGCCTGCCCTTTACAATGAGAGGATCATCCCTATCTGGTTTCTAGTGCCACCTCCCTCCAAAACTGCACCTGTGACTCCTGCCCGCCTTGCCCCAGTCAGCTGTTGTGCGTCAGGGTTCCTCTCGGGGAACAGGACCACTGAAGCAAGAGGCACAGGAGAGTCCGGCTGCAGGCTGGCAGCCTGGGGCCAAAGGGCTCTGCGTCTTCTACTCAATTTGAGCAAACGTTAAACCTTCAGGAACTTTCTAATAGCATCCTAGAGTCGCATCTCCTCCAGAAAACGCTTTGGATCTAAAAACACTGTCACCCCTTCCAGCCGCAAGTTTACGCTTTCCAGTTCGCTACAGGCCTTCTCCTTTCGTGTACTGACAGCTGGGGCTGCCCAGGCCTGCCAGGCCCCTGTGGGCCTTTGTCTTCGCATCTCCTTGTTCTTGTTCTGCAGTCTGGGGTATCAGTTGGTGCCAGGCTCTCATGCCGTCCTTACTGTGAGCCAGACATTGCCGAGAGCACTTTTTACATGGCAAGCCTCATGCCCACGTGCTGAGGTAGATGCTATTATTAGCCTCCATTCCATGAGTGAGGAACAGAAGAGCAGAGATGCTAAATGAGCCACCCAAGATCACACAGCTAGGAAGTTGCACTGCTAGGAGTTAAATTCAGGCGGCCTGCTTCCCGGGGTGTGTGTGTGTGTGTGTGTGTGTGTGTGTGTGTGTGCCAGAGTCACTGAGTGCTTGCTCCTATTTCTTTTTCCCAAATTAGGATTTGCTTTTCTGCTATTAAAAAAGATACATGGGGGCGCCTGGGTGGCTCAGTGGTTTAAGCCGCTGCCTTCGGCTCAGGTCATGATCTCAGGGTCCTGGGATCGAGTCCCGCATCGGGCTCTCTGTTCAGCAGGGAGCCTGCTTCCCTCTCACTCTCTCTGCCTGCCTCTCTGCCTACTTGTGATCTCTCTCTGTCAAATAAATAAATAAAATCTTTTAAAAAAATAAAAAATAAAAAATAAAAAAGATACATGTTTGGGGCACCTGGGTGGCTCAGTGGGTTAAGCCTCTGCCTTCGGCTCAGGTCATGATCTCAGGGTCCTGGGATCGAGTCCCACATCGGGCTCTCTGCTCGGCAGGGAGCCTGCTTCCCCCTGTCTCTCTGCCTACTTGTGATCTCTCTCTCTCTCTCTGTAGAAAATGAATAAAATCTTAAAAAAAAAAGATACATGTTAAAAAAAGATACATGTTCATAAGAAATATAGGAAGCTTGAAAGAAACAAGTGGAAAAAAGTCTCAAACTTTCACTCCCCACCCCTCCCCAGAAGTAGCAAGATGTACACAAATAGGGCGCCTGTGTGGCTCAGTGGTTTAAGCCGCTGCCTTCGGCTCAGGTCATGATCTCAGGGTCCTGGGATCGAGTCCCGCATCGGGCTCTCTGCTCGGCAGGGAGCCTGCTTCCCTCTCACTCTCTCTGCCTGCCTCTCTGCCTACTTGTGATCTCTCTCTGTCAAATAAATAAATAAAAATCTTTAAAAAAAAAAAGATGTACACAAATATGTGTTATACAAAATTGGATTATAACCCTACAAAACAAAAACCTACAGTGACAAGAGAAATCCAGAATTCACGCCTGGCACCCATTCAGCCTCGGTTCTGTTGGCCCAGCTCATCCTCTGTATGTGTGACCCCTGGACAGTTCATCTGAGTTTCAGTTTTCCTTCTGTAAAATGGAGCTGATGACAGTCCAACCCCCTAGAACAGACCTTAAAACTTAATAATAATACAGGAGAAGTACTTAGCACAGTTCCTGGAATTCAGTGAGTGCTCAATAAAATTTAGCTTCCATTATGATTGTTCAAGGCCGATGTGCGCTCCTTAGTTCAGGGAGCCTGCAGTCCAAGGAAGATTCAGATTCTGGCCACAGAAAGAAGCAAAAAGTGAAGGATGGCTGCACCTGGCCTAGGCCGAGGTGAGGCACCCAGCATGAAAGCCTGTGGTCAGGATCTGGAGGTCCAGGAGCAGTTTAGAAAGCGAGGTGCACCCGCGGGGGTAGGAGGGGCCACTAAAATGGGGATTATGTACTGGGGGTGGGAGTAAGGGCTGGGGATGCTTCTGGAGTAAAGGCCAAAGCTGTGCTCGCTCTGCCCGGCCTGGAATAATCACCCCCACGCAGAAACTTCCAGCCTCCTCCCTCCAAGTAAATAGGTGTTGCTATTCCAAGCAAGGCCTGTGATAAAAATACTTGCTTTGCTTTGGAGGGATTTTTTTTTTTTTTTTTTTTTTTTTTTAAGCCTTGAAAATAACAGGGCAGTAGGCTGTCTATTTTAGGTTGGGGCCTTTGGCTCGTTTTCAAAGTCACGGCCCAAGTGAGATCTATTTAGAAACAGGTCACCTCACACTCACCACGCGTTGATTGTCCGGTAGAACAAGCCTGGATGGAGGCACCTAAGAAACTCTGGGGCCTGTCCCCGAGGGGCAGAGTTGGAGCGAATTGCATTGCGAGCCATTGTTTATGCCTGAATGTAACAGCTAGCCCCAGCGTCTCCCCTGGGGGCCCCAGAGGCCTCCCCACGTCGGGAGGCGGAGCCTCCAGTCAGCCTCCAGTCAGCCTCTGTCTCCACTTCAAGAATCCTGGGTCAGGGTGGGGCTGGGATATGGGAATGCTCTCCACCTTCCCTATAAATCTGCACGGCCAGGCAGGCGTTCCTGTTGGGGCCGGCTAGCTGGAATTGGACTGAAAGTTTTCCATCCTTTGTGGACCAAAGGGTGCCTTTGGGGGCTGAGAAAGACACTTTGGAGGGGATGGCCTGAGGTGGAGTGGAAAGAACCTGAACAGGTTTCAGTTCAAATCTTGGTCCTGGCACTTGCTAGCTGTGTGACTTTGGGAAGGCAATTTCACCTCTCTGATCCCTTGTTTTCTCATTAGTGAAATGGAGGTAATAAAGCAAACCTTACAAGACTGTGGGGTGGATTAAAGAAGATAATGTATTTTAAAGCACCTAGTATGCATAGAGTGACCATCAGATCTGGAAACACAGAGAAATTTTCAGAGTAAATGGTTTATGGGTAATACATAACAAAATTCTCTATATTTCCAGACTTTAGGGTTTCTTTTTGGTAATACTAATTGCTAGCACTGATGTGGTACTTATAATGTACCAGGCACTGTTCTAAATGCTTTGCATATATCAACAAATTAATCTTTAATTTTTTTTAATTTTCTAAATTTAAATTGAAGTTAGTTAGCATCAACTCATTATTTTTATTTTTTTTTAAGACTTGTTTATTTGGGGGGAGGGGGAGAGAGTCTTAAGCAGGCTCCGTGCGGAGCCCCTTCCAGGGCTCGATCTTATGACTCTGATATCATGACTTGAGCCAAAATCAAGAGTCAGGTGCTTAATGACTGCACTGCCCAGGTGCCCCAACTCATTAATTCTTAATAATCCTAGGAAATAGGCACTATATCATCTCCATTTTACAGGTGAGGAAACAGGCTCAACAGTCCAATGATTTACCCACGGCCACAGAGCTCGCAAATGGCATAACCAAGAATCAAACCTGGGCAGTCAACCTTTGCGCTACATCTAACCATTATGCTAGAATTGTTTCTTCTAATACAGTTGATGTCTTGACACTCAGGTGATGCTAATAGGTAAAAATAATGACAGCAGCAATTATGGGTCACAGAGTCCCAGCATTGCAAAGAATCTTAAGAGGTCACCCAGTAGGGGCTGCTGGGTGGCTCTCTGTGAGTTGAGTGCCTAGCTCTTGGTTTTATTTTTATTTTTATCTATTTTTTTTTAAAGATTTATTTATTTATTTGACAGAGATTACGAGTAGGCAGAGAGGCAGGCAGAGAGGGAGAGAGGAGGAAGCAGGCTCTCCGCCGAGCAGAAAGCCCGATGCGGGGCTCAATCCCAGGACCCTGAGATCATGACCTGAGCTGAAGGCAGAGGCTTTAAACCGCTGAGCCACCCAGGCGCCCCCAGCTCTTGGTTTTAACTCCGGTAGTGGTCTTGGAGTCCTGGGATGGAACCCTGTGGCAGGCTCGGTGGGGAGTCCACTTGGGGATTCCATGCTCTCCATCTGCCCCTCTCCCTTACTCAGGCTGTGCACACACTCCCTCACTCTCAAGTAAATAAATAAAATCTCAGGATGCCTGGGTGGCTCAGTAGGTTAAGTGTCTACTTTTGGCTCATGTTCTGGTCCCCGGGTCCTGGGATCAAGTCCAGCATCAGGCTCCTTGCTCGCCGGAAAGCCTGCTTCTCCCTCTCCTGCTCCCCCTGTTTGTGCTCTCTCTCTCTCTGTCAAATACATAATAAAATTTTTTTTAAAAATTAAAAAAAATAAAATTAAAAAAAAAATAGGGGGTCACCCAGTGATTGTGGTCTTAATCTTCTGCCTTTCCAGTCAAAAATAGACTGGATATTTGGGAAGTAGTTAACAAATGATTTTTTACTTTGCTGAATCTGATAGGTGAGAAATGGTCTCTCATTGTAGTTTCTCATGTTATGATAGTGGCTATCTTTCTATGTTTGATTTATTTGTGATTATTTTTTGTGAATTTTCTGTTTATTTTTCTGTTGGGTACTTGGTCTTATTGATTTGGGAACTCTCTTTATAGTTCTCTAGAGAAACAAATTCATTGTGAATTGAATTGCAAGTATTTTTTTCCCCAGTGTGCCACTTGACCTTTGATCTTGTTTAAGGTATTTATTACCATGCAGAAAGTTGACTTTATTGTGGTTGAATTTATTAACCTTCTCCTTTTACAGCTTCTGGCATCTGTATCATGCTTAGAAATGCCTCCCCTATACTACAAAAACAAAAATTTTTTTAACGTTCACACATTTTCCTCTGGAATGTCTATGGTTTCATTTTGATATTTAAATCTTCCAGTCATTTGAGTTTCATTTTGGCATTTTGGTATTTTCCTAGGGGCTCGGAAAGCAGCACTCTTGGTCCCAGCCTTCTCCATGCCTGGCACGTCCATGTTCCGCATGAGATCATTTCTGTCCAGTTCTCCTTGGTTCCAATTTTGATAGGAAAATTTGGCCTTACCTTGGTGTCTTTATTAGTTTCTAGGGTTGCCAAAGTTTCACAAACTGGATGACTTAAGCAATCAGACAGTTATTCTCTCATGGATCCGGAGACCAGAAGTATGAACTCAAGGTGTCAGCGGGCCTGTGTTCCCTCTGGGACTCTGGATGCAATCTTTGCCTTTCTCTTAGCTCCTGCTGGGGTCTGGCAGTGTTCCCTGGTTTTGCAGCCGCCTCACTCCAACCTCTGCCTCTGTCACCACGTATGTGGTCTTCTTCCTGAGTGTCCGTTTTCTCCTCTTCTAATAAGGACACCTGTCCTATTTGGCTGGTGCCAACCCTACTTTGGTATGATTTCATTTCCGCCTGGTCACACGTGCGAAGTCTCTATTTCCAAATAAGGACACGTTAGCAGGCCCTGGGGGTTAGGACCACAGCATAGCTTTTGGGCAGACACAATTCAGCCTGTAACATTTGGTTCCTCAAAAATACTCTATCCTGGGGCACCTGGGTGGCTCAGTGGATTAAGCCACTGCCTTCGGCTCAGGTCATGATCTCAGGGTCCTGGGATCGAGCCCCACATCGGGCTCTCTGTTCAGCAGGGAGCCTGCTTCCCTCTCTCTCACTCTGCCTGTCTCTCTGCCTACTTGTGATCTCTCTCTGTCAAATAAATAAATAAAATCTTAAAAAAAAAATACTCTATCCTTTAGAGAGACAGCTTAAAAGTTATAAAATAAATCAGAAAGAAAAACATCAAAATACAGGTGAAGACACCTGTTCTTTAAAATCCTCCCAAACTGGCACAACAACAGGAACTATAACTATAAAATCGCTACAAATCAATGAAACAGCTTCCAAATAAAAAGGCAAAAAAGAACGGGTGGGGGAAGAGAGACTAGGAGCAAACATTTGCCATCAATATTTAAGAAGTGAATAATTCACAAGACTTCACACATGTTGATAAGAAAAAAATGCCAGTACCCCCACAGTCAAAGGTCATGAACAGATAAGTCAGAATACATATATGTGGGAAAATATTCACGTGCATGGTTAATCAAAGAGCTCCAACTTAAAGCGGTGATAAAATACTTTTCTTTTGCTAATAACCAACAGCAGAAAGATTATAATGTTTTTGTGCTGGTGCCGTGGTGGTGAAATTGGAAACCTCGCATGTGGTCGGTGGCAGCGCCTTTGAGAAAATGAGCTGGCAATATAGATCAAGGGCCATAAAAATGTTTATTCCAGTTGATCCAGTAATTCCACTCCTGGGACTCTATTCTAGCGAAATAATCTGAAGTGTGGAAGCTATTTGAAAAGGCAGAGCAAAGGGACATTTATTGGATCCCTGCTTGATGCCAAGCTCTTTGCATATCTTATCTGAATTCTCTCAATAACCTTGTGAGGTCAGTATTCTTTGCTCCATTTACAGATAAGGAAACCAGGGTTTTGTGAGGTTAGGCCCTTGTCCAAGGTCACATGGTCTTCTTTTTTTTTTTTTAAAGCAGTTTTATACCTTTATTTGACAATCAGCAATTAGTTTTCATCCACATTAACTGTCTGTAGATTTTTGAAAGTGATGACAGGTACGTAGGTGACCAGTGTGTAGAGCTTGTTTGCGGAATCTTCATCCTCACGTTTTCTGGACAACCGCACTCGGATGCGGTATGGAACGTTCCTTATTCCGCTGGCCCAGACAGCTTTGTTGAGCCTTGTGTCAATGCGCACATCTGGAGTTCCCATCTCCTTCATGGCAAATTTCCGGATCTCTTTGAGTGCCCCAGGGGCACGCTTCTTGAAACCCACTCCATGGATGCGCTTGTGAATGTTGATGGTGTATTCTCTGGTCACTACCTGGTTGATGGCAGAACGGCCCTTCTTCTTCTCGCCGCCCTTCTTCGCGGGAGCCATTCTGCCGGGCCCGGGTTGGAAAACCTTTTTTTTTTTTTTTTTTTTTTTTTTAAGATTTATTTGAGAGAGAGAGAGAGAGAGAGAGAGCCAGCGCACACTGGAGGGAAGGTTAGAGGGAGGGAAAGAATCTCAAGCAGATTCCCGGCTGAGGGCAGAGCCCGAAGCCTCAATGTTACAACCCTGAGGTCATGACCAGAGCTGCAATCAAGAGTCTGATAGTTAACTAACTGAGCCATCCAGTGACACTGGGCTTTGGTCTGAGTTTTAAAGCCACTGGGCTCTCAGCAACCCCCTGCCTGGTTGGGAGGCAGAGTACCTGGACCCTCCTTCAGGCCAGGTCGCTCATTTGCCAAATACGAAAGGCAGCGAGGTTTGCACCAAGGGTCTTGAAGATTTCTCTGAATTTTGAGGTGTTGTGAATCTATTTGTTGCTGTAAGTAAAAACCTCGGAAGGATAAATACAGAATTGAGTAAGAATTATGCAGAAAATAATTGGACATACTACGTTTCTGCCTTCAGCTTTGGGAGTTTCAGCCAAGATTGATCTTTGTTTTGGATTTTTATTTTGGGTATATTAATTTTTCTTAATTAAGATAACTACGTTTAAGTGCCTATTTATTGAACAAATATAATCTAATGATTAGAGGTACAGGTTCTATATATGTGAGTTCATTTTAATATTTTGCAAAATTTCTCTTTCAAATTATATAAACATAAGTAGTTATTTTTTTAAAAAGTAAGGGGAGGGACACTTTTTATTTAAAAAAAAAATAAGGGGAGATAGAGTTGAACTGCTTGAATTGCTCACCTCTGTTAATGTCCTTGCCTCAGTTCCTTCATCTGTAAAATGGAATGCAGTATTGTTATGAGATTCCGATTGTTATGAGATTCAGTCATATGATTTACTACCATATGTCACGGCATTATGCCGGATATATACTGTTAGCTATTGTTAGTATAAATTTCCTTTCCTTGTTAATCAACTTGTTTTGGAGAGTTTTGGCTTCTGAAATTATTTCTAAAAGAAAACATTGATCCCTCTCTCTGATAAATAAATACATAAATAAAATTCTAAAAAATGAAGGGTGTGTCTGGGTGGCTCAGTTGGTTATACATTCATCTCTTGATTTCCGCTCAGGTCATGATCTCAGAGTCTTGGGATCAGGCCCTGTATGGGGCCATGCGTTGGGCTCCATGCTCAGCATGGAGTCTGCTTGGGATTCTCTCTCTCAAATAAATAAATGAATACAATTAAAAAAAAAAAAGAAAGAAAACAGAAAACATTGACTTTCCAAATGTGGACAGGACACCAACATTACTGAAGGTAATCTGAGGAAGAGGATAAAACCAAAGTTGTCCACGGGAAATGAACTGAGAGAAAAGAATCTAGATTTTTAATTGTGTAAATCATATCCAAAGCTGAGAAAAAGTCTGTACAGATAGGCCTGATTTCTATTAATCTGGTGTTTGGAAGACTGGCCTCTTGTAGCATTCCTTTAAGTCTTTCCCTTCTCGAGAAGTAGGTGAAGGGGTACACAATTTAAGCTGGTTACCAGAAGATCCCATCCCCACCCACTGAACAAACAAAACTCCTCAGTTCTCCCCTACTCAAAGTTATGGGGCCAGGGTCTACTTGTAAAGGGTGCACATATTCCTAATAATATAATACCCAAATTCTCACAGTGTGCTTAACCTAGTGTGGTAAATGTGGAGAGGCTAATACCAAAAACTCTGCGCCTCCACAAGAGCCTCCAAGTCTTGCAAGGTGAGGCACGCCATTTGAGGGCACAGAGCAGCAGAAGGAAGGCTGCAGTGTGCTGGGCAGACCTTCCTTCAGTGGTCTTTGGGGCCTGGAACACTCTTCAGTTCAAAGATGCTCTTCTGGAAGTGTGTGCATAGCCCCCCAGTGGTTCCCTTGTTCTAGGAGCTCGCTCCTCAGAGGAAAAGGGAATTACTATAACTAAATAGCAATATTATCAGAGGAAATCAATAGGTAATCACTGGAACATCTGTTAGAACTCTATTACAAGTGACAGAAAAACGAATTCAGTGGTTTTAAGTTTAGGAAAGGGGAATGTAAAGCTGCGTGGAACTGGAAAAGCCCAGGTCTGGCTAGTTGCAGGTCAGGTTGGTTTCAGTGCTTAACAGATGTTAAGGACCCTGTGAACCTCCAGGCTCGGTTCTCATTGTACAAAGGTAGCTGAGGCAGCCCCAGCGGTCCCCTTCCTGCGGCTCAGTTCACGTCCGTTGACTTGAATGAAAAATTCATTAAGAAAATTCTGAAGACTCATTTGGGAGCAGCTTCAAAAAAGCTGGATCTGGTTGGGTCATGTGCCCATCCCTGAACCAATCACTGTGACCACTGCCGTGTGCCACTTTGGCCAGCCCTGAATCACATGTCTGTGTAACACGGAGCGCGGTATGGGCAGTCTGTTGTGTGTGAGTTCCTCACACCTGGTTGTGCTTAGTTTGTTCCTCCCTGTCCCGTGAGCCCCTGCAAGGCAGGGACCATGCAGGCTCAGTACGTAGCTCCCAACATGCAGTCTGTCCTCAGTAAATGTTCACTGAAATAAACGGAATTGCAGACAATGGAGAATAAACTGGGGAACTGGGATGTCTGTCCATGAGGCTTATGCAAAACGAAGTAACACAATCACACTCTAGCCCTGATTACTTCCTTCTTCATTCGGAAGCAGCCAGCCCAAGGTAATGAAGGAAACTGTATCCATTTTAGACTCGACATTGGTGACATTGAAATAGCTGCTCCTGGTATATTTTTTTTTGCAAGTACAAGTGCCAAAGTCGATATTAAAAAGTGGGCGTGATGTATTTTAATGCTTATTTTCAACAAATTAATGTGTTTAAACCATAACCCCCCATTTCCAACAACACAATTAATAATGCTCTTTGCAAGATAATGATGACATTTATCTTGGAAACTAAATTCATAGTTGCGGCTGATTGTACTTTTCACAGCTGGCTGTATCCCACATCAGTTTCTGTAACCTTGCCAGTTCCCCCAATCAAGAAATGGATTTTGTGTTCTCCACCCTTGAGAATGGGCAGGACTGTGACTGCTTCCAGCCCGCAGAGCATGCTGGCTGAGTCATAAAAGACTGAGCAGCTTCTGCCTTGTTTACTGGTGCTCTGCAACGCCATGTAGGAATTCTGACTACCCCGAGGCCACCGTGCTGGAAAGGCCAGCTGGAGGTGCGTTGGCAGGCAGTCCCAGCTAACCGCTCCCCATTCCCCCACACATACCTTCCAGCCATCTCCACAGAGCTGCCAGACATAGGAGTGAAAAACCATCTTGGAAGCGGACCCTCCAGCACCAGCTATTCAGGTCACCTCCAGCCACCGGAGTCCTGACGCCTGTAGCCCCAGACATCCCGGAGCAAGTCATCCCTGCCAGGCCCTGTCTGCATTCCTGACCCACAGAATCCATGAGCATAACAAAATGCTTGCTGTTTTACACCCCTAAGTTAGGAGTGGCCTGTTACTCAATGGGCAACTGGAATAATAGTCTACCAGAGAGACAATGTGGTCCGCTGATAAGGCTTCAGGTTAAATTGTATGACCCGGGCTTTCTTCCATTCTTGTCCATGTAACCTCTATGACTGTCTGCAGAGAAGCTTCCAGGGCTATAGGGCCCTCTTGGCCTCTCTCCAGACTCATCTACTTAATTTGTGGGGCCCAGTACAAAAATAAAATGTGGGGTCCCTTGTTCATAAAGCAGGGAAAAAATGACTTTAAAGGTCATTAAAACAGAGAACTTTTTCCTTCCTCTGTCTCACCTTGTCATGGTGTTTTGTATGTGCTCTTTAATGTCAGATTCCCTGGGCTCGGGACACTCGGGGCGGGTGTGGACTGTGACGGCTGTGTGTGTCTGCTGGCTGCTGGAGTTCCGCACTGAGCTGGCTGCCGGACTGGAAGGCTAGACCTGGGCCAGAGGAGGAAAGTCAACCTCTCCTTCCCATGGACCCACCATCTCAACTCCTGGTGGATTGTGTGACCTTCAAAGGACGGGAACCTCTGTGCCAGTGGAGCTCAGTACCTGGACCAGAGGTGGGAATGAGCCCCCCAGCCCACCAAATGCCAGCCAAATGTACAGTGGTCCTCCCACCCTTGGAGAGCACATCAAGATCAAACATGCCCTCTCCCTCGCCTGTGCCTAGGCCTTCCCTGGGCTCCAGAACCACAAAGGTTTCTGGGTGGGAGTGAAGAGAGTGAGGCTGGGCAGGACCTGGCTCAGGTTGGGAAGTAAGGGAAGTGTTAGAAGGGAAACAGGCAGCTGAGAACCCCTGGGAAGGCGGGAGGCAGGACAACTTGTGAGTAGAGCTTCCAAGCCTCCGGGGTCTATGGTGCATTGTCCCACTTAACTTCACTTAACAAAACACAAATTCAAACATAAGAGTTATTATGCATTTCAAAACAGCGACCACAGAGGCTTAAACCCCAAGAACTGGGCTTTCTGAGTTCAGGGACCCTGTGTTAAAGCGTTGATCTCATGCCGAGGAAGCCCACCCTGGCTTTCCCCAGCATAAGATGCTTTTTTTTTTCCCCCCTAAGTTTTTTTTTTTTTTTTTAAATATTTTATTTATTTATTTGACAGAGAGAGATCACAAGTAGGCAGAGAGGCAGGCAGAGAGAGTGAGAGGGAAGCAGGCTCCCTGCTGAGCAGAGAGCCCGATGCGGGACTCGATCCCAGGACCCTGAGATCATGACCTGAGCCGAAGGCAGTGGCCCAAACCACTGAGCCACCCAGGTGCCCCTCCCCCCTAAGTTTTTAAAGAAATCTCCACACCTGGCATGGGGCTCAAACTCACAACCCTGAGATCAAGCATCACACATTCCACCAACTGGTGCCCAAGCCAGCCAGGTGCACCCTCCCCAACACAAAATGCTTTATTTATTTATTTTTTAAAAAAGATTTTATTTATTTATTTGAGGTAGAGAGACACAGTGAGAGAGGGAACAAAAGCAGGGGGAGTGGGAGAGGGAGAGGGAGAAGCAGGCTTCCTGCCAAGGAGGGAGTCCAATGCGGGGTTTGATCCCAGGGCTTACGGATCATGACCTGAGCCGAAGGCAGACGCTTAACGCTTAACGACTGAGCCACCCATGCGCCCCTATAACACGCTTTAAAAAGGATCTCAGTTTCACCAAAGTTTTGCGAGGTGGGCATACTATCCCCATTTCATAGATAAGAAAATCTCTCAGACAGATGTGTAGTAGCTTGTTTGCCTGGCCTGGAGTCACACAGCTAACAGAATAAGGAGATGGAAATTCAATGTCTGCTTCCAACGACCGTCACTTTCCTTCCAGCTGAGGCAATGAGAGGTCAAGAAAAGGCTGGGTGGTTCAGTCGATTAAGTGACTGCCTTCAGCTCAAGTCATGATCCTGGAGTCCTGGAATCAAGTCCCACTTGGGGCTTCCAGCTCCGCAGGGAGTCTGCTTCTCCCTCTGACCTTCGACCCTCTCATGCTCTCTCTTACTCACTCTCTCTCTCAAATAAATAACTAAAATCTTTAAAAAAAAAAAAAAAGAAAAAGAAAAGGCTGTATAATAAGGTGTGGGCTAAAGTAGGAGATATATGAAAATTCAGAGAAAGAACAGAACATTGTAGGTTGCAGCTACCAGAGGAGACTCCATGGAGACGTGGCCACTGAGCTGAGATTAAAAATAGGAAAAAGCAGGACACCTGGGTGGCTCAGTTGGTTAAGCATCTGCCTTGGCTTGGGTCATGGTCCTGGGGTCTTGGGATCGAGTCCTGCATTGGGCTCATTCCTCAGTGGGAGCCTGCTTGTTTCTCTTTCTCTAAACACTGCTCCCCCTGCTTGTGTTCGCTCTTGCTCTCCGACAAATAAATAAATGAAATCTTAAAAAAAAAAAAAAAGTAGGGAAGAGCATTTCCAGCAGAGGGAATAGCATGAGTTGCTTCACCCTTTGTACTGGGTTCATAGGCCTGAGAAGAGAACCACGGCCATTTCTGGGACGGGAGGAGTCAGACCTGTGAACTAGGGGAGAATTTCAGCAGGAAGAGGATGCTCTTTACCAAATGTCATGAAGGGTACTGAGGCCTAGGCTTGAGAAACTCTTCTGGAGGGATGTTTCAACGTGTGAAAGGAAAGGCATTTCGAAGGTGGCTATGGAAGGCAGACTGCTGGGGCTTAACGGAGGGAGGGATGGGTGGCAGAATTGAGCCTGAGTCTAGACCATTTTTTGGACAAATTTAGCTCTAAAAATTTAGAGGGAAAGGGAAGAAAGAGTCAGGGTGGTAACTGGAAGGGGGAAAGGGATATTTGAAAGTGCTGGTACTTTTCTTCATTAAGATTGGCAGACTAGTCCAGTTAGAGCAGAAAGCAATACGTTAGGGAGAGGCATTAGAGAGGGCAGGGAGGAGGAGGAGTGCTCCCTGAGCATCTCCTGTGTACCAGGGCCTGTACTTTCCTGTTTCATTTCCTTCCAATCACCCCTGACGGCAATTCTTCCTGCTCATGCACCACCTGAGGGAGAGGCCAAGAATCATAGCAGTGAGGGCGGGGCTGGAGTTTGATCTCTGACAGAAGAACCCAGGGCCTACCCCTCTGGGCAGAGGAGAGGTGATGGTTGGGTTTATCAAGGAAAGAAATGTGTGTTCTCCCCACCAATAACTGCAATAGGACTCTGCTGGAAAGGGAGCAGTAAACAGGTGCTCAGGGCTCCTGTTGGGGCTGGGTGTGGTCTGAGGCTGGGAGGAGTCAGGTAGAGGTTAACCAAGGAGATGATGGGAAAACACTGTGCGTTGGCCATGACCAAGAGGCGGGTGGACCCCATTAGTTGCTGTGTGTGGGGCTGCCTATGCAGGACGCCTTTTATCTGGGAGCTGTCTATCTCAGGAGCTAGCGTGGAAAACAGGGTGTGGTTCTGGGAAGGCTGGTGATGTGGGTCAGGCACCAGAGGGCGTTGCCTGAGGTCTACCCCTTAGAATCCTGGGTTGTTAGTGTCTTGGTGAAGGTCACATTGAGTTGGGAGTCTGGGGTGGGTAGTTTGTGTGGAATGTGAACACTGGAGATGGTGGGAGGGCTGTGGGACAGACTGTGGATCCCCCTCTTCCCTCTGTCTCTTATTCCCCCATTCTCAATCTCTGTTTCCGGTGTGGACCATTTCATTGGACCTTCAGGGCTGTTTTTGTTTGTTTGTTTTAATTAAATTTTTGAGGGAGTAACACATTCACGTGGTTCAATAATTAAAAATTCTTAGAAGTTTAAGAAAAAATAAATACAAATAAGATATAAAAATTTTAAATTAAAAAGGAAAGAAAACAAAAACAAAAAGGGAAAAACATAAATAAAAATTATTAAAGGTAAAGCAGTGCAAATTATTTTTTCCCCTCCTATACTCCATACTCCCAGCTCCTGCCCTCCCCTTCCCCTGTGATCACCGTTAGCATTTTGTGTGTCCTTCAGACTTAAGCAGATGTTTTTCTTCCTTTTCCCAAAAAGTAGCACACAGTTCACACAACACAGTTCACAGTTTTGTTTTTGTTTTTTTCCTTTAATGGGATTTCTTGGCTATCTTTCCATATCAGTACATAAGAGAGTTCATCTTTCACCTGACATTTCACATGACATTTCTTTGTCTAGATTATAAGCAATGTAGCAAGGAATACCTTGTACATACAGCATCTCACACACAAGGGTATCTGTAGGATAAATTTCCAGGAGACTATCTTTGACAAAAAGTATACACATTTATAATTTTGATATTGCCAAATTGACTTCCATAGAGATTGTTCCAGTGTACGTCCCCCCAAGTAATTTCTGAGAGAACCCAGGTATTAATTTTGACTTGGGGGCGCCTGGGTGGCTCAGTGGGTTAAGCTGCTGCCTTCAGCTCAGGTCATGATCTCAGGGTCCTGGGATCGAGTCCCACATCGGGCTCTCTGCTCAGTGGAGAGCCTGCTTCCCTTCCTCTCTCTCTGCCTGCCTCTCTTGTGATTTCTCTCTGTCAAATAAATAAATAAAATCTTAAAAAAAATTTTTTTGACTTGGTTAAGATACCACAAGATGTATTGTGGTTGACGCCCCAGTATCTAGCCCCTTAACCACTCCTCCGTCCCCCGTTAAGGACTGCCTCATGGCTTAAGGGAGATTGACTCTAGGGGAGACCTCTTTTGCCCCTCCAACCACCCCTTCATCATTCTCTTCTGCCTCAGGGAGGCAGTCTCCAACTGAGAACTGCATGCTGTTTCTCAGACTTATCTGTAAAGTCACATCTTGGTGCCCTTTGGTCATATGGTTCCCACCTCCTGCCCTGTCCTCCCACCCTTCTCAGTCTGGAAAATTCTGACTCCTCCTTCAGGACTCAGCTTAAGTGTTGCCTCTGTGGAGGCTTCTCTGACAGAACCAGCCTCTCCCTCCCTCCCCAGGTGTGGTACCACAGAACTCCGGTCAGCTCGCCCTTAGAGCACATTTGGATCACGAGGTGAGGTAACTGTTTGTTTACAAGGCTCTGTCTCTCCCAGCACCCAGCCCAAGTCAGGCCCACACTTTAAACTGCTCTGTAACTAAAATTAAACTCACTGGATAGGCAGGATGGCATAGAAAGGCATGGAAGTTGTGGGAGTTGGACTGGATATGACTCCATCCTTTGTCCTCTTCCCACCTCACCCTCCCTCGTTCTCTGTGCTCTAAACCACACTGGCCCACACTCCTTTCCCACTTCATGGACCTTCACGTGGCATTTCAGCTGCTCTCCCCCTGAGAGAGCAGGGTTTCCTCCTCCTTCATTGCCCAGCTTAAGTCTTACTCCCTAAGAGAGGTCCTCCATGGCTGCTGAGCCTAAAAGCACACCCACTTCCAATGCTATCATTCTCTAGTCATTCCCTTCACCAATTGACCATAATCCTAGTTCTTATGCTGATTTGTTTATCAGTTTGCTGCATGTCCTCCCCCATCAGACCTTCAAGTCCTTGAGCGCAAAGACCTTGGCTTATTCACTGCCAGGGATTCAGGGCTAACACAGGAGCTGGCACATGGTAAACACAACGGAAATCTTTTTCGACTGAATGTTGAATGAATGAACAAATGAACAGGTTCAAACCCCTTCTCCATCACTTCCCAGCTTTGTCCTTGGATTAATTACCCTCTCAGAAGGGTTCCACATTTGAAGATCAGAGGTTTCAGGTAGTAATGTGTACCGGTGATTATATCAAATGCCAGATACATGAAAAGTTTTCATAAATGGTAGCTATCACTTGTTTTCCTTTCTTTTACCTGAAAAATTCATCCTTTCTGCCAGGCTTAAAGACCTTGTACATCTTTACAAAGAATTTCTTATTGAGGCATAGCAAATATATAGAAAGAACACATATCAATTTCTCTCTCACACACACACACTCATGTATCCACCTCCCAAATTAAACAGAACATGCTAACACCTGGGTAAGTTTCCATGTTAGCCTCTCCCCACCAATGACACCTATTCTTTCCCTTCTCTCTTTGATCTGAGATCATGGCATGTCCATTCTTCTTCAAACTATTTGACTCATTTCTGTCCTCATTCCTCTTTCTTTTCTAAAAACTCTAGCTCTTTGACTTTTCCTACCACCAAGCCAGAGGTTTTTATTTTTTATTTTTATTTTTTTTAAAGATTTTATTTATTTCACAGATCGTAAGTAGGCAGAGAGGCAGGCAGAGAGAGAGAGGAGGAAGCAGGCTCCCTGCTGAGCAAAGAGCCTGATATGGGGCTCGATCCCAGGACCCTGGGACCATGACCTGAGCCGAAGGCAGAGGCTTAACCCACTGAGCCACCCAGGCGCCCAAGCCAGAGGTTTTTAAAGTAGAGGACATGCAACCCAGTGGGGTACAAGGTGATGCCTGCGATTCTACTCTTAGGTATATGCCTGGAAGAACTGAAGATAGGTACTTTTTTTTTAAAAGATTTTATTTATTTATTTGAGAGAGAGAGAGAGAGTGAGAGAGGGAATACAGCAGGGGAAGCGGGAGAGGGAGAAGCAGGCTTCCTGTGCAGCAAGGAACCTAATGCGAGGCTTGATCCCAGGACGCTGGGATCATGACCTGAGCTAAAGGCGGGCGCTTAATGACTGAGCCACCCAGGCGCTCTTGAAGATAGGTACTCTAATGCCACATGTATAGGCATGCTCATAGCAACACTATTCACGATGGCCTAAAGATGGAAACAGCTCAAATGTCTATCAACCAATTGATAAGGTGGAGTATTATTCAGCCATAAAAAGAAGTTATTGATACATGCCATGTGGATGAACCTTGAAAACATTGTGCTAAGTAAAAAGAACCAGACACAGTCACATGTTGTATGATTCCATTTATATGAAATATCCAGAAAAGATAAATCCCCAGTTATAGAATGCATCTTGGTGGTTGTCAGGGGCTGGGTGGGAATGGGATGGAGAGAAACTGGTTAATGGGTAAGGGGTTTTGCTTCGGATTGAGGGAATTATTTTGGAACTAGAAGTGGTGATTGCACAATACTGTGAACATATCAAATGCTACTTAATTTTTCACTTTAAAAGGGTTAAGTTTGTTAAGTGAATTTCACCTTTATAAGCTTTTTTTTAAAAAAATATTTTATTTATTTGACAGAGAGAGAAATCACAACTAGGCAGAGAGGCAGGCAGAGATAGAGGAGGAAGCAGGCCCCCTGCGGAGCAGAGAGCCCGATGTGGGGCTGGATCCCAGGACGCTGGGATCATGACCTGAGCCGAAGGCAGAGGCTTTAACCCACTGAGCCACAGGGGCTGGGTGCCCCAGCTTTTTTTTTTTTTTTTTAATGAAATATCCATTCTTGTCAGCCGAGAGGTTTGAATGAAGCGCAGACTCCCTAAGTGTAGCAACTGGGGGCCACCGAAGGAAGAAATGGCCTGGGGTCAGCAAGTGTGGTTTTGCTGCTCTATCCTAAGTAGTAATATTACGAGAAGAGATAGGTATAATTACAGCTAACATTTCTGTGTTTAATACGAGCCAGGAACTGTTCCAAGTGCCTTATATCTTAAACTCACTAAATCCTTTAACTCTAAGAGGTGGATATGATCATGTTTTCTTTACAGATGAGGAAACTGAGGAACTGAGGTTTAAATGATTTATCTCAGTCACAAATGAGGAAGTGGCAATCTAAATTCGAAACCAGGCAATCAGATTCCAGGTACTGAAGTCTCAACCCCCAGGCTCTGTGCTAAATGCTTTCCATGTTTTATCTCATTTAATTCTGTTAGGTAGACGTTATTGTTATTACTCCTATAAAAAGAAAAAACCCACCAAAAACAACTCTCATGGACCTTCTGTATTCAATGCCCTCCAGTCTTTCCTCTGCATTTATTTTCATGTTGGTCCTCACATGGCTGTCTTATCTTTCTCATCTTGCTTCATCTTCATTTTCCTATACTGCACATATTACTATCTGACTTTATTTTATACTTTCTTTTGGTCTCTCGTCTCTAGAAGGCAGGGCTTTTGAATGTAGATTTCCCAACAACCAGAACAATGTGTGGTACACAATAAGCTCCCATAAAAATTTACATAAATGAATGTTGCACATGTGTATTGGGTAGTTTTGTATGCCTGTGTTTGAATAAATAGGATCCTGCCATACAAAATGTTCTTATAAAAATATATCTTGGGGGCACCTGGGTGGCTCAGTGGATTAAGCTGCTGCCTTCGGCTCGGGTCATGATATCAGGGTCCTGGGATCGAGCCCCGCATCGGGCTCTCTGCTCTGCAGGGAGCCTGCTTCCTCCTCTCTCTCTCTCTGCCAACTTGTGATCTGTCAAATAAATAAATAAAATCTTTAAAAAATATATATATATATATATCTTGGATTAGTACATAGATCCTGCTCATTTTTTTTTTTTTAAGGTTTCATTTATTTATTTGAGAGAGAGAGAGAGAGAGGGAGAGTGTGCCTGCGCAAATGCTGGGGAAGAGGCAGACTCCCCGCTGAGCAGGGAGCCCACAAGGGGCTCCATCTCAGGACCCTCGAATCATGACCCCAGCCCATAATTGGGATCTTTTAAGACAGATAAAATCCCATACTGTGGATGTAGCACCGCTTATTTGTAGTTTTCTACTTAATTAACTCACATCTTTGCCAGGGTATCTCTAATGCAAACAATATGGCAATAAACGTCTTAGCACATGCTTGTTTGTGATATGGGTACACATTTCTTTAAAAATTAGTGCCTAGGGGCGCCTGGGTGGCTCAGTGGGTTAAAGCCTCTGCCTTCGGCTCAGGTCATGATCCCAGCATCCTAGGATCCAGCCCCGCATCAGGTTCCTTGCTCAGCAGGGAGCCTGCTTTCTCCTCTCTCTCTGCCCGCCTCTCTGCCTACTTGTGATCTCTGTCTGTCAAATAAATAAATAAAATCTTTAAAAAAAAAAATAATTAGTGCCTAAAAGGGGAACTGCTGGCACGAAGGGTATACACATAAAAAGTGTCAGTAGATAACGCCAAACTGCCCTCTCCATAAGCAATCCTGCCTGAATTAGGGTACATAACAGGTTTTCATATACTTTGGACCAGACTGAATATTATCAGTCTTGTTAATTTTTTGCCAAACTGATGGGGGAAAAAGGTCCCCTAATTTACGGAGAGAAAACTGAGGCTCAGAAAACTTACGTTTCTGGCTGGCTCAGAAAAGCATGAGACGCTCGATCTTAAAGAGTCCCACGTATGGTGTAGAGATTAGTTACTTAAATAAAATTTAAAAAAAAAAGGAAAATTTAAAGACTTTCCTATACAACACGTAAGTAGCTGAGTGGCGATTCGAATTCCAACATGCCTAAGGATAGCGCCAAAGCTTTACACAGTATACGGTGCGTCTTCCGGTAAGTCTGGTTATCTCCGGAACTTGTGATACTGGCAGGCTGGCGTTCCTCTCGCAGTTAAGCCCCGGACCCTTCTGGGAGTCCGGGGTGGCCCTTCTCGATTGCCAACGGCACCTACCGAGCGCCTACCTGCACCGGGCCTACAGCCGCCATGGATCCGAAATGGCGACTGGCGACAGCACGAGGCCCCGCCCCCTGAGGGCGGGGCCTGAGTTCAGACTAGAGTGATAGATGCCCGAACCAAGTTTGCAGCCCCTGCCCGGCAGGCTCGCGCAGAAGCAGAGCCAGTGGCACCGCAGGTCGGGAGGAGGAGCACCGAGTGGAGGGCTCATTTGCCGGGGCCGCCCGAGAGTCTCTTCGTCGCGGGCGTTGGGGCCGCCATCTTAGATGGCGGGAGTAAGAAGAGGACGAGCGTAAGACAGGAAGGCTTTCCTGCGGCTCTCCTTGGGCCCGGAAGAGGGCCAGTTGGCCCGGCTTTGGGGCGTGTGCCCCGAGGCGCGGAGCGCGGGTGCGACGATGCGGGGACTGCCCGGGGCCCCGTCCCCTGGGCTAGGGACGCGCCGAATGTGACCGCCTCCCGCTCCCTCACCCGCCGCGGGGAGGAGGAGCGGATCAGACGCCGCCGCCGGACGACGGGACACGGAGGCGGTTCGGCTCCTTCAGGTAGGCGGCAGGGCCGGCCCTGGCTGCCGGGGGATCCGGGCGGCGGGGCTGAAGGGGCAGAGTTCTCCAGCGTCCGGGCCTGGGCGGCGTTGATGGAGCGACCCGGCAGCTGCCGGGTGGGGGCCCGGGCCAGGCCGCTGTCACCCCGGGTGGCGCTGGACGGGCGGGAGCCCTGGGGCTCGGTGTCATGGCCGGCCAGCCGAGTTTCCACATCCCCACTCAAATTTCCTTGTGTTTCGGGGAAACGTGCTAGCGCCACCCCTGTACTCGGTGCACATTCCTTATATTTTGGTAATGGGAAAAACTGCCCAGAATAGCCCCGTATCTGTGTTGTCATTCAGGTGGACTAATTCCTTTTCTTTCTGGGCGCGGGGGGAGGGGGGGAGGGCTCTCAGTCTTGCATCTTATCTCAGAGGCCGTCACTCAAGTGACACCCTTATAGGGAGGGCGAGAAGAATCGGGGACGAGAGGAGGAAGTGGGTCAGTGCCCCACCACAAAGACATAGGGGCCTCGCCTTGGGTTTCGGGACTCTGGGTTACTAATGAAAGGTTTGGGATGCGTATACTGAGGTTTGGCCCTGGGATGCTTTGGAATGAAGATCCAAGGCTGTCTTTTGTGTAAAGTGAGAGCCGCCAGGACGCTTGGGTTTTGCAGCTGCAGAGGTTCTGCAGAGCTAGTCGATGCCCAGAAAGGAGTTGGAACATCATGAGAGGAGAGGCGGCTGTGTTCATTCATTGTTCTCATTTCAGGGCTCTGGGTGTGCCCTCTGGTATTCATTTCTCTGGTGGGAAGAATGTTAGGATCCCCTATGTCTCCTTGAGATGTGACCGGGTTCTAGAGAGTCGTTTAATCTAAGTAGGGCCGAATTCAGCTCACGTTCGGGGAGTATTTCTGCCTGCTTCGTCCTCTGTGGGCTGAGTGGAGGGAACCTGCTCTTCTTTCTTCTCACCGAGGCGTGAAAACAATGCGCTATGATAAGGATGGACTTACTGAGTGTTGTGGGAATTTGGAACAGCTAGTTTTGCCTGGGGGAGTTGGGGAAGCTTGAACACTGGAGGGAACTTTTGCGGCCAGTTTTGGACTGATGAGTAAGTGCTTACCAGGTGAGGAGGAGAGGAGAGCCTTATAAGCTGAAGGAACCGCTGGTACAAAGGCATAGAGACATACAGGAGTTGGGATGAGTTTGGGGTGCAGGAAGGAAGTGGTGAGAGATGAGGGTCTAAAAGAAAAGTTGTGAAGGATCTTTGTTGGAGGCAGTGAACTAGTTGATTTAATTTGGATTATTTTAAATGAATATTCTAATTTTTTCTTGCTGATAACTAATTTCTCCCTTTATGATGTTGAAGCTGATAGTAACTGAAAAGATTTACGTGTTAAAGCCATTTAAGGACATTTTTGATAAGTGCTTTATGTCAGATGTTTTGCACTTACACGGTGGTGAATGAACTGAACTTCATATTCGTAGGTGTTTTTGTAAAAGATTTTTCTAACCTTTTGCTTGCTTACTAAAATGTTGACTTTATGCATGTAGCACATGCTGCTAATACTGCCTTTTAAATGGCTGTTGGCAATAAAAACCACACTCCCCAGTCATGTAGAAATTGGAAGATTATGTGAAACAACTGAAAGTATTTTTAATTTATTAAGTGTGTTGTGTATTTAGTAAACTTTCTTTGCATTGATTCTGTGGTTTTCAATTTTGTTATAAAGTCTTTAGCTCTATAAACATAATTTACCCCAAATCTCTCTATTGTTGTGATTAATGCTTAAGGTAATGTGATTATTATGGTCTTAACAGACTTTAGCTAGCAGTTCCTGAGTTTTTCTTGGGTTGTGATGATTACATGCCACTGAAGAACGTTATTAAGAGACTTTTGGTTTGTTTTCACCCTTATCACTTCAAGGGCTAAGCTGTTTAAAATGCAAGAGAAACATTTGACCCCTTTGAACACTGGATACTTGGAAAAATAAACCTGTTAGTGTTTCTGCTGGAAAAGCTTATCTTTTAGGTATGTGGTGTTTGTGATTAAAACTTGTAGTGGGGTTGCTTAGCCTTGTTAAAAAACTTTGTCAGTAGTTGAAAAGTGTAAGCCTTCAAAGTAGTAGGCTTGAGTGAAATACATTAGAACATATTTTATGGGATTTGGGTTAGCAGAAGAAAACAGGGAAACAGATTAAGCTGGTCATTTGTGATGAAAAGGATCTAAAAGGTGAAAGGGAGAATGGTTAAACATCAAATATTGTATTACAACTGCTCTGAAACTAGTTGTGTTTAGTTTAAAACATGCCATTTGTGAAAACCAAGGTAGGTGGTTTGCTCTGAGGATTAAACAACAACTTCTTGGAAGTTAAATTTGAGTTTTCCAGAAGTACTAGGTTACTTATTAAATGGAAAATATAATTAATAACTTTAAATTACTACTATTTCAAGTAGTTTGTTAGTAGTAGATGTATGATTCTACTGCATTCTAATTTCAGATAAAACTTTGTTAGTAACCTGCCTAAAAATAGAAAAATGTTACATGAGGGAATGCTTTTGTTTGCATGTTAGGAACATAATAGGCCATACATAATAATCCTGGTCTTGGGAGGAGCTTGTTAGCCAAACAGCATGCCTTAATGTTGACTTGCAGAAGAGAATTTTAAATATTGCTTTTGAAAGGCAGTGGACTGTGTGACAGTAGGGGGTTTATGAAACCACAAAATCCAGCTTGTAAAGGTTTTTTGTTTTTCAAATTGTACAGGTCATGGAAGTCATTTCTTTAAAACTAGTTGAAAAATTGCTCACCTTGACTAAATTAATTGGAAGACCAAGGAATAGTGGGCTCATTTACGATGAGGTTGTGTGGAGTTATGGGTTGTTGTGTGTGTGTGTTTATGTGTATGGTTGGTTCAGAATTCCTATTTGCTAAACTGACTAGGTGCTAAATGTAACACTACATGTTTGTGTTACAATTTAGTTGGTATTTCTGGTATAGGGCTGTACTGCCTTGTCTATCATCGTCATGATAGTAATGGTGGGGTATTTTATTCTTGCCTTAAAAGTAGAGTAAAATTGCTTAATTTTGTATTAAAGTTTTCATCTTTTATTTTACAGTGATTGAATCATTTTGTTCCTCCGTTTCTCCCAGAATACTTGTGTAGCTCTCAATGATTTTCCTGGTTAACTTCAGAGCTTTTTAGCTTTTCTTCTAAATTTGCTCCTAAAATCTCAGTTTAACCAAGGAAAATGTCAAGTGGGTGTTGTTTCTTTGTTATTGGTTTTGGCCCAGGCTATCTCAAGTCTCTTTGGCAAATCACTCATAAAGTGTGTTAATTGCTTCACATTCCAATCAGTGTACATAGTTTTTCTTGAGGAACACTTGACACATAGTTTTATTTTTAGACTAGATTCTAAAGGATCTTACAGAGGTAGGGATTAACAATCCCAAAGCTAGTTTCAAATTTTAAAATCTTTGTGATTTTGAGATTGTTGAGATTTTGAGATTGTAGAGATTGAGATTGGTATTTTTGGTTAATGAATGGAAAGCAGCAGGCAATGACAGTGTTTTAGGGGTTCAGTATGTTTAAGTGCTGGTGAGGACCTTGTGGATTTTGCTGGTGTCCTCTTCTTCCTCTTTCAACCTGTTGGATTCCATTTATTGTCATATAGTAACAAGCATAAGTACATTTTTACTGTTGGAATTAGGATCTTCTATTTATTTTCTTCCATCGTGCTATGGAAAACAAAAGTGGTTTGACTTCTTTGAAGGTACTTAATACTAGGCATCACAGTTGGGACAGTGTTTACTTTTTTCCATCCATGTACATTTCTGATGGAAGAGTTGGGCCAGTTATTGTTTAACTGTGTTAATATGTTTTTAGACTTAGGAATTTTCATTCCTTTTTTCTTTTCTTTTTCTTTCTTTTTCTTCTTCTTCTTCTTCTTTTTTTTTTTTTTTAAGTAATCTCTACACCCATCATGGGGCTCAAATTTACAACCATGAGATCAAGAGTTGCATGCTCTACTGACTGAGCCAGCTAGGTCTTAATCTAGGTATTTCTGAGGCATCCTTTACAAGCATGGATAGTTTTTAACATCTCTCCATTACCTGGGTTTGGGATGGATGAAATCCTGAATTTTCCCTGGAAGAATATGACTTTTGTTCTCTGTGGCAGATCTCATTGGGAAACTCAGAGTTTCTAGGAGAGGCATTTGTCTGGATTGAGAAGATCATTCAGAAAGGAACTACCATTTGCATTTAAGAGAATTTGTTTACAGTAGAAAAGACTGGAAAGAGTTCAAATGTCCAACATTAGTGAAATGATTAAGTAAACGGTGGTACAGCCACTTGATGGGGCACTGTACTTGTCATTAAATATGGATTATATGACGCATTGGTAACATGGAAAATGTTGAACACAAAATTATGTATCTGGAGTGATTATAGTTTTATAAAAAAAATACAGTGGAATATCGTTCAGTAATAAAAAGAGATGGTGTACTGATACATTCTCCAACATGTATAAACCTTGCAAACATGTTAAATGAAAGAAGCCAGTCATAAAAGACCATATATTTTATGATTCCATTTGTATGAAATGTCCAGAATAGGCTAATCCACAGAGACAGAATGTAGGTTAGTGGTTGCCAGGCGCTGGAAGGAGTATGGGAATGCACAGCGACTGTGATAGGGTCTTTTTTGTTGTTGTTGTTTTTGGAGTGATGAAAATGTTCTCAAATTGTGGAGATGGATGCACAACTCTTGAATATAATAAAAACCATCAAATTTATACTTCAAGTGGGCGAGTTGTATGCGAATTACATCTCAAGCTGTTTTGAAAAAAAAAATCTCAAAACCTACACATGGGAAGAAAATACATGTAGATGTTAACAGTTATTGTTAAACAGTAGAAATAAGAATAATGTTCTTTGGGGCGCCTGGGTGGCTCAGAGGGTTAAAGCCTCTGCCTTCGGCTCAGGTCGTGATCCCAGGGTGCTGGGATTGAGCCCCGCGTCAGGCTCTCTGCTCTGCGGGGAGCCTGCTTCCTCCTCTATCTGCCTACTTGTGATCTCTGTCTGTCAAAAAAAAAAAAAAAGAAGAACGTTCTTTATACTTTTTATATTCTCTGAATGTGTTGCTTTTATAATAGAAAAATGCATTTAATAAAGTTAATTAATTGGGGCATCTGGGTGGCTCAGTCGTTAGGTGTCTGCCTTCAGCTCAGGTCGTGATCCTGGGGTCCTAGGATCGAGCCACACATTGGGCTCTCTGCTTGGCATGAAACCTGCTTCTCCCCCTGCTTGTGTTTCCTCTCTCGCTGTGTCAAATAAATAAATCTTTATAAAAAAATAAAGTTAATTAATTGTATTCATGATGTGGGTCTTTGTTACCCCAGACATTCAGTCACTGTTAGAATCTGTTGACAACTATATTTTTGAGCTGTTTTCTTTTTTTATCCAGATCAAAGCAGGCTTTTCTTACTATTAGCTTTGAGTGTTGTTAGAACGTTCAAAGTGAACTCATTTTTCTTATTTCTTCCCATGGCAGTGCTTTCTCCACATTGCTATCAGATTCACTCTTACTGTACAGATTCTTAAAAATTAAATTTTATTAAATTTTTTGAATAGATAATACTGTCACATGCCACAAAATTCAAAGGATATGAAAATTTTGGCAGAGCAAGTAAAGTTGTGTAGAGTAATTTTACCCTCCCCCTTTGTTCCCCAGCTAGCCAGCTTTCTTTCATGGAGGGGAATAATGGGGTTTTTAAGTATCCTATTTTTTTTTTTTTTAAAGATTTTATTTATTTATTCGAGCTCCAGAGAGAGGGCACTCAAGTGCACGAGCAGAAGGTAGCGGGAGAGGGAGAAGCAGGCTCCGTTGAGCAGAGAGCCTGACAAGGGGCTCTATCCCAGGACCCTGAATCATGACCTGAGCTGAAGGCAAGATGCTTAATGGACTGAGCCACCTAGGTGCCCCTTATGTATCCTATTTTGTGATGATAACAATAGTCAAATGTAGATGTACCGGCCTTATTTCTGTTGACAAATCTTCCAAGAGTGTCCATTGCCTATTGGACTAAAACATAGTTCTTGCTTAATGAAGATTCCCCATATTATCTTTGGTGGAATTCAAAAGCCCCCCCCCCCTTTTTTTAAGCACTTACGTAGGTGCAGTCTAATGTGCTTCGTGCAGGGTAAATGAGGCAAGTTCCTGCCTTCAACGACCTTATCTAATGAGGAGAGATTGACACAATTTCCTTACTTTTATCTGTTCCTCTTTTAAGAGCCGTTTTGAACACCATCTTCTAAATATCATTTCCTGATCTTTTTTTCCTCTTCTCATTATTTTGTTTCCTTCCTTGAGCCCCGCCTTGAAACTTTACTGCATTTACTTTTCATGCTATCATTTCTGAGTTTACTGTCCTGTTAGATTATACAGAAAAATGCATACTCTGCTCCATATGCAGTTCCTTATTTATTGATGTTTGTAAAAAAAACTTTCCCTTTAAGAGGCTGAGAGACCATGGTTCTGTGCTTCAGTGACAATGTTGTCTACATTCCAAGACATAATACTAGGTTTTATTTATTTATTTTTAAAGATTTTATTTATTTATTTGACAGACAGAGATCACAAATAGGCAGAGAAGCAGGCAGAGAGAGAGAGCAGGGAAGCAGGCTCTCCACTGAGCAGAGAGCCGGATGCAGGGCTTGATCCCAGGACGCTGGGATCATGACCTGAGCCAAAGGCAGAGGGTTTAACCTTAAACTCTGAGCCACCCAGGCACCCCAATACTAGGTTTTATAAGACCTATTTAAACCTAAATGATTTCTTTCTTTCTTTCTTTTTTTTTGGGGGGGGTGCTATGCACTATGGATTTTACATGTATTTATTGTGACACATATGAAAGTATTTGTTTACTCCTTTCCCTGGAAGATTGTATCTTAATCACCTTTGACTACCCAGAGTTTAGCATAACGGCTAACACCTGATTGCAGCCAAATTGTTGATTGTAAGGTGCTAAATAGTGTTAATTGAATTTTTTGTATAGATATCCTACAACTCTGGCTAAGTTCCTTAAAGGTGGGGCATATCTTATTCTTGTTTATAAATCTCTAGTTCTTGAAACTTTGTGGTGATTATGTAACAAACGTTAACTGAATGAGTGGAGATTCAGAGGTTAATCACCTGTGGACTTAGTTCCTCTCTACTGTCCATCACAAACACACAAATGCTTACTATTAAGAGAATGTACTTACTAAACTTAAATTCAGAACTTTGTAACATAGGATGTAAGTAGGATATCTGTTGAAGGAGTCATCTTGCTTATTGGCCTCCCACTCCATGGGGCTTTATTTGTAGATGGCTTGGGGTTCTCACTGCCAGCTCCATGAGGGCATTGCCTGCTTTAGCAGTTCCCTGATTCCCTGGCCTAAGCGCCTTTGTCATGCTGGCTATTTCGCTCTGTATTCACAGGCTTTATACATGGAAGAGCATTTTAACCAGAGGAAATGTGAGGGGATACATGATATTCTACCTTCCTTCACGTTAGTCTGGACTGGAATTAGAGTGCAGTTGTGAATTGTGAGACTAAGATCATGACCTTCATGACTCATGTTTAGCTAACAGTGTGAAATGGGCCCCTTAGGCTTTTTTGGAGGGGGACAGGTAAACTATACATAAAATTTACCATTTTAACCATATTTGAGTTTACTCTTCAGTGGCATTAAGTACATTCGGAACATTGTGCAGCCATCACCACTATCTATTTCCAGAACATTTTCATCATCCCGAACAACTCTGTACCCATTAAACAAAACTCTCCATTCCTTCCTGTTTATGGAAATTCTACCATAAATTTGCTCATTGCAAGTACCTCATATAAGGGAAAATCATACAGAATTTGTGATACTGCATCTGGTTTACTTGTTTTTCCAAGGCCCATCCATATTGTACCATGTATCAAAATTTCATTCCTTTTTATGGCTGAGTAATATTCCTGTGGGTGTGTGTAAGGTATTTTGTTTATCCATTCGTCTGTTGATGGATTCTTGGGTTGTTTCCACCTTTTGGCTGTTGTGGATAATGCTACTATGAATATTCGTTTATAGGTGTCTGAGTCTCTGCTTTCAATTCTTTTGGGTGTATGCGCCTAGGAGTAGAACTGTTGGATCATATGGTAATTTGCTTTTAACTTTTTGAGGAACTGCCAAACTGTTTTTCACAGCAACTGCACCATTTTACATTTCTACCAGCAATACATGAGGGTTCCAGTTTCTTGACATCTTTGTCCATGCTTGTTATTTTCCATTTTTTTGATAATAACCATTATAATGTGTGTGAAGCAAGCAGGAAACTTAGAAATTGGCTATATTTGCATCTGATAGTCTTTTTACCCTTATAAATTTATTTGTACATAATACTCTTCAAAGAGGTATCATACAACTGACTCATCTTTTTTGAAAAGAATAAACTTTTTTGCTAAGCTAGTGCATGTAGTTGGTGTAGTTACCTTCTTTATACCCTGTATCCTTTTAATTTAAAGTGTATTCTGTCAACTAGTGAGAGATGATTTCAGTTAATCCTGCAAGATAGGATCTTTTAAATGAAAAAAAGAGTACTAAAATTAATACACAAAGATCTAATCTTCATAAAGAAAAATATTTACAAGTGTGTAGAAAATATTAGGTACATATGTCCATGAATGTTGGCAAGGGCCATCTATAGGTTATTATTTTTTGTATTTTTCCATGTTTTTCAGCCCCCCCCCCCATGAACATGTAGTCTGTAATTAGTGGTTGTTTGTTTGTTTTTTTTTAAGATTATTTATTTTTTAGAGCACCTGTATGTGAGCACATGGTTGGGGGGGGATGGGAGGGATGAGGCAGAGGTGGAGAGAATCCTGAAGCAGACCCCTTGCTGAGTGCAGAGCCCCATATGGGGCTCAATCCCAGGACCCTGAAATCATGACCAGAACCCAAATCAAGAGTTGGCTGCTTAACCGACTGAGCCACTGAAGTACCCCTGTAATTAGTATATCTTTTAAAAAACGAATAGATTGGAAAATATAAGTTATTACAAAAAGCCTATGTATACATGTGCATATGACATCTGTATGGGATTATAAACTTAGAGAAAATACCAAAAAGTAATGGAAGGTTGTTAACATAGGTTACTTGGTGGGGTTAGAAGGGGGAAGAAAGGGAAGAGTAAAGCAAAGAAGGGATTTAAAAAAAACAATAGGTGCTATAGAAAAAAAGCAGAGTAGAAGTTTTAGAAGGTACTGAGGATGGGGAGGGGTTGCTGTTTTTAATGGGTGTGTTTGTAAAGTCATTAAATACAAAGATTTAAAAAGTAGGGGGGCACCTGGGTGGCTCAGTGGGTTACAGCCTCTGCCTTCAGCTTGGGTAATGATCCCAGGGCCCTGGGATTGAGCCCCGCATCGGGCTCTCTGCTCGGCAGGGAGCCTGCTTCCTCCTCTCTCTGCCTGCCTTTCTGCCTACTTGTGATCTGTCTGTCAGATAAATAAATTTTTTTAAAAAAGAGAAAGATTTAAAAAGTAAAAGACTATACTAGTCTTTTCACTTTTTTTTTTTTTAAAGATTTTATTTATTGATCACAAGTAGGCAGAGAGAGAGGAGGAAGCAAGGCTCCCTGCTGAGCAGAGAGCTCAATGTGAGGCTCCATTCCAGGGCCCTGGGATCATGACCTGAGCCAAAGGCAGAGGCTTTAACCCACTGAACCACCCAGGCGCCCCAAGACTGTACTAGTCTTTCTTTTTTTTTTTTTTAATTTTATTTATTTGACAGTCAGAGATCACAAGTAGGCAGAGAGGCAGGCAGAGAGAGAGGAGGAAGCAGGCTCCCCTCGGAGCAGAGAGCCCGATGCGGGGCTCGATCCCAGGACCCTGAGATCATGACCTGAGCCGAAGGCAGCGGCCCAATCCACTGAGCCACCCAGGCACCCCAAGACTGTACTAGTCTTAATCAGACTTGTTTCCAAACTTTTCCTCTTCTCTACTCCTGGATATACTTCGGCTTTTATTTTACCTCTGTATCCATCTATTGAAATGTTACCCCTTCTAGTTAAAGTACTATAGTGAAGTCATCCTTAACTGTCCACCTCTTTCTCCACTCAAGCTAGAGGTAACCTTTCCACACTCCCAATTTCAGAGTTTTCTTTAAGGGGCACCTGGGTGGCACAATTGGTTGAGCAACCCACTCTTGGTTTCAACTTAGGTCATGATCTCAGGGTTGTAAGATCGAGTTCAGTGAGGAGTCTGCTTCAAATTCCTTCTCTTTCAAATAAATCTTAAAAAAAAAAAAATGTCAGTACCCCTTCACCCCTCTGCCCCTCCCCCCAAAAAGGCTGCCATATTTTGTTGTAGGCCTGCTTGTTATCCTGAAGGTTCTTAGCACAATGCCTAGCACATAGTCAGTCTTTGGTAAATGATGGTCCTTCTACTTTAAAAGCTTCTGGAAGGCAAGGGGCAATGTCTTTGTGAATTTTATATTCTTCAAAGCAGCTAGCGGTTGAAAGTAGATTCTTAGAAATTGTTGAATGAATAGTGCTCCTTATTCTTTTTTTCCTCTCAGTTCTATGACTGGTTGCAGTATATACAAAAGCATCTGGTTCCTTAGATTATATATTAGTATTTTTATGTTGTAGATAGTGATTTAGTATCCATGAAAAAGGTTAGGATAAATATTGTAATTCTGTCTTTTCTCCATTAATATTTTATTCAGATACTTGATCACCTCATTTTATGTAAGGTGTACTCTACTGGATGATGGAGTATAACAAGATGTAAGAAATATAAATATAAGATATATAAGTAAATATAAGAATTTCCTTAAGGCATTCATTCTTTGATGTATAATTACATAGGTTACATTTTCATGTTTTTTTAACCCTGTGGCAAAGTACCTAGGTATAATTTAGAGCTTTAATGAATTAGTGGCCTAATTACAGGGGAGACTTGTGCACATGTTCCTGTTTTAAGAACATTATTCTTGAAAAGTTAATTTAAAATATTTTCTGAAAAAAAAAAAAAAGATGCTATAGATTTTTACAGGCGCCTTCTTGTAATTCTACAAAGTTCTTAAGGCAAGCAAGGTGGGTACCTTTGGGGATACCACTAAAGACTAAGGAAATCTTTTCTGTATGAGAGCCATTGACTCTGGAAGGAATTATAGGAGATTTGACTGAATCAGATGGTTACTTCTTAAAATTGTTCTGCCAAGTTTGAAGGACTGTCTCCTATCTCAAGGATAAATTCTAGTGTTTGCCTGTGCCAGTGTGCAAAATAGGGAATTTATTTTTTATTTCATGTTTATTCTTGAGGAAGGCAAAAGGCTATTTTTTTAAGTTCTTGTTGATTATGCAAGATTTGCCACTAAGATTCGTGCCTTTTTTTTTTTTTTTAAAGATTTTAGTTTATTTATTTGACAAAGATCACAAGTAGGCAGAGAGAAGAGAGAGGGAAGCAGGCTCCCTGCTGAGCAGAGAGCCTTGATATGGGGCTCGATCCCAGGACCCTGAGATCATAACCTGAGCCGAAGCCAGAGGCTTAACCCAGTGAGCCACCTAGGCACCCCAAGATTCATGCTTTTTATGTGGAATAAAAATGAGCAGTACAGGGTTGCCTGCCTGGCTTAGTTGGTAGAGCATGCAACTTTTGATCTCAGGGTTGTGAGTTCAAGTCCCACATTGGGTATAGAGCTTACATTAAAAAAAAAAAAAAATATATATATATATATATATATATATATATATATATATATATATATAAATAATTTAGTTATTTAAGGATATTTAAGTTATTTAAGGTTAAGTCAGTGTTTCCAGGTATTAGCAGGGTGAAATATCTGGATGGTTTTTGTTTCTCTTCCTTTCCCTTTGTGCAGCCATCTTACTACCTCATTATTATTACCTGACCATGTGAATGTTCATCCCTAGACCAGATTTTATTTGTGCATTATATATTTTGGTACTTTTGTTAATGGTATACTTTGTAAATGGGTCTGTTCATTTTAAAATTAGCAGTGTTAACTAAATAAAGAAACTGACAGGGGCGCCTGGGTGGCTCAGCGGGTTAAAGCCTCTGCCTTCAGCTCAGGTCATGATCCCGGGGTGCTGGGATCGAGCCCTGCATCGAGCTCTTTGCTTAGCTGGGAGCCTGCTTCCTCCTCTCTCTCTGCCTGCCTCTCTGCCTACTTGTAATCTCTATCTGTCAAATAAATAAATCTTTAAAAAAAAAAAAAAAGAAACTGACAGGTTTGGAGATGAAAAGTAAAACTTGGGCTGAAAGGGAGTTCAAGATAAAGTGACTTTAAATTAAAAATAATGAAAAACTAATTTATGGCAAGGGTTAAAAATGAAATTGTTCCTAGAGGTCGTTTACTGTGGGGCTGATTGCTTTAACATAGTTTTGAACTAGCTGATTTTTAACCCAATTACTTTTTAAAAAGTTAAAATCTTTTCTAAACTTGGGCAGTCCTGAACTTTTGCAAGGGTAGAGTGTCACATTTCCTCATGTGTCTTTATGCTGCCCAGTCATCTGATGAAGTTGCCAGTTTGTGGTCAGAAATTGAGAAAGAGGAGTGAGGAAACTCAAAATATTGACACACATACCCCGTGCAGTGCTTCAGAGTGCCCTTTTGGACTGGTTGGAAAACTGTAACCTAAGCCTTTTCCAAACTAGACATATCATTATTTCCTAGCTTGGATGAGATGGCTTTTGATTTTTTAAGTATTTGAGCATGTCTGTCAGCAGAAACTTTTTCTTTGTGAGGATAATTTTTTCCAGTGTTGTGTGACCAATTGAATAATAATAATAAAGGAACAACCACTTACTGAAGGAAGCTTGTGGAAATCATGAAAAATTGATCACCCAATCTCTCAGGTAGACCAAGGCTTGACTGAAGGAAGGAATGAGCTTAAAGGAGAAATGAATAGTGAAGTTGCATTATAAGCACTTTAAAATATGAATATTCAATTATGTTTTCACTCTGCCAAAAAATAAAGTTTTTTAATAGCTCAGGCAATTTCAGCCACCGTTACTCATACTGAGTATACGGTTTTTTTTTAATTTTTTTTTTAAATTTTATTTATTTATTTATTTGACAGAGAGAGAGATCACAAGTAGGCAGAGAGGCAGGCAGAGAGAGAGGAGGAAGCAGGCTCCCCACGGAGCAGAGGGCCAGATGTGGGGCTCGATCCCAGGACCCTGAGATCATGACCCGAGCCAAAGGCAGCGGCTTACTCCTCTGAGCCACCCAGGCGCCCCCTGAGTATACGGTCTTGTGAGATTTTTATTGCATTTGAAAAAAGTGATCTGTTTTGTTATTCTCAGTTTTCACAAGCCTTATAGTTTGACTGTAGTACAGTTGAGTGTGATTCTTTGTCTAAAGATACGTAAAAACAAGACCTATAGATAATAGCTTACCTTCATTGCTACCTGCCGTGTTCTTTAAAGAGCTGACTTCAATTCATTTAATCTTCCCAACAGCCTGATGATATAGGTAAATTATGATCTTCATTTTAAAGAGGAAGAGAGAGAGACATAGAGTAAGTACCCTAAATACAGCCCATCTATTTAGGGAGAGATTAAAGGGATTTTCTAGGGTAATTTGGACTCCATCCTGTACCCTATCTTCACTGTAGTAATTAGCCCCTATGTATGATGCAAACTTAGTGTTTTTGTTAGAATTCTGGGAATGCCTTCCACTTCATACTTTTCTTTATGATCCATGGTAGTTTTCTTTCCTTCTTACAGGCCTTATATTATTGACCCCTCCTAATCCCTGTATTATGTTTTTTTGTTTTTTTTTTTAACATGTTTTTTAATTTTTTTTTTTTTTTTGACAGAGAGAGAGAGCACAAGTAGGCAGAGAGGTAGGCAGAGAGAGAGGAGGAAGCAGGCTCCCTGCGGAGCAGAGAGCCCGACGCGGGGCTCGATCCCAGGACCCTGAGATCATGACCTGAGCCGAAGGCAGCGGCTTAATCCACTGAGCCACCCAGGCGCCCCCCTGTATTATGTTTTAAACTAAATACTGAAGTTCTTGAAGGCAGGGATCCAGGTCTTAAACTAATTTGCCTCTCCAAGTACTCATTTTTCATAGTACCCTCAGAGACAGCCCCTTTGAAGAGTTTTCTTAACTTTTGTTGACCTAAATGGAAATACTTATTTCCATTATTCTTTTTTTCTGTAAGATGATAATGAATCATTTTGCTAATACTTTATATGTGAAAACTTTTCTTCAATATTTGATTTAGGGATTTAGTTTAAAATAACACATTTAGAAAAATTCTTTCTAAAATGTTTTCTTTTTCCACTAATCAGTGTTTCATAAACTTCTAGGAAACATGCTATCCCTTGCTTATGTGTAAAGCATACCCGGTTTATGCAAGTACAGGGTAAGGATTGTGAGCCTACACTGAAGCCTTTAATCTAAAGTTTGAAGTGATTGGGGGTACTCACCTGATAGTTTATCTTAAACATTTATCACTTAATGGAGGGACTTCTCTTTTTGGAAAGTTTTCTGTGCTAATTTTGCCAGTTCTTATGAGAGTGTTTAAAATGCTGGAATTTTAGGGGCACCTCAGTGACTCAGTCAGTTGAGCATCCAACTCTGGATTTCAGCTCAGGTGGTCATCTTAGGGTGGTGAGATTGAGCCTGGGGTTGGTCTCTGGGCTGAGTGTGGAATCTGCTTGAGATTCTCTCTCTCTCCTTCCTTTGCCCCTCCCCCTGCTCACTCTCTCTCTCAATAAATAAATAAGTAAATACATAAAATCTTTAAAAGAAGATGCCTGGGGTACCTGGGTGGCTCAGTCAGTCAAGCGTCTGCCTTCAGCTCAGGCCATGATCCCAGGGTCCTGGGTTCAAGCCCCCATCGGGCTCCCGGCCCTGAGGGGAGACTGGCTGCTCTGTCTCCTTGTGCTTGCATGCACACGTCCTGTCTCTCTCTCTCAAATAAATAAATAAAATATAAAAAAATTAAAAAGATGCTTGGAATTTTATGTGATAGATAATTCTGTGGAAAATGAGCATAGTGCAAAGATAGCTAAAATGATTTATTGGCTTCTATTTTAAAACTTCATTATGGGGGGGGCGCGCCTGGGTAGCTCAGTGGGTTAAAGCCTCTGCCTTCGGCTCAGGTCATGATCGAGCCCCGCATGGGGCTCTCCACTCAGTGGGGAGCCTGCTCCTCCCTCTCTCTCTTCCTGGTGCTCTGCCTACTTGTGATCTCTGTCTGTCAAATAAATAAATAAAATCTTAAAAAAAAAAAAAAAAAACAACAACTTCATTATGGGGGCGCCTGGGTGGCTCAGTTGTTAAGTATCTGCCTTTTGCCTCGGCTCAAGTCATGATGCCAGGGTCCTGGGATCGAGACCCTCATTGGATTCCCTGCTCTGCGGGAAGCCTGCTTCTCCCACTCCCACTCCCCCTGCTTGTGTTCCCTCTCTTGCTTTAGTCTTTCTCTGTCAAATAAGTAAATAAAATCTTAAAAAAAAAACAAAACACCTGCCAAACTGTTTAGAAAAAATAAAGCTTCATTGTACAATTAAGTAGTTAAAGCTGAGTAGAGATGCATGTTTGGAATTGTATTATGATCCGAATGGCTATTAGTGGCTTTAAAAATTGTGAATTACTTCGTTTATTTCATTGTTACTATTTCTCCTGCTTTATATTCCCAGTCTGTTTTCTGATTTATCAGAAAGATATTTAAGTATTAGAATACTTGAATTAGGGCGCCTGGGTGGCTCAGTGGTTTAGGCCGCTGCCTTTGGCTCAGGTCATGGTCTCAGGGTACTGGGATCGAGTCCCACATCGGGCTCTCTGCTCGGCAGGGAGCCTGCTTCCCTCTCACTCTCTGCCTGCCTCTCTGCCTACTTGTGATCTCTGTCTGTCAAATAAAAAAAAAAAAAAAAAGAATACTTGAATTAGTTTACTAGTTAAAATGTAAACTGACATATACTTCAAATATAATTGTATACCATATAGTGTAAATAGAGCTACTGTTACTTGTATTTTACTTAAAGAGCAGTGAATTGGGATATTTTATATTTCTCTTATGCATTAAGTCACTGTAAGTTGTACATGGCATTTGGTTTATTTTTATCTTTGATATTAAATCTTACTTCTCCTATCCTAGCAAAGTAGAAATAACCTTTTTGAGGAAATGATGAATCCCAGCAGAAAGGTATTCTCCAGAAAAGTTGTGTTGGTTAATTGTAAGTAATTTAGCAGTGTGTTGTTGTCCTGTACAAGTCCAGGATAAACGAATGGGTAAAGTATCCAGAATTGCCCCATGCAGGCTCTGCAGAGGATCTCTGGGAATATGGAGGCACTTTGCAAAGAACAAATGAGTAAGATAGTGTATAGTCAATGTAGTTCTCAGTAATGGGAGAGCTAAACAAGCTCTTTCACAGTTGATCTGTACTTTGGAACTTCGGGCTTAAGTTTTGAACACAGTATAACAGTGGTTAAGAGCTTTAGGCTTTGAACTCAGGCTGGAGGCTTAGGGGATATTTAGAAGAGTTCCTGATTATTATAATCAATAGAACCACCATTGTTTGTATAACAGTTGTTAATGGGTAACATTTTATGTCTCAGGCTAACACTGTGTGCTTGCCATATATTATTTAACCTTTACGTGTTATAAAACATGCCAAGTAGAGGAAAAGAAATACAAGTAAATCTTAAATTTAGATGTCAGTAAATAAAAGGCTATTTTAAAATACAGGCACCAAAAAAAAAAACAAAACAAAACAAAACAAAAAAAAACAAACCAGGCAGCTTAGTATAATCAGGTCATTTATGCCAGATGTCTAGACTTTTAAAGCTCTTGCTGCCAGTTCCTCCCCCTCTCTTTTCAAAACAGGGAGAAACCCAGGGCAGCTAGGTAAAATTTTAACAGAATTTTAACTCTAGAGTTGTACCTGGGTTGTTTTGATGTATAGGAATTCTTTTATATTGGTCAATATTCAGAATTAGTCATGGTTCATAATGCAGCAGTGTTCTAGTTACATGGAGATTTTTTTTTTTTTAAAGATTTTATTTATTTGACAGAGAGAGATCACAAGTAGGCAGAGAGAGAGAGAGAGAGAGAGGAGGAAGCAGGCTCCCTGCTAAACAGAGAGCCCGATGTGGGACTTGATCCCAGGACCCTGAGATCATGACCTGAGCGGAAGGCAGAGGTTTAACCCACTGAGCCACCCAGACCCCCCTTACATGGAGATTTTATCTAAGGTGCATTTATTGCCAACTCTGGGGAGAACATTTTTATAATGAAGGTAAAAAAGAATGACTTAAAAGAAATTTATATAATCTTCACTGTATTTGTATTAAATTCCTATCCATTTATTGAAGATTATAGGAGCTTTCTGAATAACAGATTTTTGATATATTCTGTATTCTGTATTGTTTAAAGGATAATAAGAAGAAAAGCCAACTTAGAAAAAGCATTAGAAATATAGCTGCTCTGAGGCAATTTAAAGGAGATCACTAATTATTTAGAAATGAAGTAAAAATCTTTTAAATATGAAGAATAATTTAAATTGCATGTGTTAATATAAGGCATGGTATGTATTTTCCTGTCTTCACATACTGGTCTTATCCATTCCTTGTAAACAATATTTCAAAATAATATTATAGTAATAACATTAAAAGTTATTTTATTTTTTATTTTTTTAAAAGGTTTTATTTGAGAGACAAAGAGCATGAATTGGGGGGAGGGGCAGAAAGGAGGGAGAAGCAGGCTCCCTGGCAGGGAGCCCATGAGACTCAATCGCAGGACCTGGAGATCATGACCTGAGCCAAAGGCAGATGCTTAACCCACTGAGCCACCCAGGCGCCCCGGAGAACATTTTATTTTTTAAATCAGTGTGTTGTAATAGAACTGGAATTTACAGTCTGAGGGTTTGAAAATTTTTTGTATTCTTTTAAATTGTGACAAAGCCTTTTGAATTTTACAGTTTCTTCTAAAAAAGAAATAGAAATGGTACCTGCTTTAGCCTGTCTAATTCTCACAATCCTGTGAGGTAATGGAGAGGAGAGCTGAATAAACTGAAGCAGGTCAAATTATAAATTCTCTTGACTGAAGTATACTTTCTGAAATCAGTCTCAACCATAGAGAATGCATTGCTACATTCTCAGAAATTAGCTTTTAGGTAGATTGCTAAAGAAGTTCTTAAAACCTTACCTTAAGACACCAGCTTGCTGGCTGCTTTAGGTATGTTTGCTCTACCACTTTAATATTTTTAAGTGAAATGTAAGACAGTGTTTGAAGAAGAACTCAAAAATGAGATTTTTCAGAATGTCTGATTATAGAAGAAAATTTAAAATGTGGATGAAGTATTTACATTGTGTGTGTTCTCCATGTGTGTGTTCTCCTCCTCAGAAAGGCAATAGAAAGATTTATTTGGCAGGTTGGCTTGGCTAAGGTAGGGAGAGGGTAAAACAAAGTCAGCTTTAACCCCGAGTTTGCCGAACTGCTTCTTGACTCTTCCAGGCAGAAGTTTTAGGACTTTTTGACTCCTTTTTTTCTTTTTTAAGATTTTATTTATTTATTTGAGATGAGAGAGACAGTGAGCATGAACTTGGCGGGAGGGGGGTGGGAGGGTGATTTGCACAGAGGAAGAGGGAGAAGAGGACTCTGCAGTGAGCAGAGAGCCCAGCTGCATCCTAGGACCCTGTGATCATAACCTGAGCCGAAGGCAGATGCTTAACTGACTGAACCACCCAGGTGCTCAGACTTTTAGATTCTTGTGTGCTGAATTCCTGAAAAGCTTCCTGTTTTAATCAGGATTGTTTAAATTGGTTTTTCTTACCATGGTTCAAATGAATCTAACCCCGTCTTTCAGGAGAGGAGCTGTGATAAGATGATGAGAAGTGTTCAGTGAGTGTTCCAGTTCAATCTCCAGAAGTTGGTAGAGTAGCATTTCCAGACACACGTTTATGCCTCAGATTAGGCTTTAAGGTGGGAGATGGACCTTGAAGCAGAGGACTCAAATCTCTTGAAATTATACCCTGAGTACTGGTAGTTTTCGTAATTGTAGTCTTTTCAGATTTGACTTGTCTTGAGGCTACTTAAAAGTACTTTGCATGTGTTCCCTAATAATCTTGTGCCTTAAACATAGTCTTGTTTTCAAAACATTTTTTATACCATCTGCTAAACCCAAAATGCAAAAACAACGAGACCCTCCCAGGGCTTTTGAAGTTTGTTTTCTAACTTAATGTTTTATCAGTCTGGCACTTTTTATTCATTTTTGGAAATACCTCTGAATGCATCAGTTCACTGAAATTATTGCTGGAGCTGGGCCACAGGGTGAGAAGGCTGAAATGAATGTGTTGAGTTTAAAATTAAAATACTTTTATCACAACCTGGTATTCTCCTGGATTATGAACATCAGAATAAAATTATACGTTTTTTTTCTTTTTCTTTCTTTCTTTTTTTTTTTTTTTAAAGGTTTTATTTATTTTTTTGACCGAGAGAGAGACAGTGAGAGAAGGAATACAAGCAGGGGGAGTGGGAGAGGGAGAAGCAGGCTTCCCACTAAGCAGAGAGCTGGATGCTGGGCTAGGTCCTGGGATCATGACCTGAGCCAAAGGCAGATGCTTAACGACTGAACCACCCAGGTGCCCCACAAGTGTTTTTTTCTAAGATCACGTCTCAGCAGTTTATTAGGAATTGTACTAGGAAATAATTTGATTTCTTTAAAATTTTCACAAACATAGTATGGCCCCTATATTTACTACCCTCTTACTTTGATCCTTAACATGTTTACATACCCAGAGTGTAACCTGCTGTAACCGGTTTCTCAGCTACATGGTGCTTTGTGTAGATTGCATGGGGATTGTGGGAACAGTTCTCAGAACCCTGCAGACTCTCTGGAAATATAGTACAGCTTTTTACCTTCGCCAACAGAGCTGAAGAAGAGTGGTTGAATGGTAAGTGCTGTGCTCTTAATAGCCATTTGATGTCTTGCTTGAGGTCAGAAGTGCAGTATTATGGAGAGAACTTACACCTTGCTTTACCAAACGTTTATATGTTTAAAAAGTTAATCTTATTTCTGGAAAGTGTAAGGAGATGAAAATTACTTCCTTTTGTCTTCAGGGCTTTCTTCTTACCATATAGTAGAAGGCTCATTGGCTATACTGGTGTGTGTTTATGGAAACTCTCAGGAATGTATTCCTTATTTTATTTTTTAAGATTTTATTTATTTGAGAGAGAGAGTGCACAAGAGAGCACTAGTGGTGTGAGGGGCAGGGGGCAAAGCAGGCTTTCCTCTGAGCAGGGAGCCTGATGTGCGACTTGATCCCAGGACTCTGGGAGACCTGAGCCGAAGGCAGCCGCTTAATCGACAGCCACACAGGCGTCCCTGTATTCCTGATTTTAAAAAATAGGGTTTTACTGTAAAAGTTAAGTTTTTCTTAACATTCCTGTATTTTTAAATTATTGAAGGAGTTTGAGAATTTATGTTGAGCTGTAGAAAGCAGCTGATTAGTTCCTGCCTATAAAACTTGTGACATTCAATAGTCCCTTGTTTTTATTCACAGAGAAATTGGTTTTATCCTTTTACTAAAATGAAAAATTATTCTTAGGACTTTTGTTATGGCCTATGGTATTTGAACCATAGCAAATACAGAGAAAGTAATGACTACTGTCTGATGATAGAACCATTTGCAAGCATGATGTGAAAATGTATCATCTTCCCCAAAATTTAGCTTTTGCATGTTCTGGAAATTGTTTGTTTTTTCTCCTTAATTGTACTGAATGTCTGGTTAGTTTTGTGGTTGACAACATCTGTATATGAAGAACATGTTAAATTAGCATCCAAGAACCTAAACTATAACTAGCATTGTATGGTTATGCTTAAGAAAGCATTCTTTTTTTGGGGACATGTACCCAGTATATTTGGGTATTACTGTATTTTCTTTAAGCTGAACTCTTTCACTTCCACACCTGAAATCCTTCTCTTTCTAGACATTCTTTGGCATTCTGTGTGATCTTATGCATATTTAAAAACACAGTTCTACATTTCTTTAGTAGGGGCACTGTGGTTTAAAACCACTTTTTAGGGGCGCCTGGGTGGCTCAGTGGGTTAAGCTACTGCCTTTGGCTCAGGTCATGATCTCGGGGTCCTGGGATCGAGTCCCGCATCGGGCTCTCTGCTCAGCAGGGAGCTTGCTTCCTCCTCTCTCTCTGCCTGCCTCTCTGCCTATTTGTGATCTCTCTCTGTCAAATAATTTCAGCATTTTTTTTTTCTTAAAGATTTTATTTATTTATTTGACAGACAGAGATGTAAGCAGAGAGGCAGGCAGAGAGAGGAGAAAGCAGGCTCCCCACGGAGGAGAGAGCCTGATGCGGGGCTCGATCCCAGGACCCTGGGATCATGACCTGAGCCAAAGGCAGAGCCTTTAACCCACTGAGCCACCCAGGCGCCCCTCAGTGGTATTTCTTTTAAAGATTTCATTTATTTATTTGACACACAGAAAGAGATCACAAGTAGGCAGAGAGGCAGGCAGAGACAGAGAGGGAAGCAGGCTACCTGCTGAGCAGAGAGTCCGATTTGGGGCTCCATCTCAGGACCCTGAGATCATGATCTGAGCCCAAAGCAGAGGCTTAACTCACTGAGCCACTCAGGCACCCTTCAGCGGTATGTTTTTAGGCAAATTGGATATGTGTGTGTAGGTGAAAAATGTTTATTCCGTGTGCCAGAGCAGGTGAACAGGGATGGTGCTTGGTTTTATTTTTAAAATAAAACAACTGTGAAGAGAAATGTCAAACAACACTAGTAAATCAAACTTTGGATATAACTCCAGCATTGTAAAATTCCGTAATGACTTCAGTTGGGTGTTAATAGCTGGTTTTTGTCTGTCTGGAATCTGTATGATGAGCTCTCACATGACTTCAGCTGACTGCCAGTCAACGGTTGCATTGTGCATATTCTACAGTTGTAGAATTCTACCGTTGTCAGTGTTCTAGTCTTAGAGTGTAGCCCCTTAGCATACTGTGATGCATAATGAGTGCACTGATGATTTGTTAGAACTCAGCACTCATTGGACTCAGTTGCCAGCATTCGTTATTTAGGAAATGTCTTAAGGACCTGCTGCTGTATGCCAGACACTGTTTTTGTTTTTAAGATTTTATTTATTTCAGAGAGAGAGAGAGAATAAGAGAGAGTGAGCATGAGTGGGGGGAGAGGCAGAGGGAGAAGCAGACACCCTGCTGAGCAGGGATCCTGATGTGGGGCTCAATCCTGGGACCCTGGGATCATGACCTGAACCAAAGGCAGATGCTGAGCCAGCTGAGCCACCTGGGCACCTTGATTCCAGACACTGTTAAAGGTGATGGGATTATAAGGGTGAACTGAACTTAGATTCTTGGAGCATACAATCTATTGGAGAGGCAGATGTTAGCTATTGGGTAGGCAGATAACTAATATGAATTTCAAAGTATTCTATTAAGTGGTGTAAAATATTGTGAAAACTATAAAGCTGAGCAAAGTGAGGAATGATAAGGAGGGGCAGAATATACTTGGAAAGGAGATGGTCGAGGATAGTTCATTTGGAAAACTAAGGAAGCATGTTCCATATTAGAAAATTTAGTATTTGTTAGGTTATCATGACTGGAATCATGGTAAGATGTTAAAGCTAGAAAGGTCAATAAAGTTCCTATCATTGAATTCCATATTCTACAGAGTATGTAACTTGAGGTCCAAAAGGGTAGTGACTTATTTATGGTCTAGGTTGCCTAGTTTAGATTTAAACTCATTTAAGGCAGAATTATGTAACTTTTTAAAGGTGTTATCTTTTTTTTTTTTTTTTAAAGATTTTATTTATTTATTTGACAGAGAGAGATCACAAGTAGGCAGAGAGGCAGGCAGAGAGAGAGGAGGAAGCAGGCTCCCTGTGGAGCAGAGAGCCCGATGCGGGGCTCGATCCCAGGACCCTGAGATCATGACCTGAGCCGAAGGCAGCGGCTTAATCCACTGAGCCACCCAGGCGCCCCTAAAGGTGTTATCTTTAATTGAAACAAAGAACATCTTCTCAGAGTTATGTGGATTAAATGAAATAGTGGACAAACACCTATATGTATGCTCAGGGCCTAACTCATGATAGTTGCTTGGAAGATGCTGGGTTTTGTTTTTCTTTATCTGTCAAGTATTTTTTATTTCTCATATTTTACTTTTTGGAAATTTTATTTCCCTGGTCCTCATAACAGATGTGTTCCAGAGAAGCAACTGAACAAGAAAACTTCTGGTATCATGATCCCTGCCTGCTCAATAGGGCTTTTGTCTTCCTAGGATCATCCTCTGAGATTTGCTAGAAAACAGAGCCACAAGGGCTTAAGAAGACCTATGTTACTTGCTTGATTTGTCATGGGTGGGTGTTGTATGAAAAGTGTTAATGTTTGAGAAGCTTGAAGTATTACCTGAATTTTGGTTGTACCATTTTTTAAGATTTTATTCATTTATTTGAGAGCGAGCGAGCATACATGTGCAAGCATGAGGAGGGACAGGGGCTGAAGGAGAGGGAGAAGCAGACTCCCCACTGAGCAGGGATCCCGAGATCATAACCTGAGCACACGTGCTTAACCATCTGAGCCACCCAGGCGCCCCTTGGTTGTACCATTTAAGAATATGCCCAGTAGGCCAATTTGAGGATATTTCTCTAAATTCCCTCCTTTAATCCCTTGATTTCGATAATTGTTACCCATAAACTACTGAAGTAGACATTTATTTCTGTCATCCCCCCAGCCCAGGTAACTATCCCATATTTTTCTCTGAGGAACTGTCAACCCTTACTCCCTATTATATAGCCATTCAGTTTTTTTTGTTGTTATTATTATTATTTTTTTTTTAAGATTTATTCATTTGGGAGTGTGTGCACATGAGAAGAGGAGCAGAGGGAGAGAATCTCAAGGCAGACTCCTTGCTGAGCCTAGTGAGGGATTCATCTCATGACCCATGGGATCGTCATCTGAGCTGAAACCAGGAGTCAGACGGATGCTTTAACTTACTGAGACACTCAGGTACCCCACAGCCATTCAGTTTTAATGACATTGACCTCATCCTTAGCTTTAGGGGAGAGTTTGATTAGCTTAAAGCAGTCAGTAAAGCCCAACCATTTGGACATCATGATTTCCTCACAGTGACTCACTGAAGGTCAATGAGATGTGAAGTCATGTTTGGGGGTTCCTTATTCCAGAGATCTTCCTTGAGAAATGCTATTTACCTCCTAGACTGGGATGAGAATGCATATAGCTCTCAGAATCTACTTGTAGTCACTAGTACTTAAGGCTTAGGATTGGGATTGCTAACCGTAGAACAAAACAAACACCAAGGAAGGCAGAGAGAAGAAAGCAGAAGAAACCAGATCTTTAGTGGTATCATTGGACCAAGCTTTCCTGAAGCTGTTCTTTCTTTGGTCTTGTTAGTTAAATGACCCAGTAAGTTATTTTTATTTATGCTGTTTGAGTTGGGTTTTCTGTTACTTACAACCTCAAAACTTTTAAATAATAGTACCCAGCTTAACCACTAACCCACCTATAATTCACTTCAAATATCCGGGAGCCCGTACTTAGGAAAATCAGTTCAAAGAGTAAGCTACTAGGTGAATTAAATTTGTCAGCAAGTACTGGTTGAGTTGCTCATCCATTCATTTATTCAGTGTATGTTGGAGCACCTGCTCTACCAGACCCCATGCAGGATGAAGGAGCTGAAGATTGGTTCCTGCCCTCAGGGAACTTACAGTTTAGAGGAGGCAAGTAATAGTTAATTAAGTAATAGTCAAGTAATAGTTAAGTGTCTTTCTTCTTGAAATAAGCTTTTCCCTACCATTGTTTCAGTTGTCTTTGTTTCAGAATGTACTGCTCTGTCTCATTTGTATCTCTTTATTGTAATATTTCTACCTTACAGTAGAGTATATAGTTTTACTCTCCCACCTCATTTGTTAGTCTCTATAGAAGTATAAAGGGTAGGGGCGCCTGGGTGGCTCAGTGGGTTAAAGCCTCTGCCTTTGGCTCGGGTCATGATCCCAGAGTCCTGGGATCGAGCCCCGCATCGGGCTCTCTGCTCAGCTGGGAGCCTGCTTCCTCCTCTCTCTCTCTGCCTACTTGTAATTTCTGTCTTTCAAATAAATAAATAAAATCTTTAAAAAAAAAAAAGTATAAAGGGTAAATATACTTGAGCTGTTAAAAACTGTGTTACTGGTATATAAAATAGCAAGTCAGAAATGAGCAAAGGAAGAGCTGTTCAGAGGGTTTCTAATTGCTGCTGCTACTTTTCCTAGTGGTACTTGATTCCTTATGGATCATGCATTGCTTTCAAGTGTCTATAGCAGCTAAGGATGTGCCCCAGGAAGATGTAGGATGTGCATATGCGCAAGATTCTATATTCAGTTTCTGGGAGTTCTTGAATTCACCAAAACTCCCAGAGATTGAACTCTCAGAAGTTAAAACTCTCAGAGATCTCAAGTTAACCTCCATACCTGCCACTAAATGATGCTCTCGTTTTTAAGCTTGCTAGTGAGCATAATATACCACCCCAAAGAGAAATTTTTTTCAGCTTCCCTGAAAAATTTGTAATATAAGAGGTGCACAATTTTTGCTTGCTTTCAGAGTGCTATGTACTAGATGCTAATCTGGGTACTTTACATACTTTATCTTATTCTTCACTGTGATTTGGTACTGTTTGTATTATTACTGTTTTAATTTTATAGCTGGGGAACCTGAGACCCAGGTAGTTTAAAATAAGTTGCCCAAGTTTAGATAAGCCTGTAGTGAAGTTGTATTTCAAACCCAGTACCTTTCCTCTTTCCACTAACTGTTCTGCTTAAGTAATTGATAGAAAATGCTTAGTTTGGTCCCAGATTGTAGTAAGCAGTCAAGTTGTTGCTGCTTGTTTTGTTATTCATTTATTTAGCAGACTTTTTTTTTTTTTTTTTTTTTTTTTTTGCTTCTTAAGGATAGAAATGTTTTTTTCTTAGGACTGTTAGATGCAAGGAACAGTATCCTTTTCAAACTAGATTAAATATAATAGTGAATTTTGTAGGTGGATACTGTGGTTTGGGGCAAGAAAAGTTGCAGGATGTATGAGTAGAGTCAGGAAATAGCTCAGAAACCCAGATGGCCACCTGAGTTATTGCAAACCTGACTCTTTGTTAGGTGACAGCTTTATTGAGATATCACATACCATGCAATTCACCCATTTAAAGTATATAATTGATTGTATTTTGGGGGTGTATTAACAGAGTTGTGTAACCATCACCACAGTCAGATTTAGAACATTTCCATCACCTTCATAAAGAAACTCCTTAGCTATAACCCTCCAAACCTCTATCTCCCCAGCCCTAATCTTGTCTTTATGTGCTTATCTGCTCTGAATTTTTATATGAATGGAATCATGTATTATGGATTTTTGTGATCGACTTACATCATCATCCATGTTGAGGCATGTATCAGTATTTCATTCCTTTTAATGATTAAGTAATATTGCATCACTTGGATATCCCTTCCTCTGTTGATTGGGTGTTTTTTGCTATTAGGAATAATGCTGCTGTCTAAGGTTCTAATAACCTGCTAGTGCAACCTAAAAGCCTGTAATTCTAGTCTGTAGGAAAGAGAGAAGCCTGATGTTTTTTTATTACTCTGGGCAGTCTTTTGGAAGAGAAAAGAATAATTTTTATTAGGTTTATTTGGAAATATTGGAAGTAACAGGTGGATACTTAAAAAAATTTTTTTTAAACATTTGGAGTCCCCAGGGATTGCAAGATTCTAAGGTAGGAGCGGAACTTATACAGTCCTACCCACCTCAATTATAAGATGAAACCACAAAGTCCAGGGAGGTATATGGGTTTCCCCAGTGCCTCTAAATTTAGTATCTGTGATTTAATATTCTTTTGATATGTAATAATCAACATGCTATTAATGACAGTAGGTTTAGGCAACTGTAAACATTCTTTTTTTTAACTTTTTTATGTTAAAATATACATAACATAAATTTACTGCCTTAATTATTTTTATGTGTATAGTTCAGTGACATTAAGTACATACATACTCTGCAACCATCCACCACTGTCTATCTCCAGAACTTTTTCATCATTGCAGACTGAAACTCTGCATTCATTGAACTCCCTGGTACTATCTACCCTTGTTGCCCCTGGCAACTACAATTCTTTCTATTTCTATGAATTTGACTAGGTATGTAATATAAGTGGAATCATACAATATTTTTATTTTATTTGTTTCCATTAATTTATTATATTATTAATGTGGGGTTAGAACCCATGACCCTGAGATCAAGAGTTCCATGTATTAGTACTTCATTTCTTTTTTATGACTAAGTAATAGTCCATTGTTTGGATGTACTACATTTTATTTTTCCATTTATGGATCTGTGAACACTTGAATTGTTTTTTGTTTTGTTTTGAACACTTGAATTGTTTCCAGCTTTGGCTTTTAGGAATAATGTTGTTATGAACATGGGTGTGTGTATATTTTTTTTGAGGCCCTGCTTTTAATTCTTGTGATTCTATTCAGAAGTAGACTTGTTGAATCATAGAGTAATTCTATTTTTAATTTTTTGAGGAACTGCCATACTGTTTCCCTTGTGGCTGCGAATTTTACATTCCTACCAGCAGTGCTGCATAGACGGTTCCAAGCCCTCCACACCCTTGCCAAGACTTCTTTTTTTCTGTCTTTCTGGGTAATAGCTATTTTAATAGGTGTGAAGTGATATCTTGTGGTTTTGATTTGCATTTCTCTAATAATTAGTGATGTTGAGCATCTTTTTATATTCTTTTTGGCTGTTTCTGTATCTTCTTTGACAAAATGTCTGTTCAGATTTTTCCAGATTTTTATATTTGGTTGTCTTTTAAATTATTGATTGTAGGAATTCTATATTCTCTAGAGTATTCATATTATATATGCAAATCCCTTGTCAGATATATCATTTGCAAATATCTTCTCCCATTCTTAGGGTTGTCTTTCACTTTCTTAATGGTGTCTTTTGAAGCACAGTTTTTAATTTTGATGAAGTCCAGTTTACTTTTTTTTTGTTGCTTGTGGTTTTGGTGGTATATTTTAAGAAGCTACTGCCAAATTCATGATCATGAAGATTTACTCCCATGTTTCTTCCTAAGTGTTTTATAGTTTCAGAGTTTTAGCTCTTATATTTAGGTCTTGAACCATTGGGTTAATTTTTGTATATGCTGTGAAGTATGGGTCTATCTTTATTCTTTCACAGGTGGATACCCAGTTGCTGTGACACTGAGTTCTTTGGCACCTTTCTGAGTTCTGTTCCAATTAACCTGTATGTCTTATTCTATTGACAACACCACACTTGATTATGGTAGCTTTGTAATAAGTTTTGAAATTGAAATGTGACTCCTTTAACTTTGTTCTTCTTTTTCAGGATTGTTTTGGCTATCCTGGGTCCCTTGAGTTTCCATTTGAATTTTAGGGTCAGCTTGTCAATTTTTTTTTTTTTTTTAAAGATTTTATTATCTTAACAGAGATAGTGAGAGAGAGGGAACACAAGCAGGGGGAGGGGCAGTGGGAGAGGGAGAATCAGGCATTCCCCTGAGCAGGGAGCTGGGTGTGGGGCTCTGTTGGGATCAGGACTGCAGCCAAAGGCTAAGCGCTTAACGACTGAGCCACCCAGGTGCCCCAGCTTGTCAGTTTTTATGAAGAAGGCACCTGGGTGGCTCAGTGGGTTGGGCCTCTGCCTTCGGCTCGGGTCATGATGCCGGGGGTCCTGGGATCGAGCCCCACATCGGGCTCTCTGCTCCGCGGAGAGCCTGCTTCCTCCTCTCTCTGCCCTGCCTCTCTGCCTACTTGTGATCTGTCAAAGAAATAAAATCTTAAAAAAAAAAAAGAAGAAGTGTATTCTGGTAGGAATTGTGTTGAATCTGTAGATAAGTTTGGAGAATATTGCCATCTCACCAGTAAACTGGCTTTACTGTTATGGACCTGCATGGACCAACTGAGTTTACATGTTTTCATTTCAAAGGACCGTTCTGTCTAGTCTCTCAATTTCATATCAAGTCCCAGCTTGGATCCTTGCTGCATTCAGTTGTAGTGGGACCTAGAGGGACAGAATCATGAATATGAAAATATAAACGTAGCTGCTCTGGGTTTATTCCTGTGGGTGAAGGAAAGAAGTTCTCAAAAGAGGAGTGTGGGTTTGAGAAACAGCATAGAGTTGTCCAGCACAGTTTTCACTAATGGAGGCAGTAATCCAGGGTAGAAAGGCTCTGGAACACTTGGAAAGTACAGTAGAATAGAGCCTTGCAGTACATCCATGGTTGAGGCAGGAGGAACAATAGAAGCCAGCAAAACAGATAGCTCAAGAGAGAGAATTGGAGACAGAAGAAATCCCTGGAAGTGCAGTATAATGGAAGTCTGTCTGTCTTTAAATTTTCTTTCTTTCTTGAAGTATAATTGGCACACAATGTTACATTATTTTCTGGTGTATAACATAGTGATTATATGTCATGCTATGTTCACAAGTGTAGCTACCATCTATCTCCATACAATGCTATTATAATACCATTGACTGTATTCCCTGTCCTATACCTTTTATCCTCGTGACTTATTCATTCCATAACTGGAATGAAAGGCTCTTCAGGAGGAAAGCAGAAGGAGTATTAGGCTGAGAAGAGCTCTAGATTTCATTGCTGGGATTTTATTGATGACCAGACTTGCTTAAAACCCTGACTGAAAAGTAATGGCAAAGTACAAGCTCATTTATTTAAAGAACATATTGCCTGTTTTAGACAAAAATGTTCGACATAACTACCCATCAGAGAAATGCAAACCTAAACCACAGTGAGAAGGGTGCCTGGGTAGCTTAGTTTGTTAAGTGTCTGCCTTCAGCTTAGGTTATGATCCCAGGACCCTGGAATTGAGTCCCGTATTGGTCTCTCTGCTCAGCGGGACTCTTGGTTCTCCCTCTCCCTCTGCCCCTACCACCTGGGCTCATGTGTGTGCATACGTGCGCGGGCGCTCTTTTCTTAACTTTCTCTCAAATGAATAAATAAAATCTTTCAAAAAACAAACAAACAAACAAACCCCCACAGTGAGATTATCACCTTATAGCCATCAGAATGGCTGTTATCAAAAAGACATGATTTGGGGTGCCTTGGTGGCTCAGCCGTTAAGTGTCTGCCTTCAGCTCAGGTCATGATCCCAGGGTTCTGAGATCAAGCCCCACATTGGGCTCCCTGCTCAGTGGGAAGCCTGCTTCTCCCTCTCTCACTCCCTCTGCTTGTGTTCCTTCTCTTGCTGTGCCTCTCTGTCAAATAAATAAAATCTAAAAAAAAAGACGTGATTTAACAAGTGCAGGTGAGGATGTGGAGAAAAGGGAGCCCTCATACTTTGTTGGTGAGAATGTAAATTGGTATAGCCACTGTGGAAAATAGTATGGAGGTTCTTTAGAAAATTAAAAATAGAACTAACTACTAAATGATTTAGCAGTACCACTTCTGGGTATTTATGGAAAGAAAATGAAAACACTAATTTGGAAAGATATGCACCCCTATGTTCATTGCAGCTTTATTTACACAATAGCTAAGATAATGGAAGCAACCTAAGTGTCCATCAATAGATGAATAGATACGGAAGATGTGGCATGTGCATGTACGCCCACACACAGAGGTATTATATTACTCAGCCATAAAAAGGAATGAAATGTTGCCATTGTGATAACATGGATGGACCCAAAGGGTGTTATGATAAGTAAAATAGGTTGGGCAGAGAAAGACAAATACCATATGATTTCACTTACATGTGGAATCTAAAAAGCAAAACAAATGAACAAACAGAAATAGATTCATAAATATAAAGAACAAACTGATGGTTTCTGGAGAGGAGAAGAGTGGGGGAATGGACCAAATAGATGAAAGGGATTAAGAGGTACAAACTTCCAGTTATAAATAAGACATGGGATGTAATGTATAGTATAGGGAATATAGTCAGTAATATTGTAAAAACTATGGATGGTGACAGACTGTGAATAATCTTACACAGTGATCGTTTCATAATGTATATATATTATGAATTACTATATTGTAGACCTGAAATTAATATGGTATTTCAAATATACTTCAATAAACAAAAAATATATTGCCTTTGCTAGACTAGCGTTTTACCAACTTTAGTTATTCCTGTACTACCTTCCTTTCCTAGAACAGAGAATCATCTATAGTATTACTTACTTAATATTTTATTTTAAATAGCTCATGTTTAAAAATTAAGTACATTTATAGTACATTTCTTTTTTTTTAAGATTTATTTATTTGACAGACATAGATCACAAGTAGGGAGAGAGGCAGGCAGAGAGAGAGAGAGAGAGAGAGAGAGAGAGAAAGGAGGAAGCAAGCTCTCTACTGAGCAGACCGCCCAATGCAGGGCTTGATCCCAGGACCCTGAGATCATGACCTGAGCCGAAAGCAGAGGCTTTAACCCGCTGAGCCACCCAGGCGCCCCAGTACATTTATTTCTTAAAGGAAACTTTAAAACACTACCATATATAGAAAACCTATATAGGCATTCCTGCCACAATGTGATAAATGTTCCTGAAAATCCATACATTTTGTCAAATCATATACCAAAAATAACAGGGGCTTGTAGGTAAAAGAGGACACACCACCTAACATCTATTCAATTTAAGACTCCTAATATAAATGTAAATTCTAACAAATATTAGCATAGTTCAAAAAACAGTTTAAATTCTTAATAAACACACCATAGTAAATGTAGGTTTTTTTTTTTTTTTTAAGAATTTTAACTTAAAAAGGTGAAAGTAGTTTGGCGCTGTTGAGTTACAGAGTTAAGGGTTGAATGATATCATCCTGAGTAAAGAGTCAAAGAAGGTGGAAGTTTCTTTGCTGGAGATGTAGTGAGGTATTGAGGGTGAATGGTTGTGACTCAGTGTCGCATACTGATTTCTTTTCGCAAAAATGGGAGAAACGTATTAAAAGCACTTTTCCAAATCATAGTCAAAATGAATCCAGAAGAAGCTGCTAGGAGAATAAGAATCACATGTAGTACTAGATTAAAGAAACAACAGTGTTAATTTTTAGTTAGATATATGGTCTGTCAGTGGCTCTGAGTTGGAAATCTTTTTTTAATTCTTTTTTATTAAAAAAATTAGGAAGTGCTAAAGAAGTATTAAAGATACCAAACTGAGACTTTTTCCTTATCATGATCTTATCTGTTCTGTCATGTCCACAAGTTTCCTAAAATAATTTTATAAACTGTGAATAATAATATAGGCCATGCTTTGGGAAACCCTATGCTGTTAAGACCCTTTTATTCATGTTGTTCAGCTACCTAGAGTATCTTAAGACCCAGCACAGGTCTCACTGCCTCCTCCATAAGAGTGTACTTAGGGGCGCCTGGGTGGCTCAGTCGTTGAGTGGCTGCCTTTGGTTCAGGTCATGATCTCAGGGTCCTGGGATGGAGTCCCGCATCAGGCTTCCTGCTCAGCAGAGAGCGTGCTTCTCCCTCTCCCTCTGCCTGCTGCTCTGCCTACTTGTGCTTTCTATCTCTCTAATAAATAAATAAAATCTTAAAAAAAAAAAGTGTGCTTAAAGGGATATAAGATCATGTAAAACTTTAAAAATGTGAACTTTTCCCCTAATTTTTCTCTGGCAGTTCTCTGAAGAAAAGAAAAAAAGCCATCATATGGATGAGAGCTGTTGGTGGTAGTTTGAACTTGCTAATCATGTAATTATGGCTGCTGCTGCTTTTTTTTTTTTTTTTTAAGATTCCATTTATTTGAGAGTGAGTGAGCTTGGGGTGGGGGTAGGGGCAGAGGGAGAGGGAAAGACAGATAACCTGCTAAGCAGGGAGCCTGATGGGGGGGGGGGACTCCATCTCAAGACCCTGAGATCATGACCTGAGCTGAAGGCAGATGCTTAACTGACTGAGCTATTCAGGTGCCCGGTAATTATGGCTTCTTGTCCCTGATACACAATTGTTATCTAGGGATTTCCTCCTCCACTGATCTCCTGGGGATTCCATTGCTTCTTTCCTTGGTGGATGCCATTTCCTAGATCTCAACTTTTTCTCTTTGTTGATTTACTATTACTTATCTAACAAATTCCTTGAGAAAAGGATCATGAAGAGTAAACATTTTTTAATTTTGAATATCTGAAAATAGCTTTCTTTTATTGATAGTTTGGCTGGTTATTTTAACTTAGAGGTAATTTTCCTTTAGAATTTAGAAAGCTTTGTTACATTATGTCTTCCAGTGTTGGGAAATTTGAAGCCATTCTTTTCTTCCTTTTTAAAAAGCTTTTAGGGCACCTGGGTGGCTCAGTCAGTTAAGTGTCTGCCTTCTGCTCAGGTCAGGATCCCAGGGTCCTGGGATCGAGTCCCATATCAGGCTCCCAGACTTGGTGGGGAGTCTGTTGCTCCATCTGCCCCTCTCACCTCTTCTTGTGCACATGCACACATTCTTCTCTCTCGCAAAAATAAACACAATTTTTAAAAAAATAAGTAAAAGATTTTATTTTTTAAGTAATCTCTATACCCAGCATGCAGCTTGAAACCCATGACCCCAAGATCAAGAGACATGTGTTCCACTGACTGAGTCAGCTAGGCTCCCCTGAAGCCATTCTTATTCCTGATGCTTAGTATTTTTTTTTCTCTAGAAGTTCATAGGATCTTCTGGTCTCCCATTGTAAAATTTAATGTGCAAGGCATTTGATCAGCTCAATTTTGATAACTCCAGTTAATCTGATAGCTCAAGTCATTTAGTTGTGGGTTTTTTCTGTGTTGTGTTTTGGTCTTTTTCACACATGTTAGAGGCTTTCCTGAAATGTCTGGTAATCCTTAGTAGTCTGTATTTTTATTTTTAAAAGGATAGGATTAAACAACTAATTGAAATCTTTGAGGGCAGTGGGTTATGCTTGTTGTCTTTGAGTTTCATTGTAAGGTAGGGGAACTCATTTCAGTTTCATTGGACCTTGTTGCCCAGCTATGGAGGAAGCGTTTGGTCTCTGTATTGAGTTAGCATTATTTTCAGAATGGCATGCATGCTTTCACCTGTACCCGGCATCTCCCACTCTAGAGAACTTCCCTATTACCTTTTCCAGGAATAAAGCCATCTTACTAGAAGGGTTTCAGAGAGCTCTTTGGGGGGACTAGGCTATTGAGTTCTACTTTTCTTTGAAGGAGTATAAAAAAGTATGAAATAATCTCACTCAGCACTTAACTTGTTGATGGAAAGCTGACCTAGTATGAAATTCTTACAAATATTTCACCACTGATACTGGTTTTATCAATCTTTATCTTTACCCTTTCTAAACTTTTAGAAGCTTTTGTCACTTCTGAGAAGTTGATGTAGCATCACAACTCTCCTTTTCTGGGTTAAACATCCCCTGACGAAAAGAAAATTGATACGACAAAATAGTGGCCAATTCCTTCAGAAAATAAACTTAGCTTAAAAACAAAGTCACTCAAGGCCAGTTTTAAAATACTAAAAATATGACAGTAGCAGCACTCATATGTCATTCTTTTTTACTTAGTAATTCCATTCCTAGGGTGTTAGACAAAATACCTATATATATGTGAAAGTGTTTATTGCAAGTTCACAGTTAGGACAAATAAGGTACACTATTGTTTGTAAGATGGGTTCTGTTTTCAGAGATTTTAAAATTTGAAAAATGTGACTTAAGAATAGTAAGAATTACATCTAGCACAGTGGAGTATCATTACAGAAATGATTATCAAATATTTAAAATTAAGATTGGAAAGAGAATAACGTAGCACAGGATTTGGATAAAAAATGCAGTTGTGCATATATATGGGCAAGGATTAAGGCCATTACTAGCTCCAGGGCACCATTGCTAAATAGTAAAAGGTCCATAGCTCATATAGCAGGGTTGCTTCCTTTGTATGAATAAGGAGAATCCCTTTCCTCTAGGCTGATGCTATCTGAATACCAGGCACATTGCTTAGCAAGTGAAGCATGGGCTGAATTTCTACCCTCTCTCATTTCCTATGGTGTGTATCCTTAGATAAGGCAGAAGCTTTATCATTTACTATGTGCAAGGCACAGAGTTAAGTGCTTTACAAAGATTGGACAATTTTCATAACAACTCATTGAAGTAAGTATTATTATCTTCTTTTACAGTTAATTCTTCAGCTCAGGCATCTTCTGAACTCCATAATTATGAACCTACTGCTTGTGTAGTTAATTCGCAGTGTAGCAGCTGGAGTAGTTGTTTAATACCTAAGACAGATGGTGTGCCTTCTCTGCTCAGAACCTTTCAGTGGCTTCGCATTTCACCCAGTAAAAGTCAAGTCCTTACAGAAACCTATAAGGTAGTATGTTATCTGCATTGTCCCCTATCTCTTCAACTGTACTTTGACTTCGCTGAATTTTAGGATATCTTTGCTGTTCTTTGTACACAGGACACTCCTGCTTTACGGTTTTCTCTGGCTGTTCCCTGTACCCTGAATGTTCTTCCAGCCGTCTGCAAATCAAACTCCCTGACTTCCAAGTCTTGGCTTAGCTGTTACCTCCTCATTGAGGCCTACTCTGACCATTATAAATTGCAGCTTGCCTCTATTCACCCAGCAGTGATTATAACCCACTATTATATTATCTAATTTATTTTACTGTGTGTCTCTCTGATGGATGATATACTTCTAATACCAGGGATCTTTGTCACTCATTCATTGAGTGAACCTAAGCTACTAGAGAAGCACCTGGTATGTAGTGGGTGTTCAGTAATGTTTATTGCATGAATGGTTGAGTGAAAATGGTGTGGGAGAAGTTAAGCATTTTGACAAAGTCCACACAGCTAATAAAAGGTGGTAGATTTTGAACTGATATTCGTGTATTGTGTTTCTACTCTTAGAAGATGATATCCAAAGAATGTGTTAGGGTGAGTAAGAAGATTATGGAAGACTTTTTTCTTTTATCTTCCCTGTCCAAATTTAATTTTTATTGTAAAAATAAAGATAAGTTACCAGAGTAGAAGGAAAAAGCCAGCTATCAGGAAGCTAGAGCAGGCAGCCACAAGGTTGAAATCTGGCACCTCATCTGAGGAAGAGCTTGTCTCACAAATGAACTGATCTTATCTGCCTTAAGAACAAAGAATGATGATGTGATAAAGTCCTGGTAAAAGTTGTGAGTTTGACCTTAGATACTTTGTGAATACTCTTGGTTCTCTCTGTAACCTTAGACAGTTTCATTTAACTTTTTTGGTCCTTCAAAATCAGGATAATAGTTTCTCTCAGAGTTGTTGGGAGGATTAAATGATATGGTATATAAAGAACTGATACTTCTACGTACATATTGAAATGTAAAGAACTGCGTATTATACACAATGCTGTATGTTCTTAATAGTGTTGTACACACTGAAATGTAAAGAACGCAATAGCTATTAACCAATATCATCATTATCTTTATTGCTGCTGCTTATTTGCTATAGAATTTTTAGAAATTTTAGAAATAATTTGATGTGTGTATCTTGTTACCTAGTGAGTTTTGGCACGTGGCAAAGTAGAGAGCAAACTAATACTGTTACTGTTCCGATAACTGTAACAGGCCTTGTTAAATATGTGTGTTTTTCATGAATGCTTGTTTTTGGTTCTAATTTTGTATCTCATAAATAGCCATTGTTTCCTTAATTTACATAAATTTTAGATTCTCTAACTACCATCCATTGGTTTTGAAGTCTTGGTTGAGTAATTCCTGTGGGTCAGGTGTCCTGCTAAGTTCTGGGAGAACAGAGAAGGCATGTACTCTATCTTTAAGGAGCTTACAGGTGGGTAGGGAGGCAGACATGTTAATACGTATAATACAAGAGGGGAACTGCTATTAATATTTATTTAAATAATATGACTGTGAAAAAAAGGGAGTAGTAAATTCTTTATGATTAGGGAGTAAAGAAGGGAGGCTTTATGAGGGAGAATTTCAGGTGCTTGCCTAAAGAATATTAAGGATCAAAGCCTCAATAGAGGCTTTGAGAATAAAATTCTTGGGGCGCCTGGGTGGCTCAGTGGATTAAGCCGCTGCCTTCGGCTCAGGTCATGATCTCAGGGTCCTGGGATCGAGCCCTGCATCGGGCTCTCTGCTCCGCGGGGAGCCTGCTTCCTCCTCTCTCTCTGCCTGCCTCTCTGCCTACTTGTGAACTCTCTCTCTGTCAAATAAATAAATAAAATCTTAAAAAAAAAAATTCTTGTGAAGGGCTGTCCTCAAAGACTTCTGGAAACCATCTTTATACATTTTAAGATTTTCATACTGTACAAGGACTGCAGTCTCTGAAACAATCCAGAAGAGACTTTTTTTTAAGTTGCAAGATGGTAAATAAGTATAATCTTTGGTGTATGTGCTCTGGAGAAGGATTTAAATTGGGGAAGCAATCTACAGTAAATTCAGTGAAATAGTTAACACCACACTCTCATTTGGTGTTTTCCTTGAAAGGTGAAAAAAACATCATCTCAGCAGGCAGGAAACGGAAGGCCTCATGACAACAAAGATCATTATAAGAAGTGATGAATGAGAATGTAGAGGAAGGGCTAATTTTAGAGAGAGATGAATATTAGAAATTCAATAATTTAGTAAAAGACTATATAGTGTAAGAACCATAGGTATATACCTTCCATGCCTTAAAAATGGCATATTAGGGGCACCTGAGTGGCTCAGTGGGTTAAGCCTTTGCCTTGGGCTCAGGTCATGATCTCAGGGTCCCGTGATTGAGCCCACATTGGGCTCACGGCTCAGCAGGGGGCCTGCTTCTCCCTCCCTCTGTCTTCTGCTCTGCCTATTTGTGATCTCTCTCTCTCTCTGTCAAATCTAAAAAAAAGGGCATATTATTGGGGTGCCTGAGTGGTTCAGTTGATGAAGTGCCTGAATCTTGGTTTCCACTCAGATCATGATTTCAGTGTTGTGAAATTGAGCCCCATATTGGGCTCCACACTGGACATGTAGCCTGGGATTCTCTTTCTCCCTGTCCTTCCCCCCCCCGCCTCTAAAAAAATGGCATATTGCTTAAAAGTTAGTCAACCATGTACCCAATCAGCATTGGAGAATGGTCTCAGATTACTGTCAGTGTATGCATTTTTTTTAAAGATTTTATTTATTTATTTGACAGAGAGATCACAAGTAGGCAGAGAGGCAAGCAGAGAGAGAGAGAGGAGGAAGCAGGCTCCCCACTGAGCAGAGAGCCCGATGGGGGCCTCGATCCCAGGACCCTGAGATCATGACCTGAGCCGAAGGTAGAGGCTTAACCCACTGAGCCACCCAGGCGCCCTGTCAGTGTATCCATTAAAGTACATATCTTCCCAGTAAATTTGAGTGATAAAGTCACAAAATGAACGAAAGTGAGAAAAGAATGAAAATTTAATATACTTAGTTTTTTGAGTACACATAGCAATGAAGTACATGAAAATAGGAAGAATTACATGAAGTAGGAAAGCTATTTCTAAATGAAATGTAAGGTAGTATTAGTACAAACATAGTTCATTGGGAGGGCTAAGAAAGACACTTTAAGATTAGATGGATCATTTAAAAAGTGATCATTCAAGGGTAAGAAGATGTATTTTATGGGTTAATGCATTTAGAGAAATTGGTTTAAGGTGGTCTAGGGATTCTGGGCTTTCAAACTTAGTGGTCCACACTAAACAGTACTTTAAAAAAATTATTTTTATTGAAGTAATCACCACGCCCTACGTGGGGCTCGAATTTACAATCCCGAGGTCAGGAGTTGCCTGCTTCTCTGAGCCAGGCAAGCACCCCAAAATGTACATTTTTATAATGTCCATGTACCTGAATCAAAGATTTCTCAAACTAGTACTTATCTGTACTATGTGTGATACATTCTGTTCTTATTTTTAAAGAAAGCCGGTCATAACTCACCAAAATGATTTCCTGACTAATGGAACACCCCATAGTTCGAGAAAGTACTGAGTTACAGTCTAGGAAAAAAAAAAAGCCTTGAGTTTTTGAAGTCTCTTTTCTGAAGAATCTGGCTGTAAAGGTACTGATCTTGGGGTGCCTTGCTGGCTCAGTTGATTTTGAGGTTGTGGGTTCAAGCCCCACGTTGGGTGTACAGATTACTTAAAGTCCTTAAAAAAAAAAAAAAAAAAAAAAAAAGGATACTGATTCTGTCCCTCTTTGAAACCATATTGGTGCTATTTTAGTTATACCACAAAGAGGGTTCAGACTGTTTCACCAAACAAGTGTCAGGGTACTTCTGTCATAAAAAAGCTACTGTTCTGTACAGTAACTTTATATAACTTTCAGAAGAAAGTTATCTGAAAAAAACATTTTTTTTTAATCATTGGAGAGATAGAAGCTTTTGAAATTAGAGTCCATATAAACTCTTTGTTACCAAAGTTATCTTCAAATGGTGTACTTAAATCCTCTTTTTAAAATTTTTTTTCAAGATTTTATTTATTTATTTATTTGAAAGACAGAAATTAGAAAGTAGGCGGAGAGGCAGGCAGAGAGAGAGGAGGAAGCAGGCTCCCCGCGGAGCAGAGAGCTCGATGCGGGGCTCGATCCCAGAACCCTGGGATCATGGCCTGAGCCGAAGGCAGAGGCTTTAACCCACTGAGCCACCCAGGTGCCCCCTTAAATCCTCTCTTAAACAACATACTTTTAGTAAGAATTGAAAAATTTGCATAAATACCAAGAAATGCATTATGAACAATTTTATCTTTTTTTGTGTTTTACTTTTGACACTAAACATGTATAGTCCTTTATTTTTTAAAATTTGTTTTAGAGAGAATCTCTAGCAGACTCCCTGCTGAGTGAGGACCCTGATGTGGGGCTCAGTCCCATGACCCTGAGATCATGACCCAAGTCAGAATCAAGAGTTGGACACTCAACCAACTGATCCACCCAGGTGCCCTTATAGTATTTTAAAAAATTTATTGCTGGGGCGCCTGGGTGGCTCAGTGGGTTAAAGCCTCTGCCTTCGGCTCAGGTCGTGATCCCAGGGTCCTGGGATCAAGCCCCACATCGGGCTCTCTCCTCCATGGGGAGCCTGCTTCCTCCTCTCTCTGCCTGCCTCTCTGCCTAGTTGTGATTTCTCTCTGTCAAATAAATAAAATATTTAAAAAAAAAAATTTATTGCTGACAAGATAACATGACATTGGCCTCATTCTCACATTATGGATAATAACTTACCATTTTAACAGAACAGTGAAACCCGGATAATTTTTCCCCCCTTAAATGTAAAAGTGTATAAACTACTCCCAGTTTTTTTTTTTTTTTTTAAGGTTTTGTTTATTTATTTGACAGAGAGAGACTGCTAAAGAGAGAGCGAGCCAAGCAGGGGGAGTGGCCCAGGGAGAGGGAGAAGCAGGCTGTCCACTGAATAGGGAGCCTGTTGTGGGACTTGATCCCAGAACTCTGGGATCATGACCTGAGTCAAAGGCAGATGCTTAACGACTGAGCCACCCAGGCAGCCCTAAAATACTCCCTATTTAAAACTTAAAAGTTTTCTTTTTAAAAAGCTTTCTTGGGCAAAGCAAAGTAGGATTTTAAATAACTTTTCATAGTGTTTTTCCTAGAAAAAAAAAGGCTGGTTAAATTCTTTTTATTTTTAAAAATATTTAATTGAAGTGTAATTGACATAGAATATATTAGTTTCAGGTGTTATAGCATAGTGAATGGACATTTATATTCATTACAAAATGTTTACCATGGTAAGTGTAGTACCACCTGTCACCAGAGTTATTACAGTATTATTGACTGTATTCCCTAATGCTATACTTTTCTTTCCTGTGACTTATTTTATAACAAAGTTTTTACCTCTTAATGACTTTCACCTGTTTGGCCCATTCTACCACTCCCCTCCCCTCTGGAAATGACCAGTTTGTTTTCTGTATATAGAATCTGTTCCTGTTTTTGTTTTGTTTATTATAGTCCATGTTTAAGTGAAATTGTACAGTATATGTCTTTCTCTAACTTACTTAATTACTGCCCTTTAGTCCATGCATGCATCCATGTTGTCACAAATTGGCAAGATATCTCTTTTTTATGGCTGAGTAGTATTCCTCCGTGTGTGTGTGTGTGTGTGTGTGTGTGTGTGTGTGTGTGTGTGTGTGTGTGTACACATATCACATTTTTATCCTTTCATCTGTTGGTGGACACTTGGGTTGCTTGCATATCTTGGCTATTGTAAATAATGCTGCAGTGAACATAGGGGTGCATATATCTTTTCAAATTAGCATTTTTGTTTTCTTTGGAAAAATACCCAGAAGTGGAATTACGGGATCATGTGGATCATCATCTATTTTTTACTCTTTTGAGGAAATTCCATACTGTTTATATAGTGACTGTTCCAGTTTATATTTCCTCCAGCAGTGCACAGAGTTTCTCTTTTCTTCACAGTCTCACAAACCCTTGTTAAATACACACACACACACACTCATATACATATACATGTATATATAAATATGGTTTCTGATATGTACACTAGCCGTTCTGACAGTTTTGAGCTGATAATCTCATTGTGATTGTGATTTTCCTTTCTCTGGTAATTAGTGATGTTGAGCATCTTTTCATGTGTCTATTGGATGTGTGTATGGTGTTTTTCTCTTTTTTCTTTTTCAGAGATGTCTTCAGGTCCTTTTTAAAATGAGATTATTGGGTGTTTTTTACGGGGCGCCTGGGTGGCTCAGTGGGTTAAAGCCTCTGCCTTCGGCTCAGGTTATGATCCTGGGGTCCTGGGATCCAGCCCCGCATTGGGCTCTCTGCTCAGCGGGGAGCCTGCTTCCTCTCTCTCTCTCTCTGCCTGCCTCTCTGCCTACTTGTGATCTCTGTCAAATAAAAAAAAACCCCAACAATCTTTTTTTAAAAAAGATTCTTTTTATTTATTTTTTTTGCTGTTGAATTCTAGGAGTTCTTTATGTGTTTTGGATATTGACCCCTTTTTGGATATATTGTTTGCAGATATCTTCTCCCATTTATTAGGTTGCCTTTTCATTTTGTTGACAATTTCTTCGGCTATGCAAAAACTTTTTAGTTTGATATGACCAGTTGTTTATTCTTGCTTTTGTTGCCCTTGCCTGAGGAGACAGTTCCAAAAAACATTGCTAAGGCCAAATTGCAAGAATTTACTGCCTATGTTTTCTTTTAAAAGTTCTGTAGTTTCAGGGGCGCCTGGGTGGCTCAGTGGTTTAGACCTCTGCCTTCGGCTCGGGTCATGGTCTCAGGGTCCTGAGATCGGGCCCCGCGTCGGGCTCTCTGCTTGGTGGGAAGCCTGTTTCTCCCTCTCTGTCTGCCTGCCTCTCTGCCTACTTGTGACCTCTCTTTCTGTCAAATAAATAAAATAAAATATTAAAAAAAATTCTGTAGTTTCAGGGCTTATATTTAGGTCTTCAATCCAATTTGAATTTTTGTGTGTATCTCTGCATGTGGTAAAAGAAAGTTATTTCACTCTTCTACATATAGATGTCCAGTTTTCCCAGCAAAACTTACTGAAGAGACTGTCTTTTCACTATTATATATTCTTGTTTCCTTTGTTGAGATTGCCAGTATAAGTGTGGGTTTATTTCTAGGAGTTCTGTTCTGTTCCATCAAACTGTGTGTGTGTGTGTGTGTGTGTGTGTGTGTGTGTTTTGTGCCAGTGTCATAGCACTTTGATTATTATAGCTTTTTAGTATAGTTTAAAATCTAGGATTGTGATGGTTCCAGCGTTTTCTTTTTCAAGATTGCTTTGGCTATTTGGAAACCTTTGTGGTTTCATATAAATTGTAGGATTATTTGTTCTAGTTCCATGAAAAATACTCTTGGTATTTTGTTAGGAGTTGCACTGAAACTGTAGATTACTAATCTGTAATCTCCAGATTAGATTAAGTAATGGACATTTTAACAATATTCTTCCAATCTATGAGTGTGGTGTATTTTTTTCATTTATTGATTGTCTTCATCTTCTTTCTTCAGTGTCCTAAAAGTTTTCAGAGTACAGGTCTTTCACCCCCTTGATTAAATTTAATTCCTAGGTATTTTATTCTTAAAATCTTTTTAAAAAAGATTTAGAGAATTAGAGCTCATGGCTGAGCAGTAGGAAAGGGAGAGAATCTCAAAGCATGGAGCCTGATGCAGGGCTCGATCCCATGACCCATAGACCATAACCTGAGCCAAAACCAAGAGTCTGGTACTCAATGAACTGAACCACCCAGGTACATCACTGGGTATTTTATTCTTTTGAATGCAATTGTAAATGGGATTATTTTCCTAATTTCTCTTTCTGCTAGCTTGTTATTAGTGTATAGAACTGCGACAGATTTTTATAGATTGATTTTTGTATCCTGAAGCTTTACTGAATTCATTCTAAGTTTTTTTTGGTGGCCTTTAGGGTTTTCTAAATATAGTATCATGTCATTTGCAAATAGTGACAGTTTTACTTCTTCCTTAGGAATTTGGATGCCTTTTATTTCTTGTCTCACTGCTGTGGCTAGAACTTGCAGTACTATGTTGAAAAAAAAGTGACTAGAGTGGACATTCTTGTCTTGTTCCTGGTCTTAAAAACTTTCAGCTTTTTACTGTTGAGTATCATGTTAGCAGTGGGTGTCGTACATGGCCTTTATTATGTTAAGGTATATTTCCTCTGTACCCACATTATTGAGAGTTCTTAAAATTTTTAATTATAATGGATGTTGTATCGTTAAATGCCTTTTCTGCATCTATTGAAATGATCATGATTTTTATCATTGATTAATGTGGTGTATCAGATAGTTGTAGATATTGAACCATCCTTGCTTCTCTGAAATAAATTCCATTTGATCATGGTGAATGATCCTTTTAATATATTGTTGAATTTGATTTGCTAATATTTTATTGAATATTTTGTAGCCATGTTTATTGGGGATATTAGCCTGTAATTATCTTTCTTTTTCTTTTTTTGGGGGGGGCTGGGTAGTGACTTTGGTTTTGGTATCGGTATGCTGGCCTCATGAAATGAATTTTGAAGCATTCCTTTTTCTTCAGTTTTCTGAAATAGTTTGAGAAGGATAGGTCAGTCTTCTTTAAATGTTTGGTAGAATCTGGGGCATCTGGGTGGTGCAGTCTGTTGGGTGTCTGATTCTTGGTTTCAGCTCAGGTTGTGATCTTGGGGTCGTGAGACTGAGCCCTGCACTAGGCTCCGTGCTGGGCACAGAGTCTGCTTTAGATTCTCTCTCCCTCTCCCACTTGTGTGCTTGTGCTCTTAAATAAATACATAAATCTTGAAAAAAAAATAAATGTTAGGTAGAATTCACCTGTGAAGGCATTGGGTCCTGAACTTTTTTTTTTAAGCTTTTTTCTTACTGATTTCATTACTAGAAATATGTTCTGTTCAGATTTTCTATTTCTTCCTGATTTGGTTTTCTAAGATTATATATTTCTGGAAATTAATCCATTTCTTCTAGGTTGTCAAATTTGTTGGAATATAATTTTTCATAGTCTTTTATACGTCTTTTCTATTTTCTTTGTCTCAGTTTATTTCTCTTTATTATTTCTTTCCTTCTACTAACTTTGGACTTTGTTCTTCTTTTTCTAGTTTTTCTTTAGGTGTACAGTTGTACTGTTTGTGATTTTTCTTATTTCTTGAGGTAAGCCTGTACTGCTATAAACACCCTTCTTATAGAACTGCTTGTGCTGTGTCCCAGAAATTTTGGAATATCGGTTTTCTCCTTTCATTTGTCTTAAGTTATTTTTTTATTTCCTCTTTGATTTCTTTGGTGATTCATTAGTTGTTTAGTAGCCTGTTGTGTAGCCTCCACATGTTTGTGTTTTTTCCTGTAATTGATTTTTTTAGTTTAATACCTTTGTGGTCTGAAAAGATGCTTGCTAGGATTTCAGTCGTAAATGTATTGATACTTGCTGTGTGGTCTAACATGTGTTCTATCCTGGAGAATGTTCCATGTACACTTGAAAAGAGTGTACACTCTGCTGTTTTTGGATGGAATTTGTGTGTGTGTGTGTGTGTGTGTGTGTGTGTGTGTGTAAAGTCCATCTGGCAATATGTCATTTAAAGCTACTGTTTCCTTATTGATCAGTGTGTATGATCTATCATTGATGTAAGTGGGGTGTTAAAATCTCCTATTATTGTTGTATTACTGTCAATTAATTTCCTTCCTTTCCTTCCTTCCTTCCATCTGTCCATCAACTCTATGCCCAACATGGGTCTTGAACTCATGACCTTGAGATCTAGAGTCACATACTCTACTGACTGAGCTAGCCACGTACCCCTATCAACATCTTTATGCTTGTTAATATTTGCTTTATAATTTAGGTGCTTCTTTGTTGGGTTGCATAGATATTTATAATTGTTATATCTTCTGGTTGGACTGATCCCTTTATCATCCCTTTATCATTATGTAATGCCCTTCTTTGTCCTGTTACATACAGTCTTTGTTTTAAAGTCTGTTTTGTAAGATACAAATTGTTGTCGTCTTGTTTTTTGTTTTTTGTTTTTTTAATTTCCATTTGCACAAAATACCCTTTTTTATTCATTCATGTTTAGTCTGTATGTGTCTTTAGGTCTGAAGTGAGTGTTTAATAGGCATCGTATAGTTGGGCTTTGTTTTTTTAATCCATTCATTAATTCACCCTGTGTCTTTTGATGAGAGTGTTTAGGTCATTTACATTTAAAATAATTATTGTGGTATAGGTATATACTTATTGCCATTTTGTTAATTGTTTTCTTGTTTTGTAGTTCTCCGTTCCTTTTTCCTTCTAGAACTTTCTTTCCTTATGATTTGGTGACATTTTTAGTGTTATGCTTGAATTCCTTTCTCTTAATTTTTTTTGTATCTATTAGAGGGTTTTGGGTTATGGTTACCATAAGGTTCATATATAATGTCCATGTACATAGCAGTCTGTTTTAAGTTGATAGTGACTTAAGTTCATACATTCTAAAAGCACTACATTTTTACTCCATCCATGTTTTTTTAAAAAATTAATTTATTACTGTGTGTGTGAGAGAGAAAGAGAATGAGAATGAGTGAGAAGGGCAGAGGAAGAGGGGACGAGAATCTCAAGCAAACTGTACTAAGCACAGAGCCCAACACGGGGCTCAGTCTAATAACCCTGAGATCAGGATTGAGCTGAAACCAAGAGTTGGACGCTTAACCAACTGTACCACACAGGCGACCCCTCTCTCCATGTTTTATGTATATGATGTCACATTTTACATCTTTTTATTTTGTGTATCCCTTAATTATTGTAGACATGATTGATTTTATTATTTTTGTCTTTTAACCTTCATATTAGCTTTATAAGTGATTGATTTTTCTTTACTATATGTTTGCACTCTTTTTTTTTTTTTTTTTTTGACAGTGAGCACCAGCAGGGTGAGTGGGAGAGGGAGAGGGAGAAGCAGGTTTCCCACTGAGCAGGGAGCCTGATGTGGGACTCAGTCTCAGGACCCTGGGATCATGACCTGAGCCAAAGGCAGACATTTAACTGACTAAGCCATCCGGATGCCCCTATATGTTTGCTTTTAGCAGTGAAACTTTTTTCTTTCATAATTTTCTTACCAGCCAGCTGTTTTCCACTTAAAGAAGTCCTTTTAACGTTTCTTGTAAGGCGGGTTTAGTGGTGATGAACTCTAAGTTTTGTCTAGGAACCTCTGTGTCTTCTTCAGTTGTGAATGGTAACCTTGCTAGGTTGAGTATTCTTGGTTGTAGGTTTTTTTCTTTCAGCACTATGAACATATCATGCCACTCTTTCTGGACTGCAGAGTTTCTGCTGAAATAGCTCATAACGTTATGGGGTATGAGGGCTCCTCTTTTATGTAACTAGTTGCTTTTCTCTTGTTGCTGTTAAGACTTTCTGTTTAAGTTTTGACATTTTAATAATTATGTATCTTTATTTAGACTCTTTTGGTTTATCTTGTTTGGGGCTCTTTTTGCTTCCTGTACCTGGATGTCTATTTCCTTTCCCAGGATAGGAATGTTTTTGTTGTCATTGTTGTTTCTAATGTAGGCTCCACACTCAGCATGGAGCCCAGTATAGGGCTTGAATTCACATCCCTGAGATTGAGAACTGAGCCAAGATCAAGAATCAGATGCTTGATCAACTGAGTCATCCAGGCACTCCCAGGGTAGGGAAGATTTTAGCTGTTATTTCTTCAGATAAATTTTCTGCTCTCTTCTCCTCTGGGACTCCTATAATGCTACTGTTATTATGGTTGACACTGTTTCAGAGTTCTCTTAACCTACATTCATTAAAAAAAAATTTTTCCCCCTTTTTGCTATTCAGTGTGGTGATCCCACTACACTGCCTCCCAGATTAGTGATCTGTACTGCTACATCCTTTAATCTGCTGATTTCCTCTAGTGTATTTTTCATTTCAGTTATTGTATTCTTCAGCTCTGATTGGTTCTTTTTATATTTTCTCTTTGTTGAAGTTCTGAGTTCATCCACTCTTTTAGGTTTGGTGAATATCTTTATAACTATTACTTTGATTGCTTATTTCTCTTTCACTTAGATCTTTTTTCTGAGGTTTTATTTTATTTTTTCATTTGGAACATAGTCTTCCATCTTCTCATTTTGTCTGACTCTCTGCATTTCTGTGTATTGAGTAGGTCATGTAAATCTCCTGGTCTTGAAAGTAGTGGCTTTTGGATAAAAAAACAAAACCCATCAATATGCTGTCTACAAGAAACTCATTTTAGATCCAAAGACACCTCCAGATTTAAAGTGAGGGGGTGGAAAACAATTTACCATGCTAATGGACATCAAAAGAAAGCAGGGGTGGCAGTTCTTCTATCAGATCAATTAGATTTTAAGCCAAAGACTATAATAAGAGATGAGGAAGGACTACTCAAAGGGTCTGTCCAACAAGAAGATCTAACAGTTTTGAATACCTATGCCCCTAACATGGGAGTAGCCAACTATATAAACCAATTAATAACAAAATCAAAGAGGGCGCCTGGGTGGCTCAGTGGGTTAAGCCGCTGCCTTTGGCTCAGGTCATGATCTCAGGGTCCTGGGATCGAGTCCCGCATCGGGCTCTCTGCTCAGCGGCGAGCCTGCTTCCCTCTCTCTCTCTCTCTGCCTGCCTCTCTGTCTGCTTGTGATCTCTCTCTGTCAAATAAATAAATAAAATCTTTAAAAAAAAATAACAAAATCAAAGAAACATATCAACAACAATACAGTAATAGTAGGGGACTTTAACACTCCCCACACTGAAATGGACAGATAGATCATCCAAGCAAAAGATCAACAAGGAAATAAAGGCCTTAAATGACATACTGGACCAGATGGACATCACAGATATATTCAGAACATTCCATCCCAAAGCAAAAGAATACACAGTCTCCTCTAGTGCACATGGAACATTCTCCAGAATAGATCACATCCTGGGTCATAAATCAGGTCTCAACCTGTATCAAAAGATTGGGATCCTTCCGTGCATATTTTCAGACTACGATACTCTGAAGCTAGAACAAATCACAAGAGGAAATTTGGAAAGAACCCAAATACATGGAGACTAAAAAGCATCCTTCTAAAGAATGATTGGGCCAACCAGGAAATTAAAGAAGAATTGAAAAAATTCATGGAAACAAATGATAATGAAAACACAACGGTTCAAACTCTGTGGGACATAACAAAGGCAGTCCTGAAAGGAAAATATATAGTGATACAAGCCTTTCTCAAGAAACAAGAAGGGTCTCAAATATACAACCTAACTCTACACCTAAAGGAGCTGGAGAAAGAACAGCAAAGAAAGCCTAAACCCAGCAGGAGAAGAGAAATAATAAAGAGCAGAGCAGAAATCAATGAAGTAGAAACAAACAAACAAACAAAAAACCAGTAGAACAAATCAACGAAACTAGGAGCTGGTTCTTTGAAAGAATTAATAAGTTTGAAAGTAGTGGCTTTAAGTAGAGTCCTAGTAGTTCAGTACCCTCTGATCAGCAGAACCATGTGTTTCATGGGTATCTCCTATGTGGTCCTCTTGTTACGACTGAGCTCTGACTGCTCTAGGCATCTTAATGGTTGGTGCTAGTCCCCAGCTTGGCTGCGCTGCGACTGGGTGTGACCACTGTGGGTGCCCTTCTTGGCAGAACTGGCCCCTGGCACAGCTGACTGTTGCAGGCATGCTGGTGGGAGAGGCCCCAGTCCTCTCCGGGGCTGCCCCCTGGGTGTGGGGGGGTCAGTAATTGCCTTAGGGAGTTGCTGGTCTCTACCAAGGGTGTCCATTGGTTCACTGTGGGGTAGGAGCAGCTTTGGAGAGGCACCTGATGCAGTGGTAGGGCAGGTCCACTGGGGAGTGTGGGGGCAGGTGAATGATGGTAGCAAGGTAGAAGGAGAGTGTCAGAATTGGTTCCCACCAGTTTGGCTGAAGGAGGCCAAAAAAATGATGCCCATCGGCTCTTCCATTCCTGGAGAAAGTTTCTACGGATTTTGCCCCATTAGCACACAGCGTAAAATTAGTCAATAAATCTCTTTTGTGTATAATCCAGATGCTTTTCAAACTGCTGCAATTCTGCTAGGTCTTGGAGTGACTGATACAGTGTGCAGACCATTTAAGAATAGTCTCAGTTTTCTGTAGCCCTCTGGCTCTCCTAGAGGTAAGCCCTGTTGATTCGCAAAGCCAGATGTTATGGGGTCTTGTTTTCCTAGTGAGGAAAACATAAGGCAGGGGTTGCCTTATGTAGGGCTAGATTGGTTTGCTTCCCTTACCTGTTGATTCTCAAAGCCAGATGTTATGGGGTCTTGTTTTCCTAGTGAGGAAAACATAAGGCAGGCGTTGCCTTATGTAGGGCTAGATTGGTTTGCTTCCCAGGGAAGACCTGTGTTGTATTGTGTTGCTTTGGGATGCTTCCCCAGGAAGATCTGCTTGTGAGTTACTACACTGGGGGTTTCAAAGATTCCCAGCTGTCTCTGCCCCCTCTTAACCTTCTCAATATGGTCCTTTAAAAAATATTTTTAACTGTGAAAATACTATCTTGCTAGTTTTTGGGTTATTTTCGGAGTTGCACTTTATGTAGTTGCAGCCTTCATGTGTCTGTAGGAGCAGGTGAGCTCAGGATCCTATTGCACGGTCTTCCCAAGCTTCCCTGGATAAATATTCTTTAAATTAGACCTTTAGCCAGTGTGTTGGTGTAGCATCCTTTTCTGGGAGGTCTTGTTTTTATAAACTAGTCTTCCTTTAAATTGTTTCCAGTTTGGTTTTATGCCTTTGGCTTTGAAATAGTTTAGTTTATTGATATTACAAATAATGCTGCAGTAAGTATTCCTTAGTAGTGCTGGGTATTTCTCTAGTGCTGGCTGTTGTATTTTCCCTATAAGACAGATTGTCAAATTGTATCAAAATTCAAATATTTAAATAGCTAAGAGACACTAGTAGATTGTTGCAGTTTACATTCTTACCAGCAAGTAGGAGAGGTAGGTTTTCTCAGATGCCTGTGATTGATATTTTCCTTTTCAGTCTTAAATTTTATAAATCTGATGTTAAAAATAGTATTTTATGGGGCACCTGGGTGGCTTAGTGGGTTAAGCCTCATCCTTCAGCTCAGGTCATGATCTCAGGGTCCTGGGATCAAGTCCTGCATTGGGCTCTCTGTTCAGCGGGGAGCCTGCTCCACCCCCCGCCCCCACCACCTCCCTCTCTGCCTACTTGTGATCTCTTTCTCTGGAAACGAATAAATGAAATCTTAAAAAAAAATAGTATTTTGCTTTTCAAAATTTGCATTTCTCTACTATATATGTGTGTGTATATATATACATACGATCACATACACAGATGTGTTTCTATTCTGTGAATTTAATTCCGTTTCTTTCTGTTGCATTGTTCATGTTTTTGTTAATGTTTAGGAGTTCTTTGTATATCAGGAATAGTAATCCTTTATTGGGAAAGAAAGACAGATACATCTTTTTTAAAATGATTGATTTATTCCAAAATAGTGAATTTCTCCATTCACTTGTTTTGGAAACTTATTTGGAATGTGAAAGACTTCACATTTAGAGCTTCATTTCTACATTGGGCTGTCTAGTTTTAGTATGTCTCTGGTATGTATTGTGAGTGTGTATAAGATGTTTAGGTAAGATTTGGTCAACAGATCAGAAAGATGAAAATATTAGAAGCTAGGTTTACGTTTATGTTACATTTATATTTGAGAGTAGTATCAGTGGGGTTTTTGAATGTCTCTAGTTAAGACAAGTACGTTGACGCTGAATGGCTTTTAGAAGCTGACTTTGTCTTGTTTTCAGATGTGTGTCCTTTAGTAAACTGGTTAAGGAATACCTTAAAAAAGAACTTCCTGTGATGAGCAGCTTAGTGGTGTATCCATCATCCCTGGGGCAGCTGGTAGGGCCCTTGGTCTTCCTAGCCTTTCTGCTGACCTCACCATGCCTTACAAATATGGTTCATCTTTTTTTTTTTTTAAAGATTTATTTATTTATTTGACAGAGAGAAAGAGGGAGGGAGAGAGCGCGTGCGTGAACGAGCACGCACAAGTAGGCAGAGTGGCAGGGAGGAGAAGTAGGCTGGTCTGTTCTATTAAAAAAGTTACACTCTATAAATCAATCCAGTCTTTTAAAAAGGCAGGGTGGGGGGCACATGCGTGGCTTAGTTGATTGAGTGTCTGGGTCTTGATTTCACCTCAAGTCACGATCTTAGGGTCCTGGGAATCAAGCCCTGTGTCTGGCTCGCTCTCTCTGGGGAGTCTGCCTGAGGATTCTCTCTCTTTCCCTCTGCCCACTCACACTGTAAGTATTTAAAAAAAAATTATGTATGTTTTGCAACATTATTCTGGTTTCTAACTTAATTCATTTAATACTTGAGGGCCTTCAGGTTCTAAGTTATGTGTTATGGACTAAGAATACAGTAGTGAACAGGATTTGGCAGGATCCTGCTTTTGTGGAGGAGATGGATGGATGATACTAACCTAAATCTGTACCAACAAAATTTGAACAATTTTTTTTTTAAGATTTTATTTATTTGACAGACAGAGATCACAAGTAGAGAGGCAGGCAGAGTGAGAGAGAGAGGAGGAAGCAGGCTCCCTGTGGAGCAGAGAGCCCGATGGGGTCAATCCCAGGACCTTGGGATCATAACCCGAGCCGAAGGCAGAGGCGTTAACCCACTGAGCCACCCAGGCACCCCAAAATATGAACAATTTAACATAGTAGAAGAAAATAAGGCATGAAGAAAATAAGACATTTATTTATTTTTAAAAACATTTATATGGCAGCGAGAGCAGGAACACAAGCAGGGGGAGTGGGAGAGGGAAAGCAGGGTCCCTGCCCAGTGGGAGCAGGGAGCCTGATGTGGGGCTTGATCCCAGGGCTCTGGGATCATGACCTGAGCTGAAGGCAAATGTTTAAGGACTGAGCCACCCAGGTGCCCCAAGGCAGAGTTATTTAATGGGGTTAGGGAGGAACATCTTTTGGCTGGGGTGGCTAGGGAAAGCATCTCTAAAGTGATCTTTTATTTTATTTTATTATTATTATTTTTTAATATTTTATTTATTTGACAGAAATCACAACTAGGCAGAGAGGCAGGCAGAGAGAGAGGAGGAAGCAGGCTCCCCGCGGAGCAGAGAGCCCGATGTGGGGCTCCATCCCAGGACCCCGGGATCACGACCTGAGCCGAAGGCAGAGGCTTTAACCCATTGAGCCACCCAGGCGCCCCTAAAGTGATCTTTTAGATGAATGCCTTAATGATGTGAAAAGGCCAGCTTGTTTGTTTCTGAAGGTGTCAGCCGTCCAGGTGGAGGGAGCATGAAGTTCAAAAGTCCTGATTTTAAGCTTGACATGTTCAGAAAGAGGGAGCTTGGGGGCGCCTGGGTGGCTCAGTGGGTTAAAGCCTCTGCCTTCGGCTCAGGTCGTGATCCCAGGGTCCTGGGATTGAGCCCCGCATGGCTCTCTGCTCCGCAGGGAGCCTGCTTCCTCCTCTCTCTGCCTGCCTCTCTGCCTACTTGTGATTTCTGTCTGTCAGATAAATAAAATATTTTTTTTAAAAAAGATAAAAAAAAAGAAAGAGGGAGCTTGGCTTATATTTTGAGTCTAAAATAGGGGAGAGAGATTGAGTTGCATCTTTTTTTTTTTTTTAAAAGATTTTATTTATTTATTTGACAGACAGAGATCATAAGTAGATAGAGAGGCAGGCAGAGAGAGGAAGGGAAGCAGGCTCCCTGCTGAGCAGAAAGCCCGATGTGGGGCTCGATCCCAGGACCCTGGGATCATGACCTGAGCAGAAGGCAGAGGCTTTAACCCACTGAGCCACCCAGGCGCCCCGATTGAGTTGCATCTTTAAGATTGCTCTGGTTGCTCTAAATTTCTCCATCAAGGGAGAAATTTCAGGCTAGTGTGATGCTCAGATGAACCCTCTTTCCTCCTCTTTTTCTCTCATCTGGTTCTAAACTTATTCATCTCTTCCTTTTTTAGTTGGGAAAAAAGATCTAGGGAAAAGAGGAGATGTGGGTGCCCCTAAAAAGTGATCTTATGATAATGAAGGGATAGAATTAGGAGTGTGAGGGGCTCAGGTGCCAGAGGGGAAGGCAGTGTGCCATGGGCCTGCCAATTGAAGGCTGTGATGTCTTGTCTTGCCTCGCCCTTTTACACAAATACAATAGGCTTTGTAGAAATTTACAGTTGTAATAGTAAAACACAGAAAACCAAAAAGTAGATAGATAATATATAGAAAGTAAAAATTCTTCACAATCCTGCTGAAATAACAAGTGTTACTACTTTTTTATTCTAGATTTTCTCTTCTTTATGATTATAGATTTTTATCTTTCTAGACTAATATAAAAGAGGTTCAAACTATATTTTTCATTTTTTGTTTTGTCTTGGATAACTTTTTTCCATCAGCACATACAGAGTACTTCATTTACCACGTAGATATTAACATTTGTTTAGTTCCCTATTAGGTATTTGGTCTCTCCCGGTTTTTAAGGATATGAACAACGCTATAACAAAGATGCGTGTACATATATCTTTTTTCTTTTTTAAGTTTTTATTTAAATTTCAGTCAGTTAGCATACAGTGTAATATTAGTTTCAGGTGTACAATTTAATGATTGAGCACGGACATACATCAGCCAGTGCTCATCACAAGTGTGCTCCTTAATCCCCATCACTTATTTAACTCATTGCACTACCCACCTCCCCTCTGGTAGCATCAGTTTGTTTTCTGTAGTTTCTTGATTTGCCCCCCTCTCTCCTTTTTTCTCTATGTTCATTTTTTTTTTTAAGATTTTACTTATTTATTTGACAGATCACAAGCAGGCAGAGAGGCTGGCAGAGAGAGAGGGAAGCAGACTCCCTGCTGAGCAGAGAGCCCAATGTAGGGCTCAATCCCAGGACCCTGGGATCATGACCTGAGCTGAAGGCAGAGGCTTTAACCCATTGAGCCACCCAGGCGCCCCTATATAAATCTTTTTATACAGTTGCCTTATACTTCTGTAGGATAAATTCCTAGAGTGCAATGTGGTCAGTCTTTACATTTTCTGTAAAATGGGGATGTAAGTCCTACCTAGAATATTTCTCTGAGGATTAGGTTGGATAATATGAGTGGAATGTGTGTAGTATATACTTCCTCACAATAGTAGGCACCTAGTACATGGTAAGTATTACTACTAATAAGATGAAGTAAGTTCCTAAGGGAAGAAGGTGTGAGAAGGATGGGATTACTTGTTGACGTCACTATTTTCTAAAGGAGGAGATAAACCTCACTTCTGCATGATTGCTGACTCCCTATCGATGCCAGGGCATGGTGTGTCCTAATGCACAGTATCTGACTTTATCGTCCTTGTGTGACTGTCTGTGGACTTCTTTTGCACTTTTCTTGTTGCCCACTTAAAACATTTGGTTATTTTTGGTTAGGTGACTGTCTCTGCTTGCTTCTGTTTGTAAGTTTGTTTTTGTACCAAAACTGAACTGTGAACGTTCAGTGGAAGGTGGAAAGTTCATGAACTTTAAATTTAAACACCTATAGAATCTGGTTATTTTACCTGTCATTTGGATATCTTTGGGCAAGTAGTATGATTTTTCTGTGCCTCATTGGTTTAAAGGGTAGATGGAAAATGGGATTTAAAGTCTTTGAGATCCTTATACACATTAAGTGAGATCATTTATGTATCATTTATATATCAAGTGCCTAATACACATCTTAGAACTACTAATTTCCTTCCTTTAAGGCAGAAAATTATAGCTTACAGTTTTTTTTTTTTTTTAATTTCACTTCTCATAGTACTTAATGTTACTAATACTCAAGGGTAGTCACTTGCACTTAGTATACAATAACTAAGGAAGAGAAATGTAATTTTAAAAATATTAGAAGTCAGGAGACCTGGGCCCATGGTCCAGGTAGGCTTTTAACTGGTGGTATAACGAATCTTTTGATCTCTAGACCCGATTTTGCTCGTTTTTGGTTTTTTTTTGTCGTTGTCTATGAAATATACTACACTAATATAGAAGTTTTCTGATTTATTTAAGCAGAGGGTTTCACTTAAGAGAAAGTCCACATACTACTATTTTCTAATTACTCTGTAAATTATGTTGTTGAGTTAGTTGCTTTTCTAGAATTAAGTTTGTTTTTTAAATCTTGATCAGGTATTGTGTAAGCTGCATCAATGGAGCACATACAGGGGGCCTGGAAGACGATCAGCAACGGTTTTGGATTCAAAGACACAGTGTTTGATGGCCCCAGCTGCATCTCGCCTACAATAGTTCAGCCATTTGGCTTTCAGCGTCGGGCGTCAGATGATGGCAAACTTACGGACTCGTCTAAGACAAGCAACACTATCCGTGTTTTCTTGCCAAACAAGCAAAGAACAGTGGTACGTAAATGTTCCTTTCAGAAAATTTTGTGGCCCATCTGCCTATAAAAAAAGCATTTTGAATAATTTTACTCACCTTGTAGATGGGCAAAATCTTCACTGTCACTTAGTGTCTGTTAATTGGCTTTCCATTTGCAAATTTTATTGCTTGATATTGCTGTGTTCCTTCTACAACCCCTACTTTCCTCCTTTTATTACTACTCTTGCCTGGAACGTCTCTGCTACTTCATTCATACAAATAGTATGTTTTTATGGGGGTTTCTTGAAAAGACTTCTCTTTCAAAAAGCTCCTTTAGACCTTTCCAGCTAATTTTATGTATGTGTGTATTATGGATATTAAAATGACCCCTAAATTTTTTGGACATTATAGTCAAGTATATAGAAGAAAATAAAATTACTTAGAAAAAATTATTTTGGTAAATTTTGTAGGCCAAGCTGAAGGTAGCTTAGAAAGCCAGAGCCACTCGGTTTTTTACACAGAATCCCAAATTTTCCAGGAAATTATCGCTCAAAACAGTTTTTTACTATCCTGGGTGAAAAACACCCCACCTGGTTAAAACAGGAAAAATGAAATGAAGTTGTGCTAATTTTGCTTGGTGTGGGACATCTGAGGAAAACCTTTAGTTCAAAACTTCCATGCCTCCTCCTTTCCCACCCCCATTCTTTTTCTTTCTTTCTTTTTTTTGAATTTTATTTATTTGACAGAGGGAGAGCACAAGTAGGCAGAGCGGCAGGCAGAGGGAAAGGGAGAAGCAGGCTCTCTGCTGAGCAGGGAGCCTGACATGGGACTCGATTCCAGGACCCTGGGATCATGACCTGAGCCGAAGGCAGCTGCTTAACTGACTGAGCCACCTAGGTGCTCTCACCCCCCATGCTTTGAGTAAAATCAGTGTATTGTGTTTTTTTCTGTGTACCTAGGTGAGACAAAGTTCCGAGTTTAGAAAGTCCAGTTCAGAATTTTCTGTTTGTTTCGGACGGTTCTGCTCTCCTCTCCCCGGTTTTCTAATAAATTCCATTTTACTTCTTTTGTGAACTTCAGGAGCCTCCCAGTTATAGTATTGTACATTTATGTACACTTTGAATTGAAGGCAAAACTCAAAAGGTATTTAAAGTTTGAGTAAATTTATTTTCGTTATCCTTCCTAAAAATAAAAGTTTAATGGCTGGCAAAATAAATAGTAATAACCTCCTTATATTTCAACAGTGGCTTCCATTTGCAAGATGATTTTTACCTACTATTGCTCATTAATTTTCTTTCTAGCCTTAAATGGAGAGCCCAGATGGGGAGTGTGAATGTAGTGGGAAGCTGAAGGCAAGCTGAAGACCATATAGAACTGCTTCAGGATGTTAATGTGCTTGTCTTCCCTATTTCTGATACCAGATTGCCTGAAGACTGGGAAACTTAGTTTGGCATAATGATTAAGTATGTAGACCTTTAAAACAACCAGGCCCCAATTTAAATTCCTATATTGCCTTTTGTTAGCTGTATCATCTAGACAAATTACATAATACTTTGAGCCTCTGTTACCTGACCTTAATAAAGTGAGGCTCATGCTGAATACAGTTAACTAGTTTATAAGAAAATAGTTGCTATGATTTTTTGAGTTTTTTCTACGTATGTGTAGCCCTTGACAGCTTTTGGTTGAGCACAACTGGTATTTGGTGACCAGTGATTTGGAAGGTTGATTTCTTGTACAGCCTGTGAAAAGACTCTAGCAGAGAATATTAGTTTCTTCTATTTCTTTGACCAGAGATGGACCATTACTCTTTGGAAGAACCATCTTCTTTCAGCAGGCACCCATCTTTAGGGACCATTGGAAGAAGGAGTCACTTGCTGGCCAACATGATGAGTCAGCAGTTTCTAATAATCCTCAGGTTGCTTCACTCCTTGGAACTCAGAATGACTCTCATAATCACTCAGTGAGTTCCAGAATTTAGTCAGACTTAACTAATTTCAGCATGTATCCATGGGGAGTTGTAGAGAGGAGAATGACTGAAAAGATACATATATGATTTAAATAATTGTAGAGGTATAATTGGTAGTTGATTGGAAAAGAAGCTTTTTCTTGTCATTTATTTTGTAGATGTATGTCTCTTTGCCACTGCCTGTTTATTGGATGGGTGGTTAGACCATAGCTGAGGACCATTAATTTACCATTAGAATCACCTGACATGTGTTAAAATACAGATTCATGGGCTTCATTCAAGATCAAGTGAATCAGAATCCTTAGATGTGTTGGAGTGAGGAGGCTGGGAACCTATCTTTTTAAAAGCTCTTCGGATAATTCTAATGCCAGTCACATTTGGGAACCATTCACTGCATTAGAGAATATTTAAAGAACAGTCTAGCTCTTAGAGTTTGTGTATTTATTTATTTATTTATTTATTTAATATTTTATTTATTGGAGAGTGTGAATGGGGGAAGGGTGGGTAGAGGGAGAACCAGACTCCCAGTCCGATGCAGGACTTAATCCCAGGACCCTGGGATTGTGACCTGAGCCACCCAGGCACCCAACTCTAACTTTTAATGAAGATTAATGATAGAGCACAGATAACACTTTATATTTTTCAGAGCCCATTACACAGTATTTGATGCAAGTAATAATTTCTGTTAGTGTATTCCTCTTCATTGTCCTCATTCTTGGTGTCTATCTTACTTTCACTTAGTTTTGTTTCTGTAAAGCTAGAAGTTAGTGGGTCTTTTAAGGGTATAACTGCTTCAAGAAGTCTAAAACTTGCTGTGGAACATTTTAAATAAATACTTCAGACTTTTCAAATAGATCCACTCATACACTCACCTCCCTCTGGGAAGGGACTGGGTTGCCCACTGTCAGCTTTCACACTTGCACAGAACACAGGAACTCTACTGTGGGCAATGCACAAGACTTGCAAATCTACATTCTGTTCTCTTTATTGGCCATACTAACTCCAGTTGCTTCACTTTTAATTGACTTTATTGTCTTTGAAAACAAAATGTATGCGGGACACCTGGGTGGTTTGGTTGGTTGAGCATGTGCTTCTTGATTTTGGCTCAGGTCATGATCTTGGGGTTGTGGGCTTGAGCCCTTTGTTGGGCTCCACACTGGGTATGGAGCCTTCTTGGGATTCTCTCCCTCTCCCCGCCTCCCGTCCTTGTGCACGAGCTCTCTCTCTCAAAATTAAAATAAAAATAAAATATATGGGGCTTTTATCAAAACTCTTAAAATAAGTTCTTTTTATATAGCTGCCATTATTAGCACTCAGAATACTCACACTTCTATTAGGTCTCTGAGTATCTGCCTATCTTTTGAGGATTTGATACAGGAGAATGTGGAAGGACATACACTAAGGCTACCTGGAATGGTGTGCACATTTATTTAAATCGTGGTGTTTGTCCTTGTAGAAGGACAGAAGCTCTGTTTCCTCTCCTTGCTGGCCCTTAAAGGTGTGAAGTGTATATGAAATGGAATTTTTCTTATGAGGATAAACCATTTTGTTGAAAACAGGTTAAAATACAAATTTTGACTAGAAAAACTCTTGTTTGCTTATAGATCAGATTGGTTTATTTTCCTTTCCGGTGGATGTTCATGCTTGCATGTACATTTCAGTGAGTTAAACAAATTAGAACTGTGTAATGGGAAGTTAGATCATTTTCTCTCTCTCAGCCACTCACCTGATGTTAATAGCTACAGGTTATGTCTTTTCACACTCATGCAAAATATGTAAACCTATATGGGTTTCCCTCCCTTTGAATAATCTGACTTTGTATTATTCTGAAAAATATTTCCCCACAATTAACATATCATGGATACCTGTCAAGGCCTGCGTGACAAATCGACCAGGAAATGTGAGGGTAAGAGGATGGTGAAAAGAAGTTAAAGAGACAAAGTGATGGGGACAGGAGGAACACTGAGGAGGATGTCCCACAGTGCCGAGTTTATTCAGGGCAGCGAGGCATTATGTAGCCAACAGAAATAATTATAAAGAAGTGTCCATCATTAATTATACAAAGAAGTGTCCATCATTAGCTAATTACGAAAGAATTTGTTAAATATGCATGAAACCCTCCAGACTTCCCCATTAACTACTTCTCAAGGTCTAAATGCAGATCTTCCAAGGCTAGTGGTCTTTGTCTTCAGATAATAATTACAAAGAAGTAACAACAAACCTCAGAGTGTTTTTTGAGCTGTGCTGGAACAGCAGGACCAGTTAAGAATTTAGGACCCCACCCAAATTGCTCTCGTCTCACTAGTAAACGTGTGGGAAGTCACGTAGGAGAGAGCACAACACAGAGCACAGACCCTTTCTCGGTGCAACTCAGCTTTTCCGTCCTAATAAGCCTTTTGTTAGGCTATTCGGACTTTAAAGGAGACACAAGTCAGGGCCTGGTTTGGTCCTCGTCTCAAGCCTTATCGTGGCCTCCCACAGATACCCCTCCCTTTAGGTCATTATAAATAATGTAGTGGCAGAATGTGACATGTACGGATATCTAGGCTTTATTCAAGCACTCACCTGTTGCTGGACATTGCAGCTATTTCCTGTGTGTGTATGTATTTACCATTACAAACAATGCTGTCATAGATCTACATATATCCTTACAGACTAGTGCATTTATTTCTGTGCTCACTAAGGGATATGCAGCCTTTGTTGGTTCTAACAATTGTCTTTTGTTTATAGGTCAATGTGCGAAATGGAATGAGCTTGCACGATTGCCTTATGAAAGCACTCAAGGTGAGGGGCCTACAGCCGGAGTGCTGTGCTGTGTTCAGACTTCTCCATGAACATAAAGGGTAAGAACTTAAAAGTCAGTTCCTTTTTCATACTGGTAAGGAGTTGATGGTTTCAAATAATAACAGTTCCCATTTTTTAAAAAAGTATACTAGCTTCCTATAGAATATTATGTGTTTATATGCCCTTGTTCATAGATAACTCAGAAAAGTAAAATACTGGGGCACCTGGGTGGCTCAGTGGGTTAAAGCCTCTGCCTTTGGCTCAGGTCATGATCCCAGGGTCCTGAGATCAAGCACCACATCGGGCTCTCTGCTCAGCAGGGAACCTGCTTCCCCTCATTCTCTCTTTGCCTGCCTCTCTGCCTATTTGTGATCTCTGTCTGTCAAATAAATAAAAATCTTAAAAAAAAAAAAGTAAAATACTAAGAACTCAAAATTATTGCTTGAACATTGCATTGAAAAAAGAATACATATTAGGTGTTGTTATAGTATTCCATAGATGGAGACAGTAGTGTCAGGGATGTGTTTCTTGAGAGCAAAAACTTGTGTTTCCTGGAATGCAGTGGACAGAATGGGTACTCCGAAAGTGTTTATAAAAAATCTTTTTATTATTAATTTATAAATAATTTTTATTTATAATTATTATAAATTATAAAAATTATTATTTATAAAAAAATCTTATCCTCAAGAGATTAACTCTTTTGTAATTCATTCTTTCATTTTCTTTTTTTTAAAAGTAAGCTCTATGGTCAATGTGGGGCCTCAGACTCAGGACCCTGAGATCAAGAGTTACATGCTATTCTGCTTGAGATAACCAGGTGCCCCTCATTCATTCAGTTTCATACAGTTAATGTTTACTGAATTCCTGCAGTTTGGCAGATATAGGACTAAAAGATGCAGAAGAATTTCTGCTTCGAGGAAGATCCATAGTTAGTCTTATTTCTAATGGTGGTGACAAGATAGAGGTATCCCATCAAAGGGTAAGGGTAGGAGTAATAACCCATAGCTTCCATAATTATCCATTAACCATCCTTATCCCCCCTCCCCCCCGCCAATTTGGGGGAAGTAATCTTTCTTCTTGGAAAATGCTAGTTCTGTTACTGATCCTCAGCGTACATCTTTTCTGTTTCAAGGAGTTTTCCAGTTTGAGAGAATAGCCTAGGGAATAAGTCAACTCAAAAGGGCCATCCTGAATTCCACTATGCTATTACTCTGAGCTTGGGCAGTTTTTTGAAGTGCAGAATCTTTGAAGCCAATGTCAGCTTTATCTGGATGTAGGCCCTAGGTTGGTCTCAAGCGACCAGTGCTCCTTAAGGACTAGAGGAATTCTGGGACAGTAAGGGGCTTGTCCACTCTCATCTAAGGCCACATTGGTTTAGAGCTACTGTCACTTCTCATGGACAGATAGCATCTGAAGACTGATGAGAACACAGGGCTGCCCCCTCTTCATTAGGGCGAAATAGGACTTTGGAGTCCTTATATATAGAATTATATTAAGAATGGATTATTTGCTATTGGATAACCAGAAAAATGTCTGGAATAGGCTTCTGGTAGGCAAAGGGAGAAGTTGGAATTATGTTATATATGTGTTGTTTTCTCCCTACTTTAGAATATTCTTCATTCAGGAAGTGGGCCTGATGAACTGACTACACAAGACATGAGAAAGGAGCTTCTTTTTTTTTTTTTTTTTAAACTTTTTGCTTTGTTGCATCTATTTTTCTGTTACCTAGGCACAGAAAGAATGGTGGCAGAGAAAATTTTAAAGACAGTTAAGTCCCCTGTCGACTGGTAGACCCTGCAAACAATTCTGTAGATGTGAGCCTGTTATTAATAGCAAAGTGTATTTCATTCACCATTCCTTTGTATTATGTATCTGCCTGACTGAAGTAGGCTACCAAAGATTAAATTTTGCTGTTACAGCAATATTTATACCCAATTTTAGGATTTTAGAATTCCTATAGAATTTTAATATTACAAAGTCCAATTTACTACATATTTACTTTATTGTGAGACATAGTTCATTCTTTTAATACTTTTTTTTTTTTTTTTTTTTTTTTAAGAAAAAAGAGTGGGGATGGGGGAAAGGGAGAGGGAAAGGAGAGAATCCCAAGCAGACTCCGGGCTGAGCCTGATGCAGCTGGATCCCAGAACCCTGAGACTGTGACCTGAGCTGAAATTAAGAGTCAAGACATGAAACCAACTGAGCCACCCAGGACCCCTGTTGTATTGTTCGTTATTTTATAATAACCTTTATTCTAAGAGCACAAGCTTTAGGGTCCAACTGAGCTGGATTCCAACATAGGCCTTTACACTCACTGTATGGCTTTGAGCAGGTAACTTTCTTAGGGCCCCCATTCTCTCATTTTTAAGATGGGGATAATCATACTTGATAGGTTTGTTGTATGAATTAAATAAGCTAATATTATATGGGATTAAGCTTTATGTTTATGCAGTAAGAGATAAATTTAGCCATTGTTATTGGCCTTGAGTTCTTACCTTGTTTAAACATTTCCCTTTTATATCTTGTTTTAAAAAATCCTCTTCAGTAAAAAGGCACGTTTAGATTGGAATACTGATGCTGCCTCGTTGATTGGAGAAGAACTTCAAGTAGATTTCCTGGATCATGTTCCCCTCACAACACACAACTTTGTAAGTTACAGAGTTCTTCTCTTTTTGTGGCATGTTGGGCACTTCGGCTGACATAATAGGACTTTCTCAGAAGTACTAGACATATATATTGTTGGATTGTTCAAAGCTGCCATTATGCCATTGTTTCCAGTAAGGCAATTTAAGTTTAATTAGCCACAGATATACTTTAATTTCTAGGCATGAATTTTACAAGTGTCGAAAGTATGATTCTTTATTCTGTAAGACCTCTTGGGGACCAAGAAGGAGCCTACTTTGTTTTTTGTTTTCTTTCATTAATTCAACATCATTTACCTCTGTGTTCTTATTCCAGGCACGGAAGACCTTTCTGAAGCTTGCCTTCTGTGACATCTGTCAGAAGTTCCTGCTAAATGGATTTCGTTGTCAGACTTGTGGCTACAAATTTCATGAGCACTGTAGCACCAAAGTTCCTACTATGTGTGTGGATTGGAGTAATATCAGACAGCTCTTGTAAGGCATCGTTCTTATTTCAAAGAATATAAGTGGTTAGGAAGGCATAAACTCTTTTCAAGGTGCTTATTGTATATTTGACTGACAAGTCTGGGTTTTAGACGTATTACATGAATTATCATGATCTGGAAACCATCTGCTTCAGAAACATGACAGTTCTGAAGCCAGTGAGTTGTGGTGTGGCATAGGTCTCTAAAACAAGCAGCCATAAGACTGTTACCTGTCAAATAGAGATTGCCGTGCTGTGATTCAGTAAGGCAAAGAACAAGAAGATATGAAAACCAAAAATTCTGGTTTTTCTCTCTCAACAGTATCATCTGTTAGGTTACTGGTAGAGACTACTCTGTTAAATATGCTAAGCCTTTGTTATTGAGAAGGGGCAGAAAGCATAGCTGGTATTATGTTCTTCACCTCAGACTGGAGAAAACATTAGTTTAAAGTGATGTAAATGTAAAACGTCAAAAGATACTTGTGTTTAGTGATTTTTTTTTTAAGACTTTATTTGACAGAGGTCACAAGTAGGCAGAGAGGCAGGCAGAGAGAGAGAGAGAGAAGGAGGAGAAGGAAGCAGGCTCCCTGCCTAGCAGAGAGCCCGATGTGGGACTCAATCCCAGGACCCTGGGATCATGATCTGAGCCGAAGGCAGAGGCTTAACCCACTGAGCCACCCAGGTGCCCCGTGTTTAGTGATGTTTAAGCTGAAAGTACGTGTTCCAAATTGCCTTTTAAGAACTGTTAATGGGGGGCGCCTGGGTGGCTCAGTGGGTTAAAGGCTCTGCCTTCGGCTCAGGTCATGATCCTAGGGTCCTGGGTTCGAGCCCCACATCGGGCTTTCTGCTCTGCAGGGAGCCTGCTTCCTCCTCTTCTCTCTGCCTGCCTCTCTGCCTAGTTGTGATTTCTCTCTGTCAAATAAATAAAATATTTAAAAAAAAAATTGTTAATGGGGCGGGGTGGGGGGATGAAAAGTCAAAAGTTTTATCCCTTTTTGGGAGTAGGAGAAAAACAAGGGGGGTGTCATCATTAAACTATGATGGGAATATGCCTTTTTTTGCTTTCGTGGTAGTCATGTTGCTTTTGCTTGTGTAGCCTAAGTGGCACAGGCTAGGAGTTAGGAGGCACGGGTGAGAATGTCAGCGTTACCATTAACTAAATGTAACCATCGCTGAGGCTCAGGTCCATTCATCTGAAGAAAAAGGGTATTACTCTCCTTGCAGGGTTCCTTTGAGGATTAACTGAGGTAGCTAACCTTTGAAATTGCTGAGCACAAGCGTTCATCTCATGGAAAAGAAGATGCCCAGTTAATGCTAATATTACTTTTATTTATGATTTTTGGTGCTGAATGATGTTTATTTTTCATATTCAGTCTTTTCATCTGTGTGTTTCCAAGACAGAATATTTCCAGAAAAGTTCTTTGTGATTTAGATTATAATGTGCCCTGTGGTTGTGTTAAAAAAGCATTATTTTGATATAACTGGATACTGGGCCAGTATTTTTTTTTTTTTTTTTTTTAAAGAAATGCACACTAGAGTCTATATATTCATTGGCAGGTCAGTATTGTTCACATTCTGTACTCATTCAAACCCAGTCATTTGGGTTGGTAGTCCTTTTGCTCGAGTAGCCTAAAATGGTCAAGCAAAAGGTGACTAGAAGATGTTTAGTTTGAGTAGATGTTAGCAAGAGTAGCAAGGCAAGGCAGTCTGACTCTGTAAAATTACTGCAATTCTAATAAACCAGTCTTCCTGTGATTTCATGTAGATTGTTTCCAAATTCTACTATTGGTGATAGTGGGGTCCCAGCACTGCCTTCTTTGACGATGCGTCGGATGCGAGAGTCTGTTTCCCGGATGCCTGTTAGGTAATCTTTTTTACTTACAGCTTTTCTTTGGAAAATTACTTTGGGGTGGGTGGGCCTGAATACAAAAGACCCTCCAGAGTTGCTTTATATTCCCTTCCCCCCCTGTGTAAGCTCTTTACTACTTCTGCGGGACTTAATATTGATGTTAGAGCAAAATGTGGTCCTGTAGCTTTTATATTCTGGAAAGTGTGACTGCAGTTTTCTTCTCTTATATAGCATGTCCCTTAATAGCTCATCACATTTTAAAGAGCTTCAGAATTTGCTCCCTCAGTATGGTAGCAAGTTGCACCTCAAGGGAGGGGTCCCCAAACTATATACAGTTATCCAATAAAAATAAAACTCATAACTTTGGAATGCTAATTATGGCCTTGCATTTATAAAATAATGGTATTTAATAGACTGAGATCTTTAAAAAGAGTCGAATTACATGTTTTTAAATTTTTATAAAGATTTTATTTATTTGAGAGAGAGAGAGGAAGCACAAGTGGGATGAGGGTCAGAGGGAGAAGCACATTCCCTGCCGAGCAGGGACTCTGGGATCATGACCTGAGCTGAATTGGCCCTCGAATTAAGCTTTTTAATATAAATATCCTTTCTAATGTGCCTGTGAATTTAGATATAACTTGTTTTTATTCTGTTCTTCAGCTTTAAAGTCAGAGCTTTGTTGAGTTCACATGTCTTAATCAGTGTTAGACATGAATTTGGAACCTAAAATAAAATCTGTATCTTTGTCAAAGTATCTGACATTAATGTATATATAATTGAATAACATTTAATAACCTTTTAAAAACTACCGTGGAAAATTTTAAAGGCAGCATACCTCGGAACAAGGAATTTGTATTGAAATGATAATCTGGGTATACATTTGTGTATGACTTTTATTTTTCTTGATAATTTGAAATGCAAGTCTGACCAAAATCGTGCAGACTTCTGAAAATTTCATACTAGAAGACAAGGTTCTGAGGGCCTAAAGATTCAGTTATCTGAGAAGGTAATTTTTCAAAGCAGTAGAACAATTTCTTTTATAAAAACTAGCCTTTTATTCCTTGAATTCATGCATGGTATTACTTGAATCTGAACAAAACTCTAGATAATCTATAGAGCAAATAATGAAAACGTTATACCAACTGCACATTCCTAGTGTGGTTGATGGGGGGTGGGGTTGGCTGGAAGATGCCAGGGATTATTTCACAGTTGGCATTGACATCTTGAAAACTGAATTCACATTAACTGACTTTGAAAGCTTGTTAAGTGGGGAGAGGGTGCATGGTGGCTAAAATGCTGGCCTTTTTGCAGAGATGCTCAGTAGTCTGTCTTAAATCTAAGCCTCTTCCTTCAAGTTCTCTAAATCAGTCTCTAACTTGGGCAAGTGCCAACTCACTTGGTTGGTGGTGGCATGGTTGGCAAATGGTAATCTGTTCTCCCCTAGAGATGGCCTGAAAATTTTGTATATTCTGTAGAGGTAATTTATTAAAAAGAAGACAACTTAAAATGTACTGTTGTTTTCATGTGAATTTCAAGTACATGTATTCTTCCCTTTTCAAAAATTGGCATGCAGAAGCACCTAGACAGAATATGTTTTCTAAGTTGTGCCTGTTGAAAGAAAGGGACATTTTGTCCAAGGTTTTAGTACGAGTAGGATTTGTCGCTGAGTATCTTAATGAAATGAGTAGTTGAAAGACTTTACCAGTGGGGAGGTCTGAGTGTCATTCATGGAGTTTTCTTTTTCCTCCTGGTCTAGTTCCCAGCACAGATATTCCACACCCCATGCCTTCACATTCAACTCCTCCAGCCCTTCCTCTGAAGGTTCCCTTTCCCAGAGGCAGAGGTCCACGTCCACACCTAATGTCCACATGGTCAGCACCACCCTGCCTGTGGACAGCAGGATGATTGAGGTAATGGGGCCCCTTGTGGGTGGTGAGGAGTATCCGTTAGTTATGGAGCGGGGGGCGGGGGTTGACTGTTGTGTCAGAGAGTTTTGGGTTTCAAACCTGATAAAGAATGTTGCTGTGCTTTCTCAGGACCCTGGACCTTGTGAATTTATTTTTTAACCACTACATCTGTAGACTGGCTGAATAATCCATTTGGTGTGTCTGTCAGATGGAGAACTAAAATTTCTTGAAGAAATGTTAACATTTGAACTTGTTCTTTCCATTTTAGATTTGAATAGGACTGAGTGAACTAGTGAATGAGCTTTATATAAAGAGTAGTTTCATTTTGGTGTGGGAAAGAAAATAATAGTGATGGAGAGCTACAAACTCTGAGAGAGACTAAGTGATTTTATTTAGAAATAAAAGGGGGAGTCTTCATTGAATTACTAAGCAGGTTAATTAGGGAGATGTTAAAGTACCCAAAGCTAACATTTTCAAACTGCTTTTTCTTTTCTTGGCTTTTTGGTGTGTTCTGTTTGTTTGGTTTGCTTTCTAATTCATCTTTAATAACAACTGAATACACTTAAAATACTTCCTTTGTTCTTTATTCTTCTTTATTTCTCATTGCTTTGGACTAGAATAACAGCCTGAATGCTTCTCCCAGGGCGTGGTCCAGACGATTTTGTTTGAGGGGAAGAGTAGGTATTTTTCTTCATGCCTTTGCTTTCTTGTAAATTAACAGGCTTGCTAAGACCTTCAGACAATAGCCTATCAAATGAAACAGTCACTAAGTTAAATTTTATACTTCTTGCCAGACTTGTTTTCCTGTTTTCTTTTTTGACAAGAGTATATAGAAGTAAAAATATATATATATTATATGTATATGTATGTATGTATGTGGGATTGCGGACAGGTGAAATAAGTTTTCTCAAGTGAGATTTTGAGGCCAGGGGCATTAAAATGTATTTTAAAAAATTAATTCCAACCAAAGACTAATACTAGATTTATTTAGTTGGTGCCCAGGGCATCACTGTTGTATTTATACCTCATTCAGAAACCAGATATATCCATTTGATTGATATGCCCTGAAAATCTTTTTCTAAAAGCTTATCAACGACAGCTATATTCTCTCTGCATTATGAATTACTCCTTGAAAAAAACCTCAGGGACACCTGTCACTTCAGGTACACCTGTACCTCTCTCAGACCTTGAATCATTTTCCGTGTGCTTTTCTACCAGTCAGAGGTGGCAGGGATTCAAAAAAAATCTTGGCTTCTGAATGTGGGCCTGAACTGGCCATTTTGGGGGCACTTTGAATAGCACAAGATTATTGTGAGGAGGTCATGTGTATGCAAGCTATGAATTTTGTTACTTCTATCATGATTAGTTCTGATAATAAAATGATAAACTAGTGACTTCTGTTATGATTTATTTCTGTGTAAACACCCTAATGCTTAGAGGGGACATTAAATGTGAAAATTCTTGCATTTTTATTAAAAAATAACTAGCACTATTGTGTTAATTCTCTCTAAGCTTTAGAGGCAGAGCAAATTTTGATTCTTTTTTAAAAATCACATACGAAGAAATAAAAAAAATAAAAAAAAATCACATGATTCGGCTTTTCTAAAGTATACATTCTTTGTTTAAACTATTAGTTCTGTTTAATATTTAGATTCCAAGATGATTGAAAAGTTCTTTCTACGATAAGTCCAACTGTAGAAATTAGCTCAGAATAAAAATATGAAGTATATAATGGATGTGGGGTAGAAAATTACTCTGACAAGAAAAAAATCCTAGTGCATGGTATATAATTCTGTTAAGTAAAAATACATTGTGCCATGCTTTGATTAAAAATAAAGAGTGCATTGGTTGTATAATAAAGTTACAGCTGCTGAATATTCTGTTGAAATTCAGGTTAATTTTGGCCAGTGTTCTGCCTACCTGGCAGTCATCCTGTCTACTTAAAAACAGATTCCTGGGCTTCCCACCTTTCCTCCCAGAAATGCTTAATCAATCCTAGCTGAGGGGAGGAGGAATCTGTTCTTAAACACACCTCCAGGTGATTCTGAAGACTGGCCACATTTGGGAACCCCAGGTCCAGGCTTTATTGCTTGGAGCTGCCAGAATTAGGGGGAGGGGCGGCTTGGTTTATGATTCTTTTTATCTTGTAAAAATGTTATGGAATGGGAATATTCCATTAATAGTCATGTGAAAAAAGTATTGTGATTACACAAAGAAAACAGAGTTGGGGTTCCCAGAAAAGTATCCTTTTTGAGGATACGGAAGCCAAATGGCTTTATATAATAACTATTTGCATATTCCAAATGAAGATTTATAAAATGGAAATACAGGTCTTATGGAAGGCCTTGTGATTTAAACTGTTCTACCCAAACAGTTTCTAGTAAGTTCTAAAGGTAGCCTTTGACTTCTTACCTAATTTCAAAGTTTACCCATAAGGTCTCAGGAGCATTTTGTGGCAAATGAGCTCAGGGCTGAGATCCATGGTGATGGTTTCTGGTTCTATTTCTGCCACCTACTGGCTGTGTGATCCTGGCCAAGTCTCTTTATTTGTTTATATTTGTTTTCTCATGTGTAAAATGTAGGTTTCGGACTAGGGGATTTATCGTCCTTCCAGCATTTCATGATTTTAGGCTTGGGTAGAGTTACATAGTTACACTGCTTCCCCTTATCCAGTCCAGCTTCTGGTCAGTGTGCCCTGAACTCCTAGAAGAGTAGGAGTGAGCTTGCCACCTGATCACCAAGTTCTATTTTGTTTTGTTTTGTTTTGTTTTGTTTTGTTTGAGCCTCAGTGGAGCAAGATCCTCAATCATTGGAAAGATCTCAGCTGATAGTAACTTTGCTAGTGTTCCTGCATGAGTATCACTTTGCTATATGCATTGCTTTCTCCTGAGAAAAAGAATGTAGTTTCCAGTCCAAAAGAATGTGATATATGAAAAAGCTAACATCAGTTCTAATAATTGATGATAATCTTGGAGATAATTGACCACTGACATTTGGTAAAATTAATCAAAGGAAAGTTAAGTATTATAATTAGGCCTTTTGTATTTTAGAGATTTTATAATCTACTTTGTTCCTGCAAATTCTCCTTCTCCCTTTTCCTTCCCCCAGAGAACATCTTTTCTGGTTCAGAAATTGACCAGCTTTCCTTTTCTGTTTCAGGATGCAATTCGAAGCCACAGTGAATCAGGTACTTGTCCAAAGTTTAGCAAATAATAATGGGCTTTTTCTCTTTATGCTGTGTATCTTCCGTTGGCTTATCTATGTGTGGATTCTGTTTGTCTTGTCTATTAAGCCTCACCTTCAGCCTTGTCCAGCAGCCCTAACAATCTGAGCCCAACAGGCTGGTCACAGCCCAAAACCCCTGTGCCAGCACAGAGAGAGCGGGCACCAGGATCTGGGACCCAGGAGAAAAACAAAATTGTGAGTATGGCTTACAGTACCTCCTATGTTTTAGGATTTACTAAGAAAAAACTAATCAGAAATGGGAATACTTTTAGTGGGGGTTGGGGACTCTATTAAAATTTAATGAAAGTTATAAATGTCAGTGCCATTTTTGGCATGCTTGTGTTAAAGAATTTGTTGGCTTATTGTAAGGCAGGGCACAACTAAAATACTATTTTTTCAAAATATCAAAATTGGGGAATGCGTGGATTTGGGTTGTTCTTTTCTCTGACACCCTCATTAAACAGATTTTCCATACCATGGAGTGTGTTAATGATCTCTGCTGGTTTCAGAGGCCTCGTGGACAGAGAGATTCAAGCTATTACTGGGAAATAGAAGCCAGCGAAGTGATGCTCTCCACTCGGATTGGGTCAGGCTCCTTTGGAACGGTGTATAAGGGCAAGTGGCACGGTATGTTGAGGGGCACTCTCTTTACTGCAAGGCCCAGAAAGGGCCAAGAAGGGGATACCATCAGTTCATTGTGCTGTGTGGTTCACGGTGGTGCTCTTCAGGAATACCTGATTACCTCTGAAGCTTGAACTTAATATCTCAGTGACCTTTTATAGCATTCTTTTTAGATTCAGTGATGCTGTGTGATTGGTATGATATGATTTCCAGGCGAACCTAGAAATTGATGAAGAAGAGTGAGCCCTCCAGTCAAGTCTCAGGAACTGATTAAATACAGGCTGCATGGGAGAGGTGTTTTCAGGTTCCTTAGAGGAGTAAGAGTCTGCTACTGTGAGGAGGGCATGGATTCTAGAAACCAAAAGCTGGAAAGAATCTGAGAGATTTGCATGTAGAAAACAGGTCCCAAGAGAGGAATGAACTAACATGCCCATAGTCAAACAAGCTGGGCTCAGGACAGCCAGGAGCCTCATGAAGCAAGTTCTCTTGCACTGCCTTGGGTCAGTTGTGGGGAACCCCATCAAGCAGGGAGCACACAGACTTCATCTTGAATCTGTGTGGAGTGTTAGTGTTCTTACTGTAATGGAAACACTTTGTCACTTGGAAGAAATGTACTATTTTAATATCTGTGGCCACAGTTTATGTATTTTGGCAACATACTTAACATCTTCCCCTCGGATTTTTAATGCCTCTGGCTTTAGGATGTTAGCAAATATTGGGAGTATTTCTTGGAAAATGCTACATGTTCCCCAAAAGGCGTCCTTCTAAATTGACATTTTAATGAAGAAAAAAACCAAACCAAAACAAAACAAAACCCCGAAAATGCCTAGGTATATTTCCATTTTGGATGGTTTCATGTTTATACATACAGGGGCAGAGATTGAGAGAGGATAAGAGCATCAAATGAACAGAGCATAAAAATCAAGATGTTGAAAACTGAGAAAGATCTCCAGTCTTCTGAGTACCTTACATTATTAACATATGGATAGATGTCATGTCTGGGCGATTCCCTTAGGAAAACAATTTTTTTTTTTTTTTTTTTTACTATTGAAGTATGGTTGACATACAGTGTTCTCTATTAGTCTCAAGTGTACAACATAGTGATTTGACAATCCCATACACCATGTTCACCACACTAATTATAGCTGCCGTCTCTGTGACCATGCAGGATCAATATTATTGACTGTTCCCAATGCTGTGCTTTTTATCCCTGTGACTTACTTATTGTATAACTGGAGTTTTGTACCTCTTAATCCCCCTCACCTGTTTGGCCCATCCCCCCATTTCCTGTGGCCACCCCCTCCCCCCACCCACACTACCAGTTCTCTGTATTTGTAAGACTGTTTGTGCCTTTTTTGTTGTTTGTTCACTTGTTTTATTTTTTAGATTCCATGTGAAATCATATTTCACCATTCCATAGGTGAAATCATACAGTGTTTTTATTTCACAGATTTATTTCATTTAGCATAATACCCTGGGGGGGGGGGTGCCTGAGTGACTCGGTGGGTTAAGCCTCTGCCTTGGCTCAGGTCATGATCTCAGGGTCTTGGGATTGAGCCCCACAGGGAGCCTGCTTCCCCTTCTCTCTCTGCCTGCCTCTCTGACTGCTTGTGATCTCTCTCTCTCTGTCAAATAAATAAAATCTTTAAAAAAAAAAATGCCCTCTACGTCTGTCCATGTTGTTGTAAATGGCAAGTCTTTTTTTTAATGGCCGAGGAATATTTCATTGTGTATATATATCACATCTTTATTCATTTATGGCTGGACACGTAAGTTGCTTCCATGTCTTGGTTATTGTAAATAATGCTGCCGTGAATGTGGGGTGCAGATATCTTTTCAAGTTAGTGTTTTTGTCTTCTTTGGTAAACAGTTAGCAGTATAATTACTGGATCTTATGGTAGTTCTATTTTTAATCTTTTGAGGAACTTCCATAGTTTTCCACAGTGGCTGTACCAATTTACATTCCTATAAACAGTGCACAGGGTTTCCTCTTATTCTACATCTTATTCTACTCTTGTTATTTCTTGTCTTTTTTTATTTTATTCTTGTCTTTTTGATACTAGCCATTCTGACAGGTGTGTAGTTTTGAGTTTTGATCTACATTTCCCTGATAATAGGGATATTGAGCACCTTTTCATATACCTGTTTACCTTTTGTATATCTTCTTTGGGAAATGTCTACTTAGAACCTCTCTGTACATTTTTTTTTTTTTTAAGATTTTATTTATGAGAGATAGGGGGAGAGGGAGCACAAGCATGAGGGAGCTGGAAAGGGAGAAGCAGGCCCACCCGTCCCCAGCGGGGTACCTGATGTGGGGCTCAATCCCAGGATGCCAGGATCATGACCTGAGTCGAAGGCAGATGCTTAACGACTGAGCCACCCAGGTGCCTCCTCTTTGTCCATTTCTTTTTTTTTTTAAGATTTTGTTTTTTATTTGACACAGATCATAAGTAGTCAGAGAGGCAGGCAGAGAGAGAGAGGCGGGGGAAGTAGGCTCCCTGCTGAGCAGAGAGCCCCATGCGGGCTTGATCCCAAGACCCTGAGATCATGACCTGAGCCGAAGGCAGAGGCTTAACCCACTGAGCCACCCAGGTGCCCCTCTCTGTCCATTTTTTTCCTCTGTCCATTTTTTTTTTTTTTAAAGATTTTTATTTATTTATTTGACAGAGATCACAAGTAGGCAGAGAGGCAGGCAGAGAAGGAAGCAGGCTTCCCTCTGAGCAGAGAGCCTGATGCGGGGCTCGATCCCAGGACCCCGGGATCATGACCTGAGCCAAAGGCAGAGCCTTTAACCCACTGAGCCACCCAGGTGCCCCTCTGTCCATTTTTAAATCAGATTGTCTTTTTGGTATTTCATGAGATATATTTTGGATATTAACTCCTTATAGATTATTTGCAAATACCTTCTCCCATTCTTTTTGTTTTTGTTGACAGTTTACTTGCTGTGCAAAAGCTTTTATTTGGTATTGTCCCATGGAAGAAGAATGCAATCTTATGGGATTGAGTGCTTGTATCTGAGACAAGGCTGTTAGTGATTACCGGAGGTGGAGCAGTGCATATTGCTTTTAATGCTTCCATTAGGAGAATGTAATCATTTTTAAAAAGAAACTATTTATTTTTTTATTTTAAAGAGTTGGGGGATGGGCAGAGGGTGAGAGAATCTCCAACAAACTCCTCGATCAGCAGGGAGCCAGATGTGGGGTTTAGTCCCACAACGCTGAGATCATGACCTGAGTTGGACGCTTAACCAGCTGAGACACCCAGGTGCCCCTGCACTTAATTTTTATACCACATTGTTAAAGCATCAGCTGAAAGCCAATAGACCTAGTTAAGTTGTGCTCAAATTTAAGTTTCCTCTTGAACATTCTTATTTGGGGAGGATTCATAATTTTTCAAAGCATTAGTTTATTTGTCACAGTACTACCTGTGAGCTTGTGTTTTCTCTCAATTCTGTAAGCTTTTGGACTATGGTAAGGGGATATATTTGTTACAATGTTACTTCCAGAAAGACTTCTTTTAGACTGTAGATGACATGTCTAATACTTTTAAGATTCTAGTCTTTTATAAGTTTTGAAAGTCAGAGGAACAAGGAGCAATGAACTCTTATGTAAGCCCCTCAGAAAGCAAGCCATGGTCTGTGAATGAAGAAATAAAACAGGAGGCCCAGGGAAACGATCATTTCTGGATTGTTTGTGCTATACTTCTTTATGTGTGTTTGTATGTGTGTTTGTTGTTGTTGCTGTTTTTCCGGTTCCTATATACAATACAATGTTCATTCAGTTTCTTTTCTTTTCTTTTTTTTTAAGATTTTATTTATTTGACAGACAGAGATTACAAGTAGGCAGAGAGGCAGGCAGAGGGAGAGAGGAGGAAGCAGGCTCCCTGCGGAGCAGAGAGCCCGATGCAGGGCTCAATCCCAGGACCCTGGGATCATGACCTGAGCCGAAGGCAGAGACTTTAACCCACTGAGTCACCCAGGTGCCCTTTATTCAGTTTCTTTAAAATTGTTGTTTTAGTGATTTTTAAAAATTTTTGATTCTGCCTAGGAGCTATGAAAGTAGACAGAGTCTCAGAGCAGCCAAGATGGAGGCCTTGGATCCATGAAATAATAAAGCTTACTTATTTCATGTGAGAACCTGTCCTTGGGCTCACACAGAGAGAGCATAAGTTTGGGATCTGATTTGCCAGCCTCTGCAAATGAGAAACAACACATCAAAAGGGAGGCAGACGGCAGTACTGATGGTAGCCGGAGCCGTCACGGACAGCATGAGGAGAAGGCAGCAAAGCCTTCAGTCTCGAGCTATTTAGTGTTGAGGCCACCAGCCTGGTAGAACCCATGTCTCGGTCCCCATCCTAGCTTAGCGCTGAGGTTTACAACTTTTGAGTCAGTAAGAAGAGCAGGAGTGGTGTTTATTCTGTTCTAGAAAGCAGGGGTGTACCTGATAGGTCTTAGATAACTCTAAATGTTAAAAACAAGAAATGGGTGTTTAAAAAAGGTAAAAACATTCCCCATTTACCAACTGATAACACCTCTTCTTCAGTAGTAGCTGAATGAGATACTAGTATCTTACTAGAAACATGATAAAATCAATAGGAATGTGTCTTAACTTGTTCGTAGTATTTGGCTCTGACTTCACTGTTAAGGGAGAGTAAGCAGCTCTGGTGTCATGAAAAGTAACCACTTCCCGCAGTTGTGCTGAGCTACCGTCCATAACATGTTCCCTGGCCAGTTACCTCGGTCATTTATATCACTTGCTAAAGGAAGAAAGTACCATCCTTTATATGTTGTTAAGACTGCCCTGCCAATTATAAGGGTGTGTGGATAATTCCAGAAGGGAAAGAAATATTAATACAATTTTCTAGTCATCTTTGAAACATGTTCAAAAGAAGAGATTAGCAGGAAGCAGTATTACTAAATGTCTGTTGTGTGGAGTGGAGTGCTGGAGAGGTGGACTTGAATGGTGTATTTGGCCCTGAGGACTTCCAGGGCAGGTTGGAGATAAGCCTTTGTTGGAGGCCCAGACCTGACCGTGCACTCCTGGGGGCCTACAGCTGGGCACTGAGTCTCAGCTTCCCCACCAGAAACCGACTCCTGACCTGTGCTGCAAGCAGTGGGGTCCCTAGTATTCCGTGCCAGTGGCTGTCCGCACAGACTACTCCGGGGCTTCAGACAGCTTGTCCTTCGTAACAGTCCTAGCTGATGGTTGTACCATAGAATTCATTTATTTCTTTATCCGGCGTTTTCTGAACATGCTTTTAGTTCCAAGCATTCTTCTAGGGGCTGTGAATGAAGCAGCAAACCAAACAGATAAACATTCTCTTACAGTGTTTCTTTTCTGGTGGGGACAATAACTGAGCAAAGTGTAAAGTGTGTAATAAGTCTAAAGAGAAGAAAATGGAGGAAAAAAAAAAAAGTATGGAGTGGCAGGCCCTGTGGCCAGTTTGCGAGGGTTAATAGGAAGGACTCTGCTGAGGAAGTAGCACTTGCATGAGGCTCGGGGTGCGCAGATCGCAGCAACCAGGGGTTTGAGGTGGTCCACTTGCCTGTTTGAGGAGCTTCCGGAAGCTGACAGGAGTGAGGTCCAGGGATGGGGAATTATAGGGTCTCGTAAAGACGTTGGAAATCTGTAGGTCTCAGATTATGCAAGACCTTCGGGAGGCTTGGCAAGCCTTGGCCTGAAATTCAGAATACTGGGGAGCTTATTACTGGAGAACTCTTTCTAGTTCAGAGGAGTCCTGCCAGTATAAAACAGTTCGTTCTTTATTGGAGTTAAAATCCATTTTCCTATAATGTTTGCTCATTGCCCCTAGCAGACTGAATTCCTGTTATGGCAATGCTTGGAGTATTTGCATGAAAGTGAAGGAATGCTATAGTCTGTAGTCTTTGAGTTTCAGTAAAAAAATTGCATATAATCTGTTATCTTAACTGCAGACCATGAACTGGCAGGCAGGATGGGTCCTTGTAGGTGCCATAGAGGCTCTGTCTTTGGTTTGACCATGTTCAGTCTTCCCACCAGTGACTTATGTGAAGGCACAGGCGTGGACAGCAGATGTCTTACAGGGAGCCGTAGTGCAGATTTGAGTAATAGGGTTTAGAAAGATAACGAGGATTTGAACTGGCTCTGGTGATGGAACAAAGAGAATATGAACTCCAAACAGGGATAGTAAGTCCTGCTCACTCTGCCAGAAAGTAGAAGCTGGAGGTGGAGGATGTCCATTGGACTGCAAGGTCAGAGTGGGTCACCATAAGCGGGCTTTGGCTGCTGGTGAGTCTTCTGAACTTTGAGGTTACATTATGCTCAGGTCCAAAATGGGTGACACAGGTGAGTTCAGCGACAGCTGGAGTGGACTCTTGGGAGAGCTGTAGAAAAGGGCCCATCCATCATCTCTCCAAGCCTTCCTCTACCCACCCTGGCTATCCCTTTAAAGACCTGCCTAGTGCCTAGGCCACCAGCATTGTACTTCTCCACCCTCCATTGACTGCCATGTCAGAGCAGCCCACCTTCCTGAGGTTTCTTGCCTCCACCCTCCTTTCTATCCCCAGTGTCACCACTGCTGGCCATGTCTTGTCTGCAGAAGAGATGCAAGGTTCTTGGGGCAGGACTCCCCCCGGCCTCCGTCCTAGTCTGCAGGGGCCCAGATCACACACTAGAGTTCCCTAAACTTGGCTCATGTTTCCTTCATTCCCCCTTATCTTACCTTTGTTCCTGGTGCATCTAGTTTAACAGCCTGTCCCATTTGGTTAAATTCTTCCCTTGGCTTATATCCCATTTGTTTCAGAAAACCTTTCTATATCCTCTCTGCAAACAGATTTGCTCTCCTCTCTGTCCCTCACCCCCAGCATTCTTATCTTGGCTCAGACTGCTCCAAAGTGAACAACTCTGCAGGAGACTCTTACCCTCCTGCTCAGTCAGAAGGAACCTTACTTAGGTGGGGCTGCATGGGTTTACCAGCTCCATCTTCCTAGATAGAAGGCAGCTCTGGGCCCTCTGTAAATGCACGTGCTGGTGAATTGGATGCGCTCCTGCCATTAAATGGGGACTTCACCTTTAGATGATATAACCAGAGACCAAGGGGCAACAGTTTGGGATCTGTCATAAGAACCATCTCTTTGCCAGTTGATTCTCAAGTGAGGTGAGGAATGCTTCCCCAGAGGCTGCAAGGAGGTGTGTTTGATAAGGCGAGGAATTCCATTACCTCCAAGGTGCCGTCAGTCAACTTTGTTTGATCCTCAAAGTCTGTGTCCTAGTAAAATTCACTTGCCAAGAAAATCTGAGGTCCTTCTAGGGCTTTGTGTAATTTATTATAATTACTATTAAAAATAAGTGTAGAAACACTTGAAAGTGGCTTCTAAATCAGTAGCACACATAAAGTAGAGTCAGTCTCTGGATGTCTCTGAAGTTATGTGAAGAAGCTCACAGTGTGACAGTCTTGTCAGTATGGGAGTGAGAAGGGCGGCCACTGGAGTCAGACTGGAGTTGTGATCCCAGCTCCCGCACTTCTGGTTTTAGGCTGTCTGACCTTGGGCAGTGACTGAGCTTTTGTGCTGCCTGTGAAATGAGGGTAACAGTACTTACGCCACAGGGCAGCTAGGAGGACTGAAGGTGATAATGCTGGTGAGCGCACACGCCGTGCCAGGGCTTGGTAACCAGTGAATCACTAGGATTACTTCTTCGAGGTATTAAAGGCAGAGAAGCTTAATTTTAGTATCCTCTTTGAATTTGTAAAAGGCACCATCTTAGGTCTCACTAAAATGTGGCTGCTGAGGGGTACCTGGGTGGCTCAGATGGTTAAGCATCTGCCTCCGGGTCAGATCATAATCCTGGGAACCGGGGCCCGCCACAGGCTCCTTGCTCAGCAGAGAGCCTGCTTCTCCCTCTCCCTGCTACTCCACCTCTCCCCCTGCTTGTGCTCTCTCTCTGCCAAATAAATAAAATCTTTAAAAAAAACCTGTCGAAACAAACAAAAAATGTGGCAGCTGAGTTTGGTATCAGTTGCTTGCTAAATGGCCTGTCTCCTGGTCCCAAAGACCGGTGTCTGCTGGTCCCCTCTGTGTCTGCCACTGCCACCCTCCCAGGCCCAGCTTCGACCATTCACGAGTGACCTCACTGCTGGGGAGGCCAGGCTTCATAGGAAGAGTTGAAAGCAAACCTGTTCAGGGCCCGTATTTGAAGGATAATAGTATAATATATAACTTTTTTCAGCCACTTGAACAATTTAGAAATTTGTTTTTGTTCCATATGTGTAGGTAATGTGATACCTGAATAAGTGATTCACTATCTTTCTCAAAACTAGGGTATGTGAAAAACAACAAAATAAGGTCATTCAACTGATTGCACTGACTACAAACTAATTTGCAGGAGATGTTGCAGTAAAAATCCTAAAGGTTGTCGACCCCACACCAGAGCAGTTCCAGGCCTTCAGGAACGAGGTGGCTGTCCTTCGGTGAGTAGGGCACAGGCCGTCCAGCCTCCCCGGAGCGGCAAGGGGTGGGCATGGCTGGTGGGGCAGAAGCTGCGGAGGAAGTGGGCTGCAGCGCACGTGTACCTGTCTCTGAGGGCCTACGGCTGGCACAGGTGCTTAGTGTTCAGTGCGGAGTCCTGTGGCTAGACGTCCTTCCTTGTAAGTGAAAGGGCATGGAAAGTTTCCTTCCAGCTCAACCTGGTTGTCAAACCTCTAGAAGGGCCACTGGTGGTGAGCACAGATCCCCTTCTGCTCCTCCAGGCCTCTGGGCCCAGGTTCTCTGGGTTGTCTTTTGAGATATGGAGAGATAGGTTCTGTTTCCAACTTTATTTCCAAGAGCTCTTTGTATGGCCAGTTTGCCTTATTCTGGAAAACCTTCAGCTTTGAAGTCCTTGAGTCATTATTTAGACTTGTAGGAATGTCATTCTTTAGACTTGTTAGAATGATGACAGATTGCACAGATGAGGGGTCCGTGACCCCTGTGGGAGGAATCACGAGTGTATGCTGATTGGAGAGAATGTCCTCTTTCTCAAGGGCAGCACTGAGGTGAACAACAGCGGGGTCCTTTTGTCACAACATCCAACTCGATGATCAGCAGTTTTGCATGTTTGCTTTGCCAGCCACCCAGATTGTAAGCATGGTGGCGTCAAGGACACACAGGACCCGGCATCAGTGGGAAAGCAGAGTAGATCTCTATTCTGCAGCAGCTGAAGATTCAGAGCCTTTTTCCTCCTGTCCCCTCTAGCAAAACACGGCATGTGAACATCCTGCTCTTCATGGGGTACATGACAAAGGACAACCTGGCGATTGTGACCCAGTGGTGTGAAGGCAGCAGCCTCTACAAACACCTGCATGTCCAGGAGACTAAATTCCAGATGTTCCAGTTGATTGACATCGCCCGCCAGACTGCTCAGGGAATGGAGTGAGTAGATGGCTTGCGGACTAGAAAGTCTGGGGTGCAGACATCAACTTGCCCTACGTCAGGACCTAGGTTAGGAAAAAGCCAAGTCTGCTGAGTGGTTTCTGTGATACCGTTGCACAGCTGGAAAGGAAGCCTCCAGAGTGGGCTGAAGGAGTGAGAACTCAAGGTAGCTTGTCCAGGCTGAGGCCGCCTGCCTTGGGGCTTAGATTGGGGTTCGAGCCAGTGCCCTCAGAATTTACCCAGATGCTGAAGAGTGTATTGTGGGATGTAGACCTCCTGCCTGGACAGCCGTGGCCCTGCCCACTGTGGGAATGTGCGCCCAAAGGCACGCGCGCTTGCTCTGCAGAAGGGACTGAGCTGATGGTTCTCCATAATCTGTTTTTCTTTCGGAGCATGCTTAGAAGTCATCCCGAGCACCTGCACGTGACACCACCCGTTTGTCTCTGTGCTTGAACACATTCTTTGTGAAAGGGGTGTGTGTGGTGTGGTGTGTGTGTGAGTCACACTTTTCCTCTAAGGTACCTCTATATGGAAGAATGGGAGCTCCTCATAGCCCCGCATGTCTGAAGGTATACGCTAAAGCTGTGCTTGCAAGTGCTATGTAAACTCTCGTTTTCCTTTAAAATTCTTACGCAATTTACTTTTTTTTCTTTTTTCTCGGAATTTACTTTCTATACATTTTAAGAAATAATTAGCCAGGGGTCCCTGGGTGGCTCGGTTGGTTAAGTGTCTGCCTTTGGTTCATGTCATGATCCCAGGGGTCCTGGGCTCTCTGCTCAGCGGGGAGTCTGGTTCTCTCTCTGTCCCTGCCCCCTGTTCCTGCTCTATTTCAAATAAATAAATAGTCTTAAAAAAAGGAATAGAATTACTTTATAGAAAAAATTATGGATAAATCCACACACTATACAATTAACCCCTTAAGTGCATACATCTTAGTGATTTTTAGTATATTCACAGAGTTGGGCACACATCTCCACTAAGTTTAGAACATTTGTCATGATAGAAGACGAGATAGGGGTGCCTGGGTGGCTCGGTTGAGGGTCTGACTCTTCATTGCAGCTCAGGTCATGATCTCGGGGCGCTGGCATTGAGCCCCGTGTCCCGTTCTGCACTCAGCACGGAGTCTGCTTGTCTTCCCTCTGCTCCTCCCCATGCTTGTTCACTCGAGCTTTCTCAAACAGAAAGAAAGATAATGAGGTCTCTTGTGTCTGGCTCGACTTTGCATAACGGGTTTGGCATGTGTCAGTGCCTCATTCTTCCCTGTAGCTGAGCAACACTCTGCAGTATGGGCAGGCCACATTCTACTTACGCGTCCATTGGTGGGTGGACATTTGGGTTGTCAGAATTACTGTTTGAGTAGGAGTGATGCTTCAGTCACTGTGGCCTTACCTCCAGGCAACGCACGATGTGGCCTAGCCTGTGTCAGTGCCCAGCCAGTCCCCACCTGTAGCCCCTTACCAGGCGACAGGCGCTCCGGTGGCTTTCTTCCTAGCCGAAATTTGAAGCTATTTCTAACCATGTCCCTCAGACTGTTTTTAATAGATTTATTTTCCCTTCACAGCTATTTGCATGCAAAGAACATCATCCACAGAGACATGAAATCCAACAGTATCCTTTGATGGTTGTTTTCGTTTGACTGCTCAGTTCTAAATTTAGAAAGACAGAAGGGAGACTTTTTAAAGTTATCCCAGCAAATGTGACTTTGGAAAGATTTCCATAAGAGTTGAGATACATGTTTGGCTTATGGTTGAAAGTTTTATTATGCTCTTCATTACTAAATTTAGTTGGGGGGATGGGGCTTTTGTCTTTCATGTTTATTTCTAGTGTGTGGACAGTGTGTGTCTGGTCAGAAAGTGGCTGCAGGCCAGATGTTTCAAGATCGTTGAAGTGATTACTGAAAATTGTTTCTTCAGTGAACAGAAGTGGTTTCTTTAGAGGTCACTGTTGGAACCAGCCCTTCCCCTTTCTGAGACTGTGTTCCCATAGAAGGGCACTGAAGACGAGGAGTGTTTGTACTGTAGGGCAGGAAATGTAACCCTTGTCCACGTGCCTCCCGCCTGCAGCCAACAGGAGCGTGGATGGCGTTACAGCCCTACTCTGCCTCTTGGCCAGTGAGAGGAGCCACAGTTGGGTTGAGTCAGATTGTGGGATGTGGACTATTTGAGCCACATGTCTGAGGTACGGGATATGTTTTAGTGATGGGTTTTGGGGAGTGAGATGTCCCAGCATGAGAGTAGACCCCATAGATTTGAAGGAGGTATGCGTTACTGCATCGGCGGATCCCAAGTTGGCCTTAAACTGCCTGACTTCTTTATCCAGAAATGAGGTGAGTTTGGTCCTGATTTGAAGTCACCAAACAGTACCTGTTCTACTGAGAACTCTCTTAGACAGCACTCAGTGCTCAGTGAGGGATGTGCCATTTTGTTCTTCACATTTTAGTCGTTTGAGGGCACAAAGCAGGCAGAAACAAATGTTAGCCATCACGGGCCAGGCCTGCCTCCAAGGAGCAGCAGACGGCAGTCCGTGCCCTTAGAAATCTTGGGGTTTAAGACACCCGTTTCATGGGAAGGTCAGAAAACCAGGGACCGGGCACCTAGATGTGGAAATAATGGGGAAGGGCAGCCCGGGGACCTGCCTTGCTTTCGGCCGAGCCACAGTCTGCACCCTGAGCACCTGCTGCTTAGAAATCTAAGCAGACCAGAGAAGGCTGGGGACAGACAGGAGGCAGAGAGATGCTGTGCTCTGAAGACCTTCGGGAAGTGTTTCAGAATTAAGCTGACCATTCTTCTGAAACCACAGTCCTTAACAAGCATTGAGATATATTTCTCCATGAAGGCCTGACGGTGAAAATTGGAGATTTTGGTTTGGCAACAGTAAAGTCGCGCTGGAGTGGTTCTCAGCAAGTTGAACAACCCACTGGCTCTGTCCTGTGGATGGTGAGCAGGCGAGGGTCCCACTAGCAGGGTGCAGGGGAAAAGGGGTGCCCTGAAGGTCTGTGTGCAGACTCAGAGCATTTGACATTTCCCCAATACCCAGATACCTCAGTGAGGCCTTCAGTGACATCAGGCAGCCGGAGGCAAATGTGAGCTTTCAGAAAGGTGGTGACCAAAACCATGCTGAGGCACAGGTGCGGGGGCCGAGGCTAGGCTTCCCGAGCCTGTGTTAGCCTGAGCCCAAGCGGGCCCGAAGTGTAAACTGAGGAAAGGGCTCTCATGTCCAGTGGGAGGGGATAGGCCTGGTGCCTGGATGCCTGTGGGGCCCAGATGGTGGTGAATGAATGCATTCTGTCCTTGTAGGCCCCTGAGGTGATCCGAATGCAGGATAACAACCCGTTCAGCTTCCAGTCTGATGTCTACTCCTACGGCATTGTGCTCTATGAGCTCATGACAGGGGAGCTTCCTTACTCCCACATCAATAACCGCGATCAGGTATGTGCCCTGGAGCAGACTGGCTGGATAGGGCTGTGGAAGCCCCTAGGCTTCCTGCAGTTTGAGCAGCAGGAGGGATAGAAGTTGCTGCTGTCACTGTTGTTCCTCCACCCAGTCCCTCAACTGTTTGCTTCCTCTTAGATCATCTTCATGGTGGGCCGAGGGTATGCCTCCCCAGACCTCAGTAAACTATATAAGAACTGCCCCAAAGCAATGAAGAGGCTTGTAGCCGACTGTGTGAAAAAGGTTAAGGAAGAGAGGCCTCTTTTTCCCCAGGTAAGACTTGGCTCAAGGGTGTAGGAATGGATTCAAGTAGGAATTCCTAAATAGAAGTGAGGAGGGAGGTGGGCTCATGTTCTCCACCCGGTGCCACAACTGGGGTGGGCCTGCGTTTGGGCTCCTCCGGGAAAAGCTGCTGCTCCCGCAGTGACACCAAGGCTACCTAATGACACCGCCTTGTTTCAGATCCTGTCTTCCATCGAGCTGCTCCAGCATTCTCTGCCGAAAATCAACCGGAGCGCTTCTGAGCCATCCCTGCACCGGGCGGCCCACACTGAGGATATCAACGCCTGCACACTGACTACGTCCCCTAGACTGCCTGTCTTCTAGCTGACTTTGCACCTGCACTCAGGCCATCGGGGGAGTAAGGGAAGTCAGCAGGCACCACCTTTCTGCTCCCTTTTGATGGAAGCAGAGAGCTCATTTTCAGAGAAGCTGCTGCTAAGGACCTTCTAGACTACTCACAGGGCCTTAACTTCATGATGCCTTCTTTTCTACCCTTTCTGGCCCTGGGAGAAGGAAGCCATTCGAAATGCTGGTTTGTCCTGCTCCCTCCCTGCATCCCCTATGCTCTTGAGCCGAGAGCCTTCTCCAGATGCACCCATGGCTGCCAGATATGGCAGTACGTGATCTGGGGCCCCAGCTGTTGGCTGAATGAGTATTTTTTTTTTTTAAGAGCAAAAAAAAGCACTCGGAGGGGAAATGAAGGTAGCAGACAAACCAGCCCTGATGTGGACATGTGTGGATTGTGGATATCAGCTCCTAGGAGGAATGCTTATCATGGGAAGGACTGTTCTTCAGAGGGTGGTGTGGCGTCAAACCGTAGTTTTGCATGTAACACACCAAACAGCCCAGGACCGTCGAGAGACCATGGCTGCCTGAAGGAGCATTGGTACTATGGACCTTGACTTTGGGGACACTTCTTTCCTTGGAGATCTCCACTGCTTTGGGACGGTTTTTCCGGAAGAGGCGCTTGGCCCACCCCTCCCAGTCTCCGCCCTGTCAGGGAGCAGTCTTCCATCATGCTGAATCTGTCTTCCAGGAGTTGCCCCTGTGGGGCCGGGCCACGGGGCCAGCCTTTCTCTTCAGTCACATCATGTGGATGCAAGGAAGCCAGGAGTACAGGTTTTCTTGATGATTTGGGTTTTAATTTTGTTTTTATTGCGCCTGACAAAATACAGTTATCTGATGGTTCCTCAATTATGTTATTTTAATAAAATAAATTAAATGTAGGTTTAATGGCTGTTCTTCCTTCTACTGAGCTTGAAGCTTGAACTCTCCCCCGTCTGTTCATCTCTCCTGGAGCAAGAACACAAGCAGCAGGAAATGGGCCCAGAGCCTCTACTGGGAAGGAATTTACATCAGCCTTTGTGCTGCCACATTTCACTAAAGAGTTAACTATAAAAATTCTCCAAAAAGCCTACTCTAACCTCAGGTAAGAGTAGACCTTTTTCTACCCACACTTTAATGCATTTTATAAAATATTTGGTATTTCTATAAGCTGTTTATAAAAATAGATTAATTCAGGCTTGGGGTGAGTTTGTTCTGATTCACAATGTTATATTCCTTCAATTAAAGTCACAACTTAGCATAGAGGACTTGTTCTTTTAGGACCAATGCTGGGTCAGAAGTAGAAACTTTGTTGGGTGCTATTAACTTTTTACAAAATTGGCAATCAAAGCCACGCTTTACAGATCAAGTGGGTGAGCAGGGGCCACACATAAGAGCATGTGTGTGCTGAACCCCTAGTAAAGTGACCCTTGGGACATGAGCCCAAGAAGAGCCCCAAGGAAGCCCACAGGTGACAGGCAGGTGTTTCCCTGGAGCATGTGGCCCCAACACCAATCAGAAATGAGGGGCTATACCCCTGCTTTGCTGCGCTACACTTCCCGCTGCTCCGAGAGCCCCTGCCCTTACAGGGAAGGTTTACACTCTGTTGACTGAACACACGGGCAACTCCCGCTCTGACGGGGGACACCAAAGAGCACTACAAGTTTTATGCTAAGGTGTGCGGTGCCCACTGTAAGTTGATTTATACAGAGCTTTCTGGAAAACGGTTTTTGGCTACACACTAAGTACACTAGGGAAATCCACTACAGAGGAATCATCTCACAGGGGTGAAGAATCCTTTGTCAAGGAAAACAAATCTGCTTTAAGGGCAGTTGCAGGGTGACTGTTTCTAGGGAGCTAAAGCTCAAGGACAGGAGCCAGGCTGCTTTTAAAAGCAATCAATCAAAACTCTGGCTGGTTAGCTGGTTCCCCTGAGGAGCCTGAGGTGCAACTCAAGAGATCAACTAGAAAAGTAGCGATTCCATATACTTGTTGGGTCATTTTATATCTTTCACTCCTCCCAAGGCTGTAATAATGGAGAAGGGGATGAGACCAAGGTTACGTACAACCCCAGTCAAATCCAAGCCACGGGCCACCTTGGGTTGCAGTACACGAAGCTCTGCACACCCTAGCTTGGGGACGGCTTGGCCGGCAGAGCCCAAGATGCAGGGGGAACCGTCTACCACTTAGGGTTCTGATGACTCCACTCCAGACAGGTGCATGAAGAGGTCCCCAAGCTCTGTCATGTCGACATCTTCAGTGCTGGGGACATGCCGGCTTTCTCGATTCTCAATGAAATCCCAGAGCCGCACTGAATTAAAGAACTGCAGAAACAGCCAGCAAATATACCTGGTTATTATTAATGGCAACGTGAAGGCCAGTTTCTTTTTCTTTTGCTTACCTACCCTATTCCCTGCTGCCAAAGCTATCAGAGGAAGGGCCAGGAGCAGTACCTGGAAATGCCACCAGTAAGTGTCCTTGACCGAGATGGCAAAGTCCTTACCCTCACAGTGCCCTCAGAACTGAGCTGCTTCCGAGGTTTCTCAGGCTCGGCCAGCCGCCCGTCAGGATAAGCGTGGCGGTAAAGGCATTTGCTTCCAAATGGGCAGGTCCCCTTGCCTTGCTCAAAGTATTTACAAGCTTTTTTCCTGAAAAGTAGAAAGAAAAGTCAGAGGATGCTGGGAGAACCTGGGGCCCGGAAGAACCGAGGCCTTCCTCCATCCCTGCCCACGATGCCAGAACTAGGTGAGCCTTACTTTCTATGTGGGGAAGACGAGGCTCAGTGAGGTTAGGATGCTGATTTCCAAGGAGGATCATACTGTCATGGTGACGTGCAGCCTCACACAGAACTGAACCTGCATAGGGGACTCCAGGCGAGCACAGGCCTGACAACTCCTCCGGGCCAGCTGTCTGGGCTCCAAGGTTCTGAAGCTGGGCTATTTGCCTCAGCTAAAAGTGCCACTAGGAACCCCACCCAGGGAAATTTCCCTTCCTCCTGGCCAGCAATGATGTCAAGGAAGAGGAAGCCTTGACTGAGGAGGCACAGAAAAGCAGCGAACAGGGGCGCCTGGGTGGCTCAGTGGGTTAAAGCCTCCGCCTTCGGCTCAGGTCATGATCCCAGGGTCCTGGGATCGAGCCCCGCATCAGGCTCTCTGATAGGCAGGGAGTCCGCTTCCCTTCCTCTCTGCCTACTTGTGATCTCTGTCAAATAGATAAATAAAATCTTAAAACAAAAACAAAAGCAAAAAGGATGGCAGAGATCGGTGATGAGGGTGGCTGAGACCTCAGAGCAGCACCAAGAAAGTTCCCTTCACAACCGTCCACTGAAGGAGTACCGCGCTTGTCCGGATGCTGCCCGCTCCCCCCAGGTCTGACCCTGGCCAGGCAGTGGATCCGAGCAGAGCTGTGTGCATCCACCCCTATCATGGCCTCCCGCCGAGGTTCTGAGCAAACCTTCCAATAACTGCTCAAGCAGTGAGTTCTCACCAGACTGTTGCTGGACACTGGTTTTAATAAACTCAACAGGTTCCAGAAATCATTCTCTATTCCTGCCCCCAAATGACCATGCTTTTTCCTTCCCCAGCCTTACCTGATCACCAAGGACGAAAGCCTCCAGTGCACGCAGACTGCCACCTTGTTCTCAGCTCCCCCAACCGACTGTTGGACCTGCTTACAGAGCACCTCCCCAGTCACCCCCTCCCTTCTGTCCCTACACTGCTGAAGCCATGTGGGTACTGTCCTCTGCTACGCGCCTGCCACAGTCATTTCTTAATTGGCCTCCTTCCCACCAGCTTCCAGCCTCTTCACACTACGACTGAGGAGCATGCCAAACAGTCACTTGTTCTGCCCCCTTAGATTTCAGTGCAGTCCATCCCACAGGTCCTACCACATCCTTCCACTCCTACCGCTCCCCCCACACAACATCCGTACCATTCTGCACCATGCCATTCTGTTCGCCCTCACCCCCAACACGTGATAGTGTTTACGCTTCATGGCTCTGAGTCCCCGTGCTGCTTTTCTTGATGCTCTCAGGTGGCTCCAAGTGCTTTCTCTGTTGGGGCATGTGGCTTGGGCTTCTTGTGAAGAATTTGTCACCAGAAAACACATATCATAATTGCCCTTTTGTAATTTCCCTTGAAATTATCTTACCGATCTGTACTCTATGTCCCCCGCTTGTGCTTAGTTTGAAGGCGCCTAGCCCATAGTAGGTGCACAGTAAATATGTGTGAAATGCATAAAAACACAATCATCAGTGAAAACTAAGGCCAGAAAAGTCCCAAACAGAACACACGAATTTCCAAGCCGCTCCAGCACAGCTTCTTCCCGCAGGCTGGGCCCTCTGCCTTGCCACTCCTGCCCTCTGGTGGACGGACATATGCCACCACATGTGAGGGGGAACTTCAGTAGCCGACAGGCAGTCTGAGAGAAGCATTTGAAAAGGTGACACGCAGTGCCCTTTAGTACAGGGAAGCACACTTCTCCCAGAGCCAGCCCTCGGGCAGTTAACTAGCAATACCAATTTTTAAAAGACCCAAAGGCACTGGAACACAACAGCAGGAGGATTCCAAGAAATCAGACACTGAAAAGAACAGAATGGCAAGAAGAAAGTAATCTTTCTCAGAAAAAACAGCTTTTGGCCTAGAGCAAGCCAAAGTTAGGTGTCTAAAACTCCAGGGGCAAATCCACAGTCTCTCTGGCCTGAACAAGAACAGCGCTGGGAGGCGAGCACCCACTGGAAAGTGGGGAAGCAGTCCCACACAGAGAAGGGCACCAGAGGGAGGACTCCAAATACGATGTATTACTTCAGTCCAAAGACTGGCCAGCAGCAGAAGCTCACAGCCACTTAGCTGAGGATGAGAAAACCAAACAGATGAGAACTGCTGCCCAAAAGCTGGAATTTAAACACTTTACCTGCATGTAAGAACATCAATGCTTTATTGCTTGACTTAAGAGAATCAAGAATCTTGACAAGATAATACTGGCAGGCTATAATCCAAAATGATTCAATAGACAAAGAATCAGACCTAGAAACCAACTTCAAGATGACAAGGTGTTCAAAGCAGCTACCACTGGACAAGATTAACAGCGAGGGGAAAGAAACTGGAAAGAAATGAACAGACCCCAAATTCTGTGCAGCAGTATCAGTCTATTGCATGTTATTAAGAGTCCCAGGAGAAGAAGAAAAAGGGCAGGAAAAAAAATCTGACAGCCAAAATTTCCCTAAATTTGGTAAATGACAAAACCTTACAGATTCCGAGAAAAGCACTCCCAGGCAAAATAGCAAGCTGCTGGAAATCAAGATAGACAATTTTGAAAGCAACCCCAGAAAAATGACATACTACAATCTAAATTATCACTGACTTCTCAGAAACCAGAGGCCAGAAAATAGTGGAACAACATTTGCAAAATACTGAAAGAAAATGACGAAACGAACTATTAACCTAAAATTGTATTCACTGAAAAAGGAGACAAAGATGTAAAGAGGACTGATCAGACCAGTATATCCAGTGAAAATATCCTTTAAGAATGAGAAGCTGTTTCTGCTAAAAAGAAAAGAATTCGGGACACCTGGGTGGCTCAGTTGGTTAAGCAGCTGCCTTTGGCTCAGGTCATGATCCCAGTGTCCTGGGATCGAGTCCCATATGGGGCTCCCTGCTCGGCAGGGAGCCTGCTTCTCTCTCTGCCTCTGCCTACCTCTCTGCCTACTTGTGATCTTTCTCTCTCTCTCTAAAAAAAAAAAAAAGAAAGAAAAGAAAAGAAAAGAATTCATCAGCAGCAGCAGATTCAATAAATGTTAAAGGCAGTTCTTGAGGCTGAAGGTAAATTATACCAACTGGAAGGAATTACATAGCAAATCAAGGAGCACTGGAAATGGTGAGTATCTGAGTAAATATAAACTGCCTTTTTTTCTCTTAAAAAAATAATCACAGTATTTACCTTGCTGGGTTCTAATGTATGTACATATTACATCCATATCTTGTAGGAGTGAAGTTGCAGGATACAAAATAGACTAACAATGAACTACCAGAAAGAGAAATTAAGAAAAAAAAAACCCCACTTACAATTGCATCAAAAAAGAATAAAATACCTAGGACTAAATTCAGCAGAGAAGATGAAACAGACTTGTATGCTGAAACTATAAGACATGCTGAAAGAAATGAAAGGCGTAACAATCTGCAGACTGAAAGCAATCCTATCAAAATCCCAATGGCATGTTTCAAAGACAAAGGACAAACTCCAAAACTGTGTAAGAACTATAGAAGAGCCCAGTGTCTTGCCAAAGTAATCCTGAGAAAGTAACAAAGCTGGAGACAGCACAGTTCCTGGTTTCAAGCTGTACTACGAAGCTACAGTTTACAACGAAGGAGCCAGGGATATTCAACGAGGAAAAGACGATCTCTCCAATAAAGGATGTTGGGGAACCTGGACCACTATCTTACACCATACACAAAAATCAGCTCAAAACTGAAGGCCTGAACATGAGCCCTGAAAGCATGAATACACAGAGGGTAATAAGCTCCTGGACATTGGTCTTGGCAATGTTCTTCATGGATTTGCCACCAAAAACAAAGGCAACAAAAGCAAAAATAAAAAAGTGGGACTACACCAAACTAAAAAGTTTCTGTAGAGCAAAGGAAATCAAACAAAGTGAAAAGGCAACCTACTAAACGGGAGTAAATATTTGCAAGTCATCTATCCGGATAAGGGGGTAATATCCAAAATAATAAAGAATTTACACAAGAGCAAAAACAACCACCACATTCCATTTAAAAATGGGCAGAGGAACTGAATAGACATTTCCCCAAAGAAGACATTCAAATGTCCAACAGACACAAGAAAAGGCACTCGGCATCACTAATCATCAGGGAAATGCAAATCACCACCACAATGAGATCGTACCTCACATCTGTTAGAAGAATTATCTACATTTCCACGTTCACTGTAACATTACTCATAATAGCCAAGACACAAAAATGACCCATGCGTCTGTCAAAAGATGAATGGATGAAGATGTGGAACATACATGAAATGGAATATTACTCAGCTAGGACAGAAAAGGAAATCCTGGCATTTGTGACAACATGGGCAGACCTCGCGCGCATTATGCTGTGTGACGTAAGCCAGACAGAGAACAACAAATGCTGCAGGAGATCACTTGCTGGTGTCTGAACCAGACACAAACAGGCAAACTCACATGGTAAAAAAGGGGTTGCCAGAAGCTAAGGGATAGGATAAATAAGGAAAAGTTGATAAAAGGGTCCCAAACTTCAGCTCTATGACGAATACATAGATGAACACATGATGAAACATGGTGACTACAGTTGATAACACTGTTTATAAAACGGAAATTTGCTAAGAGTAGAACCTGGAGGTTCTCACCCCCCCCCCCAAAAAAAAGTAATCATCAAGATAGGAGTATGCTCTTACAATGTAGATCAAATCACCATGATGACCCTTCAAATATCTTACAATTTTATTTGTTAATTATACCTCAAAGCTGAGATTTTAAAAATTATTACCTTGTGGGGTTGGAAGGTATGTAAACACAAGCATTTGTCAGGCAGGCACCAGAATCCTATCTGAGCTCAAAGTACTTACCCCATGCCCTGTTTGAAAGCTTCAATCAACTCATTCTTTTTATTCTGATCTTCTACCCAGTACACACTTGGAATTACAAACTCTGATATCACACGGCATTCTGGACAAGACCTGAAATGAGAATCAGGTTAGCATGGGAGAGACGAAGTTATAAATCCAGTGCACACCGCACCACCAAACCCCTTGCTCGAATGCATGAGCACTCCAAATGTTTCCCAACCAAAAATTCCACAAGGTGAAATCACAATCCTCTCAGAACCTTCTTTACTCTTCTCTTTTTTAAGTTTTTATTTAAAATTTTTTTTTTTTTTTTTTTTTAGATTTTATTTATTTATTTGACAGATAGAGATCACAAGTAGGGAGAGAGGCAGGCAGAGAGAGAGAGGAGGAAGCAGGCTCCCTGCCAAGCAGAGTGCCCGATGCGGGGCTCGATCCCAGGACCCTGGGATCATGACCTGAGCGAAAGGCAGAGGCTTTAACCCACTGAGCCACCCAGGCGCCCCTTAAGTTTTTATTTAAATTCCAGTTAACATATAGTGTAATATTAGTTTCAGGTGTAGAACCTTACTTACTATTAAAAACATGTTCTTTTCTTTTTTTTTCTAATTTTTAATTAATTTTTTTCAGCGTAAGAGTGTTCATTGTTTTTGCACCACACCCAGTGCTCCATGCAACACGTGCCCTCCCTATTACCCACCACCTGGTTCCCCCAACCTCCCACCCCCGCCCCTTCAAAACCCCCAGGTTGAAAAACATGTTCTTTTCAACAAGAAGAAGACAACTCAATTTGGGGTGCTTGGTAGACTCAGGGGAGCACGGAACTCCCAATCTCAGGGTTGTGAGTTCAAGCCTCCTGTTGGGTGTAGAGATTACTCAAAAATAAAATCTTTAAAGCAATACAAAACCAATTTTAAAATGGGCAAAAGATTCGAGTAGGCATTTCTGCAAAATGGCCAAAAAGCATAGAAAAAGGTAAGATCATTAGTTATCAGGGAAATGCAAATCAAACCATAAGATACCACCTCACACCTACCAGGATGGCCACAACCAGAAATACAGACAATAACAGAGTTGATGAGGCTGGGGAGCAACTGGACCCCTCCTATGCTGCTGGAGTGGCCACGGTGGAAAACAGCCTGGCAATTCCTCAAAATGCTGAACAGTTATTGTAAGGCTCAGCAACCCCACTCCTAGCTCTCTACCCAAAAGAAACAAACACCGGCCACACGACAGCTTGTCCTTGAGTATTCACATCAGCATGATTCCTAATAAACAAAAGAAGGAAACAATCCAAATGCCTGTCAACTGAGGACTGCACAAACTGTGGACATCCGCACGGGGCAGGCGCCTCAGCCCGGAGCACAGGCACGGAGCCCGGGCAAGTGTGGATGGGTGAGCGTTGAGGGCGTCTGCTGGGGGAAAGCAGGAGGACCTAAAAAGGCTACATGTCGTAGGACTCCAACTACAACCAATGTCCAGGACAGGCAAAGCCAGAGGCCAGAAAGCAAGAGGAGTGGCTGCTGGGGGCTGGAAGGAGCAGGGAGGAAATGGGCAGTGAATGCACACAGAGGTTCCTTTCTGGCATGACGGAAATGTTCTCTAATTAGACTGAAGTGATGGTGGCCACAACTGCGAAATGACTAGAAACCACCTGTATCTCGGTAAAGCAGCTATCTGACCACACACATGGGATTTCAGGCACATTACCGGACTTCACTCTACCCCAGTTTTGTTCTCTATGAATGAGAATGATCACGGGGTCTGAGAACTATGAGCTACCGTGTGTGAAGAGTTTCTAACAGTCCACGGCACACATTCACTTTTCAGAATGAGTAAGCTCTTCCCCCGGCCCGTGGCAGAATTTCAGAGTCCTGCGCCGGCTCCCTGGAGCACATCCTGCGTGCCGCACCTTCCCTGAGATGTGTTAATGTTTATTCCACTGAACCCTCAAACAACCCTATTTTGCAGATGGAAAAAAGTAAAATCAAAGGTGGCAATCAGCCTAAAGGCAGACCGCTAGTAACTGGTAGTGCTGGAGTCCAAAAGGCCAGCGCTATGGACACCTTCTCCTACAGATGACCCCCGCCGAGTGTCCCCAAACACGCTGACGGGCGGCAGGAGTTGTTACCCATTTTTAAAGGGAAAAGCACCTGGGCTCAAGAAGGCTACTAGATGTGCCCAGGCTCCTGCAATCACAGGCTTGGACTTGCCAGTCGTATCTTCACACTAACGGACCGCGTGGGGGATTAAGAATGGACAGAAGAAGGCCCCCAGTCACACGCCCCCCCCAGCTTCCACAGCGGAGACCCTTAGCTGCACTTACTTGATGATTGGGTTCTCAAACTGCTTGGCGCACCTCCACTGCCGGATGCAGGACAAGCAGTACGTGTGACTGCAGTTGGACAGAATCCCAAATCTCCTCTCCGAAGCAGACGCCTTCTCGAGGACCACTTCCATGCAGATACTGCACACTTTGTCCTGACTTGCTTGGAAGGCAAAGGCCTTTTCCATCTCATGTTCGAATGTCGACATGCAGATCTCAAGTACGGAGAGAAAGGAGGGCCACACTGTTAGGTTCTGGGCTGCTGGACACAAAGCTCTCTCAGACCACGGAAAGGACTTCACACCACCACCCGCCCAGCTTTCCTAGCATGGTAGGAACCAGTTTAGAACCGAGTCTATGGAGGTCCCAAAAGATTCGAGGCCCTGTGTGGAATCACAGAATTCCCAGAGCATGGGAACCCGGTTTCCTGGCTCTTCTGGGCACCCTTAACCCACTCTGAACTACACCAATATCAGAAATGCTGAACAATCCTTAACCTGAAACATCAGGCTGGTCGTCCAGACTCCGAGGTAAGCAGCACCACTTCTCAAGAGAACGAGGTATTTCATAAAGGCATTCATTCAGAAAGCAGGTGCTGAATACTCCCAGGTGAAGCACCGAGTAGCAGGCATGAGAGTCAATGGCAACAGCATGAAGACCCAGACTCTGCCTTGGGAGCTCTTGGTGGACACAGATGGGAGACCAAGCACATGGACAGCACAAAGCCCTCAACACACCTGGGGGAGAGGAAAGTTCTTCTTCTGCCCTCCCCTGAATCCCCCCAGGGAAGACAATGGGGCCTCTACGCACCATGGCCGGCTCGTCATCATGAGCTCTAACACTGAGGCTGTGGCCTCTGTCTCTCTCACCCACCTTCATGCCACACGCACGGAGCCCAGTGGGAGGCGACACCTCCATGAACACTGGGGACCTAATGACCTGAAAGGTCCCTTCTAATAACACTTGGCTCCTCAAATTCTCTAGAACTTGGCATAGCTGGACTCCAGCCACAAGGATATGTAAACCTATGGAGGATGTGTGTGTGTTTCTCTCTCTCTCTCTCACACACAGACACGCACGCACACACACCACACTCCTGCGTTAGATTTGTTCTCTGAACTTTGCAATACCTCTTCCCTTTTTCTTTATTCTAAATAATCAAAAACTGTCAAAATGACCACAGGAAAAAGGAGTTGGAAATAGGATTATAAACATGCCAAGTACATATTGAGGGCATTATTGACAGAGAGATGATTACAGGAATACCAATAATTTTGTCACTTAGCGCATTTTAAATTCCTTAAAATAAGTTCATGCAAAGGCTTGCAATTTTACCTTTTCATGAGCTTTCCTTTGCTCTGGGTCAAAGGGATGCAGGACTCGTAACCTACAGATTTCACACACTTCTCCATGCAAGTAGACACAAGCATCCCCAAATCGGCACTCCCCCGCCGCCGCGTAGGGACACAGTTGCTGCTCACTGCTATAGGAGCTGCTGGCTTCTAGGTCATCAAGGCCACTCCTGATCGCATCGAGGTAGGAATGCGGCTTCATCTCTGGGCTATTCTGGGGATCACTGCAGCCTCCTGGATTACTCACCATACTTGGGCAAGTCTTTTCTTCAGCCATGCCAGAGAGATCTTAATAGAAAACACGCACATAAATGAAATCTGGCCCGAACCTTGTGGTAAGCAGTTAGTAAAAACCTAACAGATTAAGTAATTCTGACCTTGGGAATTTCACTGTCTGGATCACACAGACAAAAACAGGACAAGAGGGAAAACCAGAAAGAACAGTATAAAATGTTCACAGTGACATTACTACAATCATGATTTTTTTTAAAAAGGAAAGAACATAATTGGCAACACAGGAAATTCACAAAACAGACATGATATTCAAAAGATAAGAAAGCTGCTGTTTAAAAATGACAAATATGGAAGTGTCAACCCGTGGACCAGTTAACACTTAAAAAATGATAATAATGATAATTTTTTTAAACACCAAAATATATGTCAATGGGAATTTAGAATGAAGTCAATAAAATACAGTGCTTTCCTTTACATTAGTAAAGACACCTATCATAGAGTAAACGAGAATGAAAATCCAGTGAGTCTTTGGGTCCTGAGACCAGTGTCAAACCCCTCTAGGCCTGGCCTCTTAAGAGAGGACATCTGACTAGCACGATTGTTTGCTTCGGATGGAAGCTACCTAGCTTATGCCACACAATTCCAAGAACCAGAAATCCCTTTACTTGCTGAGGACCAGCCAATAAAAATAAGTTTTATGATCTGTAATCTACTTCCTCCCGAAACCCCAGTATGCTGCTCTATTATCAAAGCTGCAACTGAAGACACCAAACCGGCTGAGCACAGTAATGAAGACTAGGAGCTGACCTGGAAGTAAAACAGTAAAACATGCTCTTTACCAAATTATGTAGCTTTGACATGAGTCGCCTGGTGCTTCTCAGAACTGGGGAGCCACCCCATGGAGACAGCAGTTACACACTGACAAAAGGACCCTTTTTATGTCTTGTCAGGCCAGACTTGGCCGTGCGCCCAGAATGCAGGCAGAACACATCACCTGAATGCTCTGTAGCCAAAGGAAGCTCTTCTCAGGACAGGTCTGATGTCTACACTTGAACAGCGGGCAAGGGGACTAGGTCAGGAGCCCTCTGACAAGAGAGGGCCAGAAAGGAACACCACGAACAAACAGGACTACTTTTCCAAAAGAAACAACGAAATGACTCTGTTCACTCACTTCGGTCTCTAAGTACCAGTGTTCTCTTTTCCCGTTTCCCAGGCTCATGTAAGTTCGTTTTCACAATAGATGCAGCGCGGTCGGAAGCAGGGTGAGCACTGTGGAAACCTGGGGAGGGCATGCCGTGGGGCACGGTGCCCATGGCACCGCCAGCTGCAGCAGAAGGCCTTGTGTGATCGTATCTAAACAAAACGCACAGCAAATGCATTAGGGACACACTACCTGCACATGTCTCCCACACTCCCTAGACATGGACCATCTTTTCCTCTGCTCTCCTTGTGGAGGTGGAGAATGAGATGATCTTTTCCCATACTTTAAATGACAAAAGGCCTATCAATTAGTAAGAAATGCCTGGTGAGTGAGTGGTCTGCTGTCTATCACGGCGCGAAAGTGTCCTTGGAGGACAAAATACCCCAGGTCACACACAGAAATCCTGAACATTCCAGTCAGATGTTGAAGTGAAGTCTCCTGACACCCAAGTCATGTTCTTCTGGCAGGAGTCCCCCAAAAGTTAATGACGGCCAGTGTTAAGAGCTTGAGACCGGCCTTTCCTGGACTGTCTCTCTGGGACACGCACTGGCTGGGGATAGGTGGGTGGGGGGTTTGGGGTGGGTGGGCAACTTCTATAGCCTCCACTCAGCACAGGAAAGAACATACCAGTCCTTCACTACAAAAGCACTTGAACAGGTTTTCGGAATGTTTTCCTGTTTAGAATCTACAAAACTTGCCTATAGATATGAGTGAGGGAAAAGGCAGCCTCTATATGCACAGAAATGTTCACTGCAAGGGTATTCATAGCAAACAAAACAAAAACTGGAAACCACTTAACTATCTAAGAGAAGAACAGTTAATAAAATGATGGTATGCTAACATTATGAAACATAAAATTACAGTTAGGAAATAAAGTAACAGCTTAGAGAAAAGCTTGTGACATGTTAAGTGAGGAGCAAAGAGATATATATATATGGAGTAAAATTTAGTAAGAGACTCATAAGGCCTGAAAAGTGTTTTTGAAAAATTTACTTTCATTATAATGAAACAGATTTCAAAATGATCTTCTGTACTTTTTATTGTTAAATTACTTTCAAATTAGAATTTTCCCCTCATCAGGGCTCCTGGGTGGCTCAGTTAGGCATCTGACTCTTGATTTTAGCTGAGGTCATGATCTGAGGGTCAGGAGACTGAGCCCTGCCATTGGGCTCTGCATGGGGCATGGAGCCAGTTTGGAAATCTCTTTCTCTCTCCCTCTCTGCCCCTTACCCTCTATGCTCTCTAAAATAAATAAACCTTAAAAAGAAAAATTTTCCCCTCAACAACACCCATGCTCCAAATGAAGGCGCCAAGTCCCTGAGAGTATTTAAGCTGACAGAACAGCTGGGGGCAGCTGTGGGGCTCTTACCTGCAACGAGTCCCATAGGCGCAGTAGCCCTTCTGATAGTATTTGCAGATGGTGGATGGCTTGCTGTTCGCCAAGTCATGTGAGAACAGGCACTGGTTTCCCTCCCGACACACACCATGCATAAAATATCTGAAGAGATAAGCAGAGGCATAGAACTTTCAGAGGCACACTTTGCCTTATAAAACCACCATATTTGGGGCGCCTGGGTGGCTCAGTGGATTAAGCCGCTGCCTTTGGCTCAGGTCATGATCTCAGGGTCCGGGGATCGAGCCCCGCATCGGGCTCTCTACTCCGCGGGGAGCCTGCTTCCTCCTCTCTCTCTCTGCCTGCCTCTCTGCCTACTTGTGATCTCTCTCTGTGTCAAATAAATAAAATAAAAATCTTAAAAAAAAAAAAAAAAACCACCATATTTCTCGAATCTAGCATACAAATGCTTATTATACATGTATTATGTATCAAGGCTCTATTAGGCACTGGAGATAGACATATTTCCTTGATTCTAATACACGATGATTTTTGATGCATCACAACTTATTTAATGACCGTTTTCTGGAAGAAAAACTCCATCAATTTGTTTTAAGATATTCCCTCTTGATTTGAGATGTTACATATGTACATGTGAGACTCAAAACGGAGCAAATGCTCTGAAAAACTGTTCTCTCTGTTTTCATGGAACTTAAAGGGTATGGTTATAAAGGAATCAGAGACCTGGACCCAATATCCAGCCCTGCCGTATAAGAGCAAGTCACAAAATAAACTTCCCCATGCCTCACTACCTTGAACTATAAAATGAAAATTACACTATCGACTGGGTAGTAAAGCACAATGACAATTAAGCTGACAGTTACAACAGTGACCTGTGCCGTATCACAAAGCATGCAGTGTTGAGGAGACATACCAGGAACTGAACTGAGAGAGGGCCAACATCCCAGAGGTCAGGCCCAAGCGCAGTCTGCAAAGTGCTGGAGCTGCCCATAGGACAGAGGAGAGAGAAGAGAACAAGAAAAATGCCCAGAAGGGAGGCACTGTGAGGGAGCACAAACAAGCCTGCCAAAAGACGAGGCTGGAGTATCATTTAACTGTGTTCCAAGTTCCCCTGGTGTCAGCTGAAATACTGATGACTGCATCTTAAAATGAAGGGTAACAAAGGACCCATAGTCGAGTCAACTTAGGAAATGGCACAGTCTGTTCTTTCTCAGAGATTTACAACACACAGTGGCAGAGGAAAGGTTCTGAGAGTCCTGTCACGAAGAAAACTGTTTACAGGCATACTTCTTCCTTTTGTTGTCTCTGCAGATGCTACACTTTATAAACTGGAGGTTTGTGGCAAGACTGTTTCGAGCCTGGTGCCGTTTTCCAACAGCATTTACTCACCTCATGTCTCTGTGTCACATTTTGGTAATTCTTACAATACTTTAAACTTTTTCACTATTATTATACTTGTTATGGTGATCTATACTCAGTGATCTTTGATGCTGCTACTGTAATTGTTCTGGGGGACCATGAACACTGTCCATATGCGATGGGGAATTTAACCAATAAATGTGTGTTCTGACTCCTCCACCAACAGGCCGCTCCCCATCTCTCTCCCCTCTCCTTGGGTGGCTCCCTATTCCGTGACACACAATACTGAAACTTGGCCAATTAAGAACCCTATAGTGACCTCTAACTGTTCAAGTGAAATGAAGAGTCCACAAGCCTCTCACTTTACATTAAAAGCCAGATATCATGCGACTTAGTGAGGAAGGCATGCTGAAAACTGAGACAGACCAAAAGCTAGGCCTCTTGGACCCAAGAGTTAGCCAAGTTGTGAAGGCCAAGGAAAAGTTCTCGAAGGAAATGAAAAGTGCTCCTCCAGTGAATACACAAATGATAAGGAAGTGTAACAACCTGAATGCTGATGCAGAGAAGGCTGTAGTGGAGAGAAGATAACACCAGCCACAGCATTCCCTTCGCCAGAGCCTCATGGGGAGCAAGGCCCTCTCCCTGTCGCTCTGTGAAGGCGGAGCGAGGTGCGGCAGCTGCAGAAGAGAAGGGCGAAGCCGGCAGGGGCGGTTCACGAGGGTGAAGGAGAGACGCCGTCTCGGTGACAGAAAAGAGCAAGTGCAGCAGCGGGGGTTGGTGCCGAAGCGGCAGCGCGACGTCCAGATCTCGCCGAGATCACGAGTGAAGGTGGCCGCCCTACACGACGATTTCCAGTGCAGATGAAACAGCCTTGTAGTGCAAGAAGAGGCCATCGAGGACCTTCAGAGCCAGAGAGAAGTCGTTGCCTGGCTTCAGAGCTTCCAAGGACAGACCGACTCTCTTGTTAGAGGCTCATGCAGCTGGCGACATGAAACTGAAGCCAGTGCTCACTTATCATGCAGAAAATCCTAGGGCCCTTAAGAATTATGCTACGTCTACCCTGCCTGTTCTCTATAAATAGTACAACAAAGCCTGAATGACAACACATCTGTTTACAATGTGTTTCACTGAATTTTTTAAGTCCACTGTTGAGACCTGCTGCTCAGAAAAAAAGATTCCTGACAAAATACTACTGCCCACTGACAACGCACCCGGTCACCCAAGAGTTCTGGTGGAGATGTACGAGAATCGTGCTGTTTTCATGCCTGCAGCCTAGCGACCAGGGAGTGATTTCAGTTTTCAAGTTTTCTTACTTAAGACATAGACTGTGTAAAGGTACCGCTACCATAGATAATGGTTCCTCTGGTGGAGCGTGGCAAAGTCCACGGAGAACCTTCCAGTAAGGACTCCCCATTCTAGATTCTATTAAGAACATTTGTGATTTGTGGGAAAGAGTCAGATTATCAACATTAATAGGAGTCTGGAAGAAGCTGATTCTGACCCTCATGGAGGACTTTAAGGGGTTCAGGACTTCCCTGGAGGGAGCAACTGCAGATACGGTGGAAACAGCAAAAGAACTAGAATCAGAAGTGGAGCCTGAAGACATGACTGAATCGCTGTGAACTCGTGATCCAACTTGAACGGAGGAGGAGTTGCTTCTTATGGATGAGCTAAGAAAGCGGTTTTGTGAGATCTACTCTTATTGCAGATGCTGTGAAGACTGCTGAGATGACAACAAGGATCCAGAACATGACATAAACTCAGCTGATAAAGCGGTGGAGGGGTTTGAGAGGCGGGACTCCAATTGTGAAAGAAGTTTTACTGTGGGTAGAAAGCTATCAAACGGCATCACATGCCACAGAGAAACTGTTTGTGAAAGGAAGAGTCAATCAATGTGGCAACTTTTATTGTCTTATTCTGACAAACGGCCCCACCATGACCAGTCAGCAGCCAACAACACTGAGACCACACCCTCCACCAGCAAAAAGATTACAACTTGCTCAAAGTTCAGAGGATGGTTAGAATTTATCAAGAAACGATTTTTAAATTAAGGTATGTGCGTGGTTTTAGACATAATGCTACTGCACTTAACAGACCACATTATAAACATGACTTTTATAAATGCTGGGAGACCAAATAGGTTCATGTGACTCACTTTATTGCAAAATTTGCTATATCACGGTGGCCTGGAACCGAACATGCACTATTTCAGAAGCATGCTTGTATGGTTATTACACACACCCTTTCCCAGGCTTTTTTCAGAAAAAGCCACTTGAGCTGCAGGGTGGAAGACAGATTTGGAGAGGGCTGAAATGCAGGGGAAGAGCCTGTCAGGAGGTTGCTTTGTAAAGCAGCTTTATCTGTGAACCCATGTTTTAACTTACTTAAAAAATTTTTTTATGGAAAATTTCAAACATATACGAAAGTTAACTAAAGGGCAGAATGAACTCTCAAATGCTGAGACTCAAAGAGACTCAAAGAGAGGCGATAACTTACATACAGAGGGTCAAACTGCTAGGATGGGGAGCCCAACTCCAGTCTTCCCAGATAGCCCTGACCTTCTCCCACTATGACTTCCCTGTCACTCTGCCTTTGCCCATGCTGTGGCCTCTGTCAAAAACACGGCACCCCATCTTTCAGTGCACTGAACTGTTATAAGCCGCCCTCCTTTGTGGACCAGCCCAGGAAGACCTCACCCTCCAGCTTACGGTGCACTTTGCCTCCCTCGACCCAGAAGACTCACTAGTAGCAGCCACAAACTACGGTGCTTCTTAGTCTGAGGCCTCTGACTGGGGAGAGCTAGTCCTCTTAGACACACAGTCGGGAACATCTGGTCTCTAATGACCAAAGCCTGGGCACAGCTTCAGAAAGGCACAGCTGGAACATCACTAAATGTGACTGAACACAGAAAGCCTAAACCTAACCAATTACATGGCTGTGCCTGGAACTGGAGATAGGCTCTGCAACAGAAGGAAGGTCTCTAAGGTAAGTCAGGAAGGCCTGAGAGACCCAGACTGCCCTTTCCAGACAAAGGATGCCAGATAACACAAGTGACGATTCCTGCCGCGCATCGGCCTGTGATAGGCCTGGGAGGCTGCCTGAGCTGGAGGCCGCAAGATTTGAAGACCATCAACCCTTCCTGACTCACTAAACATACTTTCAACTTTCCTCACCTGTTCATCTTCCCCAAAGCAGAGGAACTATTGGCCAAGCCCCCTAAAACTTCCTTTCCTCTCAGGAAAATGAGAAAAGGGTATCTAATTTTTAGGTCTCTCTTGAATTTAGCTAGCAGAGCCGCCTCAAAGTACACGAACAGAATAAAACTTCTGAGCCTACAACGATGAGAACAGGATCCTATGACTTACGTGACTATACAGAGGTGCCATCCTACAGGGTTTTTCCTAGGTCATCAGCTAGGCTTTTCCAGGCAACTCCCCCTCGGGAGTCTTCCACTAGATCACAGGCTATACAGTAACTTACTTTAAGGTGGCTGTAGGTTAACTTAAAAAGGGGGGGGGGCACAGAACCTGACAAACTATACAAAAAGGTTTTTTTGTTGTTGTTGTTGTTGTTGTTAGAAAACTTAAAAGGAACTTAAAAAAAAAAAAGGCCTATACCAAAAGGATCGTTTCATCCATAGTGTTGACTTTAAAAGTGTGCAGAAAAGAGTTAACACAGCAAGTCTGAGCCTGCTATCCTTAGAAAAGCCTATTTACAAGCTGGTCCCTGCCTAGCCTCTGGAGCATGACTGATAAATAGTTTCACTACATGGTTAGAAAATTTCCCTAAGTGATATGACTGGCTCACTGTCTTCACACTCTACAATGCGGTTTATGCTGACATCTGCTTTCCTTCTGGGAGTCTGGCATTTCGGGAGATGCTAAGCAGAAGGTGAGCAGCCTGGGCACTGAATCTTTAATGGGCTTCTTTAGTCACATGTTGCTGCATTTTTGTTGCCGGGGGGAAAGTATGCTCTGTAACCTTTTATGGGAAGGAGTGAAGGCAGGAAGCCTGCACACACAGGTTCCTCCAGAGGCTACCTGTGCCTTTTTCCTATATGACCTAACCATGACTTCTTACTTTCTCACAGTAGTAAATCTTAGCCTGCAGTAGAACTTTACACGTGGAGTCCTGTGGGTCTTTCTAGCCAATCTCTGGATGTAAGAGTCCTGGGCACAAAAGTATATTATATTATATTATATTCCTAACGAGTTGAATAATTCTGAGAAATGCTATAAGACCACATTATTTCAATAGTCCTTAAATATGGTAATCTTTGAAGGTATAAAAGTAAAAAAAAAAATCAGCACCAAGAGCTAACTCTGAATGACAGAGGATTAGTAAACTCAAATACTGGAAGAAACAGGTTCAAAGTGGCTAAATGAACAGTTCCACAAAAGTAAGATCTAGTAAATACTTCAATAGTTTATTTTGGGGAAACTAAACAAGAAGAGTTCCTTAAAAAGGAGGGGTGGGGGAAGGAACGTGGGGATAGGAGACTACCAGAGGTTTTTTTACAAAATACTATTTGTTAACCAAGCATGCAAAGGGACAGATTCTTAGTGGTGGTCCTAAAAGGGTGCCTTTTTATAATTCTACTGCCTCCCCTAAGTCCTGTTCAGACAACCTGCCTTTCAAACCCCACTCACTATCTTTCTCATTAAGAAAACAAATACTTAACCCACCAACTAAAGCTTCTAGTTAGTTTTGCCACCTATAAGCTGGTGACTTCATGTAAGGCATTTCACTTCTGTAAGTGATTAAGTGGAGATTTAAACAGCTTCAAAAATAACTTCTAGACCACCATCAGTGTCTTCAAGAAAGGGGATCTTGAAACGAGAGTTATGTAAGAGATGAAACCAGCTCAGCACTATTTTTGTAGTGTATGTCATCATTTTCACTCCCCAGGGACAAACACAAAACTAGCTTGAACATATCTTGCTTGTCCTTTGGGGCATTTTGTCAATGGCTTAAAGCTATCTATCCCCATCTATGTTATACTAAGCTTAATCCAGGCCTCTTTCTTTTTCTTTCCTCAAGAATTTATTTATTTATTTGACAGAGAGAAAGAGCACACAAACGAGGGGAGTGACAGAGGGAGAGGGAGAAGAGACACCCCGCTGAACAGGGAGCCACATGCGGGGTTCTATCCCAGGACCCTGGAAGCATGACCTGAGCTGAAGGCAGATGCTTAACCCACTGAGCCATTCAGGTGCCCCCAGGCCTCTTTCATATAGCACCCTGTAATGAACTTCCAACAGCTCAATCTTCCTAATGGTGAAACCATCCCTTGTATCTTCCTAGAGAGAAGACTGAGACTGAATTGGGGTGGGGATAGGGAGTGGGGGCAGGTAATTGGGAGAGGGAAGTGCATAGCTGGAGACCCTGAGTAGGGAGATTTCTGGGGGACACTCCAAAAGGGTCTTTTATGCTGGGTGACTTCAAAGGACTGTTTCACACAGTGTAGCTATTATATAAAGGACACTGGTTCACTTCTAGCCACAGAACCACTAGCAGATCTAACTGCAGCTGCGGGCTGAGTCAAACAAAATCAATCCAGTTTCTTACCTGCCTTTTAACAGAGCATCTCTCTAGCAAAATGCTTCTGCATATCATATCTGAGTATATGGGTAACCTGCATTCTCGGTGTCACTTTTTTTTTTTTTCTATTTCTCTACATATTTTCAGACTTCAATTTTATGGCTGTAATAACAGATCTGCTGAGGGGGAAAGGGGTTAATGCTGGGCCCAGTGGCAGACCTGAAATAAAGGTATAAGAAGTAGGGATGAAGTATAGTATAGTGGTCAACACTCTGAAATCAGAGAACTTGCTATATGAACTTGAGCAAGTTATTTAAATTTCCCCATCCATAATATAATAATTGTACTTCATAGACTGCAATGATAGACTACTCTAAGGTTTGGTTGAGACAACGCATGTTAAGAGCTTAGCCTACCACACAAACATGATCATTTGTTGTTACTATCTAATCTGTTAGCCAGCCCGGCTAGTTGGGCATTACCAAGTCCATTTGACAGGTGGGGAAGTTGTGGCACAGGTGGTACCAGTATCAGAATCCAGAACTGCCCAACTCCAGAACTCAAGCTCTTCTACTACTTACTGCTGACAAGGTCTTTTATGTTTTGTGACTTCCAAAGAATTACAAGTTCTAAGCTTGGTGCTCTAAGGAAACAAATTCCAGGTTTTCACCTAGTGATGATAAGACAAAGGGACCTCTATCACAAGCAGGCTATAAAGGCCTGCACCAGTGCTTTGAAAAAAGACTGGAAGACACAGGGAAATGGTTAGCAAGAATCAGCAAAAAGTAACTCCCAACTCGAGATTCTGATTAGAGTGGCGTGCTGAGAAATCAGGAGAGCTGACGGACAGCACAACTGTGTGAGCAGCCATTCTTGCCATTCCAAGCAATAAACATATGGAATGTCTTTGTCCTTAAACTGGGAATCCTAGCATCTCATACCCATCTCTTGCAGAAACATCTGTGTATCAGAACAGAAGCAAAACTAACACTTTGTGTTGCTGCTATTCAGAATAAGCATGTACATCACATCCCACAGCCAGGAAAACAAACCAAAAATCCAATTTGCACCCTCAGATAAATCAAAACCAGCTGATCACCCTGTTAAGGTCTGGTCCCCAAAATAAATCGTATCTTGAACATTTCCTGTGAATCACCAATGCCTGGAGGTTAAGACTTTAGTGAATAAGAGAAGAAAGTGAGAAAAGCTTTTTCATTATGAAACATTAAAGTAAACTTCGTACTCTAGGTAATACTGCAGTTTTTTTCATTTAAATGTGTTCTGTTTTGGGGGTACCCGGGTGGCTGAGTCAGTTAAACGTCTGCCTCTTGGGACTCTTGGTTTCAGCTCCAGTCATGACCTTAGGGTGCTGGGTTTAAGCCCCATGGCAGGCTCTGAGCTCTGCAGAGAGTTTGCTTCAGATTCTCTCTCTCCCTCAGCCCCTGTCCCTGCTCTCACACACTTGTGTTCTCTAATAAATAGATCTTTAAGAAAGTGTTCTGTTTTTTATTCGGTAAGGCAAGCCTTGTCAGATCCGACTCCTTCAGACCCTTTTGCAAGTAAACTTCTTTTAGTTTCTATGTTTCTGCATGCATTTTCCTTTCAAATGTGCATATGAAAAGCTTTACAAATTCCTGCAGTGAAGACACTTTAGCATATCCCACATTTATTTGGAGCCATCCAGTCAATTAAAGTATAGACTCTGATGCACACCTTGGCCACTTGGAAGCTGAATGACCCAGGCCAATCATTTCAGTGCTGAGATTCCATTTCACGAACTATGGAACAATGAGGGTTACTGGGTTACACATGATATGGCTGGTAGAGCACCTCAAAGAGCACCCAGCACCTAGTACAGCCACCCTCCCCCCAACCAGTTAGTATTTAGGAAGTGACCCGTCTCCAACATTCCAACCCACTCTTGACTTTACATGCAATATTATCCTGCAGGATGCCTCTGTTTGGGAAACAAAGAATTAAAGTTTTCAGGTTACGCCATCTCCCAGCACAGAAGGAAAAAGCCAAGATGATCTTGACTTAAATTTTGCTCCTGCATTTAGATGTGAAGTTAGGGGCAAGTCGCAAGTCCTTCTGAACATAAGATGTCTGTAAAACTAGATACTACACAGAGTTGAGATTCAATTACAAAGCATTATATATTCTTTTTTTTTTTTTAATTTTATTTATTTATTTGACAGAGATCACAGGTAGGCAGAGAGGCAGCCAGAGAGAGAGGAAGGGAAGCAGGCTCCCTGCTGAGCAGAGAGCCCTATGCGGGGCTTGATCCCAGGACCCTGAGATCATGACCTGAGCTGAAGGCAGAGGCTTTAACCCATTGAGCCACGCAGGCGCCCCCCAAAGCATTATATAAATGTGTACTCTTTTGCGGACACATGTTAGGAGGAGTAATCTGAATGTGCTATACAATTACTCAGCATACTTGCTTCATACAATTAAAAATGAACATACAGGTCTTCACAAAAGATCTTCTAGCACAAATAGCCAATCAAAATTATTTTCTATAGCTACTAAGTGCAAATTTCTGACAACTGCTTCATATAAGCCACCTGGGCTGTGAGCCAACTATTTGAACAGTTGATATGTACTAATACTAACAGAAAACTTTTTACATAGTCCCTTCTCAATTATTCATGCTAATGAAGAACCGTGACAACACAGATGATACTTAAACTGCTTATTACATAACCAAACCATACGACTGATTTGCGGGGCAATGTTTCCCACACAGGTTTTACTGAAACCAATCATTAAAATAAAATCTGCACGCTCCAAGCATCAGTTCAGTAAGACTAGGAACCCAGTATCGGTACGCCACAGGTTCACCAAGGAACGAAGGTGTTACACAACCAAGCTCTTTCTGCTTCACAGGAGCAGCCACAGTGCAGCATCCGGTTTTGAATTTTCTACACCATCCATCCATCACTGTTGTATTTCTCCACGTAAAGGGGTGTCCCAGTAAGAGTATCACTTAATCTCCTTCAGTCCGAATGCCCTGCACTGTAAAATGGTCATCATATCTGCCTAGCAGCGTTACTGTGAAGGGTAATGACCGTGAATATACAGCACTTGGAAATATGCGAAGCACTTCACCAACTTCCAGTAAACGCTACCCGCCATTATTATTTTCCGCACAATTCTTACTTGCCGACTCTCTCTGCAAGTTTAGGTTGCACGGGAGTTCTAAAAACTCTTAGGAAACGAAGCCCGCTTTCGGGACCAAAGCTTCTTCAAGGCCCTTATCATCGATCAACAACCTATTCCTGCGTGGTATCCCCATCTGTAAACGACTACTTAGCTTCCCTTTACCCAAATCTCCTTTTCCAGCTAAACTCTAAGTTCCAAGAGCCCCACCCCCACCGCCAGGCCCCAGCTCCCTGCACCGCCCAGGCCAGCATGCTCTTCCAGCAGCAAAGGCCCCCGCGCCGGCGTCGCCCGGGGTCTCCGCCCCAACACATCGCCACCCACACGCCGGGTGCCCGTCTCCGGCCGCAGCGCGAGCTCCGCGTAGAGAAGCCGGACCGCGAACAGCTGAGCAACTTCTCAAGAATCCGCTCCTGCCTCAGTTTCCCTGGCGGGGGGGCTGCGGTGCACCCGCCGCTCGCGGCCCGGCGCGGGGGATTAGGGGGATGAGAAAAGAAGTGAAGTGGCCTTGCGCTCCCGGTCGCCGCGGCGCCACGCACCGACCTGCAAGTGACCTGCTTGGTGCTCATGGTGGTCGGGCTTGAGGGGCCTCGTCCTGCAGCCGCCTCCAGCACTCGCCGCCGCCGTCGCCGTCGCCGCCTCGGCCCTGCCCATTCTGCGCGGCCGCGTCACTCCGGCGCACACCGCCCCTCCCGTGTGGCACCTTTGTAGCGCCGGTGGGAAACCTGGTCGCCGTCACAATTGGTTCCGCCTGGAGGCTGAGGCCGGGCCGACCCCCTCCCATCCCCGCGCTCCAGGTCAGGCATTTCCGAGCCTCCTGGGCGGTGCCCGGCTGGCATCCTAGGCCTCGCAGTCTTCCCGGGTCCGGGCCTTACAATCGCCTCACTCCTCACAAAGCCACGTTCCCGCCTCTCCATGCGCGCCGTGATCCCAAAAGATTTTTCTTATCCAAACGTGCAAACTCTAGGCCCCCTTCTCAAGCCCCGCCTCAACTGTCCCAGCAGACCTCGCCTCCCACTTAAGGAATTGCTTAGCTCCCTCCCAACTGATCTTTTTCGGGAGCTCTACTCCCACCCCAAGTTTTAGTTCCATTCTCCACCCCCCTCCAGCATTCCTCTGCTGTTCGCCTTCCATTTCCTAGGGTGGATACCCAAAAAGATACTCGGGACACTTCCCTCTGCTCTTCTTTATCTTACAGATCTGCTCCCACACCTCTCGCCAGTGCGTGCTCTCCGTTCCAGTCTAAGCAACCATTACTTTCCCAGACCAAGGCAATACAGCCTCTTACCTGGTTTTCCAGATTCCGCTCCCGCCGTCTTCCAGTAGGTTGTCATCCGAAACATACTTCTAAAACTTGAATAGGATCATGTCACTCACCTCCTTTAACCCGTTCAGTGGTTTCCCATTACTTAAAAAAAAAAAAAACAAAAAAAACCTCTTTTTAAATATCTTTAAGCGTTTTGATAGAAGAGTCTAAAATATACAAGACACATACATGCCTCTGTGACTTTTTTTTACATGTGTAACACTCATAAAATCATCACCAGGTCAAGATGAAGAGCATTATCCATACCCCAGAGGGCTCACTTATGCCCGTTCCCGGGTCAATATCTCCCAAAGGTTAACTGCTTGTTCTCACCTGTCACCACAAATTAGCTTCGATTGTTCTTGACCTTGATATAAATGAGATCATTCAATAGATACTTTTGTCTGTCTTCTTTTGGCCTACATTATATCTATCAGATCTATCCATGATCCATGTTGTTGTATATGGCTGTATGTTATTCTTTCTTTCATTTTGCTGAAAAAATTTCAAATCTTCCAATGAATGAGCATTGTAAAAACTTCCAGTTACTTCAAACTTGAAATTCTCTCAGAAATTTAGGAAATATATTGGAAAATTAGTATTTTCAGTATATAGGTCTTCAACAACTTTTATTAGATATTTTTTCCTAGGTGTCTAGATGAGTTTTTTGATGCTTTGATATTTAAAAAATGTCCTAATCATTTGTTGCAAGAAATGATTAGGACATTTTTAAAATGCTAAATTCTTATATCAATTCTAGTGTGCTGTTCACTGTTTTGGATTTTTGCACACACAATCATGCCATTGGCAAAGAATGACAGTTTTCAATCTTTAGATCTTATATTTCTTTTTCTTGCCTTAAGGCACTGTTGAGAACCTTCAGTGTAACCTTAAATAAAAGTGATAATAGTGGACATCCTGGTTTTGTTCCTGAATTCTGGGAACATTTTTAATCTTTCACCATTATTTAAAATGTTAGCCCAAGAGTTTTTGAAGCCATTTTCAAATTAAGGAAGTTCCTTCTCTTTCAAGTTTTCTTAGAGGTTTTTTTTTTTTAAATCATGAATTTGTCTTTGTTTTAAATCAAATTCTTTTTTCCCCCATCTGCTGAGAAAACCATATTGTTTTATCCTGTCTTCTATGTAAATTATATTAATTTTTAAATGTTAAACCAACCTTGAATTCCTCAGACATACCCCACTTGGCATATTATTCTTTCTATAAATCGTCAGATTTTATTTGTTAATACTATGTTTAGGAGGTCTGCATCCTTTTTTAAGAGATAAAATTGATCTGTAATGTTCCTTTCTAGTAATGTCCATGTCAAGTTTTGGTATTTGAGATATGCATAAAATGAATTCAGTAGCCTCCCTCTTTTCTCATACCTGGAAAACTCTGGGTAATATATGTATTAAGTTTTTCTTTAAATATTTGGAAGAATTTACCACTGAAGCCATCGCAGCCTGCAGTTTATAGGAAGATATTTAAAGATTTAACTGATGTATTACATATAGGACTCCAGATTTTCTCTTAGTGTGGCAGGTTTGGAAAACTTCTCCCCCTGCCCCCAGACAAATTAGTCCATTTAATCTAAATTGTTGAATTCATTGTCCTACAGTTATTCATATCTTTTTTTTAAAAAAGATTTTATTTATTTATTTGAAAGACAGAGATCACAAGTAGGCAGAGAGGCAGGCAGAGAGAGAGGAGGAAGCAGGCTCCCTGCCGAGCAGAGAGCCCGATGTGAGGCTCAATCCCAGGACCCTGAGATCATGACCTGAGCTGAAGGCAGAGGCTTTAACCCATTGAGCCACCCAGGCACCCCGTTCATATCTTCTTTTAAAAAAATGTCCATTAGATCTGTAATAATGTCTCCTTTCCCTGCTGATATTAATATTTCAAATCTTTTTAAAAAATTGGACTAGGCATTTATCAATTTTATTAATCTTTTCAATAAGCAAACTTTTGGCCTTGTTTATTTTCACTATTGTACATGCATCTTCTATTTCACTGATTTCTGCTTTATATTTACTATTTCCTTTTTCTGTGTTCCTTTCATTCAAATTGTTCATTTTCTACCTTCTTGAGATGTAAGTTTAGATTACAGATTTTCAAAAGTCCTTTTTCATGTATTTAAAGCTATAATATTCTCTCTAAGCAACTTCTAGTTGTATTGCACAAGTTTTTATGTCATATTTTCCTTATCATTTGGTTCAAAATATTAGTTCTAAGTCCTACTGTTATTTATTCTTTGACCCATAAGTTATTTAGAAGTATGTCGCTTAATTTCTAAACTACTGAGGATTTTCTAGTTATCTTTTTCTTATTGATTCATTTTCATTTCAAGTATAATCCCACAGTGCATTTGTCTATTCTTTTCGTTTGATCAACATTTGATTTATATATTTTGAAGCCATGTTTTTAGGCTCAAACAAATAGAAGACTGCTATATTTTCTGTTTTGCCAAAACATATGACTAAGGAATGGCCCTCTTTGTGCTAGTTGCACATGGGAATCAGGACAGTGCTCCAAATCGGGATTCACTACACTATTGTGCATGTAAGACGTGTGTATAAAAGGTGTTTCTAAGAATGCTAGTAGTTTGTTGCATCAGGGTGGTGTTCTTAGTGAAAGAATGTGCTGATCACACTGTAATGCATGCAAAACACTGTGTAAAGACACATGTATAAAAGATAGTTTAAAAAAATGTCTAGAATGCCTTCACTTAAGTGTACATTTTATTTTTAATAATATAAATTACATATTTATATTTAAATATAAATTACATATTTTATATTTAATAATATAAATTACATATTTATTTTTAAGTGTACATTTTATTTTTTTATTTTTTTTTATTATTTTTTTTTTTAAATATTTTATTTATTTGACAGAGAGAAATCACAACTAGGCAGAGAGGCAGGCAGAGAGAGAGGAGGAAGCAGGCTCCCTGCGGAGCAGAGAGCCTGATGTGGGGCTCGATCCCAGGACCCTGGGATCATGACCCGAGCCGAAGGCAGAGGCTTTAACCCACTGAGCCACCCAGGTGCCCCATATTTTTTTATTATTTTTTAAGTGTACATTTTATTTATTTATTTTTTTAAGTGTACATTTTAAAAATTATTCTTTTAGGGGTGCCTGGCTGGCTCAGTTTATAGAGCATGTCAGGGTAGTGAGTTTTAGCCCCATCCTGGGTATGGAGATTACTTAAATAAATAAATGAACCGGAGTGCCTAGGTGGCTCAGTCCTGTTAAACATCTGCCTTCGGCTCAGGTCATGATCCTGGGGTCCTGGGATCCAGCCCCACATTGGGCTCCCTGCTCAGCAGGGAGTCTGCTTCTCCTTTTCCCGCTGCCCCTTCCCTGACTTGTGTTTGTGCTCATGTTCTCTCTCTCACTCTCAAATAAATAAAGTCTTAAAAAAATAAAAGGTACATATGATCAGGATAACTTATCACTATTTATGTTAATTTTGGTCACTTAGGTGAGGTAGTGCTTGTCAAGTTTTTGCAGTGTAAAGTTTCCCCATTTCCATACTGTCCTCTCAAAGGAAGTCACTATGCACAGCCCACATTTAAGGAGTGGGAAGTTAGGCTCCTCCTCCTTGACAGTGGAGTATCTCCATATGTTATGTGGAGTTTTTCTGCAAGGAAGATGTGTCTATGGCATGTCTATGGCATATTGTATCTCAATATGGATCCATGGATCTCAATATAGACTCTTATACATTGGCTTATAACCTAATACTAATTTATTTACTTTATTGTCCAAATTGTTCTATCTCTGGCCACTGGGAGTTTCTTCAATTGGCTCCTGAAAATACTCACTTAATTGAGTTTTATTCTTTTTTGAGGACTTCAGCACTATCTGGGACTATAAGATGTTCTAGGCTCATCCTGTATATCACCTGCTTCAATCCTAGAATCAGACATTGCTTCAACCCAAGTTACTTTTTATGGAGAATGTTATTCAAAACCAAGATCCAGGTACCGAGTATATTCATTGTTACTGGGATGTCACTGTTTCTCAGCCATCTCAGCTGACAAAGCAAATATATGTGTGTGTGTGTGTATACTAATTCATGTATCCATTTTGTTTTTGAAAGATATTTTTCCTAGATATCTAGCTCTATGATGATACTACTCCCCCCCACACACACTTTAAAATGTCATTTCCTGGGACACTGGGTGGCTCAGTTGGTTACGTATCTGCTTTCAGCGCAGGTCATGATCCCAGGGTCCTGGGATTGAGTCCCGCATCTGGCTCCCTGCTCTGTGGGGAGCCTGTTTCTCCCTCTGCCTCTGTTTCTCTATCTCTCATGAATAAATAGATAAGTAAAATCTTTAAAAAATAATAAAGTAACATGTCATTTCCCTGTCTTCTCTCTTCAATTTTTTGTTATAAGGCATTCATCAATCTTATATTTATATCCCTGAAGGTAAAGTGTTCCTTTTCTCTGGATGCTTTTCAGAGGTTTTGAGAAGTTCTAAAACAGCACATAGCAACAAGCATGGAATGGAGAGATTCTGACTTCCAGAACTGCCACATGTTATCTAACATGCTCAGTAGACAACAAAAATTACAAAAAATTCAAAGAAACAAGAAAATATGGAAATCAACAGAAACTATCCCTGAAGAAACCCAGATCTTGGATTTACTTAACAAAGATTTAAAAGTCAGCTATTTTAAATATATTCAAGAAACTAAAAAGGATCCATGTCTAAGGAAGTATAGGAAAGTAGGAGAATTATTTCTCATCAAATAGAAAATATCAATAAGGGGCGCCTGGGTGGCTCAGTGGGTTAAGCCGCTGCCTTCGGCTCAGGTCATGATCTCGGGGTCCTGGGATCGAGTCCCGCATCGGGCTCTCTGCTCAGCAGGGAGCCTGCTTCCCTCTCTCTCTCTGCCTGCCTCTCTGCCTACTTGTGATCTGTGTCTGTCAAATAAATAAATAAAATCTTTAAAAAAAAAATATCAATAAAAAGATAAAAAGTATAAAAAAGAACCAAGTAGAAATTCTGAAGTTGAAAAGTACAATAACTGAACTGGAAATTTTACTAGAGAAGATTAACAGTAAATTTGCGCAGACAGAAAAAGAATCATCATTGAACCTTAAATATGAGTCAACTGAGATTTTCAAGTCTGAGGAACAAAATGAAAAAAACAGTAAATAAAAATGAACAGATTCAATGGGTATAAAGTTTCAGTTATACAAGATGAATAAGTCTGAGATATCTGCAGTACAACATAGTGCTGATAGTTAACAATACTGTATTGTACACTTAAAATTTTTTTATGATAGTAAATCTCACGGTAAGTGTTCTCACCACAAAACAACACAATAAAAAAACAAAAAGGAACAAGGACACTTTTGGCGGTGATGGCTGTAACTATTGCTTTGATTGTGGTGATGGTTTCATGTGTGTATACATACGTCCAAACTCATCAAACTATATATATTAAATGTGTGCATTGTTTTGTATTTCAAACATACCTCAATAAAGCTGTTAAGAAAAACAATATAAGACAATTGGGGTGCCTGGGTGGCTCAGTGGGTTAAGCCTCTGCCTTCGGCTCAGGTCATGATCTCAGGGTCCTGGGATTGAGACCCGTATCGGGTTCTCTGCTCAGCAGGGAGCCTGCTTCTGCCTCTCTCTCTCTCTCTCTCTCTCTCTGCCTGCCTCTCTGCCTACTTGTGATCTCTGTCTGTCAAATAAAGAAATAAAATCTTAAAAAAAAAAAAAAAGAATAACAAATCGGGTGTGTTCCAAGATGACAGAGGAGTAGGAGACCTAAATTTCATCTGGTCCCAGGAACTCAGCTAGATAGTTATCAAACCATTTTGAAACCTACAAACTTATCTGGAGATCAGCAAAGAGACTAGCAACAACTCTATGAGCAGAAAAATGATGACTTTGAGCAAGGTAGGAGGTACAGAGAAGTGAATCTGAGGCAATATTTGGGAAGATAGACCACAGAGGGAGGGAGTCTCCATTAGCTGACTACCAGAGCAGAGGAGCACAAAATCAGAACTTTTAGAAGTCTTCTCTGGTGAGGGACTTTGCTCTGGAGGCTGTGTGTGTGTGTGGCGGGGGGGAGGGGGTGCTGTGGAACATTTGCTGGGACAGTGTGGTCTCAGGACTCTGGGGGTAACAGAAAGACTGGGGGTGCCTGAGTGTGGCAGAGCTCCAGGGAACTCAGAGCAAGGAACCCAGCTGCAGAGTGAACAGAGGAGTGGGCTTTCAGCCTGGGGTTGCCATAAACCATTATCCATAGCACTGTTGGGCCCTGCTCTTTGAGTGGGCCCAAAAAGCAGTAGAGCTGGAGAGACTCGCCTTCCTTCCCCAGAGGAATCTGCTGGGTTTGAAGACTCCAAACAGGGCCATCTGCTGAGACAGAAATGCTCGGTCACAGGCTGAGTGATCACAGAGTGCAGCCAGAGACCAGGGAGAAAGGAGTGATTAACTGCTTTTCTCTAACTAAGGAGTGGGGCCCAGAGTTCTTGGTTAATCTGCGGTCAGAGATTGGGAGGCTGCCATTTTCATCTCATCCTCTAAAGCTGTGCAGAAAGCCTTCAGGGAACAAAAGCTACAGAGAATAAACTGGAGCAGATTACTTAACCTGGCTCACTGGCAAGGGCACTAAAATTCCACCTGGGAAAGACATTTGAAAATCAATGCAATAGGCCCCTCCACCAGAAGATCAGCAAAAACATCCAGCCAAGACCAAGTTTATTGATCAATGGGCAATGCAAAACTCCAGTACGAAGGGAATAGAGCTCATAGGATTCATGGCTTTTCCCCCATGATCCTTTAGTCCCTCAACTTTAAATTTTTAAATTTTCTTTTTCTTTTTTTTTTGGTGAAAATTTCTTCTTTCCCTTTTCAACCAACTTTTTATCTTATCAATTCCTTTTTTAAAATCTTTTTAAATTTTCTCTATCCCTTCATTGTATTTAACCTTATTTTTGCCTATTTATATGTGTATGTACATCCATGTATATATAAATATATACACAGTATATATACACATATACACAGTATATATACACACAAGTTTCTCTTTCTTTAAAATTTTGGTATGCTGTTTCTTCTAAAAGACCAAAAGATACCCAAAATCTAGTGTATGGCTCTGTTCTATTCACCTCTTGATCACATTCTCTCTCTCTCTTTTTAATTTTTCTTTTTTCAATCAACTTCTTCTCTTATCAATTCCTTTTTAAAAATATTTTTTTAAATTTTCATTTTTACAGTCAGATTCTATCCCTTCATTGTATTTAACTTTATTTCTGTGTATATATAAGTTTTTCTTTCTTTAAAATTTTGGGATGCAATTTCTTCTAACAGACCAAAATACACCCAAAATCTAATGTATGGCTCTGTTCCATTCACCAGCCCAATCATATTCTTTTCTTTTTCTTTTACCCTCAGTTTCAGTTATCTTCTGATTTGTTTAGTGTATATTTCTCTGGGCTTGTTGTAACCCTTTTAGCATTTTGTTCTCTCATTCATCTATTCTTCTCTGGACAAAATGGCAAAATGGAAAAAATGACCTAAAAAAATAGAACAAAAGGCAGTACCATCTTCCAGGGGCCTAATCAATATGGACATTAGTAAGATGTTGGAACTAGAGTTCAGAATAATGGTTGTAAAGATACTAGCTGGGCTTGAAAAAGCATAGAAGACACTAGAGAATCCCTTTGTGGAGGAATGAAATCTAACCAAGTCAAAATTTTAAAAGGCTATTAATGAGGCACAATAAAAAATGAGGCTCTTAATGGAGACTGCTAGGATAAATGAGGCAGAAAAGAGAATTAGTGATATAGAAGACCAAATGATGGAGAATAAAGAAGCTGAGAAAAAGAGAGATAAACAACTACTGGATCATGAGGGAAGAATTTGAGAGATAAGTGATGCCATAAAATGAAACAATATTAGAATAATTGGGATCCCAGATAAAGAAGAAAGATTGAGAGGGCAGAAGGTATATTGGAGTAAATTATAACAGAGAACTTCCATAATTTGTGAATGGAAACAGGCATCAACATCTAGGAGGTACAGAGAAACCCCTCAAAATCAATAAAAATAGGTCAACACCCCAACATTTAATAGTAAAACTTAACAAATCTCAGAGACGAAGAGAACATTTTGAAAGCAGCTCAGGACAAGAGGTCTGTAACCTACAATGGTAGAAACATTAGATTTGCAGCAGACCTATCCACAGAGACCTGGGAGGCCAGACAGGACTGGCATGATCTGGTACTAAACAAGAAAATATATGCAGCCAAGAATACTTTATCCAGTAAGGCTGATAGAAGGAGAGATAAAAAAAATCTTCCATGGAAAACAAAAACTAGAAGAATTTATGATCACCAAACCAGTCCTACAAGACATATCGAAAGGGGTCCTCTAAGCAAAGAGAGAGCCCAAAAGTAACATAGACCAGAATGGAACAGAGACAATATACAGTAATAGGCACCTTACAGGTAATACAATGCACTAAATTCATATCTTTTAATAGTTACTCTAAATGTAAATGGACTAAATGCTCCAATCAAAAGACAGAGGGTATCAGATTGGATAAAAAAAAAAGTAAGACCCATCGATATGCTGTCTGCAAGAGACTCATTTTAGACCCAAAGACACCTCCAGATTTAAAGTGAGGGGTTGGGAAGCCATTTATCATGCTAATGGACATAAAGAAAAAAAAAAAAAAAAGCTGTGGTGTTAATCTTTACATCTGACAAATTAGATTTTAAATCAAAGACTGTAATAAAAGATGAAGAAGGACACAATATCATACTTAAAGGTTCTATCCAACAAAAATATCTAACAATTGTAAATATCTGTGCCCCTAACATGTGAGCAGCCAATTAATAACAAAATCAAACAAACACATCAACAATAATAGAATAATAATAGGGGACTTTAACACCCCCATCACGGAAATGGACAGATGATCTAAGCAAAAGATCAACAAGGAAATAAGGGCTTTAAATGACACACTGGACCAGATGGACTTCATGGATATATTTAGAAAATTCCATCCCAAAGCAACACAATACACATTCTTCTCTAGTGCACATAAAACATTCTCCAGAATAGATCACATCCTGGGTCACAAATTAGGTTTCAACTAGTACCAAAAGACTTGGATCATTCCCTACGTATTTTCAGGCCACAATTCTTTGAATCTTGAACTCAATCACAAGAGGAAAGTTGGAAAGAACTCAAATACATGGAAGCTAAAAAGTATCCTACTAAAGAATGAATGAGTCAACCAGGAAATTAAAGAAAAATTGAGGGGCGCCTGGGTGGCTCAGTGGGTTAAGCCTCTGCCTTTGGCTCAGGTCATGATCTCAGGATTCTGGGATCAAGCCCCACACCTGGCTCTCTGCTCAGTGGGGAGCCTGCTTCCCCCTCTCTCTCTGCCTGCCTCTCCACCTACTTGTGATCTCTCTCTCTCTATCAAATAAGTACAATCTTAAAAAAAAAAAGGAATCAGAAAAATTCATGGAAACAAATGAAAATGAAAACACAACTGTTCAAAATATTTGGGATGCAGCAAAGGCAGTCCTAAGAGGGAAGTATATAGCAATGCAAGCATTTCTCAAGAGACAAGAAAGGTCTCAAATACACAACCTAACGCTACACCTAAAAGAGCTGGAGAAACAACAGCACAGAAAGCCTAAACCCAGCAGGAGAAGAGAAATAATAAAGATCAGAGCAGAAATCAATGAAACAGAAACCAAAAGAACAGTAGAACAGATCAATGAACCTAAGAGCTGGTTCTTTGAAAGAATTAATAAAATTGAAAACCCCTGGCCAGTCTTTGTAAAAAGAAAAGAGAAAGGACCCACATAAATAAAATCATGAATGAAAGAGGAGCAATCATCAACACCTAGAAATAAAATTTTAAAAACATACTATGAGCAACTATATGCCAGAAAATTAGACAATTTGGGAGAAATGGATGCATTCCTAGGGACATATAAAATACCAAAACTGAACCAGGAAGAAATAGAAAACCTGAACAGACCTATAACCAACAATAAAATTGAAGCAGTAATCTAAAATCTCCCATCAAACAAGAGCCCAGGGCCAGATGGCTTCCATTCTACTAAACATTTAAAGAAGAGTTAATGCTTATTTCTCCAAAACTGTTCCAAAAAATAGAAATGGAAGGAAAACTTCCAAACTCATTTTATGAAGCCAGAATTACCTTGATCCACAAACGAGACAAAGACCCCATCAAAAAAGAGAATTACAGACCAATATTCAATGAACATTGATGCAAAAATTCTCACCAAAATACTAGCCAATTGGATCCAACAGTACGTTAAAAGGATTATTCACCATGACCAAGTGGTATTTACTCCTGGGCTGCAAGTTTGGTTCAACATCTGCAAATCAATCAATGTGATACAGTACGTTAATAAAAGAAAAGGACAAGAACCATATGATACTCTCAATAGATGCAGAAAAAGCATTTGACAAAGTACAGCATCCTTTCTTGATTAAAACTCTTCATAGTGTAGGAATATACCTCAATATCATAAAAACCATCTATGAAAAACCCATAGAGAATATCATTCTCAATGGGGAAAAAACTGAGAGCTTTTCCTCGAAGGTTGGGAACACAGCAGGGCTGTCCACTATCACCAGTGCTGTTCAACATAGTATTATGAGTTCTAGCCTTAGCAATCAGACAACAAAAAGAAATTAAAGGCATCCAAATGGGCAAAGAAGAAGTCAACTATCACTCTTTGCAGATGATATGATACTTTATGTGGAAAACACAAAAGACTCCACCCAAAAACTCTTAGGACTCATATAGGCATTCAGTAAAGTGTCAGGATATAAAATCAATGCAACAAATCAGTTGCATTTCTATACACCAACAACAAGACAGAAGGAAGAGAAATCAAGGAATTGATCCCATTTATAATAGCACCCAAAACCGTAAGAAACCTAGCAATAAACCTAACCAAAGAGGCAAAAAACCTGTCCTCAGAAAACTATAGAATACTCATGAAAGAAATTGAAGAAGACACAAAGAAATGGGAAAATGTCCCATGCTTGTGGACTGGAAGAATAAACAATGTTAAAATATCTATGCTACCTAGAGCAATCTATACATTTAGTGAAATCCCTATCCAAATATCATTAACATTTTTCAAAGAAATGGAAGAAATAATCTTAAAATTTGTATGGAACCAGAAAAGACCCTGAGTAGCCACAGTATTTTGAAAAAGAAAAACAAAACTGGTGGCATCACAATTCCAGGCTTTAAGTTCTATTAGAAAGCTGTCATCATCAAGACAATATGGTACTGGCACAAAAACAGACACACAGATCAAAGGAACAGAATTGAAAACTCAGAAATCGACCCTCAACTCTATGGTCAACTAATCTTTGTCAAAGCAGAAAGGAATATCCAATGGGGAAAAAAACAAACAAAACAGTCTCCTCAACAAATGGTGTTGGGAAAATTGGACAACCACATGCAGAAGAATGAAAACAGACCATTTCCTTAAATCATACACAAAAACAGACTCAAAATGGATGGAAAACTTAAATGTGAGACAGGAATCCATCAAAATCCTTGAGGAGAACACAGGCAGCAACCTCTTCGACCTCAGCCACAGCAACTTCTTCCTAGGCACATTGCCAAAAGCAGGAGAAGCAAAGGCAAAAATGAACTCTTGGGACTTCATCAAGAAAGCACAGCAAAGAAAACAGTCAACAAAACCAAAAGACAACAGACAGAATGGGAAAAGATATTTGCAAATGACATATCAGGTAAAGGGCTAGTATCCAAAATCTATAAAGAGCTTATCAGAGTCACCAGTCAAGATGGTGGAGGAGTAGCAGACTGAGATGACGTCAGGCTGCAGGAGTTCAGCTAGATAGTCATCAAACCATTCCAAACACCTACAAACCCAACAGGAGATCGAAGAGAAGAAGAGCAGCGATTCTAGAAACAGAAAATCGACCATTTTCTGAAAGGTAGGACATGTGGAGAAGTAAATCTGAAGGGACAGGAAGATAGACCGTGGGGAGAGGGGCCAGCTCCCAGCAAGTGGGGGAGCAATGGGGCACAAAATTTGAAATTTTAAAAGTCTGCTCCACTGAGGGATGTCGCTCCAGAGACCAAGTGGGCCTGGAGCCCTCGCGGGGACAGTGTGGTCTCAGGTCCCGTGGGGTCACAGAAGGATTGGGGTCATCTGAGTGTAGCAGAGCTCACAGGTATCAGAGCAGGGAAGCCGGCTGTAGAGATGGAGCCAAGGAGTGTGCTCACAGCTCAGGATTACTTTAAACTGTGATCCATGGCACAATCAGGCCACTGTTCTTTGAGAAGGGACCCCACAAATGGCAGCTCCAGGGAGACCAACCTTCCTTCTCTGAAGGCAGGAATCTGCTGGATTCGGAGACTCCAAATGGGGATGTGTGCCAGAGACAGAGGCGCTTGGGCGCTTTTCCCCGAAGGTGCACTAAGGAGTGGGGCCCCAAGCTCTCGGTTCCTCTGGGCTGGAGATTGGGAGGCTGCCATTTTCACTCCTGTCCTCCAGAGCCCTACAGAAAGCGTTCAGGAAACAAAAGCTCCCAAGAGTGAACCCAAACAGATTACTTAGCCTGGCCCCAGCAAGAGCTGTGCAATTCTGCCTCAGGCAAAGACATTTGAGAACCACTACAACAGGCCCCTCCCCAAAAGATCAGCAAAATCATCCAGCAAAGACCAAGCTCAAGGATCAAGGAGAACAGCAGAATTCTAGAGGAGGGGAGAGCAAAGCATGGAATTCATGGCCTTCTCCCCATGATTCTTTAGTCTTGCAAAGTTAATTAAAATTTTTTTAATGTTATTTTTTTCTTATTCTAATTTTTAAAATTTTTCTTCTTTCCTCTTTTAACTTTTTTAAACTAGTTTATTTTAACAATACTTTTCCAAAAAAATCTTTTTAAACTATGTCATATTTTATCCTTCATCGTATCTAATTTTATTTTTTGCATACATTTGGGTTATTTCTTCTAAAAATTTTTTGGGATACAATTTATTCTAATAGATCAAAATATAGCCTAAATCTAGCACAGAGCTTTATTTTAGTCTCCAGCCTGAGCAAATTCTCTCCATTTTCTTTTTCCAACCAACTTCTCAATTCCTTTCTCAGATTTTTAAAAATTTTTAAAAAGTTTTCACCTTGACAGTAATATTCCATCCCTTCATCATGTTTGCCCTTATTTTTGTAGGCATATAAGTTTTTCTTTCTTTAAAATTTTGGGAAGCAGTTTCTTCTAAGTGACCAAAATACACCCAGAATCAAATAGGTGGCTCTGTTCTATTCACCAGTCTAATATACATACACTTAAAACAATTAAAAAAATTTTTTTAAAAACTTCTTTTTATGCCCTATCTTTTCCCCCTGTTTTGGGGTCTCTTCTGATTTGGTTAGCATACATTTTTCTGGGGTTTTTGCCTTGCTTTTAGTATTTTATTCTCTCATTCATTTATTCTTATCTGGATAAAATGACAAGGTAGAAAAACTCCCCCCCCCCCAAAAAAAAAGAACAAGAGGCAGTACCAAAGGCTAGGGACTTAATTAATAGAGACATTGGTAATATGTCAGATCTAGAGTTCAGAATGACAATTCTCAAGGTGCTAGCTGGGCTCAAAAAAGGCATGGAAGATATTAGAGAAACCCTGTCTGGAGAAATAAAAGCCCTTTCTGGAGAAATAGAAGAACGAAAATCTAACCAAGCTGAAATTTAAAAAGATATTAATGAAGTGCAATAGAAAATGGGGGCTCTTACTGCTAGGATAAATGAGGCAGAAGAGAGAATTAGTGATATAGAAGACCAAATGACAGAGAATAAAGAAGCTGAGCAAAAGAGAGACAAACAACTACTGGACCACAAGGGGAGAATTTGAGAGATAAGTGATACCATAAGATGAAGCAATATTAGAAAAATTGGGATTCCAGAAAAAGAAAGAGGGAGGGGGGCAGAAGGTATATTGGAGCAAACAAGCATCAAAACCCGGGAGGCACAGAGAACTCGCCCTCGAGATCAGTAAAAATAGGTCCACACCTGTCATCTAATAGTAAAGCTTACAAGTCTTAGTGACAAAGAGAAAATCCTGAAAGCAGCCCAGGACAATAAGTCTGTAACATATAAGGGTGAAAATATTAGATTGGCAGCAGACTTATCCAAGAGACTTGGCAGGCCAGAAAGAACTGGCACGATATATTTAGAGCACTAAATGAGAAAACATGCAGCCAAGAATACTATATCCAGCTAGGCTATCATTGAAAGTAGAAGGAGAGATAAAAAGCTTCCAGGACAAACAAAAACTAAAAGAATTTGGTGGTAAAACACCAAACCAGCCCTACAGGAAATATTGAAAGGGGTCCTTTAAGCAAAGAGAGAGACAAAAAGTAGTAGACCAGAAAGGAACAGAGACAATATACAGTAACAGTCACCTTACAGGCAGGCAATACAATGGCACTAAATTCATATCTTTCAATAGTTACCTTGAATGTAAATGAGCTAAATACCTCAATCAAAAAACACAGTATCAGAATCGATTAAAAAACCAAATCCATCAATATGCTGCCTACAAGAAACTCATTTTAGACCCAAAGACACCTCCAGATTTAAAGTGAGGGGGTGGAAAACAATTTACCATGTTAATGGGCATCAAAAGAAAGCTGGGCTGGCAATCCTTATATCAGATCAGTTAGATTTTAAGCCAAAGACTATAATAAGAGATGAGGAAGGACACTGTATCATACTCAAAGTGTTGGTCCAATTGGAAGATCTAGCAATTCTATGCTCCTAACGTGGGAGCAGCCAACTATATAAACAAATTAATAACAAAAGCAAAGAAACACATCGACAATAATACAATAATAGTAGGGGACTTTAACACCCTCCCCACTGAAATGAAAAGATCATCCAAGCAAAAGATCAATAAGGAAATAAAGGCCTTAAATGACACACTGGACCAGATGGACATCACAGATATATTCAGAACATTCCATCCCAAAGCAACAGAATACACATTCTTCTCTAGTGCACATGGAACATTCTCCAAAATGGAACATTCTCCATCCTGGGTCACAAATCAGATCTCAACCAGTACCAAAAGATTGGGATCATTCCCTGCGTATTTTCATACCACAATGCTCTGAAGTGAGAACTCAATCACAAGAGGAAAGTTGGAAAGAACCCAAAAACATGCAGGCTAAAGAGCATCTTACTAAAGAATGAATGGGTCAACCAGGAAATTAAAGAATTTAAAAAATTCATGAAACCAGATGATAATAAGAACACAAGTGTTCAAAATCTGTGGGACAGAGAAAAGGCAGTCCTGAGAGAAAAATATATAGCAATACAAGCCTTTCTCAAGGAACAAGAAAGGTCTCAAATACACAACCTAACCCTACACCTAAAGAAGATGGAGAAAGAACAGCAAAGAAAGCCTAAACCCAGCAGGAAAAGAGAAATAATAAAGATCAGAGCAGAAATCAATGAAATAGAAGCAAACAAACAAACAAAAAAACAAATAAACAAAACCCAGTAGAACAAATCAACGAAACTAGGAGCTGGTTCTTTGAAAGAATTAATAAGATTGATAAACCCCTGACCAGACTTATCAAAAAGAAAGGAGAAAGGACCCAAATTAATAAAATCATGAATGAAAGAGGAGAGATCACAATCAACACCAAAGAAATACAAACAATTATAAGAATATATTATGAGCAACTATATGCTAGCAAATTTGACAATCTGGAAGAAATGGATGCAGCTAGTAATGATGAACATTTTTTCATGTGTCTGATAGCCATTTGTATGTCTTCATTGGAGAAGTGTCTGTTCATATCTTCTGCCCATTTTTTGATATGATTATCTGTTTTGTGTGTGTTGAGTTTGAGGAGTTCTTTATAGATCCTGGATATCAACCTTTTTTCTGTACTGTCATTTGCAAATATCTTCTCCCATTCCGTAGGTTGCCTCTTTGTTTTGTTGACTGTTTCCTTTGTTGTGCAGAAGCTTTTGATCTTGATGAAGTCCCAAAAGTTCATTTTCGCTTTTGTTTCCTTTGCCTTTGGAGACGTATCTTGAAAGAAGTTGCTGTGGCTGATATCAAAGAGGTTACTGCCTATGTTCTCCTCTAGGATTCTGATGGATTCCTGTCTCACATTGAGATCTTTTATCCATTTCGAGTTTATCTTTGTGTATGGTGTAAGAGAATGGTCGAGTTTCATTCTTCTACAGATAGCTGTCCAGTTTTCCCAGCACCATTTATTGAAGAGACTGTCTTTTTTCCACTGTATATTTTTTCCTGTTTTGTCGAAGATTACTTGACCATAGAGGTGAGGGTCCATATCTGGGCTCTCTACTCTGTTCCACTGGTCTATGTGTCTGTTTTTATGCCATTACCATGCTGTCTTGGTGATCACAGCTTTGTAGTAAAGCTTGAAATCAGGTAACGTGATGCCACCAGTTTTGTTTTTGTTTTTCAACATTTCCTTAGTGATTCGGGGTCTCTTCTGATTCCATACAAATTTTAGGATTATTTGCTCCAGCTCTTTGAAAAATACCTGTGGAATTTTGATCGGAATGGCATTAAAAGTATAGATTGCTCTAGGCCAGTATAGACATTTTAACAATGTTTATTCTTCTGATCCAAGAGCATAGAACGGTCTTCCATCTTTTTGTGTCTTCTTCAATTTCTTTCATGAGTGTTCTGTAGTTCCTCGAGTACAGATTCTTTACCTCTTTGGTTAGGTTTATTCCCAGGTATCTTATGGTTCTTGGTGCTATAGTAAATGGAATTGATTCTCTAATTTCCCTTTCTGTATTTTCACTGTTAGTGTATAAGAAAGCCACTGATTTCTGTACATTGACTTTGTATCCTGCCACATTACTGAATTGCTGTATGAGTTCTAGTAGTTTGGGGGTGGAGTCTTTGGGGTTTTCCATATAAAGAATCATGTCATCTGTGGAGAGAGAGAGTTTGACTTCTTCATTGCCAATTTGGATACCTTTTATTTCTCTTTGTTGTCTGACTGCCGTTGCTAGGACTTCTAATACTATGTTGAACAAGAATGGTGAGAGTGGGCATCCTTGTTGTGTTCCTGATCTCAATGGGAAGGCTGCAAGCTTTTTCCCATTGAGGATGATATTTGCTGTGGGTCTTTCATAGACAGATTTTATGAAGTTCAGGAATGTTCCCTTTATCCCTATACTTTGAAGTGTTTTAATTAGGAACGGATGCTGGATTTTGTCAAATGCTTTTTCTGCCAAAATTAGCAAGACAGGAAACAACATGTGTTGGAGAGGATGTGAAGAAAGGGGAACCCTCTTACACTCTTGGTGGGAATGCTAGTTGGTGCGGCCACTTTGGAAAACAGTGTGGAGATTCCTCAAGAAATTAAAAATAGAGCTTCCCTATGACCCTGCAATTGCACTGCTGGATATTTACCCCAAAGATACAGATGTAGTGAAAAGAAGGGCCATCTGTACCCCAATGTTTATAGCAGCAATGGCCACGGTCGCCAAACTGTGGAAAGAACCAAGATGCCCTTTAACGGACGAATGGTTAAGGAAGATGTGTTCCATATACACTATGGAGTATTATGCCTCCAACAGAAAGTGTGAATACCCAACTTTTGTAGCAACATGGATGGGACTGGAAAAGATTATGTTGAGTGAAATAAGTCAAGCAGAGAGAGTCAATTATCATATGGTTTCACTTATTTGTGGAGCATAACAAATAACATGGAGGACATGGGGAGATGGAGAGGAGAAAGGAGTTGAGGGAAATTGGAAGAGGAGGTGAACCATGAGAGACTATGGACTCTGAAAAACACCCTGAAGGCTTTGAAGGGGTGGTGGGTGGGAGTTTGGGGAAACCAGGTGGTGAGTATTAGGGAGGGCACGTATTGCATGGAGCACTGGGTGTGGTGCAAAAACAATGAATACTGTTATGCTGAAAAGAAATTAAAAAAGAAAAGAAAAGAAATGGATGCATTCCTAGAGACATATAAACTATGAAAACTGAACCTGGAAGAAATAGAAAACTGAGCAGACCCATAACCAGCAACAAAATTGAAGCAGTAATAAAAAATCTCCCAACAAATGAGAGCCCAGGACCAGATGGCTTCCCAGGGGAATTCTACAAATATTTTTTTTTATTTTTAAAAAGATTTTATTTATTTATTTGACAGACAGAGATCACAAGCAGGCAGAGAAGCAGGCAGAGAGGCAAGCAGAGAGAGAGAGAGAGGAGGAAGCAGGCTCCCCACTGAGCAGAGAGCCCGATGTGGGGCTCAATCTCAGGACCCTGGGACCATGACCTGAGCCAAAGGCAGAGGCTTTAACCTACTGAGCCACCCAGGCGCCCCTTTGCCAAACATTTAAAGAAGAATTAATACCTATTCTGCTAAAACTGTTCCAAAAAATAGAAATGAAAGGAAAACTTCCAAGTTCATTTTATTAGGCCATCATTACCTTGATCCCAAAACCAGACAAAGACCCCAACAAAAAGAGAATTACAGACCAATATTCCTGATGAACACAGATGTGAAAATTCTCACCAAAATACTAGCCAATGGGATCCAACAGTTTATTAAAAGGATTATTCACCATGACCAAGTGGGATTTATTCCTGGGCTGCAAGGTTGGCTCAACATCTGCAAATCAATCAATGTGAGACAATACATTAATAAATGAAAGAACAAGAACCATATGGCACTCTCAATAGATGCTGAAAAAGCATTTGACAAAGTACAGTATCCTTCCTTGATCAAAACTCCTCAAAGTGTAGGGATAGAAGGTACATACCTCAATATCTCAAAGCCATCTATAAAAAACCCACAGCGAATATCATTCTCAATGGAGAAAAACTGAGAGCTTTTCCCCTAAGGTCAGGAACATGGCAAGGATGTGCAATATCACCACTGCTATTCAACATAGTACTAGAAGTCCTAGCCTCAGCAATCAGACAACAAAAAGAAATTAAAGGCATCCAAATCAGCAAAGAAGACGTCAACTTCACTCTTTGCAGATGATATGATACTTTATGTAGAAAACCCAAAAGCCTCCACTCCAAAACAGCTAGAACTTGTACAGGAATTCAATAAAGTGCCAGGATATAAAACCAATGCAACGAATCAGTTGCATTTTTACACCAACAAAAAGACAGAAGAGAGTGAAATTAAGGAGTTGATCCCACTTACAACTGCACCCAAAACCATAAGATACCTAGGAATAAACCTAATGAAAGAGACAAAGAATCTGTACTCAGAAAACAATAAAGCACTCATGAAAGAAATTGAGGAAAACACAAAGAAATGGAAAAACATTCCATGCTCATAGATTGGAAGAACTAATATTGTGAAAAGGTCTATGCTACCTAAAGCAATCTACACATTTAATGCAATCCCTATCAAAATACCATCAATTTTTTTTTTCACAGAAATGGAACAAATAATCCTAAAATTTATATGGAACCAGAAAAGACCTCAAATAGCCAGAGGAGTGTTCAAAAAAAAAAAAAAAAAAAAAAGCCAAAGTTGGTGGCATCTCAATTCCAGACTTCAAGCTTTATTACAAAGCTGTCATCATCACGACAGTATGGTACTGGCACAAAATCAGACACACAGATCAATGGAACAGAGTAGAGAGCCCAGAAATAGATCCTTAACTCTATGGGCAACTAATCTTCGACAAAGCAGGAAAGAATGTCCAATGGAAAAAAGACAGTCTCTTCAACAAATGATGTTGGGAAAATTCGACAGCCACATGTAGAAAAATGAAACTGGACCATTCCTTACACCACACATAAAAATAGACTCCAAATGGATGAAAGACTTCAATGTGAGACAGGAATCCATCAAAATCCTTGAGGAGAATATAGGCAGCAAGCTCTTCCACCTCAGCCGCAGCAACTTCTTCCTAGAAACATCGCCAAAGGCAAGGGAAGCAAAGGCAAAAATGAACTATTGGGACTTTATCAAGATCAAAAGCTTTTGCACAGCAAAGGAAACAGTCAACAAAACCAAAAGACAACTGACAGAATGGGAGAAGATATTTGCAAATGACATATCAGATAAAGGGCTAGTATCCAAAATCTATAAGAACTTAACAAACTCAACACCCAAAGAAAATCCAATCAAGAAATGGCAGAGGGGGGCACCTGAGTGGCTCAGTGGGTTAAGCCTCTGCCTTCAGCTCAGGTCAATATCTCAGGATCCTGGGATCGAGCCCCACATCGGACTCTCTGCTTAGCAGGGAGCCTGCTTCCCCCTCTCTCTGCCTGCTTCTCTGCCTACTTGTTAACTCTCTCTCTGTCAAATAAATAAATAAAATAAATAAAAAAAAGAAATGGGCAGAGGACATGAACAGACATTTCTGCAAAGAAGACATCCAGATGGCCAACAGACACATGAAAAAGTGCTCAACATCAGGGAAATACAAATCAAAACCACAATAAGATACCACTTCACACCAGTCAGAATGGCTAAAATTAAGAAGTCAGGAAATGACAGATGCTGGTAAGGATGTGGAGAAAGAGGAACCCTCCTACACTGTTGGTGGAAATGCAAGCTGGTGCAGCCACTCTGGAAAACAGTATGGACATTGTTAGGAAGTTGAAAATAGAGCTTCCCTATGACCCAGCCATTGCACTACTTGGTATTTACTCCAAAGATACAAATGTAGTGATCAGAGGGGGATGTGTACCCCAATGTTTATAGCAGCAATGTCCACAATAGCCAAACTATGGAAAGAGCCCAGATGTCCATCAACAGATGAATGGATAACGAACTTGTGACACACACACACACACACACACAGTGGAATATTATGTAGCCATCAAAAAATGAAATCTTGCCATTTGCAATGACGTGGATGGAACTAGAGGGTATTGTGCTAAGTAAAATAAGGAAATCAGAGAAAAACAATTATCTTTTGGTCTCATTGATATGTGGAATTTGAGAAACAAGGCAGAGGATCATAAGGGAAGGGAGGAAAAATTTTAAAAAATGAAACCAGAGAGAAAGATAAACCATAAGAGACTCTTAATCTCAGGAAACAAACTGAGGGTTGCTGGAGTGGAGGGGGACTAGGAAGGACGGAGTGTCTGGGTAATAGACAATGGGGAAGGTATGTGTTGTGGTGATCGCTGTGTATTGTATAAGACTGATGAATTACACACCTGTACCTCTGAAATAAATAATGCATTATATGTTAATAATAACCTAAAATAAACATTATGATAAAAATTACAAATCGTTGTTGATGGGCACACATATAAAAAGATATAACCTGTATGACAACAAAGGATGGGGGAGTGATTGGCATAATACAGAAGAAACTTTTTATATGCTACTGAAATTAAATTGTATTAACCTGATGTATATTGTTATAATTTGTTAATTGTAATTTCTAGGGAAACCACTGAGAAAATAGATTTCAAAATACACAGTAAAAGAAATAAGAAGGGAAATAAAATGTTACTCTAGAAAAACTATATATATTCCACACAGAAGATAGCAGTAATGGAGGAAAAGAGGAACAACAACAAAAAAAAGACATAAGACATTTTGAACATAAACAACAAAATAAATCTTATCTCATCAGTAACTACATTAAATGTAAATGGATTAAAGTCTTCAATTAAAAGGCAGGAGTTGGCCAAATGAAAGAAAACAACTATGATCTGATTACATGCTGTTTACAAGAAACCTACTTTATAGGAATACAAATACACTGAAAATAAAAGGATGGTGAAGATATACAATACAGTTACCAAAGGAGAAATGGAGTAGCTAGACTAGTACCAGATAAAATAGATGTATGACAAAATTTTTACTAGAAACAAAGCTTTTAGAATGATAAAAATGTCATTCCATTAATATAACAATGATAAATATATGTTCACCCAAAACAGAAGCAGCAAAACTCACAGAATGCTGGGAAAAATAGATCAACAACACTTGAAGATGTCAGTGTTCCATCTTCAAAATGGATAGAAAAACTATACAAAAGATAAACAGAATATAGGAATAATGCTATAAACCAACTAGACCTAATGAATATCTATAGAAATTCCAACCCAACAAAAACAGAATATACATTCTTTTTGAGTGCACAGGGAAGCAATCTCCAGGATAGACCATATATTAGGCTATAAAACAAGTCTTAATAGATATGAAATCATAAAGTATTTTCTCAGGTGGACATGAAATAAAATTACAAATCAATTATAAAAGAAAATTTGGAAAATTCACAGATACATGGAAACTGAAGAACACACTCCAGAGTAACTGATCATTCAAATAAGAAATTACATGGGAAATTAGAAATATTTTGAAATCAATAAAAAATAACAATACAATATACCAAAATATAGAGCATGCATTGAAAGCAGTGCTTGGAGGCAAATTTATAGCTGCAAATGCCTATCTCTAAAAAAAAAAAAAAACATGAAAAAGTGCTCAACATCATTTATCATCAGGGAAAGGTAAATCAAAACTACAATGAAGGGGCGCCTGGGTGGCTCAGTGGGTTGAAGTCTCTGCCTTCAGCTTAGGTCATGATCCCAGGGTCCTGGGATCGAGCCCTGCATCAGGCTCTCTGCTCGGCAGGGAGCCTGCTTCCTCCTCTCTCTCTGCCTGCCTCTCTGCCTACTTGTGATCTCTATCTGTCAAATAAATAAATAAAATCTTAAAAAAAAAAACTACAATGAAATATCACCTTATAACTGTCAGAATGGCTAAAATCAATAGCACAAAGAACAACAGGTGATGGTGAGGATGCAGAGAAAGGGGAACCCTCTTGCATTTTTGGTGGGAATCCAAACTGGTGCAGCCACTCTGGAAAAAAGTATGGATATTCCTCAAAAAGTTAAAAATAGTTCTACCCTACATTCCAGCAATTGCACTACAGGTATTTACCCGAAGAACATAAAAAATACTAAATCAAAGGGATATGTGCATACTGATGTTTATAGCAGCATTATCTACAATAGCCTAACTATGGAAACAGCCCAAGAGACCATCGATTGATGAAAGGGTAAAGAAGACGTGAGATATCTATCTATCTATCTATATATGTCTACACACACACACACACACACACACACACACACACACACACACGATGGAATATTACTCAGCCATAAAAAGAAGGAAATCTTGGCATTTGCCAAGAGGCAGATGGAGCTAGACAGTATTTTGCTAAGTGAAATAAGGCAGTCAGAGAAAGACAAATACCATATGATTTCCCTCCTATTTTGAATTTAAGTAACAAGTCCAATGAGATGAGCAAAGGGGAGAGAGAGAGAGGAAAAACCAAAAAAGAGACTTTTAAAAAAAATTTTATTTATTGAAAGAGACTCTTAACTACAGAAAACAAACTCATGGTTATCAGAAAGGAGGTGGTGAGGAGATGATCTAAATAAGTGATGGGGGTTAATCTAAGGAGTGCACTTGTGATAAGCACTGCTGGTGTATGCAAGTGTTGACTCACTATACTGTACACCTGAAACGAATATTGCACATTATTTTAACTACCTGGAATTTATTTTATTTTTATTTTTTTTAGATTTTTATTTATTTATTTATTTGGCAGAGAGAGAGATCACAAGTAGGCAGAGAGGCAGGCAGAGAGAGAGGAGGAAGCAGGCTCCCCACGGAGCAGAGAGCCCGATGCAGGGCTCAATCCCAGGACCCTGAGATCATGACCTGAGCTGAAGGCAGCGGCTTAATCCACTGAGCCACCCAGGCGCCCCAACTACCTGGAATTTAAATAAAAACTTGAAAAAAGTAAATATCTTAGGTCAGTAATGTAATCTTCTACAGTAAGACACTAAAAGAGGAAACTAAACATAGAACAAGCAGAAGTAAAAAAAATAATAATAAACCTCTGTGCATAAAGAAATGAAATAGAGTATAAAGACACAATAGTGAAAACCAATAAGACAAAAAGTTGGTTCTTTGAGAAAATCAACAAAATTGACAAACTAGTTAGAATGACAAAGAGAAAAATAGAGAAGACCAAATTATTAGCATGAGGCATGAAAAGGGGTATATTACTACCAACCTTCCAAAAATAAGTTATAACCTAATATTATGAGAATTTGTATGCCAACAAATTAGATAACTTAGATGAAATGGACAAATTTCTAGAAAGACACAAACTAATGAAATTATTCAAGAATAGAAAGGGGCGCCTACGCCTGGGTGGCTCAGTGGGTTAAAGCCTCTACCTTCATCTCGGGTCACGATCCCAGGGTCCTGGGATCAAGTCCCACATCGGGCTCTCTGCTCTGCGGGGAGCCTGCTTCCTCCTCTATCTCTGCCTGCCTCTCTGCCTACTTGTGATCTCTCTCTGTCAAATAAAGAAAATATTAAAAAGAAAGAAAGAAAGAAAGAAAGGGGCGCCTAGGTGGCTCAGCTGGTTAAGCATCTGGCTCTTAATTTTGTCTCAGGCTGCGATCTCAGGGTCATGAGATTGAGTCCTGTGTCAGCCTCTCTGCTGGACATGGAGCCTGCTTGGGATTCTCCTTCTCCCTCCCTCTTCTCCGGGGCTCACGAGCACTTTCTCTCTTGAATAAATAAGATAAATGTGAATGACTAACATTAAAAAAAAAAAAAGAAATAGAAAATATGAATAGACCTTTAACAAGTAAAGAGACTGAATTAATAATTTTTTTAAATAAGATTTTTAAAGATTTTATTTATGTATTTGACAGACAGAGATCACAAGTAGGCAGAGAGGCAGGCAGAGAGAGAGATAGAGAGAGGAGGAAGCAGGCTCCCTGCTGCGCAGAGAGCCCGATGTGGGGTTCGATCCCAGGACCCTGAGATCATGACCTGAGCCGAAGGCAGAGGCTCAACCCACTGAGCCACCCAGGTGCCCTGAGATTGAATTAATAATTTTAAAAACTTCCCATAAAGAAAAGCCCAGAATCAATAGCTTCACTGGAAATTTTTACTGAACATTTTATTTATTTATTTGAGAGAGAGTGAGAGAGAAGGCAGATGCTTAACTGACTGAGCCACCCAGCACCCCTTTATTGAGCATTTAAATAAGAATTAATGTAATGTTTTACAAATTTTGCAAACAAAACAAAACAAAGCAAACAAACAACAACAACAAAAATGGAAGAAGAAACACTTCCCAACTCATTCTTTGGGAGCAGTACTACCTTGGTACCAAATCAGACAAAGAAAACTACAGACCAATATACTTTAACAATAAAAAACCTAAAAATCCTCAACAAAATACTAGCAAACAAAATCTAGCAGCATATAAAAAGGATTATACACCATGACCATGTGGGACTTAACTGCAAGATTGGTTCAACATACAAAAATCTATCAATGTAGGTGCGCCTGGGTGGTTCAGTCAGTTAAGCATCTGCCTTTGGCCCAGGTCAAAAAAAAATCCCGGGGTCCTGGGATCAAGCCCTGCATTTGAGCCTTCTTCTCCTTCTCCCTCTGTCTGCCACTCCCGCTGCTTGTGCTCTGTCAAATAAGTAAATAAAATCTTTAAAAAAACATAAATATATCAGTGTAATTCACCAAGTAAATAGAATAAGAAAAAAAATCAGATGGTCACTTCAATAGATGTGGGAAGAGCATTTGAGAAAAATGCAATATCTTTTTATGACAAAAACACTAAAAAACTAGGAAAAGAAGGGAACGTTCTCAATGTGATAAGGCCATTTACAAGAAACTTACAGTTAACATTGGACTTAATGGCTAAAGACTGGAAGTTTTCCTTCTAAGATCAGGAACTGGGTAAGGATGTTTGCTCTTATCACTTCTATTCAACAGTGTACTAGAGTTTCCAGCTACAGCAAGTAGGCAAGAAAAAGAAATAAAAGTTTTTCAGACTGGAAAAGAAGAAGTCTAAATATACTTATTTGCAGATGACATCATCTTGTATATAGGAAATCTATAGGAAATCTTAAGGAATCCACAAAGAAATTAAAGAAATGAATTCAGCGAGGTTGCATGAAATAAGATCAATATGCAAAAATCAATTGTATTTCTATACACTAGCAATGAATAACCTGAAGAAATTAAGAAAACAGTTCCAATTTACAGTAACATCAAATATAATAAAATACTTAGGAATCAACTTAACAAAGTAGTGTGAGATTTGGACACTGAGAAGTAAAAAATAAAAAAATGAAAAAGAAAAAGAAATTAAAGAAGACCTGAATAAACAAGCTAATTGGAAGATCTACAGTTGTTAAAATAGTAGTACTCCCCAGTTGATGGTACAAATTCAATGCAATCCCATCAAATTTCCCACTAGCTTCTTCGCATGAATTGAGAAGTTGACCATAACATTTATATGGAAATAAATGCAAGGAATCCAAACAAGCTCTTGAAAAAGAAGGAAAAAATGTGGAGGACTCACACATCCCAATTTTAAAACTTATTAGAAAGCTACATTATTCAAAACTGGGGTACTGGTATACAGATAGACACAGAGATTAATGGAATAGATTTGATAGTCCAGAAATAAACCCTCACATTATGGTCAATTAATTTTTCTGTCCCCCCCATTTTATTGATATATAATTGACAAAAGTGTAAAGTATTTAAAGTATACATGATAGTAATTTGATACATGTATACATTGTGAGAGGATTTCCATCATCTATTTAATTAACACATCTATCACCTCACATATTTACCTTTTGTATGTGAGAACACTGTAGTTCTATCCTGTTAGGAAATACTAGCTATATAATACATTGTCATCAACTATAACCACCATGTTTTACATTGCATCCCCAGACCTTGTTCATCTCATAGTTGAAAGTTTGTACCCTTTTACCAACCTCTCCCTATCTCTCCTGTCCTTCTTCACTGCAACCACAACCATTTTCTCTAATCTTTGTTTCTATGAGTTTGATTTTTCTTAGATATCACATTTAAGTGATAATATACAGTATTTGTCTTTTTCTGTCTGGTTTATGTCACTTAGTATAATGCCTTCAAGGCCCATCCATGTTGTTACAAATGGCAAGATGTCCTTTTTTCTCTTTTGGGGGGCTGAATAATATTCAATTGTATGTCTATACACCACGCCTTCTGTATCCATTTATCTACTGGTTGACACAATATGTTTCTACAACTTGGATATAGTAAATAATGCTACAGTTAACAGGGCAGTGAAGACAACACTTTGATATCTTATTTTCATCTCCTTTGGCTATATACCCAGAAAGTGGGATTCCTTGTCCTACAATATTGGTTTTCTAGAGGAACCTCCATACTGTTTTTCATAGTGGCAGCACCAACTTACAAAAGGATTCTCTTTTCTCTACATCTTTGCCAACACTCATCTCTAGTCTTTTTTTTTTTTAAGATTTTATTTATTTATTTAATTTGTCAGAGAGAGAGAGAAAGCACACAAGCAGGCAGAATAGCAGGCAGAGGCAGAGAGAGAAGCAGGCTCCCCGCTGAGCAGGGAGACCGATGTGGGACTCGATCCCATGATCTGAGCTGAAGTCAGCGGCTTAACCAACTGAGCCACCCAGGCGTCCTCATCTCTAGTCTTTTTAATGACATAAGTGTGAAGTGATATCTCACTGTGGTTTTGATTTGCATTTCCCTGATTAGTGATGTTAAGCACCTTATCGTGTACCTGTTGGCATGTCTTCTTTGGAAAAATGTCTATCCAGTTCTTCTGCCTGTTTTTTAAATTGGATTGTTTGGTCGTTTGTTTCTTTTTGTTTGCTATTGAGTTGTAGGAGTTCTTTATGTACTCTAGATATTAACCTCTTATTGGATATATGATTTGCAAATACTTTCTCTCATCCTGCATGTTGCTTTGCAATTAATTTTTGGAAAGGTGCCAAGACTGTTCCACAGTGAAAGAATAGTGTTTTCACCAAATAGTGCAGGAGCAACTGGCTATCCATATGCAGAAGATTAAGATAGACCCCTACTTCACACCATATATAAAAATTAAATTGGGGGCATCGGAGTGGCTCAGCTCTTTGAGCATCTGTCCTCAGCTTGGATCATGATCGTGGGGTGTTGGGATAGAGTCCTACATTGGGCTTCCAGCTCAGGGGGGATTCTGCGTCTCCCTCTGCCCCTTCCCCCACTCATGCTTGCTCTCTCTCTCTCTGATAAAAAACAACAACAACAACAACAACAAAAACCAAAACTCAAAATGGATCACCAGGGACTTAAATGTAAGAGCTGACACGATAAAGGTTAGAAGAAAACAAAAGCAGAAATCTTCACGACCTTGGATTAGGCAGTGAAATTCCAGATGGGACACTAAGAGCATAAGCAATAAAAGAAGAAAAACATAAATTTTACTTTAACAAAAACAAAATTTTGTTTCAAGTAACACTATCAGGAAAATGAAAAGACAGTATTTTATTTTTTTAAAAGGTTTTATTTGTTTATTACAGAGAGAGAGCCAGAGAGAGAGAGAGAGCACAAGCAGAGGGGAGGGGCAGAGGCAGAAGCAGACTTCTCACCAAGAAAGGAGCCTGAAATGGTGCTCAACTCCTGTACCCTGGGATCATGACCTGAGCTGAAGGCAAATGCTTAACCCACTGAACACAAGTGCCCCCAAAAGACAGTATTTAAAATATATAGAATGTATATCCAGAATATATAAAGAACTCTTACAACTCAAAAAAGAAAGACAAATAATGTAATTTTAAGAATGGGCACAGGATTTGCATAAACCTTACTCCAAAGAAGACATACAAATGGCCAATAGGCACGTGAAATGATGTTCAACATCATTAGTCATCATTAGCCATTGGTTGAAAAGGTACTACTTGAAAACCACTAGGATGATGAAAATAAGAAACACAGACAATAACAAGTATTGGTAATGTGGAAAAATTGGAACCCTCATAAATTGCTGGTGCGAATGCAAAATGATGCAGACACTTTGAAAAAAAGCTTGGTAGTTTCTCAAAATGTTAAACATGGAATTACTATGTGAACAAGTCCCCTCCTAGGTATATAATCAAGGTAACTGAAAACCCATATCCACATAAAAACTTGTACATGAATATGAAATTTGTTTATAGCAGCATTATTCATAATAGCCAAAAATCAGAAACAACATAAACAACCCATCAACTGATGAATGGATATATAAAATGTGGTCTTACACAGGGAACCCCAGGTGCCTCAGTCAGTTAAGAGCCTGACTCTTGATTTTGGCTCAGGTCATGATCTCGGGATTGTGGGACTGAGTCCCACCTTGGGCTCCGCACTCAACCAGGAGTCTGCTTGGGATTCTCTCCTCTACCTCTCCCTCTGCCCCACCTCCCATTCATGCTCTCTTCCTCTCTCTAAAAACAAATAAAGTCTTTTTAAAAATGTGGTCTATAAATGCAATGTACTATTATAAAAAACTGATAAAATGCTACAACACAGCCGAATTTTTAAAACTTGATGATAAGCGAAAGAAGTCAGACGCAAAAGACCACATATTGTATGATTCCATTTATATGAAATATGCAGAGAGACAGAGCCATAGACAGAAAGCCTACTAATGGTTGCCAGGAGCTGTGGGGGAGTGGAGGATAGAGAATGACTGCAAATAGGCAGGAGCTTTCTTTTTTGGGGTGAGGCAAATGTTCTAAACTTAGATTAGATACAAATCACGGAACGGCACACTTTAAATTTTATTTATTTTTTTTGACAGACAGAAATCACAAGTAGGCAGAGAGGCAGGCAGAGAGAGAGGACGAAGCAGGCTCCCTGCTGAGCAGAGAGCCCGATGTGGGGCTCGATCCCAGGACCCTGGGATCATGACCTGAGCCGAAGGCAGAGGCTCAACCCACTGAGCCACCCAGGCGCCCCTGAACTGTACACTTTAAATAGGTGAGTTTTATGATGTATATATTTTTATCTCCATTTTTAGAAGAGGTGAGAAATACAAAGCTAGGGAAAGGGAGCCAACACATAGATAATAGAATCTTGGGACACTGAAAAAACAAAATTGAACTAAAAAAGTAGAATTTCTTGAAGAAAGCCAGAACAAAGAAAACAGACAAAATACTCAAAATTAAAATTTATGAAAAATTTTCTGAAATAAAAAAGATGTGAAATACATATTTGGGGCAACTGAGTGGCTCAGTTGTTAAGCATCTGCCTTGGGCTCAGGTCATGATACCCGCGTCCTTGGATTGAGCCCCATATCAGGCTCCCTGCTTAATGAGGAGCCTGCTTCTTCCTCTCCACCTCCCTCGTGCTTGTGTTCCCTCTCCTGCTATCTCTCTGTCATAAATAAATAAAATCTTTAAAAAAGGGGAGGGTGCCTGGGTGGCTCAGTCAGTTAAGCATCTGTCTTCGACTGAATCATGATCTCAGAATCCTGCGATTGAGCCCAGCATTGGGCTCCCTGCTCAGCGGGGTGTCTGCTTCTGCCTCTCTCTCTGTCCCTCCCCCTCATTTGTGTGCATTCTCTCTCTCTCTCTCTCAAATAAATAAATAAATAAATAAATAAATAAATAAATCTTAAAAAAAAGAAAAAATCATCTGGCCATGTTGGCAAAAAAGAACATATGGGGGGTGCTTGGGAGGCTCAGTTGGTTGGGCGTCTCCCTTTGGCTCAGGTCATGGTCCTGGGATGGAGCCGCACATCCAGCTTCCTGCCCAGCAGAGAGTCTGCTTCTCCCTCTCCGTCCCCTCCCCTCTACTTATGCAGTCTTCCTTTCTCTCCCCTTCTCTCTCTCTAAAGTAAAAAAAAAAATAATTTTTTTTTAAAAGGAACCCATGATTTATGAGAGAAAGAAGATTAGTTTGTCATCAGGCTTCTGAACAGCAGTGGTTTATGCCAGAAGAAAGTGGAATGACACATTAAAGAAAGTGGCAGCCAAGGATTTTATAGCAAAACCGAACTTCCAAGTATAAAGAACAGAGAGAAATTATAATCAACATGCAAAAACTCGGGAAATATTCTTCCTATAAGCCCTAAGGAATCTTCTAGAGGATGAACTTCAGGAAACCATAATTATTAGAGAGAGAGGAGAAGACAAGTAGCGATATTCAATATAAGTTTGTGTGTAGAGCTTAGCCTCCGTGAGGACTGAAGATTATTATCTACAATGCCAGATGCTCTGACAATGAAGAAATAAAACAACCCTTTAAATGAAGAAGGTGAGGCGAGTATATGCAAAAACAATGTTTAACTCTATTTAGTAATCATAATGGGAGGTGCGGCATTACTATTCTTACCCTAAGACTGTTGTATGTGTAAAGTGGGGTTAAGCAAATGATTAGTTATGGAAAATTCTAATTCCATAGTCCCCTGTATCCTTGAGAATGAAAATTTTCAGTGTGGAAGAAAAGAGATGCCAATGTAGTGTAGAAGATGACCAGTAAAAACATTATAGTACTGAATTTGAATTAGAAATAGCAGTAAGAATTCATGAAGTATTTTATCTTCATGGGCGTGCATGTGAGTGTGCACTTTTTAAAACCCCACTCTGGGGGCACCTGGGTGGCTCAGTGGTTTAAGCCGCTGCCTTCGGCTCAGGTCATGATCTCAGGGTCCTGGGATCGAGTCCCACATCGGGCTCTCTGCTCGGCAGGGAGCCTGCTTCCCTCTCACTCTCTCCGCCTGCCTCTCTGCCTACTTGTGATCTCTCTCTGTCAAATAAATAAATGAAATATTGGGGCACCTGGGTGGCTCAGTGGGTTAAAGCCTCTGCCTTCGGCTCAGGTCATGATCCCAGGGTCCTGGGATCAAGCCCCGCATCGGGCTCTCTGCTTGGCGGGAAGCCTGCTTCCCTTCCTCTCTCTCTGGCTGCCTCTCTGCCTACCTGTGATCTTTGTCTGTCAAGTAAATAAATAAAATCTTTAAAAAAATAAAAATAAAAATAGATGAAATCTTAAAAAAAAAAACAACCCCACTCTGTTCACTAAAAACGTGGAGAAATAACCAATAAACATCTTTAAAGGGCAGAGTGTACCCTTGAAATACCATTTCCCACTGAAAGAAAGAAATCAGGGCTTCTTGGAGAAATGGCTGATTCCAGGTCTGAGTTTGGGAAAGGTCTCAGATGAACCTGGAACATCTCAATGGCCTAGATAGCAAGGAAATCATCAGTGACTAGTAGGTTCATGTGAAAAGGACTCAGGGGCCAATGGAAGAGGCCACAATGGGACAATCTACGCTTTGACAATAAAAACCACATTGGGTTGAAGTCCAGCCAGTATGTTCACATCTAGGATCCAGTAAGTGACATTAGAGTAGAACAGATATGGACCAACTGGGTACTTTCTGAGTACATCAGAGATGTCCTCATTATCTTGAAAAGTGAATCAAGAATCGGGCACATGTCCAGTCCTTCCAGTATGCCAGTACCACTGTGTGAGTGAGTAACAGCTGAGGGGACGTGTCTCCTCATACTATTATTCCAACTAATGTATGAAAACAACATGATGGACTTAGACTATCATCACTGTGCCACTGCCAGTGAATGAATGGATCTGTAAGCACTGAAAATAATGGGGACTACCACGGAAAAAGAGTGAAGACCAGATTTGATGTGCCTCTGCTGAGAGAACACATTGCCCGCAGTCTTGACAAGAGAATCATAACTCAGTCCGATCCAGTCTCTGGAACCAGGTGGGAACTTGAAGGGTGTACAGAAGGCACACCAGTGTTTTGAACTGAACCCCGAGGAAGCCGTTGGCAACAGACCATGGGAGACCCTACAGGTTCGGTGAACTGGATGCTTCACAGATACATGAAAAAAAAAAAAATCAAAGGAAGGAAAAGGAACCAAAACTTAAGATACAGAACAAAAATGTTTAAATAAGACTCAACCATAGTACCTATGGATGCACACTTGGATAATACAACCAAAACGAGGCACAAGGAATGATTACTAGAAAAGTGGGTGTGTGGGTCACTTCTGGAGGAAGATGGGGGCAGGGGGATGGACAGGGCAGGGGCCCCTGAGATGGATCGAAAAGTGCTAGCTCTTGACTTTGAGTGGTACTTACAAGGGGTTCACAGTAAAATAATTCGTTAATCTATACATTTGTTTTGTGTTATCATCTGTATCTATGTTTTATTTTTACCATAAGATTTTTAGAAATAGAGAAAATAAGTTAAAAAGGATTTAAGATGCCTGTGTTTTAAAGAGTTTTAAAATTTATTTTTAAGTGTTCTCATGACCCTATGTGGGGCTCAAACTCACAACCCCGAGATCAAGGGTCACATGCTCTCCCAACAGAGCCAGCCAGGTACCCCAAGATGCCTGTGTTTTTTGAAAAGGAGAATGCTAGTGTATTAAAAACCTTTATCAAGGCATGATGCCTACATTCCTTTTCATAAGATTAAAAATTCCTCTTGGTATTGGTGTCATGAAGATGAATATATTCTCAGTTGAAAATAACTTGGGGGGCACCTACGTGGCTCAGTCATTTAAGCATCTGCCTTTGGCTCAGGTCATAATCTCAGGGTCCTGCTCAGTGGGGAGCCTGCTTCTCCCTCTCCTCCCTGCTGGTGCTCTCTCTCACTGTCTCTTTCTCTTTCTCACTCTTGGGTGAATAAATCTTTTTTAAAAAATTTAAAAAACTAAAAAAAAAAAAAAAAAGAAAGAAAGAAAATAACTTGGGCCACTCAAACAATCAAACAATACGTACCTGGTTTGTATTAATAATGAACAACCTCAGACCTCGGTCACCAGAGCTGGGCATCTAGCTATAGCCTGTTTGCCCTCACTGTAACAAGAGAAGATGGCTGAAAGGATTTCTAAGGTTTTTTCTAGTTCTGTGAGTCTGATGGTCATTTTCATATTATTAATACTTAATATGCACTTTTCTGCATTTCAGCATACTGTAATTTATTTAAATGCATGCTGTGAAACACTTCTCCCAAGCAACTATGCCCACCATGATACCCACAGGTCTTCCCTTTACCACTGCTTTTCTCTGGAACTATAGGCATCGATAAGGGATTGGCTAAATCAAGTATGGTGCAGGGCTGCCTGGCTGGCTCAGTCAGTGGAACATGTAACTCTTGATCTCAGGGTTGTGAGTTTAAGCCCCATGTTGGTATATTACTTTAAAAGAAAGTAATGGTGGGGCGCCTGGGTGGCTCAGTGGGTTAAGCCTCTGTCTTCGGCTCAGGTCATGATCCTGGAGTCCTGGGATTGAGCCCTGCATCGGGCTCTCTGCTCAGCGGGGAGCCTGCTTCCCCCTCTCTGCCTGCCTCTTGACTACTTGTGTTCTCTCTCTCTGTCAAATAAATAAATAAAATCTTAAAAAAAAAAAAAAGTAATGGTGCAGACATTAGTTTAAAAAACATAAGTGTGGTGGAACCAAACTATGGATTTCGATGCAGTCATCTGAAAGGACAAGCTGGACCTATAGTCCCAATATTGTAGATAAATTTCTGAGATGAGAGAAATGCATACATTTCAAAACAGGATGCTGTTATTACAACATACTTAAAAAATAGTGGAAATACTCATTTACCTTACTATTAGTTTTCTCAGGGAACAGGATTTGATGAGTGGAAAAATGTTATGGAGGAACAGGGGACATTACCTTTTTTTCTTACCTTTTTTTTGCAGTTTCTCAAAATTATTTTAAAATTGAAGAATCATACAGTGCATGCAGTAAAATGTTGAGCTTGATGAATTTTCACAAACTGAATACTCAATACAGCCAGTCACTTGATAATGAATCGGAGCAGCGGCAGGCCGCAGAAACTCCCTCCTGCCGTCTCCTAGACAGTATCCCTCTCGCCCCCACCTAGGGCAACCACTATCCTTATTTCTAACTGCTGTTAATTTTTTATGAGCAAGATTACTGCTACGATATAAAACATCAAAAGAAAATAGCTATATTTATCCAACAACAAAACAACATAACCTATTCTAGAAACACAGAAATAAATGGGGGCCCTTAACTGCAAGAAGCTCACAGACTAATGGCTAATCAAATATCAGAACTCCAGGAGAAACATGAATCCGCTTGTACCAGTGCAAGCGAATGCTCAAGGAAGCGAAGGAAGGTTTCACAGAAAAGTAGGGCTTTAAAGGATAAGTAGGAGCTGCATGTTGACAAGGCTGGAAAGAAACTGTGAGCACAAAAGAAAACTAGCTCTTTAAGACACCAGTTTCTGGGGAGGTCTGGTTACTGGTTAATCTTACTTGCTTTGGCTTCTGAAGCCGTCAGTCAGGATGACATCACTGTTGTTCAGGTTACTCAGGAGGCTTACATTTGCTAGCCAGGTAATGAGGAAAAGGAAGTCTTGGGAAAGGGTGCCTGGTTGCCCAGGACAGGAAAGCCATGCAGCGTACTGAGGCTGGAAAGGCTTTAATTAAATTCAACCACTGTAAGAAATACATCTATAGCTTCAGTGTTCCCCAATGCTGCCCCCTCTGCCAGCAAGTCATAGGCTCGAGGAAGCTGGAGGAAGCACCTATTAGCATCTCCAATCCGTTTACCAACGGGCATCAGGAAAAATGTTCATTCCTCCTCAGACCAACTCAAGGAACGTTTCTTAGGTACAGTGCTTTTTGAGTGTTGTATTAAGTGATTCTGTAAACTTTTCCTTCTGTGTTGTAGTCACTAAAACTTTTTCTTTAAAGATTTGAGAGAGAGAGAGCCCGTTGCGGGGGGGGGGGGGGTGGAAGGGCAGAGGGAGAAGAAAAGCAAGAGAGAATTTCCAGCAGACTCCCTGCTGAGCGGAGAGTGTAGAGCCTGTTGCAGGGGTGAGGGTGTGGGGCTTTGAGATGCCATGAGACGGAGATCATGACCTGAGCCTAAACCAAGAGTCGGACACTTAACCAATGAAGCTACACAGGTGCCCCCAAAACTTTCTTTTTCTAACATGTACTATGCGGTGTGAGGTTTGGTGGATAATCTTGCCAGTGTTTCAGCATTAAATCCTAAAATTTAGGTCTATTCATTTCATAAAGATAGATAGTGTGTGTACTTTCCTAGATTGGTAAGTGCAAGACTATATGAAGAATAAGGGAAGATCAAAACTGCTTATACACTCTTAAGAGAGGAAAACAGATAGCCTGGCACTTTTTTGGGTGATAGATTTTGTGCTAAGAGGGTAACTGGGAAAATGACCCAGCAGCTACTCTAATCAAAATAATTTCTTTACTGCAAGTTAGTCTGTAATTTCTATGACCAGCAAGAACAATGGACAAAGCCTGAAGAAAAGCCATATACAGACTATTCTGCATAGAGATGAATGAAACTGAAGACCAGAGGTGGTCTGTCTCAGTTGTGGATACCACCTGACTACGAAAGATTTCAGAAATCAAAAGGACTGTGCCTCCTAGTGTCCCTGTGGAGTTTACAAATGGAATCAGAAGCGGCCCAAGATAAACCAGGTGTGAGAGCAGGGACACTATGGAATGACCATGGTCACGAGCATCACTGTGACCTAATGCTTCCTTGAAATCTACCCTCCCAACTCCCCTGTGCCCTCGGGAGCCCTGGTTTGGGATAAGACAGTTGGAGTGGTCTAGTCATTTTCCTGCTCACTAACTTTTTAAATTGGTTTCCTTCCTGTCTTTATGTGGATGAAATGAACCAAAGTGTTCAGAGTGCTGCACCCCTGCCCCTCTGGGAGGCTGCTGGGTGCAGACAGAATTGTGCAGACTGTGTGGTCACAAAGCCCCCAGTTCCTATCCACGTTCAGACCTGCTCTAGACCCTCCAGTCTCTGTTCCTCATCCTGCCGACCCTGCAGGGTGGTGAGGTTCAGTGATAAGGCAGATAAACCTGACCCAGACCCCAGTCACAATGTGGAGCCAACGTACTCCTTTCCATCCTATTCTTATACTCAGTTCAGAATACAACTGGCAGAAATTTCATTTTCCTTATCTGAATCATGAAGCCCAAAATGTTTCATAAGATCCCCTCATTCGTGCTAACTTGGAGTATTAACTGGCTGGATCCCAAAAGCTTTTGAATGAAGTGATTAAAATTCAGAATTTATTTACTGTAACATGGTTCATTCAACAAATCCTTACTGAGCCGCTGGGGATGTCTCAGTGAAGGAGCCACAGCCCTGCTCTCTAGAACATGACAGACAGACTTTCAGGTTGGCCCCTATGAAGCATTAATCTATTCTATGATGTGGTAGCAATACTGACAGGCCTCGCCTTGCCTGGCATGAGAAGTGAGGTGGTGATGTTGAAACAGGTTATATGCTTTGGCATCTTCCCATCCCCCCAGACTAGGATCTGCAGAAATCTGAGTAGTACCTTTACCACCAGACCCTCTAAGGCCCACTTCCAAATTGTTCCTTTCCCTTTCAGCCAACTTCCAAAGCCTCAGGACTCCCACAATTCACCTTGAGATAATTTCACCTACTTTGTAAAAGAGAACCTGCTATTGCAGGAATCACTGAGGTTCTCATCAGACTCTCAGGGCTGTCACATATGGTTGTGCAGGTTGTGGACTACACAAAGCTCCCTGGCCACTAAGGGACGGGGGGAAGGAAGGAATAGCTGGGATTTCAGCAGGAAACAGAGTACAGTGACACGCTGGGTTCATTCTCAGCCTCTGAACCCATGGGGTCTCAAAACAGAGTGGCTGGGGGATGTCTCTGAAAGTGGGGCCACTGTTTGTGTTCTTGATCATCTTAAAGCCTGGGACTGCTTGCTTCCATTGGCAACCTGCTGTCTCCTGAAGGAGGTTTATCATTTAACAATGACCTCTGATTTATTCAACACCTGTATGTGGCCAGTAGCTGACAGGCATTTTATTCTTACAACCAGCTTGCTGGAGGTTTATGATATTCCCATTTTACAAATGAGGAATCTGAGATCAGAGAAAGTGACTTTCTAATGTCCCAAAGCTAGTAAGTGCTGGCCTGGGATTGTATATGAAGGTTAAATCATGGAGTCAGAGATGTAATGGACAGTCTCAGGTCAAGAGTCATTTCAGGAAGCAAGGGCTGTCCAGGAAAAGCGAGCATGGCCATGGGCTACAAAGACCAAAAGATGCTATTTCAGTTTTGATGGTAGAGGTCCACGGAGATGCACTCAGGACCCTTTCCCTGCTCAGCCTGAGGAACAGGCTGTAATCTCACCTACAATGTGGAAAGAATGAGGAGCTCCTTCAACAACTGACCTGCAGGTGTGCCCCTCTGCTGGGGAGCCAGGAGCTAAGCTGACTTCACGCTCCAGCAGGGCTCACTTTCTACATACTTTAGTGCGTGTGTGGTGGTGGCGGGGCTTTAGTAATAATAATGGGGTGGGGGGTGGTTAAAAAACCCTTGGGGGCCGGGGGGTATTTTCTACCTCAAATGTACTCTTGGCTCAACCAGTTTTGAAATAGCACTTCCTCTGCTCTGGTCACTGATGGCCAGTTCTGGCACCAGCCAAGATCAGTCTCCTACTGTAAATACCAACTCTTCCTGTTTCTTTCAGGGAGTACGATGGAAGGTCTGATCTTCACGTCGGAATAACCAACACAAATGGTGAGTGCCCTGCTCACGGCAGGAGAAATGGACGGGTGAACAGAAACCCAGGACTGCGTGTCTGGACTCAGATTTACCCACATGAGCCGTCGAATGTATGATCCCTTGTCTCAGCGGAAAGTCAGTGCTGACTTAAGGAAACCAGAGAGACCCTCTGATACATAGAAAACTTCAACAAGAATACAGAGATGATCATCCTGGTCCTATGATTGTCTCCATTTGCTGTGGCAACTTTGTGGGAGAAGACGGGGTGGAGAAAGAACTGGGTTTCCCTGAAATAAATGAGGTACTGAGGTTAGGAGAGGCAGAGGCTCTAACAGCCCTGATCCTCCCTGACTCTAGGGAAGGCTCCAGCTCTGTTTGGGGGGGTGGCTGCCTCCCCAGCTTGACCCTGGGGGTGGGAAGGCAGATTCTAGAGCCTCTCGTGGTCTCCTGCTCTCTGACAGCCATCGGAAAGTACGATCTGGCTAACCTCTTTGTCAAGTGACCACGGTGGCTGTGACTGTCTTCCGACCACCCCTCACAGAGGCGTGTGTTCCCTTATGCCCCTGCGTGACCCCACTTCCGGTTGCAGGAGTAGTGTATAACTACACCACACACGGCGTCCGGCGAGATGAAGCAGGGTGGGAGGAGAGTGTAAGCATCCCGCTACTGCAGCCTGGCATGTACGGACTGATGGACCAGTGGGACAAGTACCTGGAAGACTTCTCCACCACGGGGGCCTGGCTGCCCCAGAGGTACGGTTCCCTGGAGGTTCCCCATGCAGGTGTGACCCCAGCGCAGAGGACTCGTAAGCTGTGTTTGGTTCGTGTTGAGCCTGTACCGAGATAGTAGGGCCTGTAACAAAGCATAAGCAGGGGTCGAATGACCTTGGGTTTTCTGCAGGGGTGAGCCAGCCTACGTTTACATAACAGAATCACTGTTATCTTAAGAACCGAAAGGACTACAACATAGTACCCCCGTTATTTGATTAGAATTTTTACATACTTAACATTTAATATGTACAGCAAAAGCCATTATTATAGTCCCTTAAAATTTTTAAAAAAATGTTTGAAACGTAAAAAATACCTAATAGCCCTTCTTTTGATTTAGCAATTTGAAATTTCTCAATTTCTTGCTCCCTCAATACTTTAGGTATATAGCATACTTGTGGACCTAATTGGTTTGAGGCTTCCCTTAAAACACGTGTAGACACTGGGACACCCTAAAACTTAGAAATGGAACTCTATTTCTAAAACGTCAGTTCCCCAAGTTTCTGTACAACTCAAGTCAGCACTCTGAACATCTAGGCGCGCCCACGCCCATCTTGCTGAAGTTGCAAGCAGAAATAGCCCGAGCAGCCAAGCATCCTTCAGCTCTGCACTCTGGGAGTTCGGTCATCCAGGGGACCAGCAGACCCAGTGTGCGGAGGGCCCAGTTTCAATCCTGCAAGTCTCTTGGCACCTTCACGGCCTGTGTCTGAGCCACTTTGAAACCTCAGCCCTCTTTTCTCACCATTCTTGTTTTCTAAGGTATGAAGAAGACCGTCACAACTGCTACAGTTACACCCTCACGTTCATTAACTGTATTTTGGCCACAGAAGGCAAGGAGCAACTGGGCAAAGAGGAGTTCACAGAGAAGTATGTGGTCCCAAGGACGAGGAAGGCCTCCAAGTACATCACACTCTACCGGGCGATAGAGGAGCGTGGCTTCTACGTGACCGACCACCCTGATGAGGAGACAAGCCCTCCGGAGGGGAGCGGCTCGTGCTGAGTGTGCTAAGAGCAGAGGGACAGCACTGTTAGACGGTTTGATGGACTTCTTCGTGTGTTCAACTGTGGTTAATAACAAGGTGTTGTGGCTTTCTTTGTAGCACATTTCTACTTACTGCATTGTGCTTATGAAATTAATAAAAATTGCCCAAGTTTTAAAAATTGTATACATTACAAGTAAATTAAAAAAAATTTGACAGAGACACAGGGAAAGAGGGAACACAAGCAGGGGGAGTGGGAGGGGGAGAGACAGACTTCCTACTGAGCAGGGAGCCCAATGTGGGACTCGATCCCAGGACCCTGGGATCATGACCTGAGCCGAAGGCAGAGGCTTTAACCCACTGAGCCACCCAGGAGCCCCTAATGGTTTTTTTTTTTTTTTTTTTTTTAAAGATTTTATTTATTTATTTGACAGAGAGAAATCACAAGCAGGCAGAGAGGTAGGCAGAGAGAGTGAGAAGGAAGCAGGCTCCCTGCCAAGCAGAGAGCCCGATGCGGGACTCGATCCCAGGATCCCGAGATCATGACCTGAGCCGAAGGCAGCGGCTTAAACCACTGAGCCACCCAGGCGCCCTGGTTCTGTTTTTTAAACTGAGATCCCATGTTACAGCATAAAGTGGCAGCATCTTTTATTCATAGGACAATGAAAGCTATTTTTTTTAATTAAAGCTGAACAAATTCATTTTTCCATGTGAACCCAGAAAGTAGGGATTTATAGAAAGGTGAGCGAGACATAATTTATGAAATAAATTCTCCTGTTTTTATTCAAAAAGTGCATGGTAACCTTTTGACAGTAATAGTGAAAGAAAGAGAGCAGGAAAACAAGCAAGCAAGGGTTTCTGAATCTAAGTTAGGAAATGGGCTTCACTTCTCAATTAGTCTTTATGAGCCTATATGCAAAGTGGATGGCCATTCACTCAGTCCGTCTGCTTCTCTCTCATATTACTTGACCTGACATGAGGAGATTGGGGTGTTGAGCTGACCAACGCAAGTACATCCCCTGTCTACTGTATTTATTTATATTTTAAACTTTATTTATTTGAAGTCATCTCTACACCCAACATGGGGCTTGAACTCACAACCCTGAGATCAAGAGCTGCGTGTGCTTCTGACTGAGCCAGCCAGGTGCCCCTCCTCTGTCTACTTTAAGTACGGAATTCAGGGGGCACCTGTGTGGCTCAGTTGTTAAGCGTCTGCCTTCGGCTCAGCAGGAAGCCTGCTTGCTTCCCCTGCTTGTGTTCCATCTCTCACTGTCAAATAAATAAATAACATCTTAGAAGTAAATAAATAAGTACAGAATTCAGGAAGAACACAGTGAAAGGTCGACTTCTTTCTTTAATACCTTCAGGGGGAAGAAGGGGATAACTGGGATGAGGAATTATAAGAACTGAGGTGATTTTTAACAACCACATCAGAATTCATATACCCAAATGATCACTGAACTTTAAATAGCCAAGGAGAAAACATTTCATCGTTCCTCTCTGGAAACTGCTTCCAGAATTCAGTTTGTTTTTGACCAAATGTGATTTAGTCAAACCCCAGCTATTCTCCCCAGCTACGGCACCAAATAAAGATGTCTACTTTCTAAAAACCAAATCCATCTTCGGGGAACCAATAATTTACTCATAATAAAGATATTTAGAAAACTTGCTACAGATCCTTAAGGCCTGTTTCCAAAGAGCCATTTGGGTAAAGTTTCAGCACTTGGTAACTTCAGTGGGGAAAAAAGGCCTGGTGCACCTCTTGCGTCTATAGCTTCAGGTACTTTTAAGAAAAACAAAACCTCCCATCCAGAATATGATGCCACTTTAAACGGAATCATGCTTACTATTCTGTGGTGTTCAAGAAGTCATAAAGACTTCAACCGCGTAAAGATGAAAGAAGTGCTGAGTCTGGGAAATATTTCAATTTGTCCCTAATTCTCTTAACACACTGTTTTAGGACTCTACTTCTCTGGTCTAGCTCTTTCCAATTATTGATAATCAGAGCAGCTGCACTTAATGGCTATCATTAAGGATTCCACACCTGAGTAAATTTCTTCCTCTTGCTTCCCTTTTGATCCTTAAGACCATCTTGTGAGGTAGGTACTAAAAATATGCCTCTTTTCAAACCATGAGAGACTATGGACTCTGAAAAACAACCTGAGGGTTTTGAAGGGGGCGGGGGTGGGAGGTTGGGGGAACAGGTGGTGGGTAATAGGGAGGGCACGTATTGCATGGAGCACTGGGTGTTGTGCAAAAACAATGAATACTGTTACGCTGAAATAAATAAATAAATAAAATATATTAAAAAAAATGCCTCTTTTACAGCTGAAAAGGGAAACTGAGGAAATGACTTGCCCAAAGTCACACGTGGGAAAACCAGAGATCAGACCTAGGTATGACTGCAAAGGCTGTGCACTTAACTCCCTGGGCCACCCGGCAATCTGAAAGCAGCCAGAAGTATCTGGGATTTGTGGCAACTGGGTCACAGATGGGCCATCATTAGAGAAGACAAAGAGAAAATAAAGATTTTGCTTTGACATTCAAATATGGAAAGGAAATAAATGTCACAGAACAATTCAGATAAAATAAGAATGGTTAATGCTAGAAATACCAAGTTCGTGCTTTCCCTTAGTGCTTCACTTGATTTTCAAACAAAGCTTTCAGGGTCCCCAACGCCTGTTTTAGGGGCTGCTCTCCAACCTGGGGGTGACCATAGCAGTAGTCACCCTATTTCTTTTTTCACTTCAGGAGGCTACAAATTCCCTCTCATAAAAATCACAGCACGACCCTGTAAGCTTTACCCCTAACAAAAGAAATTCAGCATTGAAATAACACCAATAGATGGCAATGTTGCTTAGTTTTGCAGAATTATTACCCGAGACTCCTTCCATTAAGTTTATCATACCAGTTAAATGCTAACAGAAGGACAAGGCAATTCAGCATTGGCACCAACTCCGCTTCCCAGAGGAGTTCTCGCTGGCACTCCCAACAACGTGCCTCTGCATCTCAGCACCCCTGTCCCGTGCTGCCCTGGGGCACACACCTAGTCCCCACCAATGCCACGCAATGGCCGCAGTGGCCAAGTGCTGGGCTCCTTTTCACAGCAATGTCGTCAAGTTGGCCTCCGTGTTCCTCATTTGAAAGTCTAAATTGATCCACCCAAAGGCATCTTCCCAAAGCCTTTGGAGCTTGATGAATTACTCCTACCACCAGGAAAACCCAATCAACAGTATTTAAACAAAAACCACACTCAAACCACACAGACAATGGCTGTGTCTGGCTCCCTTGGTGCAGGAGGCGCTTACTACCACTCTTGCCATCTCCAGAGCTGTCTTCACTACTTTACCTCAAACTGCTTTTCTGTCACCTCCTTCTCCTCTACTGTGTCACCTACCAGGGCAAAAAAATGGGCTACGCATCTCCTAGAGAAAACAATTATGGCCGAGCTTACATTTTCGGGTCCTCTGAAGAAGAGAAAAGTATACCCGAGATGGGCCAGACCCTTTCACTGGTCATTTCATTTAGTTTGCAGAACACACTCAGCAGATAGTAATTATCCCCGTTTCACAGGTGAGCAGACTAAGGTTCAGAGGCAAGGCTCTCAAGGTCACCACTGTTTCCCTAATGTAGACATGGCATTTAGACCCAGGTTTTTCTGATTCCAGTTAATCAGATGTGCCATTTAAAGGCTGGAAGAAGAGGAGCACCTGGCTCAGTCAGTTAAGCAATCTGACTCTTGATTTCAGCTCAGGTCATGACCTCAGAGTTGTGGGATCGAGCCCCGTGTTGGGCTCTGTGCTCAGCATGGAGTTTGAGATTCTCTCTCAACCACCCCCCCACCCTCTCTTAAATAAATAAATAAATCTTAAAAAATAAAATAAGTTAGGAAGAAGAATTTCTACCTGTGTAATATTATTTCTGAAGATGTAAAGATTCTAAAAAAATCAAATGCTTGCAACCTTTCACTTAAAAAAATAGTGAAAAAAAGACCTCTAAGTTTAAGAGTTTCAGATGTGTTTTCATCTCATGTATTCCTAAGGCATCCCTGTATTTCACAAAATAGATGAAGTTTTTTTCAGCTTAGATACAAGAAAGCAAAGATTTGAGATAAATCGAGGGGCTTACTTTTATTTCTTGAAGATTTATTTATTTTAGAGAGAGACACACAGTGACAACAAGAGTGGGGAGAGGGGCAGAGGGAAACTCAAGGAGATTCCCTGCTGAGTGCAGAGCCTGACACGGGGCTGGACCCCATGACCCACGAGATCACAACCTGAACTGAAATGAAGAGCTGAGGCTTAACGGACTGAGGCACCCAAATTGAGGGGGTATCTCTCAATTTTAGAAATGGACCTCAAGTAGTTTTAAGGAAGTTAACATTCATGGTTTAATTACTGGAGCCTGTAATCAGATTTTTAAAAACTCAACTCCGTTAGTACAATCATAAATGGAAGGTGGGTGTGAGGAGACACTTCATTTCTTTTTAACCCATGTACTCCCCGACAAAGAGAAAACTAAGTTAAAAATCACACTTAAGTAAATAGTAACTTAAAAAACAACAAAAATGCCTTAACAGTAAGGGGGGAAAAGGACAAAATTTTGTTCCGTAAATAACAGTAACTTTTCAGACTTGCAGACTATGTTCAAAAAGGAAGAGAAACCTAACCAGCCCCGCCCTGGTAAACCTGCCTAAAACCATGCCCCATTCATGCTGGTTTAATCCCTGCCAAGGTAATGTTATCAACTAATCACTTTCTAGAACTCAATCTCCTTACAGGAGAACTTAGGCCAGCAGAGCCAAAGACTTTACTATTTCCCTTCAGTTTGGGAATGAGGTCAGAAAACGTCAGCCTCTAAAATGGAAGCTAAGAGAATCATCATAAAATAATCAACTACTCAAATAACTGCTTTACCAGATGGTAGGTATGGTGGTTCTTACAAGAGTGCTTCCTGTCCACCCCCAACCCCCCACCAAACGAATCCACATGGCTGGAAGCAACTGAAAGTCATCGGCGCTGTATTTCTGATTTCACGTGTTTTTCTAGGCTGGTGTCACTTCTGCGGTGGAGATCTTGTAGAGGCACTAAACCCAGGACGGAGAGCTCTCGGGTCAAGTCCTCCACTTGCACTTAGTGGCAGTGGTGTGTGGTGGTCACGTCTCTGAGACTCAAAACCTTCATCCTAGGGCAGAAACTCCAAAGTCTGTTGTGGGAGAAGCATGAACACAGGTGTCTGTCCCATCTTAACCTCCACGATTTATTTGCTATAATAATTTTTTAAAGAAATGGTATTCCATATTGGCTCCCCCACCCTCCCACCCCAAAATGAGTCTGAGTCTGCAGCAACATCACTCAAGTAGTGCCTGAAGCACACAGCATGTCTTAGCTGACCACCCGATGCTTGTGCGGTTTGGAAGCGTGATGTGTGGTCACATCATTTCCCCCGCTTTATTGAGCAAAAATGTCTCTTATGGAAATGGAAAAGCTCATGAAGAAAGCAGGTGTTTTGGGTACCTGGGTGACTCAGTTGGTTAAGTGTTAAGTGTCTGCCTTTGGCTCGGGTCATGATCGCAGGGTCTCAGGATCGAGTCCTATACTGGACTCTCTGCTCAGTGGAGAGCCTGTTTCTCCCTCTCCCACTCCCCTTGGTTGTGCTCTTTCTCTCTGTCAAATAAATAAATAAAAATCTTAAAAAAAAAAAAAAGTAGGTGAGTTTTAAAGGCCTAGGAAATCCCCTTAGAAGAAAAAAAAGTGAATATATATTGAGAAAGGTGATCATGTAAAAGAATCCTGGCCAAACATGTGTTCCCCCTTTATTTGAGTACGCTTTTTTGCACTGGGCGACAAAACAGAACTTGGGAAAAGTGCTGGTTCCGCAGAGTCTGGTGGTGCTCTTGAGCGCGGCATGCTACTTTTACAAAGCCAGTGAAATCCTTGTATGGAGGGTGCACAGCTGGTCAGCGCGATGCCCTGAGCACATGTTGCTACAGCAGGCAGCTCAGATGCCTTGGCAGGGCTGGAAAGTGCTGGAGCAGAGGGAGGATTTGGTGAAGAATTCGTTTTGAAGCAAGCCTGGAAGATTCATGATTTAAGAGCCACATAAACACACCTTGAAGAGAGCAGGTGAAGCAACTTCCGTTTTCAGTGAGGCAGCGGCATCTCCCCCAGTGAACCACAGCCATGCCTGAAGGTGGTTTTATCACAGAGCAAATTTCCAATCTTGCTCAACTTGAGCTTTTTAAAAAGAAAACACACGCCATCTGTTACATTTATTTCAGAAGGTGAGAAGAAAGTTCCAGGACATAATGCATCTACAGATAAGCTAATCCTACTCTTTTGGCTGGTAACTGTGAGGCTCATGTAAACCAAAACCTTTGCGGTACATCATTCCAGAGCCCCAGGGCCCCTGGGTAATGCTGGAGTGCACGGGCTGCTACATGACATTCACACTGTGGACTTGAAGAAGGAAAATCTTTCCTAAGAGGCTGGTCTAAAGATGATGCTTTTGAACATTCTTCTAGAGCCTTCTGTTAGAAATAATACCTGTGCCGTCTTGTGGCTTTTCTGCATCTTTTATGTGGCCATTACATGAAGGGAGTCCCCACAACCTTCAAGGCACATTAGCTGATGATAAGGTACGTGGCGTGGAGTGCTCACAGGAGGACAGGACTTTGATGAAAGATTCATGGTAGAGTTTTTACCAGAAAGGCACATGATACACTGATCAGGCTTGGAGAGAAACGTCACCACCAAGGACAGATGAAATGGGGAAAAAAAAGGCTCCAGAAATTTTGCTGACCCTCAGGGTTTTGAGAGGGTGCTGCTTCAAAGCCAAGTCTTTCACTTTGCTAAGGAGCCTGGAGAAAGCAAAGTGGGTAGTAAAAGGATTGAAGTATTAGCATCACTAATGAAGAGCGAGAGGACTTAACTACTAAGAGACTCTTTCAAAGTGATGATCATTATTGGTCAGAGGCAGGGGAAAAAGTGGACAACCTCCCTCATCTGAATGCCAAATCTTTAAAATGTAGGCATGCAGATAAAATGATTCTCGTGTGAGAGAGCAGGATCTTGCCGTGAACAGAAGCACCGCGTTCACACACACAACGACAAGCAGCATCTCAGGCTGCCGGCAGCGCCAGGACCACGCGTCAGAGGAATGCACACAGGTTCCCATCTTAGTCATCTCTGAGCTTCCAGCTCGTACCATCCACTTCTGGGATATTGAGTGCCAAGGAGAAGACTGTCTGCTAGTGTCTTGAATTTGGACACTGGACGAATCTGACATTTGTTTCCCTCACACCAATACTGGCTTCTCCCCAGCTCATCTGCCCCTTCACCCCCGCCACCCTGCAAACCTTCAATGGCACGCAAGCGATTTGAAAAAGGCTTGGTTTATTGTGTTTTACCAAATGCTAACTGCATTCACTACGTAACTCCATACATTATTTTGCTACATTTTAAAAATTTTATAACAAGTTCACTGAAGCACGGTGCAATTTTTCTCTAATACTGTACAATACTGTTGTGTACTATACACAAACATGTCCAGAGCTAAAGATTAGGTTTTAAAGGCTTTATGACACTGAAATCCTTGACAGATATTAAACGGATTTTTAAGCGTTTGAGTAATTGATTCAGATTCTTAGATAAGGTGAGATACACATTATTTGTTCCCTTTAACATAACAGAATACAGAGCCTTACAATCCCCAAATCTCTCCGGCACTCTCTCAGGAACGGCCTGGAGGTGAGTTACAAGAGACGCACATGTCCAAGTGTTTGGGAAACTGTACTGTGCCACATAAATGTAAACTACTGTCATTTTCAAGTAAAATCAGAGAGTAACAGAATTTCCCTGCTGCCGGAAGAGTCCTCTGGGGACTCATCTAGTCGCACCCGCTTACTGAATAGATGAGGACCCCGGCCCACAGACCAGCTGCTCAGCATCAGGCAGGAGTCAGTTACTGACCCAAGGACAGAATCTGAGGCCAGCACAGGGCTCTTTTTTCTCCCCTGTGTAATCTTACCTTGTAAAATACTAACTGTTTCTTGGTGCTGGGACTGCTATGCCCTTTAAAACTTTTCAATTATCAGGCGATTATAATAAGAGGACTCTACCTCACACTGAACTTGGCTTACTGTAGGAGACTCAATAGCATTTGTTGATAAAGCAGAATTCTGAGACTGAATTGTTAAAGTTCATCTTGGTCACTCCTCTCTCGTGAAGAAACCCAACGGCTTAGAATCACCTCCTGTAACCAATGAAAATAAAAAGGTGACTAAAAATTTCAAGAATGGAAATGAAAGAACATGCTAGGCGTGTGGGGTCACAGCAACATTTCGCAAAGAACCGTCTATAGAATGATGATATCTGCTCCCATTCCTCATCACTGAAACACCTGGGGTTAAGGGGAAGGCAGTAATACACACCTTCCGTGCAAATACCATCTACCGTAATCCCACCAAGATCTTAAAAGCTAAATTTGTGTTGGCAGTGGCATTCCATTAGCACATTTCAGGAACAGGAGTGCCAGTGTGAGAGAGAGCCTTTACCATTAGAACCAGCTCTGAGACCGTGCTGGTATATCCAGGCCAGCACTGAGAAGGGAGCAGTGGGCTGGGCTGGCACGCGACGAACAGCTTAACCTAGGGGGTGTGAGCAGGGCAAACTGCTCGGATGAGGCACGTGCACCGGGGAGCCTGGCTGGCAAGGCTGCAGTGGGACAGAGCAGTGCGAACAAGAAAGGGTGCAAGGTGAGAGACAAAGAAAACCGAAAATGTGCTGGATGTCGGGGAGGAGTCACAGGCAGGGCGAGGGGCAGAGACAGTAACTAATACTGGGTAACAGGATGGCCGCCCTGGTGGAGAAACACCTGCCAGGAAGACTCAGGAGCCAGACAAGAAGGTCAAGGCAGGGAGTGAGTTAGCAGCGCCACTTTAGTTTCTGGGACTGAGACCTGGGGGAGGCCCGGCCAGGAGGTCCCAGGCCGTCTGTAAAAGCAGCATCAGCTGCATGGTGGGGACGGAAGCCAAATGACATGGCAGATAAAGTGGCAGCAGGAATTACAGGGGAGTGAGAGTGGGCTCAGCAGGGATAGGGCCTCTGCAGGGGCTTCCTGTTACCAAGGAAAGATGGTTTTCATTTTTTTGGGGGACCACATGTTCCAGAGGACACAATATGATGGACGGAATCTTTGGGATGCCATGAGTCTGTCTCTGAGTTTACCTACCTGAACTTTAATTTGTTTCATACATTCTGGGGACTCCATCTCTTTGTCAGTCATGGTAGAGGGTTTAATCAAATAGCACAGCATCAGTTCCTATTGAGAGATGAAGAAAATGTCCACATCCCACACAATAACAACATAAATTTGGGTGCAGGAAATGCAGGCAGGCTCCATTCCCTCCCATCGTTCGCTCTTGGAAACTCACAAAGAACATCGATTTCCTCCTAGGAACATGACTGGGCCCGAGAGCTAGACTAAGGACCCACCATTTAGTCATTGCTGACATGGCAAGAGAATGCAAATAAAGCAAATATATGGATTATAAACACAGTATTTAAAATATTAAATATATGCTACAAGTCCCATAAAGTGGGTCCAAAAGTACTAGAAACAGTACAGACTCCCTATTTCTAACAGATAAAGTTGCTTTTTATAGGCTATGCATAAGGAACTTAACCTGGACTCATGATAGTTGCCACCTGGCCTCTGCTGGACCTTTTGGTCTCCCCTGCCACCGCGCCTCCCAGAGCACTGGGGCACAGCCAGAGGGGGTTCAGAATCTGTGTTCAGTTAGCAAACTTTTGGATGACAGAGAACACACAAAGCTTTCATCCTTAGTAGTCCTGGCGTAAGACGAAATTTCCCACCTATCTTGATGGCAGCAGAATCCAGCAGAACACAAGCCAGGCAGTCGGATGACTGTGGGTTTAAATCCCAATTCTGCATATAAGCTGTGTGATCTTGGCTTTGTCACTCAGGATCCGATACTGATTGATCGCTCACCCTTAGGGATGAGGATAACAACATGGTGTTTAGCCATAAATATTAATATCCTTCCTTTCTCGTCAAGAGATCTGCTAGCTCTGAAAAGAAATTTACCAATGTTTTGACTCCCTTGTGAATGTGTGTGAGTGACTGTTGAGCATGTGCTGGCAGCCCCTTTGGGAAGGGAGGCAAGGCGGCCCCTACATCACTCACTACAGGAAACTCTGAAGCTCAACTCTTGGAGCTCAGCAAGAGTGGGTGTTGGCAGGGCATGTGAGAGGAGGTCAGCTTCTAGCCCCTGCTCGCTGGCAGGTGTGAAGTGCCTACAGATGACTTCTATGATTTTATTACATTTAATTAAAAAAAAAAAGTCCAACCATTTTAAGGGACACATGAATGCGAAAGCTGATGTTGTTACCTTGGAGACATTAACTGAAACTCTGCTCAAGGCAGCCAGTGACCTCCAACTGAAAGGTCTGCGAAGAGAGCCCTCAAAATGGTCATCGACCAACTCAATGATGACAGAGTAACTGGAAGACACAGAAGGCGTTAAAAAAATAAACAGCACGAAGTCAACCTCTTTAAATGAATAATGCTTATTCTACCAAGTACAAAGATACAGAAAATAAAACATCATCTTATCCTAAATGTCCTTGCAAGTTACTGGGAAAAGTATTAATGAAAACGTTTGCTTTACATTAAAAACTTTCAGGCTCGTCTCAACACTGACAAGGAGAGTACAGAAATATTTCCTCCAGTAAGAAAGCCATGAATTCACTTAACTGTTTAGATACTAACACTCACTGGTATTAAGATGAACAATTACTGCAACAGATTAACTAGAAGTGTAACACTACATACAACACACTTGTCATAACCTACTCATTATTTTACATATAGTACAACAACGTTAGTGTCTAAGGCACAGATTTAGAGCATCTATTCCTAATAGGTCAAGAGAAACGCGACTGTAATAGTTTCTGTGGCACTGAAAATTACACTGGAAGACAGAAATTTCCGCCTATTCCTTTAAAAGGTAAACTTATTTAAAAATCACTCCAAACCTTGCATGGTAAAATGGAGGGCCTTTTCGATACAACACTGCAAAGAAAAAGAAAGAAAATGTATAACCACTTGAAATCAAAATCTTATTACTGGCATTTTCTCTTCTCTAAAGAGATAGAAATACCCAATTATCTGTATATGGGTAATCTGCAATATGCCCTATGGTCTATTTTTAAAACCCAAACTGTTTTCCTCCCCTGGAACAAAAAGCAATTAGTAAAGCAAATCTGTGACCAGGATCCTAACAATTTTATCTCACCCTCACCTCACAAATGAAATCCAAATTCAAATACAAGTGATTCTGGTCTTGCCTCTTGTCTTATACTCTTCCAGAGTGAGAATGTGAAATTATGTAAACATGCGAAGTACATAGAATGTTGACCAATATTTTGTTATTAATTTCAAATCAAAGTAATTCAAAGTGTCTGAGCTACTCCAGCCAGGTACAAGCTGGCTGGAGTTTTGGTGCTAGAGATGAGTAAGAATTATCACTACTTTTTAAGAAATTCAGTCAGGTGGGGAAAACAGTCACGTAATCATACAGGCCATTTGGAGATGAGTCTGCCCTACTAAGTCAATCTGTGGAGGTCAAAAGCCAGTGCCCACAAGAGCCTGGGGCAAGGACTCTGACCCCGGGGAATCTTGAACTGCATAGGGAACCCTTCAGAGGCACGAAGTCTATGGCAAGTCTGTTTACCAAACTCATTCCCTCTCTTTCTAGGCACGTGGCTAGATCATGTCTCTTAGTCTCCCAAGCAGCCAGGCTGGCCCTAAGACCCTGCCAGGTACCAAGCCTGTACTTATTCCTTTTTGAAGATGACCTTCAAAGCCATGTGGTGAAGACCACGGAGCCATAAGGAAGAAGGCTAGACTCCTGAAGCACCGTTGGGAGTTGATCTGCATCACCACTCAGAGATACCAGTTTTCGGACTGCACATGAAAAATTAACTTCTGTTGTTAAGCCTCTGAGATCTGGGGTTTATATGTAACTACAGGTATAAAAATTATCTTTACTAATACACAATTCTATCTATAAGCTTGCGACTATCCCCAGTGCAAAATCAATGCAGAAAAGCTTTTTATCCTTTGAGGAATTGAGAAAATTTTCCTTTTTGGACATGCCAGTACTGTAGCTAATCACATTTTCCTTAGGCTCAGCAAGCTAAGAGCCAAGTTGACAGCATGAGCAGTAACCTGTAGGCCCAGGGACATTATAGCAACCCTTCACCTAGACTACATTTACTAGGGTCACGTTTCCTTCTTACTGTGATATTTCCTATTCAAATTATAGTTAAAGGATTTGGCAAGTTAGCTCCCATTCACTGCGTAAGGGGACAAATTTAAGTAAATACCCTAACGTACAATCCTCAGCTTTCTGAGATGTGGTGTGGGGAAGGAAACCATGTACTGGAATGAACTTGCTGCCTGCCCGGTTTCTGTCACTCATGGTTGTATGTATGACTTCAAGCAAGTTACTAACATCTCTGAGCCTCAGTTTCCAAAATTGCAACATGAAGAACCAGGGGCAACCGAGATCTTTTCCAGCACTCAAATACCATTACTTACGATCAGGCACCCATCTCTAACGTGCTTCTGGGACACTAGAACATTACATAGCTGGAAAGCAGCCTCCACCCCTAAGTCGGGTCATTTCAGATGGCTGATAAGGTTGGTGGTATAGCTTACAAGTTACAAGCATGAACAGTGGCATCGGACAGACCCAGGTTCAAGTCTTTTCAGTGTCAAGACCAAATGACAACACCTTGTGTTTCCCTCTCCTTCTTATAAAATCTGGGGGTAGTAATTGAAGGTGGAGGTGTTGGGACAGTGGCTGGCATAAAGTGAGGGTTCAAAATGCTGCCTGGGATAGGTTCATAGTGATGACAGTGCCTTCAGAGTGAACAATGAAGTCGTTTGACAAAAATGCCTCTCAAGCAGAAAGATGAAAACTTTCTAAGTCTAAGAAATCCTGGGCATTCAAAAATGAAGTCTGAAAGAATGGGGAAAAGAGAAAGCTCCTCCTTATAAACGTGAGCCAGACATGGCCTGTGGAGAGAATGACGGAACTAGAAAATGATCAGGGCAAACCCAGTTTGGACAACCATTATAATTATTGGGGATGCAGATGTGCACAGTCTCATCCTACACATTCCTTGTTAATTACGAAAGGAAATACACGATTTTACAATGGACATCTGATAATGGTCACTTTATCCAACTAATCAAACTTCGTATCATCAACAGTGGGACAGCCTGACATTAAGTACCTCCTGACGGGGTACAATACCCACAGGACCGACGCAAGCCAAAGAATGTAAGCCGAAGTCTAATCGTGAGGAAACAAACATATCTAGAATGTGGGATATCCTCTAGGACTCTTCAAAAAAATGTCACGAAAACCAAACAAGGTAGAGAAACTGTTACAGATTTTAAAAAAGCTAAAGAGGCTGTGGTGGGGCGAACAGTGGCCCCCAAAAGATACACTCACGTCCTCATCCCTGGAATCTAGGAGGTGGCCTTCTTTGGAAAAGGCTCTTTGCAGAGATTGGAGTGATGCCACCAGAATCCGAGGGACACCTGGTGCCACTAGCCACTGACGACGCAAGGGATCAACGTCCCCGACTGCCCAGCAGACTTCCGGCCTCCAGAGCTGTGAGGAAATGAATTTCTGTTGTTTTAAGCCCCCCAGACTTTGGTAATCTCTTATGGCAGCCCTAGCAAAATAAAAGAGAAACCTAACACCAGATGTGATACATGAGCTATGACTAGAGCCTGCATTAAAACAACAACAACAAAATCCCCATAGCTGCAAAAGACATTTTGGGGACAACAGAGAGAAATTTAAATTTTCTGGTATTTTGATGATACTCTAAGTTCTGATTCCTCTCAGGTATTGCACGGTATTATAGTTATGTAGGAGAATGTCCCTATTCTCATGAGTTGCATATAGATTAGACTATGGGTTGTGTGAGCAGATGTGGAAAATGTTAATAAAAATATTTAAAATGTGGGGCGCCTGGGTGGCTCAGTGGGTTAAGCCTCTGCCTTCAGCTCAGGTCATGATCTCGGGGTCCTGGGATCGAGCCCCACATCAGGTGCTCTGCTCAGTAGGGAGCCTGCTTCCTCCTCTCTCTCTGCCTGCCTCTCTGCCTACTTGCGATCTCTCTGTCAAATAAATAAATAAAATCTTTAAAAAAATATTTAAAACATTTGACTGGAAAAATAAGCCAAGAGAGTGGTTTAGGAAAGAACCGAGACATGGGGAGAAGGCACAGCTCTTTGCTCGTGGTGAGTACAGAGGGGCTGCTCTGATGCCTCTTCCTGGACACAGAACCACTGTCAGCCTCGGAGCTGGGTGCCATGACTAGGGAGGGCTCCTCTGGTCTCTGGGAACCTGGTACTCTGCTGGCTCTACCGTCTCCCATCATTCCACTTGTCTTGCGACTTCTAACTCATAGGCAGCTATGAAATGACATGGCCCAACTCAGTCAAGGTGGGAGGGAGGCTTAGAAGTAAACAGATCTTAAGTCAGTCACATCAACCTGTAGCTGCGTGTGTCAGGAAAAAAATATACACCTGGAGCTGGTTTCAGCTTTCTGGCCAGCAGCAGCAGTCTGGTGTGGTGGAAGCACACGGAGCTGAACCCAGACAGAGCGAACCTCCACACTTAATTGCTGGGGGACCCCTGGCAACTTCTTTGACCCTTCTAAACTATAATTTCCGCAGTGTCTTATAAAAGGAAGCGAATGCCATACGCCTCACAGGAGTATTAAGATTAAATAAGACGAGGGAAGAAAAGCACCAAGGCAAGGTGCTGGGTCACAGGAGAGCCAGCAGCTGTGGGAGCCTTTGGGTGGGGAATGTAAGGAAAGGCTCCCACTTGGTTTCTAATCTGGTTTTCACCAGCAGGTAATCAAGGTCAAATAGCTGGGCAGTTGCACTCAATTTGAGATCCATATCATTTGTTCCAAGTACTGCTCCTGGAATGAAAAGTGATTGACAAGATTTATTCAAGGGAAGAGTTTCCTGATAAGATGTGAATTTCATAATGGCCCTTTGTCATGGGTCATTACCTCTATAAGCAGAAACAATAGTTACGAGGGGATGTCCTGGGCTTAACCTGTGTTGACAGCTCCAGGGTATGTGTGATTGGGTCACTGGCCCTTAAAATTAAAATAATATTATTGCTAAAAAACATCAGGCACCAAGCGCCTGTGCCTAGAGCAGAGGAAAAGCTTAGGAAGCTGTTTCTCTTTTCTTTTTAAAAAAGATTTTATTTTTAAGTAGTATCTACACCCAACGTGGGGTTTCCACTTACAATCCCAAGATCAAGAGTTGCATGTTCCGCCAGCTGAGCCAGCCAGGCGCCCCAGGAAGCTGTTCCTCTTATCCCAGGCTAGCACTGCTTGTGAACCCCTGCTAAAGCAGGAAATGTGAAGACACCCCTCATGTTGCTGCTGGTCCAGAAACCTGGTCTCACATTAATTATACAAGCAGCTCAAAGTACATGATATGACCCAGCTGTAGCAAAGGCCTCCAGGGAGTTGGGACATAACAGTTGTTTCATTTCTTAAAAAAAAAAAAAAATCTGTCCTTTCAACCACCCCTATTAGGCGGTTTGTTTTAAAAATGACTCTTCAGGGGCGCCTTGGTGGCTCAGTCTTTAAGCGTCTGCCTTTGGCTCAGGTCATGATCCCAGGATCCTGGGATTGAGCCCTGCATCAGGTTCCCTGCTCAGCGGGAAGCCTGCTTCTCCCTCTCCCACTCCCCCACCCCCAGTCTCTTGCTGTCTCTCTCTATGTCAAATAAATAAATAAATAAAATCTTTAAAAAATTTAATTAAAAAAATGACTCTTCACAAATATGGCTTAGTATTGAAAATACATGAGTCATCATACATGAGCATACCTCAGGTATGCTTAGAAGGCACTCAACAAAGGCCCCTTTCCCCTGCAATTTTTAATTTATTTTTTGTAAAGATGGTGTTATCTGTGTTATATGATGAGCAAATGGACACTCAGAGAGATGAAGTAACTTGCCTAAAGCCACACAGTAAAGAGGAAGAGCCGGGTGTGAGGCCAAAGAGCTCTTTTGACTAGCCCCATGCCATCTCTGAAAGTATCTGGGCAGCCTTGTTGACTGGAAAATTCTAACTCAAGTTTCACTCATACAATGAGAAAGCTGAGGAAGACCTGCCAAGCGTTTGTACCAAACGGCTATTCTTACAGGAGAATGAAAAGGAGAACAGGGTGGGAAGCCAATGAAGGAAAATGAAACAGGCACATAACTTATTTAAGCATCGTGAACTGTGGCCAACACAATTATGTGGAAACCCAGCAAGCTAATCTCAAGCTAATCCTGTCATTTGTGTGCTAACCCTAAGTCAGTGTATCTGTACCTGAAATCCAGGCATGGAAGAAACAAAAGAAGCCATTTATCTTAGAGGATTAGGAAATCCTTAACCTTTATTTTGGACTACTGACACCCTCCTTCTCCACTGGAGAATTTAATGAAAGAGGTGGACTCTTGATCCAGAAAAACACACCAATCTACAAACACAATATTTTATGCTGGGGTCTCCTGAAGACTATCCTATGATTTCAGCTTAAGCACAATTTTAGAGTATTTAAAATTTAAAAGACTGAATTGGCTTTGTGTGTTAAAAAAAAAAAAAAAGGCTCAGAATACATGAAACAAGCATATGACACAGGTCACAAGACCTCAGGACCATGACTTCTCAGAAGATTTCTCAAAGAGCTTGACATTTTTATTTGAGCCTAATAATTCTGAAAACATCCAGGAAGCACCCTCACTTAGCAGATGTAGAAAATGAGTTTGAGGGACTTAGCAGTGAAACAAGTGCTGGAAGGGACTCCAGAACCTAAGTCCACTCACCTGGGCCTGTGGCTTTGAGCTGCTTACATTAATGAGAACTCTAAATTTGTATCTGAAGGCACTCCTGTTCTCTAGAATCATTTTCCAGGTATGCAGGCATCATCCCTGATTCCTCTTGAATGAAATTCTGACATCCAATCTGTCTGCAGGGCTAGTTGGGCTCAGTTTTCCTAATTAAGTCTCTCTGCTTCATTTTTGTCCCTGACCCACCCCACTGTCCATTAGTAACAGAGACAACAGAGGGTCCTGTTCATTTCAAGTCACTTCTTTGCTCAAAATCTCCCAAGACTTCCAATCACCAGAAAAACAACCAGGCCCTACACGCTCTGTGTCAGCCCAACTTACAGACATCACCTCGTCACTCTCCCCCTGGGATCTCCAAATTCCAAACACTGTCTTTATGCTGTTCCTGAGACTTCCCTGCCTCAAGGCTTTTGTGCTTGCTCTTTACCTTGTGCCTACCATGTTCTTCACTCTTCTCTGGGATCTCTAAGTTCTAGACACCCTGTCTTTTCGTTGTTCCTGAGACTGACCAAGCTCATTCCTGCCTCAGGGACTTTGCACTTACTGTTCACTTTGTGCCTACCCTGTTCTTCCCCAGATTCTCCAGTGACCTGTTCCCTCACTGTGGTCACATTTTTGTTTGTGGTCACATCTTTGCAGAGTCTTTTCCTAACGAATTTTCTTCACTTTCTATCCCTTTACTCTGTTTTATTTTTCTTAGTATGTAATAGCCCCTGAAATTACATTATGCATTTACTTACTGGCTTATTCATCTCCCCAGCCAGAATGCAAGCAGCTCCATCAAGGCAGCTTTGTGTTAGTCTCATTCACCTCTGCATTCCTGGCCCCTAAGAACACCTGGCCCATAGAAGACTCTCAGTAATTACCTGTTGACTGAAGTGCTCATCTGGTCCAGCATCCTTACTTCAAGATAAGAGGAGGCAGTTTCTAAGAGCTTGGGCTTCAGAATTCAAAGCCAAGCTCTGTTAAGTTGCTGGCCCTGGAAACTATTAGGGGCAAATGACCCATTCTCTCACAACCATAATTTGAAAAAAAAATTAAATAATAAGAGTATCAGTTGCATAAGATTGCTTTAGGGATTAAATGAGATAATGAATTTTAAAATGCTTGACACATAGTAAGTGGTCAACAAAGGACAGGTGGGATTATTAGGATTGTATGATCATTCTCACTTGCCAGATGAGACAACTAGGCCTAGAGGATAAGGGACTGCCCTGTATCACACAATCACATGGCTAATGAGAGGAGGGGAATGGGGTTATAAAACTCTTTTCTCAGGTTACAGAACAGGTGAGAAGAAAACCTGAATACTTGGGGCTACAGGCTTCTATCTGCAGGATTTCCCCTTAGACTTCCTTCTCATTCCTTCTGGACAAACCCTCCACCCCAACCCAAATATTTTTATCTAAGCCAAAATGAAGGTATCATTTTAGGAAAAAACCAGCAACAGCACTTATTACCAATTCAGTTTTCACCCTGAGAACCAGCATTCTACCGAGTCAGGAAGTACTTACATAAATCTGTCCCATACTTAAGTCCCACTTTGGGCACCCAGCCCTTGCTTCGGAAGTAATGGTATGCCATGTACGTAGTCCTGAATGTGGGCTGAACTGCAGTGAAAGCTTTCCAGAGCTTCAGGATTGTTAAAGGCTCCTAACGTTGGTGAAAGAAAAAAAAGGGCATTATTATGTATGTATTCGCTCGTCATCAGGCCAGTGAACTGACATCTGGACCAGCAGTAAACACATACAGCACCCGTGACCAAGGGATTTAACAGAGAATCTAGGCCTGTGCTGCCCAGTGTGGCAGCACCAGACATGGGCCAGAAGGGAGATGGGCCTCAGGTAGAAAATATACACCGAATTTCAAAGACTTGGTAGGAACACAAGAAGATATGTTGAAGGGGGGCACCTGGGTGGCTCAGTGGGTTAAGCCGCTGCCTTCGGCTCAGGTCATGATCTCAGGGTCCTGGGATCGAGTCCCGCATCGGGTTCTCTGCTCAGCAGGGAGCCTGCTTCCCTCTCTCTCTCTCTCTCTCTCTGCCTGCCTCTCTGTCTACTTGTGATCTCTCTCTGTCAAATAAATTAAAAAAAAAAAAAATCTTTAAAAAAAAAAAAAAGAAGATATGTTGAGTTCAAGAAACTCTGTAAATAAGAAGACTTTTTTTCTTTTAACCCCTTCAACGCGGCGACCAGAAAATTTAAAATGAAGCATGTGGCTCCTGTCTGAGGCTTATATTCACTTCCATCAGAGAGCACGGCTCTGGGAAGGGCCGCCATTCAACAGCAACGTCTGAGATGAGGAGGAAGCAGCCAAGTGGAAGGGGGCGGTGGGGGGGGACCGGGGGCAGCAGGGGGGACTGGGGGCGGAGGTGGGTGCCGCACAAGAACACTCCAGGGAGAGGAGTGAGCGAGTGTCAGGTGCTCGAGGGCGACAAGTCCACCAAAGCTGGAGGGCAGCATGTTCCAAACATTTCACTGACCCAAGTGAATAGCTACTGTATGTCAGGCCACATTCAGGAAACCAAAACATAATTTTGTAAAAGCTTAAGAAAAAAAAAATGCCCCATTTAGTTTCTGGAACTAGAGAATTTATCTCATGGCACAAATGAATAATCCAACTGCTTTAAAGAGAATTCTGTTCCTAACAGAGGATATGAAGAGACGGAGAATGGCTTGGTTCAGGGAACATTTAATTCTCCGGTTGGTTTAAGGCTCAGTCAATGAAACCTGCTCAGTTTGTCTCAGCCTGAGATTTTAAATCCATAAATATGAACTACAGTTTTTTTCTTCCTTTCCTCTTCTCCTTCTTCTTCTTTTAATTATTCCTAAGGTAGAAACTCCATACATGTGTGGCTTTTAAATTCCAAAGCAAGGAAACACTCAGTACCCCCGTAATAAGCAACAGTCTCGTAAGGAGGCTGGACTTCCAGTATGGAGAGCCCACCATGTTACAGAGGCTGAGGATTCTAGATAGCAGTGGAATATTCTCATGAATTTCAAGGCCCAGGAGGGGAGGCAAGGTGGGTTAAGAATGGCCACCATCTGGGAAAAGGAGTCACCCATCAAACATCAAACAGCACCCATTTCGAACTACTGGAATACTCTTGAAAAGAATTTATATAATTGGAATTTGATGAATGATAAAATTATGTACTCCCAAGAACCAAACAAAACATGCTTTCCCCATCCTATTTATTGCTCTGCTGACCTTTCTCTTTTTAATTCATTTGAATTATGTGAAATAGATATTATATTCACATGGTCCAAATTCACAAAGCATCAAAATGTACAGTGAAGTCTCCATTTCTACTGTGTGCCCAGCCCCCCAAGGTCTCTACGAGAAGGTAAGCAATGGTATCAGCTTCTCGTGGAACTTTCTTCTGAGGGCAGCAGGCTATAGTACACAATCACAGGTTTGGAGATACCTTCACATAGCTTCAAGTATGAATTCTAACCAGACTAGCTGTGTGACCCTGGCTGAGTTACTTACTTCCTCTGAGCCTCAGTTACCTTATCTGTAGAATTCTTACCAGGCAGAGGCAAGGATCAGAAGTACTGCCTGTAAGGTAACCAACACATAGCTTTTACCAAAGGAGGCACTGAACACTGGCAGTTGTAATTTTTAGTACTGTTCTGACGCCAGTTTCCTGATCATTATCTAAGATATTGTTCTTCTCCTAGCATCTGGGAACGAAATTCATCTGAAAGAGTCAAACCTGGCTTCTGTCTTAATAATCGCAATTCAGGGGGTGCCTGGGTGACTGAGTTGGTTAAGTGTCTCACTCTTGATTTTGGCTCACGGCATGATCTCAGAGTGGTGAGATCAAGCCCCACATTAGGCTCCACACTCGGCATGAAATCTGCTTGGAATTCTCTCTTCCCTTCCCATGCTCAAACGTGTGGTCTCTAAAATAAATAAATAAAATCTTACCCTCACCCCAAAAAATCACAATTCAGGGCCCAAAGCCTAACCCTAGAGAAAAAATTTAACTCTAATTTCATTCAGTGCAGGTAAGAAAGTTTGTATTATAGCAATATGAAAATTACTACAGCATGCTTTTAACACCAGGAAAATTTTAAGTGGATTTTATTTAAATATAACATCTTACCTTCTCATAGTAAATACTCAGACATCCCAGAGCATAGACCAGGAAAAAGGCCTAAAATCAGAGCAAGCAGAAAATGTCCATTAGAAACTATCCCACATTCTTGAGAAGTTATTTTACAGATTGATTTTTCTTTACCTCAAGTATAAATTAATGTCCTTAAATCACCTTCAAAAAATGATCACATATTTTTAACATAAATGGTTCATGCAAATTTTAAGGCTTAAGAAAAGTCTAAGAAAATATTAGTCATAAATTGATTAAAAATCAGTAAAAACCAAAGCATTTGTATATTTTCCATGTATTTTCCCCTTAAAAACCATATAGCTAACCTGAAAAATGATATAAATAGCTGTAATAACAGAAACCTTTCCTCATTAGATTTTCCTCTGCAAAATCAAATAACCATATTAAACCGAGAAAAAAATTTACAGGAAGAAATACATAGAAATTTGTGAAAAGTGGGCAGTATAAATTTGGCTTGCATAACAAAACATGAGTTTTTCAGTCACCCTTGTTTGTAAAGTGATTTCCCATTAAGTAATCCCTAACTTTCCATGAACTTCATTATACAGTAATGTTTTACTTGCATGGGGAGGCAGGAGGAAAAGCAAACAAAGTCAGCTGTAGCTGAGTAAAATCACACTTAGATGGAGATTAAAATAGTTTTTTTTTAAGATCTTACTTATTTGATGGAAAGAAAGTGAGCACAAGCAGGTTCCCCACTGAGCAGGGAGCCAGATTCAGGACTTGATCCCAGAACCCTGGGGAGACGACCTGAGCTGAAGGCAGACACTTAACCGAATGAGCCACTCAGGAGCCCCAAAATAGCTTTTATTAAAAAAAAAGTTTATTATTTTTTTAATAATCTCTACACTCAATGTGGGGTTCGGTCTCCCAACCCTGAGATCAAGAGTCATATACTTTACACCAACCGAGCCAGCCAGGTGCCCCGATTGCTTTCTGATGAAAGTAAGACAATGCCAAACACTGAGGCCACCAGGCACTGTTCACTATACTTGTAGATGGGAATAGGATCCATGTTTACACCTGAACAGACTTATACGAGAGTGGTGTGTCCTAGTGGCTAAATGGTGGTTATCAGCAAAACCGGGGTACTTTCTTTATGAGGACAGAAGATTATGACCAAACAAAAACCATTCTGCTGCCTCCACCTGGCACAGATGAGGGCCTTCTTACACAGTGTGGCGACGGAGGGGCAGTCCCCCGCCCCAAGCCTACGCGTTTCTGTTCAACAGCTTGGTACCGATGACTGGTGCTCACCGAGCACGCTTCTTCACTGCCCCAGCACGCACAGCAACAAACCACAAGAGGATTTAGGAGAGCACAGGCCATGGAGATGTAGGGGGTTTCAAGCAGTGATAGGGTTTGCTAAGGAAACACTGCTGTGATCCCCAGGAATTGCCCGAGTCCACCCTCTGTCATTTTCTCCTATCTCATGGCATTTCTCTTTACGACAGTGGTTCTCAAAGTGTGGTCTGGGGATCCTGGAGTCCCCGAGACCCTTTCCGGAGGTCTCCAGGCCAAAACTGCTTCATGATAAGAATACATTATTTGCCTTGTTCCTGCTCATTCTCTCTAGAGGCTCTGAGACATGTGGTGTCACAACAGACTGAATAAAGAAGCAGATGTGGGCATCCGGCTGACTTCTATAAAGCCAGACCTTCACGTGACTGGCAGAAGGGAAAAACTGCCATTCTTCTCACTGAATTTGTTCTGTTTTATAAGAATGTAGTTATTTTTCATAAACTTTATGTTAATGTGTAAAGGATTTATCATCATCTTAAGATGAATTAAAGAACAAATTTTAAAATTGTGTTTTTAGTTTAGCAAACAGTGACAGATATAACCCACATAAAGATGTTCCTGGGATCGTCAATAATTTTTAATAAAGTGGCTTGAGAACTACCACTTGAGTTTCACTCTTATCTAAACCTAGAGCCTCTCTAAAGATGCAGGTGACCCCACTTCTCTGGGTCCCAGCCGCCACTCCCTGCCTGGACTTCTCAAAGGCCTTTCTGCTCCATGCATTCTCCATAGCAGTTGGAGCCATCTTTTCCCCACGTGAAGGTCACGTGGCTCCCACGACTAAAACCCTCCAAATGGCTTTATGGCACGTTGCTTCCCACAGCCTCCAGTCCCTTGGAGATCTGACCACCACTCCTTCTGGCTATGTTGGCTCCATGTCTGTCCCTGAACACAGTAAGCTCATTCCTGCCTTCACCTTTGTAAGTGCTACTCCAGTATCTGGCACGTTGTGCCCCAGACGCAAATGTCACCTCTTGGAAAGGTCTTCCCCTCCACCCTTGTTAAGCAGCCCCCATCCTGATCATCTTCTTCAGAACACACTTTTTTTTTTTTAAAGATTATATTTATTTATTTGACAGAGAGAGATCACAAGTAGGCAGAGAGGCAGGCAGAGAGAGAGGGGGGGAAGCAGGCTCCCCACTGAGCAGAGAGCCTGGCGTGGGGCTCGATCCCAGGACCCTGAGATCATGACCTGAGCCGAAGGCAGCGGCTTAACCCACTGAGCCACCCAGGCGCCCCAGAACACATTTGTCTGGAAAGATCTTTCTTACATGCGCCTCTCCAGCTTGAAAGTCAACTCTGTGAGAGCAGAAACTCTGCCTGCCGTTCCCCTGGCTCAGGAGAGGGTCTAACACATGGTGTTTGCTCTGTGCCCGTGCTGAGAACCGACCCCGAGTTTATGACACTGCCGGAGTCAACGAGAGCGGGTCTTCGCGGGCTCTCCAGCTCCTTTCTCCTCATGTGGATGCTGCGTGCCCCACAGCCCCTTGCAGCTACCGGTGACAGCCTTCCCAGGTGTCCAACAATCTTACTTTGAACTTGGTCTTCCTGTGGCACACCACTCACTAACGCAGAGTACCACTGTTTCTCGGATGCACACAAATAGTGGTCAGAAGTCGCCACGGAGGAGACGAGCCTGGGTCCTCCAACAGTCAAGTGCTTTCCCTTTCGATGTCTCCCAGCCATCACTTCCTGGTTCATAATGGGGCAACAGGGAGGATAAACTCTGGGATGTGGCAGAGCTGGGCTGAAATCTTCATTAGCAGCAAGCCCCCTGCAAGTATCACTTAAGCTCTCCTACCTCACTGACAAAATGGGGCTGAAAATGCCTTATTAAAGATTTAATGAGATTAAGTCACATAAAAATTTTAAAGTCTATGCAAAGTACCTAACTGCTCAATTCATTTTAGTTTCCCTTTCTTTTAAAAAACCATTTTAGATACTGTAGCCTGGAAAAGTTCAAGCCTCTCCTTGCCAAGCAAGAGACTCCTTCCTAGTATTTATCAGAATTTAAGTTCTTCAGAAACTTTCCATTATCAGTAAACAAGTGTTCCTAAGAACTGATGAAACCAATGCCTCATTAATATTTATTGGCCTAAAATAAATGGTTTTTATGAATGTACACAAACTGCTCATAGGCACTTATTACAGATGGAATGGATCTTAATTCAACTGAGTTGGCTTCATGTAGAATTAAATCATCAGAAGACTTGGGAAGTCTGGGGGAGGTAGGTGATTATGTCCCTTGAGATCTCATTAGTGAGCTTTTACTATCAAAGCAAAAGTGGAGGGAAGAGTTTAATGATGGTTTTAATGTCATCACTAAATCTAGCTGGGTCCCAAAGTGTTATAATGGAAAAACAGTTCTCAGTAACAGATCTCTAAGAGACAGATCTTTAAGTCAGCTGTGGTATTATCATTCCCAAGCTCCAGAAAAAACTGCTCTGAATCACCAGAGAAGGGCTGCCTGTGCTCCTGATGGACATTTATGGAAACACATTCAGCTGTACAAGTGGCGCACCAAACCCGGGTGATTCATTCAGAGGCAAGCTGCCAAAACAGACCTGAGAGGCAGAGCGAGGTTTAATCACACATTCCCCCAAAACTGCAAGAGCTCTGTGGAATGTCCTCAGGAACCAGGCAGCTTCCAAGAATGCAGAGCAACCTCATCTACATCCCATTACTCTCGTCTTTCTTCCGGAGTGTTTGGGAGACAGCAGCAGTCAGTGACACCTTGTTTTGTCAGTAAAAAGCATCACATGGAACATAACCGGTCACCTCCTGGAACAGTGAGGCTGACACCTAATGCCCTCTCTGCCTATTGCTGCCGCCTCCCAGAGCTGAGATCCTGGCCGGCTCCTCCTCAGTCCTCCAGCAGTCTCCTCTGATGCCAGCCCCAGTACCTGCCCTTCCCTGACACGGCCACTTCAGTCCCCCAGCACCGCCAAGACCAGGTCAGACCCCTGGTCGATACTTGTAGATATGCCCTCACGGTCTAGCCCTCCTGTGTTGCCATCCAGGGCTGAGCTGCACGAAGGAGTCTATGCTGTCCAGTGTCCAACTGGCAATCCACTATTTATCTTTTAACTCTACAGATATCACCAACTCCATGAAGGCTTTGCAGCTAGCTCACGTCCTTTTGGACTCCACCAGTTTCTGGGCAAATTCCACACCCTGAATGCCCCCATTTAACAAATAAAATTATTAAGCACTTGACAGACATCAGACATTGGGTACAAGGATATATCAGAGGAGCAACATTGGCACAATTCACAGACCACATGGAACGTAATTTCTGGGCCATCTTTAGGACCAGAGCCATATTCTGTTTATTTCTGTATTGTTAGTACTTAGCCCAGTGCCCGGCACAGAGCAAGTACCCAGCGAACATTTTTGCAAAATACTGATTGCAAAAGAAAAGGTTCTAACTAGCTACGTAATAGCTTTTACAAGTAATTTAATAATGATGATAACAACAAGAACAGCAGGCACTAATGCTTACTGAACACTTACTATGTATCAGGCACTGTGCTGAGCCCATTACATGGGATAGTTAATTCCCAGAAGATCTTATGAACAAGGCATTACAGAACCTTTCATTATACAGAGAAGAAATCAAGGCACAGAGAGCTCAAGCACCTAGAGAAGGGGAAGCTAGTGTTGTCCAGCAGAACTTCCCATGATGACGATGATCTACACCTGTGCTGTCCAATACAGTCACCACTATCCACCTGTGGCTGCTGAGTGTTTGAAATGTAGCTGGCACAACTGAGAAACAGAATTCTGAATTTCGCTCACTTTTAAATTAAATAGTCACACGTGGCTAGTGGTTACTGTCTTCTACAACAGATTCAGCTGGTGCATTTGTAGAAAAAGGAGACGTAGTAAATAATTCCAAATATCATTTCTGGGTCCCACAGTCTGTTTGGTCTCATTGCAAGGAAGGAAGTACAGACAAGGAAATCCAGAAAACAAGGAGATACAACTACTTCTCTGTGAATGCACCCACGAAGTTACCAATGTGGACACACTCAACAAGCACTTCCTGAGACCTGCATCTCCACCGAGAACAGTGCTAGCGACTGCGGGAGCCATCCAGGACAAGCAGGAGCATTCTGGGAGAGGAACCACAGGAGGTTGAGGAAGGGGTGCAGATCTCCAGAGCAAAAAAGACATTTCTGTGCACAGTGTAAACATAAGCAAAGAAGGAGGGACTGAACAAATGAACACAGGATAGAGGAACTCCAAATCAGAGGGAAAATTTATGATACAGTTTTTAGAAAGTCACTTTTAGCTAACTTTTGGGAATGTAGCTATTCCATTAAGAGACATGTATTAACAATTCTGCAGAAGGAAATATCTAGAATCCATTTATATAATTAGCAGCCACGACATGACTTGAAGCATGCATCTTGGCTTATTAAAAGCTGGTGAAACTATGAAACACTAAAAACCATGAACTGTATACTTTAAATGGGTGAATGGTATGGTATATAAGCTGTATCTCATGATACAGGAAGGCCCCCCAAGATGTTAGACCTGATGAAATGAAGGTTAAGGAGTGAAATTTAGGCAGACCTACTTTGGAAGGTGCCTATGGTTATTTCAATACCTATTTGTAATGTTCAGTTACTGAGAACTCAGTTACTGAATTAGATAGTTACTGAATTACTTACAGAATTGCATTTACAAGTGGACCCCATTATAGGTTGTCCGGGCCCTGAGACCAAGAGCTGAAAAGGTAACATGCAGGAAACATACCTCTTCTAAGCTAAGCTGCAAATACTCCAAGATCCTATACGGATTTCTTCTGCATACTAATCTCTTTTTTGGTGCCAACTGAAAAGAAATAAAATACATACAGAACAAACAGAAGCACTACATATTACATAGAGGGGATTGCATTTTAAAACGTTTTTCTTACAAATTTCACAGATTCACATTTATTGGATTAATACTGTTAAAAATATTTTTTATTATGATGTGGAAAAAGAAGTTTTCGGTTTCTATTATTAACTTCTATGATTAACATTTTGATTTGTTTCCTCTCTATGTTCTCCATGAAATTTTCCCACGTTGTGATCCTTTCCTTGGTCAAATATAAGTACTTCTTTTCACCCACTTGCAACTCAGAAGGGTGGGCCTAGCTTATCAGGCTCCATTAACCCCATTCCAAAGGATAGATAATATTTCCTCAAACAGGTGTTTCACATACAACTTAGCCATTAGATTTGCTCATTTTAGCTATTACAGATAATTCTAGGGCAACTGTTTCTGACTATGCATCCCTTGGTAGGGGGCGGGGGGGATGCTCTTGAGCTTTCCAGTGTTTTTCCCGTGCTGGCTGACCTCCATACCCGAGACTCCCTGCACCACAGCTGCACTCAAGACTATGTGTAATTACTACAGCACTTCTTTTTTTCCCACTCAAGGGAAAGAATATTATTATACATGCTTTAATTTGAACTTTTTTTTAAAGTTAAGTTATTCACAAACTTTGAGGTTTTAGGAGAAATAACTCTCACAGCTACTGGGCCACCAGGGCTGGGATCCAGTGCCTGCTGGTTCTCCCAGAGGGTCTCACCACCTCTCACATGCCCTGGGCACTTAATATGGGCCTGCTACCATTTCTGAGTAAGGGGCATCCTGGTTAGCCCACATCTGCTATGGGCCAGAAACATGGCTCTGGAGGAAGTGAGTAATTTTCTTCTTCAGTTGATCTTTGGACAACACAGGGGCTAGGGGAGCTGACTTCCAGCCACAGAAAATCTATATATAATCTCTGACTCCCCCCAAAATTAACTACTAATAGCCTACTGTTGACTGGAAGCCTTACCAACAATTATAAATGGCTGATTATCATGTATTTTACATATGTGTTACATGCTGCATTCTTATAATAAAGCTAGAGAAAAAAATATTTTAAAAAGTGATATGGCAGAGAAAATATTTACAGCATTGTACTGTATTTATCAAAAAGAGCCAACACCAAAAACCAAAACACAAAAGCCCGCACACCAATCCTTGTGTGTATAAGTGGGCTCGTGCAGTCCGAACCCCTGTTGTTCAAGGGCCGGCCATACTTACTTCTTCACTTGGGGCACATTCCTTCTCGCTCTCATCATACACATCTTCCTCCACCAGCACGTACTCATCACCAGGCACCCTCTCGCTGGCACGGAGGAGACCCGTGGGCTGGCTCCCATCTCCAGGCTGAGTGTCAGGCAGGGGGAGGAGGACATCTTCTTTGCCACAAGGAACTCGGGGCAGGGGGCGGTGCTGTGGCTTGGCCGCCTCCGCCACAGGTTCACCCACGCCGTTGGGAGCGAGCGGGGCAGGCCCAGAGCCCTGCTGCGGGCCGTCTGATGGCTTGCTGGGACTGTCCATGTCAACTGACTTTCCCGCGTCTCCATTCATCGCAGAAGGTTCCTCTCTATCTGTGGTAACTCCTATTTTGGAAGTCGTTTCAGAGTTCTGCTCATCATGCCATTGAACTTCTTCTTTCCTTTTTATACCAGGATGCTCGAGTGGTTTTGTGTAATCCTGGAGGGTTCTCTGCACTGTACTCTCCTCCTGCCCTTGTCCTCGCATGAGCTCTGCGGCCCACTCCACACGATGCTGATACCTGCAAGATGCAAATACTGTCAGTAGCACTTGAATTTCAATATTCAAAACACAACACGGCATGCTGAAGAGATGGGTTGGTGGCATGTCAAAGCTTTTATAGCAGTTTTTCTCAGTAGAGGGCTATAGGTAAATGTTTTCTTTATACGTTTTTGTGTGTGTTTTCTAACTGTTCTACAATAAGCATGTGTTACTTTTGTTTGTTTTTATTAGAGCTTCATTTAATTTTCTTACTTTGAAAAAAAAACTTGATTCCAGTTTGACCAAGTATGAATATTTATGTAATTAAAACTGGTTGGCCAAACGATTTAGGTGACTACAAAGAGAATATGGCTATGTTCTCTCAGGATTTCCTTTACATTATTCTCAATTTTGGATTTTCGTTTTCAGAAAAATATCCCACTCACAGTATACAGAGCCTTTGCTCAGCACTGGAATGCAAAATGAGAACTTCAATAAATATTTTTCACAGTACCTACTAAGGTCTTCACTGCATATGGCAAGAAAGGATACATATGGCCAAGCATCCTAGCAGAAAAGGCACTATCTCTCATAATAACTTTTGAAGTACTGTTTGATGAGGAATATCTGCTTCATTCCTCAAATGTAAAGGCAACCCTGAACACTTACCACATTATTAAAAAGTCACAGGTAAGACAATAGGGCTCTGCCCCAGTGAGATCCCAGCCTGATGATGCCGCTGGGATGCCTCCATGCGGAGTCAGGCTGCCATACTGGAAATCTCATCGGCAGGAGAGCTAAAAGCAATGTGAAACTCAAGCACTTTTTTTTTTTTTAAGATTTTGTTTATTTATTTGATGGCGAAAAAGCACAAGCTGGGGAACAGAAGAAGAGGGAGAAGCAGGTTCCCAGCTAAGCTGGGAGCCCTATGCGGGCCTTGATCCCAGGACCCTGGGACCATGACCTGAGCTGAAGGTAGACGCTTAACCATCTGAGCTACCCAGGTGCCCCAACTCAAGCCCTTTTTGCCTCTACCTACAACCGTTGGCCTGGAAACCACCTACGACCACACGGTTTGTGGGAAGACAGAGGTAATTTTACTCTTCACCTTAAGTATTTTGCTTTGCGTATGAATGGCTGAGTACGTCACAGTTTATAAACTGTGGCATCTCGCACGCAACTGAACAAGGGAGCTGGCCTCTGCTATATTTTAAGATTTGTGGCTGCTTAACCCTGATTCCTCAGAGGAATCACCAAGCTGCCCACACCCTGTCTATCCTACATAGGGATGAGTACACCTTCCTATACACTGGGAACTGTATCTTAGATTTAAAGAGTAAAACCTCCCAAGGCTACACCTACATGTAAGAAGAAGCAGGGTAGACACCACAATCGTAGGCATGAACATCAGCCAGACTCTTTGACTTGTAAATATGTGACAAAGCCCATTACTTAACTTCTCTGCGGTTGTCCCCCCACCTGTAAGTTGGGGTAATGAGACGACTACTGCAGAAAGGGGTTATGTATTACTTTTAATCATCAGAATAAAAAATGTAGCTGCTCATACGATGGCAGGGTGTCTTTTCACCTGTGTGAAAAGTACGGCCACTGCTGCATACAGTTAAAAGAACTTTCATCTGAGAGATCTCGAAAAGAATCTTTGCTCTTCACGCCACCTAAGGTACTGGCTTGATAGGCTTTGTGCATTTATGAATCTACTTTATTTGAACACAAACTTTTGTGTCAACCTATCTTTCTGGGGAAGGGATCCCCAACTTTCATCAAATTCCTTGACTCAAAATATGTGAAAGAACCACTGATGAAAGGTTCAACTATTGCCCCTTTGAGCAAAAGATCTGAACTTGAGAGAGAGGAAGAGCACACAGAGATGGAGAGAGGCTCTGCTCTCTGCAAGAGGGTGATCAAGGCAGATACGAGTTCAAACTCTCATTCCATCATGTTTCTGTACTAGCTACCTGACCCTTGAAAGGCTCAGTTCCTCATCTGTAAACCAGGAGTAAACCGTACTGACATGATGGATTTGTTGCAAGGATTAAAGGAGACGAGACATGGACGATGCTCAGCACACAGTAAGTACTCTATAAATATTTGTTACTATATGGTTGTGGGCTTTTTAGGGGGAGACTTGAAAAATAAAATCATTTTGACTTCTACATATTACATTACAAAACACAAATAACATTTTTAATGAATGGAAGTGTACACCTTAATTAACTGCTTTTTGAGAGCAGGACAGCTCTGTGGGGACAAGTGCTGCACCAGATCTGGGTTCGCGAGTTGGCTCTTTCATGTGATTCCGAGCTAAACCACTTAGCACCCCTATAACTTTCTGCTCTTCTGCAAAAAACCAGAATCACACCTGCATTCCTGCCTCATTATGACCTCAGATGCTCATTTTGTGGAAGCTCAAATGAGAGCGTGGCTGCAAAAGCATGTGGGAGAAAGCCTCTGAGCAAGACTGGTGATGCAAACAGCCAGATACACAAATGACTAAGACATATGGCATATGAGTCACAGAGCAGGTGTCCTCTCATTGGCTGACAATGCCTGAAAAAGCCACGTCCTGCTGCGATTAACCCCGGACACTGCTGGAGAAGCAGCAGGAAGACAAAAGTAAAAGTCAGGCGACATAAGGGAGAGAGTGGCGGGGGAAAGGTGGCAGCTATGATTAGGAGCAGTGAAGAGACTGGTGAAAAGCAGACCCATTTCAGGCCCACCCGATTGCACAATGGTGTAGCATCTGAATACGCCTCTGCTTCTTCTGTCTCTATGGCCTTGAACACACTCTTCCACTGGCACGGTGAACGCCCCTCTCCCCCACGTACAGATGAATGCCTATCTGTCATTGGAAATTCACAGCAAAACAGTTTTGAGGCAGTCTGCTTGGGTCCAAGTACTGCCCTTACACAAGCAATGTAACCTCCTCTGGTTGCATTTCCTCACCTGTCAGATAACAGGACCCACCTCTAGGGGTGATGAGAGGACTTTAGGGGACAGTCCACAAATGTGTTATCAGCACAGGACCTCGTTTATGGAATATGTCCAAGAAATGCCAGCATGTACACCATGTTATTTTTTTTCAGAATATCTGTTTTTTTTTAAAGATTTTATTTATTTATTTGACAGAGAGAGATCACAAGTAGGCAGAGAGGCAGGCAGAGAGAGAGGGGGGGAAGCAGGCTCCCTGCTGAGCAGAGAGCCCAATGCGGGGCTCCATCCCAGGACCCTGGGATCATGGCCTGAGCCAAAGGCAGAGGCTTAACCCACTGAGCCACCCAGGCGACCTACAACCACGTTATTGTTCTCCCTGTGTCAGTTCCTTGGAGGCTCTGAAGTTGAACTGCCTCGTCTGAGCTGATATAATGAGATGGAAATGACTATGCCTACCTCAAAGGCTTCTCGAGAAGATGAACTGAGATGGTCAAGTAAAGCATCCAGACTGATAGCTAGCACTGTCAGAGAGCTGGTACCTGTTAGCTATGACAGTGATCATAGTAATACCCCCTGCAATGTTTATTATAGAACAGTCTGATTGTTGACTTCTTGTCTGCTCCCACTTGATGGTAAATCCCTTGAGAATAAGGCTGAAATTTTTTCCTCCTCTTGTATCTGTAGCACCTCCCCAACACCCAACCCTCGGGCACCTGCAGTAAATGCTGGCTGAACAGAGGGCTACAAATGGGGAGGGGGGCAACACCTCCCCCACGACTGGCCCTTCGAGGACACAACCTACATACTTCAGTCCCCTAGGGCATCATCCAAGGGTCTGGACACCACCTCCAGAGAGGATTACATGGAAGGTTCTCATCACCCATGGACAACTATTGTTGGGAAACAGCCAATCAGAGTGAATTCACTTGAGAAAGGAGATCAGAGTTTCAGAGGGAAGAGTAAAGAAACAATTACAATAAGCACTTGAGCTGGAAAATTAACCTAAAAATATAAAAATGAACCCATTTCTGTTACTATTTAACAATTTAGATTTGACTACAATTATTATGGCCAAATAATTAATCAAGTGATGGGGGGGCATAATTTTCTGACAGAACTGTCAGATATGGTTAAGTCCTAACCCCTGGCACCTGTGAATGTGACCTTCTCTGGAAACATTGTCTTTGCAGATGTAACCAAGTTAAGATGAAGTCATACTGGCTGGTTTTCTTATGGGAAAGAAGAGGGAAATTTGGACAGAGACACGTAGACATACACGAGGGAGAGCTCCATGTGAGACTGGACGAAGAGCCTAGAGAGATGCATCAGTAAGTCAAGGAATGTCAAAGATTGCTGGCTACCACCAGAGGCTCACACCAGGCATGTAAGATGGGAGGATCCTTCCTTATAGCCTTCTGAAGGAACACAGCCCTGCTGATATGCTGATTTTAGACTTCTGGTCTCCAGAGGTATGTGACTAAATTTCTGTTCTTGTGAGCTATGGTAGCCCCAGGGAACTAATACAAGGATCAATAAAATGCTTGGAATGTTATTACTGCAGAGCTGACAAAGGGATAACTTCAGCCAGGTGACAATCTCCCCCACCCAGAACCTCACATACTCAAACTCACATACTCAAAACTTGATGCCATGTCATGCCCACTGCCAGCCCGATAAGGACGCAGTTCTGAGGGGCAGGCTTCTGCTCTGTTTCTGAGTCCTAGAGTTGACTGCAGCTTTCCTGCAGCTGCTCCTGGGATGGGGGCTCTGCCAGGTTCTCAGCAGGCCCCTCCCCCAGACTGGAATCCTACCCCCACACCCAGCCTGCAGATATAGCCAGAGCAGCCACTGAGATCTACCTGGGGTCGCTGCCCCTGGCCACTCCTCTGGCCATGGGGTTACCGAGCACATAACTGAATAGAAGCTGTCAGAGTCTGCCAGTATGTGCTAGAAGCAAAAAGAAAAACCACTGGGGCTTCAATATTTTTAGAAGGCTTACAGAAGAGACACAACTCGAGCTGCCTCTCAGGGACAATGAGGATTTAAATGCATGAACGTTTAGTCCACGATATCCCACCAAGGCACCACTCTGTGTTGGGGCTGCAGAGAGGAAGCAGGCCTGGTCCCTGCTCTCCAGGAATGGATAGTCTAAATCCAGGTGTACGATAGCTGGCACAGCGAGGGGCACCACGGCAGACCGTGTGGGAGCTGAAAAAACCACCCCCACCAAGGGAGGATGGTGGTGACAAGAAAACCTCCAAGAGAGTGACATGTAGGCTGGAACATGGAATGGGCAGCGACAACCAGGCAGCATGTGTGCTTGGGGGGGTCAGGAAGAGAAGTTCCGGGAAATGGGAGAGCACAAAGAAAAACCAGAGGAAGGAACTGTGATTGCATGAGTAGATGAGGAAGAGCCTCCATGGAAGCCTTTCTCTCACCCTGCAAGTGTAGAGTGAGGAAAGAGGATAGGGAGGAGGTCAGTTCTAGACCTAAGTGTAAGCATCTTAGCACTTAAAGACACACATAGTAGAGGACACTGGTTCATGTTTTGGAAGTGGCAAAGGATTTCGATTAGGATTATTTAAAAAAATTAACAGTGCATTTCAAAATGATTTGATCCACATTAAGTTCAGACATAATTTTCAAGGACACACCTACTACCAAACAAAACAAAACAAAACAAAACAAAAAACAAGGCGTGACCTACCACACTGGAAAGGTTATCTACAAACAGATCTGACTTAAGCCATAATTCTGGCCAAGGCCATCATGACTTACTTCTTTGACGTGATTATAGGCATGTCTGTCTTCATATCTGTAACAACAAAAAAGTTCTGTTCAGACAAATTTTCCTTAAGGTAAAAAACACATTGAAAATCCAGAAAAACAAAGAGAATTTAAAGAATCACAAAATCACACATTTAGAAGGTTAATCTTGCCCAACCAGCAACGGCGTGCTTTGCATGCCATCATTCCCTGAACCCACTGGAAGGCAATGCTGGCTGATCACAGTGCTCTCGCTGTGCCCAGATGTGACCCTGAAACCCTTCTCAACACTGCAGCGTGGCAGCAATGGCATGCAAGAGGAAACCCCTCTGCCACCTCTGAACTTTTGGATGAGAATATCGAGGCCCTGAAGTTACGTACTTCGCCATTTTCCCATGCTCCATAAGGCAGCTTCAGTCAAAGCGCCCCACATGTACCTACAAAAAGGGTTGATAAAGTGACTTTCATGGCAGTGTTGGTGCTGGGTGTGGACCTGGGAATTCTGGGTTCTAGCTCTGGGCATCTGGCTGGTTGAGCCTTTCCAACTTTGGTATTATTTACTGATCACCTGATGGTGTGGGTTTTAGTTCTCATCCTCCTCCACTCTGCCTTTGGGCAAATCGTTTCTCCTTACCCAAACTCAGCCTTCTGCCCAGGGCATTAAAGGCTTGGAAGAGATGATCATCAGCTTTAAAAACACTAGGAGTTCACACGCTCCTACCTCCTTAGGAATTTGTCAGTTTTCGCTGTGTCATGACCTCCCTCCTCTGGTAAATTTAATAGAAATGACAATTTAGCATGCATTACTGATAGTCATCCATGCGCCAAGCACTAGAGATATAGAAGTAAGAAAGTAAATCCTCTCTTCTTGAGATACAGCCCAGCTGGGGAGACAGACCAGAAATGACTGATTCTAACCCAAGCTGAAGAGTAAGAGGAGTATAAAGGGAGTAGCTCACTGTACCTGAAAGGCTTAGGAAAAAAACACCGAGGAGGAGGAGTGGCTGAGCTGGACTCTGAAGAGGGAATAAGGGTTCACCAGGCAGACCAGAGGGAAGGGGGCAGGGGAAGCCATGCAAAGGCTGAGAGTAAATGCATGGCAGGTCCATGGAATGGCAAATAGTGCTAACAGGGTGCAAGATGAGGCTGAAGCCAGAATTTGAAGACCCTCCTAAAATGGACACTTGAGATTTACTTCTTCAGGGCAGTCCACAAGCTTCATTTCTGATTCCTTGGCATAAATTCCTTTCCTTCAAATTTCTATTACTGTCTAAAATTCAGTTACTACACAGATCAGGAGAAGATTCTCAATTGTTAAGATCATCATACTATTTGAAAGCTTTCTAGGTTTCTGGTCAAATATTCGTAACTGCTGAAGCTTGATGGTGGGGGTCATTATGCTATTTTTTCCCCCTACTTTTTTCCCCTCTCTTTTTGAAAAAAATGAAAAAGTTTTCAGACATACAAAAGTAAGGAGGATAGTATGATAAATTCCCACGTTGCCATCCCTCAGCTTTAACAATTAACCCATGGCCAGTCTTGCTTCATTTGTTCTTCTGTTCATTCTCCTGTCTCCAGATTATTCTGAAAAAGATCTCTCACATCCTATCACAGCATCTCTAAGTAGCTCTTATGTATTTCTCTAAAGACTTAAAAAAAAATGGAAAAAAAAAAAAAAACCTTGTATAAAAAAATTGGGGGCGTTGGCTGGCTCAGTTGGTAGAGCATGTGACTCGAACTTGAGGCTGTGAGTTCAAGTCCCACATGAGCATAGAGCTTACTTAAAACAATTATAAAGATTGGAATAATAATTGCAATGCCATTATTACTTTTAAAAATTACTATTAATTCCTTAGCCTCATCCAAAATCTATGGACTGTCACAATTTTTGAAAATCAGACTCAAAATCCATATAAGGCCTATATGTTAAAACTGACTGATAAATCTGAAGTTGATTCTAATATATGTGACCCCACATGTTTTTCTTCCCTGTGATTCACTTACTGAAGCAACTGGGTCTTCTGTCCTGTACAGCTTCCTCCTGGTCTGGCCTCAGAGGACCACATCCCTATTGTGCTGTAAACGCGGTGGCTCATCAAAGGTCACAGGCCCAGTACTGTCCTTGAATTACTCACGGACAGTCCAAGAAGAGCCTGCACCAACCTTTAAGCAACTGCCTCACTCAACACATCACTTAGTTCAGCTCCCCTTGTTTTCACAGCGAGGAAAGCCATAGGTAAACAGCTAAATAGTAGGGGATCTATTTCCATTCTGGTGCAAAGGACTTGTCTTGTGACACTTCAGTACTTTGAGCAGCACTGGCTTCATTAACACATTCTTTGACCCTGTTTCCTGTAAATCGGTGCAACTAGAGGCTTGACCACATTCAGGCTCAGTATTTTGGGCAGCCTACTTCATGGGTGGTGCTGTGTGTTTCCCTCACAAGACAAAAAAACGTGTTGTCTCTTTGTACGTCATCAACACCACGGGTGATTAATGCTTTATTAGAGGATGCAAAATGGTGCTATTCTAATCCCATTATTTCTTGTTTATTAGCAGGAATCTTCTATAGAGAGAAATCCCTCACGACTTAGTGACCCCAAGAACCAGTCCATGTTTACCAATTTCCAAAACGGTGAATCCTCCACAAGTGAACCGTGAATTTCTCCTGGAATGTATCAGTACGTACTAGCAAAAATGAAAAGATTCAAGTGTTTTCTTGAGATATTATTACCAATGACTGGATTTTAAGACAAATTATAGTATTAATTCTTTTTGTTTGTTTTTAGCGAGAGAGAGAGAGAGAGAGAGAGAGAGAGAGAATCTGAAGCAGGCTCCACGCTCAGCGCATAGCCTGATGTGGGGCTCAATCTCACAACCCTGAGATCACAGCCTGAACTGCAATCAAGTGTAGGACACTAAACTGATTAAGCCACCCAGGTGCCCCTATAGTATTATTTTCATTGATGTTCAAATGTTTCCCTCTTTGGTCTGGGGAGCCTCCTTTGAAACAAGCCTAGCAGTTTTTGATAATCTTCTTTGCTTCCTGGTATAGATGTTTATTGTGAAAATCCTGGCTCTCAATCACACCAACATAATTAATCACGTGCCTTTCCACACGGTACACATACAACAGTCAGTTGTACGGTTGCTATCACCTATAAAATAATTGCTGAAAGTAATGTGAAGATTATTTTGCAACTCTTTCCTTCTTTAGAGTATGGGGCAGGTTGATTGCACTGATGGCCCCATCTTCAGGTCTTCCACCTGCCAAACACCTCGACTCTAGACAAGTTGGAGTAACAGCAAACATGCCGTGAGCAGAAGTCCAAAAAGCACTGGCATGCTGGGACTTGCCTGTGACCCTCCACCATGACCATGAGAACATGCCTGGGCTAACCTGCTAAAAGGATGATATATATGGCGTCCCCTGCCCCTCATCCCAGTTGAGACCATCCTAGACCAGCTGAGAGCCAACCAACAGACAACCAGACACTAGTAAGTCCAGCTCGATCCATTATTGGACTAAATCCATCAGCGCAGCCAGCTGATCTCTGTAACTAACCAGACGGACAAGTATATCCAGCTAAGATCAGCACACCTACCGAGCAAACCTGTAGACTTGTGAGCAATTTGGATGCTGGTGCAAGGCACTGGTTAAACAACACTGTGCCAAGAAGTACCTGACACAAAGTCTATCCTATAGGATTGAACCTCAAGTCACCCTGTTCTACAGTCACTCAAAATAGTTTTCCTCCATGACTACACCACCAACTTGATATACAGATTCCACTTTTTAAAAAAATTACTTTTTAAAAATTTAACTTTGTTTTGTAATCATGTAACACATTTACAAGGTTCCAAAGTCAAATCTATAAAGTCACACCTCTTTCTCCATCCTGTCCTGTCTCTCCACCATAGGAATTAAAAAGAATCTATGATTCATCCTTCCCTAAATTTCAAAAATATATTTATAACCCCCCACCTTCAGATAAACCATGGCACACCATGCAGACTCCCCCTTACTGTGCTTTCTTTGCTTAGGAACACATCCCAGTGAGCCCTCATTCTTAGCTCAGCTCCATGGCACTTCATTGTATGAATGCAGTACAGTGTAATCGACCAGTCCCCTCATATTGGACATTTGGGTCGTTTCCTGTCTTTAATATAAGAAACAGTTTGCAATGAATAGCCTCGTGCAATTTCTTTTCATATTTTTGCCAGTCTATCTTTCAGATAAATTCCTAGAAATGGAATTGCTGGGTTAAAAGTAAATGCTAAATATCCATGGGCAAAACACTTAAGCTGGACCCCTACTTTACATCACACACAAAAATTAACTCAAAGTGGATCAGAGACCTAAATTTAAGAGCTGAAAATATAAAACTCTTAGAAGAAAACACAGGGGAGAATCTGCATCAGCTTGGATTTGGCAATGGTTTCCTAAACCATAGGTAATGAAAGAAAAAAACAGATAAGCTGGACTTTATTCACATTAAAAAATTTTTATCACTTCACACTCACTAAGATGGTTATCACAAAAACAGACAAAAAAAATCAAAACCCAGAAGATAACAAGTGGAAGAATTAGAAACTTTGTGTACTGCTGGTGGGAATGTAACAGGGGGCAGATATTGTGGAAAACTGTTTGGCATTTGCTAAAAAATTAAAACAGAACTATCATAAGAGCCAGCAAGTTCACTCCTAGGTATATACCCAGGAGAAATGAAAATGTATGTTCACACACACAAACACACACACACACACACCCACACACCCCTGTATATGAACATTCACAGCAGCACTATTCGTAACAGACCCAACGTGGGAACACCCCAAAATGCCCATCTTTGGAGGAGTGGATAAACAAAACATGGGAATACCCATGGGATACTATTCAGGATAAGCTCTGATAATGCTACAACATGGCTTCACAATGTATGATTCCAGTTACAATGAAGTATCTAGGATGGGCAACCTCAGAGACACAGTGAACATATTAGAGTGGTCAGGGGTTAGGGGAAGAGAAAGATTGGGGGGAGGCATATGTATAAATAATTTTGCCAGCCATTGCTAAATTCCCCTCCGTGACAGTTGTACCACCTGCATTCCCACCAGCGATGCGTGAAGAGTGTTTCTCTGGGTCTCCCCAAGAAGAATATGGTCGAACTTTTGGATTTTTGCCAATCTGATTGCTAAAATGGTATCTTAGTGCAGGTTGAACTTGTATGTTTTCTTACAAAAAAATCCCAATTATGTTTTTATCTGCTGGCATTGGTTATGTAATCACCATGAGACTTCCTTGGACAAACACACTAAGGTAAAAGATTTTTAAGTTAAAAGAAGGCGAGTCAAGCAAGTAAGAACTACACATATTAGTTAATGTTTTAACAAATTCATTAATGTTATGGTTATTGTTTAAATTCTAATCCTAGAAATAAAAAATATGAAACTCATTTTGCATACAGGTGAAGAGGTACTTAAACTCCTAGTACCTTCCAAGTGCAGAGTACCCTGCTAGTCAATGTTTAACAACAGAAAAACCTGAATAACACTTTTGATAACTCCAGAAATTAGATAAAACTCATTTTCACCCATCATCAGAACCCTTTCACCTTGATCAGAATTATTATAGTTGCTAGTTTTAGCAGTAAAATTGCCACTGTGCATGTTATGTCTTCTCCAGAGAATCTTCCTATGTAATCTAAAGTGTAAGATCAAAGATGAAAAAAAATAATTTGCCAAACAAACTGAATGAGGTACACGTTTACCTTTCCACTGAGCAATGAGCTTAGGATCTGAAATTGTGAAGTTTGGACGGCTTCTAGACAGGATACCTTTTCCAAAATAACCCTTCCAGGAAAAGAGAAAACAAAGTTAGTTCATGTTTAGTTACCATTTTTATAGCAGATGGAAAATAACTATTTGAGTTAACAAGAGATGCATTCTATTTTTCTTAGCTTTACATTTTCCTTCTGATTACTTAATGATTACTAATGAAGATCTTAGCATTTATCTCTGATTGTTTGAAGAGTTCTAGTAAGTTTTCAGTACACCTTATGTGTCTTATACCTAATGATTTCAGTCTGGGTTTGGTAAGCTTAAGGCAATGGGACAGGCAGAGGCAGGGCCTTGGCCTAGAGCCCCATTTCACAAGGATCAATGCCACCTGCTGTATCCCACTTTGAGAAGGTGGCTACAACATACGTATCTTATAGAAAAATGTCTAGAAAAGCCATTTTAGAGAGGAAGTAGATCAGTGGGTGACATGGGCTGGAAGTGGGAGCAGGGGTTAAGTGCAATGGTACAAGGGAACTTTTTGTGGTGAAGGGAATGCTCCACAACTGGACCGTAATGGTGACTGCACAACTCTGTGAGTTTACTACACTCACTGAAGTACACATTTACAATGAGTGAATTTTTATGGCACTGAATTATAGCTCAATAAAGCTATTTAAAAATGCTCCCAAGTTGGGGCACCTGGCTGCCTCGGTACAGTATGTGACTCTTGAGCTCAGGGTTGTGCGTTCAAGCCCCCTGCTGTGGGTAGAGATTACTTTAAACAATAAATAAATAAATAAGCCTCCAGTATTGAACTGGCTATGGATGGGGGTGGGATGGGGAGGAAGCAGGCTACCAGTCTCAACCTGAACCTACCATGGGTAGAAAACACAAAAACTAGAACTTGTTCTCATCTAAGAAGAGGTCCCCAAAGAGACGAGATCACAAATAAGGAGCCAGAGTACATACTGGAGCCTCACCTGTCCGCGAGCCAGAACAACACGCCACTCTGTGTTTACCTCTGGAGATGGAGTGGGAGTGGGGAATTTTTACTTTTTACCCATTAGATTTCTGTAAATTGCTTGACATTTTTATGAACATGCATGGCTTTTATAACTGAAAGACAAGAAAGGCCTATGCACTACCTTACTATATTGTTGCAATGTGGGTTCAAGGGTTGGGGAGTAGTCTTCCTCATTAACATATGGCTTCAGGGCACCTGATTCAAATTGCACGGTTCTCGCCAACACTGGACTGAGTGGCAAGGAAAGAACATGGGTCAATTATGGTCTGCTTTTGGGAGTGAATGGCGGGGAAGCAAAAAGGATAGCTGGCTCAGGGCTGTCAAGAGCAGCCATGACAAAGCCTCTAGCACTTACTCTCCCATAGAGCTGCTCCATATCTTCTGCGTTCCTCACAATTACACTGTTGTTTATCAGCTCTGCCGCGAACACTTTGAAGTCTTGCTTAGGCCCACGGTCCTGACCAAAAGGGATGGGCAGTGGAGACTCGTAACTCTCATACACTCTTCTTTTCCGCTTTGGGGCACGGAAAACTGCTTCTGCCATTTCTCAAGGGTAGCTGTTTTTAAGAGTATAATAAGGAGAAAGAAACAGATAGCTAATCCATAACTATGCTGACCAAAAAATGGGGATGCATTTATCTCTAGGCTCAGAAAACTTTGCGGTCCACGTGAAAAATAAAATATTTAGAAGCAGTGTACTAAAAGAAGGGGTAATGAGAACATTTTGTACAAGCACTACAAATCCCAATCACCTAAAATATCTCAATTCCCAAAACTGTGCTCAAGAAGTCTGTAACGATATTTCTAATTATCATGGACAAGACTGAGGCCTAGTGGCATGTCCAAAGTCATAATGCCATGCAAAAGTCTACTGATAGCAAGCACAACAGGATTCCTGTTCTTTCGCTCAGACAACAGACATTTACTGAGTACCTACCAGGGCCTCATTATAATCAGAGGTGTTGGCGATATAAAGATAAAGCCAAAAAAGACACTGTCCTCAAAGAATTAAATCTAGTCAGTATTTTTATTTTCCAAAATAAAAGGACCTTAAAATATATTCTAAACATTAGGTCAATCATCTTCTAATTTATAAGGTAAATTAAGAAGTTATAACGACAATGACAGAAACAGTTATCATTTCAGGGTTTGTTATGTACCACCAAATGTGAGTGGCAAAGAGCATGAACTCTAAAGCTAGAATGCCAGGACTGAATTGGCTTTACTAGTCCTACCTGTGTAATTTGGGGCAAAAGATGCTTAATCTCCCTGTGCTTTGGTTTCCTCATTTGCAAAATAAGGATGAAAAACAGACTCTATCTTAGAGTTAAGACCCCATAAAGGGCCTAGAAGAGTACCTGGTACATAATGAGCTTCACGCACGTATTTGCTTTAGTTATCATTATGGGGTGAGCACTACCAACTCTGGTTTACAGATGAAGAAAACAGGTTCAGGTCAGAGAGATTTTGTAAAAGGTCCGTTCAGATGTTCCCAGGTCTGTTGAATTTCAAAGCCTACACTCTCCTCACGGGGCTCTGCTGTGAGCACAGGCAGCATCTCCCACCCACCCTCCTTGTCTGAAGGACCACTATTTCTCAAGGTTAGGAGCCAAAGGGTTCCAGAGAATTATGGAATTACTTAGACAAGACTGTCCTTGTCTGTCCTTGTCTCAGTCCTGAGCCAGTGTGCACTCAGCACTCTGAGGAAGTAAAGGAAGCCAAAGTCAGTACCTCTCCCTTCCAGGCCTTATACTCAATCTGAAGAGACAAAACAAGCACATAACATACACGAAAGCAAATTGAAGGTAACACAACAGGCTACAATTTCATAATGGCTAAAGGAAGGAAATGAAGTTGAGTGCACCGTGTGATAAAGAAAAAGAGCCACAGCAGATATATCTAACTTAGGAAAATGCAACCACATGCAAGGCGGCGGGGGGGGGGGGGGGGGGGGGGGGTTGTAAACAGTGCAAGCATCTGGGCCAGGCACTCCACTCTCCCAACAGATGCCCTGCAATGAGAGGGGAGACTCGAATCTGCTGCTCCCTTCGTCCCGGCCCAGTTTGATTTAATGGAGAGAAGATCCAGTGCTTGAAAATATAGTGGAGCTCTATCACATGTTTCATCTCCATGGATCCAAGAGAAAAAAGTAAGACTGCTTATTAAAATGCCTCCTGCACTTAATACCAGGATCCATTGGGCAACGGATGCAACCAAGCCTGAAGCAGCCAGTGATGGTGGCCAAATCTGTGGAAGGTAAGTGGTTTTATGGGTTGTGACCATTAAAAAGAAACTGAATGCCTTGTCCAGTATGTGATGATACCTTTATCTGCCCTCTAAAAGAAACTGAGGAATTAGATGGGGACAAAGGAAAATACAGAACAAGCAAGAGTTACAGAAATTGAAAAACCAATTACAAAGATAACTGTGAAAAATAAGAATCACCAAGTTGGAACCTTCATCGAAATAACCAAGTATGCTAAGCAGCAAAACACTGGAGTAATTTTTTAAATAAGATCCCTCAATGGAATTACATACTGAGCATGACTCATATATACATTATACACATGCTATAAACCCTTTATAACAAACCATGTATGCTGGATGTTAATGGGCAATTAAGAGATTTTCTTCCAAGAGCATTTTAACTAAATTTTCACTTGCTGACTTATCCCTCAATCCAAGCTGATGCTCACATTTCGTATTCAGAAGAAACAGAAAAAAAAAAAAAAAGAAGAAGAAGAAACAGCAATTTATCCTAAAACTTAAACAATGCTATGTCAGCTTTTTTGAGGCAGGATGTTTGAATCTAGTGAGAAACTTTCTAGGCATTTCCAGGAACAAGTTGGACTTTTATGAGATTTTTCACTTTTGAAACTTAACTTCTGGTTAGTATTTAACTTGTATATGCTACATTTGGAATTTTTTGAAAAAAAAAAGAGGAAATGTTAAATGGCTAACTTCAAGAACTTCCAATTAAATTCTCTCGAACAAGTGACAATGAAGTTATAATTTACCTAGTTTGGAACTTTCCCTCAGATTGCTGCTATATTCTCCTTTTTTTCCCCCCAAGTATTTTCGACAGAGATCACAGGTAGGCAGAGAGGCAGAAAGAAAGAGGCTGAGCAGAGAGCCTGATGCGGGGCTTGATCCCAGGACCCTGAGATCATGACCTGAGCCTAAGGCAGAGGCCCAACCCACTGAGCCACCCAGGCACCCCAATATATACTCTTTAAGAAAAAAGCAAGATTGATGGCAAGAACTCTGTATTCCAACCCAAGTGTGTGTGACAGAAAGGTTCCTGCCACAAAATGTTCCCTGTTTTCCACAAAACCTCAAAGTCTGGTGGTGTTACCTCTGCCCATGTGGCAGGAAAGGCTTCAAGAATCTGGCTCATCTGCCTTTGGCTCAGGTCGTGATCCCAGGGTCCTGGGATCGGGCCCCACGTCGGGTTGTCTGCTCGGTGGGGAGTCTGCTTCCCCCTCTCTCTCTGCCTGCCTCTCTGCCTACTTGTGATCTCTGTCTGTCAAGTAAATGGATAAAATCTTAAAAAAAAAAAAGAATCTGGCTCATAGGATTCCTAGATATGCAAACCTGCCATTATTATCATGTGACCTTGCACAACCACTTAAGCTCTCTGAGCCCTGTTTCTTCATCTTCAACTTGAATAGGACTGGAAAACAGTTTAGAAGTCACTCAAAGGTTAAACACAGAATAACCATATGATCCAGCAGTTCCACTCCTTGGTACAGATATAAGAAAACTAAAAACATGTTCATGCAAAAATCCATACCGGAATGTTTAGTGATTCATAATAGCCAAAAAAACCCAACAACAAAAAAAGTGGTAACAACCCAAATGTCCCTCAACAGATGAATAGATCAATGAAATGTGGTGTATCCATATATAATGGATTACCAGCAATGAAGGAACAAAGTGCTGATACATGCTACAGTGTTTATGAAGCTTGAAAGCATTATTGTAAGTGAAAGTAGTCACAAAAGACCACATATAAGACCATTAATATGAAATGTCCGCAATAGCAAATCCACAGAAACACAAGTGGATTAGGGATCACCAGGAGCTGAGGGAAGGGAGAAATGAAGAGCAATTGCTAACAGGTACGGATTTATTTTTGAGGGTGATGAAAATGTTTTAAAACTGGATTGCGGTGGTGGTGATGGCTGCCCAACTGTGAATATACTAAAACCACCAAACTGTACATTTTACAAGGGTGAGTTTTATGGTATGTGAATGGTCTCTCAGTAGAACTGCTACTTAAAAAATTCAATAGGACAAACCAAACGATCTCTAGTTTCCTGGCTTTGTGAAGGAATTGTCTTGTGTTGAATCTGAAAGGCAAAACGGGGGAGAAAGGACTGAATTCACTGTTTTCCATTATCTGCATTGGGCATTTAAGATATGTTTCTTTAGTGCTATGGGAGGAGAACAGCATAATGTAAGATGTGCACGTGAATAAAATTAGAAGAGGTAATTATCAATAGGTACGACACACCAGACATGGACTGTGCCACATGCTACACACATGGGTACTACTATCCTCTTCCAGACAAGGAAACTGAGGCTTAGAGAGGGCCAATCCTTTGCCCAAAGCCCCAGTGCACAGAGACAGAGCATTGTAAGAAGACTGGCCTTAAAGAGACCCATGTCTGAACCACAAACATATGTATAGGAATGACTGGGCCAGTTGTCAAGGGATTTGAAGGTGAAGGCTGGTTTAGACTTAAGAGTGAGCGCAGAGGCTTAAGCAGGGAATGAGAACTGAAAAGAGATTAACTCTGGGTGGTATACAATAGTGGCTCTCAAGCTTGGGTGCCCGTAGAATCACCTGGAGAAATCTTAAAACTCCTAATGCTCAGAGCTTAACTGCAATTACATCAGAAATTTGGGGGTGGGACCCAGATGATTTCAGCAGTAGCCAAAGTTGCCAGCTACTGGTGACAGGATAGCCTATTCAAACGCACTTAATCCCAACAGCTCCCTAAGTAAGTACTGTTACTACTCCCATTGTTCAGAGAAGGAAAGGGACTCAGAGGGGCTGAGCGCTATGCACCTGTAAAGGATTGTTGTTTCTCCTTTCCCAAACCAGGACATACTTGACTCCAGACAGAAGAAGCGTTAAGTGCATTTACTTTACTATCAAAAGCAGGGCTTGCTCCTTATTCTTCCCTTGGGCAGACAAGCTAACACTGTTTAGGTATTCAGTAAATGTTTATTCCACACAAAACAAGCAAAACAAAAACGGGGGAGGTAGCTCCATTTAATTTTCCAATCCCCTGGAAACACCCTGCCAAATAAACCTGGTTAAAAAACCTCCCACCCAGTAAAGCTCACCTTCTCCCAATTAAAAAATGTTTGAAGCTCCAACGGTGTACCTCCTGGGCTAAGGGAGGCAAGGATGAAAGGGACAAGGCAAACAACCCAGGCCCTGGGGAGCTTTCAAGTCAGAACCTGAGACTAAGCCACATAAACAAACGATAACCCTTTGAAGGTTGTTGCGAGGATTAAGTGGGTTAACTGTGTGAAGGTGAAGGAGCCTCGTACTGGGCCTGTCATGTGCAAGATGCTAGCCAGACGGGGGCTGCAACTGCAATAAGTGCCTGCACACAAGCCAGAAGGTATTAAGGGCCCACGAAATTCATAACTCCCTGTCTCACTTCATCCCTCTGCGGATTTCCTTGAGCGCCCCCCAACAACCGCACTAGCGGCTGAGGATCCCCTCGGGCAGAGACGGGTGTCCAATACACCTGTACGTCCCCAGCCCCCAGCACTGAACGTGGCATCCTGTTCTTGGGAAAGATGGAAGAGAAGTGCAAAGGGCTACGGGTGCTGGAAGAACCGGAGAGGGGCTAATTCCGGTGGAACCAGGAAGCCTGGCTCCCCTGCCCGGCCTACTCCGCGGAGGCTGTGCAACCCCGGGAGTCTCTACGCCCTTTGCGCTCCCGCTCCTGAGAGCTTTCAGAGAAGGCGCCGTCGCCTCTCACACCGCGAGACGTGGCCACCGCGCTCAGCGCCACCTGACGCCGCCAGCGGCTCGCCCCAGCGCCTTACCTTCCTTAGCCCCACGCGCTCGTCGTTACCGCGGTAACGCCGGCGGGAGGGCGGTCACCGCCGCCGTCAAGCAGTGCGGCCGCAAAGCGGGGCGAATGCGCAGCCGCAGAGTCCTCGGGCATGCCTGCCGGGTCTTTGCGGAGAGCGCGTGCGCAGAAGCCGCGCCTACGCCCGACCCTTGGCCGGGTGTAAGCGAGTTGTCCTACCTGCCCTTCCTGGGGTTGTACGGACAGCCTCACGGCATGGATGCCACTTTTGCTTAGTCCTCACAGCAGTCTCGCAAGATTCGTTTTACATATGAGATCCCAAGTTACTTGTCCTATTTCACATAGCTAGGAGGTAGTGGAAAAGAGACTCTAACCCAGGCTTGAAGATTTAGAGTTTGTCCGGAGGCGGGGCGTGGGGGTGGGATAGTTGAGGCCACCAGATTTTATTGTACGACCTAGCCCTGGAAAAACGAAATAAAACAAAACAAAAAGGGTCTGTAAGCATAACCCTGACGCTGTCCTCGGCTTTCTCGGTGTAGATGTGTAAGCTGTAGCATGCCGGGAACCTGTAAGGAAGCGCCCTCTCTCAGACACCGACTAAAAGCCACTGCACCGGCTACCCTGTGCAGTGTGAAGGACAAAGTCGCTAGGAGTCAAGAGCTGCATCTGAATCCCTGTCGCCCCCCTCACTGGCTGGGTGGTCTTGAGTGACTTAACCTGACTGAGCCTCAGTTTCCTCTACTGAAAAGTGGGCCGTTAGAATTTACGCAGGATGAGCAAAACAAAAAGGCGTGCGGGAAGTGTAAAAGTTAATCCTGACCTGGTTATTTTAAAGGAGGTCTAGTGGGGAGTCCCAAATATACTTTTCAAAGTATGAATCTCAGGGTCCCCAGCACACATACCACTCATGCCGGGCAGGTGGGGAAGGTGGGTGACAGGGAATGGTGGTAAATAATGTCAGAGAGATTCACGGGGCTTGGTGAAAACCCAAGCCTTTTCCAAATTTCTCCTATTTCCAGGACTTCGCACACATTAGCCTTGGCCTGGAACATCTTCTCCCCTCTGTTTGCAGCTGTAATTCCTGGCCCCTCCTTGAGCCTCAGGTCATTTATCTCTTCCTCCAGCAGACTTCCTCTTGCCTCCCTAGGCCGACTTGGGTGACTTTCCTCTGTGTTTCTGCAGTCGTCTGGGGCACCCATGTTGTCCCTGTTTCATGGTCCTTCTTAGCCAGAGGGCTTCCGTGGATGGGCCACCTGCACAGGCCTTCACTGGTCGGCTTTGAGTTCAGACTTTGATTTAGATAAATCAAAATTAGAATAGCTTCCTGGTTAGAATGTTGTAAAAAACAGAACTTCAGCTAGGTTCATAGAACAGTGTATCAGGATGAATGGAGGCAGGGAAGAGAGAGCCGGCCGGAGGCTGTAATGTTATATCAGAACTTGCCAGTTTAGGAAATACTGGTTTTAGAATGGGAGAGGTTTTTTTTTTTTTTTTTTTTTTAATGTTGTCAAAGAAGTCACTATGTATGTTTAAAGTGGTCTATTTTTTTTTTTCCATTTTATTTATATATATATTTTTAAAGATTTTATTTACTTATTTGACAGACAGAGAGTACAAGTAGGCAGAGAAGCAGGCAGAGAGAGGAGGAAGCAGGCTCCCTGCCGAGCAGAGAGCCCGATGCAGGGCTCAATCCCAGGACCCTGGGATCATGACCTAAGCTGAAGGCAGAGGCTTTAACCCACTGAGCCACCCAGGCGCCCCTAGAATGGGAGAGTTTTAACAATGAAGGGGAACCCAGAGTTTGTCCAATTCAATTTCCTTATTTAACAGTTAAGAAAAATAGGCTCAGAGGCACTGTGAGTTGCCAGATGTAGCAGAGTAAGTCTGAGGTGGGGCGGAGACTACAGCCAGGTCTCCTGAACCTCTCAGCCTGGTACTCTGCATTCAAGGGCTTGGGATTCATCTGCACAGATATCTCAGGTGGCATCATCGGGAGCCCTGTCCCAACAGAGGGTCCAGAGTGAAAGCTACCAGATTAGATATTCTTCCCCCCAAATTTTCTCCTCAATCTGTTTTTAAAAACTTTTTATTATGGTCATTTTCAAACACAGAAGTAGAGAGAATATTCTAATAAATCATCACTTCCACAATCTTCAACCTTTGCTAATTTGTCTCTCTTATACTCTCCATATACATATATATATATATACACACACACACACAAACACACACCTTTATCCCACTTCTGTAATATTTTAAAGCAATCCTAGACATCGTTTAATTTCACTTATAATATTTCAATACGTCTCTCTAATAGATATTTAAATTTTTTAAAAAAGATTTTATTTATTTATTAGTCAGAGAGAGAGAGAGAGAGAGCGAGCACAGGCAGACAGAGTTGCAGGCAGAGGCAGAGGGCGAAGCAGGCTCCCTGCCGAGCAAGAAGCCCGATGTGGGACTTGATCCCAGGACGCTGGGATCATGACCTGAGCTGAAGGCAGCTGCTTAACCAACTGAGCCACCCAGGCGTCCATAGATATTTAAATTTTATTGCATATTATATATTTTCCTATTCATAGTTGATGTTTGTATATAATATGATACGTAGTTGATTCTCCTGATTCACAGTAGTTCTATAGCGTCACCATGAACACCCAATCAGTGAATACTAACCATTACTCATGGGGAAATACAGGGTTAGTTTCCTGCCAGAGTCTGGCCACAATATTTTTATCAACTGATCAGTACATAACCTTACTTTCTGTTAAAAGACATTGTATTTAATATCTACTGTTGATTCATTAACATTGGACTCACGGCCAACAGCACTGTAACTCATGCCTGAACGAACCTTATCTAGGGTATTTTCTCTGTAAGTCATATCACAGCCTTACTGCCTTAGGAACACTAGGCAACACTTCAGCCCTCTGCTTGGTGTCCATTTGAAGAAGTAAAATCAACAGAAAGCACATGTGGTAAAGAAAATGTGGTACTAAGGAAATTGCCAAAAGCAACCTTGTATGAGAGCTGGAATAGGAAGTGTCAACTGTTGACTTCAGCTGGGAACTTGCATACTGGGAGACTTTAATTTTTCTCCACTCCATGCATGTCTGCGAATGACTAAGTGCTGTGAATATTGATTTTGGCAAGACCAATAAATGTTAGCCAGTAGGAGCGATTGCAGATGCAGAATCTGCCAATTTGTGTATCTATCTATATCCCCAATGTCTTTAGGACATCTAAAAAAATGAACAATAATCCTTAACATCATTATCTGTGAAATGTTATGCAGAATCCCCACGCAATATATGGGATAGTTGGGATATAAAATCACTTATCTGAAATTCAAGTTCAATTAGGTGTTCTATGTGTAAATCGGAGCAACCTAGAGATGAGTTATTGGGTGTTTATATGTGCCGGCCATTTTGCATCCAGTTTTATTTGATTCGCACCACAGTCCTGTAAGGTAGATGCTCTCAACTCTATTTCACTGTTTGAGGTTCCCTCTCTTCCAACTTCTCAGAGCTGGGAAGCAGTGGAGGCCAGATATGGATCCAGATCCACCGGACTGAAGGGCGTGCAATCATTGAAATCAATCGTATTAGGCAGGGGAGGCATGCACTGACAAAACACAGCTTTAAATATGGAAATACAAAAATAACAGCAAGTGCTGGTGTCAGGTCAAGATGGGTTGAAGGGTCCGTGGGTCTTCCGGGAAGAGGGGGCCTTTGGGCTGAGCCTGGAAGGAGGTTGAGCTTCGGAAGAGTGGTGAGGAGGAGGGCGAGAGTGGGCTGGGGCACAGGGCAGGCGGGTGTACCAGGCAGGTGTGGGGTTTGAGGTTCTGGCGGGGAGGAGCTGGGCGTGGCGGGGCAGGAGGTCGCCGCCAACGATAAGGTCCGATAGGCAGGGCGGGGCCCGATTGTGCCGGCGCTCGAATTCCAGGCTTGGCATTTGGACTTTACCCCGCAGACAATGGGGAGCCACCGGCGTTTCTGAGCAGGGCAGGGCGGCCCCAGCTGTCGCCCCATTGTTTTCCCTCAGACAACACCGAACGCTGCAGTATTTCAGCGAGCCCACTAGATGGAGATATTTTAGCAAATTTCAACCGCCCAGCCTTTCCTGGACTCCAACGTGCAGGGAGAAAACAAAAAACGGGAACCCCGCAAAACTCCGCGTGTTGACTCCGCAGCATCCGCCAGGTAAAATGCAACGGCTGCGAAACAGAAGTCAAACCAGGGACAGTCCAGCACTGACGTCCAGCAGTCCAGTCAGTGAGATGAGACCAGAGGCGGGCACAGTTTAACTAGTGCCCTCCATTTATTTTCTAGTCTTTAAGCTTCACACCTTTGAGGCGAGTGTTATGCCATTTTACAAGGAAGGAAACTGAGATGCTGAGAGGCACATTTGCTCAGTTACTGAGGGAGCAGACACCAGGCCAGGCCCGGGAATGGAGTTGACATTTGGTAAGGTGGGCTGGGCCGGCCTCTGAGGCATTGTTTTGCAGGGGGGTTGGGCATTGCCTTCTGATTCTTTGGTTGCTAGAAAAATCTGTAGCAAGAACGGTGAGAGCTACTGTTTGCACTATTTCAGCTGCTTTTTAGGGATAGTCTCACTTAATTCTCTCGCAACAACCCACTGAGTTAGGGATTCTCATACACCCATTTTATAGGTAAGAAACAGATTCAAAGAAGTGACTTGTCCAAGGTCACACAGGGCGGAAGTACCATGGGGGGAAGTGGATCCCAGGTATGGCCACTCCTGCTGGGTTCTTAGCAGTCAAGTACATTCGACTTCTGGGGAAATTCCGTAGAGAATCTGGGGCACAGATGTTCAAAGAGACACATACAGAGATTTTTTTTTTTTAATTAAGGCATGATGGTTTGCAATTAAAAAAAAAAAAGGCAGGGGGAATAACTTAAATGACCATCCCTAGATGAAAGGACATATAAAATGTGGTAGGGGCGCCTGGGTGGCTCAGTGGGTTAAGCCGCTGCCTTCGGCTCAGGTCATGATCTCGGGGTCCTGGGATCGAGTCCCACATCGGGCTCTCTGCTCAGCAGGGAGCCTGCTTCCCTCTCTCTCTCTCTCTGCCTGCCTCTCTACTTGTGATCTCTCTCTGTCAAATAAATAAAAAATAAAAATCTTAAAAAAAAAAAAAAGAGCTTATGACCCCAACCATTTGGCTCTCAAAAAAAAAAAAAAAATGTGGTATAAAAGGTTCATATGCTAGAATACTATGCGGCAGTTCAAAGGAATGAACAAGCTCTTATATACATATCAACATAGACAGATTTCAAGAATATATTTGGTGATAAAAGGCAAGATGCAGAATGATATGAATCCTCTGATACCATTTACTTAAATTAAAACACACCCCAAACAATATCAAATACTGAATGTATGTCTAGGTACACTGAACTATTTTAAAATAACAGGTAGGGGTGCCTGGGTGGCTCAATTGGACTTTGGCTCAGGTCATGATCTTGGGGTCCGGGGATTGAGTCCCATGAGTTGGGTTCCACGCTCAGAGGGAAGTCTGCTTGTCCCTCTTGCTCTCCCTCTGCCCCCCCCCACTTGTGTTCTCCCTCTCTCTCAAATAAATAAATCAAATCTTTAAAATAACAGGGAGGATATGCACCAAATTCATTAGTTACCGGTGGGACTTGGGTAGTAGATAAAGGGACATTAGCTTTATTTTTTGTTCCTAAAAAAAAAAAAAAAACAACAACAACAAACTAGAAGCAAATATGGGGTGGGGATATAGGTGATTTTTAAATTATTTGTTGTGGTTCTTTATCGATTTTAATTTTTGCACAGGAAGACGCTTCGGGTAAACAAATACACATGAACATGAAACCAAAATAATTTTCCCATTTATCATCAACAATTTGATGATGGCAGTTGCCAGTACTCTGGGTCTGAGAGGAACCTGGGAGAAGGGGATCAGAGGAAGTGGCAGATAGGTTTTGAAGCTAGGATAACAGGCCTGGGCTCTGTGATGAGCTTGTGGCTGGTGGGGTCCAGGGCACCAGCATTTTCAGCACAAGAGGTCCCTGCCTCTTACACGTGGCCCCGCCGCGCTGTGACTGCTGTCCCCGTCAGGGAGAAGCTAGTGCTACGTGAGGCGGTGGGAACCACACGAGGAGGACAGAGGAGAGCAGGAGCGGGTGCAGGGGCCTTGGCTAAAAATGTCCACACCCTCTGGCTTCTCTCCCTCCTTCCCTTTCCTTTGGTTACTTTCTGTGACCTCAAGGTTACAGACCATTTCTTAATGTGTGTCCTTGACGGGGTCACACCCACTTTGCTGCACCAGGTGCTCCAACCACAAATGAAGGGTAATGTTCACTTTGTCCATCTGCTGGGGCTGGCGTGACAGGCATGTAGAATTATGAGTGCTAACGTTCTTTGCCAGCTATCACTAGCAAACAAACAGAATTCTTTTTCCCCTCCCTTTACATTTGCATATGACACAAAATAATGGTACACAGAGAGCCTAGCACTTTCCTTGCCTTGCTCATTTCCCCACTCATTTATTCCTCTTAACATGCCTCTTAGTGAACACTTCTATTCTCCCCTTTTTGTTTTGTTTTAAAAGATTTTATTTGTTTGTCAGAGAGAGAGAGAGAGAGAGAGAGAGAGAGAGGGAGAGAGAGCACACAAGAAGGGGGAGGGGCAAGCAGAGAGAAAAACAGGCTCCCCGCTGAGAAGGGAGCCCAATGTGGGGCTTGATCCCAAGACTCTGGGATCATGAACTGAGCCGAAGGCAGATACTTAACCGATTGAGCCACCCAGGCACCCTCTATTCTCTCCTTTTGAAGATGAGGAAAGTGAGTCAGAGAGGTTAAGTAATTTACCCAAGGTAACCCAGCTAAGAAGTGACAAAGGTAGGATTTAAGTCCAGGTCTACCTGACTGCAGGGCTACTGTGCTGTATGGAGACAATGTGTTTTATGGTCTCATAAAAGGTTTCTTATTCTAAAAAGGAAGTACAGAGAACATTTGGTGGTTTTCTTCTTTCTCATAAAATTCTTTGTTCCAAGTTGCTGTTGTCTTGTGTGTGACCCCTTACAGGTGCCCACCTCTGAGCTCAGGCTCATAATTTCCTTGGTGGCTGGTAGCTGAAAAGCTCTCTACTCTGCTCACAAGAGACAAGGGAGAAGAGGTCCACCACGGCCCAAACCTGGCTTTCATGCTGTCCTGGTTATGTTAGCCTCAGATGTCAAAAGGCCTAAATTCCAGGCAAACCAGGAATAATGCCCCAGTCATCAAATTTGAAACCAAAATTCAGCAAAGACATGTATTTGCTGCCAGAAAGCAGATCGCTTTTTCTTTTCTTTCTCTTTTTTTTTTTTTTTTGCCCAAACAAAACATCCTCTTATGAAATATGTCCAATTTGCAATATTTACTTTCCCTTTATTTAATAACAGGAAAGGGTTTGCAGGACTTTTGTTGATTTTTGCATTTCTTATTAAAATTCTTAAGGGGGTTTTGGGGGAACTTAATCAGCAAAAACGGAGGAGGAAAAAAAAATCTCATCTGCATTCCACAGGCCTTATTAATGGAGGAAACTTGCTGTTTGTTTAAGAGCACTTTCTGATGGGAGAAGGCAAATTGTCACGTGTTCCACAGCCTTCCTGTGAATCTTTTTCTTGACTGTGCTTCCTTCTCAGCTGTCTCCGGAGCTCTGAATCCCTTTTTTCAAGCTTTTTGCCCAAGAAGATGGGGCTGGGTTTCCGCCCCGCTGCCAGGCTTGGAGGGAAGCTAACATTCATCGAACACCTTCAGCTCAGTTGTCTGCACGCACAGTCTCACTTCACCTCACATCAGCCCTCCTGGCAGCCCTTAGTTGGCAGAAGAGGAAACTGAGGGTAAGAAGGATTGAGTCTCTTGTCTAAGCTCCCTTTCCTTGTAGCTTACATTCCTTGGGAGTAAAAGGAAAGGGTCTCTAGTATTCATGGGGTCCTATGTCCAACTGAGTCCTCACAGCAACCCTCTGGGATAGCTGGATAATCTCCAACTTTCAAAGCTCAGAGAGGTAAAGTGATTCGTGAAAGGTCACACAGCTGGAGGGGTGCAGAGCTGAGATTTAGCTGTGCTTGGTCAGACTCTCACATCCATGTTTATTCCACTTAACCACATCAGGTCTTTGGGGCCAAGGCAGTATGTTTCTTATAATGAAATACAATGTGCCCCCAAAGTTAAAAATCCCTCCCCCGAGAGACCTTACTCCTGCCTTCCTTGGTTCCAGAACTAGACTGCACATGACTTTAAGGACTTTGTTTTTATATTTTCATTCAACCACAAATATTTATATACATTATATATTCTATTGCATATGATATATACAATGTATATTATACAATGTATATATTACATGCATTATATAATTATGTTTATTTCTAGAATAGGGCCTGAACAGAGGTAGTCTTAATAAAAAAAAAACTTGTAGGGACACCTGGGTGGCCGCTGCCTTCGGCTCGGGTCATGATCTCGGGGTCCTGGGATCGAGTCCCGCATCGGGCTCTCTGCTCAGCAGGGAGCCTGCTTCCCTCTCTCTCTCTCTACCTGCCTCTCTGTCTGCTTGTGATCTCTCTCTGTCAAATAAATAAATAAAATCTTTAAAAAAAAATAAAATTAAAAAAAACTTGTAGATAGTCAAGTTCCAGTGCTCTCCTTATGCAGAGAAGGAAAGTGAGGACTAGAGAGAAGAAGGAGTTTGCCCAAGACCCTACAAGGTAGGAATCTGAGCTGGGACCTCCTGCTTCTCTCTGCATGGTCTACAACAGAGCACGAATGAGTTTACAACAGAGGCCTTCTCGTTCATTCAGCACTACACACTGGGTACTGTGCACGAGGTTGGACACCCAGATAAACCAAACATGATATTTGATGGCAGGATCCTCATAGTCTAGCAAGAGAGGATGCTTGGAAAAGTTACACTCTCACAGAGGGTGTTAATGCCACAGTTAAGGGTTTCAAGACGGTCGGGGGCTTGCGAAAGACTCTAGGGAAGAGGGGACATTTGTGCTGTGTCTTAAAAAAAATAAAAAGGAGTTAGCCAAGTTGGGGAGGGCATCCCAGGCAGAAGGCCTTGCCCAAGCAAAGGTCTGGAGGTGTGAACACATGTGGCCTATTCAGGAGCCATCCATAGTCTGCTGGGGAAAAGCAGCAAGCCTGGAAGGGAAAGTTGGGTTCAGGCTGTGACGGACTTTGCCATCCGCAGGAATTTGTCCGTGTGGTGGACACACAGGAAGGGGTAAAGGAGGGGATTCGTTTTAGGAAGATCACTCGGGAGGCCTGGGGTAGAGGAGAGTTAAAAGGGCTGAGGACCTCCAGGAAAGGGACCGTTGCACCTTTGAGGTCAGAGAAACCCAGGACTTGCCCACCTAAAAATCCTCTGTCTCCTTCTGCCCTTAAACAACATCTCACCTGTTCTTCCTGCTCCAGGCACTCTCCAGACCACACACCCAGCTAGGGCCGCTCTTTCTAGTTCCTCGAATTCTTATTCTTCGGCAAGGCTATTGGCACCTTCCTTTCCACTCCTGAGTCCTCAATAGCAGTGGGTCTTAACCTTGGGGAAGTCAGAGACCCCCAGGAGAGTCTAAGGAAGGACGTAAAAAGGCAAGTACGGAAATGCTCCCCATATGGAAGGTGCAGACGCCCTGAAGCTGCTTTCACTTAGAGAAGGGGGACAATTCCAAGGCAACAAAGGTGGGGGCAGACACCCCAGAAGCCATCTGCTACAGTTTGTAAGTCCCCAGGAAATGGGAAGGCCGAGGAGGAAAGGGATTAGGGATGAAGATTGCCTTGAAAGTTTAAGCACACGTCCGAGGAGGGATCCTGGGCCAGAGGAAGCCCTAAATGAAGGTAGTAAGTGTCACGAAAGAAAGAAATGTCCATCTGCAGAAGAGCCGGGCAGCCGGGGAGGTAGCAGGATGAGAAAGAGGGAGGATGCCATGGTCAAGGATTCTGGGGACCCCAGCGGTAGGTCTAGCTTGCCTTGACGCCTGAAATCCTGGAATCCCATAACCAACCCCTCCCTTTTCTCATTCTATGCTCACCAAGCATCTTCTGATTAGGATTTGGCATCCTGAGGAGTGTGCCTACAGGGAGCTGGTGTGTTGGCTAGAGGACATGTGTATCCAGTCCCCTTGGCAGTTACATTTCTCGTTGTAAATTAGTAAATTGGGAACAGACAATTCACAGAAGAAGTAATACAAATGACTAATAAGCACATGAAAAAAATGTTCATCCTCACCAGTATTCAAAGAAATGTAAATTCAAACCAAAACCGAGATTGTTTTCTACCCATTAAATTAGAAAGGATTTCTTTTTTTAAGTGAATACATATTGCTGGGAAAGAGGTGGTACAAGGGGCACCCGCATGTGCTACCTGCTGGGGCAGGCATGTCTTCGTCCCATGTGTCTGTTCTTTAAACTCCCACAGAACAGATCCATGCAACTTCATCTGCCTGCAAGGAACAGCCGGAGGGCTCTCTTCATGATCTGTTCACCCCGTGTTTACTGAGCACCTATTACATGCCAGGCTTATGCGGCACTGTGTACAGTAGGGGCCACATAGAAATCTTATCCCAAATGCCAAATGATCTCAAATCAAGAGAGAGGCTGGAGGCCAGTCCCTGGGTGGGCTGGAAAAGGAGGAGATCTAAAAGAAGCTGAGAGGAAAAAGAATCCGCTAACCTTCACTCCTCCCCCTCCCACCATCCAATTCTCTCTGAAGTTCTAGGTCAGGCTGAGGCTCTTGGGAGAACATCAGTCATGTCCTCGAGCCAAGTTTTCAACCCATGTCCATTCCCAGAGACTGATTTGATTGGTCTGGGATGGGCCTAGCCACAGTCTTCAAAAAAGTATCCCACGTATTTCGAATGTGCAGCTCCGGTTGAGAACCACTGAAAGAAGTAAAATAGGAAAACGCTCACACATCCTGGTTAGGAGGCAGGTTTTAGGGCTGGCTTCAAGTGGTGGACACTGATGGACACTGGGTCATGTCCAGAAAGACACTTCCTCTCTGAGCCTTGGTTCTCTTCTCTGTAAAACCAAGAGCAGTTGTCTGCCCCATGTTGCCATGAGGGTGAAATGAGGCAGCGCATGCAAAGTGCTTGCCAGTGCTCCCTGAGATTCGTCGTCATGATGCTTAGTGATCAGCCAAATACTAGCACAGGCTCAGATCTCGCAGGAACAAGGAAGGATACAGGGCTCCCAAGGTTTCTGAAAACTGCACAGGAGGAAAACTTTCAACTGGAACAGCCCTGACCGTCCACTTGAATTTTATCCTGTCATTTAGGAGATGATCCCCATGGTTTTACTTGAGCTCCAGGAATTCTCCTTCCAGATGCCAGTGCAGGTGAGGAAACAATGTGCCATTCGAGCCCAGCAGTATCTGGACCGAGCTCAGTTTACAAAGCCGAGTTTGCTGGCCCCACTCCTATGAAGACAGCAATTAAAAGCCCCGGGCTGGTAGACCTCATTCTGTCACCACTTACTAGCTGTGTAACCTTGGGTGAAAGACTTCACCTCTCTGTGCCTCAGTTTCCTCTCTAACCTGGGGGTAGTTCTGGTCTTTACCCCAAACGGCTATGAGGGAGGATGAAATGGGTTAACGAGGGTAAAGCTCTGAGCCCGGGATCTGGTGTATGTTAAGGCCTTGATGAATGGCCGCCATATGGGCCTTTCCCCAGCCAGCAAAAGCCCTTTCCACAGAAGTCTGATTCCCTTGTGGCCTTTACCCCCACCCCCCACCCTTGCACATGGGGCTTGGGGGTATAATTGCTTATGTGTGTGTCTTATCAAGGGCCTGGCCTGATTCACCCCCTTCCTTCGGTTCCACGGTTCACCATTACATTGAGCCCCTGCTCAGAGAACATGTGTGGAACTGGACTAACCTCTCTGCTTTCCCAGATAAGAAAACTGAGGCTGATGCGGGTGGGGATGGGGGGAGGCTGAGGGTAGCCGAGGTCACACACCAGGTACAAGGCCCTGAGGCTCAGGTCATTGGGGGAAGGATTCTCCAAAGGGACACATCTGGGCAGAGGGCTTGGGACCTTCCATAACCTTACTGGGCAGTAAACTTGAATGAGGGGAGCCATGGAGGAAAAGGTGACTGTAGACACTCCCTGGGGACTCTCGTCAGAGGTCGGTGAGGCTCTGCAGGTGGCCGGGGAACCCGGGTGAGCAAGGGGAGGGGAAGAGGCCGAGCAAGTAAAATTCACACTGTTACGGGTAGGGTGACTCATTTGTGCCAACAGGCTGGTGAGACATAGAGAAACTCCGGGTACAGGAAGATCAGATGGGATAACGAATTTGAAAGTTCTTTGAAAATGATAAATCAATCTAAGAGTAGGGGCTCTGGCTTCAAATAGACCTGGATGCAGAGCCTGCTTCTGGAACCTACCTGTGACCTTCGGCAAGTGGCTTAACCCCTTGGAGCTTCAGTTTGCTCATTGGAAAGGAGGGGGCGGGAGAGGTAGCTGCCTCCGTGGGTTGTTCTGAGGATCCAGCGACAGAATGTGGATAATGTCTGGTGCAGAGCCTGGCATGTGGCCATCCATGGTAGCCGCAGTGATGGGGAGAAAGAAATTGGGCCCTCGGCCGGCGGTGTCCTCCCTCACAGTGTCCTCCTGTCTAGTTCCTACCCATCTTCCGGCCTTGCAGTTTCCCTGGGACAGAAAGGCCCTGCCCCTTCTCTACATGCTTGCAACTTTCTATTGAAGCCCTTCTCACGGCACTTCTCAGAGCAGACCTTGCATTTACTACTACTTCCCGAGCATGCCTGAAAAAGCCCAGTGGCTTGGGTCTCCCTTGTCCCTGCCCACCGTGCCCGCGCACAGCCTCCACCCTGTCCAGAGAGACACCACGGAGCAGTGGGGTGGCTAGCAAGCAGAGACAGCAGCTGGGAGACAACTGTCGCAGCCCTGATACCAGAACAGAGTATGTCATTTGCACTAATGAAGTACAGAGGAGAAAGGAATTTGTAAACGCATTTTTAAAACAATTCTACAAACTTCTTTTGATTGATACAATTGAATTCATATATATATATTTTTAATGAACACAGTTTCCTGTTTGTTTTGTTTTTAGGCCCTGCTACAAATGAAATGAACGAGAACTTCCCATAAAACCCACTGGCGTAAGTGGTTGATAAGTCCACATGGAATGTTTGTTAACCAGTCAGACAGGGAAAGTTGGCCCAGTTGTAGAAAGCCCTATCGCCGGGCATCAACAAAGGCCAAAAGAGATAAAGAGAAAAAGCATCTACTCTCAGAGACCGGAGAATTCCAGAGCTGGCACTCATGGGCCCCTAAGCTGCCGGTTGCTCTCCTGTAAGAGGGGGGAAGCAGAGCTTACCTCGCAAGAACATGGAGAGGTTTGAGGATAATGTGCACAGAGCCTCGCTCAGCACGGGGCAGGTGGGGGGCACTCAACAATGCCAGCCATCCTTACTCTACTAGCTGGCAATGACATGAAATTTCTTTCTGGGCTTCCTACCTGACAGTTAAAATGAGTTGTACATAAGAAAATGAACCGCATTGGGGCAGCTGGGTGGCTCAGCTGGTTAAGCATCTGCTTCGGCGCAGGCCATGATCCCGGGGTCCTGGGATGGAGCCCCACCTTTTGCTCCCTGCTCAGTGGGGAGTCTGCTTCTCCCTTTCCCTCTACCTCTGCTTATATTCTCTCTTTTTGCTCACTCTCTCTTTGTAAAATGAAAAAAATAAAATCTAAAAAGAAAAGAAAAGAAACTGTATCTATCACTAAGAGTGAGCCCAATACCTCTTAGCTGGATAAACCTTTCAAAATCAAGATTTTGATCTTGAGTCTCTGTTAAATGGGTGTAGAGCGGAAGACCCAGTGGGAAGTCCAAGAAGAACTGGGCAGGGCAGGATCTCCTGGAGCTAAATGCCTGTCTGCCAGGGTTTTCTTCAGTAAGAAAGTTCAGGGATTACTTCGACCAGGCAACTGAACCTATGCTTTGTCCATTACTGATGACCCTGAAAACCAACCAACCAACCAACCAACCAAGAAATAAAACCATTTATCTTCTCAGTATCCACTGAGCTGAGAAGACTCCCTCCCTCCCTCCTTCCCTCCGTCCCCCTCCCTTCCTCACACCCTCTTCATCAGTGTGAAGGCACCATCTACCTGCTCATTTCCCCCATCTAACTCTTCAGGACAGAAATGCCTGTGCTGTTTCTCTGCCCTTCCTCCTGCCTGTCACAGGGTAAAGACCCCGCCCCTTTGTGCGCCTGATCTGCAGCCAGTGCGGCTGGCCCCAGCGTCTCAGGGCTGAATAGCCTGGCTCTGGTTGCTTCGGATCCTTGGGCAAGCCCTGGGTCATCCCCACCCTCTGCCTTCTCCTAACGCAGACGCAGTGGGAGCAGGTGACACCTCGGGCCCCTTCCGGCTCTGCCACGATAACCTCAAGGAGTTCTGGGGCCTGTGGGCCTGGGACCTGGGGCCTGACCCACTGGGGTTGCCTTCCCTACTCCGCCACTTGCCACCGCGTGGCCGTGAGCCAGGTGGACAATCACCAGTGGCTCCACGGGGGGCCGGACGCCCCCTTTAGGGTCACGATGAAAGATGTTACATACTAAAGATTTATACTTGTGCCCAGACACAGTTAAGCACTTCATGAATGCTTTCTACTACTGTATTGTGCAGAAGAGGGAGCAACGGCACACCAGACCCATCTCAGGCTGGCAGTGGGGACCTGTCCCAGGGTCTGCCACTTCACGAACGCAGCAGCCCTATTTGCCAGCATTCTGACATCCTGTGACGTAACACTAGTGAAGGAGTGAGGTACAGTGGCTCCTAGAGGAGCTCAGTCGAGGTCAATGTCACGTTCCTGCCGCCCTGGGTACCCGAGGGTCTCCCGCCCTGGTGCAGGGATGGACAGATTGTGTAACTGCTAAATCCTGTGTGCCTAACAGAGCACTAGTGAGCACAAGCCCAGCCTGCAGGCAAAGAGAACCAATAAAGTTTTCAACGCGGCCAGGCAAACAAGAACCCGCAGCTGGATGCAATCTGCAGGTCTAATTATGGGACTCCCCACACAGTGTGGGTCCTTGCTGTGGGCCTGAGCCATGGCCCTCATGGTCATGTGTATGTACCAGCACCCGAGACAGCTTTAAGGAGATCTAATTCTCACACCAGGCAATGTGCCTTTTTAAAGTGTGCAATTGTTTGTTTTTTTTTCCTACCATAGTTACAGAGTCGTATGACCATCGCCAGTCAATTTTAGAACATCTTCAGTACCCGAAAAACAAATGCTCTCCTCATGAGTGGTCGTTCCTCTTCTCTTCCTCCGTCTAGCCCCTGGCAACCACTGATCCACTTTCTGTCTCCGTAGATTTACCCATTCTGGACACTTCATATAAATGGAATCATAACAGCCTGTGGTCTTCTCTCACTCCCTTCTTTCACTTGGCATTTTGTTTTCAAGGTTGATCCATGTTATAACATCTATCAGTCCTTCACCCCTCTTTTTCATGACCAAATAATACTCCGTCGTGTGGACAGAACACATGTGGCTGATCCATTTATCTGTTGATGGACTATGCGGTGGTTTCCACTTTCTGGCTTCTGTGAACACGGCTCCTCTGAACATTCACGTGCAGGTGTTTGAGTAGAGGCAGGTTTTACCTTCGCTCTGGAAAGTACCTGGGGGCTCCTGGCTGGCTCCATCAGTTAAGTGACCGACTCTTTTTTTTTTTTTTTTAAAGATTTTATTTATTTATTTGACAGAGAGAGAGATCACAAGTAGGCAGAGAGGCAGGCAGAGGGGGAAGGGGAAGCAGGCTCCCCGCTGAGCAAGGAGCCCGACGCGGGGCTCGATCCCAGGACCCTGAGATCATGACCTGAGCGGAAGGCAGAGGCTTAACCCACTGAGCCACCCAGGTGCCCCAAGTGACCGACTCTTGACTTCACCTTGGGTCGTGATCTCAGGGTGCTGAGATTGAGCCCTGTGACGGGTGAGCCCCGAGTTGGGCTCCGAGCTCAGCACAGAGTCTGCTTGAGATTCTCTCTCTCCCTCTGCCTCTCCCCCTGTTCACACGGGCACTCTCTCTATCTTTCTCTCAATAAATAAATAACATCTTTTTAAAAAAAAGATGTTATTTATTTATTTGACAGGCAGAGATCACTAGCAGGCAGAGAGACAGGCAGAAAGAGAGGAAGGGAAGCAGACTCCCCCGCTGAGCAGAGAGCCCGATGCAGGGCTCCATCCCAGGACCCTGGGATCATGATCTGAGCCGAAGGCAGAGGCTTTAACCCACTGAGCCACCCAGACGCCCCAAATAAATAAAATCTTGAAAAAAAAAAGGCAGCACCTAGGAGTGGATGGCTGGCTCATATGGCAAAGTGGATATTTAGCATTATAATAAGTGCTGTACTGCATCTTTTTGCATTCCCACCAGAAGAGCAGAGTTCTAGTTGATCCACACCCTTGCCAACGTTGCCTAAAGTCAGTCTTTTTAGTTTTAGTCATTCTGATGGAGGAATCTAGGAGTCTTGTCCTTTTAATTTGCATCTCCCTGTCCTTGCTCTGAACTGCAGCAGTGAGCTGCCTGGCAGGGCCTGTTCTCCCTTGAGGGGAACAAAGACAAACAGGTGTTGGTAAGAGAAAATAGGGTGAAGGAAAGAGTGAGTGTTTGGGTGGGTGGGAGGGGAGTCGGACAGGGCCAGAGCAGAGGGCTGACTTAGCAGTTTGCATGGTGGCTGCCTTTGTTTTTCTAGCACATTGGAATCTCTTGGCTACTGGTCTTTGATTTCCTTTAATTAGCCTTCCCTAGTGACAGCGACAGGTCAGGATTTTTAGGAAGTGCTCCAGACGCCTCTGCCTGACAGACCTACTCCCTGGGCATCCAGTCCGTAGGGCTGAAATGCATCCTATTTCCCATCCTCTGAGCTGACTTAGGAGATGGCAGAACAGTTGTGCCCCTGTTGACTTTTCATTCCCTGCTTTACCTCCTACACAAAGGAAGTGTATTATTTACAAAATATCTCTATCGCCTAGAAAACATCTCATTGGGAAGAATTAAACAGTTACACATTAAAACCTTTTTAAAAATGCAGGCATGCATCAGCTGCCATTAGGACACCAGCATTGCAAACCTGTTTGGCATCTATTTGGTAGAAAAACAAGCTTCTAAAGCTTCCAGGCAAAGTTGGCTTGCTTGAAGGACATTTGGTTTTAAATCTGAGCGCCCTCAGAGATTCCCTCAGAGATTCCTTAAACAGCAATAGCCACGGTGGGGAGGGACATTTCCTAAATGTGATGAGGACATTTTAAGAGTTTGGGACAAAGTACTCAGAAATCAATACCTAACCTACTAAGCTTGTGATCCCAAGCAGGATACAGATCTATAAAGAAGTAAGTGATAGGATGGCATGATAGCTATTATGACAGAGAGATGGACAGGGCACAGAAAGCAACTGTTTGGAAGATGGTTTAGGGCTATCCGACAGAAAAGGGGACATTGCAGTTTGGCTTTGAAGGATGAATAGGAGTTCGTTAGAAGCTAATAGAAGGAACAACCTACCAGTGTGGAGAGCATGCATAAGGCACTAAGATGTGACACCACGCAGGTTCAGGAAACTGTGGGTCCTTAAGTGAGTCTAGAGCATAAAGTGGGTAAGAGAAGTGGTAAGAGTGAAGCTGCTGAGCTCCGCGGAGGCGAGATCCCAGAGAACCTTGATGGCCAAAATAAGGAGCTTGGGCCATAGCCACTGTAGGGTTTTGGTCAGAATATGTTCTTGAGAGAGCACTCTGGTCACCACGGGGGAATGGATGGAGAGAGCAGGGCTAGGCGCGATTTCACCAGGGCCTCAGTGCCAGCTGTGGCCCGAGGACATGTGATATACCAAAGCCACGCTGTGTACCTGGCATTGGAAGTCAGCTGGCAGCACTCCCAGGGGAGGCTGGGGCTGGCCAGGGCCTGAAGGAGGGCACAAATCCTTCCCAGGGGTCACCAACTCATTCTCCACAACCAGAGGCAGGTGTCAACCCTCCTCCCCCTCAGGGCAGATCCTGGACACCACGTGTCATTCTAGGATGGGAAAATGGCCAGGACTCAGCAGGGATGGGAACAATCCAAACATTCCATCTCCTTGGTACTCAAGCCCCTCATGACCCCAAATCCTAAACCTGGCTGATAACCCAGCTCGCCTCACAGCTACGTTGTACCCCGGGGGTCGGGCATGTCAGGACTGGTCAAAGCCTTTGCTTTTCCAGAGTTGGAAATTGAGGTACGGATGAGGCCCAGTTGCCAAGGATCCCAGGATCAAGAAGGAGTAGATATGGTCGAGACTTGGATGAGGGTATTCAGATTCCCAAGTCCCTTTTCCAGGCTGCGTCTCACAGCGGATCAGGAAAACGAACACTGTGCCATGTGATAAACATACATTTTCTTACTTTCTTTTCTCATGACTGTTCCCATTTTGCAGATGAGGTACTGAGGCTCCTAACAAGTAACAGCTGTCCATCGGATGTCTCCGTGATGCACCAACCTGCCTTCTCTGATCTGAAAACAGACTTGGATCAAAATGTCTTTCCAGGGGCACCTGGGTGGCTCAGTGGGTTAAAGCTTCTGCCTTCGGCTCTGGTCATGATCTCAGGGTCCTGGGATCGAGCCCCGCATCGGGCTCTTTGCTCAGCAGGGAGCCTGCTTCCCCTCCTCTCTCTCCGTCTGCCTCTCTGCCTACTTGTGATCTCTGTCTGTCAAATAAATAAATAAAATTTAAAAAAAAAATGTCTTTCCACACTGGCAACAGTCAAGCCTGCTTTGCAAGGCAAGGACCGGTGAAGACACAGGCCTCTGGGGACCATAATGTTTTCTGCATTGGCATGGCAAGTGACTTGCAAAATACCATGACATTAAGAGAGGTTTTTTGCAACAGAGCTCTTGTGACAAGGCGAAGAGGCCGTGATGCTCTGGGACTTGTGCTTCTTTTTAAAAATAATCATTTTTCTCCCTCTGACAAATAATTTAGATCCCAGGCAGGCGTCAGAGAGGGCAGGGGAAGCCACCCCTCCCCCCGGCGGCACCCACTTCCTCCGGGGCCCAGGAGAGAGTGGGCCTATCTCCCAGGCCACTGCTCTCTGAGGCGGCCCCAGGTACCAGGAGTTTGTTTTATGGATGGGTCTGTCGTGAGTCAGTATGATAATGTTTCCTGTGAGAACTTTATTTCCCTGCATTGTTTGCAAAGTCTGTGTGTGTGTCTGAGCACGTAGTCCTAATCTCGGTAGAGTCTGTGCCTTGGTTCTGAGACACCCTTGAGGGTGGGGGTAGGGGCCCGAGGAGACCAGACACGGGTTGTCCCCGTCTCCTCTGGTGGCAGGGAGAGGTGGGGGTGACTCACATGCTTAGGTCTTGCCTCCGGCCTGTGGTGGGCTGGCTTCTCTGCTGAAAGCCACTTCAATCAGTCATCTCTTCTTGACACTCAGTGTGGCCTGGGCCTCACCGGCTGCACCCACCCGTCGCTGTCTGGGACGCTTCTGAATGAGGGCAGGAGACGACCCTCTCACTTAGCTTTCAGCTCCTTGGTTTGCAGATGGGGAAACCCAGGGAAGTTACGTGATGAACTGACCCCTGGGGAGGGCCCCAGTACAGAAGTCAAGCAGGGTCTTTGGAGCTTTCTTGTCCTAGATTCAAATCCCAGCTCTCCCACTTGTCACCAGGCAGGTCACTTCATCAATCTCAGTCGCTTCGACTGACAGATGGTGTTAATCATGCTCAGCTTGCTGACCAGCTGCTAGCATTAAATCAGAGAACAGATATAGAGCAGGTGCCTCAGAAGGAGTTTGGAGAGCAGTCTTTTAGTCTTTCTTTCCTCATTTCCTCGGCAGCACTGGCCGGAGCTCGTGGCCTTAGCAAGGGCCACACAGCAGATGCCTCTGGGGAAGCACCAAGGGGGCGTCAAGTCGCCTTGCTCACAACAGTTCTCCTCAGACCACTTAGTCAAAGCCACTGGATTCCCGAGCTTTCCAGAATAGACAGGAAATGGCCCTGCTGCTAAGAGATGGCTATCAGTAGTAGTGAGTAGCTTAGCCAAGAGTCTGACTAGAAGAAAAAAGAAAAAACTATAAGTTGTCCCAGCTCTCCTTAACATCTTAGCCCACTGCCTGCTGGTTTCTCTGATGCCTGCCTGCCATGGCGTTCGGGGGCAACCCCACATTGTGGTTCTGTGCCTACCTGCCTTGGTGGAATATCTATTAATTCTTTCAACTCTCATTTCCATTGTTTGCTGTTATGGGACTTTCTGGCGGACACCTTTTTTCTAAAGATTTTATTTTTAAGTAATCTCTACACCTAACATGGGGCTTGAACCCACGAACTCATGATCAAGAGTCAGCACGCTCTACCTACTGAGCCAGCCAGGTGCTCCGGAGATTGGGTGTTTTGATCTGCCCAACATTGACCTCTTCTTCTTCTAGAATCAGCACCCAGGTTTGGTTTTGAGCCCCTCCCCAACCCGCACTAAACACGGTCTTTACGGACTGTCGATGCAACTATTTTTGGCTCAAGGAGGGCCTGTGATCCCAGCCAAACTAATCAGACACCCTTCTCCTGGGATCTGAATGTCAAGGGAGGATAACACAGGGACTGAAGATGGTTCCAGCTGCTTTCTCCCATAGAGGTTTCCTAAACAGATGAGCCGGGTCTGCTGCTTCGTGGACCCACAGAACTGCTTTTTACCTACACTTTCCGTGGTGTGATCTGCAGGCTCTCATCCCCATACCTTCCCAGTCCATTTTGTTCGCCTTAAATTTACAGTTGTAACTTACAACGGACACAACCTCAGTAGTGCACTGTCTGCCTACAGCAGCTCCCTTATCTATGGAGGATGCGTTCCAAGACACTCCGCAGATGCCTGAAACTGCAGACGGCACCAAACCCTACACAGGCTGTGTTTTTTCCTAAACATTCATACCGATGAGAAAGTTTAATTTCTAAATTAGCTACAGTAAGAGATTAGCAACAATAATAAAAATACAAGCATTGTAACGATCAATGTAATTAAAGTTATGTGATGGTGTCTCTCAAAATACCTTAGTGTACTGTACTCACCCTTGTTCTTGTGATGATGTGAGATGATAAAATGCCCACGTGATGAGACGAAGGCAGGGGAGTGATGTCGGCACTGTGACCTAGGGCTGGGCCACCTCTGATCTGATAATAATGTCAGAAGGGGCATCGTCTGCTTCAGGAGCACTCTTGACTGGGGGTAACTGAAATCATGGAAAAGGAAACCACAGATAAGGGGGGACGACTGTATATATACATTGATACCTTGCCTTCTCAATTTGTCTCAGGAGCAGGGGCTGAGTTGTTTATTCATTCAACAAACCACAACCAAATTCCTACTTGTACTGATCTGTTTTGGGGAATTGGGTGTTTGAAAAGGAAAACACAGTTCTTGCCTCCAAGCAGTCTGAAGTCTGGTCCACCCTTGGGAAAATGTTCAAGTTACTCCTCAGTCTGTCACTCATAGAATAATGCTTGTTGGGCATCTCCCGTGGGCCAGGTGCTCTGCTGGGGTGGGCTGACAGTGTGGAGGATGGAAGCTCTGTCCACACCTCAGCACAGCAATCTGCACAAGGAAGGGGCTAAAAATGAACTCGGGGTTCCAGAAGGTCAGAGTCTGAGGCCATCCAGAATCCACACGGTTCTACTGATTTTTGAACAATCCTGTGGGGTACTGGGGACCGAGTACTGTGGCTTCATAAAATACTCTAGTTTCTTACAGCTTTATTGAGGTGTAATTTACATACCATAAAATTCACCCACTGGAAGTGTACGATTCAAGGCTTTTTAGAGAATCTACGATGTTGTGCAACCATCACCACAATCTAGGTTTAGAATGTTCCTGTCACCCTGTGAGGTTCTCTCGCCCCTATCTGCGGTTGATCCCTGCTTGAAACGTTCTATTTTTTTAAAAAAGCTGAAAGAAAAATTGAGAACCAGCCATCTGTTCTAACCCACTTTCTCTGCCGATGGGGAAGCTGAGACCCAGAGAAAAGAAAGGGCCCTGCTGAGGACATGTAACGAGCCAGCAGCATTGCTGAGATTCGAGGCCAGAGCAGCCTGACTGCAAAGCGGGCTTCTTTTCACTCATGGGAGGCAGTGCCAGTTGTGGGTAAGGGTCCCGGAACCGTGCAGTTTGAGCGCAAATCCCGGCTCCCCCGTTTATCCGCTGTGTGACCATGGGCAAGCTGCTCAACCACTCGGGGCCTCAGTTTCTTCGCTGGCTCGTGTGCAGAGGAACAGTACCTACCTGAGAGGGTCGGCGTGTGGATTCCCCGAGATCACATAGACGAAGGCACTTAGCACAGGGCAGGACACGGAGTAAGTTCTCGGGGAAAGTTGGCTAATAATGATCATTTCACCACATCACTGTCTCCCAATTTCCCCTCAGAAATTTGGAAGTGAAAAAGACAGTGATGAAACAAAACCAGCCGAGGCCCCAAATGGCACTGCATGTACAGAGGCAGCTTTCTAAGAACGTGGTGCAACACCCTACCCTAGGGCATCATAGCCCTTGCTTGGCCGATGGAGCAACTGCCGGGGGGCGTTGCTCAAGCTGCCCGGGACCCAGCCTGGAGACGCGGCGGTTGCTGTTCCTTCCTCCCCAGTTTCAGCATTGCCCAACAGGCCCACAACAGACACATTTCATCAGCGTCCAGGGAGCCTGGCTCCCTTCCCACTCCCACCCCGAGGGGCCAGATGTGGGATTCTGGCGGCGGGTCCGGAGGGGCCAGGCTCCGCCCCCTGCCCCGCCCTGCCCCGGCCGCCGCCGCGCCTCAGCACGGAGGAGGAGATGGGGCAGGGCACCCAGGAAGGAAGGGGACTTAGCTTAGCACGGCGCTGCAGGCTCTGTGTGTGTTATCTCTGTCAGCCGAAGAAGGAAGCTATTGATATCTTACCCCACGACCGTTGAGGAAACCGAACTTCAGAGAAGGGGGTGGGGTGGGGGTCCGCCCAGGTAGGGAGCTCCCGGAAAACGTGCCCTCCCATGAGAGGTGGGATTAGGTCGGGCTAACGCTGCTTCTATGAAGCAGGGTGGGGTCTTCGTCTTGTTTTGCTTTTCGTCTTGTTTTTGTTGTTAGCCCACACACATTAAACCTGCTTTAGACACCGCGAGAAGAGTTCTGCCTTTGAGACTAAGCATATCTGACTTTGGTCGAGTTGCTTAACCTGAGACTTCATTTGGGGGAAAACACTGCCTAGTTTGCTAGGTTGTCATGGTGATTAGAGAGCCTGACTGTAAAGAGCACCAAGCATGGTTTACTGAACTGCTCCTGAGGGCAGGGCGTGAGGGACACATTGCTAAACAACATCCCCAGCCCTAAGAAGTTCCAGTGTATGTGACAGGAGACAACATTCTATGGTACTCTACGTTATTATTATTTTTTATTTTTTTTGGAAGATTTTATTTATTTACTCATGTTAGAGAGCGAACGAGTGCAAGCAGGGGATGGGAGGGCGAAGGAGGGGTAAAGAATCTCAACCCAGACTGTGCACCGAGTGTGGAGGCAGGGCTGGATCTCAGGACCCGGCGATAACAACCTGAGTTGAAACCAAGAGCTGGATGCTTAACTGACTGAGCCACCCAGGTGCCACCAAAGTTCCATTTTGATTAAGATTAGAAGAAAAGGGCCATGGCAGAAACCGAGGATGGAGCTAGGAAGGGTTCTGGCTTTGAATGGCGAAGGGACTGGTGATAGCTGGAGAAGGCTGGAATTCAGGATGTGGGAAGGGTGCGTAGAAGGGGACGCTGGAAGGGGACGCTGGAAAAGCCCGCTGAAGTCAGACCCGGATCTTGAGCGGTGAAGATTTTAAACTTTATCGTGTAGGTCCTAGGGAGCCACTGAAGGTGTTTGAGCAAGGGCATAACCCAACCAGGGACCCTGATCTGCTGGCAGCTAGCTGCCCTAGGGTTGACAGGAAAGAGCTCTCCTTTGGGGCCCTTCCCTGGGCTCCTGGACTGAATGAGCGTGTGAAGACTGACTGCCTGCTACGTGTAAGGCACCTGTTGAATTTAGAAATGACTTAAATATATGGACCACTTTAACAAGGTACTGATTGAGCCACCAGAGAGCAGGTGATACTTCGGTGAGCAGGGAGCACTGCTGAAACCTGACGTTAATGAGAGGTGCCAGCCCCCAGCAGAGGAAGAAGTACCACAGAACAGTCAGGGAAACAGTGGAGCTCACCAGTTGGGCCGTTTGTTTAGGGGCAAATATCTCCCCAACAGCTGCTCTGTTGGCGTTCATAATGATGACACCAGCAGTGAGAAAAAGTCACCGATGGTCCGGACACCCTGTTTGCCAAAGCAGGGAATTGCTCATTTTATCACAACCATAAGTAAATAAGGATGTGCACACGCACAAAATAAGGCAACCAAAACATTTTTTTCCTCTGGGTTCTCCTTGGCTATTTGGGATAGCCTGAACCATGCTCCAGCTAAGCCAGACCAAGTGATTGGCGGGGGTGGGGGGGTGGGGGGGTGGGGGGGTGGTGGCTAGGGCAATGAAGACCACTCTTTTGCCACTGGGTCATGGGTTAGCCATCCTCCATCTACCCATCACCCACTTTTATTTCCAGACACTCCAAGAACCCCCTCCTGTTTATGCCTGGTCTTGGGCCACCTTGCACAGATATTTTGCCACGAACCAGGAAAGTGGCCACCAGCCTTGGGCTTCCCTATACTCCAGATGATGCTGAGGCTTCTGCTGGGTTTCCCACTTTTTTCATGGTGGCCACAAATACCAGGTTTACCCCTAAGCTTGGGCTGCCACTTGCCACTCTGACTCTATGAACCCAACCCAGGAGGAGCCTCTATGTTGCACTGGGGGAGAGAAGGTTTGGGGACAGATGTCCTCTGTCCAATTTCATAACTCTCAGTCAAGTGCCACACCTGCACTCCTGCTTGGCCCCCAGCCACTTCCTCCAGGGTACCCCCAAGAGCCATACAGACCCTGATCTTGCGGTGCTCAAAGACCAGCCATGTCTACCTCACAGCAGTGGCCTGACTCACCCCGTCCAGGGTGATGATCCATGAACCTGAAGCCTTAGGAGCTCAAAAGAGGGCTAGGCCACTGAGGGCTGGGATGAACAGGAAAAGGAACTGGGAAGGAGAAAGAGAAGAGCTTGAGTAGCAGAGAAAATAAGATGAAGAGAGGGAACAGAAAAGATGACAAACGCCTACATTCTTGTTTAATGTAGGTGGATGTTTTGGGCAGGATAACTTGTTGGCACATTAATTTCTGATTTGCCCTTGCAAATGTAAGAGACTCAAGGAAGAAAGAGAGGTAGTATCTCCTTCCCTCCACAACAGCTTTCTTGCCGAGAATTTACCAGCCTTTCCCCCGCTAAAGCCAGCGCTCCCAGAGCTGATGGTGTTGGATGGTTCTGCATGGAGACGGGTTCAAGGGTCAGAGGGAACAGAAGTGGGTGGAAAGGGCTGTGTCCACTGAGACTTGGGTGGAGGGCCTGGGGGTGGCCTGCAGGTAGCTGAGCCACTGATGGGTGTGCTGGCACGGAGGCCACGGGGGCAGGGGCTGGAGCTGTGACTCCGGGGACCCTGGCTTGATCTTTGGGGATGGAGCCGCCTGCCTCTGAGAGGCAGGGGCAGTCAAGGGAGACTGAGGATGAGAGGCCTTTCCTCGACTTTCTGGGTTGCCCCACCCTGAAAACACATTCCTTCGATTTAGAAAGAAAATATATTAAATTTTATACTCGAATGCCCTGGAACGATTTCATACCTTATCCTACAGGCACGGAAAAATCGACTGAGAGGAAATCACCCCCGAATATGGACCATGGGGGGTCATGTTCACTTTTGTCTTTGTGCCATTCACAGTTTGTACTTTGTCTGTGATGAACAGGAATTATTTTTGTCATCACGCTGTTTTTAAGCCAATGAAGCGGGTTTCCAAGCAGCATTTCGGTTAAAAGAAAAATTACGTATATGTCCATATGTGTGTGTCTACTTAGACCAGAAGCTCGGGAGATTGTAATGGCTCTTGTCCACGTGTCTCCCAGTGGTCAGGCTGCAGCTGATTCTTAGCTTCTCGTTTTTCATTTTGAGATGAATATTTGAAATGATAGAGAATTTCATTCTCTATTGACTATTTTTCCTGTAATAAAATGAACTGTATAGTAAAGAGAAGGTAACGAAATATTTTCTAAAGGGGAGGTAGGGAGTCCTGCCCACCACCCACAGCCCCCCCAGGACAAATAAGAAGGACACTGGGGTGGGGGGGGGTGTGATGTGGAGGCGGCTGAGGCTGAGTAGCCAGTTCCCATGGGAGCCTGTGTTGAGTGATGAGGCTGGGCTAGGCAGGGATGGAGGGAGGGACTGGGTTCCGAAAGCTGCCCATCAAACCCTTGTCAGTGCCCACAGTAGCATTTGCATCAGATTTGGGTAAAAGTGCCCTTATGTACTCCTGCAAAATATGCCCCCCTCCTGAATGCAGGCATTTGTCGGGTCCCAGTCGTGCTGGGCCCTGGGAGGCCAAGATGAATGCGATAGGTTTGGTGGAAGGAGCATGAGCTCCAAGTCCTAGTCCCACCTCCGTGGCTGTGCAGCCTTCAGCAAGTTCCTTACAGGCTCTGAGCTTCAGCTCAGAGTCTTTCTCTGTAAGGATAAGGCTAATGCCACCTCCCCTGAAGGGGGCTGTCCCTTAATGGGGTTCTTAGGCTCGTGGGGAACTCAAGGTCCTGGCTAGGGGGTCTCTGATGCTCTGTCTGCCTTTTAGGACAGTGGCCCCAGTTGATTAAAAATCACACAGTGGGCTGCTGAGTATTTCCTGAGGGCTTCCAAGGCACTCCAGAGGTGTTAGCTCCCTGACCCGAGCAACTTGTAACACAAGAAGTTTCTACTCCATCCTAGGTTCCAGAAAACAGAGACTCAGTCAGACCAAGGGATTTGCCCCATAGCTACAGAACCTGAAAGCGGCAGGTCAGGGTTTGGATGCAGGTCTGGTCAGGCACCTAAAGCTCCAGCTTAAACCCCAGGGCGACCCTGCCAATCCAGATGCTTGCTGCAACAGGGATCCTGTGGTGAACACACAGGAATGGCCTCCCCACCGGCCCTGAGCCTCGGCACAGAGAACGGAGGTGGCAGACGGGACTGGGGGGTCAGAGAGTCACAGCCCCGGGTTCAAATTCTGATGGGGGCACTTAATAACTCTGCGACTTTGGTGCCGTTTTCCCTATCTGGGCCTCAGTTTCCTGATCTAGAAGAGGGAGCAGTGATGCCTCCCCCAGCCCAGGAATGCTGGGAAAATATGAAATAATATATACCCAGTGCCCTGGCCTGTAGCGGCCACTCAATAGATACCCACAAAAAGCTTGTTGTATTTGTATCTATGGAGCCCAGAATTGTTTACCAGGGCTTCTGACTAGCAAACCTTTGACCCAAACCATTGCACAACACTGGTCCTGATCATATGAGCCTTTGCACCAGAGCTCAGATCCCCTGAGACCCCATGGCCTTATCCTAAGATGCAGAGCCCCGTGCGTGTGGCAATAACTGTCTCACAGGGCGGCCACCCTTTCCTGCAATGAGTGTGGAGGCAGCCGAAAGCCCGAAGCTGTCACCACTGTGGGCTCCATCCCAAAGCAGGACGCTCTGTGTGGGGATTGCTAAACATGGCCCTATGTCCCTAGCACCATTCAGGGAGCCCATGCCAGGGCTGGAAGGGGCAGGAGATAGACATGGTCCCCAGAGCCCACTGTTGGTAGGGGCCCAGATGTCTGACTCCATCATCTCTTCTGTTTGCCCACCTTCTACCCTGCAAGACCACGACCTTGAAGGTTAGAGAGGCTGGGGTTCAAATGTAGGCTCCACCGCTTCTTTGCTATGTGACTGTCTACAGCACACTTTCCTTCCTGGACCCCATGTGTAAAATGGGATTCATCATTCCTATGGTTCAGGATTGTCATAAAGATTAAAGGATGTGATGGGTGTCAATGTCCCAGCAGAAGGCCTGGCCCGAAATGGGTGTTGAGTATGTCTGCCGGTGACCTTAGATAACCCTCTTTTCTCTCGGGTCTTCAGTTTCTTAACATCGGACACGAGACCTGATGGCCTCTTGGGGCCTTTCTAGTTCTCACAATCTTCAGGCTTGTCCCCGACTGGAACAAGAGTCATGGATGGTGTTAGCCATCAGGCAGGAAACAGAGGACAGAATCAGCCTAATGTCACTCAGCTATTCAGCTAGAGGCTCAGGGCAAGCTGCAGAGAGTGGGAGCTTCCTGCCCCAAACTTCCAAGCCACAAGGAACTTCCTTTGCAGGGTCAGAATAGGGACTCGGCTGGCTCTCTGCCTGCCATTAAGGTGTCTGGACACTTCCCTGGGCCACTCTTAGCCTTCTGACCCAATTCAGTTTATGGTTCTCTTGAGCATTAGCTTGTGCTGGCCTCTCCTTATTCAATCTCTATTTTAACTTTCTAAAAAGAACATAATATTTTCAGGGAAGGCACAGGCCTTACACAGGGCTAGGGTTAACATTCAACAGTCAACACTCACCAATCACTAACCGAGTTACCTGTATGTGTCAGGCTCTGTGCTAACATTGGGTGGTAAGCAGCCTCCGAGATCCCCCCAATGATTCCAGCCTCTTAGTGTCCACAACTTTGTGTAGGCCCTTCCTTTAGTGAATAGAGCTGAGTTGCATGACCAATAGAGTCTGGTAGAAATGAAAAAATTGACTTCCAAGCCTAAATCATAAAAGGGCAGTGTGGATTCCACATTTCACTCTGGAGGAACCAGCCATCTTGTCGTGAGGACACGCAAGTGGGGGCTGGGGAAGTTACTTGGCAAGGAATTGAGATTTCCTGCCAATATCATACGAGTGGGCCATCTCGGAAGTAGCTCCCACGGCCCCAATCAAGCCTTCAGATGAGGCGGCCCCAGCTAACATCTGATGCAACCTCATGGGACACTCTGAGCCAAAACCTTCCAGCTAAGTGGCCTCCAAATTCCTGACCCACAGACACCGTGTGAGATAATCAATGATTATCATTGTTCTGGGCCATCAGATTTTTGGGATAATTTGTTATACAGCAGTAGATAACTGATACATTCAAGAATATAAAGTGATATATCAGTATAATCAAGCACTCATTCCCTCTTCTGGGGGACTCTGACTTACCCACATGCCCTAGTGCCTAAAACATGGTGTGTTGTCCTGCCTAGAAGTTTTCCCAACTGTGGTTTACTGACCAACTCTTTCAGAAATACCCGGGATGCTTGTTTATAGTGCAGATTGCTTCACACGAGACCTATCTGGCAGAAGCACAAGGCTCTGGTGCCCTGATGTCACCCGCAGGTATGGTGAATGTTTTGTGCATGCTCAGTCTCACCTTGAGCTGTCAAGTGTCCCATGCCTGGTACGTGCAGCACATCTTTTCACATCCTGCCCAAGACTTTCTCCAAGTTGTGGGATCCCACATATAAACACAGTCAGGATGCCCCCGGGGGGAATCCTTGACCAATGGGCGTGGGAACTGTCCCTCTGGCACATATTCTTGGAGTATTTATTTACTGAGAGAGCAGTGACCTCAGCAATGCACACCTATATTAACTTTCCTTCCTCCCTGTCTTGTTCTCCTCATTCTCTCACTACTGCTTCCTGCACTCACCTCCCCAGACACTGCCTGCACCCACAGTCCTGTCTTGGGCTCAGATGAGCCCATTTTAAGGCATACTGAGTCAGAGTCTGTGAAGAGGGGCCCAGGCAACTGCATTTATGAAAGTTCCCTGGGTGATTTTCAAGCACCTTCACATTGAGAACGCGGTTTGAAGTAAGGGTTTCCCAGTGTGGGGACCAAGGGCTCTGCTTCCAACAGTTGCCGACTATCAGATGTGCCAGACACCTTCCACCAGCCTCTCCATGTCCATGCCCACCTTTGTCCTGGATACGTTGTACCCTGCCTCAACAGGCAGCCTTACTCTCTGGTTCCTGGCTGGCTTCTATCAAGGGGACACACACAAGAGCCCAGAGGGGAAAGGGAGAAGGATTTGGGGCTTATTCCCCCATTCCCTCCCTGTAGGGTCCCCATGAATTGGCTACCTCTTTCGACCAAGGTCGCTGCTTCTCTCAGACTGTCTTCTTCCCACAGCTTGCTCTCTCTCCCCGTTCTGGTGACTGCACTTTGTCACTGTGCTGCTGTGCACTAACCCTGTGGTTTCTTTCCACTCTGTCTACTCCTTTGTAAATAATCCCTTCATTAAACTCTCTTCAAATTACCCAATCTGAGTGTGCCTGCTATTTCCTGGGATCCTGACACAATTCTGTTATGCCCCACGCCTTGTTGTGGTGGAATAAATCACATTTCCCTCACGGGACTGTGGTGGTTGCAAGGTGTTTGCTCCTCTAGAATCCATTTCCTTTCTCCTGACCTTTGGGAATGTTCTCACCTCCCAGCTGCTTCTGGGCTGAGCGGGACACAGGGATTAGCTCACTGGCTTCTTGCATCCCCCTGGACACAGCGATTGGTTAGGTGGTATGTCGTGTGACTTGGGCTGGTCCAATCAGGCTGAAGTTCTGGTGGGCGCTCTCTGAAAAGACCAGTTCCTGACCTGGGGGCTGCCTGATTGCCCTGGACTTCTGCAGGTGTCTAGAGCTTCACCTTGGGCAGGGGGGCAGTGTGGGAAATCTGGTCCCTCCTTTCTCGGCCAGCTTAAAAACTGTGTGCTCTTGGGCAAATTACGTAGCAGTTCTGTGCTTCAGTTGCCTCCATTTAAAAAAAAAAATTTTTTTTTTAAATATTTTATTTATTGGACAGAGAGAAATCACAACTAGGCAGAGAGAGAGGAGGAAGCAGGCTCTCCACGGAGCAGAGAGCCCGACGTGGGGCTCGATCCCAGGACCCTGGGATCATGACCTGAGCCGAAAGCAGAGGCTTTAGCCCACTGAGCCACCCAGGTGCCCCGCTTCAGTTGCCTCTTAAAAGGGGGCATGGGAATTTAACAAGTACCTGAGTGGATTCTTTTAAGACCAAACCAGAGACTCATGAAAATAAAGATAAAAACAGAAACGGAGACAAACGATAATAGACTCTTCACTACAGCGAACAAACAAGGTTGCTGGAGGGGAGGGCGGTAGGGGGATGGGGTAGCATGATGGATGATGGGCATTAAGGAGGGCACATGATGAAATGAGCATTGGCTGTTATATACAACTGATAAATCACTAAATTCTACCCTGAAATTAATAATACGCTATATGTTGACTAACTTGAATTTAAATAAAACCCCCCAAAAATCATGAAAAGAACTTGGAACAAAGATTTTATTAAAGCAGCTTTTAGGCTTTACTCAGAGACTTCTTCTTTCCTAGGACTTCTTTCCTGGGATAGGTCAATGGAGCTGGAGAGCTTTAAGTGACAGCCTGCTGCTATGCTCAGAATCACCCCCCCCCCCCCACTTTGTTACCCAATCAGGCTTCTCCACACAAATTCCCAGGCTTCTCTTGCTCACAGGGATGGCTTTCTGTGACTCCCTTCCACTGGCTCACCTGATGGGCCCAGGAATGTCTGAATCACCCCTCCCCCATACCCACATAAATTATAACCCAAACCCGATTGTCCCATATTGCCAATAGATGGAGATCTCTGAGATGAGAGGAAGCTGGGTCCTGGGAGTCACCCCACCAGGAAGCAGCTTTAACGGCTGGCTTTTGCTGGCCGGAGAGGGGGAGCTCCGTGCTGCCCGCTGCTGTCCTTCTGGTCTAATCTGTACTCCAAAGCCTTGTGAGTCCTTGCAGCAGAGATGCCCCAGCACCCTATGCAAACAACCATCTGGTCATAGCCAGGCCTGGAACATCAGGGAAGCAGGACAAGGAGAGGTGAAGGACCTCGCTTAGCACAGCTATTCCTCTAGAGTCCAAACCTCAGAGCTGCATTGCTTGGGATTAAACACTGCTCTGTGCAGATTTCCCATTAAAAAATGCAAATGCCAGAAAAAGAAAAGGTCGTTAGGATCTGGAATCTGCCTTATTTCCCAATCTTCTTTCCTAGGAGCTATGTCCCATCCTCACTGAGTGACTTAGTGTTTCCAGAATCAGGCCAGGCACTATTGTGTCTGTGTACCTTTACCGCTATCTTGCCTTTTCCTGCAACACGTCCACACTTTCTCCACCTGATGGACTGCTTTGGACTTTTAAGATTCAGCTTAGTAGTTGCCTCCTCCATCCTTCACACCGAGTTAGGGACTCTCTGCTCTGTTCCCCGTGATGTCCTGGACCATATTCTGTCATTGCCCGTATCACTCTGACTGCTCAACGTTGGTTTGACTGGCCACTTGTCTGCCTCCCTCGTTACACAGTTTCTTGGCTGCGTGGCCCACCACTGGGTCACTCCCAGCATCCTCAGCGCTCAGGGTCTAGTATACAGCAGGTGCTCAGGGAGCTTTCACTGGCTATATGGCTACCCCATCCCTCTACGCCCCTCCCCTCCAGCAACCTTGTTTGTTCCCTGTAGTGAAGAGTCTATTATGGTTTGTCTCCTTCTCTGTTTTTATCTTACTTTATTTTCAGTGGTAAATGCCACTGTCCTAACTAGCTACTGTCATTACTAATCAGGTGTCTTAGTTTGGGCTTCCCCATAAGCAGACCCTAGGCAACGATCGGAGTGTAAGCTGTTTACTGGGGAGGTGAGGAGAATGTCACCAGGAACCTGGAAGAGAAGTCAACCAAATGAAGTGTGTTTATAAGCTGGATCCTAATCCCACTGGCTATCTCTGGCAGTATAGGCTGTATCTGATCTGGGAATGAGGGAGCTGGGATGTTTGTCCCCCACTCCTATCAGTCCTGGACGGGGGGCTGCCCTTGGAGGGCATTAGACCGTGGCAAATCCAATCAGGCATTAAGCCTTGTAGAGGTGGGCAGCTGGAGTCAGCCTCTTGCACTCAAGCGGGATGGGCGAGGGGGATGCATGGACTCCTACCCTTGTATTCTGCAAGCTTCACCCTCCCCCTTCCAATCCAAGGACTACACACTGCTTGAGGGCAGTGACCATCCCATTCGTCTTTCAGTCCCCAGCCTTGGACAACAGTGCCTGGCTCTGAGAAGATGCTTGGTGAGGACCGAGTGAATGAATGAATGAGTGAGTGATTGAGAAGAGTGGCTCTCAGGTTAGCAACTTTCTTCCTCCGTGGCAAAAGAAATGAGGGGTCTGGAGGTCCCTGGGAACCCAGAGAGAATGGGGGTGGGTTCAGGAGGAATGGAGGGAGCCAGTCCCTGGGAAGGGGGAAAACTGCTCCACAGCTTTGAGGCTGGCCGGCCAGATGGCCATGAAGAAAGGCTCATTTCATGTATTTTATGGGGCGGGGAGGCTCCCCAGGCTCAGGCCCTGATGCTGTGGGCATCCGTTTCCGCCCTGGGCCTGTGGGGTTGCGTGACTCCGGGAATGCTGGGCCCAGGGCGTGGAGGCAAGCAAACGCCATTAGCTCTATCAGTGATCTCCCGGCGCAGATATGGAAGTTTGAGGAGGCCCAGCCGGCTCTGCCCGACTGTAAAGAGACCTGATTGAGGCGGGTCATGGGGAGGTGGCGGTGATTAAGGGGGGCTGAGTCCTGTGGACTTCCTGCCCAGCAGGTAGTGGCGACCTAGGGAGTGAGAGGATGGGATATTAGTCATACTGTAAACCCTCTTGGGCTCATAAAACCTGGGCAGAGGGCTGGCTCAGGAACCTCCAAGGCTGCAGGGAGAAAAGCTGATTCCCTAGGGTGGGACTGCAGTGCCCTGGGCTTATCTTCCTAGCCTGGGACTGGAGCGTCTGGCTTCAGTCTTGGGAGTACCTGCCCTGAGGCCTGACTCACGGAGGCAGGTGTGGACAACAGCTCTGTTAAGGTTCCAATAACTCTGTGGCCCCTGTGAATTTCTAGTTCATAGTGTTTGCGACGCACTTTCTCCTCCCACGGCCTCATCTATCCTCCAAACAGCCTTGCTGTGTCTGTAAAAATGGTTATAGCCCCTACTTTATTGTTGAGAAAACTGAGGTCCCAAGGTTTCAGGCCTGAAAAATATGGAAGTGAAAAGGAAGAATATCCCGGCAGTCAGACGGGACTGAATTTCAATGACAGCAAGTCTAGCTTTTGGCCCTGGCTGCGGCCCAGGGACATGGGTTGGGGTGAGGCAAAGGGCGGGGGGGGGGGGGGGGGGGGGGGTATTTCCTAGGCTGGGAGCCCGGGGGGCAGGCCCCTACCGGAAGAAAAGAATCTAAGAGTGAAAGAACTCTGGCCTCGGGCCCTGCCATCTATCTGGGCCACCGCTTCCTGATAATGAAACTCCCTAAAAGTAGAGACAGAAGCTCCGGGAGAGAATAAAGTCCTACAAAGGAGCCAGAACAAGACGCACGTCTTCAATGGTATGTGTGTCTGTGTGTGTGTAGAGATGGGACTGAAACACCCACTGGGGCCCCATTTATGCAGGTCTCTAAGCCTCTGTTCTTGGGGCTGATCATGAAATGGAGAGGATAGTATTCATCTCTCATGGTCACTGTGGAGGAGAAATGAGATGACATGTGTCCTTGCCTGTGGGAGGCCCTTAAGAACGGAGAGTTGAACGGCATATCCTAGTCCTCCAACAGCCCCTAGCATGTCGAAGGCACTCCTGGACATTTAGAAAGAAAATAGAGAAAGTGAAAACCTCCTCTTGATCTTGGTGGGAAAAAGAGCTTAGAAAGTCAACGCAAAGGTTTGGAATATTTGTTGGTCTCCTTGACTGTCACTGTGCTATGACTGTCCTCACTGCTATTGCACCACCACACTCTCCCCTCCAGCCCACCTCACCTCTCAGCTCCAGACACCCATCTCTAACAGCTAACCAGACCCCCTCCTGAATGTCCACTGGGTTCCCAACCTTAGTATTTCTAAAACACAACCTGTTAGCCTTCCCTCACAGAAGCCCCCATCTCAATAAAGAGCATGTCTCCATCCTATGTCACCCCGTTCGAACCCTGAGAATCACCCTGTAGCGCTCCCGTCTCCCCACCCCCGCATTAAGCAGGCCCTGGAATATTCCTCAACACTGTCCACCTCCTCCGTCCCCATTGGTGATGCCTTTCCCTTGCTCATGCCAGCTTCACCTCTGTCCACAGGACAACCGGCATCTCCACAGCCCCCCGCCCCCCATCTCCATTTCCTTGCTGGCTGACAGAGTGAATATATCTGATTTGCCACTTCCCTGCTTAAAATCTTCCATGGCTCTCTTCTCTGGCTCCCCCTAGGATAAAGTCCAGGCCCCTTCGTCCATTAGTATAAGCCTCAGCCTAATTTGATTCCATTCTGTTCCAGCCATTTCTCCCCCCACCCCCTACACCCTTCTGTTCCAGCCACAACAAAATAATCATCCATCCTAACATGCCTTGTACCATCGCCCAGGAGCCCCTTGTCTGGACGCTTCCCTGCCTGGTCAACCCTTATAAATCTTCCCAGTCCATCTCACATGTCACCTCCTCCATGAAGCCTTCCCTAACCCCCATCCAGAGTTAAACCTCTCCTGCGTTTCTACAGCAACAGAAACCACAGACCTCAGGTTCTCTGGGAAATTTATGATAACCTATTTTGACGTTGGATTGCGAGTACAATTTTTGGTTAGAAGAGCATGGCTGTCCCAGAGAGCCCTGGCATGCCCGGTCCCCTATCCCAGTGTTTATCACAGTATGAAGATGAGGATGAATTCACATTTGCTAAGTCACAGTGCTGCATGCTTTCAAACTTCATCTCTCTTTCCTTCACAGCAACTTTATGATGTAAGTATGACCTTACCCAGTTATAAAAGAGGAACTGGAAAACCTTTCTAGTCCAAGGTCATATTTTCCCAAGGTCATACCCCGAAGAAGTGGCAGAGAAAGGGCTTTGAACCCACCTGCTTGCCTCCGAACCTTCTTCCTTCCGGTTGTTAGATAATGTTGGCCTTGCCAGCTTAGATGCCTGTCTCCAGGAGTGAGTGAGCTCCTTGATGACCCGGGTCATACCAGGCATATCTGTGTCCCCAGAGCTGTGGACAGAGAATGTCAGTGAACATTTGCTGACACTGAGCTCAAACCCCTTCCTCCTCACCCCTCCCAGGCTGACCATTAGTGACCTTTTTCCCTTTTCAGGCTCTATTTTGGCCAGATTTCCTTTTTCTCAACCATGCAGGGAGCAGGGTCATGCGACTCCAAGTTTGATTATTAGCCATGAGGTGTTGGGCCATACATTCTTTCCCGAAAGGATACTGGGGCCTGTTCTCCTCTGACTAGGGTACATGGATCATTCTTAGGGATAGCTAAAGCCATGGAACACATATTACACCCTTCCGTGGACAGTCTTTTTCTCCTTTAATTTTTCAGGTAAGTAGAAATAAATTTAAGTCATTTAACTTCTAAGCACTGTTTTAGACATTTATTCAAAATAAAAAAAAACTTTTGGCAAAAACTACAAAGTTTATGTTAACTTTTAGGGTAAAACTTACACGGGCTGGTTTAGGTTACATGCCTTAGGTCTCCAGGGAATATGGTGGAAAGATGTGGGAAGTACCCCATAAAATCATGTGAGTTCCCAGCTACCAGGGCCCACCCTGGCTAGGGGTATGAAGAGATCCTGATTGCATCAACTCTCCCTTCTTCCCGCCCTGGTCCCTTGGGTCTTCTCCTACAACTGGTTTAATACAATGGAAGGAACTACGTCTCTTGAGCTAGACAGACCTGACTTTGAATCCTAGAGTGGGAGCTCAGACTTAAAGTTCTCTGTTTCCTTTCAGTATCATGGGCTTAAGGATACCACCTACCCATGCTGGATATACTGTTTGCCCTGCAGATTTGCCCTCCAGCCATCCCTACCCTGCTCTCTGTGCTAGAAGCCTGAATCTTACCGATGGTATCAACTGGGTCTTTTGTTCCCTGGCTACGGGCAGGATTTGGCCACTGGGAGACTCAGGCTGCAGGATGGGAAGAGAGAGGGGAAAGTATTTATTCCCTAGTTTGCTCTCTGCCATCTGGAGGACAGCAGTGAGAACGTTCCTCAGTTCCTTGGGCCACAGCTCTTGCCACTTAGCCCTCTCCTGTGGCTACAGCTCTCTTAGGTTCCAAAAGCCTTCCCTCCCGTGACTTCAGGGCCCTGGCCAGCCTGGGATTGGGGCGGGGGTGGGGGAGGGGAGGTGTCTTGCCACCCTGTAATGGTTTCCTTTAACCCTTCCAAGATTTGTAAATAGCCCCCCCCCCTAAACCGAGCTCTCCCCAGGGGTGCCTCCTGAGTGCACCATTGTTTTCTGTGGGACCCTGACCCATAAATCACCTCACTGGGTTTGGCGTTTGGGGGGGACTGAAGAAATGGCTGCAAAGTGGTTTATAAGTAAAGGTTGCACTTGGTGTTCGAGAGGAAGAATGGCTGTCATTGGGGCCCCACTGGGGAGACTGGGGAGGGGAGAGGGGGCCCCGGGTAGAATCTTGCCAGGAGGAGGCAGCTCCTAAAAAAAAACGTCTCCCTTCACCAACAGCCGCTCCCTACCCTGGAGCCCTGGGAGGCCTGGCCAGGGACAGGCTTTTTCAGGGCATGGTTCCTGCTGCTGGGGCAGCGGCGGCAGCATCATCGGTACCACGCCGGGCTCCTGGGAGGCCCTCCTGGCCGCATGTCATCTGGCAGGCTCTGGCGGCCCGGGAGCCCCAGCGCGGAGCCGTCAGCTCGCCGACTCAGCACAACGCCCCTCTCTCAGCGCTTGGCTTGGGTGGGAACCAACCAGCCATCCGGTGGCCCCTCCCCGCCCCTTGGAGGCAGCACCCCCTCTGGCTGGAGCAGCTCCAGGCCTCTAATGAGTGCTGGCTGTTGTCTTGTCCAGGCCCCCGCCGCGCTCAGGGAGAACACGCTCAGGCAACAGAGAACACGGCTGGTCAGCCAGAGAACTCTGTCTCCCTTCCAGCCTCTTCCCCAGAGGCTCCCAAGGACCTAGAGTGTCAGAGCTGGAGGGACAGGACAGAGCCCCTGACAGGACAGCACTGCCGATGAGGACACTGAGGGCCCCCCCCAACAAAAGCAATTTCCCCAGGGCCCCCGCAAACCGCTGTCAGAACCCAGGCCAGCACTGGACCATTCCTCACGGGCTGGAGTCTCATGGTTTCCTCTGTGGTTGAGGACACCGATCACCAAAGGTCCCAGGGCGGAACAAGGGCCTAGCAGATTGTCTGAGGTGGTCTTTAGAAGATTTTAGTTACTGGGGGGCTCTCAGCATGTCACCTTCGTGTGACCTCTCATCCTCCCAACAATCCTAGAAGGTAGGGATTGGGATCATTGCAAACTAGATGAAGAAGCTGAGACCCAGAGACAGGAAGCAGCTTGCCTGAGAGGTCGCACAGCCGGTAGGTGGCCGAGCCCGTATTCACACTGAGGTTTTCACGCCGTGCGCTGACGGTGCTCTGCCAGCCAGGCAACACTGTCTTTGCATCGAGCAGCGTGTAATAGAAAAGAACCCTAGGTAGGGTGGGCCTCAGCAAGCCAGAGGTCTAGCCTCAGCTTTTCCTCTTCCTTTGGGCTAGCTTCTGTACCTCACTGGGGCTCATTTTCTTATCCGTGAATAATGGTGAGCCGGCCTGCCCTGCTTCCTTCATGTGATATTCTAGAATACCTGCAGGGTAGGTGTATTATTCCCATTGGACAGATAGGGCCACTGAGACCCATTCCTCTACTTGTGTTGAATACGTGAGATGAAATTTGCTGAAGGACTTCTTTTGACAGGCCAGGTTCTTTGTCTCCAGAGGGGAGGTGATTGCTTGAGGCCACACATCTAGAAAGTGGCAGCGCCAAGCCTCAAGCGGACAGTGGATATTCTAACATACACTTCATGGCCTCCAGGATTATGCAAAAGTGGCCACAGGATCACGGTTTTCTTACTCTCGCAGAAAGCCACTTGGATTCTCCTTGAGCACAGCCCATGGCACTAAATAGATCCCAGGAATGCTATTCTCCTGGGAACTTTTGGCCTGGAACATATTTACAAAACTCTAGAGGGGATGGAAATATCCCAACCCACTCCCTACAGACCCAAATTAGCAATTTTCTTATTCTTTATAACCTCTCTGGAAATGCAAACTATGTAATATTGGTCTAAAATTAGGAGCGTAAGTCACAAGAGAAAAGTCCCACTCCTTTGGATAACATGTTTTCTTAGCTTCATCCTGGCATTTTTTCTAAACCGGAACATGGCAGTTGTCTTTCAAATAATTATTTTCTCCTAGTGCGTAAGGACTGGAAGCAAAATGCTTTGGAGAGAACGTATTTCTAACCGTACTGTGAAATATTGAAATCCAATCCCCTTTACCTGGCTTTCAATCTATTCCGGCAAGGCCTGGAATACTTGAACAGGAACAGCCTGTTCTATGAGCCCAGGATGCCTTCTTGAATGAAGGACACCTTAATAATAACAACGGCCATAATGTTATCTGTAGCCAACACAGACTGACAGTAAAGCTGTGCCAAGGCGCTGTGTGAAGTGTTTTATAGCCACTATTACGTTTAATCCTCAGGATTACTTATAAGATGGGTATTATTGTCCCATTTTGCATTTGAGGACAATTAAGGCCTAGAGACGTTAAGAGATTGACCCAAAGTCATATGGCTATAGGACAAGCAGTGGTAGAGTTAGACTTTTAACCCCAAGCTGTGTATCTCTGAAGTCCAAACTAGGGTAATGTCTTTGTAACAGGTCTACATACTACGTGCCAGACACAGTCCTGAATGACTCACATAATAACCTTTTGACCATCACAATAATCCCTCTAAGAACTTTGCCCCATCCTTTTTCCTTGTTCCTCAGTGCAGAGACATGCACTAGCTTTAAGTTTGTCATGCCCTTTGAGATTCTCTTGTTGGGCTGCTGATCCCACTAGGGGCTGTGCCAGGTTGGTAAGAGTACATGTGAAATTTAACACCTTTGAATAAATTAGTCCTAGTAGAGGCCTAGGGCCTTGGGCATATTACTTAACTTCTTTGATCCTCAGCCTTCTCATCTGTCATTTGAATGGGCCAGCTCCTTTGAGCTCGAATTTACTAGAATTCTATGACAAATGCTGGGCTTGACTGGAAATAAGTGTAGGGCCTGAAGGTTTTGTTACATGGGGGTAGATGTGACTCTGCCATCAAGGCAGAGGAACGTTGTGGGTTAGGGGGATATGAGGTCCCAGCTCCTAGGAGCAGTAGGGAATGGACAGCAAGGAGGGAGGGGGCAGGGTCCTTCAGCTAGCCAGAAGACTGAGCCAAAACCCGTCACCTGACTAAAGAGGACACGGTGAGTCAGAACCTCTCCGGTGCAGGAACAAGCATGTGGTCCTATGTGTGACCCTGGGAGCAGAGCTTGTCCTACCAGATGGAAATCACCAAGGGGCTTGGAAGGGAGAGAGTTCCCCATCCCTTCGGGTAGTTGTTTGGGGGTTGGACAGCCATTGGAAGCCCTGTAGAGGGGAGCTGACCTGTAGAGAGCAGACTTCCCAGTGTGTAGACTTGATCATGTCCCTCTTCTCCCTGCCCCATCCACTGGATCCCAGTTGCTTATGAATACGGTCCAAGGTGTCTCCTTACCATGTGGGTGGGGCTTGTTACAATCTGATGCTGACTTGGCCACATTCACTTCTCACTATCTCAGTTATGGTAGCCATGCCTAACTTCTTGCTGTTTTCTGAACACATGATGTGTTTACACTTCTGAATCCACCCATATCCCCCTTGAATCCTCTTTCACACCTCTAGCCGACTCATCCCTTTGGCTGAGCTATAATTATGCATTGACTTTGTCAACAGATCATAAACCCCTTGAAGGCAGAGCCTAGTCACACTCCTGTTCATACGGTGGGATGGGGACTGGAATATGAGCTGTGTACAGACTAATGAATGAGGTGGGATTAGATGACATCTGACTGGCTCCGTGCTAAGATCTTGCTATTTTAGTCCATTTCAATAAACATCAAAATGGTGGGCCTACCATGTACAATCACACGGTAAGGGTTTGATACACAGATAGTAACAGTACTAATCATGTGAACAGAGACAACGGGAGCCAGGGCTACGAACGAGGATGTGGAGAGGAGAGAGAAAAATAGGGAGGTGGCTACCTAGTGAAGACAGCCTTGGTCTGTCTCATGGCCCCAAACTAGTCCAATGAGTGGGTGGGAAAGAGGAAAGAGGAAGCAATGGGGATGGATGATCCTGCTGGCAACGAATTTTGGTTCTTTTGGGATTTAAAACTGAAATTGGCTTTCTTTAGAAGCCTCCACCCCTGCTCCCCAGTGGGTATTTTTAAGGGAATAGGTATCTGGGGGCCAATTTCCAACCCCCTCTCATCCTTGGCCCACTGTATCAGCAACAGTTAGTAACAGATAATCCAGCAAGTAGGGCCCGCCCACAAAAAGCGTTTGCCTTCGGTAACCTCTGGGGAAATGTGGAAAAGTCACTGGAATCCAGTAGCAAGTAAGCAGGCCTACCACAGAAGCCTAGTTCCCCCGCATCCCTTTTTCTCTTCATGTAGCTGTCCCCCCGGTTTCTGCCCCCTGGGTTATCAATCAGAATTTGAAGTGTGACTTCAGCTAGAGCTTCCCAACTCTTTGAGTTCCCACTAAAGACCCCCCATCCTCTTGCTCCTCACCCAAATTTTGAAAGTCAGAAAACTCAGATCAGCCGTTTTTGATGGTGGCTAGAGAACAACGGGGTGTGCAGATATGGTCTCTCCCATGGGTATCCCGCTGTTCCTGTGCTCCACGGACAGCAGGAGCTGGGGTGGCAGAGGGCTGGTGGGGTGAGCCAGGCCAGATTCAAGGGCAGTGCTGGGGCTAGGGCTCTTTTGGGAACCTTGAAACCCCCTTCCCTCCCTTTTTTGGACTCTTGACCGAAGTTACTTTTCTTCCTATTTTTATTAACACAAATCCCTAAGTGTGTTTATGTCCGGAGAAAGTACTATGAATAACTGATGATACATTTGTTGATTAACTTGTGAATCATCCTGGGGGGAAAAGGAGACCGGAGAAAGGAGCAGGAGCTTTGGAGACTTGCAGAAGATGTGTTGTAAAATATTTAGCAAATGATAGTCCAAACCACAGGGAAGAAATCAGAGAGATGGGAACTCGCAAGCTGCCAGGGTTTAAAAGCTATTTAATGCTAACCATCCGTGCCAAAGAGCTGAGAGCGTCTCCCTTCCTCCCCTCATTGGCAGCCACAGCTTCGAGAATGTGGAAAGGGTTTGGACCGGCTGCATGGTGCTGGTGGGAACAGAGAGCAGGCAGCGTGCTGAAAGACTTTTTGTTTGAGAAAGCTTGTAAACAAGGGATCTCCTCTGAGGTGGTATCCTCACCTCGTCTACTGCTCACACGTTCTTTTCTTTCTTTTTTCTTCAAGATCTGCCGGATGATAAACTCTCCACACGGAACAGTAGTGGAGCCTCTGGTCAGTCATGGGGATGTTTTGGAATATCCTGATGTTTGGCATCAAGGTAAAAAGAGTCATGTGACAGACTGAGTTTGTTACTCTTCTTCCTGGTGTTTTGATAACACTTCAACAATGACTTCAGTCACTGGTCCCCAAGTGCTGAGGTTATAGCGAAAGTTTTGAGCTAGGAAGTCATGGCTCCAAAAGGGTTAGGGGGTCTTATGTTTTCAGGGCTGTGGTCAGGACTCCCTTCTGTAATTGACTGTTTGGAGATGTTTATTTCGGGGTAAAGGATGAAAAGATCTTGTCTCTGATATTTTGGCCTGAAAGCCTCAGATGTGAAGTTAGCTTCTCCCAAGTATCAGTGCTTTATTTATAAAGAAAGATAAACTAAGGGAGAAGCAGCAGGGAAATACTTAAAGTCAGTGGACATAACCATCTTGGGGAGAAAGAGCACAGGAGAGTTTGTTTACAAGGTACCCTTCAAAGTCACAGTATCATGAGTTCACAGGGAAACAATGCTAGTGAATTCGGTGGCTTCGATCAATGAGCCTATTAATGTGCCAAGAAGGCCCCGCTTTTAGGGAACATACCATCTGCATGCTGGGGAGCCATGGGTCACCTGAATGATACAGATAATTAGCTTTTGAGGTTAGAAAAGCAGATCTCTGGGCAAGGTGGTCCCAAGGAAGACCACAGGAATAGTTTTAGCAAAACTAAAAAAAAAAAAAAAAAAAAAAAAGCCACCTGGGTGGCTCAGTGGGTTAAGCCTCTGCCTTCAGCTCAGGTCCTAATCTCAGAGTTCGTGGGATCGAGCTCCACATTGGGCTCTCTGTTTGGCAGGGAGCCTGCTTCCCCCCCACCTCTGCTTACTTGTGATCTCTGTCAAATAAATAAATAAAATCTTAAAACAAAAACAAAAACAACCAACTGGTCCATGTGCATCAGAACCAGAATGTGACTCTTCTCCCTTATTCATGTTTGGTTTTGGTTCCTCTTGTTGCTGTTGCTCCTGTTTTGCTTTCCTGGAATGTCTCTTCTCCTACTCTCTACCTATCCCAAACCCAACACATCCTCTGGACCCACTTTAATGAATTTAGAGTCACACTTAACTATTCCAATCTTCATCAATCCTTACTTCCTTCAAACCCTTACCATACTTGGAGCCATGTCTGGGCACATGATTATACGGAGTATTATAATCTGTTTTTAAGAAAGAGCAATCTTTTCCCTTCAGTTCAACTCCAACTTCTTTTCGGTAGGTACCAAATCTTCCAACATCTCTGTTACCCACAGCTTCTAGCTGTGCCTACCCTGGTATATGGGGTATGCGTCAGTATCCCGTCAGCAGGCTACTCATGGTGAGTGAAAATCCTGACTGGGTTACGGGAAGAAGACTGGATTCTTGGTAGGCTAGAGCTGTGCCCCAGACGTGCACATCCAGGGTTAAGAAACACATGCTCTGAAAAGTTTTTGGTCCTGAGGTTTCCCTTCTTTTCTTACTTGTAGTTGTTAAGGCAGATGGGAGGGTTCAGAAACGTTGTGAATGGAGTGAAAAGTTAATCTACTGAGAAGGAAAGTTGATCAGCAGTGCCACTCACATTTAAAAACGTGTAAGAAGAAAATGGGGTGCCTGGGTGGCTCGGTTGGTTGAGGCAGCGTCTGTTCCCTCCCTTTCAGTCTGCTCCTCCCCCCACTCATGTTCTCTCTCAAATAAATAAATCTTAAAAGAAGAAGAAGAAGAAGAAAAGTGAAGGAAGGAAGAAGGGAAGGAAGAAAGAACAGACTTAAAAGGAAATAAGCCTTGTGGCGGGGGTAAAGTAGGGGATGTGTAAGACTCAATTCTCAAATACAACCAGCAATTTCATCATGTGGTAATTTTTAATATTAAAAGTAAATTGTAAATGTATCTTTATAAACAATATGCATAAAATAGATCTATTATTCTAAAACCTTTTCTTTTTAAAATGCTTTTTCACAGTAAAATTTTTAGGTGTCAGATTTCCCCTCAAAATAATAGTGCAATCGGAAGAAGGAACACATGGTCAGTGAACTCGGACTTCTCTGCTAATACAAGTCCTTGTATATTTCCTGTAGGAGCGGGTGAAGACTCATGTCTGTCTCTGTTTTCTTTATGACTTGCAATAGCTGCACATGTTCTGTTACAATCTGTCTGAGGTCTGTCATTTTCTGGAGCAGCTTGGCAAAGAGCTGGGAGGACTCAGGGTGGTTCATCTTGAGCTGGAGCTCCAAGGCTTGCAGCAGGTTGTCCTGGATGTCCTCGATGGGCTTCACGTTCAGCAAACCTGGGCGGTCTGGGGGAGGAGAAGAACAGGAGGTTCAGTGACAGACTCCTCTGGCCCCCACATCGGAGGCATCTTCAGCCCAACTAAATTACCTTTTTGTTGGCTTGTTTTGTTCTGGTTCTAGAATAAGGTGGGGAGGAAGGGTAAGTAGACAGTGGGCAAGAAGTGCATACGGGAGGGAGGATGGACTGAAACCAAGACTATCACTGGTCTTTCCAGGGGCATGGTTTACTGGCTGGGGTTAACTGCCTGATCAGTTGACATAACACAATGGCAATGCAATCCTCTCCCTAGACTGAGGACTCTTCTGCCAGGATGTTTTTGTCACTCAGAAATCTCATTTTCAGCTGCTGCGTCTTCTTCATGAGTGTGTTTTATAACCTTACTACTTACTTTCTCACCACAGCTGTGGATATGCTTTTAAAACCAGCCTTGTCTTCTTTTTCCCTTAACGTGGCATATACATTCTCAATGAGATAAGACATAGTTTTTAAATACTGGTACAGTTTGGAAGGATAGAGCCTCTAGATTTTAACAAGGGTTTCTTCTGAGTGGTGAGGCAATTTTCACTTTCTTCTTGATATTCTCCTTATCTGAATTTTTAAATGGTGACCTTAAATTATCTTTAAACTTTTTATGTTTTTCTTCATGCAGATCTTGTAAGATGCATCCCTGATTATAGTGTCTTTTACTTCTTTATTTTTTTGCTTTATAGTATTCTATAGTATTCATTATCTTTTCTAATCTAGCCCTGCTGGTGGTTGCAAAAAATTTATTCATTTTGGTATACTGAATATATTCCAATTTCCTAAGCTTTTGTCAAATAATTTTTATCATGGATTTATTTTCCTATTTTGGATAGACTATTACATCTTCAAATAATGATAGTTTCATTTATTTCCTCTTTTCCAGTGTTTACACTTCTCATTTCTTTTTCTTGCCATAGTGTATTGGCCAATACCTCTAATATGGCATTAAATAGTCATAGTGGTAGGATGTATTCTTGTTTCATTCCTAACCATGACAAAAATACTTCTAATGGCTTACTACAAGAATGATGCTTACTATAGATCATGGTGGATACATTTTACTCCTGGCTTTCCAAGAGTTATAAAGTTTTTTAAATTAGTTTTGTCAGGAATGTTGTGGCATCTCCTCAAATTCTTTAAACTTTTTCTCTCTAAAGAGATGACCAAATGGTTTTTTCTTAATCTAATAAATTATATTAATAGATTTCCTCATATCACTGTACTCATTTGCTCTTATTTTATTCAGGGTTTTAAAATTTGTGAGATTGGTCCAGAGTTGTCTTTTTTGTGCCATCCTTTGTCTATTTTTTTGGTAGTAAATATTAACTAGCCTTCTAGACCAAGTTGAGGAATTTTCCTTCTAGCAATGATCTGTTCCCTGATGGCTTCTTGGAGTTCACTGGCAGAACCATCTGATCCTGATGGTAAATCTTTGGCTACTTTTAATTTTTCTCCTATAGCTTTTTAATCACTTTAGTAAAGAGCTTAGTCAAAATTTAGTGAAGACTGTTTACTCTTTATAAAAGTAAAATTTTGTAATTCATATTGGAATATTGTATATAATATTCTCTCAAAATCTGAAATCTCTTATTTTTATTTAGAACTGAATGCTTTTTATTTTGTATATTCTCTCATTAAAAAATCTAATTTGCTAAAGGCTTTTTTTACTTTTTAAAGAAACACAACTTTTGGTTTTATTCATCACTCTTTTTAAAAATTCTATTTTGTTTTCAATTTAACTAATTTATTCTTTTGACTTCCTTTTGGTCTATCTTTCCTTCTTTTTCTAGCTTCTTGATTTGAATGCTTAATTCATTTAGTTTTGGTATTTCCTGTTTTCTGATAGATGCATTTAAAACTTTAAAATTTCCTCTGTCACTTTGGTTTCACCGTGCAGTCTTGGGTAAATAGTATGTTCACAGCTCTTTCCTAAATAGTCTTACTATTTTGATTTCATTTTTAATCTGAGAGTTTTAAAATTTCCAAGTGGAAAGTCTGGGTGTCTATTTTTGTTTTCTAACCACTAAGTTTTATTTTCTAATTTCTGTTTGTTGCACTGAGATTCGAATATAAGGTTTCCTCGTTAAAGTTCACCAAAGGAGTGCAGGGGTTTTGTATACCATTCAGGACACTCACCTGATACCTTGTGTTGATTCCAAATTTTAGCTCTTGAAGGCTACTCACCCTTGTTTTCTAATTTTATCTTCACCCCTTCCCTGTAAACTAAAGCACTCTATAAGGGCTTTTACTTGCCTTTTATTTAAAAAATTTTTAAAGATTGTATTTATTTATTTGAGAGAGAGTGTGCATGCACACAAGTAGGGGGAGTGACAGAGGGAGGAGAAGTGGGCTCCCTGTAGTGTGGCCCCATCCCAGGACTCCAGGATCATGACCTGAGCTGAAGGTAGATGCTTAACTGATTGAGCCACCCAGATACCCCTAAAAATTTTTTTTTTATGATTTTAAGTGATCTCTACACCCTCACATGGGGCTTGAACTCATGACCCTGAGATCAAGAGTGGCAAGCTCTACTGATGAAGCCGGCCAGGTACCCCTAATTTATCTTTTTACCTTTCATCCTTTTACCTTTACCTTTTATCAATTTACCTTTCATCCTCTAGCCTTACTTTCTGAAACCATCCTTTTGTTCAGCCATATTAAGGTATTACCATACTAAGTCCCTCAAAAATCCCATTTTCTGTCATGACTGTGCTTAGGCAGAGTCCGTTCCTCCCCCCTGAAACAGTCTTCTTTTCCCTTCACCCAACTTACTGACTTCAACCTGTTCTCAAAATACAGCCAGTGTTACTCTGTTCTGGGAACACTCTTTGACTTTAGCTCTTCCTCTCCCCTGTTCTCCCAACCCCCTTTCTCTGGACCCTGTAGCACCCTATAAGCACTTCAATCTCTACCATACTAGTAGATTACGTTTATTGAATGGTTATCATTTTCCAAAGAAAGTGCTAAAGACTTTATACACATTAGATCATTTGATCTTCACAGTATCTCCATGAGGCCCATGTTCTATGGAGAGAAGAATTAAGATTTAGAGAAAGGCTTGCCCAAGGTCTGCCACTCCTAATAAATGATAGAACTGAAATTCAAATCTGTTTAATTTCAAATGTTATAAGTATATAGTATTTATAAATTGTATGATAAGTACTGATTTTTCTTCTTTATGTCCCCTATGAGGTCATGAGGTATCAGAGGGCACACTATGTTTTGATCATCTCTGAGCCTCTGGTGGAAACACAGGAAGTACTTAGTTGGCTGAGTTAATGAGCGAGAAGGTTGTTCTGGCTAAGAGTCCTGGATTGAAAAGTATAATTCTCCTGGTTGGTGAACAAGCCTAAAGGCAGGATCACTACACAATGAAGAAGTCTCCTGTAAAGTGTTTTCCTGTATCTAATAAACTCTAGTAACCTTTATCCATTGAGGTGAGGTACAGGAGAGAAATGTTAGCTGGTCTCACGGTGGGATTTTCAGAACTCAAAGGGTTCTCTTAAATTAAGTTTATTTTCATTCTTTTTTTTTTTTCTTTTTATTTACAGAAGGAAACTTTGGGTTGATTTTTTTTTTCTAACTTCTTATTCCATTGACTGGAATAAGTAGCCTTTCCATATCTCCCCCCTGCCCCCAACCAACATTTAACTTTGGAACCATCAGCAAAAATCTCAGATTCTAAGAATGAAACAAATGATGTAGTCCTGGCTTAAAGAATCATGCCCCTGGAGGACCTGCGCCTTTCTCACAATTGCCACGCAATCATGAAAACCCTGATGCTTTAGCCTCTCACGGATCCTGGACTGGTGCCTTTGGTTTAATGACTGCTGATCCTCTTTCTGACGGAATGTTCCAGATTTCAAAGGCTCTCGCTATGCAAACGCACGTGCATCTGAAGTGGCAGCATTTTGTGTGAAGGCAGGTGTTGAATGTGGCTCCTCCAAGGGCTGGGACCCCACACCCTTGTGTTGAACCTCTGCTCACTGGGCACTGGCTCCTTAGAACCCTATCTCCTTCTTCCTTCCTCTTGGGCAGCATCAGTCAAAACTTCTGCAGAAGAGATTACATTAATCTAGTAGGTTTCATTTATCATGACAGCTCAAACAACCAAACCCTAAAATGCAGCTGCTCAGGCTTGCTGGAAACTCTTGGCTTCAGTGCAGTATAATGGAACTGGCTCCTTTAGGAGTGGAGAAGGATCTGGTTTGGATTTTCAAATCCCTTTTTGGCAAATTGTTTTTTTTTTATTATGTGACAGATGAAGTTTGGCTGAATGGCTGAAATTCTGTGGCCACTGATTTATATTTTCTCCAGTGACGAGTTAGATCATTTACAGATCTGTCCCTGTCCCCTTTACTAAGCCCCAGTCAAGGCAAGATGGAGCACCACTAAATGGAAAAAGTAGTACACTTTAACAGCTCTGTGACCCTGCACAAACTGATCAAGGTCACTGCACCTTGATTTTCTATTCCGTAAATATGTAATTCACATAATTAAACTGGGGAAATACACTCAAAATGTGATTACAGAAGTACATTAACAGGCTTACATTTCAAATTTAAAACACTTGGCTTCTTTAAAAAAGTAAAAAGCTAGCTTCCCTTGGTCTAAAAGCAATCCCGAGAATCAAAGGCAAAAGGGATTTGTCAAGGTTGCTTTCCACCTTCTATCCTATTGGAATGACTTCCCTCCCCCTCTCCTCCTTCTCCTTCCACACTTTCTTTCCACTACATTCAAACCCTTGCTGAGCTAAGCTGGACACCACAAATATGCCACGGCAGTCTACGGAAGTACCCAGAGCCCTCCTGGGTCCTCACCCTTCTCTCTCCACTCCCCAGTGCCTGCTAAGATACTGTTTTTAGAAGGCCCACCTGAGATGTCCTTCCTCCACCTTGCTGAGTGTCAGAGTCGAGGTCTGGAATTGCATCAGGGTCAAAGGACCCTATTTACTGGCCTAGGCTGCCTAGAAGGCCCTTTTGGGAAAGTGAGTGTTGACTCACACACTCCAGGACACAACGCTCGAGGAAGCTGGAGTCAATTACTGGTTTCTAACTCCCAGGCTGCAAAGAATTGGGAAAGCAACCTTTCCGGTCCCCACTCAGACAGCACTGGAACTGATTACAGAGAGCTGCTGATTATGAAGAAACCTACAAAACCCCCACCATGTCCAGATCTGGCTCCATCATGGGGAGAGCTATCTGAAGATTTCAATTCTCTTGACCCTCCTGGGATCTGTCCACCTGGGCCAGGCATTTCCCGAGCACAGATTTTCTCAGGAGGCGTCTGGGGGGAACCAGAGGGCCTCAGTGTAGTCTCCTGAAGGGGAGCCAGAAAACCCCAAGTGTTTGTCTCTATTCTAGGAGCTGCTGTTAGGGCTTTTCCGATCTTTGTCTATTGGCGTTCTGATACAGGCCAATCTGAAAAGGGCTGTATCTAGGGGATTTAGGGGAAAAAAAAAAAAAAAAGTCCGATAGCTGGGGAGCTGTAAATTGATCCACAGACAATGAAAGACCTTAGTTCAGGTGCCTGATGAAAACCAAAGGAGAAGTAGGGATCCTTTTTACACTTCCTCTCCAATTTCCTTTATTCCATTCTAAGTTCACAGACGTGTTAAAAAGAGCAATGGATTTGGAAACTGAAGACTTGAGTCCTGTCTCTCTTCCACTTAGTTTCTTTGTGACTCTGGACTAGTCCTCTAATCTTTCTGGGTTTTGGTTTAATTTTTTAAGTCGATGGTACTTCTTTTATAAGGTTGTGGTGAGAATGAGCTAGGTATAGGGACACTGTAAGATGTTACTATTCTCTTGGTTTATCCAAATAAAGGCAGTTTCCACTGGGATGGGGTCAGGAGTGTAAGCTGGGGTGGGCTGGCAAATACACAGTGGGGAAGGGGAAGGTTCCTAAACTGATTCTGGTAAGATCACAGACTCAGGAGCACAAAAAATAATCCCTGATGCAGGCTCATGTTTGAGGGGTTTGGGCAGGTTCTCATTCTTGTGGTGAATGCATAAAAGCAAGACAGTCTAAGAGCAATAATAAAACAAGGAAGGCATAGGGCCTCAAGTCACTTCATCCTTGAGCTGATGGTGTTCAGGCTTCTGCAGTACTTTTCTGATCAAGCAGAATCATGGTGAGCATTAGGCAAAACTGAATTCAGCCAGCTTTATCTCTGGTAAACTATGGTAGAGCCTGTAGCAATTCCCTCCTACATTCCTACCTTTGAGGAAAAAAAATAATGTAGGAAGGTTTCGCATGTGTTGTTCTTCTCATAGTTAAATTTCAATTGGAGCTGGATGGAGTGCAGGGATTCTCAACTTTGGCTGCACACTGAAATCACATGGGGAGATTAAAACCCCGCAAATGAATACTTGGTGCCATCTCCAGAGATTCCTATTGACTTGGTCTGGGGTATGACCTCCAAGGTTTTTAAAAGCTCTGGGATCATTCTAGTGAACAGCCAAGAGTAAGCACTACCGGCTTAGTGGGAAGCAGCTGGATTCCCAGCCTTAAAGCTTACTTGCTGGGTAGCCTTGAGCAAGTTCCCTAAGCTTTCTGTGCCTTGGTTTCCTCACTTAAAAAATGGAGACATACGATACAAGTAATGTGACTCATAGTGTTGGTCATAGTAAGGTAGCTAATTCTAATATCACTCGCCTCTTTTTCCTTCCTACCTTTCTTCTCTCATTTCTCTGATTTTTCCTGGGTCCTCTATCTTTCCTGTTCTTTCTTCCTTAATTGCTCCTTTCTTCTCAGCCATCTCTCCACTCACCCCTCCAGATGTTTTTCCCTTTCCACCGTGGGACCTGCACTGTGCTGGAGGTTTGGTATTCGGAATCCTAGCAGGGCAAGTCTAAATTGATCAGAAGGTTGCATAATGGATGATTTTAGGAGAAATGCAGTTGATGGTGGCTCTCTGGGCAAGGGGACAACACAACCAGGAGGTCTTGTAAACATGTTATCAAACAGATAAAGATCTTCTGTAATGAGCTGTTCTGCTGCGAACCCACATGTCATCGCCAGTCCTTCATTGTGGAGTGGGTTAATATTCTAACATTTCCCTTATGAATGCTTTTTCTATGTCCCATATGATAACACCTCCTTACAACAATAACACATGGGATGTGGTCAGGATGGGGAAAGGGGGTGACCATCACAATGAAACCAACCCAGTTAGTATTTTCTTTTATCTGCCCATCGAGAAAACCATTCCACACCAGCTTCCCTCAACTCACACACCCAAATGCCACCGCCAAAATCCACTTCCCCAACTACAACGGTAGGCACAAAGATATTATAACGAGGTGAGTAGTGCTTTCTTCTTTTCTGTCTTCAAAGCATTGCTCAATGCTGCCTCAATGGAATAAAAGGAGCTTGGGCTCTGCTTTATTTCCAGGTCTCACAGAATGGAAATTTTACTGGAGCTCTCCATCCTGCCCTTGGGAAGTCCTTGTCTTTCCTGTCCCCTTTCACCCCAGGGTGGGGGGTGGTTTAAGGTCCCCTAAAGGCTGCTCAATGGAAGCTCAGCCATGTGGTTTGCTGAGGGTTCTCTGTGTCAGCCTAGGACAGCAGCGTGTTCTTCCCTTTAGCTGAGGGATACAGATTAATTTCTGCTCCTTCTATGTCCAACACTGGCTCTGTGCAGCTGGAAATGGGGTATGGGTGGGGGGTGGAGAAGGCTGGAGAAAAAGGAGAATGATTTCTTCTTCCTCATCAAGGCTGAACACTCCTCCCCCTAACCCACTTACACTTCATTGCTTCCTCATCCTCTAGAAATGACAATAACTGAACATAAAACATAGCCAAGGGGCGCCTGGGTGGCTCAGTGGGTTAAAGCCTCTGCCTTCAGCTCAGGTCATGATCCCAGGGTCCTGGGATCAAGCCCCACATTGGGCTCTCTGCTCGGCAGGGAGCCTGCTTCCTCCTCTCTCTCCCTGCCTGCCTCTCTGACTAGTTGCAATCTCTGTCGATCAAATAAATAAATAAAATTAAAAATTAAAAAAAAAAAAAAAAAACAGCATAGCCAAGTATTTGTTCCCTGCAATTACCTTTCTTTCCAGTGTCTTTGAGAAGAACTTGTAATCTCAAAACATAGGTGTGATCTTTAATCTCCAAACATGACCTCTCAACATATAATGTCCCAAAACTTTATCAGAACCTTGGGAGTGTGGAAACTCACCACACTCCTGCTATTCTCTGTCTCCTTCAAAGGACAGGAGGCTCGGAGTTCTCCCCTTAGCGGGTCAGGCCTCTCCCTCTTCCTCCAGTATCTCTTTCCCTTAGGGTTTTTTTTCCCCCCTCAATCCACAACTAATCCCCTTAAAGTGATAGCTGATAAAGGGATTAGCTGATATCTCCCTAGGGGTATTTATATTGCAATAAGGGATTTCAAGAATCCCCATTGGTGGAACTGCAAGCAATAGGACTGGCAAGATTGCATAGAGCTACCTCTAATTCTATCATACAGGGGAAAAGGGAAAATTAGCACTTATTGTGTGCTTAACATGTCCCAGGCATTGTGCCAGAGGCTTCACATAATGTTATTTCATTTACTTACGACACTGATAAGGAAATTAGGGCCCAGGGAGGTAAATAATTGAGTGAAATCACACATCTAGTAAGTGGTGGTGGGGGCGTGGGGTCTGAACTCTGGGCTGTCCCTGGGATTCCAAAGCTTTCCAATGCCCCCAGCCCACCTCTTCTGGTTTTCTTCTTTGTGAATCTGGCAATACCCTTGAAAGGTGCTTTCCCTGGGAGTGCATGGCTCCTTCACAACCTGCGTTGGCCTCTCTGTGAGGAGTGACTAGAACCCCTCCTGAGTTTCATTCTTCCTCACTCCTAGATGATCTGTCTGAACGTCTTGGTGGATTGTGCCAGTCTGGAAGGCTGCCTGGGGTCACCCAGAGTTTAAACACACATTGTGAGAACCCAGAATGATAAACTGCTCCAAAAAGCGGCCCACTGACTGACTGACTGAACCTTTTCCAAGACTGCTTGGTGTGGTGATAGGAATGACTCAGCAGTTTGGCTTTCAATCCCATGTCTGTCTCTGAGGTCAAACACAGCCTTGCGCTCCCTCACTGACATGATCCCAGCCTACCAGGCCCAGGGTGAGGAAGAGATTTTACTTCTGAAGCAGTCACAGAAAAAGATGCTTCTATGTTCTACAAATAACAAAAGTGCCTGTGTGTGTGTGTGTGTCTCTGCGTGTGTGTCTGCATGTATGTGTATTTTTAAGTTTCTCAGATGATTCTAGTATGTTTCATCTTCTCCCTTACCCTCTGGCCACCTGGTTTTTAGAATTTGCGTGCCAGTTGAGAGCTCGTCGATAGACTTCACCTTTCTCTAAAACAAATCCACAAAGTTATGAGAAGAGTGAACTAATGGGGCGTTTCCAGATAACACTAACTGAGTCATTATTCAAAGCCATCCTGGCCACCTGACAAGGGTTTCCCCACTGTGGGGCAGCAGGGTGGGAAGGGCAGAGGAGAAGAGTGTCATACGCTCTGTAGACTCAGTGTAGGTGCCCATTACAGATTTTTCAGTTAATAAATGAATGCTATTGCTCTCTGATTCCATCATGGCCCACATGGGAGACAGAAACCATGTAATAACACTCTTTCACTGTCCTGCTCAGAGCTTAGTCAGACAAGAAATCAGAGGTCCTTGTTTATTCTCAGTATCACGAGAAAGAAGTTAGAAAAATAACTTTTACCACTTAGGCACCAGCCTGAGTCTTGTTAAAACCAACCAACCAACCAACCAACCAACCAACCTGTATGGATAAGAGAGCTGCATATTTCACTCACAAAGATGAGTTAGAAGAAAGTAGGCCTGTTGGTGCTCACAGTGTTTTTAATACCTAGGTTTTCAATTATTCTGGGTTGTGTCTCCTCCCAGTCAATGAGTAAGGCTGATGCTAACAGACAGAGAAGATGTGGGGGTCACTGGGACCTACAGAATCAGAGGCCTCCTGAAGCTGGGGTTTCCTCAAGAAAAGCATAGGCCACTCAGGGACCTGTACTCTGTCTTCTGTTCTAGAGAAGTGCCATGTTGTCCATTCTCACTGGTGGACACAGTTCCACAGACAATGGAAGGACTACGCACGAGCTGGACATATCCTCAAGACTGTGAAGGGCCTTAAGGGATGGGGAAAAGAGGTGGCATACTCAAGCTCAGTCCTCAAGCCCTGCCCGAGAGCTGCTGTGTGGTGCTTGCCACTACAGTGTCTGAGCTGAACGAGCATCGTTTCTGACAGGCAGGAAGAGCTGAAGTTACTGGAGGACATTTTAACAATTTTAAGCTTTTCTCATAGATTTCTTCTGCAACCACTTATCTCTCTTAGAAACCGGTGTGAGATGGTATCTGATGAAGTATGAATGTATTCACTTAGTTACTTAGAGCCTACCGTCAATTTTTGTGGTGAGTGCCACACTCGAGTGCCATTGTTTCTGAGGGCCATGCTACCTGAACAAGTTTAAGAACATGGCACCAGTCTTCAGTGTTATCCTGGGCTCCGTTCTTTCCTTCCCACAGCAATTTTCAAACCTAGTGTGTCATTTTGTTAGGTTTAAAACCGCGTCTCGAGAAGGCCTTTAGATATTGGTAAGTGATACTGAGACTACAATCTGAAAATTCTTGACTGAAATATTTGGAGGCAAACTGAAATAGGTAGTTTTTGATAATTGACATAGAGCTCCAGGACCAAGGTAATTAACTGGGATGCTTCCACATCCCAATACACAGTAGGGCATCAGTGTGAAGATCAGAGAGACCTGGGTCTGAACCCTGGCCTCGCCAATTAGTGGCTCTGGGACCTGGGGCATGTTGTTTAATCTTAGAGCTCTAAACTTCCATTTTCTCCATTTGTAAAATGAGGATAACAACAGACTTTGCAGAGCTGCAGGAAAGGTTAAACAAAGATTATGAACGTCTGTAAAGTGCTCATGTATATATTCTGACATATAGTGAGGTATTCGATAAATGGTTGCTAGTATTAATATTTGACTATCATGCATCTAATAGGCATTTATTAGGTATATATTCTGGACTGGATACTGTGCTTTGATTCTGTTCTGTACGATCTGCACCTACATCCACACACAGAGTTATGACCAAAGGTAAGAAACAGAAGCCCCAGGTGACCTGAGACTGTCTTAAGAGTATCAGCTCTTGGGGAGCCTGGGTGGCTCAGTGGGTTAAGCCTCTGCCTTCGCCTCAGGTCATGGTCTCAGGGTCCTGGGATGGAGCCCCGCATCCGGCTCTCTGCGCAGCAGGGAGCCTGCTTCCTCCTCTCTCTCTGGCTGCCTCTCTGCCTACTTGTGATCTCTGTCTGTCAAATAGATACATAAAATCTTTAAAGAAAAAAAAAAAAAGAGCATCAACTCTTCCTGGGTCTGCTAATGTACAGCTATGAGAACAATTCTCCTTTTTTGTGCCCTACCTTCCCTGCCCCCTGCCCACTCAACAGCAGAAGCACACATGATCACTCCAAGGACAGCTGTCCAAAGTTGCTTCACAGAGAAAGAACATGGCTGGGATGGCTGGAAAATGAAGGAGCTGCCATAGAGGTGGTTTGCATAACCAAGCCAGACTCAACAGGGTAAATGAGGAGGCTGGTCACTTGCCATCTGTGGCCATTGTATCAATACTTACAGCTTCTCTGTCATTAAGACGGCAATGGCAATCTGCCTCCAAAAATACGTTGTAAAACCTGGTGAATTTCCTCCCCCATATATTGGAAGTTTGGGGAGAACTGTAATGAATTCCAAACTGTTTTGAATTAACAAAAAGAGCTTTTTCCCTGTTGCACAGTTCCAGCTGGAAACTTCCTATGCTTTTCTTCACTGAACAGCAAATGCTCCAGGGGGCAAAGAGTCCAGTGGAGTGTCCTGGGGCTTGTCAGTTTTACTGAGCTTTACACTTGGCTTTGGTTGCTGGGTAGTTCTGGGAGTTTGCTAGTGTGGCTGGCATGAGGCTGTGACGCCAGCTGCAAACCTGCCCTTGCTGGAGGTGGTGTTAATTACTCTTGACGCCACCCCTCCTAGAGGGAGCAAGGAAGCTATTACTTATCAGGACTACTGAGGAAGCACTACCTCCAAATTAGGGGCCCGCACCTTAGGGGGTCTGGTGAAGGGAGCACAGGTTGTGGCCACCAACACAAGTGTGAGGAGGGTGACTGTGAGCCATTAGCCAGGTGGCAGGGGACAGGGTGTGTGGCAGAGGGTACTCTGAGGTGACAGGATCCCTGGGTTTCAGCCCCAGTTCCATTGCTCACTAGTTGTTAGGTCTCAGACAAATTGCTCAAGTCTAGGAACCTTGCTTTTCCTTCTATGAGATGAGAATAAAAATGTAGGGGAATTGTCAGGATCTAATAAGAGAACATGTATGGAGTCCTCTTAAAACCATACCAAGTGCAGTCTGCTGTCTGGTTCTGGACCGTTGTTCTTTGTAGTCCCATTTTTTTTTTTTTTTTTCTTGCCTTTAGCTCGGAGGAGAAAGAGAGAGAGAAGAAAAACTTGAGAAGAACTAGGTCATCTTTCTCAGCTAGCTTGGTTTGAGAGCTGAGTAAACAGCAAAGATGCTAAGCACCAGGCCAATCTAAATACCAAATCTCACCGTATCAGCACTTTCTAGGGTTGAAGCTGAATGACAGTGATCTTACTATAGCAACTCCAGTTTCCTCAGCAAATACTTAGTTGGGTCAAATCAGGTACTTTCATCCAAAAAAAAAAAAAAAAAACCCCTTTAGGTCTTCTGGGCACATCTTGCCCTTACTCTTCCCAATTCCTTACCACCCCTCTCTTACAAGGGGTCCATCTCCCCATCCCTCCTTCAGTCTAGGTTCATGGTCCCTCCACCAGAATGAAGCTCTTCTGTGATTTGAAGGCTAGCTCAGAATGAGGTCAATGGGACCCCTGCCAAAAGCTCTTTTTCTGAAATCACTAAAGCTATCTATATAGACTTCAATGTAAAATGCACAAAAGACAATGATCACTCTTTATCAAGATTACATAGGATCAGAAATTTGTTTACTGGATCAAAGCCTCTTGCTTATATGAATGTTCTCCCTTTCTGGAAAACCCAGGATAGGAAAAAAATTAAAACTCATTGAGAAATTATATATTGTACTCTAATAAACCACCGTCTGGGATACTGACCTCACCATCTTCGGATGACTGGGATTCTGATCTTACTGGAATCCAGTCTTTGGATTGGAAAAGACTCAAATAGTTCTTTCTCTGGCCTATACCCAACTGGCTTCTCTGAGTAAAGAAGAGAATCAAATTTCTGTGTGTTGAGCAAACATGGGGTCCAGTTTATTCATTCTTATCTACTGCCTGTAGGTAGACTTCATCTACAAAAGCAAACTTTGATTGGGGAAGGATTTGCCTTTTGTAATATGGGAACTAGTCAACGGTTAATTCTATTTCTTTAAGGAAGTCTAAAATTATTCACAGGGTTTTCTTCTCATTATAAACACAAGTATAATAATCTATGGCTGGCTGCTACCTTCACGTTTCTTTCATTGTTGTGAGGACCCAATAAGATCTGGATATTGGCTATCATTACAGTAGTCTGTATGAGACCTAAAGGAACTCACTTACATGGCATCTACATTTAAAATGTACCATTTTGGGGCGCCTGGATGGCTCAGTGTGTTAAAGCCTCTGCCTTCGGCTCAGGTCATGATCTCAGGGTCCTGGGATCGAGCCCCGCATCGGGCTCTCTGCTCAGTGGGAAGCCTGCATTCCCTCCCTCTCTCTCTCTGCCTGCCTCTCTGCCTCCTCGTGATCTGTCTGTCAAATAAATAAATAAAATCTTTAAAAAATAAAAATAAAAAAATAAAATGTACCATTTTAAATTTTCATAATTAAAAAAACAAAACCTGCAATACCTGTTAAATTGAATCAAACTATGCACTCTTGTTTTGATTAATGAGAAATTTAAAGCTAATAAATTGTTGGTTTTTAAATAACTTTGTGAATTATAGGCAGTAATGGCTTTTTTCCTAGATGAAAACACCCTGTTGTCGCATGTGCCCCAAAACAGCATTGCTCACTGGAGGCGCCTGGGTGGCTCAGTTGGTTAAGGGGCCAACTCCCGATTTCAGCTCAGGTCATGATCTCAGGGTCCTGGGACAGAGCCCCACATCATCCTTTGTGCTCAGTGGGGAGTCTATTTGAGGATTTTCCCTCTCCCTCTGCTCCTCCCCCTGTTTGCATATGCTCTCTAAAATAAATACATCTTAAAAAAAAAAAAACCCAAAAAACAAAAAACCAACATTGCTCGAGCTCAGAAAGTCCAGAATTATCATGACTGTTTCTTGTGTAAACCTTCCCTGACTAGTGATTAATCATGTTTGAATAGCTTTTATCAAATGCCTCCCTTAGTATATCTATGGTGGGAATATAAACTGATACAAATGTTGCAGAGAACAATCTGGCAATTATGTAACAAAAGACTTAAAAATATTTATAGCCATCTACCCAGCATTTCCACTTCTGGTGATTTAGAATGAGAAAATAATTTGGAATTTGAACAGAAATGTACACTTAACAATGCTCACTGAAACACAAATTTAGGGCACATTTTTAATAATTTTCTAAAAAAATATTTCTATATTCCTCTCTACAGGTTTTTTGAAATAAGTTAGCAGCCATCAATAAGGAAATAATTAAGTATGTAATGGTCCTTTAAAAAATGAATATTTTACAGTCATTAAATAGGTAGTGTGTATACACAGATACGCCAGTGCATGCATAGAAACTTTTCAGGAGGAGAAATAGGACTTTTTAAATCTCATTTTATTCTGAGGCCAGAGAACTTTAATTTCTACTTCAACTTTTCTGTACTCTTTGAATTATGAAAATGACAAAGTATTACTTTTGTTTTCAAAAATTAATGAAAAATATGAACAGAGTATGTAATGACATGGGGAAAATGATTAAGTGAGAAAAGGAATATAAAACATGGACTCCAGAGCATGCCTGGGAAAAATCTTAGAAATACATCAAATGTTAATAATCCTATTTCTATTCTTCATTAAAAACAAAATGTGCGGGGCACCTGGGTGGCTCAGTGGGTTAAAGCCTCTGCCTTCGGCTCAGGTCATGATCTCAGGGTCCTGGGATAGAGCCCTGCATAGGGCTCTCTGCTCAGCGGGGAGCCTGCTTCCCTTCCTCTCTCTCTCTGCCTGCCTCTCTGCCTACTTGTGATCTGTCAAATAAATAAAAAATCTTAAAAAAAAAATGTGCCACAAAATATTAGCTAAGCAATAACGACTCATTTTCTCATCTAGTTTTTCAAAATTTAAGCTGCTTCTCCTAATGAACCTCTAATAAACTAGAATCTCACTCTTCTTTGCTGAATTATTCATGGATCCCAGAGGATCAAGTGTTGATCTGTATAAGTAGATTCAGCCAAGATATTAAAACGTGTTGGAGAGTAATTTTTGTTACATTAAACATAACTCCCCCAAATGTCGCTTTTACATGAGTTACAACTTGATGTAGCACCAGAGGCCGCAGAGTTACCTGTGTGCCCTACTGACATCTAGCTGCACCCAAGCCACGTAAAGGGTGGGATTACTGTAGACCCTCCACCCAGACTGCCTGAGCTCATCAGCCTGGTCCCCCATCTCCTGTTCACTGGGTAGCCCCGGGCAAGTGACTAAAACGTTCAGTCCTCTGATTTTCTCGTCTGCAAAATGATACCTACCTTCCTGGGCTGGAGAATTAAGTGAATGTGTACGACGTGCTTAAATACCACCTAGGACACGGCAGACACTTAACACAGGTTTGCTGCACCTGATTTCAGAAGCATTCTGCTTTCAAGTAACTGGACAACAAGGGAGGACAGAGTGCAGTGTGTTCTTTACAATGTCTTGTATAGTTAGGCACAGCTTACCTCTAGAGGACCACTCTCCCTCCCCACGTCAGCTTTTGCCAACAGAGGATATTCTGCTGAGGACACACAGAAAGCTCGCCTGAAGCCCATTTCAGTAATGAAAATTCATTGCTTAAAAACAATTTTATAAAGGGAGACGACAGTAAAATTTTCTTCTACACAAGTTGGAAATGTGTAGAGAAGCCAATGAAAGTAGCATTTAGTATAAAACCTGGCTTTTGGAGTTGGTTAGTTAGATCATGTACTTGCAAGGCCAAAAATACAATGAATTGCTAAATAACTCAATTTATTTCTCTGCTCTGTGCTCTTTGGTTCAGATTATATTCTTAATCATAGCCAACTACCTCCCAAAGGTACTCTAAGGGAAGCCACCAGAGAAATCTACCTGAGAGAATAGGTAGAAGTCAGTAGATAAATATCCCTTGATTCCTGATATTAGCAAAGCAATTCCAAGTAATATCTTCCTGATGGTAGGGCAGGAACTTTCTCTATGTCAAGTGAGCACTGACTCCAGCAAAGTTGTACATGTCATTACTTAAAGGACTTGTAGAACAGATTGGCCTGAGGGGAAGAGAAGGGAAAAATAGAGAAGGGAAGGGAAAAGATAGAGAAAAGAAAATAAAAAGAAAAAAAAAGGAGAAGAGGGCATTTGTTTTTCACGTTTGGATTTAGCTGGAAAAAATATCATGAAGGATAAAAGAAGAAAAACCTGGGTTGTCCACAGCCTTCCAACAACAAATCTATGATCTTCTCTCCTCGTATTTTATCTGTGTAGTGACACTCTCCTGGCATCATGCCACTGGCATTTTCTGTCGGAAAGTGCAGTAAGTACAGAGACAAGGACAAATGCTAAGGAAAGTCAAAATTCTTCCAGTCATCCCACCACCGTCCCACCCTCTCTCACAGAAGATCGAAAGATGGATCTTACCTCCACTGAGAATAATGACGGCTATAAATATCGCCAAGTCACTGTCATCTAATTCCAGTGCGTTGAACTTCACAGCAAACTCAAACTTGGGTTCCATAAAGTCACCAAAGGGCTTTCTCAGGCTCTTTAGAAACTCCCTTGTCATGAATCCTTGGCCCTCTGATATGAGAACCCCATCTTTATTCATCAAGGAGGCCAGCATCGTGTAAATGATCTCATGGACGCCATATTTTAGGAGAGTTACTTGGTCATTTAAGTCAAGGTTTACAAAACCAGGGATATTTTTGGCATACTCTGTGATCTCCTGCACAGCTTCCACTGAGCGGAACTGACATCCCTGAAAGATGCGAATGGCCACCTCTTTGCTCTGCTCCTGCAAGGGGGTGATGTGTTTGAACTTGATTTTATCTTCTCCCATCATTAAGGAATTCATGTCATAGATAACAAATGGCTGCAAAAAAGAGGGGGGAGGGGGAAGAGACTGAGTTGGAGATTTGTAATTCAGTATGAATACCGTTCTAGTTTCTTTATAGACATTTGCTTTGTTAACCGAAATCTTTAAGGTAGAAAATACTTAATGAGAAAATACTTTCACCTCCCGATTATTCCTCTTAATTGTCTTCTGGGACCAAACATATTTGACCAAGCTTGTTCGTCTTTTCTTTCAACTTATAGTGCAACACTTTTACCTGTGACTGGCTAATAGTTCCAGTTTTGGTTGTTTGGAGAGTCTTTGTTGCTGACTTGTAAAATCATACAAAATCTGTTGTTTATCTTGGCTTTCAAGAGAATGGGTTTTTAAACTTCTTTCAATGAAAAAAAATCATTTCGGCAACTCAGGGTTGAACATACCCATTTGAACATAAAGTAATCTTGCAGTTTTAGATTAAATCTACTCAGATCTCAAATGAAACGCAGTGTGCATGTAAAACATACTTAACTATAAAAACTCAGTTTGAAAGCAGATGAAGAATATTGAGCCAAGAATATGTCTATTTCTTTTCCTAATGTTCTGGAAGCAATCTGTTTCAGAAAGAGCCAGATGTTTAAAGCCTGTGGGTAAGCATTGCATAAAGTGGCAAAATTAAAAAAGAGTTTTAAGTTATTTTTCAAAATATCTGTCTGTAAGGGTCAAATAATCAATAAAACACATGCATCAGTTACTCAAGTCTGCAACAGGCTGCCTTCAAAAGTAAGTTGTTAGTCATTAAGTGATTGCTTTCATTTCCTTGTATAGAACTGACCAAAGGGATGTGATCATTGTGAAATTGATTCTCCAGGCTACTCTGATTGAAAAGGGGCAGCATTTTATACACATTGGAAACACTGAACTATAGACGTTAAACCCCCACTCCCATTCAAATAAGCGTCTACCCAAAAGCACTGGAATAGGAGTTAGGGTATGTGCACTCTAGCTTTGGCTCTATGGTTAAGTATGTGACTTTAGGAAAAGTCATTTATCTTTCCTAGGCGCAAATTTCTCAACTGAGGGGAACAGATTACACTGGATGCTTCCATTTCTTCCCTTGAAGATTTTCTAGTTACCTTTCTCAGAAGCTGTGTGTGTGTGTGGTGTACATGTGGATATGTGTGAACATGAACATGCATATACACTGAACATGAAGTCTCAGATGTACTAGAGTTTCTTCAGGCAGAGATGCTGAGAATTCCCTCCTGATGGGCAAGAGGAAGCTGTATAATGAGTGGCAGCAGTAAGCACCTTTAAGACCCACTGGTTTGGAGATTCTAACTATGAATCTCTACACAAGTGTATGATTTTCACCAACCTATTAAGTCTGGTCTACACTGAAGAAATAACACTAACACTAAGGACCCTTCGATGTTGAGTAGACTTCCAAGCCTGCATGTTGTTTCAACATCATTCACTGGAATTATTCCAGAAATTCTTACCCTTTTAACCAAAAAATTCACTTCAATGGTATCATTTAGCCAACCCCAAAGGATGGCAGATGCAGGAACCCAAGAGTAAGTCTGCTTGGTGGCTCTAACTAATTCTTCAAGTAAATTAGGAACAAATAATACTTACTATGTTTTTGGCATTCTGCTTGCTTGCTTTTTTCTTTTTTTTTTCTACTTCAGGATTGATATTATTAACAAGAGAGGGAAAAAAGGGCAGCTAATCAGTCACATCAGTTAAAATGTGCTGTTTCCCCAGAAGGTCAGATTCTAATCATGAGAAAGACTTGCTTTGATAGAACCTACAGAAAATGTGGTTTCTGTCCTCTAGGAGTTCTGCAGCACATTATAATTTCTATCAATGTTATACTGGCTTTCTTTACTGCCATGAGAATCTGATGGTATTGATACCATACAGACCTAATACAAAATAACATGAATATAAATCATCCCCTCTTCACATATGGAAAAACTGTACCCAGAGCTGCCCACTTCAACTCCCGAACGAGCTTCTGCTCAACCATTTGGCTTCTTGGCACAGAATGTATGCATGAAATTCTTCCACCTCCATGTAAGCAATTTATCTGGAACTATGCCCTGATAAGTCACCCTGTGACTCTTCCCCTTGACTTCCCCTGTCCCCTCATATAAAGCCCCAGGTTCCTGTTTTTGAAACTCTGCGATAGTTGAACATAGGGCACAAAATCCTGCTAATTTTCTCTCCCAATTTAACAACAATGTGACTTTAACCCCTTGGCAATCGATGTTGGTCAGGATTTCCTGGCAGTAAACACTCAAGGACAGAGAAAAGAATCAGCAGCCCCCACCAACATGCCAAACCATTCCAGTTTTTGGTTTTGTTTTTTTTTTTTTAAATCCCTTCAGCATTTTTGAAAAAGTGGTGAACTGGTAAAGAATACTGGGTATTCACATGCAAATGAATGCTAACTGGATTTTTTTTTGTTTATCTAAGATTTTGCTGTTTTCCTTGAGTTTCTGAAGTCTGCATAGGTACTTTCAGCCTCCGTATAAATCTTTCAAACTGCAAAAGTGATCACCAAACATGAGGTAACCGGAGATCTGCCTTTCTTTGCCACCAACTCACCTATTCTTAGATTGCCAACACTTAACTCACACATTTCACGTTGGGACCTCCCCCGCCTGAAACAGGGAAAAGATAGAGAGTTGCCTGATTTACAGAAAGATTTACAAAAATCAAGTGGAATTTGACCTGCACAATTTATCTTGGATCATTAACTTAATATTATGCTTCTGGTAAAATATTTTATAGAAAATGAATTTCACTTCCATATTTGTTTTCTACAAATCAAAAGGAAGCCTTCCATGTTCTATTAGCTTGTATGGTATCATCTGATGATCTGCCATTACATCATCCTCAAATTTGGTCTTAATGATTTTATACTTCTAGTTTGGAGCTAACTATGTATTTATCTTCAGACACTGTATCACAGGGCGAGATAAGCATTTCTTCTTCACAGGAAAGAACATTTACGAACATCTGGGACACTATGGGGATAGATCCAGGTTTTGTAGGGCCGGAAATGCACACAATCATTGGGCACATCTGTGACAATTGTTGGGTTCAATAAAAAGCAAAACTACTCAGACCCTTCTGGCAGCACTGGAAGGGGCTTCCGCTGAGGCCAAGCCCTGACATTTAAGCTTCATTCATTTCCCGGTGAGTCTGCCTCTGGCCATTACCATACTTGTACTTCTCCTATGCTGGACAGACCAGAAAAAGGTGAGACTGACATGAAGAAAATTGTACTTCAACATGATGTTTTTCTTGGGAAGCAAAAGCAGTCTCTGTAAGAGGAAATTACATTTCTTTGGAGAGATACATCGAATGTAATTAATTTTGATATATTTTCATTTTCAAAAATGGCTCTGCATATCAAAGCCACGATGGATTAAAGGTACTGTTTTATATACGTTATTAAGTTTAGTTACTGGCCTCTTGCATGCCTCTATTGTATAACACAACGATCATGAGGGAAGCTGGCTTAATAATGAAAATACAGTACAGTAGTAAAAGTTGGCTTTTTTGACTGGAGAAATAGTGTTCCTTAGTAATCCATAACATCAGCATTTTAATATACAAGTTATGAAAGGGATTATGCATGAATGCTTTAAGTTTACAGCTCTTGTTGAATAATAAAATAACAAGGTAAAGGAGATAAACAAGAAAGTCAACTAATAAAGCACAGATTGGCCTGATGATTGCTTCAATTTGGGAGACTGGAATGAGTCTAACAGACAGCTCTACCCTCTCACAAACCATCCCTTGGTAACCATGTCAGAGTTAAAACTCTGAAAAAAAAATGTGTGCCCCCTCTCAAGGAGCTCTTTTGATATCCTTAGTTTTCATGACAGATTAGAGCAAAGGCTCAAGGAAGAGAAACTGAATTCTTAGGGTCTATCTTCTTCATTTTGTTTCCTTCTTCCTTTTTTATACTTCTGACTGGCTTTCATCCTTTAAGAGACTTGGTTCCCCTGGATTAGCTATAGTGGGTGACTGTTCATCAAAACGCATTGGTTAGGTTTCTTCAACTTCTGGTTTTGCCCATTTCTATTTTCCTCCTGTTGAGAACCATGGGATTTACAGAACCACAAGGGTCTTCAGAAATCACCCACATCATCATTCTCTGATGAGGTACTAAATGAAGTCAAGAGATGGTCCAAAGTCAAATAACTATTTACAGCAAACTGTGAACTGCAACTAGGTCTCCTGACTCATGACTAGTTCTTGTCCCTTTCTCTTGCTTTCTACATGACTTCCCCACTATTCCTTCTTTAAATAAAATGAGTATCCTGGGAGAAATTTCGGCTTTTAAACCCAACCTCTTCCATGGTGGGGTCTTGGAGGCAGTACCTCGGAGCAATTATTTCCTAGAAGTGCTAGTTAAGTTCTGGACGTGACAGAAGGGAAGTCTGAACAATCTCTCCAATGTAATTCTGTTTTCCTGCATGGTTTAGAGATTTAAGACAAATAAAAGCTTAATGGGAAGAATTATTCACACTCCAATGAACTAGCATATAACCACGGCTCTTAAAAAACCATCCATTGCCAGCCAAAGTGTTACTCAGCTGGCAAACTCATCGTTACAAAAAAAAAAAAAAAAAAAAATCCCCATGCTTTTCTTCAATCTTTTTTATTTATTGTCTGAAAGAACACTATTGGTTCAGATCTGTTATATCTTTGGCTAGTCCTGATGGTCCTGGCAATAAAGGAATTTATTCTATTCACGTTAGTATCTGGATTAAGGATCCCAAGAACCCAGTTTCTTCATTAGCCACCCAAACAAGTCAGCACTACTAGCCTGCTCTTTATTTATATTGGGGCCCCTAAGTCTCTCTTCTCGGATGGTTTGTCTGGTATCTTTCTTCTCAGGGGAGCAAATTCCGACTCACTGAGGTTTTTCCACGGACGAAGGGGAAAGAAACCACTTTTGTTCAGCTCTAAGTGTAGGACAGAAAAGAACAGATATCTTTCCAATAGCTCTGAGAGTTACTGGGTTTGACAGCCACTGTAAATTTTAGAATGGGAACATCTGAATGGGTACAGAATGGTTTTCACCGAAGTTTACATTTCCAAACTGGTTTTATTATTCAGTTGTTTCATATTTCACACACTATTTAGGAAAACCAGTTTTACGATGGCACCAGTTTGCTCTCGTAATTATAAAAACAGTGACTCTGCATGTACCCATCAGAAGCAATGTGATGCTTTGGGACCCAAAGTCCAGTACAGTACAAATAACGAGTTTTATTCCTTATTGGCAGATAGAGTGCAGCAAGGGCTTCACCATCTCAGATATGGCACGAAAAGTTGGCAAGCGCACCAAGGGTTTTTCTATTTATTGTTTCATGACAAACCATGGCACTGAGAATGGCTTTTGAAAACCACTCTCTGTTTATTTTCACCAACAAACATGGGGTCATGTGACAATGATATACCCAGAGCGTTCATCGCATCGGGGTAATATTCAAACACTGGGAGCTTCCAAGGTCCATTCGGTTCTCAAACTGCCATCATGAAACACAGCACCCTGGTTCTAGAGTCACGGTTTTCAGAGTTCAGTGGGATCTCTTAAAGCAGGTGCTGGCTGCTACAAGCCACCGAAAGGGAAAAAGAGACTGAGGGAGAGTCCGTGCCGCCATAGGGTGGCTAAAAGGCTTCCTGTTAGTAAACTTTCTTCTCGGGTTAGCTATATCCAGCAATTCCATATTCCTCTAGCCCTGAGCCTAAAACTCCCAAGCATCATTCTTTCAGACAAGGCAATGAAAAGCAGGGGTATCACACCCTGAAGACACAGTGTCAAAGTTAAAAAGACAGGAGGGAAGCAGAAGCACGTATCTGCTCATTTATCTGTTTTGAAAGGTGTGAGGGGCGCCGGGAAATAAGATACAGGAGATGGAAGTTCAGTTGAGAAGCAAGAAGCCCTGCTTGGCCTGGAGGCAAATGCTGGTACAGGTTCCAAGAGGAGAGATTAGCAGGTATATCCTCAAATAAGACAGAACAGGCAATGGTTAAATGGAGCAGTAGGATACATTTACAGAATGGCCACTTCGATAGAATCATTTCCATTTCCAAAGACTCTGGGTAACTGGCCATCCTTTACGCTCAGCAGCCTCCCCCCAGGCTTGGCCTAACCAACACGAATGACATCAGTCTCAAGCAGGGTCTATAATGAGAGCCACGCTGCCCTACTGCACCAGCCATGGCTCCTTTTCCATATCCCCCACTCTCTCGTGAGAGTCCATGCTTCCGCACGACCTATCCTATCAATGCAAATCTTAACTTTCATAAGTCTTGGCCAAGAGATAACATAACACCCCTGAGAGAGATGCTATCAAATAAATAACATGACCACGTCAGATAAAGAACAAATCTCTAGTCTCACTGGAAATCACATTTTGGATTTTTTTTTTCCCCTCTCCCATATTCTCTCTGAACTATTTCTTTCCACTAGTGCTTAATTTGATTTTGCAAGATAAGGAGAAAAGAGAGAGCCAAACAATTCTATTTCAGGTTTTGTGTAATCAGGGAGTGGATTATTTTAATTTGGCCCAGTCTCGCTTTCCTTTCCAGACCCTAACAAGAGGTAATTCTGCCTCGATCCAGACCATGAATGATGTCCAGGTTGGTCAGCAAATATTGGGCTAGTTAGAGGCTCTGTTCAAAGTCCAGAATTTCAAAGGGGCACAGGCAACAGTTTTTAACTCAATTAAACAAATACATTCTGAGTAACTATTATGGGCCAAAGCACGGTCTTAGTTACAGTAGGGGAAAACATGACAAACATTTGGCCTCTGAACTTGCAAAGCCTATAATCAAGCATTTTGCAGCCCTTTCTCTTAAAATACCATAATACCTATTTATCCCATAAGGAGCCTACAATTATCTTATTTTTAACTCAAAGATTTCGAGCCAAATTGCCAATTGGCGTGAGGTTTTAAAGTGATTTACAGTGGGCTGGGCTCTCTGCCCTTCGGTGACACAGAAGAGACCCGGCAGGCCACCAGGGTGTACATCTAAATTCTTGACTACCAGAGGAAAAAATGGTTTTTTTAATGCCTTCCTCCTATCTTGCAGGTACAATTAAATTGATAGGATTTCCAGCAGGGATTGCAGGTCTGGACTGGGAGATAAAGAGAAGGTGGGAAAGCAGTTCCTGGAAACTAAATGGCTCGAGGCAAAACTGTGGTGTAAACAGTGTGCACTCGGACTCTTTCCCTGCCAGCGCTCCCTTCCCAGCTCTGGGCCTCCCAGCCTCCAGGTCCCTACCCAACACCGGGTCTCAGCAAGCCGCGGCATCTGCCTTCAGCTCTTAACCCCTTTTGGTCAGGCCACCAGTTTTCCTTTTCTTTCTCTCCTTTCAAATAAACACGGTTGATTTTCTATAATCCCATCAGTGACATAGAGGTCTTTGCTTGCTTTTGTTCTGCTGCTCCCTGATTTTTCAGGGGGCATTTAACGGATACACGGACTCAGCTTTACTAGGGCCTAGAGTCTGTAGTCCTACCCCTATGGAAGATCGTTGTCCTAGATGCTAAAATTTGGGAAGAACAAAAGAGCAAAACCCAGAAATTTCCTGGCTGTGACTATATCAGCATAGCAGAACAAGGTAGAAGATTCCTGTCATTCTAAAAACTGCTAAAAATAAATCATAGCGCAGGTGGTTTTCCCAAGGTGAAGCTTTCCTAGTGTCTCTCTCCACACGGCTCATCGCCAGCCGGCGGGAAGATGAGCTTCTGGGAGGGCGTGCCCTGCTTGGAAGGCGCTGAGGTAGAAGTTAGTAATCCCGTGCCACTGGGTTCTTCCGCAGGCTATGTGATTTCGGGGCAAAATGTTTGACCTCTCAGGACGTTAGTCTCCTCATCTTTAAAAACAGGATAGTAACAGCAGCTGTCAGATGGCTGTGTGTCTTGAACATAATGAACGTGCAAGATATTTTGAAATTGTGAAGAAGTGGATTCACATCTAATACTGTTCAGGTTTGTGACCTCTCTTGCAGTCAGAAAACTCATTGTCCTCCTTGGCATTTGGCTCTTTACACAGCAATATCCCATGGTTTTCTTTTACTATTAGCTGACACTACTCTAATGGTTTATAGCTAAATGGGGAAAAAAATCACATCTTGATATCGCCTTCAAAACACATTGAAGGCCGATATTTCCCCCCAAATATAATGGAGGGGGGACAAAGTTACACAATTGTAGGCATCTCCTGGAGGTGTTCATTTGAAAATAAATAAAAGCACAAAAGGATTTTCAAGGGCTGGGACAGTGTCTTCTGACTGTGTTCTGCGCTTCTTAGAACCCTAGGAAGCCGCTGCAGACAGTACCGTCAAAGGGAGACCCCTGGCCGTGAAAACAGGGACAGAGACGTGACGCACATCACAGTGCAAGCTGATGGCGTAACTGAAACTCAGATTCAGGTGTTGTGTCTTGTTTTAATCAGACTTCATGTTGCTTTCTCAGCTTCCTATTCAGAAAGACTTCTGCTTTGGAACATCTGACTTAGTAACAATGATAATTTCGTTGTTTTCTAAACTGTAATCAAGGAGCCTGCAGATATTTGAGAACCTATGGGAGGAGCAACCCAGGCAGCTCAGAGGCTCACAGAAGATAAAATTCACGTACGTCATCAAAGTGTAGAGCCTCCCTTTGCCCAGGACCCATCGGTAGAGCTACGGGGTAAGAAAGGTAGTATAATGTCTACATGTATTTTTATGCTCCACATGGAATTTCCTAAGTAACTCTAGCTGTTCTCCTGAACTGAAAAATAACAGGACCAAATACCTTTTCCAAACCGAGGTTAGGCCCCTCCCGGAGACAAGCGGGGCTGCTGGAATGGATGCAGCCGTGGCCAGTTATTCTGATGTTGAGAAAAGAGATGGGTCCTGAAGGAGGGCAGCAGGAAGGGGGGGGGGGGTTTATACCTTTCTCGCAGAATTTATTAGGAGAACTTGAAGGACTTTTTCCCTTTTCAAAATAAGGTTTCCTTATCCTATCTGCAAACATTTCCTTTCCTGTGTTTCAGTCTTCGCTATCTAACAGCCAACAGCTGAACACAACCCACACGTGTGTGTAACAGGGTGAATGATCTTCTCAAAGACAACAATCACCGCCACAAACCCAGCCACCCCCAAATGAAGACAGCAGAAGAGAACTAACTGATTTGTCTGTTGTCTTTCCTGTCAAGATTGCCCTCGCCTTTGCTTTGGTCAGCGGGAAGGACTTTATGTATGAGTCATACAAATGCTTTGCCAGGGCCCGGAGGTCAGCCGACTCTGGGTTCAGCTGGTCGATATCACTGGAGATCTCCGCCAACAGCTTCTCCTTCTCAGCCTGCGGCATCCGCCCGAACCTGATGGCTAGAGAGGGAGAGAAATGACAGGGATGTATCACTGAATCACTGCTGCTCTCCCCCAGTCCTAGCACCCACACAGTAAAAGCCCCCCTCCCCTCCACCAAGCTCAAGGTCTGGTTTTTCTACTCCAGCTTTGCTCAGGTTTTTATTTCACGGCAATAAAAATTACACTATTCACTTTTTTAACTGAAAAATATTAATGCATGATCTTGCTGAGAAGGTGAAAGAATCTAAGAGCTCAGCAAAGAAAGAAAAGTGTATTTACTTACATATAAAATAGGTGAGGGTCAGCTTCTATTCATCCCTCAAAACCCAGGTCAAATGTTACCTTATTTGTGAGGCTTTCCTTGACTTCTTCAAGCAGAATTTATTATTGCCTGTATTCCAATAGCCCTAGGTAATTTCTTCAATGACAGTAATTTCAAACTGTACTTTTTATTTTACATGTTTATTAATCTCATTACAGAACAATATCCTGAAGGCCAGGGGCAATGTCTTACTCATTTTTTCATCCCCACCACCTGACATAAAGTCAGGCCCTAAAAAGATCAACACGTTTTACAAACTGAAGGGAAGAACTGTGCCGAATTCAAAGTTGTACAGACAGGCTTTGTTCTCCGAGAGTCTGTATGATCTATTTTGTCCCTGTTATAAAGAAATATGGATGGTGCTTTCTTTCATGTTATTAAACCAGAGAGTACTTTTACATTTAGTAAAGAGAAGCCATAATCATTCCCTTGACTCTCCAGGATTACCACTTAATGATGTTTGTCAAAAAGACCATTTCCTTACTTAACATTTGGCTTCCTGTGGGGTGAGGAAGTGTAAAGAAGAAGAAAACTAAAGAAAGATAGGCAAAGTGGAACATTTACCAGAGGTTAGTAAGGTCTAGGTTGGGGGAAAAAATCATCTGTACCTTTTTTGACTAAGATGGTTTTTCTTCCCCTCTCCACCCCGGACCAATGCAATCTGCAAAATATTCTTTTTTTTTTTTTTAAGATTTATTCGTATATTTGAGAGAGGGAGAGAGAGAGCCTGAGCACTTCTGAGTGCGAGTGCAGGGGGGAGGGACAGAGGGGAAACTAAGCCCCTTCCCTGCTGAGTGCCCAGCCCCATGTGGGCTTCCATTTCACCACCCTGAGATCACAATGTGAGCTGAAACCAAGAGTAGGACACTTAACCGACTGTGCCACCCAGGGGTGCAAATTATTATTTTGAATCCTACTACTTCGGGTTGTGCTTTGGACTCTGTATTTTCCCATAATAAGGACATGTGGATATCACAGTCAATACTGCCCTCAGCACAGCTCTACTCTTACCCTCCCGAGGTGGTAGCACAGAGGTGTGTTTTTATGACCATCTCCTTCACTACACTGTAGCTCCTTGAGGGCAGCGTTCGTCATACTCATTTATATCTCTAGCACTTAGTGGTGCTCCCCTCAATGGTTGCCGAATGCAGGAATGAACAGATGGATGGTTTCCTGCTATACGTTGTAATGCTAAAGGTAGCATTCTACCCTAAGACATTAAAGCACATAAACACATTTCCATCTGAATACTTGGTGAATTCCATTTTCAGTTGGCTGGAGGAGAGACTGCAGCACACCCCCAAGTCTCAAATACATAAACATTTCATGTGGCCCCAAATAAGCGTTATCACTAACTAGTACAACTACTGTGTTTATGGGGGCCTCCTTAGGGACCTCTGAGTTAGAGGGGAAGAGAATCTTACCTCTTAGGATGCTTTTAAATTAAATTAGCTTATATCCATTTGATAAATATATCCTCTGCCCATGACCTCTTCAAATGGAAATCTTTAAACAATTGCCATTTTTTGGTCAAAAATCTTGTCTCTCTACTCACTCTTCCCCATTCTCTTAGGCCTAGGCAATGAATGGTTGCTCACGTTCTTATCTCAGTCCCCCACCCTTCTCACCCAGATTTGTTTAGGCCCCTCAGGATATGATCTCATTACTCATTGTATTCTCCTTCAGAGCACTGATCTGAGTAATTATCGACAGTGTTTTCTTGCTCCCTTATGTAATCTGCGCGAAGGCAGGAATCTTGCTCATTATGATATCCTTAGCATTTAGTATAATGTCCAGCACATATTAAATCTTTGTAGAATATATGGCGAAATAAAACAGAAAAACAACAACCTGAGAACCAGATAGCATATCCCTTCAGAAATGCTTCTCTGGAAGGTCGTCCAGTCATTTGTTTCCCTGTACTATGTTTATTCCCTGTACATCAGCAGTTCTCAGTGGAGAAGTAAGGAGGAGAGGGGAGGCAGGGCATATTAGAATCACTTGATAACTTCTAAAATTATGTATCTTCCCTAGGAGATGCTGATAGGTCAGCCCTACTCCCAGTGAGGAGTGTATCAATAACTTGCGGTTTGGGACAGTTTAGAAAACCTTCCTAAATGATGGGCTCCTGTTGCATGCATCTGTTAGCTCAGGTAGCAGACCAGGACTGTACTCCTGTATTGGTTATTCTACTAGAATCTATGAGTACCAGGTTTTCTCATTTTTGCTCCTGGTGCAACAAAGCACATAGGGTAGGTATACAATAAATGCTTGATGAATTTAAAGCGTCAAGTTTAAAAACAGAAAATGAGACAATATGTACCCAGGGAAGTCTGGGAAAGTGGTCATAAAAGAAAGCAGCACCCAGTAAGAATTATGGCATTATTGAAAGGAGAAGAAATTTTGTTGTAAAGACTGGAGACCACCAATATTCTATACCAAAATAGAGTGGCTAGAATCACCAACAATCTGTACAGAGTGCACAGTACCCTTTTTTCACTCAATGAGACATTATTTGAATGTCTATTGTGTGCCCAACATTGCTCTAGGCTCTAGTTACATTTTTTATAGGTAATAAAGTATAAATATACACTCAAGTTTACATGCCTAGGAAAGCACTTCTTTCCTAAAAGATAATCTAAAAAGTTAACTTAAAATAAACAGACAGCCAAAGAGGAGTGCGAGGTACAGACTTCCAGTTATGGGAGGAGTAAGTCACAGGGATGAAAGGTACAGCATAGGGAATATAGCTAATGGTACATAGTAACAGAGGGTCGTTACACTGTGGTAAGCGTAGCATATGGGCACACAGGTAAGTGTAACATGGCATGTGACATATAGAGACACTGAATCACTAAGCTGTGCTCCTGAAGCTAATGTAACATTGTGTGTCAACAATATTTCAATTAGAAGAATAATAAAATAAAATTTCTGTTAGGAAAAAACCCAGCCAAACATAGACACTTAACTACATTTGCTAGTCTTGCTTTTCTGTAACCTACTAAAAAATAGCTCAAAATGACTTCTAAAAATCATTTTAGAATTAGGACATATTAAAGTGAACGCCTTCTGCTATAATCTAAATAAAATGTGAATTTTTAATAAGGCGAAGTTCCCTGAAAGTTTGTATCTTATGAACAAATTTTCAGTATCATTAAATGCTCAGGCTGTACATCAGATTCAATGAAGTATCAGTGCAACTAATTATTTGGTGATTTTAGCATTTTCAACAAAGGAATTTAAAAAATACTCCCCACTTGGTGAAATTAAATGTGTCTAACACATACAGAAATCTGAAGTTGTAGAGAAAATGCCATTTTTTATTTGCATGGATTTTTTTAAGAGAGAAAATGTCTATTTTATTTTGTTGCTTTTGAGTCCCATGTAATAATACCTATCAACTGTAAGTGCAATGATGAGATAAGGCACAGAAAGTGCTCAGCACAGTGCCTGGCACATAGTAATGCTTAATAAATATAGCCTTTATTACTTGCAGATGAAGTGGTCTAGGACCCACGGTACCATGGCCAGGAGGGTAATCATGGCACAAAGACCTAAATTCATTCCCATAGATAAAGAACAAATCCTGAAAACCTAATCTATCTCTGTAAATCTCTCTCTTGTCTTTAACTTGTTTAAGGAATGGTGTACTAATTCTTGAACCTCAGTTTCCACCCATTGGGTGGAAGAATCTGAGGACCAACAGAGAAGTATTCATTTCTCCCGTTGGATTGCTGTTTGCTTTAAGACTGAAGTTAAGAGCTTAGAAAAGAAGACGGAAGTTCTTGATTGGGGACCAGAAGTATAAAGGCTGAGTGTGCCTGTATGTATGCAAGAATATTTTCCCACATCTTCTACTCCTGCTTAAAAGACAGAGGAACGTGCTCCATGTGTTATTATGAGTCACAGAGGGAGAACTTCTGGCCTCTCTGGAAGGCGATGAAATTAACACTGCACTTCAACTGGTCAGGAAGTCTACTTTCTAGTTTCAGCTCGGTGAAAAACTGGCTAAAAGTGGCTTGACTTCTCTGGTCTTTAACTCCTTTATCTATAAAATGAGGGACTTGGAAAAGAAGACCTCTAAAGCTTCCTTCTTTTAACTTTAAATTTAGCTATAAAATTCTACAAATCTCTATGATACACAGTACTGCAGAACACCCTACATTCCCTCTTTTTTTTTTAATCCTCATATATTTTTTTTTAAATTATTTTTATTAACATATAATGTATTATTTGCCCCAGGGGTACAGGTCTGTGAATCATCAGGTTACACATTTCACAGCACTCACTATAGCACATTCCCTTCCCAGTGTCCATAACCCAACCACCCTCTCCCTACCCCCCACACCACAGCACTTCTTTTTTTTTTTTTTTTTAAAGCAATATTTGTCCTGTCTTTGAGCCCCTGCATGGGGGGTGGGAGGAAAGACACACTCTGTGTTCTATAGATCTATCATCTGACATATAGAGCAACTTCCAGAACACTGGCATTCAGGGTCATATATGGGATAATTAATCACCTATAGAGAATTCATGTATCTTGGTTTGAAAAAAATGGTCAGTATCAGAATCAGTGTGTAGCCTTCAGGAAGAACAGGTCTGGCAGAGACTTAATTTCTGGTGAAAATATATTAGTTAACCTTTATAAAATACAGTTTTACTGAACTGAATGCAATTCACTACTAGCTTATGACGTATTCAATACTGTGTATTTAGTACAATTTACTGGACACACAAACTCCACATAAAATCTGCACATGCAGATTTAGATATCCTGTTCTTGGGATCTTGGTACAGTGCTAAGAAACAATAACATGTTTTTTAAATAACTAATTGTAGGAGCATTTAAAGACAAAATGGTACTTAGTTAAAAGATGAATTAAAATGATTTTCAAAATCATAAATTAATAGAAAACAAAAGAATGAATTGAGTCTTACTAAAAGTACCTTTGTCTTTCAACATATAAAGGGTGACTTTGCAATCATATTAGACTTTTGACAACTGGTAAGGCTATGTCTCATGGTCAATTTTAACACATTCATTATCTAAAAGCTTTATCATCTAAGTAAGACATATAACACTATTGGTTTTAATATGACTGTTGCCAACCAGTTATGTTATTCCACCTCTCTTTCTTGAGAAAAAAACTTGTGCGTTTTGAGGTTTTGCAGGATTTGGGAATCTAATAACTATGGTTGTCTAGCTCCTCTACGTAAAACAAGGAGTGGCCTTAGCACCATATTATTCAGGGGTAACATCTTCAAACTATTTGCAGAGGACATTTAAACATTTGTCTAGGTTTCTTTCCAAGGTAGAGATGGGCAAAACACCTCTGCCTCACATGACTCTATCTCCAGTTCCCCGAAGTCTTGCCTGGTATCATTTAATTCATTCACTGAACCGAAGTTTGATGCAAGACATGAGCTAGACTGGACTGGGGACACAGGATGAAAGGCTGTGTCTAGTTGGGGAGAACCTACATATATACAGATTATTTTCTCTCATGCACCCCTCTTTACTAGCGCCTTCCCTTCCACCAGAGCAGATTCTGACCCTAGTTATAACCTCCTCCTTGGGCTATCTTTCCTCTACCACTGACGTTACTGAAAGAGGAGTCTTCCTTCTCTGCGTTTACATCCCAACCACCTACAGGGATCCTCCTATGCCTCATTTAAATTCCAAAACTTTGCTCTTAAAAGTTCCCCATGTTCTTTCTGACAGCCAGATCTAGGGGCCTCTCTGGAGTTCTCGTTTCTGCTTGAGCTCTCCAGCATTCTCCCAGCTTTTGCTACTGTTGACCTTCTCCACTCTCTTAACTTGAAATTTGTTCTCATCGCAGTTTCTGCTTTTCTGGTTCTCCTATCTTTCTGCCTATTTTCCAGACCTTTTTGATGGCCCCTCTTCCTTCCCTTCTACTCTGCTGTTCCTAGTTCAATCTCCTCTCTGACTAACAAAATGTGCTAATGACTGCTGCCCTCTCTTTCCTGCAATTTGGACCCTGCGTTTTCTCTTGTTCCTGTATTTCTTTATACATGGATGCTAGATATCCCATAAGACCCTCAAATGCAACTTTAAAAATGAACTTCTGATTTTCTCCTCTAAACTGTCTCTTCTTCCCGTTTCCCTTTCTTGGTTAATTCATCCTATCACCCTAACTAGACACCCTGAACAATTTCTGACAATCTCTCTTTCCCTCAGACGCTTGTATTCATTGGTCATGCTCCGACATTTTTCTCATTTCATTTCTCCTCATTCACTCTTCCCACTGTCTTAATGCATAATATTGCATTTGTCCTCTGATGAATTTCCCTATTTGTCTATCCTTTTTACAGCTGTCAGTAGTTTAGTTTTTGGTAGTATCGATCTGATCACTCCCTTGCTTTAGAAAGCAGAGTGTGGTTTCTCAGGAAAGGTATAAAACACACAGAAGAGGAAGAGGGGGAATTAGAAAGTCTCATGGAAGACGGCATTTCAACTGGGTCTTGAATGCCAGGTAGAACTGTGACAGAGAACCCAACGACATAATAAACAGAGACCCAGAGGTATCCCACCATAGAGCACTGTTCAGGAATGGCAAAGTACACAGTTTACCTCAAGTGTAAGCTGAAAAGGGCAGCAGTGGGAAAGGGAGGTGGAAGCTAGCGTGCAGGCAACCACGAATGCCTAGCCAGTCTGAGCACACAGCTGCCATGTGTTGGGACTTTTTACTTGGTGATATTTTCTGAAAATCAACATTTGGGTAATTTTCTTTTATATTACAAAGAAGACTAAAGAAAAAACCTAACACACTGAAGTAAACTTATTTGCCATTCATGCTTTTCTTTTTCACAAGGAAGGAAAGAACTGCCTTAAAAAATGCTGAGTACCACAAATATCTGTAAAACCACTTTTTCTGGATTTTTATGAAGCTGCTGAGAAATTATTTTTAAAGTTGTCAGCTTTTTAAAAAAAAAAAAATAACAGAAACCCCCTAACTTATATAATAGAATGTCCTGGTCAGTAAAGTTAAGGTTTCACTAATTTTTATATTTATGAAAAGCATCATTTTCATTCAAATCTCAGTGGCATAGAGAAAATCTTTCCTTAGCCTTGACTGCTTTGGATTTGTACTCTAAGGCTACATCATTATGTGACCATCAAAAGTACTGCCCTAAATTGCTGAGCAATTTTTCAGAACATCCAGAAGACCTGATTCAGGCATACGAATTATATTTTTATGGCACCAAAACATACAGGTAGAAACTTTTAAATTCAGGTAGTCGACAGATGCCAGATACCCACATACTTGAGAAAACGGTGACAATGTCTATAAAATATGGTCCAGTTTGTTGAAAAGTGAAAAATTCAGGGAGGTAGCTTTAGTTATGTAGAATCACAGAACTTTCAAAGTTGAAAGGATTTAGCAATCATTGTTTCAGTGATTTTTCAACAATGTTCCTCAGGGCCCTGAGGATTCCTTGAAGGTTACTTCAGAAGCCTCCTTTAAGGCTGGGCGTGGGTGGCTAATGGCCAAGCTACATGCATCAAAAGGATTACACAGAGACCAAAGAGCAGAAACAGTAGCAACAGAGAATGGAGTAAATTTACTTTGGGAGGGTGTTCATCTCTTCTTGTGTGTACTGAAAGTATTGAGGTCCTGATTTTGGTATAACACTAGAAGGGTCTTGACAAGTTAGTTGGGTTATTACAGTGAGGTCCATTCACATAAAACATAAATAAATTAACATAATAATTTTAAAGTTATTACAACCTCCTAGAAAACTTTGTATTTGGAAATGTTGCCTTTCTCAGGATAACAGGCAAAACTACTCAAAACCTCGCTGTTGAGTTTCCCTTCTTGTGCACAGATCAAATGGATATTTTCTGTGCAGCAAACACATTCCCATAAAAACCTCTTAGAAGGGATTTTCTTAGTCACAGTTGCAATCTCGTAAATCTTGAACTTCCTAAGTCTTTGATGCCAGAACATTTAATTCCTTTTTTTTTGTCTTTCCAAAAAGAACTGAACACTCCCTATCAAGACTGCTTTTCTCTATAAATAGAATAAATTGTCATTTGAAATCAAATGATGACTGTATTATTAAGTTTATGGGCTTTCTTTGACTTTCCTGGGAACAGAAAATTATACCATCAATACTACATAGATTGTTGGGCTTTAAATATTGTTTGCCCATAAATGATAAGCAAAAGGAGACGTATTTTACATGAATGTGTGCAAGCAACAGGAAATATATGTGAAGTGACAAATTTTTTAAGAGCAAAAAATAAATACCACTAAAAGAAGACATGGGATGCTTTTCTAGGCAGTCTTGGTAATAATGATTTCAAAGTCAAAGATTTCTTCGTAAAGATTAAACAAGTTTACTGCAACTTGATTACATCATCTAAAACATAACCCTTGACTTGAAAATGTGCCCTTATGTTTTATGAAGTCTGAAATAGAAAGGAAATTGGTGGAATCAAACCAGTAAATTATTTTGCAATCAATGCCTGCAGCTGTCTACTGCTACACAGCAGTTGGAATCAACTGTGAGGAAAGTCAGACCAAATCTCCCTCCTGCCCAAGATAGCTGATAGATCTCTTCATAATACATTCTTGCCTTTAGAGGAAATAACCCACATTAATTATAAAACTATCATTTTGTGATCTATTTTTAAAGAGTCGGATATCAACCAATGAATGATTCTCAAATATTTTGAAGATGTCCACTGAGAAAATCAAACATCTGCATGACGGAATAAAACTTTAATTTTCACAGACGCTTTGGAATCCTAACGTATGAAGACTGACTTCAAACATTATTTTTTCACCAGATCAGTTTGGACACAGGTGAAGGCAAAAGAAAGAAAAAAGTAGAATATCCAGTGAACTGATACTTTGGATTTTATTTGATCTCTTTGGCATTTTATATTTCTTGAGCCCATAATGAGTTTTCAAAGAACTAATATTTGACAAATATAATATTATCAGGTTACTATCCAATTTGTTTTGTGACTTTGGTAACACCAATCCGAGCTAAATGGAAATCAAGAACTATTTCTTCAAACAGGCCTATGTTCCATGATTTTACTGAGTTAGTTCTATAATTCATGAAAACAAGGTCTTCTCAGGTCGTCTGCATTCTTTCTCTTAAGTTGACACTCTTTGATTTGCGATATGGGTTTGAAAAACAGAAAGTTTTATTATGTTTCTATGGACACTGAAGTTTTGTGGAACCTTAAAATTCTTTCCTTTATCCACAAGTCTGCATGCTCCTTGAAGATGAGAATACTGCTGTGCCTACAATCATCTTTGTACAGTAAAGAGGTGAAAAAAGGATATATTCTAAATTCTGATATGCCCCTTAAAGTTCCATACCCAGAAACCTGCAGAATTTTCTTATATTTAAAGTGGAAAGAAACTACTGAGACACACAAGCATAATCCTGTTTTTAATGCTATTAAAACAACATAAAAACTAATCACAATCATTATATTCATTTTAAAATACTAGCTATTTCTTCCATTTCTCATATTTTCGTGTCTTCTCTCCCATCATGGAGGATGCCCAACCACAGAGAGAAGGATTCTACACTAAAAGCCTAGACTTTGATGGAAATGAGAAATGCTTTATCAGCATATACTGTTCTGTAATCTGGCATTTTGTGGGAAACTGTACACATTTTCAGCAATGGCCCTAGAGGCTCCTGCTCTGGCAGCCATAATGAGAACAGTAAAGCATGCGTGCTAAGTGTTCACTTACCATTGTGAGACATCCCCACAGCGAGGCATTTCTGAAACCGACAGTACTGACATTTATTTCTACTTTTTTTGTGGATCCGACAGTTAAGGTCACACCTATCGTAAATGAGCTTCAATCTGATTGTCCTCCGGAAGAAACCCTGCAAAAGGATACAGAGAAAAGAAGCGAATCTTAGGTCTCTATAACACATGGAAGCAGCAACATCTGGCAAAAGGCACACTGGCCTAGATAGCAGAAAAGGCAGGCTCTGTCACTGGTGACTTCAGACAAGTCACTTAACTGCCAGTTTTCTTTGCTATGAGATACAGAACCAGAAGATCACAGTGTCCTTCTTTAGCTCTGAAACAGTGACCACATCCAACTGATGTCATTCAATGTATCTTGGCTCTGCGTGTGGATCTCAGCAGGCTCTAAGAAGTGCTCTGGATTTAATGTAATGCAAATAAAACACCATGTAATCAGTTCAGTCTCTCTGCAAATCATTCCAACAGCATGCCCCAGCCTTTATTATTGTGCTAAGCCATTTGGCCAAGTTATAATCACTTCATTCTAAAACATGATCTGGGCCAATAAAAATCCACATGTGGATAATTTTTTAGAATTCTCTATGTTGCATAATTTCCTACAGAATTGGTTTCATTTACTTATGCAGTTGAAAGAGTGCTTCATAACTGTCATAGCCTACAAAAAAAACAATAATAGGAAAGAACAGGAGAATTAATATGTAGATCCTCAGACAATGGACTGCCATCTCAAAACAGCAAATAGATCGATTTGGGCTAAATGAATTCTGTTGTATTTGTACTTTAGTGACAGACCTGAAAGAAATTTTAATTGGAAATGTTTGCTAACTCCATTTTTTTTGTTGTTCTCAGAGTGTTCTTATCATTTCCACTGTGCTCATTTCCATGAAAACTCAATTATTAACTTTTTCAAACGTATCTGGCCCTGTTTGGTACAAAATCCCTGAACTGGTATTGGTCCCGCCACTGACATGCATTTTCACTTTCTCCAGATTTGTGTCTTGAATTCTAGACAAGTATTTCTACTGCTGACTTGACATGTCACTTGGAAATCCAACAGCTACCAAACCCAGCACGTCCAACATTGAAACTCTGGACCGTTCCCTGTGAGCTCACTTTACCAGCAGCTTCCACCATCTCGGGTGCTACAATCACCCTCTGGATCTCTCAAGCCAAACTCTTTTTTTCCCAAGTCAACCTCTTTGAAGTCACTCCTGACTTCTCTCTCTCACGTGGAAAGCTCTTCCTCTAAATATACACCTGCTTATTCTCTCCACTGCCTTCAAGTCTTGCCAACATCTCAACTTCTCAATGAGGCTTACACACCCTATTTAATACTGTGGCCTGTCCTTGCCCCTGCCTCTTGTCTGGAGCTCCTGGTCTCCTTCACTCTACTCTAGGTTTGTATTTTTTTTTTCCCAATAGCACTTAGGACTTTCTAACATACCATATAATTTACTTATTATATTTAAGTGTTTATTTTCTGTCCCTACCTCAAAGCCCAATTAAAATTGTGAGATCCATGGGGAGCCAATACCAAATACCAACAGTAGTTTTCTATTAAAATCTGCTGAATCTTTGAAGATGTATGTCCCTTAAGTTCCTTCCTGGGCTATCTCTGATATTTCTTTATCCTAAACCATGACTGAGATATCACAAGGCAATTCCTTTTTTGTTACCTTATTAAATGTAATATGAATTACAAACATGTAGAAAATACCTGTAATTATAAAACATAACAAGATATTATCACACATGAGCCCACTGCTGAGATTTAAAATCATGACCGGAAATTCTTGCTCTATTCAACTCCTGCCCTTTGTGTCCTCTTGACAAAGTAATCATTATTCTCAATTTTGTGTTTATTGTTTTCTTGACCTTAAAGAAAATACAGTTTTGTCACACCACATGTAAAAATTGAGTAATACATTGATCAGTTATGCTTGTTGGGGCTTTATTAAATGGTATGATGCTTCATTTTCATTTTTTTAAATTTAGTATTAGTTTCTAAAATTTATCTACTTTCTTGTGAAAAGCTAGGATTTATTCATTTTCCCAATTTCATAATATTCTATTGTATGACTATATATCTTCTCATGTGGATGGATATTTAAATTGTTGCCAATATTTTGTTATTACAAACAATGCTTTGATAAATATTTTTGTAAATGTTTTACGATGCATGTGTACAAGAGTTCCCCAGGAGCGGGGTTTTTTGGATTGTGCAATAAGTGAATGTGAAATTTTACAAGATCACACCAAACTGTTTTCAGAGTGATTTTTAATCAATTTCCAATCCCTCTAACAATTGGTATTGTCAGACTTCTTAATTCTTGACAATGTAGTACGTGTCAAACAGAATCTAAGTGTGATCTTCATTTGTATTTTCCTGATTTTTCATTTCCTAGTTTCCAACGGTCTCTTCCTTAAAACTGAATTTTGGAATTTCTTTATATATTCTAGACACTAACCTGCTGTCTGTTCCAGGTATTGCAAACGTCTTCTGCTCTCTATAGTTTACTATCCTTGAAAGTTATTACTTCAGTTTCTCGGGTTTTTCTGAACCTGTAAACAGTTTCATTTCTCTCTCTCACTGCTGAAAGATTACAGAGAACTTTGTTATCTTCCATCTCGCTTCAGATCCCATGATCTTTGTGCTTCCACTGTTGCTGTGGAGAGGCTACTATCACTTGACTTTGAAGTGTTTCTTTTTTTTCTTTTCTCTTTGGTTGCTTTTATACACTCTCTTAGTTTTCAGTATTCTGCAGTTTCACTGTAGTGTGCCTTGGAATGGGTTTTTCATTTATTCTCGTGGGCGTGTTTTCTGCATCATGGACTCACTTGTTTATCAGTTTGGACACAAATTGGAGAAGTGTCAGACCTTATTCTAGCCTTCAGTATTTCTAAACTTCTCCTTTACATTTTCCCTCTTTTTGTCATCAATTACTCAATAACACTGAATACAAAAGTAAACACTGGAACAAGAATTAAATAAGATCTCAAAAGATACATAATTACAATGAGCAAAAAGGAAACATTCCTCACCAAAGTTCATCAGTGAGAACAGTTCTGTACATTACTCTTCTACTCATGAGTGAAGACAAACTCTTCTAATATTCAAAGGACCCTATGAATCCTTCAAGAACTAAGAGGCTTCAAATCCTAGCAGATTCTAGATGGACATATTCTTAAGGCACTGTGATTCTCGATCTCAGTAATTTCTTGACATTTACCTTCCAGTTCAGTAGTCCTTTCTTCTGCTATGTCCAGTGACTAACCCTTTCACTCAATTTTTATTTCAATAATTACATATTTCACTGTTTACATTTCATTTCCTTAAATAAATTGATTTATTTTCCAATATGCCTGGTCATTCCTGATAGTCTATTATTGCTTGTTCACAGCTGTAATTCTGCCCTCTTTTTTGAAACAGTTCATGCACAGCTATTCTATATTCTCTATCAGGCAATCCCAATTTAATTCGTGCCTCCAAAAAGAATTTGCAGATGCTTGTGTTGGAAGCCAGAGGTGCCACTGACTTGTGACTATTTCAAATTCCCTTAAGAAAGTTGGCTCCATTCAAAAGCCCTAGATTCAGCTCCCCCTCACTGATGGCTCTGGATTCTGTAGGCATCTTTCTCTGGGGAAATGCCACACCTCCATACTACGATGGGCATCTACCATGAGAAACCCTGCGCCTCAGTGTGTCTGCAGCCCACAGGTCAAGACCTAGAGCTTTTGTTCGTTTGTTTGTGTTTCTATTGCTGGTTTTTTTGGGAGAAGTTTTCCTTACCCTTGTGAGATCAGCAGTATCTCAAAGATTAGGTCCTACAGAGGATCTGCTGGAAGTTGAAGCCTCCTTAATTCTCAAAGTGTTCTGAGGACCTCTGAATATTAAAAAGGTATTTTTTTTCACTTACTAATAGAAGGTTAATGTACAGATAAATGTTGGTGGGAAATTTTGTTTGGATTTTTGCCATTGTGATCATATGTGTTTTATGATATTCCTTGACTGTGTTTTAAATTTTTCCCCTCTAAAAACTGATCTCCATGGTGGAAAATGCTGCTTGGCTAGCTGAGAACGGGCAGGTCCCGCAGTAGTCAGTTATTTGGCATGGCTGGAAGGTTTTTTGATGATAGAATTATGTTATTTAAGTTTAACTCTTATAATGCAAAGTTGTGTTTTGACTCATACGATATCTTTCAAAGTGTTTCACATTATTTTTTTATGATGATTCAGGGTCTTTCAATGTTAAAGGAAAATAATTCTGGATATTATTTATGTACTGTGTATGTACATAAAATCATAAACTGAATATATACACACCTCGTCACACAGCTTAGAAGTTCCTTTTACTTTTTTTTCAAAACACCTAGTTCATGATAGTCAACTGTATTCTTATCCTTTGATTATTTCAAGAAACCTAGTGAGGAAGATATAAGGCCATTGGAGTGCTTTTCTGTACAGATATTTATCGATTTGAAGAACGAAACAGGCTTCCCTGAGGTTTCTTCATATTGCTTATCAAGAAAACACTCTTTAGGGGCGCCTGGGTGGCTCAGTGGGTTAAAGCCTCTGCCTTTGGCTCAGGTCATGATCTCAGGGTACTGGGATCAAGCCCGGCATCGGGCTCTCTGCTCCGTGGGAAGCCTGCTTCCCCCTCTCTCTCTGCCTGCCTCTCTGCCTACTTGAGATCTTTGTCTGTCAAATAAATAAATAAATCTTAAAAAAAAAATGAAAGAAAAAGAAAACACTCTTTAACACCACTCTTATTAACTATTTTAGAGTCCTGTGTGCAACTTCAACAGTTTTCTCTTCTGATTACCACAAAGTCTGTGAACTGGTGTGATGGAAATGCATGAATCCCCATTGCAAAAAATTGTTGTTGTTGTTTTTTTTATGATACAGATTTATTCCAAAGTCTTCATATTTGTCTGTGAGAAGGTGATGGCTTTTTTCTTTTGCCTTATAAAACCTTTTCTCCAACTTCTCCTTAATTGCTTTTAACAAAACTTTTAAGAGGTGCAATGAGACCTAAGTTAATTTTACTGTGAGAGTAAAAGCCCTGTGCTGGTCCTATGTTTGGCTTTCCTGTGAAGCGGTGTGGCCCAGAGAAGCTCAACCCATGGGCTCCCATGGCAGGTAAGAATATACTAAAAATCCTTCCTGATTTAGGGCCCTGCATAGAAATACAAAAACAGATTACACTGTTACATAGTAGATTGTAGTTATATCTTTAGGTAAGTCTATGGTTCTAAAGTGATCTTTTACTAAAAACACAAAAACGCAATGAAAACCACTAGAAAATGAATAAGTGTCTAATTTGTAAGTGATAAGTGACAGCTTTGCAAGCTCTAAGGTGTATTATTACTCAGTAGCCCAAATGTTATATTTTACCTAAGTCTACAATATTAATAACCCAAGAATCTGTCACTATTCCACTTTCATCCAAGCCTGATCTTTTTATTCCTGTTTGAATTTTGGCAAGGATCACTAACATAAACCTGTTCCAAAGGCACTGTAAAACCATTTCAGAAGACCTACTAACAGCTATGATAAGCAATACTGTAACTCTTCTTTTTAATCCATCAATTAGTCTGCAGGTTGATGGTTACTTGTATTTTAATTATGGGCATATCCTACATTCTTCTGAAATGGCAGACGTTAAAGGCCCAAAGTACCCTTTAGGAAACACATATGAATCAAAAACTTGTTAATTTCACTTTCCTGGCTTTTTATTGAGTACTGTGGATAAGCTAAGAAGGTATCTTTGATTGCTGGTAGCCACTGGTCTAAATTAGCTGCATTCAGACTGTGGAGACAATTTGGTTTATTTCCAAAGTAGCCATCCCTTAATCTTTTATAACAGCAGTTCTCAAACTTTCTGGTCTCAGGACCCTTTTTAAGGATTACTGAGAACCCCATGAACTTTGGTTTATGTGAGCTATATCTACTGATACATATCAGACTAGAAATAAAAACTGGGAAATTGTTATGTATAAGGACCTAACAGGCAAACATTCCATTAGCCACCAGAGCTATGTTACCATTCTTTGTCATGTAGTTTCTGGAACAATCCAAGTACACTTCTGAGAGAATGAGAGTGAAAATGGTAAATAACAACCAAATATTATTATAAAAATAGTTTCAACATTACAGGGGCCTTGGAAAGGTCTTAGGGACCCCTAGAGGCTTCTAGACCACATTTTGAGAACTGCTGACTTATACTTAGAGAAGCCAAACTATATTATTCCACTAACATTTCTCTTTCTCTTTAAAATGAGTAGATGTCTATTTTACCTTCAAAGGTTAGTATAACCTTCCTTGCATTTTAGGCCTGGGAGTCTGTAATCGAGGGTATTCTTCAGATCTGATTAAATATTCACTCTCCATCTCTGCCTCAGGACCATACCTGTTCCTCACTTGACGGCATTTGGATTTTGTCCTTCCTTTTCTCTTCTCTTCTCTTTCTTGCTATTTTTCTTCTTTGCTTGGTTTTATTTTCCAAGTTTTTGTGCCCTCAGAACTTAGCTTTTATTACTATAATCAGCTATTATCTTTTCAATTTTTAACTGTTATCAGTAATGTTAACTCCCCACAAATATCTGACTAAAAGAATCATGGTAGAACTATTTGCTTAAATGTTCTAGTTTTCTAAATGCTTGACCAGCCTATAAAAAAACAATAATGTACTGTGGAAACTTAACCATCACACTGCTTTGTTTATCAATATAAATTGCCAAGATGACCAAACAGAATGGTTTCTTCAGGTATTTCTCAGAATTTAGCAACAATTTACTCAAAAATTATATAAATCTAACACAATAAAACAACATGTTCTCACTACTTATTGGAATCTTAAATAACTGACCATACATAATGATTTCAGAGATCACAGATATTTTATGTCGGTTTTAATCACACAGTGAATAGGTTTTAGTGTTTTAAATGAAAGTGTCTCTTGCCAATGGTATTTCAAAAACTCATTTTGGAATTTTAGACCTTAAAAATAAATAAGACCTTGGATAGCTGCTAATCCAACCAAGTTGTTTTACGAATGAGGTGACAGAGAGCTGAATTGTTTATGTGACTGGCTAGTAACTCTGGGCAAATGGCTAGGTGACTACTAGCTTGTCTCTTTTCACTTTAGGACATTGCCTTTAGTAATAAACTATTTGAATTGATTTTAGAGATGACTGAACTCAACCTCATCATTTTTTTTTTTTTAAGATTTTATTTATTTATTTGACAGCGAGAGAGAGAGAGAGCACAAGTAGGCAGAGAGGGAGGCAGAGAGAGCGAGAGAGGGAAGCAGGCTCCCCGCCAAGCAGAGAGCCCGATGCGGGACTCGATCCCAGGACCCTGGGATCACGACCTGAGCCGAAGGCAGCGGCTTAACCCACTGAGCCACCCAGGCGCCCCTCAACCCCATCATTTTATAGATGCAAAAACTTAGGCGGGATACAGTTTTAAAATGATACATGCTAAAGCATCTTGCACAATATATGGTACATAGTAGAATGCAATAACTATCAATTTCAGACCCCAGATGTTCTAACACCTACCTGCCTGGTGCTGTATATCTATTTGGAATAAAAAGCCCAACTGAGGATTGAATCTGATCTTATATAAGCAGTGCTTATTTTATTTTAAAGATTTTATTTATTTATTCAACAGAGAGAGAGAGAGATCACAAGTAGGCAGAGAGAGAGGAGGAAGCAGACTTCCCGCTATGCAGAGAGCCCTAAGTGGGGCTCAGTCCCAGGACCCTGAGATCAGGACTTGAGCTGAAGCAGAGGCTTAACTCACTGAGCCACCCAGGCACCCAGCAGTGCTTATTTTATAAGGTAAGTATTTATGAACAATTTATTCTGAGCCCTGGAGTATATAATAAATACAACTGATTCACTAAGTATATTAAAGTTAATTATTTTAACTTTATTTTTTTATTTTTTTTATTTTAACTTTAATATAAGAATTTTAAAAGACTACCTACTAAAATGAGTGGATTAGAAAATTCTTAATAATTGGGCAGAATATTACTGAATGTTTGAGCTTTCCAAAATACACTTTTCACAAAGAATGGAGGAAAAATAGTATCTCCCCTCCAAAATAGTTCTATCACTCTGCCTGTCCATAATGCACGTCTCAAATTGATGCTGAAGTAAGAAAAGACAGAGCACTGGGTTAGGAATCATAAGATACATGTTCTGGTCCTAGTTCTGCCACTTACTAATGGATGACCATGGTGACAGGAAGCTTGTCACCACGTCACAGGGCTGTTATAGGCCTCAAATGAAAAGTATCTATTTATTCATCTGTCAAGCCTTATAAAAACAAAACAACACATGGAATGGTGAGGGGGAAAAACAAAACAAACAGAAACAAAACTGGAGGATTCCGAAAATATGGGTTCTGGGCCAGGTCATCACTGTCTTGTTATGACACACTTGTATTCAAGTCACTGTTTTCTTTCTTTCTTTTTTACCTGCAAGAGGCAAGCAGTGAACTAGATCAGTGGCTCAAGGACCAAAATCTGGAAAAAGGGAAGTGAAGCAAAGCAACTTTCTTTTTACCAATTTTCCTCGGTTTTCAAAGGAATCATTTGAATGGGTTTTACCAAAACAAAACAAAAAAGTTTTACCTCAATTCCTTGTTATGTGTTCACCACAAGAAATGAAAGAACAGGTACATTTTCAGCAGTTTTTTCTTTTTCTTTTTTTTACCTTGCATCCTTCACAAGCATGAACTCCATAGTGGAACCCGGAAGCTTTATCTCCACAGACTCGGCATTCAATTGCCATGAGGGAATTGGAAGGCTCTTCATGAGGCTTATTGTACAGCTGAGTCTTTTCAGAATAATAAGGTGGGGATGCAGGCTCCACTTTGATTGCACCTGTGTGCAGAGAAATGTGAGCAGATTATTATCACATGAAAAACTGCTGAAAAAGCTCTATGGCAAGTCGCCATAGTACACCTTACTGCCATAGATTTATTATGTAAGTGTAGAAGCATTATGGAACATGAAAAACAACAACAGCACAGGAGAAAGTAGGCTTTATAACTACAGGCAAGTCACAACACCTGTGAGCCTCACCTGTAAAAATGAAAGGGGGAAGGGAATTAAGTCTGTGGTTCTGTGACCCTGCAGAACCAAAGCTCAGACTGACACCCCATGGTATCTGAGACAATTAAGGTTATTTTGCTACACAATGTGCTGTATTTGGCATTCATCACCATATTAACATATATTTGTATTTAAATATAGCATTTTAGAAGTATTCTTAAACCAGTCTCTGGAAAAGAAACACAGAAGGAACACCGCTATGAAAAGGTAATGCCATGCCCAGCTTGAAGGTACATGAGAAACAAGAGACCAGGTTTTCAGCAGGGTTGAGTCAGAAACGGTGGTGTGTAAAATAATCTTTGAGAGAGAGAGTGAGAGAACCCACGGAGAGTAAGTACTCCCCTTCTGCTGGTTAGGATCAGGCCTATTAAATTTCCATATTAGGCTCTAAGTGAAAACCACACAAATATAACCAAGTATATTATTTATCTCAAAAAAAAAAAAACTAGAAATACAGGAAGTTCTTACTTATTGTCAAGTAATGGTTTGCCAATTACATGGTGGTGGCTTTGGAAAACCAGCATATCAGCACACAAAGATAAAAATCAAGGAAATAGCATCATAGAAATTTATTTTATCTTGAAAAGTACCGCTTTGGTTTATCTTGACTCTGATGTTTTGATGTGAATTTACTTAATGGCAGGAAGATTTATCAATAGACTACAGTGGTAAAATTTAAATTTGTGCAGAAAAATAGGTTTCAGTATAAGCTGCTCAAATAGCAGAATTGGGGAAAATGAACCACAAATTTGCAATTTGGTGATGAGAAGTTATGTAAGGTAGCAAATTATTACTTATTAACTTAAAAGTGACCAAAAGAATAAGAGTTTATACACACACACACACACACACACACACACCCCACACACGCGATAAGCCTGGCAATGCAGCCATGCTGGGAAATGCTCCTAAGAAGGAAAGAAAGAAGTAGGAAAAGGAAGAGGAAAGAAAATGAGGGAGAAAAAGGAAAGAATGATCTGGGGTATTTACACACTAACATCCTTTTTGGTATATCATAAATACACAATGTCTCATAGGTAAATGGATGAGTAAATCAATGGTAAGTATCTTTTTTATAGAGTTTTAGTCTCTGGAGCATTATTCCAGTGCTATCGAGAGGTTAGTCTGATTCTAGTCTTAGCAGTCTGACAAGTGAAAATGACTATCATACTTTGGTACTCTTGGAGCTTCAGGTCATACTTATAATCAGCAACCATTGGGTCTGCTCTTGCAAATGGAATGTCTTCGTAGTGTGGAGTGGAAATGCTGGAGAAATCCACAGTGGTGAAAGGCTTGATATCAAAAGAATGGGAGTGGTCATCCATAACAGAAAGATCCACGGAGCTGATTCCAAAGTTGGTGGGCCAAAATGGCATCTCGGTGTCAACCATGGTAATATCTGAAATGGAAAAAAAAAGAAAAGCTGTGGAGTTCATTCTGGAAAGCAGAACAATCTTCTAACAATACACAAGGAGGGAACTGAAAGGGTCTTTGGTGCTATGCTCTCATCTAGATAATCACAATGAGAGAAAAAAACACAACCACCTCCTGAGTGCTGCCCAGGCTGTTTTACTAAAGGAAGGAAGCCACCCCTTACCTGGATAGCATGGCAGAGAACCTTGTAATAGTATTAATGTGGTCAGCGTACCCAAGGGAATGTCCTGCAAACAGCCCTGCTCTCATGATCTCCTAAAGAAGATCATCGTATCATGTCTGTTAACGGTTTTTAAAATTAATCAATTAACTAATTAACTAATATCTTTATTTCTTTAGTTAGTTAATTTTTAAAGAGCATAAAGTTCCGGGACAATTTTGCTTCCTTGGAATTAGAGATGCTAAATATTTTTCTCTTTAGGATAAAAATTTTGCTTCCCTATTTGTGTTTATAATGGTTTTTATGGGACAGAAAATTTGGCACATTAAATTTAGGTAAAAATGTATTCTTTAACTGCATTATAAGGGTAATTTTATTCTTAAAGTAACACAAAAATGAATCTTTTTAAAGAAGGGATGACCCCTCTATGAAAACTTGCTCAAATATTTACCTTTTCTGTGTATACAGTTTTCCTTAAAAAGGAGAATATGTTCTCCATCTTGAGAACAGAAAGGTTAGAGACCATGGAAACACGTCTGATCATGAATGAGAGAAAGTCAAAACGACAATCCACACAGCATTAATTAAACCACTCTCACACCAAGACCACAATGAAACAAAAATGGAAACAAGAAAACGTATAAAAGACAAGGGGAGGGGGGTGGGGGGGTTGGGTCAGCCTGGTGGTGGGTATTATGGAGGGCACATAGTGCATGGAGCACTGGGTGTAGTGCATAAAAAATGAATTTTGGAACGCTGAAAAAAAATAAAATAAAATAAAAAGACAAAGGTAAAAACACATGGATTCTAAGGCCACAAAATAACTCGTTTCATGCATTGCCTGCTTAGGATGACACATGCCATGTGTGTTTTTCAGTATATGATTTGTGGTCACAGTAAATGAAATAAAACCCTGAGGAATTTTAGTTCTAACTGTTTAATGTGGATGTGTGAGCCACCAGAGGCTGTGGACATTAAACCTTCGTGCCCTAGGAACCTACATGGGTACTTACTGATGTAGATATTCAGACATGTGAACACACATGGTGCCTCACGTGTCCCTGGTTCTCCTGAAACCAGTTCATTCTGGTTTCTGCTCTGAAAAGAGCAGTCACTGAGTATTTTAAGCGGTAACTCTTGGGTCAAAAACATGAGCAAAGGGCTGTGTGAATTCAGGACTGCTAATATTGGAGACAAAGAAATGAAATACTCATAAAATTCTAGAAGCTCCTGAAATCATAGGCTGAGTGTCTTATTTCTAGTTATTTCGCTATCACCTAGCAATGGGCTTGGCTCATAGTAGGTGCTCATATGAAATACCGAATGAGTTGATGAGGCAGCTCTGAAAGTTTAGCAGAACAGGCAGGAAGCGGGGAAGCAAATTAGTATTTATTGAAGTACCCCCCAACACAAGACACATTCTCTTATTCCACATAACCCAAGATCTTATCTCCACTTTATAGATAAGCCAGGACCAGAGAGTTTAAGTGACTTGCCCAGTGTCCAATAGCTGGTAAACAGAAAATTCAAACTCAAGATTGACCCAGGACCCTAGTCACTGTCTATATATTCTCTTTATTCTCGCTGTTGAAACTGTTTTATGGAGAAAGGGCTACTCTCCTAGGGTATCTGTCAGTGGGCCTCTTGTTTTTTTCCCAGCAAGCAGAGAGCTAAGGAATTTACTCTCAAAGGCATGAGGTTAAAAATTCCAGTTGTGGTCTTCATAAGGAAAACAAAGTGAAAACACAAATAAGGAGACTGTCCTATGAATGTGCTTCAGGGGTTCCGAGGGGACTCATTAAGGCACCGTTTGGGTTCACATGCCTGAATATCTACACGAATAAGTACCCAAACAAACTTAAGTTATCTGAGTCACAGTATAAACACAACACACAAGAAGAGGAATGTGTACTAGTGATAGCTTAAAGGTCATGCTGGGTCTCAATGACACCCAGAAAAACATTGGTGCCTTTAATAATGGGGAACCCATCAAACTATGCCCTTCGCTTCACAATTCATCTAAACCTAACTCACCCAGGTCCCTCCACTTACTCTGCCCACCTCCTCAGCATGCTTATTTTGCATTTCTTTATCTACTCTGCTTGGTATAAATTACCAGCGTATCAAAATAATCTCTTTTGTCTTGACTGCAATTTCCACAAAAGTGGGCTTATCAACTATTTCTCATTATGCCTGTTGCAAAGTTCATCTGTAAGCAAAATAAAGTTTGTCTGAGTTAAAGGTAGTGGACAAGCCACCGAATGAATACTGGGAAATGAAAATGAGGATGCAAAAAAATATCTGTGTTGCAAGAAAAACTGGTTGCTCATCATTTTGCTGGTTTAATTCTGTTTTGTTTCACTTTTAATATACGACTTCAATGACTCCCTGTCGACCAAAGCCATGCTTCTTAACACAGGAATCACCCCGAGGGGTCATTTACTTGATTGCAAAGTTTTGGAGGAAAATTTTAGTGTTAAAAATAGCCATCTGTGTGTAAACGAACAGAATAAAAAAATCATGTGATTTTAAAGATATAATATGGAACTCCCTAAAAAATTGGTACCTGTGGTACATTTCATAGCTAAGAGTGCTATTTAAAAAAAAAAACCATAATCTATTTTCATTTATCTGTTTTTAAAGATTTTTAAAGTAATGTTTTTAAAGTAATCTATACACCCAGTATGGGGCTCAAACTTATAACCCCGAGATCAAGCGTTCTTTCCAGCTCTACTGACTGAGACAGCTAGGTATCCCTATACCTCATTTTTTTTTTTTATTTTTTAAAAGTAGGTTCCACACCCACCATGGAACTTGAATTCACAACAGTGAGATCAAGATGGGATCTGAGGGGCGCCTGGGTGGCTCAGTGGGTTAAAGCCTCTGCCTTCAGCTCAGGTCATGATCTCAGGGTCCTGGGATCGAGCCCCGCATGAGGCTCTCTGCTCAGCAGGGACCCTGCTTCCCTTCCTCTCTCTCTGGCTGCTTCTCTGCCTACCTGTGATCTCTGTCTGCCAAGTAAATAAATAAATAAATAAATTAAAAGATGGGATCTGAGATCAAGAGTTGATGCTTAACCAACTGAGCTACCCAAGCGCCCCCTAGACTTTATTTCTAAAAGCAGTTTTAGGTTTACTTAAAAGTTGAGCAGGAAGTACAGAGTTCCAATTTATCCTTTTCCTCTCCTTCCTTTCCCTGACCCCTGAAATACACACAATTTCCCCTATTATTAACTTGCATTTCTCCTATTATTATTAACACTTGCATTAGCTTGCTATGCTTGTTACAAAATTGTGAACCAATATTGATACATAATTATTATCCATAATTTGCATTCCAGTCATTCTCTGTGTTGTACATTCTATGGTATTGACAAATGCATAATGTCATGTATCCACCGTTACAAAATCATGCAGAAGAACTTCACTGCCCTAAACGTCCCCTGCGCTCCACCTATTCATCCCTCCGTCTTCCCCATCCCAACCCCTGGCCCCTAGCCCCAGAATACTGTCCTCTTCTATTAAGGGCATATTAGTTGAAAATCAGGAGAAACCTTGACCTTTATATATTACATACACATACATATACATATATACACTCACACACATATATATGAAATGTCTTACCATGGCTTTCAAGGCCCTCCCTGACATAGTCCTAACTTACTTTCTCAGTCTTATTTTCCACTAGTGATTGCAGACCCCCATCTCATTCTTAGCATACCCTGTGGTTAGGCATATCGTACTATTTGCCCAGGTTAAATATGCTCTTCATTTTCTAGTCTGCTTATCTTTATTCATGCCAAGGCTGCTCTATCTCTTCCCTCTTCCCACCTCCCACATCGCTACATGTCACAATCCCTCTGTCTTTCCCACAATGGGAAATCCCACTGTCTCCAAATGTTACTTTCTCCAGGAAACCTTCCATGAAGTTTCCAACTTAAAAATACCCTCCCCATTATTTGCATCCCCACAGCTCTTTGTACCTCTCTTTTAACTCTGATAGAATTATTTGGATAAATATCTCTGCTATCAGATTCCAAGCTCTAAATGGATGGTGTCTTAGTATTCTGCTTTTCCTTTAGTCCTCATGCACAGCGGTCGTTTACTAAATGTTTACTAACTGAATGATCATTCCTTTTTATGTGAAAATGTAAAAAAAAAAAAAAAAAAAAAAATAGGGGCGCCTGGCTGGCTCAGTAGGTGGGGAGTGTGTGACTCTTGATCTCAGGGTTGTGGGTTCAAGACCCACATTGGGTGTAGTGATTACTTAAAAAGTAAATAAAAATTAAAACAGGGGTGCCTGGTGGCTCAGCTGGTTAAGTGTCGGACTCTTGGTCTCAGCTCAGGTCATGATCTCGGGGTCATGGGATAGAGCCCAGAGTTGAGCTCTGTGCTGGGCACAGAGTCTGCTCAAGAATCTCTCTCTTCTCCCTCCCTCCCTCTCTCTCTGTTCTTCCCCCGCTTATGCTCACTTTCTAAAATAAATAAATAAATCTTTTAAAAAAATTAAATAAAAAAGGAAACATGCAGAAAAACATTTATAAAAATAAAAGGGAAAAAAATGAAGATACTTTCTCAATAGTTTAGTTTTTTTTTTAAGATTTTATTTATTTATTTGACAGACAGAGATCACAAGTAGGCAGAGAGGCAGGCAGAGAGAGGAGGAGGAAGCAGGCTCCCTGCTGAGCAGGGAACCCGATTCGGGGCTCTATCCCGGGCTTAGTCCCAGGGCCCTTGAACCCTGACCTGAGCCGAAGGCAGAGGCTTTAACCCACTGAGCCACCCAGGCGCCCCTCAATAGTTTAGTTTTGCTAAGACTTATCTTCCCTTAGAAAAGATGATGATCATCAGTATTACAAATAAAATATAATTTAAACCGTAACTTCTCCCTTCAACAAAGTATATTCAGATAATTTGAGAATTATTTGAGAAGCAAGATTAGGGTCCAAGAAGTTTCTCCCTACATAGAAAAGACAATGTGAGAAAGAAAAATAGCTTTCCTCTTCATCTCTGAGAAAACATATTACTCAAATACACATTTTCCTTTCCTCCTTTCTCTTCTCCCTGTCCTTTTTATTCTGGGACATCTTGACCTAAACAATATTACTCCATGGACCATAGTTACTGGGAGGCACAGTGGCTCCCTAAACATTTTATTTTATTTTGACTTAGAGATGGGCCCAGGGAGCCTGTTTCTAATTTTGTCTCTAGAAAACATAAGCTACTGTTTCTGCCAAGCTGTAAATCGAGTAGGTGTTTTTTTTACTCCATGTAATTACCCATGAAAGAACAAGTGAACAAAATATTTGCATGAACAACAGTCCTTCTGAGGGATAAGTAACAGTGTCTTAACTTTCCAGCTGTGTGACAGGAGTGGGTTGCATCGGGATTTATCCATCAATTTCACAACCTTAAGGTTCCAAGCAAGAGTCTTTGGGCAGACACTGAACAAGGAGGTGAATTTGTGCCATTTATCTTAGACCTTCAAATTTGGCTTTACGCTGTATTATTTTCAATGGGCAGACTCTGAATAATACTCCAAAGTATAATGTATTTCAAATAAAAATATAACCAGTACCATGCCAAAATAAAGTAACCTCTTTAACTGGAAATGCATCATTATTTGGGAATATGGAAGTGGGCCAGGAAAGATGGTAATGTAATGTAATGCCCCAGAACTACATTGTTTACCGTTGGGGTCTGATATATTCGTCCAATATAACTGCTGCCCCTTAAGAAAAGGAAACTTCTACTAGAATTTCTGAGGAAATGCTGCATTTCCTCACTACATTATTATCTAATTACATTAACTAATATTAATAGAACCCTAAATCTTAACTAAGTATTGTGCCAAAAACAACACTTGGACCATTTCATTTAAACCTCACAACAATACTATGAGGTTGGTGTAATCCTAAGTATTCTCAGAGAAGAGGAAACTGAGGCACAAACATGGAAGCAGGTAACTTGCCTAAGAACACACAGCTACTAAGGACTAGAGCTGAGCTGTGAACCCAGGTGTTGAAAACTGCATAGCCTGCACACTTAACTTTCTAAGCTGGTTAGAAAAGACAAATCTCTTCCTGGGCTTCCACTTCTATCCTCAAGAACAATTAATTCCAACAAGTCTTCAGTGAACAAGAACAGTGCCAGGTCCGGGAGTTGGGCATATACTATGAAGACTGGGTAATTATCACATAAAAGCTTCATTAGAAAGATGTTAAGCTAGGCAACAGGAGGAGGTGCCAGAAAAAAGCCTTTTATGGATTCTCTAAAACTTAGTAGCTTTGTTTGAAGTGGCCTTAAAGAGACACTTAATCACTGATTTTTTTCAGTCTCTTCTAATTTGTTTCAGTTTAACATCACAGTACTCATCAATATGGTTCAAGCTTATTTACCCAGCCCCTCCTACTGATTCATGCAAATCATTTTGCAGTGTAAACTGACCTGGGAATTTTCTAACTGAAGTCCTCTCCCATGAGGATAGCTGATACACAGAGACAAAAATCATCCTGAAATAGTAGAGTGGCAAAGGTCTTTTTGAGATACTCTAAGTCCCTTATTTGACAGATGAAGGAAATGAGAGAAATGATTTGCCCCTGAACACATAGTCAGGGGCTTACCAAATGAGAATCCAGGTTTCCTGTCTCCTATCCTAGCATTCTCTACACCCCATCATGAAGATGTTACTGTATGTAAATATGTTGAAAATGGGACTTTTAACCTATGCCAATTTTCATAGATTCAGATTTTTGGGGGTCTTGATATATAGGAATGACATCAAATTTATGAAGGAAAGAAGTCTCAGGCAAGTATTCATTTACTGGATGGTAAATTAGTATAAGATTCCCCATAACAGAATTTGTTTCTAACAAAAATTAATAAAATCTGAATTCATCGAAAGGTTTGGGGAATTATCTAATAAAATGAGCACAGATCAGTCCCAGTTTTTACATAATAAATACAGGCATACATATTTCATTTGCTTATTTTTTGTGCATTGCTGTTCTGAACATTCACAGTGAAGGTACATGAGCCTGTTATCATGTCAGATACCCTGGGTTTGAATACTGACCTACCGCTTGCCAGTTTGGGATCTTTTTATACCTAACGAGCCCCATCTGTAAAATAATATTGCCTACCTCACAGAGGTGTTGTGAAGATTAAATTAGATAATATATCCAAAGCACCTAACAGGTCCAGACACTTAGTAAGTTCTCAATAAATACATTATTGGCAGCAGTAGTAATTCATATACTTAACCAGACTACTAGAATCATGTAAAAGGTGGGCTAACAGCCTCCAGTGCTACCACTAGGGGACAGGAAGAGGAAGAAACACCAGCAAAGTCCTATTGTTCAAACAGGACTACGCCTTCAACAGATGTCCTGTTTTAAAGACCTCTGGAAAAGGAGTCCACAGCTTCTCCTGGTTACTCATTCCAATGTTTAATGGCTCTTTTGTAGCCAGGAAAGTCTAGGTCTTATCTGACTTGTCTCCAACTGAGTTATACATATGCTAATGATGTTCCTTTTAAAATAATTAAAAAGAAAAAAATCTGGTGAGCAAATAAATTTAGGAAATGCTAGGTCAAGCAAGGTTAAATAGGTTTATGCAGAACTTCTTAAGGCTCATATGCTAATAATTCATGAGAACGTACAAAGGAGAGGGAAGGCACAGTGTGCAACATTTGCAGAGTTTCGCATTTGACAGGATAGTTGGGGAAGTGACGGTCTATCCTATGCTGGAGTTTATAACTTCTCCCCCATTTTTCTAAACATACATGGCCACCATCTTCTGCACATTTGCCCATTACACTTGTACTTGAAAAGTGTTATTAAGCTGTCCCTCAGGTTTTCTTTAATTTTAGAGTGATTCTTAAAACAACAAGACACAAGAAGGAAAGGATTTCTTAAACCATGTAGAAAAGAACCACTATAAAGACTAACACTCTTTTTATAGAGGCGATCTGAAAAGCCTCCAGACTGGGGAGGGGAAAAAAATAAATAAATAAAAGGAAAGTCCACATAAAGGATCAGAACCAGAATGACTGTGAACGGCTCAGGAGCAACACTGGAAGCCAGAAAATCAATACAGCAAGGTCTTCAAAATTCAAAGAAAAAGTTATTTCCAACTTGGCATTTCAGACTCAGCCAAACAAACCTTCACTCAACTGTACAGAAATACATTTTCAGAAATAGAGGACCTCAAAAAAAAAAAAAAATGTCACCCCACAGGTACTCTTTCTGAGAGTTCCACACCAGAACAAAAGAAAAACATGGGATCTGGGAAACAAAGGACTGGAAAAGAGGAGGGTAAAAGGAAGACGGAGGACGACAGATCCCGTGCAGCCTGGAAGGTGAAGAAGGTGAAGAAGGTGAAGAAGGCCATAGAAGATTACCCAAGAAATCCAAGTGCCTGATATATATGACTGCTTAGAGACAGTTTTTATTACTGTCAGAGAGTTGGAGAAAGAACTAGTGATAATTCTTTCTAAATAAAAATGAACAATTTGTCAGTTAAAAAAAAATTAACTCCAGAAAAAAGAACAGCTCTTCAGGATGGGAAACGGAACTGTAGTATACTGCCTACCACAACTGAAGCAGGACTTTCAGAGCTGATAGGACGTAAACACTGCAAATTACAAATACATCGTGAAAATGTCGGGAAGGACCAGTGTGTGTTTTGGGAAAAGGGGTGTGGTGGGGAAGAGCTAACATCTATCTTCCACTGTAGGAAGTCCATGGGAGAATGGATACAGCTTTTGAAATAGCAGCATACCAGATGTTATTTCGAAGACACAGAGGTAAATTCCAGAAGAAATGCTGAAAAGAATGAAAAATGACTGTTTCTGAGGAATAGGAACTGGGGACTGAGGGTTGCTGTTCATGAAAAGTTTTCTCCTGACTTTAAAAACTAGGTACAAGTCTTACTTTCGTAGAAGTAAGAATTAAGCTAAATATCTTTTCATTGTAATGTCTTCCCATGATTTCACTGAACAAAGTGAATAAATATATTCCTTGCACGTTTCTCAGTCCTCTTAAAAGGAATTACCATGCAAAAAACCCCTGGAAAAGTAGGGAATATTTTAATGCAGTTTCAAGTAAAATAAAGGAAAATCAGAAAATATTTTTAATGCTTGATCAATAGTTGGCAGTTCTTTTGATTCAAACATTTAAAAAAATTCTATCGATTCTTTTCTTTTCCTTTCCTGGTATCACGGATTTTGGTCAGAAAAGTGGGAAAAAGACTCTGGATCCCATTAGCAGAAGTATAACTTAATAATAGGTAACAATTTTGAAGTACTTACACGAGAGACATTGTACCTTAAAATTATTAAACATGTAATTTATAATTAATTAATGTATATATGTGTAATTTATAAATGTATACATACATATAATTCACATCTATGAACAGTCCTATGGGTTATATACAATTGTTATTACCCCCAGTGGACTGAAAACATTAGACAGAAAGGGGCTAAGTGCAGGGAGCCTGGGTGGCTCTTTTGGTTAAGCATCTGACTCCTGGTTTCAGCTCAGCTCCTGATTTTAGGACCCTGATTTTAGGATTAAGCCCCACCTTGAGCTCTTTACTCAGCCCATAGACTGTTTAACCCTTTCTCTCCCCTTTTGCTCATATTCTCTTTCTCAAATAAATAAAATCTTAAAAAAAAAAAAAAGAGGTTAGGTACCTTGCCTGATGTCACATAGGTAATAGGTACTGGGATTTGAATCTTGTGTGATTTCTCAAAATAGAGAACCTCTTACTTTGGACACCATGAATTAAGAAAAGGATTAGAAAAGGATTCTTTGCTGTGTCATTTGTTTCTTCAATGTGGAAAAAATACATTTTCTTTCTGCCATCTACTTAGACTATATTAAAACTCAAATCCAATGCTTCTGTGGTTTGGTTTCCCACTGATACTCCCACTGATAACTCTGGCAGAGGCTGAAGCATTCCAATATGTAACTGTATACACTTTTCCTTATATATATATATGTATATATATATGTATACATACACTTTTCCTTATAATGAGTCAGAAGATCTCATAACAAATTCCCAAATACAGATCAACAAAGGGTCTATCATCTGGTTTTGGAGAAGGCCATGTACACTTATGTTTTACAAAAGTTCATTTTCTCTTACATGGGTCACATCTTGTTTAGATAGCTTGCTTAATCCAGTCAAGTGTCAGGAGACAGGAAAGATTACAGGATCATGCCCTCAACCATAGTCATCATTTCTGCTGTTTCCTGAGAAGCAGTCTCACCATGGTCAAACCAGCTCAAGCTTGGTTCTTTTGCTAAAACTACGGTCATGTGTTACTAAAGGGAGACTTACTAGTAATTGAATCAACACTAAACCTAAGTCTGTGGAACAGTTAGTTACTCTGGTTTGATTGAAATTCCTACTTGACTGAGCACATACTGGCAGCAAGCGAAGAATGGTGTGGAGGTCAGAAAAAAGAAATTGGGGTGTTCTCCCCAGCCAGCTCTTTCTGCACATTTTGGTTTTGGCTTTGCAGTGAGAGGCTAACAAACATGGGAGACAGAAGACTGAGTGGGAAGGAAAAAAATAAAGGGTATGGTCCAGGACTTTGTAACTATTCAGAAGGAGGGACCACCAAAGAGATGCGAGAGTACTGTTTCTCTTTGCTTTGTCCACCTCTCAAACATCGTCAAGGGCTTGACATCCTTGCAACCAGGAAAACATAAGAGTGGTAGTGGTTTTAAGTAATGCTTTATTACTGAAGCACCTTGAATAGCTTGAAATGATCACAGAGTGGAAAGCAATTGTCTTACTCAGAATTGTTTAGTCTGGCAAAATGATGTGATACACTATGGTCCTGTGCACTCTTGTTTTTAATTTACTGTGCCAAATACTCTTAATGAGAAGACAATGGTCTGAAGCTAAACAAATATGAGAACAAAAGTGTCAAAACAGATGTAGCCAGATTGCCAGTGGTTATGGGCTGATTTGCAGATTTTCACTAGCTATACCATATAGTATCTCAAAAATATTACAATGTAGTATTTAAAATATTCATAGTAAACATTTTTCATGTTTAAATATTCTTCCTGAGCTATTATACCATTATCAAAATATTCTGTATAAAAACATTTGACACAATTCAAAGTATTTATTATTTTAAAAATCTCTTAACTAGGAAGGAAAGGGAACTTCAATAATCTGATAAAGCATATCCATAAAAAACAAACAAACAAAAACCTAAAGGAGCCATCATACTTGATGGTGAAATATTTAAAGTTTTCCTTTGAGATCAGGAATGAGATAAGCATACTAGCTATCACTGCTTCTAGTCAAAAGTGCACTGGAAATCCTATCCAGTGAAATATGGAAGAAAAAAAATGATTAGAAAAGAAAAAATAAAACTAACATTACTCACAGATGACATGAATATATATATGTGAGTATGTGTGTGTGTGTGTGTGTGTGTGTGTGTGTATGGAAATAAAACCCATTACAATTAATAAAAGAATTTAGCAAAGTTGCTGGATATAAGATCAATCAATATTCAAAAAATGAACTGTATTTTAAGCAACAAACAGAAAATAACATTTTAAAATGATTTTTACCGTAGCATCAAAAACATCAAATAAATACCTAAGGGGAAAAAACCTAGCAAAATATGTGTAAGACTGCCATATGGAAAATTCAAAAATCTTATTTTTTTAGAAGTATTTAAATAGATGAAGGGATACACTGTGTTCATGAACTGGAATACTCAATATTTAAAACTGTCAATTCTCTCTATATTTATCTATAGATTCAGGAAAATTCCAATCAAAATACCAGCATTTCTGTGTATAAGGAGACATGCTGAGTCTAAAATTTATATGGAAATTCAAAGAGCCAAGAATAGCCAAGACAATCTTGAAAAGAACAGCACTGGTGGATTTTTACTACCAGATATTAAACCCAATTATAAAACTACAGTAATTAATAAGTCAATTAGCACAAGAAGAAAAACAGACCAGTGCAACAGGAGAGCAAGTCCAGAATCAACCCCACAAGAATATAGTCACCTGGTTTATGACCAAAATGTCGCCACAGTATAGTGGGGAAAGGATCACTTTGTCAATAAATGAAGTAGGTCAATTACATATCCATATGGAAAAAAGTGAATCAACCTCTACCTTAAAACATACACAAAAATCAGTTCCATGTGGACTGAAGATCTAAATGTGAAATATGAAACAGAAGAGTTTTTAAAATAAAAATTAAGATAATACTTCATCAGGGACACCTGGGTTGGTTAACCAACACATCAGTTGGTTAAGCTGCTGCCTTCGGCTCAGGTCATGATCCCAGGGTCCTGGGATTGAGTCCCACATCGGACTCCTTACTCAGTAGGGAGCCCGTTTCTCTCTCTGCCTCTGCCTGCCACTCTACATAACTTAATCAAATAAGTTGCTTTCCTTAGCACTGCTAGCAAATAAGTCCCCTAAAATTTCAAATCAATACTGGAAGTATCAAAAGGTAGGCAGAGGGGCGCCTGAGTGGCTCAGTGAGTTGTGAGCTCTCTCTTTCTCTCTCTCTCTCTCTGACAAATAAATAAATAAATCTTAAAAAAAAAAAAAGAAAAGAAAAAGAACACTTCATCAACCTTGGAGTAGGCCAAGATTTCTTTATAAAAAATTTAATAAAAATCACTGATTAGATAACCTGGACAATATTTAAGATTAAAACTGATTAGTAAGTAAATGAAAAAGCAATACACAGTGTGGGAGAAGATATCTGCAATATATACATTTGACAAAGTATGCTTTATTTTTATTTATTTATTTATTTTTAACAAAGTATGCTTTAAATGCATATCTAAAGTACCCAGTATAAAAATGGGCAAAACACTTGAACAGGCACTTCACAAAAAAGAAGAACCAAAAGGGTAATAAATGTTTTTTAAAGTGCTTAACTTTTTAGTTATTAGAGAAAGAGAAACAAAAATTATAATGTGATACCACCATAAACCCATTAGCATGGCTAAAATGAAAAAGAAAAAGAAAATGTGTAAAGAGGTGGACCAAGTGGAACACTCCCAACACTGCTGGGTATTAATGGTACAGTCATGATCAAAACCGTCTGGTAGGGTCTCTTAAAGCTGAACACACCCTATGGACCATGTGTATGTCTAACAGAAATGTGTACTCTTGTTCACTGCAATACCTATATGAGAATGTTCCTAGTTGTACTATTTGCAGTAATGAAAAATACCTGAATGCCCATCAACAGTAAGACAGACATATTATGATATATTCACAAAATGAAATAAAGTAATAAGAATGAAGTACAATTATATTCAGTAATGTGATTAACAAACAAATGATGAGCAAAAGAATTCATACACAAAAGAGTAAACAATGTTAAATTCTATTCATATAAAATTCCAAAATGGGCAAACTAAACCATGGGTTAGAAATTAGAAGAGTCAGAGGGCTTCCAGAGGGCTGGTATTGTTCTGTTTCCTTATCTGAATGTGAACTACACATTTCACTCATTTGTGCAAATGATTTACATATTTCTCCCTATGTATTTTATGTTTCACCAAAAATCTTCAACAGGAGGGATGGGTTGGAGTGGGAGTTGATAGAAGGAAACATGCAAACCAAACATATAAGCCAACAAAAACTCTTTTATTTGTGTTAAAAAGATTTGTTACAGAATTTCTAATGTATTTATTTAAGAATTTTTCTATTCAGAAGTTACCAAGTGGAATTAAAATCAGTCTCAATAAACTACCTGTATTTCTAACTGCCTTCATTGTATAATAAAGGCTAAATACATCTTCAATTAAGATGGTCAAGTCAGCATCAACAGGGCAGGAAAAAATTCAAAGGGTGCAACTTTTTATGCTAAGGAGTATTAAAAGTTACATTTTTGCTTTAGGTATGCTTGACTTATATGTACGGCCTCTTCTGCTTTACAAGAACCCTGTATTTCTTTTAAAATGCAGGAAATCTTCCCAAATACTAATACCTACAACAGGAGTCCTATGTTTGTGAAGTCAACATGTTTGGATCAGTTGTCTTTTGAAACATTCCATTTAAATGAAATGAAGTCTGTGGCTTAGTGCAAACTACCAATTTCATGATGAATATTTAATTTCTTTGTATCAACAATCTATTTCATCAACTTTTTGTTTTAGAAGAGTTATCATCATATTTTACTACAGTATTTCTCTTCCCAAAGCCTCTCCTTGTTTTACTTTTCTTTGGTATTTTCCTTTCTCAATATCTTAATCTCAGTACAAGCTTGATCAGTAATATAAAACCCAAACAATCTCAAATCAAGATAACCAATTACCTAATACTATGTGCAAGGTATTTTTCAGGCCTTGCAACAAATACATTATAACATAGTTCTTGACCTTGAGAAGCTTACCAAGGTGAAAGATGTTTAATAATAGAAGGCAGAATACAGACCAAACTAGTGAGAGAGACAATGAGTGCTCTAGAAGTGTAGAGGAGAAAAAGACCAACATGTATTGAAATAATCCAGGATAACTACATGGTAGAGATGGATTTTGAATTGTGAGGATCATGTGGGATGATTAGGATTTGGATTATGGTTGATAAAGGTATTCCAAGTAAAAGATATTTGTCTCTACTGTCCAGCATGACCCTTATATTATCTGAGTTTCCTGAGACTGAAATGAATATGATATCAAAATGATTAAATTTTGGGTTTAAAAAAAAGGACATTACTTGCAAACTGGATCAATTTCTTGGCCAACTGGGTCATCTGTTTGGGTTAATTGTTTGTATCTTATAATTGCCTAGAGATGTGCTTATATCAGTAGTAAAGAGATTTCTTTGTAAATGGCAGAGATTTCTATGTAAATCTGGCTATACTTATATTAGACTGACACATTTGGTTCTTTTCAGCATATTTTGCCAATTAAGTGAACTTGCCTAGACAGTCTACATAATAGGTCTAAATTTTTAAAACTAACGGCAGTGTTTTAGGTGAAGTGGAAGACAACAATAAAGTAATATCCTACCATCTCACATTTAAAATATTCAATTGATAATGCCAAGTAATGAATGTTTTACTTTTTCTAAAATAAGTGACTTAATTCAGTGAAGTAAGGTGAGCCATGGTGCTCACATGTCTAGCACCGACGACGAATATTAGAACTGCTATTCTGTCTTTGAGTTTTGTTGCTGGTTCTTTGCCAAAACAAGAAACTGAACCTGGGTTTCTTTCTTCTGGAACTGTGATTAATAATATTTCTCTATCAGATAATATCTAAATATTCTGGGAAAAAATGCTAAGGAAAAGATTGTAAGCAAGTAAGAACTAAGTCTGAATTAACTATAGCAACAGAAAATTTGATAGCATGGACACTGAAAATCTGTATTATCTCAAAGTTGTAACTTCCATTTTACAGAAGACAAGACAAAACTAGTATTTGTTGGACACCTGTTACATATCAGGTCCTGTGCTAAGTGCTTCTTCACAGATTGGGTATTGGTTACTTAATCAAATAAGTTGCTTTCCTTAGCACTGCCAGCAAATAAGTCCCCTAAAATTTCAAATGAATACTGGAAGTATCAAAAGGTAGGCAGAGGGGCGCCTGAGTGGCTCAGTGAGTTAAGCCTCTGCCTTCGGCTCAGGTCATGATCTCAGGGTCCTGGGATCGAGCCCTGCATTGGGCTCTCTGCTCAGCAGGGAGCCTGCTTCCCCTCATTCTCTGCCTGCCTCTCTCCCTACTTGTGATCTCTATGTTGAATAAATAAATAAAATCTGAAAAAAAAAAAGAAAAAAAAAAAAAAGGTAGGCAGACTTGCAAAAGAAGCCAGGCGTTTGGATAAGTCAAAAACTGTGATATTCAAATTAATATTCAAATAATACTCAACAATGATAATTCAAACCAATGGAGGGATATGATGCAAATAACTGTATAACAGGCAATTCAAAATAGATTTATATCTGGTTTTTAAGACTGATCATGTTATTGGTTTGTTTACACCAGCATGGGTTTTAGAACAATACGTTAGCATGTACACTAACTTGTTTTTACTTATCAAACATCTTCTAGTGCCTGACCTCAGGGTGTGATGAGGTACAGCAACAGGTCAGTTTGGAATTAATAAGACAACAATAAGAGCTTATTATGTACCTATTATATGTTAGATACTTGTGGAATAAAGAAGAGAATAAAACATGGGTCTTATCCTCAACAACTATATAACTTGGATTAAGGGAATATATAAAACAAAAATATTATCAGGCAGTCTCCAAATAAGGGCTAAATAGTGTGATACAGACCAAGGCAGAAGAGGGGGTTTTATTATTTTATTTTAACAAGTATTAATCAACTGGCCATTTACCAAACATGTCCCAGGCATTTGGGATATACCGTGAATGAGCAAACTAGACAAAGATCCCTGCCTTTATGGGGTTGATATGTTAGTGTGAAAAAGTGGACAATAAGTACAATAGATGAGTAAATTATACAGTATGTTAGAAGATGGTGAATACTTAGAAATGAAACCATGGAGCAGGAGGGAAAGGGCGGTGGGCAGGACAGAGAATTCAACAACAGCAGGGATAGAGGCAGTCCTTACCAGAAGCGAGATCTGAGCCAAAATTAGAAGGAGCTGACAAGAAGATGCAGGGGATGAGGGTTCAAGGAAGGAGCAAGAACCCAGAGTAAATGCACTAAGGCAGGAGCATGTCTGGAATTCAGGAGGAACAGCAATGTGGCCAGTGTGGCTGGAGCTGACTGAGGAAAGGGCAGAGAGGTGGACCGGGGTGGGGTGGGCGTTCTGGGTCAGACTGGGCTTCCATCCTACGTGAAGCGAGGAGCTGCTGCTGTAGGGTTGTGAGCTGAGTAACAGAGCTGACTTACATTTTAACGTGATCCCTCTGCATGAAGGCTGACACTAAGCAGTTGGGAGGTGAGGACAGAGGCAGGACAATGCGTCAAAGAGTGGGATAGCAATCCAGGCAAGAGACAGTGGCTTGGATGAGAGTACTGGCAGTGAAGTGGGGAGAGGTGATATATTCTGAACATATTTTCAGTTTAGAGGAACAATTAACAGTAACGTATTAACAGGAGGTCTCGTGTCATGGTGGTTACTTGAACCTGATGTTGAAGGACGGGGGGGATTTGAAAAGGTGGAAGAATTCGGAAAGGCATTCCAGGATGTGGTGGGTTTACAGGCAAGGGTGAGTCTGGCTGTTCTTGGGACAATGTGATTAGTCCAAGCAGAAAAATGCAGATCATTCTCTGGGGTGTGGAGGGAAATAAAATACACAAAGTGGAAATGGATTATACAAAGCTTTCAAAGCTAGGTGGAGGCATTTAGACTTCACAAGGTTAACTATGGGGCACTACTTGTATACAGTAAGTGCTCAATACATACTGGAAGTCTGATAGGCTTTAAGGACTACTTATCTTGCAGATTAGACTGGATGGCTGAATGTCTCTCATTTAGAAAGTCAGCTAAAAGGCTGTACATGAATCCCAGTGTGTGGTCATAAGAGATGATATTCCTTATGGTAATTGAGAGTTGACTGTTTTAAATTTACTTTATAATGCAAACCATTCACCACTTGTAGGAACTTCAATCTTGTGTTGGCAGATCTCTTACCTGATAAAAATTACACGGGTCTAAACACTGTGTGCTCAGCTAGCCACAGGATCTTAATTCTGAGGTTACTGGAGTTGGACAGCAGTTGCTATCAGATGCAAATGTAATTCCTGTGTCTCTAAATTAGTTACAGGTACAAAACTGTATCTACAAAAAAAAGGTAATCTAGTAGAGGTTTACAGAAACTTAGTTCCATCTAAATGAGTCCGATTCATTCATATCACATTAATTTTTGCAAATATTCGACACTAGTAGATGGACATGAGGCATTTGCTGGGACAACTTTCTTATGCCTAATTTAAGGTTGTCCAAAAGAAGCTAAAATAACAGAACCCATGTCAGTTCTGTTGCTCTAATACAATGAAGACATTTACTTGGCTCAGATTTCCACTGATGCAAAGAATATGTGCTTTATAAGGAGCTATGATGATTTTAGAATTTCCTATGAATTACCTTATTCAAGTTACAGGTGAGAATGTTGACAAAGATAGTAACCTATGACAAACTATCAGAGCTATAAAAATTGTTTTCCATTTGACAACCTGTTTTATACAGCAATGAAGAGTTTAAATGGATAACTGCTGTCAGGTAACTTTCAAAACAAGTTGTACTCCTTAGGAATGCCAGAGGAAAATAAATTAAAAAAAAATTTTTTTTAAGATTTTATTCATTTATTTATTTGTCAGAGAGAGAGAGAGAGAGAGAGAGAGCGCGCACAAGCGGGCAGAGAGGCAGGCAGAGGGAGAAGCGGGCTCCCCACCGAGCAGGGAGCCTGAAGCGGGGCTTGATCCCAGGACTCTGTGATCATAACCCGAGCCGAAGGCAGGGGCTCAACCGACTGAGTCACCCAGGCGCCCCAAATTTAAAAATTTTTAAATGCTGTTTTCTTGTAAGACTCTAATATACATGACATTTGTTTCTGGTGTTTCCTATAACTCATAATTTGGGGGGAAGTACAAGAGAAATGACAGTTTGGGAAACATAGTAAGGAGATTCTGAGTCTTGAAATCTACCAAATCTACTATGTCCTGGTGATCAGAAAAGAGATATGAACAGTTAAATCAGAGAAATAAATGATAAAATAGAGCCACACTAAAAAAAATTAATATGGACAATAGTAACATTCTAGAAAAAGGCCCTGAATCATTATTAATGTGAGATTATGAAATTTAGAGCTGTGTCAATTACCTAAATCTTCATCATAAAGAATATTAAATTTCTAAGATAGTTTTTCAATGTCTCGGAGAAGAAAGCGTTTAATTACTGTTTTCATTATGGCCCAAGAATGATTTCAGTTTTTGGAAATCCAATCTTTTCTGAAACAAACATTAACAAAAGTGGGAGATAACTGCCCATTAAAAAAAAAAAATCTGACAGAAAGACACTTTCTCTAAGTATGATTATTTCCTTATCAAAATATTCAGGTGAGGTCATGGGAGAAGCCTCATCTCACTCAAAAACTGCCATTATTTTGATACACAAAGAATTCTGCGGTTTTCCCCCACATATTCCCTAAAATGCTTCTAAATTAAGATATTGTATGTTTTCTGTTCCATCCATAAGTGATTAATACTAGAAGACCAAAACAATAAACTATATAGGACTTCAGATGGGCTTTTGCATACATTGTGTCATTTAATCCTTGTAATAACCCTGTATTTCTGTTGCTATATGTGGAAACAGAGGGAAGAGAGGATAAATGGCTTACTCAAATCCACACGGAACAAACATGGCCAGGACAAGACTTGTAGTTACATTCCCTGATACTACCTGGGTCCCTTTAAACCTCTAGAAAGGTGAAAACTTTGCTCAATTATTTAATGCTTTCAAATATACAGTTGCCTGGAGTCTTGCAGAGGCACAGTTTAAGTACCCCTCCGTAAAAATGGCGGTCAATCAATCACTCACTCCTATCTCAGGAGAGGCGCTTGTTTCAAAGGATTGTCTATTGCAGCATTTATCATGCCTCCAAGGCATATTTCCATTGCTCAATCAGCTCCAAAGGACAAGCGTGTCATCATCTTTCAATGCTCTGGTGCAACACTTTAAAATTATAGAATTCACACAGGACTAAGTCTGGCATGAAAAGTAGGAGGCATATTGAGCTTGAGTTTGTGGAAGCTTCCCTTCACTCTTGCCAATTTTTACTAGGAGAGATGGTTTCAGAGCCAGCATGGGGTTACTTGGGGTTACTTGAGGAGCTCATGATGAAAATGGGGAAATAAGATAGAGGGGGGGCTCACAGTGATAATGGAACCCAGGAAAAAGCACAGGACTCCTATTTGGGTAGAGTGGCTACATACATTTTTTAATCTCATGATATGACCAATATAGCTTGGACATCTGGATCATTCACATTTATCAAGACACTTTTTCTTCAAAGTAGCACCAAGCTACTTGCAAGAACCCCCAAGACCACCTTGCCGACAGTGAGCAGGAAAGAGCACCAAAATTAATTACCATATTAAAGCCAAATCCTAACTCTACAGTGTTTCATCTCTAATGGCCTCAATTTCAAGTTTGTTTGTTTGTTTCTTTTGGCAAGGGTGGAGTAAATAGTGGTCATCTACAAAATGCAACTGAAGTTGGCCTTTAGGAATAATATTTTCAACAGAAGAACACTTAGGAATAAGAAGTAATCAGACACCATAGAAACAAAAGTTAAATTATTTGTACAATATATAATTTTTTAATTGCTAATAATTCTGTACCATGTTAATTAAGAAGTAAAGTACTGTATTAGTCTTGGAGGGCAATTGAGACTCAAGACAATTAAATTCTGGCAAATTCAAATCATAAACATATAGAGATTAGTACAGAATGAAAACTAACTTGAATCACATAATTATCTCTTACCATACACAGAATTTTTCCTCAGTTAATCTAAAATATTTGTTGTACTACATTCTGGACATATTCCTTGCAAACAGACATAACTACCAACTTTTGACTCAAGAACTATTTCACAGTATAGCTAGGACATTCTGCCCTGATGAAAGCTAAGTTAGTAACTGGAGAAAGACAGCAATAATTTTTATGGTTTTTAAAAAAATAGAAAGCAGATTTTATATAATGAAACAAAACTCCTATTTAAGAGGCGCAGATGACAGATAAATATATTGAATCAAATCATCGTAATAGAATGAAACAGTATTTCAGGAAATATTTTTTCTTATTTTTTAAACAGCCTGATGTTTTAACAAAAAAAAAAACAAAACTGTGACTAATATGTTCAAACTTCAGACTTCCAGAAAAATTAAAACATTAAAATGTAAAGCCATTCATTTCAACAACAAAGTGTCTTAACTGTAACACTTTAGCACTTGTATAATAAAATACCAATCACACTAGTTAACACGATTTTTATGTGGTATCTATGAGAAAAAAATACGTAGAAATACAGAAATAAATATGAAACAGTACAAAACAGAAGAAGCTGTGCTAAGAAACTCCAGTAGAAGGAGCTGTAGAAATGAAGAACTTACATTTTGCAATGGCCAAGAAAGGAATTTTGAAAAATGAGGTATCTGCTTAAATCTTACATATCTGAGTACAAGTAATAGCTAATCAGTTACTTGGTACGCAATAGGCATTTAGGGACGTTGCTTTCTTTATGTGTAAAATGAAATGCTTGGAATAGACATTCTCCAAGGCCCCACAATCTATTCTACAATGCGTTAGGCACCATGCTAGAAATACAGAGACGAATATAAGTTGGTCCTACACTCAGGAAGCATACAATTCTCTGGGAGAGATAAAATGTACAAATATCTAGATTTCAAAATAGAACTAAACATGCTGCGAGAGATTTAAGAGGAATAAAAATGCTGTAGGTAGGATAAAAACTGCCTGAGAGATATGTACCATATAAGACTACGAAACGGGAAAAAGGGACACTTTCAGGTATTCTAAAAAAAACCTCAAGTATATTTGGGAAGCACATATAAACCAAGGAAATAAAAATGAATAGGATTTTAAAAAATATAAATATACCTTTAATGCCTACAAGTCAGGAACTAGGAGCCATACACAGACAAACATGGATTAGTTTAGGTTTCTTTTTCAAAGTTCTGATGCTTACAGCTGAACACTAAAACAGCAAACTAGGCATTGAAAGACTGGACTATACACATCCCATATTAGAATATAACCTGGAAAACAATCTACAAGAGCAATTTCATCATTCCATAAATGCCCAAAGTAACCCAACAGTCATATCTGGAATTGACTTTACCTTGTGAAGTGCTTGCAGACAGTGTATCAGCAAAGGAATCGCTTTCTGGGTCAATAAGAGAATCTCCCAGAGTTTCCCCCATAACAGCATGGAAGAGGGCTTTGCTGTAATTCACACTGATATTTTGTCTATTTCTTGCAAAAGACCAATCCATTAAAAGAAAAGGACTTGCAGTAGTAGAACTTGTGAACACAACCAATGAGTTAAGACATCAGTTTCCAAATATTTCGGAGAGGTGGGAATTAATCCACAAAGGACCAGGACTGAATTGGCTGGCACTGTCCTGTTAGAGAGCCAGCTGTGACAAATGTGGTGTCATAATGTTGCTCACTGCTTTGGCAAGACTTGGTACATTACAAGGAAAGCATTGCCACACCGTCTCGCCAGTGACCCACATGTTCTGTGTCTTGTGAGGGGCGTGAGTTGTACAGTATTTAGAGCTACCAGAGCAAAGAGATTGTTTAGTGTTCGACTGCTCCCTAAATGGGAAATTTTACATCTCTGGGTTATGAAATACCAGATAAACTTACTTGGACAAAGTGTTTTCCTAGCTGCCCATCCCTGGTTGAATCTCTAATCACATTATCTGAAGGAAACCATTTAATTCAAACATGTACTTGTATTTTAAAATCTGGCATCAGCATGCCACTGAAATGTTATTTTCTGAGGCGTTGGTTCCAGCCCTTGACAAAGGCCAAAGTGACACTGACAATTCTAGAAGATTAAAGAGTTGAGAGATAGAGTTTAGATTTGATCTCTCAGGGTTTGCTTTTCAAAAACTCGATGATGACGTTCAGCCCCTGCTAGCAGAGGCAGCAGTGACACCACACCGAGGTCTGAGCACAGCTGATGTTTCAATGATAAATGCCGTGTCATAACAGAAAAAGTGGCGTTCTCTCTGAGAAGAATAATGCACTAGCAGCAGAAAAAAAACAACAACAACAGGCTCACACTGATAGGTTGGCGAGGAACTGTGGTCAGTTTTGTAATCAGGAAAAAGCTGGCTTCTTGCTCAAGGCCTTTGCCCTTTTTGGCAAGGAGAAACACAAGCAGGGACAAGCTTCAGTGTGGAAGCAGGTCTCCACTTGTCCCATGAGTGGCCTGACAGAACTGCAGTGACCTGTGGATTTGATCAAGATGCCCCCACATAGGGCGATGGATCAGAAGGCAATAATTCCCTTAGATTTATGCTAATGTTCCCCCAAGTGGCACAAGTATCCATCTGTTCCATCTACATTGAGTAACTGGTCATTCTGCAAGGGGACTAGCAAGAGTTTCCCTGTTGATCATGGAGCAACAATTTGGTGGGGAAAATGCATACTTGGGTCTTCACAGCACAGAATAAAGTGGAGAGTCGGGCGTTTGTATTGCTTAACAACCTTTAAAAACCAAAAAGCATTTACTAAGGTAGTTTGAGTTAAAGCAAACTTCTTGACAGTCCAAATGACAGAGGTAATTACAGGTGTGTAGGATTAGTTCTGTCTATATTCAACTTGAACTATCAATAAAGGAGCTTCTCCTTCCCTCTCAATGCTGGGAAATTTCCTTCTATTACAGACACGATGATAATAGTTAAAAGTATAATTAGTCTAAGATTTTTGGTTAAATATAATGATAGAACAAAATCAATTCTAGAAGTCAAGGACAGTTTTCTTCTTGTTAATAAAACAGAACAAAAATACAGATAATGTCCCAAGATGTGCTTGCATCTAGAAGGCAAATTTCAGCTTTCTTCCTATGAAATGGCCATTTCTCCCTCAATTCCCTATCCTCTCCCCATTCTAGGTCTCAGATTCCAATGTCTTTCCAACTTAAAAAAAAAAAATGAACAAGTTTATTAAAATGTTAAAATTATGCCAGAGTATAAGAAGGACAAAACAGGCAGAAGGATACCATTTTAGAGTGAAGCTCTTTATAAAAAAGTCTAACACTCTGTTAAGAAGATGAGAAAACAAGGCCCCCCAATGGCCAGTACACTCTCCAGGTTGAAAGGTAGGTAGTGACAGGTGTGGAACTAGAATCTAGGTCTTTTAGGTGTCTGATTCCCAGGCCAGCCAACTACGGGTCTTCCCCAATTTCCACTCTCACAAGCATCTAAATTACCTCTTTTAATAAATCAGTCACCAAAGGGACAGAGTATAGGATGAGTTATGGGGATAACTCTTTCACAGAATATCAGTCAATAACTGTGTCATTAATTTTTCAGTACCCATGGGTATGGAGTTGGTGTGGGAAGCTTCTCAATGCCTTTTTCTCTCTTATTCCTACATTTCTTCAATGATGATGTAGGTCATTCATGCCACATAATTCTATCTGGGGAGATGACTTTAAGTTTCTGAGGCCAGCGGAATTAAGCTGGTCTTCCAGTTGGTTAGTGGTCTCTTCTGCTATTTTGGACAATACACAGGTCCGTTCTTTCCAACTATCGTCAAAGGGCCTAATTTCTGGATTCTTCACCTACTATTACTTCTATTCTCTTTTTTTCTCCCCTCAGATACCATTCAACTTGTCCGTCTGCTGTTGTAGCTATCCCTTCCAAGCCCCTAACCATTCTCACTTACACTGTGCTTTAGATATTCAAATATAGAATTATTTATAACAGCTAATTATTCCCTACCATCTGAATCTAATGGCATCTATTCCCCTTGGACTGTATTATTTGAGAGCAACAACCTGTCCTATTCACTGTATTTCACTCCTTTATTTGTTCAACAGATGTTTATTGGCAAAAAATCAGAATACATTGGCAGACCTTGAGTTAGGTGCTGGCTTAACGAACAAGATGGATGTGTTCATTTCTTGTGAATTTCAAAGCTAGTCAATAAGCAAAAACTACAATTTTATCAACAATTTTTATCAACGTGGGGACTGTAGGCTCAGTAAATGTCACTTAAACTCTTGACAACATATCAAGCAATATAGAGAACACCCCAAGTTACTAACGAAATGCTTATACAATGTGGATTTTTAATCATCATTTTTTAAAAAAGATTTTATTCATTTATTTGGCAGAGAGAAAGAGAGATCACAAGTAGGCAGAGAGGCAAGTAGAGGGAGAGGAGGAAGCAGGCTTACTGCCGAGCAGAGAGCCCCATGCAGGGCTCAATCCCAGGACCCTGGAATCATGACCTAAGCCTAAGGCAGAGGATTAAGACCCACTGAGCCACCCAGGTGCCCTGATTAATCATCATTTTATGTTAGTAACAATATTTATTAATTTTTAAAGATTTATTTATTTGAGAGAGAGAGTATGTGTGAGTGGGGGGGAAGGGCAAAGGGAGAAGGGGAGAATCTCAAGCAGACTCCCTGCTGAGCACAGAGTCACACCAGGGCTTAATCCCAGGACCCTGAAATCATGACCTGAGCTGAAACAAAGAGTCCAATGCTCAACTGACTGAGCCACGTAGGCACCCCACTAACAATATTTTAATATTTTGCATCACGCTGTAGCACCAGGTCACTTGAGAAATAACTTGTTCATGTGTATATTAAAATGGACAAAATAAACAGAGCCAATCCCATTTGTATCTAATTAGGAATGTGCTTTGCCTTGAGATACTGAAGAGACTTATTTCACAGTGATCCATCCGTGTATTCCTCAAATATTTATCAAACACCTTCTGAGTGCCAGATATTATTCTAAGTATAGGAGATAAATTCATTAATAATTCAAGTTCCTATCCTCAGTAAGTTCATATTTAACTATATTTATTCAAATTATCCGAATATACCTAAAAGAGTGATCTTTTACCTCACTTAACTTTGAAAGTCAATTAGCATGCACTGATGCCAGAAAAAGTATATTTGCTTAAAGTCATTCCTATCATTGGACAGTATAGGATCACCAGAAAATTTGTAAGTTTTGACACGCATGTGAAGATTTCTATCTTCAAGGCCTTAAGATTCCCCTGTGTCCTATTCTTCATAATATCAAAATCGAGAGGATATTATAAGATGTGTAAAAGAGGATGCTGGTAAATAGGACTATAATGTAAGATGTTGGAGCTGTAGACATGTCCAGGTGTTTTGCATACCAACTGCATAGCAGTACTTTGCATCTGAAGGGTACTTCTACAAAGAAGTCTCCATGGGATGGTTTCCCTTCCGTCCCATGGAGAACCCCTTCAAAGGCTAGTCCTTGCTAATCCAGCAGAGTGAGGAGGAATAGTAGAAGACCAACTCCCTTATGTACTTGCACAAAAGCTAGCTCAGTTGCTTCTGCTGAGGGATGCAGGGCTTTGTGCGATGTTGAAGTTGAGAAGGTCATCTCCTCTTGGACTTTAGAGACATACAGGGTACGGATGTGACTGTGGGTAGGGTACACATAAAGAGCACGAATAAGAATGAAGATAATTTGGAATGGTCATACGGTGAGGAGGCTGAAAAACTAGTTCTGCCCTAGTTTATGACACTTGAAAAAAAAATGTAGTTTGGTATTTGAGAAGACTATGCTTCATTATTTTGTCTTCAATATTATTTATGATTTCTGTCTTTAGCCAAAAGAATCTGAACATTATTCATCCAAAAAACTCCCCAAGTTTTAGTACACTTAGGAATAGGCAACTGGACTAATAACAGCTGTGCATGATTCCGTAACAAAGAGAATGTCTAAAAATCCACAGTTAATAAAAATCATAGTATTATATATGTATAAGGTTTTAAAAATATTATTCAGTATTTGGAATAATTTATATAAAATATATCCATAAAATAGAATATTAAATATTTATTGTGTTATGTTACTCTTGAAATCTAATTAAAACCTTGCTTTTTTTGGCTATAGGTTAAATTTGGATTTTAGCCTCTAGAGTAAAACTGAATTTTTAAAACTGCTTTAATTGTTTTCTTTTTCTTTTATGTAAAATAAGCTATGTTAGTATTGGTATAAAAGTGTTCACAGTATTTTTTTCTTTTGTTAAAACGCCATTTTAAAAGCTGCTTCATTTAATGCTTCAAGCCCTATGAATACTTATGCTGGCCCCTAAAGGTTAGGAGATCTTTGGGAGAACAAGATCGAACACCTCGAGACGCCTCGCAGCGTCTCTAGTTGGCACACAAGTTCATTATTTTTGTTGATATTGAGACTCATGAAAGCACAGCTGCTTGCACATCTGTCTCACGTGGACCATTCGAGGAAGACTTTAGAGACCAAATGAACTGACAACAACATCACTTTTCTTCTTGTTCCAACAAGACATTTCCCCATGGTACTCCAAAGGACACCAGATTATCGCGAACAAGCAGAATGTCTACCTAAGCTCACTGCTCCCCCTACCCATAACCGGTGCCTTTTCCTACTGCAGTTAACGTTGGCTCAGACCTCTATCTTCTAGCTGTGGTTGCATCAATTCAGGATTTCTTCATAGTCACAGGGGACACAACATGGAAGAAATGATGTTCCAATGGGACGCATGCCTAAATAGAGGAACAAATAATGCTGTATCCTAAAATGTAAATTCCACTGTGACCCTTAACAGCAAGCCCGGTGCTCCCATATAAAGAGACAAAGCGAAACTGCTGTTGAACAGTACTTTTTTCTTTTTTTTTAAAGTGAAGTCTACTCTTCTTTCATCAAAAACCATAACTGGGCTCAGATATTCAAAAAGTAACATTTTCTATATAGGATTAATATTTCAAAATAATATACCATTTTGATTTAAAGAAAAACCAACTGAAAATTTCCTTTTCTTTTCCCCCTTCAAAAGTTTACTTGCTAGTTATAGCTGAAAAAGAGCCTAACCTTTCTAACTACTTTTTAGAGATCAAATAAACACTTTTCAAATTACTGTACCTTTGAACCAAAGACATCGTAGCTAAACTATCTTGTCTTTGCTTATAATATCTGAAGTTCTCCAGTAATGTGGTTTCTAGCATGATAAAGTACCATGGGTCGTATTACCAACTGACCCAGATTTATTCTGTGTACAATCCCAAACCTCTAAAACGTATCTCCTTCACTGCTCAGATTTTTTAAAATAATTTTTAAAAAGACTTTATTTATTTGACACAGAGAGAGATCACAAGTAGGCAGAGAGGCAGGCAGAGAGAGAGGGGGAAGCAGTCTCCCTGCTGAGCAGAGAGCCCGATGCGGGGCTTGATCCCAGGAATCTGAGATCATGACCTGAGCCGAAAGCAGAGGCTTTAACCCACTGAGGAGCCACCCCAGCGCCCCCACTGCTCAGATTTTAACAATTTTTCAAGATCAGTTATATGGAGATTCCCTAGGTAACCTATTTTATCACTGGTGAACCATACTAGAATTCCACAACCATCCTAAAGCAAGCTCAGAGCCACAGCACTATATACAAGTTCAGTTTATGTAAAATAAACAATTTACCAATTCTGCAACTGTACCAAAGGAAATATATGGATTATTGAGATCAATATACTAGGGAGATTAATATATTCAAACTCTTTTAATTTTTCATGTAAGGAAAATGAGTTCCAGAAAAATGAAACGATTTGCCCAAGGTAATACCCAGATAATCAGGAGCAGAGTTTGAACTAAACATCAGGTTTCTTCATTCCCAGTCCAAAGCACCAAACTGTACTCTGTCATGAAAATGATGCAATAAAATGTTCAAATAAACTGATCCGATCCATTATCCTTAATGCCAACAATTATGTTAGAAGTCTATCAGCATGAAAGCATTTGTAAAATGATATGATTCACTTAATGTGCATGAATCACCAATGAGAATACCATAGTTCATCACAGAGTTTAAAGACTTTGCTTTCTACGAAGTACTCAATAACAACCTGGTAAATAAAATTCAGTAACATTTGAGAAATCAATTCCGGAATTCATTTTGCTGACAAATGTCCTTTTGCCTCATTCATATATTCTTTAAGAGTCATCCTTGCATGCTGGAGTTCTTCAGGGAGAAACCGTTGTCTCTTCTACTGACATAGTTCCTTGTTCTTACGAAAATAATAAAATTGCTTTTTGAAAGCTTCCACTTTGCACTAATAATATTCTCATTTTTTTATTATGTTAGTCACATACAGTACATCATTAGTTCTTGATGTAGTGTTCCATGATTCATTGTTTGCGTATAACACCAGTTTCTTAATTTTTTTTTAAATATTTTATTTATTTGACAGAGAGAAATCACAACTAGGCAGACAGGCAGGCAGAGAAAGAGGAGGAAGCAGGCTCCCCGCGGAGCAGAGAGCCGATGCGGGGCTCGATCCCAGGATGTGGGGCTCGATCCCAGGATGCGGGGCTCAATCCCAGGATCCTGGGATCACGACCCGAGCCAAAGGCAGAGGCTTTAACCCATTGAGCCACCCAGGCGCCGCACCAGTTGCTTAATTTTTAAAAAAGGTATGTTAGAGCTGTATGGTGTTTTTAATCTCATTTGAAATTCACAATGCCACTGGGTGGTCATTCAAAGCAAAACAAGAAAATAATAGCAAGTACCGAATAGGGCTTCAGTATGGAACCCGGTAATGGGTTGGGTCATAAATATTTATTTTTTATTTATAAAGTTATACTTTAAAAATATAAAAAGTTTTTTTTTTTTTTTTTTTTTTTTTTTTTTTTTTTTTTTTAATTTGACAGAGAGACATCGCAAGTAGACAGAGAGGCAGGCAGAGAGAGAGAGGGAAGCAGGCTCTCTGCCGAGCAGAGAGCCCGATGCGGGACTCGATCCCAGGACCCTGAGATCATGACCTGAGCCGAAGGCAGCGGCTTAACCCACTGAGCCACCCAGGCGCCCCTAAAAAGTTTTTATTTTATAAAGTTATACTTTATTTTCTATCAACTCTGTAAATGCTATCATGAATAAAATGGTCTACTACTAAGTGAACTTGTAAAATTCATACTTGTTTTTGAAGATTCCAAATTCTACTTGTGTATCATTTCTTCATGAAACATATTTATGTTCATGGAACATGTTTAGAAGCAATAGCAGGTAATATAAAATGTTAACAATAGGAGAAATTGGGTGAGGGTTATATGGGAAATCTAAAATAATCCCAAAATAAAAACTTTTAAAAAAATAAATAAAAGCAATAGCAATGTCAGCTGGTGACTGCCTTTTATTACTTTATTAATCAAGTTGTCACAGGTAAGATTTAAATTTTTGATGGCAAGAATTCATAAAATTATAATTCGGGGAGCCTATTCTGTTCCAGGCACTGATTGATTTCAATTGTGTTTAGTTCTCACAATTATTCTTTTAGATGCAAAAAGAGAGGTTTAGAGAAATAAGGTGACTTGTCAAAAGTAAAAATGCTTGTAATCGACAGAGTTTGAACTCAAAGCCAGGTCCGTTTGACTCAATACCACACTAAGTAAAGACAAATAGGCAAAGCTTCACAGCCACAAACTCTCACCAGATGTTTTTGAAAGATAAGAAACTGTCTTCTTGTCTTTGTACCTTCTTTCCTCAAAGGAAATATATTTATTTTCCTTAAAGGACAAAGTACACTGTTGCTTTTCTGCATGTTGTTGTATGACAGCCTTTTATTATTACAGAACCAGTCTATGTTCACTGTTGAAAATTTAAAAACTAAATGATTTCTACTACTCAGAGATCATCGATGTTGAACTGTGTTTCTCGCACTGGTTCTTTTCCTGAGCACATGAATGATCCTCAGTCTATACAATTCTTAAGTACGTACATACAGTATTTGAATTTTTTAAATAAAAATGAGATATGGTACTTCGTAGTGGCAACTTGCTTCTTCAAGTCAAGAATCATCTTTCCGCTTTGTAAATGTTCATTTCCAATGATCTCTAGTCCATATTCAAAATTCCCCAGCTGACCCAAAATGTTCCTTTACAGCCGGTTTGTTCCAAACCTGAATCTATTCCAGGATGATGAAATGTATCTGGTTATATGTCCCGTAAGTCTTTTTAAAAGACTTTTCCTAATTTTTCTGCCACTGACCAGTTGAAGAGATCAGGCCAGTTATCATGGAGAATGTTTCACCCTCTGGATTTGTCTGGTTGCTTTCTTGTGGTATCGTTTAGCTTGCTTCTCTATCCCTGTGTTACTTTTATACAGGGTTTTACATTTAAAGATCTATGAATTCAAGTCAAACATTTTTTTACTTGAATGTAACACATGTAATGTTCTAGACTTCCTATTTGATTACATCAGAGACACAGCATATGACTGACCATTGATGATGCTAAGATCAACTACTAACTTAGAATGATGACAGGTCTTTCCATTGTAAGGTTCCTTTTTTCTCCTTACAACTAGAAAGTAATCTGTAGTGCTGTGACTTTGGCATACAAGGATGTTCAGTTTATCACCAATCGCTCATTTAAAGTTTTAACACATTTCATAATCTTCTCCTGAGTCAGTATTTTGAGTTTATAAAATGAAGCTTTTCTAATTCTATCACTCCTTCTGCATTTGTTAGCTGCTTTTTTTTTTTTTTTTTTTTTTTGATGAGGCAGAGCTTTCCTTTGGGAAGTACAACTCTGTGGATACCCTGAAACAGTTCCTACTATGAAGGAAGAATAAATATCTCATCTGTTCTCTGTCATTAGAAATGTAGATATCGTCAACACCAAACTTTCTTGGTTGGGCATAGCTGTATCTTCTGTTCACTGAATGTTCCTATCATAAAATACTTATATACCCAAGTTTCTCTTTTTTCAATAATTTCTAAAGAATTTTATTTCAACTTCAATTTTCTCTGTTATCCTTGGTCCTGACAGTTACAACCAGGACACCCATCCACTGGCTCTTTTTCTTTTCTTGGCATATAGAAAATCACTTATCAGTCCCTAATAAAATAAGTAATGCTTCAGTTTTACCTAACAATTTCCATCAAAAGGGACTTTTAGTTTTTATCAAATGTTTACTCCTAAATTACAGGGAATAAGTACAATACAAACTTCACTGGTTCTTCCAAAATTATACTGTGTGTCAGCAAAGCTTTAGGAAGAGAGTCAGAGATTCCTGACAGGTTTATGCACTAATTAAACCACATTCCAACCACCAAAGATTGTTCTTTAGACTCCAAGTTTGCTTTTCTTCAGATACACTAAGCTCTAGGAAGTAAGAGGCTGTTTCTATATTTACAAACATGAACTCCATTGTAATAAATTTTTCATTTTAAACATCTAAAAACATCTTATTGAACACAAAAAGAAGGTGAAGACAAGAAATGACTTTTTCAATTCAAAAATGAACACACACCCCCCAACAGAAATAAAAACAAAACTGAGTCTTAAGTCAGTCCTCCTTCTAATTGTGTTTTTATTTATCTATTGCACACAGTCAGATGAATAGCTCAAAATGCCTAAAGTCATTCTGGGCAAGTTGACAAGGATCCTACACATTGAAATGAGAAGTGGGAAGAAGGCCAGATTGCTTAATTGTTACTTGAGAATCTGAGGAGGTGGACAAGCCAAAATCTTTATGGGGATCCAAAGAGTACAACTTCTTCCTTAGGCATCAAGAGAAAACAATGGGGTCAGATTTTCATTCTGTATAATTTTATAGGATGATTCCATTGTATGGTCCATTGTTTCTTTCATGTACTGCCTGAAGGGGAAGTGTATTGTTATCTGTGGAAGAGCATCCATAAGAGTTATAGAGGATGAGAACTTAGCCTCTGGGAGATTAATGAATGATACGGCATTCAGTCTAGTATGGAACTTTCAGATAAACATTCTGGGGGACTGCGTACTCAAAAGACCTATGCATTAAGGTCAGGAAGTTTTAGTGAACAAGAGTTAATGAGACAAGCAATGTGCCAAGCTGATTAAAGGGCCTTGGAAAGAATATCTGGGGAGAGGTGGCAATAAATAGGAGATTGAGAAAGGATAACAGAAATGTGAAGATGAGGTTGTCGTATCCACAGGAAGTCTTACAGAACATATAATCTAATCCCTTCTTCATTTGCAGATGGGGAAACCATCCAGGGGCCTTGCCCTGAATAATACAGAGTTAATGCCAAAGTCAAAGCTGGAATAGAATCCATGATCTCCTAAGTACTGAATGCTCACTCCGGTTCCACTAAAATAGTGTTTTTTCAACAAGGTCTCCTTACCATGGGGGAGGGATATTTATAGATATATTTCTAGGAAGTTCTACTTAAAAAAAAACTTTATAAAAATCTTTATTTTGAGGTATATTTTATATACCATAAAATTCAAGTGTACAATTCCATGAAATTTGGTAAATTTACCAATTTTTGCAACCACCATCATAAATGAGATTTAGAATATTTTCATCACCCAGTAAGAACTTTCATGCTGATTTACAATCAATCTTAGGCAACCACATATCTACTTTTCTGCCTTTTAGGTTTGCTTTTACTGGACATTTTGTATAAATGCAATATATGGTCTTTTGTCTGGCTTTAGTTTTTGGTTTTGTTTCTGTTTTTCAAATTGAGTAGGCTCCATGCCCAGTGTGGGGCTTGAACTCACAACCTTGAGATCAAGAATCAATTAAATGCTCTACTGAGTAAGCCAGCCAGGAGCCCTTCTTGCTTTTTTCATCTAGAATTACTGTTTTGAGGTTCATCCATGTTATAGCATCAGGAGTGAGTTCCTTTTTATGGATGAATCTGGGTCAGGCAGTGTATGAGGATACCATATTCTGGCTATCCATTTAATTGGTGGGCATTGAAATTGCTTCCAATTTTTGATAAAAAGTTTTTAATTCTGTATTTTCAATTTTCCTTTCATTCTAAATGATAAAAGACTGAAATAAGTTGCATTTTAGGTTCTCTGGCTCTCTGTAACACCTGGATGATGTTGTAAGCAAATACACGCAGGTTCCATGCCCCAGTTTGTATTTATGATTTAATAAACTCAAATATGGTGCCCAGGATTACTACTTTAGTTGTCCAGAATTCATGACAGAAGGACACATGGAGACTTTTAACGTGTCAATGATTCGTTCGAGTTAAATGAAAACCAAACGAAGCCGACTCTTTCACAGGAGAGTTCGGCCAGAGGAAAGCTGAGGGAGAATTTAATCAGATATATGGCACTGAATAGCAGAGGGTGTAAAACCTCAAAAACAGGTGTTCCAGCAGCCATTTCCATTTTGAATTATTAACTGGAATGTGAAGAATTTTCTGACTTGTTATTTGATTCATGTTGGTTGTAAGTAAGAGCTATATGCATCAAAAGTTTATAGCTAGTTTTGTACATATTTAAGTTACGTTATAATAAAAATTATGTTAATGCTGAGAATCATAAGAAATGTTTTCCTTAAGTCAGTGCTTTTACTCAAATACTAAGAAGATGTAGCTATAATAACTGAACAAGACTTTGAAAGTGTTTCTAACCCTCTCATTTTATAGATAAAGAAAAAAGAAACGGCATGACCCTAACAAAATGATACAGCTAGTCAGTGATTGGTCTAGGTCTAAAATACAGACTCTTCCCTGCCATTGCTATAAAACATTTGCTCTAAGTTGTATATTGTTAATTTCACCAAGCCTTTAGTCGTTTTATAAGTGATATTCACGAAGACTGAGACATGAAACAGATTCATTTTCTAAACCATATTTTTCTACCAATGGCTAAATAATGACTATAATCCCAACCTTTAATTGAGGATCTAACATCTGGGATTCACATAGCTGGCATGGGGAAGAAGAAACAATGTTTTAGCTAAACTCAGGAGTCAAGAGGCAGAATGGTATATGTAATTGGAAAGTGAAAGACCAGGATTCAACCTTCAGTTCTGCCACTAACTCTGTTTACAAACTCAGGCAAGTCACGGTGGCTCTAATTGTTAATTCCCAATTTTTGAAGTGGAAATAAGGAAAGGTGGATAGAGCAGGTGACTTCTAACATTTCCCTTTAGCTCTCCCATTCAGTGAATTACAAGTGTTTAGGTCACATCTATTAAAAGCTCTTGTCCCTAGCTAGAATCACACCTAACCTCTGCATCGGTTAATAATTGTGTTATTTTTTTTTTTAAAGATTTTATTTATTTATTTGACAGACAGAGAGATCACAAGTAGGCAGAGAGGCAGGCAGAGAGAGAGGAGGAAGCAGGCTCCCCGCAGAACAGAGAGCCCGATGCGGGACTCGATCCCAGGACCCTGAGATCATGACCTGAGCCGAAGGCAGCGGCTTAACCCACTGAGCCACCCAGGCGCCCCTAATAATTGTGTCATAATCTGCCCACACAGCCACCCACTCATCCACCTTATTGCTCACTATTTCTTAACATGTAACTTAAGTTATATTCAAAAGGAGATATCTAGTCACTCTTATGTACCTGTGGCAGATGGCAGATGTTCAACAAATGTGGAGTGGATACATTAATGTGTGAATGAGTGGGTCTCTTCTTATTTTCGGTCATCCACCAGGACTTGTTTCTGGCTTCTTGATCTTATTTATAACATTTAGGGATATTTTCTTGATTAGCACAAAATAAATGCTCTTTGGGTATCAGTTTATTATTTCTTTTTTTTTTTTTAAAGATTTTATTTATTTATTTGACAGACAGAGATCACAGGTAGGCAGAGGGGCAGGGGAAGCAGGCTTCCTGCTGAGCAGGGGCTCAATCCCAGGACACTGAGATCATGACCTGAGCTGTAGGCAGAGGCTTAACCCACTGAGCCACCCAGGTGCACCTTAATTTATTATTTCTAACCCCTAATAATTCATTTACGTAGAGTCAATACCACACAATTTACAGCTAAGTTGTTTCACAGATGTTTGTTTTATTCCTCCAGGTATACTGTCAAGTCCTTTGGAAACACGAGAGGGTCTGATCTTTACTTCACTTACTCTTCTTAGAATAGCACTAGATGTTCCAGATTTAACTGACTGTTAATGCCAAACAAATAATATGCTCTCTTTTCAAAGGCCTTCAGGAAAGTATCCTACTCCAGATTTAAATGTCCACAGGAAACTCAGCCCTCTTGTTTTACTTTCAGAAGAGGGTCTAAGAAAGATGGTTACTCTTCTTTGAAGACTGCCCCTGTACAAACCTAAAGACCATTATTCAAAAAACATTCCTCTTCCTTACCTTATTTTCCCAGCTGAAGAATCAGTTTTTCAAAATTAGCTCAGATTCAGGTTTTGGTACTTGGAAATTCTAGCATAATTAATTCTTTGAGTTGTACACATAAAGAGTTTGGGTTCTAATCAAGACTCTACTGCTTACAAATGCCTTCCGGCAAGTCACCAAGCACGTCTGGGCTTCAATTTCCCTGTGTATATAAAATGGAAAATGACATCTACCCTCCCTTATGGGATATTATGAGGATTAAATATTTTACTGCCTGAAAAAATTTTACATGTTTTAAAGCTCTATGCAAACATAAGATATTATTATTTCCCTATTGTTGCCTGAACACTAAAAGCATTTTCCTTACAGTTATAATTTAAGAGCTCCGTTGAATACACATTAAAAAATACCTACACGTAAGAAGGTTGAAAGGAGCTATGCTATTGTTAGTTATTTCTGGGTGATGGGATTATGAATGATTGTTTCTTGCTTTATATTTTTCGGCATATTTTTCAATAGTGGCTATCACTCTGAGAATTTAAAAGTTATTTTAAGTAAAATAAAGACTATACAACAATGAGTATGCAAAAAATAACAGCTGTCAAATCTGGAGGACTCTTTAAAAGAAAATATCAAGCAAGTCTTTTATAGTTAATAAAATTAAGTTTCCGAGTAGGTTATTAAGGTAAATGGCAGAGAGATTCAGCTAAGCTTTCAGAGGAAGGTTATCAAGAATAATATGTTTCCATTTTTCTAAAGAACCATTATCTTCCATCTTTTTTTTTTTTTTTTATTCTGTGAAATGTTTCTGCTAGATATCAGCATCACCAGTCCTCAAAGAGTATCAAGAGGTGAGAGACTCACAACATGGAAAACCTCAGACAGGAAGCTTAACGTTAGTACTGCATAAAAGATACCACAAACTCCTGACCTGGTTCTTGTCCTCTGCCTCTCTCCACTCCCCACGAGCAACCAGCATTAATCTGATGGATCTTACGATGCTCAGAATGCATTCACAAATCACTTTCCAGCTCAGCTCACATCTTATTTACTGAGAATTCTTATCAGTAGCCTTTTGGTTCCAGCACCGTCCCAACCCCAATATCACTTCCCCTTTAGTATGTTCTCATCATTCCCAGAGCTCTTCTCCTGATTAGTGCTCCTGAGGGATGAAGTAAGATGACTATATACTTTTTTACCCAACCTGGGACACTGTCAGGGGTGAAAGGGGGCAATGTTAAAAACAACACTCAAGGAACAGGCATCAACTGAGGCTATCATAGGCAACCAGGAATATAATCACCTTAAAATTCCACAGAGCGGGGGCTCCTGGCCAGCTCAGCATGCCACTCTTGATCTTGAGGTCATGAATTCAAGACCTATGTTGGACATGGAGCCTACTTAAAAAAAATTTTTTTCAGCAAAGTGAGGAGATGTAAGAGAGAAGAAGTTTCATGATGTCTTTGGTCCTGGCCCTGAAACTAGGTCAAGTCTGCCACTGGTCATTGAACACTGCCTTCCACTTCTAATGGCTGTTTGCTTTTGAACGGAGGAATCCCCTATGAACACTTTCATTGGAAATTTAAAGATTTTTTATTTTATTCATTTGACAGAGAGAGAGATCACAAGTAGGCAGAGAGGCAGGCAGAGAGAGGGGAAGGAAGCAGGCTCCCTGCTGAGCAGAGAGCCCGATGCGGGGCTAGATCCCAGGACCCTGAGATCATGACCTGAGCCGAAGGCAGCGGCTTAACCACTGAGCCACCCAGGCGCCCCTGTGGTAAAGCAAATTTTCTTTGTTTGCTTTTCTTTTCTTCTTCTTTTCTTAATGTGAAAGGTTCACACAGGGCAGCTATTTTGCAAAGGAGAGTGTGAATTGCAAAGGTTTTGCCCTAGGCTGTCTTGCATTAAGAATTGTTGCATCTGGCCACTTTTCAAGCAACCAGATGTGAAGTAAGTAATGCCCATTTGGATTACAAATCTCATTTTAATATCTTTCAACATAAATAACAGTAATAGTCAATATATTTATTTTAAGGCTTCGAAGATGTGAGAGACCTTAACCACACAAGAATTATACTCTAGAAACATCAGAGAAAAAAAAGACCCTATTACAAATCTTTTTAAATGACCAAAGTAGCTTATTTCAATGATGACAGTAAAATAAACTTTATTTGATAGCTAATCAAAGCATCACATTTGTAACATTTTTAAAGTTTTTTTTTTCTTAAGATTTTATTTATTTGAGTGAGAGAGAGAATGTGTGCACAAGAGGGGGTCAGAGGCAGAGAGGAGACTCCTTGCTGAGCAAGGAGCTGATACGGGGCTCAATCCCAGGACCCTGGGATCATGATCTGAGCCGAAGGCAGACACTTAACTGGCAGTCACCCAGGTGCCCCCCAAAGCAAAAAATTAACGAAAACATCAAAAGTAGCAAAGACCCCCCTAAAAAGTAGCAAAGACCCCAATAATGCAATTCAGTAAATTCTTAATACCTAGGAAGTCTTGATCACAAACCTTAGCTATTGAAATTACTGTATTTCATCCCATACAGATGATCTAAGACAATACAGGCGTTGATGGTACCAGTCCTAATACACTCTTTAGAGAGTATACAGAACACTAATACAGACTAATAGGCATTTATCTCAACATTCCTAAGGACAAACCCACTATATCAATCTGAAACTACAAGTGAATGGATTTAGCTACCTTGAAAGAAAATTAACAATAATTTCTAGTATTCTCAGGTTTGTAGTGTGATGGGCCCATTACTGGATGGACCTTGTGATCCATCAGATTAGGCTAGTCTGGTAACAGTTCATACTATTCATGTCCATAAACATAAATGAGACTAAGACTTGGGAAATATGCAAAATAAAGGGGAGAAATAGAAATAAACTTAGAGCAGGTAAGTTAAACTGCAAAGATCTACACAGTAGGATAATAGAGAAGAAAATAGGTCAAGCGAACAGGTTAAGTAAATGTTGAGACACAAAATATCTATTGGAAAAATTCAGGATACGGCTACTTATACTACAAAATATAAAATGATCAGTGACCCACTTGTATAATCTAAAGTTTTAAAGTGTACAAAACATTCTTACATACATTATTTATTTAGCCTCAAGAAGTAGGAATTATTTCCATTTTATTGAAAACTGAGGCTCAGGGAAGCTAAGTGATGACCCAGATCATTATACCAGAAAGTAACTCTGAACCCAAAAATTTAACACAAATTAACAAACATTTGCTGAATGAATTCAGTAAAAAACAAAACAAAACAAAAAAAAAACCCTTCCCTATTTATAAGACAGTGTGGGAAATACAGAGAAGGGTAAGCCTGCCCTTAAGGAATTTATATCTTGGCAAAACAAGCTGCAAAGAGGTAAAAAGTTAAGTAATAATGATTCATGATTTGAGTAAGATTCTAGCCAATGACAGAAGAGATGTCACAAGGTAGCCCCTGGTTAATTGCCAAATAATTTGAAAAATGACTAAGTTTCACAGGGACTCCTGAAAAGCATATCAGAATGGGATGGTTCATAGAAAAGGCTCCATGGAAGAAATGGGATTTGGCGAGGGATTGTCTAGCGAGCACGGTAGGTACTAAAAGAGAGTGACCTCCTTAGAGACAAAGACCGTGTATCTATGCCACTTTCATATGTGTGTCACAGAGCTTCAATAACTTACTGCATGACTAAAGACCATTGTCTGGCTGGTTGATGAACTGATTAACAACTGGATGAAAACATACATGGATAAGACAAATGGAGCATTCTAGACAGGGAAGGGGCAAAATATGCCTGGGGGATAGTGAACGCAAAAATGTTACTGTGCTTATCCAAGTTTAGAGGTGTTAGGAAGAACAGAAATAGTAGTTAGTATGTAGGTCTCCCGACTTCCAGTGAGGAAAGAGGCATAAATGGGAAGAATACCAGTTTTAAAATTAGACTTAAGCTAGAATCCCAGTGCCACCCCGTACCCGGGCTGTAACTTTGGGCAAGCCATTGAACCACATCAAAACTCAGAAATCATGTATGTAAAGCACCTAAGAGCGCTTGGCACAGAATTAAGTATAAATGTTAGTTTCCTTCTCCCCAGGCCCCATTTTAAAGGGTAATTTACCTTATTAAAATATTCACTTTGGGGGCGCCTGGGTGGCTCAGTGGTTTAAGCCACTGCCTTCGGCTCAGGTCATGATCTCAGGGTCCTGGGATCGAGTCCCGCATCGGGCTCTCTGCTCAGCAGGGAACCTGCTTCCCTCTCACTCTCTCTGCCTGCCTCTCTGCCTACTTGTGATCTCTCTGTCAAATAAATAAATAAAATCTTTAAAAAAATAAATAAAATAAAATATTCACTTTGGTACTACGAGTATTGCACTTTGGTACTACGAGCATTGGAAATACCTCCTGGGCAGATGCCTCATGACTTAATTTACTCAAACCTAATTTAGATGTAACTTTCCAGATGGCGCTTTACTGCACACATATATGTATCTGTCATGTCAGTAAAATAATTTGAAATTCCTGCATTATATATAAGGTTAGTGATCTAACAGCATACATTTTGATGAAATTAACAGTACTGAGGAATATACTGATATACTGGGTTTTACTGAGAATTATAGAAAATTCTACAGAATTATAGAAAGACCCAGATATTAAATAAAAACAGCTGCAATACAACCTTCATTAACAATTAAACACACTTAATGTACTGAAATGTTGTTCCTATACCTTTAGAAAAAATGGACAATTGCTAAGGGGGTGGGGGAAAGGCAGTTAAAAAGTGATTTGTTTTTGAAAGTAGCTCCCAGAGCATTTCCTGAGATCATCTTCAATATTTTCTGTAGCTTCAGAAAACTGTCATTTGCTATTCAAAATGAAACTAAGACATTAAACGTTCTCAAATCATCGATTCAGTTATCTAAATTGAATTTAAATTTTATTTCACCCCAGAATATCTACCAAGATGGAAAAATGGCTTATTGTGTTTAAGAAAGATTTTATATGACCAGAAATGGAAAGGGTTTTTTAGTTGGCTGAGTTAACCAGAAATTCAGTTCACCAAGAACAATGTACACATTGTACATCCCAGTTTATCACCATCTCACGACTAGATTTTGGCAAAAGGATTGGAAAATGTTTAATTTGACGATCAGTAGCATAAAACTGTCTCTGTATATAAGGTACACAGACATTTTATGGAACCAATCATTGGACTTTCCTATCGGAGAGCAGAACCCCTGGATTCTGGCCTGTCTTCCAATACTCTGTCTTCTTCCTGGCTCCTGAGATACCAATCACCCTAACCACTTGTGTTGCTCCTTCCTCAAGGCTTTGTATTAGGCTCTTTAACTCTCCTAATTCCATAGGCTCTTCCCTAAGCAAGCCCATTAGAGAACATTTCAAATATCACGGATAAGTTGAAACCAACTGTGTCTCTGGCCACCTCTTCTGTGCCCCAGTTCTATAGAGGGACATCTATTTGAGCTGTCCACTGAAACAGCTCACAGGTAAGTCAACTGCAAATGGTCCAAAATGGCATTCATCATCTATTCCCCCAAACTTACCTCCTTCAGTGAGCCCTATCTTTAGTAAAGAGCTCCAACAATCTCCCAACTGATCATGCCCCCCACAAAAGGGAGTCATAACTGACTGCTACAATACCCGCATTTAATCAATCACCACGTCCTTTTGATTCTACATGTTAAATATATTAAATACTTCTCTCAGTCCTCTCTTTCAACACGAAATCCTTTCAACCCTATCTTTCCAGTAGCTTCCTGCGGGGTCTCCCTACATCTTTATTGGCCCTTATCTCCTTTCCAATCAATTATGCACCTGCAGCTGGAGTGCCTCTTAACGACGCAACCTCAGATTACACCATGTCCTTACTGAAACTCTGTACTGAATTCTAATTGTCTTAAATCTATACTGGAGGTGTGCCTGGGTGGCTCAGTCCGTTAGGTGTCTGCCTCAGCTGAGGTCATGGTCCCAGAGTTGTGGGATCAGGCCTTGCATCAGGCTTCCCGCTCAGCAGGGACCCTACTTCTCTCTTTCCCTCTGCCACTCCCCTGCTTATGTTCTCTTTCTCTCTAATAAATAAATAAAATCTAGAGAAGAAGAAGAAGAAGAAACTAAAATAGAAAAAGAAATCTATCCTGGAATAATCTGGTCCCTGTTTATCTTGGGAGCCTCTTTTCACTCCTTTTCCCACCTCCGAGCTCCCATACAAGTTATTTCCTCTGTAACATTGCTCTTCTCTGAGCTCCCTTCAGCTAACTCCTGCTCTCTCGACTGTCAGTGTAAAAATCTCTTGTCTGAACCCTCAGACTAGGTTAAACTACGCTTCTATCACTCAATAAAACTCCTATTACCCTTCTCCTCCTTCGCACACTTGTCATTTTAGTTATTAATTGTTCATCTGCTTTCCTACATTTTAAACTTAGTGATGACAGGATCCCTGTAGTATCCCCACAGTGACAAAAAGAACTCTGAAGAAAGCTTTAGAAGACTTGGGTTTTAGTGCGGGTTGGTTTTACTAACTTGCTGTGTTATTCTAGCAAGTCACTTAACATCTCTAAGCCTACTTCATAAAAGGAAAGGTGCTGGATTTGATCAGAGTTTCTTAAGCTTCACTAATGTATGGGTCCCTTTCGAAGGAAGAAAAAAATCTTAGATACCTGACAAGATTGTGTCCTCAAATTTCCCAGAAGTTCTGTAACCCCCAGGTGAGCAAAGTAATATATGAAACCATTAAAATGTCCTTGGATTGTGAAATTTGGGCTTTATAATGACTTCTTAGATTATTATTAATATAAAAACATAATATTTTTAAATTCTAAAACTCTCAGATCCCAAGAATATACTGGTGGATCCTCAAGAATCTGTAGATCCCAGTTTGAGACAGAGATGGTCTCCTCCAGGTTTAAAATTTTCATCATTCGAAGGAAATGAAAATGGATGTTTATTTTCTAGAGTACTTCATAATGAATCACACTCTACACGTGGGCTTATCCCCCAACCCCTCCACACATGGGTTCAATACACAGAGATCTGGGAAAGAATACAAGGAATTTCATAGCATCAAGGCCAAAAAAAAAAAAATCTCTCATTTGAAGAGAGATTCTTGGGTACTGATTTGGTAACAGGATGAAAAGCATGTGACCTTAAGTCAATGTATGTGGCAATGGGGTGCCTGGGTGGCTCAGTTGGTTGGGCGACTGCCTTCGGCTCAGGTCATGATCCCAGAGTCCTGGGATTAAGTCCTGCATCGGGCTCCCAGGTCCATGGGGAGTCTGCTTCTCCCTCTGACCTTCTCCCCTCTCATGTCCTCTTTCTCTCTCTCTCTCTCTCAAATAAATAAATAAATAAATAAAATCTTAAAAAAAAATGTGTGTGGCAACGAATGACTAAAAGAAAGCATTTCCAGGGCACCTAGGTGGCTCAGTGGGTTAAGCCTCTGCCTTCAGCTCAGGTCATGAGCTCAGGGTCCTGGGATCAAGCCTCACATCGGGCTCTCTGCTCAGCAGGAGCCTGCTTCTCCCTCTCTCTCTGCCTGCCTCTCTCCCTACTTGTGATCTCTGTCTGTCAAATAAATAAATAAAATCTTAAAAAAAATAAAATAAAAGAAAGCATTTCCCTGAGCTCAAGTTATACTATCTTTTTGATTATACAGAGAAGTATGTGAGAACATGAGTTAAAAAGTGAGAGAGTACAACAGAAGGGCAAAAGGCAATCAGCCCAATTTTAAAAAAGAGGAAAGGGCATGAATAGACATTTGACCAAGGACATACAGATGTTCAAAAAGCACATGAACAGATACTCAACAGAACTAGTCATTAGGGATATGCAAATCAAAATCACAACAAGATAACTGTCTACACCTACAAGAAATGGCTCTAATCAAAAATAAGGAAAACAAGAGTTCAGGAGGATGTGAAAACAGGGACCCTCACACATTGCTGATGGTAATGTAAATCGTGCAGTAGCTATGGAAAACAGTTTGGCGGTTCCTCAAAAAGTTAAACACAGAATTATCATAGAAGCCAGCCACTCTATTCCTAGGGATCTACCCAAAAGAATTGAAAATAGGGACTCAAACAGACACTTGAACACTTGAAGGTTCATTGCAACATTATTCATACAAGTTAAATGGTGGAATCAACCCAAGTGTTCCACAACAAATGAATGGATAAGCAAAGTGTGCTATGTATGTACAATGGAGTATTTATTCTGCTAAAAAAGAAATGGGAGTTCTGGTACATGCTACAACATGGATGAACTTTGAAAACATTATGCTAAGTGAAATAAATAATACACCAAAGGACAAATATTGTATGAGCCCACTTATATGAAATAACTGAATAGGCAAATTCATAGAGAAAAAATAGGATAGAAATAACCCTGGGCTAGGGGTGGATAGATGATGGGGAGTTATAGTTTAATGGGTGCAGAGTTTCTGTTTGGGATGATGAGAAGTTTTGAATACAGACAGGGCAGATATTTGCACAATGTTGTGAATGTAACTAATGTCACTGAACTATATATTTAAAATGGTTGAAATGGGGCCAACAGACACATGACAAGATGCTCAACATCATGATCAGCAGGGAAATGCAAATCAAAACCACAATGAGATCACTTTATACCTGTCAGAATGGCTAAAATAAAAAACATAAGAAATTACAAGTAGTGTTGAGGATGTGGAGAAAAAGGAACACTTGCGCATTGTTGGTGGGAATGTAAACTGGTATAGCCACTGTAGAAAACAGTATGGAGATTACTCAAAAAATTTAAAAAAATACCATATGCTCCAATAATCCTACTAGTAAGTATTTACTCAAAGAGAATGAAAACATGAGTTCAAAAAGATGCCCTCTATGTTTATTGCAGCATTATTTATGACAGCCAAGATATGGGAGCAACTAAATGAATGGATAAAGAAGATGTGTGATACATACACACGTGCGCACACACACACACACACACACACACACACACACACACACAATGGCTATAGAAAAGGGTGAGATCTTGCCATTTCTGACAACACGGATGGACCTAGTATTATGTTAAGTGAAATAATTCAGACAAAGACAAATACCATATGTTTTCACTCAGGTTAAATCTAAAAAATGAAACAAAATAAACAAAAATAGAATGAGACCTATAAACACAAAGAACAGAGGGAAAGAGGGAAGGGCAAAAATGGATGAAAAGGAGAGGGAGATACAAGCTTCCGGTCATGGAAATAAAAGGTACAGCATACAGAATACAGTCAATGACATCATAATAGCATTGTATGGTGACAGATGGTAGCCACAGTTGTGGTGAGCACAGCGTAACATATAGAGATGTCGAACTGTTATGTTATACCCCCTGAAACTAATGGAATATGGCAGATTTTATGTTAATATATTTTACCACAATAAAAAACAGTGAGAGAAGAGCTTGTTATTTACTGGGTGGACAACTAAAAGGTTAATGATCTAATAGAGATATAAAATATGCAATACACTGTTTTAATAGAAAAGCTTGTTCTACTATCAAGGAGCTCAAGAATTAGCAGTACTCAGGTGCCTGGGTGGCTCTGTCGGTTAAGTAGCTGCTTTCAGCTCAGGGCATGATCTCAGGGTTGGGAGATGGAGCCTCACACTGGGCTCCCTGCTAAGTGTGAAGCTTGCTTCTCCCTTTCCCTCTGCCCCTCCCCCCAGCTTGTACCTACTCACATGTGCTCTTTCTCAAATAAATAAATAAAATCATAAAAAAAAAGAATTAGCAGTAGTAAGGGTATGACTCATCACTTACTCATATTTTAGAATTATGGAGGTCCCCATAACTGGTTTACACCTATCAGGCAGTACAAATTCTAGTTCTATGGCTCAAGTTAATTACTAATCAACCTTAGTGATGAATGCCAGAGGACTCAAGAGTAACTGAAGAACAGCTAAACTGAAAATCTAAGTACACTGATCTCTTTGTATTCCCTACGAGCAATCACTAGTAGTGATTAAATGACTACCGGAATCCAGGAGAGAAAAGTTAAATCACAATCATTGTGCACATCAGGTTCTGAGAGCAGAACCAAATGCTATTTCTTCCCATTTCTTTTTAAAGATTTTATTTATTTATTTGACAGAGAGAGACAGCGAGAGAGGAAACACAAGCAGGGAAAGTGGGAGAGGGAGAAGTAGGCTTCCCGCTGAGCAGGGAGCCTGATGCGGAGCTTGATCCCAGGACCCTGGGATCATGACCTGAGCAGAAGGCAGACGCTGAACGACTGAGCCACCCAGGCGCCCCTATTTCTCCCAATTTTGGTGATCTGGAGATGTCTTTCTCAGCAAGCTTCAAGTTTGTAGACTGCCCTTGGGCCTTCCTTACTCTGAGTTGGAGATTTATAGCATTTGTTTACATGGGTTGCATAAAAATGCAGACTTCAATAAATGACTTTTTGGTTCTTGGACAGAAACTGAAATGTTGGACAAGACAGCCAAGTATCCAAAAACTGAATGCTCAGCTGAAGCTGCCTCTCTGCCTACTTGTGATCTGTCTGTCAAATAAATAAATAAAATCTTAAAAAAAAAAAAAAAAAAAGAAAGCATTTCCCTGAGCTCAAGTTATACTATCTTTTTGATTATACAGAGAAGTATGTGAGAACATGAGTTCTACAACACATGCTTTGCAAGGGAAAACCAAACTGCAGTGCCATTCATATACTAAAGAATTAATTTTATTTGTTTAACTTGTTTGCTTTATTTTACAACTTGACAAGGGATTCTAATAGAATTGCTCTTCTTAGTCGAAACACCCACTATTTTAGGACCTCTTTGGTGACATGACTATGTTTCAAAGGGCTTTCCCAAATGTTCCATTTTTCCCAAATGTTCCATAGCTGTACTATGGAACAAAATGATCACCCTTGCTACCTCTTCAGATTATAAGTCAGAGGCCTTTCTTAACAGTGCCAAAAAGGCCTTTGTGCCAGCTGCCATCCTACATCCTCTTCATGCTCTTCCGATTTGGACACCTCACTCTCTTTGAAAAATCTTGCCGGGTAAGTCAAAAGAGACAACATCCTTCATTTTACTCAAGCTGCTTGGAATTAAACCCCTGAGTGAAAAAGGTAACATCTATTCACAATAAATATTTTGTTCTTTAGGCTTCCCTTTTCTGGACTTCTTACAGAATGCCCAGAGGCCAGGCTCTCAAATTATCTAAATATAAACAAAATGCTTGTTTCCTGACTGGGACCTCATCTGCCAAGATTCCACTCAGACCGCTGATTTATAGGTGGCTCTAACTCTCTGAAGTACAGGAGACTCTAACAGACGTCGTGGCACTGCCCGTGGTCAGGGAAGCAGAACAGCTAAAATAAAATCCACAGCACTCCAAAGAGGAAGAAACAAATTGGGGTAAAACATCCAGTTTCCTTCTTTTTTTTTTTTTTTTACCACTTAGTACTTTTCACTCTACCTCTTGTATTGTAAATTACACGGTAACCTTTTCGACGTAACTTACATGTGTGTCATAGTAAACTGGATTTAAAAAAATAATAATACTGTGTATTTTGAAAAAAATTAATACAACTAAGGGTTTTGGAGGGGAGGGGGTGGGGGGAGGGGTGAGCCTGGTGGTGGGTAATAAGGGGGGCACGTATTGCATGGAGCACTGGGTGTGGTGCATGGGCAATTGATCTTGGAACACTGAGAAAATAAAAAAAATAAATACTTAAAATTGAACAAACTTTTTAAAAAAGAGTTTATTTATTTGAGACAGTGAGAGAGGGAGCATAGCAGGATGGAGGGGAAGAGGGAGAAGGAGAAGCAGATTCCCCACTAAGCAGGGATCCCGATGCAGGGCTCGATCCCAGGACCCCAGGATCATGACCTGAGCCGAACGCAGACACTTAACTGACTGAGCCACCCAGGGGTCCCTGAACAAACATTTAAGGAAGAAATTTTAAAAATCCATGATCCTTTTCCTTCATGTTCGTATTTTCACAGGATGGCTGATTCTACAAGCTATACTACTATCTTGACTCAAACCCAGGATAACTAACTACAGCTTCAGCTGAGCATTGTTTTTGGATACTTGGCTGTGTTGTCCAACACTTCAGTGTCTATCCAAGAACCAAAAAGCCGTTTATTGAAGTCTGCACCTTTATTCAACCCATGTAAACAAATAATATAAATCTCCAACTCAGAGTAAGGAAGGCCCAAGGTCAATCTACAAACTTGAAGCTTGCTAAGGAAAGGGATAGAAAGACATCTCCAGATCACCAGATCCCTGAAGGTGAAGTTGACTAACAGTGAAATGCTAATTCCGGCTCTAATTCATCAGAAAGATAAGACAAATCAGTGACTCCCAAAATAGCCTAAGTAAAACTGATCATATTATAGAAAGTAGTATAAAATATGTAAAAAACATGTATTTAGGGAAAAATTCCTGCAGTCAATTTTCTCACTTAAGAACACTAACCAAAGATGTCTCTGTTGATTTTGTTACAGCTGTTAACTTTTCCACCATACCAGGCATTAAAGTTACAAATGGGTTTGCTGTTCTAGTGGTCTGGAAAAAGTACATGCTGTTTCACTGAACTACTGTAAATTTAAATCCATTTCCCCTAGTTCTTAGCTTCTTTTGGCAGAATACTTCTAATTAAAACTGTAATAACTATACTGTCATACATCGGGGTTTATACAGCTCTATCTATGGTGAGGAAATAGTAAGAACTCATAAGGAAGTAACGTATTCTGGTGACATTTTATAACCTTTAGCAAGCCTGGGGACAACTGAAATCACGTGTTTAAGACGGGAAGCATTACTAATTTGGGATGACTTCTTGTGGCTTTCTTTTTATTACACTAGCATCACTAAATTTTTCAGAAATGGACTTCTGGTTTTTTCCTAAATCACTTTTCCTTCTAACATAAAACACAATTTCCTTTTTCAGAAAAGAAACGTTCTTGGTAAAATTTAAGTTAACAACAGATGGGAAACTAGGACACTAATTAATTTTTAAGTTACCACAAAAGATAATTTTGAAAAATCCTGAGATTTCCATTAACTGTTAGTCAATTCCCCAAGTATAGTTCCTTTTTAACAAGAAATCAGCTGAGTAACTACATGAAAAACAATTAAAATGACACAAACACAAGGCAGGTACAGGACTATCTTACATATTATGTTTCCGAATTGTCATGGGGGTGACCGATAAGAATCAAAGCAGAGAAAAAAAACACGGAAAGAGTATTATGGGAATCCTGTACTGTATTTTGTAACTCAGTTTTCATTCATTTAATAAGCATTGGTTGAGCTATTACTGTGTAGCGGGCCTTGTGCTCGAAGGACACATCAGAGAACAGGATGCAGTCCTTGTCTTCAAGAGTTTACAGTTAGCAATACACTCAGATATTTTAATACTTTTTAATAGGGGACGGGAAGATACTTCCAGAAATTTTGACTTGTGGACCTAAAATTCTAAAAACTTCTTTTGTTTTATTTTCGTTATTCCTGCAAATTCCTTTGGTTATAAAGCTATAGGCCTGCCCTCTCTGTGCATAGATCAAGGCTGCTCCATTCTACATGCATAGAAAATTAAGTACTGGAAGGGCCTATAAAGATCAATTGATCTAACAACCTAATTTGTCTAACATATGACAGTGGAAGGGGTCACTTGGCTGCTATGTCTTTATTTTAATGAGCTTTTCTTCCAAGTAAGATATAATGTCAGAAATATCTTCAGAGCTAGTGCTTTGACAAACCGATGCTTATCTGACACCTTTCTTTACCTACTGGGTGAGTGATCATATTTAAGCTCATTCTCCTTTCTTCCAAATTTAGTGGAAGCAGTCTTTTCTCTCAGGGTCTGTTTCCCTTTAACGGCTATCTTGAGACCTCACCCCTGCACTTTTCTCTTCTCCACTGGTGTGCTCTCTTCTTAACTTTATGTGACTCAGCTGCTCCAGAAGACCTGTCCTACTTGCTGGCCAAATTCCCAGTGGTCTGAAATCACTCCCTTCATTCACACACCACCTGCTAACCCACACAGCTCACTGAAATACCCTTCCTACTGCTAGACTTAAACCCTAATCTTAAATGACAGTCTCCTCCTTGTAACTGTTAATGGCATTATTCCTTTCTTCATTCTTCTTGACCGTTCATTGTCATTTTATTTCAGTTAAAAAAAAAATATGTGAGCTCGGGAGTCAGAAAGATCTCCATTTCAATACAGATTTCACCCTGTGCTGGCAGTGTGCTCTCCGCCAAGTCACGGAGCCAGCTCAATTCTACTTTATATGGCTGTAAAAAGGGAAAATCCTAACTCCTACTTTATAGAGTAATTTTGAGGACTAAGTAAGATTATATATGTCAATTTAATACCATAATGCCAGGTACCTAAGGGATACTAAGTGTTGTTTTCCTTTCCTTTTCATAAAACTCTCTTCATTTGGCATAGATGATCCCAGTCTGTCCTCTCTCTCATCTTTCAAACTTAACCTGTGTGTTGGTTCTGCAGACCTCAGCTTCCCTCTATGACAAAGACACTCAAATCAACAGACTGCTTCCACTGCCTGAAACGAGGCTCATCCCGTATCTTCACACATCCCTCTGGGATAGTTCTTAGATATCCCACCTTCACTTCAAATTGAACAAATCTAAAAGCAAGTGCATCTTTCTTCTCCCAGAGCAGTCCCTCTTCTCTATTTCTTTTAAAATCTTATCTCTCTGTATATCAGCCAAAAGTTCATCGTTGACCCTTTTGTCTTTCATCATCTTCATTTCTTATTTAGTCAAATCTTAGAAGTTATCAAAGTATCTTTCACTTGTCCCTTCCACAGAGAGCTTCTGCCTTACTTCTTCTCTATTTCTAAATCTTCAAGTTCCCAACGCCTCCTAGACAAAGTCGTTTCCTCAGTCCAACATTTGTGCCCCGCCAAATCTAGCCCCTTTGCCCCGTATGTGTACTTCGCACGGATTCTCCAGTACAGCAGACCCACCAATACTTGATCTTCCGACCCCATGAGGCTCCTCATGTTTACAATTTCCAGCTTCTCCCTTCTCACATAGCCGTATCTTACGTCCAGGCGGAAGTAAGTTGTTAGGAAACAACAACGCACTATTCCAGCTCTGCCTGTATATTTTATTCCACAAATGTTTACTCCATGTTTTCCCTCAACCACACATTGCCCGGTTTTGTTATTTAATTCTTTCATGTGGTATGTGTAGGTAATGTCTTTGAAATAAGACTGTAAGCAAGGACTATCTCATCTCTGTTTTGTCTAGAAGAGTGCTGCATATATAAAAGTAGTTCAATAAATAACTTGTGTAATAAATAATACATATAAGGGCACTTGGGTGGCTCAGTTAAGTGTCTGCTTTCAGCTCAAGTCATGAGTCCAGGGATCAAGCCCTGAGTTGGGCTCCCTGCTCAGCGGAGAGTTTGCTTCTCTCTCTGCTTCTGCCCCTCCCCCTGTGTGTGTGTTCTCTCTCTTAAACAGATAAATATAATCTTCCAAAAACTAAATAAATAAGGGGTCCCTGGGTGGCTCAGTCATTGGGCATCTGCCTTCAGCTCAGGTCATGATCCCAGGGTCCTGGGATCAAGCCCCACATCGGGCTCCCTGCTAAGCAGGGAGCCTGCTTCTCCCTCTCCTTCTGCCCCTGCTTGTGTTCCCTCTCTCGCAGTGTCTCCCTCTGTCAAATAAATAAATAAAATCTTAAGAAAAAAGGCATACATACATAAATCTCATGATAAATAACTGTCCTACACTGGGGAGGGCATATGCTATGGTGAGTGTTGTGAATTATGTAAGACTGATGAATCACAGACCTGCACCCCTGAAACAAAAATACATTATATGTTACTAAAAAACAAAGAAACAAAAAACCTGTCCTAGCCCTTTACCTGACTTGGAAGCCCTGCTTGAGATGCAACTGAACGCGGAAAGTCCATCACTGGTCTGTGAGTTGAATTATACAGGTAAAAGGTAGCTGATGAGATACTTACGCACTTTTATGCATGGGTTTACAACATGTGCAAAAAGAAAAATGCTGTGTAAATGTTAAATCTATAAAATCATAAATGCTTATACACGTCTCAGAAATTCTTTTTATTTATTTATTTGACAGAGATCACAAGCAGGCAGAGAGGCGGGGGGCGGGGGGAGGGAGGAGAGAGCTTCTAATGGCTGAGGGAGCAGGCTGAGGCTGACCACAAAGATTCTAATGCTCCTTGAAAGGAGGGTGAAATGTAAACAAACAGCATTAGAAAGACAACTGTCAACTTGGGAGGGTGAAATGCAAACAGTAAAATGTTGAATCAGATAACTTGCCACTACTCAGGTGAGAAATTAGGGTAATGTGAACTAAATAAACATCAATGGAAATAAAAAGGTTGGAAAGCAGAACGAGAGTAGCAGCAATCAGTAGATCTATACATAGATTTTTCCCCCACCACATTTGCAACTGGGGAGCAGAAGTGTACAAAAAAGCATTCTTGTTAGATACTTCCTTGCTGTTGTCATTACTTTTATTTCAAATTCAGTTGGATAAAAACAGTCCATATATTGAGAACACAACTTGGCAGCATTTTTTATAACTTTCATGTTTTGCTTAAGGTTGAAAGTCAAGTCCCTCCAACACACTCCCGCCACCAACACATCCCAGGTCAGTTGTTCTTTAAAAGGACGTCAACTTAAAGGCAGTTAGTCTATTTTGCTGGCAAAAACACAGAGGCACCACATTTTTAGAAGTGTGATTGTTTCTAGCAAGCACTTTTTCTGGTAAAATGTGGTAGAATACAGATCTGTTGTGTCACCCTTTTCATATTTGTGCTTAAAAATAAAATTTAAAAAACAAACAATGAAGGGGCTTAAAGTTTTTCTTGAAAAAAGGTATTTTAAAAATATATTGAATAGTTGCAGAAATTCTTTAAACTCCTATCACACAGAGAAGCATTTACTCTTTAAAAAAAATTATTTTATTATTTCTTATTATGTGGCAATATATTATTGTGGGGTCTGAAATTGAAATAACTGAATGCAGAAACATCTCAATAATTTCAACAAATAGCTCCTGCTACTGAATGGGCCCCAGCAGGGAGGACAACCAAGTATGTTCCTATAAATCCTTAAATTACAGAAAACACATAATCACCATTAAGGAAAGAAATAGCAGCAGGTCAAAAGGCAAAAACTGCATTCTGTTCCACTTTAACTGGTAATAAGAAAGTACAGATTAAGGAATGAAGATGTGCGCCAACCACACATCCTTCAAAAAAAAAAAAAATAGTATGTGCTAGGAAACAATCATCCTGGTGGCAAAATGTAATTCTTGTGTACTATTACAGTGTAAGGGAGTGACTTGCACTCAAATCCCACCCTTTTAAAAAATGATCTGGATTTGGTCAGTGAGTGGAGTGCTGATTAGGGTGTCCTGGTAGCTCTTAGGTTGAGTGGGATGGAGTAAGTTACCTGTCCTCTGCCTATTTTGATTTCATTTGGAAAAGGTAAAAATTTAAGGCAAGAATTACAGTCATCCCTTAAAGACATATAATTCTGTAAGAATTTTCTAAGCCCTTTATATATCTGATCTTACTTGATCCTCACAATAAACATCTCCCACTTAATAGGTAAGGAATATGAGGTCCCAAGTTTTTAAGAAATTGCCAATTAACAGAAGAGGAAAGATTACAACGCAGGTGTCCTGACTCTCAAAACAATGATATTTTCTGGAATGACACAGTTAGGGTTCTTCTAAAGTATAAGCAGAGATCAGTGTTGGTAAAAAGTTGAGTATTAAACTTCTCTATAGCAGTAGGAAAAATCATCTTCATTGTATGTACGTAATTATTATAATACTTGCTGAATGATACACCTTATATTTCCAGTGAAAGCAACAAAAAAAAAACGTTTCATGATCTCGTAATTAACGCTAGATTTCTCTGGATACTCAAAATAGATTGCTAAAAAACATCAGTTCTTCTCAATTATATTTATACGTCAATAGTCACTTCTGGACACAAAAGTGCTCTCAATTTTACGACACTATCTGGAAGAAGTTCAACAACACATTGTTAATACTCTACTCCTACAAAATAATTTTAAAGCTCCATGGGAATTTAGATTTGCACAAGTTATTAGGATGTGACCTTTCCCTTAGATTTCTTATTTTAGGATTGACTTAACATTGTATTTCCCCAGTGGGAGCTGTTGTACTTCCTTCGCAGATAAGAAAAATAGCAATCACAAATTATAGTGAGTAAACTTAGGAAAACATATATTTCTGTGATGCAGAAGAAACCAAAATCATAAAAGGAGCCTGCACGGCGTATTCCTTGAGTTTGAGAGGAAAGCCATGTGGCTTGCTGACAAAAGAAAATAAAAGTCATGCCATTATGGTATTTCCCTGAAATTTATACTTAATTGTTTTTTGTCCCAGCTACCAAGTCTTATGACTTTTAAAGATTATTAAAGATGTTTACGTCACTAAATTTCCTATGTCCTGTCTACTGAGAGTATAAAAGGTTAAAAATATCAAACTTTTAGTAATTTAAATGATTTCAGATCACAGGATCTGGATTGAAGGACAAGGAGTTCATCAGTATAAAGAAAAAAAAATTGAGTAACCGAGTTGCTTCACTTTATGTTTCATGGAATAATAATGGCTTCTAATGACTGACCTCTTACATGATACTGTGGTAAAATTTATGCACATTATTTGTAACATATGAGTTGTTGAAAGTATCCAGATAATCAAGAATTTTTTTTTAAAGGCAAAGAACACTGTGGAAGGGGAGATGATGAAGACATGTATGTTTTTTCCTAACTAGGTGCCAGAATCAATAATTTTATATGGTCTTAGTTGATGGAAATATTAAAATAAAGAAACTATGAAATGATTAAAAATATTTTTTGAGGGCGGCTGGGTGGCTCAGTGGGTTAAAGCCTCTGCCTTTGGCTCAGGTCATGATCTTAGGGTCCTGGGATTGAGCCCCTGCATCGGGCTCCCTGCTGAGCAGGGAGCTTGCTTCCCCCTCTCTCTCTGCCTGCCTCTCTGCCTACTTGTGATCTCTGCCAAATAAATAAAATCTTTAAAAAATATATTTTTTGAGAATGAAAGTACAGGCTATAAATGGGAATTAAGTAACTGTCAAAAGTAACCTTTTGTATCCTGTTATCAGACCTATTTGCGCAGTAGGTTTTATTAAAATTACTTGAGAACACGGCTTCATTTGATTTATTACTCAAGAATCTCAAATAATCAAACCTACGATGCAGTCTGAAGTTTAATTCAGAGTCTCTATACTACAGAAGCTTTACTTTCAGGCTTAATTTTTAAGAATTTAACTCTCAACATTTTACAGCTGTGCCTAACATTTTTAAGTAAAGATAGTACCCATTGTGTTTGACATAATTTTTTTCACAAAATATTGTATAATTTAGACAAAGCTAGGTTTTAAAATGTTGTTTTGAATGAAAGAGAATTTAGAATCATTTAATACAATCCCTTAATTGCACAGACATTGAGGGTCAAGGGATAACAATGTATCAAATATTACATAGACATATAAAAATATGTGTGTATGCTTATCAAGAACTGGAAGGCAATTTGTAGAATAGTTTGAAAAATAATATTAAGATTATAGATAATTTTTTTCTTTAAATGATCTGTATCATTATTATTACATTGCTTATTTGATAGAAAAAATACAGTAAACTGTATTGCAGTTAAAACCTATAATCTCTACTTCATGTCAGTTACTTTGACACTTAACCCTCAAATGAAGGTTTAGAATGAAAAGCAAAGATAAGGGGTGCCTGGGTGGCTCAGTCAGTTAAGCATCTGCCTTTGGCTCAGGTCATGATTCCAGGGTCCTGGGATCAAGCCCCGAATCAAGCCTAGCATCATATTGCCTGCTGGGTGGAGAGCCTGCTTCTCCCTCTCCCCGCCTGCCACTCTGACTACTTGTTCTCTCTCTCTGTCAAGTAAATGAATAAAGTCTTTAAAAAAAGGAAAGAAAAGACAATCACCCCTAATCTTTTTCCTGTTCACTGTAATACATTTTAAACATGTAATTTTGTTTCTTAAAATTTTCTCTATATCGTTATTCTAAAACAACCAATCCCTTCGAATATTCAAACCACAAATGACTTAAAAGAATTTCATGCAAAGTGAAACAAACCCAATAATCAAAATTCCCCCAAAGCAAAAGTAATTTGTCCTCGTTCCTCATTTTATTTCTAAATGGACCACCTACCGCCTTTTAGGTTTTACAACCAAACATTATCTATGTTCCAATCCCGAAGCCCTGCATTTGTACACAGCAGTATAGCTCGGCAGAGAGTTCATTTACAGAGGGCAGGGCTGAACTTTGCATGTGAGCACATACAGAAAACGATAAAGATCGTTGTGTCCTATTAGTAATTTACAGAATTGTGATTTGCTCCACCCAGTACACCTCTAATTGAATTCCTCAGCCATAAAATCATGGGGACCAAACAAGTTCAGGTATCTTTTATCTAAGCCCTTTTTTTCTCCCTTACCATCAGTTAACATATTTCTTATGGGGCTTTTCTTCTTTTTATAGATTCATTTGTCTTAGTTATAAATTAACCCCACAACCAACTCTCTCTACGACCCAGCTCTACCGTGTCCTGTGTACCAGGCTTCTTTTTACACACACAATTGATGACAGAGGGGCCATTTAAACAGCCCGTTGCTAAATGATGCCCAGGGAACCATCTCCAGATTAATAACAAAATAAAAAAATTCCTCAGGATAAAAGCTCTTGAGCAGAGATTCTCCTCACAGCTGGACACCCTGGCAAAGAAGTGGAAAGCTAACTGCTGGAAACTTCCATTATTTCTTTCTTGCTTTTCAGAAAAATTGTGGTAAAATATATACAAAATACAAATTTACCATGTTAACCATTTTTAAATGCACAGTTCAGTGGCACTGAGTACATTCACACATCGTTCAACCAGCACCACCATCCACCAGCTCCAGAACTTTTTCATCTTTCCAAACTGAAACCCAGTCCCCATGAAAAACTAGCTCCCCAACCGTCCTCCCTCCCAGCCCCTGCCAGCCACCATGCTGCCTGCTGTCTTGAGGTATTTCACTGCTCTAGGTACAAACTTCTGGTTTTTTTTTTCTTGTTTCCCTTGAACTGTGTAAAACAGTGTAGTTCATGAAACTGGTTGAACACACAAAGTTGCCTGCAAAAAATAAAAAACTTCATAGAGGAATTCCTAATACCTAGCATTTCATTTTTAAGCCCAAATGCTTGGATTCAGACCAAACATTCATGTTCGGATGCCAAAGTATATACCGGCCCCTTACTTTGTCTATCAAGAAGTTGGTCTTTCGATTTGAAACGGCTTCGGGTTTTTCTAAAGTTACACTGATTTTCTAAGCAAACTTAACGCTGCTGTTGATTTTCTTTAAGAATCAAAGTTCCCTTAGTAGTACTTGTACTCACTGAATTCCCAGACATTTTACCTAAAAACAGTATGATCTTCCCTCATTTTCACCATTCAACTATAAGACTTCTACTTCTCCTAATTCTAAGTTCAGATGTTGCCTTGGGTAATGAAGATTGGTGGGCCAAGAGATTATTAATGAGATCTGAACAGTCTCACAGTTTGGGTTTGAAAATTCAAATCAGACCTTGATCATCACCAACTAAAAACTTGCTAAGAGACGGTTCCCGAGGAGGCAGAGCCTCATGGAATTTCCCACACACAGATCTTCTAGGGGACTGGAAGTCACTGGCTGAAATATTAAGTGGAGACCCAACCTGTGGAGGTAGGGACTGCAGTGTATGTATGGGAGACAAACCATAAGTGACTCTTAATCTCACAAAACAAACTGGGGGTTGCTGGGGGGAGGTGGGGTTGGGAGAGGGGAAGGGGGTTATGGACATTGGGGAGGGTATGTGCTATGGTGAGTGCTGTGAAGTGTGTAAACCTGGCGATTCACAGACCTGTACCCCTGGGGATAAAAATACATTATATGTTTATAAAAAAAAAAAAATAAAACATTGTTGATCAAAAAAAAAAAGAAAGAAACACAACTCAAAGAGTACCCTTGATGAAAAGAATGCCCCTGCTTCTCTCTGTTTTAAGATGTGCAGACATATAGAAACTCGCCCTATAAATCAATGAAAATCTAATAAGAATGAGTATTTAGGGAGTCCACTGGGACTTTTAAAGAACTTTTTATTTCAAAATAATTTGACGGTCACAGAAAAGTTGCAGAGACAGAACGCTCCCATGTACCCCTCACTTGGCTTCTCTGGCTGTTGACCTATTACAACCACAGTACAATGATCAAAACTAATAAATTAACATTGGCACAATATTATAAACTACTTTTTTTGGACTTCATCAGTTTTTCCACTAATGCCCTTTCTCAGTTCTGGGACCAATCCAGGATCCCACATTGCATTTAGCTGCCATGTCTTCTTCTTCTCCTCCAAATCTAGGGTAGTTCCTCAGTCTTTTTCTTTTTTAACAGCTTTACTGAGGCATAATTAATATACAAAAACTGCATATATTTAACTGCACATTTATTTATTGATTTAGTCATTTATCTATATCAGTGTGGAATCATATATATATATATATTTTTTTTTTTTTTGGGGGGGGGAGTTATAATCCAATACTATAGTCATTTATTTTATTGCTCAAATTCTTTCAGCTTTGGCCACTGGGAGCTGGAAAAATGTGAGCAATAAAGTAAATAACTGTAGTATCATATTTTAACTCCCCAAATAAAAAAAATATATGTGTATTAGTATTGGATATTGAAACTACTTTCTCCTTTAGCAAGGATCATGGCTGCATGGCTTAGAGGGAACCAGGCAAGGTATTTTTATTTTTATCTCAATTTAATTGTAAGTATCAGAGGAACCTAAAATAATATACTTGTACTTGAGACTTAATTCTAAGGATCTAAGTTATTTTTCAACTTCTAGGTCACTCTCTTATCTTTGTTTTGTCTTACACAAGTACATTATTATGTTCTCCTTCAACTGACTGGTAAATTACAGTCTGATAGCCAAAATAAGCTCTCTAAGAAATTTTACAACAAAATACTATGAAGAATTTGCATGTTCTTTTAAAATGATGCTTTAAAATACCAATTTAGTAAAATAAATTCTGCATTACCTACCGTGAAAGGGCGACTCTTGTTTGAGAAAATGGCCTTCTTGTATACTGGCTTAGAGTTGGCTTCCTTCAAATCTGAACAATTAAAAAAAACCACACAAAACATTTGATATACACATACTCAAAATTTTTAGACAACCTAGGCAGCCAAAATGTAAGGAACAAATAAATTTATTTTTTCTATTAGATTTCATTTGGAATGTTTGTTTTCCCTTATTTTAATATTCTCTAGAAGTAACCAACAGACTACCAACTGTAAATCACACAGGGCTGGAGAATCTTCTTAAAGAGACATGTATTAGGTTTCCTTTACCTACTTTCCTACTCTGTCACTGATCATGAGTTAAGGTTCTTTATCTCATCCATCTTTTACGTCAAATTAATAATGACACCTACATTATTGGACAGACTTCAGAAAAACTAGATCTTAAAAGATTAATGATCTCAAAAGACAGGTGTTTGCTAAAAGTTATACATAGCAAATATGTTATTATTAAAATACAGAACCTCATTCTAGATGGCAAATGGCTATTAAGCCTACAGAAAAAGTATAGTCATGTATCACAACCATTTAGGGACAGTAGATGTAGCACATTCCATGCGGAGATTTTTCAAAGGAAGACCCAGAGAGCAAAGTATTCAGGCAAATGTGCCAAAGGTCTCAGGATTCACATCCTTGGCTCTTACGAAGGTCTCAGGGATCTGAGAATAGCTGTACATTCCATAAAGACAAAACAGCATCTAGTACCAAAAGCCTTATCATCAGGGCCTTAATAGCCCGAACTTCCAGACCCAATGAACTGCACAATCTAACCTATACAAAATTCCAATTTTTTTCTTCTTTAATTCTACACCTTTGCAAACTTGGAACTTGCAAAAACGATCCCATTAGCTGATATATAACATCAAAGTAGTGGATTATGAGTATAAAATGTTTTCCCATTTTGTTATTTCTAACATGAAAGAATATAAACTATAGCCAAGGAATTTTTGTTGTTGTTGTTTCTCTATCACTATTTAGTACTTCTCTTAACACAGACTTAACACTAATAATAAAGTAATTATTTGTTTTCAGAATGGGACATATTCTTCTATAGAAAACTCTGACCCGTCAGTATTTCAGACCGGTACGTTTTGTTTTCTGACTGATTACCAACCTGTATCAGACCAATTTACATAAATGCTCTCTCATTTGTTAGTCAAAAACGAAAGGAATATCCACACCAAAACGGGAATTTTTACTGAAAAAATTAAAGAATGTTGACTCCAAGTTAAGAGTAAATCATACTAGCTTTCCTTGACACTGGTCCCAATTTCCCTTTGAAATACATATGTGTTCATTAAAAACAAGAAAAAAGTAAAGGTAAGTATTCTTAGCTCGTGGTCCTGAGTTGGATCAAACAGAAAACTGGGCTGGATCCTGCGGCTTTCAGAGACAGACGGGATTCCATAATCGTTCCCCAAACCCTTCCTATGACTAAGATCAGTAATCTTAGTTACCCGCTCAGAATTGCACTGTACCACACACAGAAGGAGCAGTTTCCAAACATTAGCTACGGTAGAGAAGAAACAAGAGCGGTTCTGGGGGTAATGTATACCAAGGATTCTTTCACATTCTCCATCTGGTCAGTTAAATACAGCTTGGTTTATACTCATTAGATTATGAATCCTTCTACTCATCCCCATTCGCCAATTGGCTTCTTTCAAACCTGAACCCCTGACATTTCAACACAACCCACATGAGACAGGGGCCGTTCATACCTACTCATCCAACTTTTTACGTTCTGCTAAAAGTCGTCTCTCAGATGTAAGTAGATAATAATGCACACCAAGGGGCAATTTACTCAAACTAATTTGTCTGAAATGGTAGAAGTGGCAAAAGTTGCCTTAAGAAATAGAAAAATAATTAGCAATGAAAGCCACTGAAAACTTATCAAAGAATTACTTCCCCCAAAAGCTCTGAGCCTAGATAATTTTCTAGATTATTTTTTTCTAACTTTCAAGGAAGAGATAATTTTCTTGTTACAAAATTGTTTATGAATAGAAAAATATACAGCAACCAATTTTTTCAAAAGTAGCATGATATTGATGTTAAAACCTAACAGAAAATGAAGAGAAAAATACCAGTTCTACCTAGTAATATTGATTTAAAGTTATAAATAAAATGCTAATGAACAAATTCAATCATATACTGAAAGAACAAACCACCACAATCAGGTTGGATTTACTTCAGGCAAAGATTTACCTCCAGAATATTTATTAAATAACATGTCAGAGTACTAGGTCAAGTTTTAAAAGAAACCAGATGATTATCTCAAACAACGCAAAAAAAGACTCAACAAAATGCAACAGCCATTCTTGACATTGTTCCTTTAGGACACTAAGAAACTTTAATAACAAATATTTATCTCACTCAAACTTACAACCAATATCATCTTAATTGCTAAATACTAGAGCAGTGTTTCCCAAAATGTGTTCTGTAGATAAGTAGTTCCTTAAGACTTTCCAACAGAGAGGTTTCCACAATAAAGCAAATTTGCACACATTATTCCTTTTTTGGAGATTAATAAGATACATAAGCATTGTATATACTCTGTGGGCCCAACACCTAAAACAAAAATCAACAATAACACTGGGTGTTACACGCAAACAATGAATTGTGGAACACTACATCAAAACCTAATGATGTACTGTAGGGTAACTAATAAAAAAAAAATCTGCCTTAATTCAATTTGAAAATGTGTCTCCACTGCCTATTATTTCACTCCTCAGCCCACTTTACTGTGGTTTTTGCCCACCTTTCTACTGACACTAAGGCAAAATTTATACACCGTTTTCTTCTTGCTAAATCCTTTAGACTTTTCTCCATTTTCACTCTATTTATCCAAAGCTGTGCTGATAAATGTTTAACAAGTGGTTCTCCTTCCAGGTGAAAATGCCCCTATTTGCAGTGTTTGCCAGTTTCTGTGGTGTCAATACTCCCCCCAGAACTGAGCAGAGGCTACTGACGTGACATCACCGAGAGCTGGGGTGAGCAGCGCTGGAGCAGGGGCTCAGGCCACATCGCATTTCTACCATTCAGACCCAATCGACAAGGACACACCAATGTAAAACAATTAGGAAGTGATGTCCGAGGTCTGTTTATTGCCTTTGTTTTCTTTTCTTTTTTTTTTTTTAAACCTGTTTAATTGCAAGTATACACCATTGTATTCTACTTTATTTTTTATTTTATTTATTTATTTATGATTTTTTTAACCATTGTATTTTAAATAATAGCTGTGGGTAATAATGGGCTCTCAGAAACCTTGAAAATTTTAACAGCTGACTTTCACAAGCCAGTCTGAGCTGGCTTCGGCACATTGGTCTTCTGCAGTGTTTGGTATTTTGTCCATCCTTTACCACTGAAACAGTCTCCTTTATTTGCCTGGAGACCAGTTTCTCCTAGTTCTTATCCTGTCACATGACTACGATTTCAGTGCCTCTTCTTTCTGTGTCCTGAAAGTTCCTTCCTGGTTCACTCTTACCCATAAAATCTGCTTGCTTATAGCTCACAAATCTTTATCGGCAACTACAACTATTCTCGCAAGTATTCTAATTCTGCATTTCCAACTTTTTTCCGGACACCCCTACCTGAGGTTCTTCGGGAACCTCAAGCTCAACACCACCCAAGCTGACTACCCACCTTCCCCCACTAAAGGAAAGAAACACATCTCAACGCATAATTGGGCTGCTCCTCATTCCCTGCAAGATTAAAAGGAATTCTATTCTCTACTCAGGTCCCTCAAAACATGTTATAGAACATTCAGTTCATAACAACAAACAACCCTTCTCATATCCCTTTTTTCCCTACATCCCTTCAATTTTTTTCATATACCACACTCTCCAAAATGTCTCCTTCACCCAAACCTCTCACTAAACGTTTTCTCTATTCCCAGCCCAGTCAATTTATAATCTCTCCCTTTTCCTCCCTTTTTCAGCACTTTATCATGTCCTCCAGCTTTTCACATTCAGTCCCTTTCTACTTACTCTCCAGCACTTCCTCACAAAAACTAGGAAATGACCTCATAAGATCAACTTTTCTAAGGGTAAGGGTAGAGGGTGTTGTATTATCAAAAGAAGATTCTCTGGTGGATTGGCGGAAAGTGAAAGTAGATGAACACACTCAAATGACTAGTTTTTAATCCCATCAAACTAAATTTCTCACTATCCTCCCCCCAAACAGCTGATGGATTCCATGAGAGGCCAGACTCAAGAAGGGCCAATTGTATCCTTCCCTAGATTTTTACACTAGCCATGCAAAATTTGCTATTGAACTTACCTCTCTATCCTGGGATGACCAAAAAAAAAAAAAAAGAGGCTTGATTTTGATTAAGAGGAATCTAAGAGGGAGAGAAAAATGGAACTGAACAATCTCTTAACAGTGGTGCTTTCAAGTGATAGTGGAATTACCGAATATAAGTTAAAGATTTGGTGACATGATTTACCTTGTCACAAGCAACAAGAATAAGTACTTCAGTTTCTTAGCACTTACAAGACACATAAACTGATGCAGTGGACCTGAACAACTTAAAGTTTAGATCTAATCCATGGTTACACCTGAATATGGTTATACTTCTGTAGATCTAACTGTTGTATGTGGAATGGTGTAGCAGTGTTAGTAGAGTGTAGACATCTCTTTCTCTGGCAAGTTAAATACTGCAAAATTAGGCTTTTGTTAAAAAGTGTAAGACAGGGTGGCTGTATTCAAACTGCCTGAGTTCAAATCCTCATTTTATCACCTGGAAGGTTATTTTTGCCTCTCTGTGCTTATTTCTTCATCTGCAAAAGAGAGATAATAGTGTGTACTTTCTATGGTTGTTTGAAGAATAAAATGAGATAGTGTAGGCGATGCTTAAAATAGAGCCTGATACAGAATAAGTACTCAACAAATATTAAATATTACTATCAATAGCTAGATTACTTTTTTGGTGCTTGAGATAATTAAAGAACAGTCCTTTAGAAGGATAGTTAAATGACATTTTGGAGAAAGATTTAAGCTGTGGAGTAAAGGGTAGACTGAACAGAGAGAAAGCATTCTCTAAACATGAAATCATATGGTTACATTTATGAATCCATTATAAACTAAATTATCCTAGTGGCAATATTACTCCAAAAAGTCATGATAGCTATTTAGGATTAGAAGTAGAATGAGACAGTAGATTTGAAATTAAAAAAAACGACAATCATTCATTGAGCATCTGATACTTGTTAGCAGGGTTCTGGGCACCGAGCACAAAGAATGAACAAAACAGACAAAAGTTCCAGCTCTTGTATAATGGCATATATGAAAACATAATAAATGTGGATGAACTAGAGAGTATTATGCTGAGTGAAAAAAGTCAATCAGAAAATTATTATATGATCTCTCTGATATGAGGAATCTGAGAGGCAGGGCATGGGGTGGGGGGGCAGGGAGGGGAAAAATGAAACAAGATGGGATCAGGAGGGAGATGAACCATAAGAGTCTCTTAATCTCATGAAACAAACTGAGTGTTGCTGGGGGGTTGGGAGGTAGGGAGAGGGAGGTTGGGTTATGGACACTGGGGAGGGTATGTGCTATGGTGAGTGCTGGGAAGTGTGTAAGCTTGAATATTCACAGACCTGTACCCCTGGGGCTAATAATACATTATAGGTTAATAAAAATAATTAAAGAAAAAAAAACTAGATCCTGAAGGATCATGTGATATATCTGACATATCTACCATTTGGAAAAAAGAGATGAAACTAAGGTTGTTAGAGACAAATAGGAGTTACCTCAACAAGCTACTATGTTTTACTAGATTTACAAATCAAGGTCCATTGGACCCCTTCTCCCAGTGTGAGGATTAGTGATTCAAAAATCTTTTATAAAACCCACTGGAGTTCATGTATAAGTGATAACCAGTTTTATTTCACCTCAGAAAGAGCAACATAAACATGTTCATAAACATGAACATTTTGTTCATGTTAAATTCAGAGAACATCCCTACTTCATCATTTGACTAGTAGATAAAAGTACATTTAATTTCCATATTAGACACCCAACCAAAGAGAGAGATATTAGGAACTGGGAAACAGAAAGAAAAAAGGTAAACAGCCATCAAGAGAGAGAAACAGAGACAGAAAAAAAAAAAGACGAAAAAAAGAGACAGAATGTAAGAAACACAAAAAATAAGGGAGGTGAGGAGGAGAGGGGCAATGGGAAAGAGGAATTTAGAAGAAGAGCTAGAGCAGGAACTGAGGGTACAGCCAGGAGACCTCGAAAATCCAGATTAGTCATGGGTAATGACTTTTTACATTTAAGCTCAGCTATTCATTTTGGATATAAGCATCAGAAGTCATCATCATTGGTATTTTATATACTGTACAGAAATTAAGAAACCACCAAAGTTTTTACCTTGGTAATTACATACAAATTCTACCTTCAGGAGACTATCTCTGCTTTTATCTAAACTCGTATTTTCCCTACTTTGGTGCCTATGCTCATATAATTTTTCTACTTGAAATGCTTTGTCCACCTTAACTCCACATTCAATGAACAATACTCAATAAATATTTACTGAGTACCCACAACATATCAGACACTGTTCAGACACAATTCAAATTTTTATACATATTTTAGTGAAAATGGGCTATTTTAACAAAATATTCTAATAGACTTGAAGAAAAAATGGTTTTTCTTCTTCCGCAGCTAAACTTTTTCTTCATCTAATACCATAATCACTAAAAAAATCCTTATGATTATAATATCCCTTACTTAAAAGCACTCCAGAATTTTCCCCAAAATCCAGTGAGAATATCACTCCTGTGGGAGTCAGTCCTCTGGATCCTCCAAAGTTCAATTAATCTGGGAAAATTCCAGCTGCTAAATGTTAACAACAGTTGGAAGACTGTAATAACTAAGTAAAAACGTTGAATAATAGGGGCGCCTGGGTGGCTCAGTGGGTTAAAGCCTCTGCCTCTGGCTTACGTCATGATCCCAGGTCCTGGGATCGAGTCCCGCATCAGGCTCTCTGCTCAGCAGGGAACCTGCTTCCTCCTCTCTCCCTCTCTGCCTGCTTCTCTGCCTACTTGTGATCCCTGTCTGTCAAATAAATAAATAAAATCTTTAAAAAAAGAACAAAAAACGTTGGGGGTGCCTGGGTGGCTCAGTGGGTTAAGCCGCTGCCTTCGGCTCAGGTCATGATCTCAGGGTCCTGGGATCAAGTCCCGCATCAGGCTCTCTGCTCAGCAGGGAGCCTGCTTCCCTCTCTCTCTCTCTCTGCCTGCCTCTCTATCTACTTGTGATCTCTCTCTATCAAATAATAAATAAAAAAAAGTTGAATAATAAAAGTTATTTGAACTTTCACCCACAGCAAAATGGAATACTGAAGACATTACCAAAATGGGTAGTCAGGGCTGGTCTTGTTCAACCACAGCAGTACATCACAGGAGGAAGAACAAACGATTTTAAGATCAGCAGTGTGACTGTGATTTAGATAACTCGCTTCTGTAGATATTGCATTACTTGTAAAAAAAACATTACTTGGAAAGAGGAACTTAACCACAAATATTGAAGGTGGAATTAAATGATGGCTGAGAACCCATCAGAACCGTATTTTCTTTAAAAAGAACTATTGGGGGGGGGCACCTGGGTGGCTCAGTCGTTAAGTGTCTGCCTTCAGCTCAGGTCATGATTCCAGGGTTCTGGGATGGAGCCCTACATTGGGCTCCCTGCTAATCGGGAAGCCTGCTTCTCCGTCTCCCACTCCTCCTACTTATGTTCCCTCTCTCGCTGTGTCTCTCTCTGTCAAATAAATAAAAATAAAATCTTTAAAAAAAAAAAAAAAGAACTATGGAACCAACCGTACAGATACGCTTAAAATTGAACGTGCATTCACATTTAGGGAAATGTAATTACAGGTCCTGACGACAATGTCCAGACACTTAGCAGACACTGGTTTTCCAATATGGTCAACAGCAAAAGAAATAAGTATATGAAGTTAATATTACAGACTAGAGAATTGCTACGGTATCACCCTATAAAACGCCTAGTTCATTTGTCCTATCAGACAAGACTCCTTGACTGACGGCCATTCAAATTCTGCATGAATGTCTCTATCAACAAAGTACCTGCTTCCTCACAAGGCAGCCTTCCCAACTGCAGCAACTGGACTCCTTTCCTCACGCTGAGCGGAAGCATGCCTCCCTTTAATTTCTAGCAATCCTGTGACAAAGAGCTGTCTATGACGCAGGAAGCTCCATAAGGGAAGGGACCTGTCTGTCTTGCTTACTGCAACAGTCCCAGTGGCTAGCACAGTGTTGACACATAGTAGACATGCCATAAAAATGAGTCCGTGGCTGAGGTTGCCCCACAAGACTCAGTCACAAAGTCCAGTCCATTTGTTCTTTAGGGCAGTGGTGCTCTAACTCGGAGCTGAAGGAACTTTTCAATCCATTGTGGCTACGTCAGTAGAATGCGAAATGATGGGCTTGCACGTTATGACAATATAAAATTTTTTATGTGTATCCTCCAATTTGCACTTACCTTGTACCAAGGCAGAAACGGAGGGTTTATGAGCAGATCGGTCTCATTTTCCCTACCTCTTTGTTCCTACAGGCCCTCCTCATTTTATGTCCAGATGTTGCGATAGCCTCCTGTTTTCCCTGCACACTACTGCCAAATTAATCTCCTGATTAAATCATCTCACTCTTTTTCTCAAGACCTGGAATCTCACCACTCCTTATAAGATAAAACCCACACTCCTTTGCCTGCATTCCAGACCCTTTCTCATCTGACCTAAAATCTCTGTCTCCAGCCATATTTCTCCTACTCACATACACGTGCTACATTCACTTCAAATGCATCGATCTCGGCAGAGTTTCCCTCGATCCATGCTTACGCACTATTCCAGGCTTTGTTTTCTTACACTGGAAATTCCTTTCCCCTCCTTTTGGGCTGCCTCAAACCCTAAACTTTTTGTTTTGTTGTTGTTGTTGTTTTCTGGGGCAAAACTCACAGAACACAAAATTAACTTTTAAAGGGCGCAACTCCTCGGTGGTATTAAGCACATTCTTCAAGCTGTGCAACCAGCACCTCTATCTAGTTCCAAAACATTTTAATCACCTCAAAAGGAAATCCTGTACCCATTAAGCAGTCCCTCCCCTTTCCCCCTTCCCCCCAGGCCCTGGCAACCACTAATCTGCTTTCTTTCTCTATGGATTTGCCTATTCTGGATATTTCATATTAAAGGAATCATACTTTAGTTCCCTTCTTTGTTTCTCTTTCTGCATATTTTTTAGGTTTATTCCCCCCTATGAGGTTACAGTCTCAATCTCCTAACTTCTCAAGTCTAGTTTAAACCCTCCCTCTCTACATAGTTTTTTCAGGATATACCGTCCACTCCACACTGGTCCACCATTCTGTGAACTTTTCTTGCATTTGTTTTGTCTTACTTATTTTATTTTCTAGCTCTTAATCGTATAAGTTCTATGTTTGAATTTTACCCCATTTTGATTCATGTAGATTATAATCTCCTTCTTCCTATCTCCCTTTGTGCCTAGCACATAGTTGAACATGTGAGCAATCCACTGTGTCCAGCCATATACAAATGAATAATGAAATAAGGAAACTGAAGTCTGGATCGTTAATGAGAGAAAGCTTCAAACCCATTTCAGTTCTTCATCTTTCATTTTATCAGGCTCTACCCTCCCTGCCATTTTGCTTCTCTCTGGTATTGTGTCTGTCGGGCCCTTCTTTGGCCTAGTGGGAGGTGAACAGGTGTGGTTGCAGAAGGATAATGGCAGGCTGCCCAAAGCTGGATAGGGTGCAAATTCCCTGCATTGATCTTTGGCTATGAGACTCCTATCTTCCTTCTACATCCACAGATGAAGGACTGCGGGGAAGAGGGGAGCGGGCGGGCAGAGATGCCACAAGGCCATATAAGAAAAGGTTCCTCTATTTGCTTTTCTTTTATATGTAAATCGGTTTCTTTGGCATTTTGATTTAAAGTTGCTCATAAACCCCTATCTGCCTTGTGAAAGGAGATTAACTGTTAAATAATGATGACCATAGTACTTGTGATTCATATAGGAAATAGAGTGATTAATTATTTTGTATATTACAAACAAATTAATAGGCCAGAACTTGATGGTGCTTAATCTAATACTTCACGAAATGTTTGGAAAGGAACCTGTTTATTTTATGCCTGAGTAATAAGTCTAAATGACATTTTCTATTGTACATTATTATGAGCTTTTCTCCAGTTGTAGTACTAAATAGAATCTGTTACAGTTGCCATTGGAAGCCTCCAAACAGGAATGTAAAACAGTGCTCTGGCCCTTAGGCCATTTAAAACCTGTTTTTCTGACCAGAACAACTAAAAGATCCAACATAGAATGCTGAAGTCTATAATTAACATTTTTTCCCCCTTTTCATATCCCATTTTGCCCGCTTTAGAATAGTAAAATGGAAATCTCTTCTGGCATTAATTTCAAATCATTATGTATCATTAAAAATGCTAAATAAAATACAAATTAACATTTTATTTTATTTTTTTAAGACTTTCTTTTTTTTTTTTTAAGATTTTATTTATTTATTTGACAGACAGAGATCACAAGTAGGCAGAGAGGCAGGCAGAGAGAGAGGAGGAAGCAGGCTCTCTGCGGAGCAGAGAGCCCGATGCGATGCAGGGCTCGATCCCAGGACCTGAGCCAAACGCAGAGGCTTTAACCCACTGAGCCACCCAGGCGCCCCACAAATTAACATTTTAGAGAGTAACTTCGGGAATTCCTTTAATATGTAGAGAATAGTAGCACTAAGAATCCCATACAAGTGACCCTAAAAAAGCATAAACTTGTCCTCAGTATCAAATCAAGTTTAAAATTATTTATAAAGTACTTTGAATGCACCCAGCCCCCTGTGCTACAGGCTATGAATTAGGGAAATTAAGTTTAGAAGTATTTATAAAGCACTGATAATACACCCAGTTCCCTATACTATAGACCATGAATCAGGGAAGGTATGTAGTACATAGGTATGTAAGAGGAATAAGAACTACAACATCATTTCTGTCCTCTGAATTAACAACTTTGCTTGGTACACAGAATTTGTGCAGAAAAATTGTTAAGACATGACAGCGAAGAATCAGCAAATAAAATGTGTAATCCAGAATATGGAACACAATAAATCAATTTCAGGTTAGATCTGCCTTCTAATTGTTTTACTTCAGCTGAGATTAAAATTAGTTTGCATTTTCTGAATTCGAAAGCTGGTGACCAGTATAAATATTTTACACATGTGTTGTATGACAAAGGAAATCAACCTCACCTTTAAAAACTTCATGTGCACAATAAAGACAAATTAATTGTGTGTCTGTATGGTGCTTTGTCAGGATCCTAGATTGTTCCAGCAGACACAGTGAATTACACAGAATGAATCATGTGCGTGGCCTACAGATGCACACCAAACCAATATGCTGTGTTAACCAGCTTAGTTATTTCCTCAGCTTTTACTGAGCTGTGGTATTTGCCTCCCTAGTGCTAGATGCTGGTTTACCGACCCAGTGTGGTGTGCTCTCAAGACTGAGACGTATTAGTCTGACCCTGTGGCCATGTCTCCAAGTCGACAGATTTTCCTTCCTATGTAAGAATATCTAGTATTGAAAAGCAAGCAGTCATTCATTAAATGTCTGTGGAGTTTGTAAAATTGAATAAACTATAGTAAAATCCGCAAAATTGGAGAATTCTGGTTATATCTGAAGTAAACCCCACTCTACTTTGCCATGTCAGTCTACATATGAATGGATTAACTGTATTTCACATAAATTCCTTCAAAGTGTATTCGTCTCATGATTCCCCAAACTGTCACGTGGTTCAGAACTTATTTTTAAGTGGTCAATAAAATATTTTCTGTCACTGTAACATCAGAACTAAAATGGGACACAATTTGTATGTGAATATGGAATTTGGAAATAGCTATAATAAGTAATTTGACCAAAGGAGGCACATTTGAAATAATATCTGGCTCTCCTTTTACTCAAATATTATATTCTAAATATGTAAAAGTTCTTCACAGGCTTTTAAAGAAAAGTAGCTAACTTTATTTCCCAGGGGGAAAAAGAGTGTTGTTGGTTTGTTTGTTTGTTTTTAGTTTTAACCATAGTCCCAATGGACTTCATTTTATATTTCTATTAAGCATAAATAATATTTTGGAAATGGGGTTACAAATTCACTTGCGTAGTTCACCTTTACATACAGTCACTGTGAGAACATAAAATAAATAATCCTTCTGCAAAGTAGATAATCACTTTGTCCTTTGGATTTTCAATAACAGTAATACCTTATTAACAAAAGACGCACTCTACCTCCTTTGTTAGTAAATTTGTAACTGAGAGAGACACAAAGTAATGTAATATAACATTATACATAACACACAATACATACATATAACTTAAAAGAATATAGTAATAAGGGATCCAGGAAAAATATTCAAGGATGCAGGTTCTCCCCTATTCACAACCAACTCAAAGAGAGCCACCGACTCCGTGTTGGTCCAGCAATGCTGTCTGGTCACAGGGGAAGGGCCAAAACTGTGGCCTTCTCTTAGATATCACCTCTCCCACTACTCTTCTTGTTAAATCTAGTTAACAATAATTGTAAACTCCAGGGGAGATGGAATTTGTTCATTGCTTTATCCTTCTTCTCTAAAATAGTCTTGGCACAAAGGAGGAGCTCAATAGATATTTGTTGAACGAATCAATCTTCATTAAAAAGAACCTTCTCAATTTGTCCTTGGAGGTATCATCACAGGAAATCTGTGTCTTACCCACAAATTCTAAGGCTATACACTGAATTTTGTTGGCTGAGGTCTGCCTAGGGCGGTACTGAGGACTAAATCAGCAGAAGTGGAGGAGGCAGAAAGAAGAGAGAAATAGTCAATATCCCTGACAAAAAATTTCTAGAAGTTTTTAAAACTCTGTTTTCATTCAGATAATGGTTATTCTTTTTTTTTCTTTTCTAAAGATTTTATTTATTTGACAGAGACAGATCGCAAGTAGGCAGAGAGGCAGGCAGAGAGAGAGGAGGAAGCAGGCTCCCTGCTGAGCAGAGAGCCCGATGCAGGACTCGATCCCAGCACCCTGGGATCATGACCTGAGCCGAAAGCAGAGGCTGTAACCCACTGAGCCACCCAGGCGCCCCCAGATAATGGTCATTCTAAAGACATCAAGCTGATACAAACTTCTCAAAAGAAGTTCCAAAGAAAGTGACAAGAAAAATGTAACCTGTGATCTGGGTCAAAGGCAAAACCACTTAATTTTCCCTTTGGGATTTCTAGAACAATGCAACAGAAAAAAGGAAAAATTAATTAATTCAAAGGTTACTGCTCCATTTATGTGTGTGTGCGTGCACATATGTGTATATAAATATGTATTTCTCTATGTATATTTACATAGTATATCAAATATATGTTATATATTAAAAATATGCCTTTTACAGTGTTCACTCAGAAGTCTGACTAGAGTTTCAGAAACCTGAATTCCCTTCTATCAATAACTACCCTACCATGGAATCATTTATTTTTATAAAAAAAATAACAGACATACATATATTTTAGGAAAAAAATTTTAAAAGGGTGGCTTTAAATCAAAATAATTCCAGAAACTATTTTTTAAAAGTTCTGTTTGTCAGTGTACACTAAAGATCAAATAGGGAGTATAGGCCCAAAGAAATAAACAAAATCAAATCTAATGTATGAATGAGAAAATTAAAAGACTGTAACAGAGATGGGATATTTTTCTCCTCCCCAATAGAGGTTAGTCAAACAAAGAGTACAGAGAAGTCCAATATGTGAAATAAAATTAAGTATGAAATAAAATTGGGTAGAACCAAAAAGAATTCATGTGATACCTTACGTTATTGTCAATGGCTTTCAGGAAATAGGTAGAGGATTCTCAATGTTTAATCAACTCTTTGTCTTGACTTTTACTAATCAGAATTATAGACATACTAAAAAACAGAAAAGCTATAAACATACGTTTTTAGGTTCAGAAATAATTTTATATTACTGGCTGAACTTTGGGAAAGAGTTTTTTTTTTAAAGTCCTCCATAATCTCACTACTTAATATAACTGTCATAAGTTTTAGATATTCCTTCCCTTCCAGATTTTTTCATACACATATATTTATGTAAGGTTGCAATCAATCGTGCACATACACTTTTATGTTACTTCTTTAGTTAATATTTTTCAGATTCATTACCATTTCTAAATTGTCACTAAAGATTATATGATATTCCACCTAGTAATCATACAATAATTTACTTAACTATTCTCTTGTTATTGAATATTTAAGTTACTTCCAAATATTGGTTCCTATAACATTGCTTTTATGAAAGTCTTTGGGTATATTGCTTTCCCTATATTCTCCACGTCTTCAGGAAATGTTCCAGAAATAGAGGCAGAACATCCCTGTGTGTGATATACTGCCCAGCTGCTTTTTAAGCACCTTGAATTCAATCACAGTGACATCAGAAATATAGGAGTACAAGTTTCTTCAATTTCAGAACTAAATAATTTTAGAATTAAAAAAAAAACTATCACTAAGAATCACCAGGAAATGTGTATTTTCTACTTTTACTAAACCAGAAATGGAGCTTACGCCCATATCTTCTAAGTCTGTTTAACATGGATCCTCTAGGGGTGACTCATCCTTGGCGATCTTATAAAATCCAGTCCCAAAGTTTTGTCTTTGATCCTGGAGGCTCAGGATTCCGAGCAACCATTCTAAGGTAAGAAGAACCAGGGATGCTCAGACTACAAGTGAGCTGGCTAGCTTCTCGTGACACAAGCTTACTGACAACACTGAACTTCTTTAAGTAATACAATGCCAAGTCAAAGGGGTTAATTTTATGGGATGATCCCAAAAGTGTCTATCAATAGGGAGAATACAGCAAAGAACTTAACTATAGGCAAGGGTAAGGCCTACTAAAAATAATCCAAATAAGTGCACTGATCAACAGGGCCAGGCCATTACATGGGATGCAAGAACAAGGGGGTTCCAAAACAGTATGCATCAGAATCCCCTGGAGAGCCTGTGAAAACACATCTGACTCAGTAGGTCTGGGTGTGGCCTGAGAATTTACATTTCTACCAAGTTCCCAGATAATGCTGATGCTGCTGGTCCAGGGACCACACTTGAGAACCACCGCCTTAGATGATTTCTTCATTCTTCAAAAAAAAAAAAAAATTCTATTTATTCATGAGAGACAGAGACAAAGGCAGAGGCAGAGGGAGAAGCAGGCTCCCCCACAGAACAGGGAGTCCCAGGTGGGACTTGATCCCAGGACCCTGGATCATGACCCGAGCCGAAGGCAGATGCTTCACCAACTGAGCCACCCAGGCACCAATGATTTCTTCATCCCTTTTAAAACATTTACGGAATGTCTACTAAATACTGTGCTGGATGCTGGAGACAGGAAGATAAATGAAACTTGATTAGTACCTGCTTCAAGAAACTAATATTTTATATTTTTGTAGACATTGTTCTGCTCTAGTCCTAAACACCAATGAATTTGGACCTCGTTAAAAGGAAAGTTTAAAAATATTTTATATTACCTTTAAATAAAGCTAGGATGTTTCTAATTAGTTCCAAATACTTTAGGAAAACATGTAGTAATCCTACATTGGCAAATGCCTGGGTATTTTCTTCACTCTTCTGGATTTTGACATATGCAAATAATTTGTTAAAGTATTTTCTTCGTTTATATATACACCATTCATGTTTGCTCTCTTTCATAAACTCTATCCACTACATAAAACAATGGGAAAAAATTTAAACACTTTTCCACATGCAATCAAACACTTGTTTGCTTACACCAGTAATTACCAACTGACAGAAAAGAACAAAGTTTAGTAAGGTAGGACTCTGAGATTCTCTGCTTTAGATTCCGCCTTCTGCAACTCTGTGGAAAAAGTGAACAAGAAAGCAATGTGCTCAGTCATGGGCATGAGGGTAGCTCAATCCTAACGGTTAAACACTACCTAGCAGCTGACTCAAAGAATTAATGAACTTGACTTTGTCATAGTTAGTAATCTTCTACTTCTATCAGAGATGTGTTGGCTTGCCATAACAATTTTTGAGCAAAAAATTAAAAAAAAATAAAGCATGTGTTAAGTTTTATGATCTGTGGATCTGCAAAAGCATTAAGCAGTATTTATACTTCAGTATACATCTTTCTGAAGTGATTGAAAGGTTCCTCTCATTTCAATACACTAGGAAGCTACTTCAAACGTCTGGAAGAACTCATGGAGACACTAGATCATTGTCTAGCATCACAGAGAAAATAAAAACACATAACAAGAAGTTATATTCAGGTATTTGATTGCCAACTACTAACTCATAACCTTAATTTTGAGAACATTTCCTAGGAATGTTGATGTTGGGGAATAACAACTTGTTTTCTTTGAGGAAAAAAATGGTTCAAGGAAGACTTGCATTGATCTTTAAGAGAAAAATAAAGCCATGTATGGGGGAATCTATCCTTTCCTACCACTTTTAGTTCCAATAGTTATTTCCTATTTGGTTCCAGAGAAGCTGGTTTATGGGGAAACTGGAACACGAATCACTTTTATTTTATTTTTTCCTTGTCCAGATCACCTCTTTTTAAACTCCTACATGTGCTGTCTATTCTCTAAAGGCCTTGTTTTCAGGTAGCAAGGAAACTAGGAACTAACTTCTCCATTTTTTTGGTGACAGTGATTTAAAGAACTCTGCTAGGAATATTGGCATTTTGAAAGTGGACTTCAAACTTTCAAATGACAAATATAATTTTAGAGGGGGAATGACAGCCAGTGGGGTGGGGTCAGAGTTAAGGGGTTATTTCCAGCACTTCATCATTGTACTCAGGCAGCCTGACAGGTATGTTTCCCTACTGCCTTCCCTATAAAGGAAAATTTATTCCTTAAACATACAGGGTACGAATAACCTTTTTCCATTCACTTTCCCAGATTCTCCCCTGAAGCAACTTTTACAGCCAGAGAGAATAACAGTGCTAGGTAGCAACTTTAGAATTTAAAGCTATTTTAAAACTCTATGAAGTCCCTGAGGAACAGAGTAAATTCTTAGAAAACAACCTTATATTTGAGATCTACGCACAGTAACTACAATCTGATGACTGTAGGAGTTGACCAACACAGATCTCTTATACTCCTACTCAGGGTATTTCCCTGTTTTTCTACCTCTCTCATATCTCCCTTCTCCTTATCTGTGGTAAACTGTGAAGGAATTCACACCCCAGGTTTATGCTAATATGAACTCTTTCCAGAAGGTCAGAAAATTTGTCTCAGTAAGCCTTTCTTTTCTTTTTTTTTTTAAGATTTTATTTATTTGAGACAGTGGGGGAGCCTGTACAAGCAGGGGGAACTTGTGAGTGGCAGCAGGAGAGGGAGTGGGAGAGGGAACTCCCTACTGAGCAGGGAGCCCAATTCGGGGATCAATCCCAGGATCCTGAGATCATGACCTGAGCCGAAGAAGATACCTAACAACTGAACCATCCAGGCACCCCTGTCTCAGTAAGTCTTATCCACATTGTTAACTCTCTCTCTTAGATGAGTCTACAAATTAGAGTGTTTTCTTAAAATAGTGAATCAGTAAAACTAGCAATGAATTTATTTTCTAAAAGCCATGAAGTGGAATAAAAATGTTTCCTAAACAGATACTGAATCAAATTGAACTAAAACATTATATGATCTAGTTTAAATCCTGATCATGAAGTTTTAAGTCTCAATTTTCATTGATTCTTGTTGCATGAACTGATGACGTCATTTCATTCCTTCATATCTAAGAAATCACAGCGGGGAGAAGGGGCTCAGTACACCCAGTCGCAAAAAAGATTTTCAAATTGAGAACGGCCTGGTCCCCAGAAGAGGTGAAGCTACAACCATGACTGAGAAAGCGCAGCTACTATGAGGAGAGCAGATGCTAATATTGCTCCCTACTCCCTACCCCAAAGGGGAACCCACGGAAAAGGGAACACTCACCTATAGGCACTGGCCTAAACCTTTCTTTGCTCTCTGTCTCCTCACCCCTTTAGTTATGTCCCTACATGGGCTCTGCAGCTCCACATTCCAGGAACAGAATGGGGTTCAGACCTGGATTCCAGTCCCTTACTTTCTTGTAGAGGAGATGCTTCACAATAAAATGCATTAATTAATAATTTGTAAGTGGAATTTAAAATGATTATTTGGATGATGCATGATTAATTATATGCTTGTCCAATTATGCCCTACTAGTAAACTGGGGGGCTATTAAGAGGCATCCTCAGTTTCAAGCCTCTATAAGCCTATTTTTGGTTATAGCTTGTTAGGAAAAGACCCAGTTTTTACAAGTACAGGTCACTGTTTAGTCTTTTAGTCTGAGATACCGAATTGTCATTCGATCCGAAGGTTCACAGGCCTCATGATAAAACAAACCTGCTCCTGGGTAACATACATTAAGCACCCACAGCGTGCACCATAAAAATACATAAAGAACAGAACTTTATCAAATAAAAGCACAATCTGCACCTAGACCACAACAGACACGCAATGTTGACAGAAGAGGATTCACACTGTGTCTACAAAGGACTCACAAAGGTAATAACAGTAAAACAACAAAAAAGAGTCATCTGATTTTTTATCTAAAATCACCAGGAAATAGGAAATACAATTTTAAATTAAATATGAAATATTTCCAGAAACATTTAATAGATTGATCACCACTCATCAAACATTATCTTCAGCTCATTCTTTATTATTGTTGGTTTTTGTTTTTTTTTTAAGTATGCTCCACGCCCAGCGCGGAGCCCAAGAGGCTTGAACTCACAACTCTAAGATAAAGACTTGAGCTGAGATCAAGAGACAGTTGTTCAACGGACTCAACCACCCAGGCACCCCTCTTCAGTTCATTCTTAACCATGATCTCAAAATTTGTGCTAAAGTGAACCATCGGCATTTGTAGAAGAGTTGACACGGATAGCCACGAAGGTTCTCTTTAAAATATCTACTCAGTTAAATTCAGGGCAAGGTCATATTTTTTAAGATACACAGTTTTGCTGATAAAGTCTTAAAATCATACCAAAAAAAGAAAAGAAAAGCATAGAACAGTAATCGCAATACTTTTCCCATTTCACCGATGAGGACATGGACAGTCAGAAAGTGGATGGCCATTACCACCCTAACTGCGTGGGAGCTCATCTGATCTTGGAAACGAAGCAGGGTCGGGCCTGCTTAGCAATGGGAGGGGAGAAAAAGCACGAGTGACTCACTGCATTGTAATGACTTAGCTGTGAGAAATGTAAACATTTATATTCTGAATTAAATATTCGGTATTAAGATGTTGATATGTATAGATTGTTGAAGAAAAATATTTCTTATATAAACTTCAAAAAAAAACCCCCAAATAATACATGTATATACTGTATACTATAAACTACTATTGGTGACAGTTTTGGGCTTAACATCTACAAAAGTTATTTCCAAAATACGGCCTATTGTATTTGAATCAATTTCCTTCTAACAACCAATGTAAGTATTTTAGGTAAATAAAAATTAAAACATGACATTTCTATTAAATAAGCTCTAAAACATATGCCATATAATGTCTCAAAATATACCTCTGTATTGTGATAAAATATAAATAGTAAATAAGAAACTCCAGGAAGATTTCAAATAATCGTCAATTTAAAATTTTTATCTAGAATGTTATGAAACTAACTGAAGTATGATATGTAGGAGCTGTCTACGCTTGCAAGATGGTTATTCACAGATCTTACGGTACTTTGGCAAAGTTAAATTATATCAGTTTCAAAGGACCTTCATAAGCACTTTTTTTTTTTTAAGATTTTATTTATTTATTTGACACAGAGAGAGAGCACAAGTAGGCAGAGAGGCAGGCAGAGAGAGAGGAGGAAGCAGGCTCCCTGTGGAGCAGAGAGCCCGATGCGGGGCTCAATCCCAGGACCCTGAGATCATAAGCACTTTAAACCGCTGCCCTTTTTGTTGTTTTTAGGCCTCAACTACCCTAACGTTGCGATCTGGTAGGAAAAATAAGAAAAGCAACTTAGAAGTTCAGTTTGTTTGTTTTTAAGGTGGGGAGCATATGTTTACATTTATAGACTTGCGACTTAAATCAAGTTTTCTTAATTAGTGATTTTTTAAAAATCCTCTACAACTGGTATTTATTTAGTGGAAACCTGTGAGACCAAAAATGTCTTCTAGCACATTTTGCTACACCTTAGGACATATATTCCCAAGTTCAAGTGAAAATGAATTCATCAGGTCACCCACAAATTAGATGGATGACATTTTCTGTTATCCCTTAGCATATAGATACATACATACATCCTGTGTATGAAGAAGTAAAAGTATAGGAAAACATTTGTTAAGTATTAATTTAACACTTTTTGCATGCTTCATGAAAGTCTCTTGTTATTAACCACTTCACAATCTGAAAACTAAATGAAATATATTAGTACTGGTGTATGTTTTCACAGCAGCGGCTGTCACACAGCTTTCACATGCATAATTATCTTCATAGTTAAGATCAGTGGCAAACATCTTATTTTCAGAGAATTACAGAAGAGAGAAAATAAGTATTTGTTTATAGTCCTCTAACTTACTGAAAGCAATTAGCTGTGATCAGTAATGCATTTTTAATTCCTATTCCTAAAGTCAGACTGTCTCTTGTATAAATTTTAAATGTCAGGGGATTTTTAAATTAATAGTGATTTTTAAAAATTATGACATATTGTTTAAATGTAATTCTGAAATATACAGAGAAACGAACACTAAGGAAATTTATCCCTTTAAAGAAAACTGTATTTAATTATTAAAAATAACCAATCACAAAAATATTTTCAAAATATTTTAAGTATAATAAGGAATATGATGCTGGCAGACACTTGAGCTTTACTTTTTAAAAATTACATTCTTTTAAATTTAAAAGAATGAAAAAACAATGCCCAAAAGTCTTAGCCCAGAGTTCTTCAAATCTTTATACGTCAACAATGCCATGCTGTTATAGTTTTTATAAAGACTAGAAACAAACTAGTCAATGTGAAGAAGAATTTTTATTTAAAAATAAAATAACCCCTTTTTTCCCCGTCCCAGTGAATTATAAAAGACTGAGATGGTCACTAGTTGATTCTAAGATGTTTAAAGATATAATTATTAGCAAGTGAAGTATCACATATCATACAATATAAATAAAGGAGAAAAATTATGTGAAGTACTCAGTAAGGCAGAAATAGATGGTTTAGTAACAATCTTCATTTTTTTGGCTAACATGACATTAGTTTTAAATTTTAATTATTAAAGAATACTATGGCAGTATATTAACTGCAGAATGAATCTGTGAATCTGACTGAAAATAGACAACACGAGGGGCGCCTGGGTGGCTCAGCGGGTTAAAGCCTCTGCCTTCAGCTCAGGTCATGATCCCAGAGTCCTGGGATCGAGCCCCGCATCGGGCTCTCTGCTTAGCGCAGAACCTGCTTCCTCCTCTCTCTCTCTCTGCCTGCCTCTCTGCCTACTTGTAATCTCTATCTGTCAAATAAATAAATCTTTAAAAAAAAAAAAAGAAAATAGACAACACGAAAAAATTATGTTAAAACTTGAACAGGTTCTCTTGAAACATCCCTCGGAATGCTAACTGGTAACATGTGTGTCTCCCATAAAACACTCATAAGAGTGTGAAGTACTTCTTTGAGAAGCCCCAGGTAGTGTCTATGTCAATCTCTATGCCAGAGACAGGTATAGAGTTTCCCAAATCAACTAACACCATCAGTTTGGTTCTACTTTCAGTCAGCGATTGATCCCTTAGCTATAGATGGGAGACTGCCAGAGCACATCTGAGATTTGTGGAAAAAGATGTGCCTGGGTGGCTCAGCGGGTTAAAGCCTCTGCCTTCGGCCCGGGTCATGGTCCCGGGGTCCTGGGATCGAGCCCCATGTCGGGCTCTCTGCTCAGCGGGGAGCCTGCTTCCCCTCCTCTCTCTCTGGCTGCCTCTCTGCCTACCTGTGATCTCTGTCAAATAAATAAATAAAATCTTTAAAAAAAAAAAAAAGAGTAAGTTATTTCACTGTTCTCTCAACATCGCTGGTTAAAATCTGTTTCATGAATGAGAAAAAACAGCTGACATTAAAATAACGTGCTTCAAAATGAGGAGCTTCTCCAGCAGTAGGGTTCCTGCAACTCAGTTCAGCATCTTTCCTGGTTTTGTTATCAGATGATAATTTAAACAAAATTAATTTTACATTTCATCCCCCAAACTTGAAAAGGAAAAACAGACTAACTTCTTTCTGACAGATCACTATTTTTTTTTTTTTTACTTTATTTCTCCTAAAATTGACACTACTTTTCCCAAGACAATGGTGAATTATCCTTAGACCCAAGTGACTTCGATCCTTAGGCTCCAACAGGAGCACAGCCAAATACTAACGACACACTACAATCGTCGTCATCGTCCTCTCGCAAATTTTGGACGCACCAACACATTTCAACAAAACGCAATCAGAGTGAGGCGACTCACCTAAGCAACGGAAGCTAACAAGAAGGATTTAGAAATGCAGCCTTCCGAACACCAGCAGAGGTAAAGGCCCCTTCTTTACCTAACAACTGACCTTATATAAAAGCAGCGAATAGGTTACTCCCAGTTTCTGCCTCCTTACCTTAGGCTCCTCCCCAAATACCGAGGCAGACAGTACCACGACCACACACCCACTTCCCACCCCCTGCATTCAGGAACCTGCGCTTTCTGTTCGAGCGACCTGCCTCTCCCTGCCTCAGGGAGAGCACACGGAGCGGGCAGTGAGGCGCGGCACGTGTGGGGAGCCCCAGCCCGGCGATGCCACCTTTCCGAACACGGGCGTGGGGCGGGGGACGCGAGCCTTCTCCATCCCCTACAACCCCCGGAATCCGGCCCACATCCCAGCCTCTCCGCTAGGCTGACGGCCCGCTCGGCGCTCAAGGGCACCGGCGCCGGGTGACCTGGAGGGTGCCCCTCGCGTATCCGTCACCCCGACCCCCACAGAGACCGCCGCCAGGGCTCTGGAGACCGAACACGGGACTCCGCGGCGGCGGGACGGAGAGGCTCCGGAGCCCGCGTTTCGGTCCCAAAGTTCCCCTCGAGCGCCTCCCGAACGCCAGCGCACCCCCGCTGGGGACTCCGAGGTCCCCGGTTCTCTCCGACCCCGACCAGGCGCTCCCTCGAAGGAGCCTGTCCCGGGAGCGCCGGACGCACGCCCGCCGTGTCCCCGTGCGCGGCCGCCGCTCCCTGTGGCGCGTCTCGCGTGCGTCCCGTGCCCTCCACCGCCCGGCCGGCTCGCTCTGTGCCGGGACACCTCAGCGCGTCCGCGACCCTCAGCCGGGACCTGTCCGCCGCGGTCCCCTCCGACCTCGACGCCGCAGCCCCGGCCCTCCTCGGGCCCCGACCCCTCGGCGCTTCCCCGCCCTCCAGGCCCCCAGCGCCGCCCCGCACCCCAACACTGACCTGCGGCGGCGGCAGCGCCCGGCTCCGGCGTCCCGGCGGCCAACCCGAGCGCCCCAGGCGGCGACTCCGACGCGGGCGCGGGCGCGGGTTACGGCTCCGAGTGCGGTCGGCCCCGCCTGCCCGAGGCCGAGCCGGGCCGGGGGCGGGCGCGGCGCGGCGCGGGGGCGGGGAGCGGACGGCGCGGGGCGCCCGCCGCGTGGCGCACAGTAGGGCCCCTGGCCGCGGGGGTTGTCTTGGCGCGCTCCCACTCTATCCGGTCTCGCTCGTTCCTCCCAGCCGCCGCTGGGAGGCGGCCCAGAAACCGTCCCATTTCACCGAGCCGGCACCTGGACAGAGCTTGAGAGAGGTGCCCACGGTCACGTCTGGGATCAGTCCGAGGTGCGGGTTCCGGAGCCCGCCTTCCGTCTCCACTGCACGGTGCCTCACCCTTCGCCCTGCGAGATTTCTTTTTTCCAAGTTGTTATTTTTAATGACATTCTTTTAAAAAATTAAATCGTATTTAGGATCACCTGGTTTTTAGCTGAGGGCCCAATGGCGCTGCGCACTTTCAGCGCCCCCCTTTTGCATTTGTACTTCACAGCGGTGCTCATTAGTCCCTTAAGGGGACTGAGTTTTAGTTTTAATCATTAAAAGCATTTCTTAAACTCATTAACAGAATTTCTTGAATTCTTTAGCGGTGTTTCCTCCACTGAGGGGTCAGGACACATGGAGTGGGGTGGGGGTGGGGGGAACGCGGGGCTTGGGAATCCCAACTTCTCACGTTGCAGAAGCCGTTTGGGGCATGCTGCCCCCTAAACGTACTGGGTAGTCTGCGGGCCGCTACTTTTCGTGCCGCTCTCCGTGACGACCCGTCCAAGAGGGGTTCACAGATGCCCAGTCAGAAAGACTCTGGTCTTCTGGACTTGAGGCCATACCTTCTGTCCCTCCTTCCCATCTCATGTACTGAGCATCCCGTTCTCGGCCTGGTCCTCCTTGAGGAAGCAAAGATGAATAAAGTTCCTGATTTCAAGAAGCTTATTGATTGCTTGTCCAGAATGCTCGCTAGTCCTTTCACATCTTAACTCTTTGGGGACGCTTGGTTCTTTTCCCTTGAGGGCAGAAGGTTCTCCTTTTTGAAGTACAATTTTGTGAGGATGAGTATCACTTCTAAAAAGGTTCAGAGGTAGTCAATAGATTCATGTCCTTCTACTTGTCTCCCAAAACAAGAAGAGCTACAGCCCTGTAGGAACTTGAGAGAACAATTGTTGACCATAAGACACCCCCCATTCCTTGCCTGTCGTATGGGTAAGTCAGAGAGTCAGGGTTCAACATTCTACACTCATGCATAGAAGTGCTGCATGTATCTATCCTTCTTGATCATTCCAGAGTTCCAATCTGGCTTCAAGTGTATAATGCAGTATTTGCCAGTTTATTGACACAGTTGTACCACCATCACTATTTCAGAAGAAACCTCCTATTCATTAGCAGTCATTCCCTGTAACCCTACCTAACCACTAATCCCCTAATTCCACTCTATAGATTAACCTATTTTGGATGTATCATATAAATGAAATCATACAATAATGTCTTCTGTGACATGCTTCTTTGAACTTAGCACAATGTTTTGAGGCTCATCTATGTGGTATCCTCTGTGTGGTATATATCAACTATGTGGTATTTCTTTTTTATGGTCAAATAATATTTCATTGTGTGGATATATTGTATTTTGTTTATCCATCCACTGTTGATGAATTTTCAGGTTTTTTCTACTTTTTGACTTTAAGGAGTAATGCTGCTATGAACATTCGAATCAAGGTTTTGTGTACACATGGTTTCCATTTCTCTTGGGTATGTACCTAGGAGCAGAATTGCTATGTTTAACTTTTTCAGGAACTGCCAGCCATGTAGGTAGATTGCAATTTCTCCACATTCTTGCTAACACTTGTTACTGTCTTTTTTATTTTAGCCAACCTGATGTGTGTGAAGTGGTACCTCACTGTGATTTTGATTTGTAGTTCCCTAGTGACTCATCAGATAAGCATCTTTTTATGTGCTTATTGGCTATTTGTATATCCTCCTGGAAGAAAATTCCAATAAAATCCTTTGCTCTTTAAATTGGGTTATTTATATTTTTATTGTTAATTTATAAGATTTGGTTATATATTCTATATACAAGTTATTTATCAAATATATAATTAACAAATATTTCCTTCCATCCAGTAAGTTCTTTTTACTTTCCTCTTGGCATCATTTAAAACAGAAGAATTTTTAATTTTAATGAAATCCAACTTACCTTCTGGTGTCACATCAGTTCCTAATCCAGAGTGATAAAATTTACTCCCAAATTCTAAGAGTTTTATAGTTTTAGCTCTTATGTTTAGGTCTGTGATTTATTTTGAGTTAAATAATGTGCGTGGTGTGAGGTAGGGAAAATCTGCTTTTGATTGGGGAAATTCCCATAATTAACGTCACTGACCAAAGAGAATCCCAAAAGAGTAAACTCAGCACTGGTGTAACATTTTAGAGTTGAATACTAGAATTATGAATACTTTCAAAACATCCTTCTAGATGAAAAAAAAATTCTGTGATTTTTGAAAGTGATGTATAGTTAGTAAAGTCTAAAAACGTAAGAAGTTAAGCAATGTAAGTAGAAATAATATAAAACTGCTTTTTAAACTACTGGTCTTGGTTCACTGGTGGATTGTTAAATCAATTCGGTGGGTAATAACCAATATATTTTTCAGAGTCCAATAAAACAGAAGAAAACAGAAACTATCAGAATGTACTTCCTAAATTTAAAAAGCACTACTTCATAACTTTTATGTTATGTATATGTGTGTTTGTGAGTACCAGGAATTGGTGTAAAATGTTGTTTATTACAGTTGGCCATATTTTCAAAAATTAGAAAACACTGTGTAAGCTACAGTTGCAGATTTCTTTCATTCCACAAACATTTATTGAGTGCTTATTTTGTGCCAGGCCCTCTGCTAAGTGCTAGGGATAAAATGATAAACAGCACACAGTCTCCACCCTACAACAGCGTGCATACGCAGTCCAATCCATATTGTAGTTTCTAAGATAAAAGATTGTACCTTGGTTCAGTTTTTCCCAAGCACAACCATACCTTCCAACTATTGATATTTGGTCCTGTGGCACTTATTTTTTTGCAATTAGTGCTCAGCTGTTTACCTCATTCCAGATTTGCAAACATATTTGCTTTTCTTCCAACTAGGGGAACTTTGTTCCCAGGTTCATAATTGCATACTATGTTTATTATATTGGGAAGGAAGTACAAATCTAGTAGTGGGAGGTGACCGTAACTGAATTGATTGGCATTTTTCCTCCAACTAAAACTAGCTTGAGTGTGAGAACTCAGGTTTTTTGGGTTGTTTTGTTTTTGTTTTTGTTTTGAAACCCCAGGTAGTTTTAGCTACTGTTGTATTATTTCTTAAGGGAGAAATCTCAAATAATAACAAAATTTAAAAAAATAATGACAAAATGGAGTGTTGGCATTAACAGTGATATTTAACTATTTTGGATATTGGGTTTAGGAAAATTAATGTGCTCTGTTTCCAATCATCCAGTTGAGTCACTTATTCATGGCAGCTGTGTACAATCACGACTCTGACATTTCCTCCTCCTTTTTATCCGAGACACCATTTGTCATATCTAAACACCATACATTCCCAGGAGATTTAGAAGATCTTAATTTAAAATTTAAAAAATTATAACCAGTTCAACATGCCAGACAGGTTACACACACATTCACAAATACAGCCACTTTTTGAATGACTCTATTATGTTCCCATACATGATTTTTATAACTTCTTATAAAATTTTACCTGCAACGTCCTAATTTTACTTCGACTTTGATTAAGGTCCTTTTCTCTTCCTCTCCCTATTCTGTCACCTGTTATCTTGCCCTTCACTAAATCACTTGCCCATTTGTTACAAGATCTTTTTTTTTTTTTTAAGATTTTATTTATTTATTTGACAGACAGAGATCACATGTAGATGACAGAGGAGGAAGCTGGCTTCCTGCTGAGCAGAGAGCCGATGCGGGCCTCGATTCCAGGACCCTGAGATCATGACCTGAGCCGAAAGCAGAGGCTTCAACCCACTGAGCTACCCAGGTGCTCCTTATAAGATCTACAACCAGGCTTGTAGCCCATTTCTTCTGACCTCCAGGTGATCGATCTTTTCATTATACCGCTCTGCATAAGTCACCTTCCTATTTCTGAGTGGTTGTCTTATGAATAAGAAAATTTCTGGGACATTCTTAATACAAATATTAATCTTGATTATAGACAAATAATTAGCTTACAATATATGCAGCTATGTGTTGACTCAAATTAAAAACCATGAAAGAATATAGCCAAATTAGTACTTTATTTGTTTAGCACCCCAACTTTGAGCTTTTTAAAATATAATTTGGAAGAATTGAAAGAAATAATTTCAAAGCCATTTCTTCAAGAGTACTGTTTTCTTTCCTACTGAATGAAATAACTCCCTATTTTTCTTTTAGTCATCTGTTTTAGAAAATATTTTTTTTATTTGTAAACATCTTATGAACTTAATGATATTTAATTCCAAAGAAATTCCTTTTGGTAATTTTAATAGTTCTGAATTAGACTACTCAAATTTTAAAGTAATTTAGTGGTTTGAAAACATCTTTTAAAGGTTCAGAAACACTTTGATTTTCAGAGAATAAAAAAGAGTTTTGCCCTGCTTTGCCAACTTTTCTCTACTTTTTCTCCTAAAAATTGACCCACTTTGCATATCACATTGGCTTCTAAGTATCAAGAGGTAGGAAGTAGAGTGAGTAGAAGTTAGGAAAAAGAGAACTCCTGGTCACCCCGGAATGGCAGAGTTTACAGAATGAGAAATTTGTCCTATTCTTCAATCATCTTTTCCTTTCAAGAACATGAAGTAAGTAGTAGTAGAATGGAAAGAGCCTTGACTGTTATCTCCGTTCATTGTGACCTTGGGCAGGAGACTCGCTCTCTCTGAAACTGTTTCCTCGTCTATAAAATGGAAATATAATATGTTCCCACAATCTCATCAGTGAGATGACATGAGAAATTGCCAAGTCAGGCTCCATATATAGGAACTCAGTAAGTGTTGTTTATCAACGGGGTGAAAGCCCTGAGAACGTTCTTTCTGATAATCCCTGATTAATATTTTAAAGCACAGTTTGGATGCTAAATTGTATTTTCTTTCTTTCTTTTTTTTTTTTTTTAAGATTTTATTTATTTAGGGACACCTGGGTGACTCAGTCGGTTAAGCATCTGCCTTCAGCTCAGGTCACGATCTCAGGAATCTGGGATCAAGCCCTACGTTGGGCTCCCTGCTTGCCAGGAAACTGCTTCTCCCTCTCCTGCTGCTCATGCTCTCTCTCTCTCTCTCTCTCTCTCTATTTATGTGTGTGTGAGAGAGAGAGTGCATGCACACACAATTGGGGAATAGGAGCAGAGGGAGAGGGAGAAGCAGACTCCCATGCTGAGCAGGAAGCCGGATGTGGGGTTCCATCCCAGGACTAGAGGATCATGACCTGAACTGAAGGCAGCCGCTTAACCAACTGAGCCACCCAGGCACCCCTAAATTGTATTTTCTATACATTTTTGGGGAAATACTTTGTGAAGTATTTTTTTCCTATATATATATCTTATTTAGCCATTGCTCTACATTGACACTCTTCCTTTCTTGCATGTACAGAATCACTAGTATAGTGAATAGATTTGTTTTTTTTTATTTATTTTAAAAGATTTTATTTATTTATTTGACAGAGAGAGATCACAAGTAGGCAGAGAGGCAGGCAGAGAGAGAGGAGGAAGCAGGCTCCCTGCCAAGCAGAGAGCCTGATGTGGGACTCGATCCCAGGACCCTGAGATCATGACCTGAGCTGAAGGCAGAGGCTTAACCCACTGAGCCACCCAGGCACCCATAGTACAGTGAATAGATTAAAAAATAACATGAACTCCAGATTTCTGCATGAGAATGGTTTTCTCAGGATACCTGTATGATTTTATAGGTCCCCAGCTTTGTCATATAAAGCTAAAAAGCAAATGCTTGTTATGATGGGAAAGGTTAGACATAATACAGAAGTGGACAGAATAGGAAATGAACCCCCTATACAGAAGGGGACAGAATAAGAAACGAACCCCATTGTATTCATAATCTGGTGTCAGTTTATGGCCATCTCATTTCTTCTTACCCTCACTCATCTCCCTCTTCTCCAATATAATTCTGTAACAAATCCCCCAAACACGTTCCATCATAAAACTTTCAAACTGTTGGGCCACCTGGGTACTCAGTGGGTAAGCCTCAGAAAAGTTCCTCTACTGAACTTTTTCCAGCTGTATCACTGGTAAGTTGTAAAATGTGTTTCTTCCTGAGAGAATCATTGTCTGTGTGCTACAGAGCTCCAGAGGACCCAAGGACATAAATATGTTCAGACTGAGAAATGGGCAAGTAACTTGGGAAAGACAGTCATGGTAGTTTCAGTTGGTAATAACAACAACAACACAAAATCAAGAACAAAAGCAAAACAACCCTTGTGTACCTGTGCCAAGAACAGATTTCAGCAGGTAGATATTGCTTCCCTAAGCTTTTGGGTGGCTGGGAGGGGCCTGGGTTGGTAGAGTTCAGGGCGGGGTGGTCACTTTCAGCCACGGGCAGCCCCCTTCTTTTCCGTTCCTCTTCCCTTATGTGAACCATACAAATGAGTATTGTGTGCTAAAGGTTAGGAAGAATGGCAAGACCCTAATCTTCCCTTCTGGAAGACCTCCTTGGGAGTAATTGTGTTCCTCCAAGCTTCTGCTTATTCCTCCGCGTATAGAGTTCAGTCTAATACCTGTTGTATTTTGGTATAAGTTGTTGGTGAAGTGTCCATCTTCTCCTACTAAGATTCAAGTGCCTTGACACGGAAACCATGGTTTATTGATTTTTTTTTTTCTTTTTTTATGCCAAGGACCTCCTGCACTAAATGCCTGAAATCAAGTAAGTGGTCTATCAGTATCTGTTGAATGATTGATTGCTGGCTGTTTAATTTGCAAACCCATGCCTATTATTAAGTAAATAATTCAAATGTCACCTCAAGAGGTTTTCCATCACTGTTATTCTTTATTCTCTTAGCAGTTTTCTTTTTTTTCATACCACCTGAAATTATGTTCTTAAACTTTTGTTCATTGTCTCCCTACACTAGGATGTAAACTCCATGAAGGTAAGGATTTTTGTAAAACTTTATTATTTAGAGCAGCTTTAGATTCACAGCAAAATTAAGATACAGAGATTTCCCATTTACCCCTTCAGGAAGGGATTTTCTATTCACTGTTGCAGCCCTAGCTCATAGTATGCCTTACATGACAAGTGGTAAGGGCTCAATAAATTTTTGTTATTGTAATAGCAATCGTGTGATAGACTCAATTACCTTTAGAAGTTGTATTTTCATTATTATCCTACAAAATTGATTAGTAGGTAAATTCCCAGGCTCTGTACTCATTTTAACCTTACTTAGGTAGTCACTGGCTACCTAAGTTTTTTTTGTTTTTGTTTTTGTGCATAATTTTGTCTTGAACTTTTGAACCCCTGGGGCAACTTGGCTTTTGACAGTGGGAACATCTACTTTGATACACAATTTCTGTTTTGAGCAGAGTCTGAGGATTGATGGGGAAGTTTGACCCTGGGGCTCCAGAGCTGTGCTTCCTATGAGAGTTATTTTAGATATTCTCTTCCCACTGTGGTTTTTCAGTAATAGAATTTCCCTTTTCCCCTTGCCTAGAAGAGGTTTTCCATCACCTGCATTGCCTATTTCTCAAGCACCTGACACCTAAAGGGGCATTTTTTCATACATCTAGGACATGACATTTGGGAGTGACACCGGTCTGGTACAGGATAGACTTTCCTTCCGTTTTGCATTTCTACTGCAATTTAAAATGTTTGAGTAACTGGTTGGTCATGAATTGCATGTACCGTTGACATTTTAACAATGTGGAGGTTAAGGGTCTCCCATGCAGTTGAAAATCTGCTTGTAGCAGTGATTCCCCCAAACCTTACTGATCACATAGTCCATGAGCAAATATTTGGTATGTTATATGTATTATACACTGTATTATTACAATAAAATAAGCTAGGGAAAGAAAATGTTACTAAGAAAATCATAAGAGAAAATATATTTACAGTTACTGTACTGTATTTAAAAAGTTATACAATTCAAGGGTCAACTTTATGTTTAGAAACTGCTATACACTCTTGGGAGGAGGTGGGGGAGGGAGTTAAGGGGAACCCTGTACTTACTGACCAGTGATACTTTGTTGCCATTAATATCTTTGCAGCCTCTCTTCCTACCACCATAACATGGATATATGGATATTTTTTCCTCCCCAAACTATTTTTCTGTTTTAAGTGTCCTGTAGTTATCCATTGATTCTTTCAGTAAAACTTCAGTAATTCAGTATAATCCTGTAGTATCTCCAGACATTCAAAAACACATTTTAATATATTCTATTACATATTTCATGCATGTAATGTTATATGAAACAAAACAAACATTTATAAACCATAAGATCAATAACAATCATAACATATGGACAAAGTCAATCTGACCACACAATAAAAAGAGCCTGGGTGGCTCAGTTGGTTAAGCAGCTGCCTTCGGCTCAGGTCATGATCCCAGCGTCCTGGGATCGAGTCCCACATCAGGCTCTGTGCTCGGCGGGGAGCCTGCTTCTCTCTCTGTCTCTGCCTACCACTCTGTCTGGCTGTGCTCGCTCTTGCTCTCTCTCTCTGACAAATAAATAAATAAAAATCTTAAAAAAAAAAAGATACTTACATCCAAGTGGAAAAACAAAAACAAAATAGAAAAGAAAAATAAATCACAGCCTTGAACTTTTATGTAAATAATGACTTTTTTCTTTTTCTTTCTCATTACTTTAAAAATTACAGAAGTCATATAAGCTTTTTGTAAAAAGTCAAGCCACTTGAATGCCAATGTTCATAACAGTGTTGGTTGTAAGAAACAAAAACGTAGAAACCATCCAGATGTCCAGCAACTAATGAATGGGTAAACAGAAGGTGATGTGTATATACAGTGGAATATTATTCACCAGTACAAATGAATGAGGGGCTGCTGCATGCTATGAAATATATGAGCCTCAAAAAAATTACACCAAGTGAAAGAAGTCAGTCATAAAAGACTTTATATCATTGAACACCATTTATATGAAATGTTCAGAATAGTCAAATCCATAGCAACATAAAGTAGATTAGATGGGAGAGGAGAAAATAAAGCACTGAGGGTTATATGCAACTAATGTGTCATTGAACACTACATCAAAAATGAATGATATACTTATATGTTGGCTACTGAACAGAAAAAAAATTACAAATGGGTATAGTTTCTTTTGGGGAGGTGATGAAATATTCTGGAATTAGACAATGGTGATGGTTGGATGCCTTTACTAAATATACTAAAATCCACTGAATTGTTCTTTTAAAAGGCTGAATTTTATGATATGTGAATTAAATTTCCATTTTTAAAATGTTGAGAAAAAAAATTTATATCCTTCCTTTACTGAATAAGAATTAGCATATTTTTACTTTTCCCTTCTTCACCCTCCTGCCTTGTAATGTCACTGTTACCCTTGGGGTTCAGCAGGCTGTTATAATTGTGCCCAGAGAGGCCAGCCTAGGGGACAAAAGGGTCTAAAATCTTAGCCATACACTCATTCTACCTGAAAGAAGGGGTGCCTTCTTTTTTTAGGGGGGAGCGGCAGAGGGTGAGGGAGAAAGAATCTTAAGCAGGCCCTATGCCCTGCACAGAACCTGATGCCAGGGTCAATCTCATGACCCCCGAGATCATGACCTGAGCCAAAATCAAGAGTCAGACGCCTAACTGATTGAGCCACACACTGGCCCCAAATGTGAGGGACTTATTCTAATCCACACAGAAGTGCTTTAGGAACTAGCAGTGGCCTTCATCATTTTAATGGGTTTTATGGTAGTGAAGTTTGGTAAATATAGGTACTTAGTCTACTACCTTGGATTAAAAGTCAAACACTTCATTTCACTGTAATATTATAATGGATTTACTAAAATGGATTATTTTCCAGAATGGATCACCCTTTGGCCCTCTCTTCACAAGTTGGGTTGAAAATTATGTGATTAATCTCAAAAAGCACATTCCTAGTTTAAATGTGTGTAATGCAGTCCCTTTAGATTGGCTTTTTTGGTTTAAAAAAGATTCAGTGTACTGTTCAACTTTATATTATGATCCTCCAATAGTTTTTGTATTTTATATCACTAAAGTACCACCACTACCAAGGGTATTTCCCGATACTTACTTGTTCTAACAATATAACATTTCTGACAGCATTCTTGCAGATTTCAAAAGAGCTCAAATAATAGTATTTTTGACACTAAATTTAATCAGCGAGTCAATGCACATTTATTGAATTACTATTGAAAATAACACTCTATTCCAAACAGGAAGAACCCCCAAATCATGATACTTTACATAAAAAATGCTTATGTGCCTGGTGTCCAGTAGGTACTCAACAAATATTTGGAAATGAATCCATGGATCAAGTGCAATTTTGTCTATTTATGATACCTAAAAATTAGATACTGGCTAATAGCCATAGATTTAATAGGTCCTTATTTCCATTTTCAGAGAAAAAAGGGAAATTATCTGATACAAACAAAGTGATATAATTAGTGACTACTTCTAACTAAGAAAAGTTCCAGAATTCTGGCAAGTTAGCAATCATTTTAATGCTAAGTATTTGTGGTGGTTTAAGCGGCAAATTTTCATCAGTGATTTTTTGGGGGGAGGGACTACTTTTCTTGTTTATTTGTTTATAAAAGAAGTATTTACTGTTAAGTTTCAAGATTACTCAAAAAAGTTTCTATTATAAATCAATAATCAGTGGTTCTCAAACCTGACTGTATATTAAACACTTAGTGTTTTGTTTTTGGTTTTGTTTATGTGCTTGTTTCTAATCCTAGAAAGTTGGAATCCAGGATTCCTAGACTAATCAGAGCCACATGGTTGAACTCATGAATTTTTGACTTAAGAAGCATCCTAGATGATATTTTGGGTCAGCTGGCTGACTCTTGATTTTGGCTCAGGTCATGATCTCAGGGTCCATGAGATCAAACTGGCATCAGGCTCCATGCTGGGTGTGGAGCCTGCCTGAGATTCTCTCTCTCCTTCTGCCCCTCCCCGACACTTTCTCTCTCTCCATAAAAGAAGGAAAGAAAAGAAAGGAAGAAAGAATGAGAGAGAGAGAGAGAGAGAGAGAGAGAGAAAGCCTCCTAGGTGATATTTTAAGTTTTATTCTTAACCACTCAAATTCTTCATGAACATTGTTTTTTCTTACAAAAAAATGGAAGATTTCAAATAATGCCAAATTCTCTTCCTGGTTCCCAATTGTGGCTCCTTTTCTCCTTCCCTGACTTGGGAGCACTTCTTGTGCACAACTGAAAAATTTTTTTAGAATTCAAAATATAAGGCCAGATTTTTAATGTTGTTCTTTATCATATGAAGTAGAGAGTACAAGTCCCAATAAAGAGAGGGAAGAACTGCCTTTTCAAGTATTTAAGGGCCATCATTTAAGATGATATCTTACCAAAAGAATCTCTTCCTTCTCACAGAAAAAGAAAAAAAAAACTTTAATTCCAATTACTCAGTAAGAAATGTGAGCCATGGAAATAGTAAACATATTCAGTATGTGGGGAAAACAGTTGGTATTCAGTAAACACCAAGTAATTTATTGGCTTGGCAAGGCTCCCTTGAACTCTAGCGTATAGTTAACTCTTCCTTATCTAGGACCAGATTTACTGTTTTGTAGATTGTTTGTAATGTCACTGAGCTTCCCTCCATCATGTTGCTAAATTCCAGACTATTAGCAGTACTACTACAAGAGCAATGGAATCAAGCTCAGCAGTGGGCTAATAGAAGTTGACTTTTCAATCCTTACTGCACATCCTTTTTGTCACTCACTGTGTTAGGCAAAGGGCAAAACCCTGCTTTGAGTGAGTTCACAGTCCTGTAGAAGGGCCAGAGGCAGATAAGTTAAGGAAGAAAAAAAAAAAAAAAGCTAGAATACCTTGTTAAGTGTGGTGTATGGTAAGTTCTTGAAAGGGTTGTTCCATGGTGCCATGGGGTACTGGAAAGGGGGAGAAATCTAACTCAGGTTGGAAGGGTGTGGGGGGAGGGGTTAATAGGAAGACTTCCCAAAGTTGTAATACCTGAGCTTAATCTTGAAGGATGAGTACAGTCTAGCCATACAAAAATATTTAGGAGGTAGGATCCAAGGCTTTTAAAAAGCACAAAAACAAAAACAAAAAAACCCTAAAAAACATTCACACTAGAGACCCTAAGTCTAAGCTAATGCTCGGGTTTCTGACTTGAGAAATTGATGGGCTCAGTTTGAGACATGTTGAGTTTTAGGTGTTTGTGAGGCAAGGTGTCTGTAGATTATTGGCGATCTATAACTTTGGAAAGGAGTCTGGGATGGAAATAAAATGTGGAGTTGTCATTGTTCACCTAGCAACCGAACTCACTGATGTGAATGAGATTGTCATGGACAGCAGGAAGGCAAGGAGGCTGAGGAGAAATCTCTGGTGAGGGTGAGCTTTTAAGGGATAGGTGGAATCTGAGAAGGAACAGCCCAAGAAATAGAGAAAAGGAAAATGAGAGCAACAGCTTGATATAATGATGGTCAACAGAAGAAGGACACAATACTCTCAGATGTCACAGAGAGGTCAGTTAAGGCAGGCCTGGTGACTGGTGACATCAAGGCAGAAGCCATATCAGTTGGGAACATTTATTGAGCACCTGCTATGTGCCAAGCACTGTAAATGTCATACTCTTTATTCTTCACTACAGCCTTCTGAGGGAAGGTGGTCTTGTTATTATTATCATCCTCACATTACAGATGAGGAAGTTGAGACAGACAGAGGCCCTGAGCAGAGCCACACAACCAGTATGCAGCAGATCAAAGATAACTCAGCTCTTAACTACTTCTGAGTCCAGTCTCTTAGCCTTTTCTGGTTACCAGTTGTGGCAAGAAAGTATAGATAATATATGTAGACGCCTCTTTAGAGACAATTATCAGTGAAATAAGGAGGGTAGATTTTACAAAGGGGACACTGAGACTAAACAAAGTGGGTTGTAGGGTTTTATTTTTGGTTTTAAGAAGAAAGAGCTTTGCTCAACAATGCTCAGCATCAGGGAAATACAAATCAAAACCACAATGAGATACCACCTCATGCCAATCAGAATGGCTAAAATTAACAAGTCAGGAAACAACAGGTGTTGGTGAGGATGCAGAGAAAGGGGAACCCTCTTACACTGTTGGTGGGAATGCAAGCTGGTGCAGCCACTCCGGAAAATAGCATGGAGGATCCTCAAAAAGTTAAAAATAGAACTACCCTATGACCCAGCAATTGCACTATTAGGTATTGGCCCAAAGAATGCAAACACAGTGATGTAAAGGGGCACATGCACCCCAGTGTTTATAGCAATGATGTCCACAATAGCCAAACTATGGAAAAAGCCCAGACGTCCATCAGCAGATGAATGGATAATGAAGGTGTAGTATATGCCCAGAGTTCTTTTGTGGCACAATATATGGAGCCCATTGATGAGCTCTTAGCTGATCCTACTTGGTTACTAGAAACTAATACTTTCAGTTCTCCCTGGTCTTGTCTTTTAAAAAATATATGCAAATGTGGTTAAACTTGACTTAAACTGAGCTTCTAGTAACTATACTAGAAAGGACAATACAATACAATATTTCTTGGTTGTAAAGGACTTATGGTGAAATTCATAACCAGAGCTCTTTGTACATTCCTCTCCAAAAGATGGTGGAGTAGTAATGGAGTAACATCTAACTCATACCCTAGTTCGTAATTTTATACATTGAAGACAGACATACTAGGACTTGTGTGAAGGCCCTAATGCTAGGGTTGTGTGGGAAAATGCAAAGTACCATGCTTGTAGCTTCTTTAGGAGCTCTCAACTTTCTTAAAAGAGATTACAGAAATTACTAGAATTCAGAGAAGTAAGTGGCCAATATAAATGGTAATCTGATGTTGAATCACCATAATTTCTTCCATTTAAAAATGATTATACCAGTAAGAATTTATTTTTGTTGCAAGAATTTATTTTTTTAAAGGAATACAGAAATATCTAGAATGTATTATAAGAGTTCCCCCTTACTACCTCCTCACTTCCACTTCCCTTCCCGGATTGAGGCGTTTCTCACTAATTTCTTCTCTATGCATTTTCTTTTTTTTTTTTTTTTAATTTTTTTTTTTTAATTTATTTGACAGAGAGAAATCACAACTAGGCAGAGAGGCAGGCAGAGAGAGAGGAGGAAGCAGGCTCCCTGTGGAGCAGAGAGCCTGATGTGGGGCTCGATCCCAGGACCCTGGGATCATGACCTGAGCTGAAGACAGAGGCTTTAACCCCCTGAGTCACCCAGGCGCCCCCTCTATGCATTTTCTTAAGTGTGGAAGGATTTAGGTAGTTTAGTACAGGCTCTTTCACAGCTGTTTGGCATAAATTATTTAAAATGCGTTGCTCCATGAAATTTTCACTTAGTAAGTTCTTTTCATGTCAGAACCCACAGATCTATTCTTTTGATAGTCTGTTTGTATTACTACCAAATACTTTTTAAGTGTATCTTACAAGAGAGTGAAACAAAACAATTAATTTCTAAAACTTTTGACTGGCAAACACTAGTGACTGTATTAAATTACTTTCATGTTTAATTTCTTGTTTGAGAGGACGAAGCCTCATACAAATTTTCTCTTTACCTTTTTAATCTTCTAAAAACATAGGTTTAATGCATCATTTTGACATGAAATGCCTTACATAAATATTTTGCTAAAAATCAAGTGTTCTTAAAAGGAAGACTTAAGTAGAAAATACTGGAATACTACCTCACAAGAATATACAACTGAATGCTGTGGATCCCATAGACAGAAATGGAATGAAATAAAAATCTTAAATATCTAAGGATAATGGTAATTCTAAGGACAGTGGGGTTTTTAAAAAAATTTCAGTTCTTTTCTCATCATTGTTAAACTGATGACTAAAATCTAAAAAAAAAAAACCAAGATGTGGAAAAACAAACAAACAAACAAACAAACAAACAAAAGAAGATGTGGGGCACCTGGTGGTTCAGTGGGTTAAGTGTCCAACTCTTGGTTTTGCTCAGGTCATGATCTCAAGGTCGTGAGATGGAGCCCCATATCAGGCTCAGAGCTGGACTTAGAGTGGATCCTGCTTAAAACTCTCTCTCCCCCTCCTCCTCTTCCCCTCCACCCCTCCCTCTGTTATTAAAAAAAAAAAAAAAATCAAACCAAACCAAACAAACAAAAAGAACCAAAGAACTCTGTACATCTTGTTTAAAAATATATCTGTATGTACACATGCATAGAAAAATGCAGAGCAAAAAATAAGTTTACTTTTTGAACAGTGGTTATCTCTGGGTGGTGAGATGTATTCAAGGTGATTCTTTATCTTTTTCTGAACTTTTGAGTTTTAAAAATAATGAATACATATTATTTTTCCTATTTAGAAAAGTTGATACAATATAATGAATTCATAGTAAATGAGCTAAATGACCATGTCTCTGGACTCAAGAAAAAGAATCTTTCCCTCTTTATCTTTATATTTTCCCTCATTACTTTTTCTCAAGTAGTTGTCAGATTTTAAAAATTTATAAGGCCAAGAAATAACATTGGACCATTATGCGTAATGTATAAAATTATAACCTTGGGTCAAAATAAAGTTCAAAATAGACTTAAATGTACAAATAAACACAACATCTAAAGTAGTTTATTCCAGTGCTATTCGGCCAACACACAGAATAAATTTTTATTTGCTGGTAAGTTATGTATCTTTTGTTAAAGAACTAAGATTTTTTACTTTTAATTTAGTAAAATTTAGGTTTTAAAAAAGCTTATACTTGTCATTTCCAAAAAAAGAGGGGAAAGGAGAGAGGAAGCTGTGCTTACTGGGAAAGTTGCAACATTCAGTTCGTAAGTACTTTTTGCTTGAGATTTTTTTTTCAACTACTTCTCTTACATAAGAGCCCTGTAATATCTCCATAGGGAGAAATAACACTGGGCTACATTATGTCTTTTTAATTTTTCCTCCAGATAGTGTTTACAAATCAACATGTAGGAATGACTCCATACTCAAAGTTATTAGCCAACATTGGTGTCCATTTGCCGTTAAGGACAATTGGTAATTTTAACAATCAATGAGAGTTTATTTTAGGAGAAAACTTACTGAAATTTGCAGGAAATAACCTTTTTGTTCCAAAACAGCTGTCATTGAGCACCATTATATCTACAACAATTAAAATTATCTTTGGTGACTTTTAGCATTTGGCATTGCTCCATTATTGTTCAGTTAAATATTTTTCAAGTTTGCTAGGACTTTTGCCCACTGTGTGCTTACGGCCCTTTATTGTCGATATGTATCTTAGAATTCACCTTTGTGACATTACTTTTTTGTATTGTGAGAGAGAGTGTAATTTCTGAAGTGAATTGCTGGAGAAATCAAGTAACATTAATTAGGAAAATCTGCAGCACATATCGACAAGTTGCTTACAAAAATATGATTATAATTTATTCCATTATGTTTGGCAACGGATATCCCTTTCTCTCTTTTTCTAGATCCATGCAAAAAATTCCCTGTCTGAAGAATTAGCTAATGTTTAGTGGATAAAAACAGTGAAGGGTGACATGTGTTGTCATTTTGATAAATGTAATTGAAAATTGTGAAGAAAACGTCTAAGCTGAAGTCACCTGGGCCAAGAGGCAGGGGACTGATTGTCAAAAACACCACTAAACAAAAACATAGGTGGTAATGGAAGTCCTAAACATGTTAGCCCAGCACCCATCCAAAATGAATACTGCTTAGAAAAAAATAACAAACCTGAATCCTGTAATATGTCACCCAATTAAATCTTAAATAAGACCTCATGGGTTTGTTTGTTTAATTTTTTAAAAAAGGAAGCGTTTGTCTTCAGAAATGATTAATTAAATATTGAAACACAATAGCTTGGGGACCCTAACTGCATCATATGATAAAAGATAGTATTTTTATAACATCTGAGGTCTTGATGACTGTTAGTTTATTATTGTATTTTGATGGAAAGAGTTTGCCATGATTTTATTCAAACTAAAAAGGTAGAGAATATTTAAGAGTTATAACTCATAATCTAAACCTAAAATACAGATACCAGTGAACATTTATTATACCCTCATACTTTTCTCAACACTTGCAAGCCCATAATTAACCTTTCAGACAAAAAAAAAATCCTGGAAAGGATTTAGAGGGCTAGTCGGGTGAAATTTATTTAAGTAACTTCAATAATCTGCAAAAATTCAAAGCCATTTAAGCTTTGTATTACATATTTAAGGCACAAATTTTCTTTATGCTGACTCCTTTTGACCCTCTTCTCTCTATTATATCCCAGCAGATATTTTTACTTCTGAATTCCCCCTCCCCCACCCAAGTTCACATCATCAAATTCTTGTCTGTTTTTGAGGAGCAATAGTAATTAACGAAACTGGCTTTCCAACACAGGAGGTCAAAAATGGAGGATGAGAAATATATCCTTTAAAAAGCAGATGCAAAAAAAAAAGCAGAGCAAAACTTTTTTTAAAAGATTTTATTTATTTATTTGACAGAGAGAGATCACAAGTAGGCAGAGAGACAGGCAGAGAGAGAGAGGAGGAAGCAGGCTCCCTGCCGAGGAGAGAGGCCAATGCGGGGCTCAATCCCAGGACCCTGAGATCATGACCTGCGCCGAAGGCAGAGGCTTTAACCCACTGAGCCACCCAGGCACCCCAGATGCAAAACTTTTGTAAAATTTAAAGTTGGCTAACAACTTGAAGATAGATCCTACAAATTGTTGAAAGGCCTTATGGAATACCCGTGATCTTCTTCTCTTAATATTTTCTGAATTTTTCAGAAGTTTGTGTATCTTTTTCATGTATCATTTTTACAGAGAGAAAAAATATAAGATATGGGGAAGAGTATCCCATTCATCATGAAAGTGTGAATAAAATAGGTAAAACACTGAATTTTTTCCAAGAAAAAAAAAGTTCTTTTGTAAAAGAATCCAGGCCTCTAAACTCTTCCTCTCATTTGTGGAACATAAAGTGTATTTTGGATCACAACATGGAACATTCCAGACAATGTGAAATCTAGAAAGGAACTGCACCTGTATCCCGATACAGCGCCAAAAAAATATAGCTACTGAATCAATAGTCTTCCTAAATTAGGAAGAAGAATTCAAGTCCACTTATTATGATGCACAAAAGTGAAAGTTTTACTCTTGGCATGGATGTGATAAAATCACGAGATACGATTAGCAAGAAGGTATTTTTCAGAGTCTTGCTACACTGAGCAGTTTTAAGCGGAAGAGTACATATTGTAGAATATAACTCAGTGCTTTGCTCTAATTGAAAAGTTGATGATTTTTGATGAAACTACAGCTATTGACTCTGTAAGTTTTGAGAATTATTTGATTATTTTCCTCAAAACTATTCCTTGCACCAAATAGAAAACATTGTGTATTTGAGGATTCGCTTACCAAATTGATGTTCTTGGTAGGGATGAATTAAGCTTCTGCAGAATTTTCTGTAAGAAGAGAAACATTCACAAAATGGTGATTCTAAAAAAGTGATCTTTTTCACTGGAAATATGAAGCAATGTATGTGGAAAGCTGCAAAATCTGGAGTTGCAGGCAGATTGGGCAAGGGATGTCTGGTATAAAAAAGAATTAAATCATGGCTAAAGATTTTCCCTGTAAAAGTAGTGATTAATAAAGGGAACAAGCTATTAACATGACTTTTTATAACACACTACTGGTAAAACTTTTAAAAAATAATCAGAAGTTGTAAAAAGAATTCTGACAGAGAGGCATAAGATAAAGAGGGAAGTAGAAAAAGAAGAATGAGTATGTGACCAGACATGTGACATTGCCATTATTTTTATTATTTTGCAGAAAACCTCAGACTAACCAGGAGAGAGGACTGAGGAGATGAGCTAAAATTTAGCTTCTAGACGAGAGCTTTTGCTCATGGCTTATATTTTTCCTTAAAAAAAAAAAAAACTGTCTGTGTATGTGTATGTGTTTGTCTTCTGGGTGTATTTCATGGTAGAAAAATCTCTTGAATATTCTATAGCTTACAACAAAAATTGAAAAGCAAATGAAGCATGTGGAACTGTTGTCAGACACAGATAAAGACAGACCAAAATTAAATCTTCACCTTTGCATTTTGAATTTCAACTGAGCTGCAGTAGGTTTCTGTATCAGACTTTAAGTCTGCACTTAAATGCACTCATTTTCGTAGTATTTTTTTGCAGTTATCTTAGCAAATGCTTAAAAACCTAAATCGACAAAACCATTTCCAAACTAGTAGAGTTATCTGTATTTCTTTCTTCATTTAACCGTTTGATTAATTTTCCAGTTTTTCCATTTATCAGAATTCAAAGCTGTTCTTAAATTTTCTGTCTTCAATTTAAGGGTTTGGTGATACAATCTATTGTGATACACACACACACACACACACACACACACACACACATCATATATGATAGATATATATACACTGAGCATTGCACTAGATGCCGGAGATACAGCACTGAAAATTCAGGAAAGTTTCCCGGGCTTGCTGTACACCAAGTTCTTTCCCAAAATAGTTTGTAAAGGTTCTAATGATCTCTACAGCAGTATCAAAAATAATTCCTCCTTTCTGATTTGGAAAGCAAGAACATTAGCCATTATTTGTTTCTTAGTAATTTTCCACATGCCAGTCATCCTATCTTGGAACTCCTCAATCTCAGACCAAACCCCTCTAACTGGTGTATGACTTTTCCCATGTGACCCTTTAAATAAATTCTAAGGTTTTTCCCATAATTAATTAATCTCAGAAATCAAAATGAAACATGTCACCAAGGTCTTATTTAAAGCCAAGAAATTTATTGGCTATTATCCAGGCTTCCTTCTAAATAAAACCCCAAATACTCCTCTTACCATCCTTGCTTTTTGATTTTAGGCATTTTTCTCTCCAGACAATTGGGGCATAAACATATAAAAGTTTTGATATGTCCATGTTTTAACCAAGATCATATTTATGTTTTCTTGTGGTAATATGTACGCAAACTTTTCTCTAAAATGTCCATATCCATGTGCTTTTAAAAAGGTACACAGGAGAGAAATTAATTTCCCCATCCTCAGTAGTAAAATGCTATTATATACTTTTTCATTTTTTGAAGGTTCCAAACTTTAGCAGCTCAAAATCTTTTCTCAAAGTCTGACTCTTTAGGCCTGGTAACAATTTAATGTACAACGAAATTTTTATGATTTATAGATGGATTACTTAAATTATACTTTATCTTCAGTGACTCAGTTCTTCCTCACCTTTGCCACTTGGCCAAGTTCAGGATGCTGAACATGAAGCTGAACTGAGTCAGGGTCAGCCATGTAGGGTATAATCATGGGGTGTGCGTGCATGTGTGTGCCTGTGTGTGTGGTGGGAGGGTTGTGGGAGAGAGAGATAAAGAGACAGAGACAGATTTAATTTCCAAGCCAAACTTGAGATCACCCATTTTTTAGGGAAAAAAAAGTGTCTCTTTTGCCGGGATAGATAAAACATTACATATAACTAAAGAGAAAGCTGCTCACCTCTTCCTCCCTCCCTCCTCTTCTTCCTTTCCTCTCCCACTGCTTTCCCTCCTTCCTTTCTTCATGGCTAACAGTCTCCTCTGGGCTGAAAGCAAACGATTCCTTGGCAGCAGCCTACGCAGGATCCCTTCTCGTCCACTCCTCGGTGTACATGCATCTGGTCCTCAGTGGGACGGTGGTCAGGCTGTTGTGACCTCACCTCCCAGCCCCTCTGCCCACTGAAGCCCGCAGCCTCCATAAACCCCGTGTCTCTGCTGACGCACCTCCCAGCTACAATGTCTTCTCCAGCCCCCTTTCCCTCCTCTGCCTGTTGCCCTGGTCTGTCTTTCTGTGTCTGTCTGTATGCCTCTCTCTGTCTCTATGTCTGCTCTTCTCCCTCTCTGTTTCTCTTGCATGTATTCACATTTTTTCCATTTTCTTTCTTGAATTTATTTGAGGGAGCTGGTGATTTATTAAATTTCTATTTCTTGAAAGATAGAATTGCTATAACTTCTAATTTTTTTTTCCTACGAGTCAGTGACCTTTGATAGAAAGAAAACATTCTTACTATGCCTTCTGTAATTGCTGCTTAGAACATGTAGGAGGGAGGCAAAGGGGCTGCTGTTCATCTTCCTAAATTTCTTATGATAATTTTAGAAAGAAAATATCATAAACATTGAAAAGCATACTTATCCTTGGGTAGAATTTCCAGGTTTAGCAAATAAAAATACAGGACACTGATTACATATAAATTTCAAATAAACAATGAATACTTGTCTAGTAGGAAGTATTCTCATGCAATATTTGAGACATATGTATACTAAAAAAATATTTTTATTTATCTGTCATTTATCTGGGCATTTAGTATTTAGGACTGATCTTTTATATGTATGTAATATCTGTAGCCAGGTGTTTTTTGTTTGGGGACTAGTCATTTTTAGAACTTCTTGTTCAGTTTCCTAAGGATATGTTAGTGCCCCCAAGGATGGCCATCAGGTAAAGGTGAATAATAGTGAAAAAAAAAAAACAACTGTAATTAAAACCAATTTTGCTATTTACTTGTTCTGTCATAAGGTTCTATGGGAGGGAACAGTACATTTCTTATTTATTTGTCCCCTGAATTCAAAATAATGTATTGACTTTTTCTTTTTCCCCTTGGGTATATATCTTCTTTCATTTCCTTCCCAGTCCATCTAAAATGTAGATGGTTTAAAGAGAAAATTTACCTACATATTCAATTCCTTATCACCTCCTCCTGAAACAGGCACTTATTTACTTAATAAACACTGTAAAAAGGGAAGCATTTTTGAATCTCTTACAGAATTATATTTGCACTTAGTAGACTTTTTTCTTAGTCACTGTCTTATTTTAAAATAAAATACCTGAAAAAAATGTGGGTAGCTAGCAATTTTTGAGTGCTTAACCATTTATCAGGCACTGTTGAAACATATAACAAATGGCTTCAATCGTTTAAATCCCCCAAACCAAGGAGGTAGGCAGTATTATTATCCCCACTGTAGAGATGAGAAACTGAGGCTCAGTTACATTAGTATGTTAACTTTGTCATTTGGTAAATTTGCCACGATTAATGGATGACTATTGATCTATTGTTATTAAAGACTATATACATCATTCAGATTTCCTTAGTTTTTACCTAATGTCCCTTTTCTATTCTAGGATTTTGCCCAGGACATCACATTACATTCAGTCCTCAGGTCTCCTTGGGTCAAATAGACTTTCTTTGTTTTTGATGACCTTGACAGTTCTGAAGAGTACTACTCAGATATTTTGTAGAATGTGTCTCAGTTGGGATTTGTCTGATGTTTTACTCATCTTTAGACTAGATATGGGTTTTGGGGAGAAAGACCATGAGGTAAAGTGGCATTCTCAACATACAATGTCAGCCGTGTTTGTCAGCTTTCTCCCCCCTATAGTGACTCCCCCACCCCCTTTCTATAGTACACTCTTTGGAAGGAAATCACTATTCCCCACCCACTCTTACTGGGTAGAGAGTTATAATTGAGCTATTATTATAATAACAGCTTTATTGGAATATAATTCATACACCTTACAATTAATCTATTTAAAGTGTACAATTCAGTGGTTCTCAATGTTATTGTCAGAGTTGTGCAAACATCACCACAACCAATTTTAAAACATTCTTATCTCTCCCAAAAGAAACCCCATACCTATTAATAGTCATTTCCCCTTTTTCCTCACCTCTCCCCCGCCCCCGGCTGTGGCAACCTTCTCTACTTCTGTCTTTATAGATTTGCCTGTTCTGAACATTTCTTATTAATGGAGCCACGGTGTTTTGTGACTAGCTTCTTTCACTTACCAAAATGGTTTTGAGACACATCTATGTTGTAGTATGTACTTCATTGCTCTTTATTGCTGAATAATATTCTATTGTATGGATATACCATTAGCTGATGGACATTTGGATTGCTTTCCTTTTTCGCCTACTACAAACAATGTTAGTATTCACATTTGTGCACAAGTTTTTGTGTGGATATGTGTTTTCATTTTTCTTGGCTAAATACCTAGGAGAAAAGTCGCTGGGTATAATTTAGCTATTTTTAAAATAAGAAAAACATGGCTGACAAGGCTGTGGGCTGGCCTTGCTTTCAGTTATCTACATGGGCTGAAAAAAAGGAGCTGATTGCCCTATAAAGCCATAATACAAGGCCCCACCTCTGATCCGTTGGCAGGTAACCAAACTGTAAGCCTGTTGACTAAGATGAAAGAAAACAGCTTCATAAAATCCTGCCCACACTTCCCACTCTATAAACCTATGGCAAATAACACAGTTTATATGCACTGAAAAAAAATACAGATCCCATATAATCACGAGTTTCTGTTAAAAAGTTATGATGAGAAAGCTCTTCTCCTCCTCTGTCTAAATGTCCTTTAGGATGCATGGAGTAGGTAATTTATCTAAATCCACTTTTTGAAATTCTTGTATATTGCTGTCACTGTCATTGTTAGGACTAAGTATTACTTATCAAGAAAACAGGTACTAAGCAAGGAGCAGTAGCCAGTACTTTCTAGTATAAGGGACATATGCATCGTTTTAAGGAAGTATTTGGTGGCAGGAAAAAAAAAAATACATGCTTACACAGCTTTAAGCACAGATACTTCTACAGTGGAGAATGGGGGTGGGGGAGAGAAGAGGAGCAGAAAACCTAACGTCTAGACTGCCACTCCTTCCCATTAGCCACTCATGGTAGGAACTAATTCAGGTAAACAGCAATTTTAGAAAGTCAAAAGATACTTGATCATATTCCTATCCTTGGTGGGAAGAAATGAAACCCAGGAGGTTTGTAACAGATAGCATTATATTATTCTCTGAAAAATAAGCAGCCCAGGGGCGCCTGGGTGGCTCAGTCATTAAGCATCTGCCTTTGGCTCAGGTCATGATCCCAGACTGGGGATTGAGCCCCGCATCTGGCTAACTGTTCGGCGGGAAGCCTGCTTCTCCTGGTCACACTCTGCCTGTTTGTGTTCCCTCTCTCACTGTCTCTCTCTCTGTGTCAAATAAATAAATAAAATCTTAAAAAAAAAAAAAGCAGCCTATCAGTGCTTCCAGATAAATGCCTTTAACCATATTCATTAATCCTTTGAAATACAATCACCAAAACTAAGCAGGAGACTTAGGGCTAGTCCTTTAGCAGAGAATAAGAAAGGGGGAAACAAGTCTGTTTTTAACGAATAATGAAACACCAGAAGACAGTGGTCCACACAAACTTGTCGTGTCTTCTTTTTCTTTTGTTCCTTGTTCCCTCCCCAAGGATATATGATAGGGTCCCACACAAATGGAGGAAAATAACTGTTGGCTGATTCTAACTGATTTACTTCTGTATCTACCTCTAGAATTTTGCTGACTCCTGATTGAAAAGATACTTATTAAGCAATCTGTGAAAATGCAAGTGATAGTCTGGTCCCGTATGTCAGGTATGCATTAGATTAGGGTGTTATACAAGAGAAAGTGACGGAAGATTGCTTTTTTAAAGTATGTGATCATGGTCACACACCTAAAATAAAGTCCTTAAAATAAGCTAGATTAGTATGTGGTTTAAAATAAGGAATCTTTGGCTAGTATTCATGCGGCAAAATCTGAGGGAAAAGTTTACCTGGGGAAGAAGGGTAGAAACTCTTCTCCTGGGGACATTTCTAAACAGACTAGACGTGCCTCCGCTTGGAATGATGTAGATCAGAGCTGCTGTGCAGGGAATGTGTCTCAGGAGTGTAGAGATAATGATCATCTCAGCCGTAAGGGAAGCTGGGCAGGGCTTGGTGCCTGCAGAGACCCAAGACGGATCATCTTTGTCCACAAGCGTCCTCATGGATATACCCTTGACTGCCATATAAATGCCATTTTCTACGTGCTCCAAAATGTGAAAAAGGTTGAGAAGCCCATATTTAGGTGAAGCTTGCCAGAGGTTGACCTACATGATTATTCAGTAAGGATTAAGGATATAATTCTTCAACATTCCTTCTCATGAAAATAAACAATGATGTAATAATTGCCAGTCATTTTTTAAATTTAGCTTTAGAATTTGAGTTTGTATTTATTCATTTATTTGATTGTTCGCTTATTTATTTAGACTTTGTCTTTAAAGGAATATATGGCTACTTCGTAGGGAGCAGGACCGAAGTGTTTTAGCAGGCATTACGGACTCAGCATGAAGTAGCTCTAGCCAGGACTCAGAAAGTTTCAGGGCATTTATGGTTTACTAAATTAGTGCGATTCTTGGTGTCTAGGTTCTGGTGACTGGGGTTCCACCTTATTTCTCTGCCTGAGTTTGTGTCTTGGTGTTTTGCCTGATATCCCAGGACCTCCCAGATTTTAGGCCCTGTCTTGTTCTTACAAGTCTCTCCTCCAAAAGAATGAATGTCTTTGCTCCTGAAATCAAGATCACAGCATTCCAGGAACAAAACAAAACAAAACCAAAAAAAAAAAAAAAAAAAAAACCAACAACAAGAACAAAAACCCCCAGCATCTGTAGATAAACACAATCGCAGAGATTGCAAGTAGTTCAGCATGACTAAAAAGAAGTGGAAAGATTTGAGAAGAGTAAAAAATAAAATGAGGTAAGTAGGGAACGTATCATTAAAAACCTTATATGTCATTGTAGAGGTATAAAATATGATCCTGTCCTCCTGAGGACATAATGTGGTTATAGAGACATTATGTATGGGGTATGTCAATATAATACATTTTTTAAATCTACTGGGTTATAAAAGAATGCATGCTCATTAAAGAACATTTGGAAAAGATAACGAAATTTAAAGAATAAGATGAAGATTACCTATTATCTCATAACCCAGATAGTCACTGATGATATTTTGGTGTATTTCTTTCCAGGCTTATTTTATGTGTATGATACAGTGCTATTTAGCATAAGTAGAATAGTCTACTTCTTTCAATTAATGTTATATTTTGTACTTTTCCCATGCTGCTAAAATTCCTCCAAAATGCAATTTTAATGATTGCTGACTATTTCCTCTTAAGTCATACAATTTATTTAGGCATTCCTCTAATATTTGACATAAGGTTGCTTTTGATTTTTTTCTTCTTTTAAGTAATAGTGCAATAAATATTCTTGTACATAAATCGTTATATTCCTCTCTGGTCATTTCCTTGGGATGGTTTCCTGTCAGTAGAATGTCTAGGTCAGAACAAAAACTTCAAATTTTTCTGCCTAAGTATTTTCTTTTCTTTTTTATGATTTTATTTATTTATTTGTCAGAGAGAGAAAGAGGGAGGGAGAACACAAGCAGGCAGAGCAGCAGGCAGAGGCAGAGAGAGAAGCGGGCTCCCCGCTGAGCAAGGAGCCCGATGTGGGACTCAATCCCAGGACTCTCGGATCATGACCTGAGCCGAAGGCAGCGGCTTAAACAACTGAGCCACCCAGGCATCCCCTGCCTAAATATTTTCAAATTACATTCTACCAAGGTTGTATTCATTTTTATTTATATCAGTGTATCTCATTATACTCTTCACAACACTTAGAATAAAATTATTTTTTACCTTTATGAATTTGATAAGCAAATAATGATATTTTCTTTTTCTTTGAATGCATTTGGTAACTAATAAGGTGAATTTTTTTTTTTTTAAGATTTTGTTTATTTATTTGACTGATGGAGATCACAAGTAGGCAGAGAGGCAGGCAGAAAGAGAGAGAGGAGGAAGCAGGCTCCCTGCTAAGCAGAGAGCCCTGGGATCATGACCTGAGCCGAAGGCAGAGGCTTTAACCCACTGAGCCACCCAGGTGCCATGTGAATGTTATTTATTTATTTATTTATTTATTTTTAAGATTTTATTTATTTATTTGATAGAGAGAGATCACAAGTAGGCAGAGAGGCAGGCAGAGAAAGAGAGAGGAGGAAGCAGGCTCCCTGCCAAGCAGAGAGCCCGATGCGGGACTTGATCCCAGGACCCTGAGATCATGACCTGAGCCGAAGGCAGAGGCTTAAACCACTGAGCCACCCAGGCGCCCCGTGAATGTTATTTTTAATGGTCATTTGTATTTTCTTTCCTTAAGTGATTTGTCAATGCTATTTTCTGATTTTCCTATTGAAATGTTAGTGTAAGACTATTAATATAAATTCACAAGTGACCTTTCTGTGTATGGACATAAGTTGGGTATTTAAGTAGAAGATATTTAAGTATATTTAAGTAGAAGATATTGTAAAACAACAACAACAAACGTCACTCTCTGGAAACTTAATTTAGAAATAACTTAGGGGAGGCTCAGTCGCTCAGTTGGTTGAGTGTCTGAGTCTTGATCTCAGCTCAGGTCTTGATCTCAGGGTCATGAGTTCAACCCCCATGTTGGACTCCACACTAGATGTGGAACCTAGCTAAGAAAATAAATTAAAAAAAATCTTGGAAATAATTACATTTCTTCACACTCTTCTTATTGATATCAAAGTTAAGCTAAAAATGGACAGATAACCTTTAGGAAAATGCCACTCACTAACCTAAATAGAATTGTCTGCTCTAATTATGTTGGTATTGTAGTTATGTCTCTTTCCTCAAGGACTGAAAATAATCAAATGTATTTTGTTTAAAAGATTTTATCTTCCATCTTCCTCTGGGCTGTGGGCTGCTTTTAGGAGTAACTATATAGAAGTAGCAATGATGGCCCCAAAAGATTTTTTTTTTTAAAGAAGACTGAGTTAAAACATTCAAATAATAATTTGAGGGCACAATTTACTATTAGAAAACTTCAGTGCAAATAATCTTCTGTACTTAATCCAATGCATTCACAACTGAGAGGATATGTACAATATGAATTTGGAAAATCTTTAAATGATAGTCAAAATACAGGACCACCACAGAACTTTCCTCCTTTAAATTAAGCCAAATACAAAAAATGAAGTGAAAAGAGCAAAGGATATATAATTGATGCTGAAACCACGCAAGGGTGTCCATCTTATTCTACAAACTTCAAGAATATCAACCCTATATAACACAAATTTTATCAAATTATAAGGTGATAACATGAAATAGACTCCTGACTTTCTCTCTCAAGAGAGAAACACAGTGAGGCAATCAGTAGACCGATAAACTTCTGGAAGACGTCACTGAGGTTTGGTGATATGAATGGGGAGGTAAATAAAACGTAGAGAACTTCTAACTTGAAGCCCCACCTTCTAACCTCAGATAAATAGTATGCATCTAATTTAGAAAAACAAGTAGAATTTGCCTCTTTTCGTTTTGGTTAAAGTGAAAGAACATTTTATTTGTTTGTTTGTTTTTGGTTTTGTTTAAGTAGCAAATAAAGTCCCTGGATGGCAGGTGAGAAGGAGAACATGTCACACAAACCTTGAAAATTGAAACACCCGATGCTTGTACTTTCAATACACCAGCTCGATGACCCTGAAACAGGGGAACATAGTGAAACTCAAGAGAACCTCAGTGCTCCAACTATTTGTCTGCAAGAATAGACTCTCATCCCCCAACTCAGGAGAATGGACTTGTTATGCAGGCAGGGTTCATTAAAGAGAGATGATAAAGTTCCATGATCTCCATCTCCCCAAGTCACTAACTCCCCAGCCCCTTCCTGCTCCCACAAGCAAGTAAAGGATGGAAGAAAATGACAGCCCATTAACATGAGGCCTTAAACTCCTGCTCTAGGGGAGGACTCAAATATTACTCAAGACTCAAATATTGTAAGATCTGGAGTCAAGGATAATTTGCCACATTTTGCGGGGCGGGGCAGGGGGTGTGTGCAAAAGGATAGGATAGGATTGCCAAGCCAAAGATGAGTTGGCAAACAAGCTGAAATGGGACCTGTGCAAAACTTGTTAGTCTTCCTTCCGTAGGTCCCCAAAGGGAAGAAATGCGGTGAAAAATCCAAACCAGAAGACATGTTACAGTGGAAGGAGAATAAATGTTTAGACACTATATTCTTCACACTCTTGAGGAAATTAAGGAGAATGTGAAATAGCAAAATGACAGAATAAGTTCTGTCAGAACTTATTCTGTCATTTTGCTGGATATGCAGGGCACCTGGGAGGCTCAGTCAGTTGGGCGTCTGACTACTGCTGTTCACTCAGGTCATGATCTCAGGGCTGTGAGATCGAGCTCCATGTTGGGCTTCTTGCTGGGCATGAAGCCTGCTTAAGATTCTCTCTCTCCCTCTCAAAGAAAAATAAATAAATAAATAAATAAATAAATAAATAAATAGAAGGAGCTGGAAATGTCAACAAAAGGAACTGAGAAGAAAACAATGCAGTCCCAGAACAAAGAAATATGTTAGAAATAAAAAGGCACAGAATGAGCATGTGGAAAATCAAGTCAAAGATATATTCAGGAGCAGAAATATTTCTGAAATGATTAGTTCAATTTGCATATTAAAGGTTTCAGGGGGTAAAAAACAGAAAATATTTGACACCAATGCTGCTGGTGAAACAGCTGAGGGAAAATTCTTATAGGCTTCCCAGAAAAGGGATCAAACCGCCCACACAGGGAAAAGGAGTTAAACTGACTTGAGACTTCTCTGGAATATTTATCTGAAAACTGAAGCAACATCTAAATGTTTTGAGAGATAAGGGACGTGACTGAAAAATTCTGTATCTAGTGTCATTTAGGCAACAGATACGTACAGGCAATGTACAAACAACAGGTGTATCAGATAAGCAAGGATTCTGGAGATAGACCATTTCTTGAAGTCTACTTGATGATACAATTCAATCAACAAAGAACTGAAATAAAACGAAAACCTGTAATGCTGAGTCACAGAGTATGCCTATTTTCAGCTCTACTGACAATTACCAAAATGCTCTTCAAAGTGGTCCTTTGCATTTGTAATGTAGCAAGCATACACAGTATGAACTTTCCCACCTGCTTGCCAACACTTAGTATTGTCAGATTTTAAAATTGTTTCCAATCGGATATGCACAGAATGGTATCTCATTACTGTTTTATTTTGCATTTTTCTGGTGCGAAACTTGATTGCTCTCCAAAGTAGCTATGCCAACTTTCATTCCCATTAACAATATATTAGCCTTTATTTTGCTCCACATCTTTGCCCACACTTGACACGTGGGGAACGAGGATGTCATCAGTTGGCCTAATGTAGCCTGCAAATTTGATAATACCTCCTTTAACCATTTGTGTAAATACTGCTAGGCCCTCTCATACAGACTTCCTGTTATAATACATACCATGGCCTCCTGTGTTCTTTCAGCAATGTACTGTGGCGGTTTCCACAATCCTCCTTCCATCTACCCCTTATCAGTCACAAAGTCTGTGAAGGAATTGTGTAGGAAAACTAGACCTTCTTTTGTCACATCATTTATCTAAAGTCAGCAAAGGTTTAATGGAGTATCAAGTTGAAAATCCTGGAATTTTCTTCCCCTTGATACAGCGGACCATCCAACAGAGCTTCCTTTTTCCTCCATTATGTCCCTGTTTGATAGACATACTACCCCAAAACTGACTGTGGTTTCACAAAAATATGAATATTTATAAATAAACTATCAATTCCACCAAATTGCTTAATTTCCAGTTAATGGAATCATAAAATAGAGTTTCCTTAGATACATAAGTAATGTTTTATTGGACAAATCCCTCTGAGATAGGTCAAGCTGCACCATAGGCAGATTATATTTTATAGTAACTCTCCAGTTTTATTACCATATAGAGTAATCTATATGGTAATCTATACCTTAGTTCATCATTGTAACTTAAGTTTGTCTGTATTTCTGTCAAAAACACATTTTCTCCTGCTGAGGGTCTTAATGATAACCCAGCACGAATATCTAGGAAATAAGCACCTGGTATGGGTCTGACACGTATGGGGCTTCTAACATTAGTTGTTGAACATGTGAAAATTAAGTTCTGTTCTCTCTTTCATTTTTTTTTTTTTAGAGAGGGAGAGGGTGGGGAGAAGCAGAGGGAGTAAGAGGGAGAATCCCAAGTAGGCTCCATGCCAAGCACAGAGCCCGAAGCAGGGCTTGACCTCACAACCCTAAGATTGTGACCTTAGCTGAATCAAGAGTTAGACACTTAATAACTGAGACACCAAGACACCCCCTCTTCTTAAATTGACGTATAATTAAAATATAGTGTTATATTTTCAAGTGTACAACATAGTGATTTGACAATTCTATACATTACTCAAGGCTCGCTATGATAAGTATAGTTTATTCACCAGTCAATGTTATTACAATATTATTGACTATATTCCCTATGCTATACTTTTCATCTCTGGGATTTATTTTTTTAATAACTGGAAGATTGTCCCTCTTGAAGATCTGTTTTATGATTCAATTTCCTATTAAATCCATCCCTGCATCCCATGTTATATTTAAACTGTCATTTTAAATGGTGAAGTATAGACATTTGTATCATATCCATGTTATGTTCTTCAGTGGGTCATCTTAAAATTGTTCCATTTTTCTAGGTTAATCTTGCAAAAGTATGTGGGTCAGTACAGATGAGATAAATTTTACATACTATATAAAGAAATAGGATGTAAATGGCTTCTCTTAATACCCTTCCCTGAGCAGCTACATCACATCCTCCCCCACACTAATCCTTTAGGATCCTGTCTTTCCCTTGATCACAAAACAAGCTTATATGTGCAGAACTCACACCCAACATCCATTTCCACTTAAATTGGAAAGGATTAAGTGCAGGTGACGAGAGTGCTAATTCTAATCTTGGACTTTGCTTTTCTCATCCTATTTCAAATTTTTGTCTATATTCTAGTTAACAAGGTGGATCAAATCATAGCTTTAACTCTGTTGCTCTGTGAAACATCATCAAAATGACAGAACAGGAATTTTATTTATTTATTTTTTTAAATTTTCCAGAGGTACACAAGTATATTTTCATATATCTTACATCACATCCCTCATTTTGAAGTGATTTTGTCTGAAAGTATGAATAAACAAGGTCAGAGTAGAACTTGTAGGAATAGTGACTTCATGCTGAGATCTCCATTACACTTTAAGCTTCTTGATTGTAGAACTGTGTCTTTTTTTTAAATTTTTTATTTATTTCTTATTTTTTTATAACCATATAATGTATTTTTATCCCCAGGGGTACAGGTCTGTGAATCGCCAGGTTTACACACTTCACAGCACTCACCATAGCACATACTCTCCCCAGTGTCCATAACCCCCCTCCCCCTCTCCCAACCCCCCCTCCCCCCAGCAACCCTGGGTTTGTTTTCTGAGATTAAGAGTCACTTATGGTTTGTCTCCCTCCCAATCCCATCTTATTTCATTTATTCTCCTATCTCCCTAGCCCCCCATGTTGCATCTCCACGTCCTCATATCAGCGAGATCATATGATAGTTGTCTTTCTCCGATTGACTTATTTCACTAAGCATGATACCCTCTAGTTCCATCCATGTCGTCGCAAATGGCAAGATTTCATTTCTTTTGATGGCTGCATAGTATTCCATTGTGTATATATACCACATCTTCTTTATCCATTCATCTGTTGATGGACATCTAGGTTCTTTCCATAGTTTGGCTATTGTAGACTGCTGCTATAAACATTCGAGTGCACGTGCCCCTTCAGGTCACTACGTTTTTATCTTTAGGGTAAATACCCAGTAGGGCAATTGCTGGGTCATAGGGTAGTTCTATTTTCAACATTTTGAGGAACCTCCATGCTGTTTTCCAGAGTGGTTGCACGAGCTTGCATTCCCACCAACAGTGTAGGAGGGTTCCCCTTTTTCCGCATCCTCACCAGCATCTGTCATTTCCTGACTTGTTAATTTTAGCCATTCTGACTGGTGTGAGGTGATATCTCATTGTGGTTTTGATTTGTATTTCCCTGATGCCAAGTGATGTGGAGCTCTTTTTCATGTGTAGAACAGGAATTTTAAATGGCATAAACTCACTAGAGACAGGAAATGATAACAGATGGAAGATTCCACAAATTTCAAAGAGATGGAAAGTAGAAGAACCTATCATAACTGACTTAATAGAGTGGAGAAAGCTAAAACCTAAGTCTACAGAAGGCAGAATGCAATGAGAAGAGAGTTAATTCATTCTACAGAACAGTAAAAATTTCAGGAATTGGAGACATCAGGTAGCCCTTGGGATGGAGAGGATTGAGCACTGGTTGAGAATCTGTACCAAGAGCATTTAGTTCCCCCCCATCTACTCCATTACTCCACCCAGTTAGGTGATTACTCCTCTCTTACCCTGTATAAGAATAGAAATTTATTCCTTGAAGAAACTGAAAGAGAGAGAGGCATAATGGAGGGTGTGGGTGGACACTGTGCAAGAGTTCCTCCGTATGCTCCAGTATTCAAGCTTGTATCTTCTTCTTGCCCCCCAAAAGTCTTCCAACTCCCTCCCTTCCTCTACAACCACAATTTTCCCCAACCAGAGACTGAATGATTCTCCCCTGGAGAAACTGCCTCAAGAGAAAACAAATCTAGACCCTGACATTTGGAGACATCTCAGTGAAACAAATGGGTCGTATCGAATCACATCACAGTGAAGCCCACCAGTCAACAAACCCTACCCATGCCTCACTCTTTTTTTTCTTTTAAGATTTTATTGATTTATTTGACAGAGAGAGACACAGCGAGAGAGAACACAAGCAGGGGGAGTGGGAGAGGGAGAAGCAGGCTTCCCACTGAACAGGGAGCCCAATGAGGCCTTGAACCCAAGACCCTGGGGTCATGACCTGAGCAAAGGCAGAGGCTTTAACCCACTGAGCCACCCAGGTGCACCTCCCCCACCCCCACCCCACAATGCTTCACTCTTAAGGAGAATCTGTCAAAGATCACTAAACATTTGAGGAACACCTCCACCATGACAGCACACAAATAATAATTTAATAATTCGCTTTGAGTAATAATAAAAAAAAATCTGATTTCAATAAGCTGAAAAAAAAAACTCAGAGAAAAGAAACAGAAACAATGCAGGGAGCAGAAAATAGGTTCAGTAAAGTTCTAAAAGGCAGAAGAGTATATACTACATTTAAGAAATAAAAACAATCAGAAATAAGAAAGAGTTCTCAAAAATTAAAAATGTGATATCTAAAATTAAAAACAGTCAATATAAGGATCAGGAGACAAAGTTGAAAAACTGTCCCAGAAAGTAGAATTAAAAAACCAAAAGGGGAAAAACAAAAGAGAAAAGGTAGGAAAATTAGAGGATCATGTCAGAATTTGAAAAATAGGAATTCTAGAAAAAGAGAGTAGGGGCAGTAATGAATTATAAACCGTTATAAAAAAAAAAGAAATCCATGAGTAGTCCATATCAAGAATAGAGAGGATAGACAGACAGATGATAGATAGATGACAGAAGAATGGATAGATGGCTGGATAGGTGGATGGATAGATGGGAAGGGAAAAGAAGGTTTTTTTGGTAGAATGTGGAATGCTTACTGACAAATGTGAAGGGAGTGCTGGAGGTAAGTCATCATTTGTAACAATCAAAGTAAAGATTGTTTTAGGAAAGAATTATCAATGGTTGCAAAACCTAGGGGAAAATTGCAATGAAGAGAACATTAACATTGTCTTAAAGTGTCTTCCCACAGAGTACCTACAGGAAGGGGGGAAAATAAACTATCTAATGGGGAAAAAATTAACTAGCACCTCAACCGAAAGACCAAAATTAACATCACCAATGAGGGGCGGATGGACACTGGATGCCTCCAAATGGATGCCCTTAAAAAGGACACAAGACCAGGAATTCTGACTAGGAATGCATAACTTGAATCTAACCAGGAAGAAACAACAAGAAACCAAAATGAGGAACATCCTATTTAAATAGAAGGGAGGGGGCTTTATTTATTTTATTTTATTCTTTTTTGTTTTTTCATAGAGAGGGGGAGGGCAGAGGAAGGGGGAGAGAGAGAATCTTAACAGGCACCGTGCCCACCCAGCTCGAAGCCTAACATGGGGCTCAATCTCATGACCCTGTGATCATTACCTGAGTTGAAACCAAGAGTAGGCCTCTTAACCCACTTGAGCCACTCAGGCACTTGGGGCATTGTAAAAGACAAAGATGGGCTGTGGAAATTTTCCAGATTAAAGAAGATCGATGACATCTAAATGTAATACCTGATCTTAGATTGGATCCTATAACAGAGGGGAAAAAAAATATTAAAAACATTTCTGGATCAACTGACAAAATTGATCTGTTGGAATATGGATGGTAGATTGTTGTGTCAATGTTAAATTTATCAAAGTTGTTGATGGAACACATATACATCTTGTGTATGTGTGTGCACAAATGGGGCAAAATGTTAAGAATAGGAGAATCCGGGGAAAATTATAATATATGATTACACCCAAGTAATCTTGAAGCTATTTGCAAATAAAAAGTTAAATTAAAACTGCTTCCCTCTCCCTTTTCCTTTGGAAGTGACTAGATGATGTAACTCTAAGAAAGGTGCAAAACAGATCAATTACAAGGAAGACAAAAATCCAGGAGACTGGGGAACCAACACTGCAGAAAGGGAGAACAATTCTCAGGATGGTGGTAAAGGTGAGATTGACAGCTTTGCAGGAAACGGAAAAGAACAATTAATCCCACCTGGAGTGGGAGGATGGAGAAATTCCAGAAACATGTCTCCCGGATTCCCCCAAAACAAAACCAATAGATCACCTGATGTGGCTGTGTTAAAAAGAGTTTTATAATTCTTTTGAAGGGTTTGATAAAAATTGGCAGTAGTAAAAAAAGGGGGGGGATGGGGGGCATTTATTAACTCTAGGGGAAAATAACCATACAGAAAAAGAAATGTAAATACTATGCTATTGGCTTATTCATGAATAATATGTATATGGTAATAATAATGTAAACACAGAATGTTCATTTACCCAGAACTTGCAATAGAACTACTGTTAGGAAAGGAAAGAAGGAAAGAAAGGACAAGGGGTGGGGGGCAGATCGGGAAGAATGGTAAACTCACAGCTTCCATAGGTGCAAGTTAGATAATACACAAGGTGACTAATAAAGAAAAAGCAACATTTGCAAATCATTTAGAAATCTGGAGAGAACTCTCAGAAGAAACAGAAAGAGCAGAAGAAATTGGTAAAAGACATTGTATCTGAGAAGAAGAACTTAGAAATTTTGGTGTGAGGAAGTGTATTGTAGTTTTTGGGGGGAAGGGCATTCTCTTTTTGTTTGTAATAAGCTGTGTAATACTATTAGTTCACTTAGTGCATGTACTGTTTGAATAAAGGAGAACATTTTAAAATTCCAAACATCTGCTTATTATGATGACTAACAATATATTTATTTTACATTTCTTTTTTCGATAGCACTAGGATACAAGTAAAGCAAAGGGGAGCTGCCCATTAGAAAGGTTTGGTTGTTATATTCATGATAAAATTTAGTTTATGTTAATTTTTTAAAGCTGTGCATGTGTGTGTCTTTGTGTGTGATGTGTGTTGGTTTGGAAGGGGAGAGGAAAAAGAAGAATGGGTTTTGAACAACTTAGGTATTTATGGAAGGAGAGAAGGAACCTGTATTTATTACAGGTGCTAGAATCTTCTCAAGCTCAAGAAATAATCATGATCCAAGGGGAGTTTAATGCTTAAAAATAAGAAAAGGAAGAGGTGCCTGGGTGGCTCATTCAATTGAGCGTCTGCCTTTGGGCTCAGGTCAAGATCCCAGGGTCCGGGGATCGAGTCCTGCATTGGGCTCCTTGCTTGCGGGGAGTCTGCTTCGCCCTCTGGCTCCCCTGCCAGCTTGTGCTTTTTCTCTTTCTCTTAAATAAATAAAATCTTAAAAAAAAAAAAAAAGAAAGAAAGAAAAGAAAAAGAATCACAAAGAGAGGTGCTCCCATCAAAAAGAAGGGTGTAGTCTATAATTTTAGATACAGCACAGGACGGAAAGGGGGAAACAGAAAAGATGTTTATTTGATTTTTATAAACTAAGTGCTCGATCACATAATGTGGTACAGTTGGGGAATCATTTCACCTGCAGGACAGGTGTAACAGAACAAGGCACAAGAGGAGTTTATACATGTTATATGGCTTTCAAGCTGAGATTTCCCTGGGGAAGTAGGGACGCCGAGGAGAAGAGTGTGGGTGGTACCCAATCACTCAGTCTGGTTGGTGGAAATTTCAAGGCTAAGCAGAAATATGCTGAATTTTCTTTGGCAAAAAACATGTGTTAATAATACCAGTGATTTCTTAATCCAATTTTGCAAGTACAAACAATACTGTCTATTATAAAAAGGGCTATTCAGATTTAGATTTCTTCATAGTTCCAATAAGGCAAAGATCAAATTTTTAATGTAAAAAAGGAAAAACAGAGATGTAAACCGTGAATGAGAAACTTCTAAAACTTTAGAAGCATTGTTATTGCTTTATAATTTATGGTGTTTCATACTGTAATTTTTGTAAACGGAAGTCAATATGCAAAACTGAGTTAAAATGTTATGGTTATGGAGTTTTTGTTTTTTTTTTTTTTTACTCTTGTGTCAATCTAAAATAAAGCATATGCTTTTTCAAAGGCTGGTAATGTCAATATTGATTGGGAATGCTTCTTGGTTATAAAGCCAAAATCTCATCAAAACAAGAATTTTTAAGGGGCGCATGGGTGGCTCAGTCAGTTAAGTGTCTGCCTTCGGCTCAGGTCATGATCTCAGGGTCATGGGATAGAGCCGTGCATCCAGGCTTCCTGCTCCGCAGGGAGTCTGCCTTTCCCTGCTTGTGCTCTCTCTTTTGTTCACTCTCTTTCCTAAATAAATAAATAAAATCTTTAAAAAATCATACACAGAAGAATTTTTAAGCCCATCATCTGGATGTTCCCTAACATCTAGCTATTCAGTGCCATGTAGACAAAACATACAAATAGCCTAAACACAAAGACATCTCCAGAATTTTACAGGTTGTGTCTAGATATTTGGGATGGTATATTTGGATGTTCATTGTTCTTATCTCAGGCCTCAGGAAATGGGTTGTGCAAAGTGCATCACTTTGTTTAAATCTGATTTAAGCTAGCTGGAGTTTTTGCTGAAATGAGTTATGATTACAACTCTTTGCTTTAATAACCATACACATAAGTTTGGCCATTTTATTTAGCACATCAAGCAAAAATTAAAAAAAGAAAGATTTGTTACCTTGGGGTACAACCTGGGATCAGGAGTTTGTTAAATTTATCTTAGCGCTCTGCTTGGCCTCAAGTGGACAACCTCGTAGCTGCATTTTTAAAACATAACAGAAAGCACCACCCACGTATGACTCAGTTGTCTTTTTTCTTGAACTGAGAACAGTGCAAGAATGAGTATCTTCTCGAACAATAGCATAGCCCTGGAGAGAATCAAGAGTGAGGAGCATTCCACTTTGGAGAACAGTGTGGAGATTCCTCAAGAAATTAAAAATAGAGTTTCCTGGTGCACTTGGGTGACTCAGTGGGTTAAGCCTCTGCCTTCGGCTCAGGTCATGATCTCAGGGTCCTGGGATCGAGCCCCACATCGGGCTCTCTGCTCAGCGGGGAGCCTGCTTCCTCCTCTCTCTCTGCCTGCCTCTCGCCTACTTGTGTTCTCTCTCTCTGTCAAATAAATAAATAAAATATTAAAAAAAAATAGAGTTTCCTTATAACCCTGCAATTGCACTGCTGGGTATTTACCCCAAAGATACAGATGTAGTGAAAAGAAGAGCCATCTGTACCCCAATGTTTATTGCAGCAATGGCCACGGTCGCCAAACTGTGGAAAGAACCAAGATGCCCTTCAACGGACGAATGGATAAGGAAGATGTGGTACATATACACTATGGAGTATTATGCCTCCATCAGAAAGGATGAATACCCAACTTTTGTAGCAACATGGACGGGACTGGAAGAGATTATGCTGAGTGAAATAAGTCAAGCAGAGAGAGTCAAGTATCATATGGTTTCACTTATTTGAGGAGCATAACAAAGAACATGGAGGACATGGGGAGATGGAGAGGAGAAGGGAGTTGAGGGAAATTGGAAGGAGAGATGAACCATGAGAGACTATGGACTCTGAAAAACAACCTGAGGGTTTTGAAGGGGAGGGGGGTGGGAGGTTGGGGAACCAGGTGGAGGGTAATAGAGAGGGCACGTATTGCATGGAGCACTGGGTGTGGTGCAAAAACAATGAGTACTGTTACGCTGAAAATAAATAAATATAATTAAAAAAAAAAAGAGTGAGGAGCATTTACTCTACCAGAGGAACATTACCCTAAATTCACTACTCCAGATTTGGAACTTGAGAGATGAGGGGACAGTTTAACCAAAAAGAAAGAAAGAAAGGAAGAAAGAGAAAGAGAGAGACAGAAAGAAAGAAAGAAAGAAAAAGAAAGAAAGAAAGAAAGAAATGCTTCCCTTACTAATAACTTCTAAAGTTATTGATATATATGTTTACACGCATAGATATGGACATAGAGCCAACAACAAACAATCAGGCTCCCACAGTTCTAATACAGAAGTGAATAATGACCCAAGCCAAATCCTCTAGTGTGGTAAAGAAGTAACTGAGACAGGGAAAAAAGAAAATACTTCCTGATATTCTGAGTGTCTGAGTTTTAATAAAAGAGATCATTCTTCTTGGCTCAGGCCTACTACCTTTTTACCGTTGGCCCTGTGGGAAGCTTACATTTCTTCCATAAACATATAGGATTCTTTTTCCAGAACCACCTATGTTTCAGTGCCCATCGAGTAACAGAATTGTAGCACATGAGAGCAGGAAAGGGCACCTTTGAGGGGATTCAGTTCAACACTTGTTTTATCCATGAAGGGACAATGATGCAGGGATATGAAGGAACTGATCCACAGTTCTGGAGTTAATGAGAAGCAGAGCCCAGGGAGCCTGTCACCCGGTCTAACCTTCAAATTCTTGAATCTTTGCTGAGATTGCATCTCTCATAACATATTAATGTGTTTTTGAAAATGTTGTGGCTAAATAGTGGCACGATAAGCATTTGAAATTTGGAATTAGGATTCCTAGTTTGTAATCCCGAGGATGTCTTTCATTTTCTGTAACTTTGGGCAAATCATTTTGAATTTCTCATGCGCACTTTCCTAATCTATAAAATAAAACCGTCAGTCTGGGTGATCCTTAAGGTTGCTTCTATTTCTAAGTTGTATGATATTTTGCTTTTTAACAAATTTAACTGTGAAAAAAAACCCCAACTATTATTTTTTTAATCTTCATAATTCTTCACCCACTGAAACAAATCTATATCCCTCACGCTATGCCTCAGCCTTAGCTTCCCCTTTCCACGTGGCAAAATGGGAATTGTTTCAGTGTAGTTAGTTCTCCTTATACATTGTTTACCACAGCGCCATGCAGGCTCAAAGGCTTAATAAGTATTTTTCAATGTGATGATGACAACAATTATATAATGTGGTGCAAATGTAGACATTCCAATCCCGGATGTTTTAAAAATCTAAATCTTTACAGAAACCTCTTTGTTATTTCTGTTTTACTCTTCCTGTCAAAGACCAACAACAAAACACTGGGCTTGGCAGAAATAAATTGATTAATTCCTTTAGGGTCTACCCCCAGCCACAATGTTAGCTAATTAAGTTTGAGGAAATCCTAGGAGAGGCATCTTTATTTCCTAGCCCCTGATTGCCAGGCTTTATCTAATCCATTAAAAAAAATATTGGAATTCAAGTAGATTTTTAAAAAGTTGAAATATAGGCTCAATAAGACTTTAGCTCTTGGGAAGACTGGTGTTTCTTTCTTGTTAATGTATATTTAAAAGGAAAAAAAAAAAACCTTTTTAGGAGATGAAAGGAAGTAAACTGTTTATAAGTAAGACTTTTGGAGGTTTATGGTCTCTAGGATTTGCCATAACATGTTTCCTAGAAATGGAATTCCAAAGCATTGAAAAGGGTGCAGCATGCCTTCAGTCTAAAATGAAAGTTGAGTAGTCAAAGGTAACTGCCCAGTAGCAAATATGAGTCACCATTCCAAATGATAAGCAAAGACACAAATAAAATAATCAAGAGTAGGGGAAAAAAAGCAGAATTACTGGAAGCTTTATTGGATTACCCAGGAGTGTTAGCTCAACTCCTGTTCTTACAGAATTGGATTTACCTTTTGAAGCTATTCTAGCTATCAGGCACCATCATCGCTAGCATGGCTGTGTAGCTTCATTAGTTTTTTTTTTTGCTTGTTTAAAGGCAGTTTGTGTTAGAGAGATGGTTTATTGGTACGGTTCTTCCTTAGAAAACAAATGTTCATTTTGAGATTTCTCCTGCTTTATGCTGCTGCTAGGAACACAGGGATGGCTTTAAATAAGCTGTAGGAGAAATTCTTGCTTTAGTTGGCATGACACTCCAAGGAAAGAGCAATACAAGGAAAAATGGAGGACGGGATCTCTTAAGCCAAGTGCAATGAAAAGCAGTGAACATTAGCTGATCTTTCATTCTTACAAGTTAAGGTGAGTGAGAACAGAAAATTCATTTATTAGTACGGAGACTGACATTCAGATATTTGGGTTTCTCACTGGAGAACAAAAGATGAGGTATCGTTAAAAAGACATAAGGAAGCTGCACATCTTTATATTTACCGCGTTCAGAATGCCTAGCAAGTCTCCTCATCAATCATAATGCCAGCTATGAATTGAGCATGAATGTCTTTGGGTAATTTAGAAGGATATATGTGGGCACCTGGGTGGCTCAGTGGGTTAAAGCCTCTGCCTTTGGCTGAGGTCATGATCCCAGGGTCCTGGGATTGAGTCCTGCATCAGGCTCTCTGCTCAGCAGGGAGCCTGCTTCCTCCTCTCTCTCTGCCTGTCTCTCTGCCTACTTGTGATCGCTCTCTCTGTCAAATAAATAAATAAATAATCTTTAGAAGGATATATGTGCCATGTCTTGAAATGCTTTTCAGTGAAGAATTCATTTTGTATGGGGCTCATCTCTATAATATAGGTGTATCCAGTCATATCAGAAACACATAATTTTAAAAAGATCATGTTGGCCAAGTCAGCCCCCAGTAAGATAAGGAGCTGATAACTCCATATGACTTGTACTCTCCATTTCTTTACACCTTCCTTAGCAATTTTTGACCATAGATCACAGCTCACCAGCTTCTCCAGCAAACATAGAGGAAAATTTAAAAGATGAAGTTCAAATAAGAACTGAATTTGTATCTTAGGCAAAACAACAGGTTTGGGGGGGAGTGGAAATTATATGAGGAAGAGACTGAAACTTTACCAGGAATTTAAGAATTATGTTTCATCTGGCCACTCTTTTGAAGTCTTCCAATGAGAATTTTTCAGAATTGACCACCTGAATAAACAGCAATTTTGAGCTAGGCAAGTCATTAACAATAGATTATAAACTACTCAAAAGTAGGATTTTGTCATCTTATCTCTCTATGAAGCCAAGCACCAAAACATTGCAAATATTTCCCTCCAAGGTGACACGCTCCAGAGATAGGGCCGCTGTCTCGGGGTGGGAAAGCAGGAAAGAAGGAAGAGACATAGCTTGATGTCCCTGGACACATACCTTAAAGGCCTTGCTACTCTAAAATCATGTTTCCAGAGGCCTGTCTCAGATGGCTAAAAGATCACCACTAAAAAGATGGCCATTTGAATTGTTACGCACTGTAAAGCAAATATTCCCTGAGAGATCAACACATATAAATAAACTGGTACTTCTCCATGCTGCCACGGTGTGATTTCTGTAGTCTGATTCTATTTTTAGCATGACAGTTGCTGGAGAACAAATGTGGATAGTGTGTAGGAGTGACAGTGACACCAGTGGGAGTGGGATGGCATAGAGATGGAGGAAGGAGAACCACATGCAAGAACCACATGCAGAAACCACAGAGATAAAGTAGTGCAAAGCAAGGGCACAGACCCAAACGTCTCTGGGTTGAGCACAGTGAGTGCCTCCTGTCTGCCTGGGAGCTGCATGAGGGTGCTGGGCAGCCAGAGCCCAGCGAAGAAGAAGGAAAGAGGCTCCTGAGATAGATCTTATCTTTACAGTTTGGTTTAGTTCTGATCCTTGGCCACCTATAGAGTGAAGAGATGACAACGATTTTGACTTTGGGGACAGGTCAACCTGGGGAGGAGAGGATTACAGAAAGGGAGGAGATTTTGGCTTACCATGGTGTGCATGTATGTGCGTTTGTGCGGGTGGGTGTGGGTGTGGGTGTGGGTGTGGGTGTAGAACTTGGGACCAGAAATTTGACAGCAGAGCAGGGAGTTCTGACATGAACAGCAGAGTAGTTTTGGTAAGCAGATGGACAAGTATAGTAAATGGATCTAAGAATCAGAACGGAAGGCTGGATTTGGGGGTGCAGGTGCAGGTGGTGGGGAGCTCCATGACTGGGAGGAACTATGCTGATCCTTGCTTTCCTTGGCATTGTGCCTTCTTTGTCTTTTCTCTCTTACTATTTAATGTTTGTCTCTTCTTTCCTTTTTGTTTGTTTTAATTGGGGTAAAAAAACACAACATAAAATGTACCCTTTTAACCATTGCTAAGTGCACAGTTCAGTAGTGGTGAGTATATTCACACTGATAGGCAACCAACCTCCAGAATGTTTCCATCTTGCACAACTGAAACAGCGCCCATTAAATTACAATTCCTCATTCCCTCCACCCTCTTCTCAGCCCCCAGAAACCACCATTCGATTTTCTGTTTCTATGAATGTAAGTACCTCATAGGAGTGGAATCTTACTGTATTTATTCTTTTGTGACTGGCCTCTTTCATTCAACATAAGGTCCGTGTTGTAGCCTGCATGGGAATCTCACTCCTTTTCCGGGCTGATTAAGTTCCCCTGTGGTACAGACCACACTTTGTCTATCTATCCATCCATCTGAGGACATGGGGGTGGGTGATGCTTCCATCTCTTGGATACTGTGTGAGCTCTCCACGTCTAGCAGTCCCTTTCCCTCTTCTTAGTTGTACATGTCAGGAAGCTGAGGTATATTTTAAATCATTTCTTCACTAAATAAATCCATCAGGAGGAAGGGAGGAAGCATATGGAAATAGGTTAACAGTTAACTGTGGGATCTTGGACAGTTACTATGGGTGGGTCTCTGTTGCTACATCTGTAAAATGAGGGGTCTGGTCTAGATGGATGTCCTTCTAAGGTCTATGATTTCTTCTTCTTGCTCCTTATGTTTAAAGCAAGAGGGCTAAACACTTATCTCAAATCAAAAAGATTGTTCCCCACTTATATCAAACTATTTTGGATTTTCTTCCCTTTGAACGAATGATTTTTTAAGAGAAAAATTCTTTACTTCTAAGCACCTTTTATGGGTCGGTTAGTATTTTCAGTTTACACTGCCTTTGATATGTAATGAGTTTCATCAGTTTTCTTTAGATAAACCCTAAGGTTATCTCTCTTAAACCTTAGCCTCAATTATAATGTCTTAATATACAAACATTTAATATACAAACATTCACTGAGCACTTACATATGTCCATAATTATGTTAGTCACCATGGGAAATTAGAAAAGAGATAGAGCATAGTATAAAACAATGGTATCTTTCAAAAGAAGTCCCAAACCTACATCAGCCATGTCCTAGGTTTGTGGGGATTATTGATTTTTAACATTTTCTTTCAACTTATTCTAACTTATACTCAGATTTTATCATCATTACTATTTCTAAAATTGATTAATCCTGTGATATTTCCCTGGTTTTCTTTCCCTATTCAGAACATTATGGTTTTTTTTTTTTTGGTCTGGGTGACACTCACATGTATCCAGGCATTCACAAGCTAAAGCCCTTGCAAATATGGCATAGTGCAGAGAGTTCTGTATTTCACCCAAGAGGGCATGTCCCAAAAAAGAATTAGAAACAAAAATTTTACATTATTCAAAAAGCATGATGAGTATATAGTATGCAAGCTATCTTAAAGGACTCCTGCTCTGGAACGATGAAGGCTTATGAATGACACCATTACAGTCTAACAAATATTGATAGATTTGGATGAAAGGATGCTGGAATTAGGGAGAACCCAACTGAACTCAAAAAATAAAGTCTGAACTGATTAAATAAGCCAAAGCTTGACACTTAAATGTACTGCTCTGAAGAAAGAGTCTGGGCTTACTGAACTCATCAAGTTCCCAGGAGAGGTACAGCTTGTAAGCATGGTTTTAATAGAGTTGGAGAAATTGTGCAGATAAAAGGGCCCTCTTGCCCATGGTTTGGTAGCTGCTCTTACAAGTTGCTATTTCAACTGTACATGTCCATCTGGAGATAGAGGAGCTCATGTTAAAATTGCTATTATGGATTGAATTGTGTATCATCTTTTGTGCCCACCCCCCTCAAATTCATATGTTGAAGTCCTAACCTCCAGTACTTTAGACTTTGACTGTGATTAGAGATAGAACCTTTATCATTGTGATTAAGTTGCAGTGAGGTCATTAGGGTGGACCTTAATGCAATATCACTGGTGTACTTAAAAGAAGAGAACATTTGGACACATACATGTATGGAAGGAAGATGGTGTGAAGACATAGGGAGAAGGCTGACATCTACAATCCAAGGATCAAGGCCTGGGACAGATTCTTCCTTCATAACCCTCAGAAGGAAACAATCTTGCCAAAACCTTGGTTTAGGACTTTCAGCCTCTGAAAGTTTAAGAGAATGAATTTCTGTTGTTTAGGGATATCTGGGTGGCTCAGTCAATTAACCATCTGCCTTTGGCTCAGGTCATGGTCTCAGAGTCCTAGAATCGAGCCCACATGGGGCTCTCCATTCAGTGGGGAGCCTCCTTCTTCCTCCTCCCTCTGCTGCACCACCTCCACTCATGCTCATTCTCTCTCTCAAATAGATAAAATCTTTAAAAAAATTCTATTGTTCAAGCCACCCAGTCCATGGTATTATTATGGCAACCCTAGAAAACCAATATAGTTGTAACACACTTTTATTTGTTTAGTAAATACCTATATAGAGCTTGCTATGTGCCAGACACACTTTTAAGCACTTTACAATTTTTCTTTTGTTTCATTTTTTTAAAGATTTTATTTAATTAATTAATTAATTTATTTTTTAGGAGAAATTTTTTTTATGCACTCTGTCCTTAAACATTTCTTTTTTTTTTAAATTTATTTTCAGCATAACAGTATTCATTGTTTTTGTAAAGATTTTATTTTTAAGGGATTTCTACTACACCCAACTTGGGGCTTGAACTTATAACCCTGAGTTCAAGCATCTCATGCTCTACTGACTGAGCCAGCCAGGCACCTCAGCACTTCAACAAATTTTAATTTAATTATCATAACGACCCTATGAAGTGGGAACTGCTATTGTCCCCATTTTACAGATTGGGCAACTGAAGCGCAAAGACATTAAGTAACCTGCCTAATATTATATGTAAAGGAGACAGCATCTGAACATGGGCATTCTGATTCAAATCCACATGTTGAAACCCCTCTACAAGGTCTGTCGTCCTTTGTCTCCTGGGATTTAACCAGGGGTTCCAAGATACAGGTTAAAACTTGTCTCCACACAGTTTGTGTGTGTGTGTGTGTGTGTGTGTGTGTGTGTATGTGTGTGTAAATCTAATACCACATCATCCCTTGCTGCCAAGTAGATAGAAATCACATATCATAATTTTTTTTTAGATTTTTAAGCCTCACATCAAGGAAAACAATCCCGAATTCTTACAAAATATCTGCTGGTCCTTCGCGAGAAGCAGACTACTGGACTCCATAGGCTTTGGATGAACAATTCTTATTTCTTACCTAGCAACATTCCACAGAGGTATGAGAGGAGTGATGTTGTCTTCTCTGTTAGCCAGCATATAGCTCTTCTATTTATACAGAACTTGGAGAATCATATGAAAGGTAGGGCTCTGCAGTCACATGAGACAGCTTGCCAGCCAAGGGCCTTTCCATCTGTGTCCTTAGCTATCAACGAGCGTCAGCCAATGTGTGTGCAGATGCGTGACTTCAATGTGTGAAAAGCTTTTCCTACAAAATCAACCAGAGAAGCCAAATTTAATTAATAAACATTTTAGAACATGAGCAATTGGTGGGGCGGGGGGATCACTGCAGGGAAAGAGGGAACTTTTTATGCCTGGCCGGAACACAAAGGTGCTGAAGGTTGGTGTTGTGGTGGTATTTTCCATGAAGAGCATCATAAGCTGGGCTGCAGCTCAGTGGGGAGAGTTAGTTATTAAACAGAAGGAAAGCACACATGTCCAACCTGCTGAGCGTATACCATGCCGCACAGCTCCCCACACCCTGCCCTTGAGAGTTTCAGGTTGAGAGACTTTGTTTGCAGTTGTTCATTGCTCAGAGTCTTGAGTGGAGGAGCCAGAAACACACCTCTTTACTCCTTCCCATTTCAGCTGACTCACTTGGAGACTTCGTGGAGGTGACCGTGAGAGACCAAGGTGGTGCCAGCAAAAGTTTGGGCTTTAATGGATCAAACACACTTAGTGATGGGGAAGAAAAGAGAGGGTGATGGAGGAGCTTCATGCTCCATATATTCTGTAGCTTTCTCATTCCCCATAAGAGCTGATGCTGGATCCCAAGTTATATGAGAACCGCGTGATAGAAGGTTAGCAACAGATCCTTTTCCAATCATGATAGAGGAAACAAAACTAAAGTCTGCTGGACAACAAGGGGGCAGTGACCTGTGACCTCTAAACCATTCCCTCTCACATCCAGTCCAAAGTGTGGCTTCTTTAAAATGATCTGGGTGGTTTTCTATCTTGTTCTAAAAGGAAGCATTGGCACTACCCCCTCCCCAAGTTATCTCTGATATTTCTAAACAGGCCCCAGTCCCAAAATTTCCACTGCAGAGAAATCCGTAGCAAGCTTGTTGGCAAGTCTCTGCTGTTGTTCTGGGAGCCAGCTCTGCCCCAGGTGTTCTAATGTTGACATGCACTACAGGGAGCCGACTTAGAACATCTGAGAACAAAAGGAGAAAAACATTATGAAACGTGATTTCTACCTGGGATATGCCAGATAGGAAGGAAACAAGTCCTTTGTAAGGAAGCAGGTCTCAGCCTGAATCTCAGTGCCCGGTAAAGAATGCCAGGAGTTTGTTGTTGGGGATGGGGAGGGGGGGGGGATAGGGGGGTTGGTGCGGAAGGAGGGTCAAGATTTGTAAATGAGACTGCCTAGCTCCAGAGAAGCAGCAAGATGTTGAAAGGCTCACAGTGCCATTGCTCTCAGCCCCTACCAAACCCAAAGTAGGGACGTGGTTCATTCTGGTGTGGTCCCTTCACAAAAACAAGAAGCAAGGCCAGATTCACCCACACCAGCCATGTGAGAAAACTTCCTAAGAAGCCAGGGAACTGAGAAACATTTCTATAACTGAAACCTTTGTAGATCCGTGGTATCTCTGGAGATGTTGCTAGAGAACGGAGTTATACGTGAGGTTCCTCTCTGGGTAGTTTAACCTAAATGGAAGGCTTTGGAGAGTTCGGTTCTTCATGCATGCTGAAGCCTCCCACTTCCTCAAACTGAAGTTCTTTATCACTGTCTTAAGCAGACACCATGACAACACAGCAGGTAGCTTTATGCTCCTGTAGGTCCTCCTAACTCGAATAACAACATTGCTAGTTTATCATTTCCAGCTGAGTCAGGCAATACCTGCTATGCAGGATTTCTAAGCAAAATGATTTACTGCAAGAAACTGTCAATTGCCTGTCTGCCTTGGTGACTCTGAAGAGATTGACAAAGACCAGAGATATGAAAGGAAAATATTTGTTAAATAGAATCAGAGTCCTTGCTCCCTCCACTTGGCATCATTCTTATCTTTCTAGAGTAATTCTAAGACTCCTATTCAAGTTGAAACTCAATTTGATGCCTTTCCATGATGAATATTTGTGTAACTCATTGTTCATTTGTTCCTTATTTAGTTAACCAATTTATTTCAGATGAAACCTAAGTATATGGAAGTGAACAAAGTTACATGTGCTTTTGGTCGGAGTAACAGTTCATCCTACCACATGTGAAGCTAAATTTCACACAAAGAAGCATATTATGTGAAGCACTTTCGAAAAGGAACGTGTACATTTTCTGACAATTATTTTAGCACATTGACAATTATTTTAGCACATTCTGACAATTATTTTAGCACAATTATTTTACCGGGTTATTTTTTTTTTTAAAGAAAAACCCAGATATTGATGAAAGTACATCAATATTTTCTCACCCGAGCAAACGTGTGTTGGTTAAGTTATGCTGATGGGTTGCTGAATTCCTAACTGAATTAGGAAGCGGGAATACCAGAAACCCGCTTGAGGTTTAAAGAGCAATGAAGTTGAAGTAACTGTGGTCTCTAAAGTATTGAGTCAAGAAAATACTCTGAGTTCACGGAGTGATTTGGAGAGAAACCAAAAGGAATCCAGTGGTTATGTGGTAAGGTAGTAAGATTTCTGAACCAATAGTCAAAAGATCTAGCTTCAGATTCCAGCTTTGGTTGCCACACACTGGGGAATTCACTTCTCTCTGGATTTCAGCTGTAGAACAGATGCTTGGATTAGATGATTTCTCTGAGGCCCCTCCGAAGTCTATTACTCTGTGAAATAGGTGACCTTAATTTAGGGTATGCTGGTTTTGATCAGTGATACTTTTTTGTTGTTGTTTATATAAATTTAAATTAAATTAAAATTTGTACTACATTAGGATGCTTGAGATCTTTTCAATTTTTTTTTAAATCCCTGCATTCAAGGTGGTTAACCAGGCTATTTAAATAGTTTAAGACTAGAAATACCAGGTAAAATTGATAGGGTAGGATTGTTAACTACACCTCAATAAAATAACAAAAAATGAATGAATGGGGCATGGAGATTATCAGAGCAAGCTGTCACAATAGTAGCATAGAGATCTTATATCAGAGACAAGGATGAAGATATTAACACTTGTCCAAGTTTTGGCAGACAGAACATGAGAACAAGAGAATTTGAAGAAGGCCATGGTGAGAAAATAGATGTTCATAAATATTTCTTTATTCTGGAGCATGAATTTTCGTTTAAAAGAATAAAAGAAATAGAGAATAATCAAAATGAGTGTTTGTAACATTAAAGAAATAAAATAATATAACATGAAAAAGCCCTTGATACTTCATAGGCTGTAAGCAAAGATCTAAATAAAACTTCTTTGGTAAAAGCTGTTATCTGAGTAAATGTTAGCTTCTAATCTATCTTTTGAAGTCCAATTTTTATGACCTCTACTAGTAAACTTCAAAGTCTCCACTCAAAGAAGGAATTCTGTAGAAAGTATGGAAATCTAGAAGTTGGAGCAGAAGATGAACAAGATAGAAGTGCTATCCTCATGCATAAATGTTGATGTCGCAGAACTGTGAAGGGCAAACCTAACCTGGTTTCCATTGGCAGAGGAACTCATTACTGCCTCTCTTAGGGTGGTTTGCCGGAGATGGAGACTCTGGGACAGAGATTTGCCTGAAGGAGTTTCAAAAGGAATTCTCTTTAGACCAATACCTGGAAGGGAGTGAGGGGAGCAGGGTTGGGCAGGAGAAGCTGAGCTGTGATGCAGTTGCAACAATGGCTTTAGCCAATCCCACAGAAAGTTCTGGAGCTGGGATGGCCTTTCAAAGTTGTCTTCAGTCAAGGTAGGAAGTTAGACCTCTGACACTCACACAAATTGGTCATCGGATGTGAGCTGCACCTGGGGAGGAAGCACAGCCTGTGGCAAAGCAGCCCCCCATGGCTGAGGGCAGTGTCCAGAGAGAAACTCACCTGTGAGGTTTAAGTAGCTAAAGCTGTCAACTGCTGGGGGAGAGAGCACCCCAGTCCTGACAGTCCATTTGGGGTCCTGCACCACAGCATCCACTACTTATCTTGACAGTAAGAAAACTAACTCTTTACTGTGTAAAAAACTAAACAAAATAGTAGCAAAACATCAACAAACAACTCAGCGCTAAGCAAACTCACCTATCTTTTGCAAAAAGAGATGGTGATAACAAATGCCTTTGAACAGATGAAACAGATACCACCAAGTCTATGCACCAAAGCAAGTGAACTTGATTCATTGGAGTCTCTGCTCAGGAAATCTGGCAATATATCATCTATGCCCATATCCACTAATAACAAATTAGGAGAAGTATTTAAAAATTTCTTAATAACAGGAAGTCTATCCACTATGTCTGTGAGGGAAGAGCCAAACAAAATGACATGAGAGGAAAATACCCAACAACTTAAAAGGGACAGGAGTCTGGAGCCAGTTAGTGTCATAATGTAAAATGTGTCCTAGCATCTCACTATACTTAAAGGTATCACCACATTACAGCTCATCACTGTGACTGCAGTTTTTAATGATTAAGCAGGTGTTCAAGAAAATTGTATTCTATACATTTTGCTTATAAAAGAAAAATAAATTTCAGAACTATTTCCTTTTAGAATAGTTAATTTTTAAAAAGCTCGATGCTTATTCATAGCTATCCAGAAAACCTTGGCTGTCCAGATTCCAGTCAGCTTTTAAAAGGATCCATAGAGCCAATATTTACTATGCATAGACTTGGAAGTTAAAGGTTAATAGGCATGGCTTCAACAATGTTTTATTAGGTAAATGTTCACACAGCACATCTGTGGCAGTGATTCCAATATCCTATTTCTTTCCTTCCTTAATTAGGTCCCCTAGGGAGCACACTTGATAAGCAAGATGCTAGGTGCAGATTCTTTCAGGTGAATTAGACAACTCAGTTGCAAGGAGTTTAGAGCATGCTCTCTGCCTCACTGGTATTCTCACCTTTGGTAACCTAGCTTAGAAAAACTGTCTGCCAGCATGTAGAATTCTGCTCTGGCTTGGTCATCCATTCAGTCTATTTCCTATTGCTTTCAGAGGGGAAAATGGATATAAAGAAGACAGTAAAATCAGGGCTCCAACCAGCCTTCAGAAGCCATGACTGCTTTGGGAGTGAGCGGTTTGCTTTTCCACTGACTCAGCTACGTATGAGGAGAAAGTGTTCCTGAAAATTTACCTAACTGGAAAGTCGATGGAAGTAAATTTTTTGTAAAACGCTGAATCATTCTGATACATTAGCCAGAAGTTTATGCAATTTCTCTTTTATCACCGGAAGATCTTTAGTAATTGTAGGCACTCCTCTTATTTCAATCACTTCAGAGAGGGATTGTTGACACCTTAGATTAAGCCAGTGGATATATGCCACATTTTTCCATTCATAAAGTCAAAGAAAGAGGCATGTGCTGAAAACCTGAAACTCTTTATAGGACTGGACTTTAAAACAATTTTTTTTGGTTTTGTTTTGAAGACTTTTTAACATTCCTATAAGATCTCCATACCATGAATACAATTAGGAATCCTCTACTCTTTTTTTCAGATTGTAATAAGAACACTTAACATGAACTCTACCCTCTTGACAAGTTTTTAACTGTACAATAAAATGTTGTCGACTATAGGTACAATATTGTGCAGCAGAAGTCTAGAGCTCATTCATCTTGCTTAACTGAAATTATGCCCCTTGAGTAGTAACTCCCTGTTTTCCCCTCCCCCCTCCCCTTGACAACCATCATTCTACTCTGTCAGCCTACAAATTTGACTACTTTAGATTCTTCATATGAGTGGAATCATGCACAGTCTATCTTTCTGTGTCTGGCTTATTTCACTAAGCCTAACTTCCTCAAGGTCAATCCATGTTGTTCACATACTGCAGAATTTCCTTCATCTTTGAGGCTCAATAATTTTCCATTATATGTATAAGCCACATTTCCTTTATCCATTCATCTTCCAAAGGACACAGAGGCTCTTCCCATACCTTGGCTACTGTGAACATTGAGTGCTGCGATAAACATGGAAGATATGTTTTTGAAATTCTGGAAATTCTCTCATCTTAAATACATACAAATCATATTCAACCTCTGTCTTTCTCCTCCCTTCATCTTTCTTTGTTCTCAGTCAAGCCTCCTGACTTATACAGCATTTCTGATATTCACCTCGATCACTGTGTTTCTATAGAAAAGCATGACACATTACTCTATATCCTAGCATAACAAACTAAATCCACCCATTTTATAGGTAACAGTTCTGCTTGCACTGTATCTTCAGTGCTGTGGGCACTCAAATAAATATTAATAAGCAAAAATAATTATGTCTCCTTTACTTACCCTTTTGTTTGAAGTTGTTTAACATTTCCTACAGTCCTGACCACACATAACATAAGCTAACTCAAATTAGAGATTTTTATACTTAAGAAAGAGACTCACCTTTCCATTTATCCCAATTGTTAATTTTCTACTCAGATAAAATATCTAGCATGATGTAAGACTTGAAGTGGAGGTCTCTCTCTCTGAAAGTATACATGAAAATATGTAAGACTCATTCAAACCATTAATCATGCATGGTTAACAACAATCCAAACACTCAAAACAAAGTGAATGAAGAAATTGTACATAATCTCAAAAGCAGAATCTTACACTTTTAGATCCTACAAAGAAAGATTTTATTTTTCCTCCTAAACAAAATTAGCATACCTAATTTTAAAAACATAGTTGGCTGACTTAATACCAATATCACTGGAGCAAACTGGAGCTTGTCATTTGTCCCTCAGTGAAATAAGGGACCTTTGGAACATACTGTGTTCCTAACTTCATGTTAGAGGATATCACAGAAGATAGCGAATATTACTTGAGGTAGCATTCCATTGGTGTTAATGGTCAATTAAAGACCCATTGTGAAGGGGTAATTTCTAAAATATGCCTGACCTGAGAGAAAGAAAGAACCTTAAATCAAACTGGCAACACAACATAAAGAATTCTTGTTGAAGGTGAGAACTTAAAGTTTCTCAAAGCTATAGGAGGTCTGATTACAGCATTGGCAATTTATTTTACTATACTTCATTGTATTCATTCACTCATTCTTCCTTTACCTTAAGCGGAAACACAGCTCTATAGACTATCATTGTTCCATGAGTTGAACAAAAAGATTATAGTTCTACTTCTAGCCATGGCAAAAGAGCAGGATCCAGACTTGTCCTCCCACTGTAAATGACTAGAAAACAGTACAAAGTTTATGAAACAACTGTTTTCAGACATTAGACAATAGAAAGCACAGGACTGTGATCCTTAAGAGAAACAAAAGAAGCAAGTCTTATGCCCACCAGAGCTTTCTTGCCAAGGCACTTCCTGGACTTCAGCGTAGGAATGGGGAACCCAAGCAGAGCAGGTAGGTCATGCTAAGTGAGGAGAAAGAGATTAGAATTCTGGGAGACTGGGGAGGCTGGAGTCCATGGTGTAGAGTAACAGTGAGGAAACAAAAGCTCCAGAGGTCTGCATGAGTTACCCTTTAGCCTGTGCCTAAATACGAAGCTAAACATGCATAAAATGGGACTACACAGACAAGGATAGTAAAAACTATAACAATTACTGGGGGAAACATAACTATCAGGGAACTAGAAGCTTATACTCCAATTCATGGAGCACAATTCATAGAGCGCACACAATGCTGAGAGACCTCTTAAAGTATAGACCTCTTAAAACAGCTGGTACATTCAATAAAGACCTCAGGAAGACCATGCCTTAGAAGCAGAACTATGGGTTCCTGGGTGGCTTACTCGGTTGAGTGTCTGATTCTTGATTTCAGTTCAGGTTGTGATCTCAAGGCTGTGAGATTGAGTTCCAGGTGGGGCTCCACACTGAGCATGGAGCCTGCTCAAGATTCTCTCTCTTCCTCTCCTCCTGCCCTTCCCCCTACTGCATGCTCTCTCTCCTCTCTCTGAAAAAAAAAAAAAAAAGAAAAAAAAAAGTAGGGCTAAACTAACCATTGAGTAAGGCTACTCTACATCTATATAACAACACTTAAAAACTAAGCCTTGAAAGGACCAAATTTATCTCCAAGTATTTTAACTGCCTGCCAAAATTCCACAATACTCTTTAAAGGGAGATAACAAAATCCAAACAATCAACACAAAAGATCACAATGACCAGTATCCAATAAAAAGTTGTTAGACTTGTGAAGAAGCAGGAAATTGAGCCATAGCTATAATAAAAATTAGTCAATAAGGACAGTCATAAAAATGACAGAGATGATGGAATTATCAGAAAGTACTTTAAAAGCCATTGTAAACACATTCAAGGGTTTGAACAAAAATATGAACGCAATGAAGAGTGAAATTAATGATATGTAAAAGGACTGGGTGGACATTCTAGAGCTGAAAAAGACAATATTTGAATTAATAAAAATCCACTGGATGAGAGTAATGGTACTTTAGGAAATATAAAAGAAGACCAGGGAAATTGAAGCCATAGCTATAGAAACTATGTGGACTAAATATGGAAGAAAACCATTCAGAAAAAATGGACAGAGCCTTGTGACTTGTGTGACAACATTAAGTGGTCAAACATGAATATAATTAAATTCCAAGAAGGAAAAGAGGCAGAAAAAAAAAAATGAAGAAGTGAAGACAAATTTTCCTTAAATTAAAAAAACAAATTACCTATAAACCCACAAATCAAAGAGGTTCAAGATGAATCCCAAGCAAAATTAATATGAAGGAAACTATATCAAGACACATCATAATCAAATTGCTGAAAACAAGTAATAAAAAGAAATTTTTAAAGCACCCAGAAAAAAAAAGGCACACTATAATACAGAGGAATTGGAGGTAAGAATGACTTCTGACTTGTCCTCAAAAACCATGCAAACAAGATGATTTTTAAATGAAAGAAAAAAATAAACAGTGAAAATAACTCTAAAAAGTAAAGGTAAAATAATGACATTATTAGACAAACAAACCCTTGGAGAATTGGTCAGCAGCTTACAAGTACTACAAGAAATGTTTAAAAAGTTATTCAGGATAAAGAACAATGATATCAAAGTTTGGATTTACACAAAGAAATGATGAAACTCAGACATAATAAATATGTGGGTAAATATAGAAGATTTTTTCTTTTTTTATTGTATTGAGGGTATTGTATTCAATGTACAGAGTGTTTATAACATATATAGAATTTAGAATGTATACAATAATAACACAAAAGCAGAAGGGAAGAATGGAATTTTTTTGCATTTTTGTTTAGTTTTCAGTGGGTTTTTTTGCATTTTTTATTGTAGTAAAATATATGTAACATAAAATTTGCCTTTATAACCATTTTTATGATTTAACTATATAATTATGAATTCACCTATTCCACTTATTTCACATAAGTGGGATGATATCATATTTGTCCCATTGTATCTGGCTTATTTCACTGTTTTCAAATTTTATCCATGTGGTAGCATGTATCAGAACTCCATTCCTTCTTATGGCTGAATCATATTCCATTGTGTGTAATACTACAATTTGTTTATCCATTCATCTGTTGATGGGAACTTGGGTTGTTCCTCCTTTTGGCGATGTGAATAAAACTGCTATGACCATTAGTGCTCAAGTATCTGAGCCCCTGTTTTCAATTATTTGGGGTATATCTAGGACTGGAATTGCTAGGTCATATGGCAATTCTCTGATTAGCTTTTTGAGGAACTGATAAAGTGTTTCCACATAGGCCACACTATTCCCACTAGCATTATTTGAGAGTTCCAATGTCTACACCTACAGGATATCAAATCAATGCCCAGAAACCAGTGCATTTCTATACACTAACAATGAGACAGAAGAAAGAGAAATTGAGTTGATCCTATTTACGGTTGCACCAAAAACCATAGGATACCCAAGATACCTAATATACCTAACCAAAGAGGTAAAGGATCTGTACTCTGAAAACTATAGAAAACTTATGAAAGAGGGACACCTGGGTGGTTCAGTGGGTTAAAGCCTCTGCCTTCAGCTCAGGTCATGATCCCAGAGTCCTGGGATCGAGCCCCGCATTGGATCGAGGCCCACATCAGATCAAGCCCCACATTGGGCTCTCTGCTCAGCAGGGAGCCTGCTTCCTCCTCTCTCTCTCTGCCTGCCTCTCTGCCTACTTGTGATCTCTGTCTGTCAAATAAATAAATAAAATCTTTTAAAATAAATAAATAAATAAAAAGAAAACTTATGAAAGAAATTGAGGAAGACACAAAGAAATGGAAAAACATTCCATGCTCGTGGATTGGAAGAGCAAATAGTGTTAAGATGTCTATGCTACCCAAAGCAATCTACACATTCAATGCAATCCTTATCAAAATACCATCAACATTTTTCACAGAGCTGGAACAAACAATCCTAAAACTTGTATGGAACCACAGAAGATTCCTAAATAGCCAAAGGAATGCTGACAAAGAAAATCAAAGCTGGAGGCATCACAATTCTGGACTTCAAGCTATACTGCAAAGCTGTAATCATCAAGACAGTATGGTACTGGCACAAAAAAGACACATAGATCAAGGGAACAAAACAGAGAACCCAGAAATGGACCCTCAACTCTATGGTCAACCAATCTTTGACAAAGCAGGAAAGAATATTCAATGGGAAAAAAACAGTGTCTTCAACAAATGGTGTTGGGAAAATTTGACAGCCACACGCAGAAGAGTGAAACTGGTCTGTTTTCTTACAAAAGTAAACTCAAAATGGATGAAAGACCTAAATGTGAGACAGGAACCCATCAAAATCTTAGAGGAGAACACAGGCAGCAAGCTCTTTGATCTTGGCCACAGCAACTTCTTGCTAGACACGTCTCCAAAAGGCCAGAGAAACAAAAACAAAAGTGAGCTATTGGAACTTCATCAAGATAAAAAACTTCTGCACAGTGAAAGAAACAATCAGCAAAACTAAAAGGCAACCCACATAATGGGAGAAGATATTTGCAAATGTCTTACCAGATAAAAGGCTAGTATCTAAAATCTATAAAGACCTTAATCAAACTTAATACCCAAAGAATTTGATAATCCAATCAAAAATAGGCAGAAGACTTGAATAGACATTTTTCCAAAGAAGAGATACAGATGGCTAACAAATACATGAAAAGATGCTCAGTATCACTTGGCATCAGGGAAATAGAAATCAAAACCACAATGAATTATCACCTCACAACTATCAGAATGGTTAAAATAAACAGCACAAGAAACAACAGGTTTTGTTGAGGATGTGGAGAAGGGGAAACACTGTTGCACTACTGTGGGCATGCAAACTTGTGTGGCCACTCTGGAGAACAGTATGGAGGTTCCTCAAAAAGTTGTTCAGTTTTTTGGGTTTTGAGGTTGATAAGTTCTTTATATATTTTGGATACTAACTCTTTATCAGATATGTCATTTGCAAATATCTTCTCTGATTCCATAGGTTACCTTTTAGTTGTATTGACTGTCTCCTTCACTGCACAGAGCATTTTATTTTGGTGAAGTCCCTATGGTTTAATTTGCTTTTGTTTCCCTTGCCTCAGGAGACATATCTATAAGAGGTTGCTGCAGCCGAGGTCAAAGAGGTTGCTGCCTGTGTTCTCCTCTAAGATTTTTATGGTTTCGTGTCTCACATTTAGGTCTTTAATCCATTGAATGCATTGAATTTGGGCATTGAAATAATAAGAAGTAGGCCAGTGTACCAGTAAAAGCCACCATGAGAGACAGGGAAACTCCACAGTCAAAAAACAAGTCACTAAATATCACATTTAGAGGAAGTCTGTCCACCTTAACTTAGCATCTAAATTAGACAATGACAAACAGAAAAAGCATTCACATAAGGCTCTCACACACAAGATAAGCATACAAAAAAGAATCACCTAATCGTTGAAGAAAATCAACAGCAGGAAAACCTAAGCATTAAACTCAATGAAGACATTAATTCCCAAGTGAACGGAAGAAGAGTGTGAAATAAATTTAGTGACTTTCATTAATACACTGCAATAAGTTCACATTTTCACATACCTTATCTGCTTCAAACATAGAAATGTCTGCAAAATATAAAAAGCAAAACTGCAAAAGGCCCTTACATTGATGGTCAATTGATTTTCAAAAAAGAGTGCCAAAACAATTCAATGGAAGAAAGTAGTTTTCTCAGCAAATGGTGTTGGGACAATTGGGACAATTGGATACACACATGTGAAAGAATGAAGTTGGACCCTTACCTCATACTACACACAAAACTAATTAAAAATAGATCAAGAAGGGGTGCCTGCGTGGCTCAGTGGGTTAAAGCCTCTGCCTTTGGCTTGGATCATGATCCCAGGGTCCTGGGATTGAGCCCCACATCCTGCTCTCTGCTCAGCTGGGAGCCTGCTTCTCCCTCTCTCTGCCTGCCTCTCTGCCTGCCCCTCTGCCTGCCTCTCTGCCTACTTGTGATCTCTTTCTCTCTTTCTCTGTCAAATAAATAAATAAAATCTTAAAAAAAAATAGATCAAGGAGCTAATTTTAAGAACAAAAACTATAAAAACCCTTAGAAAAAAATTGATATAAATCTATGTAACACCTAAACACAAGCAACCATAGAAAAAATAGGTAGATTAGACTTTATCAAAATTAAAATTTTTGTGCTTCAAAGGACATTATCAAGAAAGTGAAAAGACAAGTGACAGAATGGGAGAGAAATTTTGTATATTTTAATCGCCTAGTATCCAAAATATATCGAGAACCCTTACAATTCAAAAATAAAAAGTTAAATCACCCAATTTAAAAATAAACAAAGACTCTAAATAGGCATTTTTCCAAAGAAGATATATAAATTGCCAAAAAACATAGAAAAGATGTTGAAGATGACTAGCCATTAGGAAAATGCAAAGTAAAACCACAATGAAATATTACTTCTCGCTCACTGGGTTGGCTATACTACAAAAGACAGATTATTACCAGCATTGGCAAAGATGTCAAGAAACAAATCCTCATACACTGCTGGTAGGAATGTAAAATTGTGCGGCTTCTTTGGAAAAAGAAGTTTCTCAAAAAAAGCAAAACAAAACTAAACAAAAAACTAAACAGTTACCGTAAGAACCAACAATTTCACTTTGAAGTACACACCTAAGAGAATTTAAAATGCTTGTCCATGCAAAAACTGAGACACGAATATTTGTATTTATAATAGCCCAAAGATGGAGACAATATAAATGTCCATCACTAATGAATGGATAAATAAAATGTTGTATATTCATATAATGGAATATTATTTAGCAATTAAAAGAAATGAAGTATTGATACATGCTACAAAATATATGAACACCATGCTCAGTGAAAGAAGTCAGTCACAAAAGACTGTATCTTATAGAAATCCATTTATATGAAATGTCTTGCATAGACAAATCTATAAAGACCGAAAAATAGATTAGTTGTTGTGTAGGGCTGAGGGAGAAGTAAGAAGTGACTGTTGATTTCTTCTGGGGATGGTAAGAATGTTCCAAACAGACTGTAGTGATGGTTGGACAAACCTATGAATGTACTAAATAACATTGAATTGGACCCTTCAAGTGGGTGAATTGCTGGGTGTGTGAATTAAATCTCTTAAAATAAAGCTTTCAGGGAATGCACATTGTAATCTCTAGATTAACAATAAAAGAAAGGCTAATAATTGAACAAATACAAGCTAAGAGAAGGGATAAAATGAAATAATAAAAATTTCTCAGTTGATCCAAAAGAAAACATGAAAGGAGTTAAAAAAAGGAGAAAGGACATATTAGACAAATTGCAAAAAAATTAGATGGTAGATTTGAGCCAAGTACACTGCAATGACATTAACAGAAAATGAGCCAATCTCTCCATTTAAAGGTCAGAGGTTGTCTAAAATAACCTAATTAGATATTATCTGTAAGATACCCACCTTCATTATAAGGACACAGAAAGATAGCAAGTAAGATAGGCCATGCTAACTGTTATTGACTGAACTATGTCACCTTGAATTCATATGGTGAAGTTCTAACCCTAGTACCTCAAAATGTGACTATATTTGAAGATAGAGTCTTATAAGATATAATTAAGTTAAAAATGCTGGCATTGGGATTGGCCCTAAACCAATCTGATTGGTCTCTCTTATAAGAAGAGGAGGGTAGGGGCGCCTGGGTGGCTCAGTGGGTTAAAGCCTCTGCCTTCGGCTCAGGTCATGATCTCAGGGTCCTGGGATCCAGCCCCGCATCGGGCTCTCTGCTCAGCAGAGAGCCTGCTTCCCTTCCTCTCTCTCTGCCTGCCTCTCTGCCTACTTGTGATTTCTGTCAAATAAATACAATCTTAAAAAAAAAAAAAAAAAGAGGAGGGTATGGAGCACCTGGGTGGCCCCAACAGCGGGGCATCTGCCTTTGACTCAGGTCATGATCCTAGGGTCCTGGGATGGAGTCCTGCATCGGGCACCTGTTCAGCAGCGAGCCTGCTTCTCCCTCTGCCTGCAGCTCCTCTTCTTGTGCTCGTGCTCTCTCTCTCTCTGACAAGTAAATAAGATCTTAAAAACAAAACAAAACAAAAAAACTAAAATATGTAAATAAATAAATAAAATTACAGATCAAACTTTCTCATAAATATAGATAAAAACCACTAAAAAAATGTTAGCAAATCAGATCTATTGATATATAAGAAGGGTAATACATTATGATCAAGTCTGGTTTATTCCAGAAATACAATGTTGACTTAAAATTTGAAAGTTGAATGATACAATTTACACATTAACAGATTCAATAAGAAACCATATAAGATCATCTTAATAGATGGAGAAAAAGCATTTGATAAAATTCAACACTCACTATTGATTAAAAAAACTCTTAAAAGCTAAGAACATAAGAGAACTTCCTTAATCTGATAAAGGGTATGTTAAAAATTAACTAACCAAATAAGCAGCAGAAAAAAATCTAGTAAATATATTTAGTAGAGAAATATTAAAAGCTTTCCTCCTGAAATTAGAGACAAGACAAGAATATATGCTATCACCACTTCAGTCAACATTATATTGGAAGTCCTAGCCAGTATAGTAGGTCACAAAGAAAAAAGATAAAAGGATTGGAAAAGAAATAAACAATCATCATCCACAGATGACATGATTGCAAAATAGAATCCAAAAAAAGTCTACAAACCATTACAATTAAGTAAATTTAGCAAAATTGCTAGGTATCAAATCCAAATACAAAAATATCAGTGGTATTTCCACACATCAGAAATAAACAATTAGAAAACACAAAATTTTAAAATGATTATTTATATGTATTTATAAATATAATACATGATATATATGTATTTATAATAGGAAAAAAAATCAAGTATCCAGGAAAAAAAATCTAGCAAAAATGTGGAAGACCCTAAACAGCAAAAGATGTGGAAGACTCTAAACAGAAAACTACAAAACATTACTTAGAGGAATTAAAAAAAGACCTAAGTAACTAGAAGGATATACCATATTCATGAATTGGTAGGCTCAATATTGTAAACATGTCAAGTCTTCCAACTGGATACAAAACAAAACAAAAAATTTCAGAAGGCTTTTTGTGGAAAATGACAAGCTGAGGAATACAAAGATAATCCTGATGAAATCTCATGTTAGAGCTACTTGATAACAAGGTTTACCATAAAAATACAGTAATTCAAACAATGCTATTTACAAAAGTATAGACCACTAAAACATAATAGGGGGTTCTAAAACAGACCTCCAGAGATTTATGACAAAGTAGTCACTGTAATTTAGTAGGTCATAGGTTGTCTTTGCATTTAATGGTGCTGAATTGATTTGATATCTATAGGAAAAATAAATAAATCTTGACTCTCATCTCCTACCATACACTAATCAATTCCAGATGATTTGTAGATCTAAATATAAAAGGGAAAAACAATAAAGATTTTAGAGTATAGGAGAATACAGAAGAATTTCTTAAATAGGAACACAAAGCAATAAAATGAAGGGAAATCTTGATATTTAGGACCTAATTAAAATTAAGAACTTCTGTTTTTCAAGAGGTAGGGAAAGTAAATTAAAGGCTAAAAGATTGTAAAGGAAGATTGAAAATAGTCCTTCTTGGTAGACAGTATGAATATCTGCATAGAAAATCTCAAAATTTCTTAACATATGGCTAATGAGAGAATGCAGTAAGATTCCTGAAGAAAGTGACATTTAGAAAAACCAATAGCACTCCTATACACCAGCATAATAAGTCAATTAGAAAATACAACAGAATAAAGGATGTCTATCATAACAAAAACTATAAGCTATCCAGATATAAATCTAAGAAAGCTTATGCAAGGTAATTATGTGAAAATAACTTAAAAGCACTACTGAAAAACATTTTAAAAGTCCTAAATAAATGGAGAGATATATCACATTTATGGACTAAAAGACTCAGTTTGTAAAAATGGCAGTTCATGTGTAAAGTGTAAAAAGATGTAAAAATTCATCTATATATTTAATATAATTAGAACAAAAATCTCAACAGGGTCAATTTGTCAACCTAACAAACTAATCCTAAATCTTTATGGAAAGGCAGGGAGTCAAGAACCACAAAGGTAATTTTGAAGGAGAATGTGGTAAGGGGCTTTTCCTATCAAACATTAATATTTATTAATTACAGGAAGATAGTGCAGTATTTGTGTACAGACAGATGAATAAATTAATGGAACAAATCTGAGGACCCCAAAGAGACCCACACATTGATACATGATAGAAATATCACTGCAAGTAGATAAGGATTATTCAAGAAGTGATTCTGGGGTCATGGATATCTATACAGGAGAAAAATGGAACTGTATTCCTACATCACAATACCACAAATATTAATTTCAGGTACACCAAAGACCTAAATGGTAGTGGCAGATTTATAGAAGGAGGTATAGGAAAGTATCTTTATGACTTTGAGATAGAGAAGGATTTCTCAAATAAGATGCAGACAATACAAACCATAGGAAAAAATATTAATAATTTGAGTATATTAAAATTTAAAACTTTCATGCTTCCTATTTCCTAGGAATAAAGGGAAAGTTTCTTAATCTGATAAAGTTCATATATCATATTTAATCACATTTAATAATTTATTATGATGAGCATTTCCTAAAATTAAGAAACAAAACAAGGATGCTTCTTACTCATAATTTTCAACATTTTATTGGAGGTCCCAACCAATGAAAATACAAAACAGGGAAATATTTCAGGTAATAATATCAGAAAAGAAAAGACAATATTTGCAAATTATATGATTGTTGATCTAGAAAGTTGAAGACAGTCAAGTAAGAAACTATTAGAATTTTCTAATTTTCAACCAATCAGAAAGTTAAACGGAATAAAGTTCTTTCCACAATAGCAACTACGTAACTGGAACTAATTTTCAAGAAATTAGCAAATCATATATGAAGAAAACTGTAAATTGTTATTTAAGGATAAAAGAAGACCCAGTTGTATTAATTTATCAGCAAATATTTGTTGAGCACCTGTTAAGTGTCAGGGACCATCCTAGGCCTTGGGGTTAGTTACAGCAGTAGAGAAAACAAAGGTACTTGTTCTCATGAAGCTTCCATTCTAGTAAAGGAAGACAGATAATAAACAAAATAATAAAATATAAAGTATGTTAGATGGAGACAAGTGCTATGGAGAAAAATAAGGCAGGGTAGGAGAATAGGTAGTATTGGGGAGAGCTGCAATTTAAAATAGGGTGCTAGGGAAAGCCTTGTTTAGAGGGACATTATATGCTACCAAGATGGGAAGTCTTACATTGTAGTGATGTCAATTCTCCTGGTAAATAAATATGTAAATGCAATGCCTTCTCAATTAAATAATCAAGCCAACTTTGGAAAGGGAGAAAAGGCTAGAATTTTCCTAACAATAAAAACACGTGGTAAAGTTATAGTAATTAAATTTGCATAATCCTGGTCTACAAATAGAAAAAACAAACTAATGGAACAGAGAGTAAACAGGAATGTGGCATATTAAATAAGTGGTGGTGGCGGAGGGGAGACCTAATTTCCTGCTTCTTAACTAAACTCTTTAATTATTTGTAGTTTTCCATCAATTCTCTTGGATTTTCTCCAAGAGATAATTTTATCCATCTTTTCCAATTCATATGCCTCTAATTGCTTTCACTTATTGAACAGCATGGACTAACACCTCCAGAATCAGGTTAATAAAATGGTGACTACGGTCACCCTTGTCTTAAATCTGACTTTAGTGAGACTGCCTTTAGGATTTCCCTTGAAATGAGGTGCTGGTCTGGGAGCTAAGATATCACTGTCTCTATCTCGGTCTATCTCTATTTCTATCTCCATCTTCATATCTACATCTATATCATATATAAAATTAAAAGCATAAAAGCAGTGTGTGCATAAATTCATGTTAATGAAATAACATGATAATTTTTGTACTTTGTAATTTTAAGAACCATTGGAACCACTGGTTCTTGTTTTATTGAGTGCTTCTATCAGGAATGGGCTTTTAATTTTGTCAAATGCTTTGATCTGCTAATATGAGGACTTACGTGTTTTATTAACTTATAACAACTAATGATTTCCTCATATTAAAACATTCTTACATTCTGGAACAAGTCCTGATAATGACATTGATAATGACATTGCTTGATAATAACATTTGTTTAGTATGCTGTTGGGTTCTATTTTCAAACATTCTCTTTAAGATTTCTGCATCAGTATTCATAAGTAAGATTGGTTTGTAGTTTTTTGTTGTTGGCAGATTACATATATTTTTTGTAAGTTACATTTTCCTAGAACATCAAGTCTTCAGATCTTTCCCTCATTGTCTCACTAATACATGGTAGCTGTATTCAGAGGCTACAGCATGTGATATCACAATAAACTGACAGCAGAAGTGGGTGAGAATCCAGCTCTCCGCCATCAAGCCAGATATTCAAGAGATCTGCAAAAATGTAAACCAGCCACTCTTCTCAGTAATTTCTAAAGGAGAATAGAATTTTCCCCTAAAATTTTTATTTATGTTAACAGCAATGGGGTTTTAGTTATTTAAATTTTTAATTAATACATAAATATTGTTTAAGTTGTCAAATTTAATATCAAATATGGTAAATAGTAATAGATACAACCCACATGAATGAAAGTTCTTTTGGGTCTTCTATAATTTTTAGGAGACCCCCAAATTGCTTCTCTTTTGATGGTTACTGTTCCCTTGTCATTTCTTATTTTGTGTCTTTAGTCTTCCTCTCCTTTTTCAAAATTAGGTTGGCTATTGAATCATTTATTTTTGTTAATTTTTCAATGAACCAGCTTTTTGATGTAATAGAGTCAGTTGTTAAGTCTCATTAATTTCTGCTTTTATACATTTCTTCTACTCTTTTTTCATTTTGTTATTTTCCTACTTTTTAGTTGCATATTTAATTCATTTATTTTAATATTTATAAACATAGATACTTAATACTATTAATTTTCTTTGAGTACTGCTTACCTATATTAGTGAGATTCCGACATGTCTGTTCTCAATATCAGCATTTTTTAGAAATTCTGCAATATCATGTTGCATTTCGCCTTTGACCCTAGGGCTCTTTGATTATATATGTTTCAAGTATCATAAGTAACATGGTCCTTTTTTATTTTCCTTTTTAGCTTCCTATGCACCTATGGAATATTGCAAAATTTGAAACAATATAATCTGAAAACATGAAGTTTTACTGTTTATCTGTTTGTACTTTGCAAACTTCATGCGCCACTCCATGCCAGGTTTGTGATAGATGAGTTTGGGCTCGATCCCCTTTGAAATTCTTTCCAATACTAAGATTAAATTTTTCTAAATGTATGTATACATATCAGATTTTTAAATTCCTTTTTTAAAAGATTTTATTTGCTTATTTGAGAAAAAGAGAGAGAGAGAGAGGACACAAAAGCTGGCGCGGAGGAGGCGGGAGGGGCAGAGAGAAAGGGAGAAGCAGACTCCCTGCTGAGCAAGAGCCCAACCCAGGGCTCATCCCAGAGCCCCAGGATCATGGCCTGAGCCTAAGGCAGATGCTTAACCAACTGAACCACCCAGGTGCCTCTTTAAAATTATGATTATTATTATTTTAGATTTTATTTTTTTGTTTGAGAGAGAGAGGAAGAGAGAGAGAGCTTGAGAAGGGGGAGGGTTGGAGGGAGAAGCAGACTCCCTGCCAAGCAGGGAGCCGGATGCAGGACTCCATCCTGGGACTCCAGGATCACGACCTGAGCCAAAGGCAGTCATCCAATCAACTGAGCCACCTAGGTGCCTCTTAAAATTCTATTTTAAAAAAGTAGTTGTTCCTCTCCTCAGAAAGATTTTATGGCTCTCAGAGAAAAAGCAAATGTCTTCATTCTGTGCCTCACACCTAGACTGATTGCAGCCAAGTAGAGTATTTCTTATATGAGGTAAATTTAGAATAAAGTGGAGCTGGTGAAAGTGCAGGGGACAATACAATTCTGGCCATTACCAACCAACAGGGCCCCCTGTTCTCAGGGCCACTGCCCAGTGTTACTTCATTGCACTAAAGGCCTATTACACCGTGTTCTGTTGACAGCAGAAATTGCACACTCTATTTATCTCCAGCAAGGGCAATTGTGCAGCAAGGAGCCCAAATGACTCCTATTTATACACTGACAACATGAAACCCCTATGCCAGCAGCTTGTTACTACCCATTAAATAACATACCATCTATATTTGGAAGTATGTTACCACTCTCAGCACAATTCAGAAGAAGCAAAGTGGCTGATTGGAAGGTTTTATGTTGTGTTTGTTTCATGGTTCTGTTTGATTGCCTGAATTCTATGTTCTGAGGGTTTGCCAGGTGTTTTCTCAGAAACACCCTTTTCTTTTGTGCTCTCCAGTATACACTTTCCCAGTAGGCAGCTGGCTGACATTTCACCCATGGGCTGGTGCACATCTACCAAAATCCAACTTTGGATTGTTTTGTTTTTTCCCAGTTGGGCTCCCAGTAGACATACCCTTACTCACAGTAGAGTGTAGACTCTTATACTCATTTTAATATTGTATTTAAATACAGTATATTTTAAAATAAATCACTTCCTTTCATACAGAGTTCTGTCTTCTTCTCTTCTTTCTATCTTACAACCATGGCACCTTTGCAGGTTTGTTGGAAGGCAATAACACCTAACTCAGGAGTGGGAATGAGAACACTGGCTTAGCCCCAAGAGGCTCTGGACAGCCACCAGGAGGAAGTTAAGTTTCCTACTTGTGTTTATCCATGATTATCTGCCACATAGTACTTTTCCTCAGTTCATTTGGATGTGGAACCTGGCATGAGGAATCCTTCCCACAATGCCATTTAAATGTTTATTGGTTTTTGAGAGGCTCCTTTTTTCATGAAAGGAAAAATACATGTGTTTTTGAGAACCTGGAAGATCCCATCTATTGGTCTTGGACTTCATTATGAAAGAGAGAGACCTGGGATGGGTGTGAAAGAAAAAGATGGCAACATGATGTACATTTTTAATGTTCTCCAGTCTTGGTCCTTGTAACCTTTCATTAGATTGATCTTGTCACTTAGAGTAAATGTTTTAATTAAAATAGTATTTCAAATAGCCATCAGCCCTAAGGCTTGAAGCAATTGTAAGGAATAAATATAGTGCCAAGGAGTGCAATCACATTTTCCAAGGTACACTCTGTAGAACTCCTCCTGCTGTCTTCATTGGGCTGGAGGCAGTTGACTCTGATCCAGAGGTTGACACTGAGTCCCTTCTCTCATTGCTGTCTGAGTACTTTGGCATGCACAGTACATGCTGCTCTCTGTTGAAGGTTCCTGACCTGTTCATCCCAGGTGGATTTTGATTTGAGCAGCTGTTACTTCTCCATTTTGATAATGGCTATAATATTATTAGCTTATAGCTCAGATTTAGCTAAACATAAAGTCTAAGATCTTAGATTTAAAGACAGGAAGGATGAGGGTGCCTGGGTGGCTCAGTTGGTTAAGTGTCTGCCTTTGGTTCAGGTCATGATCCCAGTGTCCTGGGATCAAGCCCCATATCAAGCCCCACATCATCAGGCTTCTTACTCAGAGAGAATCCTGCTTCTACCTCTCTCTCTCTGTCCCTCCTCCCACTTGAGCTCTCTCTTGAATGTGCTCTCTCTCAAATAAATAAATAAAACCTTTAAAAAAAGGAAAAATCTTAAAAAAAAAAAAAAAGCCTGAATGAACAATCATTAGAGATGCTATAGACCGTATAGCAGAACTGGACTAGACCAGTACACTTGGCATTTCATGGAAGGGAAGCAGGATCACCTTGGGGTAAAGGTACAATAGGTCAACTGAGTGGTGTGCCTGACCTACTGTTTGGCTTTAATCAGAATAAATTTGATATGTTTTATACATTCAGCATCCATGTACAAAACTTTTTTGAAAATAAAATGTGTTCTATTACCAAAAAATTAGGCTTCAAAACTAATGGGTTAAAAATAATACTTACGGTTTATAAATTTTCTAGAGAATGCATAAATCCCCCAGCCTTTTAAGACTTGCTCTCCATGATTGGAAAAACAAATATTGTTAAAATATCTATACTACTCAAAGTAATCTATATATTTAATGCAATCCCTATCAAAATACCATCAGCATTTTTTAACAGAGCTAGAACAAACAATCCTAAAATTTACATGGAACCCCAAAAGACCTGAATAGCCAAAGCAATCTTGAAAAAGAAAAGCAAAGCTGGAGGCATCACAATTCAGGGCTTCAAGCTATATTTCAAAACTGTAATCATCAAGGCAGTATGGTACTAGCACAAAAACAGATGCATAGACCAATGGAACAGAATAGAAATTCCAGAAGTGGACTTACAACTATATGGTCAACTGATCTTCAATAATACAGGAAAGAATATCCAAAGGAAAAAAAATAAAAAGGACAGTATGTGCAAAAATAAAAAGGACAGTATGTGCAACAAATGGTGTTGGGAAAACTGGACTGCTTCACACAGAAGAATGAAACTGGACTGCTTTCTTACACCATACACAAAAATAAAATGGATGAGAGACCTAAATGTGAAACATGAAACCATAAAAATCCTAGAGGAGAACACAGGCAGTAACCTCTAGTCAATAATATCATACTACGTATTTGAAAGTTGCTAAGAAAGTAGATCCTAAAAAGTGGAAATTAGATCTTTCTTATCACAAGAAAAAAAAATCTTGTAATGGTGTGGTGATGGATGTTAACTAGACTGAAGTTGGTGGTCATTTTGCAATATATACAAATACAAAATCATTCTGTTTCCACCTGAAACAAATATAATGTTATAAGTCAGTTATACCTTAACCAAAAAAGTATTAAAAAGAATGTTTAGAAAGAAAGGAAGAAATAAAGAAAGAAAAAAAGAAAGCTGGTCTCTCCAGCTATAACAATATTCTCTGAAAGGGAAGTCTTGGGGGAAATGTGCTCAGTCAATGCATGAACTTAGCTTGGGGCCAAACTCTGGCTTTGGAATTCTAAAAATCAGATCTAAAACCTTGATAAATCTCTAACCTATTCCCATGTCTTGAGATGAGCCATGGACCCATTTCTTTACTTTAAAACAGGAAAACAGATCCCAATAGTACAAACTTAGAAGAGATATTGTGAAATCCTTAGATCATTCAATAGGAGAGAAACTCTAGAAATTTCCTAAGGAAAAGTTATGTTTCACTAACATGTACTCAGTCTACTAGGAAACTACAACTCTAAAAATAGGTACAAAGTCCTGCTCAGGAGGTCACTCTTAATGAAATCCTTATATCTGTAATTCTTTAGTCCATCCTACATTGAGCTTCCTGCAGGTCTAGGGTTCCTTTTGCCTGAATTCATATGCTTCCTTAAGTCTGACTGGAGCATCTCTGCCCTAGCTCCTGAGAGACTGCTGTTTCTGGTTCACAACTTTTTAACTCTTGGGCTCAGGCTAACACCGACATGTTCCTGAGAATCTTTTCCTCCACAGAGACTACACTTTCAACTCCGTCTCACAGAATTTGGTCTCCTCTGGAGGAATTTGTGAGGTTTCTCTTATATTTACAACAAGAATAATTCTATACTACAGTCATTTATTCATGCAGAAAAAAGAGACTATTACTATACATGAAAGTGTTTGGATATCACCAGTAGCAAAGGTCAGGAGATCAGAGCAATAAGTAGTAACTCCTCTCAGGATCCTTTTTCTAAACCACCAGACTTGGTGGGATATTCATGTACTTTATTATTTAACTATTTGTAATGATCTGTTCAATATCTTTCTTCCCCAGTAAGCTGTAAATTCCATGATAACAGAACCTTTATGTGTTTTGCTCATTACTATATTTCTGGGACTTGGCAAAATACCAGGGACATAATAGGTGATCAGTATATACTTGGAGATAAACTGATCAATGTTAAATTAATGGCTTAATATCTTAGGGCTTTAGTTTTTTTTGTCTATAAAACCAGGGGATAAAGCAGATCATCTTCACAACCCTTAGCAGATGGAGCTAAATTGTGTCATGATTTTTGAAGTATTCTGATATCTGCAACTTACTATGAAATGCATTAAAAATGTAAGATGGGTTGTTGGATGCATAGTGGGGTGGACAGATATGGGACAAAGCAAGCATATTATAATTGTGGAATACAAGTAGTGAGTATAAGGATATTTATTTTACAGTTCAATTTTCTGTGTATCTTAAGTTTTTCAAAATACAGTGTTGGGGAAAATGTATAGTTTAGAATAGCCTAAAACATAGACTTTGATAGGGAAAAAAAAGCTGAAGAAAATAATTCAATATAAAAATAATCAACAAGAGTTCAAGATTATGAATAGAACTAAGAGATTAAAAATATACATTTTAATAAAATTTTGTGAACTTGCTAAAGAAACAATAAGTGTATTGTAAGACTTTAGAGGAGAGACAACAATCACAGGAAATTACTGTCTTGTAAGTAGTATTTACAATAGTAAGTAAGTAAGAGACTACTGTATTGTAAGAGACTTACTGTATTGTAAGACTGTAGAGGAGAGACAACAATCACAGCAGACTACTGGGTAGAGAAAAAGTGCTTCATGGAGTAGGTGATATTTCAGCTGGGTATTGAAGGATGTACATGATTTGGATGGGTAATGAAGATAAGAAAAGGAATTTTTAAGAATTAGGATAGCTAAAAAAAAAGGTAAAGTGAATATATGTGTAGAGCAAGAATGCAAAAACAAGGACAGTGAAATTTACATCAGTTTAGCTGTAACTAAAAAGGGGAGATAGGGTGGAAAAGCAACAATAATGATAAATAAAATGTGTTAGAATATTCCTTATATGTGCGAGGTACCTGTGCATCGCACTTTCCGCGCATTATCTCATTTAATCCTCAAAACAGTCATATGAGATGTTACAACTACAATCATATGAGTGAGGAAACTGAGGTTTATAGAAGTGTGGTCATTTGCCCACTATCACACAGCTAGTAAGTGGTAGAGCTAGTACTGAAACCAGGTTTGTCTAACCCCGAAGTCCAATTATTTAACCATTAGACATAATGCCTCCCTAAATTGAGGCCAAACTCAGTGGGGTTTAACAACCAAGATAAGAAGTTTGGACTCTACTTTCCAACTGGAGATCCACTGAAAGATTTTGATGATCACAGACTTTAAAAGAAGTGTACCTTACAGAAAGAAGGAAGAGATTCAAACCAGGAAGCACAGTTAGATTGTCATAATAAAAGGTGTGAATAAAGGTTTTACCCCAGAATTATATCTATGAAGACAGAATAAAGGAATAGTCTTTAAGAAGAAATAATCTATTAAACTCTTCCTAATATTATGTTGAGAAATTCACTGCTTTAGTATTAAATATTCAAACAAAAATGACTTTAGGGGGGCACCTGGGTGGCTCAGTGGGTTAAAGCCTCTGCCTTTGGTCATGATCCCAGGGTCCTGGGATTGAGCCCCGCATCGGACTCTCTGCTCGGCAGAGAGCCTGCTTCCCTTCCTCTCTCTGCCTGCCTTTCTGCCTACTTGTGGTCTCTGTCTGTCAAATAAATAAATAAATAAAATCTTTTAAAAAATGTCTTTAGGAGTTATATTGTGTTAGCTCAGTGAAACTCCAAAGACAAATGAGCATCCCAGATGTCATTCCAGTCCACGCACCAAGTTACTCAGGTCTCAGGTCTGGTTTGAGAATCTTAAGAGCATTTTAAAAAATATTTTATTTATTTATTTGAGAGAGAGAGAGAGAGCATGACTGGGGGAAGGAGCAGAGGGAGAGGGAGAAGCAGATGCTCCACTGAGCAGGAATCCTGATGTGGGGCTCAATCCCAAGACCGTAAGATCATGATCGGAGACAAAGTCAGACTCTTTCACAACTGAGCCACCCAGGCAAGACTACAAAGTCTTTAGTGTCTTGATAGGTCAGGATTGGTTGCGCCATCTACAGGACTCCTTTGGACCTAGTCTTTCAATTCCCTATCACTACCCATTAGCTCTAGATTCAAGAATCCAAACCTGCATCTTCCCATCAGTAATCCAGCAGAGCTAATCCCTTTCCCCAAGAATTGGATCTAGAACAACCAGGGTTTGTTAGGCAATCACTGATCTTAACCTGATCCACTGGGATGGCTGTGGCTTTCTGTTGCAAACTTCCTGAAGGAGTTAGCTGAAGGGTGGAAATTCTTATCAGAAGAAAAATATATGGATATGGAGGTGGATGAAAATGAGATGGGAGGTGTTCCATGGGGAACATTTAATTTACACATGGTGTGAGATCCCTAAAACAGCTTTCTGTTGTTCTTTCCTCCCCGTTTTCTCTCTCTCTCTCTCTCCCTGACAAAGGTGAAAGGCTGGGGATTATGGACGGTGAAACAAGAGAAGAAAAGATTCCTGAAAATATAGATCAGTGGACCAACACAAATGTGTATGTGTGTGCATATGTGCACATGTATGACTGTAGCAATATCCATCTCATTAATTTATAGTCACATTTTGTTTTGAGGCTTACATATTATCTAGCTTAACCATGAGAGTTGACTCCAAAAGAACTTTACATGTTTTTTTAAATTTTTTAAAATTTTTAAATTTTTTTAAATCAAAATTCACTCCTTCAAACAATAATTCTTAACCACTTTTTTGTGTGTTGAGGATCTGCCAAAATGCATGATACACAGAATAGTTTGCATGGGAATCTGTGTGTTCCTAGGTAAAGAACTCCCGGTCTTCCACAACTTAAAGATATTCAAATTTGAGGGTCACAGATCTAAGGACAATCATTTTCTGAGCATGAGCAGCAGGTTGTTGGAATAAATGTTTAGGCTCCCAAGGGAATTATTTGAAGGAAACCACACCACTGTAAGAATGATCACAGGGTATGAGTATCTAAAAATTAGCCCATTAGAGTCATACAGGATTTGTGTTGTCATTTCCATAGCTGCAGTGGCTTTTGCTGTGCGTGTGCATGTGTGTGTGCGCATGTCTGTGTGTGTGTGTGTGTGTGCGCGCGTGCACTTGTATGCTCTTTGCTAGTGGGCAGCAGCATTTGCATCCCTAGGTGTCTACCCTCACCTCAATTTAATTAACTGAATCTAAAAGAGTCATAGCCCTAGGAAAAAGCAACTAATGGGTTGAAATTGCCCTAAAGACCCACCTGGGGGGCGCCTGGGTGGCTCAGTGGGTTAAAGCCTCTGCCTTCGGCTCAGGTCATGATCTCAGGGTCCTGGGATCGGGCCCCACATCAGGCTCTCTGCTCCGCAGGGAGCCTGCTTCCTCCTCTCTCTCTACCTGCCTCTCTGCCTGCTTGTGATTTCTCTCTGTCAAATAAATAAAATATAAAAAAAAAAAAGACCCACCTGGTTACAGGAGAAGAAGAAAGGCATGACTGACATTTGTTCAGCTGCTCCTGGAGGAGTCCTGGCCAAGGGGGGATTTGGGACTTCCACTGATGTTCTCTTTATGAAACAGAGAGGATTTCTTGTGATCCTCTCAAACGCCAGCCACTGTTAGGAACAGATTTTAGATGAATTAATTCATTTAACTATTTTTTTAAAATTAAAGTATACTTAACATACAATGTTAAGTTAGTTTCAGATGTACAATATAATAATCCAATGATTCTGTACATTTTTCACTGCCCATCAAAATAAGTGTACTCTTAGGGTGCCTGGTTGCTTAGTCATTAAGCTTCTGCCTTCAGCTCAGGTCATGATCCCAGGGTCTTGGGATCAAGCCTCACATTGGGCTCCCTGCTGAGCAGAAAGCCTGCTTCTCTCTCTCCCACTCTGCCTGCTTGTGTTCCCTCTCTTGCTGTCTCTCTCTGTCAAAGAAAGAAAGAAAGAAAGGATCTTAAAAAAAAAAAAAAAGGTAAGTGTACCTTTATCTATTTCATCTATCTTCCCAGCCACCTCCCCTTTGACAACCATTGGTTAGTTCTCTGGATTTAAGAGTGTGTTTTTTTGTTTATTCTTTTTTTTCTCTGTTTTTTTCATTTGTTTTTTTTTCTTAAATTCCACATATGTGAAATCATATGGTATTTATCTTTATCTGACTTTTGTTTCACCTAGCACTGTACTCTGTAGGTCCATTCATGTTGTTGCAAATGGCAAGATTTCAATCTTTTTTATGGCTGAATAATATTCTTTTTGAAAAAATTTTTAAAGTTTTTAAAATTTAAATTCAATTTTATTAACATATACTGTATTATTAGTTTCAGAGGTATAATTCAGTGATTCATCAGTTGCATACGACACCCAGTGTTCATTATTTCAAGGGCCCTCCTTAATGCCCATCACCCAGTTATCCCATCCCCCCACCGGCCACCCCCCCCCCAGCAACCCTCAGTTTGTTCCCTGTAGTTAGTCTCCTATGGTTTGTCTCCCTTTCTGTTTTCCTCTTATTTTCCTTCCTTTCCCCTATGTTCACATATGAGCAAAATCACATGGTATTTATTTTTCTCTGACAGACTTATTTTGCTTAGCATCATATCCTCTAGTTCCATCCATATCACTGCAATTAGCAAGATTTCTTTTTGTTGGCTGTGGTATATACAATCCATTGTACATATATACCACATCTTCTTTATCCACTCATCTGTTGATGGACATCTGGCCTCTTTCCATAGTTGTGGACATCACTGCTATAAACATTGGAGTGCATGTATCCCTTATAATAACTACATTTGTATCCTTTGGATAAACACCAAGTAGTGCAATTGCTGGGTCATAGGGTAGGTAGCTCTATTTTTAATTTTTTGAGGAACCTCCATATTATTTTCTAGAGTGGCCACAACCAGTTTGCATTCCCACCAACAGTGTAAGAGAGGAGGGTTCATCTTTCTCTACATCCTCACCAACATCTGTTGTTTCTTGAGTTGTTAATTTTAGCCATTCTGACGGGTGTGAGGTGATATCTCATTGTGAGATTTTGATTTATATTTCCCTGATGCCGAGTGATGTTGAGTATTTTTTTCATGTGTCTATTGGCCATTTAATATGTCTATTTTGATGAAATGTCTGTTCATGTCTTCTGCCCATTTCTTGGCTGGGATTTTTGTTTTTTGGGTGTTGAGTTTATAAGTTCTTTATAGATTTGGATACTAACCCTTTATCTGATAAGACATTTGCAAATATTTTCTCCCATTATGTGGGTTGCCTTTCAGTTTTGTTGATTGTTTCTTCTGCTGTGCAGAAGTTTTTTTTTATCTTGATGAAGTTCCAATAGCTCACTTTCGCTTTTGTTTCTCTGGCCTTTTGGAGACGTGTCTAGCAAGAAGTTGCTGTGGCCAAGATCAAAGAGCTTGCTGCCTGTGTTCTCCTCTAAGATTTTGATGGGTTCCTGTCTCACATTTAGGTCTTTCATCCATTTTGAGTTTACTTTTGTAAGAAAACAGACCAGTTTCACTCTTCTGCGTGTGGCTGTCAAATTTTCCCAACACCATTTGTTGAAGACACTGTTTTTTTCCCATTGAATATTCTTTCCTGCTTTGTCAAAGATTGGTTGACCATAGAGCTGAGGGTCCATTTCTGGGTTCTCTGTTTTGTTCCCTTGATCTATGTGTCTTTTTTGTGCCAGTACCATACTGTCTTGATGATTACAGCTTTGCAGTATAGCTTGAAGTCCAGAATTGTGATGCCTCCAGCTTTGATTTTCTTTGTCAGCATTCCTTTGGCTATTTAGGAATCTTCTGTGGTTCCATACAAGTTTTAGGATTGTTTGTTCCAGCTCTGTGAAAAATGTTGATGGTATTTTGATAAGGATTGCATTGAATGTGTAGATTGCTTTGGGTAGCATAGACATCTTAACACTATTTGCTCTTCCAATCCACGAGCATGGAATGTTTTTCCATTTCTTTGTGTCTTCCTCAATTTCTTTCATAAGTCTTCTTTTTATTTATTTATTTATTTTAAAAGATTTTATTTATTTATTTGACAGATGGAGATCACAAGTAGGCAGAGAGGCAGGCAGAGAGAGAGGGGAGGAAGCAGGCTCCCTGCTGAGCAGAGAGCCCAATGCGGGGCTTGATCCCAGGACTCTGGGATCATGACCTGAGCTGAAGACAGAGGCTTTAACCCACCCAGGCACCCCTCTTTCGTAAGTTTTCTATAGTTTTCAGAGTACAGATCCTTTACCTCTTTGGTTAGGTATTTTAGGTATCTTGGGTATCCTACGGTTTTTGGTGCAACTGTAAATAGGATCAACTCCTTAATTTCTCTTTCTTCTGTCTCATTGTTAGTGTATAGAAATGCACTGATTTCTGGGCATTGATTTGTATCCTGTCACTTTGCTGAACTCCTGTACGAGTTCTAGCAATTTTGGGGTGGAGTCTTTTGGGTTTTCCACATAGAGCATCATGTCATCTACAAAGAGTGAGCATTTGACATCTTTTTTGCCAATTTGGATGCCTTTTCTTTCTTTTTGTGGTCTGATTGCTGAGGCTAGGACTTTCAGTACTATGTTGAACAACAGTGGTGATAGTGGACATCCTTGTCATGCTCCTGACCTTAGGGGAAAAACGCCAAGTTTTTCCCCATTGAGAATGACGTTCACTATGAGTCTTTCATTTATGGCTTTTATGATATTGAGGTGTGTTCCCTCTATCCCTACACTGTGAAGAGTTTTAATCAAGAAAGGATGCTGTACTTTGTCAAATGCTTTTTCCGCATCTATTGAGAGGATGAAATGGTTCTTGTCCTTTCTTTTATTAATGTAGTTTGTGGAACTGCTTGATTTGCAGATATTGAACCACCCTTGCAGCCCAGGAAAAAATCCCACTTGGTCGTGGTTAATAATCCTTGTAGTATAATGTTGGATCCTATTGGCTAGTATCTTGGTGAGAATTTTTGCATCCATGTTCATCAGGGATATTGGTCTGTAAGTCTCCTTTTGATGGGATCTTCATCTGGTTTTGGGATCAACGTAATGTTGCCTTACAGAATGAGTTTGGAGGTTTTCCTTCCATTTCTATTTTTTGAAACAGTTCAGAAGAATGGTAGTAATTCTTCTTTAAATGTTTGGTAGAATTCTGCTGGGAAGCCATCTGGCCCTGGACTCTTATTTATTAGGAGAGTTAAAAAAGATTTAATTTATTTATTGAAAGTGAGAGTGAGAGAAAGCGAGATAGAGATAGAGATAGAGAGAGAGGGAGCGCACACAGGTAGAGGGGAAGAAGCAGACTGCCCGCTGAACAAGGAGCCCCACATGGGGCTTGATATCAGGACCCTGAGATCATGACTGGAGCTGAAGGCAGATGCTTATTTGACTGAACCACCCAGGTGGCCCTGTTGGGAGACTTTTGAATATTGATTCAATTTCCTTGCTGGTTATGGGTCTGTTCAGGTTTTCTATTTCTTCCTGTTTCAGTTTTGGTAGTTTATATGTTTCTAGGAATGCATATATTTCTTCCAGATTGTCTAATTTGTTCACATGTGACTGCTCATAATATTATAATTGTTTCTATTTCTTCAATATTGGTTGTGTTCTCTCCTCTTTTTATTTTTTTTAATTTATTTTTTTTAAAGATTTTTATTTATTTATTTGACAGGGAGAGATCACAGGTAGATAGAGAGGCAGGCAGAGAGAGAGAGAGAGAGAGGGAAGCAGGCTCCCTGCTGAGCAGAGAGCCAGATGCGGGGCTCGATCCCAGGACCCTGGGATCATGACCCGAGCTGAAGGCAGCGGCTTAACCCACTGAGCCACCCAGGCGCCCCCTCTTTTTATTTTTTATTCTATTTACTTGGATCCTTTTAAAATTTTATTTATTTGGATCCTTTCTCTTTTTCCTTTTGGTAAGTCTGGCTAAGGGTTTATTGATCTTATTCTTTCAAAGAACCAGCTCCTAGTTTCATTGATCTATTGTTATTTTGATTTCTATATCATTGATTTCTACTCTGATCTTTCTTAGGCCTCTTCTCCTGCTGTTCTTTTTCTAGCTCCTTTAGGTGTAAGGTTAGATTGTGTATTTGAGACTTCTTTCTTGAGAAAGGCCTGTATTGCTGTATACTGCCCTCTTAGGACCGCCTTTGTTGCATCCCCAAAATTCTGAACTGTTGTGTTTTCATTTTCATTTGCTTCTATTTATCTTTTAAATTCTTTAATTTCCCAGTTGACCCATTCATTCTTTAGTAGGATTCTCTTTAACCTCCATGTATTTGTGGCCCTTCCAATTTTTTTCTTGTAGTTGACTTCAAGTTTTAAAGCATTGTGGTCTGAAAATATGCTGGGAATAATCTCAATCTTTTTGTACCATTTGAGACCTGATTTGTGACCCAGTATATGATCTATTCTGGAGAATGTTCCATGTACACTTGAGAGGAATATGTATTCTGGTGCTTTAGGATGGAATGTTCTGAATATATTTGTGAAGTCCATCTGACCCAGTTTGTCATTCAAAGCCCTTATTTCCTTGTGTATCTTCTGCTTAGATGATCTGTCCATTGCTGTGAGTGGGGTGTTAAAATCCCCTATTATTATTGTTTATTATCAATGTATTTCTTTAATTTTGTTATTAATTGGCTTATATATTTGGCTGTTCCCAAGTTAAAGGTATAAATATTTACAATTGTTAGATCTTCTTGTTGGATAGACACTTTTTATTATGATACAGAGTCCTTCTTCATCTTTTATAATATTCTTTGGTTTAAAAATCAAGTTTGTCTGATATAAGGATGGCTACTCTAGCTTTCTTTTGATGTCCATTAGAATGATAAATTGTTCTCCACTCCCTCAGTTTCAACCTGGACATGTCTTTGGTCTAAAATGAGTTTCTGATAAGCAACATATCAATGGGTCTTGTCTTTTTATCCATTCTGATACCCTATGTATTTTTTAAAAGATTTTATTTATTTATTTGATAGAGAAAGACACAGAAAGAGAGGAAATACAAGCAGGGGGAGTGGGAAAGAGAGAAGCAAGCCTCCTGCTGATCCAGGGAGCCTGATGCAGGTCTCGATCCCAGGACCCTGGGATCATGACCTGAGCCAAAGACAGATGCTTAATGACCCAGCCACCCAGGTGCCCCTATCCTATGTGTTTTCTTTGGAGCATTTAGTCCATTTACATTCAGGATAATTATTGAAAGATATGAAGTTAGTGACATTGTATTACTTTTGAAAAGTTGCTGTTCCTGTAGATTGTCTCTGTTCCTTTCTGGTCTTTGTTCCTTTTGAGCTCTCTCTTTGCTCAAAGCATCCCCTTTAATATTTCTGGCTGGGATGGTTTACTATTATCAAATTCTTTTAGTTTTTGTTTATCCTGGAAACTCTTTTTTTCTCCTATTCTGAATGACAGTCTTGCTGGATAAACTATTCTTGGCTGCATATTTTTCCCATTCAACATGTTGAATATATCATGCCAGGTCTCTGTAGTCAGGTTTGCTAACAGCCTTATGTTGTAAGTTAAGGACTTCTTGTCCTGATCTGCTTTCAGGAATTTCTCTTTATGTTTGAAATTTGCAAGTTTCATTATATGTAGAGGGGTTGACCTATTTTTATTAATTTTGAGGGAGTGGTTCTCTGTGCCTCCTGGTCTTGAATGCCTGTTTCATTCTCCAGATTAGGGCAGTTCTCAACTATAATTTGTTCAAATAAACCTTCTGTCCCTCTCTCCCACTATTCATCTTCCAGGACCCCTATTATCTGGATATTATTTCACTTTATGGAAACAATGAGTTCTCAAAGTCTCCCTTCATGATCCATTAGTTGTCTTTATCTTTTCTTTTTAGCTTCCTTATTTTCTATCATTTTGTCATCTAGATCACTGACTCTCTCTTCTCCCTCATTCAACCTCACTGTTAAAGCCTCCATTTGTGACTGCATCTCAGTAATAGCATTTTAATTTCAGCCTGATTAAATTTTAGTTGTCTTATTTCTACAGTAAGGGGTTCTCTAGTGTCTTCTATGCTTTTTTCAAACCCAGCTAGTATCCTCATAATTGTTTTTTATAAATTATAATTCAGATATTTTACTTATATTCAGATTGGTTAAATTCCTGGCAGGGATTATTACCTCCTGTTCTTTCTTTTGGGGTGAACTTTTCCATCTAAACTAGTCATATTGTCCAGAAAAGAAACAAGTAAAGGGGAATAAAAGAGAAAACCCCAGGAAAAACAGCAATAGCAACAACAACAAAATTTTAAGTAGTGTTTCTGGTGTATGTTGTGTACACTTTGCTGTGTTTTGTGTTTTGGCTACTCTCTCCCACTGGACCTTCCTCTACAGACCTCCTTGTTTGTAGTGCAGTGTGTGCTTTCACTTGTCAAAATAAGCCTTGCATCTGCCACATTCTTTCCCTCCAACTGTGCAGATCATTTTCTTAATCCTCAGATTGTCTTCCTTGTTGTTCAAAATAGTTGAATGTTGATCTAGCTTTTGGATATCAGGATTACCCAAGAGAAGCACTTTTGACATGAAGGAGAATTCTGGAGAGCAAGAACTGAGGCGAGAAATTTTCTTCCTCTATTCATGTGTTCTCACTATGGCCTGAGGCAGAGGACAGAGACCTGCACAGGTGATGCTTGGTACAGACCACTAGGACTTAGTAACAAGCCAGGAACCTGCCAATCAGATCTCCCACATCCTTTCCATCTTCTTTATCCATTCATCTATCAATGGATGCTTGGGTTGTTTCTTATCTTGGCTATTGTAAACACTGCTGCAGTAAACATAGGGGTGCATATATCTTTTCAAATGAGTGTTTTCATTCTTTGGGTAAATACCCAGTAGCAGAATTACTGGATCATATGGTAGTTCAATTTTTAATTTTTGAGGAACCTTGTTATTTCTTGTGTTTTGCAATTCTGACAGGTGTGAAGTGATATTTCATTGTGTTTTAATCTGCAATCTCCTGATGACTAGTGATATTGAGCATCTCCTCATGTGTTTTGGCCATTTGCATGTCTTTTTTTATTAACATATAATGTATTGTTTCAGGGGTACAGGTCTATGATTCATCAGTCTTATATAATTCACAGCACTCACCATAGCACATACCCTCCCCAATGTCCACCACCCAGCCACCCCTTCCCTTCCACGTCCCTCCAGCAACTCCCAGTTTGTTTCCTGAGATTAAGAGTCTCTTATGGTTTGTCACCTTCTCTGATTTTGTCTTGTTTCATTTCTCCCTTCCTTCCCCTGTGATCTATTGTCTTCTCAAATTCCTCATATCAGTGAGATCATACAATAACTGTGTTTTTCTGATTGATTTATTGTGCTTAGCATAATAGCTTCTAGTTCCATCCACATCACTGCAAGTGGCAAGATTTTGGGGGGGTTTTGATGGCTGCATTATATTTCTGTATGTATGTATGTATGTAAGTATGTGTATATATATATATACATACATATACACACACACCACATCTTATTTATCCATTCATCTGGTGATGGGCATCTTTCCATAGTTAGGCTATTGTGGACATTGCTGCTATAAACATTTGGGTGCATGTGCCCCTTTGGATCACTACATTTGTATCTTTAGGGTAAATACCCAGCAATGCAATTGCTGGGTCATAGGGTAGCTCTATTTTCAACTTTTTGAGGAAACACCATACTGTCATTTGCATGTCTTCTTTGGAAAAATGTCTATTCAGATCCTCTGCTCATTTTTTAATTGGATTACTTGCTCGTGTGTGTGTGTGTGTGTGTATGAAGTTCTTTATATATTCTGGATATTAACTCCTTATGGGATATATCATTTGCAAATATCTTCTCCCATTCAATAGGTTGCCTTTTTGTTTTGTTGATGGTTTTCTTTGTTGTACAGAAGGCTTTTATTTTGGTGTAGTCCCACTTGTTTAATTTTGCTTTTGTTTCATTTCCCTTGCTACAGGAGACATATCTAGAAAAATGTTTCAAAAGCCAATGTCAAAGAAATTACCACCTGTTTTCTTCTAGGAATGTTATGGCTTCAGCTCTTATGTTTAAGCCTTTAATCCATTTTGAGTTTATCTTTATGTATAAGAAAGTGGTGTAATGGGGCGCCTGGATACTTCGTGGGTTAAAGCCTCTGCCTTCGGCTCAGGTCATGATCCCAGGGTCCTGGGATCAAGCCCCACATTGGGCTCTCTGCTCAGCAGGGAGTCTGCTTCCTTCCCACCCTCCACCGCCTGCCTCTCTGCCTACTTATAATCTCTGTCAAATAAACAAATAAAATCTTAAAAAAAAAGTGTTGTAGTTTTATTCTTTTGCAGGTAGCTGTCCAGTTTTACCAACACCATTTACTGAAAAAGCTTAGCTCATTTAATTCTTAAAATAATCTCCTCAGCAAGGTACTATTGTTCTCATTTCATAGATGAAAAACTGAGACACAGAAAAGCTATAATCAAAGTCAACTAACTAATAATTAGCAAAGTCAGGATTTAAACTCAGATTTGATTCCAGGCTCTTCCTGTGGTCCAACACTGTCTCTTCTCATTTCTTTTCTGGCTTCTGAAATGCCCTATAAGCCTCTCCCTCCCTGGAGGGCTCTTGGACATGACATCCATTCACTCATCTCATGAAGGACAGTGTCTTGAATGGCCCATTAGATACCTAGTACTGAGACTCATTTACTGTTATTACTAATTTCCTTCATGACCTTGGCCAGCTCCTTAAGTTGCTGGGACCTCAATTTTCTCAACTGTAAAATGAGAGGATAGAACTAGATGAAACCTCCAGCTGTAAAATTCAGTGACTGCATTCTATGTGTTCACCCCATTTCCCCAGTGGGCATGTCTCCTCATCCTGTGGGCTGCTTACAACTCACTAGTAGGGTTCCCCCTTCTCTGACCACCCGAGCTAGAAGTATGCTGCATTTCCACAACACCTACTGCTTTTACTGTTTTTGGCTCATCTTTTCCATTCTCTTTCCATATCTTACCTGAATTTAACTAACTTCTTCAAATATTTTTATTTCTTTTTTTTTTAATGATTTTATATATTTGAGAGAGGGAGAGAGAGGAGAAAAGGAGCACATGAACGGGGGAGGGGCAGAAGGGGAAGCAAACTCCCCACTGAGCAGGTAGCCAGATGTGGGGCTTGATACCAGGACCCTGGGGTCATGACCTGAGCCAAAGGCATACACTTAACAGACTGAGCCACCCAGGTGCCCTGATTTTTGTTTTTTTCTTTAACTTCTATACAGTATTCCAATTCCAATACAGTATTCCAATTCCAATACAGTAAATGGTATCGGTAAAACTGGAATTGGAATAGAGTAAATCACAGTTTATGTTATAATTCCCTCATGAGAGACAGTTGGTTGTTTCCATTTTTCACAAATGCTCCTGTGACTAATATTATTTTACTTGCCTTCTCGAGTACATGTGAAAGACATTCTCTAGAGTGAATGTCTAGAAATGGAATTACTGAGTCATAGGGTTTGTGCATTAGATATTGCCAAGTTTTTCCCCAAAGTGTAATACCAACATGTTTCCACTCGCAAAATGTAAGTGTTCTGTTTCCCATATCCTCACCAATACTTATCAAGCTTAATTTTTTTTTCCAAACTAACATTTTGATTACATAGGTCTCACAGCACTGACCACTTCCTTCCTCATATATGTATATATACATATACATATATAGCATATAGCATCTCTACTGGATGGTAAACTTTATGAGGGCAGAATCTTTGCTTAACTCATTTTTATATTCTTCCCACAAAATTTATCGAGCTCAGTAATATTGTAAGTATATAATAATGAATTGTGAACCAAAAAAAAAGTAGAATTAATTAATCTTGACCCAAGGAAATGGAGAGTTCTGTGAGGGCAGGGATGAGGTGTTCTATCTCTATTAATCCAGGGTAAAGATATGGGTAGAGAATCCATCAGCTGCCTAGAGGACTGCAGAGGGGTCACAACTGGCCTACAGATACAGACGGAAGGTTTCAAGATCTGTAGTGGACTATCACCAACCCAGGGAGTTTCCAGGTTTAGATCATTTTTTTAATCATGATATTCATCAAATGTTTATTGATTGTTGAGTGGCAGATTTCCCAGTTTCTGGGGTCAGCTTTATTACGTACCAAGAAGGGTGTTTCTAAATGGGACTCCCCCACTTCTGGCCCCACTCCATTACTAAGGGTTGAATAGAATCCATGTGTTCTTTGGACCAGGGTGCTATGTGACCTATGGTAAATGCCTCCCCTTTTTGTCACCCTAGCAATTCCTGGCTGACTCATTTTCTAAATAAGCCACTTGTGGTTTTTGGTCTGACATCACATGTGGAAGAATGAGTAATTTTTTAAGAACCAGAACTATATTCAATCAGAATAAGATACATTGTGTATGTTACTCATGGTTCTAGGACAAGGGGTCAACACTGATACACATTCTCTGACATTTTCCCACTGCCCCTTTCCTGGGACCAATAGGTATAGAGAAGGTAAAGGAAGGAGGAAGGTACGGGTGTGAAGAATTTTTATGTTTATTTCTTATTTTGCCTTCACATCATGTATAATTTAATAAAATTATATCTTCTTTCCTTTGCTAGATTAAATAAAAAATAATATAGCAAAATTGTCAAGGCCGTGACTTACGCTGCTATATTGCTTAGGTTCAAACCCCAGCTCCACTGCATTCCAGCTGAGTGAATTTTGAGCAAGTTATTGAATCTTGATGTGCCTCCATTTCTTCATTTATAAAACAGTACTAGTACCTATAATACAGAATTCTGGAGGGAATAAATGAGTTGGTATTTGTTAAATGCTTAGAATGGTGCCTGAAACTTAGTAGGCACTACAGAAGTGTTAGTAAACATTTTTTTACTCCATCACAATGTTTATGCTCATAGTAAGTGCTCAATGTTTTTCAATGAAATTAATGCATTCTACTAAACATTTCCAGAATTGAGGTAGGGGGCAGAAGTGACCACAAGTGGCAGAAGAAGGTAGAGTTCTAGATCTTTGAACCTTGAAATCATGGGCTGAGTTAGAAAGGAGACCCTGGTGTCAGAGAACTTCACTCTCTGGCCCCTCAGCATCTATTGCGTGTGACGAGGGTTAGCAAGATAGTAGCATTTGGCTGAGTGTTATTTTGTTGGGCTAGGATGGTATGTTTGGAAATTATATAGATACAATGTTAATACACTGGTTTCCTGGGTGGCTCAGTCTTTGGACATCTGCCTCTGGCTCGGGTCATGATCCCAGGGTCCTGGGATTGAGCCCTGCATTGGGCTCCCTGCTTGGCAGGAGGCCTGCTTCTCCCTCTCCCACTCCCCCTGCTTGTGTTCCCCCTCTTGTCTTCCCTCTCTCTCTGTCAAATGAATAAATAAAATCTTTTTTAAAAAATATGCTGGTTTCCATTTATTAGTGCAGATGTGGTGCTTATCTTCATAGGACTTGTGGTCTTTGGGAACCTACTCTTGTATGAGCTGTGAAGAAGCCACAGCAAAGTCCCTTGGAGCCCACCCTCAATCGCAGACCTTTTTAGGATGCCTGAGGCCAGGCTTTTGGGACTCCACTCATCAGAGCAGGTGGGTCCAGCCTCATTGGCACCCTCATGTGGCTTTAGCTGAGGAGACTGATGGACCAGACAAGTAAGTCTAACTTGGCTCCCACAGGATCAAGGGTGCTATGCTTATTAGAAAGTCTACAAATTCAGTAAAATTGGTAGAAATGGTGAGTCACCAAAGGAAGTTCAGTTGTCCTGCAGGAAGCATTCACCGGGAGATGTCAAGAGGCCCAACATAAGTGATCTAAAGGATAGCCGTACTCTCAACCGTACTCTCTCAAGCCGTACTCTCACTTGCAAATAGCCACTCACACATAAACATATTTCCAAGCATACTGGCACAAACAGCGTCACTCTCCTAGACATTTCCCTTCCCTACACTTGCAAACACACACATATGCTTCACATATACTCTCTCAGCCAAAAGGGCGGCCTAGGGGAGACCTCATGGCTGAATCAAATGCTGGTTAATGCTGCTGTTTTTATTACACCAAAGGTCTTAACATTTATTTGGAGATGAACACAAAACTTGGCATACGGGTGTTACAGTGGCATGCATCCTCTACAGTGCAGCTTCAGAGCTCGAGATCACTGCAGCACGCACATAAGAACTGCTCTCCAGAGAAGAGACAACGTGGAGCGGGGGACTGCAGATCTTTGTTCTCTCCAATATCGACAGACTAAAGGTGCTTTATCATGATAGTAGTAGAGGAATCTCTTGTGCTGCACAGGTGTCTTTTAAACAGCTAAACAGGTATGACAAGAGATCCAAGTGTGGGTAGGTTCCTAACACTTAGAGCCAAGAGCATTTTGGGGTAAGTATATGCTCCCCAAGCAGGCAGCACTGACTAAAGCAGGGGCATGCTTAGCACTGCCTCTGAGCTAGGGTAAGCTACCAAGAGTCCTCAGTGAAGGGAATCCTGGTTTATGAAGAAGAATAAGACATGAGGGCACTGTCACAATAAGGCCACTATACTCACAGCTAACAATGACCTCAAAGTAAACTCTCAGGACTACAGGAAAGCAGCTCTATTCTCTCTGATGTCGGGTGCTCCTTGCTGGTTAGGCACCTGCCCTGAGACTTTCACATGGTCTTTTCTGAGCTGCACAATATCACTTCGCACAACAGAGCAAAGGAAGGGACCACACACGTCAAGGTCTTGGGACATCACCAAGCGTGGCTGACTATTGGTAAATGTCTCAGATAACGTTCCCGGTAGGGCTAGGTGCCCCCATCCCCGAGTATCTGGAGAGCTAATCTGAAAAGAGGCTGGCAAAGGACTTCCTCAAGCTCCGGATGGTCTCCGCTTTGGCTTCATCCTCATTGGCTGAAGACCGGAAGAAGGAGGACTCAGAGAAGCTGAAGGCATTTGTCAGGGACTGCGACTTGCTTGAAGATAAAAACCAGAGAGAATGTGAGAGGGGGTGTTCCCAGTGAGGCAGGGAAAGACGGTGACATGAGGATAAACAACCGAACCCCCACTCCCACCCCAGGGAGACCAGGATGATGGAGGAGAAAGTCAGCAACGGAGTACTGCCAGGACCCGGGGAGGCGCCTGTGCTATTATCCTCACTTTCAGTGCTGTTAAGATAGGAAAGGATGGGGGCAGTGTGGGAGAGAAGGAGAAGGGGGAAAAGAGAAGAGAAAGAGGGAGAAGGGGAAAAAGAGAAAAGGGAAAGAAGGAGGAGTGACTCAAAGGCTGTTTCCTATACTTAAGCTAAACTAAATGGCCCACAGGCTACATTTCAGAGGTCCCAACTTAGTAAGAAAGAATCTAGGGCTCTCACACCCTTCCTTTCTGATGAAATATAGCAACCAGGGGACCATAGGCTCTTTGTACTCTCTTTTCCATTAACTGTCAAGTGGTAAAGCCAGCATCAGAAAACCTGGGTAAAGTCTTGGATCTGCCCTTCACTCATTCTTGTGCTTCTCTGGGTCTTGGTTTCTCATTTGTGATGTGCAGATGTTTGGTAAAATACTCTCCCCAGGCCTTTTCAGGTCTTTATACTCTGCTTTTTTTCTCTGATTCCAAATAAACTTGGAATAAACCAAGGCCTCAAGTTACCTCCTCTTAAAATGGACATGACCATTCTTTGTAGCCTTCCTCAAAGGAGCTCTAATATGAGGTCTGTGCAGTTCAGGGTATCCAGGGGCAAACGAGATACATATCTGGTACACACAAGGACATGAAGCAGTTTTCTAATCAAAACCCCAAATCACACACATTTTAGGAACCAGACTTCCCCCTGAAAGACTAGGGATTCAGAGAGAAAAGCTGAAGTCAAAAAGGTTGAGGGGAGGCCAAGCCAAGTACTTGAGAAGAGAATAGAAGAGAATAAGGTCTGGCATCTCCAGTAGTCTGCTATGTTTCCTTGACTTTCACTGTGTCTCTTTCCTGATAGTTTCTGGCTGTAGAAATCTTCTCCTGATGTCTTAGGGCTCCCAACCCTTCCCTACATTCGGGATGCAGCCCCCAAAACTCCCTTCTACAGGACTGTGAGCAGTTTCTCTCTTGCAGTGACTGTGAACAGAAACCCTGCCTTCCATTAGGGTTGGCGATGGGCCCCAACATGCTGGCCTTTGAGAGGGAGGGCCCCCTCTGCAAGCACAGCCAGGGGCACTGGATATAAGCCTCCTGATTGTTGCCAGATGATGGCTCTATTCAACAACTTCAGCCCAAAGGCAATGGTAACTCAAAGATCTGCTCTCAGACTGGGGTCAGTGGCGCTAATCAGAAGGCGGGAGAGATTTTAAGTCAGCAGCAGAAAACAATTGGATTGAGGGGAAGTTATAGGTCAGGTGAGATGTGATATGTGCCACTGGCCAGAGCTGGGGAGCAGGAGTGGGTGATGTCCCTCTAGCCACAAGGGCTGGAAGACCCAGAGAAAGTGGTCATCTGGACTACCTGAGCTTGAATCCCGGCTCAGCCACTAACTAGCAGAGTGGTTTTGGGAAAGAAATTAATCAAATCTCTTTGAGCAGTTTACTCATCTAAACAATGACTAGACATGTCTAAGTGGCCTCCTTTTCTCCCTCCCTGAAGATGTCCATCACCTCACTCTGAGCAGCACTGATGGGTCACTCCCACTCCTGAAAGGCTATAGCTGTCTCCGCTTACAGTGATGACAGAGGTCTGTTTGGGGACGGTGGAGAGAGGCGTCTCTAGTTCTAGGGGAGAGGGTAGAACTGACCACCATCCACACCCAGGTGCTGTCCATCCCAAGTACAGCTTTACTGTTTTCCAGTGGCCCTCATTTCTTCCTCTGTAGCAGGACAGTGTGGTGGCGGCTTCTAGGGAGTGAGGAAGCCCAAGAAGATAGAGTTCCTCTGGGTATCTATCTGGGGCCCTCCTCTGATGACCATACCAGAAACCGACCTCCTTCTGACAAAGCAGAAGGTAACAAGTTGAAATGGATTTAACGCCTTCCCCTTCTTTCCCTTCTGGGCAGCCTTGCTGATTGCACACCCTAAACTGTGAGTCAGAGGCAGGAAAGAGGATTTTTTTTTTTTTTTAATTTTGAGAGGGAGAAACACACACACACACACACACACACACACACACACGCACACACACACACACACAGAAAAGGAGGGAGAAACACACACACACACACAGAAAAGGAGGGAGAAACACACACACACACACACACACACACACACACACACACACACACACAGAAAAGGAATGGAAAAAAGAGTGGGAGATAGGATTAAAAGGAAGAAAGAAAGAAAGAAAGAACCCTTAGCTAATATAAGAATAGGAAAGGGGCAGTGACTCTGCCTTATTGGCATTCCCCAGGAAGAAAGGGTTTGAGCTTCTAGCTAGACCTTGGACTTTCACTTCCTTCTTTTCTACCCTCCTTAATCAACCCCCAACCATGCCCCCAACCAAAAAACAAAACAAAACAAAGCAAAACAAAAAACAACAACAAAAAAACCAGACCAAAAAAACCAAAACAAAACCAAAAAACCCAAAATCAAAATTCAAAAAAGCTCCACAAAAATATCTGTAGAAGAAAGCCTGATTGAAGGTGCTTTCTAGCAGCTCTGGAGCCTAAGGCCTGTGAGGAGGGGCAGGAAGAAGGGAGGGGAAGGAGCTGCTGAGTTGTCTCTTACTTGAGCTGTGGGTGAGGCTGGGGCTTCTGTGGTGGAGCAGCCGGGGGTGGCTGGGCCTCTGCCAGGGAGCTGCTGCTGGAGGGTGCATCTCCGTGGGTGGTGGAGGAAGAAGAGGAGGAGGAGGAAGAGGAGGAAGGTGGCAGTGATGGTCCAGGGGGAGGCCGGCGTGGAGGCATCACCTTGCCTGGGGGCTGCATTCCTTGGGGTTGCCCAGGGCCCCCTAGGTTCAGTACAAGAAAAACTTCATAATTTAACCGTATCAAAGGGTTTCCTTATTAGAATCTATGTCTTAAAGGGTGAGGTTAGTTAATCACCAAAAGGATAAGCTCTGTTACAAGAAGGCACCCAAGGCTCTGTCAGGCTCCAGAGCCAGCCCCTGGTTTCCCTCATGCATCTGCCACTACTTGCTCCTCCTCAGAGACATAGCACCTCAGGCACATCAGAAGTCAGGAGGACAAGGAAGAAACCATGGGATGAGTGCCCCTGATCAGAAGCAAGCTCTTTTACAGAAGGCCCGCTAGACCAGAGGGACCCCACCCCACTTCCCCAGAAGTTTCTCAGGTAGAGGGTAACCTCCCTCATGGTTTACTAGGAGGTCTCAAGTTCCACACTATAGACACAGTACAAGGCAGTGGAAAGAGCACAGGTCTGGGAGTCACAAAGTCAAGACAGTCATTCAGTGACTCCAAGCAAGTCAGCAAACTTCTCTGGGCCTTGGTGTTTATAACCATAAAACTATGAAAAGTAATCCCGAGTCTTAGTTGTCTTTCAAGAAGTAGTGTTTCAAAGATGTTAATGGACAAGAAAGTTCTTTAAAAAGCACTGTGTGCTTTATGATCATTAATGATCATAGACTTGCATTGTTTTTACAGAACTTGGGCCATGTTCGGCTCCTGACCAGCACATGCCTGATTGCCATGCCCCACCCGACCAGGGCTTCATTTTAACATTAACTCAAGCACTGACTAGGGGGAATCTTCTGTTTCCATGTGCTCTCTTGTCTCGTAGTACCATCCTCAGGGGGCTCTACTCCCTCTCTGGTGTGTGTGGCGAACTCCAGAAATCCACGTCCTATTCTCCCCTGGAGATGTTGTGGGTACAAAAGAAAGAAGCAGCCCCTCACCTCCACCTCCAACCCCCAAAGGACCAGGATACCATTCTCTCAGCAGGAGACAGAAAACCATCCAGTGGGCTGGAGGGGGAAAAGGCCATCCTTTCTCTGGGAGTTGTCAGGCAGTAAGTATAATACCTGATTGCTCAGATTTTGCTAAGATGGGGGCAGGTGTTCCTTAGTCCTATCTTTTGACTTAGTAAAATTCAAAAGATGTCCTTATCAGTGCATACTGACTAGTGGAAATGATGCATAATTGGCCTGAGAGATCCAATTTCTCATGTCTCACTCTCAGTGTCCACATTCATGAGCCAGCTGGAAGGAGTAGGCTTATAGAAACCCAAGAGCAGCTAGGATTTGTGTTGTAACTTAATATCCTAGAAACACCAGAATACCTATACCCTCTGCAGAGGCAGAATTATCCATCTACACCACTATGCACCCAAGATTATCAGCCCATCTCCCTGCTATATGGCATGGGCTCCACTGTATCAATTACCAATGAATACCAGAGTTAGTTTTACATAAATACATAAATGGAATTTTGGATTGAAAACTTGAAGTTCCAAGTTCAAATCAGATAACCAGTAAAGATGAAGACGACAGATCAGCATCTTTCACGTTAGCCAGTTTTTGCCTCTTCCAAAGTCTGGCTTCATCTGTATCAGCCTTTTCTTGTAAAGTACAGCAGGTTGATGGCTCAGCCTCTTAGACCAGGAACCTGAGTTCTTTCCCACTTGTACAGAGATGCTTGAATAGCCAGAAACTTTACAACTTAACACTGAAGACAGATATAACTTTTCCTTTATTGCACATTAAGCTGTACAAGAGAGTCACAAAAGAGAGGTACTTAAATCACACTTCCAGCATTGGCTGAGATTCTCCCAGCTGGATTGGTACAAAAAAAGGGGACAACATCAGAAAAGAAATGGATACAAAACACCTGAACAGCAATCCTATACTGTGACATGGATGTCCCCCAGGCCACAGAGTTGGCCCTTAGCATGCTGCCTGAGGGCACATGATAGTCAGGTCACATTGCCTGCTTGCATTTGGCAGTAGGAGCCCTAATCAGTTTCTCCCCCACCTGAGAAATTGGCTAACACCACCCTGGAGCCTGACTGAATTCAAATGGCAACTTTGTATTTGTGGCTCACAAATGTCACATGAAAAGCACCTGGATGTTCACACTGATAACATGCAGAGAAGCAACACCACCATCAGCTCACCACTTGGACAAAAAAATAAAAATAAAAAATGAAAATGTATTCCTCCATTCTGGGAAATGTTTCTCTAGTCCTTTCTACCATTTCATCAGATTGGGAGGTATTTAAGGACCTGATTCTTATGCAACCCACCTGGAAGTGCATAAATGCATATATGCATATATTTACAACAGACCGACCACCATCATCTTCTAAGGGAGGGATCACAGATGAGAACACTCACACTCAGTGCATTTCCCTGTAGCCTCAGAATCTGCCAGCAGCCGACAGAGAAACTAGGGCACATGCCCTTGACACATACACCATACTATCAACACTATTTATTCCTCAGACCTGGAATCCAGAACAGTAACATATCAGAATGGAAGTGAGAGGAATGTAACAGTAGAGCTAGAAGCACTTCTTTAAAATCCAAACTGCTGGCATGAACTCCCATGGACCACAGTGCTAGAGGAGACCACTCAGTGCCCATCCCAGTATGGCTAGGAGATGGCAAGATGAGGCACTGAAGCTGAGACTTTAATTAACTGTCTCATCTCTGCTCCATAACTGCATGTCAGAGGAAAGAGGACAAACTGGTGAGGTTTCTTCAATAGCCACATGGCTGTAGAGACTCTGTCCCAAACACACACAAGCTAAAATCAGAGACAGTTCTTCGGAGGAAAGATAAAGCCCCTCATCCTCTGGCCTCCAGAGGGCTCTTGTAACAGCTGAAAATGAAAGCAGGAGTCCACCTCAGAGTTCTGTAGGCAGTATACCCCTCTGTGAAATGGGACATATCTGATTTGGTCTCATGATTACCTAGGGAGAGGCCAAGAGCAGAATGGTCAACTCCTTCTCAGACTTTCAGTAGTTTCCTGCATCCTATGTCCAAAATTGCTAAAGAATCATCTCTGTACATAGGTCAGGCTTTGGGGAATACAAAGCAGCCTCAGTTCCACAGAAGCGCAAAATATGGCCAATTCAGAAACAGCAACAAAGAAAAAACAACTTGGGGGACTGAGATCAACACACAGAAAATACTCACATGTTCACTTTGATATTGCACATCAGCGGCCCCATTTTTTTTTTTTTTGTCTAATCTCATAGCTAATTAGTTAATAATAAAAAATAAGGTACACTGGGATGTCAAATACAGAACACATTCCTGGAAATAGCTTGTTCTTTATATTTCATGTCATCACTAAAAACACAAGAGCTCTATAGGCACAGCCAGCCTATTCACATAAACTCAAACTGCACCAAATTTTAGCAAAGGGAAAAAAGGTGGATGCCTTCAGATTCAACGGATGAAGCTATGGAAATTAGACCTTGAAAAATCTCTTAAACTTCTATCTATTTACCCTAGTCATGCAGAAAGGAAGCAAAAAGCACAATTCACTGAAGATCCCAAGCACACTCATGGAGGTAAGCAGGGGGTGGGGGGGCGACTTAATCGGAACCTGGGGGTAGTGGGAGAAGGAGAGGAGTTGGGTTTTATTTTTGTGGTCTTTGTTTCTCCCTGTCCACCCCCCAGTCCTATTTCACCCCACATTATGTTATACTTTAAAAAATACTATCAAACCACCCAGAAGATAGAGTCACACTGGACTTGGGAGAGGCACAATTCTTTTGTACACTGTTGACAAACAGCCCTGGAATCACAAGTTATACAGAGAAACATAAGTGAGCATTACAAGCACGAACAGGAACAGGTGAACAACCAGACATAGGAGCTGACACCGCATGGGAAAGCACAGTCCAGTCAGCATTGAAAGAACGCAGAAACGGCACCCATGGGAGGGTCTGCTGCTCCCCTCCCCGCTTTCCTTTCTTCCCTTGTTTGTTTTTGGCTTAAAATTTCTGCTTTGAAAAATGAACTACCAATCACTTTAAGAAGCTTGGACTTGTTTTGGCCCTACTGCAATGCCATTACAGTCGAGAATATACTGTAAACAACCTTGGGGGGCTGGCCGCTGAGGTGGGGTCTTGCTCAAGTCCGGATCCTTAAGTGTTCCACTCTGGAAAACAAAATGCAAAAGAGATAAAAACAAAACTCCGAACAGATTCCAAAGAGAAACCTGTGGCTCCGTGGCATGTGTGCAGTGGGGACTGATGGGGACCATGGGATCTGGCCTAGAGGCTTCTGCTGTTCCAGAAACACCTCAGAGGTGTTCTCAACCTCTGAGATGTTGCTGGAGCACAGGTCTCGGCTATCCGGGGCTTAGTCCCACACTGATAGGCAGTGTCTGAGGCCCCATAATCCCCTTTTTCATTTCCTCCCCCTAACATTTAGTCTGTCTAGAAGTTTTGAGTCTTCTAAGAGCAACTGGTTTCTTCTCTGGTGGCTACCTGCTGTCTAGTTCTCCATTATACTCACAGACCTGGCTTCCTGAAGGAAAGGGAAGATCAACACCCAACTCCAGAGGGTGGGTTGGGCTTTACATGACTCCAGGGGCCCCAAAAGCAGGGGCTAGACCAGGTGATAAGTCCAGACTTGCCTCGCTTCTCTTATGGAGTTCACTCTGGGGTAAGATTAACTCTGGAGCTGGCTCTGGAGTCAGATCCACTCTTTGGGCTATGCTGAAACTCCCACAGACAGAGAAGGACTTGAGGGAGGGGGCAGTCACTTGTTTCCCCCCAAGCCCCCTTCCCCAGAGGGAAAGAGTAAAATGTTAATGCTTGTAAAAGTGTTCAAGGCCAAGCTGTTTTTCCTTCTCAAATAGCATAATTACATTTTATCCAAGAACATGCTTCCACTCCCATGCTTCCCCTCCTTCCAGCTATCATCTGATTATGTCTTGACAGGATCAAAGAATCATGTGACTTCAGTTTGTCTAACATTTGAATTAAAGGCAGTGAGCATTTGGAGCTTAAATTCAGTACAAGGGAAATGCTCTATAAAGCCTAAGGGTTGCCAAGTATGTCAATGGTGATGTCACAGAGGGAGTTGCAGGGGCAAGACTGTGAAATGGGCTAAGCATGTGTTCAGCATTCTCACACTTCCTCTTTCAATGCTTCTCTCCCTCGTGACGTACCCCTCAGCCCTACTCCCACATGAAAACTCTTTCTCCTGTTCCCCATTTCCTATGGGCCTTCCATTCTGACCAGCAGTCTCCTCTCCTGCCTACAAAGGCCTGTTTTCAGCTCACTCAAGGAGAGCTGAAGTGTTACCCTCTCCGTGTCCTGATCTTTAACAACATTGCCTAAAACTTCCCTACTAAAAGTAATTAGGGCAGTAGGACTCAGGGGACCTTTGAAATGTCCTAAGTGCCACCACATGAGAGGGCGCTGTTCTACCTACAATCCCCACCCTCTCAAGGGTCACAGCAAGCACACCAATACTTCCCCTCTCCTTCTTCCAATCAATGTCACGGTGCTTGGTCTGAGCTCTGATACCGAAATACCCACACCCAACACACCAGCTAGAGACCACACCATCCAGTTAGCAGAAAGACCCGTCAGTTTTTCCCTCTCAACATCTAAGATTCATCACCTTCTCCTGACCATTGCTGGTCAAGCCTGTACTATATACTGCTTAGACTACTACTTAGATTACTATAGTATTACTATAGTATTATTACTATTCTGCTTAGATTACTACTTCTACTATTTAGTATACTATAATACTATACTATACTACTACCAGAATAGTCTCCTCTCTCTCCAATCTATCCTCTCTGTACCTACTTAGTGTCCTCCTACCTTCCTTCCCTAATTGTGTCACTTTAGTGCTCTAATAACTTATAGCTAACACTACATATGTGCCAGGTAACATGATCGACAATTTGATGAAGTACTGCAAACCTCATAAGACCTCTATGAGGTAGATGCTATTATTACAACATCCTTAATCTTTAGACAAAGAAACTGAGGCCCAACTAAGTCAGGTAATTTGCCCAGGGTTACACAGTAGAGGCTGATGCAGCTGGGCTGTGAGGCCAGGCAACCTGATGCTCCCATTTTCTTCCCATTGCCAACAGGATGACAACCATGTTCCTCAGGCTGACATCTAAAACTTGCTTCAGCATGGTTGAAACTGACCTTCCTAGCCTTCTCTCTCACTCTTGTCCTAAACACACCTGCTCCCTCCTAGGCCCAACCCCTCACTCTTTATTATCTAGGTGAGGCAACACCATGTTACCCTCCAGGAATACCTTTTCACCTGTTTTACCAATCCCATCCAATACATCCCAGACGTCTAAGTCACTTTCTACCTCATCCATGAAATCTTCCCTTTTGACTGCCCTTTTTGACTGTGATCTCTTCTCTGAAAGCCTGAAACAGCACTTAGAAGACTCAAACTACTGAAGAGAGTCTTCCTAGTGCTGTGTTGTTATCTTAAAGACTGGGATGAAGCTCCCAGAAGACTGACACATCCTTCAGTGAATAGACTATGTGTCTTCATCTTCTCATGGATTCCTAACAAACTTGTTTTCAAAGAAAAATAGAGATATATGGCCTGAACAGGAACTATTTATTTAAAAAGTTAAAACAGCTGGAATTAGGAATATTTTGGAAAATTCAGGACATATCATCATTTTACCAACACCATCAAGCACAGGGCTAAGTAGATAAGAAGTCCTAAATAAACTCTTGTTAAATAAATGAACACGTAGTACAATAATGGTGAAAATCCAAAAAGGACTAGAGTTTAAGTCTTTAGGAGAGAAATGTTGTTAAATCATAGAAGTTAAACCATATTGTATTTGGTATCAACTTCAGGGAGCAACTCTGAAAATGCTCAGGTTAGGGAATTAAACTTGAGGCCTGCTGTATGAGCTTGTATATTAGATGCAGAAGGTAAAATTAAAACAAGCCTCAAAGAAGCAGAAATCGCTTCCATCAAGACTGCCCATCCCAGGGACACTTTAGGCCCATGAGTTCTTTCCCACTGTGCTCTCTTCTTTCTCTTGACCTGGCTGCCAACTAGTGAAGTCTAGGGCCAGGATACAGTGTTTGATAATGGGTGCACAGATAACAGGGTGGCCTTTCTACCTGGCTTCTGACATGGTAAGACTGGGCTGGGCATCAAATACATCCTCAACCACATACACTACACTGCTTCCTAGGTCTCCAGCAGCAAGTCTTTAAGATTGGGCAGCAGAGTGACTGAGGAATTTGGGCCTTTGGGCTGGGAAGACCTTGGATTCAATCCAGATCTGCCATTTACTAGCTTTGTGACCTTGGGCAATTTATTTTGCCCCTCTGTACCCACCTCTTTTCACAAGGTTTCTGTGATATGAAGTGAGATTGCCTATCTATTCATCTATCTAGATATCTATAAGCATCTGGCCCCAGTAGGTGCTAAGTAAAATGCAATAGATGATGGTGATACTGATGAGGAATTTCCTCTGAAACTCTGTTGTTACCCAAGTCTTACTCCCCTGATGGAATACCCCCTAAAGTGTTCTATTCCTAGGCTTCAGAGAACTTTATTTAGTTGTGATAGTAAAGACTCCTCTGGTCTCCCCGACAAGCTATCAGTGTTATGGTTTCTCATTGCCTGAGAAGGATACTCAGATGAAAGACATCAAAATTCATACAGTTTGTGGAGTCATTAGACTGGCTCTTGCCAGTCTCCTTTCCTGGGCCTCTCCTCATACCACTGATGGCTGCCAATTACCTCAGACATCGGTCAGGAACAATTTAAGATGTACTCCTCCAAAAGAACTGTTATTTTTTAGATAGGGTTATAGAAGATCACATAACAAGAGAGTAGAAAGAGGGCCAATGGGCAAAAGCTCCAGAAAGGTAGAATTTTAGTTATGGGAAGAACTTTCTATAGTAAAATCAGTGGAAGAGGCTATCTTGGGAGATGAGTGTGTCCATGCAGAGGCTAGAGAATTAGGACAAAGATATTGTAGAGAATATTCCTACACTAAATATGAGCTAGATTAGGTGAACACTATGGTTCCTTCTATCCTGGCAATTTATGATTCCGAGGGTGGGGGAACCCCTTTACAATCTCATAGATTAAGCTCTAACAGTAGAACTCCAGATACTCATTGGATGAGCTGACAGGGGTAATCATACCAAGGAAGGCTGGCTCTGGCTCTGGCTCTCCTCAGCCTCAGAAATATATAAATAAGATATGGATTAACTGAGCCCAAAAGTTCCCTTCCTAAAGCTTCAGAGGAAGAGCTCCCAGAGGCAGTCCTTTGAGCTGGATCCTGGGAATATGCCTTGGCCACCCTTGTCTGGCGCCTAGGGAGCTTCACCCTTTCCTGGCTCCACAGAGGTTGTGGACTGAAGACTTCCCAGGGACTATGAGTGGTAGGGGAAGAGTCCCTTAGGACTGTCCGTTGCTAGACTGAGACTCTCTAGCTCCACCCACAAGCCATCCATCTGTTGGGGCTGAGGGCTATTCCTGTGGGGTTTGGCTACCATGGGATCTGTCTCCGCTCACCAAGAACTGCCTGAGATGCTGAATTCCATGGAAGTCTGGCCACTCTGACGTCACTGCCAAAGTCTGGCCTATAGCCAGCCCACAGCAGGAGCCCACGGCCAGACTGAGCTGCAGTTTTCCTCAGGAAGTTGAGTTGACTCAAACAGGTAGTAATATGTAGTCCAATGCTTGTGCTCAGCAGCACCCAAAAAAAGAGGGGGGAATAAATGGACTTTACAGCAGCCCAAGGGGAAAAAACCCAAACAACTGTGGCTTTATAGAATGACAATGCTGCTGCCAAAAATTTGATGCAGCTAGAGGGGCGTCAGTGTCTCAAGGAGGGGAGTGCTCAGGTCCTATGCTCTTTCAGCTGATAAGTCTCACAAGAGAGCACTGCAACCAGTTCTGGGTGTTTCTTTAAGGGGGACACTGGTGGAATTAAAATGGGTACATGGGGAAAAAGTGGGTACCTGGAACAGATAGGATGGTGAGAAGTATGGAAATGACATCTTTCCTCATGTGACTTTGGGAAAGTTACTTAATTTATGAGTCTCAGTTCCTCAAGCACACCAACTGGAATGATTGAGGTAATCGTGGAAGCTGGAGCTGAGTAGAAGATCAAAGTTAGTCAAATGTAGATCTGATCAAGGTCAAGGACTGACTTGGGTAATAGTGAGGTTCTTGGTCTCCTGGCTTTAGAGGTATTTAAGGAGGGCCATGACAAACTCTGGTCAGAGATGCTATGGAGGAGGTCACGAATTTGCAGGCAGAGGACTTCTACAGGCCCTCTGGTTCTGGGTTCCCATTAATTCTTCCATGCACTTTTCAGTTCTTTAGATGTCTGAGATAGGAGACAAGCCCTTCTTAGCTGCAAAGTCTTGAGCCCAGCAAGACCCAGGGCTATTGGGCCTGAGCAGAGGTGTCTGTAGGCAAAGGCTTTGAGGCAAAGGCTTGGCAAGTAGAATGTGCTACTGCTTTCCATCAAAGCTGGTTGGGCTGGTATCCCACTTTGCTGAACCCACTGGGTTTTAGCAATCTGAGAAGTTAGGGAGGCAGAAAAGGTAGGTGTAGCTCGGAAACTCCTCTAGGTTGGCAGGTTTAGCAGTTGGGTTTACCTTACACAAGGTCACAAAGGCCCAGCTTTCTCCATTTTTACCTTCCCCAGTGCTCTGGGGGGGACATGAAAAAGGCATAGTGCATAGTATTGTAGATCACAGAAGATTCTGCTCTCCTGCTTATACATTGTATGACTTTGGACAAGTCATCTGCATTCTCTTTGCTGAAGTATGAAATGGAGATAGATATACCAGCCCAAACCATATCATGTAAGGATGGTGAGGCTCAAAGTAATGTCTTTGCTTTGTAAACTGTATAGTGCTAGGCAAAGCAATGATATAAGTGAACATCATCATCATTATTTTGATAATAATAAATATCAATCCAAAGGAATGCAGCTCTAATGAAGCTCTAGAATTTAATGCATTAATGTAGAAAGTATTGTTGGGTGGCTTCCTATCATCTGGTACATAGTAGCTCAGTATGTAGGGGATTCTGGGCTGGGTTATACCATACTCTCTGTATATCATTGACTTGTTCCAGTGAGGTCCTTGAAGATGCAGAAGAGTCATTTTGGAACAATAAGTATTAGCTCTTGAGGTGAATGGACAGGAAATCACTTGTCTAGGAGAGACACCAAGGCCGTGGATGAGGGTTTGTGGGGTTTTGTTAAAGGCACCTTTAATTTGCTATCCTGTGGTTTTCAGCAGACAAACTGGGAGACAGGAGCTCCTATCTGAGGTCCCAGCAGGATGGAAAGCTGAGGAAGTAAAGACACTAAGTGACTCAACTTTTGAGAGTTGTTGGCCTGAGTCCAGCTGCCCCCACCGAGGAGGAAGGCCTGTGCTTGCTCAGCATATCTGAGACAGGAAATTGGGAAAGGGTCTCAGGGTCTGGCCCCAGGAAAGAGGCCAGGCCAAGCTCCTTGCTGGACACGCCACAGAGCTATTCTGATCAGCTCCCCCAGGCTTCACTCCCCCGGTCTAGGACCCCAGGGGGAATGAGGCAGCAGGAAGGAATGTGGTTGGGAGGTTGTAGGTTCAGTCAGAGCAAAGGGGACTGCATGTTTTCTGGCACCTTGGGATTTTAATGAGATCATTCCAGCAGTTACCAGTGCCCACCTTTCTTCCTCTGAAAGGTTAAAAACGTTCCCAGGGATGATTTCCTCCTCCTCCTCCTCCTTTCATGAGGGCAATTGCTACTCTGAGGGCAGAGCTCATCTTCTGGATTGAGGCCCTCCCATAATCAGTGATTTCCTAAGGACATAAGAAGTGTCCCATGGGGGCAGTCCATGAGACCTATGGGGGCACTAAGGGCCAGGTCACCGAGGTCAGAATGTCAGCTTCAAGTGATTAAAGATGTCCCTTAAAAGTTAAGACATCCCCAAAATAGTCAGTTTCCCTTAATAGTCTGTTAAGGGATCTGGTCACTAGTGACTTTATCTGAACCTGCCTCAAATCTCCTCACATTTTCAGCTTATACTCACTGGGGAACAAATTCCCTAAAGCCAGTCCTGCTGTGGGAAGCAGGAAGGCCTTTCATTTGTCCTAAATTTACTTCTTCTAAGCTATGTAAGTCCTTCTTAGTCCCACGTTTGGGATCCGAGTTGTGTCCCTTCCTTAAATACATGGCACTTTAGACCCCAGTGAAATCCCTTCTCAATCTTGGTGTCCTGTACTCAGGAGACTCCATCTTTTCAAGCCTCTGCATCTGCAAAGATCTATCTGGAAATGTTTTGAGTATCTCTTCAGTCCAGAGAACCAGTAAAAAGGACTGGTAGAATATCCCACCAGAGGTCAGAAGTTACCAGTTTATGGACCTCAATCCTTCAATTCTGGTCACATCACTGCACTTTCCAGGCCTGTGGCTAGCACACAGCATCTTAGATCTGGAAGGATATTTTAAGTTACCTGCTCCAATAGCCCTAGCCCCCAGCCCACCTTTTGACCATATCCCTGACTAGGGGCTCATCTTGCACCTGAATGAACATCAGCAATGATGGGCATTCACACACTACTTCTCAGAGTAGCCATTTCCTCTCCTAGTTTTAGAGTTTACTCCTGTCTTCTAGCAGGTTTGCCTTTTGGCATCAGTCTTCTCTCAGGACAGCCACGAGAGAGCTAAAGGTAATAAGTCATTGGCTTCTTGAAACTATTGCTATTCAACTGGATCTCCTTTAACTTTTACTCAAAGATTTGCCAAATGCCTCAGCCTCCTTCTTTCCTCTGAGCACATTGCAGTTAGAGTTAGAGGTTGTCCTTGTTAAACTGTGATCCTCAGACTGGAAACAATATTGCAGGTGTGATCTGACCTGCTCAAGGTAAGGGAAGAGGCTTGTCTTCCTCCTGGGCATCACATGTGTAATACTTGGAATTACTTAGAATCACTCTTCATGATTCTTTGAAATTTGAAACAGAAGCCAAACAGAAACTTTGTTAGTGTCTGAAATTCCTGCATTAGCAGTTCAGCCCTTTGACTCTGGAAGACTTTATAGGAAAATAATAAAAACAGAAACTGTAATGGGAAATGAAAAAAAGATTAGCCACACAAAGGAGAGCACCAGGATGCCACCTCTACAGGCATGACTTAAAAGCTTTGTCTACCTGAAATTCTCTCCCTGATTCCCAAGAGTCTCAGGAGCAGTATACACCACCCTAGAGCCCTGGGTTATAAGGCCCAGCTCAGATCCCAGAAGACAGACCCCAAGGTGTGTGGGGGATGGTAGAGCAGGGCCTATAGGGAGGTTTCCAAGGTATATAGCCTGGAGGCTTTGGCCACCACTGGCCACCAGGTGTCACTGCCACCTTGAGAACAGTCTCCCTGAAGCACTTCAGAGCTGATGGAGTCACTTGCCCTGACCAACTCTTACAGCAGCTCCAAAGCCGGCAGTCCAGCTAGGCTGAAACTAAGCTGTCATTAGCCAGATAAGGCTTTGCAACTTACCTTCCTACTTCCAGCTACATAGCCAGTGCCTCTTACAGCCCCCATTCCTACCCCTTTGAACTGGGCAAGCAGCTAGCCTGGGCCCACCTCAATGACTTTGCTCTTTGTTTTCTATAATTAATCCATCTCAGGCTAGGGGACTGGCTAACAATAAGGCAAGGTGTGCCCTCTACTAATCTCCCCCTCAACCAACACTAAGGGCCTCTTCTAGAGTGAGAGAAATGAAAGCTGTAAGGGTGGAGCTGCAGGCAAGGAGAGAGAGGGAGAAAGAGAAAGGTAGATAAATGACTAGTCGTGGTCTATCCTGGTCTTGACCGAGAATACTGGGCAAGGAATAGTTCTTAGGGCTTGTGACTCAGGCCAGAAGCTCTTTCAGTCTGAGCTGCCAAAGCCACAGAAGAAAGGAGCCAGCAAGAGGGGCTTGATTGTGAGGAATGGAGTGACTTAGTGACAGCAGCTAACGGCTCAGTGCACCATGCAGAGTTCTGGCTGGGACCCAGGTAATACCTTTGGTTTGTATCCCTTCCAGTTGTACACTACCAAAATTGCTCAGAGGATCCCAACACCAACTCCAATATGCTGCAAGGGCTGTTAAAGACAATTATTCCATCTGGTAACTCATTCAACAAATATGTACTGCAATGCCATATCTAGGGGAAGAGAACGGCAGTAGTTTGCGTAGAAGGAGTATTTTAATCACTGTCATTTGCATAGAATTGCTATCACATGATCATAATAAAAAGCAGGAAGACATAGTTTTGTTATTGCTGTTTAACTCTCCTCCTGATGACTGACTGCACCCTCCTTAGTACATCCGTGATGTATTCAATGGCTACTAGGTGCTAGCTACTCTGCAGACCCTAGAGATACAGCCGTGAAGAGACCCCGTACTCTTCAGATGCTTATGTTCTACTGGAAGAGCCAAAGAAAGAAACAGATAGGAATGACTTAAGCTGTTAGTAAGTGCTATGCAGAAGATTAAAGAAGCAGGGATTGTAGTCAGTAATTAGATGGAAACTTTGGATTAGATGGTTGAGGAAATTTCAGTTATACTGTCATGAAGGAGCCAGCCATGCAAAAACAGGGGGAAGAGAATCTCAGACAAAGGATACAGCTCATATAAAGGCCCTTACCAGTGAGGAAGAGCTAGGATGGTAGGAAGGCAAAGAGGCAGGTAGGGGCCTACATGAATTGCTTGGGGAAAATTGAAAGGAGGTCAAAAATTTACTGGGGGAAAATAAAGAGTTCTGCTTTGGCCATGTTATATTAGGATGCCTTTAGACATGTAAATAAACACGTCAAGCAAGAGTTAGAAATGTGAATCTGGAGTTCAAGGAGTAGTCAGGGCAGGAGATAGGTGTGGGTTAGTTGAGATCACCAAGGAAAGTACACAGACCAAGTTCTAAGGCACTGACGTGGAGATTTAGCAGAAGTGAAGGAGCCAGCAAAGGAGGTGAGAAGAAACCAATGAGGCGGAATGAAAACCAGGCAAGAACAGAATCACTGAGGCATCGAAATGAAAATGTTTCAAGAAGGAGAGAGTGTGGGGGAACTGCATCAAGGCTACTGAGAAATCATGCAAGATAAGAAGATGGGAAAATGAAGATGAGAACTAGATGACATGGAGTCACTTTGACAAGAGCAATTTCAGTGGGATTGGTTTTTACTTTATTATGCTAAATGGGAGATGTTTGTGGATGGATGTGATAATCTTCCCGAAAAGAAGAAATCAGTGATGGAGAAGAGAGGGATAATGTGAGAGCAAAAAGAAGGTGGGACCCAGATCACCTGTGGAGGGTGGAGCTTAGAAGAGATTCGTGTGGCTTAAGATCCAGATAAACTGGCAGATGTAATAGTAGAAATATGGAAGTAATCTGGTCGGACAGCTCTACGGCCCTAGAGCCAGGATGATTGAAATGTCTCCTCAATCATAACTAGTGGAAATGGGCTATCATCAGGGAGAAATGGGAGGTAGAAATATGATCAGTACAGTCATGACCTCCAGCCCAAGTTGCAGCGTTCTGCCGAATGTGACAGACTGTGGTATACTTCCTGTCTTTAGGATGGCCTGGGGTCAAAGCACAAGGTTCAGGAGGAAACTAACAGAGAATACAGGAAGGTATTGTCTGATGAATGGTGATGACTCTGTGAATTCAGGCATGATTTCAATTTAGAATATAAATAATTTTTGGACAGAGACTGTATCTCATTCATCACTGTAGCCCTAAGTCTATTAAACTAATTTTAAGCACATACATTGAGCTAGCCTGTGCTAGTCAGCAGAAACACAGTCAAAATAGGGCATCGCCCTTGCGCACAAAGGGCTAAAAGTATTTAAGAGACATTTGCTAAATTAATTTAATCATGTATATAGTAAAGAATCTGGCCTTGCCAAAGAGAAATCTGGCCTTTTCTCCCCAACTCCTGGGAGATAAGTCTAAATTCTTAGAATTTCCAGAGTAATAGGAGTGTCTTTTCTTTGTGGGTGAGAGGCCCTCAGACCACACCAGATAATATAAGCTGATGAGGTGACTCACAGTGGTCCCTGGGGTCACATGGTATTAACCTGGCATTCATGGATGGGAGTGCTGGAGACCAATTTCAAGAAGGTGATCAATCAAGCATGCCTATGACATGAAAGCCAATAAAAACTCTGAACATTGAATCTCAGATGAGCTTCCCTGATTGGCACCATGTATACTCTTATATATGGATGCTGGGAGGTTAGGACATGTTTGGAACACTCCCAGACTCTGCCCTGTGCATCTTCCTTTATTTTTGATCTGTATCCTTTCCTAAAATGTACCTGTGAGTATAATAGCTTGAGGTAAATTATGTGAGTCTTTCCAGAGAATTCTTAAGAACTCTCTGAACTTCCTGTTCATGTCAGGAGTGAGGGCAGTCTTGTAGAGGACTGTACTCTCAGACTTCGCAATTGGGCAGACCAGGTTTCATGTGACCTTAGAAATAAAAGAGATCTAGATATCATCTGATTCAACTTAATTCTATAAGTGAGGAACCAGAAGTCTAGAGATAGGGAATGACTTACCTGAGGTCACATAATGTTATGACTGAGTAAGAATAACCCATGAGTATCCTGACTCCCAGTACAGTGTGCTTTCCACAATATCGTATTGTAGTTTTGAATGTGATCCTGAGCAGAGAAAAGCTTATCCTTGAGTCAGTCTGACTTTACTACAAGGGATTGCTGCAGGAGCTCCTATATTTAGGAAAGCTCATTCCTTACTATGTTTCTTGATCTGATTCGGATACATTCTAGATTTTTCTTGAGAATATTTAAGTTGCACTATGTAATGCTTGCAAAGTAAGGGGACTGTCCCAAAGAAAAGCTAACGCTTTCGGGGGGGGGGGGGGCGGTTGGTGATTTCTTTGTTACTGAACTTTTATGTTTCAGATATCATTTCTGTAAAATCTAAATTTCATTGCTAGAAGACATTTTAGTAGTTTTTTTGTTCAGTCCTTCATTTTACATATGAAAATACTGAGACACAGAAACAGGAAGATATCTACCTAAGGTCACTTGGTCAGTGGTAAGGACAAGGCTGAATTCAGATCTCCTCTGCATTCTAGTTCAAAATGACTTCCCTGTAGAAGGTCGAGAAAATTTTGTGCACACTTCTATTTATAAAAGTACTTACGGGATCCTCACGGAATCCCAGAACAACCTATTTTTGTTTCTTTCACCTGGGTAGCGTTGGGCTGTCCTACTCTGTCATAAATTCATTAAGGGGCAACCAGATGTTTTCTGTATTTCTCAGGGTTAAAGGGAAGAAAAGGGCTATCACTCTTCTCTAGGGCAGGGACAAGCAACAATCTGCTAATCCCTAAAGCTTTACAAAATCATGAAATCTAACCACAGGTCTGATATTTTTTTAACCAGGAAAATCTTTTTTTAGTACCTCTTTTTAAGTACAACATTTAAATAATGGGCTTGTATCTCTAACAAGCAATTAATTTTTGTTCTCTTAATTACCCTACTATAATTCTCTGGTGACTAACATTCCTGATGTACAGAAACAGATTCCTGTACTTGCCCAGAGGTTTGACACATGTGAGCCAGCTACAGAAGGTACAAAACACCCATATGAGCTAATGTATGATAGCATCCCATAGCAGGGGGCTACTCTCAACTTGGATGCCCAAAGTAAGTCTACTAGCCCAGGAGCTCCCTTTTATCGAGCATGAGTACGGATGGAAGTATTCTACTCAAAGAAATTTTCAGAGCTCAAAAGGTATTTAGATCTATTTTATATCATAGGTGGAGAAACTGAGATCCAGAGAAAGAACTGACTTAACCAATTGTCACACTGTCTTATTTTAGTCATTTCTTTAAAAAAAAAAAAAAAAAAGAAAAGAAAAGAAAAAAAGATTTATTTATTGATTTCGGGGTGGGGGAGGGAAGAAAGACAGATGGAGGAAGAGAATCCTAAAGCAGATTCCCCAAGACCCCAGGATCATGACCTGAGCCGAAATCAAGAGTCAGGGGGCACCTGGGTGGCTCAGTGGGTTAAAGCCTCTGCCTTCGGCTCAGGTCATGATCCCAGGGTTCTGGGATCCAGCCCCACATTGGGTTCTCTGCTTGGCGGGGAGCCTGCTTCCCTCCAACCCTACCCCTGCCTGCCTCTCTGTCTACTTGTGATCTCTGTCAAATAAAATCTTAAATAAAATCTCAAATAAAATCTTAAAAAAAAAAATCAAGAGTCAGACACTAAACTAACTGATCCATCCAGGCACCCCTATTTTAGTCATTTTTACAGAAATAGTTCTTATACATTATATTACTAGTTTTCTTAAACAACATGTGGAATACTGACTTAAATAAAGCTGTTTCTTGGGGTGCCTGGGTGGCTCAGTGGGTTAAAGCCTCTGCCTTTGGCTCAGATGTCAGGGTCCTGGGATTGAGCCCCACGTCGGGCTCTCTGCTGAGCAGGGAGCCTGCTTACCCCCTCTCTCTCTGCCTACTTGTGATCTCTCTCTCTCTCTCTGTCAAATAAATAAAATCTTTTCTTAAAAAAGCTCTTCTTTATGGTTCAGGTCCATTATTATGAATATCAACTATGCCCCTATGCTATGATTCTGTGACATTCAAATGATAAGAACTAATTTGTTTCTATACCATAATCCAGGCTGGTTTATACTCTTTTTCCCTCCCCACTCCTTTCCTTCTATATTACTAAAGGATTTCCAGACTCCAATTACTTGGATTCTGAAGTTGTAATCGCAGCAAGGCACTGATCTTTAGAAAAGGGAGCGATGATCTTGAAGCCAGAGGTTGTAGGGAACCTAAGCGCTGAGGCTGCTTAGTTACATAATAACAACAGGCAACCTTTTTGAGCATTTATGATACACTATATATATACACTCTATTTTAGGTTCTTCATTTAATTCTCACAATAACCCTAGGAGAGGGTTATTGTCATCTCTGCTGAGCCACATATAAGTACTTCACCCAAGGTCACAAAGCCAATAAAATGGAGCATCCAGGATTCAAACTTCGGTAGTTTTCAAAGTTCACACTCTGAAATCACCATTCTATTCTATCTCCTTAACTGTTTGAAGTGGGGATTTTGAAAGAAAGATTTCTGAGAGATTTTTATGTTCAACTAATTAAACTTGAGGTCTAGAAAAGGTAGTAATTTCTCCCCAAAGTCACACAGCTGTTTAGGGGAGAACAGCTAGACTAGGACTCAGTTCTTGGATTCTTTGTCCCAAGCTCTTACCACTTCATTATGCAAAAATTCAGTGAGAAGAAAGTTGGGGGACATTTTTGCAAAGTGAGATATCTCCTAGATGGGACTTGAGACGTTTGACCCCTGCCTTTCTTTGGCCTATTCTAGAGCCACAGGGCCTGAGCCACAAAAACTTCAATGTGGATTTCTTATCAGACTTGGCATCTGGGAAACTGCCACTCTGAATGTGACTGGCCATGAGTCATACACCATAGTCAACTGAAGAAAACTTCCTCCTCTCCCTTAGGAAGGAAAGCAGATTTCTAATTTGAGTTTTACCTCATCATTCTCTTCCAGAATGAGGGACCTGACCCTTTCTTCCCACTAAGCCAGCAGATTTCTGATAAACGCCCTTCTTTCTCCACAAATGCAGCAGACCCCTTCCAGACAGTGAACAGCTGGTAAGAGGTCTGACCCAGCCCTTCCTCAGAGACTTCCCATTTAAAAGTGGGAGTATCCCAAGAGAAATGGGTTCTGGTTCCCCAGAGACTTTAAGTTCAAAGAGAAGAGATCCAGTAAGTACTGGATCTATAGAACTGGACAGTTCTATAGCTGATACTGCAGACTGCTAATGAGAAGGCTCCTCTATCCTGGAGCCACCACAGTCTATAGCAGTGGGCTTGGGAATGGTTCTTGGGTCTCCTGTCTCTTCCTGCTGCTTACCTGTGGCTGTTGGGTGGTTAAGGGTCTCTGAGGGGACAGGACAGGGGTCCTGGACAGCAGCTGGTTCATCTTGCTAATGACTAGTTCAGTGATAAGTTGTCTGTCCTCCACCTGGTGTTCACCAATCAGTGGCATACTGCAGTCCATGACCTGGTAGAAGATGTAGCCCAGGTTAGGAAAGGGGCTGGAAAAATCAAAGGCCTGTAGTCTTTCAGAATGAATAGAACTTAAGACATCAGAGATAGGTTAGGGATGAAACCAGTGTTCTTGTCTTCAGTTAGAAGCATGTTCCTTTGTAGAATTAGGACCTTAGTCTCCCCCTCCAGCAAACTTTTGCTTTGGATCTCCCCCCCAGACTTCACCCAGGCTAAGGCTCAGTAGAGTACAAGATTCGTGGCTGAAGGTAGTAGGGAAAGGGAGAGAGCAAGGGCTTAGAGATTTGTAGGCAGGGAAAGCAAGAATACATGGAGGTCATTCCCTTAACTCTCTAGTTAGGAGTAACCAGTTTTCATCTCTGAGACTTTTCACCCATGCAGTTTTTATCTCCACACAGTCTGCCCTTTAAACAACTAGATTTCTGCTTTTGCTCATGACCTGGGATGCCTTCCCTTTTCACCACCATCCTGATTCTTCCCGTACCTCAAAGTCCAGGTAACTGTTTTCCTCCTTTAGGAAGTGGTTAGCTGGCTAACTAGGATCACAGACTCTGTAATCCAATTCTCATTTATGGATGAGAAAACTGAGTCCCACTGAGAGAGGGGGTATGATTATTTAGAATGCTATGTGCCAAGTAGATCATGGAGTAGATTCTGAAGCCCACTTTGGATTCCTGACACTAATCTTTTGCCAATACCACCAACTCCTGGCAAGGAGCCTTTCCTGCTCCCAGTAAGACTGGGCAGGAATATGAGTGAAGGATTCATATTGCTACTGACTTTCCCTTTAATATGGGGAAAGGGAGTCGGCAAAGTTGTGTTAGAGGACCAGGCTGAGTAAAGTATCTCCAAGGCTCAGATAGATGCTAAGAAGAATCTCCTGTGCCTGGTGGTGGGTATTATGGCGGACACGTATTGCATGGAGCACTGGGTGTGGTGCATAAACAATGAATTCTGGAACACTGAAAAGAAATAAAATAAAACATAGGTGTAGTAATCAACATAGTATGGTACTGTCATAAAAACAGATACACAGATCAGTAGAACAGTATAGAAAACCCTGAAATAGATTCACATTTAAAGACAAAGTGGTGTGTGGGCATATATATAGATTATATATATATAGTATATATATGTATATTAATATTACTCAGCCATAAAAATGGAATGATATCTTACCATTTGCAAGGTTATGAATGAAGCTACAAAGTATTACAGAAGTGAAATAAGTCAGTCAGAGAAAAATACTATATGATGTCACTCCTATGTAAATTTAAGAAACATTTGAACAAAGGGGAAAAAAGGAGAGAAGCAAATCAATAAACAGACCCTTAACTCTAAAGAATAATCTGATGGTCACCAGAGGGCAGGGTGTGGGGATGGTTTAAAAAGGGTATGGGGATTAAGGAGTGCACTTGTAGTGAACCCCAAGTGTTGCATGCAAGTGTTGAATCACTACATTGTATACCTGAAACTATTATTAATGCTGTACATTAACTAACTGGAATTAAAATAAAATCTTAAAAAAAAAAAAAAAAAGAATCTCCTGCAACCAGGAAACTTGAGCTCTATCTAGCCCAGGCTGAGATACTGAATCACTCCATGGCCTTGAACACATGCTTATGGCATTAGGTCTTAGTTTTCTCATCTGTAAAATGAGCAGATTGAACCGAATGATTCCCAAGTCCAATTTTCTGAGACCAAAAATGGTAAATCACTACAGTCTTCCCAGGGGAATAGCCTTAGGCTAGGACCCCAGGAACCCAAAAGTGGCAACTCTTGGTGGAGGTATTTTGCTATGCACATCCATTGGTATTGTTGTCTGGGAAGCATCCCCTGGCCTGAGAGATTCCGATCTAAACGTAGTTTGGGTCACCCACATAGTTCTCAAGCTAAGAGCCTGGCTTCTAGCCTTGGGTGTTGTCTCTTACTGAGATACTCCTTGGGCCAGACTTACCTCAAAAATGTAGTCTTTCCCATCTTTGCCGTGTACAGCTTTGACAGCACAGATGTCCAGGCCACCAAACATCTCAGAGCAGGTGTCTACCCACAACTTGTACCTGGAAGGGATGGGAAGGTGTTCTGAGGCTGGGGTGTTAGCTCATATCAAGCCTACCTGCTACTCATGATCTCCTGGTGCCTCCACCTCTACCATCCCACCCCTTCCCACCTCTCCTTCCTCTCCCCATCAAGCATAGTGCCTTCTCTACAGTGCTCTCACACTTGAACTCCAGATTCAACCTATGTTTCCAGGCTCAGAGCAGATGTCACATACTCTAAGTGGCCTTCGTTGGTTTTTCCAGTGCAGAGTAACTGCTCCTTTCTTGGAGTTTCTACATCATGTCCAGTCTTTATCTCATAATTTAGCATATAACCCAGTCCTGCCTGATCTTGTTAACCTGGTTGCTTGGCTCTTTGTGTTCTGTCCTGATTAGAGGCTTCCTTTGGGCAGGACTCATTTTTTAATGCCTCTTCAGCTATGGAAGCTGGGCTGGGGAGTGGACTCCTTCTCTCACTCACCTGTCTGACATGGCGATCTGCTCCAGCATTGCAGAGCCAGTGTTTGTCTTCCAGTTCCCTGAGATTGATGTCCTCCTGCAACAAGGTCCCACAAGGATAGGATAGGCAGTGAGCCACATGAGCAAGAGGGGGGTATGAAACTTCCCAGAATTTTAGCTAACTGCTGCTTTCCTCACCTGCTTCTTGCAGAAGTAGCCCAGGCACCCATCTGCTGAACTGAGAACCTGGCTGCCTTGCCAACCCCTACCCTCAATGTCCTTCTTCTCTTTGTAGTCCAGCCCAGACTGCTGTGGCTCCATGGAGCCTTCCCTAATCTTTTCAACCAGATGAGCACTTGCTCTCCTGAGCCTCACTTACAGTCCTGTATCTATTTTTTATATTAGTTATTTGAGCTAAGTCTTAGGTCCACAAGTCATAAACTACTAGCAGCCTACCCACTTAGTATCTGGGCTGACTTGGTATATACAAACTGAATTCTGTTGATCTTGGGAACTCTCTCAGGATTCTTGTGAATATCTCCCCATGGCTTCCTTACTAGCTCATTTATTTGTTCATTCAACAGTTAATTTCTAAGAGCCAACAGTATTAACAATGTGACTCTGGACAAGTCAGTTAACTTCTTCAGGCTTAAGTTGCCTTGTCCATCAAATGCTGTTGATGGAATCAAGTCACCCACCTCCTCTCTGCTATGCCCTCTGCACCCTCTCCAACTGTAAGCAGGTGTTAGGGTCAACTAGTCTTAGACTAAATAGGAGGTGGCTGACCTTGCTTCTAGTTCTGGATTTACTCTTGACTAGGTGGGTGACCATGGGTGAATCACTTTACCTCTCTGAGCTCTTATCCCTGTGTAAACACAGGGTTGTTATGAAGATCAATTGATACAGATTTAAATAAATTGTAAAACACCAAAAACAGGACTTCTTAATTATGAATCTCCACTCAGACACAGTCAAGAGGAAGAGGATAGCCCAGGGGACAGAAAAGTGCTGTTCACACTACTGACAGAGCTGTTCACGTGCTATCCTTGTCACCTGCTACCATTTGGAGACTGGATACATATGGTAGTCTCTACTCAGCAGTTCCCAGGAGTACCTACCCCAGAGGTCTGATCTCAGACACTGATAAACTTAGATATACAACTAGTTTTCAGAGTCCTGAGGTGGCCCAGTGAGTCAACTGATGTGGTAATAACAACCCCTCACTCTTGTACAGTACTGACTGCTTGCCAGTGGTCTTCCCCCACAAACCCCTCACCAGAGCCTCAGTGCAAACCCTTGTTCTGAGCAGGCTGACATCCTCACCCCAACTTTATAGACAAGGAGATTAAGACTCAGAAAGGTTAAATGACTTGCCCAAAGTTGTATATCCAGTCAAATTAGACATTAGATAAAAAAAAGTCCAAGACTCTTTGTTCCCTTATTGTTCTGTGCTTCCCCTATACCACACTGCCTAGTTCAGAAAAAGAAAAACAAACAAACAAACAAACAAAAAAACAAAAAACAACTAACAGATGAGTGACTTGCAAAATCTGAGTAGAGACACAAAGATAGATCATAATAAAAATAACACTGTCCTTCTAACACTGATGGTTTATGAGTGTGTCCCTGTGACCAGGCTGGGCTCTTCAAGAGCGGGGACAGTCATTCAATTCTAGGTCCCCAGCACAGGGCATTGGTATATAATAGGGTTTTGGAAACTCTGAGTGAATAATAATAATATTCTTCACACTTCACACCTTTCTCTAAAAATGAGATGCAGGGCACAGATCCATATAGGCCACTGGGGCATGGGGGAGCATCAGGGGGCACCTAGAAGCCACTCAGTAACAGCTCAACTACCTTTCAGGACTTGGAGGTCATCTGACCTCCACAGAGGGATGCACATTATTACCTACTGAGAGTAGAGCAAGAACAATACCCTCTGTCTACCAAATATGGCTGAGCTGAAACTCTAAGGGAGTAGGGAAGACTCTCAAACCATATCTTGGCTATTACCAGGTCAATTCCTTCTGAAAGCAAGGGGATAGCTCAAAGCTTGGGGAAGAGGAGCCAAGAGAACCTGAATAACTGTCCCTTGCAAATTAAAGAAAGTAAATGTTTTCTAAAGTTTCTTTGGTGGCCCAACCTTCATCAGTATAGAGGATTCTCTTTTCTTATGCTTCTTTGAAATTACTTTTAGAAATCCTAACTTTTAAAAACGAGAGGTCTCCTTTTAAGGACCAAGATACTCTGCTCTACTGTCATAAACATTTTGTGTTTATTTAGGGGATTTCATCTTTTATTTTGTTATTATTATCATTATTATTTTAACTTAGGGGATTTTAAAAGTAAAGGATGGGAAATCTGCTTTCCTAGGTGCTTACACATACTGATTTTTCTGCTTCTTTTAGCTGCTTTTAATAATGGTCTTTTAAATTATCTTGTCTTACACTGTGTACAGTTTTAAAACAATCCTAAATTCCTTTTTGAAGCAGCAAGACTTTAAATAAAAAACTATAAACTTAAAAAAAAAAAACTAGTAATCTAGTAAAAAAGTAAAAAAGATTCTATGCTTTGGTTCTAATCAAGGGTTCTTCCCTGAATACTTAATGGGTGCTTACTCTGTGCCTGCTGCTGCAAAAGCTGTTAGGGGTGATTTCACTCTTCCTGCCCAGGGAGCTCAGAGGACGGTGACAGAAATTCCCATTTGTGCAGAGGCTAAACCAGAGGTTTGTGCAGGTTGTGACAAGTGGGGTGGGGGGGCAGAGCTCCTAACTAATTCCAGAGGTGGGGGAGTACTGAAGGGGGAGACAGAAGAACAATGGAAATGAATGGGCAAGGGAAAGGGAACCTGCTCAGTCTTAAAGTCTACTCAAATGCCAAGTGGCCAAGACTAAATTCATATGTGAGAATGTTCTTGTTTATATAGGAAATGCTACCCTGCAGGTTTTAAAAAGTGAGAGGTTCATATTTTCAAAACTGGAATTGTAAGCTATTTGCATGTATATTATAGAAGATTTATATAGATTTCTGGTCATCCAGAAATCTTTTCGTTCTTTCAAGAAAGATGGAGAAAACTTTTAACTTTGTATTCTGGCAGATGGACACAGTCATGTGGAGAAGTCACCTATCTTTTCTTTTCTTTTTAAAGATTTATTTATTTATTTATTTATTTTTTAAAGATTTTATTTATTTATTTGACAGAGAGAGATCGCAAGTAGGCAGAGAGAGAGAGAGAGAGAGAGGAGGAAGCAGGCTCCCTGCCAAGCAGAGAGCCCGATGCGGGGCTCGATCCCAGGACCTGGGATCATGACCTGGGCCGAAGGCAGAGGCTTTAACCCACTGAGCTACCCAGGCGCCCCAGATTTATTTATTTATTTATTTGACAGACAGAGAGTTCTTAAGTAGGCAGAGGAGGCAGGCAGAGAGAGAGTGGTAAGCAGGCTCCTTGCTGAGCAGAGAGCCTGACACAGGGCTCAATCCCAAGACCCTGAGACCATAACCGAGCCGAAGGTAGAGGCTTAACCCACTGAGCCACCCAGGCTCCCCGAAGTTACCTATTCTTATAACCACTAGGTTTTTAATGCTCTGGCATATTTTCAGGGTGATACATTTTCATTAGGAGTTTCTTAATCTTTTCTGAATTCTGATAACTGGTGAATTCTATGGATTCCTTTCAATGTACAAAAATATGTAAGAGTTGTAAAGGTATAAAATAAAGTACATAAGATAACAAAGAAACCCAATTTTTAAAATAATTATCAAAATGGTTATCAAAATCTTAAACAAATCTGTGATTAGTAAAAATACATCTTTTTGTAAATTTTTGTAAATAACAAAACTATCTGCAGTGACAGGTCTAACAACTACCATGTAGTTGAGTAGCAACAACTACCATGATTCTTGAGTAGTGATAAAAATAATTGGTATTTAGAGATATCAGTCATAACTACAATACGAATAAAAAATGTCTGTGATTACCTTTAGCTTAAGTCACATGTGCTGTTGCTACTACTGTAGCCTGTTGCCATGGTTTATAACCGAGGAGATGTCAAATTTCACTTAGAGGCTAGTGAAAATACATATTAATTTTATTTCTCATCCTAGTTCATTGGTCCTCATCTGACTTGAAAGGAACTCGGGCTGGGAGCCCCTGACTTGAAAGGCACCCTCTCTCTGGTCTCTGCCTTTTGGGCCAGAGGAGGTTAAATGAGAATTGGCTGCTACCTGGAGGCTCAGATTTTCCATTGGGCTGAGGAGAAAGTGAAGAGTATCTGCTGGCACTCCAGCCCCACTCACATATAAGCCTTGTAGTTGTTGCCTATCTTCTGGACCCGGATGTCATACTTGGCGTCAATAAAAGGCTCTGCTGTGGCATATGTCTGGGTGAGGGCCACCACACTAGCAATGTCCTGGAAGTCGTAGTGGTTTTCCACTTTGACCTAACATTGGAGCAAGGCAGAGAAGGAGAAAAGGAGACATAGAAATACATATACTGAGAGTCACAAGAGCTCTGAGCCTCTAAACCCATCAAGATGCTATTCATCCAGATGTAAACCTGGATGCCACATCTCCCTAGAACACCCTTTCTTTCTAGCTTCCCTTTGAGGAGGGGAAAGGGCCCAAGGGCCCAAGCAAGTGGCCTGTACTCTGCTTGTTGGAAGAGGTCTGTTTGGGTAACACTCATAATTCAGAGGGGCCGAATCATCTCCTTGGAAAGAATTGATGGAGAAATGAGGCAAAATAGTCCATAACCAGGCTCTCTAAAAAGTGCCCTTCTTGGCCTCAACCCCAAAGCACAACAAACCTTTACCATGGCCTTACCTTGCCCATGCCTGAGTGAGCATGGCCAATCTTCACCACCACAGGGAATGTGGGCAGTGTCAGCTGAAAGCATAGGAGAAAGGAATGAACTGGTCAGAGTGTGCCTCACTTTCTATGGCACCGTACAAATATTTTCTTGGTAATACCCTTGGAAGGGTCCTTTAAAGAACTAGCCCAACCTACTTGCTTTACAGAATAAAAAACAGTATGGAGTTTCCTCAGAAAGTTGAAAATAGAGCTACCCTCTGACCCAGCAATTGCACTACTGGGTATTTACCCCAAAGATACAAATGTAGTGATCAGAAGGGACATGTGCACCCAAATGTTGACAGCAACAATGTCCACAATACTCAAACTATGGAAAGAACTTAGATGTCTATCAGCAGATGCATGGATAAAGAAGATGTGTATATATATATACAATGGAATACTATGCAGCTATCAAGAGAAACAAAATCTTACCATTTGCAATGATGTGGATGGAATAGAGGGTATTACGCTGAGTGAAATAAGTCAACCAGAGAAAGGCAATTATATGATCTCTCTGATGTGAGAAATTTGAGAGGCAGGACTGGGGACTGTGGGGGATAGGGAGGGAAAAAATGAAACAAGATGGGATCAGGAGGGAGACAAATCATAAGAGACTCTTAATCTCATGAAACAAACTGAGGGTTGTTGGGGGATAGGGGAGTAGAGATAGCGTGGCTGGGTTATGGACATTGGGGAGGGTATGTGCTATGGTGAGTGTTGTGAAATGTGTAAACCTGATGATTCACAGACCTGTATCCTTGGGGCAAATAATACATTATATGTCAATATAAATAAATAAATAAATAAATAAATAAATAAATAAATATTCTGTGGGAAGATGCAGAAAACAAACAAACAAACAAAAAACCCCAAGGTCCATAGAGTGAGAGTGACTTGCCTGAGGTCACAGCATACAATTAGCAGAATTGTAAGAACCCTGCTCTGCCACTCAGTACTTTCTATATACCTTTAACATTCATTGCTTCAATATTCTCTGCATTATACAAATCCTGGGCAGGACCAGTCCTTAGCCAAAGGAAAGGAAAGGAAAGGAAAGGAAAGGAAAGGAAAGGAAAGGAAAGGAGAAAGGGAAAGGGAAAGGGAAAAGGAAAGGGAAAGGGAAAGGGAAAGGGAAACAGAAAGGAGAGGAGAGGAGAGAAGGAGAGAAAGGGAAAGGGAAGGGTAAGGGAAAAGGAAAGGAAAAGGAAAGAAAGGAAAAGCATCTTTGAAAGGGTGAATTTTGTTGTATGTAAATGGTATCTTAGTAACCTGAATTTAAAAAGAAATGTATCTTCGGAATCTTAATGTCCCCTTTGTCATGTACCTTTAAGTACCCTCCCCTTCCCCTTCAAACATCCAGCTTCCTCCACTGAACCTGGGTTTTCTCCCTCACTTTCACAATGTTGTCAACTGCTCACCAACACCTCAAACTCAACACCAAACACAGCTTAGGATGCTAAGGCCTCTTTCTGCCCAGTTTGGGATTTGGAAGAGAGCTGACTTAAGAATTCAACATGTTTATCATTAGTTCGGGTGTTATATGAAGTATCAACGTGGTCACCAAATCTCATCTTTATAAATCAGACTCAGCTCTCTTTCAATTTCCTTCTTTTCAAACATCACTACCACATCAAAATAAGAAGACATCTTTTGAAAAAATTGAAGTTAATTCTGATAAAAAGTCAGATTCCCATGGGAATCTGAGGTGTGACCAGATGCTGGGAATACCTGACCTGAGGATTTCAATATTCCTGGCTGAGGCCAGTTGAAGCTGGGACAAAGAGCATCAAAGGGCCTTGGAAACACGTAGTTCAAGCTTATTTAATGGAGAAGAAAGTGAGGCCCAGAGAGGCAAAAATTGCAAAGCTACCTGTGACAGAATCAGGACCCAGCACTGTGTGGAAATACCCTACAATAATCTCATGGGTTTCTTTGTATTTGGAGACTTGGAGCACTATGCTCTGTCAAACAGAGCAGAGAAGGCTCTGGTTGCAGTGACCCCATGTGCCTTGCTTCCTTATTTTCTGAGCTGTCCTACCTTCTATGACAAGATATAGTCAGTCCAGTGAATAATGATATGAGATAGGAACCAGTGTGGCCTAGGATCTGGAGAGGGCTTTGAAGGTTTGCCCTAAGTGATGGGATATCCTGTGCTTGGAGCCCCCACCAAGAGCACTGTCCTCAGCCATCTGCAGAGTCTGAGGCTCTGGATATGGGAAAGAGTTTCTAAAGCACAGGCTGCTTTCTCTGACATCTCTCCCCACCCCCCAGCTGCCAGCGCCAAGACACACACACACACCCCAACTTTCTCTGTCCTATTCCATTACTGTTTGCTGTTGCTTTGGAGCCTCATAAATAGGGCATTGAAAACACTTCCTGCAGCTGAAAGAAGCTCTGAGTAGCTTGTCTCATTCCCAGTGTGGAGCTCAGCAAGGGGTCCGTCCTCTCTGTCACTGTCTCTTTTGCCTGTTGTAATTCTGTCTGCCTCTCTCTGACTCTGCCTGTCTCACTTTCTGTTTCTGCCTCTCCTCACTCTTGTTCTTTCAGTGTGAATCACAGCCTATCGATCTTTCTGCCCTCATGCCTTTATCTTTGTTGAGCTTGTCTTTCTGCCTTGACACCAGCCTCTTTCCCAGTGCTTTCCCTCTGCTTCTGTAAGGCTTGATTGCTTAGGCAGGGAAACAGACTAGGGGCCTCTCTCCTGGCTTCCCTCTTCCTTCTACTGAGCCTGCCAGTCAGGAGGGCTGTGGGTCCTGCAGCCGTGGGTGGCCTCCAGCCAAAGGAGGGAGGAGCCCATCTGGGCGGGATTGGCCTTAGGTCCACCTCAAAAAGCCTGGGGAGAGGGGCGCAACACGTTCTGGATGAGCCCTGGAGGGCCGGTTTGGTCAGACAGTCCCCACAGGCACAGTCAGGGCTTTGCAGTGTCATGCCCCGGAACCCCCGGACTGCGCCAAGCTGGGTGCTGTTGCTGCGGCTGCTGGCACTGCTGCGGCCACCGGGTATGGTTGAGGCGTGCAGCTGTGCCCCTGCACACCCCCAGCAGCACATCTGCCACTCGGCGCTTGGTGAGTCCAGAGGCTGGAGAGGACCACAGCAGCGGGTGGTTGTGTGGGTTTGCTATGGGGCTGAGGTGAGCTGTAGACCTGGAGTTTGGAGGGAAAGGGAGATCAAATGCTGTACCAGTTACCTCCCACTGGGGCTGATGGGTCGGGCAGAGCTGGTACCACAGCAACCTTGCAAGCGCAAAGCCTGGCTGACTTGCAAGGAAATGAAAGAGACCCCCATAGCGACCCCCTCACCTCTGCCTATGGCAATTACACAGGGACTTGAACAACAAGTCACGGGGAGCTCTCCAGGGTCTGGATATTCTGAACTACTGGATGCAGGAACGGGGAGACAGAAACCCCAGAGGACTGGGCTTTCATTATAAACATGCCACTGTGTCCAAGCCTATAACTGATGTTTACTCCATGCACCGCACCGCCCCCCCCCCCCAACACCTTTTTTTGTTCTTGATCTTTCCTCTGCCTGAAATGCACCTTCCCCTTCCCCTTAAATTCCTGGCAGACTTCTATTCATCCTTCAAGGTCTTATTCAGGTATCTTTTCTTCTATGAAGACTTCCTGACTTCTTGGTGCTTCCATGGTATCTCTAACAAAAAATTTTTGTACTCCCAGTATGCTGTGCTGTTATTCTTTATAAGTGTATTCTCTACTAGACCAAGAGTTCTGCAGGATGGGGGACCTTATCTTAATCATGTTTATGGACCTAGTACCTACTGTTGGGCCAAGCACATAGAAAGAATTTTATAGCCAGTTTTTGATTAACATCCAAATGGTAAGAGACAAACTACCTCTGTATAGGGTCAGAATATATGTATTAATTCAATAAACATTTACCAATATCAGCTTTGGGTAGGCTCTCTTGAGGTCTCAGGCTATATAGGTAGATGACTGCAAACTGACTGTCCTCAAGGGGTTCCTCCCTCCTTCCTCTACCCTGATGCCCACCTCCAACCCACTGCAGTATAGCTATGGAGAATTAGACTCTCAAAATGAGCAGGTAAAGTATAGTGATTATAGGACCCAGTATGCCTGAGGAGTTTGAAACTTCAAGCAATTGTGGAGGATGAGTTTCCAGGTCCCCACTTTTACACACATTTCTCCTCACAATCCAGCAAGACCTAAACCCAGAATTCCCCTATAAAATTCTCCAGGGGTCCAGGTCATCCCGATCCCAGATGAGCTGCTCCCACAGGTTGCTGAAGGTCCCCTCTTTTCTCTTCTTATGCAGCCATTCGGGCCAAAATCTCCAGTGAGAAGGTAGTTCCTGCTAGCGCAGACCCTGCTGACACTCAAAAAATGATCCGGTATGAAATCAAACAGATAAAGGTACATGGGGACAGGACAGGGCATTGAATTCCTTGGGCTGTTGGGAGGAGTGGGGTCTGTGTACTGGGAGGGGGGCTGGTAGGCAGGTAACCTGGCTCATTGATCCTGGGGTATTGATGCTGAAGTGGAAGTGGCTGACATTTGTGAGCAGGGCCCACAGGCCCTAGTGTCCATCTATTCCTACAGTTGCCTGTGCATGGGGCTACTAGAGGTATTCTCACCCAAATAAACTAAGGTTTATGTCTACGGCCATACCACCCTGAACGCGCCCGATCTCGTCTGATCTCGGAAGCTAAGCAGGGTCGGGCCTGGTTAGTACTTGGATGGGAGACCAAATAAACTAAGGTTTAGATTTTTCTAAAGATAGAAATGACCCAGTTGGGCCATCTGTGTGTACCAAATCCTGAACTAGACTTTTGCTTGATTTCTTTTTTTGATTGAGAAATGAGTTTTTCCTGTTAAGATATAAAGTATACTCACTGACCCAACACTGCTTTTTTTTTTTTTTTTTTTTTGTAATTGCCTTTCAGATGTTTAAAGGGTTTGAGAAACTCAAGGATGTTCAGTATATCTATACACCTTTTGATTCCTCCCTCTGTGGTGTGAAACTAGAAGCTAACAGTCAGAAGCAATATCTTTTGACTGGTAAGTTGAAGACCAACAAGCAACCCTGATAGTCTCTGTCCCAAGGAAAGCAGTCAAGAAGGAGCCAGGGCTGTCCTTGGGCAGCAAGCTGAGCTAGGTGGCATTTTCTTGGGCAGGAAACAGAGCTGTGTTCCTAAGAGCCAGCCTCTGAGTTGGGAGGAGCTGTGGTAACCTTCCTTTCAATGCTAGAGTCTTCATTACAGTGATCTTGGTCCCTGCTTTTCTACTTTAAGGACAGGCAGCTCTCGCAGGCTCAGGCATCTGGTCCCATTTTTAAACAGTTTTAATTGATGTAAGTTTGATATCTTGAACCAAAAATCCACTCCTCTGAAACTGCCCCTTGTGGGTTCAGTTCTGCCCTCTTCCCATGACGATCCTTCAGAGGCCCAAGGACCATAACTATAGGCACTCTAGCTCTAGGTCTGCTGCTCATGGTTCCCAGACCCCTTCCTAGCCTGGCCACCTTATCAAATGGGATAGAGCCTGTCTCTCCCCTAGCATTGCACTACAGGTGATGATTTGATTCACAGAGTAAAGTCAACCTTGACCCCCAAAACACATATTATAGTCACAATGGCATTAACTTTAGATAACTACATTGGGTCATGATATTGGCTCATAATAAGACTCTGCTAAATCACATCACAGGACATATTCTGAGGGTATAATAAAGCACAGGCCCTAACAGGAGCCTTCAGTCTAACAAGTCTAACAAGTCTCTATGAACTTGGGCCCAGGCAGGCCTCCATACTCCATTGGTTGGGACAGGACAGTTAAGAAATCATACAAGATTATGACTACATAAGTGAATGAATGCAATACTAAATTATTTTGAAGTTCAGGGAAAAGAGGTAAGTGTGTGATTGTAAACAATTAGGGAAGCTTCACTCTGTAAGTGGGACCTAAATTGCCCCTAAAGGAAGAAAAATATTTGGAAAGAAGGCAAGGAAAACAAACAAACAAACACAGCAGTTGGGGATAACAGAAGGAATTTCCACTATCTGTCCATCCATTCAGCAATAATGACCACCTACTCACTGCCAGGCCTTGGGCAGAAGGGTGGAGACTCAGTGACAAGCCACAGTCCTCAAAGAGCTCACAGTCCAAGCTTGGCTCTTGCGAAATCATAGCTATTAGAAGTCACACTAGTAGGGGCTTGCCAGACCTAAGGATGCAGAATTGTGTTGATCTGGGAGCCTATGGTTGGGAGAGACAGAGGCAGGGCATGTCACTGAGCCCTTCATGTCCCAGGATTAGCAGACAAGGCCACCTCATTCCCTCTGTGTGCCTAGCCCTCTGCCAGCACTGTGGTGCATCAGGGGAGGAGGAGATATATTCTTTGCCCTCAAAAACATCAAGTCTAACTGAGGGTGGGGATAAATGAAAAAATACAAGTCTACTGAGAAGTCATCAGTGGTGCCCATGCTCTTTAGGAGAAGGCACAAGCTCTTTTGTCTAATGCTGAAAGCCCCTGTAACCAGAACACTGACGACTTCTCCAGCTTTATTTTCAGCCAAGTGTGGATAACAGCTCCCAACTCCTCCTATTCCCCAGAGCCGAACTAAACTACTTGCAGTTGCAGAAGGTGTTCTGCTGGGATGTGCCCCTCCACCGTAGTCCCTATGTCCAGAAGTCCCTTCCCTCATTTGTCTCGTAGGGGAACTCCTATCCACCCCTTCAAGGACCAATACAAGCATCAGCTCCTCTGAGACACCATCCTTGTCCCACACCCCATCCACAGATGGAGATAACTGTGCCTTGTTCATTCTTATACTGCATCTTATACATAATCATACAACAGTATAATTTTTGCCTACTTACCTATCTGCCCTACTGGTTATTAAGCTCCTTGGGGAAGAGATTCTGTCATATTTATTTCTGGATTTCTGGGTACCAAGTCATAGTAGTTGCTCAGTGAATAATTGAGTGACTAAGGTTCTAAGAGAGGTGTAGGCTAGGGGGTCAGAGATGGCTCTGAGGACACTGTGGTACTGAAAAGGGCCTTTGGAAGCTAGGAAAGACTTTGATAAGAGGGGACACTTTCCTATGGGGAAGAGGAGAGACTCGCCAATATAGGTATCAATGGGTCAGGATACCAGGCTATGTAGTTACCCGGAAGGGTCGGAAAAAGTAAGGGATCTATTATTTATGGAAACTTCTGTGGGCCCAAGCTGTGCTGGGAACTTTACAGACATTCTCTCATTTAATCCTGACAACAACTTACTACTTTCATCTTTGAGCTGAGAAGTTATGTGACTTTCTTAAGGTCACATGGCTGTAAATGAGAGAAAAGAAGGCGCTTGCATCAACAGTCTGACTATAAAGCCCATGTTTTTCTCTCTACACCACTCAAGGAAAAGACCTTCATCCCACAACTCTCTCATACAAACATAATATGTTAATATCTTTGATATAAAAATTATAAAGGTTTTTCTGGTTCTTTCATTGAGCCCCATGTCACCACTGCCACCAAGAAGCCATTGAAGAAATTATAGTTCTGGGCTCTTTGCGGACCTGGGCTCCTGGAGCTCCATGAGCAAATTCCTCATGCTAGGTTTTCCTCCATTACCCTTGAAGGTCAGGTCCTCAGTGATGGAAAAGTCTTCATCCATCTGTGCAACTACATCGAACCTTGGGAGAACCTGTCCTTTTTGCAGAGAGAAAGTCTGAATCACCACTACCATCTGAACTGTGGCTGCCAAGTAAGGGAATATCCATTTGCAAGGTCTTTTGGGGCTGAGGGAAGGGTCTTGAGACTTGCAGCCTTATTCTTCATGTATTCCTTCCTTTGTGCATGCATTTATTCACTTATTGTACTATATTTGAAATCTGTCATGGATCAGGCACTGTATTAAGTTGGGGATGGGGAAGCAACATGGCCCATAGTTCATGATCTCAAAGTACTTAACATTTTTGGCTGGGAAGGTGGCCATCATATAAAGAATGAGATAACATAGATACCGATTAGAGAGAGTCTACTTTTTGCCAGGCCTTGTAATGATATATTTCCTTAAAATGTTTAATTTAGTCTTTATAACAAATTTATGAAGAGTTAAGATTTCCATGTTAAGGTGAAGAAATCAATGCTGTAAGAAGTGATCTGCTCAAGGTCAGTGATGGACCTCAGTGAGACAGGACCTCAGGCCTGTCTGACTCCAGAGATATCATTTGAAAGGCAATACTATATGTTAGGAGATGGGGAAAGAGAACTCAGAAGGAAGTTTAGGGACTAGGAAAGGCTTCAGGAGTCAGGGGCATTTGAGCTGGGTTGTAATGATATGTAGGAGTCTGAAAGGCAATAATGGAAAAAGGACACCATACTCACATTGATGTTGTGTGGCTATGACTCTAGATTACCACCTGCTATACAGTGCCCTGTACCATCTCAGCTCCCAACGAGTGCCTCTGGACAGACTGGCTGTTGGAACGGAAGCTCTATGGGTACCAGGCCCAGCATTATGTCTGCATGAAGCATGCTGATGGCACCTGCAGCTGGTACCAGGGCCACCTGCCCCTCAGGAAGGAGTTTGTTGACATCATACAGCCCTAATAGGGGCCAGTGACCATCACACTCCTTCAAGCATCCTGAAGCCCAAGCCATTTCTCCTTCCCTGTGGAGCTCTGGCTATCACCATCTGCCTCATCACTGCCAGTCAATGGAAAGTACCAAGTGGATGGTCTGGCTAGTGTTAGGATAGGGATGGGGCATGTTACAGCCTGGGTCCAAATGCCAGCCCAGCACCTGTCAAGGGCCACAGAAAATAACATCACTTTTCTAGCCAGCCTTCAACCCATCTCCCCTGTGTCCCAAACCCTTTAGGCTAGCTAGTAACAGAAACTTGTTACAGAAAGTTTTGATTTTGGCTTAGTTTGTTTTTGAAAGCCAGAACTGTTGCCTTTCCTCCCCAGGAGAAAGCCAGAACTATTCCCTTTTCTCTTACCTTAACTGATCTGATAGGGGAGAAATGGTGATTATTATACATATAAGATAATGTAGCACTGTGATGTACAATACCAGAAGGCGGGCTGACAGAATCAGAAACAAGCTGATTTGGAGGAATGAAACGAACAACCCACTATGGCTGTATGTCCTCTACTCATGTCCCAACGCGTCCTAATCCTCTCATATACTTTCTTCTGTTTGGGGAGACACTTGGGGGAATACAGTCACTCACTGTGAGACCTGCAATGGCTTAACCTCATTCTACCTGCTATAATCTCCTCTATACCATTCCTAGCAGAGAATCTGGTCCAGTTAACATACCTCTTTGGACAAGAATAGACTTAGGTATTATCTCTCCAGGTCAACTATCTGTTGTTTTTTTTTTTTTAAGATTTTTATTTATTTATTTGACAGACAGAGATTTCAAGTAGGCAGAGAGGCAGGCAGAGAGAGAGAGGAGGAAGCAGGCTCCCTGCTGAGCAGAGAGCCCGATGCAGGGCTCGATCCCAGGACCCTGAGATCATGACCTGAGCCAAAGGCAGCGGCTTAATCCACTGAGCCACCCAGGCGCCCCTCCAGGTCAACTATCTTTAATGTTCTCAACTGATATCCATAAAGCTTCTCCCCGGTTTCTTTAAGAAAGTCCTTCTCTACTAGATTACTAATCTCTTTATTCCTAATTCAGAATTTTTTTTAAGCCAAAAAACCCCTTCTCTTGTAGAGATGAAATTCCCCTTTAGCTATTGACACCTCAGAGAGATCTTAGGAGGTCCTTTCTCAAGGGCCAATTTCAGGACAGAGGACATGAGAGAAATAACACAAAGACACTTGGGGGGAAAAGATGGTAGGTGGGGAACATATTTTGCAACTGTTACAATTATTTTCACTAGTCAGCCTTGCTAGACTTTATGGCAGGAAAAAAGCCAGCTTTGCTCCCTGTCTGCCCTAAAGTTCACTCCCCTCTACCACTGTGTATTAGAGTCCCTAAGAACTCTAAGCACAGACCCCTTAGGGTTCCTTAGATTCGGCAAGGCTTCCTGGCTTGCCCTGAAAGAGAAAGCTGTTATGTTCATCTCAAGGGTTTATGAAGGATGAGGGCTTAAAGTTCCAGAGCCTCTCCCTGGCAAAGATGAATAAGGTAGTTCTTTTCAAGACTCAAGTTTACTATTCATCTTTTGTGTGTGGTTTGCTAATAAGCAGGGTCATGACCAATATGCCAAATGAAGGTTCTTGATTCACAGAAATGGTTCCAATGGAGATCCTTTCTGGAGTAGGGCTCTCCGTCCCACAGTATAACACTGGAATAATATGGCAAAAAGTCTCCATTGGTGGGTTAAGCAGGATCACCAACTGACCATGCAGGCCTGGGGCAGAGGATGAGGATGTAGGGACAGACAGGAAGAAGGGAGTTGAGCTAGAGGTGGTCATAAAGAAAAAACATTAGTTGTAGCCTCCTCACCACCAACCATGCCATCTCTCTGTTTCTTCTGACATCCTAGCATGGCCTCAGAGAAGAACTAGTGTTAACTCAGTCTTATCACAATCTTGAGGAAGCCAGAGGAATGGAAGGGGCTGGTGAATAATTATAGGAACAACATCTTACATCTGAGTTGTGCTTCACACTTTTCCAGAAGGCTATCACCTAATCTCACTTACGTTTTATAAGTACCATATTAGATATCCTGGTCAGGAATAATTATGCCATTGAACTTTCCTATTGAGAAACTCACACACAGGGAATCTAACTAGTCCAGTGATATGTGGCAGGGCCAGGGCTAGAACCCAAAACAGTAGGATCTTCTGATTGTTGATCCATAGATTTATTAGTTTCCCAACTTGATAAAATGCCCATATTTCTACTCTTAGCTATTTGGTCTCCAGACTTTGGAAACAAGGGGTTATCAATTAAATTCAGCTGCTCTAGCCCCACAGTTCAATCCCAACAGAGTCTCTGGGGCTGAAATGCTGAGGCCCTCTTTAGGGCCCCATAATCCCCATGTGGCTCAGAATGTAAACAGCAGAGGAACTAAAGTCCCCACGCAATCACCTACCATCTCTTTATGGTTGGGGTAGTATGTCTGCTCAATGAGTGGGAACTTTTCTCCTCCCAATGTCTTGTAGATGGCCACCAGCTGGGCAAACTGCAAAAGAGAAGCAAATGATTCACTTATCTAGACACTGCTTTAGACAAATATCAATCTATCAAGCAAATATTTACTGAGGATTTGCTCTGTTGGGGACTTTGAACAAAACAGAGGATATAAAAGGTGTACAATTCTTGTTTTTAAAGAACATATGCACTGGGTGTGGTACATAAACAATGAATTTTGAAAACACTGAAAATTAAATTGAATTAAATTTAAAAAGTAAATTAATTTTTAATCATTATTTTAAAAATTTAATAAAATTAAAAAATAAAGCAGCCAAAAAAAAAAAAAAAAGAACATATGCATTAGTTGGGGAAGGGAGGGAGAATGCACTAACATTCATTCAGTATCTATACAATTTTACAGTATTTCATTCATTCCCCCATATCAAATTGATGAACTAGGTATTTTATCATCTTTATTTTACATATGAGGCTCAGAGATGGTAGAAAAGTTGCCTGAAGTCACAGAACTGCAAAGAGGTGAAGCTGGGATTGAAATTTAGATCTCTAACTTTAAATACATGCATCTCTAGAGATGACAATTGATAAAACTAGATAGGTAACATGGGACAAGTCTTGAAAGTTCAAATTCTAAGAAAGGAATGGTAGCTGTTTTCTGCAGACAGTATGGAGTCATAAGAATTGGAGCAGGGGTCATGAATAAAGCTGTTCTTTAGGAAGATATTGATGCTCATGGTATGCAGGATAGACAGACCTAGACTCTCTAGGACTTAGCAATCATCTAAGAACTGAATTCTGGATCCTTTACCTAGGAGAATCCAGAACAACTCTATGAAGAGGTGAGATACACATACCTACAGTCTGAGGGTTGAAAAGCTTCTGGCAAACATTTAGCACCCCCTGGAGTTCCCTGACTCCACATTTTATAAGTGAAGAAACTGAAGCCCAGAGAGATCACTTGCCCAACGTCACATAATAGTTGAGGTGGGATCATAGCCAGGCCCCCTTATTTCCAAACTACAACTCTTCCTGCTGCCTTTCAGACTTTGCAGAGACCATGCTCTTCCTGTAGGAAACACATAGGACTTTTCTGCTCAATCCATTCAAACACACACCCACCCACACACCTCCAATGCACTGGCAGCAGGGGTAATCCAGCATCTTCCCTCTAGTGCTACTTAGGTTAGTTTACACTTGAAACCACTGATATCTGGAACTGCTAGAAGGAAAAGTTGCCAGATCAAACTTGCCTTCTGTTTATCAGAGAAAGGAAAGCTAGAACATTTTTCAAAAGCGTAGGTCCTATTCTCAATAAGGGATGTTGGTACAAGAGCCAGTGGGGACAGGGGAGTGTGGGGGGAGGAGTAGAAACTTAGAACTGGGTTGTTAGAAAACTGGGTTAGAGTCTTCTGGTTCTTGCTCTGCCTTGAACTAGCTAGGTGTCCTTGAGCAAATGATTTCTCCTCTCCAGGCCTCATTTTCTTCATATATAAAATGAAAGGAGTGAATTTGATCAGTTCCTCAAAATTTTTACCATAAAGGAAGATCATTTTATTGTATTTCCTCCCAAACTCCATTATCAAACTGCAGTTTAAGTGATCATATATTGTGACCCTTTTGTTGTCAGGGACAGGATTTCATGATTTTTGAAATGCTGGAAAATGTTGGAATTTCTGTCACTCCCAATTGTGACACAGCTGGTGACTGCAGATCTTGAAAGCCTCCTCTAAAACTGAAAAGTATGATTCAGGGACTCTCGAACCCTGCAGATTTTATTATTGGGAGACTTTAGAGAGTCTCTAGACCAGACATCTCATTTTACATATTAGGATACACAGGCTAGAGAAGCAAAGGAAAGCATAAGTTACCAGATCATGCCTGGAATTGGGACTGCACTAGGACAGCAACCAGGTAGGTCACTTCCTGCCCATTGCATGTTCAACTGTACCTTGCTGTCCTTGCCATTCTTTAGTTTTTCAACTTGCTTCAACTGTCAAGACAAATCCCTCAGACTTTTCTTGCCTTCTCTGATTTTCTCCATCACTCCATCTGACCTTTAAGTCCTGCCGGCCCACCTTGGCCAGCTTGGAATCCTCTTCTGCCTCTGGATACCTGCCCGAGCTCCCAAGGCTCTCCAGCATCACCAGCAAGCTGATGCCAGCTCTGCCTAACAACCTCTGTCCTGCTGCAACCCACGCCCTGGCATGGCACCAAGGCATGTGGGGCCTTATCTTTCCAGCATGTGGGAGAGTTACACAGACACCACAGTGATGCCAGGAAGGCCCACGGCAAAATCCCAGAGTCCTGGGACAGCAAGACTAAAATGGCAGCCAGTTCCCAGGCACTAGTTAGGTCCCTGGGAGCTCACCCTACCCTCTTCCACTTTATCTCCAGCAGGCCCTGTCTGCTCAAGGTACTGGGCTTGGCATCTAACCCCTACCTCCTTGGAAACTTAGGTTAAGTCACAAGCACACAGTTACCAATTAAGCAAATGTAATATCTGATAAGGGTTATTTCCTCTATGCATAGACAAAAGAATGGATTAAGAGCTGGGGGTGGTGTTGGCAATGAATAGGAAGATAATGTTCATTATCACCACTTCTTCATTGAATCAGGAAAGACTTCTTGGAAGAAATGAGATTTCAGAATCAGTCTTGAGTTTAATATGTTATCCTTGGCCCTCCTGGAAATAAATGCTTTAATTCAACTCCTGTGCCTCTGTCTCTAAAACACCCTGATGGAGTAATAGGATTTTAAGATAAATTTGCAGTAATACGGGATGGTGGCATTCTTACTTTCTCTGGAATGCTACCTTCATTGATAGGGTGGGTCACTTCTGCTTCCAAAATCCCAGGACACAGCCTGCCCTGACCAATATATAATAGCAGATGTGCTCAGAGACACAGTAATGCAAAGTAGAGCCTTAACCACCCAACTAAGGTCTCTCCTCACACCAAGAACAGTCATAATAAAGAAAGACAGAGAATATGAACAAAAGTCATCAACTCAGAGGGACCCTCCCTTTATGGTCACCAAATTTGTTTACTCCCATTAACAAGTAGAGAACAATATATAAAATGCCATTAGTGTGGCAGCTGCTTAATGAAAATGAAGGGAGAACTTGGTGTCTGGCCAGGGAGACTTGCTGTTCTTATGTGATGCCAAAGGCAATGTGCTGGGATTGTGAATGGGTGAGAATGTGAACCCTCACCAGATCTCAGATCCCAGGAGGGGCGAAGCTCTAGGCATAGGCTCTCTGATCCTCCCACCATGGCTTCTGGCATAGTTTTGGAATATAAAGGAGGGGACTATTTTCTTTAAGAGATCCTAAATATTAGGAGACTATAATAACCAGGCTGGTAAACTGGTGACAGGTACTACTATTATCCATCCCTAGTTGACAGACAAAGAAACCAGACACAGAAAAGTTTACTTAGAAGAAATAAACTAGCAATAGCAGAATCATCCTGTGTGTCTATGAGGGAGCCAAATTCTAGCAGGTATTGAAAGGGCAGGGAAAAAAAGGGCTAGGGCTTATGTGCAGTAGGGAAAGTTGTGTAACTAGGGGAAAAAGGGAAGTCCCTAGAAAAGAAACTTGGTGAAGGCCTCAAATAATGCTCTTCTGTGATAGTAACACATTTAAATCATACAACTCTTTTAGCTTGTTTCTGCAAAACTCTAGGATTCTTACGTGCCTCAGGCCAGAGGTATCTGCATGAGTGGTGATCAGGAACCCAACCCTCCCTCCTCAACCACGGCAGCTCCCCCTGACTCCTCATTCATTGGTCTTTCTCTTACACTCTCAGATCTCCCTGGTTTCCAAGGGAACGGGAAAACTGTGTTCAAGTGTGAGGAAGAGACCAAGAGCAAAGGTGACGGGCCCATCTGGTTAAAAAGCATCCCCTCCAACTCCCTGGGAGATGTAGAGGCTTGGGTTTGAGAACTTCACAATGGCAAGCCAGTGTAATAGCTGAAGTGATTTTTGAAAAACAAGAGGAAGAGGATGTGATTGGGAGCAGGTATTTCCTTCTAAGGGCAGCCTGGAGAGCCGTTATAGGAGCTGGGTCCCCACTGGCCTCAGGCCTTTCCAATAGACCATTCAGAGGCAAGAATCAGGTATTTTTATTCTTACATCTATGGCTTGAGGGCAGAGCTTGCAGATCTATAAGGACTTCTTTAGAGAATCTTTGTGTGACTTTGTTGTGAGGCCAAAGGTCCACTCTACATCAAAGGCAGCCCAGCCCTTGAAGATGTTTTATTGAGAGAGCCCACCCTACCCCATGTCTGTCTGAAGCTCCTCTCACATCCTCTTAGTTGTGCCTAGTGCCACTTGATTGCCAGTGGTCCCTCCTGTGGGACTGGGAGATACAGGACCTGGATCCCACCCTTTTACCTGGGGGGAAGGGGGCCTCACTCACCACCCATGGCTTGTCACAGAAGTTGTAAATGGATTCCAGTGAGTTGATGCTGGGGAGGCCTGCGTACTGCATGCCAATGACAAGGTGGCGGAAGTCCTCATTCTCTGCCATGCCGAATGCATGCTGCCGGATAAGCACAAAGTCTGGCCGGAAGGACCTGGTAAAAATGTAGAGGCAAGTTTCCCATAAACCAGCCCCTCAGGTCATATATCATCTTGTCTCCTATTTCCAAAGCCCTAGACAGAGAAGGGATATTAAGGGTCACCTGATGTAAGCCCCTCATTTTAATATTCTATGGAATAGGAAGTGAGGTATTATGGCACCTCTTAAAGGAGATTTAAGGAGATGTCTGAAGTTCCCTTAATTCCTCTGGATTGAACATTGTCTTTTTCTAAGGTACAAATTCCCTCAGGAGGGGGGAAAGAAACACTGTCATACCCTTACAACTTAAATGAACAAGAATTTACCTGGTCCCTATGGGGCAATAAAAGAGAAGCTCCTTGTGGCTTCAGAGTTTATGCTCCAAGAGTGCCCCAGTAGACTTTGAAGACATATTTGCCTGACTTCACCACCCTGCCACAGAGATCCCTGAACTCAGTATCCTATTCTGACTCCTTAAAGCTGCTCCTTAAAATAGGCAATGCCTTCTTCAGGCCCCCAGAAGAGCAAGGGTCCTGGCTGGCTGAGAACACATCCCAAACTTCCCAATGTTATTCTTCCAAAATGTACACTAGGGAGGGGTGCAAATATTTTTTGAAGAACTGAGTTGAGCAATGGCTACAGGAAGCACTGGGAGTACAGAATGTTCCCATGCATGGGAAGGCTCCCTGTGTTTCCCCTCTAGCCAGCAAAGCTCCTCAGCTGCTCTATCTTCATGCCCTGACTCCAAGGGAACCCCACCTTCCCAAAGAGTCAGTTCTGTAGCAGCATTCTCCCTCAAGGCTCTGGAGCTTGCCAGTTTCACACCATATGCAATGACCAACCTGGTTCTCTGCCCAGGCACACATTCAACCCCCATCTACAGCTCCAGTACCACCTGGGCTCAGAGATCAGTCTTTTAAAGTGGGGGTGGAAGAAGCCCTTTTCAGTAACTCAAGGAATGTAGCATCAAGTCACTATGACATGTGCTGGAGCTGCTCTGATCTCCCTGTGCCCCAGTTCTGGGAAACTGACTCCAGCTGTATGCTTGAGATCAAACCTTAAATGCCAGTTATAGGAACTGAATCCTAGATTTCCTACACTGGCCAGCTCTTAAGTTCCTACACGCATACCTGGAAGGACCTGCCTTAGTTTTGCCAGATCCCTCCTGGCACCCTGCTATGGATCTTTCTGTCACCACATCCTTGTGTGCATGCATCCCTATGACTCACTCTACCTGCAGTTGGAGGGGCCCATTATTCTCTCTTGAGCTCGCTCTCCACTTGGACGTATTTCTATTTTTCTGTCCTCCTCATCTCTAGGATGAATGAGTTTACGTTTCCTATTGTTAGATTCCAGACACCTGAGCTTTGCCTTCCTTGTTATTGAGCCAGTTCCTATTGGATGTCGGAGACCTCAGTGTTAGGATGCTGTAGACTGACATAGGGAAGAGAATGAAGTAAAGATTCTTCCTGGCACAAGATTCTGTATCTGAAAACCTGACACCATGCTGAGCCCGTGGGAAAATTGACACTGTGGAAGCCATTTCCCCCCATCTGGAATGCTTGTTACCTCCCTCACAGAACTGTTTTGTTAAATTTGGCCACATCTGTAAGTTACCCAACATACCACCTGGCAGGTATGTGCCCTGTAACTGCAAATTTTCTTCTATCTTATGTCCCTTCCAACCTAGACTTTCCTATCAGACTTATGAATTCCCAGGACTGAGGAACATAGAAGAGTACAGGGTTGGGAGTTAAGAGAATTCACATAGAAACACAAGGCTCAGCGACCAACTCACCGAGTGAATTTAAGCAAATGAATGTAAAGTCAGAGGTTGAACTAGATCAGAGGTTTTCAAACTTTCTTTTTAAGCAACGGAATCCTCTTTTCCCGGGAAAATATAGGCAGAGATAAAAGCACAAAAATAACACTGGTGGAAGTGGGGCTGGAATCCTAGAATCCCTCCAATAGGAATTCAGTTACCTCTAAATGAGTCCTGAGTCCTTTGTCTGCCACTGGCCTAAGAGATCCCTGAGAGTAGGAGCTGGTTTTCTCTGCCTTCCTCTACCACTGCTACATTGCATACATCATTAACTTCTCTACTATATATATGGCACTACCATCCCACTCTAACACTTGACTTTGAAACCACCTATGCAAACCAGACAATAACTCTGAAGACAGTGACAGTGACCCTGAGGACAGAAAGGACCTTACCGGACAACTTTTGTGCCATTCCGGAGGACCTGCATATCCACAGCATAGGTCCCATCTGCATGGGCCACCAGGTTAAGCTCTGAAAATTCCGCCTGGAAAATAATAGTAGGGGATTAAGAGGGTAGAGTTCATGTTATGTGTTTTTACTACAATTGTAAAAAATAATAATAATAAATTTAAAATAAATAAATAAAAATAACATTAGGGAAATAAGCCCATAGTCCTGGCTTTGCCAAGTTCTCCACAGAACAGCAGCAGCCCTCCCACCAAACATTTATTCAGTTTCCCAAAGCATTTTCACAATCTGATTTCATCTCACTTTCATAGCAACTCTGTGAGGCAGGAAGGACAGAGATAATTCTCCCCATTTACAAAAGAAGCAGTTAAGTGACTTCCTGGACAAAAAATATTTATTCTTGGCAGAGACAGGAGCAAAACTCAGGTCTTCTGACAACTCTATGCTGCCTTTCTATAGAGTGGGAATGCAAACTGGAGCAACATGCCCTCTGTCAGTTTCAACATAAAAACACTAGATTTTAGTTTAGGCAACTGGGTGTTATTTCTGCTCTGCCCCATTAGTTCCATGGACTTTAGGCAAATCACTTGTCCTCCTGGGGTTGGGGTGCGGGGTGTGGGGACAGTTTCTTTCATCTATAAAATGGGAATAATTTTTAATCAACCTTGACTATCCAACAAGTTGTTCTAAGAACTGAATACAATAATGGGTAGGAAAGTACTCTGTAAATCACAGCACACTCTGTAAAGAATGATGAGTAACTTCTCTAATTACATAGAAAGCATATGCATTGTTTAAACTGGACATCCCCCTCTCCACCCAAATGGACTTAATCTCTATCATGAAGCAAAGGGTAGAGGAAGATTTTAAAAAAGGGAAGGGGGGCTTTCAGGACGTCATATACATTAAAAATAGGGGCGTGTGTGTGTGTTTTAATTCTCTCTGAAGTGTAGCTTCACGGCCACAGTAGACAGCATGGGAGACTGCACAACTGAAGGGCAGACATGTGCCAACCCAGACATATCATGCCATCGACAATGTGGAGGTGTGGCCAGTGTCCCAGGAAGATATTCCCCTAAGATTTTCCTCAGCCTGAGAACACACTACCAGAGAGCCCTAGAACCACATTATTGTGGTTAGAACCACATTATTCACTACTTTATAGACACCAGCACCATGAAAAGAAGCCAGGGAAGTTGAAAGGCAGCCTTCATGGTCATATCTCAAAAAGAGAAAAGCCCCAGGGAACAGGAGGGGAGAGGGGAGAGAGGGCCTGGAATCCACTGACAAACACTGTACTCCACTCTGAAGATTAGATGATTCACTTTGGGATGTCAAGAGAGAATAATGATGATGCAGATGTAACTCTGGGCTTCAGGGTAATTACCTGTTCCACTTTGATGTCATAATCTCCAAGGACTTTTTTACCCCGGAAGCACTTGGCCCTGGAAAACGAAAACAAAAACAAAAACAAAACAGAAACCAAACCAAACCACACCAAACCAAAACAAAACAAAAAACATACAAATTAGTATTGTAGATGTGTCTGAGATCAGAAATTTACTATCATAAAGAAGAGAACTACAGCAGACAGAACCCCAGAATGGGAGTCAAGAGACCTGGGATAGGGTTGGACTCTAACTTAACTAATAGATCATTGTGAGAGAGCCTCAAGCAAACCACGGTCTCTCCTTTACTCAGTTTACCCATCCATAAAATAATCCAATGCACTTTTTCACTCCTAGGTTTTGGGATTTTATAATATCCTCCTTTGTCTTTGGGCTACAAAAGAAGTCTAGAAGTAGGAATTTCCCCAATATGATTCCTGGTAAAGACCAAGTTGGTACCACACATCTTTATACTTTCCTTATCTTCCCCATCACTCTGATTTTCTAGGTGGGTTCCACCCTTGGAATTTTAGTTTTTAAAGAAACTGTTATCATTTATTATTAAACTGTTAAAGAAACTGGTATCATATCTATACCTCCAAAAAGTATATGAGGCAATTAATAGTTTAAAAGGCAGATATAACCAACAAAATAAGGATTAAAGGACAGTGAATGACAGAGCATTAATTATACCAGAAAAGAAATTTTGAAAGGTAGGAGGCTGAGGAAAGCTACTATAATTGAACAAAAAACCCATTCTGTATTTCTGAATTTCAGTCAAGAAAACTAGTCACGCCAAGTTATATAGTACTTATTATCTTTCTATCTTCTCATGGATCTAAAGGAGCCTCACGAAGCATCAGGGACTTCAGAGTCCCTTGTAAGTGGACTGTGCTTATATTTATATTGATATTCATTCCTACTTTCCATTAATCTCCCCCTCCCCACCCTACCCCAAAAAGATTTTCTTACCTATCCACTTAGGCTAGTTCTCCATGTGAATAAAGGGCCTTTCTATGCTATACCTGTTAGCGAGGTTGTTCTTTCCCAGGGCTTGAAATTTCAAATTAGTATGCTACACTGGAGGTTTCCAAAAGACCCTCTCAAAATAAAGGGATAAACTAACATTTATTGGGCATAATGCTCTAGGGATTGTGTGCAAGTTGCTTTCAAGAACATCTCATTTAATCCTAATAACAATTTATGATATAGGGAGAAAGGTCTTCATTTTTGAGATAAAGAAATCAAGACTCGGAGGAGAAAAATAGTGTATTAACAGTCACATGATAAGTTAGTGACAGAAACAGTATTCGCACCCAAGTCTGAATCCAGTGTTCCTGGGGCTATATAGTCATCCCTCTCTGCTGATTCATTCTCTCCATCTTCACTCCCACCATTACGAAAACTGACTTGTCATGTGTGCTGCATTGCATGTTTTTTCCCCCATTTTCCTTCTTCCGCTCAAAAGGGACTTGATGTTGTGAGCACTAGTTCTACTACAAATACTTCCTATCCTGGTTCCTGTGAACTACCCAGGACGAGGCCAGGCTATTTCCTTTCCTCTCTGCTGGAACAATCCGTTCTAGGAAGTTGTCATTTGTCCTATCCAAGTCCCTGGCCACCCTCAAATTGTTCCTCAGAGGCATTCAGCCATCCTGGAGCTGGATCACTGAAGCCTAGTCCCCAACCTTTACCCCAATAACTCACTAAGCTTCATCAGCTTGCTTCCAGAACTGTGTTCAACATTTATAGCTCAGCAACCCCCTCCACCTGGACCGTATCCCATCCCTTTGGCTACTGTTCTAACTTATTTATGGACTTAAATGATAATCTACATGTGCCACTATCACTGCTCTGTAGATCTTAAACTCCGAAGGCCTTTATCCAGGACAATAAAAAGGAGAAATGGAGTAAATGACCCTGGAGGTTCTTTTCTTGAATTGACGCAGTGTGTCTACCTTACTACCAGCAATGCTTTTCTAATACCTCCTCCTATCTTCCTGTCAAAATAGCTTTTGTTCTATGAGGTAAGTCTCAGAGACATTAACAATAACCTCTCATTCTATATGATACCTTGCACTTTCAAAGCACATCCTTGCCTTATTGAAACAGCCAGGGCAGACAGCAATGTTCCTTTGACCGATGGGGGAATTGAAAGCCAGAGCAGGGAAATAATATGCCCAAGCCACAGAAAAGTTCACAAGAGCTAAGCTTAGAACCAAGAATTTACAACTAGATGCTTATGTGCTGCCAAGTATTTTAATTCACTCACTTATTTTGTGAGTTTACAACACTGATATTGAAGTATATTTATAGATTCTGGCTGGATTTATCTGCCACTTCCTGCACCTGCCCATTGACCAAGTTGGCTAATGATACTGTTTGCATGCCTTCTCCCTGCCCCCACCTCTCCAATGATCTTAATGCCTTTTCCTTAAGGTAATTTGTCCTGCTGAAAATCTTAGTCTGTGTTTCCTGACTCCAGGTCACTGACCTCTGTTGGCTGAGCACAATCTTATGGAAAACGGGCTAAAGATGGCAGGCAGATGGGGCACAAAGCCTTCTTCTGGAGCACATTTTCCTAGCTCTAGCCCTTAGAAATTTAGGTTCCAGGTATTTTCATGAATAATTGTGTGATTTATAAGCAAGTGACCAAAGTACCTCCTGATACTAAGTGAGCACTATTTGGAGGCAGCGTGTCAGAATCCAGGGGAGTTGTGAATCACAAGGCTCTGAAGTCATAGTCTGGGTAGAAATCCTAGAGGTACCCTTTCCTGGCTCTGTGATCTTAGGCAAGTGGTTTAAATTAAAAAAAAAAAGAAAGAAAGAAAAAAAGGGATGTCATACGGTGAAATCAATCTACCTTCAAAAGTACACAAAAGAAGAAGATAAAAAATACGTTTCTCTTTTCCCATTTCTTTTTCATCACATATAATCCCCATTATCAGTTGCAAGCCTATCCTTCCAGTGTGGGGAAAATGTCTGCACACATATATGCTTCAAACATACATGCAGCATCATGCTACATAAACTCTTCTTTTTGAACCCTGATTTTTATTGCACTCAAAAATACATCTTAGTGATATGCTTTCAGCATATACTGATGGATTTCTTTCTTTTTAATAGTTGCATGAAATTCCATTTGAAAGTCATACAGTAATTTCATCATATATATTGGTAAGTATTTAGATTTCCAGTTTTGGGGTTGTTTTTACCATTATAAACAGTGCTATAATGGCTAACATTTAAGAACATATCCATAAGAGGGAATCCTGAGTGGTGCAGTCAGTTAAGTATTTGATTCTTGGTTTCAGCTCAGGTCACAATCTTGGGGTCCTGAGATCGAGACTCACACTGGGCTCCATGCTGAGTATGGAGTCCACTTTCTCTCTCCCTCTGCCCCTTCCTCTCTTCTCTAAAACAAGTAAATAAATCTTTAAAAAATATATATTCGGGGCACCTACATGGCTCAGTTGGTTAAGCATCTGTCTTTGGGTCAGATAATAAGGTCCTGGGATGGAGCCCCATATTGGTCTCCCTGCTCAGCAGGGATCTTTTTTCTCCCTCTCCCTCTGCTGCTCTCCCTGCTTATGCTCTCTCTCTCTCAAATAAATAAATAAAATCTTTAAAAATAAATAAATAAATATATCTCCATAGGAAAAAAAGAATACATCCATGGGATAAATAACTTACCTTTTCCAACTATACTTAGATATAATTGACAAAACTGTATATATTTAAAGTGTGCATCATGATGACTTAATATACCTATACTTTGTGAAATGGGATTACCACACTCAGGTTAATTAACACATCTATAACCTTGCATAGTTACATTTTATGTGTGTGTAGATACATAAGATCTATTTTCTTAGAAAATTTCAAGTATACAATATAGTATTATTAACTATAGTCACCATGTTGTATATTAGAAAGATAAACAATTTATTGAAGAATTGTTGGTTCAAGGAACAGACACAGTTACAGTTTTTACTAATATTGCCACACTGCCCACCCCCACCCTCACCCCCCAATAAGGAAAATACAGCACTCTTTCTCAGTGTTTGAAAGTTTGGGAAAGTGACTTCCTCTCCCTTAGTTCCCTTCTCCCTCACCCCAATCCCCACAGTTTCTTGAATAAATTGGACACAGAGAAGGACTTTCTGACTGGCGGTCTTGTCAAATCAGCCCAAATTCACCTTCTTTGCTCAATCCTAAACAGAACCCAAGATGTACATCCTTATAAAGCACAGACTAAAAATATCTATGGTGCCTGTGTTGTCAATTTCCCCCTATTGTAACATTTTCTTAACAAGCCTAGCAGCTGAGGATCTATGTGAGTTTAATGGCTTACAGCTTCCTTGATGGGCCAGGCAATGAACCATCTCACCTTATTGCTAAAATGAGTAGAGGCTTCCAGATTTAACTCTTCTTACTCAAGGCAATTCATATACTCACCAATTCCTTTCCAACTAGGGCTTGTGAGGCTGAGGAGCATGATTTCAGACACTTCTCTTCTAAGGCTCCTGCAAAACTTAGGCAAGCCCAACTTGAAATCTTCCTGTTTTATGCATGGGATAATGGAGAAAGGCCTAGAAATAGGAGCCAGTGGAGTTGGGTTCTGGCATAGTTCTACCACTTTTCAACTGTGTGACTTTGGGCAAGTAATTACCTCTCAGCCTTAGTTTCGTCTGTATAAAATAAGGTTAATAATAATTGTAATACTAATAGCAAGCATTCACTAAGCACTAGCCACTACTCTAAGTATTTTATGTATTTTACCTCATTTATTAATACCTTACTCACAGGTTGTTGCAAATACTTAATAAAGCCAGATGAAAATAACTGACATGAAAGTGTTCTGGAAACTCTCAGATGCTATGCAAATATGAAGTACTATTAGGAAAATGCAACAAACATTTATGTACCAGGTATTATTACTGTTTTATTATTACCACAGCCAACATAGCCTCTTCCTCTTCTGAACTTTCATCCCATTTATTGTCCACTCATGATATTTGGCTCATAGTATCATCATCTGATACCAACTTTCAAACTCAGTTGTCCAATAATCTGGGACACCCCTCTCCCACTCTCAGCCTCACACAACTGGATTATGTAATAATGCTTGGAGTAAAGACCATCCATATGTGAGCCCTGGATTTTCCAGAACATTTTAGATTTTAAATAACAATTTTGTCCTGTTGTCAGGTTATATGATCTGAGCTAATGCCTATACAAACATTGTACCTATAAATTTCCAACTCCTTCGCTGATCTATGTACTTACCTAGATTCACAATCAGGGCTTGCTTATTGACTGGAGATGTTAGGAGTGATGGTTTTGGCTGAACAAATGTAGAAAACCAGAAGGGCCATCTTCAGGACTGAGCAGACTGGGCCTGTCTCTGCAGGCCTAGCCTCCTCTCTTCTCACATGTGGACATCCGAGGATGTCATGTGATAATAGGTTCTCAGTCTCCATCCACACTGGAACTAAAGGACCTAAAAACAGCTTATAGTGTAAATCCTCTCTAGGTGCCTGAGGTTTGTATAACAATCAAAACCTCAAGGTAGAATATGAAGGCACTAACAAGCATTCTTAGAGCTCTGGAACCAGTCTAGCACCTAGTAAATGCCTGGCACTGGTCTGGATACTTATCTTTTTTCTTTCTTTCTTTCCTTCTTTCTTTCTTTTTTTTTGATACTTATCTTTAAAACGGTGCTGTTTCTGGCACTCACTGTCTTACAGGCCTCATTCCTTCAGTCAAGCATCTTTAGGCATCAAGAAATTAGAAAGTAAGCTAGGAATACTAGAGGATTTCTATTTCCCACCCAATGGTAAAATTAGGCCTGCTCGTCTTGGAGAGTTTGTGAGGGCCTGCCGCCACCCACTGGCAAGACGTGTACTACGTACATGATGTGGTCCCAGCTCACCACTTAGCCCTCTGAAAAGGCACCAACCCCACTAGTAGCCCAGGAATATCCCTCCAGGGGCTTATTTGCTGCTTTGACAAATGATGCCTGAAAATCCATTGTTTCTCCTAGAAAGTGTGTGTCCATACACCCCAAGCTAGATACTTAACTTTTTGCAATATCTAGAAAGAAACGTTGTGACTTGTCAGTAAATTCAGCAACAATGTACTGAGTAGTCAATGGTAACTGCTAGAACTGTAAAAATGCATTAGCAGTTGCCAAGTAGAGAAAGCACATTCTAGAAAAGGAGAATGCTATTCACTACCAATATGGGTTATTACTAAGGTCCCTTGCAAATCTTTTTATAACTAATATTCACAGTCCCACCTTTCAATTTTTCTTTAAAAAATATTTAAAGCACACAACTAAAACAACAGAAGTTTCATGTAGATCAGAAACATGTACAGCGAAAAGTAAGTTCCCTCTATCTTCAAGAAGCTCACAGGTGGGGCGCCTGGGTGGCTCAGTGGATTAAGCCGCTGCCTTCGGCTCAGGTCATGATCTCAGGGTCCTGGGATCGAGCCCCGCATCGGGATCTCTGCTCTGCAGGGAGCCTGCTTCCTCCTCTCTCTCTGCCTCCTCTCTCTCTGCCTGCCTCTCTGCCTACTTGTGATCTCTCTCTCTGTCAAATAAAAAAAAAAAAAAAAAAAGAAGCTCACAGGTTAGTGGAGAACAGAAGCATGAATAAAAGGTATATGTGTAAATACAGGGAATAAGCTGTAGCAGGATTACAAATAAGGAACTTTAGGAGCTCAAAGGAGGAAGTTCTCTTTGCCTGTAGAAGTCTGGGAAGGCTCCAGAGAGGGAGCTGGGTCTTAAAGAATGAGTAGGAATTTGCCACATGAGAAGAAGGAGCAGAATTGAATGGCTGAGTGTAAAGTCGAGCACAGAACACCACAGGGAAGGACACAACAGGCTGGGCAGTGGGAGCTGCAGGTCCCAAGAAAGGGAAGCAATGAACTTGCAAAGGGTTCAGATGTCAGGCTGAATAGTTGGGACTTAATGTCTAGCTTCCAAAAGATTTTTTTAAACACCTTTTATTGTGAAAAAACTACCTGCGATAGTTATCAACATTCTGCCAATCTTTTCATCTATCACCATCTCTATTGTTGAGACTATTGTCTGAGCGTTTTAAAACAAACCCCAAATATTGTGTTATTTCTTCTATAAAATTTTAAGTACTATCTCTAACCGGTGTTGGTTTATTTTTTTAATGTAACAATATATATAACAAAATTTGCCATTTTAACTATTTTTAAGTCTAAAATTCAATGGCATTAGATATATTCACATTGTTGTGCAATCATCACCACTACTTCCAAAACTTTTTCATCCTCCAAAACAGAAACTCTGTAGCCATTATGCAATAAGCGCCCATACTTACCCACAGTCCCAGTCCCTGGTAACCTCTAATCTACTTTCCATCTATGAATCTACCTATCTTAGAGTAATGACTTTTTAATACTTAATTTATTATTTAATAATTAATAGTAATTTTAAACATCTTTACTGAGTCTATATTAAAATTTCCCCAACTGTCTCCAGAATACCATAAAAAATATTAAGTGGGGGGTGACATGATCAGTTGTGCCTAAAATCTGAGAGACCATCTTACCTGGAATGTGGGAAAGACTGGAAGGATTAAACCAGAGCTTGAGATCATTTGGGAAGCCGGTGCAGTAACCAGATTTCAGGACTTGGTTTTACTGGTACACATAACAAACCGATAGCTACTACATAGCACTCATCTGACAACTCAATTGATCCTTTGATTGATTAGGCCTCAGAACTTTGTGGCTGGCTGGAAAATGGCAGTTATTTTAAAAGATATTAGCGAAAAGGGTTTAATAAAGTCATAGAAAGTGGTATAAGACTTTTACTAAAGATGTTCTGGAACAGACATAAATGAGACCTAAAATAGTCAGGTAGGGCCACGACATTGGTAAAAGGGTTCTTAACTTAAATCTAGACTTGCTTTCTAATTCATGAACCATAAAACTTTCTTTCAATATGTGGAGAAATGTCTGTTATGAATAACTGGTTTAGGAATAAGAAGCAACCAACAGGAATAAGTGAACACTTTTCTGGATAAAGAGTTCTGTGGCTACTCCTTGATATCATTAATTCAGTTAATTAATTAACTTAATTAACTCATTAATTCAATTAATTAAGCTGTTCAGTCAAACGCCCTGCAAGTAAGGCACTTCTTAGATAGAAAGCAAGCTGCATGGTGTCTTAATCAACATTCATACAAATGATATGGAAGAGAGTACAGGGGAAACTGCCAAGTTTGCATATGGCATTCAGCTCTTCAGGGATTAAAATGCCAAGCTGATTAGAGATAAACTGAAAGAAGATGTGGACGTGGGCAGAAAAGTGGCGCAGGAGTTTTAATGTGACTAAGTGTAAGAAAACACATTCAAGGGAAATGATTTTATCACAGGATCACCCAGTAAAGAAAAATGAAAGACAGGAAAAAAAGACACCAGTTCTGTATGTTGTCACAGACAAAACCTAAAAAGATCGAGAGTGAAAGGTTAAAAAATGTTGGGTATCATCAGAAAGTTTACTGGAAACCCAACATAAAGGCTTTCTTACACTCTGACCTAGTCTTGTACAAGCTGTAGGACTTTCATATTTCTGATCGAGCATATTATGTGCACTTATCTAAAAACAAATGATACAGTGAAAGTAAAAATGGTCCACTAAAAAAAAAATGGAACAAAATGTGAATGCTCGGATTTTAGGAAAGGCTGAAGAAGACATTATTTCTTAGTTGAAATAGTGTCTTCTTCAGTCTTTAAAGGTAAAGATCCAAAGGGGACAGACATGAAAAGGGAGGGAAAGAGAATACTGAATGACCACATATGTCAGTCATCCCAAATAACCTATTAATTTTACGATATTTCATGCCTTATAGGGAAGTCACCTCAGTGTTACTGGTTTATGGTAAAATAAGGCTTAGCTAAACTAAGTGACCTGCTTAAAGGTAGCAGTTGACAGGTGGCAGAGGTAGTAAAACTAAACTTCAGGGCTTCCGATTATCAAACTTAGAGACTGTTTACCTTCTCAGACGGGGACTGTGCGCTATTCATTTTTGTACTCCCAATACCTGTCATATTATTTGACACATAGTAGATGCCCAGGAAATGTTTATGGATTTAATGAATTGAATATAGCTAGACATTTGGAAGTTAATATTGGAGAGTTCAGCCATGCTCATTGTGAGAGTCCTGGGCTTGTAGGTTTCTAAGGATACCTACATAGTCCATTTCTCCGGAGTTTATGTTACTCCCTCAAGTTATTTGTGGGAAGACTTTAATAGCCTTAGGAGGCAGATGAGACCCCTTAAGAAAAATAGCAATCTCAAAGCTCTGAAAATGACTAATTTCTGAGTAAACACTTCAGTTGTGACTTGATTTGGAAACACCAAATCACTTTTTCTGAGATTTTTCTGAAGATCTCTATTTTGGGGAATAATTAAATGATGCAGTATAGCCAGATAACAAGATTATCAAGTACAGAAGAAAAAAAAAGGAATCCTGTAACTCAGAACACATGATGGGAAGATTAGATGCATTTGTCTGTAATTATAGCAGAGCTACAGAACAGAATGCTTTGGAGTCACGGGACAGATTCTTTCCATGACTGGCTTATAAAATTAAATCAGGCTGATTTGATTATGGAGCAAAATGGGTCAGTTATGAAGTTTGCTTTAGAGAAACATTAAGCAAATATAATTTTTTAAATATATGGATTTATTTTATGCTAGATAAACATGATTTCTAGCATTGACAAATCTCTAAATTTAACTCCAGTGTAGGGTCACAAATCATACCCACAATCACGACTACCATCAAAGATGCACATTCCCATCCATTTTTAGCAGACGAGATACAGAAGAATGTTCTTTATAATCTGGTCCCACCCTTCTATTTCTAATTTATCTCCTATTATTTCCCTCCTCCAAGATAGCTGCAGAGTTTTTGTATGATTTAGAAAAAGGCACTCCTTCCTCCAGATGGATACACTCCTGTACTGCGGTACTTAACTTGACAAAAAGAACATGGGGCTGAGTTTCATTCCCCACTAGTTTCCTCATTCAAATGCCCTTGTATGGTGAAAAACCTGCACAAGCATATGTAGGAGCACTGTCCAACCACCATTCAGACACTGAATGGTACTAGCACATCAATCTGCCATTAAGACACTGTTTCCCAACTACCTCTCATCAAACTACTGCCTCTGTGCTTTGGTCCACTTAGAAATCACCCCTTTCAGGGTGTCTGGGTGGCTCAGTTGGCTGAATGTCCAACTCTTGGTTTCTGCTCAGGGCTGTGGTCTCAGGGTTGTGAGATCAAGCTGTGCTGGGCTCTGCACTCAGCTTGGATTCTGCTTGGGATTCTCTTCCTTCCCTACTGCTCCTCCCCTCACTTCCGTGCTCTCTCTCTCTGAAATAAAGAAATAGAATCTTTAAAAAAAAGAAATCACCCCCTTCTTACAATAGCCAAGATATGGAAACAACCTAAATGTCCACTGATGGGCAAAGGAAAATGTAATGTATACATACAATGGAATATTTATTCGGCCTTTAAGAAGGTAAGCCTGCTATTTGCAACATGGATGAACCTAGAGGACATTATGCTAAGTAAAATAAGCAAGACATAGGTAAATACTGCATTATCTTACTTATATGTGGAATATAAAATTGTCAAACTCAGAAGCAAAGAGTAGAATGGTGGCTGCCAAGGGCTTGGGAGGGAAAAATGAGATGTTGGTCAAAAACTCCAAAGTTTCAGTTAGGTAAGATAAATGAGTTTTGGAGATCTAATGTACGTTATGGTAACAATGCTGTATTATATAATTGAAGTCTGCTGAGAATTCACTTTTTTAAGATTTTATTTATTTATTTGAGAGAGTAAGCAAGCGAGCGAGGGAGCACAAGTGTGGGGGAGAAAGGCAGAGGGAGAGAGAGAAGCAGACTCCCCAGTGAGCAGGGGGAGCCACTCTCGGGGCTCAATCCCAGGACCCTGGAATCATGTGAACTGAAGGAGGTGCTTAACCAACTGAGCCATCCAGGCGCCCAAAATCAAAATGTTTTTCTTATTACACTTGCTGCTGTGGTGGGTTACACTGACAGATACTCAAATGTTACCTGAACTTTGAGTACCTGGAATGAACCCCATTGGGTTAATATGCATGATCCTTTTTGTATATCATTGGATCCAATTCACTAAAATGTTGTTAAGTATTGTTGAATCTATGTTTACTGGGGACTTTGGTTTGGTGTCAGGAGTAACAATGATGGTTTCACAGAATGAATTGCGGAGTAAGAGTGTTTATGGAACTTGTATTATCTCTACCAAAAATGTTTAGGAGAATTCACCTGTGAAGTCTATTTCTACTTTTTTCCAGCCTTTATATTCAAGACTAAGTCTTACTTTATTATATAATGTCCTTTTTCATACCTAATTGGATTCTATTAATATGGTATAAAGAATGATTGCATCTAAATTTGTAAGTGGAATGAGACAAATCATTTTCTCTTTGCTCTTAGCCAAATTATTGCTAAGTATATTTTAGCCTCAACCAAACTGGATGGACAGTCTCCTGTTTTTTTGTTTTTTTTTTTTTTGGTACAAATTTTATGAATTATCTTTGCAGGTATCCTAAAACTTATTAAAGACCACTTGAAAATAAATAAAAAATTAAAAAAAAAGACCACTTAAAAAATAATGTTAAAAAAAGAAATCACCTATCCTCATTCTTCAAAGTCCAAAACAAGTTCTGCCTCCCTTATGAATCTTCCCTGTCTTCCTCTCCAATGGTGGTTTTTCTTCCCTCTGAAAGCACTGTCTGAAACCCATTCACTTGTCACATTAGAAAGACACAGTTTTATTCAATCCACTGATTTTTCATTTATGTATGCCTTTTCCTATTGTATCAGTACCTTCTGATCTATTGTATCTTCTGAAGGTGCACACTGTCTTATATTTCCTTCCTACTCCCCAACCACTCACTCTCACACTCACACTCACATCTGCCTTAACCAAAGCATAGTTAGGATAGTTAATTTTATCTGTCAATTTGATAAGGACACAGGTGTCCAGATATTTGGCTAAACATTATTCTGGGTATGTCTGTGAAGGTGTTTCTGGATAATATTAACATTTGAGTCAGAACTGAGTAAAGTAGATTGCCCTCCCCAATGTAAGTGCACCTAATCTGATCCACTGAAGACCTGAATAGAATAAAAGATGGTGGAGACACCTGGGTGGCTCAGTCGGTTAAGCATCTGCTGTCAGGGATGTCCATTATCACCACTGCTATTCAACATGGTACTAGAAGTCCTAGCCTCAGCAATCAGACAACAAAAAGAAATTAAAGGCATCCAAATTGGCAAAGAAGAAGTCAAACTATCACTCTTCACAGATGATATGATACTATATGTGGAAAACCCAAAAGACTCCACTCCAAAACTCCTAGAACTTGTACAGGAATTTAGTAAAGTGTCAGGATATAAAATCAATGCACAGAAATCACTTGCATTTCTCTACACCAACAACAAGACAGAAGAAAGAGAAATTAAGGAGTCAATCCCATTTACAATTGCACCCAAAACTTTAAGATACCTAGGAATAAACCTAACCAAAGAGGCTAAGAATCTATACTCAGAAAACTATAAAGTACTCATGAAAGAAATTGAGGAAGACACAAAGAAATGGAAAAATGTTCCATGCTCCTGGATTGGAAGAATAAATATTGTGAAAATGTCTATGCTACCTAAAGCAATCTACACATTTAATGCAATCCCTATCAAAATCCCACCCATTTCTTTCAAAGAAATGGAACAAATAATCCTAAAGTTTATATGGAACCAGAAAAGACCTCGAATAGCCAAAGGAATATTGAAAAAGAAAGCCAAAGTTGGTGGCATCACAATTCCGGACTTCAAGCTCTATTACAAAGCTGTCATCATCAAGACAGTATGGTACTGGCACAAAAACAGACACACAGATCAATGGAACAGAATAGAGAGCCCAGAAATAGACCCTCAACTCTATGGTCAACTAATCTTCGACAAAGCAGGAAAGAATGACCAATGGAAAAAAGATAGCCTCTTCAACAAGAGGACAGCCACATGCAGAAAAATGAAATTGGACCATTTCCTTATACCACCACACACGAAAATAGACTCAAAATGGATGAAGGACCTCAGTGTGAGAAAGGAATCCATCAAAATCCTTGAGGAGAACACAGGCAGCAACCTCTTCGACCTCAGCCGCAGCAGTGTCTTCCTAGGAACATCACCAAAGGCAAGGGAAGCAAGGGCAAAAATGAACTATTGGGATTTCATCAAGATCAAAAGCTTTTGCACAGCAAAGGAAACAGTTAACAAAACCAAAAGACAACTGACAGAATGGGAGAAGATATTTGCAAACGACGTATCACATAAAGGGCTAGTGTCCAAAATCTATAAAGAGCTTAGCAAACTCAACACCCAAAGAACAAATAATCCAATCAAGAAATGGGCAGAAGACATGAACAGACATTTCTGCAAAGAAGACATCCAGATGGCCAACAGACACATGAAAAAGTGCTCCACATCACTTGGCATCAGGGAAATACAAATCAAAACCACAATGAGATACCACCTCGCACCAGTCAGAATGGCTAAAATTAACAAGTCAGGAAATGACAGATGCTGGCGAGGATGCAGAGAAAGGGGAACCCTCCTACACTTTGGTGGGAATGCAAGCTGGTGCAACCACTCTGGAAAACAGCATGGAGGTTCCTCAAAAAGTTGAAAATAGAGCTACCCTATGACCCAGCAATTGCACTACTGGGTATTTACCCTAAAGATAGAAATGTAGTGATCCGAAGGGGCATGTGCACCCGAAAGTTTATAGCAGCAATGTCCACAATAGCCAAACTATGGAAAGAACCTAGATGTCTATCAACAGATGAATGGATAAAGAAGATGTGGAATATATACACAATGCAATACTATGCAGCCATCAAAAGAAATGAAATCTTACCATTTGCGATGACGTGGATGGAACTAGAAGGTATCATGCTTAGTGAAACAAGTCAATTGGAGAAAGACAACTATCATATGATCTCCCTGATATGAAGAAGTGGAGATGCAACATGGGGGGTTAGGGGGGTAGGAGAAGAATAAATGAGACAAGATGGGATCGGGAGGGAGACAAACCATAAGTGACTCTTAATTTCACAAAACAAACAGGGTTGCTGGGAGGAGGAGGGTCAGGAGAGGGGGATGGGGCTATGGACATTGGGGAGGGTATGTGTTATGGTGAGTGCTGTGAAGTGTGTAAACCTGGCGATTCACAGACCTGTACCCCTGGGGATAAAAATACATTATGTGTTTATTTTTAAAATAATTAATTAATTAATTTTTAAAAAAGGCATCTGCTGTCAGCTCAGGTCATGATCCCATGGTCCTGGGCTCAAGCCCCACATTGGGCTCCTTGCTCAGCAAGGGTCCTGCTCCTCCCTCTTCCTTTGCCTGCTGCTCCCCTGCTTGTGCACACACACTCTCTCTCTGTCTAATAAATAAAATCTAGAAAGAAAGGAAGGAAGGTAGGAAGGAAAGATAGATAGATGGAGATGGAGTAAGGAAGAATTCACAGTCTCTGCCTGTCTTTGAGCTAGGGCATCAGTCTTCTGCCTTTGGACTCAGACTGAAACTTATACCATCAGTTTTCTTGGTGCTTAGGCCTTCAGACTTGGACTGGAACTCTCCACGGTATCCAGTTTGTTGACAAATCTTGGGACTTCTCAGTTTCCATCAATGTGTGAGTGAACTCCTTATAATAAATCTCTTTATCTACTTACCTACCTATGTATCTCTATACTCTACTGATTTACAGATAAATATATATAGAAATAATGTATAGAAATATATATTATCTATTGTCTATGTATTTATTACCTATTTATGTTATCTATATGTAGATATAGCTATATAGACACAGATATCTCCTTGGACTGCTGAAGCAAAATTCCATAGACTGGGTGCTTAAACAATAGCCATTTTTGCTGAGAAGTCTAGATCAAGGCATAGCCTATTCAGTAACACCCTCTTCCTGGCTTGCAGAGACCCACCTTCTAGCTGTGTTCTCATATGGTAGAGAGAGAGTACTCTCTGTTTTTGTTTTTTTAAAAGATTTTATTTATTTATTAGAGAGAGCAAGAGCAGGGGGAGGGGCAGAGGGAGAGAAGAGTGGGGAGAGGGAGAAGGAAAGGCAGAGGGAGAACCAAAGGGAGAGGGAGAAGCAGACTCCCTGCTGAGCGGGGAGCCCACACCAGGCTTGACTCCAGGACCCTGGGATCATGCCATGAGTGAAAGGCAGATGCTTAACTGATTGAGCCACCAGGCATCCCACCAGGCAACTGACTGAGCCACCAGGCATCCCATCACGGGGGCTTCATCTTCATGACCTCATCCAAACCTTACTACCTCCCAAAGGCCCCATCTCCAAATACCATCACACTGGAAGTTAGAACTTCATCATATGAATTTGGAGGGGGTGGATGGGTGGGGGACATGGGACACACACACATTCCATCCTATAACAAAATCCTTAATAAAGACCTGTTGCTTGATTCCTGGCAGAGGACATCCACCCATCTGAAACTTGAGGGAATGTGGAACCACAATACATAAAATAGTATCATATAAGAATACACAGTACTGGGGGCGCCTGGGTGGCTCAATGGGTTAAGCCGCTGCCTTCGGCTCAGGTCATGATCTCGGGGTCCTGGGATCAAGTCCCACATGGGGCTCTCTGCTCAGAAGGGAGCCTGCTTCCCTCTCTCTCTCTCTCTGCCTGCCTCTCTATCTACTAAAAAAAAAAAAAAAAAAAAAAAAGAATACACAGTACTGGGCGCCTGGGTGGCTCAGTGGGTTAAGCCTCTACCTTTGGCTCAGGTCATGATCTCAGGGTCCTGGGATCGAGCCCCACATTGGGCTCTCTGCTCACCAGGGAGCATGCTTTCCCTTCTCTCTCTGCCTGCCTCTCTGCCTACTTGTGATCTCTGTCTGTCAAAAAAAAAAAAAAAAAAAAAAAAAGAATACACAGTACTCTTTGTTCATCAATGTCAAAAGCTAATAGCCATTTACAACTTTCAGCTGGAATATATACTTCCCGAATCGCAAAGAAGAAAGAGTACCTTTTCCACTGTCTTACAAAGAAACAAGTTATTCATGCCAACTCAGAAATTTTGCATTTTAGTCAGTTGCCAAGTGGTATGGCTCAGTGGAAAGAGCATGGATTTTAGAGCCAGATTAACCTGGGTTTAAGTCAGATCCTCAATTTACTACCTGAATTTGGGCTCTTTATTTCTCTGTATCTTTATCTATTGGATAAAGATAATACCTATTTCTAAAGTTTGTTAGATTTAAATGACCCTGCCTTTAATGTGTTCCTCAAACATGCTAAATTTATCATCTCTTTTGGGCTTTTGCACTTGTTGCAGGATATTTCCTTCCCCTAGATCTTTGCACATTCTGTTGCTTCTTACTATCTGAATTTCAGTTTATGCATCATCTCCTCAGTAATGTTTTTCTAGACTACCTGAGCTAAGGTATTCTCCTTCCTTCCCAGTCATTCTGTCTTTATTATCTTCAAAGACATTATTTTTATTTAAAATTTTCCTTGAGGGTGCCTGGGTGGCTAGTCAGTTGAGTGTCCAATGCTTGGTTTTGGGTCAGATCATCATCTCATGGGTTGTGGGATAGAGCCCTGAGTTAGGCTCTGTGCTCAGTGGGGAGCCTGCTTAAGGATTCTCTCCCTTTGCCCCTCCCCCAACTCTCTCCAATAAATAAATAAATCTTTTTAAAAAATAATTTCCTTGACTATTTGTTTATTATATACCTCCCCAATCAAAACGTAAGTTACGGGGCGCCTGGGTGGCTCAGTGGATTAAGCTGCTGCCTTTGGCTCAGGTCATGATCTCAGGGTCCTGGGATCGAGCCCCGCATCGGGCTCTCTGCTCTGCAGGGAGCCTGCTTCCTCCTCTCTCTCTGCCTGCCTCTCTGCCTACTTGTGATCTCTCTCTCTCTCTGTCAAATAAATAAAATCTTTAAAAAAAAAAAAAAAAAAAAAAAACGTAAGTTACATGACAACAGTGACTTTGCTGTCATGGTAACCACTGTATCAATCCCATGTCCAGCTCTATTATAATATCTGGTACATGCTAGGTGCCAGATAATATTTGTTGAATGACTATAAGTATGTAAAGTATCTAATGACTATAAGTATGTAAATCACCCATTCACACATTGTAGGTACTTTTCTTCCCCCTTTCTATATAAAAATCACTGGGTTAAACAATGTACTTGTGTGAGTCCTTTGAAATGGAGAGCATTTCAACAAAATGGATCCTTTGTTTGAATGTTAATCAGGCATTTATAATTATTGACATAAATATGGTCATTACTCTGTTTGATGAGACCATCCTCTGTCTTAATGATCTAGTTTAGGTACAAATCAACATACTAGTTATTTATAAAACTTTTAAATATTATATTAATATTAATATTGGTATTGTTATTATATATTATATTACTAAGACAATATACTAGTGTTTATAGGACTTTACTCTCATATGAGACTTTAATAACATAATAACTCAGCCTTCTAAAAGGGAAAATTTTGCTTAGAGGTCTTTTTTTTAGGAGGAAACAGAGGCCCAGAGAGGGGAAACACTTGACTAATTCAAGGTCATACACTGAGTTTGAGGTAGACTGCATTGCCTTTCCATTCCACCATGCTGCCCCCTTACAACAAGAAAGGCAACTCTTCCCAAAATCAAGGAACATTGGAATTGACCAGAGATCCCAAGTGACATTATAAGATGTGGAAACTAAGGACTTGAGTCCATCCAGAGTGTTTGTGAAATTATGATATAGAATATTAACAGCTATGCATTACAGAAACGTTAAGTTTTACTTATTTTTCTCACTTTACTGATACATTGATTCTGTTTGTGATACATTGATTCTGTTTGTTCATACAGCAAATTGCTGGAAGGAAATAAGAAAAGAGCTCTCTTCATTCTGTTATCATTAGCAAAGGAGGTTTGACCCTCATTTCCTGGTCCAAGTAAAAACTGCCATGGCTGGTATTTTTCAGCCTACTCACCACAATGGCTCAGTAGAAACATCCTTGTACCTCAAGGCAACAATACTTTAGATTTCCAAATCCAAACCCAGGTGGCACATTCCATTCTATAATTTTCCAACTGGCACCAATTCAGGGGGAGATATTACTCACCAGAATAGTTATTAACAACTGAATTTTGGCAGGATGTGAGAATAACTGGCACTGTCCTAGGAGAGATATGCCATAGGTTTCCAGATGCACCCAAGTTTAGCAACATGGAACCACACATATTCTGAATGGAGAAATGGACGTTAAATTTTAAATAGTATCCCCTCATTTATGTATGGAAAGAAACTGAAGCTTAAAGAGGAACAGTGGCCAAGTTCATGTGGTAGGAAACCCATGGAAGGTAATTATGCTCACTACTATATCACCAGTGTACAAAAGAACCCTGTGCGAATGGTCATCACTTCTCAATTCAATGCTCTTGCAAGTTTTGTCCAGAATGGATCTGGATAGATGCTCATGCCTTGGTATTGCAGTGGAAAGATATAGGGTATTGTTCTGGCTCTCTTCTCTTCAATGAATTTGTCCATACTTTCAGCCACCTCTCGTGATTCATTGAAATGCTCCTCACATTTAACAAGTCCAAAGGAGTAGTTTTAAAAATCAACTCAAACTGATTAGAAACCCAGTTCATTTTTACTTAGCACTAGATACATTCCTTTGAAAAGGAGTTTATTATTCAGTGCTATTATAATGAAATATATTCTATAAACCCTTAAAAATATTCTCATCATTCACTCAACAAAGATTTATTAGATTAGGTACCTACTATTCGTCCAACAATATGCAAAGCACTGGGTGGGGTGTAGGGAGAGGAAAGACTATAGACCTCACCAAGCTCTGGCACAAAGAATAAAAATTACTGTTAACAGCAGTAGAGTAGATTATTTACCACAGAGCCCAAGCACCAGAATTATATTAACTAGAGTAAAATTAATAATAGCTAATATTTATTAAGTACTTAGTAAGCAGTAGTTACTGTGCTGACTTTATATACTCTATGAATAAATCCTCATATCAATCATTTAAGGTAGATAACATTATCTCCCAATCTAACAGATAACTAAGGCACAGAGAGATTAATTTGTTCAAGTCATACAACTACTGAGTGGTGGATTCAGGGTTTATGACTATGATTCCAGAGCAGATCTTATTAACTACTTCACATGACTTCTAAAATATGAAATTATTCAAAAAGAATTTTAAAGAGTAGTCACTTCTGAAAATTTCACAATTTACTAATAATTTTCTAAGATATTCACTTTTTTAAAAAAGATTTTATTTATGGGGCGCCTGGGTGGCTCAGTTGGTTAAGCCACTGCCTTTGGCTCAGGTCGTGATCCCAGGGTCCTGGGATTGAGCCCCATATCGGGCTCCCGGCTCGGCGGGAAGTCTGCTTCTCCCCCTCTCACTCCCAGTGCTTGTGATCCCTCTCTTGCTGTGTCTGTCTCTGTCAAATAAATAAATAAAATATTTTTTAAAAAATTAAAAAAAAAGATTTTATTTATGAGAGAGAGCACGCACAAGCTGGGGGGAAGGGAGAGGGAGAAGCAGACTCCCTGCTGAGCAGGAAACTGACAAGGGGCACAACATGGGATTCAACATGAGGCTCCATGTGGGGCTCAATCTCAAGCTGAAGGCAGACGCTTAACTGAATGAGCCATGCAGGTGCCCCTAAGATACTCACTTTTACGCATCCTTTTAAAACTTGTACTTTTGACTAAATAAAATTTTGCAATAAAAACAATTGATCATAATAATTTCTATTATTATTTTAAAATGTTTTCCTAAGAAGTATGACTTTTGTAATAAAAATACAGCTTTAAAAATAGATACTTATACAGAACAGTAAAGACAACCAACACCTTTAGATACAATTTGGTAACTTTCTCACTAATAATGAACCATTATAAATGTTAATTCTCTTCTTTCTTTCCCTAGCAGATTTCAAGGGAAAAACTTTTCTTCATGAGGCTTCTACATAATTCTCCAATTCTTGAAATGAAATATTTCAGTTTCTTTTTGTTTTTCTCATTTCTTTTTTTTTTTTCAGTTACTTTTTAGTTATGGCATATATACTTTAAAAAAATCCTTTATTTCTTTCATCACACCTTACATGATAAAATATCTCTTTAAAATTCCTTGTGCTCATTGGGGATTTGTTTTTTGATGGATATAGATATTCAATTTTATAAGATAAAATTTTCTGGAGATTCGTTGTACAACAATGTGAATATACTTAACACTCCTGAACTGCACACTTAAAAATGGTTTAGATAGTAAATTTTATGTTATGTGTATTTTATGACAATTAAAAATAAAAATTCCTTGTGCTCTTTTGGAGCTAAGATACTTAACTTAACCTTTAAAGATATTGTTAATTTAGAACAGATAAAGTCCTAAACATTCTATACGATTTTCTGTTTGTCCTATAATACAGAGAAAAGAGTGATAAATTCTGACTATAGTGTGAATGGGAGAAATTTTGTGTAGTTTAGAAATTTATCTAAATTACACTTTCTTTTTATGTAAATATGGCAATTCAATCAGATGGTTTCTAAAGGAATTTTCAGGTTCTGACAGCACAGGACTTAAACAATTAGGATTTCAATGTGTGATGCAGAAAGGGCATTTCAAGTAGAGAATTGGCTTAAACAAAAGTATTATAGCATGAAAGTATAATTCACAAAACCTGCTAAGTGGTGGTATGGTTATGATATAACATAGGATATGCATATGTCAGAGAGGAAGTGACAGGCCATAGGGATAGGCTGAAAGGTAGGATGGAGCCAGTTCCTTGCTTCCTGGTTTGCCAATGGTCAGGAGAGCGGCCTCTGAAGACTGTGAATCCAATAATTTGGAATTTGGGGGATGATGAAACAGACACCTTGACGGTACTGTCTTGAAGGGAGATTTCTCCCTGAATATTGTTTATATCCCAGATTCCAGCTTCTGTATTTTGGGGATTTTCCAAGATAAAGCTGAAATCCTGAGGCCAAGAATAGTTTTCCCCTTTGCATCAACAATTCTGGTATCTATGTTTGCTTCAAGACTTAATAGTCTATCTATCATTCATGTGTAGGAAGCTTAAAATTAGATCAACAAATTCCACTTCCCACCCAATGTAAGGATGGATCCTACAATGTTTATAACAAGGGAACTCAGAAAAATTACCATTTTTCAGGGGGGTTTTGTTTTCATTTTCAGTCGGTTGATTTTTAAACTGAACCATATCTTGGGGTTTGCTGTTCGGTTTTGGCTCTGCCCACATAAAACCAGTCTGTTCCCTTTTTGTACATGTCTGCATTGTTGGGGATGGTGAAAAGGCCTTCTTGAGTCTTCATCTCTTCAAGCTACACTGCCACTAGTCTCTCTCAAACAGCATCACCCTGAAGCCTCCTCTTTGAAAATGCTCCAGTTTATGTTATAAGGGCATGATGACTAGAACATAATGAAATCTTCTGGATTGGTCAAATCAAACCTGAGCTAAACAACAAATATTGGAAGTCAGAAAAACCTAAGATTTTATTCAACGATGTTTTCTCTTAGCAAACTACCACTTAGAGAAAAAATGATTTTGGAAAAATGCCAAGTCTGTGTATTTCTTTAAAATTACACATTTTACTCATTCACAGTAGTATCTGTCTAAATTTCTGCCATCATTTTATATCATGTCTTACAGTGAGAAAAATAAAACTTAATTAGAATTAGTTATACACATAATTACACACTTTTCTAAAGTTATATACATTTCTCCAAATTTAAGTTCACCATTTGCCTAAATGAAGAAAGATTTCAGCACACAGATATATTTTAAAAATGCTATAACAAATATCTGTTTATCTCACTACCAAGCTTTGTCAATCTTAATATTTTTCTGTTTTCCTCAGATTAAAAAAAAAAAGAAATACAAGATTTGCTGTTGAAATTTCTTGCACCCTCCTCCTCAGTTCATTCCCCTACCTCTCCTCCCCAGGAATAACTATTCTGAATTCATTTGTATTACTTCCATATACATATTTATACAGTTTTACTACATGTATATACTATATGTAGTACTCTTTTGCCTGTTTGGGGGCTTTATATAAGTGGTGTTATTTTCTATCTACCTGCCTTCAAGCAGCATTTTTCCACTCAATGTTGCAATTTTTATGTATACTCAAGGTAATACATTAAAAAACGCTGGTTCATTTACTTTCATTGTTTGAATATATCAAATTTATTTTAACTTTTCTCCCAATGATGAACACTTAGGTTATTCTGAATGTTTGCTATTACAAAGTATGCAGAATTAATCTTTCTTGTATTGGGTCCCTGGTGCAAGTCTTTTCCCTTTAATAGTCTGGCAATTGCACATTTTATTTCTATTTTATTTCATATTATTTCTATTTCTAAATTCTCTTCTTTTAACATGCATACTTTACTTTTAAAGTATGAATTTAATCAGTAGCTCTCTTATCCTCCCAAATTTTAGTGTGCTTTAACACTGATCACTCCTCTTTTCTCTTTACTCCCCTCCCATATCACTTATTACTATTGCCCAATATTTCAATTTCACTTTATTTTCATACTCCCTAAATTAGTCATGATTTTTGTTGTTATTTTGTACTGTCAAGTTTTTCTATTGTTTTTTGATTTACTCATTTGTTTGTCAATTTCTCTGCTCACTGTTGCTTTTCTCATGTTACTACTTCCTTCCTATTTTCTCCTTCCTGAAGAATATTCATTTTCAGTACTCCTTTCAGAAATGGTCTCTGAGTTGTAAACTTGATGTATTTATCTGTCTAAATTTATCTCCATTTTACCCTTATTCTTGAATTAAGGTTTAAGTAGGTGGAAAATTCTAGATTGGGTGGGTTTTTTACTCCCTCTAAGCTTTTGAGGACATGACTCCTTTGTTTATTTTGTTACTATTCTCAGTTTGCAATTTCTAGTAGGTTATCTCTTCTATCTTTGGATGCCCTCAAGATCTACTTTTTGTCTTTGCAGTTATGCAGTTTCACTAAAGAATGTTCAGAACTGGCTTTATTTTAATTTATCCTTTGGAATTCAAAGACCTAACTGAGATCTTTCATCAATTTTGGAAAAATAATCAACCATTACTTCTGAACATTGCCTCTTTCCATTTTTTCCTTATAAAACTATTATTAAACATATATTGGATCTTCACATTCTATCTTCCTTGTCTCTTAACTTTGTTTTCATATTTTTCTTCTCTTTGTCTCTGTGAAGGTTATTATGGATAATTTCTGCCTTAACTTCCAATTCACCATTTTTTTCCTTCAGCAATACCTAATCTCCTGTTTAAACAGTATATTATTTATTTTTTAATTTATTTCTTTGACAGAGAGATAAGCACAAGTCGGCAGAGCAGCAGTAGAGGGAGAGGGAGAAGCAGGCTCTCTGCTGAGCAAGGAGCCCAATTCGGGGCTCGATCCCAGGACCCTGGGATCATGACCTGAGCCAAAGGCAGGCACTTACCCAACTGAGCCACCCAGGTGCCCCTTATGTTTTTAATTTCAATGACTATGTTTATGTCTTTTTTATTTTTAGAAACTCTATTTGTCACATATGCTTCATAGCATGTTTTAAATTATGTTTTGTCCTTAATAATTTTATTTTTTAAAGATTTTACTTATTTATTTGACAGAGAGAGAGAGAGAAAGCACAAGAAGGAGAAGCAGCAGGCAGAGGGAGAGGGAGAAGGAGAAGCAGACTCCCCCTGAGCCGGGAGCCCGATTTGGGCCCAGGATCATGACCCAAGTCGAAGGCACATGTTCAACCAACTGTGCACCCAGGCATCCCCTTAATAATTTTAAATATACTAATTTTATAGATCTTTTTATCATCTTATAGCTCTCATGTCTTCTTAAGAAAGTTTGTGTTTTCTTCTGTTTAACATCCCAGGGTATTGTTGGTTGGGCATACTCTTTTGTTATCAACTTGGAGAACCTCAGACTACCCAGGCAGTATAAATCCAAACTCCAAACCCAATTTAAGATAGACCTATGGTTTTGAATTCTCACAGAGAGCCTCTTTTTTGTTGTTGTTGTATCTAGAATATAGGCTGAGATAGACAACTTTCTTGTGTCCATGTGTTAATGAGATTTTTTTCTAACCATCATTTTACTTAAGTCCAAGGCTCACTTGTAGGTCTCAGTTTTAATGCCTGTCTCATGAAGATCCACATCTGCTGTTCTTGTGTGGGTATTAAAATCCAAGTCCCAAGATTACCAAAACAGATACCCCAAGATGCCTGATAGGACATCATCTGTAGAATTACTACTCAGTCTATCTCCTTTTTTAGCCTCTGAAGAGTCCCTTACTTTCTTGCAAATTTAGTTGTGTATTTTAAAGAATGTTACCGTTTTTTTTTATTCAGAGCTGTTAGGGGTTTAGTGGGTGGAAATTTTTCAGATTACTGAGCTCTAATTATTGCTGGAAACAGAAATAAGATTATTCTCTTTTTCTGAGCTTCAGATAGGAAGCTCAAAAGCATACTTCAATTCAGCAAACATTTATTGATCACTTACTGTGATGATTAAATTTTACATGTTCGCTTGGTTAGGTTGTAGTGCCCCTTTATTTGGTCAAATGCTTGCCTAGATGTTGCTGTGAAGGTAATTTGTAGATGTGATTAATATCCACAAATGACTTTAGGTAAAGGAGATTATCCTTGATAATTGTGTGTGGGCCTCATCCTATTAGTACAAAAGCTTAAAAGCAAAAACTGAGGTTTCTCAGAGAAGGAATTCTGCCTCAAAACAAACACAGAAATCCTGCCTGAGTTTCCAGCCTGATGGCCTGCCTTACAGATTTCACTCAAGTCTACAATACCAATTCTTGCCTGAGTTTCTTAAAATTCATTAAATTACATTTGATTCAATTCCTTACAATAAATCTATGTATCTATATAATTCCTATTGGTTCTGTTTCTCTGGAAAACACTAGCTGATATATCTATTATGAATTGAGCCCTGTGAAGGACAAAAATGTAAGACTCAAACCCTATTCCTGCTTTCACACAACTTGAGGTAGACACTTTTTTCAATGTAATAGTATAAAAGTATTAAAATAGGATAAAAATTATTTATTCATCTATCCTACAAATATTTATTAAGCATCTACTTTTACTAAGACATTGCTAAATGCTGGAAATAGAAAATGTAAGTCATAGATAGCTCTCTTGGAGCACTCTCTGGTGTGGGAGTCAGATACAGATAGATAAAATACAGTGCGTAAGTACAATGATAGAGATAGGTATATTCTATTATGGGAATAGCCTAACTCAGCTTGGAAGGGTCAAGACAGCCATCCTGAAAAAAATGTTGCCTGTGCCCATCCTAAATTTAAATGGGAGTTACCCAGGCAAAAATAAAGTAAAAATTTGGGTAGGGAATTGTGGGTAAATTGACAGCATAACCAAAGCTATGAAAGTGAGAAACAAATGGTATGTACAAAGTTGCTGTACACAAAATATGAGGCAGGGAATGGTGGGATATGTGGCTAACTTTATAAAACTATAACAGAGGGAGGCGGCATAAGTTTGGAAACTGAGAAAGACTTGTTTCTTTTTTTTAAGATTTTATTTATTTATTTGAGAGAGAGTGAGTGAGCAAGAGAGAGGGAGTATGAACAGAGGAGGAGTAGAGGTAGAGGGAGAAGCAGATTTCCCACTGAGCAGGGACTCTGGGATCACAACTTGAGCCAAAGGCAGATGCATTAACAGACTGAGCCCAGGCACCCCTTGAGAAAATCTTCTTAAAGAAGGTGGCCTTTAAGTTTCATCTGGAAGGGCGAATAATATTTTAACAGGTGAAGAAGAGGAGGAAGGGAAGAAAACAGAATACTCTAGGAGAAAACATAGGATGCATGAAGGGGACACTGGAAAATAATACCACAGAGGTAAACTATGGCCAGACACAGAGAGCTTTGAATGACTGATGATTCCTGAAGTGGAGGTTTTGATGTGTTCCCTCCATCTTTGAAAAATAAAAGGTGGGGGGGGGGGGACCACCTGGATGGCTCAGTCAGTTAAGCATCTGCCTTCAGCTCAGGTCACCCTCCCTGGGGTCCTGGGATCAAGCCCTAAGCTTCTCCCTCTGCTACTCCTTCTCCCCCTACCCATGCACACACACTCTCTCTCTCTCTCTCTCTCTCTCTATATATATATATATATATATATACACACACATATATATATAGTTTTATAAAGTTAGCCACATCTCCCATATATATATAGTTGTAGAGACACCTGGGTGGCTCATTTGGTTAAGCACCTGCATTCAGCTCAGGTCATGATCCCAGGGTCCTAGAGTTGAGCCCTAGAAGGCTTCTCCCTCTGCCTGCAGCTCCCCTTGCTTGTGCTCTCTCTCTCTCTCTTTCACACAAATAAATAAAATCTTAAAATAGATAGATAGATAGATGCATTCCCTCAGGTAGTGGCTAGAGGCCTGTGAAAAACAGAAGCTAGTGAGGAAATTGCGGTTATAAACACCTACCACCTCCGAGGGCTTGGAAGGCCCTGAAAGACACACCTGGCTGTGGCATTCGGCTGCCTCTGAAAGACACAGCCAGACTAGCCAAGGGACAGGAAACATCTGTGCCACCATGACCTGCCTGAATCCGCTCTCTCCCTATTCTTCTTGGCACTACAAAAACTGGGAACAGAACAAAGGCTAAGGCAAGCCCCAGCCTGGGTTCTAGAGAAAAACAATAACAAGAGGGGGCCAACATGACTTACTAGAGGAGAAGAAGAGGTGGACCCTGTCAGATCTCATCAAGGAGAGTAAAATAAAAGACTCATTGTTACTGTTTTCTCCCCTTGGGAAATGAGGCTCTAAACAGTAAATTGTGGTTCAAAGCACACTGACCTGGAAGAAAATCTGGGTTCTAGTCCAGATTCTGTCACTAGCTTGTTGTGTGGATTAGACAAGTTGTTTCACTTCTCTAGGTCTCTGTTTACCCATTTATACTGTGTAGGAGTTGAACCCTATTAGTGGTTCTCAAACCATTCCTGCGGAACTCAAACTAACTCTAGAAACCTCTAGCCCTATTTCACTGAAGCAGTTCCATTTTCACCAGTTTTATATACAGAGTTGCGACTAAAGCTTTGTTTTAAAAAAAAAATTCAGCTACTTTAAAAAGTATGAAGACCCCTGGATGTGAATCTCTAAGATCATTTCTTATTTTATTTTATTTTCATAAGATCATTTCTAACTTCAGGATTCTATGACTTTGTGGTTTAACATTAAGTTGTTGTTAGGAAGTTCCCTCCTTAAGGTCAACTGGGGCTGAGAGTGAATAAGAAACTCCTAGTGAAGGAAAAGTCTGGACAGAGTATAAGGGCAGGTATGAAGGCAAAAAGAATAGGGAAATGTACCTGGGAGAAACTTTAGGAATCGAGTAGGCAGTTAAAGAGCCAAGTCTAATACACTCTGAAGGCTTTCCCAACATAGGTAAAATCAGAAGACCTAAAAAGTGACTAAAGAAAGGGCTTCGGGGCACCTGGGTGGCTCAGTGGGTTAAGCCTCTGCCTTGGGCTTAGGTCATGGTCTCAGGGTCCTGGGATCGAGCCACACATTGGGCTCTCTGCTCAGCGGGGAGCCTGCTTCCCCCTCACCTTCTGCCTGCCTCTCTGCCTACTTGTGATCTCTCTCTCTCTCTGTCAAATAAATAAATAAATAAATAAATAAATAAACTAACTTAAAAAAAAAAAAAAGAAAGAGCTTCTGGAAAGAACTGTAGAATATGGTTTAAAATTCTGGCTATTTGTTTTCCTGTAAATAATTAAAACCACAAATAACAAGGGTGGTCTTTATGTGCAAAAAGTATAGCTCTGAACAAAAACTACCGTTACAGAGGAAAATCACTGTCGAGGAGGAAGAAGAAGATGGGGAGGTATCCAGGAAAGGATGATTTATTTGTTCAATTACTAAAAAGTTATCAAATTTCTGCTAGAGGCCAGTAACTGTGTTAAGTGGCTGGGATCAGAGAAATGAATAAAATGCTATGTTTGTCCATAAGGAGTACAGAATTTATTAGAAGAGACAGACACATAAGTAACATGAGATGGAAATCTCAGTTCAAAAGAGCTGAATATTCGCAGAGAAAGAAAGTAGCTGATTTCAAATAGTAGCTAGTAGAGAAGATAATTGCCTACCTGACCAAAAAAGAATACCTGGCACTTAGAAAGGAAAGAAGTCTGGGTTCTCAAGGGACCAAAGAAGGGGAAAATAAAAAGATACATTAAAGAAAGTAGCAAAGATCAGATTGAAGGTTAGAAAGCCAGAACTGAAAGGTAGGAAAAGAGGAGACTATATATGGCTGTACAGTCCAACAGAGAAGCCACAAGTCACAGGTGATTACTGAGCACCTGAAATGTGGCTAATACAAGCTGAGATGTGCTGGGAGGCAAAATACACATTCCAGCTTCAAAGACTATTATGGAAAAAAAAAAGAATGCAAACATCTCTTTAATGTTTAATGTTTAATGTAAAAATCTCTTTAATGATTTGTTTTATATTGATCACGTTGAAATGAGAAAATTTCATATATACTGTACTAAACAAAACATTATTTTCACCTGTTTCCTTTTTTTTTTTACTGTGGCTACCAAAAAATTTATTTCACACAAGGGTTACACTTGCAATTTGCATTATAGTTTTGTTGGTAAGTGCTGTGTTAAAACTTTGCCAAGCCAAATGAGTAAGATGACAGTATATCCCTATAACCGATATCCTTAGGATAAAACATGTACCCTTAAACATACTTTATATGGGGGCAACAGTGTACTGGCTACCTAATAGTCCTACAAGCAGACAAGGTCTATAAGGGAGGGGAAAATGGAAAAAGTCATTCTGTTTTGTGTCTAAACTACACGTGGCTATTTTATCACAAGCACGCAGGACTTACAATAAGTTTTTCATCTCTCTATGCATGTTTCCTCATCTGTAAAATAGGATAAAATCACTCTCCACTTGTCCATCTGTGTTTGTATTTTAAATTGTGTTTTCCAAAGTTTCATATACTATAATATCTCACTTGACCCATACTGCATCCTTGAGAGTTAGGCAGGGTGAAGATCATTATCCCCATTTTATAGATGAGTAAGTTAAGGCAAAAAAGGTTTATTTGCTTATGAACATAAGACTGAACCTTTCAGTCTAGATCTTCCAACTGTTAAGGTCATTGCTCTTTCCATTTTCCTGTGCTACGCCTTGCTGTACAGACGGCACTCATCTGAGAGTTGCTGCTCTTACTTTCATTTACCTCTTCCTGTATATATCTTATCTCCCTAATCAGATTACATTTTTTGAATGCAATATCTATGCCACACTCATCTCCATAACCAACATATCTTCTAACACTCTTCATGTAGTAGTAGCTCAGAATTAAGACTAAACAGAATGTGGCACAGAGGACCAGGATAGAGTACCCAGGAAGACCCGGGAATCCCCATTTTCCAATTTCCTCCAGGAAGGCTGACTCTTTCCTCTAGGGAAGACGTCACTAACTTCTGGTTAGGAAGTTCTATCTTTTCCCAGAAGGGCAAAACGTAGAAAACATAGGGGAAAGGATTTAAAACTTGACAACTCTAACTGCAACCTCAACGCAGAATTTTTAGCAGGTTATATAACATTCTCTGGCACTACCCACTCAGATCATCCAGAGTGCTGTCAGTTTCAGTTCCCAATGTTATTTGTGAGGGTGGGCCAGGATATAGTTAGTTCTTTGTCCCTAGGACCTTTATGAACAATGAATGATGAGATATTATATGGAACAGCACTGATTGGTACAAAATTCAGGGCAGTATGTCTAAATAATTTCCAGCATTTCTTTGTAGATTTTGAAACCATATTCAAACAAAATATGATATTCCTTTTTCTAAAGATTATACCTTGGTAAGGCACAATTTGGGGACTAAATTCCTCTATCTCAACAACAATTAAAACTAAAGCACCTAGCAAAGTTGTCACTCAAAAAATATATGCTAAATAACTAGAAGAAATTGCTTTGCAGTTTTCTCTAGGAATACAGGTTAGATCCATTGATCTTATATTTGGAAACTTTTGTAAGCAAGGAGATATTACAGTGATAGTACATCTTTTTTTTAATTTATTTTTTTATTTGTTTATTTATAGCATAACAGTGTTCATTGTTTTGGCATCACACCCAGTGCTCCATGCAGTACGTGCCCTCCCTATTACCCACCACCTGGTCTCTCAACGTCCCACCCCCCCCCCCCCGCCCCTTCAAAACCCTCTGGTTGTTTTTCAGAGTCCATAGTCTCTCATGGTTCATCTCCCCTTCCAGTTTCCCTCAACTCCCTCTCCTCTCCATCTCCCCATGTCCTCCATGTTATTTGTTATGCTCCACAAATAAGTGAGACCATATGATACTTGACTCTCTCTGCTTGACTTATTTCGCTCAGCATAATCTCTTCCAGTCCCGTCCATGTTGCTACAAAAGTTGGGTATTCATCCTTTCTGATGGAGGCATAATACTCCATTGTGTATATGGACCACATCTTCCTTATCCATTCATCCGTTGAAGGGCATCTTGGTTCTTTCCACAGTTTGGCGACCATAGCCATTGCTGCAATAAACATTGGGGTACAGATGGCCCTTCTTTTCACTACATCTGTATCTTTGGGGTAAATACCCAGCAGTGAAATTGCAAGGTCATAGGGAAGCTCTATTCTTAATTTCTTCAGGAATCTCCACACTGTTCTCCAAAGTGGCTGCACTAAATTGCATTCCCACCAACAGTGTAAGAGGGTTCCCCTTTCTCCACATCCTCTCCAACACACGTTGTTTCCTGTCTTGCTAATTTTGGCCATTCTAACTGGTGTCAGGTGGTATCTCAATGTTGTTTTAATTTGAATCTCCCTGATGGCTAGTGATGATGAACATTTTTTCATGTGTCTGATAGCCATTTGTATGTCTTTGTTGGAGAAGTGTCTGTTCATATCTTCTGACCATTTTTTGATATGATTATCTGTTTTGTGTGTGTTGAGTTTGAGGAGTTCTTTATAGATCCTGGATATCAACCTTTTGTCTGTACTGTCATTTGCAAATATCTTCTCCCATTCCGTGGGTTGCCTTTTTGTTTTGTTGACTGTTTCCTTTGCTGTGCAGAAGCTTTTGATCTTGATGAAGTCCCAAAAGTTCATTTTCGCTTTTGTTTCCTTGGCCTTTGGAGACATATCTTGAAAGAAGTTGCTGTGGCTGATATCGAAGAGGTTACTGCCTATGTTCTCCTCTAGGATTCTGATAGATTCCTGTCTCACGTTGAGGTCTTTTATCCATTTCGAGTTTATCTTTGTGTACGATGTAAGAGAATGGTCGAGTTTCATTCTTCTACATAAGTGACAGTACATCTTAAGTGAGTCTTTTTACATATCTATGAAGGTAGGGAAACTACCTTTTATGTAGATTTCATCAAATATATTTATCCTATAGAAAATTCCTGTGTGAAATTGCAATGACCTTTGCTTCCCTCTGAGGTTAAACTCTAATCAAGAATGCCCTAGATTCTAAAGCTTACAGCAACATCTGTAATCACAAGAAGGAACCTCTCTAGGATGTCTGAGACTTGATTGTGGAGGAGAGCTGTTATTTAAAGCCTCTTCCCCTCTTGGTCCATAAAACATGTAAAGCTCATTCTGAATCACAAGGTCCCACAAGACTAGAAAAGGGTTTTGAGGATGGTGACTACTGAAGTCAAACCCAATGCAGGGGATATTCTGGCTACTGTGGGGAAACAGTTGTCCAGCAAAAATTCATTTACAACCCATCACTGACCAATCACAAAACCAGGGTGATGTCATAGCCACTATTTTCTCAGGTCATCTTATTTTTCTCTCTGTATTACTAGCTACCTTTCCCTCTCCCAGCTGTGTCCCCATTCTTGTCCCCTCTCTTCCCAAACTTTGTCTCTGCTCCCCCTTTCCATACTGGCAATCAGACACAGAGCATCCTCACAAAAAATCCCTAGTTCCAAGCCCAGAAATCTGATTAAGGAGGAGTTTGTCATTTCATTTTCCCAGGAACTCAGGAAGATCCCCAGTTTTTCTAACTGGATGCTAAGGGTTTATTATTGTTAGTGTTCGATTAATCTAGGCCAATCCAAAAAGCCAGCTCTCTAAAAAGAGCTGACATACAGCTCCACGAATCAGCTTATAAGCTCAGTCCATCTTCTCTAGGCTATGGTTAACCCTCTGATCCTGACTGATAATTCATTCAGGAGCCTGACATCTTGGTTGAGAAATGTCTAGTTAAAATAATAGGCACTCCCCTCAAAGAGAAGTAAAATCTCAATTCAATTAATTCTTTAAAAATTCTTGAATATCCATTTTGTGCTAGGAAGAACTGTACTAGGAGATGTACAAGTCCAGACCTTGCTCGAAACCAATAGTTACCCCAGTTCATCACAAGTTCACAGAATGCCTACTATGTACTGTTTACTGTAGTAAGTACTAAGGAAAATGAATTGTATTCTGGGGAGCAAAATAATATGCCCCAAACAGGGGCGCCTGGGTTGCTCAGTGGTTTAAGCCTCTGCCTTCGGCTCAGGTCATGATCTCAGGGTCCTGGGATCGAGCCCCACATCGGGCTCTCTGCTCAGTGGGGAGCCTGTTTCTCCCTCTCTCTCTGTCTGCCTCTCTACCTACTTGTGACCTCTCTCTCTGTCAAATAAATAAATAAAATATTTTTAAATAAAGGAAAAAATATCCCCCAAACATAATCTCTTGCCATAATGTAAAATTAGGGAGGTAAACAGCAAAGACCCTTAATCAGAAGCTCTTGGGATTTAAGTTTCTATGTAAATTAGAACTCTGAGTCTCTTGTACACCTTTTCCCAGGAACTGGTTGTTTAAGAAAGACCTTGAACAGGTTATTACAAATACAGAATGAAAAAGGATTAAAGAGACCTTGAACACTAGGAATTTCTGAACCCTGAAGTGTTTCATCTGACATATGGCACAAAAACTTGTGTTTTCCACAGCCAATTTTCTAAGAGAGCTTTTTGTAAGTAAAGTAGGAAAATAATTTAAGGATATGAAGATTGAAATTGTTTTTATGCTGCTACTAAGAGCTGGCTATAAGCTTTTTTCCCCCCAAAGTTGATTTACTTCCTGGGCTAGGTTCTAAAGTAGTAGCTGTCTATACAGCAGAATTTAAAGAGTAAAAAATGTCTGCCTTCTGAAACTCCACCACACTTTCCTTTAGGTCCGAAAGAGGAACAGAATGACATATTGGAATTAGGGACTCCTGGATCCAAAATCTGGCTCTACTCTATATCAGTGTTTGACCTTGCACAAGTCATTTACCTGGGTCTACTCTAGATACAAATCTCCTGCCTCCCAACTGACTATTCTTTCCACACAAAAGAATGCCTTTGTTCAGATGAAAATTAGCCGATTCTTTGGAATGACAATAGTGAAATCTTTTCAAGGTAGTAAGATATTTCTCCAACAGAAACAGGTTTTATTATTAGGCATAAAATTAAAGACTGATAGGCAAGTTTCTTGGGAACGTATGTGCTGGTGGACAGAATCTGGGTAACAACATAGAAAAGAGTCCCAGGCTAAGAAAGGAGTTAGGGATAATAGAAAGTTGTCATGCTAGCTTGGAGCCTGCCTGGTGAGTGAACTCTTGTTACTCTCATCTTGCCCAGCATTTATGTAATATTAGGCCCATCTTAGGAAGCTGAGGAGAAGGTGGGTAGGAGAGGGTGCTTGAAAAGGAACTATGTTTCCAAATTTGGTTTCCTTTCCTCCTTCAATATTTTATTATGGAGAATTTCAAACAAAGAGCAAAGCTGAGAGTTGAAAGAATTTTATAGAGAATCCACTACCTAGATTTTACCATTAGCATTATTATACAGTAGGTCCCCACTTATTTGAGGGGGATACATTCTAAAACCCCCCAGTGGATGCCTTAAACTGTGGATAGTACTAAAGGCCTATATACTATTTTTTCCTATACATACATACCTATGATAAAGATTAATTTTTAAGTTAGGCACAATAAGGGATTAACAACAACTAATAATAAAATAGAACAATTATAATGATATACTGTTATAAAAGTTATGTGAATGTGATCTCTCTCTCAAAATATCTTATTGTGCTGCATTCACCCTCTTCTCGTGATGATGTGAGATGATAAAATGCCTATGTGATGAGATGAGGTGAGGTGAATGATGTAGGCATAGTGATGTAGTGTTAGGCTACTACTGATACTTTTAAACATTATTAATGCCAGGAGGATCAATCTGTTTGCAGACCATGGCTGACCACAGGTAACCAAAAGTGTAAATAAGAGAGGATACTGTACCATATTTGTTTTATGACATATCTGTCCAATTGTCTATACCTCTATCCATCCATTAATCAATCTTATTTTTTTATCTTATTTTTTTGATCAATGCCAAAGCAAACTGCAAACATCAATACAATTCCCCCTAAATACTTAAGCATGCATATCATAACTAAGTTTAATACTTCTTTTCTTCTTCTGAGATAACATATACAATGAAATGCCCAAATATTAAGTGCATTTGCTATGTTTTGACAAGAGCATGCCCTATGTAACCCAAACCCCTATAAGTGTATAGAACATTACTATCAACCAGAAAACTTCCTCATACCTCTTTCCTATCAATCTCCTCTCCAACACTTCTAGAAGCGATTGCTGATACAACTTTTTCCATGAGAGATTAGTTTTGTCTCTTCTAGAAGTTCATATAAATGAAACCATACAGTAAGCCTTTTTTTTCTTTTTTTAAAAAAAGATTTTATTTATTCATTTATTTGAGAGAGACAGATAGTGGACAGAGAACATGAATGGGAAGGAGAGGGAGAAGCAGGCTCCCTGAATGCAGTACTTGATCCCAGGATGGTCCTGAGCCAAGGGTAGACGCTTAACCAACTGAGCCACCCAGGCACCCAGTAAGGTTTTTTTCACTTAGCATAATCTTTTTTTTTTTTTAATAAACATATAATGTATTTTTATCCCCAGGGGTACAGGTCTGTGAATCGCCAGGTTTACACACTTCACAGCACTCACCATAGCACATACTCTCCCCAGTGTCCATAACCCCACCCCCCTCTCCCGACCTCCCTCCCCCCAGCAACCCTCAGTTTGTTTTGTGAGATTAAGAGTCACTTATGGTTTGTCTCCCTCCCAATCCCATCTTGTTCCATTTACTCTTTTCCTATCCCCCAAACCCTCCACGTTGCATCTCCACGTCCCCATATCAGGGAGATCATATGATAGTTGTCTTTCTCCAATTGACTTGTTTCACTAAGCATGATACCCTCTAGTTCCATCCACGTCATCGCAAATGGTAAGATTTCATTTCTTTTGATGGCTGCATAGTATTGCACTGTGTATATATTCCACATCTTCTTTATCCATTCATCTGTTGATGGACATCTAGGTTCTTTCCATAGTTTGGCTATTGTGGACATTGCTGCTATAAACTTTCGGGTGCACATGCCCCTTCGGATCACTACATTTCTATCTTTAGGGTAAATACCCAGTAGTGCAATTGCTGGGTCATAGGGTAGCTCTATTTTCAACTTTTTGAGGAACCTCCATGCTGTTTTCCAGAGTGGTTGCACCAGCTTGCATTCCCACCAAAGTGTAGGAGGGTTCCCCTTTCTCTGCATCCTCGCCAGCATCTGTCATTTCCTGACTTGTTAATTTTAGCCATTCTGACTGGTGTGAGGTGGTATCTCATTGTGGTTTTGATTTGTATTTCCCTGATGCCAAGTGATGTGGAGCACTTTTTCATGTGTCTGTTGGCCATCTGGATGTCTTCTTTGCAGAAATGTCTGTTCATGTCTTCTGCCCATTTCTTGATTGGATTATTTGTTCTTTGGGTGTTGAGTTTGCTAAGCTCTTTATAGATTTTGGACACTAGCCCTTTATGTGATATGTCGTTTGCAAATATCTTCTCCCATTCTGTCAGTTGTCTTTTGGTTTTGTTAACTGTTTCCTTTGCTGTGCAAAAGCTTTTGATCTTGATGAAATCCCAATAGTTCATTTTTGCCCTTGCTTCCCTTGCCTTTGGTGATGTTCCTAGGAAGACACTGCTGCGGCTGAGGTCGAAGAGGTTGCTGCCTGTGTTCTCCTCAAGGATTTTGATGGATTCCTTTCTCACATTGAGGTCCTTCATCCATTTTGAGTCTATTTTCGTGTGTGGTGGTGTAAGGAAATGGTCCAATTTCATTTTTCTGCATGTGGCTGTCCTCTTGTTGAAGAGGCTATCTTTTTTCCATTGGTCATTCTTTCCTGCTTTGTCGAAGATTAGTTGACCATAGAGTTGAGGGTCTATTTCTGGGCTCTCTATTCTGTTCCATTGATCTGTGTGTCTGTTTTTGTGCCAGTACCATACTGTCTTGATGATGACAGCTTTGTAATAGAGCTTGAAGTCCGGAATTGTGATGCCACCAACTTTGGCTTTCTTTTTCAATATTCCTTTGGCTATTCGAGGTCTTTTCTGGTTCCATATAAATCAGCATAATCTTTTAAAGATTATTCATGTGCTCTATGCTCAGTAACTTGTCCCCTTTATTGCTGAATAGTATTCCAGTATATGAATATGAGAATTTGTTTGTTTAGTCTCCATGATGGACTCCTGGGATGTTTCTAGTTTGGAGCTATTATGAATAAAGAGCTATGAAAAATCTTCTATGAGTCTTTTTGAGAACAAATGTTGCTTTTACTTTTTATTTTACTGTGTACTGATCCTAGCTACAGAACTGGCTTCTCAAGTTCTTAAAAAAAACTATTGTGGCCCAAGTTATACTCATTACAGCAAATATAGAAAGGAATTAGAGTTCAATCAAAAGCATGCTGGAGGGGCACCTGACTGGCTCAGTGGGTTAAAGCCTCTGCCTTCAGCTCAGGTCATGATCCCAGGGTCCTGGGATCGAGCCTCACATTGGGCTCAGCATGCTCAGCATGGAGCCTACTTCCTCCTTTCTCTGCCTGCCTCTCTGCCTACTTGTGATCTCTGTCAAATAAATAAATAAAATCTTTAAAAAAAAAAAGCATGCTGGAACTATAGTGAGAAGACCTCAGCTCTTTCTGAAGCCATGTGAGCCTACAATCAATCATTAAACTCTGAAAGCCTCAGTGTCCTTATCAGTAAAAGGAAATATTATTGGTCATCTTGTTATTAAAAGAATAAAATTAGATGTAAAAGCAAACTGTAAAATGAAAACAAAAAAAGTATGCCAGGGGCGCCTGCGTGGCTCAGTGGGTTAAGCCTCTGCCTTCAGCTCAGGTCATGATCTCAGGGTCCTGGGATCGAGCCCCACATCGGGCTCTCTGCTCAGCAGGGAGCCTGCTTCCCCCTCTCCCTCTGTCTGCCTCTCTGCCTACCTGTGATATCTCTCTCTGTCAAATAAATAAATAAAATCTTAAAAAAAAAAAAAAAAAAAAAAAAAAAAGTATGCCAGAATATTTTCTCACCCTGGGGTAATGTGTACTCACAGCGAAGTAAAGTTGTATGCAATGGGTATTATATCTTTTAAAATGGGGAAGAAAGTTAATTCACACATTATACATGAAACTAAAGAATAGACACACACACACACACAGACACACACACACACACACACACAAACTAGAGCTAATAAATGAATTCAGCAAAATTGAAGAATATATGATCAATATACAACAATCAGCTATAGTCTACACACTAGCAGTTAACAATTTGACAAGAAAATTAAGAAAACAATTATATTTTTAATAGCAACAAAGATAATAAAATACTTAGGAATAATTTTAAATAAGGGAGTGAAAGATCTGAACAATAAAAACTATAAAACATTGCTAGGGACGCCTGGGTGGCTCAGTGGATTAAGCCGCTGACTTCGGCTCGGGTCATGATCTCAGGGTCCTGGGATGGAGCCCTGCATTGGGCTCTCTGCTCTGCAGGGAGCCTGCTTCCTCCTCTCTCTCTGCCTCTCTCTCTGCCTGCCTCTCTGCCTACTTGTGATCTCTCTCTCTGTCAAATAAATAAATAAAATCTTTAAAAAAAAACACTATAAAACATTGCTAAAAGAAATTAAAGGTGACTTAAACAAAAGGAAAGACATAATATTGTTAAGATGGCCATATTCCCCAAAGGCTCTATAGTTTTAGTGTAATTTTTACCAAAAACTTAACGGCCTTTCTGCAGAAGTGAAAACATTAATCCAAATATTTACATGGAATTTCAAGGGACTGAGATTAGCTAAAACAATATCAAAAAAAAAAACAAAAACAAAACAGAATTGGAGGACTCAATCACACTCCAACCTACTACAAAGTCAAAGAAATCAAGACAGTGTGGTACTGGCATAAGGATAGACATATAGATCAATGGGTTAGAATGGTGAGTCCAGAAATAAAACCATATATCTATGGCTAACTGATTTTTTTAAAGGATTTTATTTATATTTGAGAGAGAGAGAGTAAGAGAGACAGCATCTCCCCAGGAGACCCCCTCCCCAGGAGAGAGAGAAGCAGGCTCCCTGCTCGGCAGGGAGCCTGAGGCAAGGCTAGATCCCAGGACCCCAGGATTATGACCCCAACCAAAGGTAGATGCCCAACGACTGAGCTACCCAGGCACTACTGGCTAACTGATTTTTGACAATGTTGCCAAGACTATGGGTAAAAACAGTCTGTTCAATAAATGGTGCTGGAACAATTGGATATCCACAAGCAAAAGAGTAAATTTGGACCCTTACTTTACATTATATACAAATATTAACTCAAAATGGATCATAGCCTTAAGTGTAAGATATGAAATGATAAAAGCGTTAAAAGGAAACATAGGCCTAAATCTTCATGACTTCGAATTAGGCAATGTTTTTTTAGATATACATCAAAAAATTAGACTTCATAAAGAACTTTTGTGCATCATAGGATACCACCAGGAAATGAAAAGACAACCCCAGATTGGAAGAAAATATTTGTAAATCATATTTCTGATTAGGGTCTAGTATCCAGAATATATAATGAACCTTTACAATTTAACAACAAAAAAGACGAATGGCCTAGTTTCTTAAATGGGCAAGAACCTGAATGCACTTTTCTAAGAATACATAAACACAGCCAACAAGCACATGAAAAGATGCTCAACATAATTAGTCATTAGGGGGATGCAAATCAAAACCACAATAAGATATTACTTCACACCCACTAGGATGACTGTAATAAAACAAATGGACAATAAGTGTTGGTGAGCTTGTGGAGAAATAGAAATTCCCATACATTGCTTGGATAATATAAATTAGTGCCGCTCTGTAGAAAACAAGGTAGTTCCTTGGTAGTTTCTCAAAAACATAAAGTTAACATAGAGTTAACATGACTCAGCAATTTCACCCCTTGGGATATAACCCCAAATTGAAAACAAACGTTCAAACAAGATTTTACAAGAATGTTCACAGCAGAACTATTTCTAATAGGGGAAAAAACAGAAACAGCCTAAATGCCTATCAACTGAGGAATTAAAAAAATTCAACCATAAAAAGAAATGAAGTACTGATACATACAACATGAAAGAAACTTAAAAACATGCTAAGTGAAAGAAGTCAGGCACAAAAGACCACATCATACGATTTCATTTACACTAAATACCCAGAATAAGCAAATTCATAGGAACAGAATACAGAACAGTAGTCCAGGATGTGGGATGGGAGTGAATGCTTAGTAAGTACAGGGTTTCCTTTTGGTCTGATGAAAATGTTTTGGAATTAGATAGTGGTGATGGTTGCAAAATATTGTGAATGTACTAAATGCCATACCAAGAATAGAACTGTATACCTCAGAATAGGTACTTTACATTTTGTTCATTATACCACAATTTTTTAAAAAAGAGGGAAGGTAGAGGCACCTGGGTGGCTCAGTCGGTTAAGGGTCTGCCTTTAAACTTTACATTTTGTTCATTATAACACAATTTTTTTTTTAAAGAGGGAAGGTAAGGCACCTGGGTGGCTCAATCAGTTAAGTGTCTGCCTTTGGCTCAGGCCATGATCCCAGGGTCCTGAGACTGAGTCCTGAGTCAGGCTCCCTGCTCAGTGGGAGTCTCCTTCTCCCTCTTCCTCTGCCCCTCCCCTCCTCCCCCTCTGGTTGTACTCTCTCGCTCTCTCAAATAATAAATAAAAATTTTGAAAAAATAAAAATAAAAATGAGGGAAGGTAAATATGGCCTTTCTTCTTGAAACATCGCTTGTACTTAATAATTTTTTTTCCTTTTTTCTTTCAAAGGTTTTTACCTCAAACAATTACAAATATTATGGAGTAGAATGTAAATTTTACATATACTTAAAAATCAAAACATAAGACTTAAAACACTTCAAGTTAATGCCAGCAGCTATTTGGGTTACAATATGTACTCTCTTTTCCACAGGAATACTTTGGGGAAAGAATACTGCATGAAGATATCAATACACAGAACTAGGATGCTGATCTGGGCCACAATTATTTCTAGAGAGTGGAATAGAGAGGAGGATGAAATGCTTTTTAAGGATGACAAACAAAGATTACCACCACTGAGTTTAGAACTTGCACAAAGATCTCTGTACAAGAAAACCCTGTCACTCAGAAGAACAGATACCAAAAATCCCCCTCACAATCCCTCCATTCATTTAAGGCCCAACTCAAATCTTATCTATGCTACAAAGTCTTCCCTGGTCGTTATAATCCATGATCATTCCAGACTACCAGAGAACCTACTGTTTATAACATAGGTACATACCATACACTAACTTGATATGACTTAATTCTTAAAGTACTATATTTGTTTTTTTTTTCTTTTTAATATTTTATTTATTTGACAGAGAGAAATCACAACTAGGCAGAGAGGCAGGCAGAGAGAGAGGAAGAAGCAGGCTCCCTGTGGAGCAGAGAGCCCGATGTGGGGCTCGATCCCAGGACCCTGGGATCATGACCTGAGCCAAAGGCAGAGGCTTTAACCCACTGAGCCACCCAGGCACCCCAAAAGTACTATATTTGTTTTTCAAGTACTTACAAGATATCCATGGAAGTACCTGAGGCATAATTGAATGAGCTTTCACTTGGAGGCAGAAAAAAATGGGTTCATGTTTTAGACTGCCATTTATCAGAGGTGTGCTATGACCCTGGTGGACACATTTCTCCATCTCAAGCTTTAGAGTCTTCATCTACAAAATCCACATAGTAATTAACAAAGACTATACAGCTCTCCATGATAACTGAAAGAGAATTATATACGTTTTGCAAACTGCCAAAAACTATGCAAATATGAGGTATTCTTAGTACTCATATTTCAATGAGTGAACAGCCCTGTAACTTCATTGTAAAAAATTTGAAACTACAGTCTATATGTCTAGGTCCTCCATAGCTGCAAGCTGAGTCTGAGCACAAGATAGAGACCCCCCAAATAGTGAAATGAATTAAAAACAAACCTAAGAAGCCTATGTCACAATTCAGTTGACAGAGGTAGTTAAACAAATCTAAATATAGAAATAAAATGAATTAATTGAACCTGACTGTGAAGCTGCCAGGAATGCCCTCAAAGACAGTGGAGTTGATCCAAGAAATAGAACAATGGGTAGGAGGATGGCAGATGGTCAACCTGCAGCATGATATTTTACTTGCACACAGGTACTATGCTTTTGGATTCCAAGGAGAATGCTGGACTTTTCATCGAGACTCAAAGCACCTCTGTGAAGCTATCTCTAAGTTATACCATTCTTGTGCTTTTCAGTATTCAGAGATTCTTTTTTTTTTTTTAATGGTATGTTAGTCACCATACAGTACATCATTAGTTTTGATGTAGTGTTCCGTGATTCATTGTTTGTGTATAACACCCAGTGCTCCATGCAATGCATGCCCTCCTTAATACCAATCATCAGGCTAACCCCTCCTCCCATCCCTCTCGCCTCTGAAACGCTCAGTTTGTTTCCCGGAATCCAGTCTCTCATGGTTCATTTCCTCCTCTGATTTCCCCCTCTTCATTTTTCCCTTCCTTCTCCTAATGTCCTCCATGCTATTCCTTATGTTCCACATGTAAATGAAACCATATGATAATTGTCTTTCTCTGCTTGACTTATTTCACTTAGCATAATCTCCTCCAGTCCCATCCATGTCAATGCAAAAATAAATTCATCCTTTCTGATGACTAAGTAATATTCCATTGTATATATGGACCACATCTACTTTATCCATTTGTCTGTTGAAGGGCATCTCGGTTCCTTCCAGTTTGGTTATTGTGGACATCGCTGCTATGAACATTGGGGTGCATGTGGCCCTTCTTTTTACTACATCTGTATCTTTGGGGTAAATATCCAGTAGTGCAGTTTCTGGGTAATAGGGTAGCTCTATTTTTAACTTTTTTGAGGAACCTCTACACTGTTTAGAGATTCTAAGGAGATAAACTATACCAACCGTCACCCAGGGGTCTTATCTAGGAGTTTCTCACAATGTCTTAAGTAGTTTCTAAAGATTTGCCTTCCCAGAAGGCTGGCTGACACAACAATAATGCCATGTCCCAGATTCCATTTCATTTTTCAGGCACTGAGAGCCCTTTTTCCAGCCACTTAATTGCCTAGGGATCCCACTATGATTCATCATACTACACTGACCAAGGATTCTCTGATTTTTCAACATGGATCAGTAGTCAATATACCCCAGAGATAAACAGCCTAATGCAGTAAACTGATGGCTAAGAAGTTCCATATTTCTCTTCCTTAAATAACACCCCACTAACTAGGACTATTTGGAAGGCTGGTAGAGTGGGCAATATATTGACACCAAAAGCCAATTCAAAGCTTTTGAGTCAGAAGTCCTATTTAAGATAAAGAAGAGAAAGATTTACAAAAGAAGACCTGCTAAAAAATGAAGACCATTTTCTCTGAGCCACCTTATCAAACTGCTTAGGAACTGCCAATTCTTTAAAAGTTCACTTAGGTTTGTCTAAGGACCTAAAGGGGATCTCGGTTGGATGAGATGTTGGTAATACTGATAATAATAATAATATAATGGCAACTAACATTCATTGAGCGTTACAATGGGCCAGATACTATGCTAAATATACACAAACCACAACTCTACTATGTGAGTATTATAATTATTGACATTTTAAAAGGGAAACAAACAGAGGTGACTGAGGGGTGCAGTCAGTTGAGCACTGGACTCTTGGTTTCAGCTCAGGTCATGATCTCAGGGTTATGAGATGCAGCCCCAAGTTGGGCTCCATGATCAGCACAGAGTCTTCTTGGCATTCTCTCTCTCTCCCTCTGACCCTCCCACTCATGATTTCTCTCTCAAATAAATAAATAAAATCTTTAAAAATAAATAAAAGGGAAAAAACAGAAGTTTCATCAAAATAACTTGTCTTGGTTAGGGGCATCTGGGTGGCTCAGTCTGTTAAGGCTCAGTTTGTGATCTCAGGATCATGAAATTGAGCCCCGAGTTGGGCTCTCTGCTAAGCATGGAGCCTGCTTAAGATTCTCTCTCTCAGAATGCCTGGGTGGCACAGTCAACTGAGCGACCGACTCTTGATTTCAGCTCAGGTAGTGATCTCAGGTTTGTGAGATCGAGCTCCCCATCATGCTCATGCTCAGCATGGAGTCTGCTTAGATTTTCTCTCTCCCTCCTTCTTTCCCTCCCCCCTCTCTCAAATAAATAATGATTTTTTAAAAAGATTATTTCTCCTTCTGCCCCTCCCTTTTCTCCCTCTCTAAAAATTTTTAAAAATTAAAAAAGATAATAACTTGTCTTGGTTATTCAGCCAATTTGTATTCATGAATACAAATTCATTAATTTCTCCTGAGCTTGAGTCCTGAATCTGTATGCTTTATTGCCTCTGTCAGAGAGCCTAGACAGGCAGAGTTTCCTCCTCTCATCCTGTATCTACCCCAAACCCAGGAGAGGATTTGTCTGTATAATTGGGTCTTATTCTCCTCCTTACAGAGGAAACAGGTGATAGTAAGTGATAAATCAAGGAACTTTGGTGGTGGGGAGTGTGTTGGAGAAAGAAGGAAAGGAAGGAGGAAAAAAGAACCAATTGAGAACTTGATAAACATCAGGCACTTCACATAGTTCATTTTTATATTAAAGCAAAAATATCTTTACTGGTTTTCTGATACTACATAATTATCATAAATATTTCCAAAAAAGGATAAATTAAAAATGTTTTTCAATCTCACTTCTCATAGGCAAACTCTAATTGTTTGATGAATATGATAATAAACACTCATTCTTTGATTTATGTAGTGTTCATAATCCTGAAGATAAGGGGTATTATACTCATTTTAGAGAACAGATAATGAGCCCAGAGAGATTAAATACCTTATCCAAAATGACATAGTTCCAAATCCGAAAGTCTAGTGACTTCAGAGTCCAAATACTTTCCATTATGGTGCCTTTGATAGCTGTGTCTCCTGTGCCTTTCTTTCTGTTTTTGCCTCATACTTCTTCATGTCCCGAGGCCCCCAATTATGTTCCTACCTTGAGCCCAACTTCTTTTTTTTTCTTTTTAAAGATTTTATTTATTTATTTGACAGATAGAGATCACAAGTAGGGAGAGAGGCAGGCAGAGAGAGAGAGAGGAGGAAGCAGGCTCCCTGCCAAGCAGAGAGCCCGATGCGGGGCTCGATCCCAGGACCCTGGGATCATGACCTGAGTGAAAGGCAGAGGCTTTAACCCACTGAGCCACCCAGGCGCCCCCCAACTTTTTAATTTCCTAGAAAATATTCCCTTAAAATGCTTTCTGACAATGGCATTTTCTGTCAAGAGAAAGCAAGAACAAAAAATCTTCAACATGGAGGACCCTGACTGGCTCAGTCAGGAGAGCACATGACTCTTGACCTCAGGGTCGTGAGTTCAAGCATGATGTTAGCACTAAAAAGAAATAAATAAACTTAAAAAAAATCTTCAACATGTAAAGAAATAGATATTTAGAGATGGGATAACAGACTGTAAGTAGGGGCAACCTGCAAACCTCGCTGAGTCTTTATGGCCACATTTTCTTTTTAATCAGACAGCTCAGTATTAAGAATAGGCATTTGAGTTTTCTCCATATAATTTCCCTCCCCAAAACTTTTCATCTATTTTACCCCCTCTCTCTTAAGTAGAGGGCCAAGAAAAGCTCTGGGAAAACTGGTTGCCAGACTGATTAACAAACAAACAAACAAACAAAAAACAAACAAAAATAAATAAAAGACAAACCAAAAAAACTCATTAAATAATTTATGAAGGATGCAGGTCCTCAGTTGGAACACACATTCTAATAGTACAGATGTTAGAAATGAAGATGGCTGATTAGTTTACACCGGAGTCTGATAACTTAATAACAGCTGTTACTCCAGAAGGGAGAAAGTGAGATAAGAAGTCTTTACTTAAAAGGACTTTATATACAAAACAAAACAAAACAAAACAAAAATCTGAACTGGAGTTGAAAACATTCTTTAAACAAAAGCCAGAATATACTTTAAGTCAAAGCCCTCTTTTGGTTCCTATCCCCAAACTGAAGCCCAGTCAACGCAAAAAAGGGCTTATGGATCATAGTACCTAGGTGATTTTATCTTTTTATTAAGAACTGCAATGTAGTGAGAAAAGCACAGAAGTGAGAGACGAGATACCTGGATTACTTTGATCCAAATACTGTCACCCACTATCTTCAAGAGTTCAACCAGATAATGTCTAAAGCTACCTCTAATAGAAGTATGCTATAATGTTCCTACGAGTTGGTCTTGTTTCTTAGATTAGAAAAAAAAAATCAGCCTTTCCCAAACTGTGTTTTTTCTTAATTTTTATTTTTATTTGACAGACAGAGAGAGATCACAAGTAGGCAGAGAGGCAGGCAAAAGGTGAGGGGGAAGCAGGCTCCCTGCTGAGCAAAGAGCCCAACGTGGGGCTTGATCCCAGGACCTTGAGACCATGACCTGACCCGAAGGCAGAGGCTTAACCCACTGAGCCACCCACATGCCCCCTCAAGCTGTGTTCTATGAGATTTATTGAGTGTTCTGTGACAGGGCTTCTGTGGCCAAATGATTTTAGGGAATATTGCGTTAAAAACCATCCTGCAGTGAACGATGGAGATGATGAATAAGTCATATTGCTCCTCCTTATGTAGTATCCCTTAAAATACAGTACCATATGCCAAAAGCCTCCACTTGAGTCATCTCAAATGGGAAAGATCTTTCTGGATGACCATTAGCAACTGAACTAAGTGGAGAATTAAATTACCCAGCCTGATTACAGTGACATCATTACACAGACAAGCCCTCTGATGGGATTTGTATCTGCTAATCTATTATTTGAGCAGATAGTCAATAAGGGCTGAGCAAATGTCATTAAATTGCAACAATAACCATCATTCAAAACTGCAGGTTAAAAAGCTACTCAAGCAGGAAGGAAAACATTAACATTAGATAGTCTCAGGGTAATAAACTTTCAATTCCAAAGATAAATTTGTCTTGGAAGCTATTGTTGGCATCCATTAATCTCTCTGGTACCTAGCTTCAAGTATTTTTTCCTTCAGTTGGAATACTTTTGCTGGGTACCTGGAATGTATAAGTCACATTGTTATGTGAAATAGTATGTTTGAACAGTTGAGTGGTATATGAAATAGTAGCAACAGACATTGGAATTAGAAGATTATCTAATCCGGGGCGCCTGGGTGGCTCAGTGGATTAAGCCGCTGCCTTCGGCTCGGGTCATGATCTCAGGGTCCTGGGATCGAGCCCCACATCGGGCTCTCTGCTCCGCAGGGAGCCTGCTTCCTCCTCTCTCTCTGCCTGCCTCTCTGTCTACTTGTGATCTCTCTCTCTGTCAAATAAATAAATAAAATCTTAAAAAAAAGAAAAAGATTATCTAATCCAAATAGTCTTCACCCTGAAAACACATACACACACACACACTTCTAGTTAGTTAGTGGCTGGGTCAAGATCTGAATCTATCTTTTATTTCCTATTCCAGTGCTCATTTCTTTACATCAGGAAAAAATATAAAAGATATTTATGGGAATAATTTGTAGAATTTTGCTTTTAAAGTTCAATTTAAAAAAAAACTAGAAGACTATAATTTTATTAAAACTACAAAGAAATTGCAAACTTAATTATACATTATTTTACAAAAATATACCTTGCTATATAACCATCTGAATAGTGGCCACTGCTGTGAATTACATAATTATTCATTCTTTCATTTGTTCATATAAAGTATTTGCTAAAACTATACTATAAATCATACTCTGTACTAGATATTAGGGATCAAACATAAATAATATTGAAATCTCATACTTCTAACACATTAATTATTAGTCAGTGATAATGTAAATATCAGAATTTGCTATCTGCTCTAAAGACTCTTCCCATCTAGTAAATAAGATAAAACATTTACACAAATGCAATAGGCAGAACTCTAAGGTGGCCCCAGATTTCCCAGTCTAATCCCAGGATTGTTAAATAGGATGAATTTTACTCCCATGGATAAGTTATTATATGGTGCAATGGACTTTAATATAGGGAGATTATTTAGGTGACCCTAAAGCAGGTTAAATCACAGAAGCCTTTTAGAAGCTGAGACTTCTCCAGCTGACAGCTGAAGGGGAAGTCAGAGATGTGAAGCACAAGAAACATTTGAGGTGCCATTGCTAGGTTAAAGATCAAAAATGCCACACAGTAAGGAATTCAGGCAGTCTCTAGATGCTGCAAGTGACCCCTGGCTGACAGCTAGTAAGAAAATAGGATCTCAGACCTATAATCACAAGGAACTTGATTCTGCCAACATAAAATATGAGGTTGGAATTAGTGAGTCATTGAACATCAAAAACTAATGATGTATTATATGTTGGCTAATTGAACATAATAATAAAAAAAAAGAATGAGATTGGAAGCAATTATGCCCCTGTACCTCCAGCAACACACCTAACACTTATACTCTCAGCAGAGAACACAGCCATACTATGTCAGACTACTGACCTACAAAACTGTGAGCTAATAAATAGGTGTTGCTAAGCAGCAATTAAAAACTAATCCAACAAAACATTACCATAGGAATTGCATATATACTCTAATTGTTGATAGGAAGATCTGTAAAAATGCCTATTAGGCATGCATATTAATTATATTGTTCAAATATTCTATATCTTTACTGCCTTTTTGACGCTTGACCTTAAAAAAATTATGAAAGATGTATTGAAAACTAGCGATATACTGCATTTGTAAATTTTTCCCTGTGGTTCTATCAGTTTTGCTCTATATATTTCAACATTATTTTAGAATTAATAAATCTTCTGAGTTGAAGCCCTTCCCCTAAAATGTACTTTGTTTGATATTAATCTGGTTACCCAACCCTTTTTTTCTTTCTAGTTTTGTAGAGGTGTTATTGTTACCTCAGCATTCTCATGTTTAGTGTTTGCCTAGTATACTTTTTGATCTTTTCACTTTCATGACCTTATGTTTTGATGTGTTTCTCTTTAAAAATGTACAGCTGGGTTATTTTAAAATGCCATTTGATAATCTGTTATTTTATTTTTCTCTCTTTAACTGGTATATTTTGGCCACTTACATTGAATGGAATGACTGTTACACTTAACTCAACAGTGCTTTTCATTTGCCCTGTACATATTTTTTCTGTTTTCCTGACCCCTTCTTTCTTAATTTGTTAGTTTTCTGAGTCCTGTGCTATTCGGAAATTATATACACATTTTTCTTTTCTTTCATTAGTTTTTCTTGAAATTATATTGTTTCTTTTCATTACATTTGAAGTTAATTGATATCATAATCCCCCTTCCTAAACAATTCAAAGACCTTGGGAAAGTACTTCTCAGTCTTTACTATCCATATGAATCACTTGGGGAGTGTTAAAAAAGCAATTTCATTTCAGTATTGTGAGTATTGTATTCCGCATTTTTAAGCTCCCAAATGATTCACTGCTACTGAGAAGCAATGCCTTCGAATACTTTAATCATCCCCCTTTAGACTGACATGTTATTGTTGTCTGGGATTTTAATTCTGTCTTTTAAAATTCCATTCCAAATATACTTATCATTATTATTTTATACAATGTTCATTTAGACTTACAGAGAAGTTTCCTCATTTCTTTGCTCACCTTTCTTTCTTACATCTAAGACTTTACCTCTGGGATTATTTTCCTTATTCCTAACATTCTTTAGTATATGTGCTGCCGAAGCAAGCACTATTTCTTTTTTCAACTATAATTTTTATTTCTAAAAGTTCTATTTTGAGATGCAGGGGTGGCACAGTCAGTTAGGCATCTCCCTTCAGCTCAGGTCATGATCCCATGATCCTGAGATCGAGTCTGGCATTGGGCTCCTTTCTCACTGGAGAGGCTACTTCTCCCTCTGCCTGCTATTCCCCCTGCTTGCTCAGTCTCTTTCTCTCTGACAAAGAAATAATAAAATTAATAAAATTATAAAATAAATAAATATATAAAAGTTCTATTTTGTTTTTTCAATTCTTCATAGTAATTTCATATTATATTTCCTCAAACATGTCTTTCATAAGGATTTTACTTTCTTTATTTGAAAGCTCTAATATCAGAAGTCTTGCAAGTCTGAATCTGCTGTTTGTTATTTCTGATTTATCTCAATCATGGGTGACTTGTCTCCTCGTAAGTTTCGTGATCTTTGCTTGTGAGCTCACATTTGGTTGAATCTGATCTTTGGGAATCCTCAACACCTAAGTTAAGAATGTTTTCCTCCAAAAAAGTTTTGCATATATACATGCTTTAAGGAGTTGGGAGTGGAGTGAAGTATCACTTTATCCAATTTTATCATTTTAGACTTCTTTGAGAAACTATCTTAATGTGGTCAGCAATACAGTTTCAGGGTCAGGAACGACCTTTCAGAAGATACAACGCTTAGTCTGTAGATCCCAGTGTTGACATCAGTCAGCCTTTCTCCTCAAGGCTAATTCAGCCTTTGGGGGTGGTTTATTGCTTACAGTTCTCAGTTCAGTTTGCACTCACTTTTTTCCTTATCCTTTTTTTAAAATTCACAGAGGGATGAGGGTAGGGGAATTTGGAGATTTTCCTTATGTTTTTGAGGGTCTAATAATGGTTAAGAATATTATTTTTACTGTAAGTTATCAAAGATAGAGTTATAATGGGAAGAATTTTCAAAAGAGCTCTGCCACCATGCTGATAGTTTATTACAGTAAAATCCATCTAGTTCCCATCACCAAAGGAGAAAATGTCTTCAACTTCTTTTCCTCTTTTCAGAGATATTCTATGCTTATATAATAAAATATACAATTTTCCTTTTTTCATCCAAAGGGTAGCATACTATATATACTTTGTACTTCCTTCTCTTTTTTAATTTAAAAAGGTATCTTAGAAATTGTTGCTTATCAGTACATAAAGAGCTTCCTTATATTCTTTATGGCTTCATTTTATCCCATTTTATGGGCTATTTGAAATCTCACCTGATCCCTCAATGCTCTTTATTCCTAGAGGACTATGCCTTTTCTCCTTTACCATCTGTTGTAGTTCAGTGTAGCCTCTGTTTCTGCCTAGCTTCTAATATTGCTCTCATTCCATATCCCGAGTTTAAATGGCATGAACTTTATACTCTAGCTTCCACTTCAATTTCTCACAATAGCACAGTAAGTGTAAATTTGTCTGAGTTCTAGGACTTGCTCATTAAAAAAAAATCTAAAAGACAACAATTCTCAGCTATCTATTCAAGGAAGAAGAAATAATAATTCTAAGGAATAAGACCTAATTATATCTGATTATTTCCAAGACTTTGCATTAAGATACAGTAAAGCAACCATTTAGGGCCTAATCTGGAAAAGGAATACAGGTTGGGGGCTAAAATTCAGGAATGAATGACAGAAACAAATATTTGTTTGAGTTTGGGGCAGCCTGAAAAGAGGAGAAAGAAATTTATTGCTATTATTTTCTCTTTTCTTCTATTTTCTAATAAACAGTACCTGTGAAGCATGAACATTTTTTTTTAAGATTTCATTTATTTGACAGACAGAGACCACAAGTAGGCAGAGAGGCAGGCAGAGAGAGAGAGGGGGGAAGCAGGCTGAGCAGAGAGCCTGACGCGGGACTTGATCCCAGGACTCTGAGATCATGATCTGAGCCAAAGGCAGAGGCTCAATCCACTGAGCCACCCAGGCGCCCAAAGCATGAACATTTTTAACCTTGGTGACATTTATCATTTTTTATTTATATTGCTTATGCTTTTGGTGTCATATCTAAGAAGCCATTTTCTAATCCAAGGTCAAAAAGACTAACACCCATAGTCTTTTCTAGGCATCTTATAGTTTCAGCTCTTCTAGTTCAGTCTATAATCTACACTGAGTTAGTTTTTGATATACTGTGAGGAAGGAGTCCAATCTAATTCTTTTGCATGTAGATATTCAGTTGCTCCAGCACCATTTATTTAAAAGACTTCTTTCACCATTGAATGGTCTTGTCACCCTTGTTGAAAATCATTGACCATAGATATGTGGGCTTATTTTCTGGACAATCAATTTTTTTAAAGATTTTATTTATTTATTTGACAGAGATTACAAGTAGGCAGAGAGGCAGGCAGACAGAGAGAGGAGGAAGCAGGCTCCCTGATGAGCAGAGAGCCTGATGCAGGGCTCGATCCCAGGACCCTGGGATCATGACCTGAGCTGAAGGCAGAGGCTTTAACCCACTGAGCCACCCAGGTGCCCCTGGACAATCATTTATTTAATTTAATAAATAAATTTATTAAATTTATTTAATTCACCTATATGTTTATGTTTGGCCCATATGCCAGTATCACACTGTTTTGATACAACAGCTCTGTAATCATGTTCTGTAGTAACTTTTGAAATCTGCAATTGCGAGTCCTCCAATTGTTTTGGCTATTCTGGGTCCCTCAAATTTCCATATGATTTTAAAATCCACTTGTTAATTCCTGCACAGAAAAAGAAAAAAGAAAAAAGAAAAAAGCCATGTATAATTTGGGCATGGACTGCACTGAATCTGTAGATCAATTTGGAGAGTAATGCCATCTTTTAATAATGTTTTCTGATCCATGAACTTATTTCCATTTATTTAGATTTTCTTTAATTTCTTTCAAAGGTGTTTTATAGTTTTTCAGTGTACAAGTCTTGTGCTTTTGTTAAATTTATTTCCGAGTATTTTACTACTTTTGATGTTATTATAATGGAATATTTCTCTAAATTTCTTTTTCAGATGATTAGCTGCTAGTACATAGAAATGCAACTTAATTTTCCCTTTCCAAACTAGAAGCCTTTTATTTCTTTTTCTTATCCTTTCTTATCCTGGTTAGAATCTCCAGATGAATAGAAATTGTGAAAGTTGTAGGGGGCGGTGCCTGGGTGGCTCAGTGGGTTGAGGCCTCTGCCTTCGGCTCTGGTCATGATCCCATGGTCCTGGAATTGAGCCCCACATCGGCTCTGGTCATGATCCCAGGATCCTGGAATTGAGCCCCACATAGGGCTCTCTGCTCAGCAGGGAGCCTCCTTCCTCCTCTCTCTCTCTCTCTCTGCTTGCCTCTCTGCCTACTTGTGATCTCTGTCAAATAAATAAACAAAATCTTTTAAAAAATTGATTGTCCAGAAAATAAGCATGCTTTAAGGAGTTGGGGGTGGGGTGAAATAAATAAATAAATGATCTTTTTTAAAAAAATTGTGAAAGTGGACATCCTTGTCATGTTCCTGATCTTAGGGGGACAGCCTTGATTCACCATTTGTATGATATTTCTTGTGGATTTTTTATAGATGTCTTTTATCAGGATGAGGAAGTCCCCTTTGATTCTTAGTTATTGAATGTTTGTATCAGGAAAAGGTGTTGGATTTTGTCAAATGCTTTTTTGGTGTCTACTGAAATGATCACATGGGCTTTTATTATTTTAGTATGGTGTATTACATTGACTGATTTTCGTATGTTGAACCAACTTTCCATTCCTGGGATATATCACACTTGGCTGTGATATATAATCCTTTTTATATGGTACCAAATTCAATTCTCTGTTATTGTTGAGGATGTTTGTATATATCTTTATGAATTGTTCTGTAGTTTTCTTTTCTTATAATGTGTTACCTGGCTTCAGTATCAGGGTAATACTGCCTCATAGAGTAAGTTAGAAGATGCTCCCTTCTCTTCCTTTTTTTTTTTTTTTTTTTTTTTGGAAGAGTTTGTGTAGGATCAGTGTTAATTCTTCTTTAAATCTCTGCAAGAAATTACCAGTGATGCCATCTGGTTTTAAGCTTTTCTTTATAGGATAATTTTTAAAAATGCTATTAATTCAATCTCTTTAATTTTATAGGTCCCTTTGGATCTTCTATTTTTTCTTGAGTCAGTTTCAGTACTCTGTGTCTTTTTAGGAATTTGCCATTTTAACTAGATTACTTTATTGGCATAAGAGATCATAGTGTTCCCATAAAATTCTTTTTATTTCTCCAAGACCAATAGTGAAGTACCCTCTTACATTCTTGATTTTAGTAATTTGAATCTTGTATCTTTTTTTCTTAGTCTAGCAAAATATTTGTCAATTTTTGTTGATCTTTTTAAAGAACCAACTTTTGGTTTCATTGATTTTTCTCTGTTGTTTCCCTATTCTCCATTTCCTTTCCTTCCACTCTAGTTTTTATTTCCTTCTTTCTGCTTGCTTTGGATTTAGTTTGCTCTTTTTTTCCTAGTTTTTTTTTTTTCTTAAGGTCAATAGATAATTATTCATTTAAAATCATTCTTTTTTCTTAATATAGCCATGTACAAGCTATAAATTTCCCTCTAAGCACTGTTTTAACCACACACCACCAATTTTGGTACAGTGTGTTTTTGTATTTTCTAATTTCCCTTAAGTATTTAATTTTTATTTACTTATTTATTTATGTATTTATTTATTTTTTCAGCAAAACAGTTTTCTAATTTCCCTTGTGATTTCTGCTTTATCTCATTGGTTGTTTAAGAATGTGCTTAGTTGGGGTGCCTGGGTGGCTCAGTGAGTAGGCCACTGAAGGCATGATCCCAGGATCCAGAGATGGAGCCCCACACTGGGCTCACAGCTTAACAGGGAGCCTGTCTCTCCCTCTCCCTCTGCCACTCCCCTTGCTTGGCTGTCTCTCTCTCATTCTAATAAATAAATAAATCTTTTAAAAAATAAATTTAAAAAAGAATGTGTTTAGTTTCCACATATTTGTGAATTTCTTAAATTTCCCTCTGTTATTGCTTTACAATTGCATTTCATTGCAGTTGGAGAACATACTTTGGATTATTTAAATTCTTTTTTAAATTTATTGAGATTTGTTTTATAGATTAATGTATGGTCTATTTTGAAGAATGCTCCATATGCTTAAAGAAGAACAGGCATTCCTCCACTGTTGGCTGAAGTGATATAAACACCTGTTAGATCTAATAGGATTTTAGTGTTGCTCAAGTCCTCTATTTCCTTACTGATCTTCTGTTTAGGTAATATATCCATCAATCAAGGTGAAGTACTCAAGTTTTCAACTATTATTATTGAACGGTCAATTTCTTCCTTTAATTCAGTCAGGTTTTTTTTTTAAGGTTTTGTATATTTAGATGTATGTTTATACCTGTTATATCTTCCTGATAGATTGAACTTTTATCAATATATAATATCCTTTTTGGTTTCTAGTAATAATTTTTGTCTAGTCTGTTTCTCCCAATATTAGTATAGCCACTCCCACTCTTTTGGTTACTATTTGTATGGAATATATAACATAGTGCATCATTAGTTTCAGATACAGAGTTCAGTAATTCATCAGTTGCATATAACACCCAGTACTCCTCATATCATAAGCCCTCCCTAATGCCCATCACCCAGTTACCCCATTCCCCATCTATCTATGACTTTAAATCTATTTTAAATCTATTCATTGCCAACAATGAATTCATTCTCTCTCCTCTTGCTCTCTCTCACTCTCTTGCTCATTCTACCTCTCTCAGTTAATCTGGGAATGTCTTAATTTCTCGTACCTTTTTGAAAGATGATATTATTGGATATAGAATTCTTCATTGACAGTCTTTTTTTTAAAGATTTTGTTTATTATTTACTTGACAAAGAGAGAGACAGCAAGAGAGGGAACACAAGCAGGGGGAACAGCAGAGGGAGAGGGAGAAGGAGAAGCAGACTCCACCGAGCAGGGAGCCCGATGTAGGGCTCGATTGCAGAACCCTGGGATCATGACCTGAGCCAAAGGCAGACAATTAATGACTGAGCCACTCAGGCGCCCCTGACAGAATTTTTCTTTTGGCATTTTCAATGTGTCATCCCACTGCCTTCTGGCCTCCATTAAAGATTAAGCTGTTAATCTTTCTGAGGATCCCTCCCTATAAACGATGAGTCACTTTTCTTTTATGCTATCAAGAGTATCTTTGGGCCTGGATTTGATAATTTGATGATGATGATTTAGGTGTGTATCTTTTTTTTTAACATTTACCATTTTAATAATTTTTAAATGTACAGTTCAGTGCCATTAAGTATGTTCTCATTACTGTGCAACCATTAACACCATCCATCTCTAGAACTCTTCTCATCTCTCAAAGCTGAAACTCTATGCATTAAACAATAACTCCCCATTGTGTTTGCTCTCCCATTCTCACCTCTGGCAACCACCATTCTACTTTTTTTTTTTTTATTTAATTTTTTTTCAGTGTTCCAGGATTCATTGTTTATGCACCACACCCAGTGCTCCATGCAGTATATGCCCTCCTTAATACCCACCACCAGGCTCACCCAACCCCCCAACCTCCTCCCCTCCAAAATCCTCAGTTTGTTTCTCAGACTCCACAGCTCTCATGGTTCATCTCCCCTTCCAATTTCCCCCAACTCTGTTGACTTCATACTACTTGAGGCTTATTGAGCTTCTGGGGTAATTTCATCAAATTTGAGAAGTTTTCTAGCATTATCTTGTCAAATATTCTTTCTGCTCTTTCTCTCTCTTTTTGATACTCTCATTATGTTTATGTTGGTATGTTTGATGATACTCCACAGGTTTCAGAGGCTCTGTTCATTTTTCTTTCTTTTTTATTTCTTCCCACTATATAATCTCAATTGAACAATCTTCAAGTTCACGGATTCTTTTTCTCTGCCTGACTTAAATCTGCTGTTGAACCTCTCTAGTAAATTTTTCATTTCAGTTAGTGTATTTTTAAACTACAGAATGTCTATTTTATATACCTCTATATATCTATATATTTGTATATATCTATATATCTTTTATATCTATTTTATATATCCTTATATATTTTCTATTCATTGTTATTTTCCATTTGAGTATACATAATTCTCATATTTTTCTTTAATTCTTTTTTTAAAATTGAGGTATAATTGACATATAACATTATATTGGTTTCAGGTGTACAACATGATTCAATATTTCACAATACATTGTGAAATGACCACCACAATAAGTCTAATTAACATATATCACTTTACATAATTACAATTTTTTTCTTGTGAGGGAAACTTTTAAGATCTACCCTCTTAGCAGCTTTCAAATATGTAATATAGTATTATTAATTTTACTCAACATGATGTACATTATATCCCCATAAGTTATTTATAATGAGAAGTTTGTAACTTTCTACCCCTTCAACCATTTTTCCTATCCCCATCCCTCAACTCTGGCAACCACCAATCTGCTCTTTCTATGACCTTGATTTGTTTTGTTTTGGTTTTGCTTTTTGTTTTTTAGATTACACATATAAATGAGATCACATGGGAATAAGTCAAAGAGCCACTGTTACTGTTTGTTTGTTTGTTTAGTGACTTTGATGGGAAAAGTCTGTATTCTTTGTGTGTAGCCAGTGAAGTCTCTGCTCAGTTAGCTTAGTGGTCTCTTAATAATTGAACAGAGATGTTCTTAAATGTCTGGAACCAGTAAGTCTAGTCTTTCCTGAAGGATCTCTGTGTGTTGGGATAAGACTTCATTACTCAGCCAGGCACCTTACAACTCTGCTGTAGTCTACAAATCCTGCACAGGCACTCAGCCCTGTACATGTGCATGGCCTTCTAAATTGCAAGTAATATTCCAGAGGTTTTTAAGTCCTCTATGGACATCTCATTCCTCAACTTTTCCCTTTAAATTTCTACCACCTCAGGCAGTCATGATGTTAAGCAATTGCCACTGACCATTTTTAGAAAATGCCCCCATAGAAAAGACTTTTTTCCACTGGGCAAGTTTCCAGTCAGGTCAATAAAGACAAGCCTTACAAATGGAGTCTTCCAGGGAACCATCAAACAAGTCAAATGATGTCAATTCTTTGGGTATGGGGCTTTGAAGGAGCTCCATCCTCATTTTCATGGAGATTCAGCCATTTTTCTTGAAGATGCTCTGTGGATTGCTGTAGACCTATAGTTAATTTCCACAGTTCTGACAACAAAGTAGTTTTTGACAAGTTTTGCCCAAAATGCTCATTGCTTTTTTTCCCTAATGATTCATAAAGTTGATTATATCACTTTAATGGATATATTTGTCAGAGATCTGTACTCCATCATTCTCACTGACCTGTTTCCTTCTTGACTAAGAGAATTCTTCTTAACTTGATCCACTATTCACTTTTCCTTATTTCTGTTTCCTCAGACTGGTGCACATTTCTTTCCTCTGGGATTTAGAGTCACAGTGTAATTTTATAAAATATTTCCCTATCGTTATCTGATGTATTTTTATACCTGTGATCATGTCTTCTTCCAAAATGTCCTCTCCCTTTATGGCAAATGCTGATTTATCCTTTATTATCTAGTGTAAGTATTAACTCCTCTGGTAAGTCTTCTTCACTCCATCTACCCAAGAACCAAATCAATCACTCCTGCATCTTCTCCTATAGTCCTCTTTATATGCATTTATAAGAGCTGATAATCTATCCTGTTTGCTTTACTAGACTGTGAATTTTGAGGACAGATATGAGGTATAGAACTTAGTCCTCTTTGTAGACCTAAAATTTAACACAGAGAAGGAACTGAGGAAATGTTTTTTTAACTGATTCTCAATAAAGAAGTTATCACTCTGCTGATAGTAAGAACCAATCTCATCAAAGGCACTGAGCCCTCCCGCATAAGGAAAAGCTGATGATCACAAATGAATTTTATAATATAAATCAAATAGCAGAAGTCTTATAATTAACAGAATAAACAGAAAACTCATGTGTTTTCTTTTTATTTAACTTTGAGAAAACGTCACTTGGAATCCTATTAGTAAGTGTCCTTCTGGAGCTCTGGATTGGTTCTCTAGACACCTGGGTTCTCTTCCAAGCCACCCCCTAATCTACTGTAGGATTCTGAAGGAACCAATAAGAATCTGTTTTAATGTGAAACTGATTAATTTCATCTTTAATTCATACATGCCATACCAAATTTACATTTTTAAGAGATCTCTTTCCTTGAAGTATGGAGAAAGAATTATAGGAAGACAAGACAGAACACAGAAAATGTAGATAGGAGGCTACTTTAGGAGTTTAGGTGAAAAGTAATAGGACCTAAACCAGACAGAAATGTGATAATTTGAGATATTCTGAAAACAGAACACATTTGATTTGGTGTTAGATGTCAAGAATGAGGGAGAGGGAGTGAAGCTGAATCCAATGTTTGAGCTTGACTGGTTTAGACAGTGGTACTATTTATTAGGATGAAAAGAAGTGTTGAGGAGGACACAGGTTTGAAGGGGAAAATATTCAATAGTTCTGTTTGGGAGGTATATATATTACATATAAATAGATATATAGATATAGATACAGATACAGATATATATATATCTCCAAGTGGAGATGTCATGCAGAAAATTGAAGCTCCCTGGAGAACTCTTACTGGAAATAAAAATTTGGAAGTTATTAGATCAAGATCATTACAAATCTATAGCAATGGTTGAGATCACCTTAGAAAAGAATTTTCAGAAAGATAAGGGCTTGGTTCTGAGCCCTGAGGAATCCCAACATTTAGGGATCAGGTAAAGGAAGAATAACTCTGAAAGGGTACAAAAAAGAGGAGCCACAGAAGTAAGGGAAAGAAAGAGGGAATGGTCAACTGTGCTAAATGCTGTTCAGTGAGGATGGAGAAATGCCCACTAAATGTGTCCAACTGTGGATAATGGTCCTTTGAAAAGAGCTATTTCAGTGCAATTGAGGGGATGGTGCAGAAGCCAGACTGTACTGGGTTGAAGAGTAAATGGAAGGTGAAAAAGAAAGATATCATGTGTGACAATTCTTTCTTGAAATGTTTTCTTCTCTTGGATTCTGTGACACTATACTTTCCTGGTTTTCCAGCCTATCTGGCTGCCTTTTTAAAGTTGCCTATGTTGGGTTACTCTCTACTCACTTTTAAATACTGAAGTTCTACAGAATATAGATACTCTAACTCCGCTCTTTATCTTTCTCTTCTACCTGAGGGGTTCAGTTACCACATATAAGCCAAGAACTCCCAAATTTTACATGTATCTTTGTTTCAGATCACTTCTTTGAGCTGTTGAGTTACATATTCAATTACCCAATCAAATCTCAAAATTAGACACTTCCTTTCACAACTGTTTTGCTTCTAGTGTCCCAGATTCTCTGTAAATTATATCATTATTTTCTCAGCTGTTCAAGACAGACACCAAGAGTCATGCTTCATTTTTTTTCTCTTATGAACTGCAACCAATCCAACAGCAAGTCCTGTCCATTCTACTTTCAAATGTCTCATTTATTAACTGCTATGGGCCATTATTAACTGCTCATTTATTAACTACTTATGTCTCATTTATTAACTGCATATGGGCCAAGTATCCAAAGGTTCCTTATTTATATTATCTTTTCATTTAGGTTCACAAGTACCCAATAAGGTAGTTTTATCTCCATCTTAAAACTGAAACTCAGAGAGGTTAAATAACTTACTGTGGTAAGACAAAAAGTCAATGGCAGAAAGGAAGGAATCTAATACTAAATATGCCTGATTCCACACTGCCTCTGACCTCCCATCCCCACAGCTTAACCTCTCTGAGGTCAAGTTTTCTTAAGTAAAATGGACCTAATATTTCCTAACTTTAGGCTGTCATAAAGACTGAAAAATAAACAATAAGGTACATAGCCCTAGTTCAAGGTATAAATTCAAAAAATGTTAAGTCCCTTACACTCCCTTCACTCCTTCCTCTGTACTGTTTCTGGGGCCATCTTAGTGATATTAGGATTACAGAGATGAACAAAGATTGCTCCTTGCCTTCAAAAAGCAAATAATTTACAGGGACAAATGAACAGACATAAAACAATGAAATAATAATATAGGAAGACAACAGAGAACTAAGCAGTAAATTGCACACAGAGGCTTCTTATATTAGAATTACAAAGAAAGGATAAAGGGCTATTGGGGAGATGGAGATGGGAGTGGGCTTTTGAAAAGGACGTATTAGTACAGTTGGGATACTCAGTGAGGGGATATTTGCTCCCAGCAAAGAGGGGCAGGACACTCAGGAAAAAAGAATATTGGTGTGGAAAGAAGAAGAACATGCTCAGGGTCAGTGATGTGAGCAATCTCATTTCAGCAAAAGGTGCTTATATTTTCCCACATCAAAATATTTTTACTACTAAGTTTCCTTATTATGGCTTAAATTCTTACTGGAACAAAGAAACATTTGAGCTCATCATTAAAACCAGATGTCCCGGTAGGCAAAACCATCATTAAACTGTCTACCCACCTTCCCAGGGAAGGGAAATAAAACCCAGACTCTGACCTACATGAGATCAAAATAATAAAATGCTGGGGTGTGCTTTGAGAATATTATCACACTGTCAAAATAGGTCTAATGATGTCAATCACATTTTCTTAGCTTACATCTCTCAGTTACAGCTAACACTGACAGATGCCACTATGCCTATGTCTCAAGTTTCCTTTGATCAAAACAAAACAAAACAAAACAAAAAAAACCGATAGAGACCACGAACACTAATATGCCCATTAAGTCTGGGGCTTGGATGAAGAAGTTTTTATTCTATAGAACCTGTTCACCAAACCAATTTGGCTTCTATGATGACAAGGAAATGTGATAAATAATTTACTGCATCATTCAGCAGAGGTTCTGGACTATTGCACCATAGAATATTAGAGCTAGAAAGAAACTTAATGGTTACTTTGATCTTATACTAATTAAGGCACAGAGGCCCAAAGCAGGGAAGTGGTAAGTTCAAGGTCAAAGGTGGACCAGGAGAGGAAGGGTTATTAAGGATGGTCAACAGAACCTAGAGAAGGACAGTCATCAGGTCCCCCACTGAGAAAAGTGCTGAAAATGTAGGAAAAGGAAAAATATTATAAGCTACTTTCAGAGCTCCAAAAGCTCTTTGGTATTGGTCAAGAAACCTAAAAGATGATCTCAAAAGTCACCTCAAACTCTGACCCAAAAGTCCCTTTTCTCATCTCCCAAAATGTTCCAGATGGTCAATCAATAAACATTTATTATGTAGCAACTATGTAAAACATTTTGAAACACCTCGGGTATAGAATGCAATGATACATGAAATACAATTCCTTATCCCAAGAAGCCTACTATCTGGTTAGGGACATGAGAAATAACATATGAGAGATTAACTAATCTGAGTGGTGAAGGGATTCCAAGTATAGCTAATAAGTGTTCTGAATTCACATGGGCTTGGAAAGAGCTCAAAAATGGAAATATAGTAAGAAGACTTCAAGAAGGAACAAGGACATCATGAAGACAGGATTTGGATAGAAGAGAACATGGTGGAATACCTTCAGGCTACACTGAATCTGAGAACACAAATTTGTAGACCTCATCATTGAAGAAGAGGAGATCTACTCAGCAGAATCACAATAAAAGGTGACAGTGGAGGTAGCCGAAAAAATTAAATAAAGCACAGAATTAATCTTGAAGATTCAGTTCTGTCACCTCAAAGTTATGTGGCCTTGAGTGTTATGTAACCTCTTTAGGACTCAGAATAACAATACCCTTCACACAGAGTTATTTTAAGAATTATAAGATAAGATATATCTTATAAAGATATTATATAATTATAAGATAAGAATTATAAGGTAAACATGGATAAGCACCCAGGGTAGACAATAAGTGGCTGGGTATTTTTGTTGCTGTTTATTCTGCTTTGGTTTTGTTTGAAGATAGGTATATAAAGGGAAATATCAGGTCAAGAAAATGTTGAAGAAGTGAAGGTGGATTGAATTAAGTCCTGGACATGAATTAAGAAACAGGAGAGCTGGGAATCAATTTTCTACTCATGAAATGGTGGGAATTGGGTGAGAAAGAAGATTGGTCTAGACCTGTGGTTCTCAAACATTGTTCCACAGTTCTGACTAGTTATGAAAATCATGTGGAAAATGTATTTAAAGAAAAATCAAAGATCCCAACATGGAGGGTCTGATTAAAGAGATCTAAGATGGAAACTGGGAGTCTTAATTTTTTTTTTTTTAAAGTTCTGCATGAATTTCTGATACATAAGAAAACAGGTAACTTCTAGACTAAATAACACTTAAGATCCTATTTGGATCTTAAATAACACTTAAGATCCTCTCCAATTCGAAGAATCTCTGATTCCAACCAAGCAGTGAATTCTAAAGGCCTGAAGTAGGGATGCCTGGGTGGCTCAGTTGGTTAAGCATAGGCCTTTGGCTCATGTCATGATCCCAGGGTCCTGGAACTGAGTCTTCCGTCTAGCTCCTTGCTCAGCAGGGAGCCTGCTCCTCCCTTTGCCTACTGCTCCCCCTGCTTGTGCTTGCTCTCTGTCTCTCTGTCTCTCTGTCTCTCTCTCTCTCTCTCTCTCTCTCTGACAAATAAAATCTTTAAAGGCCTGAAATACTATTCTTCCCAACATTCAAAGATTCAGAAAATCAAGGCCCAGTCAGCCACACTAATATAATCTTCCAAAAGCTCTATTTGATCATGTCCACTTTTTGGATTTTTAAAAAATGTCTTCAAGTCAAGGTCTGCCTGGGTTTCAAGGATTTTTACAACCTTGATCCAGCCTGCTTTTCTGAAGTCATCCTTTGCCACTCCAACCCATGTAGCAGGTCATAGCATAAGATCTAACATTTAAAAATATGTACTTTAGTGTTTCTGCATTTTTATGTAATTATTTTCTCTACCAGAATAATCAACCCATCCCCACTAGAGTCCCTTATCTATCTCAAAAAATTTTACTCATCCTTCAAAGTAACTTGATATGATCCCTCCTGGTAAATTACTTACTTCTTCCTCTGTGTCCCTGGTATGTCTCTAAACAGCCTTTCTTTCACTTATTTTGGCTAATTACATTCCTATCTGTAGTCCCTACTAGATTTAGTTTTTGGAAAGCAAGAGATTGTGTCTCAACTCTCTCTTGAAAAACAGAGACCACATAGTTTTTTTCATACGTAGGTATGAGTCCTCATTATCTTTAGGCTTATTATCTAATCACATTTTAAAGCACAGTGAAGAAAGTTTGAACACTGGTGCTCTGTTTAGCAGGGATAACAGTTCAAATTTTTTCTAATTCCTCATAGGTGACTCTAAAAATCTCAAATTCCAAGAAGCCACTAAAAAATGTTCTTAGATATATAAGACTTAAAGATAACATATTTAAGGGGGGAAAAACTCAAAAAAAAAAAAAAAAGAATTCTCCTTGGTAAAAAATAATGGCCAATCTGTAGTTTGCTTTAATTATCTTTACTGTGATATCTCCTTCTATTGATGGTTCATACTTATTCTGTACAATTATTCTGTGACTTGGCCAAAGTAATTATGAAACTCAAACCCAGAAGTTCTTATTAGAAGCCTTGATGTTCATTGTGCCAACTCCCTATGTCTCACAACTTCCAAGTAATGCTTTAAACACTTCTACCTAGGCTGCTTATATTTATTTGATGGTCAATTCCTCTGTTGAGTAAGGGGCAAGATACAGAGGCTAGACCACTGTTAAGTCTCCACTAAGTTTTGAGATTTATTATTTAGACAGAACTAAATGCCATAAATAATACCCACAATCCAATTTAAATACAACAGAAATTCCACTAAATTAATTATAGAATAAAAGCCCTATAGTAAATCAAAAGATCTGGCTTCAAGTTCTAGCTCTTCTGCTTATATTGAAAGTGATCTCAAATAAGTTACCTTCCCTGTCCCATCACCCACCCTTTTTTTTTTCTTTTTCAAGTTTTTTATTTATTAATTTTTTAAATTCTTGCTTCTTTTATTTGCCAGCTTTCAAAGTAATGAGGTGGTTCCCTCATTTACTCAATAATAACAATGAGGGTTTTTATTTTTTATGTATCATTTGAAACTCACTTTTTTAATTCTTTTTTTAATTATGTTAGTCACCATACAGTACTTTATTAGTTTTTGATATAGTGTTCCATGATCCATTGTTTGCATATAACACCCAGTGCTCATGCAACATGTGCCTTTCTTTCAAGTTTTTATTTTAATTCCAGTTAGTTAACATAAAGTGTAACATTAGCTTTAGGTGTAGAATTTAGTGATTCATCATTTATAACACCCACTATTCATCTAAATAAGAACCCTTCTTTAAAAAATAAAAAATAAATAAAATAAAAAACCCTTCTTAATACCCACCATCCATTTAACCCATTCCTCCTCATCCCCCATCCCCTCCAGCAACCCTCAGTTTGTTCTCTATAGTTAAAGAGTCTGTTTTCCGGTTTACCTCTCCTTTGTTTTCCCCTCTATGTTCACCTGTTTTCTTCCTTAAATTCCACATATGAGTGGAATCATATGCTATCTGTCCTTCTCTGACTGACTTGTTTCACTTAGCATAATATTCTAGCTCCATCCAAGTCACTGTCAATGATAAGATTTCATTCTTTTTTATGGCGGAGTAATATTCCATTGTGTGCATATACCAATACTTCCTTTTTTTTTTTTAAATTTATTTATTTATTTATTTATTTTCAGCGTAACAGTACTCATTGTTTTTGCACCACACCCAGTGCTCCATGCAATACGTGCCTTCCCTATTACCCACTACCTGGTTCCCCAACCTCCCACCCCCCGCCCCTTCAAAACACTCAGGTTGTTTTTCAGAGTCCATAGTCTCTCATGGTTCATCTCCCCTTCCAATTTCCCTCAACTCCCTTCTCTTCTCCATCTCCCCATGTCCTCCATGTTCTTTGTTATGCTCCACAAATAAGTGAAACCATATGATACTTGACTCTCTCTGCTTGACTTATTTCGCTCAGCATAATCTCTTCCAGTCCCGTCCATGTTGCTTCAAAAGTTGAGTATTCATCCTTTCTGATGGAGGCATAATACTCCATCATGTATATGTACCACATCTTCCTTATCCATTCGTCCATTGAATATACCAATACTTCTTTATCCATTCACCTGTCGATGGACATTTGGGCTCTTTCCATTATCTGGCAATTGTTGATAATATTGCTTTAAAACATCAGGGTGCATGTGTCCCTCAGAATCAGTATTTTTGTATCCTTGGGGTAAATACCTAGTAGTTCTGTTGGCTGGACTGTAGAGTAGTTATATTTTTAACTTTTTGAGGAACCTCCATACTGTTCTCCAGAGTGGCTGCACCAGTTTGTATTTCCACCAACAGGGTAATTTCTTTCTCCACACCCTCATCAACATCTGTTGTTTCGTGTGTTGTTAATTTTAGCCATTCTGAGAGGTGTGAGGTGGTATCATCATAGTTTTGATTTCTATTTCCCTGATGATGAATGATGTTGAACATCTTTTCATGTGTCTATTAGCCATCTGTATGTCTTCTTTAAAAAAAATGTCTATTCATGTCTTGTGCCCATTTCTTAACTGGATTATTTGCTTTCTGGGTGTGGCCTTTGGTAAGTTCTTAATAGGTTTTGTATACTAACCCTTCATAAGGTATGTCATTTGCAAATGCCTTCTCCCATTCTGTAGGTTTCCTTTTAGTTTCATTGTTTCCTTCAATGTGCAGAAGGTTTTAATCTTGATGAAGTCCCAAGAGTTCATTTTTGCTTTTGTTTCCCTTGCCTCTGGAGACATATCTAGTAAGAAGTTGCTATAGCTGATGTCAAAGAGATTACTGCCTGTGTTCTCCTCTAGGATTTTGATGATTACCTGTCTCACATTTATGTCTTTCATCCATTTTGAATTCATTTTTGTGTATAGTGTAAGAAAGTGGGCTAGTTTTAGTCTTTTGCATGTTGTTGTCCAGTTTTCCCAACACCATTTGTTGGAGACTGTCTTTTTTCCAATTGGATATTCTTTACTGCTTCACTGAAGATTAGATGACCATATAGCAGTGGGTCCATTTCTGGGGTTTCTTTTTTGTTCCACTGACCTATGTGTTTGTTTTTGTGCCAGTACCACAGTGTCTTGATCACTACAGCTTTGTAATAGAACTTTGAAGTCTGGAATTGTGATGCCTTCAGCTTCGCTTTTTTTTTTTTTTTTTCAGCATAACAGTATTCATTGTTTTTGCACAACACCCAGTGCTCCATGCAATACGTGCCCTCCCTATTACCCACCACCTGTTCCCCTAACCTCCCACCCCCGACCCTTCAAAACCCTCAGGTTGTTTTTCAGAGTCCATAGTCTCTTATGGTTCGCCTCCCCTTCCAATTTTTTTTTATAAACATATAATGTATTTTTATCCCCAGGGGTACAGGTCTGTGAATTGCCAGGTTTACACACTTCACAGCACTCACGATAGCACATACCCTCCCCAATGTCCATAACCCCCTCCCCCTCTCCCAACCCCACTTCCCCCCAGCAACTCCCAGTTTGTTTTGTGAGATTAAGAGTCATTTATGGTTTGTCTCCCTCCCAATCCCATCTTGTTTCATTTATTCTTCTCCTAGGATCAATGAGGCAGAAGAAAGAATTAGTGATATAGAAGACCAAATGACAGAGAATAAAGAAGCCGAGCAAAAGAGGGACAAACAGCTACTGGACCACGAGGGGAGAATTCGAGAGATAAGTGACACCATAAGACGAAACAACATTAGAATAATTGGGATTCCAGAAGAAGAAGAAAGAGAGAGGTGAGCAGAAGGTCTATTGGAGAGAATTATTGGAGAGAATTTCCCTAATATTGCTTTTCTTTTTCAAGATTGCTTTGGCTATTCAGGTCTTCTATGGTTCCATACAAATTTTAGGATTGTTTGTTCTAGCTCTGTGAAAAATGCTGTTGGTATTTTGATAGGGATTGCAATAAATGTATAGATTGTTTTGGATAGTATAGACATTTTAACAATATTTGGTCTTCCTAATCCATGAGCATGGAATATTTTTCTATTTCTTTGTGTCATTTTCATTTCTTTGATAATTGTTTATAGTTTTCAGAGTACAGATCTTTTATCTCTTTGGTTAGATTTATTTCTAGGTATCTTATGGTTTTAGATACAATTATAAATGTAATTGATTCCTTGATTTCTCTTTCCGCTTCTTCATTAATGGTGTATAGAGTTGCAACAGATTTCTGTATGTTGATTTTGTATCCTATAACTTCACTGAATTCTTGTATCAGTTCTAGCTTTTTTTTTTTTTTTTTTTTTTTTTTTTTGGTGGAGTCTTTCGGGCTTTCTATATGGAGTATCGTGTTATCTGTAAATAGTGAAAGTTTGACTTCTTCCTTGCCAATTTGGTTGCCTTTTATCTTTTTGTTGTCTGATTGCTGAGGCTAGGACTTCCAGTACTATGTTAAATAACAGTGGTGTGAGTGGACATCCCTCACCTTCCCTTATTTTAGATAAGAATAATTATCTATTGAGCTGAGAGGATCAAAACAGACCTTGAATATGAAAGCTTTTTGAAAGGAATAAAGTGCCTCCTCAACAAGAAGAAAGAAGTAAGTTGTTAAGTATTTAGTATGTGCCAAGTGCTATGTTGGGCACTTATGCATATATTATCTTATTTAATTTTCATATCAACCCTCAAAGGATGCAGGGATCACTTCTGAATAAAGTCATGAAAGTTTAGAGAATTTAGATGTCTTGCCAAGGTCTTATAACTCATAGACAGAACTCAGGTTCTTTGGCATTTTTTTTTTTTTTGCACAGATAAGATATGAAACATAAATAATAGATAAGTTTTTTACTCCAAAGCCCATTCCTTTCCCTATTACATCATGCTACCTCACAAAAAGACTATAACAATCACACCTCTCCTCTCCATGGTTGGGATGATCAAATTTGCCCATACAGGTCGAAGCAAACAGTCTGGGAAACACTAACATTAAAAACTGTAACTTAGGCTATACAAGTCAAAATGTTTCTGAGAAAAGATTAGAGCAAGGTTGTCATCTTCTCCTATTGTCCCATGCTCCTTAAATTGGAAAAATGTGTCAAAAAGTACATATCTCCACAGAATACACAGAAAGACTCTTCCTGTAATACCAATTTCATGCAATGATATTCTGGAGAAAAGGTAGGTGTTTTTAAAAATTCTACTTTTCTGGGGCACCTGGGTGGCTAGTGGGTTAAAGCCTCTGCCTTCTGCTCAGGTCATGATCCCAGGGTCCTGGGATCGAGCCAGGCTCCCTGATCAAGTGGGGAGCCTGCTTCCCCCTCTCTGCCTGCCTCTCTGCCTACTTGTGATCTCTGTCTGTCAAATAAATAAATAAAATCTTAAAAAAAAATTCCACTTTTTCTGAATATATACTTGCAATAAGTTCAATATAAAAATATAAACTGAAAGTCCTCTTCTATCTCTCCTCTGAAAATAAACTACTATAAACAGGTTAGTGTTTATCATTATTCCAGACTTAGGCCTTCTGTCCACTGAGATTATGAGGGGAAGAGACAAAGGAAATAGTTTTGAATATTCTTTTCCCTAAAAATAATTTAAAACTCAATGTTGATAGTAAAACAAAAATGTTACAGAATAGAATTTTTAAATTTACATGCGATTGTCTTAATATAACATTTTAAATGTATCTATTGCTCAACTTGAAGTAGACTGTTTAATGCTGTACTGTTCCCCTCTCCCGCAAAAACCTTGAGTTTATCTTCCTGTCATAAGGGACATCTGTGGGAGGAAAGTTAGGAAAGCACTACCTAACTAGTCTTTCAGGGGCACAATGAGGATAAAACACCACAACTTCAATTAGGCCAAGGTACAACAAGAAATAATGCTTCGTTATCAGGTTCCTGGTCAAAACATCTTCCTATCCCTGCTGTCATCCCAGATGACTTTCTGTCCAGGGGCTTCTAGCTCCACTCTCTTACTTCTGAGTTGCCAAGTCTCAGTTACTTGAAAGTTTAGTCCAACTCTCTTACCTTACAGCTAAAGATTCTAAGACACAGAGAAGTTAACTCACTAGCTCAAGGTTTACTGGCAGGGAAGTGACAGAGCCAGTCCTTCAACTTGAGTCCTCAGACTATTTAGTATTCTTTCAACTCTACTGTGTCACCTCTCTTTTTGGACATTTTAGTTTCAGGTGTACAATATAGTGATTCAACATTTAATACAAAGTTATGACTATATTCTTTATGCTGTACATTATATCCCCATGATTAATTTATTTTATAAGTGGAAGTATGTACTTCTTAATCCCCTTCACCCATTTCACACTTGCCCTTGTGGCAATCATCTCTGTATCTATAAGTTCTCTGTATCTATAAGTCTGGGCTTTGTTTGCTTGCTTTGTTTTTAGATTTCACATATAAGTGAAATCATGTAGTGTTTTTCTCTCTCTGACTGACTTACTCACTTGGCATAATACCCTCAAGTTCCAACCATATTGCTGCAAATGACAAGATTTCATATATATATATGTGTGTGTGTGTGTACATATATATACACACATATATACATATATTTTATATACATATATATATGTATGTATATAAAATACCCTCAAGTTCCAACCATGTTGCTGCAAATGACAAGATTTCATACACACACACACACACACACACACACAAACACACCACATCTTCATCCATTCATCCACTGACGGATACTTTGCTAATACTTTCTTAAGGATTTTTATATCTATGTTCACCAAAGATAATGGCCTATAAATTTCTTTTTTTGTGGTGTTCTTGTCTGATTTTGGTATCAGGGTATTGCTGGCCTCCTGAAATGAGTTTGGAAGCATTCTCTCTTCTTCAGGTTTTTTTGGGAAGAGTTTGAGAAGAATAGTATTAAATCTTTAAATGTTTGGTAGAATTTACCAGTGAAGACATCTGGTCCTGGACCCTTGTTTGTTGGTAGGTTTTTGAGTACTGATTCAATTTATTTGCTAATAATCAGTCTATTCAGATGTTCTATTTCTTCATGGTTCAATCTTGAAAGATTGTAAGTTTTTAGGAATTTATCTAATTTTTTTAGGTTGTCCAATTTGTTGGTGTATAATTTGTTCATGGCAGATCTTTTGTATTTTTGTGGTATCAATTGTAACTTCTCATTCATTTCTCTTTTTTTAAGAGTTTATTTATTTATTTGACAGAGAGAGAGGGAACACAAGCAGGGGGGTGGGAGAGGGAGAAGCAGGCTTTCCTGTGGAGCAGGGAGCCCAGTGCAGTGCTTGATCACAGGACCCTGGGATCATGACTTGAGCCAAAGGCAGATGCTTAATGACTGAGCCACCCAGACACCCCTCATTAATTTCTGACTTCATTTATTTGAGCCTTCTCTTTTTTCATGTGTTGAGTCTAGCTAAATGTCAACTTTAAAAAAAATTTTTTTAAATATCAGCTCTTACTTTCATTGATTTTTTTTTTCTATTGTCTTTTTAGTTCCTATTTCATGTATTTCCACTCTGATCCTTATTTCTCACCTTCTACTAAAGCTGGGCTTTTTTTCTCCTTTTCTTTCATTTGGTCTTTTTCTAGTTACTTAGGTGTAAAATTAAGTAGTTTATTTGAGATTTCTTTTATTTCTTGAGGTAGGCCAATTTTGCTATAAACTTCTCTCTTATAACTGCTTTACTGCCTCCCATAAATTTTGGTACATTATATTTCATTTGTCTCTAATATTTTATTTCTTCTTTTATTTCTTCTATGACCCAGTAATTGTTCAGTAACATGTTTCATTTCTATGAATTTGGCTTTTTTCTAGTTTTCTTCTTATAACTTATTTCTAGTTTCATATCATTGTGGTCAGAAAAGATGCTTGGTATGATTTCAATCTTCTTGAATTTACTGAAACTTGTTTTATGGCTGAACACGTGATCTACCCAGAGAATGTTACATGTGTAATTGAAAAGAATGTGTATTTTACTGCTTTTTGGATGGAATGTTCTGTATATATGTATTATGTCCATCTGGTCTAATGTGTTATTTAAAATTGATACTTCCTTGTTGATTTTCTATATGGATGATCTATCCATTCATGGAATATCTATCCATTCATGGAAGTTGGGTTTAGAAATTCCTTATTATTATTGTATTACTGCCAATTTCTCTTTAGATCTGTTAATATTTGTTCCATATTTCAGTGCTCCTATGTTATGTACACATATATTTATAAACATTATATCATCTTGCTGTATTGACCCCTTTACATTATGCAGTGCTCCTTCTTGCTTTTAATTATAGTCTTTGTTTTAAATTTAAAGTCTGTTTTGTCTAATATGAGTATAGCTACCCCAGCTTCCTTTTTGTTACCATTTGTGTGGAATATCTCTTTCTATTCTTTCACTTTCAGTCTCTATGTGTCCTTACCTTTTTTTTTTTAAGATTTTATTTATTTATTTGACACAGAGAGCAAGAAAGCACAAGCAGGAGGAACAGCAGAGGAAGATGAAGAAGCAGGCTCCCCACTGAGTAAGGAGCCTGATGTGGGGCTAATCCCAGGACCCTGGAATCATGACTCAAACTAGAGACAGATGCTTACTTGACTAAGCCACCCAGATGCCCAAATGTGTCCTTATTTCTGAAGGGAGTCTCTTAAAGGCAATATATAAATGCATCTTTTTTTAAATCCATCCAACCACTCCATGTCTTTGATTGGAGAATTTAGCCCATTTACATTTAAAGTAATTAATTTTTTTAAAAAGATTTTATCTATTTGAGAAAGAGAGCCAGAGAGAGTACAAACTTGGGGGGAAGGGTGAGGAGGAAGGGACAGAGGGAGAAGCAGACTCCCCACTAAGGAGGTTGCCCGGCATGGGGCTCAATCCCAGGGCCCTGGGATCATGACTTGAGCTGAAGACACTTAACTGACTGAGCCACCTAGGTGTCCCTAAAGTAATTACTGATAGGTATGTACTTATTGCCATTTTTTAAAAAAGATTATTTATTTATTTTAGAGAGAGTGAGTGAGTGAGGGGAGGGCCAGTAGGGGAGAGAGAATCACAAGCAGACTTCCTGCTGAGCCTGATGCAGGGCTCAATCTCATGATCCATGAGATCATGACCAGAGCCAAAAATCACAAGTCAGACACCTATCCAACTAAGCCACCCATGCACCACTACTTACTGCCATTTTGTTGTTTTTTGGCTGTTTTCATAGTTCTCTCTGTTCCTATCTTCTCCTCTTTTTCTCTTCCTTTGTCATTTGATGACTCCTTAGTGTTATTTAGATTCCTTTCTCATTTTCTTTTGCACAGTTACCATAAGTTTTTGTTTTGTGGTTACTATGAGGTTCACATGTATCATCATATATATATAACAATCTATTTTAAGTTGAAGCCAACTTAAATTTGAACATATTTCAAAACTCCAAATTTTTACTCCTCCCCCAGCATTTTGTTTTTTATGTCACTTTTTGCATCTTTCTATTTTATGTATCATTTTGCTAATTATCATAGTTTTAGTTCATTTTACTATTTTTCTTTTTTAAACATCTTAGTAGCTTTAGGAGTGATTAATCCACTACATTTACTATATTTGCATTTTCCAGTGAGACTTTTACTTTTGGATATTTTTTTTTCTTAAGATTTTATTTATTTGACAGGGAGAGAGATCACAAGTAGGCAGAGAGGCAGGCGGGGGGGGGGGGGGCGGGAGCACGCTCCCCACTGAGCAGAGAGCCCGATGTGGGGTTCCATCCCAGGACCCTGAGATCATGACCTAAGCCAAAGGCAGAGGCTTTAACCCACTGAGCCACCTAGGCACCCCATGATATTTCTTGTTATTAATTAGTGACATCTCTTTTCAGCTTAAATAAGTCCCTTTATTATTTCTTCTAAGGCCAGTTTAGTAGTGATGATCTCTTTCAGCTTTTGCTGGTCTGGAAAACTCTTTATCTCTTCTTTAAATCTGAATGATAATCTTGCCAGGCAGAATATTCTTAGTTGGAAGTTTGTTGGGGTGGTTTTTTGTTTGTCTGTTTGTTTTTCCCCCCTTTCTTTCAGGACTTTGAATATGCCAGGCCACTCCCTTCTGGTTTGCAAAGTTTCTACTAAGAAATCTTATAGCCTTATGATATATAAGATATATAAGAAATCTGATAGCCTTATGAAGTTTCCCTTGTATGTAACAATGTGTTTTTCTCTTGCTATTTTTGTGATTCTCTTTTCAACTTTTGACATTTTATTATAATGTGTCTTGATGTAGCTCTCTTTGGGCTCATCTTATCTGAAGCTCTCTGGGCTTCCTAGACCTATTTTCTCCCTTAGGTTAGGAAAGTTTGCACCCATTATTTCCTCAAATAAGTTTTCTGCCCCCTTTTCTCTCTCTTCTCCTTCTAGGACCCTTAAAAAGCAAATGTTAACCAACTTAACATTGTTCCAGAGATTCCTTAGGTTATCTTCATTCTTTTAAAATTTCTTATTTTCTTTGTGCTGCTCTGGTTGAGTTCAACTCTGGTTGAGTTCCAATGCTTTATCTTCCAGTTTGTGGATCCATTCTTCTAATTCATCCAATATGTGTGTAGCCCTTCCAATGTATTTTTCAGTTCAGTTACTGTATTCTTCAGCTCTGTGACTTCTGTTTGGTACTTTCTTGTTTTCTATCTCTCTGTTGAAGTTCTCAATATGTTCAACCATTCTTCTCCTGATTTTGGCAAACATCTTTATGACCATTATTTTGAATTCTTTTTTTTAATATTTTATTTATTTTATTTGACAGAGAGAGAGGTCACAAGTAGGCAGAGAGGCAGGCAGAGAGAGAGAGGGAGAAACAGGCTCCCCACTGAGCAGAGAGCCGGATGCCGGGGCTCGATCCCAGGACCCTGAGATCATGACCCGAGCCGAAGGCAGAGGCTTAAACCACTGAGCCACCCAGGCGCCCCTATTTTGAATTCTTTATCAGGTAAATTACTTATCTCCACACAATTAAGGTCTTTTTGTGAGGTTTTACCTTGTTCTTTTGTTTGGAATACATTTCTCTGTTTCCTCATTTTGCTTGACCCTACATTTGTTTCTCTGTTTCAGATGGAATAGCTATCTCTCTTCAGTCTTGAAGGAGTGGCCTTGCGTAGATGATGATCCTTCTTGTTCAACCTCACCCTATCTCTTGGAAGTCTCTCAAACCTTTTGATTGTCTAAACTGCCTGAATTATCCTTGATATGTACCCATTGTTGAAGGTGTGCCAAGACCTGTTAGTATTCCAAGCAGAGGAATCTCATTTAGCACCTAGTTTCAGGTTAATTGGAAGCTAAGAGATCTAAAGGTGTTCCCTGGGCCATAGCTGCAAAAATTGCGGCTCCAGACAAATATATTAGCTCCTTCCTGGGAAGTATCATAGAGCTAAAATGAGGCCAAGTGTGTGTTAAAGGATGGTATCTCCCTGGGAGTGCCTCCTTAGCCTCTCAAAGTATGGGAAACCTGAAGTCTATCCCTCTTTCTAAAGCTCCAGGCCAAGTAAAGAGGCCTTTCTCATAGGAAGATTAGGGTTGTGTCTGCTGTCTGTGCAGTGCCCTGAGTGTAGTGCCAAGAACTGTCTTCCTGATTTTTTTCGAGTACCATGGAATTTTGGAACACCAGCCTTCTGGGGCACCAGGGCCAGGCAATCAAGGGGTATCTCCATTGTACAGTGTATGGGCCAGCTGGCTTTAGTAAGGCTGCTACGCATTGCAGTGGGTGGGGCACAACTGCCAGCTTCAGAAAAGCAGCAGGGCAGGGCAGGGGGGGCATTGTGTGGGGAAGGAATGTATTGACTGCATATATCTGTGGGCTTCAGCAATTCACTGAGGATGCCCTGTCTGATCACACACACAGGCTTCAGGCTGGGAGTGGGGAATGCTTGCACTTGCCAGCTCTAGCCAGGGGGAAGGAGAGTGTCACAACTATCTATGCTCACAGACATTAGCTAGGGAGCAGGAGAACTCTACAACCATTTGTGCTCACCCACCCCAGCTAGGGAGTGGGGGAGTGCTGCAATTGTCCATGCTCTCCAGCTTCAGTAAGCACTGTGACTGATTATTCCCATAGGTTGCAACAGGGTGGTAGGAGGGTGCCACATCCAAACTCACCTACCTGTGCTGGCAGGCTATCTGGAGAGTACAACAATGGTATCTGCCAATGTCTCCTTCTCTGGAGAGTGCTTCAGCTGTTCCCTGACTCTCCAGCTGATGCTTCCAGATCAGCAAGTGAATCTCCCTCATACATCATCTAGGGACTTTTCAAACTGCTATTTTTTTCACTGGGTCTCCAGGTGAGTGAGACCACATGTGAGCCCTCCAAGAGGAGATTCTCACTTTTCTGTAGCACTTTAGGACTCCCAGACATTGGCCTTCTTGGTTTTCCAAGCCAGAGGTTCTGGAGGTTCATCTTTCCAGTTCAGATCCTAGGGGCTGAGGTGCCCAAAGTGGGGCAGTGATCTCTCCTTCCTCCAGGAGAAGAGCTTATCTGGTGAGATCCTCCTTATTGTGCTCCGCAGGCCAGGGGTGGGATTGTGTGTGAGACCTTACCTCTGTCTCTCCTACTCATCTCAATGTGATCCTTTTATCCTTTGTTGTAGAAAGTAGTTCATCTAGTTTTCATATGTTTTCCAGAGGGAAATAATCCATGAGTTCAGTATCTTCCTACCCCACCATGTTGGACCCCCTTCCTCATGTTCATTTAAAAATAACAACACATTTTATGGACGTGCTGAATTAACTATATTGTACACCTGAAACTAATATTATACTGTATGTTAACTAACTGGAATTTAAGTAAATACTTAAAAAATAAACTATTGGTAAGAAAAAATAATAAAAGAATATTAAAAGCAGAGAAAAAATAAAAATAAAATAGGTAACACATTTGCAGGCAAATGGCTTAAGCATTTCTAAAGGCCGTAACCAGAGACTGACCTGCTTCATCAGCTCTGAATGTAGATCTCTTCAGAAGCCACTGATTTTATAATGCATAGGGACCAAGGAAACGATCAAAAAAAAAAAAAAAAAAGAATGTTTAAAATTAAATTTGCTCATCTTGAAGATATGTGTGTCCCCAAGAGGCCAAGTAAGATATCTAGGGCAGAAATCTTCTTAAAATGCATTTCGTCTATTTCCTGGTAATCATAGCCTATAGTGCTTTAAGGGAGACCCAGGGTCTATTAATTTTCTAATCTAACTACCTCACATTATAGATACAAAAACCAGGCACCAGGAGTGACTGCTCAGAATTAATAGAGCTCATCAAGAATAAAGGCTAGACTAAAACCCAGGACCCTTGAACCCAGCCCAGGATTTCCCCCTATATGCTATTAATTCTTAGGTAACATGTAACTGCTGGGATACCTTGTCTACCTTTCTGCACCATCTGTCAACTCTCCATCTTCCCCTGACTCCCCAGAGACACCTAATGCCCTTAGGTTCCCTAAAGGCTGCTATAACACTATTCAGCCAGGATTGCTCTAAAATTAATTATTCATTCTAGATACTTATCTAATCCACCATCCTGGAGGAAAGAATTTGATTAACTAATTTTCATATAAATTTAATGAATTACATTTTCCAGAGGCATCTGCAGGGTACAACAATATTTTGAAGGGCTTCCTCAGAGGAAAACAGGACAATCTGAATGACACTAAGAGATATACTTAAGAAAATTAAAAATAGTTAGATGTTATATGGAAGCAGCTTTCCCTTGACATTATAAAGAATATTCAAAGTGACTAAATGAATTATCTCAAGTCACAGAAATAAACTCTTGATCAATGAATGGTTTTAATTCAAATGTGAATGATTACCTAACAGAGATACTGAAATAGATTTCTGAATAACATGAATGGGAAGAAACATGTCTGGACAAAAGACTTGTCTTAGCATTCTCCTCTTCCCACTTCAACCCATGAAAAACATTCTATGGCTTCTAAAGATTTCTTACTCCCTAACTTCCATCATTTTCTGCTTGGTAGAGTATTGACAGCTTATAGGGGTTAAATTTAGATGTCATTTTAATTCTGCTAGGTAGATGGAGAGGTTAGGTCTTTTTTAACTCCAATGGACTCCTGTCTCCAGACAGATTAAAACTAGCAGATGGTTGGGCTCTGCACCATCCTCAGGAGAGACCACGGGCAGAACAGATAATAAAGGGCCAACAGCAGTCCACACCTAGGTTCTTTATGCTCAGGGAGAATCACTACAGTCCACAAAAAAATAAATTATTGGGACCCTGGAGTTTTAGGAACATTCAAGCACTTTCAGTATTTTCTGAGTGTTTTCCTAAACCCGGAGGGTTTCCAAGTCTAAGGGGAACTATAGGAGGAACAAACATTTCCCTTGTCTTTAGCTATCCATGGAGTTTCCCCCATTCGTTATTGCCCCAGTTCCACTAACCTAAAGTAAGAAGCTAAACTCAAACTTCAGTCTGGAAAATTCATTAGCACCAACACCAAGAGTGGTAGAACTCATACACAGGCACTATAGGTGAGAAATGGAATAGATCTGTCCAGGACATAATTAAGAACAATAGGAATGGTTAGACATTAAAGGTAAGTATATTTTTAACCTCAGTATCATCAAGAGCTTTTTAATGACCAAAGGAATCCAGTGGACTCTCTCAAGGGGCAGAGGTATCAGAGGTAGGCAGAGCATCTGAGATCAAAATGTTTAAGTCCCTTATAAACAGATAAGAAAAATGAAGGAGACAAGTGAAGAATGACAGCACTAAGTAAGAGACTCAAGTCTCTTGACTTCTAATATAGTGCTATGTATTAAAGGACTAACAAAAGGAAAAAAGAAACTGCAAAATAATATATTTCATGGGATTAAAAAAAAGTCCTAGAATAGCAGCAATGGATAGATCACCTCTGAAACTTTTTCTTTCTCTAAAACTTTTCATATAAGTTGTTTTGAAAGATTTTATCTATTTATTTGAGAGAGAGAAAGAGAGTACATGAGCAGGGGCAGGGGCAGAGGGAGAGAGAGAAAATCTCAAGCAGACGCCACGCTGAACATGGTGCCTAACATGGGGCTCAATCCCATGACCCTGGGATCATGACCAGAGTCAAAATCAAGAGTCAGATGCATAACTGAATGAGCCACCGAGGCACCCCTTTCATATAAGTTTTTATCCAACTTATTTGTAAATGCCTTTTACTAACAAGGTAATGTTTACTTCCTACATTAGCCTATTTCACCTTCTGTCTGCACTTTAGAAAGGTCTTCCTAATACCATAAAAAATTTAACATACCAGGCTTGAGAATGCTCTCCTTAGAAAGTCCTGCTTTCGAGGTTGGCCCTTGGTTAGTATCTAGGAACTTAGATTTCAGGAAGGTACCACCATTGTCAGAACTCGTAATAATGGCTCACTGTGTCTAAACTATTTATACAAATGATGTGGTTTATGATGAATACCTGCTTTCTTTCTAGGGGGTCTGGATGGTATGTGGTAAGAAGAGGGTTCCTACACAACCAGTCCCCAGTAAAAACTTTAGGCACTAAGTGTCTAATAAAGCTTTCTTGGTAGACATTTCACACTTGTCACAATACTTACTCCTGCAGGAATTAAACACATCTTGTCCAACTCCACCAAAGAGGACTCTTAAAAGCTTGCACCTGTTTCCTCCAGACTGCACCACATGCATCTTTTCCCTTAGCTGATTTTGCTTTCATGGTAATAAGTCATAGCCATGAGTATGACTATATGCTGAGTTCTGAGAATACTCTCAGCTAAGTGAATCATCCAATCTAAGGATGATCTTAGGAACCTGTCCACACACTGTTTTGACAAACATACAGAGCCTTATTCTGTCTTTCTTAGTTTCTGCCCATTGGTCCTTCAGTTCTACATCTTAGAACAAATGCTAAAGTTAATGACAAACCGATAATCATACAAAGAAAGAACAATGTGAGTTTTAGAAAAGCTCATTAGAGGAAATAATACTTGACTTGAGCCTTGAAGAAAGGGTGGCATACAGATAGGTAGGAAAAGAAATCACAAATCAATCCATTTAGTCAGGCAAGCCATTTTCTTCCACCACACTGAGAGAGCAAATAGCCCAAAAGATTTTATGCAAAATTTAACTGAAATCTTTGGCCAGGCTGATTCTTACAGGAGTTTTCCTTAGAGTGAGTTCATCTCAACTGAGTCACTGACATCAAGCTCAGGGCTTAATCTAATTTACTAATCTAACTAGTTGTGGATAACAGATTATGGAGGAGACACTAGTAAGACTGCCCCATTTGCAATCCTGCAGCAAGTAGAAAAATCAATCAGGAATAAAGTCAGAGAGGAAACCATACCTCTACTTTGCAACACCTCTCCCTTTGTTAAATTCTAATCCATTGGTTAGAGGCTATTTCCCTCAACACATTTTCTTCCTCTGTCTTAGTATCTGTTTAAAACCACCCAATTTCCTATGTCAAAGTTAACTTTGATCAGCTTTGTTCCTCCAAACCATCTGACACTACAGAGGCATTTGACATGTTGTAATCTTAACATCAGTGAGCTACAAGGGTAACCCCAGTTTATTTCCAGAGCAGTGCAATTGGAAGCTCAAGGGCTTCTAATGATTAAGGTGTTTGTTCAAAACAGTTCTATTGGGGCGTGTAGGTGGCTCAGTTGGTTAAACATCCAACTCTTGATTTTTGGCTCAGGTCATAATCTCAGTGTTGTGAGATCAAGCCCTGCATCAGGCTCCATGCTGTGTGTGAAACCTCTTAAGATTCTCTTTCTCCCAGGAGCCCTCCTACAGTGTTGGTAGGAATGCAAGCTGGTCCAGCCACTCTGGAAAACAGCATGGAGGCTCCTCAAAATGTTGAAAATAGAGCTACCCTATGAGCCAGCAATCACACTATTGGGTATTTACCCTAAAGATACAAATGTAGGGATCCGAAGGGGCATGTGCACCCAAATGTTTATAGCAGCAATGTCCACAATAGCCAAACTATGGAAAGAACCTAGATGTCCATCAACAGATGAATGGATAAAGAAGATGTGGTATATCTTTACAATGGAATACTATGCAGCCATCAAAGAAATGAAATCTTGCCATTTGCAACAACGTGGATGGAACTAGAGAGTATTATCTGAGCTAAATAAGTCAATCAGAGAAAGGCAATTATCATACGATCTCCCTGGTATGAGGAATTTAAGAGGCAGAGTGGGGGGTTTGGAGGGTAGGGAAGGAAAAAAATGAAACAAGGTGGAATATGAAGGGAGACAAACCATAAGAGATTCTTAATCTTACAAAACAGACTGAGGGTTTCCTGGGGGAGTAGGGGTGTGGAGAGGGTGGTTGGGTTATGTACATTGGGATGGTATGTGATATGGTGAATGCTGTGAAGTGTGTAAGCCTAATGATTCACAGACCCATACCCCTGGGGCAAATAACACATTATATGTTAATAAAAATACTTTTTAAAAAAAATTCTCTTTCTCCCTCTCCTACCCCTCACTATCATCTTTCTCTCTTAAAAAAAAAAAAAATTACTACTAAGGAGACATATGAAATTAGACAACTACTTAACCTATCCTAGCCATGGCATTAACTAATTAAGGTGAATTACTACAGGTAAATCACTTGGCATAGTATCTGGCATCTGGTAGTAACTGATTTAAAAAGTAACTACAGGGGTGCCTCAGTGGCTCAGACAGTTAATTGTTCAGGTCATGATTCCAGGGTCCTGGGATCAAGTCTTGCATCTGGCTCCCTCCTCCCTCACACTGTTCTCTCTTTCAAATAAATAAATAAATCTTTGAAGAGTAACTATTATTAGCATTACTCCTTTGAATTTTTTTCTTCATTCTCATTTCCCACAATGATCAGGTTACCATAAAAAAAAAAACTGGTTCACAAGTCTAATAAAAAAATTATTACTGCAAGCAACCTGGGAAATATATTTTACATGCCATAAGACTGGATTTTGCCTAACATCTTCATGACTCATGAGGACAAGGAGATTATTTGAAATCAGTACTAAGAAAATCCAATCACTATGGTAATACAAATGTACTTAGTCCAGGCATTTATCAACTCACACCAGCATTACTCCATTAACCTCCTTACTAGCCTGTTTTTTCCTGCCTCTAAAGGCAGTATACTATAATGAGAAAAGCACGAACTTTGGAGTGGGTCAGATATGCATTCTAATCCTGGCTGTACAAACAATGAGCTCTGTGACTTGAGCTTGTTCCTCAGTATCCTCATTTATGAAATGGAAATATTAATAATACCTACTTCATAAGATTATTTTGAGGATTTATTAATACATGTTCTAAAGTGTTTAGAACACTGCCTGACAAATAGTAAATACTTAAGGAACACTGACTATTATTACCAACCATGTGCTAATTACAGAAAATTGTTTCAAAATTGTGAAATGGGGACAAGACATGAGTAGACATTTTTTTCAAAGAAGACATACCGATGACTAACAGACACGTGAAAAGATGCTCAACGTCATTCATCATCAGGGAAATAGAAATCAAAACTATGATGATACCACCTCACACCTGTCAGAATGGCTGAAATTAACAATACAGGAAACAACAGATGTTGATGAGGATGTGGAGAAAGGGGAATCCTCTTATGCTGTTGGTGGGAATGCAAACTGGTGCATCTGGAGAAGAGTGTGGAGGTTCCTTAAGAGTTAAAAATGGAATTACCCTCTGGCCCCCAAAAAGTGATCCAGCAGTGGCACTAGTAGGTATTTACCCAAAATTGTTTCAAAATTCTCACACATGACATAGTGTTACAAACAACAGGCATTATACATGCTTTTCTTTATAAATGATTTTGAAAAGCATTTATGGCAAGATGTCATTATTTTTTATGGCTGAGAAATATTCCAAAATGCGTATGTATATATATGTGTGTGTGTGTGTGTGTGTGTGTGTGCGCGCGTGCGCGTGTGTGTACATATATATACATACACATATACCACATTATCCATTCATCAGTCAGTTGATGAACATTTGGGCTCTTTCCATAATTTGGCTATTGTAGATAATGCTGCTATAAACAGCGGGGTGCATGTATTCCTTCCAGTTAGTATTTTTGATTCTTTGGGTAAATACCTACTAGTGCCACTGCTGGATCACTTTTTGGGGGGCAGAGGGTAATTCCATTTTTAACTCTTGAGGAACCTCCACACTCTTCTCCAGAGTGGCTGCACCAGTTTGCATTCCCACCAACAGTGTAAAGAGGATTCCTCTTTCTCCACATCCTCACCAACATCTAATGTTTCCTGTGTTGTTAATTTTAGCCATTCTGACAGGTGTGAGGTGGTATCATCATAGTTTTGATTTCTATTTCCTTCATGATGAATGATGTTGAGCATCTTTTCACGTGTCTGTTAGCCATCTGTATGTTTTCTTTGAAAAAAATGTCTATCGTGTCTTGTGCCCATTTCTTAATTGGATTATTTGCTTTCTGGGTGTGGACTTTGGTAATTTCTTTATAGATTTTGCATACTTACCCTTTATAAGATATGTCATTTACAAATATCTTCTCCCATTCCATAGGTTGTCTTTTAGGTTTGTTGATTGTTTCCTTCATTGTGCAGAATCTTTTTTTTAAGATTTTTTTAATTTATTTGACAGAGAGACACACAGCAAGAGAAGGAACACAAGCAGGTGGGAGTGGGAGAGGGAGAAGCAGGCTTTCCACTGGCAGGAAGCCCGATGTGGGGCTCGATCCCAGGACTCTGGGATCATGACCTGAGCCGAAGGCGGACACTTAACAAGTGAACCACCCAGGTGCCCCCACTGTGCAGAATCTTGATGAAGTCTCAATAGTTCATTTTTGCTTTTCTCTTGCCTCAGGAGACATATATTCATGATTTAAAAAAAAAAACCCTCAACAAAGTAAGGTTAGAGGGAACATACCTCAATACAATAAAGACCATTTATAAAAAACCCACAGCTAATATCATCCTCAAAGAGAATTATTCCTCTATGGTCAGGAACAAGACAGAGATGTCCACTCTCACCACTATTATTTAATATAGTCCTGGAAGTCCTAGCCACAGCAATGAGAGAACAAAAAGAAATAAAAGGAATCCAAACTGTCAAGGAAGAAGTCAAACTTTCACTCTTTGCATATGACATGATACTCTATATAGAAAACCCAAAAGACTTCACATAAAAAGTTGCTAGAACTGATAACAAGAATTCAGTAAAGTTGCAGGATACAAAATAAAAATACAGAAATCTGTTGCATTTCTATACTCCATTAATGAAGTAGCAGAAGGAAAAATCAAGGAACCAATCCCATTTATAATTGCACCAAAAACCATAAAATACCTAGGAATAAACCTAACCAAGGAGGTAAAAGAAAAATACTTTACATACTGACATACTGATCAGATCTAGCTGGATCACTCTACAGAGGCCCATAGTAGATAAGTTCTACCCAAATCCATAGAGTTTCAATCAGCCTATAGTGCTCATCTTTAGACTTAAGCTGACAATCAAGAATAATACACATTATTGTAGACACTACAAAATGAAACACAGAGTTAAAGCCCAGAATAATTAAAAAGCAACCTATAGAATCAGAGAAGTGAAAGCTTTAAAGGCTATCATTAGTATCCTCAGAGAGATAATGGACTCGTGGTAGAAAAATAGGATGAAAAGGGAATAATCAGAAAAAAACAATGAGTTCTTTAAAGTTCAAAGTATATGTGTAAAGGAAGCCCAGAAATAAACCCTCACATTTATGATCCACTGATTTTTGACAAGGGTACAAAGAAGAGTCAATAAAGAAAAGTTTTTTCAACAAATGGTTGTAGGACAATTATATATCCAGGTATAAAAGAATGAATTTGGACTATTTCATAGCATATGCAGAAATTAGCCTACACTGGATAAAAGGCCTAAATGTAAGAGCAAAATGTACAGAACTCTTAAGAAGAAGACAACCATAAATCTTTGTGACCTGGATTAGACATAAGCTTCTTAGGTATGACCTCAAAAACACAACCAATAAAAGAAAAAATAAATTAAACCTCATTAAAATGAAAAACATGCTTCAAAAGACAGTATTAATAAAGGAAAGGCACAATCTACAGTAAAGGAGAAAATTTTTGCAAACTAGATATTTGATAAGGTCTAGTATCTGTAATAAAGAACTCTTACAACTCAATCATAAAAAGACAAATAACCCAGTTAGAAAATGATCAAAAAACTGAATAGACATTTCTCCAAAGCACATACACAAATAGCCAAAATCACATGAAAAACTGTTCAAGATCATTATCCATCAGGAAAACACAAATCAAAACCCAATGAGATACCAATTCTTACCCACTAAACTGACTATAATAAAAAAGAAAAGAACAAGTACTGGTAAGGATGTGGAGAAATCAGAATCTTCATACACAGCTAATGTAAGAGTGTATAGGTGTAGGGTGTAGGTGCTGTAAGGGTGTAGGTGCTGTAAGGGTGTAGGTGCTGTAGAAAACAGTTTGGCAATTCCTCCAACGGTTAAACATAGAGTAACAATTTGACCCAGCAATTCCACTACTAGGTATATGCCTTAGGTAAATGAAATTACACAAAAATTTATACATGAATGTTCACAGCAGCATTGTTTATAATAGCCAAAAACCAAAATGTCCATCAACAGATGAGATGTCCATCAACTTGGGAAAATAATGTGACATTTCCTTGGAGTATGACTGGTAATTGGTACTGTTTCTTTTTGGAGTGAAAAAAATGTTCTAAAATCTACTGTAGTGATGATTACACAACTCTTGGATATAAGAGAAACCATCAAAGTATACAATTTACATGGGAATATTTCTTAAGAGAAAAAAATATCACTGAACGTAAGTTTTCTGTAGGCAGAAAACTTGAGGAAATATTCCTAAACATATAAGAAAAACTTAGAGATGTAAACAGAAAACAAAAAAAAATTAAAATTACCTGATTGGCTCAGAAATTTCAACATCCAAATAATAGTAGTTCTAGAAAAACTTGAGTAGAAAGTCAACAATGAAAAAACTGAAGAAAGTGTCTCAGAATTGAACTTATTTTCCAGAATGAAAGAACTGCTCCATAGAGCTTGGCAGAAATAGATTCTCACCAAGGTTCACCATTATAAATTTCAGAAGAGCAAGTCAGAGAGAAAAATTCTAAAAGCTTTTAGGAAAAAGGGTTGGTAATAGAGCACATACAAAAGAAAATCAAAGTGACCTTGAACTTCCTGAGAACAATACTGGAGTCAGAAGATAACTAAGCAATGCCTTCAACATTCTTATGGGAAAATGACTTCCAACCTAAAATTCCAAAGACAATAAGCTATCAATTAAGTGCAAGAGTAGTATAAAGATATTTTCAGATATGAAAGGTGGAACTTTAAATGTTCCCATAAAAAGAGATAACAAGTTCATACCAAATACTTTATTAAAATTGAGTTCATCCACATTTTAAAAATTTAAAGAAAGCTTGAGAAGTGAAGACATAGAGACAGATTAAGTTGGAGAAGTTTTCCCAGGGAAGGAACAAGGAAATTGGGAGTATAGGAATCATGGATGCCTTTTGTTTGTTTTTTGGTTAAAGCTAAGTGACCCAAAGTTTGTGATATATTGATGGGACTGATTCAGGACAGAGGGAAAAACTGATGCTACTTGAAATTCTCCCTCCATCAGCTTGATGAGGCTTCATTTATAGCAGCGTACATCTTCATAAAGTGCTGGGTAGATACCCACTAAATCTTTGACGGTTTTCTGAACACCATCAGCACCAATGCAATCAAATTCTTTGGCTAGATTTGGGTGACTTCACTTAAACCTTGCTGTCATAATAAAGGTGCAACGGACCCTGAAGTGAAACCATCTTGGAGGTAATACTGCTGATAGTGCTTAAAGGGCTAAGAGGCAATCATTGCAGAGTTATTATCTAGGAGAAAATGTTGATTCTCTTAGTGCTCTGGGTTCAAGCTTTGAATCTGGTTGTGATTCTAAATACTTTTATCACACATTAGGAGCTCCAAGCAAAGCCCGTCATCTTCAACTTAATAGTTAAGCCCTATGAAATCTCAAATGTTAGTTCTAGGAAGGACTCGCAGTGATTTTGCTCAACTCCTCAGTATGAAGATGAAGAATCGAAAATATAACAGATATGATATTTTCCAAAGGCTAAAAGATCAGAAATTATGTGTAAAATGATTCGGGATCAATAATGTTGGGATCAGATTTTTAAAAAGCCAACAACTTTATTGTTTCAAAAGTAAAAATACAAGAGTACATTTATCATGATGAGCACTGAGTAATGTATATAATTGATGAATCATTATATTATATACCTGAAACTAATATAACACTGCATGTTAACTATACTAGAATTAAAATGTTAATATAAAGTAAAAATAAAAATCAGAAGCAGAGCCAAAAAGCAAAACTTGGAACTCCAAGTTCAATTCTCTTAAATTTCTTCATACCCTGCATTCATCAATGATAACGCATCAATGATATATATTTGTTACCTCCTCCCTGAATGGCTGACAATCCTATGTTACTATCTCAATGTATACTACACAGGTTTGTAGTAACTGAGTTGATAAGTGGGGTCAAAGGGAGCACCGATACTTTTGGAATAAGTGTAGCCACTTCTTTGTCAAGGCCCTACAGAAAGCCCTAGAATATGTGCAAATAGCTAACAGTGCCTGCAGCATAGAAAAGTCTGCATTTCCTGAGAGTAACGTGAAATAGATGTACCTTCCCATATTTTAGTATAAATGACAGTCTGATTTCAACTTGAAAATACCAATAACAATGACTCTACATACAGGGAAAAGTGTCTAGAAAAACATTCAATTTAAAAAAAAATTTATTAAGATCCTAAAAGGTATTCAGTCCCATGTAAGAAAGAGAATGGTCTGTAAGAAAGAGAAGAAATCATTTCTGCTGTCACAGAACATTCACAAAGTTAGTGGGATGAGACTGACACACATACCTACATTATATCAGGAAGTGGCCTTAGAAATTACATAATTCTTTCATTTTGCAAGTGGGGAAATTAAGGCTAGGAAAAGCAAATGACTAATTAGTGACCCAGCCCACATGAGAAGCCAAGTCAGCTGACTTCCTACTTACTGTTCTTACCATAATAGCTATAACCACACACCCATGAGTAATTCTAATGTTTAAATCCTTTCACAAGGATTTAAGAGTACTTCCTAATACACATGTGATGGATTAGAATAAAAATAAATTATCTGTGGTGTTAAGGCAAGGAATACACCAGCAGCAGAAAATGGTGAAGCCAGGACTAAGAACAGTTCAGGCATATGCCATAAGGTCCAATATATAGTTGCTAGTGATGGGATTATAAATCTGGCATTAAGTGTCTGTATAACAAAGCAACACGGGGAAATCAATAAAAACTGCAGCACATCATTAAATGAAAACCAACCAGTTATTTGGGAGAGGTCTAACCAATGCTTCATAATAAGAATTAAAAGGAATTTCTCCCATAGATTCTCACAAGAGGGCAAACACATCATATGTATGATATGTAGATATCTGAAATAATCAAAAAATATAAATTCTAACAGACTCTTATTTAAAAAACGAAATTGTCTCCACCTTCAGTGCAGAGCCTGCTTAAGGATTTTCTCTCTCCCTCTTATATAAATAAATAAATCTTTAAACAAAATAAAAACAAAAAACAAAGGGAAGCCAATTATAGTTAGAGCAATTCAACAAAGTAATATAATACAGACTAGAGAGAAACAGGTTTCATAGAGGAACTAGCATTGGAGGACAGAAAGACTACAAGAGAAGATCAGACAGAGTTGAAACTGTAAGAGGAGTAAGTTTCCCTTTATATCACTCAACAACTTAGGTTAAAACTCTGACATGGACATGTTCTGTTCCTTTTCCCTTAATAAAATCTCCATCTGCGGGGTGCATGGCTGACTCAGTCAGTAGAGCATGCAATTCTTGATCTTGGGGTCCTGAGTTCCAGCCCCATGTTGTGCATAGAGCACAACTCTTTTTTAAATAAATTTTTTAAAAATCTGCTACTATCCTTTCTCTGTTAGGCAGATATGAAACAGAATTTAGTAAAGACTGTGAAGTTTTCTGGAACAGAATGTAATGTCTACATTCTGAATGTAACTACCATAACACTCTCTGTGATGTTAGGACTCCAGCATACTTATTTCCATAACTTACACTCTACAAACATTCTTTTATCAATATGCAAATATTGTTGGGAAGGAAAAAGGGAATCATTTGGACTGAAGAACTCAGTAGTTATGCAAATATGATATCCAGTTTGCATAAGAGTCAGATTTTCTACCAATGCCTCCAAGAATTTTGGTGAACACTCAATTCATGCTTTGCAATTTGATTAGAGATTTTCTCTTTGAATCTTTTTTTTCTTATAAAACAAATGGCTCTAACTATTCCTCTGTTTTTATAAGTGAGATTTTGTTTCTTTTCCCCTCTTATGTTAAAACAGCTGTTTTCATTTTTTAAAACTAACTTTATTTTTTAGAACAGCTTTAGATTTACAGAAAAATTGAAACAATAATGTAGAGAGTTCCCACAACTCTCAAACCAAGTTTCCTCCATTAACATCTTACATTAGTATGGTACATTTGTTATAACTAATGAATCACTATTTATTCATTATTATTAACTAAAATACATACTTTATTCAGATTTCCTCAGTTTTTATTTTATTGAGATATAATTCACATACCACAAAATTTACCCTTTAGAGTGCACAATTCAGGGGCTTTTAGTATCTCAGAAGTTTGTGCAACCATCATCAACTATCTCATTGTAGAACATTTTTAACATCCCAAACAGAAACCACATGCCCATTAACAATCACCCACAGTGTTCCATTCTCATCCTCAGATAACTGTCTCTACAGATTTTCTATTCTGGACAATATGTGGTCTTTTGTGACTGACTTCTTTCACTCAGCATGTTTTCAAGGTTCATCCATGTTATAGCATATATCAATACTTCATTCTATTTTATATTTGAATAACATTCCACTGTATGGATGGGCCACACTTTGTTTATTCATTCATCATTTGACAGACATTTGGATTATTTCCACTTTTTGGCTATTATGAATAATGCATCTATGAATATTCACATACAAGTTGTTGTATGAACATGTTTTAAATTCTGTTAGGTATGCCTAAAAATGGAACTGCTAGCTCATATTGTAGCCCTATGCTTAACGTTTTGAGGAGCTGCCAAAATATTTCCCCAAGCACACCATCTTAAATTCACGCCAGCAGTGTATAAGTGTTCCAGTTTCTCCACATCTTCCCTACCACTTGTTATTATCTTTCTTACCATAGGCTTCCTAGTGGGTGTGAAGTTTTATCTCGTTGTGGCTTTGGCTTAAATTTCCCTAATGACTACTGATGTTGAGCACCTTTTCATGTGCTACTGACCATTTGTATATGTTCTTTGGAGAAATGTCTATTCAAATCTTTTGCCCTTTTAAAAACTGGATTGTTGGGGGCACCTGGGTACTTCAGTCCGGTAGGCATCCGACTCTTGATCTCAGCTTAGGTCTTGATCTCAGGTTGTGAGTTTAAGCCTCACACTGGGTTCCATGCTGGGTGTGGAGGCTGCTTAAAAAAACAAAACAAAAAACAAACAAAAAAAACAAACAAAAAAAACTCTGGATTGTCATTTTATTGTTAATTATAAGAGTTCCTTATATATTCCAGATACTAGAACCTTCTCAGCTATATACTTTACTTTTTTTTCCATACTGCAGACTCTTTTCATTTTCTTGATTGTTTCCATTGAAACGTAAGTTTTTAATTTTGATGTTCAATTAATTTACGTTTTTTGGTTGTTTGTTTTTAAATGTAGATTTTCTTTTTTTATTTAACATCTTATTTTTTTTTCAGTGTTCCAAGATTCATTGTTTATGCACCACACCCAGTGTTCCATGCCATATGTGCCCTCCTTAATACTCACCACCAGGTTCACCCATCTCCCACCCCTTCATAACCCTCAGTTTGTCTCTCAGAGTCCACAGTCTCTCATGCTTCATCTCCCCCTCCAATTTACCCTGAACAATTCACTTTTCCTTTCCTTCTCCTAATGTCCTCCATCTTACTCCTTCTGCTCCACAAGTAAGTGAAACCATATGATAATTGACTTTCTCTGGTTGGAGGAGATTATGCTGAGGGAAATGTAGATTTTCTTGGTTTTTAACCTACTGACCTTTTTCTGTTCTAGGCTCCCATACAGTATGCCACATTACATTTAGTCGTCATCGTGTCTCCTTAAGCTCCCCTTGGCTGTGATAGTTTCTCAGACTTTGTTTTTCAAAATCTTGTCAATTTTAGTACCTACTTTCCAGGCATTTTGGAATATGTCTCAACTGGGATATATCTAATGTTTTTCTCATGATTATGCTAGGATTATGGGTTTGGGGGAGGAAGAGCAGAGAGAGAATGTGCTATTCTAGTCACAACACAGCAGGGGTACATACTACTAGCATGACTTACTACTGTTAATGATGAACTTGATCAACTAACTGAGACAGTGTTTGTCAAATTTCTCCAAATTAAAGTTACTTTTTCCCACTTTCAATACTGTGCTCTTTGGCTGGAGGTCACTACGCACAGCTCACACTTACAAAGTGGGGAGTTATGCTCCACCTCCTTGATGACAAACAATATACATAAACTATTTGTAATTATGCTATAAGGAAATTTTTTTCTTTCCTCATTTATTTATTCAACCATTTATTTATATCAATATGGACCCACGCATATTTATTACATATTTTGGGTTATAACCCAGTATAACTTTATTTATATTTTGCTCAAATTGTTCTACCTTTAGCCACTGGAAACTCTCTCAACTGACTTCTGTGCTCCTCTAACACATCTTCACCTATAAACATTTTCATATATCACATCTTTACCTATATTAAGCTAAACATGAGTTCACATTAATGTCTCCAATTCTAATCCATTACTATATGGATTACTCTAGCCTCCTTCCCATGCTTTTCCATAAGCTCACACTCCAATAGTAAAAAACCTGGTTTCAACTATCTGCCATCCATTTACTTAATTGTTCAGTTTCAGTAGATGTCCATAGCGTTATCAGATTGTTAACCCATACCCCCAGGCAATAAAATATTATCAACTACAGTATAGTGCTTATGTACAGTTTCCTTTGCCTTTAGTCTTAAAAACTCTACTCAATGTCACAATTAGGTCAATACATTTTTCTCACTTCTCCACATTCACAGTGCGATTGTTTCATATATTTATAACTCTGTCACATTCTGTATTCATCTTTATTCATCTTGGGGTCACTCAACCTCCTTTTTTTTTTTTTAAATTTCCAAACATTATGGTTCACTCCGAGTTTTTAAGTTCCAAAGATTCTGACAAATGTATTGTGTCATGTATCCATAATCACAGTAACATATGGCATAGTTTCACTGCCCAGCAAAAAAATCCAAATCTCCTATGCTTCACCTAATTCAAATTCCCTTCTCCTCGCTTCCCTGGGCAAACATTGATCTTTTTACTATCATTATAGTTTTGCCTTTTCCAAAATGTCGTATAATTGGAATCATATAGCATGTAGCCTTTTCAGATTGGTTTCTTTCACTTAGCAATATGCTTGGGCGCCTGGGTGGCTCAGTGGGTTAAGCCTGCCTTCAGATCAGGTCAGTCCTGGGATTGAGGCCCACATCGGGCTCTCTGCTCAGCAGGGAGCCTGCTTCCCCCTCTCTCTCTCTATCTGCCTCTCTGCCTGCTTGTGACCTCTTTCTCTGTCTAATAAATAAATAATTTTTTTTTTAAGATTCATCCATGTGACTTGATAGCTCACTTCTTCTTATCATTAAATAACATTCATTGTATGGATTCCTTCACCTATTGGAGAACACGGTGATTCCTTCTAGTTTCTGGCCACTATAAATAAAACTGCTATAAATATGTGCTTGTCAGTTTTTGTGCGGGCATATGTTTTCAGATCACTTGGGTAAATACCTAGGAGTATGAATGCCAGATTTTATAACAAGATTATGTTTAGCTTTGCAAGAAACTGCCAAATGGACTTCTAAAGTCTACACATCTTACTGTTGAGACTTGGGAGTTCTTTGTATATTTGGATGTAAGTCCTTTATCAGATATGTGCTCTGCAAATATTTTCCTCTAGTCTGTGGCTTGCTTTTATGAATCTCTTAATAGTGTCTTTCATAGAGCAAGTTTTTAATTTTAATACAGTCCCACATTTCAATTTTTGCATCTATGGATTGTGCTTTTTGTGTTGTGTCTAAATATTCTGCTAAACCCAAGATCACTAGATTTACTCCTGTGTTTTCTTTTAGAAGGGTTACAGTTCTGCTTTTTAGATTGTGGTCTAAAATAGTTCACTTTGGGGGCACCTGGGTGGCTCAGTGGGTTAAAGCCTCTGCCTTCGGCTCAGGTCATGATCCCAAGGTCCTGGGATGGAGCCCTGCATCAGGCTCTCTGCTCAGCAGGGAGCCTGCTTCCTCCTCTCTTTCTGCCTGCTTCTCTGCCTACTTGTGATCTCTGTCTGTCAAATAAATATAAGTGAAATCTTAAAAAATAAAATAAAATGGTTCACTTTGAATTAATTTTGTAAATGATATAAGGTCTGTATCTAGTTTTTGTGGGGGTTTTTTTGCATATGGAAGTCCACTTTTTCTAGCACTATTTTTTGAAAAGACTACCCTTTTTCTATTTAACTGTCTTGACTCCTTTGTCAATTATCACTTGACTATATTTGTATGGGTCTATTTCTGGACTATTTTGTTCCATTGATCCATTTGCCTATGCTTGAACCAGTAGTATACTATCTTCATTACTGCAGATTGATAATAAGTCTTGCAATCAGGTAATGTGAAACTTCCAACCTTGTCTTTCTCATGTTGGTGTTAACTATTCATATCTTCTGTCTCTCCACATAAATTTTAGAATCAGTTTGTTGGTATCTACAAAATAATTTGCTGGGATTTTTATTGGGATTCCATTGAACCAAAAATCAAGTTGGGAAGGACTGACATCCTAACAATATTAAGTCTTCCAATCTATGACCATAAAATCTCTCTCCATTTATTTAGATCTTTTATTTCTTTCATCAGAGTTTTGGGGGGGGTTCTATATAAATATTCTGCACATATTTTGTTAAATTTATACTAATTTTTTTTTCTGTAATGCTCTTAAAAATGGTAGAGTTTTATCAACTTTGAATTCCAATTGTTCATTGCTGATATGCAGGAAAACAACTGACTTTTAAATACTAACTTTGCATCCTGAAATCTTGCCCTACATGCTTATTAATTCTAGAAGTTTTTTGGTCAATTCTTAGTAATTTTCTACACAGACAATCATGTCATGTAAACAAAGAGTTTTACTCTTCCTTCTCAATCTATATATCTTTCATCTCCTTTTCTTGTCTTATTATAGTAGCTTGGTAATCCAGTAAAATGTTGAATAAGAACGGTGAGAAAGGACATGTCCTCTTATTCCCAATCTTAGGGAGAAAGCATACAGTTTTTCATCATTAACTATGATATTAACTACAGGTTTTGGTAAGATTTCTTTATCTGGCTGAGAAAATTCACTTCTATTCCTAGTTTGCTGGCAATATTTATCATGAATAGTGTTGCATTTTGTCAAATGCTTTTTCAACACCAATTTCTTTTTTTTTTTTAAAGATTTTATTTATTTATTTATTTGACAGAGATCACAAGTAGGAAGAGAGGCCGGCAGACAGAGGAGGAAGCAGGCTCCCCACTAAGCAGAGAGCCCAATGTGGGGCTCGATCCCAGGACCCTGGGATCATGACCTGAGCCGAAGGCAGATTCTTTAACCCACTGAGCCACCCAGGCACCCCTCAACACTAATTTCTGGTTATCATTATTCAAATATTATTCTGCTCTCTCTTTTTCTTCTGATTTCTAATCATACATATGTTAAATCTATTGAAATTGCTCCACAATTCTTGGATGTTCTATTCTGGTTTGTTTCTTTTTTAACTTTTCTCTTTGCATTTATGTCTGAGAAATTTCTATTGCCATATCTTCAAGCATGCTGATACTTTCCTTGGCTGTGTCCAGTCTAGTGCTTACCCCACAAAAGCATTCTTCATTTCTGTTATGGTGTTATTTCTAGCATTTTTAATTGAATAAATTTAACATGTAACATTGTATAAGTTTAAGGTATACTGCATGTTATTTTGATACATTTATATATTATAATTTAATTGTGATGCAGTGATTTTGTTACATAATTAATAGCACAAGATTATTGTCTATATTCATTATATTATGCATTAAGTCTCTAACTCTTATTCTAAGGCTTATTTCCTATTTGTTATAACTCTGTACACTTAAGAACCACCACTTTTACCCCAAGCCCCCATTCCAAGATAATAATCATTTTACCGTGTTTTAGATATTTAACTTTTTAAAATTTCAATATAAGTGGTATTATACAGTTCTTGTCTTTCTCTAACTTATCTTGCTTAGCATAATATGCTCAAGGGCCATCCACGTTATTGCAAATAGAGGAATGTCCTCCTTTCTCATGGCTGAATAATATTCCATTACATATATGTACCACCTCTTTTTTTATCCATTCACCCAATGATGGGTATTTAGGTTATTTCCATATCCTGGCTATTATAGGTAATGTCATGATAAGCATGGGAGTGCATATATCTCACTGAAATCCTATTTTCATTACTTTTGAATATATGCCCAGAAGTGAAATTGCAGGATCATATGGTACATCTATTTCTAATTTTTTTTTTGAGGAATCCCCACGTTGCTTCTCTTAATGTTTGGACCAATCTACATTGCCACTAGCAGTATACATGGGTTCCTTTTTCTCCATTTTCTCACCAACACTTGTTATCTCTTATTTTCCGATACTAGCCATTCTGACTGGTGTAATATTTTATTGTGGTTTTGGTTTGCATTTCACTGATGAGTAGTGATGTTAAGCATCTTTTCATCTTTCTGCTGGGTATATGTATATCTTCTTTGGAAATGGCTATTTAGGTCTCTGCCCAGTTCTTAATTGAATTGTCTTTTTGTGGGTTTTTTGGGTGTTGAGTTATATAAGTTCTTTATATATTTTAGATATTAACCCCTTATTGGATTTCATTTGCAAATATCTTCTCCCATTCACTAGGTTGCCTTTTTGGTTGGGAATTTTTAATCTTTCAATATTTTACATATGTCATTCTACTCTACTGTCTTGTAGAGTTTTTGCACAGAAATCTGCTGATAGCCTAATGGATGTTCATTTGCAGATTACTGTCTTTTTTTTCCTGGCTGCCTTTAAAATTCCTTACCATAAACTTTTAACTATTTTAATATAATGTGTATTAGAGACACTTATTTTGTGTTGAGATAATAAGGTGTTTTATTAGCTTTGTGGACTTGAATATTCGGTTACTTCCCCAAGTCTGGGAAGTTCTCAGCCATTATTTGTTTAAATAAACTCTCTGTTCGGATGTCTGAGTGGTTCAGTTGGTTAAGCGGCTACCTTTGGCTCAGGTTATGATCCCAGGGTACTAGGATTGAATCCCACATGGGGCTCCTTGCTCCTCCTGCTTGTGCACCAAAACCACACCTCTCTCTGCCCCCTTCACTCTCTCTTCCCCTGGAATACTCATTAGTCTTATGTTGGCTTTTCTACAGAGACTGATAGCTCTCATTGGCTTTCTTCACTTTTAAAAAATATTACTTCTCTTCTTCCACCTGAATCACTTCTGGATTCCTGTCTTTTAGCATGCTAATTCTCTCTTTCATCTGATCTGTTCTATTTCTAATGCATGCTAATGAATTCTTCAGGTTATCTTTTTAGTTCTTGAGCTCCAGAACTTTAGTTCTTTTTTAGAATTTCATTCTCTTCGGTAAAAATACTCCTTCCATCCATTAATTTTATTCCTGAAATCACTGCATTGTCTTTCTAATTCATCTTGTAACTTGCTGAATTTCTTCATAACACTCCTTTGAATTATTTATCAGATCACTATATTCTACATCTTTGGGTTCAGCGCTGGAAAACTTGTCATTTTCTTTTTGTGATACTGTACTACCATGACTTTTCAAGGTGTTGATGAGAACTGCCTCTGCCACTGCATTTGAAGCAGCAAACACCTTTCTTATTTAGGAAGGGCTTTATTTTGATTCAACACATTGGTAATTAGGCACCTTTCTTTTGTTTTCCAGAAGGTGGTGCCATAGCACAAGTTTTTAGTTTCTCTTTCCAGTGTTGATTGGCCACTAAAATTGAGAGCACACCATGTTTTAAAAGCACCTTCACTTTCCACCTCCTGTGCCATGAAGATCCTGCTGTCCTGCTGCTGGACCTGCCACTGCTTTCTCTGATACCACAAGCTCTGCTGCCACCAGTTCCACTGCCACTTGCCTTGCTCCACAGCTTCCTCCAAGGTTCAATCCACCCACTTTCAGATACACAGTTGGGTGGATATCTTGGATGTCCTGGAATGCTGTGTAGGGGTGATTTTTTTAGGCTATAAACATCCAATTAGTTGTAAATAAAAGAGAAAAAAGGAACTATTCACACAAGATGCTGATGTCACTATTAACATTTTTCAGTCTTGTGATTTTCATCTCTCATTTGTTCCTTCGTTTTGTCTACTTTTCTTTATAGTCCTTAATATATTAATCAGTTACTTTAAATTTCCTGTATGATTCCAAAACTTGTGCCATATGAGTGTTTCTGATGCTTGCTTTGTCTCTTCAGACTGCTTTCTTACCCCTCTTAGCATGACTTGTAATTTTTTGTTGAAAGCCAGATATAATTTATCAGGAATCAGAACTAGGGTAAATAGGCCCTTAGTGTGAAGTTTGTGCTACTCTGGCTAAGAGCATGGCTGTATAATATTTGCTGTAACAGTAGGTGCCAGAGTCTTCAAATTCCCCTAGTATCCCTGTTTGTGTCTCCCCTGTTGTGGTTTCCCTGAGAACTCCACCTCAGATAGTCTATGTATTGCAACTCTTTTGGCTATAATCCAGTTACTTTATCAGAGCCCTAATGGTGCGATAGTAAAATGGGGAACGCATTCTATAATCTTATGATTAAATCTCAGTCTTTTAGTGGGCCTGTGTCTCTATGCTGTGACCTTCACAAGTGTTTTTCAGCTTCTTTCCTCTCACGTAAGTGAAATATTAAGAGTGGACAGGGATGGAGTTAAAGAAAGTCCCTTCCCCAGGTAGGATAAGGCTTTAGTAGTTTTTTTCCCCTGGAGAGGAGACCCTTATTATGAAAGATAGATATATATAGATATAGATATAGATATATATAATCTTATAATGGTTCCTTGTTTCTTTCTGCCAGAATCAAGATGAGATCTTTCTTGGCTCTTCACAGTGAGAACCTGGTGGGGTTCCTGGATATAAAACCCATGAAAGTGTGGGGTTTTTTCCTCTAAGAAGAATCTCAGTCTTCACAAAGATTGGGACCCCAGAAGTTTTTCATTCTCAAACTAGTCTACCCTCAGCCTCTAGCAATTCATCAAAATTATCAGTTAAGTACTCCTACCAAGTTTATGACTCCAGCAGCTTCTGTTCCAGGTAAGCAGATCTCAACTGTGACTTCTGGGTTCACCTGTCTCTTCATATTTTAGGGTAGTAATCTCAGTCCTCTGATATGAAAACTTACTTATTACATATTTCTTTACTGTCTAAGAAAAATTACTGATTTTCATTTTGTTCAGTTGTGTCTTATGTAAGGATGGAAGTGGTAATTTTTTTTTTTTTTAAGATTTTATTTATTGGGGCGCCTGGGTGGCTCAGTGGGTTAGGCCTCTGCCTTCGGCTCAGGTCATGGTCTCAGGGTCCTGGGATCGAGCCCCACATCGGGCTCTCTGCTAGGCGGGAAGCCTGCTTCCCCCTTTCTCTCTGTCTGCCTCTCTGCCTACTTGTGATCTCTGTCTGTCAAATAAATAAATAGAATCTTTAAAAAAAAAATAAAATAAAGATTTTATTTATTTATTTGACAGAGAGAAATCACAATTAGGCAGAGAGGCAGGCAAGTCAGAGCTGATACCTGCTGCTTGCATTTTCATCCTGTGGTTTAATCAACTGCTTTTTAAAAATATTTTATTTTTATTTGACAAAGAGAGAGAGACAAGAGGGGGAACATAAGCAGGGGGAGTGGTAGAGGGAGAAGCAGACTCCCCACTGAGCAGGGAGGCTGATGCAGGGCTCAATCCCAGGACCTTGGGAACATGACCTGAGATGGAGGCAGATACTTAATGACTGAGCCACCCAGGTGCCCCTAATCAGTTGCTCTCTTGAGAAATCACTTGAGCAACATATTATGTGGGATGCATGCAACCTGGCAGGTAGATTTAGATATGCCTCTGTGTTGGAATTCAGCTCTTGGCCAAATACTAAGGCTCTCTCCTTCCAACTAGTGGTGATGTGGGGCCCAAGTGCTATCATTAGGAGATGGCTTTTAAGATGAGAAAGTAGTTGAAACTAGTGTAGAACTGGAATGAGAAGGTATGCTTGGGACATGGCATGTGATGGGGGAGAGGGAATGATAAAGGTGTTCTTTTTAGAAACAATTCTCACTATTATGACACTCCAACAGAATCTTTGGACTAGGTTGGGGAAAGCAAAATTGTCAAATAGATTTTTGGTACCCAGTCTCGTTTCTCGGTTTCTCTCTACCCATGCCTCTCTCCTTGTTTCAGCACTGCCTTTGTATTCCCTTTCCCAATGCTTTTATCTTGACTTACTCACTGGGCCCACTTCTAAATGCTAAAGCTTAATTGTTATCAGAAGGGATGATACTAGAATAAGAGAAAATAATAGAGGCAAACTATCTATCATTGCAAGGAACAGCTTGCTCCAAGAGAGAATTTCCTGCCACTGACATATTTAAACAAGGAAGAAACAACTGCTTGTCAGGAAAAGAAGTAAATTACTGTTATCTTACACCACACAAACATACAAAGGTTAATGACTGGAATAACTGATGCTCATTCTGAAAAAAAAAATCTAAGTCTTGATTCCTTTTTTAGTCTTATATATACCTACAGCATAAAAGCATATCTTAATTTAATGTCTTTAACAATGCAGCTGAGAATCATTCAAAAATCATTTACTATCATTAAAGGGATCCTTAATCTGTTGGAAAGAAAATGTATTTATGCTGTCAAGATCTCCCATTTACATCAAACCTATTATCTCAAAAACATTCAAGATCTAGCAAATCAACTCCAGATAGCCTACTGATATCTACATGTCCTTATAAACATTACCGATAAGAAATTTAAGTCAAATGCAAACTGATGCAGCTGCTGTGACAAACAGTGGCGCCTGGGTGGCTCAGTGGGTTAAGCCGCTGCCTTCGGCTCAGGTCATGATCTCAGGGTCCTGGGATCGAGTCCCGCATCGGGCTCTCTGCTCAGCAGCGAGCCTGCTCCCCTCTCTCTCTCTCTCTGCCTGCCTCTCTGTCTACTTGTGATCTCTCTCTGTCAAATAAATAAATAAAATCTTTAAAAAAAAAAAATAAATAAAAACAGGGGCTCCTGGGTGGCTCAGTCAGTTGAATGCCTGCCTTCAGCTCAGGTCATGATCTTAGGGTCCTGCGATCAAGCCCCATGTTGGGCTCTCTGCTCAGCAGGGAACCTTCTTCTCCTTCTCACTCTCCCTCTGTCCTCTCTCAAATAAATAAATAAAAATTATTTTAAAAAATTAAAAACAACTACCATATGATCCAGTAATTCTACTGGGTATTTACCCAAAGAATATGAAAATACCAATTCAAAAAGATATATGCAGCCCCTACGTTTACTGCAGCATTATTTACAATAGCCAAATTATGGAAGCAACCCAAGTATCCATCGAAAGACGAATGGATAAAGAAGATGTGGTGTATGTATATATAATGGAATTTTACTCAGTCATAAAAGGAATGAAATCTAGCCATTTGCAACAACATGGATCTAGAGGGTATAATGCTAAGTGACATAAGTCAGAGAAAGACAAAACACTAGACAAAGACAAACATGAAAGACATATTTCACTTCCGTGTAGAATTTAAGAAACAAAACAAATGAACAAAGAAAAAAAAAAGACAAACCGAAAAACAGACTCCTAACTACAAAGAACAAACTAATGGTTACTAAAAGGGAGGTGAGTGGAGGGATGGGTGAAATCTGTAAAAGGGATTAAGAGTGCATCTGTCATGATAAGGACTAAGTAATGTATAAAATTGTTGAATCACTATATTGTACACCTAAAACTAATGTAACACTGTAAGTTAACTATACTGGAAGTAAAGGAACAAAAAAAAATTATATCTAAGAAAGAAAAAAATAAATTTAAGCAAATGAAGAAATAAATAGGGAAACTGAAAAAAAGATAAAGATCAAATTATAGGAACAGTCACTTGTTAAAAAATGTAGAGGCTCCGGTTCATAGGGTGGGATCTAAGGAGTATCCTTTAAAGTAAGCATCCTTGGTGATTTTGATGTAGGTAGTAGAAGTACCACATTTTGAGAAACTATGTTCTAAAATGGTCAAAACAATATGTTTCAAGAATATTTATATAATTATTTTTAAAATACTTTTAAAATTATAGAACCAACTCAATTTACATACTTAAGTATTGCATTATACTTTTTCATAAAAATCTTCCCTGATTGTCTCATAGTAACAAGAAAAAAGAGTCAAGGGAGTGGAAAAGCAAAACAGCAGAGAGTGTAGGAAAGGCTGGTTCCCTGTAAATTAAGAGAACAAATTACGTTATTGACAGATAAGATGCTGAGAGAACTGAATCCAAGTCAAAATTAAAACTATAAATATAAAACCAACTTTCTGAAATCAAACTGTAACCAAAGAAATAACAAATTAACTCTTACTCAACCTACAGGCATGTTTAATCCAAGTTTATTTTGTTTAAGACTAAAGTCAATACCACATAAAATACTGAAATAAAATCCCTTCCTGCACCCTTTATTTCTGTATTTTTCAGATTGTTCGGGTACTGCTTGGCTGCTGGATACTTGAAATTTACTTCAAATATCTTTGTTCATGTTTCACTAGAAAAAAATTCCCCAAGAAACAGGAGATTTAAAGGTATCACTGTATTATAGGATAATACCCTATCTGATATTATCTTCTTAAAAACTATTATTTTCTTCTGTTAGAATTTAATATACATGTTTCCATAGAATTTTTAACATACACAAAGCACACAACTTTTCAGAAGTGTGACTAACTGGAGGACAGACACTACTGCCATTTAATTTAGAAAGAAATTACTATGCCACCCACACTTCTACTTGCCAACATCAGTCTAATGAGGAGTAAAAGGACTCTACTTTGGAATTAGAACAGGTTTGGGCTTGAATTTCTGCTCTACTATTCATTACCATGAGCAATATATTTAACCTCTAAAAGACTTGGTAAAACAAGAATAGTTTGGGTTTTGTTTTGGTTTTTTGTTTGTTTGTTTGTTTGTTTTGTAAACCTGTGTGTCAAAGGCTGACTTTCAATGAAACAGGGACAGTTTTGAATATTAAGATTAATATCTGTGAAAGGCCCTAGCAGAAAGCCAAGCAGAGGTCCCTTCTTTCCTCCTCTCTACCCACTAATTCTCTTGTTCATTATTTCAGACCACAGAAGGTGTTTTTTTAACCTTTATGTTGCAAAATAAAACAAACATACAGAAAGTCACACCAAAAAATATATTGCTTAATGAGTTGGATGGGTTGTTATGAGGTAAATACCCATGTATACACCACCCAGGCTAAGAAACAGAATTTTGCCTACCCCAGCAGCTTCCCCAGTCCTCTGTTATAACCTTAACCTACTCCCATCCCCACAAAGTAACCTTTACCTCGACTTTATAGTAATCACATTCTTAAGTTTATACCCAATGTACACTTTTAGAAATTATAGTTCAGAGATGCCCATTAAAAAAAAAACCTGTATATGTCTTCTAAATCCCTTCCAAGTCACAGGATTCCCTCTTTAAGCTGTTTCTTTCTCTACAGTACATCTGAAGTCATTGAAGAACCTGGAGGCATTGACCCATATGTAGAATCTTCCACAAGGAAAATCAACATGTTCCTCAGACCTTTGTATTTCCTACAAATTGGCAGCTGGACTCAGAGGCTTGATCAGACTCATGTTGGATCACTTTATGTTCTTTTATCAGGAGTGCATGATTTCTGCTTGTCTCTTTTTTTGTGATGTTAACAGCTGCTGATATTCAATGCCTAGATACATTAATTCACTAGGTGCTGCAAATGCTAATGCTCTAATTTTTGTCAACCAATAAATAGAAATAAAATTCTAAGAGTAATGTCATTTGTAGCAGCAACAAAAACAAAACAAAATAAAGCAAAACCCCACCAAGCACCCATGGATAAACACAACAAAATATGTGAAAGACTTCCACACTGAAAAACCACAAAATGAAATTGAGAGAAGTTACAGAAGCATTAAATAAATGGTGGAATACATCATGTCTGTGAACTAGAAGATGCTTAAATGTAAAGATATAATTTCTCCCGAAACTAATCCACGGAGTCAATGTAATCACAAAATCCCATCAAGTATTTTTTGTATATATGGAAATCCATTCTTTTTAATGTGTTTCTGTTTTCCTTTCAGTTCATTCTCTTCATTTTCTAACTTCATAAAATGGACACTTAGCTCATTCATTTTAAGGTTTTCATATCGAATATATGTATTTGAAACATAAATATTCTTCTGTATTCCACTCCTGTTTTATGCCTCAATGCTGTTATGTAATATTTTCATTATCATTCAGCCTTAGTATTTTTTAATTACATTAACTACTTAGCTGAGTGTGTTTCTTAAAGATTTTATTTATTTGTTTATTTGGGGGGTGGTAGGAGCAGAGGGTGATGGAAAAGGAATGGGAAAAAATCCCAAGCAGACTCCACCTCAGCGTGGAGCCCGACTAAGGGCTGGATCCCACCACCCTTGACCTGAGCCCAAATCAAGAGTCTAACACTTAACCAACTGAGCCACCCAGATGCCCCCTTAAGTCTGTGTTAATTTTTCAAAATATATGGAAAATTTTAACTTATCTTTTTGTATTAACTTATAATTTAATTGTGTTGTAATCAAAGATCATTTTTATAATTATTTTTAAAATTTGTTGATGGACTCCGTGACTTGTTCATATTTATTATAAATGTTCCATGTATATTTGAGGAAAAGGTGTGTTCTTAAACTGCTAGATATAAAATCTATATTTTTTAAAAGATTTTATTTATTTGAGAGAGAGAGAGCATGAGTGGGGGTGAGGGGATGCAGAGGGAGAAGCAGACTCCCCACTGAGCAGGGAGCTCAATGAGAGGCTTGATCCCAGGACCCTGGGATCATGACCTGAGCCAAAGACAGACACTTAACAGACTGAGCCACCCAGGCTCCCCAAAGTTTTTAAATTTTTTTTTTAAAGATTTTATTTTTATTTATTTGACAGAGAGAGAGATCACAAGTAGGCAGAGAGGCAGGCAGAGAGAGAGGAGGAAGCAGGCTCCCTGCGGAGCAGAGAGCCCGATGTGGGGCTTGATCTCAGGACCCTGAGATCATGACCCGAGCCGAAGGCAGTGGCCTAATCCACTGAGCCACCCAGGCGCCCCAAAGTTTTGAAATTTTTAATTCTGTCTTCTTGACCTATCAATGTTAAACTTCCCAATAGTAATATATTAGAAAAAAGAAGCAATAATTTTCTTAATTTTGGAGAAAAATTATTTTCAACCTATAATTCTATATGCTACTAAATTGTAAAACAAATGTATGAGTAGACTAACAACATTTTTGAACACACAATTTCTCAGAAGATTCATCTCTTAGGCACCCTTTCTTGAAAAACTCCTGGAAATTGAGCTTCTAAAGAATAAGACAGTAAGGTAAAGCAAAAAGGGAAAAGTGTGATTCATGAAACAGTAGCTACTCCTGAGGACAGCAGTAAAAAAAAAAGTCCCATGGCGCCTGGGTGGCTCAGTGGGTTAAGCCGCTGCCTTCGGCTCAGGTCATGATCTCAGGATCCTGGGATCGAGTCCCGCATCGGGCTCTCTGCTCAGCGGAGAGCCTGCTTCCCTTCCTCTCTCTCTGCCTGCCTCTCTTGTGATTTCTCTCTGTCAAATAAATAAAATCTTAAAAAAAAAAAAAAAGTCCCAGAATACAATAGGACTAAGTAGCAAATAGTACAGATTGCAAGAGAACAGAGATTTCTGGACGTGAGATCTCCAGACAGGGAAGGGATGTGAAAAGGGAGAACTGGTAGATTTTTCAGATATTGTTAGTAGTTGACTGTATTAGACACATTTCTTCCTCCTCATCAGATTCTCTTTGTTTTACTCACTTTATCTTCAACTGCCACTACAGTGATTCTCTGTGGGCTCAAAGAGTTCTACTCAGGGTGTCTCTGGCTCCTCCCTCAACTTCCAGATTCAGATGAAGTATGACACTAGGGAAGGTAGAATCTTGCTTTCCCCCAAAATGCCAAACACACATTTGATGATGCAAACAAGAAGGGTGGGGAAGGGGTTTATTCCTCATTGGGCAAATTTTAACCAGTGGGAGACACAAAGTATGGGGAAATTAACAGATAAAATCCCTTTCCCTCTTTCTGGAGGACTACTCTAACATATTTCAGTACAGCCCATATGGAAATGTGCTGAGTGGGTGAGTAGATGAACCTGCCAAATGACCAGCTGTTGGTTTTCATGGCTTGCTGTAAAGCAGTAGCCAGTAAGTTAATGCATTACCTTGCATTTGCTTCCCGTTCTTCCTGCCTTGCTTCCCCTACTTTCATTCTTGCTGTCTTAAGATCGCACCTCCCAATAAACAATTAGCATTTAATGCTTGCCTCAAGCTCTGTTGTCTAAGGAACATGGAGCAAGTCACAAATGTATAATGGATTCTGAGGAAACTAGTAAATTTTTTAATTCTTCTGTAAAAATTATTCAAGGAAAAAACATCAGAATATTATTAACTCCCAAGGGATAGGAGGGGTGTAAGGTAAGTCCTGTAATCATAGTACAATATATGATCTAGCTCTGCAGAAAATATCTACACAGTTTTAATAATGTAAACAGTAATCACTGATACAAGTACAAACTGTGGAATAATTAAATTTGGTGAATGGAAAGTAGAGGAATGTGAGAGCTAAAATTATCTCTACCAGGTAATGAGAAAGAAGGATCACACAATCAGAATCCTATTCTCAGCTCTAAAGTGATTCAATCATGTGTTCTTGCACAAGTTGTCTAAAATACTTTTGTCTCAGTCTTTTCACTTGCCAAATGTAAACAATATCTGTCGTGCCTTTTGCAGCAGGGTTGTTGTAAAGGTAAAATGAAACATGTGGGGAAGCATACTGAAAAACAGAAACAGGGACGAGAACCACAGTAAGGTCAAAATAGCATTTTGGAATCAAAGGTAGACAAGTGGGATAGGTGTACCAATCCCCTACCTACCACTTATTTGGAAGCTGAACTGAATGGGGCAAAGCTAAGAATTTCAATAATGTTACGATTCTTCGGCATTTTAAAAAAATTCTCTTCTCCCTAGGAAGGAGGAAGATATGACCATGCTTTGCTCCTATGGGTAATTTTGATTAAAACAACCTCCCATTCCTGAAGAAATTAAGAATAGAGCTTCCCTATGACCCTGCAATTGCACTGCTGGGTATTTACCCCAAAGATACAGATGTAGTGAAAAGAAGGGCCATCTGTACCCCAATGTTTATTGCAGCAATGGCTACGATCGCCAAACTGTGGAAAGAACCAAGATGCCCTTCAACGGATGAATGGATAAGGAAGATGTGGTCCATATACACAATGGAGTATTATGCCTCCATCAGAAAGGATGAATACCCAACTTTTGTAGCAACATGGACGGGACTGGAAGAGATTATGCTGAGCGAAATAAGTCAAGCAGAGAGAGTCAAGTATCATATGGTCTCACTTATTTGTGGAGCATAACAAATAACATGGAGGACATGGGGAGATGGAGAGGAGAGGGAGTTGAGGGAAACTGGAAGGGGAGATGAACCATGAGAGACTATGGACTCTGAAAAACAACCAGAGGGTTTTGAAGGGGAGGGGGGGTGGGAGGTTGAGGAACTAGGTGGTGGGTAATAGGGAGGGCACGTACTGCATGGAGCACTGGGTGTGATGCCAAAACAATGAACACTGTTATGCTGTAAATAAACAAAAAAAACAAACAAAAACAAAAACAAAAACAAAAAACCTCCCAACTTGTTTTCCTGCCTCTAATCTCTATTCCTACCAATATCCCTATCTACCTTACCATTCCTAACTTAACTCTTTATCTTGTTATCCACAGAGCAGGGACCTATAAAGCTTCAGATCCCTCAATTAAGGTTCTGTCTTCTCACCATAAACTTGTTTTAATTTCTCTGGTCCACTCAGATTTTGTTTTTTCTTGCTCTCTTCCAAGAGTCAACTTAATTTTTTTTCTTGGAAGTTTTACCAACAGTTAACCTTTTTTTTTTAAAGATTTATTTATCTGTGTGTGGGGGGGAGGGGCACAGGGAGAGAGAGAAACTCCCCAAGCAGACTCCTCACTGAGTGGGGAGCCTGTCGTGGGGTTCAATCCCAGGACCCCAAGATCATGACCTGTGCCAAAATCAAGAGTCAGACATTCAACTGACTGAGTCACCCAGGTGCACCCCAATAGTTAATTTTTAATTAGATTACATTCTACCTTATCTTTACAAATCTTGACTCCCTCAGACATTGCATGAATTTGAGAATATTAAACATGTCTTTTGCTTCTCCCTAAGTTCTAAGCAATTCTAGCCAGGTGGCAGGTATTAGAAGAAGGAGGAGGAGGAGGAGGAGAAAGAAGGAGGAGGAAGGCGAAGAAATAATGAATGGAATAGAAGTTATTTACTTAACCACTTTATTCTTCTAGTTTCTCTTATATAAAATGTGGACAATACCTTACCAAAATACCACGGGACTTTTAAAAATCATACATATGAGAGAGTCTAGCGAAATGTCTAGCATGTAGCTAGCATTCCATAAATGTTTGCTGAATCTAGATACTAAAATGTGAACAATATTCATCTTATATGATTGGTGTGAAGATTAAGTAAGGATGTGTCGATGTGCTTTAAAACCAAAACACTTGTCAAAGGCAAAGAATTATCATCACTAGAAAGCAAAACATAAAGAAACAGAAGGGAAGAGGAACCCAGCAGGGAACCAACTCAAAAGCAGTAACCCCATGGGAAATATATGATGTATTTAATAAGATTTTTGGCCTCTGAAAAGCTTCTCTCTTGGAGAAATGAATACCTGAGTTATTACCTGAAGAGGTGTGAGCGTAAAGCCTCGGGTGCAGGCAAGCCTTGAAGCAGATGCTGTTATACAGTATGGTTCTAAAGACATTTTTTACAACTGACGCATTTAAGAAATATTCCCTCTGGTCCAGAGAAGATCTTTGGCAAGCCATCTTCAAGTAGGGTGACATAAGTCTGAGTATTCCATTTCAGAGCCCTAGAATCCACTTAATGTTGAACAGTAGCTCAAAACTAAAAGTATTCCACAATATAAAGGAGGTAGACCACAGGAGTCTATGACATTTCAGTTCTTAAAATTTGGAGATTTGTCTACACTAAGAAAACTTATTGGGGCAGGAGAATTTGAGGAATAGACCACCACTACCCAAAACTAGAAGATCAGCAGTAATTCTGGAGAAGAAATTATCAGTCTCTGTGCCTCTGTCATAGATACAGAACAATGTAGCAATTCATCTCTCAGCACGGTGTCCTCTGCTTACATTCCAATAAAAAATATTCTCCACTGAAAGCCCCCAAGAGAGGTCATCTTAAATTCCTGTTCATCCAGAAAGTTAAAAATTTTTTGGTAGTCATATTCTGTAGTCTAATAATTTGAAGTGCTTTTACTGAGAGGACACTTAAATAGTCAGACAGGTAGGCCCACTGTCATATCCTAAGCATTGGCCTGCAAGTCAGCAGACTTACGTTCTTGTCCAGACCTTTCTAAAGACTTGCTATAATCCGTTTGACAAGGCATTTATCCCTTTGCTATTCACCTTCTGGGTCTCTATTTTCTCTATCATTAAAATGAGAAAGTTAGATGAGAGGATCCCAAATATCTTTTCAAGTTTACAAAACTATGGAATCATTCTAAACTGTAGGCATCACTGTCAAGGAATCTACACCAAATGAAGGGAGTAACATAAGGATCCACAAACATGCAAAGATTCCTGCAGAGAATTATAATCATTTATAGCCTAAGAACCACTAGGACTGATTTGTGTTGTGAAGGTCCAGCGTCAGTTGGAGCTCTCCACGGTACTGATTTCATCTCTGTCTGGTATTTGTTCTTCTACTCTGGACTTAAGCATGTTGTTTGCAAATCTATTAACCACCCAGGCAGAGGTGTAACACAAATATATGCATTACCCAATGGATATATGAGTGAACAAAAGAGAAGAATGTCCTGGGGCGCCTGGGTGGCTCAGTGGGTTAAAGCCTCTGCCTTCGGCTCAGGTCATGATCCCAGGGTCTTGGGATCGAGCCCCGCATCGAGCCCCGCGTCGGACTCTCTGCTCTGCAGGGAGCCTGTTTCCTCCTCTCTCTCTGCCTGCCTCTCTGCCTACTTGTGATCTCTGTCTGTCAAATAAATAAATAAAATCTTTAAAAAAAAAAAAAAAAGAGAAGAATGTCCTAACAGAGAACATCAAAGGACTGCAAAACAAAATGGGTTCCAAACCAGTTTTCATTCAACACATACTAGCCACTTTACAGGAAGTACTGTACCATTTTCTATATAACCAAGTCATTTATAGCACTCCAGTAGCAGACTAAAACCCAGGTCTCTTCACCTTTAATCTAATGTTCTTTCCATAATTCCTCTCCCTTCTCTTTTGAGACCCAATGTTAAATTTCCAAAGTTACACTAAACCAGGAAGAATTCAGAGTGTTTTACAATCCACCTAGAACAATGGCCTGATACATATCCTAAGTGTTCAGATATTTGCTGAATGAATGATAAAGTTGGGACCACAAGCATTTCTAAACAGCAAGTGGCACCAGTTTCACCATGTCTCAACTGCATATTCACGAAACCCTGACAATGCCATCTTACACAGAACTAAAAAGACAGACATATAAAGCTTCCAGAGCTTAGGTCTGTGTGTGATTGCAAAATTAATAAACCAGCTCATACAGTGACTAAAAGTAGACATTACTCTGTCAGTTGCTGCAATTCCAGTATAGCGATTATAAACGGAAGTTTGAGATTGGACAAACTTGGATTTGAACCCTAGCTATAACTTACTAGCTGCATGACTTGGGCATATTACTTACATTTCCTAAGTCACACTTAACTTATTTGTAAAATAGGGAAATACAGTATATACCCTCATAGGTCTGCTGAGAGGATTAAATTAAATACTGCATTAAAGCACCTACTAAGTAAGCATTCCTTAGATTGCCTTACTGTGTAACTGGCAAAATGCATGGTACACAATTTGTGCTCAATAAATGTTAGCTATTGCCACCATCTTTATAATAAATTACTGGACTTCATAACTAAAACAGAGACTTTATATGTTAAAAACAGTCTCAAACGAATTTAGAAAATGTTGTAGTTTAAAAAAAATAATGAAATCTCACACCATCCCTTTAGGAAAGTAAAACATAGGAAACATTATTGCCTCATTTTAAAAAGGCAGAGACAGGGTGCCTGGGTGGCTCAGTTGATTAAGCAACTGTCTTCAGCTCAGGTCATGATCCTGGAGTTCCCGGATTGAGTCCTGCATTGGGCTCCCTGCTCAGAGGAGAGTCTGATTCTCCCTCTGACCCTCTCCGCAGTCATTCTCTCTCTCTCTCTCTCTCATACTCTCATTCTCTCTTTCAAATAAATAAATAAAATCTTTTTTTTTTTTAAAAAGGCAAAGACAGGCTAAAGTTTTCACTTGGGGTCAAATAAAATGCTTAGTCCAATAAAGACAAGTAATGGGCATTTTACCTTAAGTCAGAAGTAAAAGGCTGGAACACACAAAGTATGTAACTTGTAGAGGGTATCACAATCAGGTACCAAAAACAAAAACAAAAAACTAAAGTACTTTCATACTAGTTATTTGCTAATTCATTAAACCACCTTAAATTTGAACAGCTGAGAGCAAAAAGTATGTTAATAGCTCTCTTCAGGGAACTGGTTAAGCAGCTATCCTCTGCTCTGGTCATGATCTCAGAGTCCTGAGATAACCCCCACATCAGGCTCCCTGCTAAGTGGGTAGTCTGCTTATCCCTCTCCCTCTGACCCTCACCCTTACTCGTGCGCTCTCTCTCTCTCCCTCTCTGCTCTCTCTCAGATAAATAAATAAAATCTTTAAAAAATATTAGCTCTCTTCAAATTAGAAAGTTCACATGCTGCCTCCTTAATATCTATACCAACCAAGTGAGAAAGGCATCGGAACTTTACCTCCTGTTTTACAAATGAAAGCAATCTTCATCTTAAGAAATTCTCCAGATGATTCTGATGGACGCTAAAGTTTGAGAACCACTGTCCCGATCCCCACTTCCCTCCTATCTTCTTTTGCCTCTCTGTTCAACTTTGATTTCATGATCTAGTATTTCAAGAACCTAAATTTCCTTTCCCTTTCATCATCTCCACTTGATAAACCCTCAAAAACCCCTGATAAGCTCAATTATCCACCTTCTCCAAGTGTATCCCCAAGTTGCTGAGAAACGGAAAAAAAAAAAATAGGGCATACTATCACCTCAACAAGGCCTTCAACTGTCAATAAATTATGTGTTTGGTCAAAAGGCAACGGTAATTTTAAATCCTATTCATTCCCTTCAAGTAACACCCCTTCTTTCCTTCTTCCTCCTTCCTCATTCTCAGTAGATGACCTAGCCTCCTACTTAACAGAGAAAATAGAATCCACCAGATGGATACATCCTCAACTTCCCACCATCCAATCTACACAATGTGCTGTATCTTCATCCATATTCTCCTCCATCCCTTCTGTTAAAATAATAAATCAAGTGGCCCTCCTCTTATCTAAGACCAAAACCACCTGTGAGCTAGACCTCATTCTCTCTTGCTCTTAAAAAAATCACATTATCAATTCTTCTCTCTCCATATTATTTACCTTTCCCTTTACTTATGACACATGATCAGTACCTTAGTATATACAGTGAAATCCAATACAGTCATGAAAAAAAGAATAAGGTAGTTATTTCTGTTCTCATATGGAACATGATATGCCTTCCCAAAATTCAAACCCATATACCCAACTGCCCATAGTCATCCTTTGGTTGGATGTCTCATAGGCACTTTGAACATGTCTAAAATAACTCTCCTCTGGAGCATAAACAGTGAATCTTAGAACACTGAAAAAATAAAATTAAATTAAAAAATAAAAATAAATAAAATAAAATAAAATAACTCTCCTCATCTCTCCATAAAATCTGTTCCTTTAGGTTAATACTCCTTATCTCAGGAAATATCACCCGCATCCATCCAAGTGCCCACCCAGAAATCTAGTTGACATACTTTGCTACAACCCTCTCATTCATCTCCTATCTAATCAATCTTCATGTTCTCATAATCTTATCTATCAAATATTTCTTATGTTATTCCACCTCTCTCCATCTCCACTGCTGCTATCTTTGTCCAAGTCAACATCATCTCTCACCTGGGCTTCTGCAACAGACTTTTAATGGTTTCCCAGCATCCACATTTCCCCTCCTCCAATTCTGAGTCCACTAGATTGCAGCCAGAGCAGTCATTTCAAAAGGAACATCTAATCATGGCTCTTACTTATCAAAACTATTATAGTTTCCCATTTCTATGAGAATAAAGTGCAAAATATTTAGCAAAGCCTATAAGCCTGTGCATGATCTAAACTTTGTTTACTCTCATCTCATTTTACACCACTGTCCCCTATCTACATTCCAGTCATATGGAAATATGTATCTCTAAACTATGTTCTTTCCCATTCAGAAGCTTCACGAATGTTCTTTCTCCTGGAATGTGATTCTGTTCATCTGCCTAGCAAATTTCTATCTTTCAAGTCTCAGCTGAAATGTAATATCCTCAGTGAAATCTTTTCCAAACCTTCAGATTTGGTCAAGCCAATTTTAACCCTCCCCCCTAACTTACCAGTTATTTATTCATTCAACAAATATTTATTGAGCACCCAAACTATACCAGTTGTTGTGCTAGGTGCAGAGGATATAACAGTCTCTTTCCTGACTGAATATATATCCTAGTGGAAAATGTAATCATTACACAAATTATTATTTAATTTTTATTATGATAAATACCACTATTAAGGAGAAGTACAGGGTGCTTTGAGAATGAATGAATGTCTGGTAAATGGGGAAAGGAAGGAATTCAAATCCAGATCCTCTGACACTAAAGTCTAAACTTCTTTTCCCACTACACTATGCTATAAATTCAAGCTTCATTTTATTACTACCCATAACTGATTTTAACTTTTTTCTTCCTAACTCCAGCAGATTCAAATTCTCTCTTTTGCTTCTGGGAGGAAGTCCTGAGCTCCCTACCATTCAATTCTCCAGCTCCACAAGGCCATCAAATCAGCTGACTATGAATACTGTTCTGGGAATAAGGTAGGCAGGGACTGGGGCTGGGGAGTTATGGCATATAAAAAATAGTTTAAATACAGTGCAGGGCTATGTGCAGAGGACTATGGGAACACAAAAGATGAAAAAATTAATTTTGTCCAGGGTACTTTTTTTGTCCAGAGTACTCTATAAAATGTAAACGTTTACTCAAATGATTGTTATTAGTGGTGGCAATTGTGGTAGTGGTCTCTCTAAGCAATAGAATCCTCCAAGGACAAAAAAACAAAACAAAATAAAACAAAAACCATTTATCCAAATAAAAAAACAGTATGGCCATTTGCTTATTTAACCCAGAAAAGAAAATGTGAAATATATTTCTCTTCATTCACTCTTAGTATCCCATTTTAACTCATTTTACATTTTACAAACAAAATTCTTATTTGCAGCCAATGACAAATTTATGTGCTTGAGGGGCTCCTGGGTGGCTCATTTGGTTAAGAGTCTGCTTTTGGCTCAGTTCATGATCCTGGGGTCCTGGGATCAAGCCCCATGTTGGGCTCCCCTCTAGCAGGGAGCCTGCTACTCCCTCTCTCCCCGCGCCCTTCCCCCAACTCATGTTTGCTCTTGTGTGCATGCTATAGCTCACATAAATAAAATCTTTTTTAAAAAATTATGTATTTTACTTTTTAACTACTTACTTTTATTGCATAAAAAATCTTAAGTTCTGGTACTTCTAATATTTTATAATCACATCTCAATCATTAAGGAGTCACTGTAGTTAAAACACACACACACACACACACACACACACACAAATATTAAATGCAGGGGCCACTGGATGGCTCCATTAGGTAAGCTTTGGACTCTTGGTTTCCACTCAGATCAGGATCTTAGGGTTGTACGATGGAGTCCCCAGTCAAGCTCTGTACTCAACCTTGAGTATGCTGGAGATCTTTCTCTTCCTCTCTCTTTCTCCCTCCCCCTGCCCTCTCTCTCTCTCTCTAAAATAAATAAATCTTTTTAAAAAATACTAAATGTAGCAAACTCCTTTTAAATTCATTTTTAGCACAGATTTGATCACACCACAAATAAAGTCCCCTGGTATTGGTATAGTGGAATGAATGGATTGAAATTTCGGGGGCTAAGACTCAAGATCACTGACCAATTGGAGGTCCCAGAGGCTGGGAACCTCTGGACCATATAATCTTTAAGGTATACAGATGTTTAATTTTTAATAATTCCACTTCTGCCACTTAGATGAATGACCTGGAGTACATTTCTTAACTTCTATAATCTTCAATCTCTTCATTCATAAAATAGAAATAACACCATCTCATAGAATAATTTTAAGAATTAAATTAAATATGTAAAGATATTAGCATAGTACATAGCACACAGCTAGTACTCAATAAATAGCTACTGTATTATTACCCTTTCAGCTCTGAAGTCCTAAGAATTCTACAAACCAAATGCCATAGAGCACAATATAAGATAGAAAACCCATCTTAGATATTGTTCTTATTCCCCACTAGCAGGAATGTGCTATAGCTCACAACAAAAGATCATGACCAGGTAGACTTACAGTTAAAAGGGATACCAATGGCTTGTCTAGAGATCTCAGTGCCTCTATACCCCTCCATAAAACTAGATGATCATGACCTAAGATAAAAAGCCTCCTCCTATTTTGGGGGGTTCTATTGTTTAAATAAATGTCTTCATAAGATTCCAAATATCTCATACCTATTCTCTTATTTCTTTCCTATGAAAGGATAGAAAATGGTTGCTTAGAATTATTTTGAGCACAGAGTCAAAAATTTTAGAGAATTACTAAGTCATGTTTTTGGAACCCTTTATTTTTCCACAAGGATCTAATTTCAAATCTTTTAATATCTTAATTATTTATGTAATGGGAAAGACAAAATGAAATATAATATTCTACAGAGTAAAAACAAGTATGACTTACAGAATTCCCATTGTTTTTTGCCTTTGCTCATACCATTCATGTTCATGCCTTACCTCTCCTCATCTGAATCCTACCCAACCCTTAAAACCCAAATATTCTTTTCTTCTGATCTTTGATTTCATTCTACCTTTTGACTTTATGAGTTGAACAAAAGAGCTATCAGCATCAGTATCCTAAAAGAAGAAACTAAAATTCAGAAGCTGAGATTTGGCCAAGTATACAAAGCTGATCAAGGCAGCTTTTATGATTTTATAAATCCACTGAAACATCAGTGGTTAGATTTAACTATAGGGAAACAAAGTAACAATTTAGTAGCACCAAGAACATCTACACCACCAATTATTCTGGTGAAAAAAATTATTTTTATTATATCAAATAAATTTTTGATACAAATTTTTTGAAATTTTTCAAAATTTCAAACAAATTTTTCAAAATTTATTATATCAAAATAATTCAAAAATTATTTTTTTGAATTATTCTGGTGAAAAAAATCCAGTTTATTTCAAACAGGTATCAAGACAGAAGTAAAGCTACTTCTTAATGACCCCAGTGTACTCATTTTAAAAATAATAAAATAAAGACTCAGAAAATCTTATTTAAATTGATTTTCAGTTAGGACTCTTACATTTACAAGCGTAAACTAGGCAAAAATATAATTTTACTAATTCACATATTTGAAAAGTCCAGGTTTTGAGTTCAACAGATTTTAGGACTTCAAAGAACCTGGTTTCTCTTCATCTGTTCTGGCTTTACACTCAAGCAAAACTTCTGAAGACCCCAGTCTTATATCCTTCCAGGTTCATGTCCAGTATAAAAAAAATACTTATCTTCTCTAAAAAACGGATATAAAATCACAGTCATAGATCCAAACTAGGGTTGATACCATTCCTAAGTCAATCTCCTTGATCAGAATATAATACTTTCGTTAGCAAAATATGAATAACATATCTTTCCTTTGAGCAAGGAGTACAGTGGGCTCTGTCCAAAGCCCAAAGCCTGAGTTCTGGAGAGGAGATGGTTCCCCAGAGTAAAATCTGGGTACTGCTGCTAAAAGAAGGGGAAATGGACAATGGAAGACAAAAAACCCAGAAGTCCACTACACTCATATAACTAATTAGAGTCATATCTGGGGCCAGAACTTGCACTATGACTCACAATTCAGTGTTCTTTCTATTATACTTTGCTATCATACTATACTATACTATTCTTTCAGGAAGAAGATATTACAAAAGAGGATCTCAATCAGCTCTAAGCTTTGAATTATCTAAACCTTAAAATCTTCTGCTTTGCTTCTTAAAAGATATTTTCATGAAAAGACAGCATCACAAAACTCTCCAAGAAGTAATTCTACTCCATTTGGAGAGTTTCAGAATCACTTTTCAAGATGATCTTGGCCATATGATCTACTTTCCACCTATACCTGGCAGGATCAGCCATATAAAATAGTGGGTAACCTATACGGTCGAATAGTTAGGGAATCAAAAAGCTCCCAATCCAGACCTTTACCTCACTACTTATTAGTACTTTTTTTAATTCTACCACAAATTCAATAGGATTTGGAAGATCTATTGAGCTACCAGTTTTCCTAGAAAAATACAGACATCCTAGGAAGAAAACACCTTTAATTTGTCCACTCAACCAACATTAAAGAATGTGAAGCAAAAAGCTAGGAGGCATTTTGGATATAAAAATGAGCAAGGAAAACCCTTCCTTTTGAGGAGTTTGCAGTTTGGGAAAAAGACATCTAATATACACACATTGTGAATGAGCTATGATAAATCTCTTATAAAGTGATTTGGGCCATAGCACAGCAATCACTTCAGAAAAGAATTAAATGAGAGTCAGCAGACAAGAAGGTCCAGAGATGGTGTTAGGTACATCACAGAGGGTAATGATGTCACTGAGAAGGAAGATAGGAAGAGACTAAAGATAAATTGTGCCTTCCATCTGAAGGTTGGCACTATAACTGGGAAGTGGAGAAGAGGGAGAAAAGGAAAACAGAAATTCAACCAACAATTAATTAACAGATGTTACATGTAAGGATTCCTAGTAGGTAATATGGAAGATATAAAAATGACAAAGAAGATCCTCCTCTTCAAGAAGCCTATAAAATATGTGGGGAAATAAGAAACAGGCAGAAATCACCTAATTTAAAAATAGACTGTTCAAAGTGCAATAAAGTTGAAACAGATAAATTGCTATAGTTTCAGATGAGAAAGAGACGAAGAGATAGAATATTAGAGCAGAATCTAGGAAAGTATCATGAAGGAAGTGTGAATATGCAAAGGTCAAGAACAGGTAAAAATGCTAGGGTAGACAGATGCTGAAAGTTAATCCCAGAAGAAAGATTGTATGAGATTTCTGGCCCTCTTTTGCCTAATCCACCTTTCACATTTTTACCAATCTAGTAGGGATGGACCACCATAACTCAGTGCCCAGTCACTCTAGTGGCCACAAAATAAGCTCCTCAGGCAATCATCAGGATTAAAAAACAAAACAAAACAAAAACCACATAGCAAACAACACATCATAGAGCAGTCTTGAATAGTCTTAAGGGGTACCTGGGTGGCTAAGTCAGTTGAGCATCTGACCCTTGATTTAGGCTCAGGTTATGATCTCAGGGTCTTGACAATGAACCCACAAATCAGGCTCTGTGTTCAGCAGGGAGTCTGCTTGGGATTCTCTCTCTCCCTCTCCTTCTGCCCCTCCCCACCCCCCATTTAAAAAAAAAGTCTGAAAACACAATTTTTTTATTTTATCTTTCTGAGCCTTATTTTTCTGACTTATGGAATATGGATAAATAACCTCTACCACTCAAATGAAGTTGATGGAAGACAAAGTAAAATAACATATTAAAATGCCTAGAACATGTCTGGTATATAACAGCCCTTTCAGTAAATATTAATTTTTCTTCCCTTCTGTTTTAGTTTCCTAAGGCTGCCATAACAAATCACCATAAATGTAGTCACTAAATCTAAAATTTATTCTCTCACATTCTGGAGGCTAAATGCCTGAAATCAAGGTATTGGGAGGGCTGTGTTTCCTCTGAAGGTTATAGGGAACCATGGGTTCCTTGCTTCTTCCAGCTTCTACTGGTTATCAGCAATCCTTGCTCCCTAGCTTGTAGCTACGTGGCTTCAATCTCTGTCTCCACCTTCACACCGCTTTCTCTTCTGTTTCTCTCTGTGTCCTCTCTTCTCCTTGCAAGTACAACCAGTCTTCAGATTTAAGGCCCGCCCTAAATCTGTGATTTCATCTCAATATCCTTAACTAATTACATCTGCAAAGACTCTATTTCCAGAAAAGGTCACATTCTAAGGTGCTGCTAGGTAGACATGAATTTGGGGGAGAGGAGGACACTATTCAACCCACCCAACCTCTCTTCCTCAGATTCATTTGAGTTTGAAACATTTACATCTTTTGTGACTATCCAGGTCACAGGAAGACATTACTTTTTCATTGCTCCTGTAATATTTCCATGGAATTGAATATATTATTCAAAGAATGCTTTAAAGAAAACTTGGATTTTAAGAAAGCCCAAAGCAAGCCAGCATTTGCAACAGACCCAAAAACCTAGGCTCCAGTTCTCTCTCTACCAGCAGCAACTGTGAGACCTTGGGCAAATTACATCAACTCTTCAAGATTCAATTTCTTCATCTTTAAATGGAAATACAAAAAAATGGGGGAGGAAGGAATTAAGATAATAAAGGTGAAGGCATTTTGGGACTTCTAAAATAATATACAAATATTAGTTATTCTTTTAAAAATGTCAGTATTTAATTATTTAACAGAATATACTGATAATTGCTAGGCATCATCTTAAATACCATGGTCCATGGCTTCAAAGAGCTCATAGTCCAATACTAATACACATAAAGACTACAAAATAATTTACCACTGAATTATTTGGAAATGACCATATATATTTGACAGAGCCAAGAAGAGAATGACCAATGGTATCTTGAAGGAGGAAGAAATTGAGCTATGGCTTACAGGATAGGTAGGTTTTAGCTAAAGAAGAAAAGAATGAATGCTAGGGAAGAAGATAAGACATTAAGGCCAGATATAACAAATTTTTACTAGACAGTATGGCTAGACTTGAAGCAGGGCAGCAGCTTCCACGGGTTCCTGAATGAAGAAAACCATAATGAAAGCAGGGTTTTAGGGGAAAAGCCTGGCAGCATTTACCGTCTAGATTGGCAGGAGAGAGACTAAAGGCAAGGATAGCAACTAAAAGGCTGTGGCCCTAATCCAGAATATGTTCATGTTCACTGGTTGCTAAAATCGTGACTGGCAGCAAGATTTATAATTTCTGGAAAGCCACTTACTTCTCAGGTGGTAATTCCAAGTCTTTCCCAGAGATTTTTCCTCTGCTGACCTCACTAAACTCATTACCTCACTGTATAAAAACTTCCAACTCAAATCTCATCATCTTAGGGAAGAAAAGAAGCATGAAGGACACGTAGGCAATCCAATCCAATGTAAAATCCTCTCTAAAGCAACATGGATGGAAGTAACATCCACTGGAGTTACAGCCTCTGCTTATACACTTCAGCCTAAGAAATGACCATGTCATCAAAGCCATGCTCTCTGCAAATGACCAAGGTTGACTACATCATGAGCTCCTTGAAGGAATACTTGGTCCTCCAGGGCCCTGAGCTGCTAGGAAAGTTAGAGTTCGCCACTGCTAGAATAGAAGGAGGAATAACATGATCCTGCAGCTTTTGACTAAGATTCAAACCATACCCAGTAGTGGCTGGCTGCAGGGAGGCAGGTCTGAGTCAGTCTGTCAGGCGATGAAATCCTCACTCCATCTGCTCTGAGGGAGTCGTCTGCCAAGTTTGATGCCTGAACACATGAGCACCCACTCCCACACCCACCATTTTCTCCTCTGAGAAGCAGAAACAAAATCTGTTTCAAACCTTCATCTTTTCTGTTCTTCCCAAAGCCCAGCTCTAAGAAATTACCTTTTCAGTTATAGGTTATGGAAGAGAATAGAGAAGCACATAATCGCCTAATGTCTCCAAATGGGCAAGATGGCAATAATAAAACACACATTAAGCAAAGGCTACCTGGCATTTCCACTGTTAACACATTAGTTCCTTGCTGGGATTTAATTATTTTCCTTTATTCCTCTTTTTTTTCTTTCTCCTTTTTTTTGAATGAAATACTAGATACATTTAAAATTGTAATATATACAGAAGTTATAAAACCTATTAATAAAAAGAACTCTCATGGACTTACCATTCACTTTAAGGAAAAGAACTTGCCAATTCCATTTAAAGTTCTCTACCACACCCTTCTGCCTCACCCTGGCTTCCATCAGAAGTAACCAATCACCATTCTTCTTTCCTATTCATCAAAACTAGATTAATTTGTCCATCTGAAGATCTTCTACCTCCTATGTATTTGTCACTCCAAAATCTACTTTCAGGGCCATTTCTGTCTACAACTACATACTTGTCAGCCCATCTCCCATCAAATTCCAATCACCTTTGGGAAGCTGAATGGCTACACAATCCTAATTCATGATAATCAACCTGTTGAACACTCAGGGAGTCTCTCCTCCTCAAACATAAGCACAAATCTCCCAAATCACCAACTTGTGTCCCAAACCAGTATAGTTTATACCAAATCACTCCATACTCTTGTTATTATTATCATTATTCTTATTTTTTAAAATATTTTATTTATTTGACAGAGAGAAATCACAACTAGGCAGAGAGGCAGGCAGAGAGAGAGGAGGAAGCAGGATCCCTGTGGAGCAGAGAGCCCTATGTGGGGCTCAATTCCAGGACCCTGGGATCATGACCAGAGCCGATGTGGGGCTCAATTCCAGGACCCTGGAATCATGACCAGAGCCGATGTGGGGCTCAATTCCAGGACCCTGGGATCATGACCTGAGCAGAAGGCAGAGGCTTTAACCCACTGAGCCACCCAGGTGCCCCATCATTGTTCTTATTAACAACTAAGTATACAGTGAATATTCCAAGCTCCTCCAACACCAGTGCCCACCTGGTTAATGTGGGCCATTGCTAGAGGCCTAGAATCTCACTGTACAGCTTTTATGTCATCCACAACTAGACCATTAACTACTTAAGGGCATGAAACGTGTCTTCTTTAAGCCTGAGGTTTAAATATGGCTTTGATTTAGGGGCTAAGTTCTGATCCAAATTGATCTCAAAAAAGACTGGCCATATAATTAAGAAAAACTAATTTCTTTCTCTCTACCCCCAACCGTTCACCTTATATAAGATCTCTACTCTATGATTGTACCCAGGTCCAGTTCTGTTACTATATACATAAAACTAGTTTAACAACTCAGAACCCACCTTTAAAAAATCCATTGCTTTATTTGGTTCTGTCTCAATTCTTTTCCTTGCAGCTTCAATCCCTATTTAAGGGAGCATAAGTGCTGAACAACCAAAACAAAAACAAAAACAAATCTTTGCCCTTGTCTTCCCATCTGCAAGATAGGAACACCATTACCTAGCATACAATGGGAGATTAAATGACCTCCACCTAGCACAAAGGTAGAAGTTTAAATAAGGTAACAGTTTTACCTTTAAATAAGGTAACAGTTATGTAAGGCCTAAAGCAAGGCCTTACATAGGGCCTTGCACAAAGCACTTGGTGGAATAATATGAGGCAATTTACATTTCTCTTTGTGTAATGTCAGAAGATCTACTAAATATATTGCAGCTATAAACCAACTGTTAGCAAACCAAATCTAACAATATATAAAAGGGATTATATACCACGGCTAGGTGAGATTTATCCCAGGAATGCAAGGTTAATTCAACATATGAATATCAGTCAATGCAGTACACCATATTAATAAAGGACAAAAAACACATGATCACTTCAACAGACATAGAAAAAACATTTGACAAAATCCAACACCCTTTCATCATAAAAGCACTTGACGATCAAAAAAAATCAAAGGGACTTCCTCAACCTTATAAAGGGTATCTATGAAAAAAAAAACCATACAGAAACAAAAACACAACTAACATTTATGCTAATAGTAAAAGACTGAAGGCTGGGGCGCCTGGGTGGCTCAGTGGGTTAAGCCTCTGCCTTTGGCTCAGGTCATGGTCTCAGGGTCCTGGGATCGAGCCCCGCATCGGGCTCTCTGCTCAGCAGGGGAGCCTGCTTCCCCCCCTCTCTCTCTGCCTGCCTCTCAGCCTCCTTGTGATCTCTCTCTGTCAAATAAATAAATAAAATCTTAAAAAAAAAAAAAAAAGACTGAAGGCTTTCCCTGAAGATCAGGAGTAAGACAAGGATGTCTGTTCTCTCTACTTTTACCTAGCATTGTATTAGAGATTCTAGCCAGGACAATCAGGCAAGAAAAAGAAATAAAAAGCATCCAAATTGGAAAGGAAGAAATAAAACTTCCTCTACTTACAGAAGACATGATCTTATACATACAAAATTCTAAGGAATATATATACATAATTAGATAATTAAATTAATAATAAAAGAATTCAGCAAGGTTTCAGGAGACACAATCAATATGCAAAAATGGTTGTATTTCTATATATAGTAATGAATAACACAAAGACTAATAAAAATCAATTAAGAAAAGAACTCCATTAATGATAGCATCAAAAAGAATAAAATTATCAGGAATAAATGTTGAAAAGGAAGTACAAGATTCATACAATAAAAACTACAAAACATTATTAAAAGAAATTAAACAAAATTAAGACAAGTGGAAAGGCAACTATGTCCATGGATTGTCAATAATCTTCAAATTAATCTATAGATTAAGGTATCAAAATTCTAGCTTTGTCGCAAAAATTACCAAGCTATCCTAACATCCATAAGGAAATTGAAGGGATCCAGAATAGACCAAAATCTTGGAAAAAACAAAGTTGGGAGGACTAACACTTTCCTCTTACACTTTCCAACATTACTAGGCAAACATACTATAAAAGTAATTGATGAAGACAGTGTGGTACTGGTATGAGGATAGATAATGAATCACTGGAATCCACTGGATCAATAGAATAGAACTGAGAATCCAAAAATGAACCCATAATTCTATCACGAATTGATTTTCAACAAGTATGTCAAGACAATTCAATGGGGAAAGCATTTCCAACAAATGGTGCTGGGAAAAGCAGCATATAAAACACAGCATATAAAAATTAATGCAAAATGGTTCAAAACCCCAAATTGTTTAATAGGTAATAATGATTTTTATTATCTAGTAAGATCATTGCTAACAAAAACATATGTGATTCAAATGTTTAAAAAAGACATAATTTCAGAAACAAAGGGAATATATACTCCATAATCTAAACAAGCCAAATGAATAATTGAAACTGAGCTCTACATAAAATTAATGAAAAAAGCTCCCAAAACTCAATAGATAATTCATAAGTAAAAAGTTTGAAATTATACCAGATTATTCTTGTTTAACAACATGTTCTAGATATGTAACTTGAGAGAAGAAACACATTATCAACAAAAAACACAATTCTTCAATTATAATTTGTATCATTAAACTATTATTATGTTATACACTACTGGGGTTCTTTTCCTCTTTTGCAAATGCTTTTCAGGAATCCTAAATCTAAATGTATTTTTTGCATTTCCCAGGATTTTCAAAACCTCAAACTTAAGAAATAAAACTATAAAACTCTTAGAAGAAAACACAGGTCATATAAATACTTGTGACTTTGAACAAGAAATAAAAGAAAAAATAAAGTGGACTTCATCAAAATTAAAAACTTTTGTCCTTTAAAAAAAAATTTTAAAAACCCAAACATGAAAGGACCAAAAAACAAAGTAGAAGACAACCCACTGAATGGGAGAAAATATTAACAAATCGTATCTCTGATAAGGTACTTACATCTAAAACATATGAAGAACTCTAACAACAACCAGAAGACCCAATTAAATCAACCCAACTAACCCAATTAAAAAAATGGGGAAAAATTTTAATAGACATTTCTCCGAAGAAGGCATACAAATAGTCAATAAACACATGAAAAGATGATCAGCATCATTTATCAGTAGGGAAATGCAAATCAAAACCATACATACTAGCGATGCCTGGATGGCTCAGTTGGTTAAGCGACCATTTCTTGATTTCAGCTCAAGTCACAATCTCAGGGCTCTGAGATGGAGCCCTGAATAATGCTCCATGCTCAGTGAGGAGTCGACTAGAGATTCTCTTTTTCCTTCTGCTCTCCTCTCCCCAGGTTTCTCTTTCTCTCAAATAAATAAATAAATCTCAAAACACACACACACACACACACACACACACACACACACACTAAAATAGCCATTTTGAAAAAACCAAAAAAAAGGGGTGCCTGGGTGGCTCAGTCAATTAAGTGGCTGCCTTTGGCTCAGGTTGTGATCTCCAGGTTCTGGGATCGAGCCCTACCTAGATTGGCCTCCCTGCTCAGCAGGGAGTCTGCTTCTCCCTCTCCCTCTGCCTCTCCCCAGTGCTCATGCTCTCTGTCTCTCTCTCTTTCAAATTAATAAATAAAATCTTTAAAAAAAAAATAAAAATAATTTTAAAAATTAAAAAAAAAACGTTGTTGATGATGTAGAGAAAGTGAAATCATACAGTCCTGGTGGGAATGTAAAATGGTACAGCCACTTTGGAAAACTATTTGGCAGTTCCTCAAAAAATTAAACACAAACTTATTACATGACCAAGCAGTTCCACTGATGGGTATATACCTAAAAGAACTCAAAACATATATTAATGTAAATTGGAAGGGGAGATGAATCATGCGAGACTATGGACTCTGAAAAACAATCTGAGGATTTTGAAAGGGTGGGGGGTGGGAGGTTGGGGGAGCCAGGTGGTGGTATTATGGAGGGCACGTATTGCATGGAGCACTGGGTGTAGTGCATAAACAATGAATTCTGTTACACTGAAAAGAAATTTAAAAAAATATATATATGTATTAATGTAAATCTTGCACATAAATACTCATAGCAACATTACTCATAATGACACAGAAGTGTTAAAAACCCAAAATGTCCATCAACTGAGAAATGGATAAATATGTAAATCCATACAATATTGTATAAAAAGGATAAAATCCATAAAAAAGAACCAAGTACTAACATTCTACAATGTAGATAAACCTTGAAAATATTATATTAAGTGAAAGAAGCTTACCATATAATTCCACATTATAAGAAAGGGTTACCATATAATTCCACATATGTAAAATGTCTAAAATAGGCAAATCCACAGAGACAAAAAGTAGATTATCCTAGAGCTAGGGAAAGGGAATTTGGGTATGATGATGAAGATGTTCTGGAATTAGTGCTGATGGTTACACAACCTTGGAACTACACTAGACCCAGTGGACTGTATACTTTAAAAAGGTGAATTGCAAGGTATGCAAATTACATCTTAATTTTTTTTTTTTTTTTTAAGAAAACCCCAGCTACATACCATATCAATCTCTTGCTCCCTACTCTGACTCATACCTGGAAATTATCTAAACTCACTACCGGTCCCAGTTAACCTGTTTAATTCTCAAGTGGCGTAAATAGTAGAACTCCTTATAACTCATTACTTTGTATGACCTCTTTCCTGACCTTTATGCCAAAGTTCTTCCCCTAAGCTTTTTCCCATTCAGAGATCAAATTTCTATGACTCTAATAGCATAATTATTCTGCTTTCAGAGTCAAGAAGTAGAAAAAAGAACTCACAGATTTTCAATTCAGACAAACATTCAAATCCTCACTTACCACTTTCTAGCTGTATGCAACTCTGGGGAAGTAACTTACCATCTGCTTATATGTAAAATGGCAATAACACCTCTTTGTAAGTGTTAGAATTCAATGAGAAAATGTATGTAAAGTGCCTGGTCATTTTAACTTTTCAATGTCAGTTCACTCCTCAGTTTTGTAAAATGGAAGCTGACATTGGCCCCAACTGGGCAGATACTATGCCCCGACATAAAAGCTGTCCTCAACCAGTATAGAACTCATGGGATCTAGGGACATTTCAAGGGTATAGATGATAAAAAGGGGGCAAAAGGGTGGGACATCTTTATATGTGTTTAATTGGGAAACTGATTCCCAACCTAATGCAATTCACAGGCTCATTACATTATGCTCTGGGCCTCTCTAGGCAGGGAAATGGGTGTTAGAAGAATGAAAAGGCACACTGCTCCAATTACCATGAATGCAACGCATTACAAATAAACATATGTTTCCAGTGACAGAATTGAAGAGATCTGTTATGGAGAAGAGCTAGGAAGAAGCATGAGCCACAAGGCTGACTCTAATTTTTCACAAAGGAGGTAAAATTACAACCTTGCAACTTCTACCTGTAATGATAGTTTTAATGGTAAGGACACCACTGAGTTTATTACAGTGTGGAGACTTGCTGCCCAACAACAGAGCCTCTTCCACTCCCCTACCCTTTTGTTTCACACAAGCATTACACATATATCCAATACTCTAAGCCAAGTAAGAAGAAAAAAATAGTGTCACCAAGGCTCTCTCTAATCAAAATTACTTCTAAGTGTATGGGCTTCACAATTGCCATAGCTACCATCCAAACACTGCTGTGTGGATCAAGGATGCAGAGTCTAGAGGAACCCAAAATTCATTGAGCAGTACTAATTCAAGTGATATTTATAATTCTTCATTAGTCCTCATCACTATAAATATGATGTTCAATTCCCTTTACAAAGGAGCCCACTGACCTCTCAACTCATATCATCTAGCATTCCTCTTTCTTCCTGTTTTCATCATACAGAATATCTAAACTAAGAACACAGTATTACCAAAATAATAGTGCCTTTTCATGCTTTCCTTTCTCATTCTTCTCCTGAAATGCCTTATCCCCTCCAATCTCCTAATCCACCCAGTGAATTTCTATTCTTCCTATAACTCTAGGTCAGATGCCTCCTCTTGGATTAATCTTTCCCATTCTCCTAATCTAGACAATATTATTTATACTTCCTCCATTCCCTTACGGTGGCCAGAGGATAGCGTGAAGGCTTTGCATACAACAAGAAAATGTTAAAGGTGAGGGATGCCTGTGTGACTCAATCGGTTAAGCGTTGGACTCGAGCTCAGCTCAGGTCATGATCTCAGGATCGTGGGATAGAGTCCTGCATCAGGCTCCATGCTCAGTGAGGAGTCTGCTTGAGATTCTTTCCCTCTGCCCCTCCCCCTGCTGTCTCTCCCAAATAAATAAATCTTAAAAAAAGAAAAAGAAAAAGAAAATGTTAAAGGTGAAATTTTGCTCATCCTAGTTATGCCATTCATAATCTTTCACAAAGTAATACTTTCACTTATAAGAGATCTTCTAAGTCTAATGGATTTCAAGCATATATTTGTTACATAATCCTTTGCTTTAACTAAAATCTCAGGTGGAAGCTCAATAAATATACAACAAATAGAACAAGAGCTGCTCTGGTTGTAATAATATACAGAGGATCCAAAGTATCTCCTACTTGGGTCTTCCCACAGGAGGCCCTGAGGATGATCCATGGAACCACTAACTCCAATCCAACCCCCTCTTTTTATAAATTATAAAACTTTGATCAAGAGAAGATTAAGGGGGCGCCTGGGTGGCTCAGTGGATTAAGCCGCTGCCTTCGGCTCAGGTCATGATCTCAGGGTCCTGGGATCGAGCCCCGCATGGGGCTCTCTGCTCAGCGGGGAGCCTGCTTCCTCCTCTCTCTCTGCCTGCCTCTCTGCCTACCTGTGATCTCTGTCTGTCAAATAAATAAAAAAAATCTTTAAAAAAAAAAAAAGAGAAGATTAAGAACATATAACAATTTAGTATTAGCGGGGCGCCTGGGTGGCTCAGTGGGTTAAGCCGCTGCCTTCGGCTCAGGTCATGATCTCAGGGTCCTGGGATCGAGTCCCGCGTCGGGCTCTCTGCTCAACGGAGAGCCTGCTTCCCTTCCTCTCTCTCTGCCTGCCTCTCTTGTGATTTCTCTCTTTCAAATAAATAAATAAAATCTTTAAAAAAAAGAAAAAAAACAATTTAGTATTAGGGCCACAACCCAGGTCTCCTGCCTTCCATCCCTATTACATGTCATTCTTGATCTCCTATGCTGGGGGGTAAAAAGCTGCATGAAGAAAAGTGGTATGAGAGAGAAATAAGAGGCTTAACTAGCCTTAAAAATTCTATGGGAGCTTCTTCCATCAGCCTGCCAGCTGGAGCAGAGGATATGCCAGTATAATATCTACCTTGAGACAGTCTTAATGACTGGCTGCTAAGAGATTCATTGGGGAGGTAGAAAGGGCCTAAGGGGCTAGGAGTGGAGAGTGGGCAGAGGGGGTTGCTTGGTTAGGAGGCTACTGTTTGCAGGGCCAGCTAAGTACTAAGTCTCAGAAGGGGGCCACCTATACTACAGGCTTTCAGGGTATTCAAGAAGACCCCCCTCCACCCTCAAAAAAGAAAGGGAAAAAAAAAAGCGAAAGGCAAAGGCACCTCACTGAAAAAATGTAATTTCTATGTGATGTGACTGGTTTGGATTCAAGATCTAGGTTGGATTTTTGTCAGCAATTATGTGTTGCCTGAGTAACCCGTGATTATCAGTTTTATGGCTTGTAAAATCAATGCAATAACACTGATTTCACGTGAGTATTATCTTGATTAAACAAGATAATATAAGTAAAAGCATTTAGGCAGTACCTGGTATATAGCAGGCATTCAATAACCAGTATTTCTTTTCTCTGCCTATGCTAGATAGAGTCCTTTCGTTCAAGTTTCTTAAAACATAAAAGCCTTTGATATTTAAAATACTACAATACTGAGTAATTATATAACTCATTATGAACTGAAAGTTATGTCTGCCCTCACCCCCCAAAATCCATATGCTGAAGCCCTACTCCCCAGTGTGATGGTATTTAGAGGTAGGGCCTTTGAGAAGTGATTAGATTTAAATACGGTTATAAGGATAAAGTCCCCCACAATGGGATTTGTGCCCTTTTAAGAGTTTGAAGGGTCCAGAACTCTGTCTCCACCATAGGAGGATATAGCAAGAAGGCAACATCTACAAACCAAGAAGAGGACATTCATAAGAATATGATTATGCCCTTACCCAGTAAATTCCACTCCTGGGTAGGGAAAAGGAGCCCATACATATACAAAAATTGTTCACAGCAGCATTTTTCATAACATCCCCAACTGGAAACAACTTAAGTATCTACAAACAGCAGAAAAGATAAATAAATTATGATATATTCAAACCATAGAATATAAGTGAGAAATGAAAAAGAATGAAGTAATGCTCCATTCAAGAATACAGATGACTCGATGATATGATACTATATGTGGAAAACCCAAAAGACTCCACTCCAAAACTGCTAGAACTTGTACAGGAATTTAGTAAAGTGTCAGGATATAAAATCAATGCACAGAAATCAGTTGCATTTCTCTAAACCAACAACAAGACAGAAGAAAGAGAAATTAAGGAGTCAATCCCATTTACAATTGCACCCAAAACTATAAGATACCTAGGAATAAATCTAACCAAAGAGGCTAAGAATCTATACTCAGAAAACTATAAAGTACTCATGAAAGAAATGGAGGAAGACACAAAGAAATGGAAAAATGTTCCATGCTCCTGGATTGGAAGAATAAATATTGTGAAAATGTCTATGCTACCTAAAGCAATCTACACATTTAATGCAATCCCTATCAAAATACCATCCATTTTTTTTCAAAGAAATGGAAAAAATAATCCTAAAATTTATATGGAACCAGAAAAGACCTCGAATAGCCAAAGGAATATTGAAAAAGAAAGCCAAAGTTGGTGGCATCACAATTCCGGACTTCAAGCTCTATTACAAAGCTGTCATCATCAAGACAGCATGGTACTGACACAAAAACAGACACACAGATCAATGGAACAGAATAGAGAGCCCAGAAACAGACCCTCAACTCTATGGTCAACTAATCTTTGACAAAGCAGGAAAGAATGTCCAATGGAAAAAAGACAGCCTCTTCAATAAATGGTGCTGGGAAAATTGAACAGCCACATGCAGAAAAATGAAATTGGACCCTTCCTTACACCACACACGAAAATAGACTCAAAATGGATGAAGGACCTCAATGTGAGAAAGGAATCCATCAAAATCCTTGAGGAGAACACAGGCAGCAACCTCTTCGACCTCAGCTGTAGCAACGTCTTCCTAGGAACATCGCCAAAGGCAAGGGAAGCAAGGGCAAAAATGAACTATTGGGATTTCATCAAGATCAAAAGCTTTTGCACAGCAAAGGAAACAGTTAACAAAACCAAAAGACAACTGACAGAATGGGAGAAGATATTTGCAAACGACATATCACATAAAGGGCTAGTGTCCAAAATCTATAAAGAGCTTAGCAAACTCAACACCCAAAGAACAAACAATCCAGTCAAGAAATGGGCAGAAGACATGAACAGACATTTCTGCAAAGAAGACATCCAGATGGCCAACAGACACATGAAAAAGTGCTCCAAATTCCTCGGCATCAGGGAAATAGAAATCAAAACCACAATGAGATACCACCTCACACCAGTCAGAATGGCTAAAATTAACAAGTCAGGAAACGACACATGCTGGCGAGGATGCAGAGAAAGGGAACCCTCCTACACTGTTGGTGGGAATGCAAGCTCATGCAACCACTCTGGAAAACAGCATGGAGGTTCCTCAAAAAGTTGAAAATAGAGCTACCCTATAACCCAGCAACTGCACTACTGGGTATTTACCCTAAAGATAGAAATGTAGTGATCCGAAGGGGCATGTGCACCCGAATGTTTATAGCAGCAATGTCCACAACAGCCAAACTATGGAAAGAACCTAGATGTCCATCAACAGATGAATGGCTAAAGAAGATGTGGTATATATACACAATGGAATACTATGCAGCTATCAAAAGAAATGAAATCTTGCCATTTGCGACGACGTGGATGGAACTAGAGGGTATCATGCTTAGCGAAATAAGTCAATCGGAGAAACACAACTATTATATGATCTCCCTGATATGAGGAAGTGGAGATGCAACATGGGGGGTTGGGGGGTAGGAGAATAAATGAAACAAGATGGGACTGGGAGGGAAACAAACCATAAGTGACTCTTAATCTCACAAAACAAACTGTGGGTTGCTGGGGGAAGGGGGTGGGGAGTGGGGTTATGGACATTGGGGAGGGTATGTGCTATGGTGAGTGCTGTGAAGTGTGTAAACCTGGCGATTCACAGACCTGTACCCCTGGGGATAAAAATACATTGTATGTTTATAAAAAAATAAGAAATAAATAAAAATAGTATATCAAAATAAATAAATAATTTCTAAAAAAGAAAAGAATACAGATGACTCTTGGGACACCTGAGTGGCTCAGTGGGTTGGGCTGCTGCCTTCGGCTCAGGTCATGATCCTATGGTCCTGGGATCGAGTCCTGCATCAGGCTCCTTGCTCAGTGCGGAGCCTGCTTCTCTCTTTGCCTCTTCCTGCCACTCTGCCTGCTTGTGCACGCTCTTGCTCTCTGACAAATAAATAAATAAAATATTAAAAAAAAAAAAAAGAATACAGATGACGCTCATGAATATAATGTCAAACAAAAGAAGTTAGACCCAATACTGTTTATATTGCATGGTTCCATTTACATAAGCTCAAGTCAGGCAAAATTAATATATGGTGAAGGTAGTAAAAATAGTGGTAACCTGTTGGGGGGAGAAGTAATGACTGAGAGGGTACCAAAGAAGCTTAGCAGGTACTGGTCATATTATATATCTTGACTTGGGTTGTACTTTGTACTTTGCAAAAACTTTTTGGGCTATACACCTTTATACTTCAATGTTTAAAAATTTTTCAGGGAAAACAAACCTCTGGAAGAGATAACAGATTGAAGGTCATAAGGTTCCAGAGGTCCTTTAGCCTAGGACTACACCCTCTGACTTCCTTGTATCCATTCCTTCTTCACTCCGCGGTCCCACTATTACAAGCTTCCAGTATCTCAGAGATGAACAACCAAAACATGCTCCTAAAGTCTCCAGGCTGACACAAGTTCTTCCTCCTCCCAATTTTCAATACTGTCTCCAGATAAACCTCCCTTAGGAAGGCACTTATCATGATCGAATACTCCCGAATGCTAACTATTCCCACTAACTATAAGATAACTCACCATTTGCAAAAGTGATAAAAAGTTAACAAAATCTATTCACTTCCCAAAGTTACCCCCCTTCCATTCTCCATCCTTCCTCACTATTTCCTTGTGGGGAAACAGTACTTTAGAAAGTTCTATTTCCCAGGGTACCTGGGTGGCTCTGTTGTTAAGCATCTCCCTTTCGCTCAGATCATAGTCCCAGTATCCCAGGATTGAGCCCCACTTTGGGCTCCCTGCTCGGTGGGGAGCCTGCTTCTCCCTCTCCAGCTCCCCTGTGCTTGTGTTTCCTCTCTCACTGTCATAAATAAATAAAGTCTTTAAAAAAAAAAAAAGAAGGAAAGTTCTATTTCATCTTCAAATGATAAAGATTGGCAGCAAAATATAAAGAATAAATCCAGCTTCTGGGGAAAAATAAAAGTAACTTTATCTCTCTATTCTTGGTTTCTTACATGAGATAGTGATGATAACAATTATTTCTTTTCCCATAGCACTTTCATAATCTACTTTATTTCAATGAAGTCTCACGACAACCCTAGAAAGCAGGCATTCTCACTGACATTTATGCATAATGACACCAAGGCTCAGGTGAACACTAAGATTACTTTCCATTTCTCATACTCTTGGGATTCTCTGCAATATTTGAGGTATATTTCTGACAACTTCCTACTATTCTTCTGAGGATCTCTCTTACCCCATCTCTACTCCTCCACCACCAGGTCTTTATTCTGTATTCTTTCTCTACAGAGTATTGCTTTCATAGTGTGGTTATAATCCTCAATATGCTGCCTGAGAGCACCACAGTCATCCTCTTATAGATATTAATAAATTCCCAGAGGCCTCCAAGATTAGAAAATCGTTAAGAGCCAAAGAACAAATCTAAAATGTGAAAAGTTTAAGCAATTTAAGAAGAGGTAAGAATATTTAGAGGAGTTATCCACTACCCTCAAGAAATTTGTATTTCGGCAACAATTTTTTGAGGCCTACTATTGGCCAGGGTGCTAAAAGCTGAGGCAAGGAATGAAAAAACTCTCAACCTAGTATAGACCCCACATGTGTCAGCCCCACATGTAATACTGACTTTACTTTTTTTAAAAAGATTTTATTTATTTATTAGAGAGAGAGAGAGAGAGAGCAAAAGAGCACAAGCAGGGGGAGCTGCAGGCAGAGGGAGAAGCAGGCTCCCCGCTGAGCAACAAACCCAATATGGGGCTTGATCCCAGGACTCTGAAATCATGACCTGAGCTGAAGGCAGACGCTTAACCAACTAAGTCACCCAGGCACCCCTGGAGTACTGACTTTAGCTCAAAGAATCTAACTCTTGGCTCTACAATCACAGAAGTTTTGCTAAGTTAGATCAAATACCCAAAAAGACCTTCTAGCCACTGTCATCCATTCCTCTTCATCAACAATGAATGTCCCATTTTAAAATCAAACCACCAAGTAAGCAATATCAACAAGTAAACCGCTAAAGTCCAGAGCAATTGTTTCACATATTTATAAATAAACATTAGGGAAAACATTCAACCTTACCTGTACACATAGAAATATATATTAAAACACTCAAGTACGGCTTTTATACCTAGTAACACTTGAAAAATAATAAGTGTGCTGAAAAGTGGTGAAAAGGTTGATGGACTACAAACTGAGAACTTTTTATAGGAAGCAGTATAGCTTCTATCAATGTTAAATATATTATAATTTCTTAAAAGATTTTATTTATTTATTTGACAGACAGAAATCACAAGTAGGCAGAGAGGCAGGCAGAGAGAGAGAGAGAGGGGGAAGGAGGCTCCCCACTGAGCAGAAAGCCTGATGTGGGGCTTGATCCCAGGACCTTGAGACCATGACCCCAGCTGAAGGCAGAGGCTTTAACCCACTGAGCCACCCAGACACCCAAATATAGTATAACTTTTGATCAAATAGTTCCTTTCCCGAAAATTGAGAATGCCTATAGCCTTGCTACGTACTAATCATGAAAAACATAAGTCAACACACTTCTCTAATAGAAATATAACTGGATAGGGGCACCTGGATGGTTCAGTTGGTTAAGCAACTGCCTTCTGCTCATGTCATGATCCCAGAGTCCCGGGATCGAGTCCCACATTGGGCTCCCAGCTCCACGAAGAGTCTGCTTCTCCCTCTGACTTTCTCCCCTTTCATGCTCTCTCGCTGTCTCTCTCTCAAATATATAAATAAAATCTTTTTTTAAGAAAAGGAAATATGGGGGCGCCTGGGTGGCTCAGTGGATTAAGCCACTGCCTTCGGCTCGGGTCATGATCTCAGGGTCCTGGGATCGAGCCCCGCATCAGGCTCTCTGCTCCGCAGGGAGCCTGCTTCCTCCTCTCTCTCTGCCTGCCTCTCTGCCTACTTGTGATCTCTCTCTCCCTCTGTCAAATAAATAAATAAAATCTTTAAAAAAAAAAGAAAAGGAAATATGATTGGATAAATCGTGGTACTATGAAAAAATATATAAGTAACAACATATAAAAATTATTTATAAGCAGAAAAAATATTAAATTATAGCTAGACAACAATCACAATTATATAAAAATGTTTGCATATGGACAAATATTGGAAGAGAATATGGAAAAATGTGAAAGCAGCTGCTCTATTACTATGGTGATATTATTATGAGACAAATATGTTTTATTTAAAACTTTCTTTAATCATGTTGATAGAACAATAAATCCCACTTTACTACACTGCTTGTTTAATTGACTATCTTCCTCAAAAAACTATAAGCTTTGTAAAGATGGGTCAACATCTCTTGTGCTCAGTATTCGAGCACAAGTTCCTACAGACTAATTCATGAAAGAATGCATGAAATACATGGGAAACCTAACAATAAATGTCCTCAAGAGCGGAGGGGGAGTGGACTGCTAGAAGTAAACAAAAGGTTGATCTCTATGTGCCCTTTTTTTTTTAAGCTCTTAATATGGGAAAAACCAAACCAACCATTAAAAAATCTCTGGGAAGTCTTTATTTCAAGACCACTGCGGAGATGCTCCTAAAGGGTCTGGAGAAAGACACAGGATGCTGGGAAGTGGAAAGAATAGCAAGGTATTCCCAGGATTTGGGGGGGGGGGGGGGGGTTACACATGGAATCAAAAGGGACAGGAGCTTCATATCCTTTTCCTATCCCCAAATTCACTGTCCTTTAATTCTCAGAAACTTGCACATATTAAAGCTGGAATTAGGGGTGGAATGTAGCAAAAGGGACAGGTTATGTAGGGGGAAAGCAGGCAGAAAAAAATAGATCAGCAGGGAACAGTCTTTTTGGTAGGAACTTTAGTCTGATACCACTCTGAATTTTGGCTAAGAAATAAATTCCCAGGTACAAAGGAAAATAAGAAGCTTTAAAGGAATTGAGCTCTGGAGAGAAAATCCCCTTTCCTGACAACTTAAAATCAGTCTGAAATATACCAAGGACACCAGAAGGATTCTAAATCATAAAAATATTATAAGCATTAACAAAAACACATAGGGAAAGGAGCTAATCTTTAAGTTGTTTTTCAACCAACCTACACAGCACCTGTCACAGACTATACAGGCTCTTTCCAGCTTAAGCAATTTTTTTATCCATCCTTAGTGCTTTCAGGCAAAAGCATCATAATTGACTAATGCAGAGATCAGAAAAGGGGCACTGAGTAAGGAGAAAAGAACACAAAGAAGAATCTAGATTTTTAGATGCAGCTCTACCTATTTCACGTTGTAACTATAAGTGAATCACAATCTACCTGAGCCTTGGTTTTCTAATCAAAACAGGAAGCTAGGGGCGCCTGGGTGTCTCAGTGGGTTAAGCCTCTGCCTTAGGCTGGGTTCCTGATCTCAGAGTCCTGGGATCAAGCCCCGCTTTGGGCTCTCTACTCAGCAGGGAGCCTGCTTCCTCCTCTCTCTGCCTGCCTCTCTGCCTACTTGTGATCTCTCTCTCTGTGTCAAGTAAATAAATAAAATCTTTAAAAAAAAAAATAACAGGAAGCTATACCAACTTATAAGGTTAAGATGACAAGTGAAGGGCATGCAAGTCAAAGCATATAATAAATTACAAAGTTTTACTTAAATGTGTGACCTTATTACAAAATCCTAAATGCTACAATTTCTTTCCAGGGTCAAAGTTAAGTTGAGTGCATTTTTTTCAACCAAATGTGAATGCATACGCTATCTGAAAGCTATAGGAAAATCAGTCTTATCCCACTTTACCAAGTTAACTCACAGTTTACTCTTTCAAAGAGTAGACTTTTTATGTGGGCAAGTGTCAATAAAGAATGCTTCTCTTTCTCCCCCACCTTGGTGCTGAAATTCCACTATTCATTAGGTAGGATTAGAGATGTTTTTCTATTTTCCAGCTCCTTTTACGAAAAGGCAAAAACCTATGAAAAGTTATTGCCAATAACCATTAACAACTCCTAGCTAAGCAAAGATTAACTCAATCCGCTGAAAATTTATTAAAGGCCAGGAAATAGGGATGCCAACAATAATTTGGCCTCCGATTGCCAAGAACCCCCTGACTTCAAGGAGGTTCCAACCACCAATGTCTCCAACCACCAAAATTTCCAAGTTCCCACAATTCAGCACCTAAAAATCATCCAGACTAGTTCGTGCACTGAAAAATAAAACCTCATGTCCCAGTTTTGTTTCAGAAAATATGTTCACCTCTGCAATTGGACCTAGGTCATTCATAGGACATGTGTCCATGGAAAGGCATCAACAAGGAGAGAAGGCACAGAAAAGTGGGGGGAAAAAATTCACCACCTCCACAGTTGATTATAATCAACAGCCTTGATTCTAGAAAAAATACATTTGCTTCCCTAAATTCCTACTTCTTATAACTAGATAAACGGTCCATGACAATACTTAAGAGGAAATTAAGTGGGAAATTCTTCCTCATATCAACTCTCAATCCCACTTGTTACAATAGTTTCAATTCATATATATTTAAATCTGTGTGGTACAGTTTGCAATTTGACCTCACAACAATCCTATGAAGAAAAAAGGGCAGGTATTATTACTACAGTTTTAAGGATGAGGACGTTGAGATTCAGAAACTTGCCATGCCTGAATTCACCTGGGCCATCTGATTCCAAGTCTATGCTTTTCAGAACACCATGATGCTTCTTGAGGTCTTTTGGCTCCATTCTTTCCAAAGAATACCAGTCTCAACCTTCCTGTCATCACTTTCCATGGCAATGTTCACTGGCTTTTTGTGTAAGAACCCAGCAGTTTCTGCAAGAGAAACTTGAAGGCAGCATTAAAGGGAAATCATTAAGCTAAATATATATCCTTGAAAACAAAGAAGTTTGTTAAATGGCTGGAAGAACTGATACTCTTATCCATTTTCCAACTAGATTAGCCATCCACCTAGTTCTATGGCTCCTGCATCTCAGTATAGAAAGTCCATAGAAAACGATACAAGACCCAAAGTCAAAGACCTGACTTCTAGTCTTGACTCTATCACTTCCTGGCTATGCGAGCTTAAGTAACCTCTCCATCTTAATTCCTTTATACATAAAATGAGAATAACATTAATTATGCCCTACGAATATTACTGTGTGGAGGATTGAGACAACGGATGTGACAGCACTCAAAGAATAAAGTTTATACAAACAAGCCATCTCAAAAACATCTTCCCCAGAGACTGTTTCAAAACACTAGTAATCAGTGTTTTCTAAACTATATGCAACAAACCACTATAACTAAAATGAAGGAATATTCATCTAGGTTTGTCCTATTTTTCAAAATTATTTTTGGTGTCATGGAAATCTGTCTACAAATTATTTTACTTGACTTGAAGTCTTCTATAAATACTCATATGGTAAGCTGTTGTCTTAAAGCTGCCGTGAAAATCTGCTCATCATGGTAGAACATTTACTGAATCTCTCTATGTCCCAGACACTGCATTAGACATTTTCAGTTTGACTGATTCTCATAAGAACCCTTTGAGATATATATTTATTTCCTCCTTATAGCTGAAGAAACTGAAGTTCAGAGAGAACAAGAAATTGCCCAAAGTCAAATGTGTGTTTATGTCATTGAGGATAAGAAACAGCAAGGTGTTTAGTGGCAAGAAATTTGAAACACTGTTATTCAGTGATCACACAGCATGTTGGTTAAGAGCATGGACTCAGAGGTGGACAACCTGGGTTCAAACCTGGATTCACTATGAGCTTTAGTTTCCTCATTTGTAAAATTAAGTTCATGATAATAATAACCTATTTCAGGGGCGCCTGGGTGGCTCAGTGGGTTAGGCCGCTGCCTTCGGCTCGGGTCATGATCTCAGGGTCCTGGAATCGAGTCCCACATCGGGCTCTCTGCTCAGCAGCGAGCCTGCTTCCTCTCTCTCTCTCTGCCTGCCTCTCTGTCTACTTGTGATCTCTCTCTGTCAAATAAAAAAAAAAATAATAATAATAATAATAATAACCTATTTCATAACCTAATAAATAAGTTAATAACATCTACTTAGAACACCACCTGTCACATGGTATATCCGGTACATTAGGTATTATTATCATCATTTCTCCCACACTGCATACCCAAATTTCTCTCTTTTCACTGCCCTGAAACCTGTATGCTACCTAGCCTAAATCTCCTCTACATACACATTACTCATTACTGTTATTATGCTTTTGCTTTCTTTTCCTTTTAAGTGAAATGCCTCTTTCTTTCCTCACTAATCTAAATCTCACTCAGCCTTCAAAGGCTAGCTCAGATCTACCCCTTATATGAAACATTTTTATTTCATTAGCCCACAGTAATTTCTTCCTTCTCTGAAAAACTCTTCATAATATCAATCTAACCTGTAGAAATCACTTGGTTTCTTTCTTTCTTTCTTTTTTTTCTAAATCACTTGATTTCAGTGGGTGGGAATGCAAGTTAGTGTAGCCACTTTGGAAAACAGTGTGGAGGTTCCTCAATAAATTAAAAATAGAGCTACCTTTTAACCCAGCTATTGCACTACTGGGTATTTATCCCAAAGAAACATATGTAGTGAAAAGAAGGGCCATATGCACCCCAATGTTCATAGCAGCAATGTCCAAAAGAGCCAGACTGTGGAAAGAGCCGAGATGCTTTTCAACAAATGAATGGATAAATAAGATGTGGTCCATAAATACAATGGAATATTACTCAGCCATCAGAAAGGATGAATATCCGACATTTGCATCAACATGGATGGCACTGGAGGAGATTACGCTGAGTGAAATATGTCAAGCAGAGAAAGTCAATTATCATATGGTTTTAATTATTTGTGAAACATAAGGAATAGTATGGAGGACGTTAGGAGAAGGAAGGGAAAAACGAAGGTGGGGGCTGGAGAATTGGAGCGGGAGACAAACCATGAGAGACTATGGACTCTGGGAAACAAACTGAGGGTTTTAGAAGGGAGGGGGTGGGGGGATAGGAGAGTCTGGTGATGGGTATTAAGGAGGGCATGGATAGCATGGAGCACTGGGTGTTATACACAAACAATGAATCATGGAACACTACATCAAAAACTAATAATGTACTGTATGGAGACTACCATAACATGATTTAAAAAAACTAATTTAAAAAAAAAGAAATCACTTGATTTCTAAGGGCTTCTGTAGGTGATTTAACCCAAATCCCTAAATTTTAAAATAGAAATTGAAGCTTAAAGAGTTAAATTGCGTATGGTGACACAAAAAGTTAACTGGCAGAGTAGACACCTAAATCTGGATATTTTAAATGTTTGCAAAGCTCCTTCTACTCTACTCTCCTAACTTCTGTCTTCCTTGAGATTCTGCACAACTTCTTAAAGCTGAAAGCATATATTCTATAATTATCTGATTCAAAGTATTAACTGATCTTGTGGCCTTCATGGCAACTAACACATTGAAGTTAGTGGATGTTTGCCAATTGATTAGCAGATCAATCTTTCTTGATGCCATTTGGTCCAATAGTTGAAGTGTTAATACGTTAACACTCTGCAACATAGGATGCAACAGAACTGAAATTCTCACCATCAGGGAGTGATAGGGGCCAAAGAGGGAAACATATCCATATGTATCCCTACATTTGCATCACAGGGTCTATCACATTCCACTGCACACCCTCAAATTTGGAGCCCTGCACCATGAGACTTGGGGCACAGCACACTCCAGCATGTCCCCCTGCCTCCCCCCAACACACACAGCTCCCTCTCTGGATTATTACTGGAATCCAGAAGTATAAAAGAAACAGTCTTCAGTTACTTTTTCATTATTAATATTAGGGCCCTTCAAGGATTTGAGTCTACAACAGAAAAAAGAGACCTCAATTTCCTTCCATAAAGCCCAAGTCTTTTTTTGCAGGATTACCACAGGCTAAAGTTATTGCATAAAGTTGCTAGGTCCCTTAAACAAATAAATAAGAGGTATTTATCCTAGAAGGGTATTATTGCTGTACTTAGGAGGACTGGAATGGAAGAATGGTCCTAGACAGAAGAAAAAAGAGAACAGACTCTAAAATTTGAGAAAGGCTCAAGTAAACATAGACATCTTAGTGCCTAGGCTGAAAGAGGGGAAGAAAGAGATAGCACATTTCTATTATCCAGAAAACAAGCACGGAGTGTTTATGCCCATCAGAAGAGATGTTAGAGAGGGGAAGAACAGGTAAGTTCTTAAAATAATTAATGCGTTTATAGCATTTTACAGCTTATAAAAAGATTTTTACATATATCACTTTTTAAAAGATTTTATTTATTTATTTGAGACAGAAGGATACAGAAAGAGAACATAAGCAGGGGGAGAGACAGAGGCAGAGGGAAAAGCAGACTTCCCAGTAAGCCAGGACCCCAACTCAGGGCTTGATCCCAGGACCTAGAGACCACGACCTGAGCCGAAGGCAGACACTTAACCATCTGAGCCATCCAGGCATGCATATATATGCATATCATTTCTTTTTTTTTTTTAAAGATTTTATTTATTTATTTGACAGAGAGAGAGATCACAAGTAGGCAGAGAGGCAGATAGAGAGAGCGGGGGAAGAAGGCTCCCTGCTGAGCAGAGAGCCCCATGTGGGGCTCGATCCCAGGACCCCGAGATCATGACCCGAGCTGAAGGCAGAGGCTTAACCCACTGAGCCACCCAGGCGCCCCTGCATATCATTTCTTAATGAATAATCACTTTTGTTAACATAGCTCTTGTTTGTTTATATTTATAGGGCTGAATAGTTGCTTTTCCTCATCATTTGTATTTTCATAACTTTTTTCATAAGTAATTGAATGATCCAATAAATAATTACTCAAAACCTTCTCTCTCATACCAAATGCTGGGGATATCAAGAATAAAGTTATAGTCATTGGGGCATCTGGGTGACTCAGTTGGTTAAGCATCTGCCTTCAGGGGCGCCTGGGTGGCTCAGTGGGTTAAAGCCTCTGCCTTCGGCTCAGGTCATGATCCCAGAGTCCTGGGATCGAGCCCCGCATCGGGCTCTCTGCTCGGTGGGGAGCCTGCTTCCTCCTCTCTCTCTCTGCCTGCCTCTCTGCCTACTTGTAATTTCTGTCTTTCAAATAAATAAATAAATAATCTTTAAAAGTCCTGATTTAGGGGCGCCTGGGTGGCTCAGTGGTTAAAAGCCGCTGCCTTCGGCTCAGGTCATGATCTCAGGGTCCTGGGATCGAGTCCCGCATCAGGCTCTCTGCTCAGCAGCAAGCCTGCTTCCCTCTCTCTCTGCCTGCCTCTCTGCCTACTTGTGATCTCTCTCTGTCAAATAAGTAAATAAAAAATCTTTAAAAAAAAAATATTTTAAAAGTCCTGATTTAAAAAAAAAAAAAAAAGAGAAAAAAGCATCTGCCTTCAGCTCAGGTAATAATCCCAGGCCCTGTTTCAGGTTCTCTGCTCAGCAGGGAGCCTCCTTCTCCCTCTCCCTCTACCTGCCATTCTGCCTACTTGTGGGCTCTCTCTCTCTCTAATAAATAAAAAAACTTAAAAAAATAAGTTACAGTCATTGTCCTCAAGGAGATCTCAGCGTTGAAGATGAGGAGATGAGAAGACAGACAAATAAAACCTGATTATAAGTTAATCGCTATGAGATAAACAAACATGTTATAGATTCTAAGACAAACTAGAAGATAAATAAAGGAGTAAGTCTACTCCTGACTCTAAAATAATCAACAACTGAATTGAGTCTTGAAGATGATCCAGGCAAAAACACAGAAGAAGCCTTTCAGGTAGCAGGAGTAGTATAAAGACATAGGGACATGGCACATTCAGTTAAACTTAAGTAGTTTTTCATGGTTATCAAAATGGATGGGGAAATCAAAGAAAGGTAGAACTGAAGAGGTAGACAGAGTCAGATCATGAAAAGCTTACTGTGTATTTCCTTTCAACACATCAGTCACAATGCTGTTTAGTTCTCCAGAATTATCCTTGGGATAACCCAAAGGAATTTCTCACGAAAGGGGTGGGGGGAAAAAGCAGCTTGGGTGGCCCAAGATTGGAGTGTTTGCTGGACAGGGAAAAAACAAAAACAGGATTAACTTCAGGAAAATGAGCTCCAGGAGAGCCAAGTGTCAATACAGGCTAGAGAGGAGAGCTTTGGTCCATAATTTTATTTCATTTGCCTTTATTCTGCTCAAAGCTACCATGGGCCAGATAATACTTTCCGGTATTGAAGGCTGCTATTGGATCTCATTCAGAGCTAAATCTCTAAAGAGTTATGATTTGGACTGGTTGAAAACTAATAAAGTTAATTTGCATTTCATAGAGCATAAGTAAGAGCAAAAGCATTCTAGTTCTTGTATTTGCAGTGAATAAAGATGTTTTCCAACATATACCTCTTATCCTAGAATACTTTTTCTCACCATTGTTCCCTTCTATCCCTTTTCTTATTCTCTGGATCTCTCTCTCCTTAGCTCAATTTGGCAAAGATTTATTAAACTCAAACTATGTGTCAGACATTGCTGGATGCTAATGATATAAGAATGAATAAAACATTAAGCCTGCCGCAAAGAATTCTTCATCACACAAACAGATCATTGTTTTGAGTCCGGTGATAAAGATAATCATATGACTGAAGGAGGGCATGAAGGGGACAGAAATGCCCAATATATCCAGTGGTAAGAGAATTATTTCTGAAAAAGAAATATTCATCTCAGTCTCAAAAGGTACATATGAGTTCAGTCAAGAAAAGGAAGAAAAGAGAACAATTGCATGTGGAATGAACAGCATAAACAAAGACAAGGGGAAGGAATGCCATAATGTATGTTAGTTCAATAGTTCAATATTGCTGTAAATTGAAGTTTAGGGATGGAAATGGTTAGGAGACTGGAGAAGAAAGCACAGGTCAAATCATGGGAATATGATGAACTTTACTTATCAGACATGGGATAGGACATGAAAAGCTTTAAGCAAAGGAGTGAATGAGTCAGACTTGTATTTTAAATAGTTCATTCAAGCTATTAAGTAGAAATCATCATGAAACTTATAAGAGTTTTAAGTGAAATTAATGAGAACTTGAAATAGGCAACAGTCAGTGTCCTCAGTTGAGACAGAGAATATGAAAAGAGCTGGAATAGAATGGGAGATAAGGAATTCAATACTGGAAAAAATGACCTTGAGTTGCCTGTAACTACCCAAATGGAGAAATACAGCAGACAACTAAACATGTATGTAAAGATCAGGACAACGTTCTGGGAACTGATTGCATTTAGAAGATAAATGACATCTTGAGAGGAGATGGATCAGGGAATATGTACAGAGTGAAAAAAGAAGTGGGCAGAAGATGGGGTCCTTAGGAACACTTATAGTTAATGAGGTAATCAAAGAAAAAGAACAGGGACACCTGGGTAGCTCAGTTGGTTAAGCGGCTGCCTTCAGCTCAGGTCATGATCCCAGGGTCCAGGGACAGAGTCCTGCATCAGGCTCCTTTCTCAGTGGGGAGCGTGCTTCTCTCTCTACCTCTGCTTGCCTCTTTGCCTGCTTGTGATCTCTCTCTCTGTCTCTCTCCCTCTGACAAATAAATAAATAAATCTTTAAAAAAAAGAAAAAGAACAAGTGAGAAGGAAATTTAAAAAGGTATGAACAGAGATTGCCATATTCAGAAGTGAAGGGACTTCCAAATGGAAGATAAACAGTGTCAAACCAATCCATGAAAGTACACACTGACACATTCCTTTGGATTTAGCAAGAACAATCAGTATTATAGAGTAGAAGCCATCAGTGCAGGAGGGGAAATATAGGATAAGGGAGTAGAGACAAGAGTGAGATTTCTATTTCACATCTGGAAGAGTGACTAATAAGATGAAGAACAGATTTTGCTTGTTTCTTTATTTGCAGTGACAGAGCAACCAGCAGAAAATGAGAGAATGAACAGAAGGGAAAAGAAGAGGTGGAATTTAGAGCAAAGACATGGAGGAGGGAATGGGTCTTTTTAAAACAAGACAGTATCCTCATGCTCTGAGAATGGAATAAAGAAAATGAACATTGAGGTAAGACAGAGAAGCAGAACAGGAACATTCTAAAGGAACTGTGAAATAATTGCATGGAATCCTAAAAGCTGAGTATGTGTTTAGAAGAGTGTAATCCAGGATATAGCAAAAGTTTAGGATTAAGAGAGTAGTGACAGGGGCACCTGGGTGGCTCAGTGGGTTAAAGCCTCTGCCTTCAGCTCACCTCATGATCCCAGGGTCCTAGGATCGAGCCCCACATTGGGCTCTCTGCTCAGCAGGGAGCCTGCTTCTCCCTCTCCCTCTGCCTGCCTCTCTGGCTACTTGTGATCTCTGTCTGTCAAGTAAATAAATAAAAAATCCAAAAAAAAAAAAGAAAGAGTAATGACAAATGAGTCTGAAAAGATAAGCTGGAGCACGTGTAAATAAGCTTCATAAGCAACAATGTGTTAGAGAAGAACATTCAAAAGGAAATTACAAGATTTGTGGGTGCTTTCGTTCAATACTTTGAATGCAATGTGAAAGATAGACTGAATAGAAGAAAAGAACACAGACATAACTTTTTTTTTAAAAAAATATTTTATTTATTTATTTGACAGAGAGAGAGATCACAAGTAGGCAGAGAGACAGGCGGAGAAAGACGGGGGGGGGGAGGGGGAACAGGCTCCCTGCTGAGCAGAGAGCCCGATGCGGGACTCGATTCCAGGAACCTGGGATCATGACCTGAGCCAAAGGTAGCGGCTTAACCAACTGAGCCACCCAGGTGCCCTGCACAAACATAACTTTTAAAGCCATTCTGATTCTCTCTTCTTTCATTTCCCTCTGTAACCACCCTTCGCTAATTAGTCACAAGTGAAACTGAAGCAGAGCTATTTTAGAATTTATTTATTAAACAAAATAAGGATTTATGTGGTCCTGTCCATAACTGTTAAATTAGCTGAGTCAAATAGGTAATAACTCTCATATTTAAAAAAAAAAAAAAGCTAAAATTATATTTCCCTTCAAAATATACCAAAGGAAGGGGCACCTGGGTGGCTCAGTCATTAAGCATCAAGCCCCGCATCAGGTTCCCTCCTCAGCCTGAAGCCTGCTTCTCCCTCTCCCACTACCCCTGCTTGTGTTCCTCTCTCACTGTGTCCCTCTCTGTCAAATAAATAAATAAAATCTTTTAAAAAAAAGAAGTCTTCAAAAATTTTGCTTTGAACAAGTAGCCTTCAATTTAAAAAAAAATAAAAATATTCTTCATCCTCGAAGTGTGCAAAATAGACAATAAAACTATACCATAAGGGAACTCAAAAAAAGGGACAAAGATAGGGAAGGATATAACAATCACTAGTAAGGCTCTTTACCCTCTACAAAGTGCTTTTCCAAAACCTTATTTTATTCAATTCTCACAACATCACTATGGGATATACATGTTTTCACTTCCATTTCACACATATGGGAACTAATTTTTGTCTGTGTTATTCTGGAACCTAGAACAGTGTCTGGCATATGGTAACTCCCCAATGAAAAATGTGTCAAATAGAGGGAAAAGAGGCTCAGAGAGGTTTTGTAACTCTGATAGGGTCATACAGTTAAGGGTGGAGCTGGGTCTCAATCCTATATGTTCACATTGTTTCATGGTCCTGAAAAGAGAAGAAAAAGGTGGAGTGATTGAATATAATCATAATCTGCTTTACAATTTTATGTAAACTGATTAAACTTCAGAAATGCCTACTACTGAGCAACAAACACTTTCTTACTTTCTGTAATTCTTACTTATGCTGCATGGGCATCTTTTGAGTTCAGAAATCTATGGTATTTGTACACTTTATTCTCTCTATAGGTCACCTGCCCTATTCTAAGTTACTTCCTTCTACTGCACAGAAGTAGTATCCGCAGGACAGAAATGCCCTTTATGTCATCTTCTCTTCTCTCTAGAAAGCTATATGTAGCCTTCTGGTATTCAATTGCTTCTACGTGGAAAGCTAAAACAAAGGATGACAATACCACCCAATGAGTATGCACAAGATCTTATTCACAGGATTCAGAGGGGCACACACAGTGTGAGTACCATTAAACACCAAAAACGGGATGCAACTCTTCATACTGAGGCCACTATGTTTAACCATGTTTAACTATGTCACTCCCTGTAATGAATATGATCCTGAAAAAGTTGTGTATATACAAAATTTTTATAAAGTGAGCAATTTCAAAAGCAGTAGGGTGCTTACTATTTAAGTGAATCATGCGGTAAATCCTTTTGCAAAAGAAACCTTTTTTGTAACAAAAAATAATCTAATTTTTCTGCTGGCAAATTTGTCTTATGTGTGCAGGCCTCTACCAATTTAGGTTCAGAACCCGACATTTCAGCTTAACAGCTATTTAATACTGGGCAAGTGATTACTTTCATGAGTTTGTTTATTCATCTATGAAATATTCTTTCTATTTCTCAGGATCACTGTGAGGATAAAATGAGACAATGTATATACATATGTTGTATAAACTGCTCAGCAGCACAGTGTACATGGCAGGGGTCAAGAGATAAACTCTGTCAGCCAATACTTCAACATATGTTTACAAAAGTTCTTAGATCTATCAGGAAGAGAGGAATTTAACCACAAGTCCCCAGTTCCCATCATGAGGAGGTAAGAAAGAGGTACTAAATGGAGAGTACTCAAAGATGAGCTTTTCATCAAAGACATGTTTAGTCATTTATTGACCTAGGCCTCTTTTTCCAAAGATTTACAAGCATTATGCCATAGAGTAAATTATAAAGCTTTTTAAAGAAAATAGCACATAAACTGTAACATGGAAATAAAGTAGTACTGTAAAGGATCTTAGAGAGTGTCTTTTTCAATCCTATCAACCGACAAATTTTAGAAAATCAAAATCCAAAGAGGCAAAGTGGTTTACCTAAGGATATACAATGGCACATTTTTAACAGCACAACATTTCTAACATATCTTTATTTCCTAGGACAGCCCACCTCTGTGTTCCCATGGTACCTGATGCACACTAATTATCAAACTATAATAAATCTTACTTAAAGGTCTGGGCAGGAAGATCCTAGTAAACAAGGCCTATGCCAAACTTATCCTTATATCCCCAGCACTTGGCTTGGGTTAGATGCTCAACTGCACCCAACACATCCCAGTTAAAACTGTCTTACTAATGTGAGGGAAGGTTCTGGAAAACTTACTGTTTAGACCTCCACTACTTTTTGCTTAGCAAGATACTGAAAAGGCTAATGTAATTATAGATCTGAACTTGGGTACAGAAAGATAGGAAGCAATCTCAGGTAGACAGGAACACTACAGTAAAAATGGGTCCCTGGAAAGAAGGTCATCACTGTAGCACAGTCCTACTAACTTTATTATATTGTTGGATTTTGATTACTAGACTCTCGAACAGCCGTTCCTTCGGCCATTTTACAATGACCTTGGCTGAAACAGTAATATATAAGATAATGCAGTTGTCCGTGTGACTCTAGTGCGGTGTTCATGTGGCTCTTTTTAAAATATTTACTAAGCATTCCACAACGAATCTTTAAAAGAAATAGATAAAAACAGTACTTTTAAGGAGAAAGGGCTTATATTTGAGGGACCTGCCTAAAGAGTGACTTAAGAGTAAAAAAACCTCTTTGAGAAAGACATGGTCGCAGCTACAGTGGAGTCCTGGATGCCCTGCTCCTGCTCCTAACTCACCCCTGTTTGCTCTCCTCTAGGAACAAGTCAGCCAGGAAGCCGCTCCACAGTCATAGCTTTTAAAGGCACTGAGAAGATACCCTGCAGCCAGAGATGGCGATTCACCAATTTAGAATTACTCTAGCCAGCTGCAACCTAAAATCTTGGGAAACAGTGTATACTAACCTGATCACAGGTGCAAAGGAAAAGAATCTCAAAGTGAAAGGACCAGTTCGGATACCTACCAAGATTCTGAAAATCACTATAAGAAAAATTGCTTGTGGTTAAGGTTCTAAGACTTGGGACTGTTCTCAGGTGAAGATCCACAAGCAACTCATTGATCTGCACAGTCCTTCGGAGATTGTTAAGCAAATTACTTCCATCAGTATGGAGCCAGGAGTCAAGGCTGAAGTCACCATTGCAGATGCCTAAATCAATCTTTTAAATAAATTATCAGTTGTTAAAAATAATAATAATAAAAGAGAGAGAGAATCGAAAGAAACTTGAGTTGGAGTCAGATGATATAAATTCTCGTCCTCATTCTCCAACTTCTTATTTGACCTTGGCCAAATCATTCCATTTCTCTGCACTACAAGCTCTTTAAGTTTCTTTCAAGTTCAAAGGTTATAATTATAAAAGTAAAAAGTCCCTATCAAAAATGGAGAAAGATAAAAGGAAGGTAGAAAGATAGTAAAATAGAGGGTAAAATGGGGTAAAAAGCTTAGTAGAGAGAATGAAGTTCTAGATTGTATTTCTGGTTTTGTCATTAACTAGCTGAGTAACCCTGAACAAGTCACGTTCCCTTCTCAGATCATATTTCTTCCATTTATAAAGTACCCAGATGATCTTCCAGCTCTACTAACCTAGAATTCTAAGCTATAGCCTATGGCTATTAAGAACAATGCAATTTTATAGAATCAGTATGTTTGTGTTCACAAGTCAGAAACAGGACATACAGATAAAATATTTAGTAGACAGAAGCCTCAAATCTCACTTGAGTTTTCCCCCCAAGTTCTAATTCAAATATTGTTCTAGAGTCTCTCACAAGCACTGGTCCAGACTACTGTACTTTGAATTCCCCTATTCTTAATGATATGTCCAAAGACGGACCATAAAAGCATGGAAAATAGGTGCTGCCTAGATAATGCATCAGTCCAGTTTCTTCATGGTCTCTCTCTTTTCTACTACTGTACTTTCCTGACACTATCCGCTCTCTGGACTGAGTCAAACCTATCTCTTTTGATTCAAAATCTTCAAAGTTCATTCAAATCTCGATACTTGCATGAAGCACTCCCTTCCCACTATAGCCCACATCCATTTTTCACTCTTTTGAACTTCTAAAGTACTACAGTGCTGTGGCAGAGATTCAATGATATTTGTAAAGAGCTTAGTATGCTTCCCTTACAGCAAAGGCTCAATAAATCATAGTAGTGTGGTTGCCACACCCTTAGCACTAATCACATATCCTTTAGTTCAGTGCTCTTAATGTGCATGTAAATCACCTGGACATTTTATTCAAATGCAAATTGACTCAGTAGATATGGCGACCTGATAAGCTGTAGTTCAAAAAGCTCCTGCCTGGGGCACTTGGATGGTGCAGTGGGTTGAGTAGTTGAGTGTCCCATTCTTGGTTTCCCCTCAGGTGGTTATCTCAGGGTCTCAGGATCAAGCCCCACGTTATGCTCAACAATCAGTGTAAAGTCGCCTTGAGATTCTCTCTCCCTCTCCCTCTGCCCCTCCCACTTATGCTCTCTACCTAAAATAAATAAATAAATCTTTTAAAAAAAAAGTTCCTGTTTGATGCCAATGCTGTTGATTCAAGGACTATATTCTTTGAATATAAGGGGTAGCTTTTGTAAACTAAAAAAAAAAAAAAATTTTTTTTGAGGGAACCCTTCTACACTGTTGGTGGGAATGCAAACTGGTGCAGCCACTCTGGAAAACAGTATGAAGATTCCTCAAAAAGTTGAAAATAGACTCAGCGATTGCACTACTGGGTTATTTACCCCAAAGAAACAAATGTAGTGCTCCAAAGGGGCACCTGCACCCCAATGTTTATAGCAGCAATGTCCACAATAGCCAAACTATGGAAAGAGCCCAGATATCCATCAACAGATGAATGGATAAATAAGATGTTTTATATATATACGCAATATTATGCAGTCATCAAAAAATGAAATCTTGCCATTTACAACAACGTGGATGGAGCTAGACGGTATTATGCTAAGCAAAATAAGTCACAGAGAAAGACAATTATATGATCTCACTGATATGTGGTATGGAATTTAAGAAACAAGGCAGAGGATCATAGGGGAAGAGAGGAAAAAATGAAACAAGACGAAACCCAGAGAGGAAGACAAACCATAAGAGACTCTTTTTTTTTTAAAGGTTTTTTATTATTTATTTGACAGAGATCACAAGTAGGCAGAGAGGCAGGCAGAGAGAGAGAGAGAGGAGGAAGCCGGCTCCCCACTGAGCAAAGAGCCCGATGTGAGGCTCGATCCCAGGACCCTGGGATCACGACCCAAGCTGAAGGCAGAAGCTTTAACCCACTGAGCCACCCAGGCGCCCCCAAGAGACTCTTAATCATAGGAAACAAACTGAGGATTGCTGGGGGGAGGAGGGTGGAGGGATGGGGTAACTGGGTGATAGACATTGAAGAGGGTATGTGTTATAATGAGCAAGGGTATTATATAAATATGACTAATGAATCATAGACCTGTACCCCTGAAACAAATAATACATTATATGTTAATATTTTTTAAAGTGTGTTATCTTAGCTGTCCACTTGAACAGAAAAATCTTCAAAGACAGATACTACAACTCCTTTTTCTTAGCATATACACCCCACAACAAGAAGGTGCTCAATAAACACCTGTGGACTTACCATATCTACAGTCCCCAGAATATCAGATAATCTCTAGAATGTCTGTGCTATGCTGATTTTCAAATCAAACATTGAGACATGCTAAGATGGAAAATCTCACTTGGTCACTGGAATTGGAATTGCTGAAAACGGAGGCAGGGGAAAATCTGAGAGAAAACTTACCTTTTCACCAGTGAGAGTGTAATATGCAGAAAAAAAACAACATACAAATGGACATTTGTTCCTTGTTTAAGCACAAAGATAATTAGAGTTCAGTATTAACTGCACTTCAAATTTAGGTATGAACCTTAAAAGAAGACACGCATTTCAGGCAAAACATATATATGTTTAAAATACTAGTAACAGTTACTAATAAGGGATTTCATTTTTTAGTGGAGCAGATACATTTTTTCAATGATTCTTTACCTTCAATTAATCTAAAGATCTCAAGCAACCAATGAAAACACATTTTAAACAAGAGATAGAAACAACCTCTAATTTTCCCATCAACTTAGTCCATGGAAAAGTCCCCAAATTCTGAGAGGCTAACTTTAAGCCCTTCTTTTTAATTTCCAATTATCTAAATGCTTCTTAAAACCCTCTTTATTTTAGCAAATGGGACCAATATTCTTAATTTCTACCAGGAAGCTACACTCTGACGTCCTATTCAAGCATCAGGAAAATAATATTGGGCATATATGACACCTGTTCACTGAATGCTATCTAGATAGCTTAAACAGTGAGACAAATTTACTAAAATTTGCCATTAGAGGAAAAAGCACCTTTTTAAGTCACTGTGCTTGTCATAAGCAGACACCTGCTCCTTAACTGAGAACTTTCAATAAAACCATTCAAAAATATTTATCTGAGATGCTTTTAGCAAATTCAGGCAAGAAAGAAGACAAAATCTGCAATCCTGAGAATTGCTCTTAAGCATAGAAACAGAGAAGCATCAAATGCTGTCAAGCACAAGACTCAAACTGGGTTTATGAGTTTTAATAAATCAATGTTATTACTACAAAGGAAATCAGAAAACAGCTGGAGTCAGCCCAAAGGAAAATGACTTCTATTACTTCCATCAGAAGTTTAGTCCCCAGGGCAAGGTGAATTCTCTGGTTCATGCCAGGCAGGCAGTTTTCCTAGAGAAAAACACTATCCAAAAAGAGTTTGAATCCTAAGCAATAGAAGCAGTTAGTGCTAAACACAAATCTCAGCAGCCACATCATAGCCATACAAATGAGTATCTTCCTACCTGTTGGTACCTAACTGATAATTAAACCCAGAACAAATGTCTTCATCAGAACAGGAGATCAGGACAAGGTACATGAGTGTCAGATTCTTGCATAAAAAAATGAAGCACCAATATTCCCATTTCTCCCCTCCTTTTCCTGGCCTTTCTTCAAGACTCATCTTTTAGGGGCACCTAGGTGGCTCAGTTGGTTAAGCTTCTGTCTTCGGCTCAGATCATGATCTCAGGGTCCTTGGGTTGAGCCCTGCATTGGGCTCCCTGCTCAGCGGGGAGCCTGCTTCCCCCTGCCACTCTGCCTACTTGTGATTTCTCTCTCTGTGTGTGTCAAATAAATAAATAAAATCTTAAAAAAAAAAAAAACCCTCATCTTTTATAAAGCTTTCTCCAATAACTCTGGCTCTCACAATCACTCTATTTATTGAATGCCTAAAACACTGGTCTGAAATAATAATTGTAGAATAATTTTTGTTAACTGTTAGTGTCTCCATTTTGTCTCCAAATTCCAATGTGAGTTCTTGGTAAGGCCCCTATACTGCCTACCCTGTAGAGGGAGCCTATTATTAATATTGCTAATAATATAATAATAAGGCAAACATTATTATACTATTGGCAATAATGATAATATATTATTATATATTATATACATTGTGAGGCAATACAGCATAGTGGAATGGCAATACTGGAGTCAAATGGGCCTAAGTTCAAATCCTAGGTCAACTATTTGCTGGCTGTATGACTGAGAACACGTTACTCACTTTTTGTAAGCCTCAGTTTTGTGTTTAGAATTTAATGAAACATATATAAGAGCACCTAGTAAGGGTCTGACATATAACAGATGCTCAATAAAACTTAGTTACCTACCTTTCTCATTTAATAAGCACTTGTGATTTAAACTAGGAATAATCTTCCTGTGGGACTACCAATGGTACCATCATATACTTACTCTTTTATTTTCCTCAGACACTCTTGCCGGTGCCTCTGTCATTTCCTAACAAAAGTCCCTTAAGATTTTCTACTCCATTGTTCTGAGAAAAGGCAACTACACAAGTCACCCAAATGACTATTCAGAATGGTCATATTCGGAGCCAGCAGGAGTGCATCTCCACATCTACATCTCACTTCCATTACACCCACGCCAGTACTCCCTCCCTCCAAGTCTCCCTGTGAGAAAATGAAAGAGAAAAGCAGTAAAGCAGCCAAAAGAGGAAATGGAGAAAAACAATTCTGTGGTCCCTCTGTGTCTCACTCTCAGGAGGAAGCACTTGGGTCCAGGCTCTTACCTCAACCTTTCTGAGAAAGGAAAAAATAAAACCCTTCCCGTATTCCTAAAGAAGAAGCAGCCCAGATTTCGTGCCTCTTCACTGCTTCAAGCCCTTCACCAGTCAATTCTCCCATCACCACCGACCCCAACCATCCCCTGGGCCAACGTCCTGCTACATGACGTAGAACCTCTTTAACCTGATCTGTCTTGAATGAACCCCATTCACGCTTTTGCTAACTAGAGGTAACATTTTCCAGAAGCCCTCACCATTCTAAGTTGCAATATCCCAAGAAAGAGAGAGAGAGAGAAAGAAATTCTCCAAGTTGCTGTCTGCTGCATTAAGGTAGATCTTTTTATTTGTTTGTGCCCCTTTAATGATCCAGAATATTTTACCTCAGTCATCATCTTTCCAGCTGGAAAAAACCACCTTCACTTTCACAACTCTCCCTGCCCTCCCACCCCGCCGCCGCCACACACACACACACACACACACACACACACATTTTTTTTTTCACTAAAACAAAAACAAATTTAAAAAACCACAAATCCCCTTGTGCTTCAAAAAACACAAACATTTTACTATTCTTAAACGGACCTCAGCCATGCTCCTCTGCAGCAAGCTCAAGTACATACACCTGGGCTCTCATATCGGCGCTCTGACCAACGTAGCTGGCAATACTGATACAAGCCTTCATCCAGCCAGGTGAAAACTACCCCCATCACCCTCTCCCGCAAAACACTCATTTCCACCGCAAATTCACTCCGTGCCTCACAATGTACAATCTTTTGTATTGGCTTTAAATATTTCACCTGAGCTTCTACGCGTCTAGGCTGAAAGTCTGTTCTTTCGGCCCCCTCCCTTCGAGAACAAACAAACAAGCAAAACTCTATCTTTTCTTTTTTTTTTTAGGATTCTTCCCTGTTGCATAAAGTAGCTCCTTCTTTTACGTGTCGTGAGGGATTTGAGAGAATCGAGGTAATATGTCACCTCAGGATTCACCTTTCCAGACCACCCTGCTCCCGCCAGCAGACACAACGTTGAAAGCCCCCCCCCCAAACATCTCCCCACAGAGGGACCGTGCCGACCCTCCCTCTCAGGTGTCAGGAACGATTCCTTGGCGCCCGCGATCACCTTCCCCGCGGCCTCCAGCTGCCCGGCAGGCCCCGGGAACCCCGCGCGGCGGCGGCGGCCGGGTACCTACCAGTCGGTGTGCGGCTCGTCGACGACCAGCAGCACCTTGGCCTTCCTGGCGGCGGCGGGCGCGGGCGCGGGCGCGTCCACCAGGCCGGCCGAGGCTGCAGTCTGCTTCACGGCTTGGGATAGCGAGCTGAAGAAACTGCTGCCCACCGATGGCGCCGCGGCCGCCTGCGGCGCGGGATGCGACGCGGGCGCCGGGGCCGGGGCCGGGGCCGGCGGCGGCCTCCGCTCGGGGCCCGGCGATACGGCCGGGGGCGCCGAGGAGGCCGAGGCCGCGCCCGGACCGGGGGGCGGCGGCGGCTGCTGGGGCTCGGGCCGCTGCAGGTCTGTCATGTAGCCATTGGGCAGGTTGGCGATGAAGCTGCTGTCCGACAGCCGGCGCCTCAGGAAGTTCATCATCTGGCTTGAGGGGCTGGGGGCGCGCGGGGCGGCGGGGCCGGACGGCGCGGAGGGCGAGACTGAGGCGGCTGCGGCTGGGTTCGCGGCGCGCGAGCCCAGCAGACAGCCGCGATGCACTGGGCCGGGCGGGCCGGGCAGCGCGAGGCTCCGCGCCTGGGAGCGGGCGGGGCCGGAGGCGGAGCCACTTTTAGCCCCGCCTCTCGCCGCATAGCCGGCACCGCCCCCTATTCGCCGCCTGCGCGCCCCGCACCTAGCCGTGCGGTCCCTACTCAGGAGATTTGGGGGCAGGGGATTGCCAGGTCTCCTGGAATGGACCCATTCCCCTGGTGTGCGCGCGCATACACGCACACGTACATACTCCCTGTAATGGGAAAGAAAAGAACCACCTCTTTTCCCAAAGCTGGGAGAAAGGTGCCATCTCCTCAATCTCCAGGTGATGGAGGAAAGAATAATCTGCCCACACACGCGCGCGCGCGTTCTCACACACACACACACACACACACACACATACACAACACACACACACATATGATGAGACAAAAAAAGAACTACTCCCTCCTCAATATTAGGTGAGAAAGACATCCGCACCCCCGACCCTCCACCCCCACCCCTTCATCCTTTCTCGTTGACAGAGATTTGACAGATCCTCCACTGGGTCTGTGGGCGCATTTTTGGTGCCTGCACTTTAGGGATGGCTCACTTACGAGCACCTTCTCTTCCCATCCTCATGGACCAGAGAGGCGAAACCGTGCGTAAGGCTGGAGACCCCCCAAGTGGGGTATCTAAGGGTCCCCCACCCTTTCTGTGTTTGCCTCCCTGATAGGCAGTGATGCGTCCTATGTTGTACCAAGAAGTTTATCTCTTCAAAAATCTTTCTGTATGTTTTTTCCAGTTCATTAATTGGCTATATCTGTTTCCACCTTCATGAAGACCTCTGATTATCACCTTTCCATGGGCACTCCCTAAATCTGTTTTGACTTCTAGACCTTTGTTTTCACCTCTCATGAGATATATACTTAATCCATGTGTTGTATGGGAACAGGACACAGCAGATATGGTACTTTACACTCAGCCCACTCTGGGTGAAGTGTGACCTCAGGCAAATTAGCCTCTGAGCCTCTTTTCACTATCTGATAAAAGGAGATAATGCTTAAAATTTTTTTTTATTTTAGTATAATTGACACACAATGTTACATTAATTTCAGGTGATTATAGTGATTCAAGGAGTTTATACATTATGCTATCGGGAGATAAAACTTTTCAAAGTTGTTACACAGAATAAATGAAATTGTGTATCTAAAGCACCCGGCACACAGTAAATATTCTAGTAGCAGTGGCTAGGTTCTTATTCTTATGTGAACTAGTTCTCAGTATGTATCTGTTGGACTAAACAGAATCAGTGAACATCTTGTCACTAATACTGGCAGGCAGTTCTTGAGTCCTGCCTCCCAGCTGGCGCTCAACTTGGGACCTATAGATGCACAATTGGGCTCTGAGCCAGAGACCCAGTGATGTTCAAGAGGTCTCCAGCCAACTACAATAATACAGTAGTCTTCCCATCCACCTCGTGCCAGGCAGTGCTAAGTGCTTGATAGACTGACATAAACGCAAAGTAGACCCTGTCTGTGGGAAGTTCACAATCTATAAGAGCAGAGAGCAGGGAAGATAGACACAGGAACAATTTACTACAATAATATGTGAGGAATGCTGTAATATCATTGGGCTAAGTGGTTTAGGGACACCAAGGAGTGAGGGATGCATTCTGCCTATGAGGTTTAAGAACGGCTTCTCAGAGGTGACATATGAAGTGGGTCTTAAAGCAGCTATAGGACTACCAGCAGAGAAGTAGGGGGGGCACTCTAGCAGAGAAGGCCTAGAGGAATGCTAGTTGATGACTTCTCCAGGAAACCTTCCCTCAATCCTCCACGGTAGACTAAGTGTTTCAGATAGACAAAGTGTTTTATGACAAAACCTGGGTCTGGTTTTGTCATAGCCCCTTAAAAATTTTATAGTAAAATATTCTAGGGGCTTGAATGTATGCTTTTCAAGGAGAGGATTATGTTTGAGCCATCTTGGACCCCAACACGAAGCATGGTCCTTGGCCTGCAATAAGGACTCAGCTGTTTGAGAGACAAACTGTACTCTTATCCAACTCAGCTCTTGTGTCTATTGGAGAATAAAACCAATAACTTCACTAATAACTAAATAAACTTAGTTTAATGTACTGCCCTTCCTATAAGTATTTTTTAGAGTATCAGATGAATCTTTTCCAAAGCATAAATCTCTTGATGGGATTTCATACACTTTTATCACTTCAATTTTTCAGATGTTTGGGTTATCTTTTTTTTCATATTTCACTAAGTAATTCCCCTTAACCATGAAGCTAGTAGTGTATGTATCATATTTTAAAATCAACCAGTTAAAAAACATGTTGTGAGTATCTAATACATGCAGGATATTATGCTAAGCACTCATGGATAAAGAAGATTCAAGAATAAATAAAATCCAAGTTACACCCTTAAGAAGACAGCTCGTAAACATGTGAACACATAACCAGCAATAGCAGAGCAGTCGGTGAATGACCAGAAAGTGGAGCAGGCAGTGAGTGTTAAAAGAGCCAGAGGAAGGGGCACCTGGGTGGCTCAGTGGGTTGAGCCTCTCTGCCTTCAGTTCAGGTCATGATCTCAGGGTCCTGGGATGGAGCCCCGCATCCGGCTCTCTGCTCCGCAGGGAGCCTGCTTCCCCCTCTCCATCTGCCTTCTGTTCTGCCTACTTGTGATCTTTCTCTTTCTGTCAAATAAAAAAATAAAAGCTTTAAAAAAAAAAAAAGAGCCAGAGGAAGAAAGGATCTGAGGGATGAGAGGATTTCACAGGGGCGGTAGGACTCAGTCCTTATGAAATGGGTAGAATTTGGATACCCAAGAGAGGGTGGAGAAAACAATCAAATCAGAGAGGCTAGGAAAAGCAAAGGCAGGGAAGCTGAACTGGATAAGTGGTGAGAATGTATTGATCTATTCCTTGAAGGCAAAGACCTCACCTCTGTTATCACTATGGTTTTTGAACCTTAGAATAGTTTCTGGCCTGAAGCATGCCCTTACATGTTTATAAAGAGGCTCTGCAGGTTGTACTTGTATGTTTATGTTGCTAGTGTCTATCCAGGTTTCTTTTTAGGTAGCAAGTACCTCAAGGTGAGGGATTCTTCTTCTGCTCCCCTCAAAATGTTCTACAAAGTCTGATACAACATCTAACACACACTTGGTATCCCAGTCTTTGGTGCTAGACCAAAATATGCCCAAAGAACTCCTTCAGTTTAGATTCCCTCATTGATACAATGGAAGCCTACAAGACCATTGAAAAATATCTATCAAATACTCCATGGATTTATTGTTACTTTCTGGTAGGTTTTAATAAGAATATTATTCTTATGGGAAAATAGACCATTTTCTTATAATTGGGAATGTATGGTCATTAATAGTTGTATATGAGCAGGAGATTTTTATTAGTTGGCATAACTGTAAATCACAATTGCTTAAACTAATATTTTCTATACGCAAAGTTCTTGCCAAGAAGTGTCGGTGCAGGGGTGCCTGGGTGGCTCAGTGGGTTAAGCTGCTGCCTTCGGCTCAGGTCATGATCTCAGAGTCCTGGGATCAAGTCCCACATCAGGCTCTCTGCTCAGCAGGGGGCCTGCTTCCCTCTCTCTCTCTCTCTGCCTGCCTCTCTGCCTACTTGTGATCTCTTTCTGTCAAGTAAATAAATAAAATCTTAAAAAAAAAAAAAGTGTCGGCGCAGCATGCAAAGACACGCTTTTAAGTGGGTGTTTTTAATGAGCCATAATGAAAATCTTTCCTTTATCCCTACCTGCGAATCCAGGTTCCAGATGCAGGAAGAATATAACACTTTCAGTCTATCTTATGTCCTGCCTTTTTTCTGGAATTGAAGGGGAAACAGGGCTTGGAAATTCTATAAAATATATAATTCTGGCACTGTTCAGGCCTTTTCTGTCTCTCTCTGAGACCAACCAGCCGTTCCCATCTCTAGGTAGAAGGCATTTCTCCCAAAGCAATTGGTGGAAGGGTCTCCCTCACTTTTCTGAATCACTCAGGGTCCAACTAAGCCAAATATCAGAATTTCAGAGGTCTCTACCAGTTTTAGAAGCCCAGGACTCTGTAAGGCCCTTCCTTGCATAATCTTTATCTTCCCACTGAATTGTAAACATAGGCACACATCTGGCGACTGCAGATGACAGAATCCTGCTAAAATCAGGAACCAATTTAAATGCTTTATCGCCTCTCTGATTTCTCTCTTCCCCTGAACAACAATGCAGCAGAGAATGCTCACAGGGAGAAAGGCAGGCAGAGCTCAAAAACAGATTAAAGGAAAAACTGGCATACCAAGCCACCTGACCAAACACTTGTTGCCCAGCTGTCCTCTCAAACAAGGAAGTATGCTAGAACATACCACCTTTGGCCTTTGCTTGCTTCTCAGGATTGGGGGACCCCATTCAGGCCCACCTGCCCTAAAGAGACGTAGAAGGAATTTCGAATTCCAGAAACTTAAGTTCCATCGCTACTTGACTTTGTGATTTTCAAAAAGTTGCTCAGCTCTCTAGGCCTCTTCGTAAACAGGGAGGGATGGGTGTGCCTTGGGCCTCTCAGGAGATAAAATGGGAACACTTTGAAAGCAAAAAGGTTAACCAGAAAAGGCATCAATATTGCTTTCCACACTCATGTAACCTGTCATTTGGAGAACCCAATTGAATTGAGTTTGTCACCTTCATTCAGGTGGCCCTTCTTGATAACCAGCCCTGTGGATAACCTTCCTCATTTGCCTCTGGATAGAGGACAGCTTTGTCCCTGACGTTGAATTCTCCAAAGGTGGCCATGTCAGCTGGGCCAGTTTGCTATGATTAGGAATCACACAAATATAAGTTTAATTCCTAAATCTACCTCATGGTAACTGTGTAACTTTGAACAGATCACTTCTAGCCTCAGTTTTCTCATCTGTAAAAGAAAGGTGTGATGATCATAATGACCTTGAAGGGCTATTGTGAAGACTAAATAAGATCAAGTCTATGAGTGTATTTTATAAGCAGTAAAGCCCTGTGCAAATGTTAGCTATTAATATTTCTGACGCCAGGGGAATCACAGAACTCGCCAGCATCACAACTGAGATATAAAAAAGGACTCTCCCCACACATACTTATCCTAAAGTTACATACCCAAGAGAATTCATGGAAAGCATGAGGTGGATCCTCTACAGTCATTCCCAGGCTTAGTCATACCTGCTAAAATATATGCAACAATCACTTCAGCTAATTGCTTCTACCTTCCTGGGTGACCTTGAACAATGCACTTCTCTCTCCGAGCTTTCATTTCCTGGCCTGGAAAATGAGCTGAGTGATCCCCAAGGTTTAGTGTTGTGAGATTCTGTGAGTGAAGACCCACAGAGGGAAATAAGCAACTGATGTCACCAGGCTGAGCAAGGGAATACAGGGGCTGAGTCTGGGGAGCCAACACTGAGCATGGCTTTAGGAAGAGAGAGAGATAAAGGGAGAGAAGCAGAGGCACACAGGAGAAATGGATGGAATGGATTCTAATTCCAAGTCTTCCCCTGACTTAAAGGAGTCAGAGATGATCCCCTTGCCAAGTCCCTATTTCTCTGGCAATATTGGGGACACAATAATGTCTACAACTGATGAGATGCCGACCACATGCCAGAAACTGCCCGTGTATTATCACATTTAATCTCCCCCAAGGGAGGTGTTAAATGTCCCCTTTTTACCATTAAAGCAATTGAACTTCAAAGACATTATCTAACTAACATGAGATCTTAGAACTGAAATATTGAAGAGCTATAAGGCAGGTTTAGTTGCTTACAAAGCCCATGAGATTTCCCATTAGAGTATATTGGCAGGCACCTTAGAAAGATGCCATTCAGCAGCAGCTTGCCTAATGAATGCATTTCATTGGAAACCATACAAGAAATAATGTGCCCCCCTGGCCTCTCCTCAGCTTCCCTGTCATCTCCCTTTGCCCCAAATCCTGCAGACATAGGAGACTTGGCATCCTATATAAACATTCCTGCCCCCAGGAACAAGCTAGTTTGAAGCAAAAAGAATCAAGCCAATGAGACACCCCTCCCCCCATACACCCCACTCCTCCTCCCACCCAGCTTGGACCACAGCTCCCCACAAAGCAGCTCTGGCCTCTCGTGGGATGCGGGTGTATTGGTTGTTGCCATGGTGATAGAGGAACATTACTGTCACACACATACAGGAGCAGCACAGAGTGGGTCTCCCCCGCCTGGGAAACTCAGAGGATTCATCGGAGATTGCTTCTGATGCAACCTCTGATGCTTCTTCACACCACTTCGTGGATAAGTGAAAGAGCACCTTTCCACTTAGCATTCAACCCACCCCAGGGACAACACCGAGATTTCTGTACTGATTGATTGGGTGTAGAAGGCAACCCCCTCCCTCTACTTCTGTTACAGTTCCTCTTCAAGGAGGCTCCTGCCAGTGATAGGAAGAGATATTAAAAAGATGCCAGTGAATGAGCTGTTGTGTTTGTAATCTCAGCTATGCTTAAATTGTGAACCAATTAGATTCTTAGACCCATAAGGGTTTATCTTCTGCCTCAACTGCTTTTTAGCAAAAAATCTCATGCAATTTCTTTAATGAGACTCAGTTTATTTATCTGTAAAGTGGGGTTAATTATTCTTTGCAGAGTTTTTGAAGAAAATTAAGTGAGATCATTTATAAACAGTGCTCAATACAATGTCTGGCACATTCTCATGACACCAATTATTTTAAAGAAAGAAATATGAAACGTTCTGATTTAGAAACAAATACTTGAATCCCTGGTTCACCACATAATAGCTTAATAACTATGTAATATTTTTTAAAAGATTTTATTTATTTACTTGAGAGAGAGAGTGCAGGAGCAGGGAGTGAGGAGCAGAGGGAAAGGGAGAAGCAGACTCCTTGCTGAGCAGGGAGAGCAGGGACCTCCCCTTCACCTACACGGGGCTGATCTCAGGACCTCAGAATCATGAGTCAAGCCAAAGGCAGATGCTTAACTGTCTAAGCCACCCAGGCACCCCTAGCTATGTAATATCCTGAAGTCAATTTCATTTTGAGCCTCAGTTTCCTCGGGTATAAAATGAAGAGGTTATAGAGATTCATAAGCTCAAAACCTATGATTTCTTTCTTCTTTTTTTTTTAGCACAAACACATTTATTTACTAACCAAAGAGATGATCCTAATTAAAGCAACACTTTGAAATAGTTGCATGTAAAATGTGATAAAGATAACTGAACACAGTAATGGGGGGGGGGGGGGAGGCAGTATAGAGATTTGCTCATTGAACTGAGCTTGTTCATCCTCACAGCTAATTTCTGTCCAAAATGGTGATGGAATTTTTTTCTTTTTTTTTTTTCCATTTTATTTATTTTTTCAGCGTAACAGTATTCATTCTTTTTGCACAACACCCAGTGCTCCATGCAAAACGTGCCCTCCCCATTACCCACCACCTGTTCCCCCAACCTCCCACCCCTGACCCTTCAAAACCCTCAGGTTGCCCCAACCTCCCACCCCTGACCCTTCAAAACCCTCAGGTTGTTTTTCAGAGTCCATAGTCTCTTATGGTTAGCCTCCCCTTCCAATTTTTTTTTTATAAATATATAATGTATTTTTATCCCCAGGGGTACAGGTCTGTGAATCGCCAGGTTTACACACTTCACAGCACTCACGATAGCACATACCCTCCCCAATGTCCATAACCCCCTCCCCCTCTCCCAACCCCACCTCCCCCCAGCAACCCCCAGTTTGTTTTGTGAGATTGAGAGTCATTTATGGTTTGTCTCCCTCCCAATCCCATCTTGTTTCATTTATTCTTCTCCTATCCCCCTAACCCCCCATGTTGCTTCTCCATGTCCTCATATCAGGGAGATCATATGATAGTTGTCTTTCTCCGATTGACTTATTTCACTAAGCATGATACCCTCTAGTTCCATCCACGTCGTCGCAAATGGCAAGATTTCATTTCTTTTGATGGCTGCATAGTATTCCATTGTGTATATATACCACATCTTCTTTAGCCATTCATCTGTTGATGGACATCTAGGTTCTTTCCATAGTTTGGCAACTGTAGACATTGCTGCTATAAACATTCGGGTACACGTGCCCCTTCGGATCACTATGTTTGTATCTTTAGGGTAAATACCCAGTAGTGCAATTGCTGGGTCATAGGGTAGTTCTATTTTCAACATTTTGAGGAACCTCCATGCTGTTTTCCAGAGTGGTTGCACCAGCTTGCATTCCCACCAACAGTGTAGGAGGGTTCCCCTTTCTCCGCATCCTCGCCAGCATCTGTCATTTCCTGACTTGTTAATTTTAGCCATTCTGACTGATGTGAGGTGATATCTCATTGTGGTTTTGATTTGTATTTCCCTGATGCCGAGTGACGTGGAGCACTTTTTCATATGTCTGTTGGCCATCTGGATGTCTTCTTTGCAGAAATGTCTGTTCATGTCCTCTGCCCATTTCTTGATTGGATTGTTTGTTCTTTGGGTGTTGAGTTTGCTAAGTTCCTTATAGATTTTGGATACTAGCCCTTTATCTGATATGTCTTTGCAAATATCTTCTCCCATTCTGTCAGTTGTCTTTTGGTTTTGTTAACTGTTTCCTTTGCTGTGCAAAAGCTTTTGATCTTGATGAAATCCCAATAGTTCATTTTTGCCCTTGCTTCCCTTGCCTTTGCCGTTGTTCCTAGGAAGACGTTGCTGCGGCTGAGGTCGAAGAGGTTGCTGCCTGTGTTCTCCTCAAGGATTTTGATGGATTCCTTTCTCACATTGAGGTCCTTCATCCATTTGGAGTCTATTTTCATGTGTGGTGGTATAAGGAAATGGTCCAATTTCATTTTTCTGCATGTGGCTGTCCAATTTTCCCAGCACCATTTATTGAAGAGGCTATCTTTTTTCCATTGGACATTCTTTCCTGCTTTGTCGAAGATTAGTTGACCATAGAGTTGAGGGTCTGTTTCTGGGCTCTCTATTCTGTTCCATTGATCTGTGTGTCTGTTTTTGTGCCAGTACCATGCTGTCTTGATGATGACAGCTTTGTAATAGAGCTTGAAGTCCGGAATTGTGATGCCACCAACTTTGGCTTTCTTTTTCAATATTCCTTTGGCTATTTGAGGTCTTTTCTGGTTCCATATAAATTTTAGGATTATTTTTTCCATTTCTTTGAAAAAAATGGATGGTATTTTGATAGGGATTGCATTAAATGTGTAGATTGCTTTAGGTAGCATAGACATTTTCACAATATTTATTCTTCCAATCCAGGAGCATGGAACATTTTTCCATTTCTTTGTGTCTTCCTCCATTTCTTTCATGCCTTTATAATTTTCTGCATATAGATTCTTAGCCTCCTTGGTTAGGTTTATTCCTAGGTATCTTATAGTTTTGGGTGCAATTGTAAATGGGATTGACTCCTTAATTTCTCTTTCTTCTGTCTTGTTGTTGGTGTACAGAAATGCAACTGATTTCTGTGCATTGATTTTATATCCTGACACTTTACTGAATTCCTGTACAAGTTCTAGGAGTTTTGGAGTGGAGTCTTTTGGGTTCTCCACATATAGTATCATATCATCTGCGAAGAGTGATAGTTTGACTTCTTCTTTGCCAATTTGGATGCCTTTAATTTCTTTTTGTTGTCTGATTGCTGAGGCTAGGACTTCTAGTACTATGTTGAATAGCAGTGGTGATAATGGACGACCCTGCCGTGTTCCTGACCTTAGCGGAAAAGCTTTCAGTTTTTCTCCATTGAGAATGATATTTGCGGTGGGTTTTTCATAGATGGCTTTGATAATATTGAGGTATGTGCCCTCTATCCCTACACTTTGAAGAGTTTTGATCAGGAAGGGATGCTGTACTTTGTCAAATGCTTTTTCAGCAGGTGATGGAATTTTTTACTCTACTTTTTCATAGACCCAAGTTCATGAGACATTCCACCACCAGTTTCCTATTTTCCAATTTTCTTGTGATTGTGCTTTCCTTCCCATCCCATTCCTGATGTTGAACCAATGCGCTGTCTGTGAAGTTGCAGACAGTCTGAGTTTTTCTGCCATCATCCCAGGTTACATGAAAACTCTGTTGTTTTCAGAGTGCTCTCAGTTTTTATGGTGCGGTTTTGCTGTCAGAAGAGAGGATACAATCTGGTTTGGCCATTGCACCCACTTTTTGCAGAGCCATTCCCACTCCTACTTCCTACATATATTCATCAAAACCTTTGCTCTCCACTAAGCACCATCTTCCTACTAGCTGCTGAATGGTGGCCATGGTGGGTGCAGGTGGGCAGGCTGAGCTAGCTAAGAGCAGAGTGGGTCATCAGGAGCTTGCCAAAACCTATGATTTCTAAGTGAAGATTTATTTTGAAGATATGTTTATAATATCTGAGGATTTCTGTGAAAAAGTCATCCACTTCTTTATTGCTGAAAGGCCATAAGGAATCAATGGCATAACTACTTAATATATCTATACATTGAGAAGAATCTTTCCCCCACCCCTACCTTTGACCACATTATATGAATTCCTGCACAGCTGTCACCAGGGGAAGGTTTCTTAATGCCAGGACCAACTGTGAGCAGATGACCCCATTTCTTCTCTTGAAAACAGCCAGCTCCAGGGACCTGAGAAAAACAGAGTCATAGTCCAAGGTCGAACACTTGACTGTTGTTTTAATGAGTGTGATGCAGCTTGAAAGCCCATCAGCACTTTCTCTCCATCCCCTCCCCTGAGTCCCAGAGTCTGCAGGACTCTGCCAGGGCTGGAGGCTCTCTGGAGAGTTGAAGACACCTGGGTGGCTTGCCTGTCCCCTGTTCCTGATCAGGAGTGGGGTTGGTTTTCCTATTCCTTGGTTTTTATCTTCTCCCTACACTGTCAATAGATGTCTTTTCTCATCTCCAAAATAGCATCTGGTCAATTTGAAACAGGCTAGCAGTAGGCTTTCTGCCAGTGTTCTCATTTCTTGAAGGATGGGAGGCATTCCCCCAACCAATTATCTAAAATTCCCTTTGCCTGATGATTCAGCCAACTCCTCCATCATGAGCCAGTCCTGGGTATCCTAAAGTCACCTTGAACAAATCGATTGTAATGACTGTTTCACACATTGCTTTGAATTCCTACAATTCTACAAGGTAAGAATCATGCTCTCACTTAAACAAATGAGGAAACAGAGGCTCTGAGAGGGAAAGACTTCCCCAAGGTCACACAGCCTGTCCCAGAAGAGCAGAGATTCAAACTCTGCTAGACAATTTAGGAGGAAGACTTCAACACTCACTTGCCACTTGCTTTTCCTACAAGACACAGTGAGCACATTGGAAAGTACTAGGGACTAGAGAACACGGCAGCCAACAGCTCCAGAAAATTAACCCATATGTCATCTCTAGTGTGCCTCCAAGCCTTTGCCAAGCTATTCCTTCTACTTGGGGTACCTGCCTGCATCAGCATGGTGCAGTGGAACAACCACAAGCTTTGCAGCACACAGAGCTAGTTTAGAATCCTGATGGTCCCATTTGCAGATCTATGATATCTGATCATTTATCTAATCTCCCTTAGGTTTTTCTTCTTCTTCTGTTGCATAGGACTATCTACCTCATCACGTTGTCATGAGGATTCGAGCTAAAAGGGCCTAGCCTGGTGCTTGGTAGTTAGCAGGTGCTCATGACTTTAACCAGTCTTTCCTAATGCAGCTCAGGCACCATCACTTCTGTGAAGCCCTTCCTGACTATGCCTCCCTCCTCCACTCCCTAACATTCATTCTTTTCTTTTTTCATTTAACGAATACTTAAAATACATAAATAAGTCAATTGTAGCACTCAGCACACAGTATTGAAATTATTGGGTCATGTTCTGTTTCCTTCACTAAACTGAGATCTTTCTGAGGGCAGAGGTCTCAACTAAGTCATCTCTGAATCCAGAATGCCTCATCCAGGGTCTGGCAGGAGGGAGGACAGGCAGAAGATAGGAAGATTGAAGAATAAAAGGCAGAAGGAAAAGAAAACAAGGCCAGAGACTGCTTATGAATCCTGCTTTTAAAAAAAATACCACCTCTCACTATCCAGGCAAACAGGAAAAGCACCTGGTCCTTCCCCAGCCTATTCTGCGAAAGTCTCCCCATTCCACCATTGACAGGAGCCAACAACAAGATGGGAATATCAATGACTGTCTGAATAGAAAGCCTCAGATGAGCCCCGCATGGAGAGAGTGGAGAGAGGCAAGTGGTGAGTGCTAAGACGCAGCTGCAGGAAGGAAAATTCCGTTTGTGCAGCCGCTGGGGATAAGACAGCCGCCAGGGCCTGGCAACAGCGCCGGCTGTTGACCAAGCTCCGCCCACCTCCAGCAAGCGCGGCTGCATCCCGGCAACGGCTTGGCTTGGTCTGGCAGGTGATGAAGGCAGCTACGGAATCAGGAGAAAGGCATGAGGCTCGACCAGGTGAGGGCGTGAGCCCTATAGCTCGACAGAGCTGGAGCTTGGAGCCCCAGTCCTTGGACAAAAATACCGAGGAGGAGAAGATGAAGATCTTCTCTCTCCCTGCTCCCCAAACAGTGCCCCTGCCCACTACCAAATCTTCTGAGGGCCTTTTATAAAATCCCATTCTAGGGGCGCCTGGGTGGCTCAGTCCGTCTAGCATCGACTCTTGGTGTGTTACATTTATGAATTTAGACTTCCTATGGTCACTTCTACGGGGATACTTTCATCTTCTGATATTTGACTATGAGCATATAAAAATGACTTCTATTAGAAGATAGAATCAGTGCTCAAATTAGAATAACACAAATAATGAGGTGATCAAGAGCAGGAATATAAGAATAATTTGGTTGTGTGAGACTTGTTTGGGATTATTTCTGCAATTGTAATCAGTGTCATATAACACAAGATCCTGTTTCATAATGTGAACCCTACTCTGGAAAACACTTTCAGTGTTAAATCAACCAAGTGATCCTCCTTGATGTGAAGAAATAGTAGAAAGATTCCTACTGAAATGTTCAATGTAATATGCAATAAAATATTCAAGTACTCAAAAAAATAAAAAAGCATCTGACTCTTGATCTCGGCTCAGGTCTTGATCTCAGGATTATGAGTTCAAGGCCCACATTGGGCTCCACACTGGGTGTGGAGTCTACTTAGAAAAAAGAATCCCATTCTAATCCCACCATCCTTCCTTCAAATTGCTCATCTCCTAGCCTTCCTTGAATGGGTCTGCAATCATCTGCACTGCTTTCTGGGACCAAAAGAAGGCATGCTGTCATATTTCTGTGCCTTTACTGATGTTCTTCCCTCTTCCGGGAATGTACTCTGCCTATGCTTTGCTCTGTTGGGTTAGTTTCCCAGAAGCAGACCCTGAAACTAGGAGTTGAGAGCAAATAGTTTGCTCAGAGGTGATTCCCAGGAAGCCCCAGTGCGGACATGGACAAGTGAGACCACGAGGGAAAGAAAGCCAGGAAAATGTGCCTTACTGAGAAGGTTACCACTTTAGGTGGCTGGGGTCCAATGTTACTCAGAAACCCTGGTAGATATGATAAAGCATATCTCGGAGTTATGCCGCTCAACAGGTGAGAAAACTAGGGCAATTGTCTGCCAAATCCCATTCAAGATTGGTTGAGTACTGCTCTTGGGAGCATTAGTTCCCTCAGCAGCCTGCAAGAGCCAGGCACATCTCTTCACCAAAACAACTGAGAGTTACAGGGTACTAGTACCACCTGCTACCCTTGTCAAACTAACTGCTTTCTTACCTTTCAGGGTTTAGCTCAAAAGCCAATACTGTTAAGCCCAAATAAATTCCACAACCCCTTTCTCTGCATTCCCAGAGCATGTTGATCCTAACTCTGCTGAGTATCTAAGCTAGTGCATTACAGTGAGTTTCTGCCTATTGTTCCCACTTGACCGCAAGCTCCTCTAGAACAAGAATTGTGACTTTATTCATTTTTGGGTCTGGAGCTCCAGCACAGGATGGCACGTAGATAGCAGGGGCTCATTAAAAATTAATGTTGGGGGCGCCTGGGTGGCTCAGTGGGTTAAGCCGCTGCCTTCAGCTCAGGTCATGATCTCAGGGTCCTGGGATCGAGTCCCGCATTGGGCTCTCTGCTCACCACGGAGCATGCTTCCCTCTCTCTCTGTGCCTGCCTCTCTGCCTGCTTGTGATCTCTCTCTCTCTCGCTCGCTGTCAAATAAATAAAATCTTTAAAAAAAAATTAATGTTGGTTATTAAGAATGCTAATGAACATCGACAAATTCCAATGCCAGCCCAAGATTCCATTCTTCTGGGAGGATACTAGACTCCCTATTGCCTTTTGTGATTTGAGTAGAAAATCATGTCACATCTTTAGAAAGTGTAGTACTGAATGCTGCATCAGTTTCCTCAAGGTGACCAGTTGTCAGGACTGCAAAGAAAAATCTATCTAGAGTTTTCAGCTTGAAGCAGTGTAAGCTTTAATTTGCCATATTCTGCCCTGGTATGGGCAGACACCTTACAGTGGATTAAGAGGCATTCAATTCATATAGATTTGTAGTTGTTTATAACACATATAACATCATCAACCTGTTTTCGTATCCATGGCACCCATTCTAGAAAAGCTTAGGGTGAATGCATAGGGCATTCCCTGAGCCAGAACCCTCAGAGGCCACCTCGGTCTCAAGGGGTCTAGGTCTTGCCTGCAAGCTAGCAGGAAGAACTGGAACCCAAATCAAACCAGATATGATGTTTCTCAACATAGCTTGAGGCAATACTGCCACAGTAGAGATTTTAAATTGTTGCCAAAAGAACATCCAGTTAGAATACACAGAGGAAGGGAACAAATATTTATAATCGCAATAGAAAAGATAGATTATCCATCAGTAAACTGAAAAAGATGTACTCAAATTCTATTTGAAAAAAAAACTGATGTTACTAAGGGCCACCAAAGTACACTTAAAAAAAGAAAGCTGTATCTTTCTCTTGGGTAGGAAGACTCAACATCATAAAGATGTCATTTCTCCCTAAATTTATCTGTAAATTTAATGCAATTCCAATAGAAAAGATACTGACAGATTTTGGCGGGGGGGACTAGACAAGCTAACTTTGAAATTAATATAGAAAATAAGGAAGCAGAGGGGCGCCTGGCTGGTTCAGTCAGTAAAGCCTGCAACTCTTGATCTTAGGGTCGTTAAGTTTCAGCACCACATTGGTTACAGAGATTACTTAAAAATAAAACGTTAAAAAATAAAGAAAAGGTAAGAAACAAGCAGGAATAGCTTGGAGAATTCTGAAAAGGAAGAGTAGAAAGAGAACGACTGGCTCTACCAGATATCAAAACATGGTATTGAGCTGCAGTAATTTAAACAATGTGGTACTTACACATCAAGAAACAGATCAATAGGGATGCCTGGGTGACTCAGTTGGTTCAGTGTCTGCCCTCAGCTCAGTTCATGATCTCAGGGTGCTATGATCAAGTCCTGCATCAAGCTCCTTACTCATCCTGGAGCCTGCTTCTCCTTCTGCCTGCCATTCCCTCTGCTTGTGTGCTCGCTCTCTCTCTCTCTCTGTCTTTGTCAAATAAATAAAATCTTTAAAAAATAAAAAAAGGGGCCAAGATTAGAAAACTCAGAAACAAGTTAAATACATCCAGAAATCTAGTGTAGAATAAATGTGACATTTCAAAGCAGAGGAGGAAAAGATTATTCAACATTATTGGAATAACTTGAAAGTTATCAAATTAAATTGGATCCATATCTCACATATTACATCAAAAATTTTGCAGCTGGATCAAAACCAAAACAGTAATAGAAGAAAACGTAGAGGATTTTGTTTTATAATCCTGGAGTAAGGAATAGCTGTCTAAGGATGATGTATCTCCATCATAAAATATAAAAAAATGATAAATTAGACTGCCAAAACATTTCTCCATGGAAAAAAACCTTCACATATTCAAAAGGCAAAAAGACAAACTGGGAAAAATACTGACAATTCATACCACAGGCATAGGACTAATTCCCTTATAATAAAAGCTTCTACATACTAGTAAGAACAAAAACAATTCTATAGCAAATAGATAATAGACATGAAAGAAAGAAGACACAAATGACTTCTAAACCTCATGCATTTTCAACAGCAAAAATTCAACTGAATAAATTTCAAGATCAGATTGGCTTTAGTCAACGATTCATGGATCAGGCAACATCCCATCAAATAATAGAAAGAAGCTCTGCTAAACTGTAGAAAGAAAAAGACTTTTTTAAGTTTTTACTTCAATTCCATTTAGTTAACATATAGTGTAATATTAGCTTCAGGTGTACGATATAGTGATTCAATATATCCATGTAACACCTGGCACTCATCACAAGTGCCCTCTTAATACCCATCACCTCTTCTACCCATCCCCCCCACCTTCCTCTGATAACCATCAGTTTATTCTTTATGGCTAAGAGTCTGTTTCTTGCCTCTGTCTCCCCTTTTTTCCCCTTTGCTCGTCTGTTTTGTTTCTTAAATTTCACATATGAGTGAAATCATATGGTATTTGTTTTTCTCTAACTGACTTATTCCATTTAGCATTATACTCAGTAGTTCCATCCATGTGTTTTGAATGGCAGAATTTCACTCCTTTTTTATGGCTGAGTAATTATATACATAATCTCCACATCTTCTTTATCCATTCATCAATCGATGGACACTTGGACTGTTTCCGTAATTTGGCTATCATAGACAGTGCTGCTATAAACATTGGGGTGCATATATCCCTCTGAATTAGTATTTTGGTATTCTTTGGGTAAATACCCAATAGAAAGACTGCTGGGTTGTAGGATAGTTCCATTTTAACTTTTTTGAGTAACCTCCATATGTTTAAGGAAAAGTTTTTAAAGGCAGAAAGGGGGCAGAAAGACAAAATTAGTAGCAAAGAATACATTGTTTTGGACAAGGTCACCCTTCTAAGGGGAATGCAAGGGGTCTATTGGACAGATTATCTCTTTAGTCCTGACCAGGTGATTCCATGTTGACTGGTTAAAGTTTACATTCCTGGGCACCTGCCTGGTTCAGTTGGTAGAGTATGTGATGCTTGAGCTTGGGGTTATGAGTTCAAGCCCCACATTGGGTGCAGAGAGTACTTAAATAAATAAATCTTGTTTTTTTTTTTAAGTTACATTCCTGGAGAATTGAAAACTGCCACTAGATTAGGTATTAAGTCTTGGTTTGCTGACATGAGATCTAGCACAAGTGACTCCATTTGGGCCTGATGTCTTTTTTTTTAACAGGCTTAATAAGATAACTGGGTGATAGGAAATAACTGTATGCTCTGTCATATCTCTAAATTTTATGCCATCTGCCTATATTACCTAGTTTTCAAAAAAATTCAAGTTGAAAAAAAGAATAAAGTAAATTTTTAGTAATAATCAATATGACACTGGGTACTAGCTGAATGAGTAACTGTGGGCATTCAAGGGATACATGGAAAAACAAAGTTGGTAACTAAGGGAGTTAAAAGTAGGGTGGGGAGCTTAGTGAGGTGACCAATCACTTGGAGCTTGATGTTCTATCTCCAGATCTGCCTTATGCTAACTGTGTGACTTCAGCAATTAACTTTATGGCCCTCCTTTCTCGTGTGAAATGGGGCAATTTTAGTAATTACTTCATGGGGTTTTCTGAGGCTCAAAGAAGTGATGCATGAAAAATTCTAGGACAATGTCTGGTATACAGTAAATGCATGAAGTCACCTTGCCATGTGTCCGGAAGAGAGTGTGTGTGCATCACAGTTTGGTGGCTGTGCAGGGTGAATACAGGGTCCTAGACCTCTGACTTTGCAAGCCCGACACCTGCGGGCCTAGTCTGCATTTCTCACTGACAATCTCCTTTTATCTCAGAAGATCCATACGAAACAAATACCTCAAATCCGTCTCTGCTGTTATTCTCTTTCCTCCTTAAAGCCTCTGATACCCAAGAATTACAGATTCTATTGACTTGCACAGGGCTCTCTGGCCCTGAATTCTCCTGGAAAATTCCATTAAGTCTCCAAATACACTAATCTATAATTATGGCTCCGTTGGGCTCCCGGTTAAGAGTCCAATGTGTGCATTTTGCACTGTCACGGCTGCTCCGCCAGTGGACCTTTCAATGAGACCATCCCACCCGCATAGCTCATTCTTGCCAGACCTTAAAGGCAAGCTATAAATGGTAGCTGATACCTTAGGCAATCCCTCAATGACTGTCGATTCCCACTGCTGTCTAATAGCCTACCCAATCAAACTACCTCCTAGTTCTGAACTCCTGGCTCCATTCCCAGACTTTGATCCCTTCCTCTGGCCCTTTCTGGGTTTTTGTAGCTTGTTTCTCCTCTGGACTTTGAACCTTAGGGCTCCTGAATAATTTTTGATTTGCATAACCATTAGAGTAGTAAGGACTGTACCTTCGTTTGGCCATTAGGGGGACTCAGATAAGGCTGGCCCCCAACAGAAGAAGGTATAAGTTTGCCTCCACTGCATTCCCATTCTCATTATAGATCTCCTGGCCAGTACTTGATGCTGCTGTGCTCCTGTGGGTGCCATCCATAATGCTTTATTCTCAGTTGACCAACATGAGTACCCACAAGACACCACCTGAAAAGGTTTAAGAATGAGTCTAACACCCCTTTTCACCACGGATTTTCCAAGGAGTTCTGAAAACCTACAGTGTCTCCAAGACCCTGTGCAAATTTTTTAAAAAGATTTTTATTTGACAGAGAGAGATCACAAGTAGGCAGAGAGGCGGGCAGGGGGGTGGGGAGGGGGAAGCAGGCTCCCCACTGAGCAGAGAGCCTGATGCAGGGCTCAATCCCAGGACCCCGAGATCATGACCTGAACTGAAGGCAGAGGCTTTAACCCACTGAGCCACCCAGGCGCCCATACCCTGTAGAAATTTTTAATTGTGAATCTGTATACATCCTCTTCCCCAACATTATCTTGGGTAGTTTCTCCCAGACTTCATCCACATGGCTGCCATGTTTCATATGACTCACTTTCTTGACTGCAGTTGATTGGTTCACCTGACCCAGGCCATCCTAACCAGAATCTTCCTCTAGGATTTTTTTTGTTTTGGGGTTTTGTTTTTTTTTTTAGATTTTATTTATTTATTTGTCAGAGAGAGAGTGAGAGAGAGAGAGCACAAGCAGGGGGAGAGGAAGGCAGAAGGAGAAGCAGGCTCCCTGCTGAGCAAGGAGCCTGGTGTGGGACTCTACCCCAGGACCCTGGGATCATGACCCCCAAGTCAAAGGCAAAAGCTTAACTGACTGAGCCACCCAGGTGTCCCTGGGAGGTTTGTTTTTTTTTTTAATAATTAAATTAGGGGCGCCTGGGTAGCTCAGTGGGTTAAAGCCTCTGCCTTCGGCTCAGGTCATGATCTCGGGGTCCTGGGATCGGGCCCCACATCGGGTTCTCTGCTCAGCAGGGAGCCTGCTTCCTCCTCTCTCTCTGCCAGCCTCTCTGCCTACTTGTGATCTCTGTCAAATAAATAAATAAAATCTTTTTAAAAATGTTTTTAATAATTAAATTAAAGAATAGTAACTAGTCTTGATGGTAGGGTAACTATAAGACAAAAATACAGTAAGCCTCTGATGCCACTTCTTCCTGAAATGCAGATTCCCCTGCCTTTTCACATAATTTGGCTGTTCACCTTTTCCTTGGTGAGCCAGTAAGTTCCTCTTTCTACTTACACTCATTTGAGTTAGGTTTCTGTCACTTGCAACTAAAAGAATACTGATTAATACAGGCCTGAAGGAAACAAACTAAAAGGGAAATTAAGGGAAATATTTTTGGTGACGGAAATCAAATCAAGCCAACTCATAGGTATGAGGAATGTACAGACTAATAAGACTGATGTGGATATGCCCTATAATAATCTGAATCAAATTTGATGGATAAATGGTTTTACTAAACTACAAATTCTTTAAGAGCAGGAACATGCATTAGATCTCTGATGTCTGAACCTGTGTAGTGGTACCAGGCACATAAGGCTTAATAAATAACTGTTAGATAAGTGAGACAGAGCCCCTGCTTTCAATGAGCTCCCACTCTAGTAGCAGGAACAGATATACAAACACCCCAGTACAATAAGTACTATAACAGAATTACATGCAAGGTGCTATATAATCCAAGAGCAAAGAACATTTAGCTCTACATCAAGGGATCAGGAAATATTTACAATCAAGCTGGACTTTAAGGGATAAACAGACCACCCCTGAGAGAAGGAAGAAAGGTCTTGCCAGGCAGCAGGAAGGGCATCCACCAAGAGATGATGGCATAAAAGTATGAGAAACTTGGAAAAACAACAAGTAGTCTTTAACTACATAAACACCTGCTAGCGGCCAGGGCCTTGACGATTTGTCAGGCTTTCCTCTTCCATGGGCTGTATCAATAGGTCTTTCACTTGGGCTGTCACACAGATAGGTCTGTGCCAAGCTGAACCACAATCTAAGGGAAGATACCTTGTGAAGAATTTCACCCATGAGTTTAATTGGGGAAATTCCCAAACATTAATATCTTTCACTAGGTTCCTCAGAGGAGGAATCACCCTCTTTCCGATCTGTATCATTGGTGAAATAGCTCTCATTATCTGTGTTTTAAAATCTGAAGCTCTGTTTAAATGTGCTCTTTAAAGCTATGCTCTGATAAAGTTAGATCTATAACTGAAAGCTTTCCAGCTTTAAAAAAAAAAAAAAAGTGGTAACAACTTCTAAACCAGCTGTCAGAAAATGTGGTAATTGGAGAAAAATTAGTTTGAAGCATCGATGTGATCACACCATTATGTAAACTGTTTCTCCTTCTGCTTTATCCAGAGTTGACAAAGGACCTCTCTAGGGAAAAGTGTGCAGTGGAGGCTTCTCTGGCCAAACAAGAATGCTAGGAAGGACAGCTGAGACTCTTCCACTAATGATCCATAACAGGAGAGGAATGTGAACCAGAGAAGCTGCTGAGAATTGAGAAGGCTCTGTAAGAATGCTTAATGTCAACCTTTTTGAAGCATGTCCAGCATGGATAAGCTCTAGGAGGATTTAATGCTAGAACAGATTCAGAGTGTTTCAAAAATATCATCTACCCAGCAGCCAAATCAATTCTCAGTTCTGGCCCTTCCTCTCTTGCCCCACCTGACAGCAACTCATGTTAAAAGCTAAAGCTGGGTAGTTGGGGTGGAAAGACTAGCTCAGGGTCAGAAAATAAGGAAGTATCAATTCAGGGCTTTTTCTCCAAGCTCTTTGTAACTCTACAGCATATTCACATTATATTTGTAGGCGATCTTGGTGACAGAAATCAGGTCTGCTTAATGTTGTCTCTATCTCTATTCAAAACAAAAATTTATCATTAACTTTAAGAGTCCACCTTTAATCTAAATCAGTTCTTCAACAAAGTAGTTTGAGGGGAGCCTGGGTAATGCAGTTGGTTAAGAATCTGACTCTTGGTTTCCACTCAGAGGTGATCTCAGGGTCATGAGATCAAACTCCATGTCAGGGTCCACACTCAGCACAGAGTCTGCTTGAGTTTCTCTCTCTCTTTCTCTCAAATAAATAAATAAATCTTTTTAAAAAAAAAGTAGTTTTAGAGATTTTTTATTCAGGCTCTCAGATCCCCTGTGTTTCATCTTTTTCCTTATTCCTTTTCTCTTGCCCCAACACTCATCTCAGTTGGCTCCTATCCCCCTCACTCCTTGGTTCCCCCTCCCCAGTTAAAACCTCTCTCAAGGAAAGGGTAGGGACACATTCACTTTGGAATGCTTGAGCAACTGTATTTTAACAAGGATATAAGAATGGCCTAACCTAGAGGAATTAATATTTAATTATAGAACCTCAGAGACCATCTAATGGGGGAAAGCATATCTTGGGGAAAACAGTCTTCCCAGGGCTTTCAAAGTCATACCAATAGGGAACCAATTATATGCATTATAAATCAGATCTATTTCACTAACTTTATAGCTTTGGCCAGTTGCTGTAAAAGGCAGTGTGGTGCTTCATCAGAAACCACAGTAGACCAGGAATCACCCGAACTTTGCTTTCCTCATACATAAGCTTTAGAAGATGTACCTTCTATTCCCTTGTTTGACATTCTAGAATTCAGAGGTAGAATTTTCCAGGGTCATAGTTCTGCAAGCAGTCAGACCTGGATGAAAGTGTCATTTCTGTGACTTACCATCTGAGACAACTTGACAGATCACTGAACCTCGCTAAGCCTTGTTTTTGCCATCTATATAATGGGAATTAAAATTACCTACCTCATTATTACGCTGAGTGAAATAAGTCAGTCAGAGAAAAACAAATACTGTATGATTTAATTTATAGATAGAATTTTAAAAAATGAATCAACAAAACAAAACTCATAGTTACAGGGAATAGCTGGAGGTTACCAGAGGGGAGGGGAAATGGAAGAGTGGGCAAATGGGTGAAGGGACTCAAGAGGTACAAACTTCCAGATATAAAAATAAATAAATCATGGGGATACAATGTACAGCATGATGATGGTAGTCAGTAACATTGTAGTGCAAACGTGAAAGTTGCTACGAAAGGAAATCTTAAAAAATTCTCATCCACAGGAAGAAAATTTATAACTTTGTATGGCAACAAATGGTAACTAGACTTATTGTGGTGATCATTTCTCAGTGTATACAAACATTGAATTATTATGTTGTCTACCTGAAACTAATATAATGTTAAATGTCAATTATACTTCAATAAAAATAAAATAAAATAAACGTACGTATCTCAGAGTGTGGTGAGAAATTCAACAAGATGTGTGGTGCGTAGAAGAGCTCAGTATTAATTGTTATCATCATTGCTTCCTGTTAAAGGGTGAACCTGTTAAAGGGTGAACCCCAGACTGTCACCAGGTCGTTGGATATTCTTTTAGTAAAGCCGAGGGATGAACCTTCCTTTAGTTTTACTGAATTCTCCAACCTGACTTCAGAGAGAAAATTTGTACAAAACAATTAGAAGTCTATTGAGAAGAAGAAAAATTATTTCTTTCTTAAACAAATGTAGCTTTAATATTCTAAGTTCTCACCCTAGCACTTATGAGTCACTGAAATTAATTGGGTTCAGTATTGAAAGAAGCACATTATCTGTCTTATGTTTTCGTAATCAGCTCCCTGGAAACTATTTTTAAAGAGAAATCAGTATGTCACACCTGGTCAGCATTATACCATGATTAGTTCTTAAATTAACAAGGAGCAAAAAATACCATAGTTTATTAAGTCTTTGTGGGAATGCTGTTGGATTCCAGCAGCTGAATAGTTTGTAACAATTCAGCATGGATCACACCCAAGAAACTATTCAACTGAAAAGTGTATATTTTATTCATCAAAAGTTAAATATATTTGGGGCATCTGGGTGGCTCAGTGGGTTAAAGCCTCTGCTTTCGGCTCAGGTCATGATCCCGGGGTCCTGGAATCGAACCGCACATCTGGCTCTCTGCTCAGCGGGGAGCCTGCTTCCCTTCCTCTCTCTCTGGCTGCCTCTCTGCCTACCTGTGATCTCTGTCTGTCAAATAAATAAATAAAATCTTAAAAAAAGTTAAATATATTTATTATATTTTAAAATACCTCCTTACTTACCTGGGCTCCTTACAATATCATCAATTTCTTTTCTATTCCCTCTTCAATGCACAATTAAATGCAAGTTCTTTATGAGAAATGTGGATCCATGGGACGCCTGGACGATTCAGTTGGTTAACTGGCTGCCTTCAGCTTGGGACATGATCCCAGGGTCCTGGGGTCGAGTCCCACCTCAGGCTCCTTGTTCAGCAGGGGCCTGTTTCTCCCTCTGACTGCTGCTCCCCCTGCTTGTGTGCTTGCCTTCTCTCTCTCTCTGACAAATAAATAAATAAAATCTTTTTTTGAAAAAAAGAAAAGAAATGTGGATCTGTGAAAAGAAAACCCCCCCAGCTCCATCATCTACTTACCCAAACCAGAAACTTAGAAATTCGTTCTTGATTTTATCACATATCAGAACCATTGTCTAATCTTGTCAATTCCATCTCCTTCATAGCTCTAGAATCTGGAACCTCTCCATCCCACTGCCACTTACCTAAGATTAAGCCCTCATGCTGCCTGACTTAGGTCCCTGCTACTCCGAATATGATCCTGGACCAGCAGGATTTGCATCACTTGAGAACTTGTTAGAAGTTAGCCCACCCTCCCCCCTGGAGTTGGTATGAAAAGAAACAAACACAGAGTGGCAACCACCACACCCAGTTTCTAGGGGTTGAAGTGGGAGAGATACCCAGGGCTGCACATAGGCTGTGCAACCTGGAATGTCCAGTGTTCAGCAGTGACAGTCAAATCTAAAGTCCTTAACCTGGCCTTCTTTATTTTTCTATTATTTAAGGTAAAAGTATCCATTGAAACACATCAACTCTCAAATCCCAGCTAAACACATAGATTATTTCTTGTGTATGTGTACTCCAACGTGTATGCTCCTGAATGATAGGTGGTTCTTTAAGAAGCCAAGTTCTTTCTACCTTGAAGATCTGCTACCTTCAGCATGGCTTCCAGATGTTGGTTTGCATCAGGCTAGTGAATGAGGAAAAAAATGTACCAATCTTATCTGTGATTACACATAGGTATTAGAGCAGGTGGGACAAGACTTTGGGGCTGGTGGCTGGGTAGAGAAGATATTAGACAGTAGGGCAGGAGATCTGGAAGCATATAGTAGAAATCTGGCTATCTCGGTCAGGGTTCTTTAAGTCCAAATAACAAATTTCTCCTCAAAACCATTTTAAGCTGGCTAAAAGAAAGCAAAGAAATTTATTACAAGAGTAACATGCAATGAGCACCTATTGTATTTATTGCCCTATATCCAGTCCTACTTCCTCTGAGAAGTATTTCTTTGAGGAGCCACTGTTCTCCTCTCAGTGCATGTGATTTGAGTAGACTGACTCTAATCCCTGGAACCATGTTTGGCCGATTATGCATTCCATCTCCTTAAACATAGCGATAGCCTGAGTTGGGCATATGACCCAAGCCAGCCAACGACTCAATGGTAAGAACCTTCTTGCAACTTTTGGGAAAGAAATACTCTCTGCAGAGATAAAATTGAATAATCTGTGCCTGGGGCTTTGGGTAGCCATCTTTCTACCATGGACAGAGCCATGGACAGCTTGAAGCTGACACGAACACAAAAGAAAGCAAATCTGAAGAACAGAGATAGGATCCCAAAAACACTGAGCATCTTGAATCAAGGTGTGCCTGAAGTCAGTGTTATTCTTAGAGCCAATAGATTGATTCTTTTTCATTTAAGCCAGTAGGAGTCAGATTTCTATCATTTACATCCTAGAGTCATGACTAACACAGGCAAGAAGTCTAACCGGGAAATCCAGGGAGTCTCTCGTTTTCTTCCTCTCCACAGCCTCAGTCACGTGTTTCTTTCTTTGTGTTTGCCTCCTTCTTTCTCCCTATAGGATTTCTGCCTTTGTGTGTACCTAACCATAAATGAACACTTCATAGCTCCCAAGTTTACATGTCTTCATTTGCATGACCAGCAGAATAACAAGCATCTCAAATCCAATTCTCCATTTCTGGGGGAGAGAATCTGAGTGATTCAGCCTGCATTAGATGTCCAATCCTGATCCAATGAGCTGAGGCTCAGGGGGCTTTGGCAATTTACATAACTCTCTTAGACCTCAATTCCTTCATCAGTAAAAGGAGGGTAATAGCAGAACCTACAAGTTTATTGGAGGACAAAATGAAATCACACATGTAAGTTCTAAGCATAGTACACAGAGTGTAGTAAATACAGGATAAATATAAGCCATGAAAATAGTACTTCATCAATAATGATGATGCTCTTCCTCTGTCCTTGGTGTCCTTAGGTTCTGCCTGAAGTCAGGGTAATGTTAAGGCTATGGGTAAGAGGAGATTTAAGGCAGAAAGCCAGATGGGTGATCGCAGTGCTACAGGGTTCCACCCTGGAGGCAGCCTCAGAGAGGGCTAAGAGAGTGAGGGAATATTTTAAATTCAAGCAAAACACTTCTCCCTCCAGCAAAGGGAGGCTCATTGGAGTAAGTTCTTCTCCCCAAACTGAGGTTGCTGCCTTCAGAGAAATTCTTAGTCAACTCAACCCTTTACTGGGTTTCCCTCAGATTTGCCTATGCCAATAAGCAGAGTGAAGAATTTAGAAAGACTCATAATGGTAGAATTTGAGCCACTATCTCACTGAATCCTCACAAAATCCCCCTTGAGATAGGTATTATTATTATTTTTTATTCCTTTTTCATAAATGAGAACACAGGGACTCAAAGTGTTAAGTAGGTTGGCCAAGGTCTCTGAGCAAGTGACAGAACCATAATATGAACCCAGGTCTGTTGGATTTCAGTCCCCTATTCTTTCAACCAGGCCATGCCTGATTCTACAGTGTCAAGATTCACCCATAAGTCTCACTGGCTAAACAAAATCCATTACTTCTGTGACTTTGCCATCAGTCTGACTTCTCAAACAACCGCTACAAGCCACAAGTCACCTGGTAGAACAGAGGGTAATTGTACAGAAACTAGGCATAGGAGCTAAGTCCTGGGAGGGGCTAGATTTTTAGGAGTTGGACTTTAGTCTGTGGTCTGAGGGAGCTATTGGTGCTTAGAGAGAAGTCATGCTAAGAGAGCCCTCTGAGTTCTCATACTTTGATGGACTAGATTATGTCCCCCGGCCAAATTCATATGTTGAAGCTCTAACAACCAATGTGATGATATTTGGAGATGGGGCCTTCAGGAGATAATTAGGTTTAGATGAAGTCATGAAGGTCAGGCCCTCATGATGGGATTAGTTCCGTCATAAAAAAGAGACACCAAAAAATGAAACAAGATGAAACAAGATGGAGAGACAAACCATAAGAGACACTTAATCTCAGGAAACGAACTGAGGGTTGCTGGCAGGGGGAAGGATAGGGTAGCTAGGTGATGGACATTGGGGAGGGTGTGCTCTGGTGAGTGCTGTGAATTATATAAGACTGATGATTCACAGACCTGTACCCCTGAAACAAATAATACATTATATGTTAATTAAAAGAGAGAGAGAGAGAGACCAGAGCACTTTCTCTCCACCATGCAAGGACATAGTGAGAAGGTTGCCATCTCTAAGCCAGGAAGAGAGCTCTTCCTAGAACCCAAACAATGCTGGCACCCAGCCTCCAGAACTTTGAGAAAATAGATTTTTCTTGCTTAAGCTACTCAGTCCATAATATTTTATCATGACAGCCTGAAATGACTAAGATATATTTTGATTCATAATAGTTAATTTTATGTGTCAACTTTATTGGGCCATAGTATAAACAGATGTTTGGGTGAACATTGTTAAAAGGTGTGTAAAAGGTGTGTCTGTATGTTGTCCAGGCATGTCTGTGTGTCTGTGTAGGTATTTCTGAGATAAACATTTGAATGAGTAGAATGAATAAGGCAGATTGTCCTCCCAATATGAGTAGGCCTCATCCAATCCATGGAAGGCCTGGATAGATTAAAAGTTGGGTAAAAAGGAATTCTTTCTCTCTGCCTATCTCTGAGCTGGGTCAGTGGTCTTCTCCTGCCTTCATACTTGGACATGGACTGGAATTTACACCATCAACTTTCCTGGTCTCCAGCTTACATTGCAGATCTTGGATTTCCAGATTCTAGAACTGTGAGATATAAATTTCTGTTATGTAAGCTACCCAATCTGTGGCATTTTGTTATGGCTAAAGCTAAGACACATACCTAAGTTCAGATAAGTACCCAAGACACACACCTGAGCTATGATACAAACCCAAGTTCAGACTACCTTTAGAGGTTCCTTTTCCCCAGTTTTACTTAAATATGTGTACAAGGAGGGATGGGGAGATAAGAGATTTCATAGATTTCATAGTTGCATCTCTAGTGACATCCTCCATCTCATCTCCATCACAGTGGGCAGGAAAGGCATAATCCAGCCCCCAAGAAAACAAGTTTTATAGTCTAAAGCCCACGTGGACCATCCAATCTACCCCATTAAAGGCTGGGGAAGAACTAGTTACTAGGATGTTACTAGTTACTAGGATGGGATACAGGGCCTCTTCCCTTCTCTCCATTCATTTTGTCACGGTCTTAGTGTCTTTGTCCTTCTTCAATGTCTGCTTGGGATTCTTATAATTACCCCCTAATTTGTTTATGCACCACCTATCTCTTCTCTCCCACCCATCCTTCACTGTGCAGCTGGAAAAATCTTATCTGGTTTTGTCCCCTCGCTTCTCTGTGATTAAAAACATGGGCTTTGGGTGCCTAGGTGGCTCAGTGGGTTAAGCCTCTGCCTTCAGCTCAGGTCATGATCTCAGGGATCGAGTCACGCATCGGGATCTCTGCTTGGCAGGGAGTCTGCTTCCTCCTCTCTCTCTGCCCGCTTGTGATCTCTCCCTGTCAATAAATAAATAAAATATTAGGGGAAAAAAAAAACACATGGGCTTTGGAGTCTAACTGCCTGGATCCACATCTCTGCTCTGCCGTTTCTAGCTGTGTTGCTTTAGTAAGTCACTCAGTTTCATCATCTGTAAAATCGATTTTATAGTGGGTTGGATGGTGACCCCCCAAAAGATATGTGTGTCCACATCCTAATCTCTGGAACCTGTGATCATAATCTTATTTGGAGAAAAAAAGTCTTTATAGACAGAACTAAGCTAAGGATCTTGGAGGGGGGTTGGAGGAGAGATCATCCTGGATTAATTGGTGACCCTAAATCCAATGACAAATGTCAAAAATCAAATGACTATAAAAATAAGAGTTTATGGAGCACTGAGGTGACTCAGTTGGTTGGGGTTGGGCTCTGGCTCAGGTCATGATTTCAGGGGCATGAGATCAAACCCCCATGTTGGGCTCTGTGCTCAGCAGGTAGCTGGCTTCAGATTCTTTCTCTCCCTCTCTCTTTGCCCCTCCCCCTACTTACATGCATGCTCTTGCTCTCTTTAAAATAAATAAATACTTTTTTTAAAATGAGGGTTTATTTTGAGATTCCCTAGTTCTGTTCCATTGATCCATATGTCTATCCTGCATAAATCATTTTTTATCGAGATATAACTAGCACGCCATAGAATTCACTTTTCAAAGTATATGATCTAGTGGTCTTTGGTATGTTCATAAAACTGTGCAATCATCACCCACTATCGATGGGCATATCTTGGGAATATTTGTGGCTTTGGTTCTACACCAACACAATAAAACAAAATATCACAATAAATTAAGTCAAAAGAATTTTTTGGTTTCCCACTGAATGTAAATGTTATGTTTACAGTATAACCTATTCAGTGTGCAATAACATTATGTCTAAAAATGCACATACATTAATTTAAAAATATTTTATTGCTTAAGAAATTCTAACCATCATCTGAGCTTTCAGCGAGTTGTAATTTTTTTTGCTAGTGGAGGATCTTGTTTCAATGTTGGTGGCTGTTGACCGATCAGGGTGGTAGATGTTGAAGGCTAATATGGCTGTAGCAACTTCTTAAAATAAGACAATATTGAAATTTGTGCCATCAAATGATTCTTCCTTTTATAAATGACTTCTCTTAGAATGCAGTGCTGTTTGACAGCATTTTACTCACAGTAGAATTTCTTTCAAGATTAGTCCATCTTCCCAAACCCCTCCACTGTTTTATCAACTAAGCTGACATCATATTCTAAGTCCTTTGTTGTCATTTCAACAATCTTCACAGCACCTCCACCAGGAGTAGATTCTATTTCATAGCACCACTGTCTTTGCCATTCCATAAGAAGATTTTATCATGTTTTATATAGTTTTATCATGAGATTACAGAATTCAAATATAATAATAATGAAAAAGTTTGAACTATTGTCAGAATTACCAAAACATGACACAAAGACGCGAAGTGCTATTGAAAAAATGGCACTGAGCATCTTGCTTCACACACAGGCTTGCCACAAACCTTCAATTTGTAAAAAAAAAAAAACAACAACAACAACAACCTATTAAGTGCAATAAAATGAGGTATGCCTGTAATTCTGGAACATTTTTATCATCTGTAAGTCCTTTCTGAACCTTTCTTTCCAGACAGGAGTTTCGAGTGATGGATGGGCTTTAAGTCCTCATTTTGTTTTAACCCTGTTGGTAGGGTGACCTCCTCATCCTGGTTTGTCTGGGACCTTCCTGGTTTTAAAACTGAAAGTCCCACATTCCAGAAGCCCCTTAGTTCTGGGTAAACTGGGATGATGATTCCCTTTCCCTACAGGAAACACCATCAATGCCTTACCCATATTTCTTAGCACTTATATGTTTACCATCCACCTTCCCACTGCCAGCTCCTTCATCTCTGTTAAAAAGACTTTCTCCAAAGCCTTGCAAGCTTGCTCTGAACAGAGCAGTAAGATGGAATTAAATCCTGCTCTATAGGAGCAGCTCCGATGGCAGCTGGAACACCAGTCCCCCAGTTCTGTCACCTGTTGGGTGGGTTAATTCCAAAGGGGAGAGTTTTATATGAGCTTCTATTGTTTTCCCAGCAAGAGAAGTTCCATTCACCAGTGATGATGGCTGGCTGGCTAACATGCCTTTTACTGCCTGCCTTCCCTTGCTGTCTCACTTCCCCACTCTTCACTCTTTATCTCAGGGTCTGCTTCTGGTCAAATCCAAAGACAACCCCCTTTCCTCCATCTTTGAAATAGACAACTAATGCTTTCTCAAACATATGTAAAGTGTTATGCAAATAGAACTTCCCATCCTTCCTTCCAACCACATTGTTGCCCATAAATTCCACCCCCCTCCCATATAGAAATTCTGGAATTACTGCCACCTTGCTGGACAAATCTTGGTCCCACCCTTCCGTAGTATACACATACCCTTACCCAGAGCCCACCTTCAGGACATAAGCTTCTCCTAAGGCCCAGGGAAGGCCTGATTCAAAGGAGGAGACTTTCTAGTCACTGCTGGCTGGGCTCCATCCAATGGCCCAGAAGAAAATCAGCACGTTTTATTTCTGTTCATTGTCAATGTCAAGTCCTCTTGGCAGGCAGGATCATGCCCCTGCCTATCAGTGGTGAGGGCTGTCTGAGCCCTTTGAGAAAAATGGATCACAACCTCCTGCAGGATAAATGCAGAGCAGAGAAGACAGAATTATGCATGTAGGAAGCTGGAGCAAAGTGACGCCAGGAGCAATGAGATCTGATTGGAGCCACACTAAAAGGACCCCTCACTGTCCAAAAACCTGTTCCCACAGACCAGACACACACATGAAATCCCACCATTAGAGTGTTGTGCCAAATTGTTTCCAAAGTCAGTTGCACCAGTACATATCTACCCCGCAAATTCTTATAATATGGCATTGCCATTCCTCCATTGAGAAGTGAGGTCCATGTTACCTCCCCTTGAAACTGGGCAGACTTGAATACTGCCTCAGTCAGTGAGATGGGGCAGAAATACTGCATGAACTCCAAGACTAGCTCACAAAAGGGAATAGGAGTTCCATCTGGTCTCTCTTGGGATACCTGCCCCAGGAACCCAGTTATCATGTTGAAAGGAAGTTCAGGTCATGTGGATAGCCCACCAGCATGTCACCAACTGATAGATAGTCAACAGCACCCACCAGACAAATGAGTGAGTGAGTCTTAGATGATTTCTGCCCCTAGACTTAGAGTCTTGGAGCTGATGACCAACACATCATGGAGCAGGGGCAAGACTTCTCCTCTGCCCCGTCTAAGTTCCAGACTCACAGAAATTATAAGAGACAAGGAATGATTATTTGTTATATCAAGCCACTAACTTTTGGAGTTTTAGAATTGTTATGTAGCAATAGAGTACAAATATATGAGTGAATTCCTCAGTTGCACTAAAGAGCAACCTCTCTAAGTGCAAACACACCCAGATGAAGTTAGGTATAGTCGTTACACATCAGTATGAGTCACTCATCCTTGGCGCACTTCCCCAATCCTACTGGAAAAGAGATAAGATTGAAAATTAGGAAATGGGGGAAAAAAAAGAAAGAAAATTAGTAAATGGGGAATAGCATGAGGACCTAGGACACTGAGGAAGCTAAAATAGATATGAGGCATTTTGTAGGAAGAAATCTGAACTTAAAGCCAGTAAGACTGGGGTTCTATTCCTAAGTTCCCCTTTCTGACAGAATTTCTCCTGGTATATACAATAGGCTCTCCCACTTATTAGCTATATGACCTTATGCACAGCCTCAAGTTACTTCATTTATAAAGTATTCACGATCATACCTACCTATCTCCCAAGATTGCTGGGAAAAGCAAATAAGACAATTGATATGAAGGGCAATGGTCCATGTAACCTAAGAAAGCTGCAGGATGTGATAGATCCAAGTGGGACTCAGCAAATCTGGGTTTAGATCCGACTTTGCCAGTAATTCACTCTGCACCCTTGGCACCCTTGGCAAAGTCGTTCCCCTCTCCATTGTAGCCCCCACAAAGCTCATGCAAATGTAGTACTCACCTCTAAACCCAAGCATCCTGGGTGCAAGGTCTTCAGCTCTCAGTGCTAGCAGAGTGTTTCAGAGTCTCAAAGTCACCAGTCTAGTCAACAAGGAAAGGTCAAGGTCAGAGCAAGGTCAATTCAGGGTCAAGCTCGTAAGAGGAGAAGCCAGTTATCAGACAGGGTTAAGGGGGTCCAAGATGAGTCCCATTGTCTAAATATACCTTTACAGCTATAAGAGATCATAGATGCAGCTCATAACAGGTAATAGGACCATCTGTTACCAGTCATGTATATTTTAAATTATATGTATAATACTTAATATACAAATATTATCATATTTGATATATATAATATATCAATATATATAATTTAGGAACTTAGACTCTGGAGCCAAAACAGCTGAGTTCTACATCCCAGTTCTCCTACTGATCAGCTGTAGCAATCTTGGACATTTTATTTAATCTTTCCATGCCTCAGTGCCCTCATCTGTAAAATGGAGGTGATAATTACAGCACTCTTATTAGACGTTATTGAGAAGATATGAGTGTGGGCAGTAGCAGTTCTTTCACACTTAGGAAGCTAGTTCTCATTGTGGCAATTTTGTCTGATCTTTCTCAAGTGAGGAAAATAATGGTTAAAGAGATAATTTTAGGAGGCAAACTCACAGCTCCTCTGCCTTAAAATCACATGTCCCCCACCCTTGCAAAAAAAAAAATTACTTTTCAATGCTCTTTTGATCCTTCTGACTATACCAAGGGGAAAGGATCAGCTTAATTCTAGTAAATCTCCTACACCTCTCTAGTACTTGCTAATTTTCTAATCCCCTCTCTAACAGTGCAAAGTTCAGGGCCAGGAACTCAGAGTCTTCCCAGGCAACAGTGTCTAGCTACAATTTAATAACATTTGCTTTTGTTATATTTTCGTCATATTTATTCTTTTATAGTTACTCTCTTTTTATGGGAGTGATTCTGGTTTTACATTTATAGTAGTGATTTAAAGTTTTCTTTAAAACTCCAAACGTATATTTTTAAGTAAGTATATTTTTAAATATTAAATATAGTATAGATGTTTCTTGGATATGGAAAAAAAATCATGAAGGTGGTACTAAAATGATTGACGTTTCGATAACATGGTATCAGTCTACAAAGGTAGACAAGTCATCTCCAGGAAACTACATGGATCTATGGACAACTGAGACATGTCCACTAGTCTCAACTTGTGTCCTCAGTCCCCTGGTCTGTTTTCCCAGGATCTCAGGGAGCCATGCTCTATCCTGTCCTTTCAAATGCTGCCAGAATATAAACTGGTACAAACTTGGGATATTTTGGCAAGCACACCCTCTTATAAATCAGTGATTCCGTTTTTAGGAATTTAATAAAATAACATAGATGTGCTCAAAGATACATGGTCGGGGATATTTGTGGCCACATTATTTAGGATAGGAAAAAATTGGAAACCATCTAAAGAGCCAACAATAGGGGGACCAGCTTAGCAAATTATGGTTTATTTTTAAAACTGGGCTGATCTAAAAACAATAATGTGACATTCCATACCAAGTGCTTTTCTAAGGACTTTAGATATGTTAACCCATTTAATCCTCACTAGAATTCTACAAGGTAGATGTAATAACTATTGGTCCCATTTTACAAGTGAGGAAACTGAAGCACAGAGAGGTTAATTATCTTGCCCAAAGTCACTGACATTTGAACGCAGGCCATCCAGAACCAAAATCCATACTTTTTTTTTTTTTTTAAGATTTTCATTATTTGTTTGACAGAGAGATAGAAAGAGCACAAGTAAGCAGAAAGGCAGGCAGAAGGAGAGAGAGAAGCAGGCTGTCTGCTGAGCAGGGAGCCCGACATGGGGCTTGATCTCAGGACCCTGGGGTCATGACCTGAGCCGAAGGCAGCCACTTAAACTGACTGATCCACCCAGGCACCCCAGAATCCATGCTCTTAGCCATTATGCTATAATCTTCTCATTGAAGCTAGTATTGTAGATCAGAATATATTGACATGGGAAAGCATTCCCAATGTATTATTAAGTAAAAATCAGGCAGAAAAAAAAAAAAAAGAAGAAGAAGATCTGGAAAAACACACAGCATTCATAAAAAAGGTTATTTCTGGTTGGTGAAATTATACCATTTTTGTTGTTTGGTTTGTTTTTTTTTTTATATGCATCTTCCAGGTTTTCTATTCCGAGTGCTTATTGCCTTTACAATAGAAATGAAATTCATGAAAAATGAATTCATGAAAAATGACTTTTCTCCTCAGTTCTCCCATTCCTTGCTGCTTCTAAAGACAAGGCGAGTGGTCTGTCATGATGACAAGAAAATGATGATGGTGATAATAGCCAACATTTAATGAGCTTTTTGTATGCTAAAAAATTAACAAGCATGATTTAGGGAGGGAGACAAACCATAAATGACTCTTAATCTCACAAAACAAACTGGGGGTTGTGGGGGGGGAGGTGGGGTTGGGAGAGGGGGAGGGGGTTATTGACATTGGGGAGGGTATGTGCTATCGAGACTGCTGGGAAGTGTGTAAACCTGGCGATTCACAGACCTGTACCCCTGGGGATAAAAATACATTATATGTTTATAAAAAAAAAAAATTGGAAGGGAAGGCGAACCATAAGAGACTATGGACTCTGAAAAACAACCTGAGGGTTTTGAAGGGTCAGGGGTGGGAGGTTGGGGGAACAGGTGGTGGGTAATAGGGAGGGCACGTTTTGCATGGAGCACTGGGTGTTGTGCAAAAACAATGAATACTGTTATGCTGAAAAAAAAGAAAAGAAAAAAAACTAATAGAATTAAAAATGTTTCATATCATTTTAAAAGCTAAAATTAACAAGCATGATTTCATTAATCCATCTCAGCCAGGACCACCATAGACAGCCTTATAGGCTGTGCACTGCCCAACTCTAGAGAGTACTACTCCTATTTTGTCTACATCATGGACTTCACCATATGAAGGGTGTTGCTTGGAGTTATACAACATGGCCACCTTGTCAACAAACTTAAAAGGTAGATATTCTAATAATTCCCATTTTGTAGAAGAGGAAATTGAGGCATAAAAATGTTAATTAACTCGCCCAGTATCACCCAGCTAGTAAGGGGAAACAGTATTGAAACCCAAGCAGCCTGACTTCAGGGTTTTCTTGTTTTCAGTTCCAGAAGGGAGGTACAGATGACAAAGAAGACAAAGTAAAATCTGAACATCCAGACAAAGGTTACAGAGCCAACAGAGGCACTGTGGCAATGTCAAAAGATCACTGACCCACACATTCTAGTCCCCATTCTGTCCCCACCTACCTATATGACCTCAGGTAGTTTCCTTCCTCTCCCCCGCCATGGGTTCAGCTTCCCCACCAGTAAAATGAAGGAATTAGACAAGATGATCTTTAAGATCTCTTGCAGTTCTGAGAGTCTACAATTACAGATGGCATCCCAATATGGGCCCAGAATCGTGCCCTCCCACTCAGCATGGACCGTTCTCCCTCCTGCTCGCTCAAGGCAGCGTCTCTCAAGCTGACCTACTTTGTGTGTGAGGGAGAGAAGGGCAGAGAGGAGGGCTGAGGGTGGTGTGAATAACCAAAGGTTTGTCCTCCTGAGACAGGCAGGCTCCTCTCCAGCCAGTGGCCATCTCACCTGCTTCTGAGGCCTCTCCTCCCTGCTCCACAGAACACAGCAGGCTTAAAATACCTGGCAGGCGGCTGTGCTGTTTCAATGCACTGCTTTCACTTTTTAATCATGTTGGTGATTCACCAGGGTATTTTTCTTACTCTCCAAACATGCTTTGTTAAAGTCATTATTGCAGGATCTTTGGGATGTTTTATTAAACAAAAAAGCAAGGTGCAAAACAGTGTGTAGAGGGTGAGAAAAAGAACTTAAATATACATTTGTGGAGAGAGAAAAAAATGAAGAGGAGTCCTGAGAGACTGGTAACCAGTTGCCTCTCGGTTGCCTCTCGGGAGGGAAAGCAGATGGCGGTGAAGGCGGGGCAGAGGTAGGAGGGAGGCTTCATGCCTTTTGAATGTGCATGTATTATTACCTAGGTAATTTTTTAAAAAATCAGCAAAAGACATTGTTCTTCTATCTCAATACCATTTCATCCTGACTTTTCTTCTTCCGAGATATTCCTGGCTGTATTTGCTAGGCTGCCACAGCAAAGTACCACAGACTGGGTGCCTTAAACAACAGAAATTTATTTTCTGACCCTTCTGGACAGCAGAAGTCCAAGGTCAAGGTGTGTCTGCAGGGTTGGTTTCTTCTGAAGTGTCTCCACTTGGCTTGCAGATGGACGCCCTCTTTCTGCGTCCTTGTGTGATCTTCCCTCCGTGCGTCTCTCTATCCTAATCTCTTCTTAGAAGGACACCAGTCGTATCGGATGACAGCCCACCCTAATGGCCTGATTTTAACTTAACTAGCTCTTTAAAGATCCTATCTCCACATATGGTCACATTCTGCTGTCCTGGGTGGGAGTTGGGACTGCAATAAATGCAATTTGGGGAATAATTCAGTGCATAACACCGTCCTATGCCAGCGAACTCATTCCTTCAGATCAGTGCCCCTCTGAAGAACATGGGCAGGTTCTTATATCCATTCAATTTCAACTGAGCATTTCTTGTGAGGGAAACACTGTTTCAGAGTCGGGGGTAATATCAAACTGAGTTAGAATTGCTTCTGGCAAATAGGGAGATGAGAAAGAAAGCTAGATCCTGACTCTACCTTATTCTGGCTGAGCCAGCTTGGACAAGATCTCCAGCCACCTGTGTTGCCAAGTGTAAATTGCAGGTCCTAATACATACCTCAAAAAACTGTTGAGAGGACTGAAGGAGAAAGGCATGTTAAATTCCTGGTCTCTAGTAAATGTTCAGTATGTGGTGTTTATTATTCATCTCATCTCCCGCCTGGACTGGGGGCTCAGGGAGCAGGACACACAGTTTTTCATCTCATGGTTCTGGAGCATAGCAATGAACAGCAGGGTGCTGTCTGGGAAGTTTTGCTGAAGCAATAGCCCAGACTGAATTGTGAGTCCCTATGACCATATCCCAGAGGGACTTTGAGAAATATCTGAGGGGCAACCTTTAAAAGCAGTCTATAAAAAAGACAGAGGGTATTAATGTTAATACGACCTTCATGGGAACCACAGGCTGATGAAGCCCAAGGATGTCTGAGCTATATTTGGAACATCTGTCTTTCGTGCCACGCAGATCTCCCCAGTACAACGGGAAGCACATCAGGTTTATACTGGCATTTGCTGTTTTGATCTGCCAATCACTGATTACCCCTTCTTCTGGTAACAGAATTCCACTTTTCCTTTGGGGATGCACCCTCATCCATTTTTAGCCCATGTAGTTTAGATGGGCAGACCATACCTGTAGCTCCTAGGAATAAGCCCATGGCTCAAGCCTGAGAGTATTACAATCTCCGGCAAACTAGGGTTGCCTCAGAGATTAGCACATGATCCCAGCTGGAAAAAGCAGCAACTCATGAGAGTATTACTGACACTATCAAGAAAGAATGGAATGCCTGGGTGGCTCAGTTAGTTAAGCATCTGACTTTGGCTCAGGTCATGATCCCAGGGTTCCAGGATCAAGTACTGTGTCTGGCTCCCTTCTCAGCAGGAAGCCTGCTTTTCTCTCTACCTGCGGCTCCCCTGCTTGTGCTCTCTCTCTCTCTGACAAATAAATTTAAAAATACTCAAGAAAAAAAAAAAAGAAAGAAGTACTCTCTTTTCACCAGGGTTACTAAACTGGAACTTCTAGTGACTACTTCGCAACTACAGGGGGAAAGCCTGCCTGAGACCCTGGTTACATTGTTGGAGCACCTGGATCCAGTCTTGCCTGAAGCCATTAGCCCTGAACATCTTGGTTATATGAATCAATAAGTTTTTCTTATTTCTTTTTTTTTTTTTCTGCTCATTTCCCCCTCTATACTTCCTGGCAACCACCAGTTTGTTCTTTGTATTTAGGAGTCTGATTTTAGTTTGCTTGTTTTTTAAATTCCACATATAAGTGAAATCATATGGTATTTGTCTTTCTCTGTCTGACATATTTCACTTACCAAAATACCCACTAGGTCCATTCATATTGTTGCAAATGGCAAGATCTCATTCTTTTTATGACTGAGTAATATTTGACTTATATGTATACCATATCTTCTTTATCCATTCAAATATCAATGGACACTTGAGTTGCTTCCATATCTCAGCTATTGTAAATAATGCTGTAATAAACATAAGAGTGCATATATATTTTTGCATCAGTGATTTTGTTTTCTTTGGGTAAATACCCCATATTGGAATTACTATTTCTTAAATCTATTTTTTTTTTAATTTTCTAAGGAACCTCCATAGAGTTTTCCACAATGGTTGCACCAATTTACCTTCCCACCAATTTACATTCCCCCAACAGTGCATGAGTGATCCTTTTCTCCATCCTCACCAACACTTGTTATTTCTTGTCTTTTTGGTACTAACCATGCTGACAGGTATGAGGTGATATCTCATTGTGGTTTTGATTTGTATTTCCCCGATGATGAGTGATGCTGAGTATCTTTTCATGTGTCTATTGGCCATGTGTATGTTTTCTTTGGAAAAATATCTGTTCAGGTTCTCTGTTCATTTTTTTAATTGGATTTTTGGGGGGTTGGTGTTATCTTTTATAAGTTCTTTACTTATTTTGGATATTAACCCCTTATCAGATATATCATTTGCAAATATCTTGTCCCATCTAGTAGGTTGCCTTTTTGTTTTGTTGATGGCTTCCTTTGCTATGCAAAACCTTTTTATTTTGATGTAGCCCCAGTAGTTTATTTTTGCTTTTGTTTCCCTTACCTGAGGAGACATTTCTATGAATACCTTGCTAAGCAAGACTGATGCCCAGGAGATTACTGTCTGTGCTTTCTTTTAGGAGTTTTATGGTTTCAGGTCTCACATTCATAGCTTCAATCTATATTGAGTTTATTTTCATATATGGTATAAGAAAGGGGTCCAGTTTCATTCTTTGCATGTAGATGCCCAGTTTTCCCAGCACCATTTACTCAAAAGACTGTCTTTTTTCCTCGTATATTCTTGTTTCCTTTGTTGTAGATTAGTTAGCCATATAGCTATGAGAAGCTTTCCTTTCTACTTTAATCAGTTTGAGTTGGGTTTCTGTCACTGACCAACCAAAGGTACAGGTAAGGATTAGTTCTCAATGACTTCCCTCCTCTTGTAAATCTAATCCTTTGCTCAGAGGTATAGAACTAGACGCTACTGAAAATCAGTTCATCAGACAACAGGCATGAGGATAGTCCTTTGGAGTTTGCAAATACCTTCCACATATCCGTGTGTGTGTGTGTGTGTGTGTGAGTGTGTGTGAGTGTGAAGACAGACAGTGGGGATGAAATGAGAACTGACTTGTAACTACTCCTGCCAGGTGTATCTACATGCTGATTCAGACCCAGCCAGGACACCTGGCTGCAAGACGGCAGCGATTTTGTGCTCTGGACCAGTAGTACGGGCAGCTGTGTTATACCCACTAACAGGCAGATTTGTTAAATATCTGCAGATTATCTGCAAAACTGCAGCTGGTTGTTAAACTGTTGGTAGCTTGAAATTGTCCATGGTGAGAGTATTTATTCCATGAATATCACCAAACGCTACAAATCAATAGGGCAAAATGCTTGGAAAGATCATTTACCAGCAAATCATAGGCCCTGGACTTGGTTTAACAGGTCCCAAAGTGGCCAGTAAGAATGACTGCTTAACAACAACAACAACAACAACCCATATCAACATCCCACTTCATAGCACTTTCTCAACCATAATCTCATCTGGTCCCTCTAGCAATGCTCAAAGTAGAAATTATTATTCACATCCTACTGGTAGGGAATCCAAGGCCTGAGGGAGTGTCTTCCCTGTGATCAGGGAGCAGAGCTAAGAAAGAAACTCAGGTCTTTGGGCCCCATGCCTGATGTTGTTTCCCTAACACCTCGGTGGGAGGTGACTGAAATATCAAGACAGGATGTAAACAAGTAATTTGGTCACTGGGTATGGAAAAGCTGTTCCTATAAAAAGAGCTTTTTAACAATGTACTTCTGAGCAGAGGTGGCCAATTAACAAGGCAGTTGCCCAGGGGTTAGCAATAATACTACGTATTTGATCTGCTGAGAAAACACAGCATCACTTCTAATAAATTATATACCTCACATTTGTATAGAAGTTTTGGGTTTATAAAGCCCTTTCAGTTATGTTGCCTCTGTAGATCAACTTCTTTAAAACTAGGGCCCTGTGTGGCAGACTATTAACCCAAAACCCACCACCAACACTCCTCTCCCGTAACTTCTTCCACTAAAGAAGTCTGGAAAAACTAAATATTCACTTTTTCAGCCTCTCTTAGAAACCTACAGCCATTAAAAAAAAGAAAAGAAAAGAAGAAAAAAAAACGTACAGCCATGTAATCTAGTTCTGACTATTGAGACGCATAAGTGTGCTTTCCCGATAAAAATAATTGCCTTTTCCCTCTTTCTCTTGCCTTAAACAAAGATATGATATCTGGTGCTGCAGCAACCATATTGTAACCATGAGGTGACAAGACAAAACACTAAGAAGAACAGAACAAAATATGAGTCCTTGGTGGCATTATTGAGTCTATACACAGCTGCTTCCTCTGAATCTTTTGTTATGTGAGAAAAGTAAACCGCTGTTACTTGGGTATTCCATTATTGGCAGCACAAACATTCCTATCATGACTAGCAATTCTGCTTGTATGAATTTATCAAAAAAATAATCTATAATAGAGAAAAACTGGAGTCTATTCAATAATACATTGGTGAAATAAATGGTGGGGTGGCCATATAATGTATAACATTCAGTTATTGGAAATTATATTGCAGACAAGGGATTCTTAACGTTGTGTTCTCAAACAGTACTCTTAAATTATACAGAGACATTTTTGTGTGGATGCATATTTGCATTTTTCTGGGTATATAATTTTTATCAGATTCTATAAGGTTTCCAAAAACATTTTAGATATCACTATTACAAATTAATATTGATAGACATAGAAAGATGTTCTCAATAGATTGGAGAAACAGACATTTATAAAATGGTTTGTGCAATAGTCTTCCAAATTAGAAAAATTACATTCATGTTATAAATATAGGTATGTATGGTAGTGAGCTAAAAGCTACAGAATATGTACTTCGGTGTCAAAAAAAAACTTTATTTATTTCTTTAAACTGAATTTGTCTTAGACTCCTAGCCCACATTCCTGCTGGTTGTAGAAAAGTTAATCTTGTAATTCAAGCTAACTCAGACACTTTCTGATATAAGGAGGGCAGCTCAAGATCCTCCCCACTTCCTGTTCCTTCCTGTTTCTCCATTTCTTCCATGGACAGATGCCTTGCTCTGGAATTCAGAGGAGTGGCATCTGGGCTTGTATTACTCTGCTCTTCCCTGGCCTCTGCAGTTCTCTTATCTGGTCCCCATTATCAAGCTCTGGCATCTGCTGCTAATGTCTATAGTCCTCTCCCGGCTATCAGTTGAGAAGTCTATGTACTCCTGGTCTTTTCCCCAATTATTATAAATTTTATTACAGATACTATTACATAATATGATCATTTTATTATAAATAAATTTTCCCAATTTATTCTCAGCCTCTTTGGTACTCATCACAGAAGGTCACTGGGGAATTCCTAAATGCTTTCCCTCATCTAAAAGGATGTCTTCATCCCTGCCACCCCTACCCAAGCAAATTTGCCCTTCCAAGTGTCAGGTTTGATACAGAGTGACTTCAATGAATTTACATCCTGGTAAGAGGGGCTCAAGTGCCTTCTGTACTTGAATTCTCACTGAACCTATTTAGAATTCCTAATACCCATTTACAGTCTCAGGGGCGGGCCAGAGCTCTGAGTCCCTCCTCTGAATCTAGGTAATATGTCAGCTCAGCTTTCATCCCTCTAATGCTCATTTTCATCTCCAGATATTCCAACTTATATCTCTTTTTTTGGACCTGCATTTTTCTTCATCTGGGATTTATCTTCCAAACACTTCTCTAAGATTCTCAGGTTTGCTCTTTTATATATAAAATCAGACTGCCGTAAATCTAGAGATAAACATTTTTTTTTCTGTCAAAAAATCCTGGCTCTTGTGTATCAAAAGTACTTTGGCTTCCAAATTTCTGTCCCTGCTGTACATTTCAAATCACCTTAGGAGTAGCCAAGAATTTGGCCTTTTTTTTCTCATTTATTTTCCCTCCTGGGTAATGCCCAGGAAATTCTTGAATGATGAGCATAGAACATAAACGTGAAGGTCTATATACTCTGTAGCATGTGTTAGGAGAGAGCAACCTCTTAATAATTCAAAATAGTTTTCTGGGGGGTGTGTGGGTGCCTCAGTGGTGGGTCAAGCATCTAACTCTTCACCTCAGCTCAGGTCTTGATCTCAGGGTCATGAGTTCAAGCCTTGTACCCGGCTCCACGATGGGTGTGGAGCCCACTTTAAAACAAAACAGAATAAAAGTTTTCTGACCCATTTGCATGAGAAAGTGTCTAAAAAGATGCAGGCTGGGGTGTTACCAGTTATGATCTCTGGGTGATGGGAGTGTATTAATATAACAGTTATGATAGAAGTTATAGAGAGCCCAACTAACAGTGGCTTAAAATAACAAGGGTTTATTCTTCTCACGAAATAAGAAATCTGGAGGGAGGTGGATGCTGGCTGGCGTTGGTTCAGCAATACAACATTGTCAGGGCTAGCATCTGTGCAGTTCTCTTGGCCTTTCCCTGTGGTCTCAAGATGGTTGTAACTCACACATTACACTCCATATTCAAGGAAGTTGGGACGGCACAAACCTCATCTGTTCATTTGAGCTGGAAAAGCAACAGCCTGACACTTTCGTCTCTTTGGCCAGAACTGGGTTGCATGGCTACCTCAGGTTTGAGGGAAGCTGAAAAAACTGGGGGACAGGTTGGCATCAGGTTAGCCAGCCCATGGTGCCTACCACAAAGAATATTTACACTATTTTTAACACTTGCTTCTTTGTGTTTTCCAATTTTTCCACTAATGACAAATAGTGTTTATAATAAGTGCTATCTGTAACTAAATACAAACAAATAATGCTTAGAAATCAAGTGCACTGCCTCATTTGATCCTCCCAATGCCTCGTCCTGCCAATCTGACCCTTGTTTTAAGAGAACATAAAGCTCAGAAGTAAAATGACCCTTCCAAGGACATATGGCAAATTTTTTATAACACTGAACAAAGAATGCGGCTATCCAGATTTCAAGTCCTCTGATTTTTGCACTAGACCAACTTGCTATTAAACATCGGGGCTTTATAAATGCATCTTCACAGTTATACTGACAAAGAAGCAAGTGAAGGTTAATTAAGCACAACACAAAAGACCCATTGTCCATGTTTCAAGCAACACTGAGTGGAGCTCCCATTAAGCCTGTACTGCCCATGCCTCTTGACTTCCATCCTTCCCTCCCTTTCCTCTGCCCTCCCTCTCACACTCTCTGCCCAGCCTTTCCCACCTGCCACCTCCAGGAAGTGTCAGTCAGTAGAAAGAGTTCCAGCGTTGCCTTCAGCTACATCTGAGTCTGATTCCTGATTCCTCTCCTTAGAACCCATGATACCCTGAGCAAGTTACTTCAGCTCTCTGGGTCTCCAGTTCTTTATCTTTTAAATGAAAATAGTTAGCCCATAGAGCTAATTTAGTAATTTTATGAAACAGCATGAATGAAAGCTTCTTTTGTGGTATCCGATGCTTAGTACATACTCAATTAATCACAAGAATAGTAATTCTTACCATAACACAGTAGCTCAACCACTTTTGAAATCTTGACCTTGCATTATTAGGAATTGGGTAAGCATGAGCCAGAGGAGAAAGGCATTGACTAGTCTCTGCTAACAAAGCAGTCACTGGTACAGTGCCATTTAGACTTAAAGCAAATGAATTTAGGAGCAGATTTTGAGAACTCAATCCGGTTGCTACATTAAGGAATCTCTTAGTATCATAGAGTTTTGAGCACAAATGGTGGAAATCATGGCTCAAACATTTATCAGCTTTGTGTCAAGATACCTGAAGTCTCTGTGTCACCGTTTGCTTGGGATAATAACAGTGCTTAACCTTACAGGGCTGTTGTGAGGAGTCAGTGAATTAATATATGTAAAGCACCTAGAACAGTGCCTGACACACTAAAGTGTTATATAACTCAAAAAAGAAAAAAAAAAGTGTTACATAAGTCTTTGCTATTAATATTATTGTCATATTGTAGTGAACACCTGCTACATGTCCCTACATGTCCAGGGGTATGAAGCCAGGATTTACACTCAGCACTGATTCTGAATCAGCTCTTCTAACCCCTCATCAGCCTTTTAGGGAGGAGGGTTCAGATGCATGGCAGGCTTTTTATTTTGCTGAACAGAGATGTGAGTTTGAACCTCAGAGCTGTTTTGCTTGGACAACAGAGCGACTATTGCCAAGAGGAATATTTGTTTGCATTCTTAACACCCAACAACATTCAGCCTCTTCACTAAATTCCTTTACCAAATATTGGAAGAATAATGGTTTGAGGGGATGCCAAATTATTAGCCTGCCTAGGATAGACAGTACTTGTACTCACCATTAACTGACCTTGTTTTTCTCTTCCTGAGCACACAAGAAGAGTACACTGTTCGGCCTTCTTGCAACTCTATGGGACTCCACGTCTAGTTCAGGATAGCAGGCTCTAGGCGTAGGCCGCCTGTGTCACTTCTAGGCCTAAGCACCGACCAGCAGACGTGAGTTCTCATTGCTTCTCTCTTCCCCCTGCCGCAATGAATGCAGAGGCCTTATATTGAGATAATGAAGCCACAAAACCAAAGTGGCCCAACCCAGTGAGTGTAGGCACACGGAAGACACAGTTCCAGGGGTCGGATGGGGTCTCAGTGGATGTGGACCAATCAAGAAATAAATTTTTCATAATAGCCCAGGAGTAAAACAACCCAAATGTCCACTGACGGATAAATGGGTAAATTAAAAGCAGTCTATCCACACATGAACTACTGATACACACTACAAGGTGGACAGACCTGGAAAACAGGATGCCCAGTGAAAGAAGTCAGACACAGAAGGCCACATATTGTAGGATTCCATTTATATGAAATGTCCAGAATAGACAAATCCACAGAGACAGAAAATAGATTAGTGGTTGCCAGGGCCTGGGTTGGGAGAGGGAAGAGGGAGCGACTGTTAATGGGTAGAGAGGTTCTTTTTGAGGTGATAGAATGTTCTGGTGACAGTGGCACAACTCTGTGAACAGACTAAAAGCCATTAATTGGGCACTTTGCATGGGTGAATTTTACAGGGTCTGAGTTTCACTCTGCACGGGTGAATTCTACAGGGTCTGAGTTTCACTCTGCACGGGTGAATTTTACAGTGTCTGAATTTTGTCTCAATATAGCTGTTAAAAAGAAACGTTGTCACATTCAAACACGGAGATTCGTGGCTAATTTGTTACTACTAAAGCCTAATCTGGTTCATCCCAGATGAAACGCTGCCCAAGGTGCCCACCGGTGTGTTGTCAGCCATGGCCACACCCAAGTGTGAATGAAGTAGCACGGGAGCACAGAGCAGGGGTCCAGTAACTCCAGCCGCACAGTACTGACAACTTTCGAGCTCTGTATTGAATAATGAGTAGAATAGTCCTCTCCTCCCGCAAAATAGATGACGGATAGGTAGATAGATGATTGGTGGGTGGGTGGATGGAGGGGTGGATAGACAGAGCATGAGTCACTGATGGTAAGACATGGGCTCACTGAAAGAAGTAGTGAGAAAACAATACATAGGCTAGGAGATACAGTTCACCAAAGCGTCTTCAATTCTTGGCGAAGGTTTTGGGACTGGATCCAATCAGAGGGTGTTTACAGACGGCTAGAGTGGGACTATTTGTATTTTAGATCACTCTGGTGGCAGAGCAGACACTGGCTTCCTGTCAGTGAAACCCTGGGTCAGATGCTGACAGCTTGAGTCTGTAGGTCCCACAAACACATCCTACTACTGGGCCTTCAGGCATCCTGGTGTCTCTGCCTGGGACAATGTTCCCCTCACCTCTTTGCCTGGTAACTCCTGCTCATCCTTCAAGCCTCAGCATCAAAGCTACTTCCTTCAGGAAGCTGTCTTGGCTCCACAGATAGATTGGGGTAGCTTATTTTCCACTTTTAGCATGTGTGGTCCTTCCACACTTGTCTCAGTTGTATTTAATGACCATCTGTAGGATTACTTCAAGACTCTTTGTCGCCCTCACTGAACTCTAAGCTCCAATCAGCAGCCCTTGCCTTCCTCACAGCTGCATCCCCACTGCCCAGTACAGTGCCTGGCCAACAGTAGGTACTCAATAAATACCTGGTGACTAAACCAGGTAAGGGGGTTCAGGAATTGGTAGGTAAATCTGAAATTCTAATAGTCTGCTTGAAGGCAAAATTTCTTCTTCTTGACGGAGAAGAAAAGCATGAATTGAACTTCATGCGATAGCAGGAAGTGATGAAGAGTTCAGACTTTAAAGCCAGCCTGACTCAACTGTGCCCCAGCTGTGCAATTTAGAGCAAGTCACTTTCCTTCTCTGAAACTCAGTTTCTTTCTCTGTATAATGTAGACAATATTTATCTCATGCACTCAGAATGTTCACAAAGCAGCTAGCACTGCCTCACACAATAGTAAACCCTTGATAACTGACGATAATAAATAACAACAAAAATAGAGCTTTGTTTTCTCAGTCCTGACAATACTCCGTTGAGGATTAGGAGTCTGTATTTCCCAAGCTTGCCTGGTTATAAGAATCACCTGGAGGGAATGCTAGGCATTCATATAAATTCAGAGATTCTTGCCCTAGACATTCTGATTCAGTGGGACTGCGGTGAGGTCTAATGAATCTGTATATTCTTTAAAAAAAAAGAAATTTGTAGTTATTTATTTGTCAGGGAGAGAGCGCACAAGCAGGGGGAGTGGCAGGCAGAGGAGAAGATTCCCTGCTGTGAGCAAGGGGCCCAATGTGGGACTTGATCCTAGGACCCTGGGATCGTGAACTGAGCCAATGCAGACGTTTAACCCACTGAGCCAATCCAGGTGTCCCAAATCTGTATTTTCATCACACACCCCCCGTGACTCTTCTGAGTGGGTAAGTTTGAGAAACACTATGGGTGTTATTACAACCTCTGCTTTACCGGTAAGGAGAGCAAGTCTTCCATCTCTGCTCCCCCATATACTTTAGCCTACAGAAGACCACCTGGGGATTCCAATTCAGTAGGTCTACGATGAGGCCTCAGGTGCCCCAAGTTTTAGCATCTTTTTTTTAAGATTTTTATTTATTTATGTGACAGAGAGAGAGAGATCACAAGTAGGCAGAGAGGCAGGCAGAGGGGGAGGGGGAAGCAGGCTCCCTGTTGAGCAGAGAGCTCAATGCGGGGCTCGATCCCAAGACCCTGAGATCATGACCTGAGCCAAAGGCAAAGGCTTACCCACTGAGCCACCCAGGCGCCCCAAGTTTTACCGTCTTTGCAGGTGATATTGACACAGCTGGTCTGAGGACCACACCAGTAGAAGGGTAGAGGCTGGGGAATCATCTCACTGGTCCCCAGAGCTATACATTGGGGTTAGCTAAAAATGATTATGCCTGGATTCTGCCCTCCTCCTTCCCCACAGATTCTAATGGGTCTGGTCTAATGGGCCTGGGTATTGGAATTTTCAAAACCTACCTAGATGATTCTACTAAACAGCAAAGTTTGAGAGCAACCAATTTAGGTAAAAGCCATATAGTTCAAATTCACAGAGCTAATAAATGGCCAGGTCAAGATGTGACCTCACAGCCAAGGATCTTTTGAGAAGAGAATACAAAATGGTAATGGATATCGTTACTAATATTATTATTATTTGAGGGGGAATCCCAGAAATAAGGCACAAAGAGGTAGCCTAGGCTGGGCCCAGATCTTCACCTGCAACGGCCAAGTGAGCCAGGCCACCAGCACAAGCAGGATGTAGTTTAGGAGACAGACGCCTGCTCTTACTCCGCCAGCTGTGGGCAGACAAAAGCAGACAGACGTGGATGTGTGCCACTTCTCTCTCCCTCTGGCAAGCCTCCCAATGGCGCAAGCAGCTACCGAGGCCTGAAGTCACCTCACACCCACGCTTACAGCTTTTTGAAGATGAAGACAAAAGCCAGACTGCCCTAGCCGTGAGACGAGAGACGCACGATTGGACAACCTTGAGAAAATTGTAGCAGCCCCTAACTCAATTTCTCGCCAATTATCCTGGAGAAATGTCTCCAAGGAACAGACATCCTGGCCTGATTAGCTAAGATACCAGACCACTGGAGACAGACAAACATTTTAACAGTAAAATTCATTTGAAGACTCAAAGCAGAGAAGAAAACTGGCTATAATTTCAGAAGCCACAAGAGTTATCACTTGACATGAATAATAAAACTAAAAGCTGTCCTTTTCTGAGGGCCTGCCACGTGCCAGACCCCATGCTAAGTATTCTCCACACGTTTTCTCTTTTAATCCTCACCACCTGATGAAGACCGTGCTCTCCGCGGGTCTGAACAGGTGAAGGGATTCAAGTTCACCAGCCCCCAAGGTCATACAGCTAGTAAGTGGCAGAGCTGGGGTTTGAACCTCACTCTAGCTTTTAACCACTTTAAGTTTTCCTTCTCACTCTGTGTAGCTGAGCCTCATAGATCACTGCCTACTTTGGCCTTTAAACGAAGAAAGAAATATTCTTCTTCCAACTAAGCAGTGTAATAATTATCCCCGCTGAGCTAAGGAGACAAAGAGCCCAGCTGCTCTCTGTACCCACATCCATCTCTCCAAGTGCCTGCCCTCCAGCGAGGAGAGGGACTGAGTTTGAGATGGCTGAAAGTCCCCAAAGAGAGGAACAAATGAATATAAGGCTCAGCTTTGAAGGGCACCAGCTCCAGGGAAAGCGAGGTCATTCTGAGCTGCTTGTTCTTTGGTTTTTCATCAGAGCTTTCTGCTGTTTTAATTTGCCCTGGGGATCTGGAAAGACAAGCTCTCTGTTCTAAAGGCTTCAAGCAGAAACCACTACAGGTGTGGTCATTTAATTTCCTATCTTAGGAAAAGGGAAAAAAAAAAAAAAAGCAGGTGACATTTTGAACCAGCTGGCAGATTTGGGTTCCAAAGAGCAGGATTGTTCCTAGTTCTTATTTGATGTCTCCACCCCAGGGCACACTGTGGTTCTCTGTCCTCTACTTAAGTGATTCCCAGGATACAGTGTTATCTACCACCCAGCTGTTCTCTGCAGCCCAAAACCCTTTCTCAGGAAGACAAAAGCTTTCCTTCCATAATTACAGATAAGGCCTTCAGGCAGATAGCCGGAAGACAGACAAGGTGAGGCCTTTTCCAACCTCTGAGCCAGCAAAGACCTAAGAATCCTAAATCCGCCCTTTTGCAACTCACAACTAAGAATGTCTTAGCAAAAGAAGCTAAGGAAAACGCTGGGACCAATCTTCAGTTTTAGCCTTTTAGTTAGCTAACAAAGTAGTGAGCAAAGGATTTGAATTGCCTTTTTTTTTTTTTTTTTGACTTGCAAATTACTGAGGAAACCTCTTCCCTCAAATTCAGAGCCAACAGACAAACTAGTGAGTAAATGGAATCCATGGTGGATTTCAAGCTCTTTTGTTGGCTTGAATGCATGTCAGTTGGGAAACTCTTCAGCTAGCAAACATACAAGCAAATAGTTTGGGAGACCATCTTGTTGTTCGTTGTTGTTGTTGTTTTTATCATTCTGGCTACAAAACCTAGACGCTAATCTCTTCCCAGTTCCTTCCCCAGCTACCAAGTGTAACCTTTGCTTCTCACCAGCTTAGTTTGCAAATGGGTCACATAATAGGAATAATAACAATAGCCAGTCTTCAGAGAACGCCTACAATTTACCAGAGATGGTTTTAAGGGTTTTATTAGAAAGTACTATTTTCATTCCAATGGACTTGTGAAAAAACCGAGACACAGGTACTGGTAACTTCTCCAAGGACACAGTAAGAGACCAAGTCAGGACTTGAACCCAACCCATCTGATTCCAGAGCCCACACTCTTTTAAAGTTTTAGTTGTAAACATTTTATAGAAGGATAACAGAAATGAGGAAAGTGCATGAGTCATAAGTGTATAGCCTCAAGAACTTTCACCGGGTGAATATTGCCCATTACCAATACTCAGATCAAGAAACATAGCACGAAGTGTCCTCCTGCTCAGTTGTAGCCCCTAAACCCCACCCCAGGTAACTTCTACCCAATTTCCTACAATCTAACATCCTACTATCTTTGCCCTTTTTTGAACTTTATATGAATCTAATCATACAGCATGTACCCTTTTGCGTCTAGCTTTTTGCATTCTTTTGCTTTCAAAGAATGTAGTTAAGTAATGATAATGCAGGTGGTTCTCTATCCCATTCTGTTGGCTTATCCTTGGGCCAGTACCACACAGTCTTAATGATTATAAGCTTTATGCTGTATCTTCACATCTGATAGCATAAAGCTCTAGTAATTAAGACAACTTTGTTCTTCAGGATTGCCTTGACAATTCCTAACCCTTTGCCAAGTTTGTTGATCTTCCCAAAATACCTGTTGGGATTTTTTAAAAATTGAGATTGCACTAAAATTATGATTAAATGTAGTGAGAATTATCATGTTTACAATAGTGAGTCTTACACGTGAAATATCTTTTTTTTTAGTTCTTTAATTTCTCTCAATAATGTTTTTCAGGTTTGGTGTATTTTTAGGCCTTATACATCTTCCATTCAATTTATACCTAGATAGTCGATGCCTTGTATGCCATTATAAATAGATTTTTTTTTAAATTTCATTGTCAATTTATTTTTTGCTAGTATTTAGAAGTAAGATTTTTTTATAAACTGGTCTTAAGGCCAGTGACCTTGCTAAATTCATGTATTAATATAATCATTTTTGTGTAGATTCTTTTGGATTTTTTCATATACACGATCATAATATCTAGAAGTGATGATGTATTTGTTGCTTCCTTTCCAATAACTATGCCTCTTGTCAATCTTTCTTGCTTCGGAGCTCATTCATAAGTACAACAGTATAATCCAAACTGCTATACAGAACACCAGAGCTCTCTGTGGAACAGACTTCCCTCCCAACTCCAACATTCCTGGGATCCCACAGCTCGTATTCTTTATGTGTGTTTACTTATCAAATGAGGAGTGCTTTCCACCCCAAAGAACAGAAAACCTGATCTTTGTGCCATAAACGAATAGGAGGGTGTTCCATTTTGTTTTGTCTTACTTTGTTTGGCCAGAGTCACCTAATGAAGAGTCTAAATAAATAGCTGCTGCAGCTCCAGCCATCAAATCCGCATTCATGCAGGAAAAGAAAAGAAAGGGGGCCACATTGATACCCTGAACACTTTCCCAGAAGCCCCCAGAGCCGATTGCCCCTGAAGGCACAGTGACCAGGACTAAGTCACATGTCATTTCAACTTCAAGGGAGACAGGGAAAGAGGGGAGCATGCTATTGTGATAACTGACTTAGACCAAATCCATAATTTGGGCCAGACACATTGCCTCTTTGAACAAGATGGGAATTCAGTTATCAAAGAAGAGGGAATGGTATTGTGTGGACAATAGCCATGTCTACAACTCAAATAGACTTACCTCCACCATGACAGGCTTCTGCCCGCTCTCTCTTGTACCCACTGAATATCCCTGTGTCCCCTCTGGACACCATCTTCTGCCACAACTAAAGCCTGGTCAGTTGTGGCAAACTTCCTCGTGATGTAGCCGCAAGTGAAGCCAATGCTTTCCACCTCCTTTCATGCTACTCTCTGTTAGAGCTGTCAGAGAATAATGCTGTCTGTGCTCAATACATCATAGAATTTTTAGTAAAATAAGACACCTAAAATCCTCTCCTTAGCAAGGACCTCGACATAAGTGTCTGGATCTGAACCCAAAACCAAGTGAAAACCACCATTCTGGGCGCATGACCCTACCTGGAGACCATAATGATTTCCTAGTGAGTCAAGCTCATTATGCTAGGTGCCTTCTCTCCTTAGGATCAGTTCCTTCCCAGGAGGCACTGGGATGCTAGTGAGCCAGGATCCTCATCTGAATCCCCACTCAGTCTTGAGCTGGGACCCTGGCTACACACACACGGAAGCTAAAAAACTAGGAAACCATTTTGGTTTTGACCGTGTTTCAACTTGGATGATAAAGCAGTTTTGATTTTTTTTTAGCTAGCTGGCAAATCAAGAAACCTGGAGTCTAAACCCAATCCTGGCACTACTTGGCAAACTTAATCTTATGCAATTTCATTCCCCTCTCTGGGCTTCAGTTTCCCCAGCTGAAAACATAAAGAAGTTGGACCAGATAGATTCTCATATTCAGCTCAGCTCAACTCTTTTTAGAACACACTCCCCCAAGAATGTGCTAAAGAAATGTCCCAGTGGGCCCTCCGTATTTGTCAGTTTATACCCCGAGTACCCTAGGAGGCCGTCCTAATATTATCCCCATATTAAAGATGAGGCAAATTGTGAGTCACCACAGTAAGGCAACTTGCCAATGATGGTACAGCTAGTAAGCAGCAGATTGGCATTTGAACCTAGATCTGTCTGACTCCATCCCAACCTCTAGATCACATCATGTGACCTCTACCAATACTGGTCCCATACTCTCTGAACATAAAGTCTTGGGAACCACTGTGCAAAACCTTGGCTGCAGCAAAGATGTTCTTGCTTCTGGGTGAGTTGAAACAGCTCCCACGTGAGGGGGAGGGCTGTCATCCACCTCCCCATTCTTCCTTTGCATTGTCTGATTACAATTTTCTGTTAAGCTTTCAGCTTTCATCTGCTTTTCCCTACCATGCACGTCTTATTTCATGATTTCAATATAAATGATTTCCTGAGAATTGTCATTCCCTAGCCTGCTCAGCCTGCTATAGAAATAAGATTGCACAAATCCACAGCCAAGTTGAAGAGAGGAAGTAAACATATGTTTAGCTCCAAGGATCCAGAAAAGATAGCAAGCAGTCCAGCACACTTGCCATCTGTGTCATTCACTCAGTGATACATCTTAGGGCCGCCCAACCCACATGGGTACATTCTCTTCCCTTAGACTCCATGGGAGGCTATATACACATACCAACAACTCTACCTTGGAAACTTTTTATGAGAATTTATGTTGTATTGGTTGAACTGTCTCAGTTTTCCCAAAAGCAATCAACCTTTAGGAGGACAAAAAGCAAAAAAAAAAAAAAAAAAAGCAAATGGGAGTATTCAGATTACTGACCATTCTCCAAAGCAAAGGCAGCCAGGATATCAAACTTGAACTCTGCCCCGGTTACTTAACTGCTGCAGGTTCCTAAGGGAGATTTGCAGAAATCTAAGCAATACAGACTTCTTAAGTTGTTGTCTGCTTGGTAGTCCACACTGGAGCAGAAAAGACTCCTTTTGCCCCTCTCACCAAAGCTCTCAGCCAGTGCTTTGGTGAAAAACGATTTTTTTCCCTCAATCTGTCTTGGACTGATAATTTCATAAAATGTAATAAAAGTGAATTACTAGAAAAAATAAGAAAAAAAGACATTCAAAATAAAAGCCAGAATGTTTTATTATTAGATTCAATAAATTCAATAGATTCTATTAGATTCAATAAAATTACTCTGTCAAATGGCTATAAAAATTTTTAAACATGTTCTCTCAATTCTGCTCTTACTTTGTCACAGACCAGTTTCTAACAGCTTAAAGAGCAGCTGTTCTTGAGCCACACTTTGTCAGGTCACAGGGCGGCAGCTATGTGGCAGATATGCCTCCAGTTCCCTCTCCTGCAACCACACCAGGCATTGCTAATTGATCACAACACTCATTCTTGAATGCAGCCCCAGATTCCTTCTCAACACATTCATCTACTCCCCAAATCAGATTGGGCATGCAAAGTGAGAACTGATGGCTCTCCCTATTCCCTCTCTCCAGCCCCACACTCTGATCCAGCTCTTCTAACTCTGTGCAGAACTGCTGTGCTGAGCCATCTACTCTAGGTAGCCCTCTTTTCCACTCTACCAAACATGGATAGGTCTTCCAAGGGTTTAGAGCCAGGCTACTTGGGACACAGCCCCGGCACTGGACTCAGCGAAGGGAAGAAAGAGAAATGCGATCCTGAAATTTCAAGGAAAGAAAAAGTCAAGAGAATTCTTCCCCCACCCCCAGCCAGTTTTATTTATGATCTCTTTACACCCCCACCCCAGCAGCGTTTATTAATCATGTGCTTTGACTCTTTTACCAGAGACACCATCTGTGGAGCAATATATCCGACGTTATTTTAGGTGATTATTCTTGTTATCTCAATCCATCATAAAACACTCCTATGAAACAGCCATTATTATATTCCCATTTTAACATAGTATGAAACTCAGGGAGAGTGACAAAGTCATGCAGCTGTAAGTGATAGAGCTTAGATCAAAGGCCTGTCACATTTCAAGGTCTGGTTTTAGATTTCTTTAGTCTTCTCACCTCCAACCAGACCCAGCTTTGGAGCAGGGGAAGACAAGCTTGAGCTCCCTCTAGAGGTGACACTATGCAACTCACGGTTTTCCCTAAGTGGTACTAGGACAGTCAGCACTTCCCCTCCACATCCCTAGATGGTACTAGAGGGCAGACCAAGGCACGACTCCAAATTTCACCTTTTACCTCAAAGATCATATATTGATGTGTATGGAGGAACTACAATGTCCGCTCTGAGTCGGTGGGTGTTGCTAAAGCAGTTGATTAGACATTATTCATTTGCTTCTGCGGCTTCTGGAGTCTTGACATTTTAAAGTGAGAGGCTACTGAGTGTCCACCCAAAAAAAGTGATGGAAAGATTCAGTATTTTATCAAAAGCATTGGCTGGAGTATTCACCCATCTGGCCTCAGCAGTCTGGCCTCCTAGACAACTGAGGAAATAAAGCCAAATAAGAAAATGAAAATAACAACTGCTACTATTTATTGAGCTCCATATGCTGAGCACGATGATAAACATATATATACACACATATATACATATACATATGCATATGCATATATATATATATATATATATATATACTCCTAAATATGTATATTCCTAAAATCCAAACAGCATTCCTTTGCATTTTTTCAGTGAAGGGAAAATTTCATACTTTAGGAGAGTGATTTTTCACAAGACCCTAAAGTCATTTGTTATGGAAACAGATGAATTAGGTGGGTGATGGAAATGAATCATGCCTATATTTGATCCAAATGAAGTGATGCTTAGGGAATAATAAGTTCAATTTCTTGGGGGTGCCTGGGTGGTCTGGTGGGTTAAGCCTCTGCCTTTGGCTCAGGTCATGATCTCAGTGTCTTGGGATTGAGCCCTGCATTGGGCTCTCTGCTCAGCAGGGAGCCTGTATCCCTCCTCTTTCTCTGCCTGCTGCTCTGCCTACTTGTGATCTCTCTCTCTGTCAAATAAATAAATAAAACCTTAAAAAAACTATTTCTTATAAGTCTCAGAAACTAGCTGTTAAGACTTCTGCACAGGGGGTCCTGGAAGATTCTGAACAGTGGCAGCCCTCCAAAAGAATATTTGTAGTCAAGGTAACAGGTTCCCCCACTTCTTTTAAAAAGCAGCATTTGTTTTCTAAATTGCAAAGGCCATTTATCTGTACTGCAGAAAGTAGAAAATAGGGGGGAAAAGTCATCTGTGATTTCTTGTCATTGTTTTTGTTGTTTCCAATTTTGTTGCTATTAAAATTATGATGCAATGAATATTTTCATGTTCACGTATTTTTTTTTTTGCACATCCCTGATTATTTCCTTAGTACAAATTTCTAGTGGTGGAATTTCTGGATGAAAGAGTAGATATATTTTTAAAACTTTCAAAATTCATTGCCAAGTTGGTAAGTGAACAATGTTATCTTATATTAAGGTGAGTGTTCTGACTATTAATAAGATGGAAATTTTTATGGCTTTGTTTCTTATTTGTATTTGTTCTTTTGTGGGTTGTCTATTCGTAACTTTTGGTTATTTTCATATTGAAGTATTTATCTTTATCTTTTCAGTAGGCATGCTTACATAGTAAGAAAACCCACCTTTTGTATGTCCTATACTTTGCTTTCTCTAATTTGTCCCTTGCCTTTCAATCTTTAATGATTTTCTCAATTACGTATTTTTTACTTCATATAGTCAGATATGTAGATCATTTTCTAAATGGTATCTGTCTTTGCTTGCATACTTTGAGAGGATTTTCCTACATGAGATAAATATTCATTAAGGCAACTGCTTTGCAGGGAACATGTTTTTGGATGTATATTCACTGGAACATTGTTTTTAAAGTCTCTGTGCTGTATAGTCACATTTTTTAATTTAATCATTCAGTCATTTTTCTTTTTCTTTTTTTTTTTTAAGATTTTATTTATTTATTTGACAGACAGAGATCACAAGTAGGTGGAGAGGCAGGCAGAGAAGAGAGAAGTAGGGAAGCAGGCTCCTGCTGAGCAGAGAGCCTGATGCAGGGATCGATCCCAGGACCCTGAGATCATGACCCGAGCCAAAGGTAGAGGCTTTAACCCACTGAGCCACCCGGGTGCCCCATTCAGTCATTTTTCTTAACCACCATCAGATAAGTACCTTCACTTGCCAGACTCTGTGACCAAGTATTGGGGGTGCTGTGAGGAATATTTCAGGAGCTCAGAAATCACCCTGACCCCACTCCACTTTGGCCAAACTGACAATCCAGGAAGAAGCAGGAAGAAAAAAATGGGGTCGCTCTCCTTGGCTTCCTCCTTCTTCTTGATCTCGGTGTGTCCCTAACACTCAGTGCTTCCTGGAGTTCTAGTCTGGGTCTTCTTTTCCTCTCACTCCCACAAGGTCCCAGGAGGATCACCTCCAATGACTGTGGGGGATAAGGACCCCCCCATATGACCCTCCCAAGCATCAGAGCTCTGTAATGCTACCTTCATCAAAACCGTGGGCATCTCAGACTCAACATATCCTAAATGGAGCTCATCATCTTACCCACAAACCTCACCTCTCTCATTCAGCTCAGTAAATGGCTCCAGTATCCACCCACAGGTCAAACCAGCAACCTGGGGCCACCCCTTATTCCTAGCCTCTGTCACCTCTATTACCTGATCAATCACCAGATCCTAACAATTCTACCTCCCCACATAGTTCATCTCTGTCCCCTTCTTTACAAACCCACTACCATGACCTTACTCCGGCCCCTCTTGTCTCGCACCTGGGTAACTGCTCAGCCTCCTCACCAAACTCCATGCTTCCTCTCTGGTCCACTTCCAACCCAACTTCCACACAGTAGCCACAGTGATCATTCTAAAGAACAGGTCTGACCATATCACATCCTTCTCCAGTTGGTCCTCACTGGCCTCAGGATGAAGTCCATGCTCATCATAGCCTTCTCTACAAGACCTCCTCTGAGGTGGCCCCTGCCAGTCTCCCTAAATTGATCTATTATGTTCCTTGACTATCCCTCCCTCTTCATTCCAACCATATAAATTGTTCATAGATCCCCAAATGTACCAAGAAAGAGAAAGCCTCTAGGGGTTTTCAAATGCTATTTCCTTGGCTTGGAACTTTGTATTCCCACATCTTCACCTGGCTAACTTCTATTTTCCCACAGGGCTCCAGTTCAGATATTACTTTCTCCAGGAAGCCTTAAGTGAAATTCACCCCCATGTCCAATGACTTGATTAAGTACCCCCTCCTCTCTGTTTACAGTCTCCCTTCGTACTTATCTTAAATACTGTACCATAACTGCCTGTTAACTTGTTTTTCTTTCTGTCTAGACTGTGGCAGGGCATCATGAGTTATAGATTGCACGACTCACAAGAGACAATGATGTAAAGAGTGCCTCTGAAGTTATGCAGTGTACATCCTACACAACTGTATCTGGAAACCCTCCATGTGATCCATGTGATCCCAGAAGAACAAGAGAACTACATTTTGTTCTCACTTGCATAACACATTTGCTCAGAAAGTAATTGTTGAATTAATGGATTGATGGATGACTAATGGGTTCATGGAAGTTCAGATGAGTACAGAACTTGCCCCCTTGGTTCTCATGTCTCCTGGCCAATGAAAGTCCACATCTTCTATTATCCTTATCATCACCTATCTACTCTGCTCACGTCTAACCAATTCACTGTCTCCTGTGGCCCCCAAGCAAGTACCTTATTTATGGGGGTTAGTCCTTACATTGCTTAAAATCAAGATTCATTCCTCTTTATTGTTTCCCCAATTCCTAAGAGTTTCCTGAAGGTTTAATCAGGAATGACTGACCACCAAGGATTAAGCGGGTTTTTGTGTTTGACATTATGAAAAGTTAACCAGACTCAGTGCTGTGCTTCCTAGGGTTTAGAAGATTTAAAGAGAAAACAACTCAAATCTTCCTTCCTTCCTCACCTCTTCCCTTTTTTTCACTGTTTAAAGAGAAATTGTCTTTGGAAAATTACAGAGTTTTTTTTCCCCTGTATCCTAGCAAAGAAAAAACAAAGAGTTTATGAGAATTATAATAAAGAGACTGTACCTAGGAAACATTTGGAGATGTACTATGCAGATATGCCAAGTGAATTAAGCCAGACTCTAAAGGCCAAATATCATATAATTCCATTTATATGACATTATTCCAAAGGCAAAATTATAAGGCCAGAAAACATATTAGTAGCTGCCAGGGTTGAGAGGTTGGGAAATTTGGGTGGAAGATAGAGCTTTCCTATATCTTGACTGTGGTGGTGGTTACACAACTGTGTACGTTTGTCAACACTTGCAGAACTGAGCACTAGAAAGGGTGAATTTTACTGTATATAAATTGTGGTTTAATTTTTTTCACTGAAGAAAGTTGTACCCTTTAGAAATCATTAAGAACAATGTTAAGATGGAATGCAGATGGTAATGTATGGTAAATTGAGTTCCGTTAGTCTTTATTCATTTTTTATCTGTGGAAATCCACCAAGAATGTCATTTTCCCCATTCTTTTTTATTGTCCTCTACTTTCTCTCCCTTTTCTCAAATAAAACCAGACTTGGGTTTGAAATTTGCATTGCCACTTCCCAGCAGACAAATCCTGGACAAATTACTCAACTTCAGACTCAACCGAGCCTCAGTTTCTGGGTTTCCTTAACTGTAGACAGGGGATAATCATATCCATCTCTCAGGAAGTTTCTGTGGGTGCTTTAAAAAAAAGCTAACATAAGTGAAGATAGGTACTGTGTCCTGGGAAACCTATAGTGTAGGTAGAGTGCCATTGTATCCATCCATCCATCCATCCACCCATCCATTCATCCATCCATCCATCCATCCATCCACCCATTCATCCTCTGCTGATCACTTTGATATGAGAAAGGAAGAATCAATAAATTCACTTTGTGGAGGATCTACTGGTACTCTGGAAAATACTTTCATTTAAAATTCCTCACTCAATTCTCCCAATCCCACGAAGAAATTCCGATTCAGAAATATCAGGTTGCACAGCCAAGAAAAGGAGTCTACAGAATGCAATTTTTTTTTTAGTCCCCCATTCCTTCTCCAGGTGTCAAAAATTCCATTCTTCAAGTGTTATCGACTTGATATCACTATCAGAGCTATCAGAGATTCATAGTCTTATCCCCACTTTATAGTTGTGGAAACTAAGGGATTGTCCCTTGCCCAAGAACACACGAAGCTAGTAAGTGACTTTATTGTATACCTCCAGTCTAGCTCTTGTCACTGCTAACTGGTTCAGGACAAGTTTCCAAGCATGTCAGGCACCCCCCTTTGCCAAATGAAGCCTCAGGCTGTATGTGTTGCAATGCATGGTCTAGGCACATTGGAGATACTGTTACTGAGGTAGAAGATGCTTGGGGTTGGAAAGCATCCTGGCAAATAAAGAATCTTCATAGTGTGTGGGCTTTCCCATTTTTCAGTGTGACCTTAAACCTGAATCTTTCTGAAAACTTTCGAATCCCAGTTCCCTTCTCTGTTAAATGTGGTTTATTGGGCGTGCCTGTTGGAGTGAGCTATGGTGGGGATTTAATGAGATACTTAATGTGAAAGTACCTGGCATGAGGATGGTCCACAGCACATACTCAATAAAACGTAACTTTTCTCTCCCTTCTGTTTTGCAGTTCCTGTCCTTCCAAAGCTCAATTCACCCATGAGCAGGAAGTCACAATATTTATGGCTTATTTACATGCACTGGGGAGCTCAAGCCAGCAGCACCTGTTAAGATGATTAGAAGGGAATGGGATTATTTTAGCATCTGCCCATGTTCAGGCCAGATACTTAGGAGAAGAAATCTAAGGAGAGTAATTTATGGGGTTCTCTATGGATATTGGGCCTTCAGATCAAGGCCAGCCCCTATTCTCCATCTCAGAAGGATTAGGTGTGTCTATGAATGTGCTAAGGGGAGTTGTTGCCATAGTTAACCCATGCCCTGCACAATGCAGCTGGACAGGAACTGAGCCAAGTCTTGAGGCACAGGTGGGTTTTTGAAAGAGGTCCTCACTGCTCACCAGCAAGAGAGAGCAGGGCCCTTAAAACAGAGGTGGAGTAGCCCACGGACATTGACTCATTTCCCCAAATTCTCCTGATTGCAGATAAGGGACAACATTCACACAGGTGGAAGCTGGATGGTGAACAGATGTTGGCTCCACTCCCATCCACGTGGTTCTTTCAGGTCCAAACCCACAAATCCTCTACCTTGCCATGCCCTCTCTGTCCCTCTCCTTCTCACCTGGCACAGAAAACCGTTCTGTCATTTCTGAAGACAAGAGGCCTCAAATTCTTCTCTCAAATGTGTCAAATATGGCCTGAGTTCTTTTCACTCTCTTGAAAGCCTAAGCTTTGGGAACTCAAAAGCCAGAAGCAGCACTCTTTCCTCTGCCAACACATCCGTTTCCTGGGATAATTTGTCCCAGAATAATCTAGCTTGGTGGTTAGCAGCAACTACATCAGCAAGAAATTTGCTACAAGTGCAAATTCTTGGCTCCTACCTCAGACCTACTGAGTGGGAAACTCTGGGAGTAGATCTCAGCAACATTTTAATAGCACTCCGGGCCATTCTGACACAAGCTATAACTTGGAAACAATTGCTTAGCTGATGACAGCATGGTGAGGTGGGGTGGGTTCAGAAACAGTCAAGAAGGAATTGAAAATACTAAGGGCACCCAAAGCAGCTACTATTGTATTAAATATGTTCTCCTCTGATAACAACCAGTAACTGTATTTGTAATGACAAACGTCTTTGACTACTAACGATGTACCATGCACAACACCAAGAGCTTTACCTGCATTGCTCGCAACAATATTTTGACATAGGCACTATCATAATTTCCATTTGTCAACTGAGGGAACTGAGGCTCTGAGAGAGGATTAGGGATTTGCCTTTGGTTATACAAGAAGCAGTGGGGGCAACCCTGGGGTCTTGTGGGTGAGGGCGGACAAAATGAGTGAAGGGGATCAAAAGGCACAAACTTCCACTTCTAAGATAAATCAGTTCTGGGGATGTCATGTACGGTGTGGTGACCATGGTTACTAATACTGTATATTATATTTGAAAGTTGCCCAGAGAGTAGATCTTAAAAGTTCTCATCACAACAACAAGAAAAAAATCTGTAACTATGTGGTAATGGACATTAACTAAACATTATTCTGGTAGTTGTTTCACAATATTACATAAAACAAATCATTTCTGTTGTACAGCTAAAACTGCTACAGTGTTGTATAGCAATTATATCTCAGGAAAAAAATGGGATCTTGTAAATATGATTCAAGAGTTCCATTTAAGCACTAACTTTAAAAAAATATCAGGCAGTAGTATGGAAAGTAGCATTACAGATGACTTCTATTTTCTTCTTTCTATTTTTCTGCAATTTCCACTTCTCTCCGTGAACATGTGTTCCTTTTTAATCAGACAGAAAGTTGCTATTTAAAAAAGTAACCTGAGGGATACCTTGGTGGCTCAGTCAGTTATGCATCTGCCTTCAGCTCAGGTCATGATCCCAGGGTCCTGGAATTGAGATCTGCATAAGGCTCCCTGCTCAGTGGGGAGTCTGTCTCTCCCTTTCCATCTGCCTCTTCCCCAGCTCATGCTCTCTCTCATGCTCGCTCTCTCTCAAATAAATAAAAATATTTTAAAAATTAAAGAAGATAAATAAATAATCTGAGGGGCGCCTGGGTGGCTCAGTTTGTTAAGTGCCTGCCTTCGGCTTGGGGTATGATCTTCAGGTCCTGAGATTGAGTCCTGCATCAGGCTCCCTGCTCAGTGAGGAGTCTACTTCTCCTTCTGCCCCTCTCCCCTGCTTGCTCTCGCTCTCTCTCTCACTCTCTCTTCCTCTCTGTCAAATAAAAATCTTTTTAAAAAAGTGATCTGAGAGGCTCCTGGGTGGCTCAGTGGGTTAAAGCCTCTGCCTTCGGCTCGGGTCATGATCCCAGCATCCTGGGATCGAGCCCCACATCGGGCTCTCTGATCAGCGGGGAGCCTGCTTTCTCCTCTCTCTCTCTGCCTGCCTCTGTGCCTACTTGTGATCTCTCTCTGTCAAATAAACAAATAAAATCTTTTCTTAAAAAGTGATCTGAAAAAAACAAAAAACAATCTGTACATTATAGGTACCATATTGGTAAAATAAAACCTATAAAATTTATAATTTCATGTAAACACACACATATATTTTACACAAATATATTGGCTATATCAGTAGTTATTTATTCACAAGAGGAAAAACTAGAAGGCTCAGCATCAGAATGTTTGTAATGATTATCTCTGTGGTAGAGATCTAAATGATTATAATTTTCTTCTACTTGCTGCTCAGTATTCTTGTATAATAAATTACTTTTGTGATCAGAAAAAGAAATATTTTAAAAATCTGAGGCTTTCTGACTGTAGCGCCAGAATTCTCTCATAGCAAACTGTCAGTGCTTATTTTAAAAAGCCTTTTTTCTAGCTTTTTCCAGTAACCCAGTCTTGTTTTTCTGTCACATGTATGACTAACCACTTATCTCATTCCACATCATCCAAGAAGGAATAAAACCTTCCAACAAGGAGCTTCCTGCAAAGCTGCCAGATGATATCTCTGATTCAGATTTTGCCTGCAATCCTGTTGTTCTAAATAAAGACTAGAAATACACTTTGCCTTTCACTAGATAATAGTTGAGGTCTAGCTAATTATGGAATGCTCCTCTCTGGATTTTTGACTATAAGTACATGAGAGGCAATGTTCCCTCCTGGCTGCTTAAAGGATTATGAAAATCACACAGACCTAGGTTCAAATTCCAGCTGTTTCCATTTCTTACCAACCCCACTGGCCTTGGGCAAAATACTTAACTCCTCTAGGCTTTAGTTGTCTTCTAAAATTAGAAAAAGTTATGAATGCCTTTAAAGATTATGAGGAACCAAGAGCAAATATATGTGAAATTTCCTAAAGAGTCTGGTACATAGTAACCCTCCCAATCTTGGTTCCTTCTTGCTGGAAGATTCATGGTTGATTCTGCCAATTGCTAATGGTGGGCTGGCGGTTACTTAGCCTTATTCAGACTCAATTTTCTCATCTGCTAATGAGGATAAAACTTCTCTCCTCTTTATGCTGAAGTGAACACAGACATGAGCTGCCCACACTCCACTTGAAAGAAAGACTTGTTGCCCCAGCTGTCAGCTCCTGCAGGGCTGGCTTCAGGGCATGTCCTCATCCAAAGACTGGGTGCAGCAAGGATTTAGGGAAGGGTGCACCCATCTTAGCCCTCTGCAGTGTAGTCCTGATAGGGCTGGCCAAGATTTTCTCATGTCTGCATTACAGTTCGATTTCTCCGCCTGCCCAATCCTCCTCCTCCTTTTCCCTGCCACAGCTAGTGATCCCCATTAAATATCCTGCATGCCAAACCTTATCTCAGCAACTGCTTATGGAGAATCTAATCTGTGACAGTTGGTATCAGGAAGAGTCTCAGAAAATGGGCAATAGATGTGGGTTTAGACCTAAATCACTCACCCATGAAGACCCCATCACTAATGGTAGGTGGAGCACAGACAGCCCCTGGCACAAGGTGATAATGGTCCAATTGTTAAAACATGCACCTGTGACGAATAGGGATGGCACATACTGATGGCATGCATGAGCTAGTGTGACCTATCAGGTGTTTAGAAGTATGGGCACGCAGTAGCCATGAGGACAATGGGACTGGTTGGAGCAATAGTGTTCCAGCACTGTCGTAACAAACTACCACAAACGTGGCAGTTTGAAAAAATAGTAATATATTCTTTCACAGTTCCAGAGGCCACATGCCCAAAATTGAAGGGTCAGCAGGGTTGGTTCCTTCTGGAGGCTCTTGATGAAGAATCTGTTCCATGCCTCTCTCTTCATGGTTGTTCATGGGGGCATTGTGACTCCAACCTCTACCTCCGTCTTCACACTGCCTTCTCTCTGTGCCTCTCTGTCTCAAATATCACTCTCCTTTCTCTTAGGGGACATCACTATTGACTGTAGGGCACACCCTTAATCCAGGATGATCTCGTCTCAAGATTCTTAATTACTTCTATAAAGACCCTATTTCCAAGTAAGGCCACATTCTGAGGTTTGGGGTACACATATCTTTTGAGGGCCACAATTCAACCTACTACAGATAGTATTGCATAACACCATTGATGCCTTTGATAGAGATCATGAAAAGCTGCTGGATCAATAGGCAATTGAAAGCCACATGTGAAAGCCCAAGGGACCTCCTGATAGCTTATGGCAGCAGGATGGTGGGGAACCATGGACCAGGCCCAGAACTAATAAAGTGCCCAAGCTCCAGGGAAGATTACTTGATTAAGGCAGATCTGTCAGGCCAAGGTCAGGGCCCTGGTTGGGAAAACTTGGGTTTTCGACACTCAGGAAGGGGACATCTGATCTCCTCTAGAAGTCCTGAGCCAGCATAAGTGGTCCACTCTTCTTATTAAAAGCTAACATTGCTACCCCACCCCCACCCCCCACCTTTTACTTGGAAACCACGGAGAGACCTCTCTACAACAAATACCTCTGCTTAGGACCTATCCCCACCTCCTATCCTGGCCACCAAGCCTACAGCTAGGTGACATGCAGGGCCTGGAAGGGAAGGAAAGGGGCTACATCCACAAAGAGCTCTAAGACCTAGCAAACGTGTGCTTCCAGGAGCTAGGGAAACATAAGTAGGATTGGATTCCAAGAATGTTTGATTAAGGCACCTTATGATCAAGAACACAAGATAGGATTCCAGAGTATTTATAGATTGCCAAACACTCTCCCTAAATACAGGAATTGACACCCTGGCAGAGAAATCCAGGAAATGGTACAAATTTTCCCTTAGCCTGGTTCTGAAAAACAAGGAAAAATCACTGGCCCATGTTAAACAAAGTCGCAATTGTCATGGCTGACCATGGAAGAGACTATTAAAATGCTCAAGGAAGTGGATGTACTATGACATGCCAAAAGACTCCCTAGAAGATTGTCCCATAGAAAGGCCCAGAGGCTACACCATTTACCAAGACTTTAAGAATGGGTTGGTGAGAGGAATACTGGCATCACTAAAAATTCAGTGATGAATGGCACTCTTCCATAAGCCAGAATTGATAGTTGGGAGGAATTGTAAGAGCTAGGCTCATTGATAGCAATGGAGGTGATAGGACCCCAAAACAGAGGCAAGGTGGTGGCATGCAATCGCCAGAAGCCAGGTGGATGCAATTATCATAGTGAACAGCAGGGTTGGAGTGACAGCCAAGGGGCCTGACCTGCAGAGCTAGTTAATAGCACTCAACATCCTGGGCAAAATAGATGGGCAGCTTGTGCATTTAGAGGAAATCAAGGAGGAATGATCTGGAGGCTTAAGACAGTTGTCTTAAGAAAAAGCCTGATCGCTTGCCCAGTTCCAGACCTGAGCCAGTTTTTGGACCTAGAATTCATTGACTGAATAGGACACTGGTCCTCCGGAGGAAGGACCCTTGCAACACCTCGGCCTGTATGCATAGAATTACCCTCCTGCCCTTTCCTAAAGGGATCTGCAGCCATCTGATCTGGTAACTGTTCTCTGGAGAAAGGTGAATACACAAGGATTGTTGAGCCCATGGCTTGAGCTGACATTTTAACTCTAGCCCTGGAGCGTCATTCTCCCCGTTAGAGTGGGGACACACAAGGACAGGAAATAAATAGGGTCCTGACTCCAGAAACCAGGAAAATGATTTAGTTTGCTTTTAGAAGTCCTTCATGATCCAGTTTCTGCTATCTCTCCAGACTTCGCATTCAGCTCTTATTCCACGGACTCCACAGAACTGAGCTACTTGCTCTTCCTTAGTGCTTCATCTCCTGGCCCCTTTCTCTCTTAGCCCCAACATCTCTTTCCATCTCTGTATCTGTCTGTGCCTCATCACTCTTCTCTCTCTCCCACAGCCCCCTTAGATCTTTCTTTCTGTCTTTGTTTATTTCTTTATTTTTTTTATCTCTATGTCCCTCATCTCTGTCTCTCTCTGTCTCTGTCTGTCCATCACTCTCTCTCTCTCTCTCTCTCTCTCTCACACACACACACACACACACACACACACACACCAGGCTCTGTGCATACTTCCTCACCAGTCTCAAATGTTCCCCTCTCCCCCTGCCTTTCTTCTCACTAACTGCTATTTGTGCTTCAAATGTTTTTCCAAGGAAAGAGGAACCCTCCTATGCTGTTGGTGGGAATGCTGGTGCAACCACTCTGGAAAACAGCATGGAGGGTCCTCAAAAAGTTGAAAATAGAGCTATCCTACAACCCAGCAAATGCACTACAGGGTATTTACCCTAAAGATACAAATGTAGTGATCCAAAGGGGCACATACACCCAGATGTTTATAGCAGCAATGTCCACAATAGCCAAACTATGGAAAGAATCTAGATGTCCATCAACAGATGAGTGGATAAAGAGGATGTGGTATACAGTGGAATACTATGCAGCCATCAAAAGAAATAAAATCTTGCCATTTGCAACAATGTGAATGGAACTAAAGGTATTAGGCTGAGCAAAATAAGTCAATCAGAGAAAGACAATTATCATATGATCTCCCTGATTCGAAGAATTTGAGAGCCAACATGGGGGATTTGGGAGGTAGGGAAGGAAAAAATGAAACAAGATGGGATCAGGAGGGAGACAAACCATAAGAGATTCTTAATCTCAGGAAACAAACTGAGGGCTGCTGGGGGGAGGGGGGAGGGAGAGGGTGATGGACATTGGGTTATGGACATTGGGGAGGGTATGTGCTATGGTGAGTGCTGTGAAGTGTGTAAACCTGTGATTCAAAGACCTGTACCCCTGGGGCTAATAATACATTATATGTTAATAAAAAATAAAAATTTTATTTAAAAATTTTTAAATGTCCAAATATATGAATCTTCAAAAAAAAAAATGCTTTTCCAAGCATCACCTCTGAGACTGAGATGCTGACTTCCTTATTTTCTCTGTGCTTGTCTCAACCACAACATAAACTAGATTCTGTGAAATCATTAAGATTCCCCAAATGGATCTACAGATTCCGTGCAGTCCTTACAAAAAATCTAAGCTGGCTTTGGGATGCCTGGGTGGCTAGTTAGTTAAGCATCTGACTCTTGATTTTAGCTCAGGTCATGATCTCAGAGTCCTGAGATTGAGCCCCATGTCAAGCTCTCCAATGAGTGTGGAGCCTGCTTAAGATTCTCTCTCTCCCTTTCCTTCTGCCCCTCCTCTCTCTCTCCCTCCCTCCATCTCTCTCTCTCTAAACAAAACAAAACCAAAATAACTAAGCTGACTTCTTGGCAGAAATGGAAAAGTTGATCCTAAGATTTATTAGAAATTCAAAGGATCCAAACTAGACAAACCTATAGTAATCAAGACAGTAGGGTACTAGGCTGAGGGTAAACATATAAATCAATGGATTAGGGGTGCCTGGGTGGCTCAGTTGGTTAAGCCACTGCCTTCAGCTCAGGTCATGATCCCAGCATGATCTAGTCCCGCATCAGGCTCCCTGCTCCATGGGGAGTCTGCTCCCTCTGACCTTCTTCCCTCTCATGCTCTCTCTCACTGTCTCTCTCTCAAATAAATAAATAAAATATTTTTAAAAAAATAAATAAATAAGTGGATTAGAAGTGATTATTCAGAAATAAACCCTTACATGCATAATCAATTGATTTTTGACAAGAGTGCTAGTATAATTCAATGGAGAATGAACAGTCTTTTCAACAAATGGTGCTGGAACAACTGGATATCCACATGCAAAAGAAGGAAATTGGAACCCTGCCTCATCATATACACAATATCATCAGGTCCCAGGAGTTCAGCTAAATAGTTATAAAACCATTCTTAATACCTACAAACTCAACAGGAGATTGAAGAGAAGAAGAGCAGGAATTCTAGGAACAGAAAATGGACCACTTTCTGAAAGGTAGGATGTGTAGAAAAGTGGATCTGAAGAGATAGGAAGATAGACCACATGGGGAGGGGTTTGCTTCCAGTAAGCCACAGAGCAGAGGAGCACAAAATCAGAACTTTTAGAAGTCTGCTCCACTGAGGGACTTTGCTCCAGAAGTTAAGTGGGGGTGGAGCCCTCGTGGGGACAGTGTGATCTCAGGACCCGTGGGGTCACAGAAATACCTGTGGTGCATGAGTGTGGCAGAGCCCCCAGGTATCAGAGCAGAGAAGCTGGCTGCAGAGATGGAGCTGAGGAGGGGGCTCTCAGCTCGGGGTTACCTAAACCATGATCCAAGGCACAGTCGGACCACTGCTCTTCGAGCAGGGACCCCACAAGATCTGGGGAGACTCACCTTCCTCCTCCAGGAGGAGTGGCGGGGGAAACACTGCAGGAATCTGCTGGGTTTGGAAACTCCAAACAGCGCCGTGCACCAATGATAGAAATGCTTGGTCACAGGCTGGGTGAGCTCTGAGTGTGGCAGGAGACCAGGAGATAGGAGGGATTGACTGCTTTTCTCTAAGGGTGTACTGAGGAGAGGGGCTGCAAGCCCATGGCTCCTCTGGCTGGAGATTGAGAGGCTACCATTTTCATTCCTGTCCTCCAAAGCTCTATGGAAAGCATTCAGGAAACAAAAGCTCCAGAGAGCAAAACCGAGGAGATTACATAGACCACCCCCTGGCAAGGGTGGTACAATCCTGCATTGGGCAAAGACATTTGAGAATCATAGCAACAGGCCTCTACCCCAGAAGATCGACAAGAACATGCACCGAAGACCAGTTTACCAATCAATGAGAACTGTGGAACTCCAGAGCTAGGAGGAAGCAACACATAGAATTCATGGCTTTTCTCCCATGATTTTTTAGTTTTTCAAAGTTAAATTTTTTTAATTTTATTTTTTAAAAAATAGAATAAGAAAAGGGGCACCTGGGTGGCTCAGTGGGTTAAAGCCTCTGCCTTCAGCTCAGGTCATGATCCCGGCGTCCTGGGATCGAGCCCCACATCGGGCTCTCTGCTCAGTGGAGAGCCTGCTTCCCTTCCTCTCTCTCTGCCTGTCTCTCTGCCTACTTGTAATCTCTGTCTGTCAAATAAATTTAAAAAATCTTTAAAAAAAATTATTAAAAAAATAGAATAAGAAAAAAAATTTAAAAAGTTTAACTTAAATTAAGTTCCTTAAATTAAATTTAAATTAAAAAATTTTTAAATTTTCCTTTCTTATTTTGACATTTTAAACTATTTTATCTTATCAATACCTTTTTAAAAATGTTTTTAAATTTTCATTATTATAATCATATTTTATCCCTTCATTGTATTTAACCTTATTTTTTGTATACATATAGGGTTTTTTTCCTTTAAAATTTTGGAGTACAATTGCTTCAACTAGATCAAAATATACCCTAAGTCTAGTGCATGGCTTTGTTCTAGTCTCCAGCCTGATTTCATTCTTTCCTCTTTTTTTTTTTTTAACCAACTTTTTATCTTATTAATTCCTTTTTTAGAATCTTTTAAAATTTTCATCATTAGAGTCATATGCCATCCCTTCATTGTGTTTACCCTTATTCTTGTGTGTATATATATATATATATATATATATATATATAAAAGTTTTTCTTTCTTTAAAATGTTGGGAGGTAGTTTCTTCTAACAGACCAAAAATACACCCAAAATCAAGTGTTTGGCTCTGTTCTATTCACCAGTCTAATATATATATATATTTTTTTTTTCTTTTTTCCTCCCCTTTCTTCTCCCCCCAGTTTTGGGTCTCTTCTGATTTGGTTAGTGTATATTTTTCTGGGGTCATTGTTACCCTTTTAGTATTTCATGCTCTCATTCATCTATTCTTATCTGGAGAAAATGACAAGGTGGAAAAATTCACCACAAAAAAAAGAAGAGACAGTACCAATGGATAGGGACCTAATCAATATGGACATTAGTATTATGTCAGAACTAGAGCTCAGAATGATGATTATCAAGGTGCTAGCTGGGCTCAAGAAAAGCATGGAAGATATTAGAGAATCCCTTTCTGGAGAAATAAAATCACTTTCTAGAGAAACAAAAGAACTAAAATCTAACCAAGTTGAAATCAAAATAGCTATTAATGAGGCACAATCAAAAGTGGAGGCTCTTACTGCTAGGATAAATGAGGCAGAAGAGAGAATTAGTGATATAGAAGACCAAATGATGGAGAATAAAGAAGCTGAGCAAAAGACAGACAAACAACGACCGGATCACAAAGGGAGAATTTGAGAGATTATTGATAAGATGAAACAATATTAGAATAATTGGGATCCCAGAAGAAGAAGAAAGACAGAGGTGGGCAGAAGGTATATTGGAACAAATTACAGTAGAGAATTTTTCTAATTTGACGAAGGAAGCAAGCATCAAAATCCAGGAGGCACAGAGAACCCCCTTCACAACAAAAAAATAGGTCCAGACCCCGACATCTAATAGTAAAACTTAAAAATCTTTGTAATAGGGGCACCTGGGTGGCTCAGTGGGTTAAAGCCTCTGCCTTCGGCTCAGGTCATGATACCAGGGTCTTGGGATTGAGCCCCACATCAGGCTCTCTGCTCTGTGGTGAGCCTTCTTCCTCCTCTCTCTCCCTGCCTGCCTCTCTGCCTACTTGTGATCTGTCTGTCAAATAAATAAAATCTTAAAAACAAAACAAAAAAAAAAAAAACAAATCTTAGTGACAAAGAGAAAATCCTGAAAGCAGCTCAGGACAAGAGGTCTGTAATATACAACAGTAGAAATATTAGATGGACAGCAGACCTATCTGCAGAGACCTGGCAGGCCTGATATATCAGCTGGCATGATATATTAAGAGCACTAAATGAGAAAAATATGCAGCCAAGAATACTATATCCAGCTAGGCCATCACTGAAAATAGAAGGAGAGATTAAAAAAAGCTTCCAAGACAAACAAAAACTGAAAGAATTTGCAAACACCAAACCAGCCATACAGGAAATATTGAAAGGGGTCTTCTAAGCAAAGAGAGAACCTAACAGTAACAGACCAGAAAGGAACAGAGACAATATACAGTAACAGTCACCTTACAGGCAATGCAATGGCACTAAATTCATATTTTTCAATAGTTACCCTGAATGTAAATGGGATAAATGCCCCAATCAAAAGACACAGGGTATCAGAATGGATTAAAAAAACAAAAACAAAACCTAAGACCCATCGATATGCTGTCTGCAAGAAACTCATTTTAGACCCAAAGACACCTCCAGATTTAAAGTGAGGGTGGAAAACAATTTACCATGCTAACGGAGATCAAAAGAAAACTGGGGTGGCAATCCTTATATCAGATCAATTAGATTTTAAGCCAAAAACTATAATAAGAGATGAGAAAGGACACTTTATCATATTTAAAGGGTCTATCCATCAAGAAGTTCTAATAATTTTAAATATCTATGCCTGTAACATGGGAAAGCCAATTATATAAACAAATTAATAACAAAATCAAAGAAACACATCAACAATAATACAAGAATAGTAGGGGACTTTAACACCCCCTTCACTGAAATGGACAGATCATCTAAGCAAAAGATCAACAAGGATATAAGGGCTTCAAATGACACACTGGACTAGATGGACTTCACAGAAATATATAGAACATTCCATCCCAAAACAACAGAATACACATTCCTCTCCAGTGCACATGGAACATTCTCCAGAATAGATCACATCCTGGGTCACAAATCGGGTTTCAACTGGTACCAAAAGATTGGGATCATTCCCTGCATATTTTCAGACCACAGTGCACAGTGCTAGAACTCAACCACAAGAGGAAAGTTGGAAAGAACTCAAATACATGGAAGCTAAAGAGCACCCTATTAAAGAATGAATGGGTCAACCAGGAAATTAAAGAAGAATTGAAAAAATTCATGGAAACAAATGATAATGAAAACACAACTGTTCAAAATCTGTGGGACACAGCAAAGGCAGTCCTGAGAGGAAAATATATAGCGGTACAAGCCTTTCTCAAGAAACAAGAAAGGTCTCAAGTACACAACCTAACCCTACACCTAAATGAGCTGGAAGGACAGCAAAGAAAGCCTAAATACAGCAGGAGAAGAGATACCATAAAGATTAGAGCAGAAATCAATGAAATAGAAACAAACAAACCAAAAAAACCAGTAGAACAAATCAATGAAACTAGGGGAGCTAGTTCTTTGAAAGAATTAATAAGACTGATAAACCTCTGGCCAGACTTGTCAAGAAGAAAAGAAAAAGGACCCAAATTAATAAAGTCATGAATGAAAGAGGAGAGATCACAACCAACACCAAAGAAATACAAACAATTATAAGAATATATTATGAGCAACTATACACCAGCAAATTTGACATTCTGGAAGAAATGGATGCACTCTTAGAGAAGTATAAACTACCAAAACTGAACCAGAAAGAAATAGAAAACCTGAACAGACCCATAACCAGTAAGAAGATTGAAGTAGTTGAGGGAGGACTCAAGATGGTGGAGAAGTAGCAGGCTGAGACTACGTCAGGTAGTAGGCTGAGACTATGTCAGGTAGCAGGAGATCAGCTCGATAGCTTATCTAAACATTGCAAACACCTACAAATCCAATGGGAGATCGAAGAGAAGAACAGCAATTCTAGAAACAGAAAATCAACCACTTTCTGAAAGGTAGGACTGGCGGAGAAGTGAATCCAAAATGATGGGAAGTTAGACCGTGGGGGGAGGGGCCAGCTCCCGGCAAGTGGCGGAGCAACGGAGCACAAAATCAGGACTTTTAAAAGTCTGTTCCACTGAGGGACATTGCTGCAGAGACTAAACTGGTGTGAAGCCCACGCGGGGTCAGCGTGGCCCCAGGTCCCACAGGGTCACAGAAGGATCGGGTGTGTTGGAGTGTTACAGAGCTCGCAGGTATTAGAACACAGAAGCCGGCTACAGAAACAGAGCCAAGGACTGAGCTCTCAGCTCCGGGTTACCTTGAACCGGTCGCAGTCTGGGTGAGCTCGGAACCCGGCTGGAGGCTGGGAATACGGGATTTATTGGGTGCTGTTCTCTGGGGGTGCACTGAGGAGTGGGGCCCTGGGCTCTCAGCTCCTCTGGACCGGAGACTGGAAGGCCGCCATTTTCATTCCCGTCCTCCGGAACTCTACAGAAAGCGTTCAGGGAACAAAAGCTCCCAAAAGCGAACCCGAGCAGATTACTTAGTCCGGGCCCCCGGTAAGGGCGGTACAATTCAGCATCAGGCAAAGACACTTGAGATTCACTACAACAGGCCCCTCCCCCAGAAGATCAACAAAAAATCCAGCCAGGATGAAGTTCATCTACCAAGGAAAGCAGATTCAATACCTAGGACAGCAGCGGAATTCCAGAGGAGGAGAAAGCAAAGCACGGAACTCATGGCTTTCTCTCCATGATTCTTTAGTCTTGCAGTTAATTTAATTTTTTTTCTTTCAATTTTTTTTCTCTTTTTTTTTCTTCTGCTAAATTTTTTTAAACTTTTACTCTTTTCTTTTTTAACGTTTTTAAACTAGTTTATCTAATATATATATATATTTCTTTTTTATATTTTTTCTTTATTTGTTTTCTTTTTTTAATTTTTTTTCTTTTTTTCCTGAACCTCTTTTTATCCCCTGTCTCCCCCCCGCCCCCCATGATTTGGGGTCTCTTCTGATTTGGTTAAAGCGCATTTTTCTGGGGTCTTTGCTACCCTTTTAGTATTTTACTTGCTCCTTCATATACTCTTATCTGGACAAAATGACAAGGTGGAAAAATTCACCACAAAAAAAAGAACAAGAGGCAGTACCGAAGGCTAGGGACCTAATCAATACAGACATTGGTAATATGTCAGATCTAGGGTTCAGAATGACGATTCTGAAGGTTCTAGCTGGGCTTGAAAAAGGCATGGAAGATATTAGAGAAACCCTCTCTGGAGATATAAAAGCCCTTTCTGGAGAAATAAAAGAACTAAAATCTAACCAAGTTGAAATTAAAAAAGCTATTAATGAGGTGCAATCAAAAATGGAGGCTCTCACTGCTAGGATAAATGAGGCAGAAGAAAGAATTAGTGATATAGAATACCAAATGACAGAGAATAAAGAAGCTGAGCAAAAGAGGGACAAACAGCTACTGGACCACGAGGGGAGAATTTGAGAGATAAGTGACACCATATGACGAAACAACATTAGAATAATTGGGATTCCAGAAGAAGAAGAAAGAGAGAGGGGAGCAGAAGGTCTATTGGAGAGAATTATTGGAGAGAATTTCCCTAATATGGTAAAGGGAACAAGCATCAAAATCCAGGAGGTGCAGAGAAGCCCCCTCAAAGTCAACAAGAATAGGTCCACACCCTGTCACCTAATAGTAAAATTTACAAGTATTAGTGACAAAGAGAAAATCCTGAAAGCAGCCCGGGAAAAGAAGTCTGTAACATACAATGGTAAAAATATTAGATTGGCAGCAGACTTATCCACAGAGACCTGGCAGGCCTGATATATCAGCTGGCATGATATATTCAGAGCACTAAATGAGAAAAACATGCAGCCAAGAATACTATATCCAGCTAGGCCATCATTGAAAATAGAAGGAGAGATTTAAAAAAAAGCTCCCAGGACAAACAAAAACTGAAAGAATTTGCAAACACCAAACCAGCTCTACAGGAAATATTGAAGGGGGTCCTCTAAGCAAAGAGAGAGCCTAAAAGTAGTAGATCAGAAAGGTACAGAGACAATATACAGTAACAGTCACCTTACAGGCTAATAATGGCACTAAATTCATATCTCTCAATAGTTCCCCTGAATGTTAATGGGCTAAATGCCCCAATCAAAAGACACAGGGTATCAGAATGGATAAAAAAACAAAACCCATCAGTATGTTGCCTACAAGAAACTCATTTTAGACGCGAAGACACCTCCAGATTTAAAGTGAGGGGGTGGAAAACAATTTACCATGCTAATGGGCATCAGAAGAAAGCTGGGGGTGGCAATCCTTACATCAGATCAATTAGATTTTAAGCCAAAGACTATAATAAGAGATGAGGAAGGACACTATATCCTACTCAAAGGGTCTGTCCAACAAGAAGATCTAACAATTTTAAATATCTATGCCCCTAACATGGGAGCAGCCAACTATGTAAACCAATTAATAACAAAATCAAAGAAACACATCAATAATAATACAAAGGGGACTTTAACACTCCCCTCACTGAAATGGACAGATCATCCAAGCAAAAGATCAACAAGGAAATAAAGGCCTTAAATGACACACTGGACCAGATGGACATCACAGATATATTCAGAACATTTCATCCCAAAGCAACAGAATACACATTCTTCTCTAGTGCACATGGAACCTTCTCCAGAATAGATCACATCCTGGGTCACAAATCAGGTCTCAACCGGTATCAAAAGATTAGGATTATTCCCTGCATATTTTCAGACCACAATGCTCTGAAGCTAGAACTCAATCACAAGAGGAAAGCTGGAAAGAACCCAAATACATGGAGACTAAACAGCATCCTTCTAAAGAATGAATGGGTTAACCAGGAAATTAAAGAAGAATTGAAAAAATTCATGGAAACAAATGATAATGAAAACACAACAGTTCAAAATCTGTGGGACACAGCAAAGGCAGTCCTGAGAGGAAAATATATAGCGGTACAAGCCTTTCTCAAGAAACAAGAAAGGTCCCAAGTACACAACCTAACCCTACGCGTAAAGGAGCTGGAGAAAGAACAAGAAAGAAACCCTAAACCCAGCAGGAGAAGAGAAATCATAAAGATCAGAGCAGAAATCAATGAAATAGAAACCAAAAAAACAATAGAAAAAATCAATGAAACTAGGAGCTGGTTCTTTGAAAGAATCAATAAGATTGATAAACCCCTGGCCAGACTCATCAAAAAGAAAAGAGAAAGGACCCAAATAAATAAAATCATGAATGAAAGAGGAGAGATCACAACTAACACCAAAGAAATACAGACAATTATAAGAACATACTATGAGCAACTCTACGCCAACAAATCTGACAATCTGGAAGAAATGGATGCATTCCTAGAGACATATAAACTACCACAACTGAACCAGGAAGAAATAGAAAACCTGAACAGGCCCATAACCAGTAAGGAGATTGAAACAGTCATCAAAAATCTCCAAAGAAACAAAAGCCCAGGGCCAGACGGCTTCCCAGGGGAATTCTACCAAACATTTAAAGAAGAACTCATTCCTATTCTCCTGAAACTGTTCCAAAAAATAGAAATGGAAGGAAAACTTCCAAACTCATTTTATGAGGCCAGCATCACCTTGATCCCCAAACCAGACAAGGATCCTACCAAAAAAGAGAACTACAGACCAATATCCTTGATGAACACAGACGCAAAAATTCTCGCCAAAATACTAGCCAATAGGATTCAACAGTACATTAAAAGGATTATTCACCACGATCAAGTGGGATTTTTTCCAGGGCTGCAGGGTTGGTTCAACATCCGCAAATCAATCAATGTGATAGAACACATTAACAAAAGAAAGAACAAGAACCATATGATACTCTCAATAGATGCTGAAAAAGCATTTGACAAAGTACAGCATCCCTTCCTGATCAAAACTCTTCAAAATGTGGGGATAGAGGGCACATACCTCAATATTATCAAAGCCATCTATGAAAAACCCACCGCAAATATCATTCTCAATGGAGAAAAACTGAAAGCTTTTCCATTAAGGTCAGGAACACGGCAGGGATGTCCATTATCACCACTGCTATTCAACATAGTATTAGAAGTCCTAGCCTCAGCAATCAGACAACAAAAAGAAATTAAAGGCATCCAAATTGGTAAAGAAGAAGTCAAACTATCACTCTTCGCAGATGATATGATACTATATGTGGAAAACCCAAAAGACTCCACTCCAAAACTGCTAGAACTTGTACAGGAATTCAGTAAAGTGTCAGGATATAAAATCAATGCACAGAAATCAGTTGCATTTCTGTACACCAACAACAAGACAGAAGAAAGAGAAATTAAGGAGTCAATCCCATTTACAATTGTACCCAAAACTATAAGATACCTAGGAATAAACCTAACCAAAGAGACTAAGAATCTATACACAGAAAATTATAAAGTACTCATGAAAGAAATGGAGGAAGACACAAAGAAATGGAAAAATGTTCCATGCTCCTGGATTGGAAGAATAAATATTGTGAAAATGTCTATGCTACCTAAAGCAATCTACACATTTAATGCAATCCCTATCAAAATACCATCCATTTTTTTCAAAGAAATGGAACAAATAATCCTAAAATTTATATGGAACCAGAAAAGACCTCGAATAGCCAAAGGAATATTGAAGAACAAAGCCAAAGTTGGTGGCATCACAATTCCGGACTTCAAGCTCTATTACAAAGCTGTCATCATCAAGACAGCATGGTACTGGCACAAAAACAGACACATAGATCAGTGGAACAGAATAGAGAGCCCAGGAATAGACCCTCAACTCTATGGTCAACTAATCTTCGACAAAGCAGGAAAGAATGTCCAATGGAAAAAAGACAGCCTCTTCAATAAATGGTGCTGGGAAAATTGGACAGCCACATGCAGAAAAATGAAATTGGACCACTTCCTTACACCACACACGAAAATAGATTCCAAATGGATGAAGGACCTCAATGTGAGAAAGGAATCCATCAAAATCCTTGAGGAGAATGCAGGCAGCAACCTCTTCGACCTCAGCCGCAGCAACATCTTCCTAGAACAACGGCAAAGGCAAGGGAAGCAAGGGCAAAAATGAACTATTGGGATTTCATCAAGATCAAAAGCTTTTGCACAGCAAAGGAAACAGTTAACAAAACCAAAAGACAACTGACAGAATGGGAGAAGATATTTGCAAACGACATATCAGATAAAGGGCTAGTATCCAAAATCTATAAGGAACTTAGCAAACTCAACACCCAAAGAACAAACAATCCAATCAAGAAATGGGCAGAGGACATGAACAGACATTTCTGCAAAGAAGACATCCAGATGGCCAACAGACACATGAAAAAGTGCTCCACGTCACTCGGCATCAGGGAAATACAAATCAAAACCACAATGAGATATCACCTCACACCAGTCAGAATGGCTAAAATTAACAAGTCAGGAAATGACAGATGCTGGAGAGGATGTGGAGAAAATGGAACCCTCCTACACTGTTGGTGGGAATGCAAGCTGGTGCAACCACTCTGGAAAACAACATGGAGGTTCCTCAAAATGTTGAAAATAGAACTACCCTATGACCCAGCAATTGCACTACTGGGTATTTACCCTAAAGATACAAACATAGTGATCTGAAGGGGCACGTGTACCCGAATGTTTATAGCAGCAATGTCTACAATAGCCAAACTATGGAAAGAACCTAGATGTCCATCAACAGATGAATGGCTAAAGAAGATGTGGTATATATACACAATGGAATACTATGCAGCCATCAAAAGAAATGAAATCTTGCCATTTGCGACGACGTGGATGGAACTAGAGCGTATCATGCTTAGTGAAATAAGTCAATCGGAGAAAGACAACTATCATATGATCTCCCTGATATGAGGACATGGAGAAGCAACATGGGGGGGTAGGGGGATAGGAGAAGAATAAATGAAACAAGATGGGATTGGGAGGGAGACAAACCATAAATGACTCAATCTCACAAAACAAACTGGGGGTTGCTGGGGGGAGGTGGGATTGGGAGAGGGGGAGCGGGCTATGGACATTGGGGAGGGGAGGTGAACCATAAGAGACTATGGACTCTAAAAAACAACCTGAGGGTTTTGAAGGGTTAGGGGTGGGAGGTTGGGGCAACCTGAGGGTTTTGAAGGGTCAAGGGTGGGAGGTTGGAGGAACAGGTGGTGGGTAATGGGGAGGGCACGTTTTGCATGGAGCACTGGGTGTTGTGCAAAAAGAATGAATACTGTTACGCTGAAAAAATAAATAAAATGGAAAAAAAAAAATTAAAAAAAAAAAGATGACTCACCATGACCAAGTGGGATTTATGCCTGGGCTGCAAAGTTGGTTTAACATCTGCAAATCAATCAATGTGATACAATACATTAATAAAGGAAAGAATAAGAACCATATGATACTCTCAATAGATGCTGAAAAAGCAGTTGACAAAGTACAACATCCTTTCTTGATCAAAACTCTTCACAGTGTAGGCATAGAAGATACATACCTCAATTTCATCAAAGCCATCTATGAAAAACCCACAGAAACTATCATTCTCAATGGGGAAATCTGAGATCTTTTCTACCAAGGTCAGGAACATGGCAGGGATGTCCACTATCTCCATTGCTGTCCAACATACTACTAGATGTCCTAGTCTCAGAAATCAGACAACAAAATAAATTAAAGACATCTGAATCAGCAAAGAAGAAGTCAAACTCTCACTCTTTGCAGATGACATGAAATTTATGTGGAAAACCCAAAAGGCTCCACTTCAAAACTGCTAGAATCATACAGAAATTCAATAAAGTGTCAGGATATAAAATCAATGCATAGAAATCACTTGCATTGGTATACACCAACAGCAAGACAGAAGAAAGAGAAATTAAGGAGTCAATCCCATTTACAGCTGCACCAAAACCATTAGATACCTAGGAATAAACCTAACCAAAGAGGCAAAGAATCTGTACTCAGAAAACTATAAAGTACCCATAAAAGAAATTGAGGAAGACACAAAGAAATGGAAAAATATTCCATCCTCATGGATTGGAAGAACAAATACTGTGTAAATCTCTATGCTACCTAAAGCAATCTACACATTTAATGCAATCTCTATCAAAATACCATCAATTTTTTTTCAAAGAAATGGAACAAATAATCCTAAAATTTATTTGGAACCAGAAAACACCCCAAATAGCCAGAGGAATGTTGAAAAAGAAAGCTAAAGTTTATGGCATCACAATTCCAGGCATTAAGCTCTATTACAGAGCTGTAATCATTAAAACAGTATGGTACTGGGACAAAAACAGGCATACAGACAAGTGGAACAGAATAGAGAGTCCAGAAATGGACCCTCAATTCTATGGTTAACTAATCTTTGACAAAGCAGGAAAGAATGTCTGGTGGAAAAAAGTCTTTTCAACAAGTAGTTTTGGTAAAATTGGACAGCCACATGCAGAAGAATGAAACTGGACCATTTTCTTATACCACACACAAAAATAGACTCAAAATGGATAAAAGACCTCAATGTGAGAAAGGAATCCATCAAAATCCTTGAGGAGAACAAAGGCAGCAAACTCTTTGACCTCAGCCTCAGCAACTTCTTCCTAGAAACATCACCAAAGGCACAGGAAGCAAGGACAAAAATGAACTATTGGGACTTCATCAAGATCAAAAGCTTTTGCACAGCAAAGTGAAGAGTCAACAATACCAAAAGACAACTGACAGAATGAGAGAAGATATTTGTAAATGACATATCGGATAAAGGCTAGTATCCAAAATCTATAAAGAACTTACCAAATTCAACACCCAAAGAACAAATAATCCAATCAAGAAATGGGCAGAAGACATGAACACTCATTTCTGCAAAAAAGACATCCAGATGGCCAACAGACCATGAATGAAAAATGAAAAAGTGCTCAACATCACTCAGGATCAGGGAAATACAAATCAAAAGCACAGTGTGATACCACCTCACAACCATCAGAATGACTAAAATTAACAAGTCAGGAAATGACAGATGTTGGCAAGGATGTGGAGAAAGGGGAACCCTCCTACACTGTTAGTGGGAATCCAAACTGGTGCAGCCACTCTGGAAAACAGTATGGAGGTTCCTCAAAAAGTTAAAAATAGAGTTACCCCAGGATCCAGCAATCACACTACTTGGTATTTACCCCAAAGATACAAATGTAGTGATCCGAAGGGGCACGTGTTTATAGCAGCAATGTCCACAATAGCAAAACTATGGAAAGAACCTAGATACCCATCAACAGATGAAAGAATAAAGAATATGTGTTAGGGCGCCTGGGTGGCTCAGTGGATTAAGCCACTGCCTTCGGCTCAGGTCAGGATCTCAGGGTCCTGGGATTGAGCCCCGCATCGGGCTCTCTGCTCCGCAGGGAGCCTGCTTCCTCCTCTCTCTCTCTGCCTGCCTCTCTGCCTACTTGTGATCTCTCTCTGTCAAATAAATAAATAAAATCTTAAAAAAAAAAAGAATATGTGTTATACACACACACACACACACACACACACACACACAAACACGCACAATGGAATAACATGCAGCCATCAAATAATTGAAATCTTGCCATTTACAACAACATAGATGGAACTAGAGGGTATTATGCTAAGTGAAATAAGTCAATCAGAGATAATTATCATATGATCTCTCTGATATGAGGAATTTGAGAGGCAGGGCCGGGGGTGGAGGGGGGAGGCATGGGGGGTTGGGAGAGAGAATGAAACAAGATGGGATCAGGAGGGAGACAAACCATAAGAGACTCTTAATCCCACAAAACAAACTGAGGGTTGCTGGAGGGTAGGGGTGAGGGGTAGGGTGGCTGGGTTATGGACATTGGGGAGGATATGTGCTATGGTGAGTGCTGTGAAGTGTGTAAGACTGATGATTCACAGACTTGTATCCCTGGGGCAAATCATACATTACATGTTAATAAAAAAATAACAGAAAATGGATCAAACACATACATATAGGAGCTTAAATTGTAAATCTGTTAGAAGAAAAACAAGCTTTAGCCAAGGCTAAAATTTGAACCTCTTTCTCATCATGGAAATGCAAATCAAAACAACAGTGAGATACCACTTCACACCCACTAGGACTGCTATACTCAAAAAGACAGATACTGAGTATGACAATTCCTCAAAAAAATCAAATAGAATTACCACATGACTCAGCAAGTCTACTTCTGGGCACATACTCAAGAGAATTGAAAGCAGAGACTCAAGCAGATATTTGTACACCCATGTTCAGATATTTGTACACAAACGTTCACCATTTGTGCATTATTCCCAACAGCCAAACAATGAAAGGAAGCAACACAAGCATCATGGACAGATGAATACATAAAGTGTGGGCTACACATACAATGTAATATATTTATCCTTGAAAAGGAAGGAAAGGGGCGCCTGGGTGGCTCAGTGGGTTAAAGCCTCTGCCTTTCGGCTCAGGTCATGATCCCAGGGTCCTGGGATCGAGCCCCGAATCGGGCTCCCTGCTCAGCAGGGAGACTGCTTCCTCCTCTCTCTCTGCCTGCCTCTCTGCCTACTTGTGATCTCTGTCTGACAAATAAATAAATGAAATCTTTAAAAAAGAAAAAAGAAAAGGAAGGAAATTCTGACACATGCTACTACATGGATGAAACTCGGACGTTATGGTAAGTGAAGTAAATCAGTCACAAAAGGGCAAACACTGTATGACTCCACTCATGTGAGGCGCTTACAGTCATCCAGTTCATAGAGATGGAAAATAAGATGGTGGTTTTGGGGGGCCAGGAGAGGAAGGAAGGGAGGGTTAGCATTTCATGGGTACAAAGTTTCAGCTTGGAAAGATGAAAACATTCTGGAGGTGGGTGGTGGAGACGGTTGCACAACGGTGTGAATATACTTAATGCCACTGAACCATACCATTAAAAACGGTTAAAAAGGGGCGCCTGGGTGGCTCAGTGGGTTAAAGCCTCTGCCTTCAGCTCAGGTCATGATCCCAGGGTCCTGGGATCGAGCCCCGCATCGGGCTCTCTGCTTGGCTGGGAGCCTGCTTCCTCCTCTCTCTCTCTGCCTACTTGTAATCTCTATCTGTCAAATAAATAAATCTTTAGAAGAAAAAAAAAACGGTTAAAAAGATAATGGCTTCCTCTTATAATGAGTTGGGTAGGATTAGATCAGTCCTACTCCTAGCTCAGAGTCTCAGGACCCCTGTGGACTTCAAATGCAATTTAAAAGAGCCTCTGGTTACTTTCAATATTTCCAAATAAAATTTAATAGAAATATTCTTTTACCTTCCGAAAGTCTGCCCAGAGCAATAAAAAACATCAGGCTTCACAGGTTATTAGTTATAATTTTTATAGAAGAGGGAGGGACAGATTTAAGCTGCTTATGTAACCGTACTGGTGCAGGGGAGGGGACTGTCACCATGGAAGTCAACTGGAGAAGTACTTCAGAGCCAGCAAAGGCTTGGTGTTTGCGCTGGGCCACACTACCCTATGGCTAGAGAAGAGCAGAATGTCACACCTGATGGGCACAGGTGGTCATTATGGCAGACAAACACATCATCCCAGTTAAAGCAGTAGTGCCCTCAGGTTCTATGAAAACTGGAGTCAGGCTGAGCAGCTGAGGGAGGAGAGGAGGAACACAGCACCTGCTGCAAGGCAGCTGAGAAGACCAGAGAGCCGTTCCTGATGCTCTTGATTCCCTAAATTTTGGGTTCTCAAATGAGAGCATGCCACAGAATCACCTGGAGGGCTTGTTAAACCACAGGGTGCTAGGTTCTGCTCCCCAAATATTTTGTTTCAATAGTCGCTGGGTGGGGACCAAAGAATTAACCTCTAAACAAGTCTTAGGTAATGCCCAAGCTGCTCGTTTAAAGACCACACTTTTTAAAAAAGATTTTATTTATTTATTTATTTATTTATTTAAGAGAAAGCAAGAGCAGGGGCAGAGTCAGAGGGAGAGAGACAAGCAGACTCCCCCACTGAATGGGGAACCCAATGCAGGGTTTGACCCCAGGACCCTGAGATCATGACCTGAGCAGTCAGACCTTTAACTGACTGAGCTACCCAGGGGCCCCTGAGGACCACACTTTAAAAACCATTGCTTTACTGTATCTACCCGGATTAGCTATGCTATTCTATAGTACTAAATAACCCCCTAAATCTCAGGAGTTGAACACCACAGAAGTTTAGTTCTTGCTAACACCTCAGTCCAATGTAGTTCCGATAGCTTTCTCCCGTGCCACACATAAGCCAACTTAACTACAGGGAAGAAAGAGAGTATGGGAACGTGCACGAGATGTTTTTAAAGGGTGATGCCCGGAAGAGGTTCACATCACTTCTGCTTCCTTCCGTGATTGGCTAAATCTCAATCATGACTCCAATCTAACTGAGAAATGTACTCCTTCTGGGTTCCCAGACAGAAGGAAAAAGTGTGGTAAACACACAACTTTATTTCCACCACACAAACCTACTGTCCATTCCCATTGTGCCTCCCCTCCTTTTCAGTAGCAGATTATTTTTTAATTGAAATACATTTAATTTAAAATGAAGGCAAGTAAAAAAAAAAAAAAGAAATACATTTAATTTATAGCATCGTTGTGGCACCTGGGTGGCTCAGTTGGTTAAGCCTCTGCCTTTGGCACAGGTCATAATCCCAGGGTCCTGGGATCGAGCCCCACATTGGTCTCCCTGCTCGGCAGAGAGTCTGGTTCTCTCCCTCCTCCCCACTCATGCTCTCTCTCACTATCTCTATTTCTCTCAAATAAATAAAATATTTTTTAAAAAATAAAACATTGTTTAAATGTAAGGTTTGGTTTGATACACGTTAATGTATATGTTGTAAGCTCTAGAAGAACTTATTTGCTACTAGTTGCAATTCATACACTTAAACAACATCTTTCTTGGGGTACCTGGGTGGCTCAGTCAGTTAAACATCTGCCTTCAGCACAGGTCAGGATCTCAGGGTCCTGGGATCAAGTCCCTTATCAGGCTCCCTACTCAGTGGAGAGCCTGCTTCTCCCTCTGCCTGCTGCTCCTCTTGCTTGTGCGTGCTCTCTCTATATATAATAAATAAATGAAAATTTCCCCCCAAAATCTTATCTCCCCACCCCCCAGTTCCTGGCAACCATTATTCTGTTCTGTTTTTCTGAGTTTGATTTTTTTATATTCCACATACAAGTGATATCATACAATATTTGTCTCTTCACACTTAGCACAACGTCCTCAAGATCCATCCATGTTGTCACACATGGCAGGGTATCCTTTTTTGGGACTGAATAACATTTCATTATATATAGTCACCACATCTTCTTTACCCATTCACCCATTAACAGACACATAAGTTTTTTCCATATTTTGGCTATTGTGAATGCTGCAATAAAGCATCTATCTCTTTAATGTCCTTTGGATATATACCCAGAAGTGGAATTGCTGAATTCGTACTAGCGGACTTTGTTTCTATACAAAGGATTTATTCCTCCTCCAAGAGAGAGGAAAGCTGATACCACCTTCAGCAAAGGAGACCATCTATTAGATGAAGACAGTTCACCTTGCTCGTGATTAATTCAGATGCCCAGGCTCAAGCCAATCAGTGCATGTCAGTCTCTTGCCAACTGTTATTGGCCCAGGGGTGAGCATGTGACCCAATAAGCTGAAAGGAATAAGGAGGGTGGAGAGAATTTTGATCTATACTACCAGACTTACAGCAAGGAAGCATGTGGCTTCAGCTGACACCAGCAACCAAATGGAAATCAAGAAACCAAGCTAGGAAATAGATCCTAAAGAAAAAGAGAAAAATGGAGCCAGAACCCTGCTCTATACCTGAAACACTTTACTGCTGAATTTATTCAAAGCTACTTTGAAGCCAGACCTGTTTCATGTAGCAGAAAGTAGCCAGATGGATATATCTCTCAAAGCAAAAGAGTGGGAACAGAAATGTTTCATTTGCTGATTCTGTGATCTCTTACCCCAAGGGTTCTATAGATGAAGAAATGGGTTACACTTAATAAATGATGTGGTTTGTGTAATAGCAATTATTTCAAAATGTAGAGTCCACAGGGCATCGATACAGCAGACTGCAAATTTTAAGGAGGCAGAGACCATGTCTCTTCTTTTGCCTGTTATAGACCCAGGGTCCAGCCAGTGCTTGGCACACACATGCGCGCACGCACACACACAGACACACACTTATGAAATCGGTGTTGAATGAATACTTCATCAGGAACTCATAAAAAAAAATGGGTCTAGCACAGGGTCTATCATCTAGTAAATAAATGGAAATCATCATTAAGATTTCTGGAGTTAACTAAGGCATTCCATTTTGAAGGTTCCTTTCAAATCTAACTACGTTGTTCTAGGACACATTGTATAATGATTAAGAACATAGACTTTATTCATAATTTTCTAAAACTAGAACAATCTAGTGGATGGCTCTAGAGTGGATTAAGCTAAGCAAAATCTGTGAGGAAAGACAAATACCCACTGACTTCACTCCTATGGAATTTCAGAAAGAACACAGATAAACATAGTTTGCGGAGCAAGATAGGCAAATGAGGAAGCAGACTCGGCTTTAGAGCACGAACCAAGGGTTGCTGGAGCACAGGTGCATGGCGGAAAGGGTTAAATGGATGATGGGAGGGCACTTGTGATGAACATTAGCTGTTGTAGGCAGGTGAGGAATTACTAAATCCTACACCTGAAGCAAAGGAATTAACATTACATGGAAACTAACTGGAATTTAAGTCCATGAAGAAAAGAAAAAGACCATGTTCTGCTTCATGAAGAGTGAGGTAAAAGTGCAGTGATTTTCGCTCTCCTATTCTGTAGATGATAGTTTTCAAACACACTGTGGTAGAATATGCTAATTTCCTATTGCATAAGGGGTCCTCAGAAAGCTACAATGAAAGATTCAGATCTCAGAGCATGTGCATGTCCCATTGATATGTTACTTACATTCTGTCCAGGTAGGAAGGTAAGTGCAGAGAAATATGACCGAAGAGGAAGAAGGTGTTCACCGTTCAGCGGTAGCCTTCTGTCTTTCTCATGAAAGGCCTGGGCCAGTGTCCTTTTGGAAGGGGGTGGAGATCCTGGAGCTTTGCAGCAGACAAGGGAGTTCCAGGTCTGGGGAGCTCTCAGAGGTCCCAGAGGAGAGCTGAGTGCGTTCTGCAGGAGGCTGTGGGCAGGGTTGTCTCCAGGGGTGGCTGAGTGGCTCCCGTATGACAGTTGTGACAGGTCAGTGCTGTGAGCAGGTTCCTGGCTGAGGACAGGGGAGACCGGGGTGGAGAGCTGGCAGAGCACTTTCTCCTGAGCCACAAGCCTCAGCAACACACACAGCCTCATCGTCTCTCCTTGTCACTCCAATCAGACTTCTCCACGTTACAGGCAGAGACGTTGGTTTGTGCTTCTTTCTCTGCATGTGGGTGAAGTTTCAGAAGTTAGATAGTGGAAATGATGGGTCATCAAACATCTGTTACTTTTTTATTTCCTGCCCTCCTTTCAATCATTGAAGTGAATCAGACCTGCTAGCAGAAGGGGCCATCTGTGTGTTTTTCTTTCCTGATTTAATTAAACAATGGGAAAACAGGCTTCTGAAATCATCGAAGAATCCTTTGTGGGGGTTCATGTTTTTCTCTTCCTTGAACCATTTTCTGATATTCGAAATTATTTTTTAGGGGTGCCTGGGTGACTCAGTCATTAAGCATGATCCCAGGTCATGATCCCAGGGTCCTGGGATCGATCCATGCATTGGGCTCTTGCTTGGGGGGAAGCCTGCTTCTCCCTCTCCCACTCCCCCTGCTTGTGTTCCCTCTCTTGCTGTGTCTCTCTCTGTCAAATAACTAAATAAAATCTTTTTTTTTTAAAGAAATTACTTTTTAAAGTAAAGCACAGCCTCAGAGCTGTAACAGGGTGTGGTGTCCTTTATGAGGGGGAGAAATGGAGGAGTGTAGTTTGTTTAGGAGCCCATAAAGTGGCTCATTGTGCTCCCACTGGAGCACCAAGCCCCTGTTAGCCTTCCCTGATTGGGGGTGGGGGGGTCAGGGTGCTGCTCACCTGGTGGCCCACCCTGGGCTCTGAAACCTGACCCGGTGAATTACTTGCGACTTGACCTGGGGAATTTATGAAGAAAGCAGAATGAACCCTGGATTGTGCCTGTATCCTTTGCACTCAGACAACTCCATGGAGCAAAGGAACTCATCACTTGTGAGTCATGTCAGGGTCCCCGAGGCTGTGGGCTTTGCTTCATGGGAAGAAGTTGTGTCTTCATCTTTATCTGAACCAGAGCCATGTTGTCTGGTTATGGAGATCCAGACCTTTACGTGACCATGTCATTATTATTCTTGTTATTTTAAGAAAGCAACCTAGACACTGACTTTGAGATACAAATATCCAAAGGAAAAATGTAAGGACAAATAGATATATGAGGACTGAACTTGTGGTATCTCTCATTAGAATGGGTAATGTAGGGCTGCCCGTATGAGAAAGAACAAGGAATTCTATTTGGATAGAAGTGTGCTGTGCATACGTGGTGTTTTATGCTATCTTTCCCCTTACTTCTCTGAAGGGCAAATAGAGTGGTGACTGGAGCTTGGTTTCTGATTTGAAGGAATGGGAGACAAGAGATTTGAAAGAACAGTATTCGGGGCACCTGGGTGGCTCAGTGGGTTAAAGCCTCTGCCTTCGGCTCAGGTCATGATCCCAGAGTCCTGGGATCCAGCCCCGCATCGGGCTCTCTGCTCAGCAGGGAACCTGCTTCCTCCTCTCTCTCTCTCTGCCTGCTTCTCTGTCTACTTGTGATCTCTGTCTCTCTAGTAAATAAATAAAAATCTTTAAAAAAAAAAAAAAAGAAAGAAAGAACAGTATTCATGCTGATGTGGTGCTCATGCCCAGTGAGTGAGGGTTTGAAGCTTGGACTTGGAAGCACTGGCGTTCAGGGAGGATGTTGTCTGAGTTTCCCCTCACACAGAGTCGCTCGGCTGGTCTGCCTCATCAGACCAGTTCCTGCCTTTTGAAGGGCAGCCTGAAAGTGGCTTGAAACCCTAGGGCACTTGAGGAATGATCTGGAAGGGGAACCTGGGTGGGCCAGTGTAGACAAACCCAGGGAATTCCAAAGCTAAGGATGAACACGTTTGTGAGGCTGGAGTTTGCTTCTCTGTGAGTAACATTGCGCTGGGGTGGAAAACAGTCTCCGGGTCTTAGGAGTCACTGTGTCAGCAGGTGTGAGTCTGGCAGGGGAGTCAGATCAGATAGCTGGGAGATAATGAGGCTGCGGCAGTGGGCCATTGTTCTGGATAGGCAGGCCAGCTTGCTCCAGGGACAGGGATCTGCTCCCCAACAGCCCTCCTGCAGCAGATGTGATAGGATACTTGCTTCCTGTTTGGTTCTCCAGCCCTTGTGTCAGCAGGGGGCTTGGTGGGAAGCAGCCCACAGGCAGCATTATGGATTCTTGCCCAGTGTGCCCCTTGCTTCCTCGACGAGGCACCGCAGGTGTCCTCTGCCTGGCATCTGCGAATTCAGCCAGCAGAAGCACTTCTTCCAGAGCCACACCCCTGGGAAATCCTCTGCTTTGCTGTGCAGTGTGGAAGAGGCCAGTTTTCATTTGGGACTGAAATCTCATCTCCTGTCGTTAGGTTCCAAGGCCACGTAGGACACCAGTCTCCTTGAAGCTCTAGTTCCACGTGGGGCCTGACATAAGAGGCTGAGGCTGCAGCTGGGCAGCCTGCTACTGCTGCTGCTACTGCTGCTGCTGGTGGTAGTTCCTTCTCGAAACCCGTGCAGCAAAGCCTGAGTTGTGATGACGTCCCAGGAAAGGGGGACAAGGGCACCACTCTGCCTGACCACAGGAGGATGCCAGATGTCAATCACAGGTGGTGGTGTAGGGGGGAGAGATGTCTGTTTCCCAGGACCTTGGCCAGAGGGAGATTTGGACCCTGGGATGCTTCTCTGGTCAGCTTTCTCAGGTGAGCTTATCAGGCAAGGGGAGGAAGTGTGTGTGCTCACCTGGGATCGAGGAAGGTGTCTGGTTTCAGGTTTCATGTGCAAGTGGATTCCTCTTATGGCTCATTTTCCTGATGGTCTTCAGGGCGCAGTAGGTGGAACCCTTGTACCTGGCATCCTGGCTGTGCAAGAGCTCTGGTCACCTTTTCCCCCAGGGCTCTGGACTAGAAAAATCAGAGGGATTCAGTGGTGAAATCATCCATGTAGGCCTCTGTTTCTCCCTTGCCGAGATGGACTAGTGACTGTGATAACTGCTCTGGAAATATAAAGCAGGAGACAGGGCCGGATGCTGAAGGGGAGTGTTCTTGCTATTCACATAGTAGCCAGATGGGACTTCACCAGGAAGGTGAAACTTGAGTCAAGATCTAAAGAATGTGAGTGATATCACATCAAAAGCAATCTAAATGGAAGGGAAAGAATATACAAAGGCCCTGGGGCAAGAGCATACCAGGTATGTCCAGGAGAAGCTCAAAGGCAATGTGGCCACAGAAGACAGCTTAGGACATGACCTCAGTGAGGTCACAATAGGATGACAGAAAGGCATTGCAGGGCCATGACCCCATGGGACCCTCTTTCACTGGGCCATCCTGGCTACAGTGTTGAGAATGGATGACACAGGGTTGAGGATGGGCAAGGGAGGTCAATGATGAAGCTTTTCCAGGAACTCAGGCTAGAGATGGGCTCCAGCATGGACCAGACAGGTGGCCTCGGAAGGAGTGGTTAGTCCTATTTTCGGTACCTACTGAAGATGGAGCTCACAGGATTTGCTGACATGTTCGATATTGGGAATGGGAGAAAGGAGGAATTGAGGTAACTTGCAGCTCTTGTTGGTTGTTCTGAGCAAGGCGAAAGAGGAGGTTTCTGGGGGTGGAGGTAGTCTTGTTCCATCTGCTGAGGAAGGTGACTTTCATGGCGGATCTGTGGGTGTTTGTGTCTGGGAGAACAGTTAACATGTTAACTACTAGTTAACTAGTTCACTACATCTACTAGTAGATGTTAACTACTCCCTCAGCAACTTTCAAGTACAAGTCTCCCCCACTTTTCTCAAAGTTCGTGGTAAGACGCTTGGCTTTTTGGAAAGATCTACATTATTACCCAGCTCCAGTAGCAGGAAGAAACCTGACAATGGATTTCCCTCTTATGAAAACAGTCAAAAAGTGGGCATCGCTTTCAACATCTGTTTTGTGGGAACCACTACAGAGGTGGCATGCACCCCAACCAGCTCATTCCTGGGCACTGCTCTCCACATCCAGCCACCAGCGCTTTGAATTGTGTCTGTGAGCATCTGCTGTGCTTCATCTCCATTTATTTTGGACATCTGTTAGGATGTGTGTCCTAAGGCCTACGATAAGCCAAAGAGAAGGGATTTTTGGACTCTGAGCATGCTCACCAATTTTTCTGTAGAAATAAATGGTAATTCATTCTTCAGTTTACACCATTTCTGCTGTGAAAAGTTTCCTAAGAACACCGCATATTTGAATAGTGGGAGAGCCTGTACCTCATCCTGCATTTAGTCTGCACGCTGCACAGAACATTCCGTGACTCGCAGATTTTATCACTCAAACATGGCACCTTTGACCACCTTCACCCCTTTCCCCCCTTCCCTGAATCTGGCATCCACCAATCTGTTCTCAGTATTTATGGGTTTGGTACTTTTTTGATTCCATGTGGAATGTCCATGAGACCCTCTGGTGTTTGTCTTTCTGTGTCTGAGTTACTTAGCATAATGCTCTCAAGGTCAATGTCTCCATGTCTGGCTATTGTGAATACTGCTGCAGTGAACATGGGAGTGTATCTCTCGTTTTGAGGGAGTGTTTTTGTGTTCTCCAAAGAAATACTCAGCAGAGCAATTATTGGGTCATGTGGTAGTTGTTTTCATCTTTTCCAGAACCTCCATAACGTTTGTCATAATGGCTGCACCAGTTGACAGTCCCACCAACAGTGCACAGGGTCCCCTGTGCACACATTCTTGACCACACCTGGTGTCTGTCTCTGGGAAGATTGTCGTTCCAACAGTTGTGAGGCGATAGCTGACTGTGGTTTTGACTTGTGTTAACCTGACAATGATTAGTGATGTTGAACAACTTTTTCTCTGTCTGTTGGCCACGTGTATGCCATCTTTGGAAAGTATCTATTCACATATTCTCCCAGTTTTTATTCAGTTTTTGTTTGGATTTGAAGAAGTGTTTTGGATATTAGCCTCTTCTCACACATATGGTTTGCAGATTTTTTTTTATAATTGCATAGGTCGCCTTTTAAGTGTTTAATGGTTTCTTTTGCTATGCAGGAATTTCAGTTTGATGTCATTCCACTTGTTTATTTTCACTTTTGTTGCCTTTGCTTTTGGCATCTGATATAAAAGAAACTTCATCAAACCACTGTTGAGAATCTTCCTACCTGTGTCTTCTTCTTAGAGGTTTATGGATGCAGGTCTTATGTTTAAGTCATTCATCCACTTGGTATATGTGCTGCCGAAGCGAGCACCATTCATCCACTTGGAATTTTTGTGTGCAGTGTAAGAAAGTGATCCAGTCACATTCTTCTGCATTTAGTGTCCAGTTTTCCCAGTACCATTTACTGAAGAGGCATTCCTTTCCCCATTGTATATTTCCTGCTGTTGTGTCATAAGTTAAGACCATATATGTGTGGGTTTCTTTCTTTCTGTCTGTCTGTCTGTCTTTTCTCCTCCCTCCCTCCCTCTCTTCCTTCCCCTTCCTTCCTTCCTTCCTCCCTTCCTTCCTTTTGCTCTTACAGTTTATTTGTTGGGGAAATGTTTTTCCTGTCAGAATATATGCAGTGTGGACTTTATTGATGATGTGTTCATACTATTTGTTAGGACATTTCTCTGACATCTGTGTTTCTGTAAATGAGTAAATGGATCTATAGCTTTCAACAGGTTGAACATTTGGGTGGAGCTACTTAAGTAGTAGTATATTCTTCCTTCAGATACGAGATTGTGTACAAGTATATGAGATTGTGAGCCATCAGATACTTATTAATTGATTGATTTACTGACATTCATTTTTACTTGGTTTAAACTTGTATTCTAAATGTTTTTCTTTCACTCCTTTGTTTTATTATGATCATATAAAGTGTTATTTGTTTCAAGGGTACAGGTCTGTGCTCCATCAGTCATACACAACACACAGTGCTCACCACAACACTTACCCTCCTCAATGCCCATCACCCAGCCACACCCATCCACCCACCCACCCCTCTCCAGCAACCCTCAGTTTGTTTCCTGAGGTTAAATGACTCTTATGGTTTATCTCACTCTCTGGTTTCATCTTGCTTCCCTTATTCCTCTTTTCTCCTATTATCCTCTGTCCTGTTTTTTAAATTCTGCATATCAGTGAGGTCATATGATAATTGTCCTTCTCTGATTGACTTATTTTGCTTAGCATAACACCCTCTAAATCCACCCATGTCATTGGAAATGGCAAGATTTAATTTTTATGGCATATTTCATTTTTATGGCTCCTATATATGTATATTCTCCTTTTTTATCCATTCATATGTCAATGGACATCCATACTTCTTTTTGGTTATTGTGGGCATTGCTGCCATAGACATTGGGGTGCAGGTGCCCTTTCAGATCACTACTTTCATATCTTTGGGGTAAATACCCAGTAGTGCAATTGCTGGGTTATAGGGTAGCTCTATTTTCAACTTCTTGAGGAACCCCCACACTGTTTTCCAGGGTGACTTCACCAGCTTGCATTCCCACCAACAGTATAAAAAGGTTCCCCTTTCTCTGCAACCTTGCCAACATCTGTTGTTTCCTGACTTGTTCATTTTAGCCATTCTGACTGGTGTAAGGTGGTATCTCATTATGGTTTTGATTTGTATTTCCCTAATGTTAAGGGGTGTTGAGCACTTTTTTAAGTGTCTGTTGGCCATTTAGACATCTTCTTTGGAGAAATGTCTCTTCATGTCTTTGAGCTACCTCTTGATTGGATAATTTGTTCTGTGGATGTTGAGTTTGATAAGTTCTTTATAGATTTGGGATACTAGCCCTTTATCTGATATGTCATTTGCAAATGTCTTCTCTCATTGTGTTGGTTGTCTTTTGGTTTGTTGACTGTTTCTATCTTGATGAAGTCCCAACAGTTCACATTTGCTTTTTTTCCGTTGTCTTTGGAGACGTGTCTAGCAAGAAGTTGCTATGGCTTTGGTCAAAGAGGTTGTTGCGTCTATTCTCAAGGATTTGGATGGATTCCTGTTTCACATTCAGGTCCTATATCCATTTGGAGTCTATTTTTGTGTATGGTATGAGGAAATGGTGCATTTTCATTCTTTTTTTGTGTGTGTGCATTTTCATTCTTTTACATGGGGCTGTCCAATATCCCCAACACCATTTGTTGAAGAGACTGCCTTTTTCCATTGGATATTCATTCCTGCTTTGATGAAGATTAGTTGACCATAGAGTTGAGGGTCCATTTCTCATTCCACTGATCTATGTGTCTGTTTTTGTGCCAGTACCATATTTTCTTGAGGATTACAGCTTTGTAATAGGGCTTGATGTCTGCGAATGGGATGCCACCAGCTTCAGTTTTCTTTTTTCTTTCTCAGCATTCCTTTGGCTAGTCGGGGTCTCTTCTCATTCATACAAATTTTAGGATTATTTATTCCAGGTCTGTGAAAAATGTGGATGGTATTTTGAAAGGGATTGCATTGAATTTGTGGATTATTCTAGGTAGCATAGACATTTTCACAATATTTGTTCTTCCAGTCCACAAGCATGGAATGTTTTTCCATTTCTTTGTGTCTTCCTCCATTTCATTCATAACTATTCTATAGTTTTCTAGTACAGATCCTTTGCCTCTTTGGTTAGATAGATTCCTAAGTATCATATGGTTTTCAGTGCAATTATAGATAGTATGAACTCCTTAATTTCTGTTTTCTGTTGTTGCTGTAGACAAATGAAAATGATTTCTGTGCACTGATTTTATGTCCTGCCACTTTATGGAATTCCTGGATAAGTTATAGCAATTTTGGGGCAGAGTCTTTTGTGTTTTCCACATAAAGTATCCTATTATCTGCAAAGGGTGAGAGTTTGTCTTGTTCTTTGCTGATTCGGAAATCTTTTATTACTTTTTGTTGTCTGATTGCTGAGGCTAGGACTTCTAGTAGTATGTTGGACAGCAGTGAGGATAGTGGACATCCCTGCCATGTTCCTGACCTTAGGGGAATGATATTCACTGCAGAATTTTCTTGGATGGCTTTTATGATATTGAGGTATATTCCCTCTATCCTGCCACAGTGAAGAGTTTTGATTAAGAAAGGCTGTAATTTGTCAAATGCTTTTTCTGCATCTAGTGAGAGGGTCCTATGGTTCTTGTTCTTTCTTCTATTAAGGTATTGTATTAGATTGATTTATTTGAGTTTGTCAAACCACCCTTGTAGCCCAGGAATAAATTCGATTTGGTCATGGTGAATCATTCTTTTAATGTACTGTTGAATCCTTTTGGCTAGTACGTTGGTGATAATTTTTGCATCCATATTCATCAGGGACAGTAGTCTGTAATTCTCCATTTCGGTGGGGTCTTTTTCTGGTTTTGGGATCAAGGTAATGCTGGTCTCATCAAAGGGGTTTGGAAATTTTCTTTCCAGTTTTATTTTTTGGAAAAGTTTCAGAAGAAAAGGTATTAAATCTTCTTTACATGTTTGGTAGAATTCCCCTAGGAAACCATCTGCTGCTGGGTTCTTGTTTCCTGGGGGATTTTTGATGACTTCTTCAATTTCCTTGCTTATTAGGGGTCTCTTCAGGTTTCCTTTTCTTCCTGGTTCAGTTTTAGTCATTTCTATGTTTCTAGGAATGCATCCATTTCTTCAAGGCTGCCTGATTTGTTGACATAGAGTTACCATCATATATTCTTATAATTGTTTGTATTTCTTTGGTGTTGGGTGTGACCTCTCCTTCTTGATTCATGATTTTATTGATTTGGGTCCTTTCTCTTTTCTTCTGGAGGGTTTGGCCAGGGGCATATCAATCTTATTAATTCTTTCAAAGAACCAGTTCCTGGTTTCATTGATCTGTTCTACTGTTCTTTTGGTTTCTACTTCATTGATTTCTGCTCTAATCTTTATTATTTCACTTCTTCTTCTGGGATTAGGCTTTCTATGCTGCTCTTTCTCCAGCTCCTTTAGGTGTAAGGTTAGGTTGTGTACTTGAGACCTTTCTTGCTTCTTGAGAAAGGCTTGTAGTGCTATATACTCCCTCTTAGGACCACCTTTGCTGCATCCCAAAGATATTGAACAGCTATCTTTCATTCTCATTTGTTTCCATGAAGTTTTTAAATTTATCTTGAACTGACTGGTCGACCCATTCATTCTTTAGTAGGATGCTCTGTAGCCTCCATGTATTTGAGTTCTTTCCAACTTTCCTCTTGTGATTGAGTTCCAGCTTCAAAGCATTGTGGTCTGAAAGTATGCAGGGAGTGATCCCTATCTATTGGTACTGGTAGAGATCTGATTTGTTACCCAGTATGTGATCTATTCTGGAGAACGTTCCACGTGGACTAGAGAAGAATATGTATTCTGTTGTTTTCAGATGGAATGTTCTGCATATATCTGTGAAGTCCAGCTGGTCCAGTATGTCATTCGAAGCCCTTATTTCCCTGTTGATCCTATGCTTAGATGGTCTGTCCATTGCAGTAAAGGGTGTGTTAAAGTCCCTATTATTATTGTATTATTGTCCATGTGTTTCTTTGGTTTTGTTCTTCATTAGCTTCTACAACTGGCTTCTCCCATGGTAGGGGCATAAATATTTAAAACTGTTAGAACTTCTTATGGGATAGACCCTTTAAAGTATGATAGAGTGTCCTTCCTCATCTCTTATTACAGTCTTTGGTTTAGAATCTAATTTGTCTGATAGAAGAATTGCCACCCTAGCTTTCTTTGGATGTCCATTAGCATGATCAATTATTTTCCACACCCTCACTTTCAATATAGAGGTGTCTTTGGGTCTAAAATGAGTCTCTTGCAGACAGCGTATCTGATGGGTCTTGCTTTTTGATCCAGTCTGATACTTTATGTCTTTTGGTTGGGTCATTTAGCCCATTTACATTCAAGGGAATTGTGGAAATGTATGAATTTGGTGCCATTGTATTGCCTGTAAGCTGACCGTTACTGTATATGGTCTCTGTTCTTTTATGGTCTATGTTCCTTTTGGGCTCTCTCTTTGCTTAGAGGACCCCTTTCAATATTTCCTGAAGGGCTGATTTGGTAACCACAAATTGTTTGAGTTTCTGTTTGTCTTGGAAGCTTTTGATCACTCCTTCTATTTTCAAGGACAGCCTAACTGCAGAAAGTGTTCTTGGTTGCATATTTTTCTTGTTGAGGACCCTGAATAGATCATGCCAGTCTTTTCTAGCCTGTCAGGTCTCTGTGGCTAGGTCTTCTGCCAATCTAATGTTTCTACTCTTGTAGGTTACCAACTTCTTGTTCCGAGTTGCTTTGAGGATTTTCTCTTTGTCTGAGTTTTTCAAGTTTTCCTATTAGATGTCAGGGTGTTGACCCATTTTTATTGATTTTGAGGGAGATTCTCTGTGCCTCCTGGATTTTGTTGCCTGTTTCCATTCCCAAAGTAGGAAAGTTCTCTGCTATCATTTACTCCAATATACCTTCTGCCCTTCTCTCTCTTTCTTCCTCTTCTTCTGGGGTCCCAATTATTCTAATATTCTGGGGTCCCAATTATTCTAATATTGTTTCACTTTATGGTACCACTTCTCTCTTGAATTATCCCATAGTTGTTTATCTCTCTTTCTCTCAGCTTCTTTATTCTCCACGATTTGGTCTTCTAGATCATTAATTCTCTCTTCTGCCTCATCTATCTTAGCAGTTAGGGCTTCCAGTTTTTTTAAAAATATATATTTTATTTATTTGACAGAAAGAGAAAGAGAGCACAAGCAGAGGGATCAGCAGAGGGAGCCCAATGTGGGGTTCAATCCCAGGACCCTGGGATCATCACTGGAGCCAAAGGCAGATGGTTAACTGACTGAGCCATCCAGGCACCCTTAGAGACTCCATTTTGGATTGCATCTTACTAATAGCCATTTCTTATTTTGACTTGGTTAGAGTTTAGTTCTAGCGTCTTCTATGGATTCTTCTAAGGGATTCTCTAGGTCTTCTATGCTTTTTTCAAGCCCAGGTAGTATCTTTAAAATCGTTATCCTGAACTCTCATTCTGACATCTTACATATGTCCATATTGATTAGGTCCCTGGCAATAAGTACTGCCTCTTGTTCTCTTTTTTGAGGTGAGTTTTTCCATCTTGTCATTCTGTCCAGAAAAGAAGAGATGAATAAAAGGACAAAAATACTCAAAGGGCAACAATGACCCCAGAGAAATACACACTAAACAGAAGTGACCCAAAACTGATGGAGGCAGTAGTGGAAATGAGTATATGATCAGGTGGATGATAGGAACAGAGCCATACACTAGATTTGGGACATATTTTGGTGTGTTGGAAGAAACAGCATCCCAAAATTTTAAGGAAAGAAAAACTTGTATATATACACAAAAATAAGGTTAACTACAATGAAGGGATAGAATATGATAGTAAAATGAAAATTAAAAAGGATTTGAAGAAAGACATTGAGAAGTTGATTGGAAAAAGGAAGGAAGAAAAATTTTTTTAAAAAGAAACAAAAAAGAAAATTAAAAAAAATTAAAGTTGAATGATTGAAGAATCATTGGGAGAAAAGCCATGAATTCTATGTGCTATATTCCTTTAGTGCTGATGTTTTGCAGTTCTTATTGATTGGTACACTGGGTCTTGTCTGGATATTCCTGCTGATCTTCTTGGGGAGGGGCCTACTGCATTGACTCTCAAATGTCTTTGCCCAGGTCGGAATTGTACTGCCCTTGCCAGGGGACAAGCTAAGTACTCTGTTCAGGTTTGCTCTCTTAGCTTTTGTTCCCTGAAGACTTTCTGCACAGCTTTAGAGGAGGAGCATGAACATGGCGGCCTCCCAATCTCTGGCCGTGGAGCTGAGAGCTTGAGGCCCAATCCTCAGTGTGCCCTCACAGAAAAGTGTTCAAATCAGTGCTCGCTTCGGCAGCACATATACTAGAAAAGTGTTCAAATCATTCATGTATCCCTGGTCTCTGTCCACACTCTGTGCTCACTGGGCCAGTGGCCGAGTATTTCTACCTGTGGCACATGACCCCATTTGGAGTCTCCAAGCCCCGCAGATTCCTGCAGCACGCTCCTGCACAGCTTGTTTTGGGAAGGAAGGGGATCTCCCCAGTTCTGCCGCATCTTGGGCCCCTTCTCAAAGAGCAGTAGTCAGACTGTGCTGTGAATCACAGTTTATGGCAACCTCCAGCTTACAGCTCACTCCTGGGCTCACTCTCTGCAGCTGGCTTCCCTGCTCCAATACCAGGGAGCTCTGTTGCCCTCAAGCACCCCTAATCTTCCTGAGACCCTGAGGATCCTGAGACCACACTGTCTCATCCAGAGTTCCACCCCCTGATTAGCTGCCAGAGCAATGTTCCTTACCAGAGCAGACCTCTAAAAGTTGTGATTTTGTGCTCTGCTGACCCTAGCACTTGCCAGTAGCTGGCTGAGAGAGCTCCCTCCCCACAAAGTCTATCTTCCCATATTTCTTGGGATTCACTTCTCTGCACCTCCTACCTTGCAGAAAGTGGTGGCTTTTCTGTTTGTAGAGATGCAGCTATTCTTTTCTTTCATCTCTACTTGAGTTTGCAGGTGTTCAGAATGGTTTCATAGGTATCTAGCTGAATTCCTCGGACCAGACAAATTAAGTTCTCCTACTCTGCCACCATCTTGGAATCTCTCTTTCTTCTTCTTTCTCCAGATTAGCTTGGGTATTTGGGGTCCTTTGTGATTCCATACAACTTTTAGGATTGTCTTCTATTTCTTTGAATAATGTCATTGTGATTCAGATAGGGATTTCATCACATCTGTAGATTACATTGGGTACAGTGGACACGTTAACAGTATTAACTCTTCCAGATAATGAGCATGGCATATGCTTCCATTTATTTGTGTTCTTCCAAATCTTTGGCCCATGCATTCACCCCCCCAACACAAATATGTATTTTCCTTTCTTTTCCACCATGTGTTCACAATACCAGGTGTTTATCATTCTTAGTTACTTTTATTCCTAGGTATTTTTTTTTCTTGAGGCAATTGTCAATGACATTGCTTTCTTAATTTCTCTTTGTGAAACTTGGTAATCAGTATATGGAAATACAACAATTCGTGTGGTTGGGTGACTCAGTCAGTTAAGTGTCTGCCTTCAGGTCAGGTCACGATCCCAGGATACTGGGATTGAGCCCAGCATTGGGCTCCCTGATGACCATTGGGTCTGCATATCCCCAACCCTCTGCCTCTCCCCCTGCTTGTGCTCTCTCTGTCTCTGTGTCAAATAAATAAATAAAATACTTAAAAAAACAGAAATTCAACAGTTCTTTGTTGTATATTGACTTTGTATATTGACTTTGTATCCTGCAGCTTTACTGAGATTTGTTTATTCTAACAGTTATCTGGTACTCTTATGGATTTCTATACATAGTATCACGTCATCTGCAAAAAATGACTGTTTTCTTTTCCTATTTTTCTATTTCCTATCTTTTCTTTTCCTATTATCATATCTTTTTTTGTTTTGTTTTTTTGTCTAAATAGCTTGGCTGGGGCTCTCAATACTCTGATGAATGAAAGTGCTAAGAGTGGGCATCTTTATCTTGTTCTTGATCATAGTGGAAAAGTTTTCAGCATTTTATCCTGAATATAATGTCTGCTGTGGGCTTTTCATATAGGGTCTTTGGTTGAGGTATGTTCCCTCAATACCCAGATAGTTTAGACTCTTTATCATAAATGCATATTGAATCTTGTCAGGTGTTCTTTCTGCATCTATTGTAACAATCCTAGGATTTTTATCTTTTTTTTTAAGATTTTATTTATTTATTTGACAGACAGAGATCACAAGTAGGCAGAGAGCCAGGCAGAGTGAGACAGGGGGAAGCAGGCTTCTCGCCAAGCAGAGAGCCTGATGCAGGGCTCTATCCCAGGATGCCGGGATCATGACCTGAGCCGAAGGCAGAGGCTTTAACCCACTGAGCCACCCAGGCGCCCCAGATTTTTATCTTTTATTTTGTTTAGGTGGTGTATCCCATTGGTGGATGTGCAGATTTGGAATCATCCTTGCATCCCTGGAATAAATCTCATTGGATCCTGTTGTGTGATTCTTCTGATGTATTGTTGAATTAATTTTGCCAGTAATTTGTTGAGGATTTTTGCATCTCTATTCTTGAGGGATATAGGGCTTTCCTTTTCTTGTAGCATGCTTGTCTTGTTTTGGTAGCAGGATAATGCTGTCTTCATAAAATGAGTTTGGATGTATGCCCTTCTCTCCTTTTTCCAAAACAGTTTGAGAAGGGTTGGTATTATTTCTTCTTCTACTGTCTGTTTGAACTCCTCAGTGAAACTGTCCAGTCTTGGTATTTATTTGTTGGGAGGATTTGATCATCAAATCAATCTTTTTACTAGTGATCAGTCTTTTCAGATTTTTTTTTTCCTTCACAGTTCAGTCTTTCTAGGTTGTTGTTAGGAACTTATTCATTTCTTCTAGGTTGTCCAAGGTGTTGCCCTCTACTTGCTCATGATAGGATCCTTTGTATTTATGATCCTTGGTATTCATTGTAATAGCTCATCTTTCTTTTTTTTTAAGTTTTTCACATTTTTTAACTGAAATTCAGTTAACCAAGGTATAGTTTTTGATGGATAGTCAATGTTTCATTAGTTGCGTATAACACCCAGGGCTCATCACCACATGTTTCCTTCTTAATACCTATCACCAAGTTACCCCATCGCCCAACCTACCTCTCCTCCAGTTTGTTTCCTATGATTAAGAGTCTCTCATGGTTTGTCTCCCTCTCTTATTTCTTCCCATTCAGTTTTCCCTCTCTTCCCCTGTGGTCCTCCACACTCTTCCTTGTGTTCCACATATGAGAGAAACCATATGATTATTGTCATTCTCTGCTTCACTTATTTCATTTAGCATAACACCATCCGTATTGATGTGAATAGTGGGCATTCATCCATTCTGATGGCTGAGTAATATTCTATGGTATGTATTTACCACATCTTCTTTATCCATTCCTCTGTTGACATCTCAGCTCCTTCCACAGTTTGGCTCTTGTGGACATTGTTGCTATGAACATTGGAAAGAGTGTGCCCCTTCTTTTCACTGTGTCTCTATCTTTGGGGTAAATACCCAAGAGTGCAATTGCTGGGTCATAGGGCAGCTCTATTTTTAACTCTTTGAGGAAACTCCATGCTGTTTTCCAGAGTGACTGCAGCAGCTTGCATTCCCACCAACAGTATTAGAGGGTTCCCCTTTCTCCACATACTTTCCAACACTTGTTATTTCCTGTCTTGTTAACTTTAGCCATTCTAACTGGTGTAAGGTGGTATCTCATTGTGGTTTCGAATTCCCTGATGACAAGTGATGTGAAGCGTTTTTTCATAGTCTGTCGGCCATTTGGATATCTTCTTTGGAGAAGTGTCTTTTCCTGTCTTTTGCCCACTTCTTGAGTGGATTCTTTGTTTTTGAGGGGTTGAGTTTGAGAACTTCTTTGTAGATCTTGGATACCAGACCTTTATCTGTAATGTCAGTTGCAAATATTTTCTCCCATTCTGTAGGTTGCCTTTTAGTTTTGTTAATTTTTTCCTTTGCTGTGCAGAAGCTTTTTATCTTGATGAAGTTCCAATAGTTCATTTTAACTTTTGTTTCCCTGGCCTTTAGAGACATGTCTTGCAAGAACTGCAGTGTCCAAGGTCTAAGAGGTTGCTGCCCGTGTTCTCCCTAGGATCTTGATGTGAGGCAGGAATCAATTATCTTTCTTTCCTGATGTATCTGAGTCCTATTTCTTGGTAAGTCTAGCTAAAATTTCGTCAGTTTTGTTTATCTTTCAAAAAAAGGCAGCTTGTATTTTCATTGATCTTCTATCTTTTTAGTCTCCATTGGATTTATTTCCACATTCCATTTTGTTATTTCCTTATATCTACCGATTTGGAGCTTTGTTTGTTTGTTTTTTTCCTACTTCTTTCCCATGTAAAATTAGGTTATTGGAGAGTTTTCAGGTGGATTGATGAGGAGCTGAATTTCTATGAACTTCTCCCTTAGAGCCACTTTTACTGCATCCCATAACTTTTCATAGGTTCTCTTTTTCATTAGTTTCAAGGTAGTTTTAAATTTTCCTTTGATTTCTTCTTTGATCATTGGCTGTTTACTAGGATGTTTTTAAATTTCCACATAATTTTTACTGTCCCATTTTCTTCTTGTAACTGATTTCTACTTTCATACTACTGTAGTTGGACAAGATTTGAACCAGAGCATGAAGGGAGCATGCAGTTTAAAGGTTAGTTTCCTAGGGTATTTTCTGAGAGCAGACCATGGCTTCCATGGGGACATAGGAAGGTTTTGTGAGACTTGGGGGGGTGATCAACCCTTGTTAGGATTACTGATTACTACCATGCAGTCTGTGTACCACCATTCACACTATAGTCCTGATGGACTTGTACTTCCTTAGCAACATTTTGTAGAAGGTGCAGGGGCAGCCTTCTCTAGCCGAAAGTTGCTGTGTGAGTTCATTGCATGGCCCCAAGAATGGTAAATTGGGGGATCACAACCGAACTTTCTGTAGGAAGTGACAGAAATGGGACACGTTGAATTTCATGACAATAGCTGAGGTCCCAAATGACCCACTGGGTGTTGGTGGTGGGTGGGGTAGTGGGGCCTATGTATCTGTCTCATCAGAACCTGTGGAATTCAGGGAAACCCTCCTGTCTGTTGAGTTGTGTGGAGACAGGTAGACAGCAGTCTCTGGCCAGGCATAAGGGTCACACTGGACCAGAGTGTGGTGGGAGATCCAGTGTGTGGTGGGAGCCTCTGCTCAGTGTCCATGAAAATCAATCAGGATCTGGTGACTGTGATTCCTAGCAGCAACATGGGGAGAGGAGGGTGGTGGTGGTGCACACTTCCTTGGGTTGTGGTCAGGACTAGTCTGGAGCCCACTGAAGTGAACCGTGCCTGGCACAGAAGGCACCCAGTCACTGTACCTGTGGGCACTGTGCCCATGGCACTTTTGTGCCAGCCAGCCCTCAAGCTGTTGCCTCCTACTTTTCACATCTTCATGGTCATGAGCCTCTGCTCTTGCCCCATGGCCCCCCGGAGTATTGCCCTCCCTCCATGTGGCCCTCATCCTCTGCCCTGTGCAACCCAATGCCAGGGTAGCCTTCTTGAGAGGCAGCTCTGTCAGTCCCCTGATAGAACACTTCCAGGGATCCCATGTGAAGTGAAGGTGATACCCTGACCTGGAAGGGCACTGTAGGTCCCCCATCAGGAAAGCCACGTCTTCCTTTTCAGCCTGGCCTGCCCTCCCCTTAGTCCCCCTCAGAAAAACTCTCCCCACTTCCTGAGCTGATAACTCTGACCTTAAAAACCAACATTGTTTTCTGTTTCGCCATACCTTAATTCAGCCATGGCATGTCTTTCAAACCTCTCACTGGGTTTTCAGCAGTCCTGGAGGGCTGTCTGCTCAAAGAGGGAATGACCTCAGAGGGGCTGCCTTCCCTGCCACCTCCCTCAGCTTGTCCCTGAGCCCTGGACCAGCTGTCCCACTGAGTGTTGAGGGACCAAAACCAGCCCATCCTAAGCCCAGTCTGTGTCAATTGTGTAGACTGATGTATGCCAGAAGCGGTGGGCAGCTGGCATGGGCCAGGTGCAGGCAGTTTCTCTTTCTCATTCCTTCACCACTCTCCTTCCCAAAGGTAGCTCAGAGCAGCCTCCATGCCCTACATCTCTAGATCCCTTGACCTGTGCCTCCTGCATTCAGCTTGGTGGTTTCCTGTTGCTTCTGTCTCCCATACCTGCACCCATGGCAGTTCCTGGATCAGGGGAGGGATCATACTCTTGTCTGTACTTGATCCTCTTCCTATCCCACACTGAGCCCACCCACCTTTCTGTCTTCCATGGATGTATTTGGAAGCAAGCTCCCTAATAAGGAACCTATTAACCAAATGGATCCAGGTAACAACCACTGAATTAGTGATCCAGGATAGAGAACAAACCTGCTCTGAAACCTGTCCTACACTCTGTGACCATCTCATACTAAAACAGAAACAATAATAGCTTTCTGAATTATAGAATGGCACCTATCTCTACTTACACTCTCTTGAATGCATAGGTGCTGATCCTGGATGGAAGGGGACCATGGCTCCTGTGGGCTAGGATTAATTGTAAAATATAAGAATTCAGTGAAATTTGAATTCGAGGCATAGAATGAATAATTATTGTTGAGGAAATACTCCCAAGTAGGGCGTATGAACGTTGTGTGCCAAAGCTTTTTCAAATAGGTTACTGAAAGAAAAATCTTTTTTATTGTTTATTTTAATTCCAGTCAAGTTAACATACAGTGTTATATTAGTTTCAGGTGTACAATAGCGTGATTCAATAATTCTATATATCACTCAGTGCTCATCAAGAAAAGTGTACTCTTAGTCCCCTTCATCTATTTCACTCATCCCTGCATCCACCTCCCCTTTGGTAACCATCAGTTTGTTCTCTGTTGTTAAGAATCTGTATTTCAGTTTGTCTCTTTTTTCTCCTTTATTTATGTATGTTTCTTTCTTCAATTCTACATAAGGGTGACATCATACGGTATTGTCTTTCTCTGACTAATTTCACTTAGGATAATACTCTCTAGATCCATCCATGTGGCTACAAATGACAAGATTTCATTCTTTTTATGGCTGAGTAATAGTCTACTGTGTGTGCGTGTGCATGTGTGTGTTCACATCTCTCCACTCATTTAGCACTTTATCAATGGACACTTGGATTGCTCCTATATTTTGATCTTGTAAATAATGCTGCAAGAAACATAGGGGTGCATATATCTTTTTGAGTTACTGTTTTCATATTCTTTTGGTAAATACCCAATAGTGTGATTGCTGGATCCTGGGGTAACTCTATTTTTAACGTCTTGAGGAACCTCCATACTGTTTCCCAGAGTGGCTGCACCAGATTGCTTTTCCACCAACAGTGCAGGAGATTTCCCCTTTTTCCACATCCTCCCAACACCTGTAGTTCCTTGTGTTGTTGATGGGAGCCATTCTGACAGTGTGTGGTAATATCTCATTATACTTTTGATTTGCATTTTCCTGAGGTTGGGTGATGAGGAACATCTTTCCAAAGGACCAGTGGCCATCTGTATTTCTTCTTTGGAGAAAAGTCTGTTCATGTTTTCTGACTATTTTTTAACTGGATTATTTGTTTTTGGGGTTTTGAGTTGTATCCATTCTATATATTTTGGACACTATCCTTTTATTGCATAGGATATTTACAACTATCTTCTCCCTTTCAGTAGGTTGTCTTATTATTATTACTTCTTCATAGCTCTTCTGCTGTGTGGAAACTTTTTATTTTGATATAGTCCCAGTAGTTTATTTTTGCTTTTATTTCCTTTGCCTCAGGAGACAGTCTAGAAAAAATGTTATTTTGGCCCATGTCAAGAAGTTACTGTCTTTGCCCTCTTGTAGGATTTTTGTGGTTTCAGGTCTTCCACTGAGGTCTCAAAACTGTGTTGAGTTTATTTGTCAGTATGGTGTAAGGAATCAGAGTAATTTCATTCTTTAGTGCATAACTGTCCAGTTTGTCCAACACTGTTTGTTGTAGAGATTGTTCTTTTTTTTTATTCTTGCCTGTTTTGTGGAAGATTAATTGGCCACATAATTGTGGGTTTATATCTGAACTTCTATCCTGTTCCCTTGGTCACTGTGTGTATTTCTGTGCCAGTACCACACTGTTACAGCTTTGCAGTATAACTTGAAATCTGGAATTAAGACTTCTCCAGTTTTGTTTTTCTTCTCAACATTGCATTGGCTGTCCAGTATCTTTGGTGATTCCATGCAAATTTTTAGGAGTGTTTGCTTAACACTCTTTAAGTTCTTTTTGTTTAACTTAAATTCAATGACCCAACTAATGCATCATCATTAGTTTCAGATGTAGTTTTCAATAATAGGTCAGATGTGTATAACACCCAGTGCTCACTGCATCACATGCCCTCCTTAATGCCTGTCACCCAGTTACCCCATCCCCCAGCCACCTCCCCTCCAGCAACCCTCAGTTTGTTTCTGTAATGAAAAGTCTCTCGTGGCTTTTCTCCCTCTCTGATGCTTCCCATTCAGTTTTCCCTCCATTCCCCTCTGATCCTCTGTGATGTTTCTCCCATTTCACATATGAGTGAACTCATGTGCCAACTGTCTTTCTCTAATAGACTTATTTCACTCAGCAAAGTACCCTCCAGTTCCAACCAGCTGGATGTAATGGTAAGTCTTCACCTTCTCAGATGGCTGAATAATATTCCATTGTGGATATGAACCACATCTTTATCCATTCATCTGTCCGTGGACATCTGGGCTCTTTCCATAGTTTTGCTAGAGTGGATATTGCTGCAATGAACATTGGAGGGGTAGGTGTCACTACTTTTCACTCAGTCTGCATCTTTGGGGTAAATACCTAGTAGTTCGATTGCTGAGTTGTAGGGTAGCTCTATTTTTAAGTTCTTGAAGAAACTCAATAACATTTGGCAGAGTGACTCTATGAGCTTACATTTCCACCAGCAGTGTAAGAGTGTTCCCCTTTCACCACATCCTTGCCAACATTTGTTATTCCCTGCCTTGGTGATTTCAGCCATGCCAACTGTTGTAAAGTGGTATCTCGTTGTGGTTTTGATTTGTATTTCCCTGGTGGCTATTGATGTGGAGCACCTTTTCATGTGTCTCTTGGTAACTTGTATGAAAGTTGTGTTCATGTTTACACCTATGTCTTAAGCTAGGATAGGGGTAGTCGCAGGAGCATGGAAGGTGTGATTTGCTTAGGTGTGGAGAACTTCACAGACCTCTGAATTGAGGGCTAGAGTTAAGGAGAGTATCAGGCTCAGGCTTTGTGTTCAGTATGGTATGAAAGTATAAATAATCAGGGAATGGTTCAAGATTTCATTCAGATTTCTCCTGCTCTTAATCCTTTCTGGAGTTCCAAAAAGCATGATTTCTGACTTTGTTGTTGGATGAGCCCTCTGTTTCGCTCAGGTGTCCCCACTCCCTGGATATGTGGAGCCAGGCCTCTGGGAGTGGTCCTTTAAAAAGCCAACCTGGGGTTAGGGTGAGTGCCTAGAATCATGGCAGGTTCAATCTGCCAGCTGTGTGGCAAGACTCCCAGAGGCCTGAGTTGAGGGTGTGGGTCAGGGTGAGTGTCAGCCTCCAGGTTTGTGTCCAGCGGGCCACTGAATGTGGGGGTGGCATCACATGGGCATGCAGAGTTCTCCTGCTCTGAATCCTTTACGGAGTTCCAATTGGCATGGTTTCCTTCTGGGCGGCAGGCAGAGTCCTCTGGAATTGCTCGGGTGTCCCTAGTCCCTAGGGCTTTGGTGCCAGGTCTCTGGGGACAGACTCCTCTGGGTCCAACCTAGGGTCAGCATTGGGGTCAGGTTTAGGGTCATGGGTTAGGGCCAGGGCTAGGGTTAGGAGTTAGGGGTAGGGGTGTGGGTAGGGGTAATTTTAGGGGTTTGCTAGGATTAATTTATTTGCCTTTTGATACAAGATATCCATGCTTAAATAAGACAATTTCTTAGAGTATTTTACAGTGAGTAAAGGTTAGCATGTAACCCAAATTTTTTTTAAAATATTTTATTTATTTGACAGAGAGAAATCACAACTAGGCAGAGAGGCAGGCAAAGAGAGAGGAGGAAGTAGGCTCCCGTGGAGCAGAGAGCCCGATGTGGGGCTCGATCCCAGGACCCTGGGATCATCACCTGAGCCGACAGCAGAGTCTTTAACCCACTGAGCCACCCAGGCGACCCTGTAACCCAAATGGAGAAGAACCAAATGTTCCAAAGCAACACTTAAGATCTTTCTTGACTTTTATGTTTTATGGTCAAAATAATTAAAAATTGAGTTTCTCTGTCATTCTTCTCACAGATGGATTTGCTGACCATGTCTTTCTGGTCTTGGCTGAAAAGCATCTTTTCAGTGGGATTCCTTAATGGGTCTCTCTGAATAGGATGGCTTTCTTATCCCTTAGCCTGCATTCCTTCCTATCACTGATCCATTGATTATATCCCACACTCTTCACAAGCTCCCGTAGGACTAGAGCTATGCGTTTGCACTAACTAGATACTCCATAAGTATTTATTAATTGAACAAATATGTCTCTTTTTCATCAAAAATATCCATGTTTTGTCCGTGAATGTTTTACCATTTCAGACTATATTTGGAGAAAACTATCGCTCCATTAGCATACATCTGTCAATGCTGTGGCTTTATTATGTCTTGTGTCATGCTTCCCTGAGCTAGCCAGAGCACTTATGACCCATGTACGAAGCTCAGCTTCAAACCTTAAGGGTGAGTTCTGTGAAGAAGCTAGGGGCATTTGGGGGGCTTGTCCTGCTGGACACCACCATGTCATATGGGGCCAGATGTGACATGAGCACCTTCTCTTTCCCTAGTTTTTCCCATCTTCCTCTACCCTCTGTCAGCGTGTGGGTTTCCCACCAACCGTGTCCTTGCAGACAAGCTCTGATGGCCTATGACTTGGGATTCCATTGCCATCACAAAGTCTTGTTATAACCAGTGTCAGAGGTTTCTGTGGCCCTGACATGACCTTTGTTCCCAGAATATGCCCCATGAAGAGTCCCATGAGAGTCTGGGAGTCCAGGAAAGATAAATCGGTGATCGCAGCTCTAGCTAAAGCCACTCTGGGGGATCATGCTGGAGGCCATCTCACACCTCAGTCTGGCTCTTTCACTGATTTCCAGTACAACCTAGGATAGTCACTTCATCAGGCTCATCATTTCTAAAATGAGGAAATGTTTTTAAATTAATTGATTCACTCAAGACTATGGAATGGACTTCTAGGAAGTTCTGGGCAGTCTCCAAGATGGATTCTATCTCAGGAGTTCTAACTCCCATCCTCCTCGCTCCTATTGAATTCCTCCATTGGACAAAATGGCTGTTCCATGGAAATTCCCTAGGGCAACATTGGACTAGCAAGTGTCTTCAGGATGTGCCCCCAGGCCATCTGATGTGGCAGGAGCATTTCTGAACTCAAACCAAAGTTTTGGCTAATTGGCTTTGGGCTGTCTCACTTGCACATAAATAGCAGTGCCTGGATCAGGCCTTCACTGAAACAGCTGAGCTGGCTTAGTGAGTATCTTGCCCAGGACACTAGCCCCATGACACTGTGAGGGTACTCTGAGTTCAGAGTTAAGTCATGCAATGCGATAAGTGATTCTACATCAGAGTAGATGATGCAAAGTATAGTTTCACAGCAAACATGACAAAAACATTTAAATGACAGAGCAGTGTGTAGTTAAACGTACTCTGTACTATGACAGTGAAGGGAAAAGAGAACGATGGGGTCAGAAAAGAGAATGGAAGTTTCAAGAAGCAGGCTGGAGTAGTCAGGGGGCAGGGGATATCTGGTGGAGGAAGGGACAGGGAGGCTTGTCACAGGTTACAACAGTGACAGAGTGTGCATTCTGCCTGACCCACGACCCCCAGGGGCACAGGCGGCAGTCTAGCTCCAGGGGATCTATAGACTGCAAATTGGCCTGAGCAGAGCCTCCACAGTCTGTCTTCTTGTTTCCTGGGTGTGGCTCTTTCTCTGCTTCTTAGGTGAGGCTGTTGATTCTCCTTTTGTTTTCCTCTGAGCTGCACTGTTTTGTGTAGATTCAGTACTGTTAGTTGACACAAATTCTTCCTGAAAAGAACTGGAATAGAAGTCATCCTTGTTTCCCACGTAGAACTGAATATATTTGATAGTAATAGCCTTTCCCCAGGCCCCTGGGCCTTCATCTGCTCGCTAAGTCCGAGATTTTTGAAAACATATTCTATTTTTAACAGGTTGAAAGAATTAGTTTTGTTTTTTAAAAATTCAACAAAGTCACTCTTTTCATAATCTTTAAAATGATCTGTAAACATTGAATGAACAAGGTTTGACAGGATGAAGGAAGAATTGGCTTTATAGTGGGGTTTGCGCCAATGTTTACTCACTGTTGCCCCCATGCGGCCACTCTCCAGATAGCATGTGGCCCAATGTGTTCCAACTTACCAGATTCAAGGGAGAGTAAGACAGAAGCAGGTTGGTTCCTGGATTCCTCACCTCCTAAAAACCATCCTCTAATTTGTGAGCGATATTCTAAAGCGGATATATCTTTTTTTTCCCAAAGGTTTTTAATTTTTACCCTGTTTTTTTTAAAAGATTTTATTTATTTATTTGACAGAGATCACAAGTAGGCAGAGAGAGAGAGAGAGAGAGAGGAGGAAGCAGGCTCCCCGCCGAGCAGAGAGCCCGATGTGGGGCTCGATCCCAGGACCCTGGGATCATGACCTGAGTGGAAGGCAGAGGCTTTAACCCACTGAGCCACCCAGGCACCCCATCTAAAGCAGATATATCTTAACTAGATATTAGGATTAGGGTCAGGGTCAAGTTGAATACATTAACTTATGGACAGCTTTTTGTATGTCAATCCTACCTGCCTGAAGTGTTTTTAAAAAATAAAATAGAAGAGGATATAGTCACCAAAGCACTGAGCACATTACCTGTCCCAGGAAGTAGGTAACTAAACATAATTATTGTTTCATCTTAGCTGAGGACCAGGAGCTGGTCCTACAGGTACTTGGCAGGTAGGATCTGTGGCCAGCTGCCCATCTACCCCCGACACCCACACCCAGCTCAGCACATCCTCTGCTATGCTCAAGGGCAGCAAACAGATGAACCAGGTGCAGGTGTGACTCCCTGCAAGCAAGCAAGCAAGCATGGCTTGCTTCCAACATGTAGAGAAGGGGACCAACTCACATACACATGACATGTTCTTTTGGTTCCTTGCTATCTGCCTCCCCTTTTTGTCATGCTGGTCCTGAACCTTTAGCTCCTGTGAGAACTTGGGTTTGCAGTTTCTGTTGACGTTTTGAAGTGTAGATCTGGGTTGCCTTTGTTCCCTGTTCTTGGGTCAGAGATGAAGGCCGGAAAAGTCATCCTACTCTGAAAGCAACAAAAAGAAATATCAAGTGTGTTCTGCCCCCATCACCTCAGACTTTAAAGAAAGGGCAAACTACATACTTCATGTTCTACACAATCGGTTTTAGGGACTCATATATCCATGTAAAATGAAATTCCTTACCAAACTTTTGCCTTGCGGAGGACAGTTTAGGGACACTGCCCCTCCCCCGCCCTGTCATTTCAGTCTGGCCAATGCCCAGTCACACTGACACATGTAGTCACACAAGGACACAATTGTGACATCCTCCTGGAGCACTCCCGGTCCCCCTGTCCCCTGGGTCTGGCCAACCCTGCACACCCCCAGTCCTCCTGAGCATCCCCCATAGTGACACAGCTGAGATCATCCTCCTGGAGCATTCCTGGTCCCCCTGCCCCCTGCTCTGCCAACCCTGCACACCGCCAGTCCTCCTGAGGGTCCTCTGTCATGGTACTTGTCACACAAGGCTGTCATCTGTTGTCTCTAGGTCTGTCCTTTCTTCTTGGAGTAGATCTCGCTCAGAGATGCCTGGCTGGATGACAGGTGGATGAATGCTTTTGGGATCTTTTGTCCTGGAACAGCAGGCACCCTGATGGGCAGGGTGAGTCTCTGTCCCTCTGTGTGCCCCCAGCCTCAGTGAAACACAGTGCCTAGGACAAGGGATTTGAGAGTCCTCCCAGATGAATTTTGTACTATGAAGGTGGATTCCTTCTGAGATGACTATGGAAGCATGTAATGATCTCAGTGGCTTTTCCTGTGAGACAGAAAGCATGCTACTGTATTGTATTCTCCTTGCACAGTATGGCTAACAAAGAGGAAACACGTTCACACTCACAAGTTCACACTTACACCTCCATTTCTGAGCATAACTACCATGTAAACTGCAGTGAATTCCTGTTGGGCTGCAGACATGTAGACATGCCATTCAAGGTATAAATAGAGGAGGATGGGTATGGATTTCGGGCTAAAAGGATGGAAGTTCCTGCCTCTGGGAGTGAAGAAATTAGATTTTACCCAGAAGGTGCTACTCAAAGAAGTGACACGATCCTGTGATCTTGAGACCAGGGATTGACACCTAGTTTTCTGTAAAGTCTTCTGTAAAGATTTTCTGTCAAGTGTTGCAATCCATGTGGTTCTCTGACAATGACTCCACTCTTGCATTGTGGCTTGAAAGCAGCCACAGACTGTCCATAACTTATGTTCCAGCCACACTTGGTTGACAGAATACAGGGGGGAGGTCCCATTTGGCCCATGGGTGGTAGTTTCCCACACCCTAGATTTGCAACATGATGGGTGATGGGAGAGAGGGCTCTTCTTTTCCAGTGGTAGAGTGGGAATACACTGGGATCTATCCTGCCTGACCCCAGCCCCTCCACTTGAAAGGGAAAAAAAGTGATAAAGTGAGATTGACCAATAATTAAGGCCTCAGGAATTCCCCCGCATTTCTCTGTAGGCCTCGAGCTTCCCATGAGATGTTTGTCTGTGGTTGAATTCCATGTAGGTATTGTTTGGTTGAGTATGTCCCCATTGCCTGGTGGGTATATCTTGCAGGTTATATACCACACAGATGATCATCTTGTTCAGGCCAAGACCATGGGCACATTTAGGGTTCTCCTGAGTTAGCAGAGAATCTAGCATGTGCAGACTTTAGAATGAGTCTGATTCAGTCCTCAGCAATGTTATGGAGCACCCGACTTCCTGGGCCCTCCGTGTCACTGGCACAGGCCTGGCCTAGGGCACTTTTGCAGTTGTGATGGAAAAGCCCCTGGCCTGGGTGGCTCCCCCCATGCTTGGCTCTGCAGGTTGTGACCCAAGATTCCTGCCACCTCATTGTCTGGGACCAGGTCACATGCCCATGGATGAGCCAATCCCTGGAGCCAGGGAGTGGAGCCATGGAGATTGGCACAGATTGTTAGGACCTGTGTTGTAATGACTTTTCTAATGGCTGTGGTGACAAGATCTTCTGGGATGCATCTGTTAATAAAATGAATATTAATTTCTGAGAGTAAGTGGGTCCAAGATGTTGGCTTAGCATCTAGCACCTGTCCCAGAATCTCGGTACTACTGTACTGCTCTGCAGAGACAATGGCTGAAAATAAGCAAAGTGGATGAATGGTCAGCGTGCACAAGAGAAGTGTGTGTGTGTGTGTGTGTGTGTGTGTGTGTGTGTAGGGGATTGGGGATAATAGATTGGGCCAAGCTATATCTCCAATTTACCTAGGTTCAAGAAGGTGCAGGTAATCCATGGTGTTTCACCATCCATCATTTTGCAGATGAAGAATGTGCCTTTCGCATGGAGTGTGGCAAGACTCGTTCCAAGTATTTTTTAGTTGGTACAGAAGTCAGGGAGAGCAGCACACTCCATCTGCTGGGATACGCTTGAGAGACTGAGAGCTTTCAAGAAGGTGTCTGGCTTTTGCAGGGATCACTGTGAGCCTGCACACGGGACTGATGAGGACAGTTCAAGGTTTTGTTTTAAGGATGGCGTATTGGAAGAATGTGGTGCCCCTTGCAATCCTGGGAAGAGGAGAGATCTGGAGTTCACTGTAGTTACTTCGTGGGAGTGGCAGTGATCTGCGCAACTGCTTCATGAGATGTCTGTCCTTTATTGAGTTCTGGGTGTGGTTTCTGTTACCTTGTCCTAATGGCTGGGATTTCCAAGGACTGGGATTTTTGGCATCACTGTAAGAGTTGGTCCACCAGGACCAATGGGCGAGTCCCGTTCTGCTGCTGAGAAGTGTGTCTCTAGTGGTTGGAGTGTGTATTACAAACCTAGAGGTCAATGGTGGGTGGTTACAGTGGCTGGCAGGCTATTTGTATTGATGATTTTTAGGGGTGAATTCCATAGGATAAGATGTTAGATCTTATGGTCAGGGATCTGAATTTCATATTCTATTTATTTTATTACTTCTAATAGCCCAGTTGGGGGACGCCTGGGTGGCTCAGTGGGTTAAAGCCTCTGCCTTCGGCTCAGGTCATGATCCCAGGGTCCTGGAATTGAGCCCCACATTGGGCTCCCTGCTCAATGGGGAGCCTGCTTCCTCCTCTCTCTCTGCCTGCCTCTCTGCCTACTTGTGATCTCTGTCTGTCAAATAAATAAATAAAATTCTTTTAAAAAAAAATAGCCCAGTTGGTACCCTAATGAGCAGTGCATTGCAACATTGCCTACAATTTACTCGTGTGTTAATGAGGATTTGAGAATGGGAAATGTTGTCAATGCTTCCAAAAATTGTACACTGGAACAGCCAAATAATAAAATTTTGCTTTTGACACAAAGTATGAAGTATCCTGCTGTGATTCTTAGTTTAAACCAGGGGAGGGGCACTCTTTGGGTACTGGTAATGAGTACCGTAGGCCTTCCTAGGGCACATTATCAGATTCTGTTGGAAACTTGGACTTTGTTATTGTGGAAGAATCAGGAGTTGACCAATTATTTGTCTCCTGTTTCATTTTCCATGAACATTTCCACGATATTTGGTTTCACACCTCTACCATTGTGAAATCAATCCCAACTTTGGCACCAGCTTGCCCTTCTCTGCCAAGGGTATGTTTGAGCCAAGAAAAACGCTGCTTCTGGGTGACTGGGAGACTCTAGGTTCCAAATGCTCTCAGTAGAGAGTTTTTGGGATCCTAAATTCTAAACCAGCTCCTGACACCCAACTAAATACATTTCAGATTTAGAAACATTAGAAACATCAGATAGAAATTTTGTGTTCATGATGACAACTAAAGAAAATGTGTCATCCCTAAACCTCACATTAACCCCTAACTTTAATGCTGAAACTTAACCTGACTTGAAAACCCAAATTGGAACCCTGAATCCCAAACCTGAAATGGAACCCGAAGCCAGAACTCTGAACCTGAGCCCTGGGTCCAAACCCTGAACCACAAACCCAAACCCTAAACCAGAACTCTGAGTCATAAGCCCTGAATCCAAAACACAGCATGAACCCAAACCCCAAATTTGACCTTGAACTTTATCCTGTAAGCTCTAAGTCTTCAACCCTAAATCATAAACCTAAAGCCCTAACTCTAACTCTAACCATTCCCTTGTCCCTCACCCTAAATCCTCACCCTGATCCTAAACCCAAACCCTGATCTAGAACAATGACTGGAACGCGAAACTGAACCCAAATTCAAACACTTCACCACACTTTGTTTATGTATTCACCATTGATGGATATTTGCAGTTTCTACCTTTTGATTCTTGTGAACATTGTTTGGGGGCTAGGGTTAGGGTCTTGGATTGGAGTCAGGGCCAGGCTGGAGACCAAGCTGAGGTCAGAGTGTGGGTCTGCGTCAGTGCCAGGGTCAAGTTTAGTGTCACTGTTTGGGTCAGGGACTGTTGTAATTCCATATTGTTTCCAATTTATTGTTCCTTAGATATTTTTGGAGAAGTTGGGGGATACTGGGCTCCATACAGCTTGAATTTCCAAACTGAAATGGCTCCAGCTGCACCCAGGGAGGGAGAAGGTGCTTCCTTTTAAAGGTGAGCTCACTTAGTCCTGCACTGCCTCCACTGCCTGCAGAGGGCGCAGGACCCCGCCTCCCACCTGGAGCCTGGCATGCGCAGTCGCAGCTGAGACTGGAGTTTGGCCTCCTCAGGACCCACTGTGGAGGTTTGTTGGAGGGGGGCAATGTGGGTCCGTGTGCACACCAACAGGATCCCGGCCTCCTCAGGACGCACTGTGGAGGACCTGCGGCAGCACCCATGCTGACACGCCCTGCTGTGGAGGATGTGGGTCTGCGTCCACACTGACAGGACCCACTGTGGAGGATGTAGGTCTGCTTCCTCACCAACAGGAGCCCGGCCTCCTCAGGACCCACCATGGAGGCTTGGGGGGTGGGGGGGGAATGTGGGGCCGCCTCCACACTGACAGCAGTCCAGCCTCCTCAGGACCTGCCTCTGGAGGAGGTGAGGAGAAGCCACCTGAGTGGGGACGGGGGGGGGGGGGGGGTGGTGGTCTCAGGACCCCACAGAGAAAAGGCGTGCTGTGTAGATGGTGGGGTTTCCGTGGCTTGTGTGCAGTGACGTGGCCTCCCACTGTGCTATGCATGGGGTTGTTAGGTGTCCCCTGTCTGGGCTCGGATCTACTCCCTGAGTCCCGCATCTGTGTTTAGGTGCCCATGGATTCGGTTCCTGGGGTTCCTCAGACAGTCTGCAGTCAGGGAGCAGACGCCCGCCTCGGTGCTCGTGCTACCCTCCCAGCCTTGGCACTGTGGGGTCCTTCCCGTGTCCACACCTGCTTCAGGGTTGATCCGGTGTCTGGAAGTTTCATAGTGACAGCGTAGACTCTGTGGACAGATTTAGGGAGAGCAGATATTTTCCCAGTGTTGGTTCTTCCTTGAGCACAGAGTGTCTTCCTGTCTCCGTGTGTCTCCCTTCATGTCTGTAATCAGTGTCTCACGGCTGTCAGAGGACAGGTCTGCCATTTCCTTGGTTCAAAGGACTCCTAGGTGTCTTGTTCTTTTGGAGGCAGGTGTAAATGAGATTGTTCTCCATAGTTCTCTTTCTGATGGTTCCTTAGGAGCACATAGAAATGCGATCGATTTGTGTATATTGATTTTGTTCCTTGCAAGTTTCTTGAATTTATTAGTTCTGTTCACCTTAAACTCAAACTGCCAGTTATCTGGTCAGCAAAATGGGTTTATTTAAGAATAGCCGAGAATTGCCATCTGGGATGAGCAAGCTACGGTCACATCACGGGCAAGTGCAAGAAACAAAGGAGAAGGAGGAAGAGGTGGAGAGAGTTGTTTGGAAGGAAAGTCCACCGGAGAAAGAAAGGTAGGGGTTCCGGGTGATGGAGGATTCTCACTGGTTGAGCTGTGGGGACGGTGGATTTCTTGTAGAAGGTGAACTCTCCAGCCTCCCCTGTGGGGCCTGGAATGGATAAGTTTCTCCTGTGGTGGATTCTGATAGGGTCTGTAGTGGACACTGAGTGGTAGGCAACGCCTTCCAGCCTCCCCTTCTGGCATCCCCAGCCCACTTTACTGAGGCTTCCCCTCGTGTTTTTTCACAGTTCTAACCAGTTTGTGGTGGAGCATTGTGGAACATTGGAATTCCAAATTTCATCCTCCCACGAGTCTCTTGCTAACATGTGGCCTCCTACAAGGGCGAGTGGCCTCTCCATGGTGAGTGAACTGGATCTGGGAGGGCTTGGCCTCTATCTTGAAGTTTGATGTCCTCTCTGCTTCTGTGACGTGGTGCTAACGTGGATGCTTGGAAGAGGCATTTCCTCTGTGGAGATTTCAAAGTGCAGTCAACTTGTTACAGCGGCACGAATGCGCTTTAACTCCACGCTCAGATTCCTCAGCTGTCGTTCCTGCAGGCTTTGATTCAACCTTTATGGAGGGCTGTGTTGAGGGCTTGGTTAAGATTGAGCGTCCGGCTCTGGTTTGTTGCCCATGGGGCTGCTGAATGTTGGGGTGGCTTCAAGGGGCCTATAGATTTCTCCTACTCTGAATCCTTTCCTGAGTTCCAAAGACCATGGTTTCCTTCTGAGTAGCAGGCTGAGTCCTATGTGATTGCTTATGTCCCCAAACCCTGGGTCTTTGGATCTACCTTTTGGTGATGCATCCCTCAGAGCACAACATAGAGTTAGGGCCTAGGGGCCAGGCAGGACCAATCTGAAGGTGCAGTGGAGAGCTTCTTAGGGGACTGAAGTGAGGGCAGGTCCATGGTGGCCTCAGAATCTGGGTTTCTACCATGTGCCGCTGAATCTAGGGGTGGCCCAAGTCGTATGCAGATTTCTCATGCTCTGAAAGATTTCTGAAGTTCCAAATGGCACAGTGTCCTGGCTGACAATCTCATATTACTCTGATGTCTCCAATCCCTGGCGAAATGAAGCAAGACCCTAGAGAAAGATCCTCTCAGAACCCAACCAATGGTTAGGGTTAGGAACTAAGGCATTGGTAGGACTGATCTGAAGACCCCGTGGAGAGCTATCTGGGGGGCTGAGTTGATGGCGTGGTTGTGGGTGAGTGCCTGGCTTTGGGTTTGTGTCCAGAGGTCCACTTGATGTGGGCATGGCCTCAAGTGGGCATACAGATTTCTCCTGCTATTAACCCTTTCCAAAGTTCCAAATGGTGTGGATTCCATCTGGGTGGCAGGTGGAGTCCTCTGTTATTGCCCACGTGTCCCCAAACTGTGTGGATTCTGTGCCAGGCCTCTGGGGCCAGAAACCTCCATACCAAACTATGGTTTAGGTTTAGGGCCTAAGGACATGGCAGGCCTGATCTGCTGGTGCTGTTTCAAACTTTATGGGGAATGGTGGCTGAGATCAGGGTATGAGGCAGGGTGAGCCTCAGACTCCAGGTTTCTGTCCAGGGAGCCAGTGACTGTGTGGGTGGCCCCAAGTGGGCATTCATATTTCTGCTATTCTGAATCCTTTCTGGAGTTCCAAATGGCATAGTTTCCTTCTGGGTGGTAGGCTGAGTCCTCTAGTATTTCTCAGGTGTCCCCAATCCCTTGTGCTTTGAGGACAGGCCCTTGGAGATGGATCTATCAGAACTTAACCAAAGGTTAGGTGGTCTAGGGGCATGACAGGACCAATCTGAAGACTCTGTGGAGCGTTTCCAGGGCTGCTCAGTTGAGGGTGTGGGTCAGGGAGAGAGTCTGGCTCTGAGTTTTGTTTTTTTTTTTTTAAAGATTTTATTTATTTATTTGACAGAGAGAGAGAGAGAGGGAAGCAGGCTCGCCGCTGAGCAGAGAGCCCGATGTGGGACTTGATCCCAGGACCCTGAGATCATGACCTGAGCCGAAGGCAGTGGCTTAACCCACTGAGCCACCCAGGCGCCCCTGGCTCTGAGTTTTTTGAACAGAGGTCCACTAAATGTGGGCATGGCCTCAGGTGGGCAGGCAGATTTCTTCTGCTATTAATCATTTCCAGTGTTCCAAACAGCCTGGTTTCATTCTGGGTGGCATCCGAGCCCTCTGGTATTGCTCAGGTCTCCCCAGTCTGGGGGCTTCTGTGCCAGGCCTCTCGTTACAACACCCTCAGAAACAACACTATGGTAAGTGTTAGGGCCTAGGGTCATGGCAGGCCAGGTCTGCCAGTGCTCTTTTGATCTTCACGGAGGACTGAGTTGAGAGCCAAGTTCAGGGTGAGGGTCAGGCTCTGGGTTTGTGTCCTTGGGCCAAGTGAATGTGGTGGTGGCCACAGATGGGCATGTAGATGTCTGCTAATCTGAATCCCTTCCCAGAGTTCCAAATCACAGGGTTTCCTTCTTGGTGGCAGGCTTAGTCCTCTGGTATTGCTCAAGTGTCCCCAGTCCATGGGGAATTGGAGCAAGAGTACCAGGAATGGACCTCTCAGAACCACAAGTAGGTTTCACATTATGACCTAGGAGAATCGCAGGCCTGATCTGCTGGCATTTTTTTCTATCTCTACAGGGGTTGAGTGGAGTACGTGGGTCAGGGGGCATGTCAGACTGTGGATTTCCATCCAGGGTCTGCTGAAATTTGGGGTTGACTAAGTGGGCCATCATATTTCTATTACTCTGAATCCTTTCCATTGCTCTAAATGACAGTTTCCTTCTGGCTGCCAGGCTGAGTCCTCTGGAATTGCTCAAGTGTCCCCAATCCCTGGGGCTTTGGAGACAGGATCCTAGGGATGGTCCTCTCAGAACCCAAAATACGTTTAGCATTAGGGCCCAGGGGCATGGCAGGCCCAATCTTCCAGCACTATTTCTGTGGTGATGGTTGCTGAGTTGAGGGCATAGTGCCGGCAGATCGGGTCTGCCATGCCCCTAGGCCCTAACCCTAACCCTAGGTTCAGTTCTGTCCTGAGAGTCCTGGCACACAAACCCTGCAGATTGGGGACACCTGAGCAATACCAGAGGACTCAACCTGCCACCCAGAAGGACCACACCCACATTTGGTGGATCCATGGACACAAACCCAGAGCCAGACACTACCATAACTCACACCATCAATTCAACCCCTTGGGAAGCTCCTACAACACCTTCAGTTCAGAGCTACCAAGCACCAAGGCCCTGCTAAAAACCTTAGGTTGGGTTCTGAGAGTTCCATCCCCTAGGGTGAGACCCCAAATCTCCAGAGACTGGGGACACCTGAGCATTACCTGTGGACTCAGGCTGTCACCAAGAAGAAAACAGTGACATACGGAGCTCCAGAAAAGATTCAGTGTAGGGAAATCAACATGGCCACCAGAGGCACACACACATTTACAAGGCCCCTGGACACAAACCCAACCCTAGAAATGCCCCTGACTCATGCCCTCACCTCAGCCTCCCGTAAAGATCAAAACTGCCTCCACAAAGGGCCTGTCATACTCCTAGGCCCTGACCCTAACCCTAGGTTGGTTTCTGAGAGGTCCATCCACAGAATCCTGACTCCAAAGCCCCAGGGACTGGGGACACCTGAGCAATACCAGAGGACTCAGCATGTCACCCAGAAGGAAACAGTGCCATTTGGAACTCCAGAAGAGATTCAGAGTAGCAGACATCTGCATGCACATCTGTGGCCGCCCTCGCCCTTACCCAGCCCATGGACACAAACCCAGAGCCTGACCCTCACCCTGAACTTGGCTCTCAATTCAGTCCTCTGTGAAGATCGAAAGAGCACTGGCAGACCTGGCCTGCCATGACCCTAGTCCCTAACACTTACCATAGTGTCATTTCTGAGGATTTTGTAACAAGAGATTTCACAGGGTTTTTTAAAAGACGGACTACCTGAGACTTGTCCTAGTGAAACCCAACCTAATAAGGTCATTGTTAAAGATACAAAACCAACAGCTGGATAAATCAGAAAAATGAGGCCCAACTTTCACTGAAATCAAGTGACGTTTATCTGCAGTTTAAACGGCCTCTAACGTTTGTCTTTCATTGGTATGAGAGTTCTAACAGAACCCTAAAGCGATTACATAGAACACCAAGGCTTTTTAATAGCCTTCTAACTAGCAAGCCATGGTAATTTAAAACGGAACGGATGAACTGCTAGAAGCAAGGAGATTTCTGCTGAAGAATACAAATGCATTCTCTGCTATTGCTTCTGCCTCTTGCTGGAGAGAGGCAAAATGCACACAGGCATATGATGGAACTTTCCAGTTGGTAGTTTTGCATTATCAGGAAGGAAAGTGTTTGTGAAAATGAAAATTACTGATAATGAGTTGTGAATGCCTATAAGGGAGAAAAATGGAGGAACATTGCAGAATTTTTATTTATATCAAGGGCTGAACCTTGTGGGTGGCCATTTGAATTGGTATAATCTTTTGGAGGGGATTTTAGCAAGGTGCTGACCCTTTGATTCAGCAATTCCATTTCTAGGAATCTACATTATAGCAATATTTGTACATGTACACAAAGGTCTATGTATGAGGAATATTCACTGTAGCATTGTTTGCATGTATGAAAAAAGAAAATAACCTGTAACCATTTTGAAAATATTTAAACAAATGATGGCATATCCATATTTTAGAAAAAGTTGCTGCTAATGGATGGAATGAGATAAATCTATATATTTGACACAGAAAGATGTTTCTGATATGTTAAGTGAAAAGGGCACACTGCTAAACAATATCTAGTATTTTAAATTTTTTAAAATTTAAAAACTTTTAAAAAAACATTTTTAAATGTTTTTAATGTTAACGGATATGTAGCAACTATCTGGAGAAATAGGTACTAAAGATTATCAGTGGCTATCGCTAGGAGATGGCATAATAATTTTGTGATGTTTACACTTTTATGAGCATAGATTACTTTGCAAAGAAAAGGGAAAAAAACAAAACAAAGTTATTTCCTCAAGGGAAGAACAAAAGAAACATGGCTGGCAGAGATCTATTCACTGTATTTATGTGAAAGGTTTTAGTGTAATTCTGCAGTTCTGTAATTTCAGATTCCAGCAATCTGGGCAAGGGTGCTATTTGGTTGGAATGAACCCAGATGACTGTGCTCACACAGGGAGAATGAGACACAGTCCCTATTCTGGTCTCTAGCTTGTCCCTTTGGCTAGTGCTGCTGCTTGTCAAACTTGGCTGACAGAGTAGAAGTAGATGCCTTTCCTTTTCCTTCTCTTGTCTCACAGGCCACCCATTTTAGAAGGCGCTAAAACACGGTGGTAAAGAACCTGGTCTTTGGAGTTCCCGAGCCTTGGGTTCAGATCCCGATTTCACCACTCTCCTAAGCGTGTGACTTTGAGAAATTTGCTTCTCCTGTCAGGACCTCTGTCTCCTCACGTGAAAAATGAGGATTCTAGACATCCTGCCTACTAGGGTCTTTCAAATGATGAAAAGAGAAGAGAAAATGCATGGAAATTTATATTTATCTTGATGAGCCCTGAGTAATACGTGGAACTGTTGAATCACTATGATGTACACCTGAAACGAATATAACACTGTGTGTTAGCTACACTGGAATTAAAATTTTAAAAAAAGAAAGTGCTTGGGAATAATAAATATATAAACAAGTATCACCTATTATTGTTATTGTCTTGCCTTATCAGTTTTCTCTTGGTAGAATCTCTTCCATCTACCTTCTGCCTGATAAACTCCTACCCATTCCTCAAGGCTCAGATACCATCCCTGCAAAACCTCCCCTGGTCTCTCCCCGCACACCCAGAGCTGATTAACACTCCTTTGTCAGAGCTCTCTCTCACAGCGTCCTGGGTACCCCAGCTTCATTTGCGTGTGATGTTCTGGGTTTTCTTATCTGTCTCCTTTGCAGACCCTGACCTCCTGCAAGGCATCAGCCCGGGTGTAGCCATCTCAAATCCTCAGCACTTACCTCGGTGCGGGGCTCAAAGTTTGAATTCACATAACCTTTTTTTCAAATTGAATTAATCCCCTCCCTGCCTCTATCACCCCTGGCCAGTCATCTTTCATTCCTGGTGAAACTATGGGAACAGCATCCTAACTGCTCTCCCTCCCAATCCAGGCTGACGTTCAGCCCTGAATTTTAGCTCCACTTTTGCCACAGGCTAATGTGATCTAAGCACACTGCTTTCTCTCTCTAACAGTTAGCTTCCTTAGCTGTAAAATGGAGAAAATAACCTCCTCCCAGCCAGCAGTGGAGGGGACTCAAGGAAAACCACATGTGAAGGGCATCAGCATTACCCAGATTTAGCCATTGCTACTTCTGCTTTTTGCTTACGTATTTATTTACTTTGGAGAGGGAAGGAGAAAGGGAGGCAGAGGGAGAGAGAGAATCTGAAGCAGGCTCCATGCCCAGTGCAGAACCAACAGGGATTTCCATCTCAAGCCCCTGAGATCATGACCTGAGCTGAAATCCAGAGTTGGCTACTTAACAGCCTGAGTCACCCAGGGTGCCCCACTATTTCTGTTTTTTTGAAAGGCAGTGTACATCAGGGAAGAAGAAAAGAGTATCTGAAAAGTCTCTGTCCTGGAAGTTAAAGTACATCCCGTGATTTTGAACAAGTTTCTCTAGTTATACCTAAACAGGTGAGCTCTCTCGTGGGGCCTGTTTCCTCCAGAAATTGCATTTGATATGCCCTGCTGTGAGACCAAGCCCAGAGGCAAAGAGGCAAAGACTCTTCTCTACCCTTAGAATTAAATACAAATATCAGAGAACATTGGTGCAGTCCTTTATCATTCCTGGAACACTTTCATGTCCATCATTGGATTTGAAAAGGGTTTTTGTTGGGGGGTAAGAAATCACAGCCAAATTTTAACAGTGATCATTTCTGGATGGTGGAATTGGGCATGATTTTAATTTTATGTGTGCTTTCCTAAACCTTCAAAATCTTCGATTTTGGAGCTGGTTGGAGATGATGGTTGTATTACATTGTGAATGCACAATGCCACTGAAGTGCACATAAAGTGCACAATTTTATGTTAGCTTTGTGAATTCCACCTTATAAAAAAATTTCTGCCATACACATGCATGACTTTACAGCCATTTACTGAAATGTGTTTGAGTCGATAACAAAAACGGAGTCTTCCAATTTTAGTATATGTGCTGCGGAAGCGAACACCAAAAACGGATTCTTAAGCCTCAAAAGCAGTTCAATTAGCTGACACTCTCCGCACCCACATCTCCAAGTCACGGGTCCATGCAGCCAGCCTGCAGAGCGCTCCTCCGACCGCCAGGGGTCTCCGCAGAGCCCTTGCGTCCCCACCCGCAGAGGAGCGTCTTCTCTTGCGCCTCGCGTGTGCACGCGAGAGGCGTGGTGAGGATTGGCCTCTCGGCCCGCAAGACTGCCCCTTGCTCCGGCGTAGACCCGCGCGGCTCCTCAGGCTTCGGCGGGTTGTGGCTTTTGGCCCGAGTTCTCACCGGTCCCTTCATTTCCCACCCACGGCTGCAGCCTTCTGCTGTCGGGGCCGCCCCCCCCCACTTCCATCTCCCCACCCTGAACCGGCTGCCCCAGTATCGGTTCCCCGGCCCGCTGTCCTCTGCCCTTAACTGCTCCGCGAAGGGTCTCTGTCTCTGATCCTCGGCCCCATGGCGCTGCAGGCACTGCAGAGCTCGGGGGTGGCCTTCCGCAAGATCCTGTCTCACTTCCCCGAGGAGCTGAGCCTGGCTTTCGCCTACGGCTCCGGGGTGTACCGCCAGGTGGGGCCCAGTTCAGACCAGAAGGTGAGCTGGCCCCGGGGCAGGCACCACGCCGGGAATCGGCCTGTTCTCACGAGGTCCTTTTTGCCCTGGATCCCTCCAGAGCCCTAGAGTTGCCCCTCTACTCTGCGCACTTCACGTATCCACTAGCAAAATACAAACCGTAGGAAAGTGTACCTGGTATGGTATCATGAGCTGAGTTTTGAAGGCTAAGTAAGAGCTCACTTCGGTCTAGAACAGGAGATGCAGTTATGCGGAGGGCAAAGCTGATGGAGAGGCAAGATGGAAGACAGGAAATAATTTGCCCGTTCAGTGTCCTTAGCCTTGTCTGAACATTGGGGTTTTCTGAGAACTTTAAAATGCTGATGCCTGGGTTCCACTTGTGGAGATTCTGATTTACTTGGTCTGGGATGAGACCTGGGCTTCGGGAATTTAAAAAAAACTTAACGTGGTGAGTCTAATGAGCAGCCAAATATGAGTCTCATCTATAGCTGTCGGAGGAAGTACGAGATGATGGCTGGTGGTTGTAGGGCCAGGGCAGATGCAGTGAAGTTACCAGCAAAAGTTAGCGGATGACCAGTATAATTACGCACGCTCAGGACTTAAGAGTATATTTAGGACTAGGAGTTGTTACTCTTCAAAGTTGCCTGAGTGCAATAGCAGTGAGGGTACAGTTTTCCTTATGATTGCAGACTTTTCCCTGTCAATAAAAGGGGGGGAAAGTTTGCTTCCAACGTGGAAGCAAGATTCAAGACACAGTGGAGTAGCAAGCAAATATTTTCATTTAAATGAGGCTGTTACTGACTTTCTCCACTCAGGCTTTAAAGCTTTTGCTAAATCAACATAAAAAGAGCAAGAATCTAAACAGATGTTTTCTGGTGAACTGGATTTTTATTTGCTGTGGTTAATGCCCAGTCTAACAATTCATTGTCACACAAACTAAGAAAATGATTGCGATAGGGCCTCCTTCATTTGGATACCTGACTGTAATCTGTTTTTAGGTTAAAGTTTGTCTGTTCACTTACTGGTAAGGCCATCTGTACTGTTGCTTGAATTTCTGTTTTCTCAACTATACAGTATTTAGGCAATGCTTTGCTTTAAGTTGACAACATATGAAAATTTATAGATCGTAGGTATATAAGAAATTATAGATTATTGTAGGCTAGTTGTTTTTTCTAACATACATTAACATAATTACACATTTAAAAAAAAAAAAAAACACGTGCACCCCAAATCTTAAGATTCACCAGTGGTTTGTGGTTTTTGAGAAACTTAGAGCAGGCCTTAGCCTCCTGATTCAATAGCCGCTTCATTTTTCAATGGAGATTTTCTTTTGAGTAGGCCTGGAATTTCCTCCAAGAAAAGGCCCTTTCCTTTCCCTCACCCTCATTCCCTGCAAGATAACAAGCCTTAGAGACTGCAGCACAAAGTCTCTCCCATCAGTCCCTACCTTCAGTGCCTTACTCAATGTCTTCACTTCTCACCCAGAGTTTTGCAGTTAGCCCCCTGTGTTGTTTCCCACCTTTAGTCATCCTTCCCTTCAGTGAGCTCTTCTGCAGAAAGATTTTTTTAGCATGGTAACCCAGCCCCGCTCTGGTCTCCCTTGCTTGTGCTCTTTTCCAGCATATCAAAGTAAATGCAGCATCCAGAACATGCCTAGCTCTCATATGCATAAGAGTGCTTTGCTTTAAGAAGACTCCCTTCCCTTCCCCATGCTTATACTTCCACAAAGCCTGCTTCACTCTTGTACCTTCTTCAAGACTCAGATTTATCAGAGTCTTGAAGAATGTAATTTCATAGCAAAGTTTCTCATTTCTGTTCTGACCCCATTTTGAGTAAAATTAGTACATTTTGCATTCCTCTATCAAGTTCATTTAGTGATAATTTGTCTATTCTCCCCAGTAGACTCTCTTTACCTCTACCCCAGGATCTATCAGAGCTCCTCGTAGGTGCTCAGTGAGTGGTTGGTGAATGGGTAAGAGTTAAAATAACTTATTTTCCATTACATAATGCTTTTCAGAGCTTATCTGTCCTGTGTTACTTGATCTGGAAGAAAAGTGGAACACATGTAGCTACATTTAGATGAAAGGCCATGTGTGGCATAAGCTTCAGCACTCAGAATTTGGAACCAGACTGTGTCTGCCACTCATTAGCTTTGTGGCCATAGGCCTGGCACGTACTTTGTGCCTTTCCTATAAAATTGGTATAATAGTACCTACCTTGTAGGATTGTTTTGAGGACAGACTGAACTACGATACATATAAAGTATTTGGAAGAGTGCTGCCAGGACCAGACATGTAGAGCAAGCATGGCCCTCACTATGCATGTTGATGAAAGCAAGCTCAGCCTGGTTCCAGAGACTTGCTTAGATTTCTGATGACAGCCTCAGGTCTTTTATTTATTAATCATAATGGCATAGAATTTTAGAGCTTTCCACTCTATCTAGGTGCCTTTCGAGGAATTAAGACTAAAATCTCTTTTCTTCATTCCCAGAATGCCATGCTAGACTTTGTTTTCACAGTAGATGACCCTGTCGCATGGCATTCAAAGAACCTGAAAAAAAACTGGAACCATTACTCTTTCCTAAAAGTTTTGGGACCCAAGATTATCACCACTATCCAGAATAACTATGGCGCTGGAGTCTACTATAATCCATTGATCATGTGTGATGGTAGGGTAAGTGACTTTGGATGTTTGTCTTAACTTGGGTGTTTATTAAATTAAATATTACAATACCAGCTAAATATGTATGTTCTTACAGTCAGGAAGTTTTCACATTCCTGCTGGATAAAGGTGGTTGAGAGAGACTGTTAATTACTGCCTTTGGCCAGTGCTTCTCAAATTTGAGTGAGCATCAGATCTCCTAGAGGGCCTCTTGGGCACACAGATTGCTAGGCTCCCCCCCCCAGAGTTTCTGATTCCATAGATCTGGGGTGATGTTCGAGGATTTTTTTTTCTAATTAAGATATAATTATAGAACATTGCATTAGTTTTGGGTATACAATGTAATGATTTGATATATGTCTGTATTGCAAGATGATTACTACCACAAAAGTTTAGTTAACATTCATCACCACACACAGGTTTTGTTTTGTTTTGTTTTGTTTTTCCGATAAGGAGAACTTTCAAGATTTACTCTCTTAGTAACAAGGGTTTACATTTCTGACAGCTTCCAAATGATGCTGCTGCTGCTGGTGGTCTGGAAAACACACTTTGAGAACCACTGCTTTGGTTAGTGGGACAAATACTCAGGCCCACTCAGGATCACAGCAGAGGATTGTCTGATGGCAGGAACCCTGCCAAACTTTCACATGAAGGGACCCAATCTCTAAGATAGCTGCCAAGACCTGGGCAGGACTGCAGCCTAAGAGGACCAAGGGGGGACTAAGTCATATACCCGCTAGAGATAAGCCGGGCTACTGGTGACACACAGGTTCCATCAGCTCAGCCAGTTCTGCTCGGTGCTGCTGATGGCTTCGAGCAATCTTACTTTGATGTGCTGATGAATCACGTGAGGATCTCTTTGAAATGCAGATAGTGATTAAGGTGGTCTGGAATGGAGCTTGAGATTTTGTGTATTTTGACAAGCTCCCAGGTGATGCTGATACTACCTGTCAATGGACCCGGCTTTGAAGGGCAGGAGGTTGGAGTACTGACTTAAGGATTTTGAAGACCTGTCTGAACTTGGCAGAAATGAGTACTGTGATTGATTGGGATGTCTGTATAGCCTTTAGGCCCTCTGTTTACTTTTCTGGTTGGGGTCTAATCCTGCTCCAACCTGAATTTTGCAGTTGAGGAAATGAGGGTTCATAGAGTGGACGTGACTTCTGTAAGGTCATGCAACTCGTTATAATGTGAGAGGCCCCTGACTTCCAGGTCAGTGGTGTTTCCATTACTACCCAGCTGTTCTGTGCCTGCTTTAAGAGGGGCTTTCTGCTGTATTGTGGCCAGACCGGAGGGAAGATAGTGGCTCAGTGCAGTGTTCCACATCCACTTTAGTCATGCCAAACATGTAACTTTGTTCTCTCTCCATAATTAGTATTATGCTGAGCCTATCTCTAATTAGTGGTTTCAACAATATTATAAGCTCCAGTAGCCAAATGTTGGGGCATAATTATATGCCAAAGGGACTGTACTTTTTAATTAAAATTCTTAAGCTACTTTTTAGATATTTGTAGCCTGAGAAGGCTGTTTGAATACTGAAGTTTAGCGAAGTGAGTCTGAAGTTATTTGTTGAAGCAAATGGGATTTTGTAACCTAGAACAACTACATTCAGGGTTTGTACACATTGCTTTTGAAATTTAATAGTGAAAGAGAAATTCACCATGTAAAGGATGTTGGTGAAAACTTCTACGTAAAGAAACTTTCTTGTATTCTGTGATGAACATTGGAAGCCCAGACTAACATTCAGGGACCTAGTTTTTACTCAGCTATTAATGGTGCCTCCTTGGGCACACCATTTATTAGGTCTCTTATTTCTGAAATGAGAAGCATGAACTATATCTTTGCTTCTCACACTGTCTGTGGTGCAGACCCAGTTTTTATTTCCAGTTCAGTGAGGACCAGTATGTGCTAGATAGCCGTAGAGAGCCATTGTGCCTTCATCATCACAAGAGCCTGAGTGATGATAGTGATTGCTTCACCTCACATCCCTGAGGGGACAGATGAGTCTTGGAAACTAATCCTTTGCGAAAGATTCTGGTGGAGATGTGTGTTTTCACAAGGCAGAGATTTTAAGTGGTTTTGGAAATCAAAGTGCTACTTTGGTCAGAAATTTTTTCTTATATTTTGCATTTGCAAAAGCAACAGTGTGGTATTTTACTCTCTTTCATGCCCATATCTTTTCTTTTCTAGCTTATCAAATATGGGGTCATTAGCACTAACAGTTTGATTGAAGATCTTCTCAACTGGAATAACTTGTATGTTGCTGGACGACTCCAAAAACCGGTGAGCAAGTGTGTTATTGACTGCCACAGTTAGGGATGTCTCTCCTCTCTGAACCTGACCTTGCTTTGATCTATGTGATTACACATAGATCAGTGGAACCTCTGTCAGGGTGACCCAGAACACCATTCCAGAATGTAAGTGCCACGGGGCACCGTTTGTCCACTGATGTATCCCAGCAGTGCCTAGGACAGTGCCTGGGACATAGTAAGCATCCAGCAAACATTTATTGAATAAATGAATGAGTCAGGTAGTATTTCAGAAGGGAGTAGATTCTGATCCCCTTTCTTACCCTCCTCAGGCCCATGGTGAGATCCTGTTTTAAAGTCCTTCCTTCATTTGGGTTGCCACCAGAGGGGGCTGTGGGGGGTAAGATTCCCCCTGGGTTTTAATAGAAACAAAACAGGAAAACAGTGGAAAGGATTTGAACTTTTTTTTTTTTTTTTTTAAGATTGATTTATTAGAGAGAGAGCTTACACACAGGGGGAGGAGCAGAAGGAGAGGGAGAGAGAGAATCTCAAGCAGACTCCCTTCTGAGCGCAGAGTCGGACTCTAGACTCTATCAAACAACTGTGAGATCATGACCCAAGGTGAAATCCAGAGGATGGTCCAACCGACTGAGCCACCCAGTCTTCCCAAGGGACTTGAACTTTTGACATTGTATTCTTTTTGCAGACATACAGCCTATTTTCTATGAAGGAGTGTTTTCATAGTTTAAGAACTATGCAGAATAGTAACAGTTGCTAATCTCACAGCAAGGAACAATTTTCTTTGTGCTGTTAGAGGGTCTCAGGCCCCAAAACAAGCTGCATGGTTTGTTCTCAAATGTCTCCCGTAAGAGTGATTCCGCTGCTCCTCTTTTTGTCAGTTATAGCAAAAAATTAGAGATTTATACAACCTTAGCTCACTTGGTTGTTTCATAAAAATCTCTATTGAGGGGCACCTGGGTGGCTCAGTGGGTTAAAGCCTCTGCCTTCGGCTCAGGTCATGGTCTCAGGGTCCTGGGATCGAGCCCCGCATCGGGCTCTCTGCTCAGTGGGGAGCCTGCTTCCTCCTTTCTCTCTGCCTGCCTCTCCGCCTACTTGTGATCTCTCTCTGTCAAATAAATAAAAAATTTAAAAAAAAAATCTCTATTGAGTGGCATGTGGGTGGCTCAGTCGGTTAAGCATCCAATTCTTGATTTCAGCTCAGGTCATTATCTCAGGGTCATGAAATTGAGCCCTGCCGTGGTCTCTGTGCTGGATGTGGCGCCTGCTTAAGATTCTTTCACCCTGGGACACATGGGTTGGTTCCCCATCTGTCTGCGTTTGGCTTGGGCCATGATCCTGGGGTCCTGGGATTGAGCCCAGCATTGGGCTCCCCGCTCAGTGGGAAGCCTGTTTCTCCTTCTCCCATTCCCCCTGCTGTGTTCCCTCTCTCTCTGTCTCTCTGTCAAATAAATAAATAAAATCCTAAAAAAAAAAGAAAAAAAAAGATTCTCCTTCCTCTCCTCTGCCCCTCCCCCCACCCAAATCTCCATTAATATACATGGGTGGACACAATTCTCTTACCTTGCTTCTGAACTTAGAATTTAATGGTATAGCTCATTAAAACATCCAGAAACACTTGATCAGGACAATAGGTATATAGGTATGTCCATATATAAAAATTTGTCAAGCTGTACCCTTTAGATTGGTGCATTTCACTATGTAATTTTTACTTTAGTAAAAACATTTTTTTTAAAGATTTATTTGAGAGAGAAAGAGTGTATGTGTATGTGCACACAAGCGAGAAGAGAGACAGAGGGGGAGAGAATTCTGGAGCAGACTTCCCACGGAGTGCAGAGCTTGACCTGAGAGGCTTTATCCTAGGACCCTGAGATCATGACCTGAACCAGAATCAAGAGTTTGGCCACCCAATTGACTGAGCCACTCAGGTACCCTAGTAAAACATTTTTCTTAAACTTCAGAAACAATAGGCTTATTGAATTAATTTCATATATGTACGTGAATTTCTCATTTCTAAGCTGGGTAATTTGTAAGGGTAATCCAGTAAAACTGGATAATTAGTAAAATAATTTAATGAATAGATATAATTGAAATTATTGAAAGTTGAAATTTTCTTTCCAAAATTTTTTTTTCTTTTTTCTTTTTTTAGTTTATAAAACATGGGGCACCTGGCTGGTTCAGTTGGTGGAGTATGCAACTGTTGATCTCAGGTTGTGAATTCAAGCCCCATGATATAATTAGAGATTACTTAAAAACATGAAAGAGATTTAAAAATAAAATAAATTTATAAAATATGTAGCCTAATGGAATGACTAATGAAAACAGAATTAGAACCTTTAGGTCTTATTCATTCCTGCCACTTGTTAGCTGTTTATGTGAACTTGGGAAACTTGTTCCTATCTTTTTGAACCTCGGGTAATTTATCTGTAGGATGGAGTAACAATAAAGTACTTGTCTTCACAAAGGTGTTGACAAGTGGAAGCAGAATGGTAATGCTGGAAAGAACACGGGTGTTTTAGAATGAGATCCAGGGTTTGGGTCCCAGCTATGACACACCCCAGCTTTGTGACCCTGTACCAGTAACTAAATTTCCCTGAGCCTTGGGACATCCTCCTCTATGGATTAGTTTGACAACATCAACCTTACAAGGCATTTGAGAAATGCCTCGATCTAAAATGCCTGGCACTTAATAGATACTTAGGAAATGATCGTTCCTTTCTCTTTGTCCTTGCCTATCTCAGAGTTATTTTGAGATAAAATGAGATATTGAATGTGAAAATGTTCTACTATTCTCTGTACTATGCTTTGTACTTGGAATATTTCAATTTTTTTAAAGATAAGGTTTTAGAAAATGAAATGCCATAAAGTCTCAGAATTTAGCACTGGAAATGACCTCAGATTTTATCTAAATGTCACATATCCTGATAAAATAAAAACAGCAACTCAAGACAAGTAGTAGTTGCTACACTCATCTTGATCAAAACTGCATTTCTAAAAAAAAAAACTGCATTTCTTAGCTAACTTGAAAAAGAAAATGTTATTGAGGACAATGACTGCCCTTCAGGCTTATTAAACTAATAACTGAAGAAAATTAGGCTATATTAAGACTCATTTGAAAGTGTTGAGCATAGCACATGGTAAAAAATAAAATAAAAAATTATGAATGGGTGAATTCACTCTTTTACCCATTAGCATTTTCCTTTCCTGTCCATGGAAATCACTGCTAACCAGAGAATGGTTAGTGGCAACGATCTTTAAACCAATGATTTTTTTTACCGCTAGGTGGCAGCAAATAGTAATCAAATGTGAACAAATCTCATGAATAGAAAGGGTTGGTGGTAGCCTTGTGGACCACCCCCCCCCAAAAAAAGTGAAGGTCTTAGAATTGTGAAATGAGTACAAATTCTGTTTTTATGTGTTTTAAAAGAAGGAGGTGTTTTAAATTATTTTATCTAAACCTTTAAAATTATCTTCCATATTGCAAATAGAACAAAATTTCTCAATTCAGGTCTTTGAAAGGAATACACAGAGGGTGTATGGGAACTCTGTATTTTTTGGTCAGTTTTTCTATGACTCTAAAACTGTTTTTAAAAAATAGAGTTTATTTGGGGCACCTGGGTGGCTCAGTGTGTTAAAGCCTCTGCCTTCAGCTCAGGTCATGATCCCGGGGTCCTGGGATCCAGCCTGCATCAGGCTCTCTGCTCAGCGGGGAGCCTGCTTCCTCCTCTCTCTGTCTGCCAGCCTCTCTGCCTACTTGTGATCTCTGTCTGTCGAATAAATAAATAATCTTTAAAAAAATAAAGTTTATTAATAATATTTTAAAAATATAAAGGAATACCTTGCTTGAAAAGATGGACATTTCTGGAAAAAAAATTCAGTGTAAATTAAATTTCTATCATACTTTACCATTAACTTACCTCATAACTGAGGTTAGATAAGTCACTTTTGTTTCTAGTGTAGATTTAAGTTTCTGAGTTATTTACCAAGTCATTTTTCAATGAAAGAGCAGTGAAATTTAAAGTATTTAATAGAATTTGTGGTCAGTTCTTTTTTAAGTCAAAAAAACTCTAAAGAAATATTAATAGTCATTTCTTTAATTTATTTAACCTAAGTCTGGATTTTTGTATTTCATGTTTTTAGTGTATAGATAATTTGGTTTGAATTTTTAGAGCATTCTCATTGATATGTCATAGCATTTTGCTACCTAGTTAAGAGAATTTTAATTTAATGTATTCATTACATATTTTTTCTCTTTTTTTGCTAGTAATATAGATATTTTATAACATAAATTATTGAGATATAATTCACATACCATACAATTCAACCATTTAAAGTGTACAGCAGTTTTTAGTATAGTCAGCGTTTTGCAATTATTACCATATTGTAACTTCAGTGATTTACTTTTTGTGGCTAGAAAAATCCCAGTGGTATTAAAGATCCCTGGAAGAGAGTTGGAAAACCAGACTTACTGGTCTTGGCTCTGCCCAGCTGTGAGCAAATGTTTGTGCCCCTAGCCTTTGAAATGCAAAATTTGAGCCATTAATTTCCTTATTCAAGAGACGACTAAGTTTCTCCTCTGTGGGTGCTAAAGGAATAAAAAAAAATAACTCCACATTGCTGGTCCTGAAAGAACCCACAGTCCAACAGATAGATGATAAGGTTTCATCCAGCTCGAATGTTCAGGGTTTCCTCTTGGTCCTTAAGCAGTGACCATTTAGAAAAATTAATGTTTCTGGCCATTTGGAATGGAAAACTTCTGTGGGAAGTGTCATTTGGTTACTAGTTGAGTGAACACTAGGTAGGGCCGTGTTCTTTGTGACTATGACTTTATTGATTGCAATTCAGGGACTGTCTCCATGTGACTGTATTATAGAGGAAACTACCACATGTGACTCTTTTCTATCTTGAAAGGTACTCACAAATCTCTCAAGTTGAGATTTTGAAAGTCCCTTCAAGCTTTACTCCTTCCTCTCTCCAATAACGATTTTCCCCTTGGCAGTAATGTTAATGCTATCTATGCGGTTCAGGTCGGGCCATTCCCAGTAAGATACAAACAGCTATTCACAAATCCGAGGACTTTCTTTTTTTCCCAGGCCTCTCTGGCAGTGTCCCAGGAGTTCACTGGCTTGACTCTAAACCACAAATAACAGTGCTGCCGAGACAAGTCCTAGGTCACCTTACACTGGAGAGCCAGATCAGCACAGTAGCAGAATCTTCTGAATTGACATTTTTCCTTTGAGTAAGGATGCTTTTATTTTTACTCTCTTAACCTTACTTAGCAAACAGACTGGTTTTTTTCACTAAGTAGAGTGACTTTCTTGGAGAACAAGTGTATTGCTTTGAATAGGAAAATTTCCCCAAACTTACTCTGATTTGTTAGCATCTCGGAATAACTTCTGTTTTCATTGAGTTTCTGTGAAAGCCACCGAAAAGAGAGAGGATGAAGAATTATTGAGCAGGACCTGGTGAATGAGGATGAAGAACAGGAATATGGGAATAAACAGGCTTCGCAGGGTTTTAGAAAGAGCTCTGGATAAATCAGGGACCGAGGTCTTCTTTTGATGTGCCACTACTTCTCAAAGATCTTTTAATCCTCTGGGCCTCAGTTTCCCCATTAGTAAAATGAGGAGGTTGCCCTCCTAGACCTGATTCTTTATGGAATACAAAGTTTGGGAAAGTTATTCAAGGAATGAACGAACATAGGAGTTACATAGGAACTTAACATTTCTTTTAATCAACTTTCCAGATAAGAAGTTAACCAGAACAGATCCCTAACTGAATGCGTGAAAATAATTCAAAAAATTTAGAACTGGATCTGCCAAGTATAAGGGTGTTACCCTGATTTTTGCCATTAACTCATTATGCAATGTTGGGCAAGTCATGCTACTGGACTGCACCTTCGTTTTCCTTTCTGCAGATGATTGCAATAATGCTAAGCTCACCCAAGTGCTGAAAGGCTTAATTAAGGGCTATTAAGTGCTGTAATTACAAGGGAGGAGTTGGGAGTATTGAATAAGGTGTCTTACCTTCCATAGAGAGGTTTGGTTATTATAAATATTCCCTTAGGAACAAAGTAGGGACAAAAGGTAAAAGATAGAAGTTAGGCTCTTAAGTTAATAAAATAGTTGTTTCATAATACTGTTTTTGACAATAAAAAGAAGAAATTACTTTGAGACATACATCATCTTTTCTCCTTCTTGTCTAATAACATTTTAATTTCGTTTCTGATAGTGTATGACTTTTAATGCCATCTTAATTTTTCTCAGAAATCATCTTTATTTGACAGATAAAAGGCAACTTAAGCCCCGTTTTCTAGAATTGAGGAAGACTTGGTGACCGCACTAAATGGTTTACAGAAGGTGGATACATTTCAGATAGGGGAGGTCCTTATTAGGGACTTGAAGACTCTTCCCTTGTTTATAGACAATCAGTTAGAAGCAGCCTGATGGTTTAAAAAGATTATACCGGGAGTGAAATTGGCACAAGCACTCTGAAGAGCCATGGGGCATTTCTACTTCTAAATATATACCTGCGAGCAGTGGTTCTTAAAATGTGAAGGTTCCTTGACCATCTGAGAACTTGTCAGAAATGTACATTTTCAGGCCTGTCTCAGGCCTCCTGAATCAGAAATGCTGGCGAATGGACCAATAATATGCATTTTAATAAGCTCTCCCAAGTGATTGTTGGTGCTTGCTAAAGGTGAGAAGCTCTGGCCCAGGGTAATTCTTGTATTGTGCCCAAAGATAGAGAAGGAAGCTCACTTCAGCTGAGGGTCGTATGCAGTATCTCATTTAATCTAACCAACAACCTTATCAATTTGGTTCTGTTATTAACCCCATTTTACTGATAAGGAATTGTGGCCATAGTCACACAGCTAGTAAGAGATGGAGCTGGGTCTTGAACACTTTCCTAACTACAGTGCCGTCTTCAAAACAGAATCTCAGAGCAGACCAGAACAATTTGTATTTTAATGGATTTGAGGAAAGTCAAAGACAGCGCCTTCCACTGTGTATTCAGGAGAAAAATCCTTTTTATTGATCAAGGCATTCACTAGTACATTAGGTACTTTACATTTATTATTTCATTCAATCTTTGTAACAATTCTTTGATGCACATTTTTCGCCATTTTATAGATGAGGACTTAAGTTCAGAGAGGTTAAGTAATTTGGTCAAATTCACACAGCTAGTAAATACCTAAACCTGAGCCCATACCTACCCCCAAACGCATGCTGTTTCTACTGTAGCTAATTTTCTTTCCTTTTTTCCTTAGTCAGGTTCAAAATCAGTTCAAAATAAAACATGAAGTTCTTAGGTTGTATATGGATAAGAATAGAGGTGAGTTCTAAATAAAGAAGTAAAATGCCTTTGTTTACCATAAAATTAAGTAAATAACAATGAGATTATAAAATTTAAAAATACAAAATTTCCCAAAGGATGTTTATTTCATTTATAATGACTTCTTTTTCAAAACCTGTGGAGAATTTCCTCATGTAAGAGAAATATTTAGTTTGCTTTCTTTCCTGTATCATGATATCTTTGATTCTGGCAAAGAACACAAGCCTCTGGGATTTCTTATTAGAATAATTATTTCATGACTACTGGCCTAATATTTCAAGATCTTCAGGGCAAAGGGTTTGGGATAGTTTCAGTGCATGCATGAACCCATAGCTTGAGCAGTAGTCCACTTTGACATTTTTCTTCTAAATGTTCTGCTTTTTTGCAGGTAAAAATCATAGCAATGAATGAGAATGTTGCTCTTAGGTCAGCCCTCGATAAAAATCTGAAGAGTGCTGTGACCACAGCTTTCCTCATGCTCCCTGAAAGCTTTTCTGAAGAAGACCTCTTTATAGAGATTGCTGGACTCTCTTATTCAGGTTAGTAGACTGGGTGCTCACATTTTCTGCAGGAAGGAGATGCATTGTTTGAAAACCATGCATACAGACATCCTGCTTCTAACTCCCTGCTAGAGCTGCAGGCCCCCGCCGCCCTCCCCCCGCACTCCCCTCCGGCACCCCCCTTGGATCCCACCACCTCCTGTGGGAGGGAGGGGGGCCAACTGCCAGAACCCCAGGATTTGCCTCCTTGCCTCCAAGGGCTTTTCCTCTCCACCTCTGTATGTAAATCACCCCAGGGTAGTCTTATAGTTGTTACTATTCATTTTCAATTGGAAATAATTCCAAACTGACAGAAAAGTTTCAGTAATAAACAAAGAACTCCCATGTGCCCTCCACTGCCTTTTGCCAGTTTTAATGTTTCCTCACATTTGTGTTATCATCCTTTTTGTCCCAATAGTTTTCTAACTCGAGTGTGCATCCAAACTCCCTAGAGGTACTGGGTGCACCCCCACACAGCTGCTGTGGCAGGCCTGGGGTGGAAACTAAGAATTTGTATTTCTAGCAAGTGGGTGAAGCTGATGCTCCTGCAGCGATCCCATTCAGTAAATCACTGCCCTCTCTGTACCTGTAAATATTATATCATGTATTTTTTTTCTGAACTATTAGAGAGTAGCTCATACATATCCTGTTCCCTTCAGGCCAAATAGTTCCAATATATGTTTCCCAAGAACAAGGACATTCTCTTCCATAACCACACCACAGTTACCAAATTCAGGAAATTTCACACTGATACAGTACTTTTATCAGATTGATGATCCATAGTTCATATGTTGCAGTGATGTTCTTTCCCCCTCAAGTTCACAGTCCAGTCAAGGATCATATTTATTAAAATGCCCTCTCTCTTCTTTTAATCAGGAACACTTCCTTAGCCTTTCTTTGTCTTACATGACATTCACATTTTGAATTCTTAGACCAGTGATGTTTGTGCCCTGATAAGCAGAGTTTTTTCTCTTCTAAGCAATCCATGAGGAGACATTTGAAGATCACACAAATCTCCTGCTTCTTATCAAACTTTCCCTCCTAGATCGAGCATTCGTTGAAGATTCGTGCTCCAACCAGTCTTTACTCTGATGGTTACAAGTGGGGACTTTCCAACTCCACCACTCCTTGCCCATTAAGAAAAAGCTTTCCCATCTTCCCCATTCATTGGTTTATTTATCTAAATCTTAATTTCCTTTCCCTTTCTTCTTAGACAAGTGTGTTCCTCAGAGATGTCAGGGGCTCCTTCAAAGGGAGAGGGGAAAGCTGAGAGGATATAGCCCGGGGCCTCTCCCTCTAGCTGCAACCAGAGGGGAGCTACCCTTCCTGTTTAATGTATTAAGGATCCATGTACAATTTTATTTACAAAAAAAGTAGTCCCTTACTTTAAAAAGTTTGAGACCACTGTCTTAAATATCTTCTTTCCCAACTTTTAAGTGTGAGTCAAAGAACTCTATGCTGAAAACATTTCAAAAGCAGTTTACTCATTTTCTGAATCCCTGTACAGATACGATTTTATGAAACTATAACACTGAAAGAGACCGTGAAGGCCTTGTTCTCGAGTTTTTTCCCCAAAACGCAGCTAATGGAATTACAGCTGCAGTTGTAACACTGGAGAGAAGGGAAGTGACATGCCCTTGGTCCTGGTCACTTCCAGCTCCACATGGCAGCATCCCTGCCTTTCAACAGGAAATGGAGGGGCAGAGGCTGCTGTGGCTGGGTACCAGAATAAATGGGCCTTTGTGCAACCTGTGGGAAAAGGGGGTCATCCTGATAGGGTGATTCCCTCCCCTTGTTCCGTTGTGAAAAAAGATGGGCCCAAAACGTTTTATAAAGGGTTAACTTTGTGGGAGAATGATGCAGAGCCGATTTCTCCTTTGCCCACACCACTGCCACTCCTCCATTTCCTCTGCTCTGATCAATATCAGCGTAGTATCAGGTGGATCCCAGGAGTTCCCGTAAATTCTGAATCTTGACTCGAAGTGTCTTGAATGGCATAACTGCCTTTATGTATTAGCAAATTTCAAGCTGCTATCAGTCTTCAGCTGATTCTGCTTTGCCTCCTGGAAGGGCTGTGTTTTATATTCCTGGTTTCTCCTATACTGTGAGACATGCACAAAGTGTTCAGTGAGTTCTTGCTGACTCATAACAGTATCATTGTCTGTTTTGCTTCTTTTATAATTTTTATGAAGGACTGTGTGTAGCAGTGCTATATCAGACAGAGTAGGTAGGGGGGGTAAGTAGAAAGATTAAGTCAGTAGGGGGGGTAGATATATAGACAAATCGATCATTGATTCCATCACTGAATTCTCACACCACAACCCTGTTTGTTCAACAAATATTTCCTGTGTGCATTCCATGTGCCACTGGGTATACACTGGTGAGCCTGACATGAGTAAGACTCCTCGTGGAGTTCGTGTTCCCTTAGGCAGAGGCAGATAGTAAAGAAGCAGAAAGGCCATTTTAGAGAGCACCAAGTGTAAAGAGAACAAAAGAAATCCTGAGGAGGGTCACCTTTACCTTGGATAGGCAGGGAGGGCCCTCTAAAGCGGTGATGTCTGAGCCCAGATCTAATGGTGGCAGGGAGCCCACCCTGAGCTGATGGGAGAAGGGCAGATGGGGAGAGCTGCCTCCTAAGGGGCAGGTCCTAACCTTGGTGTGCCTGATTCCGGCTTTCTCAGCTTCTATAGTTTCTCCCATTTCTCATCTTGTCTCCTCTTGCTCCCTTGCCATTATATTATTTATTGCTTAACCCAGATTTGGATCTGAGAATTTGGCCAAGGATCCTACATTACTCATTTCGCTGAGCTTCTTTTTACTGCAAAACTTAGGACACAATACTTGGCACATCCTCTCCAGAGGGAACTGATTCCAAACCTGTGCAGCCCCAGTTTATAAATGAGACATTTCCCAAAAAGCAGTCTATGAGCCAGTTGTTTAGCACTGGGAACGTATTTTTCCACCAAGACAACAGTACATGATATTCCTAAGCCAGGACACTGTATAATTTATGGTTACCTACTCCATAAAATAATGAAATTAGAGTAGAATAGTGAGGGTGGGGAAGGATCTAGGCCCTCCAGGTAGATACCTTTCAGAGGTGTGAGACCTGCCCCAGGCCATGTGTTGAAAAGTAAGCTTTTCCTCCTTGATTTCTGAGAACCCAATATCCTTGAACCAATTGGATTCTATCCTGTCGGCACACCTCCCAGGCCCCCAGCGTATACAAACTACAAATTAACTCACCAGTTTCATTTTTATTTACAGCTTTGACATTTATTTTCCATGTTGCTCCTAACCTGCATAGGTCAGCATTTCTCCCTGGAACGGGGTAAGGATAGGGAAACAGGAAACAGCATCTCTCCATGTTATTGGACAAGCTCCTGCCAGTAGTTACTAGCAGAGGCAAGATCTCTCTGTATTACTAGTAGTAATAATAACTCCTTATATTTTATATAGTATTTAAGGATCACTTTGACTGGCTTGGGGGGGGGTCAGTATTGATGACATTATTGTAAATGATGGTGAGAAAGGAGTAGGTGGAAGATGAGAGCCTGCAGAATTGGGGAGGAGAAGGCTTTCTAATCCTTCGGTTATTCTTAGAAGTCAGCATTTAAGTAAACAGAAAAGGAAAACCAAATGAGCTTTAAAGGGCCACCTTGACCTTTCTCATGTAAGTACAAACTATTAAAATGACTAATTTTACATAATGATCCTAGTTTAACATTTATCAAATGAATCAGCGTGCCATACCTCATGAAGAATTAAAGCTATAATTTCTGCTCTAAAGAACTTCACGTTAATAAACGTGTAGTCATAGTGAGTCAGTGATAGACTTAAAAAACAACACATATAGAAAAGGCAGGGAGTGTGAAAGAACACGGCTTATTTAGGGAAGAAGGAATAGATTGATGTGACTGAAGTCCATGCCTCATAACAGGAGAAAATAGCACTTACTGTTATGTGCCAGGAACAACTCTCAATACTTCTGATCTAAAACTAGTTTAATCCTTGCAGCCTTCTTTTGATTTGCATGCTCGTTTATTGCCCCATTTTAAGATGAAAAAACGGAGGTCCAAATCTGTCTGGTAGGTTCGTGGGTTGTGGAGCTGTAATTGTAGCCCATGCTCTTCACCATTTAACTTCACTGCTTCTCAGGTATTTTGGAGAAGAGGTTAGGCCCTGGCTAGGCCAGACAAGGCATTGAATACAAAGTCAAATGAGACTGGAATTTGACATCCCGTACACACCTGGGAGCCACAGGAGGTTCCAGACATTGTGAGATGGCATGAGATTTGTTGCTGTAGAAAGATGATTTTGCCAGCACTGTGCAGGAGGGAGAGAGACTAAAAACAGGGAAAGGCCTTACTCATTGAGCAAAAAAGGACAAGAGTCTCCTATGCCAAGCACTCTCTAACCTCTGTGGATGAAGGAAGTAAATCAGGCGGGCATCGTCCCTGACATTTTGGGGCTTTCATTCCAGTTGAAAAGTCAGACAGTTGGGGCGCCTGGGTGGCTCAGTGGGTTAAGCCGCTGCCTTCGGCTCAGGTCATAATCCCAGGGTCCTGGGATCGAGCCCCATGTCGGACTCTCTGCTCAGCGGGGAGCCTGCTTCCCTTCCTCTCTCTCTGCCTACTTGTGGTCTCTGTCAAATAAATGGAATCTTTGGAAAAAAAAAAAAAAAGAAAAGTCAGCAAACTCATCGCAGTGCTAGAATAGGGTAGGAAGGCCAATGTGGCTTATAGCCAGGGAAGGCTTCGGTGGGAGGTGACATTTGAACTGAGCACCAATGGATAAGGACCCACGAGGAGAGCCCACATGAGAGCTGTCTAGGCAGAGAGGGGTCTAGTTAGGACTGTGCCCATGTCCAACCAGCCTCACGTCCTCGGCCTCTGGAACAGTGCTGTGGCACAAAGTGGCACAGCACGCTGTCCATCTTTGTTGGCTATTGATAGGGTGGGTGGTGATGAGGCCTTGAATTAGAGTAGCACCTCCGCAAAGTGCACAAATTCCTATGAGAAGAATTGACATTCAACCCTTAACTTCTTAAATTAAGTATCTTATTTTGTACCTTGCTGCCTTTTTTTTTTTTCTTTTAAACATTCTACTCATGGAAGGCAGAATTAGGGAAGTGTTTAAAAGCTGGGGCTCTAGAGTCAGAGGTCTGGGTTCAAAACCTGGCTGCACTTTTAATTTTTTGTCTTCAGGCAAGTTTCTTAGCTCCTTGTGATTCAGTTTTCTTCATCTCTAAAGAAGGGTTTTATATAGATTAAATGCAGTCATACGTGTAAAGTGCTTAACACAGTGGCTGGCTCACAGTAAAGGCTCCATAAGTGTTATCCATTGTTTACATACGTGTTTGCACTCACACAGCCACTTGTAATAAAATGTAATAAACAAAAGAAAGGGAATGACCACCGTCAGACCTTAGTTTGAATACTGGCTTTGCAGAAGTACTTGAACCTTTTGGAGCCCATTTTCTTATCTGTAAAACAGAATAACTGTCCTGTTACTTCAGTGAGATAATATAGAAAAAAGTCCCTAACATCATACCTCTTTGATAGTTGGTGCTTAGAAAATTATTGCTATCTTATTTATTACTGTTAACATAGTATTCCTGGCCACACAGTTTTTTTTCTTAGGTTGAGACACCATTATTTGCTCATTAGTGATACATGGACGCTCAGGTTGGCTCCACTTACCATTGTTTTATTAATGCCACTGCTGTGAATCACTTTGGAGAAATTACTTTGGTAGGGGAATGGGGGAGAGGCAGTCACTAACTTCCTGAGATGTGTTCTCCAAAATGGAATTTTGTTGTTAGTTAAAAGAATTACAAAACTTGTTACATGTCGACAAAAATTAGCAGGCATTAGAATCCACTTAGATCAGGTGGATTCGTTTGGTCCTTTCCTGTCCTTACGGAGTGAAAAACACCTTCATGCACTCTTGTGTAAGAGAGAGAATGGGTTTCTTTCAATGCCAGATTGTCTGAACACAAGCTCAGCTACTTCTAGGAATAAGACAAAGCGAGGAAGTTGCCAGTTGAGTGATTCTTGGAGAAAAAAAATTAGAACTGGGTGCCAGCCCTCTGAAGTGTGAGTAAACATCCTCATTTCTGGATCCTAGTAAAAGCCAGTAAAGAAACTTTTTCTCTGGAGAGCTATTAAGATTTATTGCACGAGAGTCGAACCATCTGAAACCTTGCAGGCAGTGTCATTGGATTACTTGAGTATTAGAGATAGACTGTTTGAGTAATTTGGAAGCATATTTCTCTATACTTGGCAAGCTTGAGCTTTTGCTGAAGACTCAGTTGGACCTCTATACTCAGTCACTGGTTAATTTCTGAGTACTTCGGAAGGGATATTAATCGTCAATAATACCTAATGTTTATGGATTACTTACTGTGTGTCAGATATTGTTCTGTTTTATGTGTATTAACTCATTTAATTCCTGAATCTTATAAGCTGCCTACTGTTATTGCTTCCATTTTATATTTGAGGATACTGAAGCCTAGAGAAGCTAAGTAGCTTGCCTTGGGTCAGGTAGCTTATGAGTACCAGGCTAGGATATAAACACAGGTGGTCTGGTTCTAGAACCCTTTGCTCTTCTACAAATGGTCTATTGTGGTGGGTATCATTCCTGGTCCGTGCTTGGGACAGGCTTCTCCCAGGTCTCTGGGTGGCTTATCTCCCTCCCCAGCCACTTCCCTGCCCCCTACCCTGTCATCTTTCTCTGCTTGTGTTCTCTTCACAGCACTGTCTGAAATACTGATTATTTTATTTGTTCGTTAGTTGGTTTGTCTTTGGTCTTTGTTCCACTACTAGAATGTAAAGGGCAGAAATGTTTGTCTTGTTTGAGTGGTACCTGACACATTCTAGATGTTTAGTAAATATGTAATGAATGAATGGATGAATGACTGTAATATTGGGTCCTTCTTGAACCAGTATCATCAACCTGATTCCTCCCCTTCCCTTTCTACACTGATCTATTTTGTGTTCGCTAAAGTGTGGGGAAAAAAAGGTAATTCAAATTTATATCACTGCGTGCATCAGCTGTTTACTCCTTTTTTAAAAAAGATTTTATTTATCTGAGAGAGAGAAAGAGAGTGCAAAATAGGGGGAGGGGCAAAAGGAAAGGGAGAAGCAGGGAGCCCGACCCTGGGCTCTACTCAGGTATCCTGAGATCATGACCTGAGGTGTAGTCAGGTGCTTAACTGACTGGGTCACTCAGGTACCCCAAAGCTATTTGTTCTTATCTCATTGTCTTCCACATGCAAGTGGTATGATACGGTGTCTTTTCTGCAGCCATGGAGATATTTGGGGGAATATATTTTGAATGGTGCAGTAGACTGCCTCCTAGAAATACTGTCCTAGTTATCTGTGTTAAAATAACTATTGTATTTTCCACATACAGAAGAATGACTTTGGGCCCTTTTCTCATACTATGCACAAAATTAACTCAAAATGAATCATGTATATAAGAGTCAAATGTAAGACCTAAAACTCGAAAGCTTTTAGCAGAGTGACTTTGGGTTAGGCATGAGTTTCTTAGATATACACCAAAAGCACAAGCAACAAAGAAAAAATAGATAAATGGGAAAACAGTATGAAAATTAAACTTTTGTGCTGTAAACAATACCCTCAAGAAAGTGAAAAGGCAGCCAATAACTTGGGAGAAGAGATTTACAAATTGTATATCTGATAAGGAATAACACCAGAGTACATAAAGAATTCTTGGAATGCAATAAAAAGACAAATAACCCAATATTAAAATAGGCGAAGGATTTGAATAGACAGATTTCCAAAGAAAGTATACAAATAGCAAGTAAGCACTTAAAAAGATGCTCAACATCATTAATCATTAGAGAAATGCCAGTTAAAACCCCAGAAATGGTGCTTCATACCTAGTACAATGACTATAACCAAAAAGAACAGAACAGATGTTGAGAAGGATGCAGAGAAATTGAAACTCTCACCCATTGTTTGATAGGATTGTAAAAGGGTGCAGCTGCTTTGGAAAAATAGTTTGGCTGTTCCTGAAGATATTAAATATAGAGTTACCATATAGCTCAGCAGTTCTACTCTTAAGTATCTACCCAAGAGAAATGAGAACACATATATACACAAAAAACTGTACACAAATGTTCATCATAGCTTTATTCATAATAAATAGCCAAAAAGTGGGAACAACCCAAATGTCTATCAGATGAGGAGTCGATTAAAAAAATGTGGTACATAGGGGCACCTGGGTGGCTCAGTGGGTTAAGCCTCTGCCTTCAGCTCACGTTATGATCTCAAGGTTCTGGGATCAAGCCCCGAGTCAGGCTCTCTGCTCGGCGGTGAGTCGGCTTCCTCCTCTCTTTCTGCCTGCCTCTCTGCCTACTTGTGATCTCTCTCTCTCTAATAAAAAAGTAAAATCTTTTTAAAAATGTGGTACATCCATCCAGTGGAATATTATTTAGCCATAAACAGGAATGAATATTGATATATGCTACAACGTGGTTGACTTTGAAAACTGCTAAATCATAAAAGACCACTTATTGTACAATTTCGTTTATATAAAATGTCCAGAATAAGAAAATCTAAAGGCAGGTAGATTAGTCTTTGTCTGGGACTGGGAATGGAAGGACAGAGGGAGACAGAGAGTGGCTGCTAATGGGTACAGGGTTTCTTTCTGGGAGGCCGAAATGTTCTAAAATTAGATGGTTGCATAACCCTTTAATATATACTAAAAATACTTTAAAAAATTGAATTAGATATTTTACATGGTTGAATTGTGTGGTATATAAATTATATCTTTAAAAAATCACCTGTTATAAAATGAATATTGGGGCCATCTGGGTGGCTCAGTGGGTTAAGCATCTGCCTTTGGCTCAAGTCATGATCTCAGGGTCCTGGGATTGAGCCCCACGTCAGGCTTCCTGCTCAGCAGGGAGTCTGCTTCTCCCTCTCCTTCTGTCTTCTGTCCCTCCCCCAGCTCATGCTTTCTCTCTCTCAAATAAATGAGTAAAATCTTTTAAAAAATGAATATTATTTGGGGCACCTAGAAGGCTCAGTTGGTTGATCATCTGACTTCTGATTTTGGCTCAGTTCATGACCTTAGGATTGTGAGATCCGCAGCAGGCTCTGAGCTCAGCATGGAGTCAGCTTGAGTTTCTGTCCCACTGCCCCTTCCCCCTGGCATGTGTGTGTGCCTTCTCTCTCTCTGTCTCAAATAAGTAAATAAATATGTTTTTTAAACAACTATTATTCTGCCATATCAACATCCAGTTTGGGCTACTGTTCTTAAACATTACCACATAAGAAATACCCACTTCTGTAATCCACACTGAAAAGATCTGTTTTCATAGCACTTCGTGCCTCAGGTAGGGCAAAGATCTTTATATCTCCAGTATCTGGCACAGCTCCTAGTGCTTCCTAGCCACCCAGGTACTTACTGAACTGAAATCACAGCAGTACTGCAATGAGTTTAAGAGGGGAAAAGTTAGCCTGTTTTTATTTTCAAAGACTTAGGGTTTCCTCTACCCCACTGTCCTTTCCACATCCCATATGCATATCATAGCAACAGTACTATCTGCTTTACTGTTTACAAAGCATTTGCTACTGCCTTAACTCATTTAAATCTAAAAATAACCTCGGCACCTGGGTGGCTCAGTTGTTAAATGTTTACCTTTGGCCCAGGTCATAATCCCAGGGTCCTGGGATCTCCCTGCTTATGTTCCCTCTCTCACTGTCTCTCTCTCTCTCTCTCTCTCTCTCTCTCTCTGCTAAATAAATAAATAAATAAATTTTTTAAAAAAATAATAAAATAAAATAATAAAAAATAAGGGCACCTGGGTGGCTCAGTGGGTTAAAGCCTCTGCCTTCAGCTCAGGTCATGATTCTCAGGGTCCTGGGATCGAGCCCCGCATCGGGCTCTCTGCTCAGCAGGGAGCCTGCTTCCCTTCCTCTCTCTGCCTGCCTCTCTGCCTGCTTGTGATCTCTGTCTGTCAAATAAATAAATAAAATCTTTAAAAATAATAATAATAATGATAACCTAGTGAGGTCAGTGTGATGGTTACAGCCATTTTACAGATAAGAAAACTGACTCAGAAGGGTTAATCTCCAGTCACCCTAGAACACTGCCAGACTTGAAAGTCAGGGTCTTTCCACTGGGCAGTGCAGCCCCTTACATCCATACATTCATAATAAGGCCCCTGGCCATTGGTAGCGTGCTGGAATCACAGAGCAGGCCAACTACAGATGCTTTACAAGCCTCTGGGTTTATTTCATTTCAAAGTCGAAGAGAAATCATCCTTTTGGTTACCCATTGTTATGAGACTGGCAGTTTTCTGGCTTGAGCAGTCAAGAGTTAAACTTACCAATAGAGGTATAAAATAAAAGTCAGCAGTCGGTTTTTCTCAATCCCTGTGTTTTGTTGCAAACACCTCTTGAGGTAAGAAAAATTGATTCTTATGATCAAAATGCTGGGTCATGCTGTGCCCACAATTTTGTTCATTTTGTTCAGAAGAAACGGGTGGTAAGCCCATTTGCTTGCTGTTCCCTGTGGCTGAGCTAGCTCTGCTGCACAGCGGTTGGAGAAATTCAATTCAGCAGACGTTTATTGATGTGCCTTCCGTGTGCCAGGCAGTGCACAAGGAGATGGAGATACAGGGATGAATACACCCCAGTCCTTGTTCTCAGAGAGTCCAGAGTGTTTTCCAGGCCCTTTAATCATGACATGCAGATGCTCTTTAGGGGAGACTTTGGATTAGTTTGTTTTACATTTTGGTAAAATACAGCCACTCTTAGAAAGTTACTATCTAAAATGTAAGAACTCCTTGTTAAATGTACAAGAAGAAAAAAAAAAAAGACACACATGTTTAGAATTCAATGGTGATCGGAACTGATCTTTCACGTCAGAGCCAGCCATGTTGGATTCAGAGTTGGGTGACATTTTTTCCCTTCCAAGATTGATAGAATCCATTTATAGGCTCTAAATAAAAGCCTAAGGATTTACACGATTGAAAGTTAACCGAGCTGCCTCTCCATGCACATTTGCCAAGTTAGCACGTCTTTGCTATTTATTTAGCTATTTAAAAATGCTAGAAGTAATATGCCAACATTGTGGAAGTGAGAGAAATGGAGGAAACCTGCAAAGGACAGCCGTACTAGTCACATAAAATGTCGCTGCCCTGATACCAAGAGGTGGCTGTACTTTTGCACGTCAATCTCCTCATCTATAAAATAGGGAATACTTCGTGCCTTCTTTAGGAGGCTTTGCCAGGACTAAATGAGTTAACAGTATAAAGCGTGCACGCCTCCAAAAAGCCACAATAAATGTTTACTTTTTAGAGTAAAAACATTTTTATATCATCTTTTTGTCTCGTTTTTCCTCTTCTTGTACCAAGTTGTTTTCTTGTTGTACTTTTGTTTTCTTAGTTTCTTACTATTATGTGATCACTTTCCATCTTGCTGTGTATGGTTGTTATAATGTTTACTGGTTGCACACTGTTTTGTGGTAGGATATGGCAGTACCATTGTAACTTATCCATTCCCCTGTTGCACATTTGGGCTGCTTCCAGTGTCTCAGTATTATAAATAGTGCCTCAAGAACAGTCATATGTATGCAGTGTATTCCTTTACTTACTGGGAAGTCTCAGGCCCGTGGCTTCATCTCTGTCTTTGTTGCCCTGATGCTAAATGGGGATAGAATAGGTGTCCATCTGAGAGGACAGGGATGTGTGGATTAAATGAAGGAATACAGCAAAGCATTTGGATCAGTGCCTGACTCTTACCAGGTGCTCAGCAAACATTACCTCCGGAACTCTGGGTCTGTTCCTTTAGGATTGCTCTATAGAGATGGAATTGTTTCATCCACTGCTTTCCGAAGGATTTTACCAGTTTAGGATCTCAACGGTATTATGTGAAGGGACCAATTTCTCTACACCCTCACTACCCCAGGATTTAACTGTGTAACTCTCTTTCCCTTCAAAATGTAGTGAAAAGAGATGCCTGGGTGGCTCAGTCATTAAGCATCTGCCTTTGGCTCAGGCCATGATCCCTGGGTCTGGGGATTGAACCCCACATCAGGCTCACTACTCAGCAGGGAGCTTGCTTCTCCCTCTACGCTTCCTGCCTGCTCTGATTTCTCTCTGTCTCACATTCTCTCCCAAATAAATAAAATCTTCTTTAAAATAAAATGAATAAAATAAAATAATAGTGAAAAAATAAGTTTGTCCATATTGGGGCAGCTTGTTACAACTGGAACTCTCTTCTGCTCACTGCCCTGAACAGACCTCATGTCACAAAGGTTGGATTGCAGAGGCTGTTTTTATGTTTGTTTTCCTAAAGCTTGTAGTCCCCAGCTGCTTTCCATGAAATTGTGGTTTAAGTTGGTCCTCTGAACCTTTAAAACCCACCATATTTTATTCCTTACTGAAGTACATCTGGGTATCTGTATTTTTTCTAAAATAAAGCGATAGTTTGGTCTAGTAATATCTGTTGTGACACATAATAATTTCAATGATTCCCTCCTCTCCTCCCCACCCCACCCCCCAAGAAAATTAATTGGCAAGGGTGACCATATGTTTGGGTTTGCCCAGGTTTTACTTATCCTGGTATGATTATCCATCACGCCCACTTCACCCTCAAAAACGACCTAGTTCAGATGATAAATTACACTGTCCCCTGATGCCTAGGAATTCGTTAGCACCCAGGGTACCTGCCTACTCTTAGTACCTCACTGTTTTCCTGGATGACTTTCTACCTGTCAGGAAGGTTTCATCACAGTGCTCTTACCAGCCTTCACCTGGGAGGCCCTCACATGCACCCAGCCTGTTTTGAACAGGGATTAGCCCAGTAGGGCTTCCCTCGCGTTTTCACATTTCCTTATCTTTTTCCCTCTGCATCTTGCCGGTAACTGTCAATGGCATAAGCAGGCCAGGGCACCTCAAATTTGTGTCAGAATTGGTCTTTGTCCTTCAGAACTGTTTATTCTGAAGCTCAATTCATCCCACAGGCAAATGTAACATTCATCATTTCTCACCACTTGCGATGTGAGACATGGTATCTGCTTTCAAGAATTTCATCTTAGGGCACCTGAGTGGCTCAGTGGGTTAAAGCCTCTGCCTTCAGCTCTGGTCATGATCCCAGAGTTCTGGGATCAAGCCCTACATCGGGCTCTCTGCTCAGCAGGGAGCCTGCTTCCTCCTTTCTCTCTGCCTGCCTCTCTGCCTACTTGTGATCTCTGTCAAATAAATAAATAAATAAAATCTTTTAAAAAAAAAAGAAATCTCTTTTAAAAAAAAGAATTTCATCATAACTGTAAACCTATTCTTACTAGGAACATTTTTTTTTTAAGAATATGGACTTTTTTTTTTTTAAGATTTTATTTATTTATTTGACAGACAGAGAACACAAGCAGGCAGGGGGCGGGGGAGCAGGCTCCCTGCTGAGCAGTGAGCCAGATGCACGGCTTCATCCCAGGACCCTGAGACCATGACCTAAGCTGAAGGCAGAGGCTTAACCAACACTGAGCCACCCAGTGGCTAGGGCTCTTAACGCTCACTGCTCTTGTCCTTATCAAATATGATAGATAAAGTTCTTTATATTCATAAATTACCTCAAAGCCCTTGCACAAACACAACAAAGAGATTCAAGCTGAGGAAGCAGTAGCAAGGACACATCTAAGGTGACACACAACCACCAGCTCCATGATTGGTCACAGAATTTTGCTCACAGGATGGAAGATTATAAGTATAGGTGCATCTGCATTGGAAAAACAAAAACAAATCAGCTTCTCGATGATGATTATCTTTTACACTTAGGTAACTGCATTTTAACCGGAATAAAGGGCTATATGATTTGAGAGGCTCTGTTTGCCCTGAACAACTGCCTGCATTTCTTGGGTAATATATTATTCACAGTTTTAAAGAGGAAAAGCAAATGATTTGAATGTGGGATGTCACCGTCTTGAACTAGCATAGGATGACTATGGGGCTGTAGTTTTTTGTTTTGTTTTGTTTTTATTTTATTTATTTATTTGACAGAGAGAGGTCACAAGTAGGTAGAGAGGCAGGCAGAGGGAGAGGGAGAAGCAGGTTCCCTGCTGAGCAGAGAGCCCCATGTGGGACTCGATCCCAGGACCCCGGGATCGTGACCCGAGCCGAAGGCAGAGGCTTTAACCCACTAAGCCACCCAGGCGCCCCGGGGCTGTAGTTTTGTAGGTCAGAATGTGGACTCTCAATGGAAAATTTGTTTTTCCATTTGTTTTAACCAGGCGACTTTCGGATGGTGGTTGGAGAGGATAAGACAAAAGTGTTGAATATTGTGAAGCCCAACATAGCCCACTTTCGTGAGCTCTATGGCAACATACTACAGGAGAATCCCCAAGTGGTGTATAAGATCCAGCAAGGCAGACTGGAGGTAAACTGTATGTGAGAAATAATTTATATTGTTTCTAAGGCAAGAGCTATTTTAAGAGGAAGAAGGATTGGAGCAATATGATCAGTTACAGTTTATAAAAAGTGGGTTTCATATGTAAACATACTAGTCCATGTATTTGGAATAATGCCAAAGATAACATAAGAGACAAGTAATAAGAGGCCACCTTTGGGAAAGGGAACGTGGGGCTGATGTGGGAAAGGACCTATCTTTACCATGTGTATCTTTTTTGCCATTTGAAATTCTTACTATGCATACTGATTACCAGTCAAAAACAAGTGAAAATCTCAGATTTTTCATTCCTAAACCCACTTGCCTCCCCAGACGTAACCTTACTGACATTTGGCATATATTCTCCCAGGTCTCTTTTTGTATGCATTTTTGTATTTATTTGAACATATACACATGTATGAAGAAGTTTGGTCTTTTTTTGTTTGGTTTGGTTTTATGTAAATGGGCTCTCACTTACATATATTTTTCTGTGACTTATTGTTTTCCTCACTCGTTGGGTTTATTATATCTGGGCTTTCCTTTTGATACATCAAATGAAACTTACTTTCTGAGTATCTTTTTAAAAATTATATATAAATATTTTAAAGATTGTATTTATTTGTTTGAGACAGTGAGAGTGAGAGCACGAGTGGGGCAAAGAGCAGAGGGAGAATCAGAGTCCCAGCTGAGCAGGGAGCCTGATGCAGGGCTTGATTCTGGGACTCTGGAATCATGACCTAAGCCAAAGACAGACACTTAACCGATTGAGACACCCCTAAAAATTAAATTATTAAATATTTGAAAGCAAATATTAAAGAACTTTTCCTTTGAGGAAAGTAATTTGAATTTAAGATTTTTTATTTTGTTTTTTTTTAAATATTTTATTTATTTGATAGAGAGAAATCACAACTAGGCAGAGAGGCAGGCAGAGAGAGAAAGGAAGGGAAGCAGGCTCCCCGCTGAGCAGAGAGCCCCACGCGGGGCTCGATCCCAGGACCCCGAGATCACGACCCGAGCCGAAGGCAGAGGCCTCAACCCACTGAGCCACCCAGGCTCCCCGAATTTAAGATTTTTTAAAACTCTAGAAACCACAGAGTTGTTTTTTATGTTTAGCACAAAGAACACGGTATTTTAATGCTCTTCCTCTTCCAAATAATAGGGGCAACTAATATTTTATTAAATATAGAATTAATGGAATTTTTACATCTGAAAGGGAACTTTGAGAAAAAATAGGACGTATTTTTTTAAAAAAGAGAGAGTAACATGAAATGCCCAGAATACCCACCATTCATTTGAACACATTTTGTAAGTTTTTAAAATTTTTTACTTTTCTCAAAGTAATGCATGCGCATGGTTTAAAAACCAAATGGGACCTCAAGGTTTATAACAAAAAGTAGCAGTTCCCTACTCGGCACCTTCCTGCTTCACAGTGCTTCTTCCCAGAAACGACTGCTTTCATCTCGTTAGTGGTCCAATGTTTACCTCCATGTTTCTAAACAATATGATGTCACTGTTATTTGTTGATTTTTTTTTTCTGTTTTATACTTTATTTTTGTCCTCCGTCTGTGGAAGATGAAGATTTTTTTACTCCCTTTTGTCACTTCCATCAACATGCTCTCACGGCTACACACTCGCACGCACACACTTCCCTTCCCGCCTCATTCCCTCTTGCTCCATGTATAGTAATTTCATAATTTTTGGTTAAGTTAATGTTTGCTATTTACATTATTGTGAAACTTTCTTTTTCTTCATTGCTGGAATACACTACTATGAAATTGTCTTTCCTGTGCAAATGTGTTTTTCTTGGAGTTAATAATTGTCTCATTTTCTTCATTTGCTTAATTTTTTTGTACCTGTCACTAATTGATACCCTCTTACAGATCTGTACAGATTCTCTCATCATAGACCAACACATCAGGTATTTTCTGTTTCTTGTTTTTCTTGGGGGTGTTTCTTCCTGGAGCTCCATATGCCCTGTTCTTTCTGGACTGGTTGTTTTCTAGCCTTGTGGCATGGCTCTTCTCCTGGAGCATCTTTTCATTATCACCCCGAGGGTTCTTTCCGCCTCTCTCCTTTCCTAGGTTTTGGTTTTCTGCATTTTTTTGTCTTCTTTTTTCATGATTACACTTTAATTTTGGTGAAATACACCTTTTAGTACCTCTCTAACATAGGTTGCAAGGAAGGTAAATTTTTTGAGACCATGTACCTCTGCACATTCTCCTATTACACTGATTGATAGTTTGGGGTACGTATCACATTGGAAATAATTTTTCCCTCAGACTTTTTAAGTCACAGCATCCTTCTTCTAGTTTCTAAGTGTTGTGTTAAAAAGTCCAGTGACTTTCAGATTGCCTGTCCTTTGGATACGACCTTTTTAGCTCTCAGATAGTGTTTCGGATCCTTTCCCTTTCTCCAGTCTTAAATTTCATGATGGTTTGTCTTTGTATATGTGTTTTTCACTATTATTCTGGCACTTCGTGAGCTTTTCAGTCTGGAAACTCTTGAGCTCCAATTCTAAGAAATTTTGTTACTTCTGTAATAATTTCTTCATATCCATTTTCTTACTTTGCTCTTTCTGGAATTCCTGTTAGCTGGTTGTCAGACCTCCTGGTTTGATCTTTTTAATTTTTTTTTTCTCCTTCATTTGGAGATTTTGTTCTCCTTTCCAGAAGAATTTTTCAAATTGATCTTCTAGCACCACTATTAAATTTTTAATTTCCTTTGTTCTTTTTTTCTTATAGCATCCTGTTTTTGTTTTCCAAATGCATTATCTTTTATCACCCCTTTAGTGGTCTTCATTATAATTTTTGAAGTTTTATCTTCTCTACATTGTTTCTATTTCTCTTACAGTCAGAATCTGTAGGATTTCTCCAGAGACGTCATCTACTCCCTGGTTTGGAATCAGAAAAGATAATGTGCCTAGCTGCCAACTTTTGGAAAATTGAGCAAGGGAAAAGGGCTGGGAATTTTCTTTAACCCTGAAGATATTTCCAAGTTCCTCGCTATGGCCTGTGAAAGCCTGCATGATCTAAGTCCTAACTGATCTCTTATCTTGGGGAAGCTTACAAGAGTAAGATTTATGGACCGAATCACAGTTCCCAACACTACTGAGGTTGTCACTGACACCCCCTGCTCCTTCCCGTACACATTCCAAACTCCCCGCACCCTTATCTAGCACTTGTGCTGGGCTAGACAAAGTGGCGCAGACCCTCATCCCTAAGGCATCTGAGACCCGGTCACCTTGCCCATTTCAGGCTACGATTGTTGCCCTTTTCCCTTTACCATCAAAATTGGGCAAGGGGTACTGAGAGATGTGTACCAGCAGCTTTACCCCAGATGATCAGGATCAGTGCTACTGTGCTGACTCCTTTCTGTGTCTGCTGGACTTTTGGCATGGAATCTGAAGGGAGCAGGTGGCAGTCATACCTTTAAGTTTAAAGTCTTGAAGTTGTAAGCATGGGAGGCACACGTTTTCTGAGTGGCTCACTGGGAACAATGGGAAGCAAGGCTACTTCTTCCATCCCTTGGTTCCCAGACCTATGCATTCTGCTGATTGGGAATGAGGTACTCTGTAACAGGCATTAATTTAGGATGTGTACTGCACCCCGTTCTCACCGGGTATCATCTCCAAGCTGCTGGCTCACCTGTTCTTCATTGCTCTGTCAGGATTTTTTAATGATGGAACTATTAGCATTTGGGGATAGATAATTCTTTGCTGTGTGGGCCCCAGATTTCCTCTTTTTGGGAACTGCTCTGTCAGTCTGGCGGCTTTGATAAAGTATATGGTAGTTATAGTGGAGCCATGGTTCTGTGCCTGTTGCTGTACCTCTGTACCTCTTTTGCTCTAAAATGAGTCCCATAAGTGATGTTCCATGGTACAGCCATGTTGGTGAAGCAGGCATCCTGAAGGCCTTGTCATGGTATTGGCTAGGTCCTGTGGGCAGAAAGGGCAAACCCATGCTCAGAACATGTGTTACTCTCAATTAAGATGAATTACTGCCCCTTCCCAGATGGAAGGTGTCCAATGTAGTTAACGTCCACCAAGGGGCTGATTAGTCTCAAGAGATGGTCTTATTATCAGGTTCTCAGCCTTGGCTTCTGTTGCCTTCGGGATAGACTTGAACAACAGCAGTAGCTAAGTCAGCCTTAGCTACTGACAAGGCAGAACCTTGTTCCCTGCCACCATGGCTACTCCTGTTATAAGCCGTTGCGCCAGAGACTATTGAATTAACTGGCTGAATTGTTCTTTTGGTTATCCTTCTGTGAAGGATACTTTCTCGTGGACATTAGCAAAATACAGAGATCTTCACACTTTGTGCATGCCTCCTGTACGTCCATCCACATACCTCTTCTCCCCAGTTTTTTGTCTTTAGTCTTCCAGTATTTTTCCTTTCAGCCAACCAGTGAACCGTGCTTCACTCCCATGGGTCTTTGTATATTCTTACGCACTGCCTGAAGCATACCCATTTGGGAGGATTTCCCCTTATTAGTGTCTTTCTTTCAGGGCTGTCCCTGAGTGAGGCTGTAATGCATCATTTTTGGCTTGTACATACCAAGCCAAGTCATCCCTGGAGCAAACTCATCCTTTATCCACCACAAGCCAGTCACAAGGGAACCTCCATGTAGCCATATGCATGAACCAGTGGAGAAGTAGGATGGCGTGCACTGGTGCAACAGTGCACAGTCGATGGTACGGGGCCTGGGTTTCCTGCGAGTGCAGCTTACCCGTGCCCTTTGGCCTTACTTATGTTGAATGCTGGTGTACCTCTTCCATCTTACAGTGGGTTACTGTTGAGCCTGCCCGATCTTAACAGTTGGTGAATATGAGAGATCTCAGTCCATGATAGGTGGTTCTTGATGCATGGTCTTTCATTGCTCCACGGTTAGAAGGGTCTCATATCTGGGAGCTGATTTCAAATGATGTATTGTTCTTCACTCCAGAGGGCATGACCTTGCTCCAGAACCCTAGCAGTCTACACTGTGATTCTCCTACTGAGAGCCTACCACAAGCTTCCTGTGGCTTCTTTTTTTTTTTTTTTTCCAAGATTTTTATTTATTTATTTGACAGGCAGAGATCACAAGTAGGCAGGGGGCAGGGTAGGGGGGGGAAGCAGGCTCCGTGATGAGCAGAGAGTCCAATGTGGGGCTCAATCTCAGGACTCTGAGATCATGACCTGAGCCAAAAGCAGAGGCTTAGCCCACTGAGCCACCCAGGCGCCCCAGTAGCTTCTTTTTATACCAAAGATACCTTCAGCATTATGGAGTATATAGGGTTGTATGGCCGAAGTGAGGACCTGCTTGCTCTGCTGCCTGGATCTGTTGTAGAGCTCTTTTCTGCTCTGAGCCCACACTCCTGGCATCCTCTTATACCACTTCATGAGTGGGTCTGAACATTATAGTCAAGTGTGGTATCTGCCTCCGAAACCTGAAGAGGCTTATCAAGCATCATGCTTCAGTCTTAGCAGTGAGAGGTGCAGGATGCCCAAAGTTGATCTTTACTTTGGAGAGGGTATCCCAGCATGCGTCAGACCGCTTGACCACCAAACTTTTCATTGATGTGGTTTATCTTCTACCCCCTGGAGTGCATTTATCTGGGCACTCCTCTGTTGCTTACCAGGTAGCAGTAGCAGCAAAGCATTGATGAAGTGGGTCAGCCCGAGATTACACGAATGGCCACACAGTCTGGTTTCCTTGGGGGATCTTACAATAGAGAATGGGAGAATTAACAGAGCCCTGAGGCAAACCTAGATATACTGTTGTTTGTCTCATGAATGCGAGCTGCTTCTGATCCTCCTGCCAAATAAAGGTGGAAAAGAGTGCATTCCCTACTCTTGGCCCCATCCAGATACCTGCAGTTCCGTTGACTTGCTCTAACAGATTTACCGCATGTGGCACAGCAGAGGGAACTGGGACTTCCACTTGGTTGAGTTGTGGTAGTCTGCTGTAATCTTCCAGAACGCATTTGGATTTTGTGAAGGCCAGACTTAAAGGAAGTATGATGGAGACCATTAGCCTTTGTATTAGTCAGAGTTCTCCAAAGAAACTGAGCCGGTAGGATATATAGAGAGAGAGATTTATTTTAAGGAATTAAATTGTGGAGACTAATGAGTTTGAAATGTACAGAGCATGCCAGTGGGCTGGAGACCCAGGGAAGAGTATGTTGTAGTTTTAAGTCTGAGGGCAATCTAGAGGTAGAATTCCTTCTTCTTTGGAGACTTTAGTCTTTTTTCTTAAGGCCTTTGGTTGATTAAATGAGGCCTTCCTGCATTATAGAGGGTAATCTGCTTTACTCAGAGCCTGCTGACTTAAATATTAATTATATCTTTAAAAATACTCTTATAATAACATCTGGACTAATGTTGACCAAGCAATGAAGCACAATAGCCTAGCCAAGTGACACAAAATCAAACATCACACCCCTGTATCCTTTAGGTGTGCAGATAACACTAATACTCTGCCGTTCCTCCTGAGATGTGGTGTTTGTTGTGATTGTTTTTGTAATCACTGTCTTGCATAAGAGGTAAAATGGCATCTTCAGAGGCTTCCAGTTGGCCTTCCTTAGTATGACTGCTCTAAAATACCAACACAGAGTGTGCTCATTAGGACCGCTCCTGGTACCTATTGTGTAGGATCGGGATTGAGCGGATTTGAAACAAGCCCTCATCTGATCCTACCATGGTACTGTGGAACTAGGTGGCCTTTCCTGGTCTTCCCATCTTGGGGCAAAGAGGCCAGGCCTTTGTACTACTGCATTGTCCAAGCCCTCCCTTTGGCTGAGGACAAGTCTGGGAGGGACTCTTAAGAGAGGGATTCAGCCAACTTTCCCAGCAGCTAGTAGAGTGGATACCTTGGCCCTTAGCCAGGGTCAGCCTGGTATAATGCAGCATCCAGTATCCTGTGACCACATGTGCTTTTTTAAAACATCAGCTTTATTGAGATGTAATTCACATACTGTAAAATTCAGTGTTTTTTAGCATATTCACAAAGTTGTGCAACTACCACTACAGTCTAATTTTACAACATTTCCATCACTTGAAAAAGAAACCCCACATCCATTTGTAGTTCCTATCTTCCCCCCACCCCACAGGCGACCACTAATCTGTTTTCTCCCTCTATGAATTTGTCTATTCTGGACACTTTATATAAATGGAACCATACAGTGTGTGGCCTGTTCTTACCTGCTTTTAAAATGCAGTTTGACTTCCACGATTTTTTTTTTCAAACTCTTCTCCTTTATTTACTGACTCTCACGATTTAACTGAATGCTTTTACTTCCATGTTTTAATGAGAATCAAAGAGGATAATTACACAGAATTTAGCAATTTATTTGAAAATGTCACCTAATGTTTTGTCTTTCAAGCAAAAATTCCAGTGCATTCTTTTCCTCAAGAGAAAGCAGTGGCAAATACTATTTTTTAACTCTTGATATTACTCAAGCCGTTTTGGTATCTCTGTATTTCATAGATAAAGCCTTACAGAAATATAAGATCCTTTTGACTAATCTCAATTCTTAGCCCCAATATATGAGTCCATAAATGTTATTTCTAATATATTTTACAGTAATAGCCACAATTTTTTAAAAGATTTTATTTATTTACTTGACAGAGAGAGATCACAAGTAGGCAGAGCAGCAGACAGAGGGGGGGGAAGCAGGCTCCCTGCTGAGCAGAGAGCCGGATGGATGCGGGGCTTGATCCCAGGACCCTGAGATCATGACCTGAGCTGAAGTCAGAGGCTTAACCCGCTGAGCCACCCAGGTGCCCCATAATATCCACATTTCTGTCATTTATTGAAATAAAGCTAAAGAGTACAAATTCTTTGAATTTAGAATCATTTTAATGATAAATATGAAATTTTTTAAAAAAAGCCTTTACTGGAGCCACTAGATAATAGAATTTTGCTCTTCTTTGCCTGAGTTTTATAGAAAACTAGAAAATCCAGATATTAATACTCAACAAATACTTATTATATGAAAAAAAGTGGGAGACTGAGTGAAACTAAGTGTTAATAAGAAAGTTAGTCATATCTGGAAAATCTGAATCTAAAATTTAATACATTCATTTGTCTCATTTTTTCTTTCTCTTCTCTTCGTCCAAGTTAAAACCTAAACATTTGTTGAAAGAATACAAGACAGATTCTTACCTGAAAAATAACGGGATGAACCATTGAGGGCGGTGCTACTGGTTCTCACATTGACAGGCAGGCAGTGTCTACATGATTTTGTAAAAACTTAGTTCCATGAAGTAAAGTATATTAGACTAGGAGTTAGGGAAGCTAGGTGTAGCCTTGGCTCTGTGGCTAACTTTGGATTCAAAGTAAAGTCTGATGTGCAGTTTGCATGTTTTATTTCTGTATTTATCTTTCAACTTGATGTCCTTGGAATATGTGGGGCACAGAAACCACTGGTGTAATTTAATCCTCCTTACGAAATAACTACAACTAAGTTTTATTGATGCACTTATTCATTCCTTACTCAGCCAGGGTTTTTGACTACCTACTATGTGCCAGAAGATTAAAAGCAGATAAACTTGGTCCTTGTCTTCAGTTTATTCCTGCAGTTAATGAAATATGGCCTGGTGAATAAAAAGGCCCAGAAGGCAGGAGGCACGAGGTTAGAGGTGACTCTCTCCCAGTGGCGGTAGGACCCTGGTTTTGCCACTCAGTGCCTCTGTGTTTAAAATGGGAGAGAGTGAGTACCTGGATTTGCCGAACCTCAGTGAATGTTGTTAGTAGCAGCCTCAGTTCCTTCAGCTGCTGGATGTAACACCCATAGAAACTTCAAAACTGAGAGTCAGAAATTGATTGCTAAAAGAAGCTTCTATACTTTTTTCATGTAAAAATGGACCATTATAGGAAAGGAGTTGAGCTCTTTGAAGAACTTAGCATCTGAACTCTTGTGCATTCAGTTTCAGAAAGGAGCAAGTCTCCTTAGCGTGCTGCCCAGTCTAGGGAATAGGTTCAGTGTATGTTTATGTGACTTGAAAGAGAAGCCATGTGTCTTTGAATCTTTATAAAATTCAAAGAACTTTGCATAGACATTATCTTTTTTTTCCCCCCTTAGATAGATAAAAGCCCAGAAGGACAATTCACTCAGCTAATGACATTGCCCAAAACCTTACAGCAACAAATTAATCATATTATGGACCCTCCTGGAAAAAACAGAGATGTGGAAGAAACTTTATTGCAAGTTGCTCATGATCCTGACTGTGGAGAAGTGGTGCGACTAGGTATGTTTCTGGATTTGACGTCAAGGAAATGCTGGCCATGGGTAAAAAGCAAACTGTGTGACTGAGATGTATTCTTTATTCTTCCTTGCCTGGTGAGATGGAGAGACAGATTGTCTCAGGGAAGAAGAGAGCACTAACAATCTGGGGTTTTTCCAAATCTGAATTGTCATTTGTTTGAAGTAGGGTGGTGAAAGTCCTTCTGTTTTCAGATTCCTGGATCCTAAATCACTGTCAAAGGAGAAAACAGTGTTTGTTTTGGTTCCAAGAACGTAACTTCTAGAAGTTTTTCCAAAGACTCCTCCGTGTCCTTCATGGTGGTCTGAGAAGGAAGGAGACTGGTGACATTTTTAGTGCTTTTATAACATCAGGAATACAGCTTTCACCAGCTGACTCCTGTTCAGTGTGTCTCATCATGTGTTTCGTCAGTTCCCTCTGACATGGCCCATGTTCCACATATTACCCCGGAGCCTTCTCAGTGTTTACCAAAAATCTTTTTTTTTTTTTTTTTTAAGATTTTATTTATTTATTTGACAGAGAGAGTGAGAGAGGGAACACAAGCAGGGGAAGCGGGAGAGGAAGAAGCAGGCTTCCCGTGGAGCAGGGAACCTGATGTGGGGCTCTATCCCAGGATGCTGGGATCATAACCTGAGCCAAAGGCAGACGCTTAACAACTGAGCCACCCAGTTGCTCCTGTTTACCCAAAAATCTTATCTTCAGAGACCCGCTTCCCTTTGAGGTGTTTACAAGGGCTGTCCGTAAAGAAATAGTCATGACTAAAAATGACTTCCTTCTCCAGATGAGCACATTCTCCTGTTTTATTGAGTAAATATTTCCAGAGCTCCTCAAGGATGTGAGCTATTGGCTTAGATGCCCTACCCAGTGATGCATTCTCCCGGGGACCTGCCCCAGGCTATCAGGGCATGTGTCTAGGTTCCCGGGTACCTATTCCTGAAGCTAAGTGAGGAGGCACATTGTTTGTTTTCATTTTAACATGATCCTGTCACAATATGATCTCCGCTGCCTTTGTGAGAGGATGAAGGACTGAGGAATGAAAGCTTTTCTCCTAGACGGAAACTTTGGGTTCTTTTTAATCATTTCAGATCTTGGGGTTGAAAACCAGCAGCCTTAACCAGATCTAAAAGTCATAAAAAGACCTTCGAGGGTGATTTAATCCACCTCCTGTTTTAATTAAGGTGAGGAAGCCCAGGCCCAGAGAGGGCCAGGCATTTTCCTGAGCTCCCGCAGCTGGTCGGTGACACGGCTGGTCCGTGACACCACTGGCAGCTCTGGCCTCCTGGCCCTCAGTCCTGATACCCCTTCCGTTGTCATTCTGTGACACTAGGGCAGAGCCGAATTTGCCGGTGTTATTAGATAACTGGAAAGAATATTTCGTTTTAGGTTTTAAACGTGTGAAGATGACTAACATCTGATTTTTTTTGGCATCCTCGTTGGTTTTCTCTCACAGGGCTTTCAGCAATTGTGAGACCTTCTAGTATGAAACAGAGCACCAAAGGCATTTTCACTGCTGGTAAGAACTTCCAAAAATCCATGGTTGGTTGTTTTTGTATTTTGTTTCTGTTTTTGACAAGACTTACATTTAATTCACAATGTAATGAAGGTTACAGGTAAAAAGCTATACATAAAGCATGAAAAGGCCTATAACACATATTTCTATACAAAGCTCCTATCACCATTTGCTACCCTCGTCTCCTGTGTGTGTTACCTGGGCCGAGTCCTGGGTTATAAGAGCTCTCGTTCAAGGGAGGGGACAGGGAAGAGCCTTTGAACCAACACCTAAAAATGTCATCGTAGAGACATTAGTTATTTGCAAAGTAAAATCATTTCCTTTTTGAAGATCTAGGCTTAATGTACCTGTTGGATCAAGGGCCTCAGCATTCCTGATTAAAATGCAAAGCTATATCTGTATCCTGCAAGTACTTCTGGAGTGCTAAATTGTGACGGTCATGAACTAGGACATAGCACTGGTGTACGGACTGGCAAAACAGCACTGTCATCCGTCTGAAACAGTCAGACCATGTGAGGTACTGTTGGAAGCCTTACTGCCCCTCTCAGTTTTCCGAATAACTCGTGTGCAGGTTATCCCCTCATTTTAGGATTTATGGAAGTCACATGTGCGTATTGTTACCAAAGCAGCAGTACCTTGCCCTTCCACACACCCCCCGACCCCTGCATTTTCCCCTTTCCAGAGACAACTGCTGCTAACTCTCCTCGTGGACTGGTTTTATTTCCACTGCCAGTTTGCTAAATAGTAGGCGCATACTGCCGCTTCTCTCCTTTTCAGTTGTTGGCATCATCTGTGGACTTCTCACTCTGGCAGATTAGAATTCAGCTCTTGTACTCACCGGGCCACACATGCTCACCCCTCCCATCCCTCAGTCCTCGGGTAGTTGCTGTGCACCTTCGGTGAAGCCAGTTGTCAGCATTTACAACGTATGACTCTCTTATTGTGATTCATAGGTGAGCCGTATCATACGCTTTTCCTTCCCTGCACGACTTTGTTTTCCCACGGAGATTGTCTTCCCCTGTCTTTTGGGAGGGATCCCCTATCTTCCCATCTCTTGTGTCTTTTACTTTTGTGGTATATACTCTCATTTTGATGAAGCATGCCTCCAGTAACTTCTTGAGTAAGGATGCAGGGAGGCAAATCGGGAGACTCTGTATAACTAGGAATCTCTTTAGCTAATCCTTACAGATAATGGACATTTAAGCTGGAGATAGATTAGAAATCATTTCTTTAAGAATTTTGATATCATGGGGCACCTCGGTGGCTCAGTGGGTTAAAGCTTCTGCCTTGGGCTCAGGTCATGATCCCAGGGTCCTGGGATCAAGCCCTGCATCTGGCTCTCTGCTCAGCAGGGAGCCTGCTTCCTCCTCTCTCTCTCTGCCTCCTTCTCTGCCTACTTGTTATCTCTGTCTGTCAAATAAATAAATAAAATCTTTTTAAAAAAAAAGAATTTTGATATCATTATTCCAGTTATCTTCTCATTTGAGGATTGCTTTTGAGGTCCAGAGCCATTCTCAGTCCTTTGTGTATGTTCTTTCTGGAAGCCGGTTAGGTCTTCACTTGCCCCCAGGGCTCTGACATTTCTCATTAATATGTTTTGATAATGTATCTGTTCTTATCTATTTTACTGGGTACTCATTGGCCTTTTATTTTGGAAACTTAGAAAATAAGAATATAAGAAATTTTTCTTTTATTGTTTTTTTACCTTCTTCCCATCTGTTTTCTCTCTTCTCTTTCTGGAACTCCTTTTATTCAAATATTGGACCTCCTTGAAGAGCCCTTTGGCTTTCTTTCTTTCGTCTCCTGTTTTTGATCTCTGTCTTTTTGCTCTGCTGTCTGGGAGATTTTCTCAACTTTAGCTTTCAACCCTTCTTGAGTATTTTATTTCTGTTATTATATTTTTAATTTTCAGGAGCTCTTTCTGTGTTCCTTTTTATTCTCTGAATGTACATTTTTATTTATTTTTATAAAGATTTATTGGGGTGCCTGGGCGGCTCAGTGGGTTTAAGCCTCTGTCCAGCTCTGGTCATGATCCCAGAGTTCTGGGATCAAGCCCTACATCGGGCTCTCTGCTCAGCAGGGAGCCTGCTTCCCCTTCTCTCTCTCTGCCTGCCTCTCTGCCCACTCGTGATCTCTGTCAAATAAATAAAATCTTTTTTAAAAAAGGATTTATTAGAGTGAGCGTGTGCACATTTGTGTGCACATGAGCAGGGGGAGGGGCAGGGGGAGAGGCAGAGAATCTCAAGGAGATTCCATGCTGAGCACAGAGCCCCATGTGGGGCTTGAGCCCATGACCCTAAGATCATGACCTGAGCTGAAATCAAGAGTCAGACATTTACCCAACTGAGCCACCCAGGAGCCCCGGAATGTATATTTAAAAAAAAAATTAAATATCCTGTTCTTGTCTTAGAGGCTTAAGCATTTGAACATATCTTTGGATATTGCCACATTGCCCTCCGGAGTGGTTACATCAATGTATAGTCTACTAGCAGGAAATTAGAGTTCTCATTTGTCCCCATTTCTCTCCAACACTTGGTATTGTCAAATGATGGACTTTCTAATTTGGTCTGTCTTTATGTGACCATCTACTGAGCCCTCTAATCTGTCAGCCATGCGGGATACAAAAATGAACACACCACCATCCTGCCTTCAAGGAGTTGATTATCTAGAAGGGGAGGCAGATGTATGAATAGAAATTTGCAGGACTGGGTGGTAGATGGCGCAGAGGTAATACAAAGTAGGGAGTACTCTTTTCAGCCTGATTCTGATCCCTGGGCTGAGATTGCCAGGAAGTGGGTGTGGTCACCCTCTTACCTCTCATCCCAATGGATACCCAGCTATGTTTGGCCCCAAGGACACAGTGCTGCCCCTCCTGAGTCTTTGGAAAGATTTAGCCAAAAATTCAACAAAGATTTAGTAGGTCATGTGCTGAAGATCTTCCCGCTATACAGAAGTACAGAGCTTCACATTTCCAGTTCAGATAGTTTATCTATGTTCCTGCGGGTTTATCCTGGCAAGGCTGTAGATGAGGTGTTTTTGTTTGCTTGGGTGGTTCAGGCTATTAATCTGTGATTTGCATGATTGCAGCTTCTTGGGTGAGGCTGAATGCTTTAGGTTTTCCTTTCTTTCTTTCTTTCTCCACCCCTCCGCCCCCCATTTTGGGCTGTTTGGCCCATAAGGAATTATTGGATTTATGGACTTTTTTTTTTTTTAGCTGTGATCATTTGTTATGGGGTTTTTAAATTTCTCTTTTCTTTTAGAAATACATATTGAAATTTTTACAGATGAAATGACAGGATGTTTGGGATTTGCTTGGAAAAAAAACATAGTGGAGGGAAGTGGATTGGGGTAGATGCACAATATTCTCCCTGAATTGATAAATTGTTGAAGCTGAGTGAAGAAACATGAGACATGTTCTACTGTTCTTTTATAAGTTTGAGTTTTTCTCTAATAAAATGTTTTTAGAACCATCATCATTACCTCTTGACGCTTCAACGGGAAATCAATCTTTGGTCCTCGTTCCACTTGTTATTTCCAGTGGCCAGCAGAGGGCAGTGGGTGACACACAAGCCGCAGCCGTTTTCCTGCGGCCGTGCTAGTGCAGAGCGCTCCTTCCTGCGTGTGCTCCCTGCCTACTTCCCTTTCCTTTCCAAAGATGCCTTATTGGATCGTGGAAGGCCAAAAGACCTGAATGTATGCAGCCTGCTCTGCAGGTGCAGAAACTGTGGAAAGTGATGGGCATCCCTTCAAAGTGTGGGTTTACTTACCTTACGCTCTGGCTTCTCTGGTTTTATGGTGCTTGTGGGCTGTGAAGGTGACCCAGGCCAAAGGCCTAGAGCCTGGGGCTCATATTTCAATATAACTACTGTGACTTGGGCAAGTTACCCAATTTTTTTTTTTAGTTTTAATTTCATAGGGATAATTATACCTGCCTCACCAGGTTGTGAAGATTATATCTTACAATAAACAAACCCATCTAGCACTGAATCTGGACTTTCTCTTTTTGGTACCATTACCTAAAAGTTTCGTGACCCCTCTTTGGAATAGGCCTCTTTGTGGGGGGCCTGGGTGGCTCCATTGGTTAAGCGACTGCCTTTGGCTCAGGTCATGATCTCGGATCCAGCCCCTCATTGGGCTCCCTGCTCAGTGAGGAGCCTGCTTCTCACTCTCCCTCTGCTGCTCTGCCTGCTTCTGCTCTCTCACTCTTTCTGCCAAATACATAAATAAAAATCTTAAAAAAAAAAAGAAAGAAGAGAAAAAAGAATAGGCCTCTTTGCAGTGTCATATTCAGATGACATTTGCTGACCCATTAACCAGACCCCCAGTTGGAGTAAACTAGCAACAAACGGCCCCAAGTGGCTGGTTTACTGTTTCTCTTCCCTCTGACTTCACAGCAAGTTTCAGAACCTTTATGCTTCTACATGTTGTTCCTTAGAAGTCGTCTCATTGTGGTTGTGGCTGTCGCTGTGCTCGCTTTGCAAAGGCAAGACCCTCAAAGTTCTACCTGTGTTCAGTTTTTCAGCTGGCTGATGCATCATGTGAGGGGGGAGAACCCGTGTATTTGATGGAGTTTGTATTCCATAGTAGCCATTCTCACACCTCCCCTTCTCAACATCCCACTCAGTGAGGGTGAAAAGGAAGGTTCAGTCTTCCCCTTTAGCTAGTGAATACCTTTTATATTCAGGTTCAGTTCAGAGAGAGCACTAACCGAGGAGCTCAGCTTGGGGTCAGAAGACCTGGATTTGAGTTGTAGCTCATTTTTCGCTCTCTAACCTTGGCATGTTAGTTAGTCCTACTTCCTTAAAGTGGAGGGGATACTAATACCCAGGCCGCTATGTGTTCTGAGTGTCCAGCATGAACCTAGTAGGTGCTTTATAAACTTGGGTGAGTCTAGATCTAAACAACTCTCTATTCCCAGATAAGATAGAGGTCAGGAATCTATAACCAGCCCAGAGGATTGCCTTTTCTCATAAAGTGTGTTGGATAACACAGTTGCCTGTTCTCATGTGGTCTGACACTCTGGCTTTATTAGTTCCCTCAATCCCTTCATCATCAGATACACCCATGTTCAAAGGTGAGTACAGAAATGCCTCCAAACCCAAACACTATTTCCCCCTTTTAGCCTAACTCACCAGCAGCTCAGGAGAAGTGAAAGGCCATTTAGTCTCCTGATACTTGTCGTCTCTTCTTTTCATGGTAGCAGCAGATGGCATCACTTCTCAGACTGGTCACAGAAGACCAGCAAAGCAAAGTGTTGTATTCCAATCAGCAGCAGCCTTCACATTACTAACCTGTCTGAGTCTTCTGGTACAGGAATAGGAGAGAGATGGGGGATTTAGTGATAAGACTGAGAAGTAAGGGGCGCCTGGGTGGTTCAGTGGGTTAAAGCCTCTGCCTTCAGCTCAGGTCATGATCCCAGGGTCCTGGGATCAAGTCCCACATCGGGCTCTCTGCTCAGCGGGGAGCCTGCTTCCTCCTCTCTCTCTGCCTGCCTCTCTGACTAGTTGCAATCTCTGTCTATCAAATAAATAAATAAAATCTTAAAAAAAAAAAAAGACTGAGAAGTAAGCAGCAGCTGGTGAAGGGAGCCTGAAAAGCCAGGCAGAGGAATTCAGAGTTTATTTTGAGGGTGGAGGGAAGCCAAGGAATGACTGTAGAAAGACCTTGATGGCTAGAGAGTAGAGAGCAGATGGAAGGGAGATAACATTCTTGCTCAGGAAACTGATTAGCTGTGATTGCAGCCAGTCAGAGAGGAGCTGTGGTTGCCCCCTGAACTCAAGTCATTGCAGTACAGGTAGAGAGAAGAGACGCACACAATATTTAGAGGTCAAGTTATCTGTTACAGCTGGTTGGAGAGATATGGGAGGTGAGGGAGAGAGAGGAGTCAGAGATAACTCCGTGTCTGGCTTGGGAAGTGGTGGACGGTGGTGTCATTCCCAGAGGTGGAGGAGGTTGGGGGTCTTGCTTTATTTTTCCCCACCTGACTTTCTGGTCAGTCAGAACTGACTCTGGGGACAAATACCTGTTTACCTTTCTAGCTTCAAAGGATTCACCTGAATTAACAAGACAGGTTTGGTCTTGTTCCTGAGAAGTTTCTGGCATGCCTGAAGTGTTCCTTACCAGCCCTTTCCTGGAACACAAGAGAATGGATTGTCAATTATCCTCTGCTTCTGATTTCTTATGACTAAAGTACTTCTTCCGTTTTTTTGGTACCTACACATTAAATAAGAAGAACACGTAATAATAGTTAAGGTGTTTTTTTTTCCCCTAGGGATTTGCTTATTACTTAACCTGAGAGTCCTTTTAATACAAGTTTGTACTTCTGCTTCAAGAGATCTTCTTTGTAGATAATTTCTAACTGTGGCTAGAAAATAATTGGAAGAGGGGCGCCTGGGTGGCTCAGTGGGTTAAAGCCTCTGCCTTTGGCTCAGGTCGTGGTCCCAGGGTCCTGGGATCGAGCCCCACATCGAGCTCTTTGCTCAGCAGGGAGCCTGCTTCCTCCTCTCTCTGCCTGCCTCTTTGCCTACTTGTGATCTCTGTCTAATAAATAAATAAATCTTAAAGAAAAAAAAAAATAATTGGAAAATGTTTGGGGGCTTACTGATTTTCCCTCCTAAATATCTGAAATGTAGAATTATGGGAAGGGAAAGACGTCTCACAACCTACTCATATAGCTGCCTCGCATTGTTTCCTGGAGAACCATGTCTGTCACTGGATGCATCTTATTTAAGGTCACACAGGGACTCATGTTCTTACATGTGTAGTAACTTTGCTGCAGGTCATGTGAAACAGGCTGGAAATGAACAAAAGTAAAACTTGAGGATCCAGATATTGAAGTGGATTTCTGTACACTTCCAAAAAAGACTTGACTTTAGATACTAGTCAAAATTCATAATGACTCACTTTCAGTGGATAAGGATGTCTCTAAAGACGTTGTTATCTAAAGAGGTGTTGCATCTTTATCCATTGGGGAAGGAGCAAAGACCAGGATGATGGTTCTTAAAGTTTCTTTCTTAGCGGGCTGTCTTCCCTAAAGACACATTCTAAATGTAGACTTCCTAAATCATCATCCTTTTCTCTAGAAAGAGAGCAGAAACCAAAAGCAGGCTTAATATAAGCCAAGTAGAATTCTGAGGACTGTGAACTCTGTGAGAGCAGAGACTGTAAGCATGACCTCAACATCTAGTTCAATGTCTTATATTATGTAGATGCTTAATAAGTACTGGTTCAGTGTATTTCAGCGGCTGAGTAAATGAAAGATTCTGGGTTTTCTGGTAGTAGGAAAAAAATCTCCATAGATACAGAAAAGTGCACAAATCATAAATTTGGTGAATTTTCACCAAGTAAACATGCCCATGTTTACTTGGTGAACCTAGGACCTAGATGAAGAAATAGAACAGGACTGTCCCCCAGATGGTGTGCCAGTCATAGTCACTAGTCCTCCAGGAGTAACTACTCTCTGACTTCCAGTGTGCTTCTATTGTGCCCATTTTTGAACTTTAGATAAATATGTAGTCTCCCGGGCCTTTCACTCCTCTTTACATCGGTGAGATTCAACATGGTGTTGGGAGCAGCAGTAGTTCATTTATCCTCATTGCACCAAACCCATTGTATGATTATACCACGGTTTATCTTCTCTCCCATTGATTGTTTCTTGGGGTGGTTCCAGTTTGGGGCCCTTATAGGTGGTGCTGCTGTGAACATTTTTGTGCCTGTCTTTTGGTAAGCAAATGTACACATTTCTCTTAGGTACATACTTGGGTAGAATACAGCATCCTAGTGTATGTGAATGTTCTGCTTTGGTAATACTATCAAACAGTTGTCCACATTCTACTCCCACTAGCTGAGCTCTTGTTGCGGCTCCTCCTCACTCAATACTCCGTGTCTTTTTCATTTTAGGCACTCTAGTAAGTGAGTAGGGGCAGCATATTAGAGTTTTAATTTCCATTTTCCTGATGATTCATGAAGCTGGGAACTTGTTCATGTTTATTTGGATATCCTCTTTTGTGAAGCGCCTATTCTAGGGTTTTGGTTGTTTTTCTCTTGAATTGTCTGCCTTTTCTTACTGAATTCCTTATTTGGTCTGGATACAGGTCCTTTGATATATGGAACACAAAAGTCTCCCACTTGGGGAGCTGTCATTTCACTTTCTTGATGGTGGCTTTTGATGAAAAGGCATTCTCAGTTTTATTCAATCCAATTTGTCAGTTTTGACCTTTATGGGTAGCATTTTGTGCCATGTATAGGAAAGATTGCCCACCACAACTTAGTGGAGTTTTAGTTTTCCACCTGTGTTGCAATTAGACTATTAAGGATCCTTCTTTCCAGTCTATTAGCTCTTAACTTTCTGCAAATCCTGGCTCCCTGTGAAAACCCAATGAAAACTGTACCCTTGGCACAGAAGTGCATGCATGCATACACACAGCAGACTTTCCTGGTTTCCTCCTAACTTGCCTGCAGACCAACGTTAAAACCTGCCCACAGCCCCTTGTCAGGGAACCCTGAACTAGTCCAACCAGTCTCTTTGCAGATGAGGAAGTCGAGGCGCAGAGAGGGTGTGCCACACTGTAAGTTTATGGCCCAGTTGGGACTAGAATTCAGGTCTCTTGACTCCTATTCCAGTGCTCTCTCTTTTTTTTTTTTTTTTTAAGATTTTATTTATTTATTTGACAGGCAGAGATTACAAGTATGCAGAAAGGTAGGCAGAGAGAGAGAGAGAGGAGGAAGCAGGCTCCCCGCTGAGCAGAGAGCCCGATGCAGGGCTCGATCCCAGGACCCAGGGATCATGACCTGAGCCGAAGCCAGAGGCTTTAATCCACTGAGCCACCCAGGCGCCCCTCCAGTGCTCTTTCTAACACAATTCCCTGCTGCAGTCTTTTTAAGAATCTCAGGCAGAGCCGTCAAAGGAAGAGACTTTTTTTTTTTTTTTAAGATTTTATTTATTTGAGAGCAAAAGTGGAAGAGAAAGAGAGAGAGCATAAGCCAGGGCAGAGGGAGAGGGTGAAGCAGACTCCCTGCTGAGGAGGGAGCCCGATGTGGGGCTCAATTCCAGGACACCATGACTGGATCTGAAGGCACACACTTAACTGACTGAGCCACCCAGGTGCCCCAATGAAGGGAAGTTTCTATGCAGTAGCAACAAAACATGGCTACATGGTGACACTCAGATACTTTAGATATCTATCTTAAATGTTAAAGTCCAGCATGTCTGTATGTAAGGTTTATGAAGTTGAGCTGGGACTTATCATGGCCAGTGCACCTTCCTCTAGCTGGGACTTAGTGCCCTGGGGTTGCGGTGTTGAACCTTGCTATATGTACCTACCTGTGTTCTGCTTAGTGTCTTGATTGGTTCTGGCTGGAATATTAAAAAGCACCTTGCGTAAGATGTTTCCAGTCTCAATGCTCAAGTGGGTGAGGTTCGCCAAAGTGGTTGCTCCAGGGAGAAAATTAAAAGAGGTGGAGGCAGGGAAAGGAGCTCTGAGTTTCTGACTAGGCTAAGTCCGTTTGCAAACAGTAGGCAAGCTGGGCCAGAGTTTCTGGAAGTATTCGCTAACAGTTTTCCTGGTCTGCAGCCTTTTTACCTGCCACTGCCTCTTCAAAGATTCTAAGTGGACTGGGCAGCTTACAGGTAGCAGGCCCAGGTATTTTCAAGAGACCACTCAAACCCCAGTGCTAGGAGTCTCCAAATTCAGTCCTGTTACATCATCCACAGTGCCTACCTGTGCTTAACGTGCACTGCCAGAGGTGTGCATTTCAGACTGGCAGCACAGACCACAATTCCTATCTCATGGGGAAGAAGACCATTTGGATCTTTGGGCCACACCCTGAAACACAGACTAAATGATCTCATCCTCAGCACAAAGGAAGTTGAGCCCATAATACCATCTGCAAATAGGCTCCGATTAGACCTGACAGACAAATAGCATCCCCATATTCTCCCCCATTTTACTTCTGTCCCATTAGCCCCCAGAGAGCCTGTTCTCAAGTTTCATCAGCTACTTGTGATTAACGAGGTGAGGGGTGCTAGAAGGTCAGATATCTCAATGAGGTACATCTGTTCCATCATTTCAAAAGCATTTACTGAGTCCCTACTATGTGCTAGGTACTGTACTAGGTGATAGGCATACAGAGATGAGTGGGACAGGCTCCCTGTCCTGGAGGAACTCCCAGTCTAGGTGGAGGGACAGATCAGCAAGCTGATGAGCAGCACGCAGTGTGTTAAGTGCTGTGTGAGAGGTCAGCACAGGTGCTGTTCTGGGACCAGGAGGAGCTGCGTCTGAGTTGGCCTGGGTTGTCCAGGGAGGCATTTCTATAGAAAGAATCTGAAAGGGGGGGCGCCTGGGTGGCTCAGCGGGTTAAAGCCTCTGCCTTCAGCTCAGGTCATGATCCCAGGGTCCTGGGATCGAGCCCCGCATCAGGCTCTCTGCTTAGCGCAGAACCTGCTTCCTCCTCTCTCTCTCTCTGCCTGCCTCTCTGCCTACTTGTAATCTCTATCTGTCAAATAAATAAATCTTTAAAAAAAAAAAAAAAGAATCTGAAAGGGGTTGAGGAGTGTACAGGCGGAAAGTGATGGAATGACATTTGTTCTGGGCAGACTGGTGGCTGGGTTGGGGTGGTCGGAATGCCGGCATAGAAAGGAAGCTGAGGACACCCAGTTACATACAGAGTTTTGTCTTTGTTTTCCTTTCTCCTCTGAAAGAGCTACTCAAGTCAAAGGTTGATGACAGACCTGTGAGTCAAAAGATTCACTCACTCCAGGGGCGCCTGGGTGGCTCAGTGGGTTAAGTCAGCCTTCAGCTTGGATCATGGTCTCGGGGTCCTGGGATCGAGCCCCGCATTGGGTTCTCTGTTCAGTGGGGAGCCTGCTTCCTCCTCTCTCTCTGCCACCTCTCTGCCTACTTGTGATCTTCTCTCTCTCTGTCAAATAAATAAATAAAATCTTAAAAAAAAAAAAAAATTCACTCACTCCATTAACTCAGGTTAACTTTGGCATCCATGTCACTATTAGAGAATCAGAATCAGCATCAGAATCAGAATCTCTTCCCCTCATATTGATCTTGGTGACCTTTTACCATATTCAGCTCCCAGGGTCTCCTGGGCTATCCAGTCAGCCCATTACTGCTCCACTCCAATGTCAGGTCTCTGCTTAGAATATCATGGAAGCTCCAGCCGAGTATGTAGTCAGCAAGCACCAATATTTTCACCATCTCTTCTTTTTATCTTTTAGGTGTGAAGAAAACAGTGGTTTATAGTTCACTAAAGCTACACAAAATGTGGAAAGGATGGCTAAGGAAAACATCCTGATTTTGCTTGCTTTTATATGTGTTATGTATAGATTAATAAAGTGATCCTTTTTCACAGCACGGTATTTGTTACCTTGACGCACTGCTTGAATTTGAAGATACCTAGGTTTGTATAATATTTGAATTTGAAATGTATGTGTTAGACATTTATCCTGGGGACCCAAATACCTGTGAGGACAAGCAAATGAATAGTTTCACAGGCACGGGTGGGAATCTGTGAAAGTACTTTTGGCTAGCAAAGGATTGAATAGAATAGGGAAAATGACCTAATGTTCATTCAAGGCCTACACACCAGGTGTGATACATGAACTGTTTCTTTTGATCCTTACCCTACTTCTGCAACACAGATATGAGCCCCGCTTTTTTTTATAGCCAAGGAAACTGAAGGTAAAGAAGTTAACCAACAGGGACACCTGAGTGGCTCAGTGGGTTAAAGCCTCTGCCTTCAGCTCAGGTCATGATCTCAGGGTCCTGGTGATTGAGCCCCGAATCAGGCTCTCTGCTCAGCGGGGAGCCTGCTTCCCCCCTCTCTCTCTGCCTGCCTCTCTGCCTACTTGTGATCTCTGTCAAATAAATAAATTTTAAAAATCTAAAAAAAAAATAAATAAAAAGAAGTTAACCAACAGACCCACTGGCCCACAGCCCTCAAACTAGTACATGGCTAAGCTTAGACTTGAATTCAAGCCTGTTTTACTCAGGGAATAATTCTTCCCTGGTTTATTCAGATGATTTCTATGATTATTTTCAGTTATTACTGACCATGGAGCTAAAGACATGGAGCTATGGTTTCTTCTGTACCATTTCTATTCTGTGTTTTGAGATCAAGTGGAAGAATAGAAAATTCCTTCCTAGAAGGAGCTACTTCTGGAGAGATGATGCATGATATGTCAGAATTTATGGCAAACTTAGAGACCATTTATACTTCACTTTACAAATGGGATAAATAAGGCCCAGAAAGGCAGTGACTTCCAAAGTTACATGTATTTGTCGACAGCCTAGACTAAAACTTGCATCCCTACATCCTACTTAATCCCCCTTTCACTTCAGCCTGTTGTTCTACCCACCCAGCATGTAAGTAAATTATAATAAGGCCTTGGATTTCAGTAGCTTTTACAAGATCAGGAAAAATAAAATCCCTCAGCTCAGTATTATTTTCAGAAATCACAGAAATCTGTGTGATTTCAGAAATCATACCTTACCTAAGTGTAACTCCAAACTCTAACTTGAATTTAACTGCCCTCAACCCCTTCTTGTATAACTAACCTACTCTAACAAATGGGCAGGAGATAGAGGAATGTCTTTCCCTGGAATTTCAGGTTACCATGGGTTATGTAGAAATAGATCAGAGGTTATGGCAAGTGGAAAAGCCAGGAGAAGGCTAAAGGCTCTCAGGAAGGAGAATTTAATTCAACTGGTTAATTCAGTGTTGCTAAGCAACATTAGGTTGGAGGGAGATGGGATTGGCCAAGATAACCATATTTGGGGGTGCCTGGGTGGCTCAGTGGTTTAAGCCACTGCCTTCGGCTCAGGTCATGATCTCAGGGTCCTGGGATCGAGTCCCGCATCGGGCTCTCTGCTCAGCAGGGAACCTGCTTCCCTCTCACTCTCTCTGCCTGCCTCTCTGCCTACTTGTGATCTCTCTCTGTCAAATAAATAAATAAAATCTTAAAAAAAAAAAAAGATAACCATATTTGTGATCCTGCCTTCAGTAAGCTTGTAGTACATCAAGTGAGGAAGACAGAATTTATCCTCATAATAGAAGATGAGAAGTGACCGTTGCATGAAGACAAGTTCATTCAGTCAGTCATTTAACAAATATTTAATAAATACTGTGTGTCGGGAACTGAAGCTTAATGAATAAGACATTATCCCAAATCTAAGGATCTTAAAATGCAGTAAAGTAGTCAGGTTAGTAAATTGGGAATTTTATTTATCTGATAAATGCTTAATTATAGAGGTAACTATAGGGTGCAGTGGAGATGCCTAAAAGTAATGGCAAATACTGGTTGAGCCCTGACAGTGTCAGGCACTATTCTAAGCACTTTCTATAGATTTATTCATTTAATCCCCACCACAGCCTTATATAATAGGCTCTCTATATTATATATATATATTAGATTATCTGTATTATATAATACATTATTATTCCCTAACTTATGCCAGGGGAAACATAGGCACAGAAGAGTGAGGCCTTGCATACTGTTTCAAAGCTGGTAGATGACAGCCAGGATTCAAAACGGGGCCATCAGTTTGCAGAGCCCTCCCTCTTAACCTCTGAGCTAGAATATCTTTCGATCACTTTGTATTTGCACAGTTTTAAGAGAAGGAGCAAGTGATGTCCAGCCCATTATTTTAAGAACAAGTAGGAGTTACCCCGAGGAGAAGGAAGAGTATCCAGACACAGAGAAGTGCTTGTTCAAAAGCCCTGAATGAAGAGATCACAGTGTGTTTAGGGAACTAAATTTAGCTCAAGATGAATAAAATGCCAGGCAGATGCTGTACAGAAGTGAGGACGGAGAAATGACAGAGGCCAGATCATAAAAGGTCTTACTGAAGCCTGTCACTGTATTATTAATCATTATCCCCAGAGCAGTGGAAAGCCAGTGAGAGATTTGGGGGCTGGAGAGTGGCAAAACTGGATTTGCATTTTATAAAAATCATTATGGTTGCAACATGAAGAATGGATTAGAAGAGACAAGACTATGGGGTACCTGGGTGGCTCAGCCGGTTAAGCATCTGACTCTTGGTTTTGGCTTGGGTCATGATCCTCAGGGTTGTGGGATTGAACCCTGCCTCAGGCTTTGCGCTTAATGGTTCGTCTGTTAGAGATTCTCGCTCTCCCTTCCCTTGTGCTCACACTCTAAATAAATAAATAAAATATTAAAAAGTGCCAAGATTCTGGCTGAGGCAACTGAAACAATTTGCTATTTCCCAAGCTGGGGATTCAGGAGGAGGCACAGATTTGGGATGGCATCATAAATTCGGGCCTGGGCATTGCTGAATTTAGGATGTCTGTGGATGTTCAGTAGACATTGGCTACACAGGTCAGAAGCTGACAGTGTAACTGTGAGAGTTGGCAGGTAGTAGATGAGGGAGTGGGTGAGATTTCCCCAGGAAGTCTGTAGAGTATGAAAACAGGAGAGCCAAGCTCACAACACTGGGAAATGCCAACATGAAAGGAGCAGGCAGAGAAAGCTAAGGAATAAGGAGAGATCAGAAGAAAACCAGGAGAACAAGGTGTCAAGTCATACAGGAGATGGTGAGGAAGAATTAAATTGTATTACTCTTCCCAGTAAGAATCTCTTTTCCCTCCCTGCAGCCCCTACCCTATAGGATGACTAATTTTCCTACCTCCAAGGACCTCAGGGTGGCTGTACGACTTTTCTTGGTCAATGAAGTGAGAATGGGACTGACATGTCACTTCTGAGCAAAAACTTTAAGAGCCAGCCCGAAGTTTATCATGTCTCATTTTCCCTCTGCCACAGGACTGGGAGTGCTCCCTATAGAGGCTGCTCCCTTGGCACAGGTCCTCTTTCAGTTGGGAGGGTCAAGAACGGTTTTGTGGGGGTGCCTGGGTGGCTTAGTGGGTTAAAGCCTCTGCCTTCAGCTCAGGTCATGATCCCAGGATCCTGGGATCGATCCCCGCACGGGCTCTCTGCTCAGCAGGGAGCCTGCTTCCTCCTCTCTCTCTGCCTGCTTGTGATCTCTGTCTGTCAAATAAATAAATAAGGGATACGACTGAAGATGGCGGAGAAGTAGCAGCCTGAGACTACATCAGGTAGCAGGAGATCAGCTCAATAGCTTATCTAAACATTGCAAACACCTACAAATCCAACGGGAGAGTGAAGAGAAGAAGAACAGCAACTCTAGAAACAGAAAATCAACCACTTTCTGAAAGGTAGGACTGGCGGAGAAGTGAATCTAAAACGACGGGAAGATAGACCGTGGGGGGAGGGGCCGGCTCCCGGCAAGCGGCGGAGGAACGGAGCACAAAATCAGGACTTTTAAAAGTCTGTTCCACTGAGGGACATTGCTCCAGGGGCTAAACCGGGGTGAAGCCCACGCGGGGCCAGCGTGGCCCCAGGCCCCGCAGGGTCACAGAAGGATTGGGGGTGTCGGAGTGTCGGAGAGCTCGCAGGTATTAGAACGGAGAAACCGGCTGCAAAGACAGAGCCGAGGACTGAACTCTCAGCTCGGGGTTACCTTGAACTGGTCGCGGGCTGGGTGAGCTCGGAGCGCGGCTAGAGGCTGGGGATACGGGAGTGATTGGGTGCTGTCCTCTGGGGGCGCACTGAGGAGTGGGGCCCCAGGCTCTCGGCTCCTCCGGGCCGGAGACTGGGAGCCGCCATTTTCATTCCCGTCCTCCGGAACTCTACGGAAAGCGTTCAGGGAACAGAAGCTCCCAAAAGCGAACCCGAGCAGATTACTTAGTCCGGCCGCCGGTAAGGGTGGTGCAATCCCGCCTCGGGCAAAGACACTTGAGAGTCACTACAACAGGCCCCTCCCCCAGAAGATCAACAAAATATCCAGCCAGGACGAAGTTCATCTATCAAGGAGAAAGCAGATTCAATTCCTAAGACAGCAGAGCAATTCCAGAGGAGGAGAAAGCAAAGCACGGAACTCATGGCTTTCTCCCCATGATTCTTTAGTCTTGCGGCTACTTCAATTTTTTTTTCTTTTTTCAATTTTTTTTTCTTTTTCAATTTTTTTTTCTTTTTTCTTTTTTCTTCTTCTGCTAAATTTTTTAAAACTTTTACCCTTTTTTTAACGTTTTTTGACTAGTTCATCTAAATATATATATTTTTTCTTTCTTTTTTATATTTTTTTATTTGTTTTATTTTTAAAATTTTTTTTCTTTTTTTTTCAGAACCTGTTTTTATCCCCTTTCTCCCCCCCACAATTTGGGGTCTCTTCTGATTTGGTTATAGCGCATTTTTCCGGGGTCTTTGCCACCCTTTTAGTAGTTTATTTGCTCCTTCATATCCTCTTATCTGGACAAAATGACAAGGCGGAAAAAATCACCACAAACAAAAGAACAAGAGACAGTACCGAAGGCTAGGGACCTAATCAACACAGACATGGGTAATATGTCAGATCAAGAGTTCAGAATGATGATTCTGAACATTCTAGCCGGGCTCGAAAAAGGCATGGAAGATATTAGAGAAACCCTCTCTGGAGATATTAAAGCCCTTTCTGGAGAAATTAAAGAACTAAAATCTAACCAAGTTGAAATCAAAAAAGCTATTAATGAGGTGCAATCAAAAATGGAGGCTCTCACTGCTAGGATAAATGAGGCAGAAGAAAGAATTAGTGATATAGAAGACCAAATGACAGAGAATAAGGAAGCCGAGCAAAAGAGGGACAAACAGCTACTGGACCATGAGGGGAGAATTCGAGAGATAAGTGACACCATAAGACGAAACAACATTAGAATAATTGGGATTCCAGAAGAAGAAGAAACAGAGAGGGGAGCAGAGGGTCTATTGGAGAGAATCATTGGAGAGAATTTCCCTAATATGGCAAAGGGAACAAGCATTAAAATCCAGGAGATGCAGAGAACCCCCCTCAAAGTCAACAAGAATAGGTCCACACCCCGTCACCTAATAGTAAAATTTACAAGTCTTAGTGACAAAGAGAAAATCCTGAAAGCAGCCCGAGAAAAGAAGTCTGTAACATACAATGGTAAAAATATTAGATTGGCGGCAGACTTATCCACAGAGACCTGGCAGGCCAGAAAGAGCTGGCATGATATATTCAGAGCACTAAACGAGAAAAACATGCAGCCAAGAATACTCTATCCAGATAGGCTATCATTGAAAATAGAAGGAGAGATCAAAAGCTTCCAGGACAAACAAAAACTGAAAGAATTTGCAAACACCAAACCAGCTCTACAGGAAATATTGAAAGGGGTCCTCTAAGCAAAGAGAGAGCCTAAAAGTAGTAGATCAGAGAGGTACAGAGACAATATACAGTAACAGTCACCTTACAGGCTAATAATGGCACTAAATTCATATCTCTCAGTAGTTACCCTGAATGTTAATGGGCTAAATGCCCCAATCAAAAGACACAGGGTATCAGAATGGATAAAAAAACAAAACCCATCAGTATGTTGCCTACAAGAAACTCATTTTAGACGCGAAGACACCTCCAGATTTAAAGTGAGGGGGTGGAAAACAATTTACCATGCTAATGGGCATCAGAAGAAAGCTGGGGTGGCAATCCTTATATCAGATCAATTAGATTTTAAGCCAAAGACTATAATAAGAGATGAGGAAGGACACTATATCCTACTCAAAGGGTCTGTCCAACAAGAAGATCTAACAATTTTAAATATCTATGCCCCTAACGTGGGAGCAGCCAACTATATAAACCAATTAATAACAAAATCAAAGAAACACATCAATAATAATACAATAATAGTAGGGGACTTGAACACTCCCCTCACTGAAATGGACAGATCATCCAAGCAAAAGATCAACAAGGAAATAAAGGCCTTAAATGACACACTGGACCAGATGGACATCACAGATATATTCAGAACATTTCATCCCAAAGCAACAGAATACACATTCTTCTCTAGTGCACATGGAACCTTCTCCAGAATAGATCACATCCTGGGTCACAAATCAGGTCTCAACCGGTATCAAAAGATTAGGATTATTCCCTGCATATTTTCAGACCACAATGCTCTGAAGCTAGAACTCAATCACAAGAGGAAAGCTGGAAGGAACCTAAATACATGGAGACTAAACAGCATCCTTCTAAAGAATGAATGGGTTAACCAGGAAATTAAAGAAGAATTGAAAAAATTCATGGAAACAAATGATAATGAAAACACAACAGTTCAAAATCTGTGGGACACAGCAAAGGCAGTCCTGAGAGGAAAATATATAGCGGTACAAGCCTTTCTCAAGAAACAAGAAAGGTCTCAAGTACACAACCTAACCCTACGCGTAAAGGAGCTGGAGAAAGAACAAGAAAGAAACCCTAAACCCAGCAGGAGACGAGAAATCATAAAGATCAGAGCAGAAATCAACGAAATAGAAACCAAAAAAACAATAGAAAAAATCAATGAAACTAGGAGCTGGTTCTTTGAAAGAATCAATAAGATTGATAAACCCCTGGCCAGACTCATCAAAAAGAAAAGAGAAAGGACCCAAATCAATAAAATCATGAATGAAAGAGGAGAGATCACAACTAACACCAAAGAAATACAGACAATTATAAGAACATACTATGAGCAACTCTATGCCAACAAATTGGACAATCTGGAAGAAATGGATACATTCCTAGAGACATAGAAACTACCACAAGTGAACCAGGAAGAAATAGAAAACCTGAACAGGCCCATAACCAGTAAGGAGATTGAAACAGTCATCAAAAATCTCCAAACAAACAAAAGCCCAGGGCCAGACGGCTTCCCAGGGGAATTCTACCAAACATTTAAAGAAGAACTCATTCCTATTCTCCTGAAACTGTTCCAAAAAATAGAAATGGAAGGAAAACTTCCAAACTCATTTTATGAGGCCAGCATCACCTTGATCCCAAAACCAGACAAGGATCCCACCAAAAAAGAGAACTACAGACCAATATCCTTGATGAACACAGACGCAAAAATTCTCACCAAAATACTAGCCAATAGGATTCAACAGTACATTAAAAGGATTATTCACCACGATCAAGTGGGATTTATTCCAGGGCTGCAGGGTTGGTTCAACATCCGCAAATCAATCAATGTGATAGAACACATTAATAAAAGAAAGAACAAGAACCATATGATACTCTCAATAGATGCTGAAAAAGCATTTGACAAAGTACAGCATCCCTTCCTGATCAAAACTCTTCAAAGTGTAGGGATAGAGGGCACATACCTCAATATTATCAAAGCCATCTATGAAAAACCCACCGCAAATATCATTCTCAATGGAGAAAAACTGAAAGCTTTTCCATTAAGGTCAGGAACACGGCAGGGATGTCCATTATCACCACTGCTATTTAACATAGTACTAGAAGTCTTAGCCTCAGCAATCAGACAACAAAAAGAAATTAAAGGCATCCAAATTGGTAAAGAAGAAGTCAAACTATCACTCTTCGCAGATGATATGATACTATATGTGGAAAACCCAAAAGACTCCACTCCAAAACTGCTAGAACTTGTACAGGAATTCAGTAAAGTGTCAGGATATAAAATCAATGCACAGAAATCAGTTGCATTTCTGTACACCAACAACAAGACTGAAGAAAGAGAAATTAAGGAGTCAATCCCATTTACAATTGTACCCAAAACTATAAGATACCTAGGAATAAACCTAACCAAAGAGACTAAGAATCTATACACAGAAAATTATAAAGTACTCATGAAAGAAATTGAGGAAAACACAAAAAAATGGAAAAATGTTCCATGCTCCTGGATTGGAAGAATAAATATTGTGAAAATGTCTATGCTACCTAAAGCAATCTACACATTTAATGCAATCCCTATCAAAATACCATCCATTTTTTTCAAAGAAATGGAACAAATAATCCTAAAATTTATATGGAACCAGAAAAGATCTCGAATAGCCAAAGGAATATTGAAGAACAAAGCCAAAGTTGGTGGCATCACAATTCCGGACTTCAAGCTCTATTACAAAGCTGTCATCATCAAGACAGCATGGTACTGGCACAAAAACAGACACATAGATCAGTGGAACAGAATAGAGAGCCCAGAAATCGACCCCTAACTCTATGGTCAACTAATCTTCGACAAAGCAGGAAAGAATGTCCAATGGAAAAAAGACAGCCTCTTCAATAAATGGTGCTGGGAAAATTGGATAGCCACATGCAGAAAAATGAAATTGGACCACTTCCTTACACCACACACGAAAATAGACTCCAAATGGATGAAGGACCTCAATGTGAGAAAGGAATCCATCAAAATCCTTGAGGAGAATGCAGGCAGCAACCTCTTCGACTTCAGCCGTAGCAACATCTTCCTAGGAACAACGGCAAAGGCAAGGGAAGCAAGGGTAAAAATGAACTATTGGGATTTCATCAAGATCAAAAGCTTTTGCACAGCAAAGGACACAGTTAACAAAACCAAAAGACAACTGACAGAATGGGAGAAGATATTTGCAAACGACATATCAGATAAAGGGCTAGTATCCAAAATCTATAAGGAACTTAGCAAACTCAACACCCAAAGAACAAACAATCCAATCAAGAAATGGGCAGAGGACATGAACAGACATTTCTGCAAAGAAGACATCCAGATGGCCAACAGACACATGAAAAAGTGCTCCACGTCACTCGGCATCAGGGAAATACAAATCAAAACCACAATGAGATATCACCTCACACCAGTCAGAATGGCTAAAATTAACAAGTCAGGAAATGACAGATGCTGGAGAGGATGTGGAGAAAGGGGAACCCTCCTCCACTGTTGGTGGGAATGCAAGCTGGTGCAACCACTCTGGAAAACAGCATGGAGGTTCCTCAAAACGTTGAAAATAGAACTACCCTATGACCCAGCAATTGCACTACTGGGTATTTACCCTAAAGATACAAACATAGTGATCCGAAGGGGCACGTGTACCCGAATGTTTATAGCAGCAATGTCTACAATAGCCAGACTATGGAAAGAACCTAGATGTCCATCAACAGATGAATGGCTAAAGAAGATGTGGTATATATACACAATGGAATACTATGCAGCCATCAAAAGAAATGAAATCTTGCCATTTGCGACGACGTGGATGGAACTGGAGCGTATCATGCTTAGTGAAATAAGTCAATCGGAGAAAGACAACTATCATATGATCTCCCTGATATGAGGACATGGAGAAGCAACATGGGGGGGCAGGGGGATAGGAGAAGAATAAATGAAACAAGATGGGATTGGGAGGGAGACAAACCATAAATGACTCTTAATCTCACAAAACAGACTGGGGGTTGCTGGGGGGAGGTGGGATTGGGAGAGGGGGAGCGGGCTATGGACATTGGGGAGGGGAGGTGAACCATAAGAGACTATGGACTCTGAAAAACAACCTGAAGGTTTTGAAGGGTCAGGGGTGGGAGGTTGGGGCAACCTGAGGGTTTTGAAGGGTCAGGGGTGGGAGGTTGGGGGAACAGGTGGTGGGTAATGGGGAGGGCACGTTTTGCATGGAGCACTGGGTGTTGTGCAAAAAGAATGAATACTGTTACGCTGAAAAAATAAATAAAATGGGAAAAAAAAATAAAATAAATAAATAAATAAATAAAATCTTAAAAAAAAAAAGGTTTTGTGCAGTCAGTTGATATTCTGAGTTTTGACAAGGGCAGCAAGGCATAAATTACAGAAATTATTTTTTCCAACAAATGGTGTTGGGACAATTAAGTAGCCACATCAAAAGAAAGAAATCGAACCTGTACCTCCCACCATATACAAAAATTAAATGGATCAAAGCGTAAATATAACAAATGAAAGTATAACACTCGTAGAAGAGAACATGTTTAAATCTTCATAACCTTGGATTAGCCAATGGCTTCTAAGACCAGACACCAAAAGCACAAGCAACAAAAGAAAAAATAGATAAATTGGGGCGCTTGGGTGGCTCAGTGGTTTAGGCCTCTGCCTTTGGCTCAGGTCATGATCTCAGGGTCCTGGGATCGAGCCCCGCATCGGGCTCTCCGCTCAGTGAGGAGCCTGTTTCTCCCTCTCTCTCTGCCTGCCTCTCTGCCTACTTGTGTCCTCTGTCTCTGTCAAATAAATAAATAAAATATTAAAAAAAAAAAAAAGAAAAAATAGATAAATGGGTCTTCATCAAAATTTAAATCTTGTGGGGTGCCCAGGTGGCTCAGTGGATTAAAGCCTCTGCCCTTGGCTCCGGTCGGGTCGTGGTCCTGGGATCAAGCCCGGAGCTCTCTGCTCAGTGGGGAGCCTGCTTCCTCCTCTCTGCCTGCCTCTCTGCCTGTTTGTGATCTCTGTCAAATAAATAAATAAAATCTTTTTTAAAAAAAAGTTTAAATCTTGTATTCAAAAGACACCACCAAGGGGCGCCTGGGTGGCTCAGTGGGTTAAAGCCTCTGCCTTCAGCTCAGGTCATGATCCCGGGGTCCTGGGATCGAGCCCCGCATCGGGCTCTCTGCTCCGCAGGGAGCCTGCTTCCTCCTCTCTCTCTGCCTGCCTCTCTGCCTAGTTGTGATTTCTCTCTGTCAAATAAATAAAATATTTAAAAAAAAAAAAAACAAAAAAAAAACAAAAGACACCACCAAGAAGTTTAAAAGACTACCCACAGGGCACCTGGCTGGCTCAGTTGATTAAGCAACTGCCTTCAGCTCAGGTCATGATCCTGGAGTCCCGCATTGGGCTCCCAGTTCCATGGGGAGTCTGCTTCTCCCTCTGACCTTCTCCTCATGCATGCTCTCTTGCTCGCTCTCTCTCTCTCAAGTAAATAAATAAAATCTTAAATAAATAAAAGACAACTCACAGAAAAATGAGAAAAATAATTGTGAATCATACATTTGATAAGGTGCTTGTACTTAGAATATATAAAGACATTTGCAATGCAATAATCGACCATATTTTAAAATGGCCAAAAGATCTGGATACACATTCCTCCAAAGAAGATACATGAACAACCAATAAGAACACGAGAAGATGCTTGGCATTAGCCATCAGGAAAATGCAAATTGGACCATGAGAAACCACTTTTATACCCACCAGGGTGGCTATCATCAGAAGACAGAAAATATCAGGTAGTGGTGTAGATGTGGAGAAATGGGAACCCTCATATGCTGCTTGCGGGATCATCACAGCTGCTGTGGAAACTTCTCCAGTGGTTAAACACAGACTTACCATGTGATCCAGTAATTCCACTGAAAACATGTACTTGCACAAAAACTTGGACAAGAATATTCATAACACCATGATCCACAATAACCAAGAAGTGTGAATAACCCAATATCCATCACTAATGAATGGACAGATAAAAGGTGGTATATCCCACACAATGGAATATGATTCAGCATTAAGAAAGAACAAAGTGGGGCACCTGCATGGCTCAGTGGGTTAAGTCTCTGCCTTCGGCTCAGGTCATGATCTCAGGGTCCTGGGATCGAGCCCCGCATCAGGCTCTCTACTCAGCAGGGAGCCTGCTTCCCCCTCTCTCTCTGCCTGCCACTCTGCCTACTTGTGATCTCTCTCTGTGTCAAATAAATAAATAAAAATATTTAATACAATAAAAAATAAGAACGAAGTTCTGACAACGTGCTACCACATGGAGGAACCTTAAAACATGCAAGGTAAAATAAGCCACACATGACATCTTGGATTTAATTTATATCAAGTGCCCAGAAGAGACAAATACAGAGAGAAAGTAGATTAGTGGTTTACCCATGGCTGGGAGTAGGTTATGGGGGGCTTGGGAGTGACAGCTAAGAGATGCAGGGTGTCTTTTGGGCTTATCAAAAATGTTCTAAAAGTGATTTTCGTGGTAGATGGTTGGACAACGGGATATACTGTAAACCATTGAATTGTGCTTAACAGTGGTTAAAGTACATTAAATGGTAAGTTGTATGGTGTGTGAATCGTATACCAGTGTTTTAAAATGGGAGAAATGGGGGCGCCTGGGTGGCTCAGTGGATTAAGCTGCTGCCTTCGGCTCAGGTCATGATCTCAGGGTCCTGGGATCAAGCCCCGCATCAGGTTCTCTGCTCCGCGGGGAGCCTGCTTCCTCCTCTCTCTCTGCCTGCCTCTCTGCCTACTTGTGATCTCTCTCTCTGTCAAATAAATAAATAAAATCTTTAAAAAAAAAATGGGAGAAATGGGGATGCCTGGGTGACTCAGTTAAGTGTCTGCCTTCAGCTCTGGTCATGATCCCGGGGTCCTGGAGTTGAGTCCCGCGTCAGGCCCCTTGCTCATCAGGAAGCCTGCTTCTCCCCCTGCCTGCCGCTCCTCCTGGTCATGTTCACACACGTACATGCACTTCTCTCTCTCTGACAAATAAGATATTTTTTTAAAAATAAAAATAAATTGAAAATAAATAAAATGGAGGAAATGTTTCATGGAAGAGAAGGCCCTTGAGATAGTCTCAAAGGAATGTGAGGAGTAAGTGTAGAAAGAGCAAGTAAGAATGAGCACAAAGGCTGGAAAAATAAGGAGACAGGGAGTAAGAAGTAGTACTTTGTGTGTGTGTGAAAATTTAGGGTTTTGTTTGAGGGTCTCACACTAGAACTTCCTGTCATCTCTAAGTCGAACTAGTCTTGAGGACAAGGACTGTCATACTCTAAGTGTCATACTCCGTTTCCTCTCTAATGCTATGCCAAAGAAGACCTGAGTTAATAGCTACCTTGCTCGTACCCCTCTACTAGAAGACAAGGTTCCTCAGCCTGCTCCCAGAGAGGTTGCTGGGACCTTTGAATTGAGAATCTACAAACCTCATCATGTGAGGAAGCAGAGCTAAAGTAATGGGCCATGGTGACATCCAATCTTACCTGACTGGTGTACCAAGTAGCAGATTGCTCCCTATTCTTTTACAGAAATTGGAGACACAAGTATGATTCCTAAAACTGGAGCAACTTGGGAGGCCTGAGTGGCTCAGTCAGTTAAGTGGTTAAGCAGCTGTCTTCCGCTCAAGTCATGATCCCACGGTCCTAGGATTGACTCCCATATCAGTGTCCCTGCTCAGCAGAGTCTGCTGCTCCCTCTCCCTCTGCCCTTCCTCCCTGCTTGTGTTCTCGTTCTCTCTCTCTCTCAAATTAAAACAAACAACAACAAAAATACAAAAATTAGAGCAACTTGTAAGAGGGAATTTGCTGTGATTACATATTTTCCTCCTTTAGTGCAGTTCCGTAGCCAGTCAGCTGACAAGAGGCCCACAGACTTCAGTGTCCTTGTGCAAGTCTGACACGCAAAAGCCTCAGTCTGTTAACACAACTGCTGTCCTTGTGAAGGACAACCTACCACTGGTGAGAAGTCTTAGGTGGATTCTGTGGGAGAACAGGCTCTGAGAAGGGGGTCTGCCTGGAGGAGGTGTGTGGAAGCATGCTCTCAAGAGCAATACCTCGAATGGGATCAGGCAGAGGGACAAGCTGAGCTGGGAAGCAGCAGCAATAGGGGCCTCAGTCCTTCCTCCAGGGTAGCTCTGGAGCTGGGTGGCCTTGCAGGGTGGTCCCAAATCAAGACAAGCAGGCAGGCCTTACCAAGGTAACAACTGGTTATCGGATGTGGGGCCTGCTACCCTTGGTGAGGCAACTCCCGCTGGCCGGTGACAGAGCTCACAGAAAGACTCAGCTGTGAGCCATCAGCCATCAACCGTCCCAGCAGCTGGAGGAACGTTTGATCTGGTTCTGGAAGGAAATCTGAATGGTGCTGAAGTCCAAAGGGCCTTCTGGACCTTTTTCAGCTGGTAAAACCTCAGAACCCCCCACCATAAAATATATAGAGAAAAAATATTCAAACATGAAACCTTTATATGCTAACACTCTTCTTGAGCACTTTTCTCTGAAAGCCTCACAGACCTCTCGCCCAATGTGGTGGCCACGAGACACATGTAGTCACAGAGCCCTTGAATTATGACTGGTCCAAATTGAGGTGGGAGGTAACAATAGACTACACACCACATTTCAAAGACTTAGTATGGTAGAGTGTCCCATTAATTTTTTTAAAGGTTTTATTTATTTGAGAGCGAGTGAGAGAGATCATGAGCTGGGGGTGACAGGGGCAGTGGGAGAGAAGCAGACTCTCCGCTGCATGGGGAGCCCCCTGTGGGGCTCGACCCAGGACCCCAGGATCATGACCTGAGCCAAAGGCAGACGCTCAACTGAGCCACCCAGGCACCCCTCATTAATCATTTTTTAATATTGATTGCATGTTGAAATAAGTATTTGGAATATGTTGGCCCAATATTATTAATATACTAATACTGGTATATATAATACTAGTTAAATGTATAATACTAATTGTATGTATAATACAATACATATATTGTATGCAATAGACAATACTAGCATTATTAATGCTATTATTAGTACTAATTTCCCCTATTCCTTTTTATTTATTTATTTATTATATGCTGCTAAACAATTGAAAATTAACATGTGTGGCTCCCATTAGATCTCCACTGGGCAGCACTGTCAGGCACATTTTCTGACAGTCTGGACATTGTGGGAAGAAGGTGGTTTCTCTCTTCATTTGATGGCTGATAACAACTCTATTCATTTCTTACAGTCACCCATACCTTGTCTCGAGTAAACTCTCACAAAATGTTATTCAGGAACATGACGAAGCAGGAACATCCCATACAGTTTCACTTCCCTCTTTCAGATGCTGCTCCATAATTTTGCTGGTCAGATTCTTAGTTTCCTCACACCTGGGAAAGAAGAAAGACGTGGGTGTGTCAAGGGTGTGTGAAAGGAAGTGGAGCTTACTAGGAGGTGGCGATATCCCGCGAAGAAAGCAAGTAGGCCAAGATCCCACACTCACCATGGTTAGTGTCCGCGCAGTCTTCAGAGCCACAAGAAATCTCTGAGTGTGTTCCTTGGGCATTATCTAATTCTATCCTCACAAAGCACTGTGACATGTATATTTTCACTGGCCCTGTGGGATTAGAAAGTTTGACCCCTGTTCCTTAGCCATTTGCATGTCTTTTATATTGAAAAGCAATTGTAAGCGGATGAGTTGAGTTCCAATCTAGGTCTTAGTTCAAAGACCAGGATGGAACTTTTTTTTTTTTTTTTTTTTTTTTTTCAGCGTAACGGTATTCATTCTCTTTGCACAACACCCAGTGCTCCATGCAAAACGTGCCCTCCCCATCACCCACCACCTGTTCCCCCAACCTCCCACCCCTGACCCTTCAAAACCCTCAGGTTGTTTTTCAGAGTCCATAGTCTCTTATGGTTCGCCTCCCCTCCCCAATGTCCATAAGGATGGAACTTTTTAATCAGATGCATCTACATAGTGATTTAAATACTTACTTTGACCTGATTTGATCCCTGATGGAAGATTCCATTTACGTTTTTCTTTTGTAAGCACATTCGAGTTGTTTAATATAAACTTATTATGCATCTTTCCTAACTCACAGTTAATTTTAAGGTTTCCTTTTTGGGAGGACCAGATGCTGCAAATAATTTGTTTTTTCCAAATTCTGGAGCTATTCCAGAATATGAAGCTAATCGAAGCAGATAACGGTGAATTCACTGGGAGGTGACCCATTTCCAATTCTGCAGGTCAGATGGGGGCGGATTTGAGGTCGTCTTTTCGCTATTTTAATTAGGAATACAATCACAGCTAGCATAATTGTAGTGATGTCGATGGTTTTATTTAACTAGAACAACAAACATATGTTTTCCAGATATTTTTATTCAAGACCAAAAAAGCAAAAGATTTTTTTTCAATAAAAGAATGAGAATTTTAGAAATGTTTAACTCATTTATAAATGTAAAATACATTTTGTTTTAAAAATATGTACTAAGCAGGCTGTTTTCATCAGGTTGGCATGTGAACCTTAAACTATGTGATTATTTTATACACGATTACGTATGTACATATGATTATGTAGCTAACACTCTTCTCAACTTCTCCCTTTATATTCACAGGACAGAAGAAGAAGCATCCCCACTTTCCAGTTCCCAAATATTTCCACATAGTATCAACTTATTGAAAGGAAATACATATTCTCTCTATGCTTATGGCTCTGAGAAAATTAATTATTAACTCAGAAAGTGACCCTGTTGTTTAAAGGGAAAGATGTGGCCCCTGGCTGTAATCAGACCTGGGTTCAAATCCAAACCCTACTGCTTATCAGACCTCATTTATCTTCCAAGAAGTTGGACTTCCTCTTCTGGCAAATAGGGATAATCACTACTTTGCAAGGGTTGGGGTGAGGTGCAGATTTTAACTCACTATGGTAGCATTTTATCCACCATAAAGCTTACGTGCTTCTTCCTTGATGCATCCCAGTGAGTAAGAGAAGTGTGGTGTATAATGGCTCCAAATCCGAAGGACCACAAGGAGAGATGGTAACACCACATCAGTATCTCCTGGTGTCCGGCACTTTGCCTTAGCATCAAGTTCTCTGTAATAACCCTGCCAGGTAGGTGGTAATTGTCCCATCTGCTTCCTGCTCTTGTCACTGTACCTCTCAGATTTAAGCTCAAGTTTCTAGTACACCAAGTCCTCAGTGGACTTAGGGGCAACATTTATTCTAATATGGTTTTCTTATCTGTAAAACAGCAGCAGTATTAATCCTGACATCACACAGTGGCACCTCAACCCCTTTTTGGAGTTATGAATACCTTTAGGATTGAAAGGAACAACATGCCTAGTAACACCTAGCTTGAGTTACCGCCACTGGCATAGTGGAATGATTTTATTTTAAAACTTCTCAGCAGGGGCGCCTGGGTGGCTCAGTGGGTTAAAGCCTCTGCCTTCGGCTCAGGTCATGATCCCAGGGTCCTGGGATCGAGCCCCACATCGGGCTCTCTGCTCCACGGGGAGCCTGCTTCCTCCTCTCTCTCTGCCTGCCTAGTTGTGATTTCTCTCTGTCAGATAAATAAAATATTAAAAAAAAAAAAAAGATTACGGCTGAGATTTGACATTGATTTAAAAAAAAAAGAAACTTCTCAGCACACGTCTCTTAAAATTTGTGATAGTTTATATATGGAGATGTGACTGCAGAATGGCCAGGTCTCAGACACCTTGACAAAAAATTGTGACACGGTCCGGAAGACAAAGTCCAAGGGTGAGTTATTCACATTCACATGGCTCTCAGAAATCTCGGGGCACCTGGCTGGCTCAGTCCATGGTGTGTGCAACTCCTGATCTCAGAGTTGTAAGTTCAAGCAAAGAAATTACTTAAAAATAAAATCTTTAAAAAAAAAACAAGAAAGAGATCTCCAAGATGGTGGCTGGGAATGTGACAGGAAGATGGTAAGCAGGATTCCAAAGCCTGCAGGGAATGTAGGGAGGCCATTTGGAGACACTAATAAAAAAAAGTATTCTGGCTCATGGCCGAGACCTCAAAGGGTGAGAGGTAAGGTCCAGGGGCAGTCCTGGGAGCCAGGAAAGTGCAGGCTCCACTCCTTGGCCTCCGGCTTGTGGTTGCTTTGGACGAGCTCCTGCTTTCTTTCTGCCCATTGTACAAGTCAGCCTTGGGCTAGCCTAGCCATCTAGTTAAGAGCCACTCTGGAACTCAGTTACTGCTTTTGTTGGCAGGGTGGGGAGCCTATCTGGGTCAGCTTGGTTTGATAGAGAAATTTCCAGGTGTACATACGAAGGGAAAGAATATCTTCCGATTCCCAGGGAAGAAAAAAAAAAAAAAGATACCTCCCAGAGCTGAGATTTCGAAGGTGGCGAGAGAAGTCTCCCTTGCTCTGTTTTGTCCAGGTAGCTTTTCTGTGCATAAATCGAGCATTCAGAGTCAGAGAACAAGGATGCTCAGACCTGTTTTAGGTGGCAAGGCACCTGCATGTCAGCGTCCTTTGCAGAAGATGATGAAACACTGGCATTTCTATGCCTCATCATACGAATGATGACTTAGCTCATAATATATTGACGGATTTTGCTTCTAGGTTGGGCTGGAAACATCTGCTTAATTAATTGTGCATACTGTTATAAAATAAAATCACAGCTGTAAGCATACTGGCTTAGGGGAGAAACAAGCCATTTCCAAGTGTCCAGTTTCCAAGTGTCTCCACAACATTCATTTCCAGTATTCACTTGCCAGTAGGTTTGGATATTTTGCTAGTACCTGATAGCAGTCACCAAAGAAAAATGCTGGGAGAAAAGAAAATTAACAAAATACTAGCTTTTACCTTTTTTTTTTTTTAAGCAAATCAAAACGAAAAAAAGATCACATGCAAGGTACTTTGGAGTCAAAAAAACCTGGGCTTATGTTTTGTTTTCTTTTGTGCTTTAAGTGGACACCATGCCCACTGTGGGGCTTGAACTCACAACCCTGAGATCAAGAGTTAGATGCTCCATAGACTGAGCCATCCAAGTGGCCCGAAAAGACCTGGGTTTAAATCAAGAGTATTAGCTGTGTGACAGTGGGCAAGTTACTTAATCTCTGGAACTTGCTTGCTTCCTCTTCTTTAAAATGGAGATAATACCTCCTTGGCAGGATTAGTCTCAAGATTAGCATTCCTGTATGTGAAGTCCCTGGCACTGTGCCAGGCCCACAGTAGGAGGCTTAATAAAGGACAAATATTGTTAGCGTTATTGGCACTGGAATGCTTTGTCCAGCTCCCCAAACACCAGTGTTCAGCGGTAGGGAAAAACTAAGCTAGAAAAGGCCTAGAGACAATTGAATTTTGTACCCCAGGCAACAGAGGAGGCAACAGAGACTCAGAGAGGATCCCAAAGTCACACAGCCAGTTTGCTGTGAGCCCATAGAATCCCAACTCCCAGCGTCTCACTGCCCTGCTGTGCTATTCTCTTCTGCAAACCCAGAGCCTTTCTGAAACGCCCCAGGTTGCCCCTCGAGGCCACGGGCTCTAGCACGTGTGCTCTGTTGGTAGCCAGCCAGGAGGAGACAGGGTGCAGTGACTCACCAGGTGAGCCGGTCTGCAGTCCCTAGTTACTGTTCCTGTTAGAGAAAACATCCCTCTCCCGACTGCCCACACGTCTGTGTTTCTTGTTACGTTTCGTCCTCCTGCTCTGGCTTTGCTCTGTTTGGAGAATTTGTCAAGTTAGGTGTCTTGTCCCCCCACGAGGCCACAGCGCCGGAGGCTGATATGGTGGCCACTTGGAGCAGGGAAGGGCCCCGGGAGCTCAGGCTGGCCTGGGCGGCAGGGGGGGAGGCTGGCTGCCTGCCTCAGGGCTCCAGAGAGCAGGTTGGGGCAGAGGAAAAGGGACTGGGAGTGAAGGCAGGCATGTCAGCACTTGTCTGCAAGTCACCAGGGAGAGAAAGACACCTGGTATGGGAGGAGGCAGAAAGAACACGAAAGAACCCAGGTGTACCTTGGGGGCCATGCACAGTTTTCACTACCTTCAAGACCCTGTTTCTTATTTGAAACACGGCTCCATGCCTTCAACTGTGGCGGTCCACCCCAACACGCCCCCCCCCTTCTGATCCCATCCTGGCCGTGTGCCATTCCTGTCCTCCACCTTCCTGCTCAAGGGTGGCCACCCACCAATCACGTCCATGAACTTCTATTATGTCACCGGCAGCCAATCAGAGTGGCTGATTAGTATGCGATAACCGGTGTTACTACCTTGGGTTGACAGAAGCCTAGCGGAGAGCAAAGAAGCTTGACAGTTTTTGTCAGCAGCAGAACTTTTTAAACTGCTGTTTGAAAGCCTGTGTATTTTTATAGGGCCACTCATAAACCTGCTCCGTGTCTCCACCCCATGCTGACTGCTAAGCCATCGGCACACCAGGGTAAAAAACTGATATGCAAAGCCTGCTGTAGACACTGCCAGACCAAGAGAGGCATTTGCTCCTAAATTTGCAGCTCCTGGCTCTAGCCCAGGAGCATGACACATCCCACCTCTGAGTTCCAGGAGGGGCCCTGAACACATTCTTCTTTACTTAAGTTAACTGGGATCAAGCCTTCCTGTGTCAGAGCAAATGGCACTTTGCCAAGACTTTTTTTTTTTTAAGATTTTATTTATTTATTTGACAGACAGAGATCAAAAGTAGGCAGGCAGAAAGAGAGAGAGGAGGAAGCAGGCTCCCTGCTGAACAGAGAGCCCGACGCGGGGCTCGATCCCAGGACCCTGAGATCATGACCTGAGCCAAAGGCAGAGGCTTAAACCACTGAGCCACCCAGGCGCCCCTTGCCAAGACTTTTGACCTTATTATCTAGGCTTCTCCTTGCCTGGGCTGTGGGTTCCTTGGCAGGCTTGTCATTTGTACAGAATCTGTCTCTCCCACCTTGCTGACACAGGGCCCTGCAGAAAATTCCAGTGGCCTGAATGAAAGATGTGCTTTGGCACAGCTTTGGGGTACTGCCTGGCCTTTTAGGAAATCCTGGCTGGTGGGTGGGAAGAAGAGTCCCATTCCCCAGACCAGCCTATGTTGAGGACCTTACTCTTCTTGAAGTCTAAAGATACCCTCTGTCTCAGTTAAAAGTCACACTCCCTTTGCTCCATTTTGATTCTCACCACTAATGAGAGAACTTCTAGATAGTTTGGGGGGGGGCAGTCTACTGGTTTTTGTTCTTCCCTTGGTCTAACCTAAGAGTCACTAAGCCAGAGCCACCCAAACATATCCATTCCACCTGGTTTTATTTGTCTTTAAGAATTTATTTATTTATTTGAGAGAAAGCAAGCATAAGAGAGAGAAAGAGAGCAGGAGCAGGGGAAGGGGTTGAGGGAGAAGGAGACTCCACTGAGCAGGGAGCCCAGTACGGGACTAGATCCCAGGACACTGGGCTCATAACCTGAGCCGAAGGCAGATGCTCAACCGACTGAGCGACTCAGGCACCCCGCCACCTGGTCTTAGAAATAAAGTTGTACCAGGACACAGGCTTATATATTTGAGTATTGTCTATGGCTGCTTTTCACGTGACAGCAGTAGAGCTGAGATGTTATGACAAAGATGATGTTTTGGCAAGACCAAAATATTTGCTATTTGGTCCTTCACAGAGTTTGCAAACCTTTTAATTCATCTACCTGGCCACCCCCAGAGTGATCTCTTAAGCCTCCAATCAATCATGCCATTCTTCTGCTTCAAAACAAAAACAAGGAAACTCAAAATCAGCAGTCTATAAACAGAGCTCCTTGGTGTGCTCTCCACAACCTGCCCACACCCCTTCCATCCCTCCTGCCCCCCTTCGCCTCTGCCCTTGCTCAGCTCTGACATCACCAGTTAGGCCTTTGTCCGTGGCATGCCCGATGCCAGGAATGCCCTCCCACTTTCTCTATCTGCCAAACCCCTAAACATCCTTTAACACCAAATTCAAATATTACCTCCCCTCTGTGCCCTTCCTACATGCCCAGCAGAATTCATCGCTCCTTCCTCTCTGTTCCCACAGCTCTTCGGATGGGTGTGTGCCACTGTATTGACCGAATGGGATTGTGTGATGTGTTTATGTGTTTGTCTCCACCACTAGACAATGAACTACTAGAGATCAGGGACCTTGTCTCATTGCCTTTCTGCCTCTGACAAAAACGAGGATGAATCATCTGGATGTTACAAGTAAGTCAGAAACAGACCTTTATAAAAGTCCCAGCAACCTGATTTTGTAAAAGTCCTCTCACTATTGATCTCTGGTTTCTTCTCATCTCCATACTCATCTCATGCTCCATACAAATATCACAGGGGCTCATAAAATGTCTTACTGAGTGACTGTGTAAATGTATAAAACAACATGTGTTTTTTTTCTTTCTGTTCTAATATCAAAACACCGTAAACATATTGTCACATTTACTTTATCCTCAAGTACATTTAGGGCTTTTAAAAGACGTCTGCCTTCATCTAAAGATATGCAAATGACCAATGAGCACCTGAAAAGATGGTCAAGATCACCAGCAACTACAATGAGATGCCACTTCACACCCACCAGAATGACTGTAACAAAAAAGACAGACAGTGACAAGTGTCTGTGAGGATGTGGAGTAATTGGAATGTCCTGCGTTGCAGGTGAGAACATGACACAGTGCAGATGATGCAGAAACAACTTGACAGGTCCATAGTTAACCCAGTAACCCACTCCCAAGTACATCCTCAAGAGGAATGAGGTCCTTCATCCCCACAAAAACATGCACAGAAATACTCATAGCAGCATTATTAACAATAGTAAACATGTGGGGCACCGGGGTGGCTCAGTCAATTAGTCATCTGAATTCAGCTCAGGTCATGATCCCAGGGTCCTGGGATCCAGCCCGCATCAGGCTCCCTGCTCAGCGGGGAGTCTGCTTGTCCTTCTCCCTCTGCCCCTTACCTCCATTCATGCTCTCTCTCTCTCGCTCTGCTCTCTCTCTCAAAAAAATAAATAAAATCTTTTCTAAAAATAGCAAAATGTACAATGAAAATATCCATAAATAAAATGTGGTATATTGCATACTACGAAATAGTAGTATACGAAATAGTATTCCTTAAGAAGGAATGAATTCTGACCCGTGCTGTGAGATGTATGGACCTTGAAGACGTTATGCTCGGTGAGAGAGGAGCCAGTCACAAAATGCCATGTATTTAAAATTGTGTTTATATACAATGTTCAAAATAGACAAATCCATAGAGACAGAAAATAGATTAATGGTAGCCAGGTTTAGTGGGGATGAGAGTGGAAGAGGAGATGAGCAGGAACCACTAAAGGGTAGGGAGTTGCTTTTTGGGCCGATTGAAATGTTACGGAATTAGGCAGGTGGTGAAGGCTGTACGACTCTGTGAATTGAACTGTACCGTTTCATCGTTGAACTGTACACTTTAAAAAGAGGCTGATTGTATGGTAGTGGGTTACACATTGTTGCTGTTGAAGTACTCTGTAACAAGTTAGAGCTAAAATTGCTGAATTCTATCAATTTAGCTTCCCGGTTGGGAGATTATACTATAGTTTTGCAAGATGATACCACTGGGAGAAACTGGGTAAAAGGTACATAGGATCTCTCTCTGTTCTTTATTACAATTGCATGTGAATCTACAATGTTCTAAAAATAAAAAATTTAATTTAAAAACATACTCTCTTTCCTATTTCTCTCCTCCCCAAATAAGAATTTCTCAGAGCATGATGTCCATGTTCCTTAAATGATATTGCTATTTAATGGCATCTTTTACCAGTTAGAAACCCCAGACCTAGCTCATAGATATGAATTTTTCGAAAGCTGACCAGAGTGTTGGATGTAATAAAAATATTTATCGTCTGCAAAAAGTGAAAAAAACTAAAAATCATTAATGAATGTTTAAAGGCTTTTATTTATTTATATATTTGAGAGAGAGTGAGCAAGCAAGTGAGAGAGAAAATGTGAGTAGCGGGCGGGGGAGGGGAACATGTGCTGATGGGGAGAGGCAGAGGGAGAAGCAGACTCCAGGATAATGACCTGAGCCCAAGGCAGAGGCTTGGCTGATGGAACCACCACCCAGGCACCCCATTAATGAAGGTTTATATGGCTACCCAATATGATCTTACATCAAATAGTGAGGTGCAACTCAGCTCATTTATTTCTGTGTGTGGATTATATGCATAATACTAATGTGGGATATTAGGAAGATTCAAACCAGAGGCGACTTGGTTTTTGAATCTTATATCTACCTCTTTTTTTTTTTTTAAGATTTTTTATTTATTTATTTGACAGTCAGAGATCACAGGCAGAGAGGCAGGCAGAGAGAGAGGAGGAAGCAGGCTCCCTGCTGAGCAGAGAGCCTGATGCGGGGCTCCATCCGAGGGCCCTGGGATCATGACCGGAGCCGAAGGCAGAGGCTTAACCCACTGAGCCACCCAGGCGCCCCTTATATCTACCTCTTATTAATAAGTTTTTAACCTCTTTGAATCTCAGTTTCATTTTCTTTAGAAAGAAAATTATAACATCTACTCAATAGGCTTGTTGTGAAGGTTAAAATTACAAGAATAACTATTTCGTGTAAAAGACTCAGTGGAGTACCTGCCCCATTGCAAGGACTCAAACAATGGTATGATGATGATGAGAATACCAAGTGTGGCAGTTTATGCACTGTTGTCCCTGACGTGTCTTTATAAAACCAGTAGGTTCTTGGGCCCTCTTGAGAACGGGCTTGTACTTCACCAGAGCCGGAGAAAAGGCTGCTGTTGTCACTTCTGCCACAGGATCAATAGGAAGAGGAGAACAAAGGCCTCGTTACGCTGGAGGCTCAAGCTAATATTATTTTAAATGAAAGCCACAAAAACAGTGTGGGGGAAAAAACACAGAAGGGATGAGGCCAGCTAAGGTTTGCGTCCTGAGGTTGACTGGGGGTTGATTGAGTCACAAAGCATTTCATACACATCGTGATGTAACAATCTGACTGTATTTTCCTCGCTAAAACTCAGACTACCTATTCTAAAAAAGCTATTTTTTTTAAGAAATGTGTGTGTTTTGTGGTGTCTTTTATATAAAAAGGTTTGTATAGGACCTAAATCACATTTGGTTGCACGTTTACTCTTAACTGGAAAGTGTAGGATTGTGTGACATCGGCTCTCGCGTGGCAAACCTGAGCTTTAAGCTTGTGTGTGATTGTGTAACCTTCGGGAGAACGGTTTGGAACATCTCTGCAAACATGCCTCAGGGCCTGGCGCCTCACTGAGCACTGAGGAGGCAAAATAGTCCCTGTCCTCAGGCACACCTGGTACTGTATCTGTAAAATGTAACAAACAAACAACAACAACAACAAAACCCATGGGGCGGGGAGGGGGGAACCCAGAGAGATCCGTAATAAAAAAAAAATCAGTGATTCTATGAATGTTTTAAATCTTCTCAGTCAGAGATAATATTAACACAAAGATGATAATGAAGGTCATCTTCATGTTTCTGGCACTTGTAAAGGATAGTTTTAGAAAAACGGCGTAACAGTAGAACTATCACTACTGTACTAGGCAATACAAAGGTTAGAATGAAAAGGTTCTGATACTTACCTATTGTGTGACTTCAACCAAGTCACTGAAAGTCTTTGTGCTTCACTTTCCTCATCTGTAAGAAATGAATACTAATATGTACCTCATAGCTTTGGTGTGAAATTAACTCAGGTAAATTGAATTTTATTCAAATATAAGACAACATTAAAGGAAGTTATAGAGGATGTCCTCACTTGTGGGCTGTTTACAGATAACCCAGGATTACAGAACTGTATTACTATTTTGTTTTATATTGTTTCACATTTTAGGCCAAACAAATTCCAGAACAACAGAAGGACACCTCTTAAGATCTTCAATTCATAAAGCAGAAATTTGTGTCCACACCGGGAGGCAAATGCTCCTCAAATAATAGTGAGTACCGGAAGTGCTGGTTAAGGAGAGGTCAGGCAGCAAGGCCTGGGTGATAAGAGAGAGTTCTCCGATTGTGCTGTTTGGCAAGGGAAGGGGAAGGGTAGGATAGATAAGAAAGCAAAGAAAGATTACGATATATCTAGAAGACAGCAGTGGGAGTCTAAGACGAAGTCATTTGACAAACATTAACTGAGCACCTGTTTTGTGCCAGAATTTGTGCAAGGCACCAGGGATGGGGGGTAGGGTGGATGGGTCTGTATCCCCCCTTGGTTTTCGTCTAGATTCTTCAGCCTGGAAGGTGGAGGAGCTGGGGTGGGGTCGAAGGGAGGAGTTTTTACTCAGCCACACACTGTACTTGTTTTCCACACGTTCTCATTGATTCACACACCAGCTCTGGAAGTCAGTTCTTTTTATCCCCATGTGGCCATAAGGAAACTGAGACTCCAAAAGTTGAACCTAAGTCTATCAAATTTTCCAGAAGGTACTAATCCATGTCTCCCTGAATCCATGTCTCCCTGTCCCAGGGCACACAAGGCCCAAGGCGGGGCTCTGTCTCACCACCTTGCAATCATGACCAGAGCAGAAATCAAGAGTCCAACGCTTAAACGACTGAGCCATCCAGGAGCCCCTGGAGCCCTTCACATCTTTTTTTTTTTTTTTTTTTAATTTATTTTTTTTCCATTTTATTTATTTTTTCAGCGTAACAGCATTCATTCTTTTTGCACAACACCCAGTGCTCCATGCAAAACGTGCCCTCCCCATTACCCACCACCTGTTCCCCCAACCTCCCACCCGAGCCCTTCACATCTTAACTGCCCGACAGAGTCCTGCATGATCTGTCCCAACCCAGCTGTCCTGCCTCTATATAGTGCTCTCCCTCTTGCCTCTTTCCGGCTGGCCACTTGGACTTTGCTGTCTCCTGCCTTCATAATGATTTTCTTTCCTTCTTGTACAGACCTCACTCCTACTCAACCCCCAGGGCTCAGTTAGATATCAATTCTTCAAAGAAGCATCTTCTGCCCTCCTAAGACTGAGTGGAGACCTTCGTTGTGTGCTCCCATGGCTCTCTGTACACTGCCCTTAATAAATGCTAATAAACTCTAGTTGCTTCTTAAATAGCCCCCTTCCCAGCTACACTCGGTCCCTAACCAACTGGGACTCTACCATCCTTGTCCACTAACACATCCTGACCACCTACTCAGGGAACAGACATATAAGACACTCTCAGTGAGCACATGTTCTCTGCATGAATGATTTTTAAACAATGCTTAAGTGTTGACATGCCCAGTGATTGAAGGGAAGCGACACGGAATTGCTTCTAAATCGCAGAATCAGAGCAAAGATTAAACAACCCTGTGATTTACTTCTGAGTGACTTTCAGATGGAGAGCTCCTGATGGTCTGAAGAATAAGTTAAAAAGCCTTGTCATTTTGCTGCCTGGAGCAGGCAGTTAATCAAACCCCAGTGGGGCCCGATTCCCAGGCGGGGAATAAACAAAATGACATCATGGTGACACACTCTCAAGGGATCGTGCAAGTTGCCAGCTCTGTTGGCTGGTTGGAAGGGGCTGTCCTTGCTATCTTAGGCTGCTAATCATCTTTGTAAGGCTTAGCATTCTGGAGGTCTCCAGAGATGGGCAACAAACTTCTGTCTCTGGGCTCCTTCCCCCTCCCTGTGACCCCAGGATCTAGCCTGGCCCTCTGGGTTGGTGCCCTCCACTGCACACTTAGAGCTTCAGGAGACCAGTGCCTCTGCTCTCTGTCCCCTCGCTTACTGTCTGCTCAATGTCCCCGCACTTGCACTGCAGTATAACAGCTCACATCCTTCTAACAAACCTTCATTGTTTGTAAAGCTCTCCCACTTTCTCTGCTGTTTGATCATGGATCTTATGCCCATTGAGGAAAGAAGATAGATTGAAATTGCAGTGTTCTATGACATTATATATACACACAGACTCAGCTTGGGGATCCGGGCAAATATTTTAACCTCTCGATGCTTCACTTCTCTGTGAAGTGGAATAGTAATAGTAACTACTTCGTAAGAGAATTGCCAAGGTTAATTAATATATATATACTGAGCTATCATAGTTCCCAGCACATAGGTAATCACTAAATGTTTAGCCATTTCAATTAGCAATAATCGCGCCTCGGATAAACCTCATTGGCTACGATACTGCCACTGCGCAAAGCTTGTTTAGCCATTTCGATTACTATTAATATTATTATTATATTTCATGAGAGGAAATGTGGTCTATTTGAAAGAACATGGGCCCGGGGAAATCAGAAGACTGGGTTTCTATCTTGGATCTAACAATTACTGGCTGTGTGACTTCAGGGTAGTTATTTAACTTCTCAGAGCCTCAGGTTGGTCAATTATAGGATAGTGGTTAATACTATGAGCCCCCTGAGAACCACTGTGAATATTAGTCAAGAGACTATCTGGAAAACATCTAGTGAAGACCAGACACAGGGTGGACATCTAGTAAATGAGAGCTCCTATTATTCCACATGGAAAGTGCATCACTTCCAATATATAGTAACTGAGAATTGCATTCAAGCTAACCGGTAAAGAGAAGCCAAGGAAAAAGGGAAAGGCAATGCTATCAGACACTGTTGGTAGCATCCTACAAACAGTGTTTGTAGCTGTTCATTGACTCTGGAATCAGAACCAATGTTTACTGAGTATCTCAAGGACAAGAAGGAGAGCTAACATTTACTGAGTACCTACTACGTGCCAGGCACTTTATACAAGTCCATTTGAGCCCCGGAAAGATGTGCAAGGAAGGGATTGTCACTCTATTTTACTGATAGTAAGATAGATACAATGATTGTAAGGTCTCGGTGAGTAAACAGTAAGGCTGGAATTCTAATCCAGGACTGTGTGATGACCAAACACAGCTTTTCTCCCCATTATAAAATATTCAAACATCCAATGTCTGTTGTAAGGTTGAATACACAATAGTGAGGAGATGGGCAGGGGAGTGTGTTTTATGGAGCGAAATCATTGCAGGTAGTGGGAACAATGTGGTGTATTAGAGAAGCATGAGCAATCAGGTGCTTTATGGAACTGGAGAAGTCCGTCTGGGAAAGGCAAGAGGTGAGGCGGGAGAGGCGTATGGGAGGACAGCTGGTGGTGAGGGTCTTTTGCAGCACTGAGACCCCTACACAGAGACAGGGTCATCAAGCAGCCTTAGCGTTGGCCATTGAGTAAACATGGGTCATAAGGCACGGGAAATGGTCCTGATCTTCAAGTTCAAGCTGAACTTTCCCACCTGACTGTTGCAGAGAGCTCCAAGTGCTTACAGCTGGTTCTCCTCATGTCAGTTCCTTTTCTCAGCTCCTGCACAGAAATGTGTCCTCTGACATGGGTGCTTGGACCCCTATGCCGTCCCCTCACGGCCTTGCAGTCCCTTAGCTCTTTCCCATCCCCTCTCCCCAGGATCCCACTCTTCCCAGTTTCTGCCTGGATCCTTGGGACAGGGCAGTGAGTGGCCTGGGAGCTGTAAGTTGTGTCAAGGAGGTTTTTGCAAGTTCCAGACTTTCCACAAAACTGAGAGAGTGGCCTTCTCTGCCTATCTCCTACATCCATGCACTGTTATGCTTCCTTTCATCCTTTCTCTGCCTTCAATCCAGTTCCCAAGACTTTCTTTTGTTATCCAGCCAAGGCATCTGCCAAGGCCTGGAAGAACAGTGTGGGGGAAGAAGGAAGAGAAAGTGGATCCCACCACCCCACAAGCAGTCAGACTTCCCCAGTTGCATCATAGGCAGACTCACGTGTTAGCAGTTTCACCCTGGTGGTCGGTGTGAATAGCACGTTTGTTGGGAACAGGACCCGGGGAGAGAGGGACTCATTAGGGGGCTGTTGCAGCCATCTGCGGAAGAGCTGTGGTCATCTGGCTTAGCACTATCATCTAGATCAGGCAGGGTAGTGAGGAAAAGAGATTGAAAAGTATTTCAGAGGTTTTAAAAAAATTGGTGATTGATTGGCTGTACGAGGTGAGGGAGAGGGGGGGACTCAAAGTGATACACCCAGGTTTCTAGGTTGGATGTCTGGGTAACAGGTAGTGTTATTACCTGAGCTGGAGAGACAAGACATGGAACGGATGGAAGGGAAGGCTGTAAGAGGGCTTTGCACGAGTTTGAGGAGCCCATGGGACAGACAGCGGAAGGGTCCAGGCTGTGTTTGATACATGAATCCAAAGCCCCAGAAAAAGGTCTCCACTGCCAACTAAGAACAATCAAGATCCATCACTTTCCCACCCACCCAGGTAGAATGAGAAGAGCAAGGGATGCAGGAAAGAATGAGAGCAGTAACACTTAAGGTTCAGGCAGAGAAGAAGCAGCTCACAAAAAACCACAGAGACATACAAGAGACCTGTGAGGAACCAGTCAGAATGGTTAAAATTAACAAGTCAGGAAATGACAGATGCTGGCGAGGATGCGGAGAAAGGGGAACCCTCCTACACTGTTGGTGGGAATCCAAGCCGGTGCAACCACTCTGGAAAACAGCATGGAGGTTCCTCAAAACGTTGAAAATAGAACTACCCTATGACCCAGCAATTGCACTACTGGGTATTTACCCTAAAGATACAAACGTAGTGATCCGAAGGGGCACGTGCACCCAAATGTTTATAGCAGCAATGTCCACAATAGCCAAACTATGGAAAGAACCTAGATGTCCATCAACAGATGAATGGATAAAGAAGATGTGGTATAGATACACAATGGAATACTATGCAGCCATCAAAAGAAATGAAATCTTGCCATTTGCGACAACGTGGATGGAACTAGAGGGTATTATGCTTAGCGAAACAAGTCAATTGGAAAAAAACAACTATCATACGATCTCCCTGATATGAGGAAGTGGAGATGCAATGTGGGGGGTTTGGGGAGTAGGAAAAGAATAAATGAAACAAGATGGGATTGGGAGGGAGACAAACCATAAGTGACTCTTAATCTCACAAAACAAACTGAGGGTTGCTGGGGGGGAGGGGGGCCGGGAGAGGGGGGTGGGGTTATGGACATTGGGGAGGGTATGTGCTATGGTGAGTGCTGTGAAGTGTGTAAACGTGGCGATTCACAGACCTGTACCCCTGGGGATAAAAATACATTATATGTTTATAAAAAAAATTAAAAATTAAAAAAAAAGAGAGACCTGTGAGGAGAACGTGGGGCTTCCCAGAGAATAAATCTGAATTCCTTACTGCTACCAACAGAGCCTAGCAAGATGCTGCCCTGCCCACTTCCCTCTTTGTCTTTTGCCCTTCCTTACTCAGATCAGACACATGACCTTCCTCTTTCCTTGGGTGCACTAAGTGCCATCCTGTTTTAGGTCTAGTCCTTTTGACATCTACCACTTTCCAGGGTCTTTTTTTTTTTTTTTTAAGTATTTTACTAAGGTGTGATTGACATGTAAAAAGCTGTACAGATTTAAAGTATACAACTCAGTGCGTTTAGGGATACATATATATCTATGACCGTCACCACCATCAAAGCCATCAGCAGATTTTATTCAAGTAGAATGTCAATCCGAACCACAAGTCTTTGGGAACCAGAACGATGTGAGAATCAGAACGGCTGTCACAACTGGTAAATATTGCAGAGGTTGGGAACGTAAGTCTGAAAGGGTTGGAAGCCTATTGGGCTTGATTCTGGAAACGGGATCTTATATATCTGCCTCAATACAGAGAAAGCTTTTTAGAAATGGACACTCCCTAAAGTCTTTTAATCTTGTGGGCACAAAACTGAAGCCAAGATGTTCCAGTATCCAATATGGCCACAGTAGTCTTAAAAAGCAAAGTCAATTCTTTCCATCCTCAGAAACCAGCATGAGAAAAACAGACACAGCAGATCTCAGGCTACTTTGGGTGTGAAGGAATATTCCCTCCTGCTTCATATCTGAATGCTATACATCTGTTTTGGATAGTACATTGTATTCATGTGTTTATTCTTTGATTCATAGAACTTTCATATTATGGAATTGGTTTGTATTGAACACAACTGTAAATAAAAAGAAATAAATGGCCAGAGCATCTGGGTGGTTCAATTGGTTAAGCATCTGCTTTGGGCTCAGGTCATGATCCTGGGGTCCTGGGATCGAGCCTCACGTAGGGCTTCCTGCTCAGCGGAGAATCTGCGTCTCCCTCTTCCTCTGCCCCTCCCCTCTGCTTGTGCTCTCCCCCTCTCCCTCTCTCTCAATAAAGAAATATAATCTTTAAAAAAAAATAAATGGCTGAAAGAGAAAAAAAAATCTGGCAACCGATCCTGACCAACTGTAGTAACTAATGGACTAGGCAGTCCATTGTCCCTGTTCCTTAACTATGTAGGTTGGAGTTGTGGAGAACTCAGGGACCCTCTGGGGGACCCTAATCATTGGAAAGCAAAGGAAACAGGTTTTGGTGGCCAGAACCCAAGGCATTTGAATATAGGATTCTAGTTTCCTGATATGTAGTCCAGAGTATGAAGTTCAGGCCCTAGTTCAACCACTTTCTGGGTGTGTGACAAGGAAGTTATTTAGCAAATATGAGCCACTTGGCTCAATCCTAAGCATGAATACAATGAAATTTGCTTCTTAGGGCATTGAGGGTCAAATGATAGACCATAGATATAAGTGCCCAGAAGGACCCCCTCTAAGCTCTCATTGTGGAACAAAATCATTGCCAAGGGTTCAAACCTCATACTTTCCACTGTACCATCCAGATGGCTCCTCTGTTAATTCCCACTGAAGAGCACTCTCAAAAAAAAAAAAAAAAAAGTCAATTTCATTTTCTTTTCTTCATCATTTTACTACCACATGAAAGAGTACAAGATACAGGGGCACCTGGGTGGCTCAGTGGGTTAAAGCCTCTGCCTTCAGCTTGGGTCATGATCTCGGGGTCCTGGGATCGAGCCCCGCATCGGGTTCTCTGCTTAGCAGGGACCCTGCTTTCTCCTTCTCTCTCTGCCTGCCTCTCTGCCTACTTGTGATCTCTGCCTGTCAAATAAATAAATAAAATCTTTAAAAAAAATTAAAAAAAAGAGTACAAGACACATTAACATTAATATGAGACATTGAGGCTGAAGAGTGGGATTCTAGTGTCTGATATGTAAATACTGTGTCCCACTTACCTTTTTTCAATTTTTCAACTTTTTTCAAAATTGAAGTATAATCTAGATCTATTTTAAGTGTATGGCTTAAGGACTTTTGACAAATGCATACACCTATGAAACCACCAATCAACATAAAACTGTTTCCGCCATTCTGGAAAGTTCCTTCATGCCTCTTTACAGTCATTCCCTCCAGCCTTACCTCTGGTAACCACTGAACTCATTTCTATCACCACATATTAGATGTGTCTTTTCTGGAATTTCACATAGATAAAATCATATAGTATGTAGTCTTTTATATCTTGGGGGGTTTTTCCTTAGCATAATGTTTTGAGACTCTTCTACGTTGTTACCTGTATTAGTGATTCATTCCTTTTATTGTTGAGGAGTATTCCATTGTATGGATGGATCACAATTTGTTTTATATCTACTTACCTGCTTTTTAAAAATATTTCATTTATTTGAAAGAGAGAGAGGGTGCGTGCACAAGTGCAAGCAGGGGGAGAAGCAGGTAGAAGGAGAGGGAGAAGCAGAATCCCCACAGAGAGAAAGCTGGTTGTGGGACTTGATTCCAGGACCCTGGACCATGACCCAGCCTAAGGCAGACACTTAACTGACTGAGCCACCCAGGTGCCCCTATTTACCTGTTGATGGACCTTTAACTTGTTTATGGTCTTTGTAGTAAGCAAAGCTGTTCTGACATTGTGTGCAAGTCGTTTGGTAACATTTCATTGCTGTTGGGTATATATCTGGCTTTGAAATTGCAGGGTCACATGATAAGTGTATGTTTAAAATTTTACATGTTTATAGAAGGGGTCAAACAGTACGTGAGAACTCCGATCGTTTTACATCTTTGCTGGCACTAATACTGTTTTAGCCATGCTAGCAGATATGAAATGGTGACTCACTGTGACTTGTTACTAACTCAGAAAAAAACAAACAAACACGAAAAACTGTTAAAAATGCACAGAACAGGGCACTTGGGTGGCTCAGTCAGTCAAGCATCTGATTCTTGATTTCAGCTCACGTCATGACCTTGGGGTTGTGAGATCAAGCCCCCCACTGGGCTCCTCACTCACCATGGAGTCTGCTTAGGATTCTCTCACTCCTGGGCACCTAGGGGGCTTAGTTGCTGAAGCGTCTGCTTAGGATCAGTTCACGCTCTCGTGGTCCTGGGATCGAGCTCTGCCCCAGGCTCCCTGCTTAATGGGAAGCCTGCTTCTCCCTCTCCTGGTGCCCTTGCCGCCCCCCTCACCCCCATTTGTGCTCTCTTGTTCGCTTTGTGATAGCCCAAATGTGGAAATAGCCCAGATGTCCTTCAACAGGCCAATGCTTCAACAAACTGTGGTCCATCCATACCACTGAGCAGTAATTACTCAGCAGTGAAAGGAATGGAAAGATTGATACACACAACAACTTGGACGGATCTCCAGGGACTTAATAATGCCAAGGGAGAGAAACCAATCCCAAACGGTGGCATACTGTATTATTCCATTTACAGAACTTTTTAAAATGACAATTTTTAGAAATGGAGACTAGATTGGCAGTTGCCAGGGGTCAAGGGTTGGGAGAGAGGGCACAGCAGGAGAGAGGTTAAGTGTGGGTATAAAGAGCAATGCACAGGATCCTTGTGGTGATGGAAATATTCTGTGTCTTGACTGTGCAGGTGGATATGTGAATACCTACCCACATTAATTAAACACACATATGCACACAAATACACACAAATGAATACAAGCAAAGACTGGGAACCGAATCCGATTGGTGGAGTGTATCAATGCCAGTTTTCCGGTTATGGTAGTGTACTATAGTTTGTGTCAGAGAAAACTGGACAATAGGTACATGGGATCTCCATTGTTTATTACAACTACATATAAATCTATAGTTATCACTATAAAAATTTTTAAAAAAGTGAAACACCAGAAAACACTAGGAACTTAAGACTTTAAGAACCATGGGGAACTATTGCAAGATTTTTAAGCAGGAGTGACACATGAATTCATTTAATACCTATTTTCTGTCCAGTGGTAGGATAATGTTATCCTGGTTTCAGTTACAACTGTGACATTTTAATTTAAAATAAAATTTAAAAGATCTGTCTTCATTTTTAACCTGATGTGGTTTCCCAGAGTTTCCAGAAAGGCAATTTTAGGCCCCATATGCAAACTCTGATTCCTCCTGCAACAGAAATAATAAGGATTTGTTCTTTCATTCCTTCCTCAAGCATTTATTAAGCATCTGCTAGGCTCTGTGCCAGGCACATAGATTCAGCAATGAGTAAAAGACAGTCCTGCCTTTGAGACACACTGTGTTGTTAGATTCTGGGTGGGGTGGGGGAGGGAAGCGGCTCCAATAAGAAAGGGATTTATAGAAAGAAAGAGAAAAAGAAAAGAATTTATTTTACTATCATGTAACCTAAAGCCAGGGGACAAAGGTCCAGAGATGGAGAAGTGACCTCACAATGTCACCAATTTCCCAGGCTCCTGCTGTCTTTTTTTCTCTGCCTTCCTTAGCATGGTCCCCCAGCCTCATGCTTATCCAAGTTTGCAAGGCGGGCAAGGCAGCTTGGCTTGTACAAGGAGGAAGGAGGGGAGAGCAGCAGAGTACCTGCCAGCTGAATCATCAACCCTCCCCAAACCCACCAGCTTCCACCTGCATCTCATTGACCACTCCTGTCTTGCAAAGGAGCTGAGAAATCAGCATTCTCTTGTTGGGGTAGGGAGAACATGGGTAATGATTGGTAACTAGCAGTCTCAGCAAATACTGAGAAACAATACGGTGTGACAACTGCCTGTATGTGTCATAGAAATATGACATCGAGGCTGTCATAGAAATATGCATAAGGGCTGTCATAGGAATATGACATCAAGGCTGTGTCTAGCCTCGAAGCAATCAGGGAAATCTTCATAGAGGAGGAGACTTTTTGAAGAAATGCCCAGTAGAGGGAACTATGCCGCATGTTCGAAGGCATAAGAGGGTCTATCCTGTTTAAGACAGAAAGTGAAGTCTCATGGTTCTGGAGCATAAGGTGTGGCTAGAAGAGTAGCCCGGGACCAGCATAGGGAAAGACTGGACATTCAATGCTGTGCTAAGGAAGTCTGGACTCGGTCCTATCGTGCAGCAGTTTTTAAACTTTAGCATGTTTCCGGATCATCCCAGGGGCTTGGTGAAGCACAGAATGCTGGACCTCACCGCCAGACCTTGCTGGAGTTTGTCGGGGATTGGGCCTGAGAATTTGCATTTGCATTTCTAACAATTTGCATTTCTAACAAGTCCCTGCTGATCAGGGGACCCCTTTTGGAGAACCATAGGTATAAAGAATAGGAAATAGATAGTTTCCAAGTAGGGGAATAATGTGATCACGTGTTTTTTGAATGATCATCCACGAAATTAACCTAGAAGGAGTAATTTCCTGCGGAGTGTAAATCTCCCAGACAGCAGCTCCCTAGGAGCACAGCCCTATAAGGTAGGCTGCTGCTCCTAGGGGCCTCGCCTTGCTCAGCACAGATGCTTTTAAAAACAAAACGTGAGGTGTTGAGGGGATCTGGGTTACAGGCCTTTCTCTGGGACCAACTGGTTGTATGAACTGGGGCAACTATGTTAACCAATTTGAATGTCAATTAGGACATCTATAACAACAATGACTACCATTTATTATAGTTACACAATCATTTTGTTTAATACAACTGTCCTGAAAGATAGGTATTATTGTTCCATTTTACAGGTAAGAAAATTAAGGCTCAGATTACAACTTGCTCACCATTCCAAGACTATTAAATGATGGGTTAGGATTCAAAACCAGAATTGTTTTCCTTTAACTCACAAGCTTACACTCCTTTTTAATTTCCTTTAAAAAAAAAAAAAAAAAAAGCTTATATGCTCCTTAACTACATCGCCATGATTTCTGAAACTGAGTTTACAAATGTATTCTTAGGAATTTATGAGTTTTGTAGGAGAATTTTTTAAATTTTGTATTCTTGATGTTAACCTTTAAAAAACTGATATAAACAAATACTAAGCTATCTGGATGACCCTTCTAGTTGATTGAATCCTTCCATTTGCGTTTATGCTTGCAATGGAATTAGGGGCAAGTAGAACAATTTCAATGGTCCCAGCCCAAAGAACCAAAGAACATCACCAGTCTTCATTAATGAGTGGTGCACCCATGCAAAGTAAAGAACAAATGACCTCAAGATCAGCTGTACGAATGAAGTGTTCACAGAGGTTTGAATGGAAAAAAGAGAAGTCATCAAGTGGTCCGCGGTAGTAATAAAACGAAAACACATGGGCCCAAATCAGTCAGTTTCACATTCATATAATTAACAGCTATTTAATTTCATAAAGCAGCACCATCTGTCATATTAGGTCAGTGCTGTTAATGTCAACATTGGTGATTTTGCGGCATTGCTGTATTTACCTTGTTAATGTGTCTGTGTTCGCTAGCTGCTTAACACTGGGCTACAAGCCTCTAAAGAACTTATACATATCCAAGAGACATGATAACAAGGATAATGGACCCAGCTCTGGGATCCGGAATTTTTGTTCTTTATTAGGGATCTGCAAATTACTTAACGTTAGGGCTCTGGATGACAGTGAATGGAAACGGTCTCTGGTAATATAAGCAGAAACGGAGTTTAGTGCCTAGGGATTGGGTGGCTGAAAAACAAGTGGGAAGGCTAGAGAACCAGACTCAGAAAGTGGTCAGAACTGGAGAGGGTGGTCAGGGCTTCCATGGAAGCAGCGCTGACTCTCCCAGCACCGGATTCCCCACTTCGGCCCAGGCTTGCCATTCCAGGACCCTTGACACTGCCACCACCAAGATCCTGGGCAGAGCATCTGGTTGGCTGAGCCTAGACCATTTGCCCACCTCCTGGCTGCCAGGGAGGAACAATGGGGCACTCTTCGGCTTCTGTAAACCTAGCCAATGAAGAATTTCTCCCAAATAGGAAGGACCTCTAGATGTTGGGGAGCCAAAACCTCATTGAGATCCACAATTCACTTACTTATAAAACAGGGAAAATGGGACCGGTTGCAGGGATGTCAGTATTAACTAAGATAACCCCATGAGCATCACCTGCAGAGCCCTGCCCACGCGTTCGCAGTCATTGCTGAGCACTGTCTGACATCTGACAGTGATGAAGAGCACCTTAAAAGGCCTAGATTCCTCCGCTGGTTTTTCCATTTCATGGCTCTCACCATAGTGGGCAGATCAAGGAAGAACCACGCAAGGTCATTTAACAGGCTTGAGAAACTGTGGACCCCTTAAAAAAAGGTTTTTTTGTTTCTTTGTTTTGTTTTGTTTTTCATTTAAACCAGCTTCTTCTAATGTTCTAAAACCAGCTAATAAAAGGCCTCTGGCTCAGTTTCTGGAGGTGAGATTCAGAAAACAGAGTATTTATCATTGCAGCATTTTAAGGTTCCCGTCCTCCTGAGCTAATCACGCAAGTGGTCTTGCTTGGAGCATGAGGGATGGGAAGTGTGTGGCCGCGTCTCTTACCGTGCAGGCTAAAAATGCTTCCCCTCAGATGGGAGTGGGCTTCACATGTGGCTGCAATTAACTGTGAAGAAAACCTGCTGCAAGAGGGAACATTGTGCATTCTGTGCTCCGTGTTGTGAATCTGTTACCCGTTCTTATTTTGGTTGCAAATCCTCCACAGTGAAAGTGTTTCATTTTGGGAGTTGCACAGGAAGTTGTTGATTGTGCGTTGCTTTCTTTGCAAGAATTTCTACACCAGGAAATAGGTTTGTTTTTCTCCCTCCTTCTCCAGTTACATGAAGATATTGGGGGGAAAAAAATCTGTTTTGGTTACTGCATGGCCTGCCCAACCCCCCACTTCTCTGACCTCATCCTCTATCACTCTTCCCCATTCCCACCTACTCCAGCCACACTGGCCTCATGGCTGCTTTTGGAACATACCAGGTACTGTTCTGCCTTCGGGCCTTTGCATTTGCTTTGCCCTTTCCTGGCACACACGTCCCCCGCATAGGCACAGAGACATATAGACACAAAATTAGTATAAATATTGGGTTATCTGGATAACCCTTCTGGCTGATTGAGCCCCTGCATCTGCATTTTTGTTTGCATAAACTCTCAACTTCTTTCAGGTTTCTGCTCAAGTGTTTCTTATTATAGAAGTCTTCCTGCCTCTAGTAACTTCAGTGCCTGACTTCCCTGCTATTTTCTCATTTACCCCACCCTGTTGTTCTTTAGGGCCGCTGACACACAGTATACTTCTTTATTTATCATCTTCTCCTGCTAGAATGGCATCTTCATGGGGTAGACACTACTGACTAACCAAGAGGGCCCAGCACACATTAGAAACTCAATAAATTATGTATTGAATGAGTGAATGCATGTAATAGTAACAGTTATCATTTCATGGGTTATAGAATTACATTATCTCTAAAGAGGGGTAAAATTATGCTGATGCAGTTAATGCATTGAGGGTCAAGCGTAATGAGGGTCTCATACCTGTATAAGAAGGTGTGGGGATCAGAAGCCTTGGGTAAAGGGAACTTCAACATTTAAATCCTCAATCTTGACCCTTCCTTTGCAGTCCTGACTTATCACCAATTGTCTTTTCAACATTTCCTTTCGGACGTGTCGTAGACAGCTCATACTGCATATGGCCAAAATGGGTCTTTTGATATATCCTGTCTCTAGTATAAATCTGCTTCTCTCCCAACTTCCCTTTTCAGCTAATGACTACACCTCTACCTTTACTCAGTCCAAAAGCCAACGAGTCATTCTAGAGGCCTCATTTTCTTTCAAACCCCATATGCAATCCACTGGAAAATTTGCCAACTCTATCATGACAGAAATGGCTGGTTGGACACTAAGAATCCGAGTTTTCTTCCCATAGAGTAGAATTGTTGCCCGGAAGTGGCTGCCCACATGGGGACTGCATTTCTAAGCTCCGTGTCATTCAGGTGAGGTCATGTGATTGGTTCTCACCAATGGGATTAAGGGTAAGTGATCTATGCTTAGGCCCAGGAAGAAATGTGTGTGTCCTCTCCATGCTCTCTTTCTCCATCTGCTGGATGAAGAAGATCCTGCAAAGGATTCTGAGGTCCTGGGACTGGCAACGCCACAGACAGAGGGATCCTGGGTTCCTGAGTCACCACCTGCAGTACAGCCCCTGGCTCTCCTAGAATACCTGTTTGGACTTTATGTGAAAAGTCACCAAGCTTTTGGGGTCAACTCTTGCAATAGCTTGACTTAGACATATATCACCAAAACACACCTCAAATTTTTTCTCCTGGCTTCCCTAATCTCTTGTTTTGTTTTGACCCGCCATCCTCTCGCATCTGAAAGACTGTGAACGTCTCCTACCTGATCTCCTTGCCTCTGTCTCCCTGCCAGCTACAGATCAGGTGTTTGCAACCTGCAGATTCATATGCTGAAGCCCAATCCCCATGTGATGGTGTTAGGAGATGGGGCCTTTGGAAGGTGATCAGGTCACGAGGAAGGAACACTCTTGAATGGGTTTAGTGCCCTTATACAAGACCCCAGAGAGCCCCTCTGCTCCTTCCACCATCTAAGAACACAGCAAAGAGATGCTCACTTAAGAACCAGAAAGCTGGCTTTCACCAGACAGCAAATATACACAGGACACCTTGCTTTTGGACTTCCAGCTTTCAGAGCTGAGAGAAATAAATGTTTGCTGTTTAAGCTCCCCCATGCATGGCATTTTTGTTGTATAACAAAAGACTAAGACACCTCCACGGCCTATTCTCCACCCAGTCATTAGAGGGGATTTTTATTTATTTTTAAAAAAGATTTTATTTATTTATTTGATAGAAAGAGGGAGATCACTAGTAGTCAGAGATCTCCCGGGGGCCGGGGGGAGCAGGCTTCCTGCTGAGCAGAGAACCCTATGCAGAGCTTGATCCCAGGACCCTGAGACCATGACTTGAGCCCAAGGTAGAGGTTTAACCCACTGAGCCACCCAGGTGCCCCATTAGAGGGGTCTTTTAAGAACTCAAACCTGGGGCGCCTGGGTGGCTCAGTGGGTTAAGCCGCTGCCTTCGGCTCAGGTCATGATCTCAGGGTCCTGGGATCAAGTCCCGCATCGGGCTCTCTGCTCAGCAGGGAGCCTGCTTCCCTCTCTCTCTCTCTCTGCCTGCCTCTCTATCTACTTGTGATCTCTCTCTGGCAAATAAATAAATAAAATATTAAAAAAAAAAAAGAACTCAAACCTGTGTTACCCTTTCTCTAACCCCCCTCAAATGGCTTCATTTTACATACAGAATAAAGTCTGAACTCCTCCCTATAGCCCGCCTACTTCCCCAACTGTATCTCAAACATCTTTCTCCCTCACTGGTTACATATGGGGCAGCTACTCTGGCCCTCACACGGTTCTTCAAACATGGTGCACCTGCTCCTGTCCCAGAGCCTTTGCACTTGCTATTTCTCCTGCCTGGAAATCCTCCCCCCAGACTGTGGCATGACTGGTTTTTTGTTACATTCAGTTCTCAACTCAAATGTCACCTCCTCACAGAAGCCCTCCCTGATCACGCTGTCAGACTGAGGGCATTCTGCTGCCACCACCTGTCATTTTCTATTCCATGTCCCTGTTGTATTTTTTCATTGCTTTTATTACTATTTTTAACTCTTTAAGGTAACTTATGTGACTTAAATTATGTTTCCCAGCTAATTGTCTCTCTTCCCACCTGCTCCCCAACACCTCCCCATTAGAGTATAAGCTCCTTCAGGGCAGGACCTTTGTCTGTTTTATTCATAGCCACAGCTTTAACATCTAGAGTGGCAATTGGCAAACAGAGGGTGCTCTAGACAAAAGGAAGCAGGGAGGGAAGGAGGATGGGAAGTCAGAAGGAAGGAAGAAGAGAGGAAGAATTGCCCTAATTAGATCAAGGCCCCTCACAGTGCAAACTCAGGGTCCACACCAAGTTCCTGGAGGTGGGGGAGGAGTGGGTTGGGGAGACACAGATGGAAGGCAACTGAGCAGCTCTCTGGCTTCTGAAGCAACCTCGAGGGTATAGAAATTATATAAAATTACCTACCACCCTGAGGCATCAGCTTACTCTTCTTTGCAAAGCGCCCACTCTGGAAGGGAAAAAAACACCCTTGCCCTTCTCTTTTTCCTTCTGTGCAGAAACCTCATCTGTTTTGGACCCAAACCTATTTTCCCTACTGCCAATAAGCACTGGAAAGTTTATGGGGCTTCCTTATATATGTAATTCAGAAGCATAATAAACTGTAAACATAGTATAATGGAGACATGTTTGCTCAAGATGAGTATTTATTTATTTACATATATCAAATTCTTTCAAAGTAGGTTCGTACGTTGTGGTGCCCTAAATACAAACACAGTCTGCTTATTGGGGATGCCAGCATTATATACAGTAGGAGTGTATTAGACTTTGAACTGGAGCCACTTTTATTGAATATGCAACTGTTCTAATGTATATAAAAACATTTTTTAAAAATGCACAAGCTAATATGAATTCATCAGCCTAAATAGGGTTGACTTAGATTTTAAAGCTGTCTTAAGTAATCAACTGTAGGGTCAAACAGAGGAATGATGAAGTGGAAAAAACAGCCATTAAATGATTTTACGATCTTTTTAAGTACTTAAAGCTTAAAAAAAAACAAAAACCAAAACCCTGAACCTTTTTTTTTTTTTGCCCCAGTTAGGGGCTTTTCCTTTTTTACCAGTTTTAATGTGATATAATTGACACATAACACTGGATACCATAATGTCTTGGCTTACACATATTGTGAAATGATCACCAGGATGTTTAGTTAACATCCATCATCTCATATAGATATGAAAAAAGAGAGAAAAAAAAATTTTTTTCCTTGTGATGAGAATCCTTAGGATTTACTCTCTTAACTTTCTTTTTTTTTTTTTTTAAGATTTTATTTATTTGACAGAGAGAGATCACAAGTAGATGGAGAGGCAGGCAGAGAGAGAGAGAGAAGCAGGCTCCCTGCTGAGCAGAGAGCCTGATGCGGGACTCGATCCCAGGACCCTGAGATCATGACCTAAGCTGAAGGCAGCGGCCCAACCCACTGAGCCACCCAGGCATGCTCTCTTAACTTTCAAATATATACCAGATGTCAGTGTTAACAATTTCATCATATTGTACATTAATCTTGTAACTGGAAGTTTGTACTTTTTGACCACCTTTCTCCTATTATTCCCAACCCTGGCTCTGGCAATCAAAAATCTGGTCTCTTTTTCTATGAGTTTGGTTTGTTCATTCGTTCGTTCGTTCCTTCCTTTTAGAGTCCACATATTCACATATAAGTAGATCTGTCTGTATTTGTAAGTCAGTACTTGTTTTATCAGCCCTTTCTAAGTAGGAATCATCACCAATGCATAGGAGAGAAGATAGAGGGGTGGGCAGTGTCCAAGCATGTGTCCTGTGTCATGAAGCTGGAAAATGGTGGGACTGGGGTTTGAACTCTGGTCTAGCTGATGCTGACATCTCAGTAATTCCCATGTGCCAAGTGTTGCTCTATCCTTTGACAAATGATGTAAAAAATGATGTTAGAACCTCAGTAAATTGCAGTTTCATATGGTAGCCCACAGGGGATGGACCACCAAAAGGAGACATTTCCCTTAAGAGTTGAAGTTTTGATCTGTAAGAGTAGATTTAATGTTTACTTAGAGATTCTCAACAGGGTCTTTTCTGGGTAAAAAAAAAAATGATATGACTGAAAGGTTGAATCAGGATCAGGACAGCTGGTTTGAATCCTGGCTCTGCACTACTAAGGCAAAGGTTTTACCCTCTCTAGCCCCCATTGTTTCATCCAGAGAATGGGGTTCATAATGTCTTCCTCATAGGATTAAGCTGCATTAAATGGGAAGGCTCAGTAGAGTGCCTTGCACATAGTTGGCACCTAGGAATGTTGATCTTCTTCCTTCCTTGTTTACTTTCTTCTTGCCTATATATAGCACATGCTTGTAAGAGCTGAATGCAAAGCAAGAAACTGGAGCCAAGAGAGATGTGGCAATCTTGATTTGAAGAATTTCTCTCCTAGGTGGTATTGTCCTCTGAGTGATTCTATACTCAGAGGAAAAGTGCATGCTCATTTCTGGTAAGTTCCCTGGCTCAAAGCATTCTCTGTCTGAGAGCTAGTTACCTGTGGTCAAATTCTCCATGACCTTGAATCCAGCACCTGCAACATTCTTTTCTCTGGAAGATGGCTCCTGTTATCTCCTGCCCCAGCCCACTGGTTTGTCTTTAAGAAAGATGGCAAGCACCTATTGCCAAGATGAGTTGTTCTTATGGCATTTGAAGGAAAATTCCTTGTGTGAGGATAAATCCAATCCTTGGATCAGTTAGACAGATATCACTCAGAGATCTGAGGCCTACGCAATTGTTTTGGCCATAACTCTGGTCTTGCTTAAGAACATTCATTCAGAACCATGCTAGGAAAAGAGCTGACATTCAGAAAAATGTTCACCACTGACTCCTCGGTGGGTTTCAAATGGTACTGCTCCAAACCTTGGAATATCACCTTCAGTGAATTCCACAAACAATTTGAGACTTGGGTCACTGCTACTCAAAATGGTCCTATCACTGGACTCCATCCAGCTGAGTGAAGGGTAAAATTCCTTTTGGTTCATCATGGAGGTCGAGGCTCATTTGTGGGCTCTGAAACGGGTTGCAAGGAAAGAAAGAAAGGGAATTAACTCTGTGCTTACCTTGGGCCTGGCACTGTTAGATGCTTTCATACACATCTGCTAGAAATTCTGCAAATGTGTTAACAACTCATAGCCCTATTAATTTACCACATTCCAAAATGTGAGCAGTAGAGGACTTACTTAGCAAGCCAGATCTGGGTTTGAGTTCCGACCACCTGCAATAGAATGCTCAGTGAGAGCAATGTTTGCTGCTGCTGTGTCCCTAGTGCCTGCAAAAGTCCCTTGTACATAGTAGGACCTCAGTCCTTATTTGCACAGTTGGGCTGCTTAGCTCCTTTAAAGCTTCTGTTTCCTCAACAATAAAAGTAGGAAAAATAAAACCTACGTCATGGGATTCTTAAAATTACACTTTTTTATTTTGAGAGAATTATAGATGCGCATGCAGTTATAAGAAGTAATCCAGAGAGATCCTACATATCCGTTCCCCAAGTGGTTACATCTTGCAAAACTACAATATAATATCACAACCAGAATATTGACATTGGGGAAAAAGAAAAGAAAAAAAAAGAATACTGACATTGGTCAATCCATTGATCTTGTAGGATTTCCCTTCTAGGATTTTTATGTGGATGAAACGCAATTATATGGGCATAATGTGTAGCACAGTGCATGTGTATGGTAAGATTTCAATAATGGTGGCTAATACCCTGCTAGGGATGATACGGTGTAGACTGGTGGTTCTCAAAGGGTAATGTGCATATGAATCCTCTGGGGAGCCTGTTGAAATGCACATTCTAGTTCAGAAGGTCTGGGTGGTCTGGGTGGGGCCTAAGAGTCTGCATTACTAACTACCAAGGTATCTGATATGGAGTGACAGGCTAAATATGCAGACTCCAGAATTAGACTGCAAGTTTCAATTGTATTGCGCCTGTTATTATCTTTAAGACCCTGGGCAAGTTATTTAACATTTCTGTGCTTCAGTTTCTTCATTCACTTAAATAATGGGATATATTTACAGTTCCTACCTCATAGGGCTGGGCTGTTGTGAGGCTTAAACAAGATATTTGTTTTAAAGCGCCTAGAACAGGGGCACCTGGGTGGCTCAGTAGGTTGGGCCTCTGCCTTCTGCTCAGGTCATGATCTCAGGGTCCTGGGATCAAGCCCCGCGTTGGGCTCTCTGCTTGGCAGAGAGCCTGCTTCCCCCCCTCTCTCTGCCTGCCTCTCTGCCTACTTGTGATCTCTGTCTATCAAATAAATAAATAAAATCTTGAAAAAAAAATAAAGCACCTAGAACAGTGTCCAGACCATAGCAAGTGCTTGTTAAATGTTAGGTATCATTATTACTTTCATTAATTTCTCATTCTGTATTCTTGCACTGAAATAAGATCATTTGAGTTTTTCCACTGGTTACTTTGGTCTCTGGAAAAGTAGAAATTCACCTGTTCCTACTTGATGAGAAAAGAGAAATTATAGCTAGAAGGAATTTTTAGAGCTCCTCTAATCAGAAATGCCAAACATCAGTACACTGGTTCCTATTCCCTGCCCAGAGCAGACATTACTAATCCATTGAACCCCAGTTGTGGCTTAGAGTCCTTCTCAAGAGAGGACTCCAGACAGAGCTGGTGCTCAGGATGACACCTGTTTGCCAAATCTGATCTGATCTAAGTTCTTCACAGGTGTGGAGGCTTAGACCCATAGGGGTAAAATGACTTTCATGGGCCCACATCGTCACCTAGAGAACACACATCTTCTGAATGAGAACCCTTATCTTCTGTTCCCTCAGCGCTCTTTGTGAAAACAATTTGGCGTGAAGAGAACAGGAGAAATTCCTGTGAGCACATTATAAGCAAAGGGCCATGGGGTAGAAAAGGACATTTCTTCCTCAGCAGGTTAATGCCTGAGAGAATAACAAGTCTCTATACACTATGAGCACTTCAAATTGGCAGCCATCTAGGTGTTTCCCCAATTTCCCTCTTGGAAGTATGGCATGAGAGTACATATTGGAAAATAAACTACTTATTGGGAAGTTGGTGGTGGGAAAAAAACCTGTTTTTTTACAATACTGAGTCATTGCAGAGCCTTCAATTGTAAGGAGCAAATGGAAGAGCAAAGGACTTACTCTCAGTTGATTGAACAACTGAGGGCCTTTCAACGTGTTGCATTGGTCAGAGTCTTGGTGCCACCTCATCTTCACCTGCTGGCAGCTGCTACAGATCCCATAGTTCCCACTCTCCCTTGCCCTATCCTTTCTCCTTCTGGACTGTGCCTGATGTCACGGGCCCTCACAGACCCTCACGGACACCCCACTTCAAGGTAGATCAGATTGATGCCCTTTCTAAGGACAAGTAGGAAGAGAAGAATCAGATTGTCTCCATGAACAATGTGAACTATGATGATACAAAGGGAGTCCATTACCAGGGGAGCAAAAGCCAAGAGGAGCAGTAGTGACCAGGAAGCTCATTAGTGGAGGGGTAAGGAATTAAGCTAGGGAGGGGCCCAGAGAAACAGAGAGGAGGACTGGCCAATCATACTGTGGACTATGGAGGAGTAAGGATAATAGTCTACAGAGTCTCTTTTGGTCCCTGGTCCTTTCTTTTCCTTTTAATTTTTTAATATTTTAATATAAAAATTTCAAAAAAGGCAAGAGCAGACAAAACAGTATAACAAGCCCCTGTACCCATCACTTGGCGTCAACCATGATCAATTCAGGGTAAATTTTGTTTTTTCTCAACCTCTGCTCACCTACCTCATGGATTTTCTTTCTTTCTTTAAAGAAAAAAAATTCTGGGAACACCTGGGTGGCTCGGTTGGTTAAATGTTTGACTGTGGATTTTGGCTCAGGTCATGATCTCAGGGTCCTGAGATAGAGCCCTGCCTTGGGCTCTGCACTCATTGGGGAGTCTGCTTGAGGATTCTCTCCCTTTGCCTGCCCCCACTCCTTCCCTCTCTCTCTAAAATAAATAAATAAATAAATAAATAAATCTTTTAAAAAGATTTCTGGGGTGCCCAGCTGGTTCAGTTGGTAGAGCATGCAACTCTTTATCTCAGGGTCCTGAATTCAAGCCCCACATTGGGTCTAGAGTCTACTTAAAAACATAAATTTCTGGTGCATTTATAAAATCCTCGGTTTGAAGCACATTTTCATTAACAGTCCCTGTACAACCTTTGTTTTTTCAGTTAGCTACTTCAGCAAGTTTTTTTTGTTTTGTTTTTAGAAAGTTGCCCAATGTATTTTTCCTAAAGCTTTCCTCCCCCTTTTAAAAAATTATGGTAAAATACACATAGCACAACATTTACATTGTTAAGTGTGTGGTTTAGATATTCATATTGTTGTGCAGCCATCATTTAAGTGGTTATTGTTAATAGTGAACCTATGAATCCACCATCCAAAAGTGAGGAGCTTGACGATAACCTCCATTTAACCAGTGACCCCTCCCACCCATCCAATGCAGTCCCCTCCCTAGGTAATTACCACTCTGAATCCTCTGGTCATCATCCCCTTATTCTTTTGTATTAGTGTTACTGCAGGTGTATGTTCTCCTACAATTCTTTTTCATTTTATTTGTAACATTACAAATAGGATATTATGCTGTATGTAATCCTTTGGGACTTAACTTCTTTCACCTAATATTGTCAACGCTCATCCCTATTGGGGTACCTGGGTGACACGGTAGGTTGAGCCACAGACTTGGCTCAGGTCTTGGTCTCAGGATTGTGAATTCAGCTCAGCATGGAGTCAGCTTGAGATTCTTTCTCCCTCTCTCTGTGCCCCTCCCACTTGTGCGTGCACACGCTCTCTCTCTCTTTCTAACATAAATAAGTAAGTCTTTAAAAAAAAAAAGGATTCATCCCTATTGTTATGTGTTAGCATATGTCATTTGTTTAGGCTGCTAATATCCCACTGTGTGAATAGTCTATCTATCTGACATGTTCCAGTTCCGGTCCACCTACATCTTGAAGGCACAGCCCCTTTTTCTTAGGATAACTTGAGTGTGTCTTTCTTCTGCACAACTAAAACAGCCAGGCTCAAACAACCATGCTTCGATGTTGCTAGAGCAAAGTCACACTAATGCTGATGTAAGGAAAGCAGTGAGATTAATTCTTGGAAAGGTCGAAGACTGGTCACATCCATGAGAAAAGGCCCTCTGTCCCCATGATTTATCTGCAGAGTAAGGTTTGCACTGAGCAGTGATGGAAATTAAAGAGGCAGCTTTAGGACCTCCACACTGACCCCAAATGGAAATCATTTAGCAGCATACAAATGGCAGAATTGTCATAAAAATCAAAATGAGATAATGATATGTGGGAACACTTTGTAAACCCCAAAGCCATTTTACAAATGTGTAGTTGTATTATTATTGCTATCATTATTCATCTGCATTATCTGGGCAAATTATATTCCCATCCCCCCATGTTAAAGTGGGTGTCTGTTTATAAGGTGCCACAGCAGGACTGGATTTAAGGTAGGAAGAGTGAAGGAGGAAGATGTGAGTATTCATTCAATATTCTGCGTAATCCTTGGTCCCTGCAATGGATCTTCAAGGTAAGAATTATCTGTTTTACAGATGAGAAACCTGAGCTTGATGACATACCCAAAATCCTATAACAAATGCAAACAGAGTTTGGATTCAAATCCAGGTCTGTCCAAATCCAAGCCCTTTTTCTGTCTTGCCACACTTCCTGAAATCTGCCCATGCAGTCCTCATTCTTTCCTCATGCCCTGCCCTAACTTGGCAGGGTGAAAACCTCCTCTTTATGATCTTTTCAGGGTGGTTTTTTTCCCCTCCTTGTCTGAGACTAGTGATGAAGTAACATGGAGTCTAAGTAAAAATATCTTTGGGAAGACTGGGAGCCTTCCCAGCTTTAAATTTTCTAATCTGGGGACTGAGAGACCAGGGGCAGCTATGCTAGGGTTGACTTGTCACTTGGGTTCCCATTTACAGTCGTCCTGTGTGGCCTAGAGGAGAGTGTATTTCACCAGGAGCCATAAGACCCATGTTCTGGTACAGGAAACACCTCTACCTGCTTTAGGGAGAACATCTACACTGGCTGTAAAATGGAACTATTAATACCTGTCCTGCTACCCAGGGGTGGGGGGCTAAGATCAAATGAGGTAATATGTTGTGATCTGATATGATCAGATTAGTTCATAGATGCCATAAGAGTTTAAAAATGGCAAAGCACCCCCTCCTCTCCCCCCCCCCCCCCCCAGCATTAATGTAAGCTGGTATTTCTTTTAATTGTTATCATTGCCTTTCAGCAGAGCCTTCTCCCAGGGAAAGCCCTATAGTAGCAGGAGCTCCTTCCTAATAACGACCCAGGTTTGAGAACAGCCAGAAGGCGAGCAACATGAAGCCATTTAAAGCAAACCAGAGGAAGTCCAGTCTCTATTTATTTTATGAAGTTAGCGCCTGAATATGTTAAGCAAATGTTTTCTTAATTGTGGCAGTCCGAGAAAACAATGGGGCAAGCGCTGCCGGAGACCGGAGTATCAGGCCTCCACCCCCTCTAACCCCCCTCCCCCCAAATCTCTAGAGAATGACAGGAAAAAATTAAAGACAGGGCTTTTCTTTTCGTGGTCACATGTCTACGCTGCTGCTGTAATAAGAACCTGCACCAATTAGAAATGTTTCACCTCCTCCCCTCTGCCCCTCCCCGGGCACATTTCAGAGCAGCCGGGGTTGTGGACTCCTGGAGTTTGCCAAACACAGCAAACACCGCTGTGTGAGCGGCTGGAAGGGGCTCTTTCCACTCCCACCTCCCTCGCTCCCTCCTCTGCTCCCTCCCTTCCACACTGTTTTCATTTACTAGGACTTCCTCCTCCGGGCGAGGGAGGGGGAGGAAAGACGCTGCTGGGCGCCTGGGGCGTGAGTGCGTGTGTGTGTGTGTGTGTGTGTATGTGTGAGAGAGAGAGAGAGAGAGAGAGAGAGAGAGGAGTGAGTGGTGGAGTGTAAAATGCTGTAATGGGAGGAACCCGAGCCGCGTCTGAGTGCCCGGGACTGCAGCGGCCGTTCTGATCGCAGTGGCACCTGAGCACACGCTTCCCCGAGCAAGCGCGACCTGTACCAGCAGGTACGTGTGGCCGCCGGCCTGTCTGGGCAGTCTGGCTTGGGTGTGTGGGTAACGATAGAGCGAGGCAGCGGTCCAGGTCGGAGTCCCGGGGAGCGGGGAGCCCGGGGTGTGCGGGAGGCACCCGTGTGCGCTGAGGTCCCGCGGGTGAGCCGGGTGGGAGCGCCGGAGGGGTTGGACGCCCTGGCAGCGGCTGCTTCTCGAAAAGAGGACGGGGGCGGGTCTGAAGCCGAGGGCAGCCGTGGTGCTGCAGGTCGTGCTCAGAGGCTCTGGCACTGGCCGGCCGCGCGTGGCGGGGAAGGCGCGGCAGGTCCAGTGGCTGTGGAGTACGGCTCAGCCGTGGACGTTGGTGTCACGTGTGCTGTGTCCATTGGTGCGTGGGCCCACTGTGTGCATGTGGGGAACGTGCCTGGCCCACAGAAGCAAGCACCTGGGCGCGCACAAAAGCTTCGTTAGTGCGTGTACACTCACACTGAAGGTGTTCCACCGGCTGGGCCTTGAGGGACATAGATGTGTGTGAGATGCCGGGTCCTCGCGCTCTCGGGGCCTGGCGCCTCCTCCCGGGGCTCAGCGCGGCTCCCGGCCCGCAGCAGCGGTTCCATGCCCGAGCGCGTCCGCACCCGCGGGGTAGGTGCGAGCCGCCGCCGGGCGTGCGGCGGGCGGGGGAGGGGAAACACGCCTCTCCTCGGAGCGCGAGGCCCCGCCCCCGCCTCCCTGCGCGCTCACCTGGCCTCGGCCGCCCACCTGCTCGGTGGGAGGGGCGTGTCCGGGGGCGGGTCTGCCGGGCCAGGCGGAGCCCGGCAGTGCCCGGCTGAGGGCGGGCGGCGCCTCATTCCAGGGATTCCTCGCGCTTCCGCGCTCGCGTCCGCCGCGGAGCCGGCCTGGCGCGCGCCGCCCGCGTGTGCGTGTGGGTGTGCGGAGGGGGAGTCGGTGCGGGAGCGCGGGCGCGAGCGCGCCTGTGCGTCGGCGCGCCCTCGGAGTGCGCCCCGCGCGCCCGGCGGTCCCGCCTCCACCCCGCGGCTGCCCCCCACGGGGCCCGGCCGGCCCAAGGCGGGCGAGCCCAGAGCCGCCCCGCGGTGAGTGCAGGAGGACCCCGCCCGCGAGGGCTGGCCTGCGGGGGAACTCCGGGTGGGCTGACTGGGCAGGGCTGAGGACGTCCTCCTGGAGGGAGGCGGCGGCTGGTTTTCGCGGGGCAATTCGAGGCTCCGGGTTGGAGCCGAAGTTCCAGGGCTCTCAGAGGGAGGTCCGGCTCCTGGGGGATCCCGCGAGCAAGGCGTCCTGGGAGTGCGAGGCACGGGGCTGGGAAGGGGGTCGGCGAGCGCTGTAGACGCTTGGTCCTGGCCAGCGGCAAAGGAGGGCTGGATGCAGGACTGCGGGAAGGGGCTGAGGATGGGCAGCTGGGACGGGTCTCTCTTTTCTCTTCCTATACTCCCTGACCCTCTCCAAAACAGAACGGCACACTCTTCCAGCACCGCACCGAGTGCAGGCCTCAACGAAACGCAGATGTCTTTTCCTTTTTTTTTTTTTTTTTTTTTTTTTTTTGCTTTGCTTAAAGTCTCCTTTGATTCCTGACACTGAGACATTGGAATGTCTTAGGTTAGGATGACAGTACTTGCTGGGGCTATTAACTTAGTTTCTTTGCACTTTACTGGCATATATTCGTCTATTTAATGTTGGAGATTTAAAAGTTCGGTTTCACTTTGATCATTGGTGCTGTATGTTTGCTGGTTGTATTTCCTTCTTTGTGGTTAATAAGAACCAGCAGCCCCGGGGCCACTTCTAGTTTTTATCGCAGCTGGTTGCTCCCTCTGTTTGAAAGGTACTATCTTCCAATTTGTAGATTTTGCAGATCTTTTTCTAAATCCAAGAATAAAGGCTTGCATTTGTTTCCTCTGAACTTTCAAAGACAAAACCAAGAAACGATAGTTTTCCTATTAGTATTTGAAGGTCCGTTTTGCATACCATTTTAGCATACCAAACTCTTTCCTCTAGTCCACTAACTTGCAATGTTCATTGTTTCTTCCTTGCCTGCGCACGACTGTGAGGAGTAGCGTGGGTAGTTGAAAGAGAGCTTTGGGGTCAGTGCCTTAAGGCTGTTAGATGACTCAAACTTGGAACAAGTTGTTTATCGTCTCTAAATCTCAGTGCTTTAATTTTAAATAATGCATTTAGAAATACTTTCCTTCAGAAGTTTGTGGTCTTATACTCAAGACACAATTTTGTGTTGGTTGATTGGTTGATTGTTTTTCTTCTGTGTGTTTCCTGTTGCATCTGGCTGAAAATCATCTCCCCCATGGTAGAAGTGATGTAAACCCCTCAAATAGTTATTTGATTTTCGTGCATGTTTAATCCCAGGCTGATTTCCCCTGCCACTGTTGTTGTCACAGTTTGGGGCAGCTTGCTTTTGCTTTCCATTTGGAAGCTAATGCAAACTAATTTTTATGTTGACCAGACACAATACAATTAAGAAGATAATTCTGCTATAAATAACCATGGACTACATTCCAAAACTGTGAATGTTGTAGTAAAAACAGCTCTGGCTTATTTCCGGAGATTTGATTTTAACTCCAATCTCTGTCACCTATTAAGTTTGTGACCAGAAGAAGTTACTTCTGCTTACCCTTTGTATTTGATTTTCTTACCGTGAGAGGGTAATAGTATTTGCTCCCAATATATCACAGAAGTCCAGGAATTAGAGGGAATAATGTGCTTTGAAAGTAGTTTGTATTATGTTGTTATAGAAGCCTTTAAAGATTTGAGAGAGCTTCTTAATGACAGTTGTTGCCACTTCCCCCAACTGATTTAGAACTATGAGTTTACCTGAAGAGTTTAACTGTTCTTCCAGACGCTATCATTATGAAACCAAAACTTTCACTTTCAGATGTTCTGTTTGACAAGAGTGCTGTAAGGGGAAATTCCTTTTAACTGCTCATGGAGTCAGCCTTGTTGAGAACCTCTGGTGGTTGCCAAAACAAATCCCAAGGAAGATTTTACTTTGTGTCTTTTCTCAGCATCTTTGCTGGGTAGTTTTGCCGAGCAGGTTCTAGTTTGCCTTTGTGAAATATAAGTAAAGTAACCATGACTTCATAAAATAATAAGAGTTATAAATTCAGGAGGTAAAAGTCACATATACATTGGGGAAAATTTTAATGTAACTACAATTTCGACACTGTAGCGGTCTTAACACATATCAAGTCTGGTGTTTGGCCTGTGTTAGGTAAGCTCTTGCAGAACCTGGTGAGAGAAAATTTTTGTGTGTTAAGTTTGTGCATAACTGAAGCTCATTTGTGATTGTTTTAGGGAGGCGGTCTAAACTAAATGTAATGAAGTCGGTATGTGAGAGCCTAATAGGAGAGAAGAGGGAATGCTGCCAATGGTCTGTAGCCATTTATATTCTGACCACGTTAAAACAACTACAGCAACAACAACTGCTTAGAAATTGGATTGCCAATGGGATGTCTGGGTGGCTCAGTCAGTTAAGAGTCTGCCTTCGGCTTGGGTGATGATCCCAGGGTCCTGGAATCAAGTTCCATATCGGGTTCCTTATGGGGAGCCTGCTTCTCCCTCCACTGCTTGTGCTCGCGCGTACTCACTCTCTCTCTCTCTCTGACAAATAAATAAGATCAAAACAAAGAAGGAAGGAAAGAGAAAGAAAGAAAGAAAGAAGGGAAGGAGGAAAGAAATGGGCTGCCAAATGTTGAGAGTATAAACTGCCAAGGTAAGAAAGGCAGGAGCATAAGTGGGAGGTGCTGAAACCAGAAAAATTCTTGCTACCCGGGACGCAGTATGACAGCTGCTTTGCAAAGGAGGAAAACCTTGTAGAATGCATTGTCTCATGCCTCAGGTCTGATAACCAGATATGGTGCATCCTTGGATTTCTGACTTCATCTACTTACCAGAATTTATTTGGACGCCTGAAGCTGAACTTGCAAGACTTTGTCTGTCACCCTGCACATGCACCGAGTGGTGAAAAATATGAGTCTCCCCAAGTGCACACTTCTCAGGCCGAGGTCAGACAAGGCAAACTACTCTGACTTCTTGTTTCAGCTCTCACACTGTACTCCCTACCTGTGTTCTATTTAGTGCCATATTTTTCTCCTTTGGGGGCTTTTTGTTGGTTTTGGTGTTTACAGTGGCCCCCCCAGCATAGCGTTTCCAGGAGCAAGGAGGCTGTGATGTGCCTTTTAGAAAAAATACATGGTGAAAATATGTGCATTACATAAGCTTCATTCAGGCATGAATTATAGTGCTGTTGGCCATAAACTCAATGTGAATGAATCAGTAATAGATATCACATAAGGTGTCTTAAAACAGAAACACACCTAGGGGCACCTGGGTGGTTCAGTGGGTTAAAGCCTCTGCCTTCGGCTCAGGTCGTGATCCCAGGGTCCTGGGATCGAGTCCTGCATCGGGCTCTCTGCTAGGCAGGGAGCCTGCTTCCTCCTCTCTCTCTTCCTGCCTCTCTGCCTACTTATGATCTCTCTCTCTCTCTGTCAAATAAATAAATAAAATCTTAAAAAAAACAAAACAAAACAGAAACACACCTAAAAACAAGATTGTATGTTGATCAGTTGACAAAAATGTAACCAGCGGCTCAAGGGAACCTAACCATGTGCTTCCCCTAGGAGCAGTGGCTCAGTGTTCAGTAACTCAGCATTCTTGGAGACTTTAGAGAGCATGGCTACATGAATGATGAGAATTGAGCATATATACTGATGCTGATAACTTGAGTGCTTCCTAATGGTATAATGTGTCATGGGTTAGAAGGCTTTATCTAGGCTTTAATAGGCTGAGTTGAGATTTTGGGACAGTGGACAGTTAGACTTAGATATTATGGGAAGTATGCCATGTTAGACTTTGATGCAAATTCATGTCTCTCATTCTTGGGGGTAAAAGGTCCCTGAGAAGGATGCCTGGGTGGCTCAGTGTGTTAAAGATCTAACTCTTGATCTTGATCTTAGCTTAGGTCTTGATCTCAGAGTTGTGAGTTTGGGCCCCATGTTGGGCTCCACTAAAAACAAACAAACAAAAAACCAAACCAAACCAAAACAAAACCAAAAACAGGTCCCTGAGAGGAAGGGGGCACCTTAGGACTTGTGACTAGGAAATTCTAAGTTTCCAAATAAAAGAAATGGCTGGAACAGGCATATCCAGAGTAAACTAAAAATACCAGCCACTTTCCTTTATTTCATATGCTGTGCTGTAGGAGGCTGAGGTCTTGGAAATGAAGAGACAGATTCACAATAGGCTAAACATGAGGAAGAAAAGGATACTTCATTTTTTAAAGATTTTATTTATTTGACAGACAGAGATCACAAGTAGGCAGAGAAGCAGGCAGAGAGAGAGGAGGAAGCAGGCTCCCCGCCGAGCAGAGAGCCTGACGCGGGGCTGGATCCCAGGACCCTGAGATCATGACCTGAACCGAAGGCAGAGGCTTAAACCACTGAGCCACCCAGGCGCCCCAAGGATACTTCATTTTTATCTGACAACACTGACAACAGTGTCAAGAAATGGTGGGAATCGGTAGTCTGCTCAGAAAGTCCAGACTTGAATTTTATTTTCTTTTACTTAGACACATGTTAGTGTGGGCCTGTACAGTTCCTGGGGGGGTCCTTTGTGGGAGATGAGTAGACTTCAGCCAGCAATGAGGGTTTTTTACCAGCACCAGGCAGTCTCACATAAAAGGTCAGGAGATATGCTGTAACCTAAGTTTAGTTTTGCAACATTGGGTTTGTTCTATACATGACTCTCAACTGGCACACGAGTTAGCTTTCACAGTGTGCAGGTGATACCCAGCTGTATTACAGGACCCGAGGATATAGTTTCTGCATGGTAGCACTGCTTGGCAGCTCCTGTTGCCGAGTCATGAAGACGACTAAATACCATATCCCGGGGGAGGGGCGGTCAAGGGGGTCCATAGAGCCAAGCCTTGGGCCATTTTAGCATCAGAAAACCTGAAGTGGTTGAGTTGAGCATTGGTTCAGAAGTTTCCATCCAGAGTGGTACCCTTTACTCAGCCCCCGCTGTCTGGGATCTCAGTCTCTATTGAGACGATGGGAGGTGGAGACCAGGAGTAGGCAGAGCCGAGTTGATGGCAAGCACCTGAGCCTACCTTGTTTTGCCATCTAACGAATCCCACTTTGGAGGACCAGAGATGGACGGCTGCCCAACCCGTAGACTGCCTCCTGCAGAACTTTCCTAGGAGGGGCATTATATCATTATGGAAAGGGTATAATAAGACTGTCCCAGCTTGCCAGGTTTTATTAGTTTTCTAGGATGGAAGGACTGCCATCAGCTGACTCTTATTCTGGGGCTTCTGTTTGAGATTGGTAAGCACCTAAAAGCCCAACTAGGGATTTTATACATACGTATTTTCAGTTCTCTGGAAATAAGCATAGAACGTTTAGGCATATTCAGATTTAATACACTTGGCCTTGGAATAGATTTTCAGGAGTGGCTACGAGTAGAAGTGAGGAACCGGGTGTAAGTGGAAGCTGGCCAGGCCCTGGCACGGTACTTGGTGGGGTGCTGTACATTTTGACAGTAGGAGTCAGTTACACACACCAGCCCTATGCCCAGGTGAGGAACACAGGCCTGGCAGAGGATCGTCTGTTCATGCTCTTTCTTTGGCAGTATGACTTTTTTTTTTTTTAAAGATTTATTTATTTGTCAGAGAGCGTGTGCCTGAACAGAGGCAGCTGCAGGAAGAGGGAGAAGCAGGCTCCCTGCTGAGCAAGGAACTCAACCCAGGGCCCTATCCCAGGACCCTGGGATCATGACCTGAGCTGCAGGCAGCTGCAGACCGACTGAGCCACCCAGGCATCCTGACAGTATGACTCTTGGAAGAGTGTTTTGCAGTCAAATGCTCTACCACTGAGCTATACCCGCCGCCCCCCCCCCCCCCAGAAGAGTGTTTTGAGTAAGGGTTGGCCTCTCTTTAGTAGTGTGGTGTACAATTTACGGTTGTGAGAAATACAAATAAGGAGCAGATTTGAAAATACCATTCACTGCTCCCTAACAGTTATCCATGGGAGCTCAGCAGCAGGTTCTCTTGAGCGTGACTAAGTGGAAACCGTCCTTCCTAATACTGAAGTCGTTTGCAGAGCCTGAAGCCTTGAGGGCTTCCCTTTAATTGCTCTGTAGCTGTGAAGCTGGTGGTGGCCGGGGTCACTAGTTCCACTCTCAGAACCCGCTGACTGCGAGCATTTTTCCACCTGGCTTGCTTACCATTCCTGGGACTCCATGCCCGTCTCTCCTCAAAGAAAGTAAAATACGCCGTTTTCTCATTTGTAAGAGGGGAGGGTTGGTTTCCCTTTGCTCGCTTTAGAAACTATGAAGTTATTGGCTGATGCATCTCAAGGTATAGGGGAAGGAACACAGACTGGAAGTCTTGCCTTGGTTGATGATGGAAGGGGTTTCTTTCTGGGAAGGGAGGTATAGCTTAATAAAACTAAAAATAAATAACTGCTTTTCTCCAGAAGTCTTTATGAAAATCAGCTTCAGTATAGTAAAAATAGCACGGATGGTGAGTCAGGGGACTTGGATTCTAGTCTTAGTTTCTTCAGGAAGTCACTTACGTTCTCGGCACTTGGGTTTTTCATCTGCAGAATAGTAATAGTCCTCTTAAGGCCAACTTACGGTGAGAATCCAGTGAAGTAATTTACGTGAGTGTGTTTTGGAAAAGCCTGTGTTCTACAGCCTTATGTGGTGGCCGGATGGGGATGACATGTATTTCTCACTTGAGTTTCGTTGTATCATTTAGTCCACAGGACAAGTTTGTGACTTAGGAAGTGAGCAACGTTATTGCCAGTTTCTTTAGGTGAGGGACCTTGGGCCTGGAGAGGTTAAATGGCTGGCCCATACAATCAGGCTTAGGCTTGTAGAGCAAAGCCTAGAACAAAGCAGTGGTTGTTGACTGAACAAGTGAAAGTGTTAAAATAGGGCTCAAGTCCTGGCTGCATTGATTTAACAGATGGTAAAGTGTGAAAAGAAAAAAAGGATCGCACAAATGAGATATTTTCAGCAAGAACATAGAGGAATGGTTGAGAATTGGGTGTTAATGGGAAGAATGTGTGTTGCAGGAAGTTAGTGGGGCATCAGCTGGACACACTATGGAGAAGAAAACAGGAGGGTAATGCTCGTCTGTATGATGTGCCCTAAGTCATGCTTCCACGTGGCTGCCGGAATCTGGTGATGGTTTGGTCTGAAATTTTATTTCAGTTGTCCTTCTCACTGAGATGGACAGCTGGCCAAATTGACCGCAGTGTGATATGTATTTGGTGTACGTTACTTCTGTAAGGTCTGTGTATAGTTTGTTTTGTTTTGGATATAGTTTTAATAGAAATAGGAGATACACAATGAAAGCCTCTAAATTCTTGATGGCCGAAAGGGCCATAACCCCCTGCTATGGTGTGAAGGTTCATACTCCTAAGCTTGCCCTCCGGTTATGCTTTATTAGCTGAGGCTGGTTTAGATTATCCCAGGAAGTGGCCCTGATTGCAGGGGATAGAGGCATGGAGCAGGGCCAACAGGAGTTAGAAATCCTGACTAGTGTGCATCCGGAAGCTGGCGGCGGCATCAGTATCTCAGGATAGTGAAGTCTTCCTCTTTGTGTTTTTTGGCCAAGTGACAGTGTGGCAGGAACATCAGGAGGTTTGAATGTGCTTCTCCCCACCCCCACTGGTTTCCCGCCCTTGCTAGGATGGTCGCTCCATGTTCTCCTAGTCTTCCCCAAATTGATATGTGGTCAGGCCACCATTCCTGGCAGAGCCACGGAGTCAGGGAGGCCTGGTGCTGTAGCTTTCACCTGGGAAATCTCCTTAGAACATTTCTGTACCATATCTTGAAATTCTGTTCTCTTGCCTGAAAAAAAAAATCGAATACACCCTGTGATTCTATTTCCAAGATAGGTGCTTTTGTCCTCTTGTTGATCAAAAAGGGACAGTTCTTTGTGGAAGTCCAAAATAATGGCATTCAGATTTATAGCTGAGCTTTTCATTAGCACAGAATGTCCCTACATTTCAGTAGCTTTAGAACTGATCTGTTATTCTCTATTCTCTACCTTAAGCTTTTTATTAGTTTTGGCAATAAGGGAGCTCGAAGTAGAGCATATGGGCTGGCAGAGAAAATACAGACCATTGCTTGCAAAATGAAACAAAATGTATGTTCTGTTCATGATGACTTATGGTCATATTTGTCAGCCAGGAAAGGTAAGTGGATAGACTGGAAATGGGTTGCAAGAGGGTAGTACACCTTCGCAGGTGCACATGATGTCTTTTTCCAAAACCACTTTCTTTTCACTTGAATGATGTTATGTTTCAGGTGTGAGCATTTCAAGTGATTGCATTTTTGGTCATCATGATACTATAAAGTGAAAACCGTCACAGAAAGGAGAACGTGCTACTGGGATATACTTGGCTTTATTTTCTGGATGCTGTGTAATCTTTGGCAAAAGATAGTAGATGATTTATGGTTCATAAAGGATATATAATAAGCCAGGGGCCTCTCTCCCCTGTGTAAGACCATTCAGCCTTGCACTGAGAATAAAGTCTCAGTTTGTCATACCCTGCCAGTGACTACTTTGCCCCACCTTGTGGCCTCTCTCCTGTGTTCCCTAAACTTGAGGTCATTCCCTCCACATCTCCAAGCCCAGCTTGGGTCTGTCTTGGGTGTTTTGCAAATGCTCTTTGTCTCCTTCCCATCTGCCTCCCTTTGCAAAAGTAATTCCTTTCCTTGAGGTCTCAACTTTACTTCATCTCAGAGACATCGCCAGGTAAAGTGGTGGTCAGTACCCTTTTCCAAAACATTTACGATCATCATTTGCAGTTTATTTAATGTGTTTGCAAAAATTTTGACAAAGATTACTTTAATACATGTAAAGCCCATCCACTTCTCATAACACCCTATGAGGGAGATAATAGGAATTCATATTCCCATTTTACAGACGAGGAAACAGACCCACAGAGGTAAAGTCATTTTCCAGGGACACGCAGATAGGAAGTGGCTGAGCCCAGTTCAAACTCAGATGGTTTGGTGTCTAAAGATCTTAAATAACCACTATGCTAACTTGTCTCTCAGTGTGGTGTGACCCTCCATCAAACACTGTAACCATTGTCTCCCTCCAACTCCCACAACTTTACTAACATGTTTTTTGTTTGTTTGTTTTGTGGTTTTATTTTTTTTGGCATTGTGAATATTGTAGAGCTGTAAACCCATAAGTTTTTTTTTTTTAATTTTTCATAAGGTTTAAAAATTTTTTTTATTGCTGTCTTCTTCCACCTGTATTTGCTTAGGTCTTTTGTGGCTAGATAGTTGCTGGCCTTCATCTCCCTCCTGTGTATATTGAACCAGCCCCTATTGTCCTTATCTCACACCTGGTTCCTGTAGAAGCCTCCTAACTGATCTGCTCCTAGTGACTTCTCACTTCACTCTGTCATGTCAAACCGTCTTCTCCAGAACTGCTAAACAAGAATCTCATTCATATCAGATCACCAGCCTGCTCAGAGACTAAATAGTAGCTGCCTGTTGCCTACGACGTTCAGTGTAAACCTGTCCAGCTAGCTTTTGGCTTGTTCCTACAGCCACCCACATTGGGCTCACCCACACTTAGCTTCTCCTGCTCTTCACCAGGACTCTCTGTTCTGACCAGAATGGTCTTAGTTTCCCTGTCTTGGGTTTTCATTCCTGTCTCTGCACCTTTCTTCAGGCTTTTGATCCAACATGACTGTACATGTAAGGATAAGACAGGGTCCTTGCACCCAGGAAATATTCTGACACTGTGAGCCAGGTGAGTAAGAGAGGTCAGGGAGGAGCATGACAGCCTGAGGGAGAGAACCTAGGGAAGGAGATCTTTGAAGTGGCTTTTTGAAGCGCACACGTGTCTGCTCGAAGCAAAGAGTAAATGTTCACAAGGTACACACTTCAGCTGACACTGATCTCTCTTTTATCACACAACACGCAGTTTGGTTTTAAACTATATCTTGCCTTTTATTATGCTCTTTTAAATTTGTCTCTTTGTTACCCCATTCCTTTAAAAAATTTTGTCTGTTAACCTATTCCTTATACTTTAGGTTTGCCAATAAGATCATAACTCCTTGAAAGCAGAGATTGTATCTTCTGTTTCCCTTTTACTTCTCCCAAGTAATTCCCTGAACTCAGGATAATTGTGTAATAAAAATTGGTTGGTTTCATTAAATAAGGCTGCAGCAGATGGCAGGTGCCTGTAGGTGAACCTTAAACACCTAATCTCTTATGCCTGCTTTGAACGTTAAGTTGCTTGGAGGTTTGGATTTCATAGTATCTGAATAAATTTAAGTATGTAATGTCCTACGATGCTAGAATTCTGCATCTACTTCTTTGTGTTATTTGATGTTTTTATGTTTTGGTATTTTGCTTCTGTGCATAACACTTCTGCGTATAATTTTCGTAACTTAAAAGGATATGTTAACGTATATCTGTTTGAGGTTAGAATTTTCACCATGTGAGAGGAGAGTTAAGACTGTATGATTGGGATGGATGTGTCCTTCAAAAGCTTTGTCCTTCAACTTCACCGGGAAATTAAGGAATTTGGGTCTAAATACTGTATTATGGAGTAGAATGTTTATCAGCATGAACTTAATCAGAATAAAAGACTTTAAGCTCAATTCTTGCCTGAATAGGAAACTGATTTAGGTGAAGAGAATATAACGGTTCTTGAGAGTTGAGCAAACCTTTTCCTGTCCTTCTGTTCAAACCTTCTTTGCTTTCTCTACCTTTGAACAAGTTCAAAAGGCCTTACTCTCAAGAGATGATCTTTTCTATTTTACCAAGAAGATTAGGAATGTGAATGTCATTTTTTTTTCCTTCTGATTTTACTCATGTTCCCTTTTCTCTGGAAAAAAAAAAAAGACATGACCTGTGGTTGATGACATTGCTGCCCTCACTGACAGCCCGCTTTGACTTTCCGCTTACATCTTCCCCTGCCCCCCACTGCCCCATTTCTGGTATTGCGATTTATTTATTTTCCAGCCCCATTCACCTCTCCCCCTCCCCCTGCAACCTCCAAATTATTTTCTGGCTCCGAGTTTGTTTTCTAGGTTTCACCATGGAGTGACTCTCCAGTATTTGTCTTGGTCTTCTCATATTTCCAGACCTGTCAGTCTGTCTCTGGTGTTCTCCTGTCCCCACAGCTCCTGTAATGCTGCATAGCTGTATCTTTCCTGTTACTTACCTCGCCTTTGGCTTCCCGTTCCATAGAATGGGACTACCTGGTGCTACCAGAATAGTTTTCATAGAGCACAGCGATGACCAAACTAGTTCTCTGCTCAGAGATTTCAGTGGCTCCTTAACGCACACAGGATCAAACCCAAGTCTCAGTCTGTCCACAGTGTGGCCCCAGTCAAAACTCTCCCATCCCTGTCTCTTACTTCCTGTCCTTGGTTTACTCTTTTTTTTTTTTTTTCTAGCCAAGAGGGGCAACTTGTTCCTGAATAGATTCTTCTTTTGTTCTTCTTTGGAAGAACTTATATATACATACTTCAGAGGCTCTTGGTTCTGTTTTCTCCACAGAGTCTTTCAGAATTCATTTGTATTTTTTTTTCATCTTTATTTCCTTATTTCTGTAGGGCTTTGTTCATACCACTGTTTTGGTACTTAGCACGTCTTCCCTTAATCCATTATTTTCCTAAGTGTTCCCAGTAGATGTTTTAAGTTAAAGAATGGTGCAATTTGAGCCATCAAAAGAAATGAAATTAAAAAAAAAATGAAATCTTGCCATTTGCAACAGTGTGGATGGAACTAGAGGGTGTCGTGCTGAGCGAAATAAGTCAATCAGAGAAAGACAGTTACTATATGATCTCCCTGATACGAGGAATTTGAGAGGCAGGTCGAGGGGTCGTGGGGAGTAGGAAAGGAAAAAATGAAACAAGATGGAATTGTGGGGGAGACAAACCATAAGAGACTCTTAATCTCACAAAACAAACCGAGGGTTGCTGGGGGGTGGTGGTAGGGATAGGATGGTTGGGTTATGGACATTGGGAAGCGTATGTGCTATGGTGAGTGCTGCGAATTGTTTAAGACTGATGATTCACAGACCTGTACTCCTGAAACAAATAATACATTATATGTTAGTAAAAATATAAAAAAAAAAAAAAGAATGGTGCAATTTGAGAGATTTCTTTTTTCTTTTCTTTCCTTTTCCTTTCTTTTCCCTTTCCTTTTCCTTTCCTTTCCTTGCCTCGTTCCTTTCCTTTCCTTTCCCTTCTCCTATTCTTCCCTTCCCCTTTCCTTTCCTTTCTCTCCATGCCTGTGTTGAGACCCTGAGGTTGAGAGTGACAAGCTCTACTGGCTAAGCCAGCCAGGCACCCGAGGGATTTCATATGTAGAGAGCTACTGTCCCCACTGCCTAAGCCTCATGCAGAAGGAAGGCATAGCAACATATTTGAAGCACAGGAAGGAAAATAAGCAGCTTAATTTGGTTTACTTCAGCATTTCCCAAACTTCTAAAAAATTTTCTTATAAAATACGAACATATAGTGCAAAACACTTTGGAAAATACTTAAACTAGATTCTTGTAGGCCTGTTTGTTGTACAGATTGGAAACGCTTTGAAAGTAACTACTGGCCTTTTATTATTTTCCTGCCTTAGCACCTTGTAGATAGTTATTGTTTATTAAATGAAGTTGCATCGCTTCTCAGCCTTTTGGCTAAGATCAAGTGTAAATGAAGTTGCATTGCCAGGCAAGACTTAATGTTTCTTTGGAGACCTGAAATATGATACTAACAAAGCAAGCCGATCTCCCATGTCTTGTAATTGACACATATACAGTCAGTACTCAGTATCTTTAAAAGGGTGTACTTAAGTTTCTCTAATAGGGTGTGCCTATTTTTCCAATAACTGTGTGTGCCTGTGTTTGTGTGTGTGCATGTGTACTTGTTCAAATAACCCAGAAAAGGAAAATTGGGCAAAGTGGCCTGATTTTCTAGGTTTTTCACCATCTTTGAATCTTTTGCAATCTTTGCTTTTATATATATGCTGTAATTTAAGAAAACAAAATTTAAAGTAAAACCTGGGCTTATTAAAAAACACAGCACTCGGTAAATTGGTGATGGGTTGTGGTGATAGGAAGTACCATACAAATATGGTATTTTATTTATTTTTTAAAGCATTTTATTTGTTTTGGAGGGAGAGAGGCAGAGGGAGAGGGAGAATCCCAAGTAGGCGCCACCCCCAGCATGGAACCCAACGTAGGGCTTGATCTCACAACCCTGAGATCATAACCCAAGCTGAAACACAAGAGTTGGATACTCAACCGACTGAGCTACCCAGGCGCCCCCATAACATGATATTTAAAAACCAAGATTCCTATTGGAATGGAAAATACCAGTTAGCATTGGAATTCACAGACCTTTCATGAGTACATCGAATATATAATGATACGGTCATGCAGAGTCTCGGCTAAGGAGGTAAATGAACAGAACTGTTCAATCTTAGTAATTTTTGTTAAAACTAGTAAACCAACAACACACATCACCACAGCAGGATCTCAGACTGGTAGTAATGCTACGTTCATAGAGCAGCCTTTGTTCTGAAGCTGTTTTTTACTAGGTCTGTCTGTATGGGCATGTTATTATGCACACACATAAAGGTTTATAAGTGCACATAACATGGGCATGAATATTCACAATATCCCTTCTTTTAGCTCTAAAACTAACTGCTTGCTGGAATCAGCAAGGTGGAGCTTAGTAGACAGAATGGAATTTAACCCTTTGCTCTAGCTGTGCCTGGACCAAATCCACTGGATTTCTTCAGACTGGGGAGAATTTCATCTTGTGACCTGTGATTTGCATGTGGTGGGAGAATCCTTCTAATTGTTAACTACAGCAATTCTAAATGAGTCCTTTGAATTCTCTTTAAGTTCTTTATTCTCTTTTTTTCCTTCTAGGCCCCAGCCAGGAATGGAGACACCGCTGGATGTTCTGTCAAGGGCAGCATCTCTGGTGCACGCTGATGATGAGAAACGTAAGTCAGAGACCCGTTGTAAAGTGCTTCTTACCTGTGGCCTCTTGTCTCCCGCATTCTAAGAGACTCGTGTGTTTCTCCATGCAGTTCATTCTGGTTGTTTTCTTCAGGGATAACAGCTTAGTACCCTCATTTTTATTTTCAAATGCTAGAATGTGTAAGTTTTATAAATGTCATCTTTGGATGCTGGAGCTCTAAGGGTGAACTCAAGGAATTCTTGGCCTTTCTGGCTTCCTGGCTCTCGAGTGGAGATAGTCCTTAAGTGTTTCTGGAAGTTTAGATAAATGTATGTTGCTTGACAGACTAATTGACCAGGAGAGAATTAGAGGTGGAAAAAAAAAATCAAGATTATTCCTGTCATAGGAATATGCAATGCATATAATGGAAAACAGTCTTGAAAATTCCATTTGTATTGGTGAGAAAGAGCAAATGTTGGGGGAAAATTCACTAATGTGGTGGAGGACAGACGAAAGGAAAGAGAACATGACATGGTCCTCCATGAGATAACTCCACAATGCATTAAAGTGGTTTTCCTGCTCACCCTAAGGAATATTTGTGGGGTTTGGTTTTTTTTTTTACGATTTTATTTATTTATTTGACAGACAGATCACAAGTAGGCAGAGAAGCAGGCAGAGAGAGAGAGGAAGAAGCAGGCTCCTGGTGAAGCAGAGAGCCCAATGTGGAGCTTGATCCCAGGACTCTGGGATCATGCCATGAGCTGAAGGCAGAGGCTTAACCCACTGAGCCACCCAGGCATCCCCATTTATTTGTTTTTAAACGTTCTTGTTCAATGTTAAAATTGCTTCCTGAACAATATTTGTGAGAATGGCTGGGAACAAAGTTAAGTGTTCTTTTCCTAAACAATGAAATGCTAATAACAAAAGAAATATCTGAGGTTGGGCTTTTATACATTATAAGTTCTTAAAGATGAACTGCTTTCGAGCTTAGTGCTTAATGAATTGGCAGGCTGGAAGGTGCTTGTCCTTAAAATGTAAGCTCTGCCTTTTCATGGGCCAAGACTTTTGGTTTTCTGAGCCTCGGTTTCCTCATTACTAACATGAAATGGCAATGCTTTAGAAGGTATTTGTGAGGATTCAATGAGGTATTGTATGGATGGTGCTTATCTTAGCTCTCAGCTCCTGATGGGGACTGCCACATTCTGTCCTCTCTTGGCACTTTGTTGGCTTCTGGTAAGATTTATTCTCCTCTCTATTTATCAGTGTGTCTGTATCCTCCCACCCTCTCTTACCACCAACTCTCTTGCAAGGCAGGGTTATCTTTAGACTAGTGATTGGACGAGATAACAATTAGAGGTTTTGTTTTTTTTTTTTTTCCATTTCAACCTCTTACATAATTTACATTACTTAGCTTTTGATTGTTTCGAGGATATAACTACCCTTTGGTGTGGTATAATTATCCCTTACTAAGGAAATTGAAGCTCAGGGATGTTAAGTGTCATTCCCAAGGACACTGAGCTAAGGAGAGGCTGCTCAGGTTGTAGGCTTTTATCTAAGCCACAAAAACTCCTTTAAGCCTCTAAGATTGCAATACATGTTATTGACTTGACTAGCTAGTTACAAGCTTCATTAAGTATGAAAGTAGTTAACTTAGAAGTTTTTTTACTTTATAAGACAGTATTTTAAATCTGTTTTATAATGCCCACATTTAGTTAGGATTAGTAAAACAAGATGGTGTTTATAGAAATAAAAAATAGAAGTAATGACCTCGGGACAGCCCTTTGTGTCTTGGGAGTAGAGAGTAAAAGTTTCTTCTCTTTTTGTGCTACTTTCTCAGGTTCAGCCCTGGAACCCAGCTTCAGGGGCACTGTGTTCAGGCTGGAGACCAATTCAGTGAACAATGATTGGACTTTTATGTATAAGGGGCATACACATATGAACAAGGGACAGATACTGCCTTTATGGAGCTGATGAACTTAACTCTTGCAGCTGTAAAATGTATATTAGGGGGAGACTGGGCATACTTGGTGATAAAAACAGAATGATAATCTCAAGGGCTAGAGGAATTCTTACTTACCTCCTGTGTTTAACACAGCAGTTAGTGATTTGCAGAGTCAGGATCTATGCATATACAAGGCCAGAACAATCACAGGGTAGACTTTATTCTGGAATATTCTTCTTTGGACTCTCGTGATTCCAATTGGTTTAGAAATGGGCTGTCATGATTACGGAATCCCTCTGAAATAATTTCAGTTTCCCAGGATCCTTTTTAATATTTATTTATTTATTTTAAAAAAGATTTTATTTATTTATTTGACAGAGAGAGAGAGATCACAAGTAGGCAGAGAGGCAGGCAGAGAGAGAGAGGGAAGCAAACTGCCTGCTGAGCAGAGAGCCCGATGTAGGGCTCGATCCCAGGACCCAGAGATCATGACCTGAGCCGAAGGCAGAGGCTTAACCCACTAAGCCACCCAAGCGCCCCCCCGCCTTTTTATATTTAAAGAAGAGGAAAAAGTCCAAAGATGTCTGTAATCATTATTATTAACATGTAGACAACATTTTTAGAAACTTTTTTTACAGTGGTGGTGTGTGGATCACCACCCATGAGAGCACAGAGTTCAAAAACTAAGCATTTGTTGTATTTTTTGTTATCTGGTAATGGAAATATGTGAAAACTTATGCAATTTATAGGCAAAGTTGAGCATTAAGTTCAGAGTCTTTCAGTAGATTTCTTAAGACCTACTTGGGCCTGTTCAGCCTGAATCAGCTTTCTCTGCCCTAGATTAATTCTATTTTAGCCTTTGTTATAAATTGCTGTTACACTTAACATTCTCCTCAACACTTTAAAAAAGTCTTGTGTATGTAATCTGATTTGGGTGTCTTATTACAAACAGAAAAATGTTCTACTATTTGAGATCAGTTTCCCGACTCCTGTAGGTGACCTGAATGATTGTCTTTTCTTTGGCTCACAGAGAACCAAAAACTCAGGCATTTTTGAAGATGTTATTGTTTGAGCATTTGAAGAGAACAGTGGCTATTAGGACTCGAGTCTATAATACCTGATAGCCTTAAGGCTTCATTATGTCTACTAGCAGAGAATAAAAGAAATATCTCAATGGTACACTGTAGAGCTGAAGTCAATAGTGAAATGGTGGTTTTGTAGTAACACAATAGTTATTTATCTGGATGGCCTAGAAGGAGTACATTTACTTAAAATAATTATTCCACTGCTCATGAGACATTGATTTAATCAGCATCCAGGGTAATCCTGGAAGGTACTTATGAAAATACAACGTGAGATTGCCCATTTTCCATGTGCTGGAGGAATCTCTCCTTTCAGTCGTGATTAATGCTGGTGCTGGGAAGACCCCAACCTTTGCTAGGTCTGTTTTTTAGAAGTCAAAATTGAACAAAATTTGAGGACAGGACACTTAGACACTGAGGTTTATTAGCACAACACTTTGTTGCGTCTTTAACATAATACTTTGTTTTATCGTAAAGTGTACAAAATATTTTTGGTAATTTTGTTGGGGTAGGTTCTGATGGTAAGATGTTCTTGTGTCTGCTGACTTCTTCACTTAGATTAAAATAATTTTAAGAAATCTGTGGTTTTGGTTTTGAGGATTTTGGTGGAGGGGATCGCACTTTTCAGTCCACTCTGATGAGCATGCCTACAATCAGAAAAAGCGGGATGAGGTTGGTGTGACTGATGTGGAGAGAACAGGAAAGGAAGGTGGCCGTGGCAGGAGTGACTATACCTGCCAGCACCTAGAAATTCACCAGCTCCTCACTTGCGGAAGGTCATTGAAGTCTGATCATAAATTACCATAATCCTTCCAAGTAAAGCACTGCCAGGCTTCCAAGCTTTTCTTATTTGGGGTGGGGGTGGGGGTCTGATGCCCCAGATGCATGGGATATTTTCAAGTATATAGATTGTGGTCTATTTTGCCTTAAAAAGGAAGAAAGAAGCCCGTCTGATTAATTATAACACAATGATTAATTGCACTCACTTACTGTTTTCTCAGATAATTTCTTTCCTGTGAGATCGTGACCAGCCTTTGCATTAATAAAGTATCCGGTTGTCGTGTGCACAGGTTGTGGGTGCTTTGGCCACCACTTTGCTTTGAGCAGCTCAGCGGGGTGGGCTCCTGAGTTGTTTCTTCCTCTCCTCCTCATTTCCTGTTTTTCCTCAGCATCTGTTAGGATGGCTTTCAAACATTTTTGCCAGTGCACACAGCACAAAAGCATTGTGACCCTTGTATTGATACATTGACACAAATGATACAAAAGCTGCATGCAACAAAGATTTCCCTGATTTGCATGGTGAGATGCCGTTTTGTTCTTTATATTTTACTTTATTTAAAGGAGAGTGGGGTCATGACTCATTAAATAGACTTTAGGATCCGCTGATGAATTGGGGCCTGCACTTGAAAGAACATGATTCGGTTATATCTCCTTTGTTGGATAGACTTGCTGCTGGCTCCTCCCTTCACGTACTGGGAAGACCTGACTAACACATGGGTCATGAAGGTATCATGAGCATGTCTGAATACTCTGCTATTCAGACATGCTGGGATAGATTGGTGACTAGACACGAGTGACATCATCAGATTCTCTTTCAAGAGTACTGGAGGACTTGGCACGCTGCTTGTGAGCAAACGTGACTATTCCATTAGAGGCAGTTCCTCCCTCTTTCAGCCTCTGTTGTTCCCAAATTTTAGAGGGGCGCTCAAGAAAATGGTCATTCTCCTTTGCTTAAATTTATGTAGTTCCATCTTGTTCCCTAAAGTGTCCTCCTAGCTGTACCGTGGCTGTGTTGAGATTGCCTAGTAGACCTTAATGGAGAGGACAGCTATCTGATCATCTGGAGCCTAATTTGATAGCTTTGATCATTGCGTTAGTGATTTTTATTCTTCATAGCTTAAAACACCCAAGAGGGATACTGTGTATTTCCATTCATGACAGTGGCTTGTTGTGGCAGTGATTTCCAAAGAGAGGAGGAAGGGGTGTTTGTAAGCATTCTGAAAATGCCTTACCAGGTGATTCTGTTGTTGGATCCCTTCTCCCACCTGAGTTCATGGTCTCATGATACTGGGGGCAATTCTGGATCTGGATTTTGAAGAAGGAAGGGCTAGGTCCTCCTAAGTGTGAGGTGCTCTGATTCCTTGGCTATCATACATTCTTCCACCAAATGCACCAGTGGTGTATATTTTGTCCCATTTCCTCTGTCGTTGTCTCTCTCATATATATGTACATATATTGTGTGTATATATATACACATATATATATGCAGATTATTTTTCCTGAAACACTTGAGAGCAGGAGATATCATGCCTCTGTACTCCTAGGTACTTCCGTTATGTATTTCCTACACATGAGAACGTTCTCTTGCATAATCACAATATGGTTATCCTTATTAAAATGTTACTAGAATATATATAAGCTTAAAACTAGGCATAAAATCTTGATGCATACAGCTCTTTAGCAACTTTTAACCAGAATATGAATTTATAATTTAAATGCAGCCATAGAAGTTAGCCGTGATATGGTGGATAGTAATCTGCTCCAACTAAAGCCTGTTTCTCCAGTGTGGTCCTGCTTCCATGCTGGGTTTGATTCTTCAGTGTCAGGGGCCTGTCCTGCAAAAGTGTCCTTTGACACAGGTTCTTCCCCACGTTGATCTTTGCAGATTCTTCTAAAATACTTCATTGTACAGATGGTGGTGACATAAGTTGGCCTTCTTTTAGTGCCTGTTCGGATTTCGTATTAGGCTTATTTCTATCCTTTTCTCGTTAGGCCAGGAAGAAATGCAGAGAGTCCCTGAAATCATGTGCCAGTACCTGGTTGTACAGTAAATGTCTGATTTTTTTCGCCCCAGATTTTCCTTTTTGGAACTAAGCTCTGTGGCCCACGTGGGGCTCAGACTCACTACCTGGAGAACAAGAGTCTCATGCTCTCTTGACTGAGTGAGCCGTGTGTCCCTGCTTATGTCAGATTTTTAAAGATTCTCACTAAAATAACAACACAAGTTAAAATTTCTCACAGACTTCTGAGCTTTGTCTATGGACCTCAGTTTAATCACTGTATTACCTCATTTAGTTCTCACAAAACCCCTATTAAGTAGGTATTCTGATTAGTTCCATTTTATAGATAAGGGAACTGAGGCTTATCGAGTTTAAATGATTTGGATACTAATTATGGTAATTTGTTATACTAATAAATAAGGATCCACAGCCGGTAGTGGCTATGCTGAGATTTGAACTCAGGCAGTGTGACTCTGAAGCCCAAGCCCATAATTTCTCTGCTGTCTGCCTTCTCATTGAAGACTGGGTTGCTGAGTGAATGCATGAAGGCATACATACACACACATAGAACTTCTGTAAAGCCTACCTCCACTAATAAGTTAGCCAAGAGGTTTTCTTTGGAAGATGTTTCCCAACCAGTGAAATAGCATTTCTTGAGTATTAAGTAGCTGCAATCAGCCAAATGTGAGGAGGGGTGGTGGCTTGTTGTTCAGGAGCCGCAGGGACCCTGCCATGTGTGTCCGGGGCTCAGATGCTCGCAGCCGCAGAACTCTTTCTATGGAGCCGTCTTTTCTGGTAAATCTCTCTCAGTTAAGACACTCTGATGGGGATGGGCGGCCTCCCAGAAGAACAGATCCCTTATTGCCAAAGTAGTTCAAGTTGAGACGCAATAACCACTGTTCATAGTCATTGTAAGAGAGACTTGTGTGTGTGTGTTGGGGGGGCGGTGGCCACACTTGCTGACCTCAGGTCCTGTGAGTCTGTTAGATCCTAGACTTACTCAAGGCCAGGATCGTGTTCCATACTGCTTTGTATTCCAAACTTGTACCATTTCATACATATGGTTGGCATTTAATAAACATCTGTTGGTAATAAAGTAACCACTGTAGTGAACGGCTCATCTCTAAGGAATTAATTTATTTTACACTAGCAAAAATGACTCATTATAATTATCACTATTACTATTAATAATGTACAAATTGAAAGGAGTACTATATTCCACTTGATAGTGATTAATAGTTGGCGAAACATTTTCATTTGACTGTTGTAACAGGAACTTTTGTAGTAGGCTGGGTGGGAGATGTCAAAGAAAAAAAAAATTAAGCCTGAAAAAGTTGGATGCCTAAATCAAGATTAAAGTGTTAAAAAAAAAAAAAAATGTGTGTCCCTTCTCTCAATGCCTTCATGTGTAGTCACGCTGTGATTGCCAAAGACGTATCCTCTGTTCCTGGGGAGTGCAATGGACTCCAGGGAAGGGAGGCACCAGGTCTTGGAGGAGCTTGCCTCCTCCTCTGACTCCATGTTCCCAAGCCTCTTTTGGATTTTTTAAATTAAGGACTGAATTTACTGCCCTTTCTAAAGGTTGGAGTCATTAATAATATGCTTTGTGCTTTCAATTATTCCCCCTTTTGTGAACAATGGCATTGAAAATGTCATCTCCTAGAAGCTTATTTTACTTTTAAAAAGTCCATGAAACGCAAGATGGGAGAGTATTTCTGTACTAACTTAAGACACTCTAGGTGTGGTCAGCTGCTTTAATCAAAGTTTGCCTCCCAGGGTAAGCACCTGGCATATAATCAGAAGGGCTCCCCTCCAGAGACAGCTACTACAAATGTCTCTGCTATTTTTGTACTTTTATATCAGCTCAAATTAGCATAATAAATGTTAGAAATGGATCTCCACTGGTGAAAATAATGGCTCGTTAATTAGCATAATGGATGTTGGAAAGAGATTCTTCCACCAAATAGCTCTTCAGCCACTTGAGGGTGATTTATTATGTTTCCTTTAAACCAATATTTCTCAGTCTTTAGAAATCCATGCTTTCCTTTAATACACATAAAAATGTAATGAGCTACTTCAGCATCATTTGCAATTCAGTTTAAAATGTCAGAGTCAAGAATCCTTGGATGAAGTACTTATTTTTTTTCATTTGATACCCATCTTCTTCAGTGTCCCCTTGCTTCCCAGCATGCTCCCTCTTTTCCCTCGCTGCCTCTCGAGAATCACTTATTCCCCAACCCCCCCCCCCCCCAAGCAGGATCACCCCAGCACCTGCAACCCTTCTCTGTTGCATAGGCCTCTAAACTCACCGTTGGGAGTCACTATCTCCTTTGCCACCTCTGGCTCCTTCGTGTCCCTCCTGTAATAGGTACATTCAGAGTAAACAATGATTTTTGTGTGTGGTCTGGGGATAGTGTCCCCAGTACTGCCACCAGCTTTGGTCTGGAGTTCTTTGGGACAGGGACAAAGGAAGTGGGAGGGCAGACTGGTGCCTAGGGCGGGAAGCAGCCACGTGTCAGACCTTAGGGAGCAGGGGAATCCTGGAGAACACAGGGCTCTTTGCCCCTTTTCAGGAGGCAGCCACAACCCAGCTCCAGTCATTTTCTTGTCAGAGCTCATGGGGAGGTGGCTGTCTCAGCCCAGGACATCATGCTGGGAACTTGCAGTCAGCCTCCAGGGGCATATAGGCTTCTTTGGTCTTTCCTCTCAGCGGAGCCAGTTAACATTTATCAGCGGCCCGGGCTCCCTGTGACTCCTTTTACATGGGCATACGGGGCCAGATTTGCCAAATTTTCTGATTCTGAAAGACAAACTGAATCCCGGATTTGTATGTAAAATGTGTAGATTTTTTCAAATGCCTTCTGAGCTAGGCATTTGCTTGCCAAGATCAGACCTGTTAAGTGTCACTCTAGTGTGGTCTAGTTTCAATACGTCTATTAACATAACCTAAACTAATAGTAGATTTAAAAAAAAAAAAGCAGCCTGCATCAGCTTCTCTCCCTCCTCTCACTGTAGTTGTGAATTACTATAGCAATTCTTTAAGAGCTGAAAACATTGAACCACCTCTCGGTATCTCTCATTAGTTTAATATGGAAGCTAATTTGGATATGCGTGTATTTTTTCTTTGCATTCAGATTTTCTGTTAAAAGATGGAGGCCACATCTTTGCTTCACCTTGTTTCGCTTTCTTTAAGATTTATGTTTCAGGCTTACAAAATATTTATTAACTTGATATGGGGTGTGGATGTAATTTGCAGAAGGAATACGTTTCAGTTTACACTTTTAGGGAAATAGCATCAACTTAGAAAGATCAAACTGTTACATCCTTAGTGGCTTTAGATTTATTGTAACTGCCTTTTTATTGGAGCAAACTCTTGATTCCTTGTAAATGAAATGAATAAATCTTTCCATTTGAAATCTGGGGACGTTCCCATTTCCTTCTCTAAGACGGCCTTTCTCATAAACTTTGTATGTGTTGTTTTTTTCTCCCTCGGAAAAATATTGGTTAAATGTCACATCTTTCGTGGAACTTGCCATGTTTAACTAGATTGTAGGCACTTTGTAAGTGAACTTGACAAAGCAGAAATCTGTTTTGTTCACCAGTAAGCAGGGGTTGAGAAGAATGATTTTTCTTCTCCTTAGCAAAGTGTTCATTGAGTTGCTTTGAATAAAACAGTTTAAATTGCAAGGGCGCCTGGGTGGCTCAGTGGGTTAAGTCGCTGCCTTTGGCTCAGGTCATGATCTCAGGGTCCTGGGATAGGGTCCCGCATCGGGCTCTCTGCTCAGCAGGGAGCCTGCTTCCCTCTCTCTCTCTGCCTACCTCTCTGTCTACTTGTGATCTCTCTCTGTCAAATAAATAAATAAAATCTTTAAAAAAAAAAACCAGTTTAAATTGCAAAAGAATATTTCATTTAGGAACTCAGGAGGACAGACTGGAATCTGGGGGCAAAATGGTAGCCTGAGCACATGCCTTTAACTCCCTTCTTTATAAAAATCCTTCAAAATAACAAAATATAGACATTAAAAAAAAATCTGTTACACTGCTAGAAAACCAGAAAAGGTGCCCACCTTCAGTAGACCAAAAGTTAGGAAAAATTCCTGGAAGACTGAAAACAGATGGCAGATGGGATTAGATCGACAAAAGGAAACAAAAACAAAAATTCATAACCCAAAACACAGGTGCCGAAGAAAATGGAATTAAACGCAGAGCTTACAGTGACTGCTACGGAGAGGAAGGGGCCCTAGAGCCAAATTCAGGAAACTATAATGTATTGCTTTTATGACAGTGACTCTCTGGCAAAGAACTGAGAACTGTGCTCTGAAGAAAGTGGGTGTAGGGATCTGAGAGAAGCAGCGTAGAGCTTGATATCAGCATGGGCACCCCCAACAAAACGCAGGGTGGGCAAGGCAACGTAAGCCTTCCAGTCGGCAGGATCTTTACCACTAGAGGAAAGGCTTTATTTCTGCAGGTTTGTGTCTGTCTCCCAGCCTGCTGTCTTGCAGGTTTCCCGTTCATATGCCCTAAAGCACAGCTGGGTCCCTGGACACTCCTCTACTTTGTAAGCGTGGAGGTACTCCTCTCCATGTAAGAGAGCCTACGGTGGCCCCTCCCCAAGGAGAGACCCATCGCTAGCCCGCCGACAGATGTGCGAGAGCTGCCCTTGTTGACTGACTAGTCTTTTCTGCTGGAGTATGAATGAAAATCAAAGGATCATCCGACGTTCAAGGAAAACAAGTAGAATGAGAGAAAGACCCAGAGTAAAGAGACTTCAGGGAATATAGGAGAAGTTAAAAACATGTTAGTTGGTATCTTCAAAAAGACTTGAGGTAGTGACTGTGTTAGATAATAGCCTGCCTTGAAAAAGTATTATTTCTGCAGTAAAGGTCATGGAAATTTGAAATAGGGTTATTGAACTTCAAAGATTAAATACATCAGCTTGAGAATCGGGTGGATATGATTAAAGACAAATTTAATGATCTGGAAGATAGGCAACAAAAATTTGCACAATATCACAAGGAACTTAGGAAGTAATAGAGATCTGAAACGTCCACCAAATGGAAGTTCTGGTGGGGTGAAGGCAAAGAAGTACAGGGAAGAAAATAGGAAATTGGGCGCCTGGGTGGCTCAGTGGGTTAAAGCCTCTGCCTTCGGCTCAGGTCATGATCCCAGGGTGCTGGGATGGAGCCCCGCATCGGGCTCTCTGCTGGGCAGGGAGACTGCTTCCCTTCCTCTCTCTCTCTCTGCCTGCCTCTCTGCCTACTTGTGATCTCTGTCTGTCAAATAAATAAAATCTTAAAAAAAAAAAAAGAAAAAAAATAGGAAATTAATGGGCCCACTGAACAACCAAAATAATAATAGTCATAGTAGTAGTAACAATAACACCAAAGTAGAAAGAAAAGAATTGGTCTTTTATTATTTTTTTTATTTTTATTTTTTTTTAAAGATTTTATTTATATATTTGACAGACAGAGATCACAAGTAGTCAGAGAGGCAGGCAGAGAGAGAGGAGGAAGCAGGCTCCCTGCTGAGCAGAGAGCCCAACGCGGGACTCGATCCCAGGACCCTGAGATCATGACCCGAGCCGAAGGCAGAGGCTTTAAACCACTGAGCCACCCAGGCGCCCCTGGTCTTCTATTTTTATAAATAAAAATGAAAATCAATAAACTTAAATGATAAAAACCTTTTTTTTTTAATAGGTCAATAAATGACATAAATCTTTGGGGAATTTGACTGGGGAAAAGAGGATATATTTAATTACAGCACACGAGAGATGACAAAAGGAGCATTATGATGAATATAGATGAGAATACTGTATGAACACATACACATGTGTAACAATGAAAAAATGTAGGTGAAATGGATGATTTGAATCACAGAGAGCCAGAAACCTGAATTGGTTGAGGATTATAGGAAAAATTGAAGAGGTAGTCAGAGATATGGTCCTAGCCAGTTTTATAAGTAAATTTTATCAAATCTTCAAGAAACAAATCTCCCTATAACACTCTTCTAGTGTGTGGGACACTTTGTAACACCTTCTGTAAGGGTAGTATAACTATGATACCAGAAGTGGGCAGGGAAAGCATGTATACCTTACAAATCAGTTTCCCTTTTTTTTTTCTTTTAGTTTCCTTTTTAACATAGATGTGAAGATCCCAAATTAAAAAGTCAGTCTGGCAGTGTATTAAAAGAACAACATATTACATGTCTAGGTAAATTGTTTGCATCACAGGAATGCAAGGATAGGTCAGTACAAGGAAGACTTTTTTTTTTTTAATATTTTATTTATTTATTTGACAGAGATCATAAGGCAGAGAAGCAGGCCGAGAGAGAGGGAGAAGCAGGCTCCCTGCCGAGCAGATGTGGGGCTCCATCCCAGGACCCTGAGATCACGACCTGAGTTGAAGGCAGAGGCTTATTAGTCCACTGAGCCACTCAGGTGTCCCTGTTTTTTTTCTTTTTAAAGTACAAGGAAGTCTTTAAAGTAATAAATTATTTGTATTACTTTAGTAGATTAAAGAAAAAAATCCATGTAATGTACATGACAGAAATCAAAAAGAAATTAAAAAATTCAGCATCAGTATATGATAAAAACTTAGCAGGAGAAAAGAACTTTTCACATTGATAAAAGTTAGTATATGTTATCAGCATCTGTATATGGTGACAACTTAGCATGAGCAAAAGAAACTTCCTTACATTAATAAAAGTAACCCACTAGAAACCCATGATCAGTATGTTTAACAACAAGACAGTTAAGTCAGGATCAAGACAGCTCAAATAGCATTGAACTTGAGGTTCTAGGTAATGAATTTTTTTTCAGCTTTTTTTTTTTCCAGTTTTTAATTTTATTTTAGCTCCAATATAGCGAAGATACAGTGTTATATTAGTTTCGGGTGTACAGTATAGTGATTCAACAGTTCTACACATTACTCAGTACTTACTCATCATGGTAAGTGTACTCTAAATCCCCTTTACCCCTTTCACACATCCTCCCACCCACCTCCCTTCTGGTAGCCATCACTTTGTTCTCTGTAGTTGAGAGTCTCTGTCTCTCTCTCTCCTTTGTTCAGTTATTTGGTTTCTCAAATGCTGCATATGAGCAAAATCATGTGGTGTCTTTCTCTGACTTATTTTGCTTAGCATTATACTCTCTGGTTTCATCTGTGCTGTTGCAAGTGGCAATCTTTCATTCTTTCTTATGGCTCAATAATACTCTCTCTCTCTCACACACACACATCCCCTACATCTTCTTTACCCATTTATCTATCAATGGACAGTTGGGCTGTTTCCATATTTGTCTATTGTAATTAATGCTGCTGTAAACATAGGGGTGCACGTATCCCTTTGAATTAGTGTTTTGTACTTTTTGGGGCAAACCCAATAGTTCGACTGTTGGATCATAGGGTAGTTATATTTTTAACTTTTTGAGGAACCTCCATACTGTTTTCCACAATAGTTTGCATTCCCACTAACAGTGTACACGGTTCCTGTTTCTCCACATCTTCACCCACACTTGTTTCTTGTGTTTTTTATTTTAGCCATTCTGACCATGTGAGGTAATGTCTCATTGTAGTTTTACTTTGCATTTCCTGATGATGAGTGATGTTGAATGCCTTTTGTCCATCTGGATGTCTTTGAGAAATGTCTGTTCACGTCTTCCGCCCATTTTTTAATTGGATTATTTGTTTTTCTGGTGTAAGTTCTTTATATATTTTGCATACTCACCCTTTATTGGATATGTCATTTGCAAATATCTTCTCCAATTCAGTAGGTTGCTTTTTAGTTTTGTTAATTGTTTCTTTGCTGTGTACTAGTTTTTTATTTTGATGTAGTTGCAATAGTTTATTTTTGCTTTTATTTCCCTTGCCCCAGGAGTCATAGCTAGAAAAATGTTGCTATGGCTGATGTCAGAGAAATTACTGCCTGTGCTCTTTTCTAGGATTTTTATGGTTCAGGGACTACATTTGGGCCTTTAATCCATTTTGAGTTCATTTTTGTTTAGGGTGTAAGAACGTGGTCCAGTTTCATTCTTTTGCATGTAGCTGTCCAGTTTTCCTAACGGCATTTATTGAAGAGACTTTTTCCCATCGCATATTTTTGCCTCTTTTGTTCAAGATTAATTGACCATATACTTGTGGGTTTATTTCTGGGTTTTCTGTTCTTTTTCATTGATCTCTGTGTCTGTATTATGCCGCCTCATACTGTTTTGATTACTACAGCTTTTTTTTTTTTTTTTAAGATTTTATTTATTTGTTTGACAGAGACACAGCAAGAGAGGGAACGCATACAGGGGGAGTGTGAGAGGGAGAAGCAGGCCTCCCGCTGAGCAGGGAGCCTGATGCAGGGCTCCATCCCAGGACCCTGGGATCATGACCTGAGCCAAAGGCAGAGGCTTAATCACTGACCCACCCAGGTGCCTGATTACTACAGCTTTGTAATATAACTTGAAATCTGGGACTGTGATAACTTCCAGTTTTGTTTGTTTTTCAGGATTACTTTGGCTCTTAGGGGTCTTTTGTGGTTCCACATAAATTTTAGGATTGTTCTAGGGGCACCTGGGTGGACTCAGTAGGTTAAGCCTCTGCCTCCAGCTCAGGCCCATGATCTCAGGGTCCTGGGATCAAGTCCCACATCAGGCTCTCTGCTCAGCGGGGAGCCTGCTTCTCCCTCTTTGTCTGCCTGCCTTTCTGCCTATTTGTGATCTCTCTCTCTGTTAAATAAATAAATACAATCTTTAAAAAAAAATTTAGGATTGTTCTAGTTCTGTGAAAAATGCTGTTGGTGTTTTGATAGGGATTGAATTCTAGCGAGCAAATTTTTAAAAACTGAAAGGTATAGGCAAAATTATAATTTTCAGATGTTTATAAATAGTCTACTAGAAAAATCATAATGTTCCCATGTATCATAATGAGAAAAAACTACTAGAACTAATAAAAGACTCAAATAAGGTGGCTGATTATAAGAGTAACATTTTAAAAAATCAATATTGTCCTATTCACCTGTAATAACCAGTTAGAAATTACCTCTAGAAAAGTCTTACTCACATACCAACCATAGATATAAAGTATTTAGGAAAATACCTAACAAGAAACACATAAGACCCACATGAAGAAATCATAGAAGGACATGTTGAAGGACATGAAGATGATCTGAATAAAAGAAAATGCCATATTCCTGAGTAGGACGATTCAGTCAAATAAAGGTGTCAGTTACATTTATTTTAATCTTTTTAATCCTAATCAGATAGTGTAATTCAGTATGATCCTAGTCAGAATATCAAAGGTAATTTTTAAATTGATAAAATTGTCAAAAATTTTGAAAAATAAAGGGTAGGGAGGGAAGGAACTTGTGATGTCAGGCACTAAAAAACTCTATAAATTGTATTACTATAAAGTAATTAAAATGGCATAATATTGGCATCAGGATACCTAGAGCAGTATTTATTAAATTTTTTAAAAACTGCAATCCAGGGTGCCTGGGTGGCTCAGTGGGTTGAGCCTCTGCCTTCTGCTCGGGTCATGATCTTAGGGTCCTGGGTTCCAGCCCCGCATCAGGCTCTCTGCTCAGCAGGGAGCCTGCTTCCTTCTCTCTCTCTCTCTCCTTGCCTCTCTTCCTACTTGTGATCTCTCTCTATCAAATAATAAATAAAATGTTTTTAAAAAAAGAAAGCTGCAATCCATAGCAGCAGTGCATTTTACAGTCAAGTCAGATTTGACTATCCAAATTCATAGGATAAATGGAGATAGTGTGCAGGAAGTTTGTTGGGGGAGGCTGTCAGGATTGTCCCTTTGGGGGAAGGGAAGCACACAGGAGCAGAAGGAGAAGTTGGGCTCCTGAGCAGTCCCAGCAGGTCCTGCCACTCTCTTCTGCCTCAGGCTGTCTTCTTGTGAACCCAGCTTATAGCAGACCTCTGAGCAAACAGATGCTAGTTTAGGATTAGGGGGCTGGAGAGGACCTTGATTATTCTCTTATTTAACCTTCTTTCTGATGCAAGCTGCCCTCTGCAATATTCTTGATGTTTAGCTCTCTTCCTCTGCTTGAAGGTAAGAGATGGGAGTTTATTATGTAACCGCACTGTCAGTGTTGAGCACTTGGAGGAGTTAGACCGCTTTTATTGTTGTTGTTATTATTTTCAAAATTTTATTTATTTGAGATAGAGTGTATGTGTGGGTGGGCACTCGCATGCACAAGCAGGGAAGGGGCAGAGGGAGAGGGAGAAGCAGGGAGCCTGACACACAGGGGTTCTCAGTCCCAAGACCTGAGCCAAAGTCAGATGCTTAATCAGCTGAGCCGCCCAGGCACCCCAGAGCACTTTTACTATTGAGTGAAAGTCTGCATTCCTGTAACGTTCTCTCCTTAGACCCACTTCTCCCAGCTACTCAGAATACCTCTTCCAATCCTTGTTATTGTTCCAATTTCTACCCTTGGGAAAACTGAAGAAAGTTACATTTCTTTTAAGTTTCTTCTTTAATCCTTTTGAAATATTTCATTTTCTCACCTATTTCTTACATGATGTCCTTTCTTTATTTTTCCCTCCAGCTTGACAGCTTGATTGAGGTAAAATTGACAAAACTGTGTGTACTTAAGATGTGCAGCATGACGGTTTGATATCTGTATGCAGTGTAAATGATTACCACAGTGGCGTTAGTTAATACACCCATCACCTCTCATTAGCAATTGTGTGTGTGTGTGTGTGTGTAGTGGAAACTTAAGATCTACTCTGTTAGCACACTTCAAGTGTGCAGTACAGTTTTTTCACCTGTAGTTACCAGTGTTGTACATTAGATCTTCAGAACTTACTTATCCAGGGCGCCTGGGTGGCTCAGTGGGTTAAGCCGCTGCCTTCGGCTCAGGTCATGATCTCGGGGTCCTGAGATCAAGTCCCGCATCGGGCTCTCTGCTCAGCAGGGAGCCTGCTTCCCTCTCTCTCTCTCGCTCTGCCTGCCTCTCTGTCTATTGTGATCTCTCTCTCTGTCAAATAAATAAATAAAATCTTAAAAAAAAAAAAAAGAACTTACTTATCCATAACTGAACATTGATGCCCTTTGACCAATTTCTCCCCCGCACCCCCCCACCCCTGGCAATTAATTTTCTACTCTCTGTTTCTATGCGTTTGACTTTTATAGATTGCACGTATCAGTGAGATCATACCACATTTATATTTTGTTTATTTCACGTAGCACGTCCTCCAGATTCATCCATGCTGCCACGGATGGCAGGATTTTCTTCGTGTGTTTGTGCACACGTGTGTGTGAATAATGCTGCACTGTGTACATACACACCTTACACTTTCTTTATCCGGTCATCCATTGATGGACACTTAAGTTGTCTCCCTATCTTGGCTATTGTGAAGAAGGCTAAAGTGGACGTGGGAGGGCAGGTGTCTTCTCCAGATGTTATTTTCATTTCCTTAGTGTGTATACCCAGATGTGGGATTGCTGGACTCTACAATAATTCTATTTTTTAATCTTTTGAGGAAACTCCATACTGTTTTCCCTAGAGGCTGTACCAATTTACATTCCTGGCGACAGTTGTAGAAGGGTTTCCTTTTCTCCATGTCCTTGCCAATACTTGTTATCTCGTCTTTTTGATAATAGTCATCCTAACACATGTGAAATGGTATTTCATCGTGCTTTTGATTTGCATTTCCTTGATGATTAGTTGATGTTGAGCCCCTTTTTGCATATCTTTTGGCTATTCGTATATCTTCTTTGGAAAAATAGCCAAGTTCTTTGCCCACATTTTGATCAGGTAATTTGCTTTTTTTTGCTGTTGAGTTGTATGAATTTTTTGTATATTTTGAACATCAACTCCTTATCAGATAGTTTGCAGTTTTTTTCCTCTTCTGTGGGAAGAGGAAATTTCATTTTGTTGTTTTTCTTTTCTCAGTGCAGAAGCTTTTTAGTTTCATGCAATCCTGCTTGTTTATTTTTGCTTTTGTTACTTGTGCTCTTGGTGTTATATCAAAAAAAAAATCATTGACAAAACTAATATCAAAGAGCTTATCCCCTGTGTTTTCTCTTAGGAGTTTTATAGTTTCAGTTCTTATACTTAAGTCTTTAGTCCATTTTGAGCTGATTTTTGTATAAGGTATAAGATAAGGCTCCCGTTCATTCTTTTGCATGTGGTTGTATAGTTTTCCCAACACTGTTTTATTTAAAAATTTTTAAATTTAAATTCAGTTTAATTAACATATAGTGTATTATTAATTTTAGGAGTAGAATTTAGTGATTCATCAGTTGCATACAACACCCAGTGCTCATTACTTCAAGTGCCCTCCTTAATGCCCATCGCCCAGTTATCCCATCCCCCCAGCCACCATCTCTCCAGCAATCCTCAGTTTGTTTCCTATAGTTAAGAGTCTCTTATGGTTTGCCTCTCTCTCTGTTTTCCTCTGATTTTATTTTTCCTTCCCCTCCCCTGTTCATCAGTTTCATTTCTTAAATTCCACATATGAGTGAAATCACGTGGTATTTGTCTTTCTCTGACTTATTTCGATTAGCATAATGCCCCTAGTTCCATCCACGTCGTTGAAAACGGTAAGATTTCATTCTTTTTGATGGCTGAGTAATACTGCATTTTGTATATATACCACATCTTCTTTATCCATTCATCTGTCGATGGATATCTGGGCTCTTGCCATATTTTGGCAATTGTGGACATTGCTGCTATAAACATTGGGGAGCGTGTGCCCTTTTGAATCATTGTGTTTGTATCCTTTGGGTAAGTACCTGGTAGTGTGATTGCTGGGTCACAGGGTAGCTCTATTTTTAACTTTTTGAGGAACCAACATACTGTTTTCCAGAGTGGCTGCACCAGTTTGCATTTCCAACAGTGTAGGAGGGTTCCCCTTTTTCCACATCCTCACCAACATCTGTTGTTTCCTGACTTAATTTTAGCCATTCTGACTGGTATGAGGTGGTCTCTCACTGTGGTTTTGATGTGTATTTCCCTGAAGCTGAGTGATCCAACACCATTTATTGAGGACTGTCCTTTCCCAGTCTGTATTCTTGGCTCCCTTCTCATAGGTTAGGTGACTGTATATGTGTAGGTTTATTTCTGAATTCTCAATTATGTTTCATTGCCCTATGTGTCTGTTTTTATCCAGTACCTTACCATTTTGATTACTATAACTTTCTAATATAGTTTGAAATCAGGAAAGGTGATGCTTCCAGCTTTGTTCTTTTTCAATATTCCTTTGGCTATTCAGGGCCTTTTATGATTCCATACACATTTTAGGATTGTTCTTTCTGTATCTGTGAAAAATGCCATTGGAATTTTGATAGAGGTTGCATTGAATCTGTAGACTGCTTTGGGTAGTATGGACATTTTAATGGTAGTCATCTTCCAGTCCGTGGGTAGGAGATGGCTTTCCAGTCTTTAAAAAATATTCTATTTATTTATTTATTGAAGATTATTTATTTATTTATTTATTAGTGCATGAGGAGGTGGGGGGGAGGAGCTGAGGGGGAGGGACAAGCACAGTCCACACTCATTGTGGAGCCTGATGTGGGGCTCAATCCCAGGCTGCTGAGATCATGACCTGAGCTGAAATCAAGAGTTGGATGCTTGACCGACTGAGCCATCTAGGCGTTCCTCTTTCCATTTTCTTGTATGTCGTCAATTTCTTTCATTCTTGTGGTTTTTTATGTTTAGAACTTTCACCTCTTTGGTTAAATTTCTAAATCCCTTATTCTAAATCCCTTTATTCTACATTGTTATTATTCTTTTTACATGTGCTTCAAACCAGGCCTTTGTCATTCCTCCCTTTTCCATACATATTATCAGTTATTATGCCATTTTAAGGACTTTTATGTCAGCTGCTCTTTCTTTCTTTCTTTTTTAGAAAATTTCATTTATTTATTTGACACTGAGAGAGAGATCACAAGTAGGCAGAGAGGCAGGCAGAGAGGGGGAAGCAGACTCCCTGCTGAACAGAGAGCCTGATGTGGGGCTCCATCCTAGGACCCTGAGATCATGACCCGAGCGGAAGGCAGAGGCTTAACCCGCTGAGCCACCCAGGCGCCCTCAGCTGCCCTTTCTGCCTGAAATACTCTTCTCTCAAATCAAAATTGCTGGCTCCTTCTTCATATTTGGTCCTCAATATGGATGAAAGTTTCCTGGGGCTGCAGTATTACTTTCATGAGTCTGAGGCCCTTTTGCCTTTGCAGATGTCTTTTGTCATTAAAAAAAAAAAGCATTAAAAATTATACTTTATGACTGTATTGGTATAAAGATGAATATATTAATATTACATATTAAAACATTCTCCATAGCCTAAGCGTTCACATTTTCTCCTGATTTTGAAACAAACCATTTTCATGGGCCTCCCAAAATATTGCAGGCTCTAGGCACTGTGCCCTCCTTAGGGCAGGGTCATGCTCTGTTGCGTGATACTATGGTATGTATTATATTTCCTGCTGTACGCTTAGTGTCTAGAGCAGAGCCAGGCTCATGAATGAAAGAAGAAAGCAAGCGACACTAGGCTCTAAGTGGAGAATTCTATTCTGGCTAAAGTACATGAGAATTGCATATTCCTAAAATGTTCAAACGTTTATTAAGTACTTTTTAAAAAAGATTTTTATTTATTTGAGTGAGAGAATGAACAATAGCATGAGCAGGGGCAGAGGGCGAGGAAGAAGCAGGGTTCCCGCTGAGCAGGGAGCCCAGTGTAAGGCTCCATCCCAGGACCCTGGGATCACAAATGGAGCTGAAGGCAGATGCTCAACTAACTGAACCACCCAGGTGCCCTCCCCTCTACCTTTTTTTTTCTTTTTTAATATTGTTCAATTTTAAGGTTATTTCTAATTTTCCCATTTGTGCATGATCCTAACCATCTTTTTTTTTTTTTTAAAGATTTTATCTATTTATTCGACAGAGAGATCACAAGTAGGCAGAGAGGCAGGCAGAGAGAGAGAGAGAGGAGGAAGCAGGCTCCCCACCAAGGAGAGAGCCCGATGTGGGCCTCGATCCCAGGACCCTGGGATCATGACCTGAACCGAAGGCAGAGGCTTTAACCCTCTGAGCCACCCAGGTGCCCCTCTAACCATCTTTTATTCAGATAATTTCTCCATCCTCTTTTCCCCTTTAGGGTTATTTATTTCTTTCTTTTTTTTTTTTTTTTAAAGATTTTATTTATTTATTTGACACAGAGAGATCACAAGTAGACAGAGAGGCAGGCAGAGAGAGAGCGAGGGAAGCAGGCTCGCTGCTGAGCAGAGAGCCCAATGCGGGACTCGATCCCAGGACCCTGAGATCATGACCTGAGCTGAAGGCAGCGGCTTAACCCACCGAGCCACCCAGGCGCCCCCTTTAGGGTTATTTCTTTACAGTGAGTTTCCAGACAGGAATTACTAGGTCCAAATTTGTGTGTATGCTTCTATCATGGCTGTCCTCTAGTCTTAAAAAATCAAAACAAAACAAAACAAAACACTATTCTCTTGTTCTTATTTTATCACATATAGTTGAATTTTCAGTTAAGTAACCTTTTGATATGTGGAGTGAATCGGTTACTGTTTTCTCTTTATTGTTTTAGATGTTGTTAGTTTATTATTTCCAAATATGTATGAAATTCTTGAGGGTAGGATTCTATATTCTCAGCCCAGCACAGTATAGAACTTATTAGTAGGTGCTCAGTTTTGGTTGCTTGGTTGTGGAAAAAAAGGGAAGTTTAGAGAGGAAGCTAATCCTGGGGGAAAGATGACAAAACATTATTGGTATCTGTTCAGATGATCATTTCTAGAAGTCTGCATTTGAAATTTATTCCAGAAAGAATAACAGTTGACTCTATGAGGGAGAGAAAATCATAGCAGATAAAAGCAAGGCAGATAAGCCCTGGTAAGGGTAAGGAAGGGGAGGGGATGGAAGGGCAGGGGAAGGATGCTGCCATGTACTGAGTACTATTACAGTGATGTGTGCACTTCTACGTGCAGTCCTCACAGTAATTCCACCCTTCCGTCCATCCATTCAACAAATATTTATTGAATGCTTCTGGCATGACAGGTGCCGTGCTAAGTACTGACATGGAGGTATCATCTGCTTTGGCCAGTTGGTGGCAGAGATAGTGGGAAATCAGACTCACTGACTTCATAGTGCATATCCTTTCCAGTATGCTATCTCGGCAGAGGTGAACATTAAATTGACTATTGGAGGGGCGCCTGGGTGGCCCAGTCGGTTAAGCGGCTGCCTTCCGCTCAGGTCATGATCCCAGAGTCCTGGGATTAAGGCCCACATTGGGCTCCCTGCTCAGCGGGAAGCCTGCTTCTCCCTCTCCCACTCCCCCTGCTTGTATCCCTCTCTTGCTGTCTCTTTCTCTCTGTGTCAAATAAATAAATAAAATCTTTAAAAAAATAAATTGATTATTGGGAGTTAATCATGCACATTTTATTTAGAATTTTGTTAAGGGACTTGATATAAGTACTATCCATGAGAAAAAAACAGTTTCCACCAAGGCAGCCAGTGATGTCTTCCACTGTCCTCCCCACTGCCTTTCTGGAATTAATCTTAGTATATTATGAGACCCTGTATTTTAATGTAGTCTGCCTTGCATTCAGACTTGTTATTTGTCAGTTTGTCTCTCCCACACATTTTGATATTACAGAGTATCTTTGGATAGTACTTTAAGCAAAATAATTATTTTATTTAAAATTGAATATTATTGTTTCTCTTAGTAGGTGTGAATTTGTTAGTGTGTTGGTATATTTGATTATCATACTGCTGTGGAAAATAGCACATGGTTGTAATATTAGGGAATATTTAAAAATGAGATGGCTTAGGAACATCTCTTGCCTATAAGTTTTTAAAAATGAATATACTTTGTTTTGTGGAAACTTTACAACGTAAACAAGTAGGGAGAACATTTTAATGGGCTCTCTTACACTTTCAGTTAAATTAGGATGATATGTTGAGGGTCAGCGCTAAACAAAAGCCAGTTTAAAACGAAAGCAACATTGTGACCAGGAAAGGCATTCCTGCTGGAACACAATCAGTATGTACGTCAGAATTAATACTATGTTATCTCTGGAGTAAAAAATACCATGGTAATAAGAATTTAGCTATGGGTCAGAGGTATTTTATTTGGTGTGAATCTTTAGGGATTCTGTTGTTGAGACCTGAGTTCTTGAGAACAGTAGTCTTCATTGAAGTTAGCCCATGAAATTATATATATATATTTTTTTTTAAATTTTTTTGAATATTTTATTTGAGAGAGAGAGCTTGTGTGCATGAGCGTGAGTTGGGGGGAGGGGCAGAGGGAGAGGGAGAGGGAGAAGGAGAAGCGGGTTCCTTTCTGAGCAGGGAGCCTGACTCGGGGCTTGATCCCAGGACCCTGCGATCATGACCTGAGCCAAAGGCAGATGCTTAACCCACTGAGCCACCCAGGTGCCCCTTCTATTGATTAGTTTTATAACTTGTATTATTTTAATTTTCTGGTGCTCTTTTTAAAAGCCACACGTCTTCACCACACCTCTTCACCAGTGCTCTCTCTCTCTGAGGCAATTGATACATTAAAAAAAATTTCCTTTTTCAATGGTCTTTGGGTTGCTTAGGTTGTTTTTGTTTTTTTGTTTGTTTGTGTGTATGTGTGGTGTTTTTGTTTTTTGTTTTTTTTTGGTTTGATTTCGTCTCTTTCTTGCATGTTAGTAGCTGCCCTCAGATATCTGCTTGTCAGGGAAGAAATGACTGAGGTCAGTGAAAGGCAGAGGGAAGCCTGTACTCTGAGCCCCACATGAGATACCACATTGCTCCTGTCAGAATGGTATTCATCAAAAAGACAAGAAACAAGTGCTGGCAGGATTGTGGGGAAAGGGAAACATGGTGCCCTATTGATGGGAGTGTAGACTGGCACAGCCACTATGGAAAACAGTCTGGAGGTTCCCCCCAAATTAAAATCGAGCTATCATTTGATCCAGCAGTCCTCCTTCTGGATACCTATCTGACGGAAACAGAAACAGGGTATTGAAGAGACATGTACAGTTGCATGTTCATTGCGTCATTATTCACATTAGCTGAGACCAGGAAGCAACCTAAATGTCAACCAGTGCATGAATGGTTAGAGGAAATGTGGTGTCTGTGTATACAGTGGAATATTATTCAGCTATGCAAAGAAGGAACTCTTGCTATTTGCCACAGTATGGATGACCTTGAGGGCATTATGCTAAGTTAAATAAGGCAGAGAAACACAAGTGTCATATGACCTCATTTAATTAGGTACAGTCTTAAAAATAAAAAAAAACCAGGGCCACCTGGGTGGCTCAGTTGGTTATTGGTTCAGCGTCTGCCTTCAGCTCTAGTCATGATCCTGAAGTCCTGGGGTGGAGGCTTCCCTCCCCATTCACCCCTACCCCAAATAAGGCTACCCGCTCAGCAGGGAGTCTGCTTCTCTCTCTCTCTCTCTTTTTTTTTTTTTTTTGCTTCTCCTGCCCTGCTTGTGTTCTCTTTCTCTCAAATAAATAAATAAATAAATAAAGCTTAAAAGTAAAATTAAAAAAACCAAACTCATAGGTACAGAGAACAGGTTGGTGGTTGCCAGAGACAGTAATGAAATGAGTAAAGTGTGTCAAAAGGTACAGACTTCCAGTTATAAAATAAGTCCTGGGAGGTGATGTGTGATAGCCTGGTGAGTATAGTTAAGAATACTGTATTGTATATTTGAATGTTGCTGAGAGTAGCCATTTAAGATTCTCATCAAAAGAAATTGTAACTGTGTGGTGATAGATGTTAATTAGGCCTGTTGTGATATTTCCCAGTACATACAAATATTGCATCAGTGTGTTGTATACCTGAAACTAACATAGTTATATGTCCATTTTATTTCAGTTAAGAATAAATAAATGTAGTCAGAATCAGGGTAACTGAAGATCCCTTAAGAAAAGAAAAATAAAAAGCATAAAAAAATAAGGAATACATTTATTAACTTATTTTTAAGCTCTCAACTTTTGAAAGTTGGTATTATTAATGATAACAGAACTAGCCTTTAAGGCGATCAGAATAAGTAATGTATACATTGAGCTCACGAGTAAAAGCAGAATCTCTTATGTAATGCTGTCTTTGGGGGTCGGGGCTGGCAATAGAGGGAATGTTGTGATAATACAATATTTAGAAGGTGATAGTACAGTATTTGTACAAAATATTATGTTGTAGATTTTTTAAAAACTCTCAAACAAATTTGTGTAGCTAACTAATGACAGCTGGCTGAGGACACAGTACCAGTACCATGTTGTTTTTGATAGCTTGTTGCAAGATTATTTGTTTTCATCTTCAGGTTAGTTCAGGTTAATCCGAAGATGCACTTTTTTTTTTTTTTTTTTTTTTTTTTTTTCCGAATGGGATATAGGTAGCTGGGATTCCAAGATTCCTTCTTTCCAAACTAGTAATTATTATTTGAAATTGAGCTTCCTATTTATGTTTACAGATAAATATTTGTCATTAAGTGGGGACGGAGAACCTAAAGGCAGGCTTTAGCCCCTCAACTTCTTTTGTTGAGGCCTCTGAAGATAGTCAGTTGCTAATGCCTGAAAGCTAAGCATTCTTCTCCATCCCAACCTTTTCCTGTCTCCCCCAACGTTTTTCCCTCTTTTCCTTGGCCAAATAAGTCATGACTTACCATCTGTCATTGATCCATAAAAAGTTCAGTTCTGATTTATCTGTTTATTACACTGTATCCCCATTTTCTGTCCCCATAAGCAGCCATCCCAGTGGATTTAAGGTGTCTGTCTGTGTCCTGCAACTTGCTTCTCTTTTTCCCTTTGAGTCACTCATTCCGTTATTATGTGTGGAGCATCTGCTCTGGATTTTTCACTCTTTTGGGTACTGGGATACAATAGTGAGCAATCCCGAAACCCTTCTGTCATGGAATTACATGGAGCTTTCAGCTTTCTTCAGACTGGAATACCTCTTTTATCCAGTATAAAATAGAAATATGTAATTAAAATAGTAAATGAATATCTTGACTAAAGCACAGTGGTCTTTGTTCATATTTTGAAAAGTTAGTTGTATACTCTAATTATTTCTCAGAAATTCAACTTGAATTCTTGTAGTTATGAATGATCCTTCACGGATTGTCATTTGCTCTGCTTGGCCACTTGTACTTGATGAAAAAATAGTTCCTCCTTTCGCTGAATAGCAGAAATTAGCTGTAGATCCTGAACTGGTAGACTAGATGAGGGAGAATTTGCTTTTTTATATTCAGTTTGTGAGTAGCTGACCTAAGTATTCAGTGTGATGTCTGCCCCTTCTTTTTCAGTTAAGGTAAGGAGCTCAGTCTTCTCTTTTTTCCTTTCATAGATTTTGGTTGTTGTTGGTAACTTCTAAGGTAAGTGTTTACAAATAGCTTTTATTTCTCAAAATTGGCGGCCTCTGCCTCCCTGTGGAGTATTAAAAAATGCACAGATGAGGAGGCCGGAAAGACTGTTTGAATAGCAGCGTAGCTTTGAGAGAGTCACTTACAGTCTTTGGTTCTGTGTCCTCACCTGTGCACTGAAGAGCCTGGAGAAAGCTGTTTGAAAGGCTCTCTTGCTGTGGTAAGAATTTTAGCAAAGTCTCAGCAAGGGAACGGTGAATAGAGCTCCGGATGCATGTGCCGTTACCTTACAGAAGTCTGACAGGTGAGGTCTGCACAGGTTTTGACTTGCAAACCTGTGTCTTTGCTGGAAGACTCATGGGAAATTGTGAGGAATTTGCTGAGGATTGCAGAGATAGTGAGTAAGAGAACGAAGATGTTTTTTCAAAATAAGAAAATAGAGGTGCCTGGGTGGCTTAGTTGGTTAAGCGTTCAACTCTTGTTTTCAGCTAAAGTCATGACCTCAGGGACATGAGATTGAGCCCTGCATCGAGTTTGCGTGGATTTCTCTCTCCCTCTTTCCCTCTCTGCCACCCTTCCCCTGCCCCTGCTCTCTGAAATAAGGAAATAAATCTTAAAAAAAAAAAAAAAAAAGAAAATAGTAGGAAAGTAGAATTTACAAAAGGAAAAAAAAAACACTGAACAGAAGCATATGCTTTCTTCTTGAGCTGTTTTATTTATTTATTTATTTATTTTTTAAAGATTTTATTTATTTATTTGACACACAGAGAGAGATCACAAGTAGGCAGAGGCAGGCAGAGAGAGAGAGGAGGAAGCAGGCTTCCTGCTGAGCAGAGAGCCCGATGTGGGGCTCGATCCCAGGACCCTGAGATCATGACCTGAGCCGAAGGCAGCGGCTTAACCCACTGAGCCACCAGGCGCCCCTTGAGCTGTTTTAATACTGAGTACAGTCTTTAGAAAGTCAACTTATTGCCTGTGTGTCTGAAAATATCTTTGCAACCTGAATTCACTTGAAGGTGACCTTCTGTACTTAAATTCTAGTTGTATTGTTACATAGAGTTTGTGCTTTGCAAAGAGGACTCCTAATTGCCCTCTCTCTCTGGGATGGTTTGAAGTAACCTCGAACTTTCAGAAAGTCCAAAAGGTCTTGGTTTCCTAATTCCATGACTCTGCAGCATAATACTGTTTGCTCTTGGGAATCCTGAAGAATTTAGAGAAAGAGGGAGAGTTTGGTAAAAGGGTTCAAACTTCTAGCTATTAGACAAATAAGGTCTGAGGCTGTAATTTAAGAGATGGTGGCTAGAGTTGATAACACTGCGTTGTAAAATTGAATTTGCTGAGACAAGTTAAATGTTCTCACCTAAGTAAATAAAAAAACAAGGTGATAGGGGTGTTTAATTAACTAGATGGGGGAAATCCTTTCACTATATATATATATATATATACACACCACGATGTACACTTAAAATATCTTATACTTTTATATGTTAGTCATACCTCAATAAAGCTGAAAAAAAAAACAAAACCCAAAAGAATTTAGAAAACTTGCCAGGAAAAAAGTCTTCCTCTGCTTTGTAGAAGATAAGCAGATGGCAAAAGGGATTTTATCTACCTGGCAAGCAAGAACAGTTGAGATTTAGAAGTTTTGTGACATGTTTTAATGATAGGGTAGAGCAGGATGTGAAAACTGAAACAAGGATGAAGTTAATAAAAAAAAAATAGTAATTGGATTGGTATCAAGAACTTTGCTAGAATTTTAGCCAAATATCCTATTCTTTTTTGAAAAAAATGCTCGGCATTTTGAAAACCTATTTTTAAGAGGCGTGTGGCTGGGATCCTGGGCTTTGAGCCAGGGTCTGGCTTTGTGGAATTTTCCCAGTTGAAATTTTTAAAAAAAGTGAATGTTTAGATTATATATTCTAAATGAGTCCCTTTTGGAAACATATTGCTGCAGAGAGTGTATTCTCTACCTCTTTGCTGCTCCACTGTGGTCTGTGATGTCATCTGGGAGCTGGTTAGAAATGCTGTCCTTGGGGCACCTGGGTGGCTCAATGGGTTAAAGCCTCTGCCTTCAGCTCAGGTCCTGATCCCAGAGTTCTGGGACCAAGCCCCACATGGGGCTCTCTGCTCAGCGGGGGGGCCTGCTTCCTCCTCTCTCTCTCTCTGCCTCTCTGCCTACTTGTGATCTCTGTCTGTCAAATAAATAAATAAAATCTTAAAAAACAACAACAACTGGAAGTTTAAAAAAAAAGAAAGAAATGCTGTCATAGTCCTCACAGCAGAGCTACCACCCATGGAGAAGATGCATTGTGACCAGATTCCCAGTGAGTCTTGTGCACTCTAAAATTTAGGAGCACAGCTCTACACCACAATAAAAATGTTCTCTGTATTTTTAAAAAAAGATTTTATTTATTTATTTGACAGAGAGTTAGAGAGAGAGCAGATAGAGGGAGAGGGAGAAGCAGGCTCTCTGCTGAACAGGGAGCCCAACACGGGGCTCGATCCTAGGACCCTGGGATCATGACCTGAGCCTCAGGCAGTCGATTAATGACTGAGTCACCTAGGTGCCCCTGTTCTCTGTATTTTTATATTTTCTTTCTTTTTGGGGGGAGATAAGGAGAGGGAGGAGACTCCGTTTTCTTCCCCCAGCCATATTGTGCTATAATTGGCAAATAAAATTGTACACATTTGCTTCTTTTTTTTTTTTAAAGATTTTATTTATTTGACAGCGAGCGAGAGACAGCGAGAGAGGCAACACAAGCAGGGGTAGTGAGAGGGAGAAGCAGATTCCCCGCTGAGCAGGGAGCCTGATGTGGGGCTCAACCCCAGGACCCCAGGATCAGGATAGTGACCTGAGCCGAAGAGAGACGCTTAAGGATGGAGCCACCAGGTGCCTCCAAATTGTGCATATTTAAAGTGATGATTTGATACATGGATACATTGTAAAATAATTACAATTAAGTGAATAACACTCACCTCATAAAATGACCACTTTTAAAAATATTTTACGTTTTCTTAATTGACCTGGTGAAATTATAATGCAGTACTTTTCTTGCAAAGAAAAGTTTGGGAGGTTTATCTAAATGCCTCATTACCCTCTGAAAACAGCATTTGTGCTTGAGACCAGACGATAACCTTCCTAAGCACAGGGACTCCCGGGACTCCTGCGGCTGCTCCTTGTCTTCACTCTGCCCGCTCCCGGCACCGGGTCCTTCCTATGGTGCAGAATAGGGCTCTCCTCAATCAGTGGGCACCAAAGGCTATGGCAGAGGTCACTAGAGAAGTTCTTCTTGTACTTATTTTTATCTATAACAGAAGGTGGGCCTTATTAATATGTAATACTCTTTCTTTTATTTCTATTTTTAAATAAAAAGATTTTATTTATTTACTTGACAGAGAGATCACAAGTAGGCAGAGAGGCAGGCAGAGAGAGGGGGAAGCAGGCCGTCTGCTGAGGAGAGAGCCTGATGTGGGGCTCAGTCTCAGGACCCTGAGATCATGACCTGAGCTGAAGGCAGAGGCTTAACCCACTGAGCCACCCAGGCACCCACTATATGTAATATTGTAGATATTGATGATATTAAATATAATTTAGCAATGAATATACATACTTGAAGTATGAATGTTGGGAAGTTTTTAATGATAGTTACTTGATTAAATGAAATCCCAAGGATTAAACATGTGTATATACCCCGAAAGGACCCACAGGATTTGGGAAAATTGTCACATGCCCTGTCTCCAGAGTTGAAGATATTTGACCATAATGGCATTTTCACCCGGAAGGAACGTAAGCTTTCCTTACTTTACATGTGAAGAAACTGAGGCCCAAGCAGCAGAAATACTTTTCAGAGGCCCTGATACTGGAATTAGGATAACGGTTTCCCATCTTATGCTTCAGTTTTTTTTTTTTTCTTTTCATTGTTTCTTTGGCTTCTGACTGCCTTCTGAGGTATCTAGAGGTTCCATTGGGGTCCTCAGAGGCCAAAGATGTGGGTGGGAGGAGGAAGGATGATAGGAATGGGTTCTGGTAGCCTGTCTCTGATCTGAATATTTTTGCTTTTATGTGTTTTAGAAACAGATGACCGCTTTCATACATAATGCATTCCTGCAAACATATGGACTTCTTAAGAGAAGTCTTACTTGCTGGAAGTGGGATTCTCTTTAGTCTTAAAGAAGCATGCCAGAGTGCTACATTCAAAAGAATGCTCTAACCATTCCTCTAGGATAAAAATATTAGAGCACTGCTGTCATGGTTCAAGACATTTTTGGAGTTGCCTTAGGGAAGAGTTTATGAAATATACACAAATAATCAGTTTTATTAGTATTTAAGCTTTGTTTTGGAATAGCAATTCTATTACATATTTTAATTATCCTTTTCCACACCATTTCTTTCAATGATCAGGTATTTACTAAAATTCTAATTACATCCTCAAAGAATATTTTCCATCATTTAAAATAAAGTCATTTTGGGAAAAAAAAAAAGATCATAGACTTTTTACATTGAGGAAAATGTAAAGATTTCCAAAGAGGGTCTTTGAACAAAGACAATGTTCTGTCTGAGTTACATTTGGAAAAGCAATTAATTAAGTGCTTATTTATTTCAAACCATGTGGTAGGTTCCAAGGCTACAAAGATGAATAATATATGGTCCTGCCCCTTCCTGGTGCACACTGCCCAGGGGAGGAGAAAGAGAGATTTAAATATGAATCACAGTGTAGGGGTACAGCCCTCACTGTGTTAGAGAATAAATGAAATTCCAGAGAAAGAAGAGATTATTTTAGCCTGGTTGGTATTTAGTCAAGGACACAGGCCCTGGGATGGCTTGTAGATGGGCCTGTAGATGGGATGGGTAGAAGTGGTTTTATCCATTGTCTTTGAGTTGAAAGGCGTTTTTACAGGTATAAAGGAAGTTCTAGATTAAGGGACCAGTGTGAACCCTGGTGTGAAGTCAGTAAAATGCATGGATACATTTGGAGAAGGGGGACTAGGTAGTGTGACCAGGAGGCAGGTGGTGGGGCAGTTTACGCCTCTGGAAGGTAAGCTCCATGAGAGCGGGGCCCTCAGTTACATCCTTGCTCCCTGCAGAAGTGCCTGGTCTGTAGCAGGTGGTCAGCACAAGTGCTTCCTGATATAATGGGAAGATGGTTGCAATTCCATTACAAAGAGCCTTCACTTTTTGCCAAGATGTTTGGACTTTATCCTGTGGCCTTTGAAGGTTTTTGATGAAAGATAAAACATTTTGAGGATGGTTTTCAAAATGTGACTCTGGCTGTGGGACAGAGCTATCCTTCCAATTCTTTTTCTTTCCTTCTTTCTTTTAAAGATTTTCTTTATTTATTTGTCAGAGAGAGCGAGCACAAGCAGGGGGAGCGGCAGACAGAGAGAAGCAGGCTCTTGGGATCCTGACCTGAGCTTAAGGCCGGCACTTAACCCACTGAGCCATCCAGGCGTCCTCTTCCAATGTTTTACCTAAAGAGCTTGTCTGCTTCAGTAGCTTGGAGAGGGCCCCATCAGTTTCCTTTTCTGACAAACTCACAGGTATTGCTGATACTGCTGGTGGCCTCACTTTAGTAGCAAGGGGAGAATGGATCTGACCATTTTAAAAAGGAAGTTTCCAGGAACTAAGCATGATGCCTTTGGAAATCTAAGAGGCTGTATTTTGGATTCCGAAGATGAGACTAAAGCTGATTGATGTTTAAAATTCTGTCTCCCTTCAAAATACGCTCCTAAGTTTGCTCACTTTTGTTCGTTTGTTTTTGCTTATATCTTAAAGAAATGGGTCGCTTCCTGTGGCTTACAGGTGGGAGTTTGAGACCCTCATGAAATATGTCAGAAGGGTTCTCTATTGGTAAGGAACCTTTGTTAATTGCAGAATGAGGAAAATGCAATCCCTGTGGTAATGGTCTTTAGAGAGTTTTAAAATGAAGTGCCTTTTGAAAAAATTATTAATGAGCTGGCTTTGATGTTTGGTCCCTTTCCATTGTCTTTTACATTTGTTTGTGATACAACGAATATCATGGTCTTTCTACGTGAAAATGTGGAACACCAAGTCTGTATGCCCTGGTACTACACAGAAGTTATATAAAGTAATACAAAGTGATTCAAATAGGCCCTAAAATGATGATGTAGTGTGGTAGGGAAGATAAAACAAGCAGATTGATGGTAACAACTGTATATCGTAGTGCGTGGCTGTGTGTAATATATACAGATACATAAATAGGATATGTCACTTTTTAGATCAGATAGAATGTGACAATTATACCACAAAAACAAGACAGGTAACATGTTATGTATATTCAGGAAGAAAGATAAGGGAGGATTATCAGGAAGCTGACCAGTCTTGTTTTGTTCTATATTAGCTATCAAAGGAAGCCCAGGCAGTGCAGCCTGCCTTTCAAAGTCAGGCTCCGCTGGCTTTAGCTGATCAGAGCAGGTGAAGAGTAGAACCTTAGTTGGGACTTAGGAAACGCTGCGGGAGATGACGCCCATGGGTCAGGGATGCCATGGGCAGGGATGCCGTTTGAAATAGCAAACTGGTCCAAAGAAAGTCAGGCTAGAGATGGGAATCTGTGTGCTCTTTACTTTTAAGGGATTGTTGTGTGAAGTGATTTAAAATTGCTGAGTGAAAGGCTTTTGAAATCTAAGAAGAAATAGAGGAGGATGGAACTTGGAAAAGATCAGCATCAAGGTGTGTTGAATGAGAACATGAAAGGAGGGAAGGAAATGGGAAGGCAAAGAGCACTGCAGAGGTAGGGAGGGGAACTTCTTCAAGGAAGGGGAGTTAGTAGTTTTTGCTGGAGAAGTTACTAAGAGTGAGAACTAAAGAATGTATTATTAGTGATTTATGAGAACAAATACATTTCTGAAAAATGTGTAGGTGCCTCTACAAAGTCTAGAGTGGGAATAAGTAAAACTAGGTAATAAGTAAAACTGTTAACATTTTGTAAGTGACTATTGCTGTTAATTTATTTGTAAGTTGTGTGTTTTATGGAGCCTTAGAAGCCTATAGGTTTATAGATCTCTGCAGAAGACCTTTTATAGCTTACAGTCTCCTTGGCTCTGGATTCCAAGCCTGATTTCAGTATTTCAGCAGTAGTTATACCAAATATATATTTAAAAATCTTTATATGGAGGCCAAAACACTTGGAGTCATTCTCGACTGTCTTTCACATCTCACAAACTACCCACTAGCAAATTGTGTCGCATCTACCTTCAAATATACCCCAAATCTGACCACTTTTCACCATCGTCATTGCTACCACCCTGGACCACAGACTCGTTCCTCTTGCCTGGATTACTGCAGAAGCTTCCCAGTTGCTGTCAACTACTAAGGATCCCCTTTCAGTGTGCCCTCAGCCCTATTGCTAGAGTGATTCTTTAAAAATGTAAATCACATCTGCCCGGGGCTGGCTCAGTAAGTTGAGCCTGCAACTCTTGATCTCCAGGTTGAGTTCAAGTCCCACGTTGGGCGGGCATGGGGCTTACTTCAGAAAAATGTAAATCAGATTGTCACTCCTTTGTTCAAAACCCTTCCAGTGGCTTTCGCTTGCATGCTGAGATAAGAGCTGGTATTATGCTAAGAGAAATAAGTCAATCAGAGAAAGACAATTATCGTATGATCTCACTGATATGTGGAATTTAAGAAACAAAACAGAGGATCATAGGGGAAGAGAGGAAAAAAATAAAACAGACAAACTGACAAACCTTAAGAGACTCTTAATCATGGGAAACAAACTGAAGGTTGCTGGATGGGAGGGGGGTGAAAGAATGGGGTAACTGGGTGATGGATTTTAAAGAGGGCACGTGATGTAATGAGCACTGGGTGTTATATACAACTGATGAACCACAGCTTGGCACCTCTGAAACCAGTAACACCTTATATGTTAATTAATTGAATTAAAATTTAGAAGTTTTTTTTTTTTTTTAAAAGAGGCCCTCAACATAGGGGTTTGTAAAAATAAGAAAAAATTACAAATAAATAAATAAAAATTTGAAGGAAAAACCCCCTGATGTTCTTATATAACCTCTGAGGCAAGCTGGCCTCACTACTCCTGGAAGCATGCTGCCCGCGCCCCCTCCCCCAACCTCAGGACCTTTGCACTTGTTCCTTCAGCATAGAATCATTTTCCTTCAGATATTCTCGGGGATTGTTCCTTCCCTTCCTTCATATCTTCACTCAAATGCACTTCTCAGAGTAGCCTTCCTTGTCCCCTGCCTATTCCGCATCTGTGACTTGACTGCATGTTTCTGTTTTATTTTTATCTAATTTGTCTCTCACATACACTAGAATGTATGATCAACGAGAACAGAATTTTTGTCTTACTTTATTCACTGTAGAATCTCCAGTGCCTAAATGGTCCTGGCACATGGTGGGTGAACAATAAATATGTGCTGAATGAAGGAATACCATCTTCTTCCCCAGACTGGCGGTATTTTGGTACAGACTCTGTTAGGCACCTTCATGCATGGGTGGGACTTGGCTTTCTTTATAGATCTGGGTCTTTCTTTATAGATGTGGTAAAGGTTCTCCTTCCTCCACAGCTGCTCCGTCAGCTCCCTCTGCCCACTCAGAAGTTACTCATCCTCTAGGTTGTGGGCTGGCAGCATGGTGTAAATTGGCTTTGGCAAAGTTAGAGGTGCATGAAGGCATGTTGGGATTTGAATATGGTGAAATTTTTAGAGTAAGGGAAGACATTAAAATCTCTTTCATTTTGGTAGGCAACATTTGGAACTTTATTTTGGAGTTAATCAAATTTATCAAAAACTTAACTAGAGAGACATTAAAGGAAATCTCCATCAGTGACTATGCAGTCTCTAGAAGGGGCTGTGTATGTCCTGTAAGAAAATGTGGGAAGATGCTGCCCTTTTTGGAGGAAAAAGAGAATGGGAACACACTTGGGCTAACTGGGGTGTCAATTTTATTTTCTGAGAGAGAATTCTATGAGTTGCAGGCATTTGGGGCTGATAGACTTTCATTTTGGACAAATCAAGGTTTAACATCTATTCTTTTCTACTTATTTGTGGTGAGATATTTAGTTCCAGAACTATATTCTCTTTGAGGAAATTGTTTCCAGTAATAATTCTTGACGAGTCTGCTTCTCTCACCAAAGTCTAGACTAGTGCGTCTTTTATGTGGAAAGCATCTTAACTCTAGGGCATATCAGAAGCCCTTGGAGGAGTTTATTTTTACAAATGACTGTGTGTGTGTGTGTGTGTGTGTGTGTGTGTGTGTAGATATATCTTCAGAGATTTTAATGCTATAAATTTCAATGACCCTGAACGAAAGACAAATGAAATTAAACCAATAGTAGAGATTTTTAAAAATGATATAAGCTTATGATCATTTGCTTTTTGCTTATTAAAAATTAGAAAAAATATAAAACAATAACAAAAGCTATCTGAAGTCTTCCCTTCTGCCCACAAAATGAGTTACCAGCTTTAGTGTATAGGCTTCAGTTTTCCATACAAATATATAATACATCACAAAATATATATGATAATATTTATGTATTGTTAGATATACAGTATTTTTATATGCACTATGTATATAAAAATGGAATCACACATATGAACAAAACTGGAGTAAAAGCATATGTATTGCCTACTTTTTTCACTTAGAATTATTGTGAACATTTCTCCATATCACGAAGTATAGATATATATCATTTAATTTTTTTTAATTAAAAATTTTTTTAAGCTTTTATTTTGTATTTTACTTTTTAGAGAGGGAGAGTGTGAGCGGGAGAGGCAGAGGGAAAGGGAGAGAGAGAATTTTAAGCAGGCTCATGCCCGGTGCAGAGCTTAATGCAGGCTTAGTCTCACGACCCTGAGATCGTGACCCGAACCAGAACCAACAGTCCGACGCTTAAGCGTAACCAACTGAGCTGCCCAGGTGCCCCCTGCATCATTTTAAATGTCTGCATTATATAGATGTACTGTAATTTATTTTGTCAGTTTATAAGTTCAGGTTGTTTTCAGTTTTTTATTATAAATAATGCGGTCATGTACATTTTTGTATATATGTGTGTTTCTGTATTAGGGAGGTTTTTTTAAGGTGCTTTGCTAGGTATGTGAGAGGTATAATCATTTTTCTTCAAATAAAATATGAAGACATATTGCAAATTTTTTTTGATTTGTGAGTGTCATGTGGGCATTATTACTAAGGTAGAGAATTACTAAAGTAGAGAAAGTAGATCTTAAACAGATCTGTATTTTGTTTAGCTGTATTTATAAGGAATTGCCTGTATTGGAAAAAGTACGTAAAGTTGGGATTGTCTTAGAAAATTGGGATAGATGGTTACTAGTTATTAGTATATATTGGCTTGAGCTCATTACCTGCTCTATACATAGCTCTGGGCTGAGATAATTGATATTCCTATTGACAACCTGGCTTAACGTGTTCAGGATGCCGAAGGAAGGCTGAGCCGTTACTCTTTGTGTGCTCTGCTGTAAGTGTTTATTTAAATAGTTGTTCCATGATTATCTCCCAAGTAATTGAAAATTATTTATAAGGGGTAATTCAGTTAACCAGAGCTTTGAATTAATATTGTTTCTCCCAAACTTCCAATAAATAGGAGTTTACTGCAGTTGCTTCTTGTATCTGCCATGGATAGTTAAGCCTGTGTATGCCTGTGTCACTGAGTGTAGATACTTAGGTATTCTAAGTTGACAAGAAGTTAAGATGTTTATCTTGACGAGTTAATAGCAATTTAAAGGAGTCTGTTTCTAAATGTGATTGTACTGTAGTTTTACTCGGCAAAATTACACAAGCAAATAGAATTTCAATGATCAGGTAATTTACTCACTGGATTCTGATGCATGGGATTTCTCTGTTCAGACAGGTCCTACCAGTTCTAATTTTTCTCAAATACATTTTAAAACTTACCTAGCAAAAAGTACCGCAGTGGTATGTGGTGTCTTTGTTTTGTTTTTGCTTTGTTTTGGTTTATTTCAATTGCTCTTGGGAGCAAGGAGCAAGGAATCTAAAGGAGGGAATTAGAGGGCCGTAATCTAAGAGGAAGCAGCAGAAGAAAGTAGTCTCAATAGTATGGAGGGACCAGATCGTAGGATGCAGCGATCCATTCTGTTGGCCAGTTCCTTCCTGAAATACTGTGTTCAGTTGTGTATCATTTTTAAAAGCGGGTCAGTAACAAACTCCATTCCCATGAAGAAGGAAGTGGAACAGAAGGAAGTGGGGTTAAAACTGAGATGTGCGTGGAAGGAAATAGGGTTATTTAATCGAGAGAGAGGTCTAAAGGTGAGAGAGAACTGGTTTCTACACAACAGATATTCTTGTTTTAGCTAAGGGATTAGCTTATCCTTTGTTTTTTTCCAGTGGGTTTAATTGGGATCTGTGGGCAGAAATGACAGGAATTGATTTTAGTTCACAGGAAATAAGAAATGTCTAACAGTAAGAGTTGTCTAGCAGTGGAATAAAAAGGTCACAGTTGGGATGTGGAGCCCTCAGCAGCTGGAGCTAAGGGGGGGCCACCTCTCATTGGTCTTTTGTAGAGTGATTTCTTCAGCTCTAGTGAGGTGGTGAGATTTGGGTAACTCCCAGATCCTTTCCAACTCTGACAGGTTTTGGTTTTATACATTGGTCGATGAAATGCTTTAAACCAGATGCTTAGCCATTTAAGTCTATTTCCTACCATTTAGTTAAAAAACATTTAAATGCTTTTCTACCAAGACTTCTGTTATCTGTACTAGCCACCGCCTGCTGTGACTTGACTATTGCCTGAGCATAAGTCTCATCCCAGTGCTATAAACATCCTTCTCCAGTCAGAAATCTCTTTAAAGAAAAAATCTTCAAAAAATTTTTTTTATTATTTTTTATTTTATTTTCAATTTTCTGTTATTTTTTAAAGACTTTATTTATTTGAGAGGGAGCAAGAGAGAGCATGAGCAGGGGTAGGAGCAGAGGGAGAGGGAGAAGCAGACTCTCCTGCTCACCGGGGAGCCCGATGCGGGACTCGATCCCAGGACCCTGAGATCATGACCTGAGCTGAAGGCAGACGCTTCACTGATTGAGCCACCCAGGTGCCCCAAGGAAAAAAATCTTTATTAAGGTACTTGAGGATAAAGATTTACAAAAGAGAATATCTCAGAGAATAAGATATTAAGAATATCTTAATTTAATTAAGAATGAAAAAAAATCACACTCTGTTTTTTAAGACATTGATATAAAGGAAATGCCAGTGGAAAGACTGAATATGATTTTTGCAATTTATCTAACTGACCTTTTCACCTAAAGGCCTACAAATTTGTTTACAAGGTGACTCATCACAGCACTGTAAGAGCAAAAAATGAGATAGTGAATAATATTCTTCAGTAGCTACTTTTTTCAATTACAGTAACAACAGTCAGCATGCAACCTACCCTCTTAGCACATTTCTTATTTATTCATTTAGAGCATGAGTGCATGCAGGTGGGAGGAGGGACACAGGGAGAACCTCAAGCTGACTTCCCGTTGAGTGTGGAGCCTGATGCAGGGCTCAATTTCCTGAGATCACGACTTGAGCGGAAATCAAGAGTTGGACTCCTGACTGACTGAGCTACCCAGGCGCCCCTCCCTCTTAACACTTATTTATTTGTTTGTTTGTTTATTTTTAGAGAGTGCACAAGCAGGGGGAGTAGCGGGCAGAGGGAGAGGGAGAAGCAGGCTCCCCACAGAGCCGGGGGAGCCCTGATGTGGGACTTGATCCCAGATCCCTGGAATCATGACCTGAGCTGAAGGCAGTCGCTTAACTGACTGAGCCACCCAGGCGCCCCTTAACACATTTTTAAATGCACACAAGAGTATTGCTAACTACAGACACCACGTTGCACAGCAGAGCTCTAGAACTTACTCATCTTATAGAATTGACCGTGTGCACCTGTTGAACAGCAACTCCCCATTTCTCCTTTCCCCGCACCCCGGCCCCTGGCAACCAACCTTCTACTCTTTCCACGAGTTTGACCGTTTTAGATTCCTCATTAAGTGGAATTGGTATTTGTTCTTCTGTGACTGTTACTTCACTTAGCACAATGCCTTCCAGGTACATCCGTGTTGTTGCATATGGCAGGATTTCCTCCCTTTTTAAGGCGAATCATACTTCATTAGATGCAGACACTGTATTTTCTGACTATATTAAAGAAATAGAAAGAATTGGTATAAAAAATGAAAGCCATGTATACATTAAGATGGTGGTAGTCTGGGTGAATTTTTACTTTCTGTACTATCAAGCTACTAGTTACATAATTTTTCAAAAGTCTTATATATGTAATGAATGATATATTTTATTGTAGCTATTAAGATCTCTATATTCACGGTAAATATGAACTTGGGTCATATAGGTTCTTAAGGATAGGACTTCCTCAGGATTCAAGAAGTTTTAAATAGCCAATTGGGGAGATGTTCACTGTGGGTGTCATTGGGAACCTGTTACTACACAGACTCTGTTGTTCAATCCCAGCTCTCTGGTTGTGGCCCCAGGTTCTCAGCTGCTATTACCGCCGGCTCTTAAGTTTAACCTGTTCGTCATGGTTTACAGTTGGAAAGGATTATAGGACACTTTTGGTCCAACCCATTTGTTTTATAGATGAGAGTGCTGAGCTTCAGAGAGAGGAGATGACTCCCTTGTGTGGGGAGCTGGATGTAGACTTGGAACTAGAACCCAGGTCCTAGCCGCATGGTCTTTTATTACCTCTCTGCAGAAGTAGTAGTTTGGACTCAGGCTGCCTTCCATCCAGGGATTGTTCTGTGTCCAGCTACTCTCCTTTTTGGAACCGTTGAGATGGGATTTAGTCTTACAGTGAAATGGAGAAAGAAATGGCAAATGTGTTCTCTTATGTTTGTGTTTTGCACAGAAAAAATGGAATCTATCATTTTGCTAATCTCGGAAATAACGATATATAAAGAAAGTATGTAATGATAGAGCTGTCCAAATTCTTTAACATAATTTTTTTAATCAAGTATTAGTACTAATTTAATCTTGAAACCTGAGATTTAAGCAGCATAAATTAGTTATGATTTCTACTTCCTTTTCCTTTTGCTTCTTTCCTGGCTTATTCTGTATCCTAGACTGATTCAGCCATTGTTTTTATTATATTACTACCTCCATCTCCCCAAAAGGAGCCAATGGCGATTTTGTATTACTGTTTGTTACCGTGCAGAGTCAAGTATGGTTTAGTATTGGTCCTCATCCTCTGGCCCCTTTTATCTTTTCAGGTGTATTTTCTACTGACCCTTCCCTAAACTTACGGCTCATGTCATTTTGGTAGCCTGAACATTTTTTGCCTCCTGCTGTTTTGCCTATCCAGCTTTTACTCGTCCCTTGTCTAAAACCTCCTAACTACCTCTGGATGATTCTTTGTAATCTCTTTTCCTGTGATTATAAAATAATTATTTATTTATCAGTTTGATTATAAAATGTTTAGAGAAGGGGTACCTGGGTGGCTCAGTGGGTTGAGCTGCTGCCTTCAGCTCAGGTCATGATCTCAGGGTGCTGGGATTGAGCCCCGCATCGGGCTCTCTGCTCGGCGGGGAGCTTGCTTCCCTCTCTGTCTCTGCCTGCCTCTCTGCCTACTTGTGATCTGTCAGTCTCTGTCAAATAAATAAATAGAATCTTAAAAAAAAAAAATGTTTAGAGAAAAAAATTCAGTCAGTGAAGAAAATCCTTCCCATCTTAAGTTCCTAGTTTTTCTGAGGTAACTACTGGTAAGTTTCTTTGTGGCCTTCTCAGGCCTTTTGCTTCATGGTCACAAAATGTCTGCCATATCTCCAGGTATCACATATGCATTTCAGACAGTAAGTCAGGCAAGGAAGAAAAAAGAGTCTCATAACTGGTCTTTTTATTAAGAAAAGCAAAAGCTTTCCTAGAAACCCAAAGTAGACTTAATGTTTATATACTCACTGGCCAGGCCTGTGTTCTCTGGCTACTCCTAGTGGAGTACTCCACTAGCCCCTCTAGTGGAGGTAATAGAGAGAAGGGAGTGGGGTGTGTATTTTGAGTTAGCCATCAGATTGTGTCTGTCACACACAAAATAGTATTTTCGTACTGGATTTTTCTAACAGTTGACTTTATAACAAGCCACTGTACTATAGTCTGTTGTTTTGAAAACTTTTTCAGTTGGTTTTTTTTGGGGGGGGGGGTCTTCCTAGTGTGTTATTTTAAATTATGAAAATTCTGCCTTTTCTGTATCAGTTGTTTTTTAATCTCATCAAGAAGCTTTCAGTTCCAAGTAATGGAAAGACTCAAAATGATTTTAAAAATAAAAGGAACTTATTAATTCAAAGTCCGAGGTAGGACGGCTTCAGGGGCAGTGAGATTCAAAGGTTCCTGGTGTTATCAGGTTCTGGCTTATTTCCCTATGATTTTCTCGAGTGTGTGGCTTTGTCCTTGGGCCGACCTCATCTGTAGCAGCAACATGGCTCCATCATATGAGCTAGAGAAGACTCTCTCTTCCAGTAGCTCTCTTAGCTTCTTTCTTTCCAGAAAGCCTACAGCAAACATATGCAAGGAGTGTTCTCATCCTTGAACCAACTCTTGTGATTTCCTGAAGCCTGCCCTTCATACACCTAATTGGGTGTTCATTCATGCCTGTTTCTTTTATTACTTTTAATGTGACATCCATTTCTGTTGCAGCCTAATTTTTCTTTTCAGTTCCTTTCCAGAACTTTGCTAGCTTTTTTTCATCTCCTCGTGTGGTCATACTTTTCTTAAAAACAGAGATCTTCAGAGGGCTTATGCCTTTTCTTCTTCTCCTCCTCCTTTTTCTTCTTCTTCTTGTAAATCTCATAGAGAAATACTGTTTTATAACTTTCAAAATTCTTTGCAGCAAAATTTCCCTGGTGTGTTTTTGCAAACACCTTGTTACTTGTAATGTTTCTTTGCTTTTTTTCTTTTTCTTTTTTATAGTACGCTCCAAGCCCAGCATGGAGCCCAGTGTGGGGCTTGAACTCATGACCTTGAGATCTGGACCCGAGCTGAGATCAAGAGCTCAATGCTTAACCAACAGAGCCACCCAGGCACCTTTTCTTTGCTTCTTTCTTTCTATTTTTTTTTTTTTTTAAGATTTTATTTATTTATTTGACAGAGATCACAAGTAGGCAGAGAGTCAGGCAGAGAGAGAGGAGGAAGCAGGCTCCCTGCTGAGCAGAGAGCCCGATGCGGGACTCGATCCCAGGACCCTGAGATCATGACCTGAGCTGAAGGCAGAGGCTTAACCCACTGAGCCACCCAGGCACCCCTTCTTTGCTTCTTTTATTTTGCATCATTTGGTGATGGTATCTTTCTCGTTACTGTTCAGTTTTAAATGGGGCTTTCTGGGGTGGCAGTTTGCCCAACGGCGATGAGTGGGGCGTGTTTGGGGAGAGTGCTGGTGCTAGAGGCAGCTTGACTTTCAGTCTGGTGCTTCACAGCACCTTGTTACTGGCACTCCCTCCTAAGGGTATTTCTTTTCTCCAGTGGAGCAGGAATTTGCGCTGTCCCATGAAGCCCTTAAACCCAGGTCCTTCTTATTTAGTGTTTGAATAGATAAATAAGCAGGTCTATGTATTCATTTTTGTGAGGACATTCGTGTGTGATAGTTTTGCTGCTTGATCCCACAGCTGCCCTGATGAAACTGAACCATATGATGGACCATTTTTGTTGTGGTTTGGTATCTTGTGTTCTTTCCTTTTTTTTTTTTCTTTTCTTTTTTCTTCACTTTTCTTTTTATTTTTTTTTATGATTTTGTGTTTTATTGTAGAGAGAGCCGTGCCTTGCAAGCGCTGGGGCTGGGGGCAGCCAGAGAGAGTCTTAAGCAGACTTCTCACAGGGCTAGACCTCACGAACAACCCTGAGATCACAGCCTGAGCCGAAACCAAGAGTCAGATGCCTAACGAGCTGCGCCACTCAGTTGGCCCTGGTGTTCTGTGTTCTGGATCTAAAATGGAAGCAAAGCTGAAATGAAAGTTTGGTTATCATTAAAGCTTGAGTGTTAGGATCTCAAAGTTTTTTAATTTTTAGAACTAAATGTAAATGATTTTTCGCTGGCATTTCATATACCCAGGTCTCCAAAGAGATAGATATATTTTTTAACCTATAACATTATTCATACAAACAAAAAATCCTACTGGGATAGAGATATGCTGAAATGTGCAAGATGAAACTCAAATTTTGAAATAGGGATATTCCAGAATTTGAAGAACAGTATACTTCATAGTACAAAGGAAGGGATTTTCATAGTGAATAGAAATTCAATAGAAGGGAAGAGAATTTGGCATCTGTTGGGTGAGCACCGGCCTATTTCAGAGTAAATAAGCAAAGAGGTCTGCTCTCAGGGATACCTGGTCTGTATGAGAGATAAAACCAGGCTGTATTAAATGCCACAATAGAAGGGGTGGCATCCCAGGAGGGTGATTGGTCTTTTGTGGGGGCTGGCATTATCCCCGTTTTTCAAAGGTGGGGAGCTAGATCAGAGGCATTACATACCTGCACTCACGTACCTACTCCGTGACGGAACAAGGTTGAAACTTGCTTCTCACGAGCTCCCAGCTTCCAGGATTGCACATTTTAAGTATTTTAGTATTTTAAGTTAGTTTTGCCATGAGTAATCCCTTCAAGTTCACTTAATATATCAGTGGAAAACTCATTGAGCTATATCAAATATTTTATTTTGTTTGTGTCTTAGGAACTACCATTGGGAATGCCTTTACCCTCAGCTCTGCTTTGAAATTTTGTTCTTGTGAGGGTCTAGGTAAGGGCCATTTTCCCGATGAAGCCGTACCTACGTCCCTTCAGAATATAGGCTCCCTCCCTCCTTTGCTTCCCTTTGTGAGTAGTTCTTGTTGTTTGTCCTCCAGTATAAACTCTTCAAGGACAGGGACTCTGTCTTACCTTTGGGTCCCCATCTCTTCTAGGCCAGCAAAGTGGTACCTGCATTAACAGGGCACTCTAGCTGTCTTTTTATGGATGTCTCGCTTGTCATATGTCTAGGGTCCCAAAGACAAGTAAACAATACTTGGAGGCAGGAAAATTGTATCTGAGCTGGGTGCATTTTCACTTCCTCTGTAATCCTGATCAGGATGAACTGTACCTGAGGCGTAGAGGGTAGGCCTCAGATGTGTATGCGAAGTCTTGTTGGATATCTCTGCTTCTGAGGCTCAGCAACACTCTTTTATCAACAACAAAAATTCTAAGTGTCTGTATGTAATGTCTTCTTGCAGCAGCCAAATAGCACTTTTCAGGTCACTATTTTCCCATTCAGGCACTAAGTGCACATAGTAGGCATTTCAGTACTTTATAATTGCATATTAGGCAAGTTCTTCTGAGTCTCTTATCTTTTTGTTCCTTGTTAGCTAAATGTGTGTTTACGAGCGAGAATTGAAGGCTTGGTTTTTCTTTCATGAAGATTAGTGGGCCACATGCCAGGTGAATAAAAAGAAAGGTCTAGAAAGAGTTCATGTATTCCTTTTCACTCTGGCCTTCCCAGTTTATTAAAATTGGCAGCTGGGTCTTTAATTAATCATGATATTAAAGCAGCAAACACACTGCAGAGACTGTCAGAAGAGGTTTGGAAGGTTTGCTGAAACAAGAGAAAGAAAGCTTCTATTTTACACGTCAGCTTTCCAAAGGAAAATGCCTTGGTGTACCTTTCCTTGGTGGTTCCAGGTTCACTTCTAAAACCAGAAGTGTTTTAACCTCTTTGGAAACAGTTGTATTTTTAGAGCATCTATAAATAAAATCCCGCCGTTTGGTTATTTGTACGGGAAGTAGACAGCCCTGAGCGTGCAGGTGCAAAGCTGTATTTTCTCATGTTTCTCTCTCTCATTTTAAAACTTGTTTTACCGGGAAAACGGAGAAGAGGGAGCAGGAAGAATCATTTATTTTGATGCCACGTAAATTGGCATTACTGCAACAAGGATCGTAATTTTCTTCTTGGCAACCTGTGGACAGGGCTGTTAGCACAGATATCCTGTAACAGGAGTCTTTGAGCAAGGAGGATTTCAAAGAACACGGATAGCCACTCAAAAGTAATAGGATTACATGTGAAACTTTCATGGGTGAACTGGTTAGGCTCCTTAACCCTCTAGTAACTAGCTAGAACTGAACTAAACCTAGAACTAAAGACAACCAGGAATTTTAGATCTTTTCATTCTTACTGAGCTGAAAAGCCAGATTCCCCTCTAGGTAGCAGACGACTTGCCTTCATGTTCTCCCCAAGAAATGTAAAACTTCTGATTACTTCAAGACCTCTTGCTGTTATTGTTAGTATTGTTAATTCAAACCACCAGGAAAATGAGCTAAACAATTTTCTTCACGCCCATTGATAGGCTAAAAGTGTGTGTGTGTGTGTGTGTGTGTGTGTGTGTTTCTTTCTCTCTTTTTTTTTCTCCCTTGGAAGACAGTGTGCTCTCTCTCCACATGACTTCATTCAGTAAAACCAAAGAAAAACCACCCATAAACCCAGCTGAAACAGCCCTCTCTAAATAGTAAATACTGCCATTTATTGTAAAACATGAAATTCTGTCATGAGATTGCAAATGAACGTGGCAACCTTGGTTGGGTAGTGGTAAGGGGTAAAAAGGAAGGGAGGAATTATCTGGAACCCTAGAGTTTTTCAGGCTGATTCGTGCACCACAGAGGTTGGAGAAAGGATGTTGTCTATCGAAGTGCGACTACAGTACATTAGAAAGAAGAAAGAGGCTTGGGGAGATTTGTTAGTAAATGTACATTTTGTGTGAAGTCAAGAGAATAAATCTGCTCTAGTATTAGAACCCGTTTTTATTCTTATTTTATTTTTCAAAAGATTGTATTTATTTGAGTGAGAGAGTGGGGGAGCACGAGCCAGGGGCAGGAACAGAGAGTGAGGGAGAAGTGGACTCCCCACCGAGCAGGGAGCCCAATGTGGGGCTCTATCCCAGGACCCCGGGATCATGACCTGACCCCAAGGCAGATGCTTCACCAACTGATCCACCCAGGCACCCCTAGATCCCTGTTTTTAATGCAGTCTACAGGGTAGGCTTTTGTTTCATCCAAATAATGGATACCTAGTCAATGTAATTTTTAAATATTTGACAACTTTTAGGGTAAGGATACTAAATTTAACTGAGCATGCATCATGATCATATTTTTAAAATTAAAAGAGAAAAGATGTGTGTGGATTCCTTTGCAGATGCACAGCCGTCTTAGATTACTTTTCCCTCCTCAGGATACACAGAAGAGGTACACATCACGGCCCTTCCTGGATTCTCCTTTCAGAAATCCACAGAGGTCTAATTAAGCATAAGGAAACTGCTAACCGGCAAGACGACGACCTTTGTTCCCGCGTTTTTATAGATGTTTCTGTTTGAAGTTCTTTGGGAATGGGGAAGTGGGCAGGGCTGTCTTACTGTCTGAACAGGCTTCGCTTCTCCACATGGGATACCAGGAAACCTCATCTGTGGGAAGAATGGCAGTAATGAGTCTACATTTGTACCTGCTTTGTAGTTGACGCAACGCTGTAATAACTGTTTTTTCTGGGTCCTTGACGGCCCTGTTATGGGCGAGGGAAGTTTTATTATTCTCCTTTTGCAGATAAGGAAATTAAGGCTGGGAGAGGGAGAATTCTCTGGGAACTAGGAACCTAACTTTTCTGACTTCGAGTCTAGTGCCTTTTTTTTTTTCTTTTTCTCTTTTGGTAATTATTACTGGAAAGCCAATCTGAGATTGGGAGAGTGAAAAGGGTAGGCTCGTCATTGCTACCAGTTTCCAGTTTCACCTTGTTTCTCCTCCTTCGCCTCCCCATTCCTGACTTCCTCTGTGGAGAGCCAGGTTTTCTTACAGCCCTTTCTCCTTGGCTTTGTCCTTAATTCTTAGGCCCTCTTTCTTCTCTCTTTCTCTAGGGTCTCATTCCCTCCCCAGGGCTGTGGTTTACTACTAGGGGCCACAGTAGTCCGTGCTTCTCTGGGAGGCTGGAATGTGGCTAGTCTTAGAAGCCTGGTTAGAAACTTACTTCTTTATTGATCAGCTTCCAAAGTACCCAGCATTGTGTAGGTTCTGGGAAAGCAGTGATAAGACTGGGAGGGAGATGGACGTTAATCACAGGCACATACAAATGTGACATTACAGCTGTCTGAGTCCTCCCCAGGAAGGTCCACGGTGCTGAGTTACTACAAAGTCACCATTGCCAGCCTGGACTTAGACACACATACTGTGGAAATGCTTTTCTGCTCCTCCAGTAAATGCCCTGTCTCATTTCCAGGACCCCTCACCCACTAACACACCCTTACCCATGTGGGGAGAGGCAGAAAAGCCTGGTTTGTACGTTTCTGGTATTAACACAGTTGAGTATTGGCAGTTTATAAATCTCTAGTTTTATTCTGGCTACTGAGTGTCAGTGGTTGAAGAAGACAGGCTGAGAATGTGGGGATTCATTTGTCTCTTCCATGTAAAGCAAAACACAATGTGTAAATTCAAATGATGGAGTTCACCGTCCTGCTTCCCAGTGGGAAGGAAATTGAGCCCTGTCTAAGGTTGGCTCACGTCGCCCCCTAGTCCTGCACAGGAGTAAGTCATTGGGATGTCCTTGAACTCTGGTGAGTGTGGAAGGTAAGGGGTTTCCTCACCCAGGTGCTTTACTAAATTCAACTCAGCATTCCCAGTGCAGAGCTCCTGAACCTCAAGGAGAGGGGCACGTGTGAAAATCACATAGGGAGCTATTTTCAAGCAGTACCAAGTGCAGCTGTTTCCTGGGCATTAATTGAAAATACATCTTTCTGGGCCCCACTGTGACCCACCCCAGATTTACTAAATCACCTTCTAGACACAGGGCCTGGCATCCATGGCTTTCAGAGTCTCCTGGGTGATTGTGATACGTGACCAGGATTGCAAACTGCTCTTCTAGTTGATGGAGGCCTTAAAGCTGTGACGTCCTCACTGCTGGATGCATCACGGCCTGAAGGATGATTGACAGGGCAATGTGTGCAAATCCATCCTTGGAAAAAAATGTGTGGTGAAAAAAAATTGATGGTACTGACTCTTGTTTGACTTAATTGATTATTTGCAACAATAACCTTTTAATTCTACTTTAGACTACTAAATATAGTTGGGTGAAAAAATAGAATCTGAACCATCTGCTTGCTTTGTGAAGACTCTGTCTTCCCTCACCAGGGTTTTAGGTCAGTAATCCTAGGAACTTTAAATGCCTACTCCTATAGGCATTGGAGCAAATACAAAAACAAACAAACAAAAAAGCCCACCATCTAGCTTCAAAGAGCTCACAGTGTGATGAGGAAGATGGATTTATTTAAAAGTTTAAAGGTATAGTTCTTACAGGTCTGTCTTAACCTTAACATTGCAAATGATATGGTTTTCATATCCAGTTAAAAAAATTTTTAGAGAAATTTTATTTATTTATTTGAGAGAGAGAGCGTGAGCACAAGTGGGAGAGGGGCAGAGGGAGAAGCAGACACCCCACGGAGCAAGGAGCCCAACTCAGGGCTCCATCCCAGGACCCTGAGATCATGACCTGAGCCTAAGGCAAGACGGTTCACCGACTGAGCCACCCAGGTGCCCCCATACCGTTTTTATTCAGGTGCTTTTTGCAGATCTGATGTGAAACTTGTCCCTCGCAAGTTAATAATCCTTGTGGACTTTAAAAGCTCTTATTTTTAGTTGAAAGTAAAACCTTGGGTGTAGTGGAAAAGCACAGCTTCAGATCCAGAGCCACCCCTGTTTGTGTGAGTTTGGACAAGCCACTTCGGCTAGCTGGTATCTGTTTCCTCATCTGTAAAACTGTGATGTCCCTGATAGCATTGTTGTGGGGATTAAAAAAGAAACCAGGTGTGAGAAAGAACCTGACAGCCATGCTACTCTGTGTATCACGCCCAACACCTAGTACTGTCCTTTGTCTTTTTTTTTTAAATATTTCTTTTTTTATTAACATATTATTTTTCGGGGGTACAGGTCTGTGAATCATCAGTCTTACACAATTCACAGCACTCACCATAGCACATACCTTCCCCAGAGTCCATAACCCAGCCACCCTTACCCCCCCAACCCCTCCTCGCCACTGCCCCCCCCACCCTCAGCAACCCTCAGTTTGTTTCCTGAGATTAAGAGTCTCTTATGGTTTGTCTCTCCCCCCCATCCCATCTTGTTTCATTTTTCCCTCCCTTCCCCCCATGAGCCCCCACCCTGCCTCTCAAATGCCTCATATCAGAGAGATCACATGATAGTTCTCTTTCTCTGATTGACTGACTTCGCCTAGCATAATACCTGGTTCCATCCACGTGGTTGCAAATGGCAAGATTTCATGTTCTTTTTGATAGCTGCATAATATTCCTGTGTGTGTGTGTGTGTGTGTGTGTGTGTGTGTGTGTGTACACACGTACACACCACATCTTCTTTATCCATTCATTTGTTGATAGACATATAGGCTCTTTCCATAGTTAGACTTTTGTTATCCTTTGTCTTTTATCCTTTCATCTTTAGGGAGAAAATAACATTTTGAGACAATAAGAAATTGACCTCTTGAGCTGTACTGGCCACTGATTACATGGCTAAGGAGAAAATTTCTAATAATGGGTTGCTTAAAACAGGGTTTCTTGATAATGACATTGTTGCCATTTTGGTCTAGCAGATTCTTTGTTGTGGGGGGCCGGTCCTGTGTATTATAGCATGTTTGTCGTATCGCTGGCCTCCGTCTGCTGCTAGATGTCCGTAGCATCCCCCACGTTGTGACAACCGCCATCACCAAATGTCCCCCAGGCTGGGGGGAAGCAGAATTGCTGTGGTTGAGAGCCAGTGGCCTAGACTGTCCCCCTTCTGTTATGTGTGGTGAATCCTGTCTCTTTGCCTCTTACAAGCATTTACTGTTGTTCAGAGAAGTATAAAGTAAAACCACAGTGTAGCTGCTCCATATTTACCAGAGTAGCGGGAATGAAAAAGGTGGGAAAGTGTCGGCAAGGGTGTGGAGCATCCTGTAATCCCATACGTTGCTGGCAGGACTGTGTGTTGGTATGGCTGCTTTGTTGTCATTGTGTGTCAGCAAGTGGAAAAACATAAAAATGTAAAGCTGCAAAAAAATAAAGTGGGAGGACACACAATATCCGATTTTAAGACTTACCAGAACAACAACCACAATAACAACAACAACAAAACCCAGCTATATGCTCACCAAAGACATGTACTAGAAGATTTGTGGCAAACATTATCATTGCCCCCAAATAAATCAAAACTGCCTAAATGCCCATCAACAGTAGAATGAAAGAAGTGTCATCTATTAGGGCAGTGGAATGCTATATAGCCTTGAAAAGGAATGATTTTTTTAAGCTACACATAAAAATAAGGAAATACTGGGTGCCTGGGTGGCTCGGTTGAGCATCCGACTCTTGATTTTGGTTCAGAGCATGATCTCAGGGCCATGAGATTGAGTCCCATGACAGGCTTCATGCTCAGCATGGATTCTGCTTAAGATTCTCTCTCTGCCCCTCCCCCTGCTTGCGTGTTCTCTCTCTCTCTTTTTTTTTATTTTATTTTATTTTATTTATTTGACAGAGAGAAATCACAAGAGAGGCAGGCAGGGAGAGAGGGAGGGAAGCAGGCTCGCCGCCGAGCAGAGAGCCCGATGCGGGACTCGATCCCAGGACCCCGAGATCATGACCTGAGCTGAAGGCAGCGGCTTAACCCACTGAGCCACCCAGGCGCCCTGTTCTCTCTCTCTTTACACTTGATCTTAGGCAGAAGGCTAAGAAGCAATTCTCTTTCTCTCCAAAATAAATAAATAAAATCTTAAAAAAAAAGAAAAAAAATAAGGGTAACACTCATAAAGTTGAGTGGAAGAATCCAGTCACACAAGAGTACAGGACATATTCTATTTATATGAGGTGGTCAAACTAATTTATGTTGTGAAAGATTAGAGTATTAGTTACCTTATGAGGGTAGTACCTAGAAGGGGGCAGGAGGCAGGGAAACATTAAAATCCTCTTTTAAGATACCTGGTGTGGGGTTTATTTTCTGGGTGGGATCCTAACTCGTTGGATAGGTGATTCTGGAGGTAGAAAATGCTGCATACTCAGGTACTGTGAAGGCAGATTGAACTGTTACTTGAAGATTAGGCCAGATATTGGGATGGTCGGTGATCTTAGCCCTTCAAATGTTAAATGTTGGAACTTTTCCTCCATTGGATTTCTTCTCTTATTTTTACTATGGAAGGCAGTGCAGTTCTAGCCTTGAAGGAATACATCTGTGGATGATTATGGTTTGTGAGAATGCGAATAGCGGGAATAATCTTTTATTATTAATCTTTTATTTGTGAAGTTTCTTTGGATGGGATTTACCGAACCTAAGTTGTTTTTAGTAATGAAAACCTCTATGGTAAAAGTTTCGTTTGCAACAAAACATTTGCTTATATGTTGTCATATAAGGTTCTAGTTGTAAAACTAATAAGTTATGGTGTTTTGCAAGAGATTTCTCCTTCCTTGGGAATGCTGATTGATTCAGTTCCTTCTCCCAGTACTGATTTATTCCAATTTAAGACCTCAGTCCTGGAGTGCCTGGGTGGCTCAGTGAGTTAAGCCTCTGCCTTCAGCTCAGGTCATGGTCCCAGGGTCCTGGGATCAAGCCCCCATCGGGCTCTCTGCTCAGCAGGGAGCCTGCTTCCCCTCCTCTCTCTGCCTGCCTCTCTGCTTACTTGTGATCTCTTTCTGTCAAATAAATAAATAAATAAATCTTAAAAAAAAAAAAAAAAAGAAAAAGAGAGATCCTCAATCCTAAGATGGTAGCTAACTTATTATGGTGATCATTTGATAATATATATAAATGTTGATTCACTGTGTGGTGCACCCGAAACCGATATAGAATTATGTATCCATTATGCTTCAAAATATATATAAAATATAAAATGATACTTTAAGAACCATTTATATCTTAAATTCATGTTAATAAAGGAAGACTTTATATTCAATCATTTGATATTAATAGAATTGGTTTTGTTAGTATTTTAATTGTTGCATAGTTTAGTGATCGTTCAACTGTTTGTTAAAAAATATTTGCTTAGGGGCCCCACACTGGGTGTGGGGCCTACTTTAAAAAAAAGATATTTCCTGGGACTTTTAAAATTAAATAAAATAAGAGGCTCATTGTGTTTGAAATATAATGTCTGTCAGGTGAAAATGGCCCAAATTGTGCAGTTTGAATTCTCAAAATTATTGTTTCTATTTAAAATTCACCCATAGAGGGCGCTGTTGTATTGAAAGTTTAAATCTTTGAAGCACCTTTTTAAGGTTTTTTAAAAAGTACTTCTGTTTGTACTAAAATCTCACTATATTACAGCATATAATCTAGTAATACTTAATAGAAGTAGAGAGTGTTTTGGGGAGCCCAGCTGGAAAAATCCGTAGAGCACGTGACTCTTGATCTTGGGGCTGCAGGTTTGAGCCTTATGTTGGGTGTAGAGATTACTTAAAAATAAAATCATTAAAAAAAAAAAAGTTGAGAGCACTTTAACTTAGAAATGGACATTTTATAATCAAAAATATTTGCTTTTGTGAAAAAGGTGATAAAATAGTGCATATTTTTCATCATTCCTCTGTGAGCAACTCCAAGTTAGAGAAAAATCAGTATTTTATTATATATTTAGGAATTCTTTTCTTGAAAGAAAATGAAGTTAACATAGGAAACCTGACAGACATATAGGTTCACCTCATTGATATTTGAGGCATTTGAAAATTGTTTTTGTTTTGGTATCTTATTGTTTAACAACTATGTTGTTGAAGACCTAGTGGGTTCAAAGCAGCCTTTATAAACTGGTGGGTGACAGATATATAAATTATCTCATAGTCTCCTTTGTTTTAGATTTAAGTGCAGTATGCCTAAAACACGGTGGAATTATACAGATTTATCCTAGCTAATGGGGTTCTTGAGGTTGGGGTTTTAAGTAGGCCTTTAAGGACCTGCGAAACTTTGCGTTCTAAACAATATTTAACAGCAAAGAAAGTTGGTTTCTTAAGTCTTTTCTCTTGACACTCAGTGTAGGTGCTAATTTAATCCTTTCTCTGTGCTTTCCTTCTAAAACCTTCATCTTAGCAATTAGTATAATTGGATAAAAAAGGGAAAGTGCCTACCCAAGGAAATGTTGTACAAGCATCATCATCGTTACTCTTGCTGTTCATACTATACTGAGGAATGTACCCATAAATGGCAGTGCATTCTAGAGATGCTCTTAAGTAGTTTTCTACAGTGAGCTTCGTGTTCAGTTGAGACTTTAGGTCAAGGTATAGTCAAACTTACTTTCTTCCTTTGGTTAGGTTTGTTTTGATTATTATTCATGTATCAGTTTAAAATGATTTAAAGAGAATAAATGTGTGGTAAAGAGAAAACTTAAACGAGAGCATTAACTACATATCTAGCTTACCTAGAATCCTGGGAGGAGAGCAATTGAATCCACTAAAGGAACCAAATAGAATAGTAGGGTTATTTCTGCTTCCCTGTGTCTTTGAAGAGATTATTGTTAGACTTAACATTAAAAGAGCCCCTTCTTGGAGTGCCTGGGTGGCTCAGTTGGTTAAGCATCCAACTCTTGATTTCAGCACAGGTCATGATCTCAGGATTGTGAGATTGAGCCCAGTATTAGAGCCTGCTTGGGATTCTCTCTCTTCCCCTCTCTCTATCCATCCCCACCTCTCTTAAGAAATAAAATAAAATAAGATAGATAAGATAAAATAAAATTATTCCCTTCTCCATACACGCACCCCAGTGTTTACAGCAGCATTATGTACAATAGCCAGATGGAAGCAGCCCAGGTGTCCATCCACTGATGAATGGATAAAGAAGATGTGGGGTGTGTGTGTGTGTGTGTGTGTGTGTGTGTGTGTGAGTGTATGCAGTGGAATATTATTCTGCCACAAAAAGAATGAAATCTTGCCATTTACAACAATGTGAATGGAGCTAGAGAGTTTTATACTAAGTGAAATCAGTCTGTCAGAGAAAGACAAATACTATATGATTTCACTCGTGTGGAATTTAAGAAAGAAAACAAATGAGCAAAGCAGGTGGAAGAGAGAGGAGCAAACAAAGAAACAACTTCTAAGGACAGAGAACACACTGATGGTTAGCAGAGGGAGGGCGTGGGGGGACGGGTGACATAGGTGATGGGGATTTAGGGCACTTCCTGTGATGAGCACTGGGTGTTGTACACCTGAAACTGATATTACACTGTACATTAACTAACTGGAATTTAACTAACTTAAAATCAAGTTAAAAAAAATTTCCCTTCCCTGCACATGCTCTAACGAGGGCATTTTGTTTTTAAAAACATATCTGGAGAGTGAATTTGATCTTCTGGCTTTTAAGCAGCTCACAGTTTTGGTGATTCTACACTGGTAGTCAGCTGTAGCAAATTGAACAATTTAACGTAGTAATCAGCCTGGACTGCTGTCATGGTCACCCAGAGAGGGGCTGAGATGCCGCTGTGGCGAACATGCATGGAGCACTTGCCGTGTGCCATGGGGAGCTTTATGCCAAGCACTGAAGCTCTGTTTCCTTGTGCTCCAGAAGAAAGAGAGGTCTTGGGGAATTGATACTAATATGTGAAATAAATAGTAATAGTAAACAATAGGAGACAGAAAGGATATGCATATGTGTCTACCTGCTCTGAAAGTTTAAAGTACAGAGAGCTTCTCTTTTGTCCCTTTAGGACACGTTCGAATAAACATCATAAACATCTTTGAACCTCACAAAGGTCTAAATAAACATTTGGAATCTTTAGTGGTTAAATGTAAATCAAAATGATATATTGAGGTGTTTACAGATAAGATACAAATGATCCACTGCTCATGCCTTAACAGCGCATGTTTTCTCATTATGCGCTTGCTTTTTAATAAGTGGGGAACCTTCCTCACCCTCACCTTGATTATATATGAAATATATGTATATTTGTAGTTTAATTAGAAATACAGAAAAATGTCAAAATGCCCACTCCTCAAAGATAGACACTGTCGTTTTGGTGTTTTTTATTATGTTTTTAATACATATGTATACTTTTTTCCTATATATGTGTCTGTCTCATTAATATAGAAGCAAAACTGGTATATTGTGTAATTATTACTTTTACATCCTATTTTGATTATATTCAGCTAACATGTAGTACTATTATCATACAGAGTATAGCCTTTCCTCATGTTGTAATATTTTTGAAGGAATTTTAACAGCTGAATAATATTCTGTCAATATACTATAGGTCTTTGTTGTTGTTGTTACTGTTTTTTAGAGAGCAACAGAGAGAGCTGAGTCGGGGGTGAAGGGTTGGGGGAGAGGGAGAGAGAATCTTAAGCAGGCTCCATGCTAAGCATGGAGCCTGACATGGGCCTCCATCTCAGAACCCTGAGATCATGACCTGAGCTAAAATCAAGAGTCAGATGCTTAGCTGACTGAGCCACCCAGGTGCCCTTATATACTGTAGTTTTAATATAGTCTCTTTGGACTTCAGGTTTTCAAGTTTGCAGCATTGTAAATAAAAGGGTGGTAAGCATCTTTATGTAACGCTTTGATCAAATCTTAGTATTTCCTTGAGATAGAGTTCTAGAAGTAGAATCTGGTACAAGGAAGGGAATACAAACATTCCACACCCCCCAATAAATACATTTCCAACACCACAAATAGCTTGATATGAATGTCAGACTGCTTTGTAGAAAGGCATTATCTGTTTACACTTCACTAGCAGTAAACACAGAGTCTACTAGGATCTCACCTCACCAGCACATAAATAAGACTGAAAAGTCTTTTTGTTGTTATTAATTTGGCAGATGCAGAATCACTTAATTTTTAAAATACCATATATTTTTTAAGGATTTTATTTATTTATTTGAAAGAGAGCTAGAGAAAGCACGAGCCAGGTGAAGGGCAGAGGGAGAAGCAGACTCCCCTCTGAGCAAGAATCCTGGCACAGGACTGGATCCCTGGGATCATGACCTGAGCCGAAGGCAGCTGCTAACCAACTGAGCCACCCAGACACTCCCCCTGTGAGGTGTTTTAATCTTACTGATTTTATCCAACAGATATTCGCTGATTGGCCTGCCTTGTACCAGGCTAATGCCAGACTGACCTTGAAGAAGCGAGGAGTCCATAATCCTTGCTCTTCAAGTTTAAATGCATTCAGAATTGAGGTGTGTGTCTGGAAGCACAATGACGGAGAACAGGGAGCAAGAAGATGGAAGGATGGTGGGGGGTCCCACAAGACACGAAAGGCATATGCTGAGTCTTGAGGGCAGAATGGGTGTTTGCTGAGTAGACAGGCTGGAAAAGTCTTGCACGAAGAGAGCATATGCACCGAGGAGTGAAATAATGTGGTGTTAAAATGTGTGATTCGGTGTGCGTGGAGCATGAGGTGAAAGACTCACGAGGAGCCGGAAAGGAAGGCGCCGCGCTCGAGGGAGTCACTGCACTGCAGTCCCCCCTTCGTAACTAGCCAGCTGCCAGCGCCAGGCTGCTCGGACTGCCTGGGAAGGATGGGGGAGCCAGGTTTTCTGTGTGTTGTTTTTTTTCTGCCAGCTTTTATAAAATGCAACAAAACTCAGTAACTAAAACTATGAAAAAATAAACCCTCATTTTTTAAAATTAAGATTTAAGAGGCATTAAATTGCTCTGTCAAACTGCTTTGAAAGTTTTGAAATGTTCACTCTCCATTTCCGTATCTATTTCTTATGGATAGTAGCAACCAGTTCTGGAACCCATCCATGGGCCTGGATGTTGGGAATTTTGCCACCGATGGCTGTAAATGCAAGTCAAAGTATACACTGCTGGGACTGTCCACACAGATAATGGCCACACAGAGGCCACATTGCAAGCACATTGCAAGTGACACAGCATCATTTCAGGGAAGTTATAAAGTACTCATACCTTCCTTGACAGCTGCACTGTTTGAATCTGGCTAAGTCACTTACATTATATTAGTTACATACTATATTATATTATATTATATTATATTATATTATATTATATTATATTATTTAAAAGATTTTATTTATTTACTTGGGAGGAGAAAGAGAGAGAGAGCATGAGCAAGAGGAGGCACAGAGGGAGAAGCAGCTTTCACACTGATCAGGGCACCATACTTGGGGCTTGATCCCAGGACTCTGGGATCGTGACCTGAGTGGAAGGCAGATGCTTAACTGAGCCACCCAGGCACCCCCAAATCACTATATTTTATTCTATTTTTATTTTTTTAAGATTATTTATTTGTTTGACAGAGAGAGAGATCACAAGTAGGCGGAGAGGCAGGCAGAGACAGAGAGAGGAGGAAGCAAGCTCCCTGCCTAGCAGAGAGCCCGATGTGGGACTCCATCCCAGGACCCCGAGATCATGACCTGAGCCGAAGGCAGAGGCTTAATCCGCTGAGCCACCCAGGTGCCCCTAAATCAATATATTTTAAAATAGAAAGCTCTCCTCCTCAAAATAGTGTATAAAATGAAGTATCTTAAGGGAGGTAATTTTTTTTTCCTCTTTGATAAAAACAAGGATTTTCAACCTCGACTGCGTTTTAGAATCACCTCAGACTCTGTAAAAATGATACTGATCCTGGGTCCCACCTCCTCGGATTAGTTTGATGCCAACTTAGCATCAGGATTTTTTAGAAGTCCACATTGATTCTAACGTGCAGCCAACTTTCTCCCATAGGGGACACGCTAATTACTCATCATGTCTTCTGATTGAGACCTGATGCAGCACAGTAATTATATGCTAAAACTATCATTTGAATTTGAATATGGTGCTTAAAGATCTTAAGATTGTTGGAGATGTAATAATCTAGTGTATCATAGATGGTATCAGAGCTTCTTCTGACCCTCCCTGCCAAATACCATTATTTTAATTATGGTTGATGGTATATATGTCTTTCAGTGTAGCTTATTCAGTATCCAGAATACATAACCTAGTGTTAATACCCTTATAAATTAAAGCTCGTGAAATCTTGAGTTGTCTGCTTCACCTGCTCCTATCCGGTGATGGCGGTGGTGTTGGGTGTTGTATTAATCTCCTAATAAGATAAGATTAGAGCAACTTGCCATGAATGTCTAACATCCGAAGTGCAATTATTGCTGGATTTTAAAAATTGAATTCCTTGAAATTATTTGTTCAACTCTTACTTTAGAGTATTAAAATTTCAGGTCTTGGTCTACACTATGCCACTGCTTAATATTTTCTAGATCTCCCAATAGCATACAGTAATACCAATACACAAACACTTCCTGTGGTGAATTGTTAGTCTATTTATGGTGCCAAAAGCTAGCTACAGTCTGCAAAGATAATGATTTTTCCCCTCTGTTTGCTAGTGTGCTCTTCATGTGCTAAAGGCTCTGAACATTGGGTGATTTACTCATTCAGTAAACAGCTTTTGGGTGCCTGCTTGTGCTAGATACTGGAGATAGGCAGTTTAAGGCTCTTAAAGGAACAGGATAGGAACAGCACAGCAGCATACTACTAGCCATTAATACATAGATGGAACAGCTTTCACACATGCAAAGTGGAAATATTTTTATTCTCCCCCACACCCCATCATTTCAAATAGGCATTTGGATATACCTTTCTTCCTTGCTTAAATTTCTCTCTCTGTTTTCTCTTTCCCTCCTGGTTTTGTTGTTGTTGTTTTGAAAAGTTATTAGGGCGAAAAATACCCTAAAAGTAGTTCTACCGACTATTTTGGGGTCCTGGGCCAGTCATTTAATCCCTCTGTTGTAAAAAGATGATACCGTCTTTGCCCTGTTCATGTGAGTTGTCATGAAGATTATGAGAGAAGTTATATGTAACATTAACATCAAAATTTGAAACACACAGTTCAAGTATAAATGGACCTTATAAAACAATTTTTAAAAGAAAGAAAAAAGAAACCTTACATAGATGTGCGGTGTATGCACCACAGCAAAAAACAGCGTGTGTTTCTGGACCCCGACAGCAAAGATACACCAAAAAGTTAAATTCTATGGAAGTTTGCTTCCATGATGGATTTTTTACTTTTTACTCAGCTCCCAAAAAAGAAACTTCCTGGGTTTTCTTTCTCCTCCTACGGTTCTGCAGTGGCAAGGCTGTTTCCTGTCGAGAGCAGCTCTGCCGCAGCCCCTCTGCACAGACTCTCCACCTCCTCTTTCTCTTTCTTTCAAACACTTAATACATTTAGAGACTGATCTTGTGCAGAAAATATCCCTGACATTTGAAGAGCTCCAGGGATTCAGTGAGCATGCTCCGTGCTCCCTCCCGCTGGGAAGAGGAAGCTCGTTTACATACGAGTCATACCAGGCATAGCCAGCATGTCAGCGCAGTTAACTTGCAGCGGGCTGTGAGGAAAGCGAGCGCGGCTTTGTCCTAGGAAATGTGCTTCGTGTTTTGCTTTTTTCACTCCTTTTTTATTTCGAAGAAAGATTCGTAAAGACTTCTGAGACATTTTTTAAGTGCTCGATTGAGGATACAAAACATACACCATCTACAAATAAGCCCTTGAAAGGTTTTTGTGTGAGTTTTGATTTTTCGTGCGTGTTTTTTTTTTCTCTTTTTCTTTCTTCCTTTTTTTTTTTTTTTTTTTTTTTTAACTTTTACATACTTTGTTTTGATCATCTGAGGCTGGGCCTCACAGTCTTTGAGAAGTTTAAGAAGAGCCAGGAGCTACTCAGTAATAATTAATTTTTTGAAACGTACTCTTTTGGGGCAAAAGCAAAGAGCTGGTTTTCTGTGCGAGCCCAATAAATGCTATTTATGAAGATGGACCTGTTGAACTACCAGTACTTGGACAAGATGAACAACAATATCGGCATTCTGTGCTACGAAGGTAGAGGTTCCTTTCTAGAAATTGCTCTTCTCTTGCTTTTGTCAAGGCCACTCCTCCTTTAGGGTTCTGAATGCCTTCTGTGTATTTTGTTCTCTTTCTTGAGATTTCAGGGTGCTTTGAAAGGCGAGTGTTGATTATGTACTATTTTCAGTACAAAGTTTGTTGTTTGTATCTTAGCCTTCAGGGTTACAGTGGGGGAGGGAAGGCAGTAAAATACAAACTGTTAAAAGTTTCCTTTTTGCTTGCAACATATTAACTCTTCACATTTTTAACTCTTGATAATTGATTATTTTTAAATTCTGTTGGTGTTCTCTTTAGAGGAAGAACTTCTAGGACCAGGGAAAGTTATACATGTTGGTCCCCCCCCCCCCTCACTTTGATACTTAATTTAAACATGCACTATCTACAGTATTCATGTTGTATTCCAATCGGTACTTGGGATTTTCATGTAGAGGGGAACAGAAAGTTACAGTGAGTTTTTGTTTTCAGGAGCGATTGTCCCAAACAATGAAGAATTTTTCTATTCAGTTTGGGGGACTGAAAGGGCACCCATGTCACAAAGCACAGGCTGGCTCTTTGTCTGATTTCCCATTTCCTGTACAGCTCTGCGAGAGTTCTGACATTGAAGGATGTTCCCTCCACACTCCGGTCCCTTGTGGAAGTGATTGCACAACACACCAACCAGAAAGCTAAATTGAAAGAAAGGAAGAAAGAAAAAAAGAAAGAAAGGAACCTACTCCGAATTCTTATTGTTTATTACCTCCTGCCATAACCATGAGGTGTTTCTCCACTGCCTTGTAGCATTTTGAACTGTCTCTGTTAGTAGTAAGAAGAGAAAAAGCAACTTCTTAATCTGTTGGAAACATTATCTACGTGCAATTTGAAAAAGTGGTAATGGCCTGGGTTTGAGTGGCCGGAGAGGCATCTCCGGGGGAATTTAGTTTGGCAGGAGGAGTGTTTTTTGTTGTAACCACATACAAATCAAAGAGGAGACATCTCCTTTCGGATTCAGTAGGACCAGTTTCCATGTTTTCTCTTAATAGTGAACTGAATGTTTCTTTTGAAAAAGAAAACATTGAAGAAACTTGCATGTAAAATTTCAGGCCTGTTGCCTAATCAATTGAAAACTTACCCTTTCCCCTTCAAGGAAAATGAAATCTCATTCATACTGTTTTGTTTTGTTTTTTTTTTTTTTAAACTCTGGATAAGGATTTCATACTTGAGATTTTTTTTTTTTTAAAAAGATATTTTTTTTTAACTCCTGCTTGTTTCACTGATGAGAATTATGGTGGATGGCTTTCTTTGAATCTGCTGCTTTAAGTATATCATCTTCTGAAGTCACTCATCTTAAAGGCAGACTTCTTCAGGATGGTGACTGGGCAGCAGCAAGTGACTGGGCTTGTTTCTTGTGAAATTAACATACTGCAGTTTTTAAAAACATTTCTTTCTTCACTGAATAAGAAATCATAGACTTTTAAGGCAGTATCTGTTGGCTTGTCTTTGTCATTGTGTAATATGATATTTTTCAAAACAAAACAAAACGTAATTATCAGCCTAACTGAGGAATAGATGCATTGCAAGGAAATTGATACCACATTCATTTTGTATGTCTCCAGTTGTGGGGTGGTGAGGAAAAGCTTATGGAAAGCTCGTCCAGGTTGATTTGTTGTTTCGTAGTCTGTAATATACTTGAGAGTCGTCTGCTTTGCAGTCTCCCTCTTTATTTGGGAGAAGAAACGTTGATTTTGAAAGTCGAGTAGATATGTAGGATGATTTGCTGTCGTCTGTTTGGTTTGAACATCTCCTGCTCTTCTCCTTGCTACGAAAGTTAACATTATTTTAACACCAAAATAAATACACAGGAAATGAAGAAAAGCACAGCAAAACTTGAGTGGTGTTTTTAGTGGGTTGTTTATGCCCTGGTGGTTTTCTTAGTATAAACACTGCACACATCTGTTCTGAACTCAAAGGGGTGTTTTGAGGATGGGCATAAATCTCAGATGGGAATTTTTTTGGTAAGAAAAGTTGGAACCATTACTGTTCCTTTAAATCCAATACTCTGGAAGTATTCGTATTAAGCATCGCAGCTCACCAGCATTCCAGGGAAGTTATTTGGAAAATGGAATGTACAGTTGGTAGGCAGCATTTGATTTCACTTAGGGCACAGGCAGGCTTTACATCTCTTTAAGAATAAGGGACAATTTAATTTTCTGAAGTTTTAGTTTTAACAATTAAGATGTTGATGGTTATTCTTATTTTCCAGGTTAGTTATACCACATTCCCTGGTTCTGCTGTTCACAGCTCTATTCTGCCAAATAAACCATGTGTCCGCACTGTCATTCTTCAACCTCTTTGGCAACATATACACAAATAGATCTTTTTAAGCCAGTTATCTTGTAGCATACAAGGTCTCCCTAAAGTCCTACATTTAGAGCAACTCTAAATGGTTCAGATACAGACTCTGCTCTGTGACTGCTCTCTGGCATCTGACTTTCCCCATACTAGTCTTTAAGCATAATTGAAAAAGAAAATAAAGAAAAAATTAACTGCAAATAGGCTTGGGGTGGAATCCATTGGGTAGGAGAAGGAGAAGATTGGCAAAGGGCAGAAAGAATCTCAGTTTGGCTAATTTCTGGAAACCCATCACTTTCATTGGTAATGAGCAAATTAGCAGAACTCTGCTTGTGTTAATGAGTCTGTTCAAAAAACCTCATGGTTTATTACCACAACCCTCAACAGTTAACCAGCTCATTGTTCATGACCATACTGCATGTTCATGTTATACCCATTTGAACCAGTTTTGCCTCTATCTCCATAAAAAGATCATAGGCCAACCTCAGCCTTCATTTTCCCCCTGTGAACACCTGAGAATACTCCGCCAGTAGACTGAAAGCCTCCTGAAGGCAGGGCCTTCTGCCTTGGTCACCACTGGATCCTGGAATCCTGCCACGGTGCCTGATTTGGCTTCCAGAAAGTGGCTGACTGAAAAAACCCATGAAATCTCTCCGATAGCTGTGTAGTCACTACTGTATAATTTAGTCCTTCATTATATATACGTCTTGTATTCTCTAATTATCTAATTATTGTAGAGCTGTACAGGGCCTTAGGTATATCTTAGACATTTGACACCCCCCCCCCCCCCCGCCGAAGAAACCAAGGCCCAGAGAGGTAAATTGTCTGTTCAAGTTGATTCAGAAAGTTTGTAGCAGAAATGAGTTGTTGTGAGGACTGAGTGGTTTTCATTAGTCTCTGATTTTTCTCCATAATCATTTTATGTCTTGTCTCCTTAGTTATTAGCTTGTCGGTGATAGGGACTGTGCTCTGTCTTGGGGACCCTCCCAGCACGGGGTGGCAGGGGACATCTGAGATTACAGTGCACAGTGAGCCTGTCCTGGAGTCCTCACTGCCCTGAAGACAGTTGCTGGTCTAGATTCCCAGGCTGTTGTGATGTCAGGAAAGAGAGTGATGAGAGCTCTAGGTGACCAGCCTTGTTGGAATTTGTTCTCCTTGCTGGTCTGGCACTTAGGTTTGCTTTACTTTTTTTCTGATTGTGCAGAGGAGGAGGCCCTGTGTAATGCCAGTTCACAAAGAGTGTTTTCCCAAGGGAGTAGAGAACTGGTTAGACCATTGATTTTTCTCAAGATGGCTGACGGTTCTATTTACATAATTACGTGGTGCTGAAAACGTAGGTCCTAATAAATGTGCTCATGGTTGGCCGTGGCTTTAAGCTGCTGTTAGTGATACTTTAATTATGGGTTAAGAGCCATTAGTGTGTAATTTGGTAGAAGAATTCTCCCCTTTTAATTTAATAGTGCGATTTATATTGGGAGAAAGTAAGACTAAATTGCATATTGTGATCCCCTGAAAGCTTAAGAGGAGAGTATTCTAAGTTCCTCAGATTTTGAGCTGCTCATTTATGCTCATTTATGTTTTAGAACATAATTACGCTTATGTCATCACAGGGTACACTTAAAATTAATTTTCTGGAATTGAAAGGAAACTGCAGACGAGTTGTTGAGTGAGACTTTGCCAGAATTAGGAGTAAGGTTGGGTGACGGGATTCCTTTTGTTTTCTGCCAGTCTAACCAGCAAGCAGTTCAGTGTTCTCTGTCTAATGAGTTCAGAGGCATCAAGGAAACTTAGAGCATTGGGTACTATTAAGGTGAAAAGGCCACAGAGCAGAGCCATTTGAACCCGCCTCTGTTCCAGCCCTATGTATCAAGTGAGCAGCTCTTGATCCAGGGGGTGTATTCTGAAGTTGAACATCTGCAACTATTTTGCTGTGGAAATCCATTTTACTTGAGCATTTTGTTTGCAGGAGAGAGAGGTGAAGGGGAGGAGTTGGGGGGAGAGGAAGGGGAAAATTGGGGGGGAGAGGAAGGAGGGGTGGCCGGGGGAGGGGGGCAGTTGTTGGGGGAGAGGAACAGGAGGTGGTTGGTGGGGAGGCTGAGAGGAGTTTGATTAGTAAAACATGCCTAGGTGAGCCCAGGAGATCTCCTGCAAGAGATCCAGCCAGTTTGTATTTCTTCTAATTACAGTTTGTGAAGGGAAGGTGTGATTATATCCTCCTTCCTTCCAGCTCCCCTCCCTTGTTTCTCTGCCCTCTTCTGGAAAGATTATTGTACTTGGCTGTTTATCTCTTGGAGCTTACACATGGCTTTGTTTTGGAAGGCAGATTTCTCTTTCTTCCTACCTCCTTTCCTTCCCTATTGTCTGCATGGCCTTCTATTCTTAGGGTGTTGGGATTTGTTGCTGTGAAGATTTTTTTAAACACGCCATAAGATACAAAAAATACCCCTGCAGCTTGTGAGAAGATTCAAAACCTCTCAATATAGCCTTGTTCCGCTCAATTGTGAGGATGTTGCAGAAAACTTGGTTTTGTCTGAAGAAATTAGATCCAGACTTAGCACTTCTGCATATATACAAATATATAAAACCGGTCTAACCAGGGGTTGTTTCTGGCTCTGTTTTATCTCTGTATCTGACATTTATTCAACGACTGTTTGTGTTTAGTGGTATCTCTGTATCAGATATTGAGTTTATTAGAAGTATTCCCTAGCCGGGCTCATCAACATCAGTTTGTCCTATAGAATAGTCCCTTTTCCACATGCTTTTACTTTTAAGTAATCCCTACACCCAAGGTGGGGCTTGAACTCACAACCCTGAGATCAAGAGGCGCACAATCCCTCTTTTATTTCTTGATGGACTCATATGTCAGCCCCCTATCCCTCCCCTCAAAGAAACACCAAACATGGACGCTTAATTTTAAGAGCAGAGTCTGAAAATGATTTTACTTTTTCCATTTGTTCTCTTTGCCTTCCTAAATGTTACATGTTCTGCTAAGTTCTAAGGAATTCTTTCTGTCAGTTTGCTTTGTTATCTTGTTATCTTCTTTTTTCCTTTTTTTTTTTTTAAAGAATACTGTAGGTTGTTACAATTTCAGGGTATTGTGTACAGAATGTGTTTTAATCCTAACAATGCAAATTACTACTCGTTGAAAGGTTATTTACCCTAAATAAAGTAGAAAATCTATTCTTAAAGTTACCTTTAATTTGTTGCTAATTTATATGATCTTTCTGAACTCTTAATAACTTGTTTGTTAACAAAGAAGTCTGTAAACATAACAGACTGAAATATATTCAGTAAGTCATCACAGGAAACTCAGTCCTGTCCTTTTCCCACCCGGTATCCATTCTCTTAAAGGTACATGGAATGCGTGTGCTCTGCTGGAATATATTAAGTCTTGGGTCGTCCCTCTCTCTTGCAACACTTTTTATTATGAAATATGTCATATGTACATAAACATGCATAAAACATATGTGTGGTTTGAAAATGAACAACCTTATAATCACCACCAGGTCAGGAAATAATAATTCGCCTCTTTCAAGTATTCTCTCCTTGTCAAATTCCTTCTTGCCCCAAGAGGTCATCACAATTATAACATGGCTTTTCTTCCTATCTCTACTACCTCTATATGCAATTCTAAACAAATTAACTTAGTTTTGTGTGTTTTTCCTTTCCTTTTTTTTTTTTTTTTTGGAGCCCTAATTGAAATTATTTCCTATGTCCTCTTTTGTGTCTTGCTTGAGGTTTTTTATAGTGGAGATGTCCTTGTCTTTTCCGTATGAAGCCAGCTTATCTTGAAGTGTGGGAATCTTGGCTGTGGAATATATGTGGACGCCCCAGCGTCCTTCTCATTCACTTGCTGCTCACTGTCTACTAAACATAGCTGGTGATGCTTTGGTCCAAACTTTTTTTTCAGTCCGTGTTTTGTTCACAGTCTTCCTCACCTGTTGAAAGCCTTCTACCATGCAGGTCGTAATGGGAACTTGTATGTCTGAGAAACTCTGCAGTTTGGGGAGAGTGCAAAGTGGGGGTTGCTCGAGGAGATACATAGCTTAATTAGGGTCTGAACAACGGCTTTCGTTCTGCATTAATAAGCAATTTGCTTAAAGGCTGAGACTTGTTACAAGTCAACTTTGTTACAGTGCCAGATTTCTTTGGATGTTAATCCAGGGACTTTTAGATACACAGAAAAAGCTTAAATTGTTCCAGTATTCAAACAATACTCTACATTGTAGAGAGGTGGCTGTCTGAGGGCAACAAAGATTTGAAACAATCATCTGCATTATGCATCATCTAAAATTGTGAATGAAAAAGAATCATCCATATGTATGGCTCTTGATTTTTATTTTATATCTGCTTTGCATGAAAATAGTTGCCTGTTAATTGTTTTTGGCTAATGATTCGATTTTAATAGAGTGAATTCCAGAATTTAATGATTTGTTGCAGATGCATTCTGCCAAGCAATTTAGCAAAGTTGTTTACACTGCCCCAAATCCAGCTGGACAGAGTGAGCCTATGCTTCTTCCCTGATAACAGTTCAGGGAGTGATGAGTGCAAATTTCTGGACATTTTTTTCCCCTTTGATAACAAACATGTCTTCCATTATATGGCAGCACTGTTAGAGTGGCAGGGGATTAATTTAAAATTTTATTTTAATGTCAGCAGCTCTTTGCGGTACCCATTTTCTCCCATTCTTACTATATGTGTCCTTTTAAATGATTTTTTTTTCTGATGAGCAACTGATAAACTGTTGGCTGACCTCACAGAAAACTCTTGTTTTATTTCTCTGCTGAAAAGTTACGACCTCTTTGCCAGTGCTTAAAATCACCCACAAGAGGGCTTTGAGTAGCTTTCTTTCTTTCTTTCTTTCTTTTAATATTTTATTTATTTGACAGAAATCACAACTAGGCAGAGAGGCAGGCAGAGAGAGAGGAGGAAGCAGGCTTCCTGTGGAGCAGAAAGCCCGATGCGGGGCTCGATCCCAGGACCCTGGGATCATGACCCGAGCCGAAGGCAGAGGCTTTAACCCACTGAGCCCCCCAGGTGCCCCTTGAGTAACTTTCTTAAAGGAATATCCAGTAGCAGCTGTACCAGGCTCTAAGTTCTGTTGAGCAGAGGGCAAAAGAGATGGAAAATAGTAGTCCTTCTCAGGATAAAACCTATAAAAAGTTTTCCAGCACTGCCCTACTAGATTCAGAATTGGTAACAATGACCCCTAGTTTCTGGAGACCACGATGGGAGCCCTTTTTCTCAGAGAGGCTTTATACTGGTGAAAGATGGCTGACTGGGGGAGGGAGGAGGTGGAGTAGAGTTCTAGAACCGACAGCAGACATCGAACATTGCTCTTGGTGTCCAGCAAGAAAGTCATACACAGACACGCTCACTTGGTTCTCTATTTTGTCCAACACAGATTGGGAGAGGGCCTTCTTATAGAGCTGGCAGAACTCTTGGGTGTCCTTTAAGGAGAAGATAGAAGAACCACCACATCTTGCTTTTCCACCTGCAGACTCTTCTGAATCCACCTCCCTTCTTCTTCCCCTTCCCTTAGGCTCGCTGAAAGGCTAATTCTTCTATTGGTGCTCATAGATACCAGCCCTTCTGGCCTCAGGGACTTCTCTATGATCTGCTTCTGATTTCCCCTTCTTCCTCTCCTTGTTCTTTCTCTTTATCATGTGCTTAAGCACACAAGTTTTTCCCAACTTTAAAACAAAACCAGACTCATCCCTAAATCTTACCCACGCTCTCGCCCCCCACCCCTGCTGCAGCTATTAGACTCTTACCTTTGCCATCCAAGTTTTTAGAAGAACGTTGTCAACTTATTTCTACTTCCCGTCTGTCCAGTCTCTCCTCAGTCCACTGTCATCTCACATCATCTCATTTCTGCTCCCGCAGCTCCACTTAAGTTGTGCTGGGTGAAGCCACTAAGTGATATCCTAGTGGAAAGTTCAGTGGACACTTTTTAGTCCTTACCTAATACCATTTGGTGTTGAGTCCTTCCAAAATCTTAAACTTCTTATATCCCTTGGCTCAAATACTCTTTGAATATGCACTCCATTGGCAATTAGCGCTGGTGAGCATGTGGTGAGCAAAATGGACAGGGGCTTTATGGAGCTCCTGGTGTTCGTAGGAGGGTATGGAAGAGTGAGGCAGGCTGATAAACATTAAAGACAGACAAACTGTGGTTGCAGCTTGAGAACAGATTGGAAGGGAAGAAGGAGAGAATGTAGAAATAGGAGAGAATGTGAATGTGCTGCACTGGTTTAGGCAAGAGATGGTAGTTACTCAGATTGTGGTGGCGGTCATGGAAAAGGAGAGGAGAAGGAGAACTAAGAAAAATTTAGAGAGAAGACTGACAGGACATGGGGAGAGGCTGGAGTAGGGGATGAGAGAGAAGACATAGAAGACATGGAGAGTGCCTCTTAAGTTTCTAGCTTGTCCAGGTGAGTGGAAGGAAGGTTCTGCCATTTGCAAAGATGGGAAATACAGGGAGAGGACTGGGTTTTGGGATGAGATCATGAGTTTAGTTTCAGATAATGTTGAGTTTGAAGGATCTTTAAAATTTTGAAGAAGAGCTAAATATTATAGGATTGGATATATGGGTCTAGAGCTCAGACAAGAGGCCATTGCTGGTGATACTAGTTTGGGAGAGAGAATAAGTGAAGCTCTGGGCAAGAATGGTCACTGGGGGGGGGGGGGGCGCCTGGGTGGCTCAGTGGGTTAAAGCCTCTGCCTTCTGCTCAGGTCGTGATCTCAGGGTCCTGGGATCGAGCCCCATGTCGGGCGCTCTGCTCACCAGGGAGCCTGCTTCCTCCTCTCTCTCTGCCTGCCTCTCTGCCTACTTGTGATCTCTGTCTGTCAAATAAATAAATAAAATCTTAAAAAACAAAAAAGAATGGTCACTGGGGAACAAAGAACAGAATGAGAAGTTGGAGAGGTTCTAGGAACTCTTCTCTTAGGTCTCCATCAGTTTTCTTCTTTATTCCTAAAATAACCCCACAACTGACCCCTGCCTCTAATCTTGTTCTCTTCTAAGCCTTTATCCATAGTATTACCAGAGTGCCATCCCTTATTTACTGTTACAGCCCTGTTTTTTATTATTCCTTCGCCCACACGCTGTAGCTCAGATACATCAAACTACAGTTGACAGACAGCTGAGGGCTAGAGGTGCCTATCCACCCCTCCCTTTACCGCCCCCACTTCGTGTACTTGAAAACATGTGTATAACTTCTGACTTCCCAAACACTTAACTACTAATAGCTTACTGTTGATTGGAAGCCTTACTGATAATATAACAAAAAGAGTGATTGAGGTATGTTTTGTATATGCTGTGTATTATGTACTGTATTCTCACAATAAAGTCAGCTAGAGAAAAGCAAATGTTAATAAGAAAATTGTGAGGAAGAGGAAGTACATTTACAGTACTGTACTGTATTTACTGGAAGAAAACTGCATGCAAGGGGACCTGCGCAGTTCAAACCCATGTTGTTCAAGGGTCAGCTGTATTTGAGTGAACCATTGCCTCTCTCTGAAATCCGCGTCCCCTGCCCTTTCTCTTGACTTCTCTTAGTCCCTCAAGTGCAGAGACTCCTCCAAAGTGACCCTCCTCACCCCTCCCTTTTTAGCTGAATTAGGTGTTGTGTTTGTAGTTTCGTGGCATGCCGAGCATGCTTCTGTCAGAATTTATTTCACTGTCTTACGTACTCCTCAGTCTTCCTTTCTGTAAGCTCTGGGAGGGCTAGGACTTTGTCTTACATCTCTTTGTTCTTAGCACCAAGCATCCTGATTTCTGTTTAGGTACGAATCTACTCCAGGGTCTTTTGGTTAAAGAAAGAAACATGGAAATTGTGTGGTTAACCCAGGGATTGTCAGTTATTTGGTAACACAAGAAAGTTTGTTAACTCTTAGAATGCCCAAGGAATGGCAGCTGGCAAAGGAGAGGGGAAGAAAGAAAACTGTTTAAGGCTGTTTCTATAGAGAAACTTCGCAAGTTGGACTAGTTGGTTGTAAATAATTGCCCCAGTTCTTTTTGTTTTCTAATTACTGCACTCTGGATTGTCTATTAACTAACTGAACATTTGTGGGAAAATATTTAATACCGATTGTGTGTGCCAGTCACCGGTTATGTGCTGGGGACTTAGCTCTTAACAAAACAAACAGTAGTATCCCTGGGTTTTTGGAGTCTGTGTTCTAGCAGGAGAGATGGACTGTGAACAGGTACATAAATAAAGAAGATAATTACAGATTTTGAAGTGTCATTATTAACAGGTTGATGTCTGTTAGCTGATTTACTATTTAGAATAGTTGTATCCATACCTAAAAAGTGACTGCTTTTATTTTTAAGCTTCAAAGTACAGATTTGAGTAGATGATTTATTTCCCTCATGGTGTTGTGAAGGATTTAAAGTATATCAAAGAAACTTTTGGAAAATTTCCTTTGGAATATGAGAAGTCGGATCTTTTACCTTTTTTTTTTTTTTTTTTAAGATTTTATTTATTTATTTGACAGAGACACACACAGAGAGAGGGAAGACAAGCAGGGGGGGTGGGAGAGGGAGAAGCAGCCTTCCCACTGAGCAGGGAGTCCGATGCAGGGCTCAAACCCAGGACCTTGGGATCATGACCTGAGCTGAAGACAGACACTTAACGACTGAGTCACCCAGGAACTCCTTTTACTTGTTTTTTTCCCTGTGGTCAAAGAATCAGACTGCCTCACTCCATTATACCTGGCTATTATATTGGGACCTAACATTTATTGTAGCATTATCACCTTTTCCTTTTCATTTTTTTTTAAATAAGGTTTTATTTATTTGACAGAGAGAAACAGCGAGAGAGTGAACCCAAGCAGGGGGAGTAGGAGACGGAGAAGCAGGCTCTCCGCTGAGTAGGGAGCCTGATGTGGGGCTCATTCCCAGGACACTGAGATCATGACCCGAACTGAAGGCAGATGCTTCATGACTGAGCCACCCAGGCCCCCCTCTTTTCCATTCATTCATTCATTCATTTTTTTAAAGATTTTATTTTTTTATTTGACAGAGAGAGAGCACAAGTAGGCAGAATGGCAGACAGAGGGAAAGGGAGAAGCAGGCTCTCCACTGAACAGGGAGCCTGATGTGGGGCTCGATCCTAGGACCCTGATGACCTGAGCCAAAGGCAGACGCTTAACTGACTGAGCCACCCAGGGGCCCATTTTTTTTTTTTTTTTTAAATTAACAAAGGCCAAATGATTTGTTTGGGTCCTTAGAAGAATTGAATATATTTAGAATAAAAAAAGTCAGTGAATGTTGGGGCACCTGGGGTGCCTTGGTGGGTGGCTCAGTGGTTAATCTCCAGCTCTTGATTTTGGCGCAGGTCATGATCTCAGGGTCATGAGATCAAGTCCCATGTCGTGCTGAGTGTGGATTCTGCTTAAGATTCTCTCTCTCTCCTTCCCTCTGTCTCTCCTAGTTCCCTCTCTCCCTCCTCTAAAAAAAAAAAAGGAAGGGGCACCTGGGTGGCTCAGTGGTTAAGCTGCTGCCTTCGGCTCAGGTCATGATCTCAGGGTCCTGGGATCGAGCCCCGCATCGGGCTCTCTGCTCAGCGGGGAGCCTGCTTCCTTCCCCTCTCTCTGCCTGCCTCTCTGCCTACTTGTCATCTCTGTCAAATTAAAAAAAAAAATCTTTAAAAAAAAAAAAGGAAAAAAGAAAAAAAAATCAGTAAGTTTTAAAAAGGCTCAGGAAATCAATTTATATGCTCTTCTTAAAGGACTCTGGTCAGACCTTTAAAGTTATTGCCCTGAATAGATCTTACAATATCCCAGGGGGAGATTTTATTGTGAGCTCTTACTTTGTGAAAAGCGTATTTGGGGAGGACTAGATAAAATGCAAGCCTTGGGCTTCATATGGATAAAGGACTACTGGGGTGTTCTACGTGTTTGATTTTTGTTTTTCTTACTTTGTTTTTATTGAGGCATAATTGATGATGGAGCAGTCTTCAGGGCAGGGCTTATAATGCTTTTTCCCTGTGTTTATAACTTTTGTAAGAACAAACCAAATCAAGATACAGAACATTTCTATCACCCCAGAGTATTCCTTCATGCTTCCTGGGATAGGCCATACACATCCCCCAACGATAACCGCTATTTTGACTTCTGTAGTTATAGATTAGTTTTGTCTACTCTTGAGCTTCATATAAGTAGAATCATTTGGTTTCAACTTTTTGTGCTCAGCATATTTTTGAGGGCCATGTTGTATGGATCAGTGATTTGTTCTTTGTATTGCTGTGCTCTAGTCCATTATAGGAGTATGTCACAATCTGCCTATCTAGTCTAAGGTTGAGGGACATTTGTGTTGTTTCCGGTTTTTAACTATTACAAATAAAATTGCTTTAAATGAATAAAATTGCTTTAAACATTTTTTGTGGCAAAATACACGTATGCTAAAATTAATTATCTTAGCCATTTTTAGCAGTATAGCTCTTAAATTCATTCACTTGGTGGTACAACCTCTGAATATTTTTGTCCAAGCCTTTTGGGGGACAAATGCACTGCTTTCTCTTGGATACATACGTGTGGACCTGCTGGATCATTGGTATATTTCACTTTCTTTCTTTCTTCTTCTTTTTTTTTTAAGAAACTCTCAGCTGTTTTCCAAAGTGGTTGTACCATCTGTTCTCCTACCAGTGTTGTATAACAGTTCCAGGAACTATACATCCTCACTGATACTTTGTGTAGCTGGTCTTACAAATTTTAGTCATGCTAGAGGGCTCTGGACAATATTAAAGTGTTTCTCATTGTTAACTTAAAATGCGTAACTTGTGGGAATACTTGGTATGACCCTGCTGTTTGGTATTTTGTGCGAAAAGACGTATTCTTTACTTTTGATGGGTTGATTGTCTAAGAGGCTGGAATCTGTGTGTTCCTTGTCAAATTACAAGCAGAGGTAGTGATTTTGGTATTGTCAAAAAAGGGGTTGTTTTTCCAAAAGGGTAAATCCAAGCCGTGGAAACCAGCATGCAGCCAGATTGAGGGATGAGAACAAACACCAACGTGGCACAGAGGACTCTTTTTTTGGGAACACTTTCCTTCAGTGTAGTGTTGCTTTGCTTTATTTTGTATTTAGTAATGATTCATCTAACCACTGGCCTGTTAAAGCTCAGGGATTAAGCTCTCCTCGCTCCAGTTTGATTTCTCTTCTGGTTTGCACAGCCATTCCCTCCAGTAGGTTCTTTTAATTTCCCAATTTGGAATGCCCTTCCTGCTTCTTTCCAGCTAGATGAATTCTATATACCCTTCAGGGTGTGGCTCATCCTCCTTCTGTGAAACTTTATCTAAAACTTTTTAAAGGCAGGAATTGTACTGTGTGTAACCTTTTAAGTCCTCAATGCCTAACAAGATGCCTCGTCTTCTTTCATGTATGACGATGTTTATATCCCCCTCTTGTGAATTTCTGTAGGGTTTATAGCCTGTAATATTCATTTGGCAGTTATATCACCTTGCATTTTGTTATCTTTAATGTAAATAGAGTATGACATTAAAAGCAAACAAATGTAACAACTTATATATCCGAATAAGTAAGGTGTTCAAACTTGTCTTCAAAATAATTACCTTGGAAAATTACACATTTAACCTAACGTTGTGGTGATCTCATTCTCAGAACATTGCTTTTTTTTTTTTTTTTTAAAGATTTTATTTATTTATTTATTTGTCAGAGAGAGAGACAGAGAGAGAAAGATCACAAGTAGGCAGAGGCAGAGGGAGAAGCAGGCTCCCTGCCGAGCAAGGAGCCGGATATGGGACTCGATCCGAGGACGCTAGGATCATGACCCGAGCCGAAGGCAGCCGCTTAACCAACTGAGCCACCCAGGCGCCCCTTTTTTTTTTTTTTTTTTTTTTTTTTAAAAAGAAGTTGCCTTTAAGGTCTGAGGTACATTCTTTTGACTGTTTTATATGGTGGCTAGCGATTATATATATATTGTGTATACATTGTATATACATGTATTATATACATATAAGTATTACATATTATATGTTCCATATATGTTAGACACTTGTAGAGCGCTGTTTGCCAGCCACAGTTCTGTGTAGATATGCCTATAAAATGATGAACTCTTTTTCCTGTTACTCTAAAGCCAGTTCCACAAGTAGAGTTGGAAAATACCTTTTTTTAAAAAGATTTTATTTATTTATTTGACAGACAGAGATCACCAGTAGGCAGAGAGGCAGGCAGAGAGAGAGAGGAAGGGAAGCAGGCTCCCTGCTGAGCAGAGATCCTGATGCAGGCCTCTATTCCCATGATCTGAGCTGAAGGCAGAGGCTTTAACCCACTGAGCCACCCAGGAAAATACTTTTTTTTTAAAAAAAATTTTATTTACTTGACAGAGAGAGAGAGATCACAAGTAGGCAGAGAGGCAGGCAGGCAGAGAGGGGGAAGCAGGCTCCCCGCTGAGCAGAGAGCCCAATGCAGGGCTCAATCCCAGGACCTTGAGATCATGACCTGAGCCAAAGGCAGAAGCTTAACCCACTGAGCCACCCAGGCGCCCCTGGAAAATACCTTTTAATCAGTGACTGTTTTCTTTGAAATAGGTAGGTTTGCATCATTCTAGAATGACTGCTTTGAAAATGACAAGACTCAATTGTATGTTTAACAAAAACTTTCAAATTCACTTTCACTGCCATCTAGATAGGAAACCATCATATCTAAAGTGCAAGTTACTTGAGGGCATGGAGAACACCATCTTTGTTGTACGCTTCTGCCAGTAGCATTTCTCAGTGTGTGTGACCATGGCAGGCACTAAGTAAATGTGTGATAATTCAAGATCATAGAGCTCTATGCTAGAGGGCTGAGATAATTTGATTGTTATCGAATAACAGTTGGGTCTGTTGGGTAGACCAGCAATCTCTGGCTTTGACTTTATCGTGTTCCACTTTGCCCACTGATTTGTATATCACACAGTACAGTGGCTGTTTGTGACCTTCTAGCAACCCGTTTTTCAGTTCACTTTGTGGAAGATGGGAATGCCACTTAGTTTGTCTGTAAGTGATTTTTCTGTAGAATGACTCTTCCATTCCCTTTAAAGAGGTGGGATCATCACCGCTCACAGCTGTCATAGCGGTGTTTAGAGTACAGCCTGGGAAACACGCATGGCACCTTAAAATACTTATTACTGCCTTGTTAATATTACGAAATCCCCAGCTATGCTAGACTTGACATGTCGTGACGAAACAAAACTTCAGGTTCCTGCCTTTCTCAGGTCTTCTCTTTTAATTAACAAGAGGGGAACGCGAGAACCCCTGGTAACATGAACGACACTTAAACACTCATCCATCCATGTGAAAGCTCCTGTTGCTTTGATTTTGTGTCGTACGTGTGTAGGGCTTTCTCTTTCTTTCTTTCTTTGCACATTTTGTGTGTGTGTATTCAGAATTTCCCTGCCACATTTGATTTACCTCATTTTAGTTACCACTGCAGCTGTGACAGTTGGTTAACTAATTCTTATAATGCCCAGGGTTTACTGAGAATCTTGGAAAGATACAAAGGTGCCCTATTTACTCGCCTCATTGTTGGTTCTGTTTCTGCTACAGTTGTTTTTTAAAAAAAAAAAAAGATTTATTTATTTATTTGTCAGAGAGGGCACAAGCAGGCAGAGTGTCAGGCAGAGAGGAAGCAGGCTCCCCACTGAGCAAGGATGCCTGACGCTGGACTCCATCCCAGGACTCCGGGATCATGACCTGAGCGGAAAGCAGTGGCTTAACCAAGACCAGCTGAGCTGCCCAGGCATCCTCCTGCTATAGTTTTTTTTTTAAAGACAATAGTTATTTTAAAACCTAGGATATTTTTTTTTAAAAGATTTTATTTATTTATTTGACAGAGAGAGAGATCACAAGTAGGCGGAGAGGCAGGCAGAGAGAGAGAGGAGGAAGCAGGCTCCCTGCTGAGCAGAGAGCCCGGTGCGGGACTCGATCCCAGGACCCCGAGATCATGACCTGAGCCGAAGGCAGCGGCTTAACCCACTGAGCCACCCAGGCGCCCCTAAAACCTAGGATTTTTAAACAGCTTTGTTGAGATGCAGTTCACATACCACAAAATTCACCCCTGTAAAGTGTTGCAGCTCACCGATTTTAGTATTCACAGTTGGGCAACCATCCCCATGATCTAAGTTGAGAATATTTTCATTACCCTCTGAAGAAACCTTGTACTTATTAGTAGTCACTCTCCATCCCTCTCTTACCAGGCCCTGGTAACCCCAAGTCTACTTTCTGTCTCTATAGATCTGCTTATTCTGAACATTTCATAGAAATGGAATCATATAGTATATGGTCTTTTGTGACTGACTTTTTTCATGTAACATGATCAAGGTTCATTGTCTTGGAGCGTGTATCAGTCAGTACTCCATTCCTTTTGTTTGCTGAATACAGTCCCTTGTATGGGTATACCACGTTTTATTTATCCAAACAATAGTATTTTTTAAGAAGCAATAATAGAGGGATGCCTGGGTGGCTCAGTCGATTGAGTATCCAACTCTCGGATTCAGCTCAGGTCCTGATCTCATGACTTGTGGGATTGAACCCCACATCGGGCTCCACACTCCACGGGAGTCTTCTTGGATATCCTCTCCCTCTGCCCCTTCCCCTGCTCATGTACTCTCTCTTTTTCTCTCTCCTCTCAAATAAATAAGTCTGTTTAAAAAAAAAATATATATATATATATATATGTATGTCATAGCTCCTGGATTCCTGGGTGAAGGTTGGGCTAAACAGTATACTGACTACAATGCCTTCTTCACTCTTCTTCAGCTATGAAAAAGCAAGAGAAAACATGCCATTTTATTTGCTGATTAGCATATGAACCCCAGCAAGGTGTCATGGTCCCAGCCCAGGGGTATAACTTCTCTAGTGCAATAGCATGGTTTATTTTGAGTATCTGAGTGATAATTTCTACTTACAGGTAGGCTGACAATCTCTGGCTTTGTCTTTATTCCATTTGGCTTTGCTCCCCTATTTATATGTTGCACAGAGCCATAATTGTTTGTGAATTGCTCTGGAGTAATTTACACTTCAGATGTGGTGATTTTGTGTTTTTTTGTGTGTGAAATTTTATATATACTGTCTGTGTGTATGGCAGTGAAATTGGCTTTTTTATTTCAGATCTGTAATTTCACATGGCTATCTATAGACACATATCTATACTTAGGAAATTATATTATATAAAATAGAAACACGTTATATATAAATTTAAAAATATGTATCTACACCCATATCTCTATCTGTCTGTATGGCTATAGATGGATAGATGGTCTTTGACATGTTTAAGACTGTACTTTTGAAAGACTTTAGAACCAAATGTCATTCAACCTAAGCCCATAATGGGTTATAAACTAAGAGTTCTGTACTTTTATTCTACGTTGTCATGGGGTCAGAGAAGATAAGACTGCCAAATGCTAGCAGTCCTACTTAGAAGGGCTGCTTGTGGGATTTAAAGGAGATGTGCGGCCTCCGATGAGTGATCTGATGCACATGGCAGCATGCAGGTCTCCTGAGTGCACCCTTCTGTCAGAAAGTAGCATTTGGGAAACCATCTGGGACAAAAGGAAAAGCCTCTGGGACTTCTGAAGTTTTGAAGAGAGAACCCTTTAGAAGTCAGCAGGTGATTTTTCCCCAAAATTATTATTTTATTTCTTAATTAGTTTTATTTTATTTCTTATGCTGTAAGTATTTACAGGATGAAGTGAAATGTTTTTCAAGGCAGACCCACCAGAGGATTTTGATTTCTCCCTCCACTGACACCAGTCATGCTGAGTGGGTCTTAATGCCGTCCTCAGTTTACCTGCTGTGACCTCTCAGAGAGTGATCCCAGTGCTTTTGGAGCTGGCCTCAGTTTAATCATGAGGAGCTAGTTGGAAGAAGGCGAGCCGTTTCCTGCTGAGCAAGTCAAGGCAGTTTCTGGGGTTCAAGTAGAAGTTTCCCTTTCCTTCCCCTTTTGTTTTTCTAGGCTTTGAGAAATTTACAGACTGGTGATCAGAAGAATCTATATGGCTTTGACTGTCTCGAAGCTTTTATTGCATAGTTCAAAGCTTTTGTGGGGATGAGTTATTTTGTCATGCAAAAGACCTAGAGGAAGTATATGGCAGAATACACATTAAAGAGAGTATAAGGGAGCAGGTGTTTGGTATGCCCATTTTACATGTAAGGAAACTGAGGCACGAGTGAGGGTCATTTGACTTAAACATTCTAACATCTGAAGGGAGCATTAAAAACAATGAGAGAAATATGTCTTTGTTTGAAAACAGAGGTGAGCTCTCCTGAAGGCTGTGTTTAGCTCTTTTACATGTTATTGTTGGCTGGTGGTAATGGAGAGAGCCTAAACTCCTATTCTCTGAACCCCAGCTCTTCAGAAATTTCCTGACTGGATGCTTGAGGATTCAGATTCTCGAGGTCATCAGTTTTTCCCTTCCACAAGTTCCTGCTGCAACGTCCTTTAGGCAGTTGGAAATGTTCGATTGATCATAGTATTGCTTAATCATATCGTTGATCAGCTTTGAGAGTGAAGGGGCACAAGAGAAGATTCAAGCAAAATGCAGGAACCCCCCTGGGGAGCATGCTGGACTTAAAATTTTTAGGGTCCCTCACTTTTTCATTAGGACTGGGGTCAGGCCTAGGAATATTCATTTTATTTTACTTTTTTTAAAGATTTATTTATTTGGGAGAGGGAGAACGTGCATGTGCGTGACCGGGGCAGGGTGCAGAGGGAGAGAATCTTCAACCAGATTCCCCACTGAGCGTGGGACCTGACTTGGTACTCATCTCACAATCCACCCATGAGATCATGGCCAGAGCTGAAACCGGGAGTCACTCAGCTGACAGAGCCACCCAGGCGCCCTGCGTTTTAAATAAGCGTCTCCGGTGATGCTGATGCAGCTGGTCCAGGGACCACACTTTTGAAAGCCTTGTGCTAAGTGAAGAATAGGAGGAACTGAATGAGAAACAAAAAGGAGAATGTCCATGGATTGATAAAAGTAAACTGAGAACCATTGTTGTTCCAAATAGGAGTTCCGTAGATCAAGATTGTACTTAAGTGAAAGTTAATTTATTTCCAAATTTCCAGTAATAGCATTTGTCACATAGAGTCAGCTTCATCTCAGTAGTCCTAGAAATATTCATTAGCAATTTACAGAAAATCCTGAGATTAAAAAATGCAATTTCTCTTCTGTGTACAACACCTGTTTTTAACTCTTTGCTAAAACAAAAACCTTTACTGCTTCTGCTTTGTGGATTCTTTCTTCTTTTGCTATTAGCAAGTCTTCAGTGCCTTGATATTATCCCAGTAGATAATCTGCTGTCTCAGTGAGGAAACTTGATGATGTGTGGGTTGATGTGGAAGCTAGGATTTGGATATATCTGAGGTGACGTCACTTTCTCCATCTGGGATTATCACCTCTGTGCTTTCAGCCACATTGGGGATCCATAAGAGGTCTAATGTGAGCATCTTCAATAAATGTCCATCCACCTTTGGCAAGAAAGATAGAAACTTCAGCCGTGTAAGAGATTTGCTGAACTACTGAGCGCTTAAGTAAATGGGCCATCCAGAGCCTGAATAGCCCTGAGCGAGTATAAGAAACTGCCAGAGTCTCAGTCCTCAGTTTTCAGTGGAACAGATGGAAGCCTCTCAATTACATGAGCTCACATCTGTCTCTCTGATTTGACTGGGTCTGTGCCATAATGTGCTCTGGAATTACTGGTTCTGTAATCCTGAGAAAGCATGGTTGAAGTGAGAGTGACAGAGACCTAGACCCTGAAGGTTAATGGCACAGAGAGAATGTGGACCCTGGAGAACTAATAGTGAAATATAAACGCCACTGGTTGCAACCACTCATCCATTTTATTTGCCAAAAATCTAATATAGTCTAGTAGGCCTCAAATTAAAATGTTTCAGTTTTGTTTTATTTCTTCATTAGTCTAATTCCCGTTGACCTTGTGTCAAGGCTAAAACAATTTAGGAGCATTCTAGCATGGGCGCAGTTTTAACAATCATTGTCAGCATGGTTTTAAAGAAAATAGGTTGGCAAGATGCATGTACGTTCTGCAATCTATTAATAGCATGACATTATATTTCTTTATTTTGTAAAAGCATTAGAACAAGGCTTTGGGAGGATGGATTGAATTTCTAAAATGGCAGAATGTCTGTGGTGAACATCACTGTTATTTCTTTTCCTGGAGTTTGCTACTATTTAGTAATAGCTGGGTCATTCAGCATAGATTGGCTTATCACTAAACAGGGTGGAGGGGCCCCTGGGTGGCTCAGTTGGTTAAGCATCTGCTTTCAGTTCAGGCCATGATCTCAGAGTCCTGGGGTCAAGCCCCACATCGGGCTCCCTGCTCAGTGAGAAACCTGCTTCTTCCTCTCCCTCTCTCTGTCTTTCCCCTCCACTCTTGCTCACCCACGCACACTCTCTCTCTCTCGAAAATAAATAAATAAATAAAATCTTAGAAAAAGGAAACAGGATAGAAAGATAATGGCTTTTAAAAGAGCGTTTGTTATAAAATTTGCATGCCTTGTAAAAGAGGTAAGAATAAGGGTCAGATTTTGTGTAAGGGTCTTTTGTTCCCAAGTCTGAAGGCCATAGACTAGATAATTGGTAATAATAGATTTGAATGAGAAGGCCGTCCACAGACTGGAAGAACAATTTGCGCAAATCCTATATCTGGTAAGGGACTTGTATCCAGAACATAGAAAGAACTCTTACACCTCAACAATAACGTAGATAGTAACCCAATTTAAAATGGGATAAAGGACTTGAATAGACATTGCTCCAAAGAAGATATACAAATAGTTCATGAGCACATGAAAAGAGATTGAACATCATTAGTCATTAGGAAAGTGCAATTAAAACTACAGCGAAATACCACTTCATACACACTAAAATGGCTAAGATAAAACAGACAGTAACAAGGGCTGACAGGGATGTGGAGGGATTGGAACCCTCATATGCTGCTGGTGGGATTGTAAATGGTACAAACACTTAGGAAAACAGTGTGCTAGTTCCTCAGAATGTGAAACTTAGGGCTGCCATTTGACTCAGTGATTCCATTCCTAGGCATACACCCAAGAGAATTGAAAACAGCCTCACAAAAGTTTGTCCACAGACATCCATAGCAGCATTGTTCAGAATAGCCTCCCCCTCCCCCCCAAAAAATAGGACCAATGCAAATACCCCTCAACCAATGAACGGATAAATAAGACGTGGTAAATCCCATACAATGGAATATTACTTGACAATGAAAAGGAATGCAGTGCTGGTATATATATTGCAACATGGATGAGCTTTGAAAACATTATGCTGAGTGAAAGAAGCCAGACACAAAAAGCCACAGATATGATTCTACTTATATGAAATATCTGGAATAGGCAATTATAAAGAAACAAAGTATGGTGGTAGTTGCCAGAGACTGGAGAGGGTGTATAATGTGGGTAGTGACTGCTACAGGGTACAGTGTTTTTTGGGGGGAAGAAGTATTCTAATGATTGTGGCACAACCCTGTGCTTACACTAAAACACATTGAATTGGACACTTTAAATAGATAAATTGTGTGGTATATGAATTATATCTTTTTTTTTAAATTTCACTTATTTATTTGACGAGAGAGAGAGAGATCACAAGTAGGCAGAGAGGCAGGCAGAGAGAGAGGAGGAAGCAGGCTCCCCGCCGAGCAGAGAGCCCATGCGGGGCTCGATCCCAGGACCCTGGGATCATGACCTGAGCCGAAGGCAGAGGCTCAACCCACTGAGCCACCCAGGCGCCCTGAATTATATCTTAATAAAGCTATTGTCCAGTTTGGAGATTTGAAGGGGAGAATATTGCTTGTACTCTTACTCCATTCATTTAATTATTTGCAAAGTCCTACCTGTGTGATTTGCTTACATGAAAAAATTTTGCCAAATACCCTTAGTTTGGTGATGAACCTTACTAATGGCACCTATAGGTCATCCAGTGAATATCTGAGCACCAGGCTTTGTGTCTGGTGCTAGGGGGCCCACACTGCTCTTCGCAAGGAGCTGACAGTCGAGTATGTTTTCTTTATCATCAGTACTAGTTATTGTGTAAGAAGCAAGTTAGGCATCATGCATGTTGTAAATTAAGATAGTCTTTACAGAGAGTACGTTGTGGGTGGGAGTGTTTGGGGCCTGGGATAAGGATTAGCAGAAGAGGGGGATGGAATTCCAGGTGAAGCTGACCGCCAAGGGCAGATGTGCCGATGGCAAGGTAGACTTGTGAATATGTTGCTTTTCCGGTTGAGTGTCCTCATCGGCTCCCCACTGCCTCCAGAATAAAGCCCACACGTGCTTTAGCATGGCTTGGGAGAGGAGGCTGCTGCAGAACTTCCATGCAGGAGAACTCTAGTGGTAGCCGTCTGACTGGAAGTGGGAGAAGGCAGGGCTCATGGCCTTGCCTTGCGCTCGTCTGCATAGCAAGCTAATTTCCCTTATAATGAACATTTATTTGAGGGGGCCTTTGAGGTGCGAAAGCATTTAGATGGCCAAAGCCCAGCCTGTCCCCCACCATCACTGTCTTTCCCTGCTTTGTCACTTACTGCTCTTTCACTTTGCCCTGTACATTCCAGGAGCTTGGTGGTGCCATGCTGTGTCCCACCGCTCCGCACCGAGAGCTTGTGTGGTCTGCAGGACTTTTTCCCCTGCAAAATTCCTGCTCATCCTTCAAGACCCAGCTGGAGCACCGTCTGCTCCTTTAAGCCTCTCTGAATGGCATATGACCTTGGGCACCTTGCTAAGCCACTTCTTTGCTTCCACTTCCTCCTCTCTAAGATGAGGCTCGTAAGAATACCTACTGCACGGTAATTAGGAGGATGAAATGAGTTCATGTATATACGCTTTTGGAACACTAAGTAAATGCTCCTGAGTGTTACCTATCAACCTGATTATTAATTTTGGGCAGAGTGGTGGCTCCCTTGTCCTTTCACCCTCTGCCCTTACGTGCACTTCCGTTATTAGCAGTAAATTACAGGGTGGGAGGGCATTGCAAATTTGGTGAAAAGTCTCCAGTGTGGTCAAAACCATACAGATAAGGTTGTACCGTGTGTTAAAGGGGGTGAGGTAGGGAGTGCACATTTACCCTCCTTTGTAGTCATTGCAGGGAGTCTGTCTTGGGATGGAGATGAGGCTACCTGACTAATGGGCCCCTTCTAATGTAAAATCTTTCCTGCCTGAAGGAGCCTCTGTCTTTGGAGGTACTGGGAACAGGTGGGAAGTTGGGGTACAAGGAAGGGACAGGGTAGAATGAGGAAACTGTGGTGAAATCCTAAATCCGTTCGTTCGACTTTCTGGCTCCTTCTCCCTAGCCCTGTTGTGGCTGTAGGCCAGCTCTGCTCACATACCCAAAAGCCTCGGGCAAGTCTGGGGTGGCCTTCTGCATCAGCACACTAAGCATCCTGCATTCAATTTGTGGGGAAAAATGAGTCTCACCGCTTCACCCAAGACCTCTCAGAATCAAGATCTGTTTCCTTGCACACCAGCGGGCCTACGGAGAAGCTCTGCTTCAGCGTAAATGCCCTGTTTCAGAGACACCACCAGCTGCGGCAGTCCGTGAACCGCACCACAGGTTTTTAGTTTTCGTTTCTGGAAGTGTGGGAATGGTGTTTGCCCCTTTATACTTTGGGTCACCCACCCCTCTGTACATTCAGGAGGAAACCCCCGGAGTTTGTTTGTCCTGGGTCTCTGTGTCGCGGGCACACAGCAGCTCCAGGAATGTCTGGTCCATTCCTCCGCCGTCTGCACCTCGGATCCAGGGACTCCTGCTGTCAGCTCACCCAGCCTCCGCTGAACCTTTGAAGTGGAGGGCAAGCCTTTCATCTTCGCTCATTTTCACTTAATGACAGCCTGGCCTTTGATCAGCTCCGTTTTCCTCTTTCTTTGGCTTCCTAATGAGTCACTTGGAGGTAAGGAGAGACCTGAAGTGTAGGTCCTGAACCAGCCACAACTTTTATGAGCACAGGGGTTGTTTGACCTTCCTATCTTAAGCAAATATACCAGAGGAGTCACTCCTTCCTGGCCTTTCATTGATAAAATTTGCTCACTGGCTAAGGTAAACTTTAAAAGAGAGGTGGAGGGGGGTAGACAGGATGGGGAGAAGCAGAAGTGAAATGTAAGCAGCATCCCCTTCTGCGGTTTTATAAATTTCTTTAATTTGGGGAAGCCCCCTTCGCCTTCAGACTCCCCTATAAAACTTCTCAGCGTCATGGAGGTGTATTGTTTTGGGGAAGCACGTCAAATTCTCCATGCTACTGAAATCATTTGTTTTCAGATAAACTATTAACCACTTTTTAGTTGATTATTTAGCAGTATCTTCTCTTGGCACTCGATAGGGATGCAAAAAGTTCCCCTTGATTGAGTATAATTTTTTTCATAAGTATCTTATTTCCAGTTACTGTTAAAACCTAGGAAACAAATCTGCATTGGTCCCTTCCTCTCAGACTCACATATCCTTTGGTTAGCCTGCATACGGCTACCATGCCATTGTTTTTAATATGAGATAAAAATAAATTTGGGGAGAATTACTTTTATCTGTAGATGAAATTAATTGTTTGCCTGTCCAGTAAATCTGCAATAAATGGTTTGATACTCTCTCAGACTGGTTCGTATACTTTTAGACTCCAAGTCCAAGAGTGTTTTAGTTTTTGGGTGGGGAATGCAAACATTTTTCAGTATAGCTTATGTAAACTATAATTAATAAAATTTTTCCATAAAAGGACCCCAAAATATACTGCATGCTATGAAAAAAAAAAAAAAAACCCTAACAACTGTATATTAGCTTGACACTAATTTAATGAAGGATGCTAAAATTTTTTTAGAATTGGTTTATTTTAACACAGGGTGGATTTCATTTGAGTCTGTTTTAAATCACTGTAAACGATTTTTCTTCTTGGGACACATGGGTGGCTCAGTTGATTAAGCGTCTGCCTTTGGCTCAGGTCATGATCTCAGGGTCCTGGAATCCAGTCCCACATCGGGCTCCTTGCTCAGTGGGGAACCTGCTTCTCCTTCTGCCTGTTCTGCCTGCAGCTCTCCCTCTGACAAATAAATAAAATTCTCTACGTACCCATTATTGTTTGAGATGTTTGATATTCTCCACAACTCAGGTATTACCCAGGAAATATCTATTAAATGAATTTGGATTATTCATGGACAGTTGGAAAACTCTTAGCATAACTCCTGCAACTAAAAACAGACATCTCTGTTATTTTATTTAAAAGAAATGAGTTTTGGTGTGTCAGATTTTTCCCTCCAGCAATAAAAATCATCTTATTAGAATATAAAAATGTCATAACAAAAATGTGGATGTAGAAGGCTAATTAGACTTTTACATCAACCTGGCAAGCCTAAAATACAGACTTACACTTGTACCTCAATCTTTACTTTTCCACTTATATATTGATAAGGTTGAAAAAGAGTGTAGCTTTCTGGCTTTTCCAGTTTATATAGTTTCTCAATTTATAAAGAAAATCTTTCCTTAAAATGTCTCTTGGACTTGCCTCTTCACTACCCTCACAGATGTGAACAGAGTGGCCCTTCCCCCTTCCCCTTGGACGTGCACGTGCACTGCCTTGTCCGGTGGCTGGGGTGTGTCCATCCCGGGAGTCCCTGGCATAGTGTCTGAAGATTTGCCTTAGCTGTGTCAACACTTAAAATGGCTCCCTATCAGATGCTTGTTACACCAAGTCTAAATGTTCTGCCTGTGTTCAAAGCCCTTTATTTATCAGACCCATCTATCTCCTTAGTCCTAACTCTTTACTACTGGAAGGAATGAGCCTTTCATTCCAGTTAGGTTGACCTGTGCCCATGTGCGCACACATGGCATCATTCTTGCTCTCTCCATTTTTCCCAGCAGTTGTCCCCTCCTGGAATACCCCTACCCATCATTTCAAGCATTTAAATCCTACCTGTTTTTCAAATTCTGCTGACTATTAGAGCTAGAATTAATGTCAAATTTCAAATTCTACTGACTATTAGAGCTAGAATTATGTCTTCCTTTTACAAAATGCCCATTGCTTTTCCTCCTTTTTTTTAATGTACTAAGTTTATTTTTATCTTGAAATTAATATTTGAACACTTTCTTCCTAATATGGTAATTATTGATAGATAGAGCCCATATAATAAAAAAAAAACTGTGGTCCTCAGTTATTACTTTTTTGTAACAGCTTTATTGAGCTTTGATTCACATAGCATACGATTCACTCAGTTAAAGAATATCTCTTTTATTTTGGCATTTATAATGTTTTTCCTTGTAGTTATTTATCTCCACGACTTATCACTCCTATAGAGCTATAGTTCCTTGAGGCAGAGACCAGATCTGAAAACATCTTTGTATTTTCCTCCATTCCTGGCATAGTACTCCAAATATACCAGGCACGAAAATGCTTTTGAGTGAAATGTATCCCTTCATTTCTCCTCTCAGCTCTAAAATCTCATACTTTTTTTCAACTGGGGCTAGCATCAACAGTTAGCAATTAATTAGCCTTGAAATAAAGGCTCCACATGTCCATTTCTGGGATGATAGGCAGGGATACAAATCCCACTTTTAACTATCATTGTGGGATGAGGATCATCTCTAGAACAGGGCTTGGGTTGCAGCTTTCATAGCAAAGGAGGACAGACTAGGGTTGGTCCCTAGAACCTGGGTCTGTCCAGTGGCCTGTTGGCTTACCAGCTTTGCCCAAGCATCTTGAAGCAGTGGTCCCGTTAGGTGATGTGATTAAGAACACAGTGCATGACCCAGAGAGCCAGGTTGAGACATATTTTAAAGACAGTAAAAACCTAGGAATGCTGACTTGCCAAGAAGGATCTTGCTGAAGAAGGTAGGATTTGTACCCTAGCCCAGACCTGAGTGAAAGTGAGGGTATGGTTTAGACAGGTGGGAGGGGAGATGGAAGACCATGCCCAGCAGGAGGGAACGGCAGGTGCAGTGGAGTTTGGGAGGAGTAGTGAAACCCAGAGAGAGAGAGAGAGAGACAAGGCTAGAGGCTGTGGAGGTCTAGACTACCAGTTCGAAGAATTTCAGACTTTATTTCAGCAGTCCAGTCCTTCCAGGATTTTAATCTCTCACAGCTGAAGACTCTTGGCCCAAGGTATAGGTGATGGGAGAAGGAAGAATTGAAACACGAGTTTAGTGCCAGTAGCTTTTGTTTGCCTGAGCTATCCCAACAGATGCTTATTGAGTACCTGCTATATTCCAGGGAGACTATAAGCCAACCCATGATAACACTGGGTATTTCATGATATTTTTTTTTTAAAAATATTTATTTATTTGAGAGAGGCATAGTGTACACACATGAGTTGGGAAAGGGCCAGAGGGAGAGGATCTTCAAGTGGACGTCTTAATGAGCGCAGAGCCTGACACGGGGCCTGATCTCACGTCCCATGAGGCTGTGACCTGAGCCAAACCCAAGAGTTGGACGCTCAACTGATTGAGCCACCCAAGCGCCCCTAATTGTCTTTTATATGAAAATTTTATATCCCAAATCAGACTTGTGCTGATTTGTAATTAGAAACTTTATGTTTGATCCAGCTTAGCTCTGGTCTCTTGTATAGCAAATAAAAAGTGCTTAATAAATGAGTAAGCGATTGAGTGATAATGACAAGATGCGTACACCCCTTGTTACTACAAGGGGGAAAGGCCACTTTTTCATAGTGGAGACATCTGTGGACACCATCTTAAGCAAGTAATCAAGCGTAGCTTCGGCAGCAATGGTGTGAAGTGACACCAGGTGCCTCCCCGTGTGAGTCAGTGAAATGCGCACAGCATCACCTCCCTAGTATCTTGCCAGAAAATGTTCAACTCGATTGTAATTGTGAGAAAATCTCATCAGGCACAACAAGTTGTAGGACAGCTAATTGGCCAGGATTTTTTTTTTTTTTTAAGATGTATTTATTTCGGAGAGAGAGAGAGAGCGTGCATGAGCAGGGATCAGGGGAGAGGAGCAGAGGGAGAGAGAGAGAGAGAGAAAGAAAATCTCTGTTAGACTTCCCGTTTCAGCCTGGAGCCCAGATGAGGGCTTGATCTCACAATGATCTCATGACCTGAGCTGAAACCAAGAGTCACTCAACTGACTGAGCCACCCAGGCACCCCTGGTTTGGATCATTTTTAAATGCAGTGCCATGAAAGAGGAGGAAAGATAAAATTCCTTTAGATAAAAGGAAATTAAAGAGGCATGACAGCTACATATAGCAGTGTGAGGTTCTTGATTGGATCTGGATGCTCCCACCACTTCCCCCATGGTCTCCGAAAAGAAGGCATTCAGGTCAGAAAATCTGAATATGGATATATGGATTGGATATTAGAAAATGGCAGTTTATCCGCTTTCCCTTGTTGGGTGCAGTGATGGTATTGTAGTGATGAAGAATGTCAGTGTTCTTGGAAGACAATTCTTGGAGTATTTATTATGATATAGTACAGGTTACTTCAAATACTTAGAGCAGTTACGCAAAAAAATAAAAAAAGTGCATGTGTGTAGGGAAAACACTGACCAGATGCTTATACTAGGTGCATCTAGGCGTAGGGGGTGGGATGCTCCTTGTTTATTCAACTTTTGGTGGCTTTAAAATGTTTTTGAAATAAAAAGTTGGACGAGAATGACTCAAATACCTAATTCTTTCACCGATAAAGTTTACAGAATGTTACTTTAAGTGGCTTGTTTTACAGTCTTCCTGGTTATTAGGCACTTGAATTGTGTGCGTGCCTGAGTTCTTAATGCTGCTTTCACTCTCCCAGTCTTGTGTGTCACTCTCTCAGTATTTGAATGCGTCCTATTTTAATCCTTGGGAAATTCACTCTGTGGCTTCTGAAACCAGCATGTTTAGCAACGATAAGTAATACAGTGAGTTAATGCATCTCTGTGGGATAACAGCATGGCTTTCTGAGATATGTGACTGAGGATGTTTGTCCCATCTTTTTTTTTTTATATATTTTTTTTATTTACATGACAGAGAGAGAGAGGTCACAGGTAGAGAGGCAGAGAGGCAGACAGAGAAAGGGGGAAGCAGGCTCCCCGCTGAGCAGAGAGCCCGATGTGGGGCTGGATCCCAGGACCCGGAGATCATGACCTGAGCAGAAGGCAGAGGCTTAACCCACTGAGCCGCCCAGGCTCTCTGTTTGTCCCATCTTAACAACCTGCCCACTTAAGCTCTGTTGGCGGTTTGGAGCTGATAATGAGATTTCATATTTGGAATAGGTAGGCCCGTATGTGACCTTCAGCAGTCCATATGCCAATGTGTGTAACGATTCTGAATTGGTTCCTGGGAGTCTCCTTTTATTCCTCAGGGTCTGAACTAGAATATATTGCAGAGACCATAGCAAACATGATGGTATGGCTCAAAAAATCTGAAGCTTTTGAGTTGGAGGCAGACAGTGCTAGAATGTCCCCCGGACTGTGACGTTGGTCGGCCTTACCACATGGTGTCAGAGGAGGTACTCCGGGCGGGGGGGTGGCAGTGTGCCTCTGGGTTGGGTTTGGGAAGTGGAGAGGGATATGAATTGGCCGAGAGGGACTCTGAATGCATTCTAGTAGGGAGAAAGGTGCATGGAAGCCAGCATATGGAGCTGAGTATGTGCCTGGGGTGGAAGTGGTGCCAGTTTTCTGAGCACCAACTATGTGCCGGCCATTCTGCCGAGTTTCTTATTGAATCTTTGAACTAGCTCGGGGCCTGCCTATGTGTGGGTTCCCATGGTCATTTTCACACATGTGGAGTAAGTCATAGAACGTCAGGTAACTGCCCCCAGCTGACCTGCTGGCCCCCGGTGGAACAGATTGGAAATGCTCACTCACCCGTGCTCCTTGGCACAGTCTCCTGACCTTTAAAGTTAGTTGGTGGAAACCGCGTATGTTCGAACTTTGTGGGAGAAGAGGAACTTTCACGAATACTGAGAGTGATGTTTGGAAAAGTCTCTTTGCCCCCATCATCTCATCCTTTGTTTTTAATTTTTTAAAAAAGATTTTATTTATTTATTTGACACAGAAAGAGAGAGAGAGAGAGAGCACAAGCAGGGGGAGCAGCAGCAGAGGCTGAGCAGGGAGCCTGATGCAGGACTTGATCCCACGACCCTGAGATCGTGACCTGAACCGAAGGCAGACGCCTAGCCAAGTAGGCAGAGAGGCAGGCAGAGACAGAGAGAGGGGGAAGCAGGCTCCCCACTGAGCAGAGAGCCCGATGTTGGGCTCTATCCCAGGACCCCGGGATCATGACCTGAGCTGCAGGCAGAGGCTTTAACCCCCTGAACCACCCAGGAACCCCTCATCTCATCCTTTAAATGGAAATGTTGTCTGATGGAATTAAACACAGTACAGTACATGGCCTCTTTTGGGCTGGGAACTTTTGATAAGTTTTCAGTGATTCTCACAAAAGTCCTTGAAGGTAGATGAAGAAATGGGGGCTCATGAGAGAGGTGAAGAGACTTTGCCAAGATCACTTTTTCTGATTCTCAAGCCTTCTTCTGTAGAGTTTCTCTGCTGGGCTAGTGTAGTCAGGGGTACCGAAAGAAGTGAGGTACTCCTGCCCATGGGCGTGGTGTTACAGAGTGAGCTGGGCACCAGTAGACTCTTCTATAGGCAGACTGTGATGAGTCTATTCCAGAGGTTATGGGGTATCAGAGGAAGGAAGGTCTCCAGGCTCACCTTTCCTTCCCAACATTGCCTTTTTTTTTTTTTTTTTTCTTTTCCCCTTTCCTCCTCCAGTGCTCAGTGATTCATTGTAAGGCTTAACCCTCCAGAAGCTCCTGGCCCTCCAGAATTCCTTTCACGTAAAGAATGTTTTGAGAATGCAGGTACTAGCATATTACCTTCAATATTTAACCTGTTGCACACCAAAGGTCTTGAAGAAAGAGTTTCTTTGGGTATTTTTCCCCACATACATTACCCACTTCCGTTTACCATTTCCTGCACAGCTAAATTTCTCTATTTTATGGCAACTAGAGTCCCTCAGGAGGCAGCGCAACTCTTGAAGAGGCTGGAGCAAGCCTTTTTCACTTCAGCTTGTTTGGTGATTCCTTCTAAACATTTATGAGCTCTACCATGGAGGAAATTGAGCCTGATTCTAAGACCATCTGTAAATCCTGTAATTCTCCTCCTTCTCATTAGCAGTAACTTGTCACAAAAGTAGTTTTTCTGGTAAATATAGTGAAGAATTTCTGCTGTTATAGGGTCTTATCCATTAAGGAAGTTTCTGGACGCTTGGCCCTAAAAGGTTCTTGGGCTGCCTTTATTGGGTCACGTGTTGGTGCTGGACCCTCTGACAGGGATTTGCGAGGAACTGTGACACATTATGTCGATGTTCTAATATCCCGGCAGACACAGCCCTTCCGGCTTCATTGGTAGAGGAAAGCAGTGCTCACACCCGGAGACTGGGCTTCCTGATTGACTTTGAATGCTCTGCAGCTCTGTCAGAATCACAGTCTAGGGTTGGAGGACCAGGAATAGGAGTTGGTGTGGTGGTTGGTCTGGCTCAGGAAACCAAGGACACAGACGATTGTTAGATCTTTTGAGTCCCAGTTGTGATTTACGAAAGCCAAAACCCAGCCTGATTCCGAAATCTGATCTTTAGCCTCATTGTGTCGTTGCTAGATACCTGAATTTTTCTTTATGCTGAAGTGATATGTATAATAAGACATTAATTTCAGCTCTCTTACTTGGTGATAATTTCACCGAGGTTACAGTATTTTTTAAAAAAGATGTATTTATTTATTTGAGGGGGGTTGGGGGGGACAGAGGGGAAGCAAACTCCTTACTGAGTGGGACCCCCACCCGCTCAGTGGGGCTCAGTCATGGTCTGAGCTGAAACCAAGAGTCGGATGCTCAACTCACTGACTGAACCACCCAGGCGCCCCTGAACTTACAGTGTTGCATATTCCGTGAAGCTACTGTTAAATTGTAAAGTGAGTTCAGTAGAGCAAATGAGATTGCAGGGAGTTTCTTTTTTTAATCCCAAAGCCAACAAAATTGTTTTAAGTGGTATAAAACGTAATTAAATGAATAACAACATATGGATGTGAATATAATAATTTTTAATTGACTTCAAAATATCTTTCGTTAGTGCTTTTTGATATTCAGATTAACCTTTCTATTCAATTTATTTAACATATATTGTCTATTGAGAAGGGAGGTTGAGAATTCTAGACATTTTAGTGTTCCTCTGGGGTTATTTTTTACCCTTTTTATACCAGTCCCTGTAGAATTACAGATGTTTAAAACCATTACGGATTGTAGATACCCCCCAGCCCCACCCCCGCCCTCCCACATGCCCCAGAACTGTCTTGGAGCAGGTACTACCCAGACCTGCTCTGCAGGGTTTTCTCCTTCACCTGTGCAGCTAAGAGAACACCCTGCTCATTTGTGCTGAAGCTCTGCACTTTTCCTGGAGCCCAGCCAAGAGGTCCACTCTCTCTGAGTGCTGACCCTTTGGTCTCCTCTCTGTGGCTACTAATCCCACAGCAGCACCATCTTGAGCAGTCCTGCTGCGTTAGGTGAACGGGAGTAGGTGAGGTGGCCGGAGCTGTTTGGTTCCAAACTGAAGAGCTTTCTCCTTGGGAACAGACAAAGGTTCTACACCTGTCCTCACCACTCTTCTTCCCTCCCTGTTGTTCTTCCCTGCCTAGTCTTTGCTCCTTGTGCCCTTTAGCTCTGGCGCCGTAACAAAGCACCCCAGACTGGGGGCTTAACAAGTGTTTGTTGTGTCACAGTTCTGGAGGCTGGAAGTCTGAGGGCAGGAGGTCAGCAGGGCTGGTTTCTTCTGGAGCCTCTATCCTTGGCTTGCAGATGTTCCTCTTCATGTTAATATGGTTTCCTTCTGTGCGTGTCTGTGTCCTCTCTTTTTAGAAGCATACCAACTTACAGGATTGGGGCGCACCCTAATGACCTCATTTAACCGTAATTATTTCTGTAGAGACCCTGTTTCCAAATACAGTCATATTCTGAGGTACTGGGGTTAGGACTTACAAATTTGGGGGGTACAAAACTCAGCCCACCACACTGCCCTCTTGGACTTCCCCTCCTGCTCTCTCCTCCTTCCTCCCACTTTTATTTTATTTTTTTAAGATTTTATTTATTAATTTGAGAGAGAGAGTTAGCTAGAGAGCACAAGCAGGGGGAGCGGCAGGTGGAGGGAGATGAGGGAGGTGCAGGCTCCCCACTGAGCAGGGAGCCTGATACAGGGTTCAATCCCAGGACCTTGGGGTCATGACCTGAGCCAAAGGCAGACGCTTAACCCACTGAGCCACCCAGGTGTCCCTCCCACTTCTTTTCCTTAACCTGATAAAGCATCCTGCATAGCTATAAAGAATATGAAAATGGAGGGATCTGAATGCCATGTTTCTCCTTCCAGCTCTTCTCTGGGTCAGCTTTATGACCTTGAGCAGTTCACTTAATTCTTGAAACACTAGTCTTCTCAGCTACAGTTCAGGAATCATTCTTCCCTTCTTGTAATATAAGACTATAGTAAGAAAAAAACCAGAGTTACAGATCCTATTTTTTAAATGCTTTAAAAGTAAAATATACTGACATAAGATACAGGAAAGCGCAGACAAAGTGTAATGTTTACAGGATTATTTGGATTACTTGAAATTCTGATTACAACGGGGTATGTTTCAACTCCATGTTTACTGTGTTTTTTTATCCTTAATCATATTATTAGCAGCCAGCAATATACCGTAAGCATTTTTCTTTTTTTCCTGAGCAATCTTGTTGTTCTGAAAAGACCAGAGCTGCTCAAATCCTACGCAGCTGGGGGTCTGGCCTCCCCTGCCTGGCTGACTGTACAAGAGTGACCTTTCGCTGAGGGTTGGCCTCCAGATGTGAGATTGGGCTCTGCAAGTCTCCAGCTGTGGCTTTGGGCTCCCAAGAGTGGCTGTGGGAAAGGGGTGGGGGCACGGGGAGGGGGCGAGGGGGCGCGGTCACTGAGTTGTAGAATAGATTGTAATCCCTGCTTGGCTGGCAGACACTACGTCACGTCTTTTATCTCTGCTGGCTCGCCCGGGTTTCATCGTGTTGCCTAACAGCCCTCCTCACAAAAAGAAAAAAGGGAACCAGAATGGGGATAGCCAACAGTTGAACTGTGTGAAAGAGGTTGACTTCACGGTCTTCTCTCCAGCTGCTAGTCCCTGAGACAAAGAAGTATTATTTGAAAGAGAAGGAGTAAGCCCGGGCTGCTGCCCTGCAGTCTTGAGTGTGAGAGGAGAGTGCCGCTGTTTATCTGGGTGACTCTCGCCAGTAGGGTGATGTCAGTCTGGTGGCGGTGGGCTGTGGTCAGACAGGAGACGTTTCCTCGTAGCCCAGAGGCTTGTGGGTGTGGGGTACTGAGCTGTGGTTTTACTTTGATTTAGGTTCAAACATGATAAAAGGGCTGGGGGTGGGGAGTAGAACATAAAGTCTTAAACACCACAACGATTTAGATTGTGGAAGAAAGCTTTGGAGCAAGGAAGGCTATACAGATTTTTGTAAAAAATCTACCCTTAAAAATTACAGCAAGATACTTTTCCTGTTTTTCCTGCAGTCATTATCTTCCCCTTCTCCGTAAACACAAAGACACTGCCATTTCAGCCTTGTATTGTTTGACTAATCTTCAAAAAAAAATGATAATAAACGACTTGATTTTGGTTAATTCCTCATGAGGCTTGCCACAGTCTTTTTTTTTTTTAAGATTTTATTTATTTATCTGACAGAGATCACAAGTAGGCAGAGAGGCAGGCAGGGGGGTGGGGGGGAAGCAGGCTCCCTGCTGAGCAGAGAGCTGGATGGGGGGCTCGATCCCAGGACCCTGGGATCATGACCTGAGCCGAAGGCAGAGGCTTTAACCCACTGAGCCACCCAGGCGCCCCTAGTATACTTGATTTTTAATTGCATCTCCTTCAAGGATGAGGTAAGTTAGGAATACTTAGTGGGGTCTGGTTTTTTTTTTTCCTGTTGTGTAAAGGGTGCCCTATAAAAGTTGAGTATTTCTTGATCAGTGGTTTAAGTGTAACTTAACTTCGGAAGATGTACGTTACCTAGAACAGATCTTTAGAACCGAAGTTAGGCCATCATGGCCATGTAATCAAATCGTTTAATTTTACAAATGAAGAAGCAGAGGCTAACAAGGTGGATGCTGTTTTGAAGGCTCTAAAGTTGGGTTCCATAGTGTATCCAGTCTAAGATGCACTGTTATCTTGTTCCACTAAGAATGAAACTGCCTTGTTTATTAAAATATGCCAGTTGATTGTTAAGACAAACTCAGGCTTAGCTCTATTAAAATGTAGGAAGTAAAGAGTCTTGTTAGAACCTTTGCAGGATTCTGAAACGAGGCCCCATCTTCCTGGGTCTTGTCCTCATGCCTTGCTTTTCTCCTGCTTTATTCTGACTTGAAAGCAGAATTTTCTTGTACTATTTCACCAGAATCATTTTATGGCACATTGTAAAGCTAAGCGATTATTTTTTATTTCTCTGTTAAACTTTTTTTTAATTGAAATTAATATGCTGATTCTTTTGAAATCTTGGGCCAAAAATCTTTGCTCATCTTCCGTTGGAAGACATATTTAAGAATACTTTTGATCCCTGCATTAGAACTGCCATAGCAGTTACATAATCTTTGTATCCACTGGGCACTTTTCGTAGTAATCCATCCCTAGTTAAAAATGCCAAATACAGGGACACCTGGGGCTCAGTCAGTTAAACATCTGCCTTCTGCTCAGGTCATGATGGAGGCCCCGCATCCGGGTCCTTGCTCAGTGGGGACCCTGCTTCTCCTTCTGCTCCTTCTGTCTGCCGCTCTCCTTGCTTATGCTCTCTTTCTCTCTCTGAGACAAATAAATTTTAAAAAGTTAAAAAAAATACCAAATACATTTTGAAAATTGAACATGCTTTGTTATAATCAGAATTTTTTTTTTAAAGTTAAATTGACAATTGTAGTGAGGCCAACTTGAGAAACTTGAATCACCAGGCTACTGAGAGCTTCTTTCTCCTGCTTAGTCCTGAAAAAGAAAGATAATCCTTTCTCCCTTTTCAACTACCAAGCCATTGTGAAATTTAGAATACATATTAGTTCAAGAGCAAAAAGTCTTTTACACCTCAAGGTAAGTTCCTTTTGGCGTGTTATTCTTTCCTCCCCTGCTTGTGGTCAGGGTCTGTATAAATTTCATCAGTTGTCTCTGCAACAGCCCCGAGAGCCCTTCACACAGCCTTCAGCATGCAACAGGCACTCACAACATGCAGCCCGCTTACAAGCCGAGCTGGAGCTCAGTAGAACTCTGATGAATCTGGGTTCTTCTGTAACCTCAAGCGGTTCCTTCCCTGCTTTGCCTTTTCTTAACTTAATAATATTTAAAAACAATAATCTGACTTTAACATTGTAGAGAGCTTGTAGCTCTCATAGCAAAAGGTTGAATAGATGCTTGTTCTTATGTAACAGTTCAGTGTGAAAAACCCGAGGTAGGAAAGGAACTAACAATATTGGAGGGTTTTTTCATCTACTTATAAATATGTTTTCATTTTTAGGGGTAATATTTTTTTTTTAATATTTTATTTATTTGACAGAGAGAAATCACAACTAGGCAGAGAGGCAGGCAGAGAGAGAGGAGAAAGCAGGCTCAAAGCAGGCTCCCCGCGGAGCAGAGAGCCGGATGCGGGGCTCGATCCCAGGACCCTGGGATCACGACCTGAGCCGAAGGCAGAGGCCCCAACCCACCGAGCCACCCAGGCGCCCCTAGGGGTGATATTTTTATTGAGATATTCACATATCAGTGTAATTTTCACCCGTGTAACCTATACAATCCAGTGGGTTTTAGTAGATTAACAGAGTTATGCAACCTTTACCACAGTCCATGTTAGAACATTTTCATCCGTCACCCCCGAAAGAAGCCCTGCATTCCCAAACCGTGAAAAACACCCCCCCCCCCCACCACAACAGTCACTACTGTACTTTTTGCCTATCCTGGACATTTCATGTCTGTGGAATCAGGCAGTATGTGGCCTTTTGTGTCTGGCTTCCTTCACTTCTCCTGTTTTCTAGGTTTGTCTGTAAATCAGTACTTCATTACTTTATAGGGCTGAATAATGTTCCATCATATGAATAGATTACATGTTTTCTGTACCAGTGTGTCCGTTGCTGAGCATTTGGGGTTTTGACTGTCTTATGAATAATGTTGCTCTGAACATTCATAGAAGTTTTTATGTGAATATGCGTTTTAATTTCTCCTGGTTAAATGCCTCAGCGTGGAATTGCCGGCTTATATGGTAACTCTATGTTTAACCATTCGAGGAACTGCCCAGAATTGTTTTCCACAGCAACTGCACCGTTTTGCATTTACACCAGCAGTGCATGAGGGTCCCAGATTCCTCACATCCTTGTCAACACTTGTCACTTTCTGTCTTTTGATTATAGCCCCACTAGTGTGTGTAAAGTGGTATTTCATTGTGGTTTTGATTTCTGGCTTCCCGACCGCTAATGATGTTAGACATCTTTCTTTGTGCTTATTGGCTGTTTGCATATCTTTCTTTGAGAAAAGGCTATTTAGATCTTTTCCTATTTTCAAAACTGAGTTCTTTTTATTGTTGAGTTTTGAGAGTTCTTTATATATTCTTAAATCTTTTGAAATTTCTTATTTTATGGCGTCTTTGATCTTTAACATAGCCTGTAACTCTCTAATATGGACACCCCATTGCCCCGCCTCACTGAGTCCTTCAGGCAGTGTTTACCATCCATCTACTATGTGGAAGATACTGTGCTCTGCATTTTCAAGTATATAAAATGAATTAAATGTCCCCTGCTTCAAGGAGCACAAAACCAAGTAGGAAGGGAAGTATCATAGGGATAAATTTCTGTGGGTATTCAGAAGTGATGAGTTTTAGATTGAGCAGTCAAGGAAGACAACCTGAAGGAGGTTGCATTTTAAGTGGCCTTTGCTGGTTGCAGAGGATTTAAGTATAAAAGATCAGAGGAAGAAACTGAGCGAAGGCCTTGGGGTTAGATGTTGATATCTCTGAGCTGTGGTGTCCAGTCTGGCTTAACCTCTAGGGCTGACACTTTGAGAGCTTACAAAGGGGGATACTAGGAACAAAGACTGGGAAGGCCGTGGGGCCACCTGTTGGGTATGAATGCAGAAGCAGCCTGGAGGTTATTTCATCAGTGACTCTTTGGGGTCCTGCTGGGTTGACATAGCCAGAATGCTGCCATGGAAGACTGAGTTTACAGAAATCTGGAGGATGATGGGGGTGGGGGTGGGGGTCACTAAAAGCAGCGCTGCTGTGTTTCTGGCTTGGGAACGGAGACGTGCTTTAGAGGCCAAGAAGGCCTGTAGTTGAGGCAAGGCCGCAGAGAGAAGTGTGTGCCCATATTCACCTCGCCCTCAGTACAGTGACAGTGTCCTGCCAGTGTCCCGAGTCCCAGACTATGTGTTCTCTTCAGTTTTTCTAAAATAATTTTAACCTTCTTTGCCACCTAGACCATAATCAAAGCAAATTCCAGTTTGTAATACAAGGTGCTGCTCTAGGGTCCTTGAGTGGAGGCCCCAAAATGAACGATGGTACATAACTGAGAAAACCTGTTTCTATACTTCAGCTGTGAATTTCTTCCCTTCTGTCCCTAGTTTCTTTGCTCTGACTGTGTGTGGGCCTTTCACAGTGTTTATGAGGGGATGTCACTCTGATTGGCAGAGGCCGTGGCTTCTTGCTTATAGTAAACCATTCACTCTGAACCTGAGCAGCTCCCTCCATGTCTAGGGGCACAGTTTTCTCTGTCCAGTGAGGGAATTCAAGTGTCCAGGGCCCTTCCAGCACTAACAACATGCATGGCCCTTATCGGTAGGGGATTTGGTATAGTTTTGTCTCAGCCCTTAGGGGAAAAGAACCACCTGTGGTTCCTCTGTGGGTAGTTTACCGATCAGGTTAGAAATCCCAGTGTTTCCAAAGGATTCTTGTGGACTTTCTTCGTTCTATGTCAGACACCAGGGACTTGGTCTTGAAGATAAGTGGGGCATCCACTTGATGCGCTTCAACTGTGAACAAGCACAAACAAGCTTATATTACGATGGAAACTGGGGAGTGCGGTGGGAATGTTCTAACTCAGAGTTTTGCCTTTTGCATAGCAGTGTATGCTCATGTTGTAATGAGCAACTCTTCTTTTTTTGGAGTGATTTGAATTTGTTGCTGTGGCGGCAGGTTTCCATGGCAACAGCTGTTGCTACACATCTGGCATCTGATAAAATGGTTCCCAAAGCCCAGGGGTCCACACAGAGCCCAAGTGCTCCTCATCACCGTTGAACCTGCCAAGGATGTGGAGAAACACAGGGAGGAGGGCATGGTGGCTCTATGCCATGCTGATGAGGCTCGATTTGCAATTGCTGAGTTCCTGGGGGTATCCTCAGGGTTCCTCCAAAATTTAGCTGAGCTACTGACACTTGACATTGGAAACATCCTCTCCCCTTTCTGTGGAGGTGGAGGGTACAGGAGAGGGGAGCATATTTGAAAAGAATATTTTCTGACTTATCACAATATAAATATTAGCATGACTTTTCGTTTGCTTGTGGTTTTTTGTGTTTTTTTTTTTTTTTTAGGTTTATTTATTTATTTGAGGGGGAATGGGCAAAGGGAGAGAGAGTCTTGAGCAGACTCTATGCTGAGTGTGGAGCCCACATGGGGCTCGATCCCATGGCCCTGAGATCACGACCTGTGCCCAAACCAAGAGTCGGACGCTTAACCGACTGTGCCACCCTGGAGCCCATGTTTGCTTGCTTTTTTAAACCAAAAATTCATAAATAGGAAGTAGATGACAACCAGAAATTCTACTGAATGTCTGAGTGTGGCAGGCCAGCATATGGCCTGTTTTTAGGTATTTCATTTAAAATGGAAAGTTCCAGTTTGCTTTGGGGCCAAAATCTCTAAAACAAATCCTGCCTGGAGGTGTATTATGGGGTCACTGTATATTTGCTAGTTTATATCTTGCTGACTAAATTGGCAAAAGTTTTATTTTTCCTGGTAAACATTCAGGAGCTTTTCCCTCACTCCTCTCCCTAACAAAATCATATTTGTCGTATGTGTATGAAGGAAACGACTGTTAAAACTGTCCACACATCTGTGATGATATGAAAATTAGTGGTGGCAAACAAAGATTTCCTTTCTTAGGTACCACAAGGTCTCAGATGAAATTGACTTTACCCTAATATTTCTTTCAAATTGTGACCAAGTGAAAACAAAATTGGCCGTGCCTGAGAGGCCAGTATGAATGAATAGTAACATGACAAAAGGGTTATTATTTGTGAAAAGCTTATGTACCCCCCGTATGACTTAGAAAACTAGAAGTTTTCTCTTCAAGTATTTATTATTCTTGTTTATAAATTTTAGGTATAAAACATTATAATAAAGGGTTATGTTTATTTTAGTTAATGATGAACACAAAGTTATCACTTAGTACAAAATCTTTTTAATTACAGGAATGAAAAGCTCCGAGATGTTGAATCAGATCACAATGTGGATTCTAATTTGAGTGTTTAACTTTGAAAGTGTTTGAGAACTGCACCTGTGTGTTAAGCTCATGACAAATTATATGCAGATACTTTGTGCTGATAATAGTAAAAAAAAATATATTTAATGTGCCATTTTTAGTGTGCTGTAAGAATGAAATGTTTATTTTTCATTAAGCAGTGTGTTTTCTTTTCTCTTAACATTTTGGGCAAATATGTGAATTATTAACCCATAAATTTTCCTCATTCATTAAAAAAAATAACATACCAAAATTGTAATAAAAACGTAACAGGCAAGAAAAGTGAGTTTCTAGTCATGATCTAATGAAGCCTGTGTTAGGTCATTCTCTTCTAGGTATAGAGTCCAATACCCACACATCAAAAGACCTTTGTTGTTTTAAATTGACTTTTGAGATGGTTTGTGGTCAGTACTTTTGCCCATCTGTTACTTCATTGCAACTTTTAATTTTAAACTCCACCCTGAAGAGTTGGTGAAGACATGGTAATTGTGTGTCACGATGGAGGTGTTAGCAAATCAGCACGGCGTACACCCTAACCACGCACAGTGCCGTGGATCCCTTACATCTCAGTAAAGCTGGGGGAGGGGAGAAAACGTCCTGTGCTTGGCAGTTCACCTCGCGCTCAGGCCATGTTCCGAGAATGGCAGGCCGCCCGTTCTGTTGCCAAAACTTTCCACTGGGAGTAGTTTTGCAAGGGGTGGGCGGGCAGGCGGTGCACCGAGGTGGGGGCGTTTCACCTCCTTGGTGATGACATCATCTCTCTTTGCGTAGGTGAAGCTGCTCTCAGGGGAGAACCCAGGATGCAGACCCTCCCTGTGGCGTCTGCCCTCACCAGTCACCGCACAGGCCCTCCGCCCATCAGTCCCAGCAAGCGGAAGTTCAGCGTGGAGCAAGGGGACGACGACCTGGACTGTGAAAACGACCATGCTTCTAAGATGAGTCGCATCTTCAACCCCCATCTGTGAGTTCCTTCTTTCTGAAGTGCAGGCGTTCTGGTGGTGGCTTCCGCCGGCTCTGTGCTGGGGCCGTGTTCTCTTGCAACTTCGTGCCGTCTGTGAAGTGAAAGGGTGAACAGTGCTTACCTGCCAGGCGGGAGATTAACTGTTTTAATAACTTGAGAGATGACATCTTCTTTCCTTCCAGATTATTTGTATGACTCTGTGTGTGTGTGTGTGTGTGTGTGTGTGTTCCCCATGGATGTTAGCTTTCTCTTCCAGCTTTTGAGCAGTGGTTGTCTGAAGACTGCCTTTTCTTGCCTGTATCACTGATGGTTGGTAAGAGAATACATCTTTGATGAATGTCTTACGGGCCAGGAAATGGAAGGAAAGGTGAGCCCCTGAGCAGACATATGTAAGATGTTTTGCTTAGGAGTCTAGGCTTGTACACAGTAAGAAATATAGTAGCGGGGCACCTGGGTGGCTCAGTCAGTAAAGCGTCTGCCTTCAGCTCAGGTCATGATCTCAGGGTCCTGGGATCAGGCCCCACGTCGGGATCTCTGCTTAATGGGGAGTCTGCTCCTCCCTTTCTCTCTGCCTCTGCCCCCCTCTCATGCTTGCTCTCTCTCCCTCACTTTCTCGCTTTCTCTCAAAATAAATAAATCTTTAAAAAAAAAAAAAGTACAGTAGCGCCCCCCCCCCCCTTATCCGAGGGGTATATGTTCCAAGACTCCCAGCGGATACCTGATACATAGAGAGTACCAAACCCTATATAAGCTGTGTGCTTTCCTAGACATAGATACCTGTGAGAAAGTTTAATTTATAAATTAGGCACGGTAAGAGATTAACAACAACAATAATAAAATAGAATGATTATAATCATATACTATAATAATAGTTATGTGAATGTGGTCTTTTCTTAGAGTAACTGTTGTACTATATTCACCCTTCTTCTTGTGGTGCTGTGAGATCAGAAAATGTGTGGTACTGGGAGGTGAATGACAGAGGCATTGGGATGGAGCATTCAGCTGCTGTTGGCTAGAAGGAGAATCATTTGCTTCCAGGCCACAGCTGATTGTGGAAAGCATACTGTAGAAAAGCAGGGGAACGATTGAATTAATTTTCACCTTGTGTATATTCAGGGTATAAACTTGAGACCTTCCTAAGTGGGAAAGATGGCTTTTTGTGTTTACGATAAGTGCTGCTCGTCACTTCTGGTATGTGAGCCTGTTGTAGCCGTTAGAGCACTCGGCTTGGGGCTGGGCCTCCCTCTGCCACCAGCATTCTCTACAATCATGACAGGAGTTGCTCCAACTCTCTGGCCTCAGTTTCCTTATTTGTGAAACAGAGGGGTTGAAATGAAAGTTTTCTGAATCCATACAGCATCCCAACGTTTACATTAGGAAAATAGCTTGCTTCTGTGCACCTTGTTCTGGCTTCCACTTTTCACTCTCTTCTGAACACTCACGCTCCACAAAGGGAGTGGAATGCCTTTTCCCATGTTCTCAGCGCTTGGAGCCAGCCAGCCAGATAGATGCCCGGAGGGTCTATTCTGGTAACTGTGCAGGGAGTCAGTATTGTCGGAGTGGAGGAGCTTGTCAGAGGGGGGTGAGATAGCCCTGATGATGAGAAGGTGTAGCTTTGTAGATTCAGGTTAAAAGATCCTACTCTTTTCCCCCTCCCTGGGCAGGAATTGATGTTTTGTAATTATTCACAATGCTTGGCTTCCCAGTTCTGATTTCTGAGGATGCTGCTGCTTCTGGCAGGAGTGTGACTGCTCAGAGAGTTCCTGTTTTCTCATTGGTGGAGACCCTGCGTAGGGAGAGGCCGCCGCCAAGGCCAGCAGCCCCGTGCTGCCTCAGCGCCCCAGTCCCGAGCATTCCGTGCATTCCAGCCTGCTCGGACTGTTGTGTTCAGTCATAAGACATACTGACAGAGGTATTTATCCTCAAATAAATCACGGTAGTGTTAGTCAGAGGCTGAGCCTGCAGTCTGGAGCCCTGGAATTTGCTACAATCAGGAATCCAGCAACAAGGCACTGCAAAACAATGAGCTCTCCCAAATAGGGAGAGGCTCGTCATGTAGGTTCTGGGCGCTCAACTGTTTGTTCGTTCTCTTGTTACTAGCAATTTCTTCTCCTCTGCCTCCTCTTTCCTGAAACCCAATTAGGAGACAGTTGGTCTTTTTTTTTTTTTTTTTTTTTTTTTGGAAGCAAAGGGGAGGTAGCCCTGAAACAGTGTATTTTGTGAGCAGACATGCCTTGGTGTAAATTGCTATTCTGCCACTTAATGTACCTGGGCCCACTGTCCTTCTTTGTAAACTGGCGGTGATACACCTGTCAGGAGCACGAGAGTCAGCATGTGCGGGGAGTTTGGTGCAGTTTGGTACTCATCGGATGGTAGCTATTACTTTTATTATTGCTAAGTCCCTTATTCTGATATTGATAACAATGATAAAGAATAAAAATACTACTATGGTGAATCTAATGCCTGAATGTGTCTGAATTGCACTCAGAATCTGGGCTCAGATTTCAGCTTCTTTATCTTTTGGTGGAAGTAATCATAGTTATGTCATCATCGGATGATCGTAATGCCTATTGCAGTGCCTGGCGTCTAGATGGTAAGCACTCAGGCAAAGTCATCATTAATATTATTATTATTATGTTAAAACAGAAAATGAGGGGTGCATGGGTGGTTCAGTTGGTTAAGTATCTGCCTTCAGCTCAGGTCATGATCCCAGGGTCCTGGGATCGAGCCCCACGTCAGGTTTTCTGTTCCACAGGGAGTCTATTTCTCCCTCTCCCTCTGCCTGCCGCTCCCTTGCATGCACTCTCTCTGTCAAATAAATAAATAAATTCTTTAAAAAAAAAAAAACTAACAAAAGAAAATGATTTTGTAACTCCTTGGGTCGTTGCAAATATGATCTTGAAGTACAGATGACTATAAATTATTCATACTATGTTATAATGAGGACACTATAAATAATTTAAAGTGTAAATAATAGAAATAGAATTGCTGGGTTTCATGTGCCTCTCACAATTGACATCATCACACAGTTCTAAGCAAGTAGAAAGAGCAGCGGCCCCATGGGCCATACTGCTTAGACTTCTAGGTGATCAGCGTGTGGTTTGTTCATTCTTCTGTCCCTGTTCTCCTGTGATGATTATTTGTTTCAGTAAGGGTAACAGTGTTTCTATTTGTATCTTATAAGCGTGGAATTACAGATTTTATAGGCAAATTGGAAAGATGCTGCATCTCTCTTCATGTTGTACTTACTATTGTTGGATTTGAGGGAACGTTGCCTCTTTGAGCTATAAGGGTGTTCCCTCCTGTTTATTTGATATGTCTAAGGAGTTTTCTTAAAATAATAAATTACAAATTGATATTTCTTTGGAAAAGAATGGCGTAGTATATTTATCTCTTTAAGGAAATTACAGAATGATTTTTTGCTTTTATCTTCTTAAAACATGTTCATGTTGTGTAGTGAAAATGTGTTTTGTTTATCTTATCACTGAAGAAATCACAATAATTCTGGGCATGGAGTGTTGTTGAAAACAGTTTTGACAACTAAGAGAGTTTCAAAGATGCAAGCCTTGGCTGCATTTCATTAAAATCATCATATTGAGATACTTTTCAGTAGAGAGGAGGAGAGGTGGGGTGTCTCCGAGCCAGAATAGGAAGCTACAGACAGTGACTAAATTTCATCTGACTTAATCCAGGGAGGAGGAAGACAAAGAAGAGAGATTTCCATAGTGATTTCTCCAGAACTTGCAAACTGAGAATTCCTGGACTCTTATTCCAACTCTGTATAGCCTGGGTCATTTGAACTCTTCATTGACTTTCTTGATGTGGTGACTCAGAGAAGTATTTTTTTGTTTGTTTTTTAAGAAAAGTGTTGAGAATATGAATGTTTAATTTAGAAGTTGAAAGATACTGTGTCGCTTAGAAAGAAAGTGGATTAAGTAAGGTATGGGGGCATGGGTGTTGGAATTCCTCTGATGGAAATGTCAAAAAGTAATTTTTTTCTATGACCCTGGTATTCAGGTGTGATCTGCTAAGGAAGAGTTCTCTTACTGTATCCATGACCCATATGGACTCACGGAGTACTTTAGCTGGCTCCTGTGTCCTCGTTATGGGCCTTTTATTTTTTTTTTTAAGCACTTCTTATTTTCTGGCAAACATAATCCTCTTGTAAGCTACCTGTGCCGGCCATGGAATCAACCATTTCTCCAGAGGACCCTGGTTCCTTTTTGTGGCTAATAGGATTTAGAAGCCAAAATCTGGGTGCTAAGTATTTTTATGCTGTCATTGCCTTTGTCTTTTTGTTGTTGTTGTTATTGTTATCCCAAGCTTTTTTAATTAAAAAAATTTTTTTATTGTTATGTTAGTCACCATAAATACATCATTGGTTTTTGATGCAGTGTTCCAAAATTCATTGTTTATGTACAACACCCAGTGCGCCATGCAATATGCGCCCTCCTTAATATCCACCGCCAGGCTCACCCATCCCCCTGCCCCCTCCCCTCTAAAACCCTCAGTTTGTTTCTCGGAGTCCACAGTCTGTCATTGCCTTTAGATTTGAGTTGTTTAGTATTATAGACACTAACTAGATGTGACAATTCAAATTTTAAATTTAAATAAAGTTTAAAATTCAGTTTTTCTGTTGCACTTGTCACGTTTCATACTCAGTAGACATATTTCAAGCCCAGCAGCCACATGTGGCTAGTGGCTATCCTGTTGAACAGCACAGATATAGAATAGTTCTACCATCACAGAAAGTTCTGTCAGGGGAAAGAGCTAAGAAATCATGAGTTCATGTTACTATTCCCAGTGCTAATCCCAATTCCACAGAATTCTTCCTCACCATCCCCCATTCCATATTTGCATCTCCCTGTTTCCCAGTAATATATTTACTTAGTGTTCACTCCTGTGGTTCACATACCATAGTTTCAGAATTGCTGTGCCCATACCACTGGGAAAAACAAACCCACCAAGAAGAGTTCAAGATTTGCTGGCAGTTCATTTTTTGGTGCTGACTGCGTAACAAAGTACTTGTAACTTTGTAGTCAGTTGCTTCCTCTCCCCACCTTTCCTTGTTGTGTTAACCAGGGTATATAGTTGGGTTCATTCATTTCTCTTTGCATCTAGCTGTAGATCCATCTTTGTTGATTGTGTTTTATTTATTTATTTATTTATTTATTTTTTAAAGATTTATTTATTTGACAGAGAGAGAGATCACGAGTAAGCAGAGAGGCAGGCAGAGAGAGAGGAGGAAGCAGGCTCCCCGCTGAGCAGAGAGCCTGATGTGGGGCTCGATCCCAGGACCCTGAGATCATGACCTGAGCTGAAGGCAGAGGCTTAACCCACTGAGCCACCCAGGCGCCCTGATTGTGTTTTATTTTTGAATATGTAAAACATTAACATGCTTCTAAAAGTCAAAACTGTGTTAACAAGTACTTGGAGGACTACTTTCCTTTTGCTCCTTCCTCTTGTAGGCTATTATCCTTCTTGTGTTTCTTTTTGTTAAAGTTAAAGTAAGCAGATACACAAATGGTTTCTCAGTTCCCCATCTTTTTCTTAACATACTTTATATGTTCATTTGAGTTCTGGTGTTTTCATTCAACCATATACGGTAGAAATTTTCGCATGCCCTTCCTTTTCCTAGTTTATGGCTGCATAGCTTTCCATGGTGTGCACATGCCAGAGGTCAGTTAGCCAGTCCCCTTTATCTGGACATAAGGGTAATTTCTAGCATTTTATAGTCCTGATAATGCTGCAGTAGATAAACTTGTGCATTTGTAGTGCTGTAAAAACTCTTGAAGGCAGACAGTTGGTGGAGTTAAAACAACAGGCTAAATTGATGCTGGTTTTGTGACCTGGTTTGGGCTGCTTGGCTGAGAGTTCTGTGCTGAAGAGTACAATCTAAGGTGACTTTTGGAAAGAAAGCCATGTTCAGCTCTGTGTGTGTGTGTGTAGGTATGTATAGGGTTTGTGTGTGTTAAAGGTTTGCCATTGAGCAGTTGAGTTGGTCATCTGTGAGAGAGAGGGAGTATTTATTGAGTGCTAACTGTATGCTCATCCTGTGCTCGATACTTTAAAGATATTATCTTACTTTACTCTCATAATAAATAGGACCCTTTAAGACAGGTAGGGATGTGTGTGTGTGTGTGTGTGTGTGTGGGAGAGAGAGAGAGAGAGAGAGAGCGAGCGAGCGCACGCTCTGTTACTTAGAGAAGCAGAAATTGAGACTCTGAGATAATTGTGGTCCAAAGCAGTGGAGCTGGGATTAGCCCTGTTGTGTGCGAAACCAAAGGTCATTTGCCAAAACTGTATTTTACCCAAGGCAGAATTGGATGCATCTTAAATACGGACATCATATATTTATGACACTTCACCAGTGCAATGTCCGGTACATGGTAGGGACTAAGTAATTTCTATGTTGAATTGAATTAGACCCATTTGCAAGAGATTGTGCTCCTCTTCCATCTGGGGGAGGCATCCCCTTGTGATCAGTGCTATTAGTTGCAAAGTAGTTGCCCCTGGCCTGGGATGGGGCAAAACCCGGTAAGCTCACACTGGGATCAAAGCCACGGTCTCTAGGCTTGTGCTCTAACCAGCCGGGTTTGCCGCAGATGGAGTTAGCAGTCCACACTGAATGGGGAAGGGCTAGTGAAAGAAAACAGTGCCTCTCCTCACGGGTGGCGCTCCTCTGAAATACTGTCCTGGTGTGAAATGTGTCCCATGCTGTTGTCTTTGCTTCTGTGGCCGTTCTTTTGAAGTCTTTTCTCAAGCCTAATGTAGCCAATTCTGCTTTCTCTTTGAATGCATATGCAGCCTCTGGGCTCCTCTGTTTCCTCTGCTCCTCCTTTTCCTCTGTTTCCTCCTTCGGTCTTTGCTTTCTCCTTCCCTTCACTCCCTATTCTTACTCCTCCCACCACCCCCCTGGCCCTAGTTGCCTACTCTTCCCTCCATAAGCATGAATAGAAAAGAGGGAGAAACAGACAAACTCAAAACCAGTGATTCTTTCAGCTTGACAGAAGGCTGGAGGTGGCCTTTGAAATTAAGTCCTAGTCCTAGAAAGGAAACTCAGTAAAACAAAACAAAACATAAAAACTTACTAACTACTGGCTAAAATGGGTTTGGGGGTTTTCCTCTGGGTTTTATTTTTGCAGTGAGGTTGATTGTGTAAATGGTTCCCTCAGATGTTCTGGAATACCTGTAGTTTGTGGGGTCTGTGTGTAAAATGCTTGGCAGCGACCTCATGCTCCCTTTGGTGATGCTGTGTTTCTTGTATCTCTTTAGTACCTTTAATTTGGATACATATGGACATGCTTTGCCAAGAGTTTATTCCACAGACTCCACGAAAAGTGATGAGGGTAATCCTTCGTTTCATATTAAAACTAGACCCTGAGGAAATTGAGAAGTTGGGGTTATTTTGGTACCGTGACCCTGCTGGCAGCTGGGACTTGGTCAGGTAAACAGTAATACATACTTAGAGACAGCACGAGTTACAGATGTGTTCACGTCCACATAAGCCTTAGAGGGGGCACACTTCACCACCGAGAATGGTGACCGCTCGGGATCTGCAGCATCCCCAGAATCATGAGAGCTTTTCCCTTAGGGCTTTTTAGTAACAGTGAGGATTGATTATTGTATACCAGGCACTGTGCTGAGCACCTCATGGGCATGATATCACCCCATCCTCGTGACCCCAGGATGTGGATGCTACGATTATCCCTCGCTTACAGATGGGAAAACTGAAGCCCAGAGAGGTTCTGTACTTGGTCAAGGTCACACAGCTCATTAATAGGTCACTGGGCCAGGAATCAAAACCCAGGCTGTCTGATCCCAGAGCCAGATCCTCTTGGCGAGGACGGTACGTTTACATTAATAATGTCAGTATTTAGTCGCTCTGAACCATCTGATACAGAACCCTAGCACCTTTTGGTTTTAGACAGTCTTCTAGTTAAGCACTCTCAAAATGCTACTGATGATGCTTTGGAGATGGGAGGTGGAGACTTCGCTTTAGCAGTAGCCAGGGTGGGGGCACGAGGTGGTGAAGAGCTGTCAGTAACAAGAAACTCTGTAGTAACAGTAACAGTAACTCTGCAAGGCAAATCCTCTCTGAGCAGTGATGGGTCCCTTTGGAGATGGCCAAAGAGAGCTGCCATTTAGCTTCCCCAGAAGAGGCTTGAAATGATGTGTCTGTGCAGCGAGCGCCCTACAGGAAGGCATGTGTATTTGTCTATTTGTTCATTTATGCCCAGAAAAGTGCCTTTTTTTTCTTTTTTTAAGATTTTTTTTGTTTATTTATTTGACAGTCAGAGATCACAAGTAGGCAGAAAGGCAGGCAGAGAGAGGGGGAAGCAGGCTCCCTGCGGAGCAGAGAGCCCGATGTGGGGCTTGATCCCATGACCCTGGAATCATGACCTGAGTCAAAGGCAGAGGCTTTAACCCACTGAGCCACCCAGGGGCCCGAAGGAAAGTGCTTTTTAAAGTGTTTTAATTCTTGGGGGATGCCTGCGTGGCTCAGTTGGTTAAGCATCTGCCTTTGGCTCTGGTTATGACCTCGGGGTCCTGGGATCGAACCCCACATTGGGCTCCCTGCTCAGCGGGAAGCCTGCTTCTCCCTCTGTACTCCCCACCCCCCAAACTTGTGTTCTCTCTCACTCTCTCTCGCTCTCTCAAATAAATAAAAAATCTTTTTGAAAAAAAAATTGTTTTAGTTCTTGTTTAAAAGTTCTAACGCAATTTTAGTGGGTTAGAGGCACAGGCCAATAGTAACTTTAGTATAACGGACTTACAGTGGAACAGTGTAAAATTTGGTTTAAGTGTATAGAGACACATATAATCCTTTTCAGGATCCCGTCAGGATCAGACACAAAATCCTTTTCAGATTTCATAAATCAAATGCTCTTGAAATAGAATCCCTCAAACTATCTGCTGTCTCTTCTCTCCCACATCCTTCTTGGCGTCATCCAAACTTGGGACATTTTAGCCTTGAAATATTCAGTATTTTTCTGTAGTTCTACACACAGCCTTATAAGTACTCCCAAAAGTGTTCTGGGGGATTCAGGAGGATATTTTATAGCCTTAATTTTAGTTATCCTATATAATTAACTCAGAAACCGAGATAATGTTAAATTAGGATTTAAAAAAAAAAAAAACTTTCCCCTCTACAGACAGCAAATAGGTGTATTTACTTTAAAAAAAAAATTAAATGAGAAGGGAGCCTGGATCTTTAGTAATGTTTCGCATTTGGGAAGCATGTTAAGAACCAGTTCGTGTGAGACTGCCCCTACCACGGTCATTGGAGCTGCAGGTCAGCCTCAACAGGGAGGGACACGGAGCTGGTTTTTTATGGCCGCCCCTGCTCCCTGGTGACGGTAAAGGCACATCTGTGTGTTCCGTGCAAGTGTTTTGCTAATGAAGTGTGGTACCTTTAAATAAAGGTCACAGGCCTGACCTGTGTTGTGTGGGTTGCTTGTTTGTCAGGCTAGAGGCATTTTCTCATTTTCACAGTTCAGCCGAAAACAAAGACCTCCTTATCCGAGCAGGGAGCTATGCTCTTAAAAGCTGACATCAGCCTTTTCCCAGCAGGCATCACTTCTGCCTTAAGAGTCTTTGCAGAAAGCTGGAAAGGGAGATACCCATCCTGCTACTGGTATTTTTTTCTGGCCAAATAACACACAGAGTAAAGAAATGCCAGGAGTGCCAGGAGTCAAAGGAGCAGAATCAACATTCTCGTTTGTCAGGTCCGCTCTGGGGACCTCTGTGTTGCTTATGTTTCTTGCTGAGAATATAAAAGTGGGACACGAACCTTGAAAAAGGAGGACGTTTTTCCTGGAGAGGAATTAGAGAACATCCGGGATATATCGGAAAACTTCCATTAGCATGTAAAGTCACTTTTTAAAATGGCATGTTAAAATTGAAAAAAAAAAAAAAGAAAAAACTCTTTTTATTTACAGAGTAAGTCAGAGGCATTTGTTCCAAAGGTGAGGAAACAAAACAACACAGCCTTTGGCTGTTTCTCTGTCCTGCTGGGATCTCTGGGCTCTGAAGCTTTCCAAGTGCTGTTGTCTTGAAGGTGCGTCTGCTCTGGGACACAATGGCAGCTATGTTTATATATAGTTAGAGGATTAATCTTGAGGTGGCTTTATGACCACAGAGACCTCTTGTTGCAATACAAGGCCAGGCTGTCCTGCAAGTTTACAAAGTGCTGTCACTGGAGTAGATTGGACCAAGGACCGGGAAGAGGAGTACTGAGAAGCATTGCCTGTGTGTGAGTGCTGAGGGTTCTTTTATTTTCCTTTCGGGTCTTGCTTGTAAATCCATCATTTGCCTGTGCTTCATGCAGCTGGAACATAGCAAAGGAGTTTACAGACCCACTGATCTGTGTCTGGCATGGCTTTCATTTGAGAAGTGCCAGTACCCGGTCTCCATCTTCTTTGCTAAATCCCTGGGTAAACCAACCCTTCCCACCCCCGCCTCCATTTTGAAATTTCTTCACAAATTGTCTGCAAAGCGTAATTAGAGACCTTAATGTGGCAGTAGTGTTCTCAGTCTGGCAGTAGCTAGAATCCTTGCCAGACAAGAGATCTGAATTCTGGATCTAAGCCTTCATAGCCCTGACGGAGGCAAAATGTACTGCAAAATAGAAGAAAACTGATGTGAGGGGCCTGGGTGGCTCAGCTGGTTGGGCATTGGACTCTTGGTTTCGGCTCAGGTCATGATCTCAGGTGCCTCTCTGCCTACTTGTGGTCTCCGTCTGTCAAATAAATAAATAAAATATTAAAAAAAAAAAAAAAAGGAAACCGGCTTCACTACTGTGCTCTCCTCAAAATTATCCTTCTTGCCTTCCCTTTCTTGAAGAGATCTAAGAAGTGCAGCAAAGGATCCACATAGAAACCAGCTCCAGAAACTGGGTGAAGGTCAAGTGGAAGAAACAAACCAGCTCTTACTAGGTCAGGTCACTGTAGAATCAAGTCTGAGAACTGAAACCTCATTGCTTCCCTAAATCTTTCGCTGGCATTGAACCCATCAAGGAATGGCTATGGAGTTTTCTAACTCATCAGGAATAATTTCCTCAGCTGCATGTGACCACTAAAGTCCCACTTCTTACGGGTTCAAGGCACCATTGCCCGTAGATTGTCTCAAGATGCTCTTGCCTGCACACGCTCTAAGGAAAAAAGTGTTCCCTCACCCAAGTTTGGGAAGTACCTAACCCGATCTTTCAGATCTGCTTGCTCATGGTAGCACATAGCAGGCTTTGAGAAGCCCGATAAATGGAAACATTGTTTAGCCCAGGACTGATCATGTAAGTAGCCATGGACTCCTTCATGCCCTTTTCATGAGACCTGTTAGGAATATTCCAGGAAGCACACTTGCCTAACAAAACGAGCATTTTGTTTGGTTTCAAAAATTCTGTTATGAACGTTCAGATTGACAAGGGTCTGGTGCTCCTGTACTGTTGTAGCGGCTGTTGGAATGAAGTGGTTGTATCATTCCTGGATTTGGGACTATTGGACGCCATCTTTCCTGTCTGGGGCTCTTGGGGAAGTTCTGTTGAGTCCAGAGAAGTTGAGGCAGGCTGAGGTCCTGTCCTCCCTTGACGTTGTGTCTCTCATCTTCCATCCTTGGCTCTCTCCCCCTCTCTCAGCTCTTTCTAGAAAGCATGTTATTTCTACTTCCGTATCCTCTTCCCAGTCCAGTACTGTGATCTCTGCCAACGACTTATGTATTTTTAAAGACCTATTTATTTTAGAGAGAAGGTTAGCAAGCGAGCCCGAGTGGGAGGAGGGGCGGGGGGGGAGAAGCATACTTTCTGTGGAGCCCCATGTGGAGCTCAGTCTCAACGACCCTGAGATCATGACCTGAGCTGAAATCAAGAGTCAGACACTTCACCGACTGAGTCACCCAGGTGCGCCTCTGCCAACAATTTTAATGAAACTTCTCTCCCTCATTCACTGGTGACCCACTCATCACCAGATCTAGAAGGAAACCTGCAATTCCTTATCTTACTGAACTTCCTCTTCCTTGTATCTTCCCCCTTGGTTTCTATGGCCGCTTTCTCCCTTTCTTTGGTTCCCCTCCTACTTCTGTGCCTGCTCCACTCAGGATCTTTCAGAGACTTGGCATTACTGCCATTCTGCTGAGCTGTGTCCTGGTCACTGTCCAGATGCTGCTGAGGAAGCCACATGCCAACTCGTGGGTTGGGTTACCACTCCAGGTGGAGGGTTCCCAGATCTTCACGTCCAGCCGAGTCCTGCCCTTCGCACCCGTAGAGCCGCCTGCCTTTGAGCTACTGCATGTGCCCCTCGGGTCGGTGCTGCTTTGCTGGGATTGATTTTAGTAGCTCCTTTCTTCTTCTTCCAGTCTGTCCCCCATCTTTATGATGGGACAGCTGTCTTTCCACTTGCTCTCGAAGTGGCTTCCTCCCACTTTACCCCTCGTGTCAAACCCACTGGCATGCCCTGCTGAATATCGTCCATGCCGATATGGGCCCCAGCCGTAGTCTAGACCCCACTCCCACGACAGTGCCCTCTTTCCTGGTCTCGGCACTTCAGAAGGTTTCTGCCATCTTCCTCTCCTCCTCTGTGACTCCAGTCAGCCCCAGAAGACACCACACAGACAGGAGCTTCTGCCCCTGTGCTCCGGCTTGCTGAAGTGAGCCCCTGTGCCTTCACTCCTTCCTGGTACGCTTTTCTTGCCTCCCTCTCTTGGCGAATCGGGATTCCTTCTGCTTCGCGATGAACATGTCTTTGTATGAAATGGTAACACTTTGCTGTAGTTGTGTATCCCTCTCCCCAGACGGCACATCCTTCCAGGACTCAGGGAGCTGAGTCTTACTCACGTCTGTCCCATGAACACCCAGCACCATGCCCGACACCTGCTAGGTGCTAAGTAAGTGTTTGAATGAAAAACAAGTCACTAGGAGAATACTGTTGAAACTCTCTTTGGGAGAGATTTTAAGAGTTTATGTAATAACCCTGCATGGCACCGCTTCCTGTGCTTCTGGGTTTTCCTTAGAGCCTTGATGTTCAGTTCAGAGAACACGCCGGAACAGAGAGAACCCACTGTCACTACCTCCGCTGCCTTCCTTTCGCTCTCTGTCCCTTGCTCCCCCAAGACAGGGAAGTGCAGAGCCCTAGTACCTGAGCGGAGGCACAGTTGACAAGGTGAAACGCTAGCCCTACTTGGGATGCTTGTTTGGGATCCAGTGATCTTTTCCTTCAGAGTTTATCATATGAATGAAATGTGTTTTTTCCTCACGTCTCTATTTGTATTTCTTCTTATGCATCATGCTCTGATGCCAGTGTGTGCGTAAGGTGAGGTATGTGGAAATGAGAAATTCACTTCAGCTGGGCGCACCTCATGCTTCAGAGGGATGGCCAGACATTTCTTCGGGGTGCAAATCAACCCAAAGAGTGGATCTGTTCCTCTGAGAAAAGCAAACAAATATTTGCCCAAGTGTTCATTGCTTTTGGTGTTTTTTTCAAATCTGCCTAAGAAGAAAATTCTCAAAGCCAAAGTGTTTACTGGCTATTATAGTAGATGGTTGTGCTTACTGTATTTGTGTGTGATAGCTTCGGGCGGGCGCTGCCAACAGCCCGACGTTCCTCTGTGCTGGTTTTGAATGATCCGCCTCATTTTGCGTTAGGCGTTCAGCTTTAGAGCAAGTGAGAGCAAGCGATGGAGACAGCGCTCTCTAGGAGCCAGCGGTGAAATGTGGGAAAGCTGGGAACGGAGACCTCGCTGCAAGAGGCTGGTGGTTGCAGAGCGCCGTGGTCAGCAGATAACCTTGAGGGCTTATTTGGAGGACCTGCCGGAGTTTGTCGGTGAGGGGCGGGGGTGCGGATGGCTCGGGCTCCTTTTTGACAACAAGATAAAATCCAAGTTCTTTAGGGTGACTTTCAGGGATTAGGGTGACCTGTCCCAGACTCCCTTTTCCCACTTAATTCCGAGGAGCTGGCCTTCTTGGTCTATCGGTCATTGAACTATTCCTTAGCTGTGGTTAAATTTTAAAAGAATTTATTGGAATTCACGCTGTTACATACCTTCAGGCAAGCTCCAGTGTGGGAAGCGGCTCGTGGAGCATTCAGGGTGGTCAGTTTGGATCGTCCAGCCTGCCTCATGATTTCCATTTTGAGGTTTATATTTGGAACTAACATTTTCATCGCCCGTGGCATCTTAATGTGTCTGGCGTGACCTCTCTCTCCCTGTTCCTCCCCATACCCTGTACCGGCTCTTCTGTAAGACTGTGTGACATGGTTGATCATGCTAGACACACCATCCAAATGTGGTGATAATCTGGCCTGTCATCCTTCTCTCCCTCCACGGTCCACTGCCCCAGTTTTTCGTTCTGGAAAAAGTTCAGATCTGCAGAAACACCGAACAACTAATTCAGTGAGTACCCATCACTGCTTTCACCAGTTGTTAATATTTTGCCAGATTTGCTTTCCCCTGTGTATATGTTTTAACAACGATAAGACCTAGTATGCTAATATAGTCACATTCAGTAATGTCCTTTATAGATGTTTTCTCTGTGATTAGGATTCAGTTACACAACATACTTTGCATTTGATTCAGGATAGATTTTCCCATTTTGTGGGGGTGGGTGGCGATGGTGTGGTGGTTACAGGAGTGGGGACCTGGCAGGGACAGCTGTAAGCACCTTGTGAGGCCTCCCCCGGGCCTCCACTGGGGCCCCTGGCAGGGAGTTGGTTTGTCTGGGAAGCTTGGGAGGGGTGGCATTGTACAGGACACATAAAGGCCGTATTCAGGCTGTGTGTGTGGTTGTTAGGTGGTGGGATGTGAGAGCTCAGAATCCGGGGATGAGGGAAAGGGAAAGAAGTGGCGGGGGTGGGGGGGGCAAAGGATCTGGAACACAACACGGCTGAGATTAATGGAACAAATGAAAAATTTTCATGCCTCCGGTCTAAGATACCCTTTCATGGATTTTTACTATGAATGCCCCAAAGGCTCATTTCTATTTCTAGCCCATAATTCCAACAGTTTTACTTAAAACAACAATACTTTCACTTATTCATGGCAAAGATGGAACATTCCCTGTTCCTTTTCTTCCCCAAACCTACACAACTCAAACAGAACCTCAGTAGATTGCTTTCCTATAAGATCCCCAATTTCTTTTCTTTTTTTCTTTTTTTTTTTAGATTTTATTTATTTATTTGACAGAGAGAGAGATCACAAGTAGGCAGAGAGGCAGGCAGAGAGAGAGGAGGAAGCAGGCTCCCTGCGGAGCAGAGAGCCCGATGCGGGGCTCGATCCCAGGACCCTGAGATCATGACCTGAGCCGAAGGCAGCGGCCCAATCCACTGAGCCACCCAGGCGCCCAAGATCCCCAATTTCTTACTGAGAAATAATTCATGTAAAGCTCAGGTGAAGTCTTTTGGCTGAAAACTGGTGCCATGGTCGGTGGGAGCGGGAGTGTCTTCTAATTTTCAGTATGTATGGTATCTAGTAAAAATAGTCTCAGGATTTCTAAGACTTTATGTCAGTAACTCCTCAGTGGCGCTGTGATTGGGTTCAGGTATGTGGGTAGGACCTGGGAAGGGGACCAAGTGCTACGACCTGGAGCTGTTGGCCCTGGGGCCTCCCAGCCAAGCACCTTGCCCTGGTGCTGAGAGAGGGCAGGCACGCTCTGGGCAGCAGGAGCTGGAGTATGGAGCTCCTTCTGCCTCCTGTTGCTGAGGTTGTGGGGCTGCCTCATTTTTGTCCTTTTCCAGGATTGGTTCACTCTTCTTTCATTTCCAAGAAATGTAGCACAGAATCTTTCCAGTTAATCCCCCCCCCCTCTTTTTTTCTTCAACTAGCTAGCCTTGCTTTATGTTGTTTGAAACCAAAAGAACTTGTTGACAAATGCAGATATTGTGTTGTTTGTAACCTGTTATTTGCAAAACTTCTGGGATGATGTGTGTATAGTTGTCCTTCTTCATAGGTCGTATTTCCCATTTTTCTGGAAGTGGGATTTCTGGGTCCAAGGGCACCCTTTTCTACTTTGGTGTATTCTGCCTGCTTGGTCTCTAGTAGGTCCTCTGATTTGCATTCCCACTAGTGACTGTATGCATGTGCCCGTCTCCCTGCATCAGCACAAAATGACTGTTATGATGAATTTGATTTTTGCAAGGTTTGCAGCGGAATCATTGTAGTAACTTGCCCTCCCTCCCCACTAGGGAACTTGAATGATCTTTTCACATGCTTATTGGACATTTGGATTTCTTCTTTTGTGACTTTGTATCTTTCTCTCTCTCTCTCTCTGTCTTATCTGTCTTAATTAGGTCATTCATCTTCTTTCTCTTCTGAGTTACAACTTTTCATGTCAAGCATCCTTCATCAGCTATGTTAGGAAAACAACCGTTTTCCTAGTTTGTCATTTGCTTTTCAATGTTACTGGTTTTTTTGAAATCTTTTTTTTTTTTTTTTTTTTTTTGGAAGTGGTTGAATCATTCAATCTTTTATTTAATGGAAGATCTTCTAAAGCGTTCTGGGATGGACTGAAATGTGTTGGTTTGTACCTTGTAACATGTCTGCCGTGTTTTGATAGTGGGATAATTGTATCTACTTAAGACATGGTTTCCGTGGAATGGAGAAGGGCCTATTGCCTGTTATTACTTCGTTAGTCCATTTTTTCTGGCATTTCCCAAGTGCTTCTTTGTTGGCGGCATGGGGGATGTGGGTGTGCAGGGAAGGAGTCAGCCCTGGCTAGGGGAGGGAACTTAGCTGTGCCCGGGGATGTGCAGGATAGAGCCCTGTGGGGAACGCTCACCGCCTGCTTTTCCCGACTTGTCTGCTTATTCCCTCCCTCCCCTTCAAGGACATTTTTCACCATCACTGAGCACTGTGCGTGGCCAGAGTGCTTTCGGTATTTGTTTCAATAGCCTCTTGTTGGGTACCATAAGTAAGCTCTGAAATCAAAAGTTTAAATTCTGTTTTTATTTAACCATTTTACCAGATGTTTCCTGTGGTTTGACAGATGTACCATTTACTCGAAAGTTACACTCCTGAGATTATTGAATGTTATGGACACTGTTGCTATAGACAATGATTCTATCAGGGCAGGATTTGGAAGACAACTTTCAAATCATTTTTGGGTTGAAGATGTGTTTTTTGCCAGAACAGACATGCTTATCTTCATAATCTGCTTTTACCTTCTCCGTTAGTGTTCTGATCGGTGTTTTATGAAAGACTATAACCTACTCTTTAGAGTTTATTCCAATCAACACCACTGTGCTTCAGTGGGGATTCCTTTCTGAAAACAGCTGGACTCAGGTTTATCCAGGTTTCGTTTGCAAAACTCACCTGGGTCGGAAAAAAAAAAAAAAAAAAACCTCCAGTGGTGGGCAGGAGATTTAAATTGGGTTGAAAATGTGGCCTGATGCCCTCCCTTGACGGGCCACCTGACACTGGCGGTTGATGGAGAAAGCTGCAGACTTGGCAGAAAGCCCTTCGAGACCCAGCAAGGACTGCTGTGGTACCTTTGCCTTCCCAGTGCCTACGGTCAGCAGTTCTCTGTAGCCCAAGTCCTAACAGAGAAGAGCCTCTCATCCAGGATCCTGCTGATGGGAGGAAAGGAGAAGGAAGTTGCTTCCTACAAAACACAAGTGAGACTAGTTGTGGCTGCAGTGGAAGGAAAATGAGGATTTTTGACATTCCTTCACTGAGGGGCCAGATACAAGGGTGCCGCAGAGTTGCACGCGTAGTTCCGTCAGAGCTGGCTCCCTTCTCCAGCGACCTTCCCCTCCTGTGTTTTGTTTAGCCTTATTTAGAGTTTTATAAAAGCCTTATGTTATGGAAGATGGAGAAACAAAGAAAGCGGAAATCGTAGGCTATAATTCTGACAGCAGATCTATTTGCGCACCGAATGGAACTGTAATGATGCATGTAACGTTTTGGCAAGACAGCCTGTGTACATAAACCCTCCCAGGAGTTGCTAACCTACCCCAGGACCCGCAGGAGGCTTGGCTTGCAGCGTGGGGGCAGGCAGGCCCCCTCACCTTGCAGCTCTCCTCGCCGATGGGGACTCTTATTCTGACAAGCGATCTGCCTACCCACTTTTGTGCCTGGGCCTGCTTGCCAAGTTTGTGAGGCCCAAGGCTTTCTTGTGGGAGGACGCTGGGCTGTCTTCATGCTCTTTGGCAATGATTAAAGTGAGGTTAGTACCAAAAACCCTTTCATTTTATTCCCTTATCCTTGCTTTTTCAAACCAGATGGCAACCCTGTATTTTCAGCTGTAATTAATTTAAACCATGAGGCAGGAGTCCTGGGAGAGGTACAGTTGACTCTGCTCAGAAGGGACAGCAGCGATTTTTCTGCCCAGCCCTCTCCCCTCACCAGATGGCACCTTGTCCCAATCAGAGCCATGTCCCCCATGCGGCTTCGGAGAGGGGCCCAGGCGCAGAGAGAGGGCCGTGTGCTGGGCTGCTCCGCTGGCCGCCGATGACACACGCACACTAGTGATTGTTGCCTTGGTGGAGCGGAAGTAACCGGGCTTCCGGTGATGGCTGACATGTTCCTGCCAGGCCCGGCTGTCGTGGGACTGCCTCAGGACAATGGGGCGTAGTTTGAGGGGCTGCTGGTTCAGGGAGCACAGGGGACTTGTGCTTCCTGCTCACTTCAACTGCCAGGATCGCCTCCAAAAGGGTTAAGATATATTCTTCAAGAAAATTACAAGGGAAATAAAAGCCCATGGCCACAATTGCGGTCTGGAGGTTTTGACCTCAGCTACTTGACCACTTCCCTCTGTGGAAATTCTACTCGAGTCCCCTCTCTGTAGGTTGGATCCATTAGTGATGGAGAGATCCTTCCCGTTTAATAGCAAATGAGGGCTTTTGTGTAAGTAACTTGTCAGGTCACTCTGCAAAGTGGCCTCCTCGCCCCTCCTTGTCTGAATCAACGCTCAGGTTAAAACGGAGTGCGGGGGCTGCCTCCTGGAGAGCTGGGCATCCAGGTGCCCTCACCTGTCTGCGCAGGCAGGCGCATGGGGTTTTAGCTCCATCATTGGAGAAACACATTCTCTGGGCAGCACGGAGGAGTTGCAGGCCGAAGATCTGTTAATGATAATATATGTGCAGAACACTTTGTAAAACAGTACGCTAATGCTCTACAAGTGGTAGTTATTACTATTATTAACATTAGCCATCCTTGGATGACTTGGAGTAATTTTTAAAGGCCCATGGTGAGAAATGAAAACCACAAATTTGTATCTTGTGAGTCTCCAAAATGCTCACTGGTGGTTACAGCTTCATTGACTGCCGTCCCTGTGTGTGCCTGGCTTTGCTGAGTTTAGTGAGCTGGGTGATGGATGTGCTTTGTTTACTAAATTTTATTTCAAATATTTACATTATTCATGAGCATTTCTCTCATGGACCACTTGGACTGTGGTTACTAAGGCTTCCATTCTTGTTATTGTTGTGGGCCAGACCCATCCTTTTGGAAGCCTTTTATTTTTCTCTAGGAGAGAGGGACAAACATGTAGATGACTTGTCAAAACTTGTAAGGACTAAAAATGTAACATAGAATTAGCATATGACCTAGCAAGTCCACTTTACTGGCACGTGCCCCAAAGAATTGAAAGCAGAGACTCACGCTATTATTTGCACACCCATGTCCGTAGCAGCATTATTCACAATAGCCAACAGGGGGAAACAACCCAGATGTCCATCGCTGGGTGAACAGATAAACAGAATATGTATGCACACCATGGAATATTATTCAGCCTTAAAAAAGGAACGCAGTTCTGACACACCTGCAACGTGGATGAACCCCGAAGACATTTGCCAACTGAAGTGTGCTAGTCACAAAAGGACAGATAGTGTATGCTTCCACTTATGTGATGAGTCAGGTTCGTAGAGCAAGTAGGATGGTGGCTTATGGGCAAAGGGGGAGGGGAACAGGGTGTTCGTGTTTAAGGGGGACAGAGTTTCTGTTTGGGAAGATGAAAACATTCTGGAGGTGGCTAGTGGTGATGGCTGCACAACGGTGTGAGTGTACTTAATGCCACTCAGTGGCGTACTTAAAAATGACTTCAGTGGTGAATTTTGTGTGTATTTTACCACAGTAAAAAAAGAATCTAAGAATGCGTGATTAATTCAGTTCGCTTGAGTAAACAGTAGTGGTTCTATCATGTGTTCCGTACTCAGCTGGGACGAGAGGTGTGTACGGTGGAGGTAAATGGTTTGGAGGACTGCAGACGTGCAGTTCCCCGGGGATATGATATTCAGTATCTGATACTAGAGAGTCACAATATGATGACTCTTGGGGGGGTTGGTAATTGCAATTTAAAGGGTAGTTAGGATTAATGATTACCATTTGGTTTTGTATTCCCCAAGGAGAGAAGAGGGGTTGTGTCATTGGGGTATTAGGGAATGGTGGTCTTCCAGATTCTCCATAGGTGTTCTAGAATCATCAGCTCAAGAGTTTGGGGAAAATGCCACCTCAGTGTGGAACAGAATCACCAGGTTCCCTGAGGTTCCTTTTCCCTCTTCTTTTCCAGGTTCCAGGTTCGGGATATGGACATGATTTTAATAGCCAGGGGATGGCTCTTAGATGTTAATGATGTTACAATAGAACCAGGTGGGCAGCTTGATTAGTTCTGAATTCCATGGTTTGCAAATGAGAATATTTGTAAGGAAATACAACTTTATAACTCAGAGAAAAATGAAATAGAACCTCTGTGTTGGTTTTTTTTCTTTTTTTAAGGTCCTTTGGGAACTTTGCTTTAAGAATAGAGATTGATGTGTGATTTGCCTATCCATTGTAATAGCCTTTTCCAAGCACCTGCAGGTCCTCAAAATAATCATTAATTCACATCTTGTTCCTATCGTGTACTCTGTGTAAAAAAAAAAAAAAAAGCCATCTTTCCCTCTAGTCTTCGAAAGACGGGGTTCAGCCTAGACTGCCTGGATGCTCAGAGGGAATTAAGGCACTAAATGCCTAGCATTAATGCACCACATAATTTATTCTCCAATAAAAGTTCTTCGAGGGACGCCTGGGTGGCTCAGTGGGTTGAGCCTCTGCCTTCGGCTCAGATCAGGTCATGATCCGAGGGTCCTGAGATCGAGTCCTGCATCGGGCTCCTTGCTTGGTGGGAAGCCTGTTTCTGTCTCCGCCTCTGCCTGCCACTCTGCCTGCTTGTGCACTTTCTCTCTCTCTCTCTCTCTGACAAATAAATAAAATCTTTAAAAAAAAAAAAGTTCTTTGAGGTTCTTTGCTACAACTATTTTAAAGAATATTGGTAGGTCCTTCATTATATTAGATGAATATTTAATCACTTTACCTTTAATCACTTTACCGTACTTCTATTTTCAGACTTTTTAGTCTAGTTATAGGGTAACTTAACTCAGTAATTTAGCCGAAAAGTTTCTGATGTTAGTCAGGGTAGGCGGGTGGTGTTGAGAGAAAAACTGGCCAAATTTTGTTTGGTGCTGAATACATGTACTGAATTAGAGGTTATCCTCTCATACCGAGAAGTCAGGAAATCATTTGGAACTGGTTGCCACCAGCATCAGGTACAGGAAGGTGACAGTGTGGGGTGCCCGTAGGGGAGGAGGGGCAGCGGCCAACCCAGCAGCACAGGAAGGACGTTGGCCCGTGCACCTCTGACGTGCATGCATGTGTGATGCAGATAGGGCTGGCACCCCCTCTGTCCTTGCCAGAGTGGGGCCCCACATAGAGCTGAGTTAAAAGAAAAAGAGCAGGAGGCATTTAGAAGACCACACACTTACTCCGTGACCCCGGTGCATCTTGGGTAATGCTGTTGAAAGCGTAGTTCTAGATGACTGGGAGTATTGAAATCCTCCTGGAGTGTTCAACTGTGTTGACCTTCATTCTTACGAGACCTTATGTCCTGATGTTTGGTTCAGAAATACACTACCGTAAATTGAAGGGAGTTCTCTTTTCCTGTGTGCTCTGGTTAGGTCACCTCTGGAGTATTAAGTTTAGTTCTGGGCCCCTTACTCACCGATGAGTGTTCATTTGTAGGGCGTGTGGGGGTGGGTGCAGGGTGGTGGGGCTCCGGCACAGTTGAGAGCGATTCTCTGGTGAAGAGGAATCTGTCCGTGGCAGCGCTGACGTAGTAGTTTTCCAGGAACTGGAAGAGGAAAGAGACTTCATTGAGTTTTTTGAAAGGCTTTCCAGAGGTTTGGACCTTTGACCAAAGAATCATACTGGAAAGCAGATTTCATTCATTGTGAGGAAGAACATTCCACTGAAGCTCTTCAGTCGTTGAGTGCAATGCCTGAAGAGGAAGTAAATGCCCATCTCCAGAAGTGTTTAAGAAGGAGCCACCCCTCAGTGATGGAATGAGTGAGTCAGGGGTGCGAAAGGCACGCCATAGGGAACAGAGTGGTGCTGTGATAGGGTTGTGTGATGACGGCTGGTAGTTACACTTGGGGTGAGTAGAGAAGATCGTACAGATGTATTGCATCACTGGGGCACACCTGAGACAGTGCAACATCGTGCACCCACTGTTCTTCAGTTAAAAAAGTAGCAGTACGGCCGTCTTTGTCTTTGGGATGCTCTGATTCCTCGCCTCTCCTTTCCTCACAGCCATCTTACTGTGAAGCTTTCTTTCTCTGAGTAGGACAAAACATCCAGTTTTTTTTTTTTTTTTTTTTTTTTTTTTTTGCTAAACGGCTTTATAATAGTCTCCAATGATTTGTAGCAAAATGCAGAGTAAAAACTAAGAAGGAGCCTTCTGAAGAACTTGAATGGAGTTGTGAAGGATGGCTCGGTACCAGCCCAGAAGAATGGAAGGAGGAATAATGATGGAAGGCATTTCCAGACCCCTCCTTTCTGCAGCGGGGTGGGGAGTTGAGGATGGCTGGAGTGGGCTCTGCAGTTCCCCTGCGCCAGGTCACCAGCTCCGTGAGCTCTCTACCTCGTTTGGACCAGTAAGTGCTGGTTTTTCCTAAGAATCTGTGTACTCTTTGGTTGGTTCATTTGGAAGTTAGTCATTGTGTGCCAGACACCGGTCCACACACCAACAGGTGGAGTCTTCTGAGAAGTGCACTGTGAGTGGAAGTCACTTTCCCGAGTGTGTTTCACCCCAGGTGTGTCTAGAGGGACCTTTCTTCTCTGGGTCTCAGGCCAGTGGAGAGCTAAGAAAGGAGGGGCTTCCATCCTCCGCCTTCCTGAGGAGGGTGCATAAAGCCATGGGTCGCATACCACTTTTCTAGCACAAGGAAAGTCTTGTCTGTGGATCCCCGAATCAGACGGAGGGTATGGGAAGTGGGGTGGGAAGCAGCAGGGAGAGCTGTGCCTCTGTGTTGACCCCAGCAAAGCCAGTGCTGATACTGGACAGTCTTGGTGGGCAGGTCCCTTGCTCCCCCTTTTTCTCCTGACCTGGCCCCAGCTGACCCAAGCATTCCCCAAATGAGGACGGCAGAGCAAAGTAGCACCATATCGATGCCTCTTTGTTGTGGAGGGAGGTAGATGGTCTTTTCGAGGCTTTTGTCCACCTCAGACATTGTAGCTCAGTTACAGAAGGGGGAACATTGTGTTTTCCATCCCAACTCTGGTACAAGGACTCTGATGCCAAAAATATGACAGTGGTTGTATTTTTTTAAGTATCATCATCGAGAGAATACATAATGTACAAAGCTCCTACCAGTTTAGTAGCAGTAGGAATTTTAAATTAATTTATAATTTATGAACCTCAGGCACACATCCATTCTCGTGGAAAGTCTGAGAGGGTACCCATGTGGGGCATGTGATCCATCCGAGGGGCGAGCAGGGCTTGCACGAGGACTCTGGCGTCCCCGGCCCGCGGGGGGGGGGGGGGGCGCGTCTTAGTGGCAGTCATCGCCGACGGGGGCGGTGGGGGTGGGGAGGGTTGAATGAGATGCTCTACAAGTCGTGTTCTCAGGGTTTTCCTTGTGTCTTTGCTAATGGTGGAAAACATGTGCAGACATTTCTCGTCGAAGAAAACCGGTGCCTTGTTTGCATAGGGTTGAGCTATTTGGAACCACGGCAGTTCTGCCTTGCCTGCCAGCATCGCTGGGCGTCTCACCTCCTGTGGGTGACAGCTCTGGAAAGCTCTTTGTGCAGCAGGTCAGCTCTGTGAACACTGGAGTGGGCGACGGGGAAGGGCGTCCTGGCCAGCCCTGAACTCGCTCAGGGCCTATTTCCCTTCCTTTACACACTAGGTAAGCCAGCTTACCTAGTTGCCTGGCTTCTTGGCCCACCATGAGGAGCAGGGTGACGAGCACGGGCAGTGGCTTCTCCAGGAGTGACTCTGTAGTCGCTGACCCAAGAATGCAAGCGGCCGAGCCGTCTGAGACAACTCGGGCCCAGCCTGTCACAGAGGCCTGCTCCTTTGCCTCCAAGAGCCGTGTTTATGCTGAAGATCCCGAGTCACCAAGAATGGAAGGAGGTCATAGGACGTTTTAGACAGGTTTCTAACCAAAATCATTAAGAAATGTATTCTCTTAAGGCTTACATTCGGGTTTTCTCTAGAAGCTTTACTTAAGTGTCTGGGCTGGGTATGTGCAACCCTCTGACTCCGGTGTTGGCAGTCAGGTTTTCTGGGTTCCCTAGGGTCTCTTGTGAGATCTGCAGAGTAATTGTGCTCAAGGAGGGGCTTGCTTTCCGCTGGAGTTCCTTCCAGTCTCCTGCGGGGTTCCCAGAATGCTCATGAGGGCTGATCTGCGGGAGGAATGGAGGGAAGTCTGAAGAATCTTGACGGCCGCACGGTATGCAGAGATGTCCCTTTACTGCTTTAGTGCTTCTCACTCTTGGGAAGGCTTTGACTGGAAACCCTTGACTCGATTACAGAGACAGAGTCTGAGTCCTGAACAGTGGAAATGTCACTTAGATACAAACCTCCTCTTACACTACACACTATTTGTGGTCTCGCCCCTACTCCCTGCCCTAGAGGAAAGGGCTGTTTCTCAAGCCCCTGCAGGCCCATTTTGGCAGAAGAGGAAGGGTTGGTCTGGTTTGAGTCCCTGCCTCACCACCTACCCGCCTCGTGACCTTCGGAGATCACGCCACCTCTCAGCTCCTGTTCCTTCCCTGTTCCAAGGGCATGGTGGTGGGCACCCCAGACGGCTTGCGCAAGCACTGATGCGGGAAGGAGGACAATAGCCACAGTTGGCCTGTGGGCTGGAGGGATTGGTTGTCGGTGGGCCTATCAGTGCAGCGTGTTGGAAAGATCTGGTGGGTCATTCATCCCGTCATTGGTCCAAAATGTTACTGAGCCAAAAGGTTTTGGATTATAACTTGGCCGACAGGCTTCTTCCCTCTTGTATGTGGGGGCAACTGGGGATGCCTTTTCCTGACTTTCTGAATTGCTCTTGGAAGTGAATTCAAGGGATAGTTTAACCCTCCAGCTTCCCCTGGCACGCCTGGCCTCACACACACTATGTCAATTTGTGTTGTTATTTCTTGGCACTTTTATTAAATATCCCTCCTAATGACAGGCATGGATGACAGTGGATCTTGGGAGCCTCTTTGAAAACGAAGCTTTAAGACATTCATGCGTCTGCAGGGGGGTGGGGTATGTTAATCACAGATAAAGCAGAAAAAAACCTGATTGTGGAGAATAGCTAAAGAAGTAGCTTGGTGCGGAAAAGCCATGGAAGTTGTTGTACCGGTTCCCCCAGGAGCGCCGTGACAAAGTGCTGTGGAGCAGAGGGCTCAGGAGAAGCAGATTGTCACCCAGTCCCGGAGGCTTAGACGGCCCAGATCAGGGTGTGAGCAGGGCTGGTTCCTTCTTGAGCACTTTGAGTGTCCGTCCATCTGTTCTTTCCTCTCTCCTAACTTCTGGTAGCCTCAGGCATTCCTTGGCTTGTAGGTGGCATTCTCCCTGTGTCTTCACGTTGTTTCCCATCTGCCCTTTTATTCAAATTTCCCACGTTTTATAAGGACACCAGTCCTATTGGATTAGGGCCCACCCTCAGGACCGCATCTTTTTTTTTTTTTTTTTTTTTTTTTTTAATTTCTTTGACAGAGAGAGATCACAAGTAGGCAGAGAGGCAGCAGAGGGAGAGGGAGAGCAGGCTCCCCGCTAAGCAGAGAGCCTGACCCGGGGCTCAATCCCAGGACCCTGAGATCATGACCTGAGCTAAAGGCAGAGGCTTTAACCCACTGAGCCACCCAGGCGCGCCTCATGACCTCATCTTAACTGGATTATCTGCAAAGACTCCACATGAAATCACATTTACAGTTCTGGGGACTAGGACTTCAACATCTTTCTGGGGTGGGGGGGGGCACAATTTAACCCGTAACAAATGAAAGGCGATTTATAATGGGAAATAGAATGACCAAGAGATGTATGAAAATATGTTCAACTCCGCTGGTAACTGGAGAAATGCAAGTTAAAACATCAAGGAGGAATGACTGTGCACCACAAGAATGGCAGAAATCCACAGGCTGCCGAAGCCGGACATGGTGGAAGATGCACGTGGCCACGGCCAGTGACACACCGCTGGCCGAGGCCGGGCAGAGCGGACAGCTGTGTCCTGATGGGTTTGGCAGCATCTGTTGAAGCCTGGAAGGCGGTGAGCTCGGCAACCCAGTGGTGTGCTTCTAGACATCTTCCTGAGAGGTGCTCAGAAACCCTGTTCCCAGGCAGAGATGTACAAGGACGGAAGCTCCGTGGGGTTATTTATAACGAGGGCAAACCAGAGAGATGACCGGGGTGCCTGCTGGTTGAGGGACGGGTAAATACATTATGGTGTCTTCCGGTGGAGATGTGCGGTAATCCCACACAGCAGGCGCACGACTGCATCCGTAGGTCAGGGCCTGGGTAGAGCCCCAAAACCACGCAAGGAGGAGAGCATGGTTGTGAGGCAGTACGTACAGTGTGAGACCGTAATGTAAATTTGGAATGGGCTGGCTACATAGTATTTACAGACAGACTCCGCCGTGGTGAGGGTTCATAAGCACCGATAGGAAGACTCCCCAAATACAGGACAGCGCGCATCTAGGGCTGAAGAAGGGGCATGAGCTGGGGCCGGGGGAGCACGAAGGAAGGGTTTAAGCCGTGTCTCCCATGTTGTGCTGCATCGATTGCTGCCAGCATTTCCCGTAAGAGGAAATAAAAGGTCAGAAGTGCGTACCGTATGTGATTTCATTTGTCAGCCCTGGGTGGTGGGTGCATAGGTCATTGTCATTTTCCCTGCTATGCTCCCCCTCTCTTGAGAGGGAAAGGTGCAAAGGAAAGGCTTTGGAGCCAGTCACAGAGAAATTAGAATCCTTGTACTGTATTGGTTTCGCAACTTTAGAAGAACTGCCTAACCTCTCTGAACCTCAGTTTACTCATCTCTAAAATGGGGATGATACTTTACACTGTAGTGAGGGGTTTGGTAACAATAAGGGCTAGAATATGATCTGGCATGTAGCACTCAGTAAGTGATAGTTCACGATAATAAAGATAATCAAGGTAAACAGAGGGATTCCCTGACTTTAAACGCATTATATTTTTGACACTACTTTCTCAGGGCAACATGCCAGTGGTATACGCTTCTCACCGGGACTGTAGGGCGCACGTGTCATGTGCTAGAGCAGATGGGTGCGTGGCTTGGTTCTATGTCGTTGCTTTTTGAAAGCTGAACTAGCAGAAGAGGGATGCTACCTTTGCGGGGAGCTCGCAGGGAAGACGGTTATGGGGGTGGATGGATGGGGCAACAGTGTAATTCACCAACTGCCGTGCCCTTCCCACGCAGGTTGTGGGATGGTTGTAGGGCTCTGGCTTTTGTCTTGATTGTTAAGCAGTGATAATTTCATTTGCAACCCAGTGTCTCCCCACAGTTAAAGTCAAAGGCAGCCTCTGTCCCCTTTCGGCTGCCGAGCAGGACATGCTTGTGATTGAAGCAGAGGTCCCAGATTATTCTGGTCTTGGGGGCACTGTGAATGCCAGTATTTCCCAGCTTTTCCTGCCTGTGACCCACAGCTCATCAGCCGAATCCAGGAGGGGGCCTCTGCCTTCCCTCTGCCCCACAGCGTCCTGGTGGTGTCACAACCCCTCCGCTTCTTGTCTGTAGTTGGTACCAAGGAGTGACAGGCTTGACAGAGTGAGTGTCTTGGAGACGCATCCAAGTGCCCTCTTGCTTGTCAGGAAGCTGTGAATATTACCCTGCTCACCAGAAAAAAGTGGGGTGGTGCGTGACGGCCTAGGAGACAGTTGGGGGGGCAGGAGGACAAAAATTGGGGAAAGTAGTTAAGGGAGAAGACATTTCACTACTGTTTATTCTCAGTATTTTTAAAAGCTCCCTAAATTCTGCTTGTTCGGAAAGTCTCTCTTGCTGGGAATTGCCTCTGAAATTTCCTTAATCCCTCTTTCATTCACCACAGATGCTCTTCTCTGGAGGCACGCATAATGTAGGTACTTCAGGAATTCCCTTGTGCAGTGAAGAGGGAGACGTCCACCATGTGCCTGGCCCTGCGCAGGCTGCTGGGGAGAGGGCAGGGCACAGGGAGTGCAGGGCCCTCGCCAGTGTCCTTGGAGCTGGCTGACGGCAAAGCAAGGCGATGCAGTGGAGGGCTGGTCCCCTCAAATGTGTCCACTGTTCCCTCCATCCGTGCAGTCCGGAGGTCAGGGAAGGCCTCCTAGAAGCTTGGGCAGAGCAGGCGGTAGAGAAGGACTCTCACAAGGGCCTGGGGGGACGATGGAGGAGCGGTTGGTATGTCCGGCTGATGCCCTGCCTCTCCCCCCATCCTTGGCTAAGTGTTGATCTTCAGCATCTTGCTCCTCTTTTCTGTAGAACTGGGGCAGCACCACCCACCCCCTCATGAACACGAGGAACTCAGTAATGGCTGTCGGCTGCTTTTGGTTTTTTTGTTTTTTTGTTTTTTTAAGATTTTTATTTATTTAACAGAGAGAGAGATCACAAGTAGGCAGAGAGGCAGGCAGAGAGAGAGGAGGAAGCAGGCTCCCTGCTGAGCAGAGACCCTGATGTGGGGGGCTCGATCCCAGGACCCTGAGATCATGACCCGAGCCGAAGGCAGCAGCTTAATCCACTGAGCCACCCAGGCGCCCCTATGCTTTTGGTTTTTAAAAAGATCATTATTATTTTTAATCCTGGTAAAGCGTATTTATCATACCATGTACGATTCTAGCCATTTTTTTAAAAAGTTTATCTTGTTTTTTTTATACTCTCTACGTAGACCCAATGGCCTCGAACTCAATACCGTGAGATAAAGAGTCACGCACTCTACCGTCTGAGCCAACCAGACATCACTGTAGCCATTCTTAAGTGTTACCACTCAGTGGCATTAAGTATGTTGTCTGAGGAAGCTTTTTAAAATTAAAGATGCTTTCCTGACTTTATTGTGTTTACTGAAGATTTTCTTTGAGAGAGCATGTGCGTGCGCTTGTGCAGGTGAGCCCGAGTAGTGAGTGGGAGGGGCAGAGGGAGAGGGAGAAGCAGGCTCTCTGCTGAGCAAGGAGCCTGGTGCGGGGCTCCATCCCAGGATGCTGGGATCATGACCTGAGCTGAAGGCAGACGCTTAACCCACTGAGCCACCCAGGTGCCCCCTGACTTTATTATTATTGTTGGTGCTGGGCCGTAAAGGTCTGTTACTATCCTGTAGGTTTCCCAGAGGGCAGCTGCTCCAGTAAGGAGTGAGATGGAAGCGGGAGGACTGCACTGGGGAGAGGGCTGTGTCTTGGCTGGGACCCTCCTCTCAAGGCCCCTGCTCCCTGGGGCCTCACCACTGCTCGGGCTCCTTTCTGCTTTGAACCTGTGTTGTCGTGCACCATGGAGGAGGCCGTGGCAGGCATTTGGTTTGCTCCTGCAAGGGCTGGCTGGGCCCTGCCTCGTTCGCCTGGGCTGAGAGACCCACAGCCATGGCGGTCCCCTGGGGCCCAGAATATGCCCTTGAAAGTACCAACTAAAATGTCTTCTACCCATCGCCTCCCCTCTGCTAGAAGAATTCAGGCTCACGTTGGTTTATTTAATAGCCATCAGTAGTTCATGGAATTCAGCTAAGGCCCCAGAATGTCAAGTGATCCTTTCTAAGGGTTTGGTTTCAACTTCGAGCTCCTGTTTGTCTAAGGGCAGGAAAACCTCATTCTAATGAGAACACAGATGCACAGTGCCTTTTCTTTTGCCATCTCACTGCCCTTCTCCCCAGACCCAGTGGACACTTGGCTTCTCAACTCAGAGAGGGCAGAGGGGCATGCGCTGTCCATTCCCTGGAGCGCTCGGCCCTGGAAGAACACAGAATAGACATTTTCCTTTTTACCACCTCTCCACGTTTGTCCCCCTTTCTGCTTCCTCTCCTTGAACATTGGCAGTGGGGTGCTGCCCCAGGGGGAGGGCACGTTCCCAGCGAGAGGCCGGCGTGCTGCGGAGTCAGCTGCCTGGCCTTGGTGGCGGCCAGGCACCTAGGAGGCCTCTGGGCCCCGACGGGGCTACAGTTGGTTTTTCACAAGCAGACTTTGCCTTTAACTAGAACGGGGGCGACTTGGATCTCCCGGGCGGAAAGCGTGTGGTCTGTCTGCTGTCAGTGAGAGCACATGATTCTCTGGGAAGCTGGGAGCCTGGGCTATGATTCACTGGAGGAGGGGGGGAAACGTGGAAAACAATGTCGGTCTTTAAGGTCCGGGAACCAGGAAAATGAGCTGGAAATGTGAGTAATGTATAATTTTGCTAAAATTGAACACCAAGTTCTTCAGACATTTTCTGTGTTTGTCAGTGTCTTGTCTGCTCCGTGACGCCCCACTGCGTCATGCTTGCCGTTGACTGTTTTTTGGGGTAGCCTCCCCAAAGTTCTCTTCTCCCGATCCTGGGGCGGGAGGTGGGTGAGAGCAGGTCTTCGGGGGTGCAGGTTGTAGGTATGGCCCTGGCCTGTCTTCCTGTCTGCCCTGTTAGCTGGATGCCTTTAGACCATTCCTTGCTGCCTTGGGGCGTCCTTCTCCCCTGGGATGTGGCTTACTAGTCCCCAGGCCTCGTCTGGCCTTCCCGAGGCTCCGCAGGGGTTGATACCCGTCACTGTACTTGGCTGACACTGAAGGGCCCCACGGACGTCAGATTTGGGGGATGCGGGCTGCCCTCTGTCTGCACTGGTGACTTTATATGACAGTGGATGGAGACAGGTGCTGCCTGAGTTTGAAACTGCTCCTTGCTGTCAGCCCTGGGTGCCTCTGCCCTTTGACTCTCTCCGGCATTCTGTCTCCCCTCGGGGCCCGGGGCCATGCTGGCGCTGCGGGGCTGTAGCTGCCCCTTGGGAGCCCGTGCCTGGCCTGCCGGCTCGCCAACCTGCAAGAAGGCGGGGCTGTGTCTTCCTTTCTATAGCCTTCACAGAACAGGGACTCAGTTAACATTGCTTGAGAAGCTGGGAGGTGGACTGGGACTAAGAAGCCCACCGGTCCGTGCCCTGAGCGCCTGCTGTTCATTCAGTGGCCTCCAGGAACGTCGTTTTGGTGGGAGGGGAGCAGGGAGAAGATTGTGTCGAGGAAGCAGTTTATGGATCCGTCAAATATTGTATTTTATCCAAACTGAGAAGAAAACCTGATACTGAGGATGAGTATTGTGATGATGTCATCTTTTCCTAGTCTGAGAAAATGTATATTTAGCAATAAACACCCGTCTGGACAAAGTCCTGTCGATCCCGAGTCGGACGGGCTGGTGGGCTGGCTGCGGGGACTTCCTCAGCGGGGCTGCCTGCTCCGGCTACGTGCTTCCGCAGCCCTGTGGCCTTCCCTGGAAAGGCCTGTCGTGTCTTCTGAATCGTCAGAGGAAGAGGGATGATGAACAGGCTGGGTTCAAAATGAAGGCTTTTTTGTATTTGTTTGGTACTGTAATTCTTTGCGAACGGCTGGGGCGCCGGTGGCGTGTGTGCAGTGTAGCATTAACCTGTGTGACCAGAACATACTCTTGCACGACCGTCCTAAGAGGCTGACAGTGTACTCTCTGATTGCTTTTAAGTCATTCTGTATAGTCAACCAGAGGGTAGGAGGGAGAGAAGCCACCCGTAAACTAAACACGGTGCCTTCTGCGGTGAATTACCCTACCTTGCCGCTGACGTGGTCCCACCGTGTCCACTGCTCACTTGCACTGGGCTAGCATGATTGTTGGTGTCTGTCTTCTGTTCAGTCCTTGTTGAAACCCCTTTGAGGGATATTCTGCTGTGACCACAGGTAGATGAGGACGCTGGGCTCCCTGGCTTGCCCGAGAGATGATGTGCAGAACCAAAGCTTAGGGCTCACAGAGCTCGCCACGTCTCGTGCTCTTTCTGCTTCGCCCCCACGGGCATATTGATCCAAGCTTGTCCCATGTCCAAAGGGTGTCAGCACCCCTGTAGCTGGTTCCTCAGCCCTCACTTCCCAATTCTGCTCGTCCTTGGTTCCATTACCACAGCGCCTGCCTTTCCTTCCCCGGTCGCCCGCGTGCTGCTTCTCTGTGTTCACTCGTGCTCGCTGTGGGCCTGCCGCACAGGGCAGCATGCCGGGCGGGGAAGGTACCCCAAGGTGCACAGGGCTTGGTGTGTTCCCAGAAGCCCCCAGGGAGGTTGGGGGGCAGTGCATAGATGAAGACGTTGCTAATGGTGTGATGGGTTTTTTGTGAAAGGTGTGCACGGGGCACTGAGGGATTGAGAACAGAGCAGCTAAGGCAGGTCAGCAGGCACGGGCAGCCGTGAGTGGTGTATTTGTGTGTCGGGGGTGCGGGGACGTCTACTTGAGGAATGGCAGGAAGATGGTCGTAACTGCAGAGCACCATGGTTGGGGGCATGACAATAGAAAGGTGGTCAGGACCAGAGTGGGAAAAGCCTAGAAGGGGTGCTGAGCTACTGAGATCTGTAACTCAGGGTGGGATGTGGGTTGATCTGCTCTATGAAGAGGTCATGCCGGAGGAATGCCAGTAGCGCAGGGCATGTGAATCAGGCTGGCCGGTTGTCCGAGTGTCTGTAGCTTGGGGGTGCTGTGGCACTGTATGTAGTTGTCCAAGATGTCACCACTGGGGGAACAGGGCAAAGGGCACATGGGATCGCTCTGTATTATTTCCTACAAGTGCACGTGGGCCTGCGACAGAGGAAGGCACGCCTGTCACACACGTGCACCTGCCCGCGTGCATAAAATTCCACCCGACCTTTTCTTCAGGCAGAGAGGCAGGCTGTGACTTTTGCTTTCTTCGGTTTTCTTAGTGTGTGAGCCTAGGCTTCCCTGCTGTAAAATAGATTGTCCACTGAGGCAAGAGGATGGTTGCTTGTGGACTTTGAGAATAATTTGCATTCCTTAAAGAAAAGTCACTGAAATTTTTATCTGCCACATTTCTCGTTAAAAGACTTCTCATTTGTTCTGAGAATAAGATTGTGCCGGCAGCTGAGAACATGGTGGGTGGCAGGGGCTGAGACCCGAGGCAGAAAGAACCCCTGCAGAACAGGGCGGGAGGGAGCTGGGCCGACCCCGTGTTCCTGGGCTTCGATCAGCTGTGCCTGGCCAGTCATTGTCTGACAGGTGCCGCGCCGGATGCCGCCTTGAGCCGCAGTCGCTCAGATTGTGAGGAGGGTTGGTGTCGGCAGCCCGTCCATGTTCACGCGGCACCTGCTGGGTGCTGCACGTGTGGCCGAGGTCTCTGGGACTCTGCTGAGGCCGACTGCCGTGGCTGGTGTGTTCCGGACGGTAGAGCTGCGCACAGCGAGCCACGGCAGACGCCAGCCCTTACCAGCCACACGCCCCTGCCCCGGGTCTCGGTTCTGCCCTCTGGAGAGGAGATCGCTGTGGCTTCTCCTTGGTGCTGTTGGGAGGACCTGGAGAGCTCATGCTGCTGGAGGCCCAGAACAGGATCCGCCCTGTAGGAGGTGTCTGGTGACTGCGTCGTCATCCTCTTCATCCTTTTGAATGGCAGATCCTTGTCCAACCAAGCTGGCGTCAGGCGCATAGGCTAGTTCCCCAGGCTCTGAGCACGTGGAGTTTCTCATACAAGGGCGCTGATAGGCACGCAGCCGTGCGTGGGGCAGCATGCTGAGCAGAGGGGTGCCACCTTCATTTGGATGGCCCTGCAGAGCTGACTTCAGACCCTGGTTTGGTGCTGGGGCTCCTCAGCTTCCTGGTGAGCTGTTTGACCGGAGCCTCAGGAAATGGAAATGATGATAAATCCTTATCCCCAGCACGGAGCAGAATTCAAAGAAATAATGAGCTTGTAGCGCCTGGCACAGGGCTGGCGTCCCATTCGCCATTCAGAGGATGCCAGGTATTCCCATCCGAGCGCTCTCTCCTCTCTTTCAGGAACAAGACTGCCAATGGAGACTGCCGAAAAGACCCCCGGGAACGGAGCCGCAGCCCCATCGAGCGTGCCGTGGCCCCCACCATGAGCCTGCACGGCAACCACCTGTACACGTCCCTCCCCAGCCTCAGCATGGAGCAGCCCCTAGCTCTGACCAAGAACAGCATGGACGCCAGCAGGCCAGCTGGCATCTCGCCCACGCTGACCCCAGTGGAGCGGCAGCAGGTATGCCCCTGGCCATAGGGTTCCCGTTGGTGGCTGACCAGGCGGAGAGTGCAGGATGGAGGGCCAGGACGGAGGTGGCGGGAGAGATGGCGCTTACCCTCGGTTCTGTGCTTAGAAAGAAGAGTGGCAGCAGCCCGGATCCTTTTACCGAACGCTGCCTTGTGTTTAATTCCCGCTGAGACCTGCCTGGGCCTGGCCTCCCGGGACGGACAGTCTTGGACAAGATGTTTAACATCTCTGGGGCTTAGTGTCTTTGCACAAGGCAGGGTCGGTTCAGGTTTTCAGCAGTCTTCCTCGGGAATCCTGTTTCTAGGAGGATCGAGGAAAATCCTGCATTTCCTGTTACAAGGTCACACAGACAAAGTTAAATGTCAGGTTCCTTTGCTTTGGGTTGGAATCCTCTACAGTTTCAGTGGTTAGAGCGGTTCTTAGCTCCTGCTGGTGAGAAATCTGTGATTGGCAGATAGGGTTGTTTTTTATTAAAGGAAAATAAGGAAATCAAATTATTACTTAATAAACACAGTTTGCTTGATGAAAACAGTATTTCAGAAGTGGGGCTCCTGGGGAAATCTGAAAGGAGGCATTGGCACCGAGCTTTGGAATCCCTGCACAAGCCATGGCGTTTCTCTGTGAACCTCGGGGCTGTGGCCTGGTACGTCCCCGGTTGGTGCTTGCTGAAGACTGACGGGTGGTGAACGAGGCAGGTGCCGTGCCCTGAGGAAATGCTGGGCGCAGCCGGAGACTCTGCTGCTGAGCGTGCCACGGCTTCCCTGCAGCTCCCCCCCGCACACGACAGCACCCTGCCTGCCCCAGCCGTGCTTCGGCCCGGCCAGCACTATCCGGCTCTGATCCAGTCTGTCGTTGGGACAGATGGTGCTGGTGCCTGGGAATCCTAGCAAGGCTAACAGCTCAATTCCTTTGTTTCGTTCGTTCACTTAACAAAACTTGGTAGGCGCCTACTGTGTGCAAGGGGAGGGTGTAGAAGCTGGTCGAGTAAGCTAGGGGCACTGACAGTTTCGTCTAGACGAGTCTGGTTATCAAGTGACTGTAGTACTTCAGCTACTAATGTGGCAGCAGATGGCTGCTTACTCTGATAGCAGCTCGGGCCGACTTCTCCCTGCACTCACACTAGTGTGCACTGTGCCCCGGGGCTTTGCAAAGCCCTGGAGACACAGAGACACGCGCATAGGATACGGGTCCAGCCTGGAAGGAGCTCGCAGTCCGGTCAGGGAGGTGGGTGTGTGCAGAGGGGGCTGTACTCGGGCCATAGGAGAGGTGGTTTGAAGTATCAGAGACTTGGTTTCTCGGATCAGGGAACTGAGCCCTCTGGCTGTGACCAGTGCTGTGGAGAGTCCCTTGATGTGTGTGTGTGGAGGGGGTGGGACTCCACGGGGAAGTTCAGCCTCTAAGCCCATGGCTTGGGTAAGAAGCTCCCCGGAACCCCTGGGACTGTCTCTTCCCAGAACGGCTGTGTCTGAAGCTTTGGAACATGGGTTTCTGTGATTTTTGAGGGTCTTCTGGTTGCTTCTGGTCATATTTGCTGTGTGAGAAGTGTGCCACTGGACAGAGTGACCTGGCTCTTTTAACCAGGGTCTCCCCGACCCTTCTATAAAGTGTGCCGGACAGCAAGACGGTCCCTGGCCCGTCAGATGACTGTGGGGCTGTCGAGCGTGTTTTCTAGGACTGAGAACCTGAGTTCTTGGGGATTCCTGGCTGGAAAACAAAGCCAGTGGCCGTAGAATAAGTTCACAGCTCTCCCGGGTATGGTCGCTTTGGCTTTCCTGACATGGTGGCCCAGACCTAAACTTTAATTCCAGGTTGGGGTTGGTGGTGAAGCAGAGGTTATCAGCTTGCCCCCCGCCCCCCATGGCTGCGGGTCAGCATGTGTTTCGTGCACCTGGTGACCATTCATCGAGCTCCTTCCTATGCCAGCATGGTGTGGCCTGGATGGTCACTGGGGCCTGAGCTTCCTCTTGGACGGTTCCTGAGTTCTGTGCCAGGCACTGTGTTGGCCACACGAGCAAGGGGCAGCTCGGCAGCATCCGCCCGTGTCCGGGGTTGGGTTTTATTTGTGAGCTGTGAGGGTGGCTCCGGTGGGGAAGGGGGCCTGCCGCCGCGCAGCTCGGAGCCAGGGCAGTGACGCGGACAGGGCTTCCTGCAACGGCACGGCTCCGGGTGGCGGGCAGGCAGTGGAAGGCGGTCTCTCTTGGCTGGAAACTGTGACTCAGAACTCTGGGAACTGGGATAGGAAAGTTCCCAGAGAGGCATGTGCGGGGAGCCTGCCGAAAGTGTCGCCCCACTGCATGTTTCTGTGACGGCGGCTCAGAGGGGAGAGTGTGGCCTCAAGAAAGCTGCGGAAGAGCCCACGAGAGTGGGCAGAGGAGGAGACGCGGGCTAAAATTACATATGGACAAGCCCGGGGACAGTGAATAGCAGGATGGTTCTCTTCTGGATGCTCTCTCCCGAGGGCAGCCTCGGCTCTGGACACAGCCAGAGCGGGTGGGGCGAGGGCTGAGAGAGTGTGAGTGACCGTCTCGGCCTGGCCCTGCCTCGGGGTGCTGGGGAAGCTCCAGCAGGTTACTCATTTCTGGCCTCCGTTTTCCCCATCTGGAAAACGAGGGTGTGTGGGGAGGAGTTTGGGTCACGGGACCTCACCGCACTCAGCATCTGGAGGCGGAGGCCTGTTCCAGGTGGGCGTGTGGTGCCGAAGCCCTGGTCTGCACTCAGCCCGAGGCCTGCACTCCTTCATCTCCAGCCGGGAGGGGTCCTGGAGATGATCTGCTGCTACTAGGAGTGAGATTGGAGTATCTTCTTGGTGGCCACATGTTCACCGGTGGTTCTGTCTTGCTGGGCCCGGCTCGGGGGCCACCTTCTGCTCCAGAGTGGCTAACATAAAAGCTGGACATTGACTTGATTCTTACAGCTTTATTCGGAGCTTCCCCAAATTTATCCTCTGACACTTTACCTTTCTTCACCTTCCATGACCCCTTCCCCAAAACATGACCCCACTTGGCGACATTTGCGTCAGTCAGGACTCTAGTTGCAAGGAACAAAAACCAGCCTGAGCTGACGTAAGCACAAAAGGAAGGGAGTTTTATTGGGAGGACCTGTGGCGTCTCCTGGAGCCCAGGGTCACGGGTATGGCAGGATCAGGAAGGAAGGGCCAGCCCTTGCCTCAGAGCTGGTGAGGAAGCCACATTCTCCCTCCCCTGCTCTGTGCTGGTCCAGTCTCTATGTTCTCTTCTCTTTCTCTGCTTCTCAACCACACAGCCATTCTGGTGTGACCATCCCACGACTCCTGAGGTCAACCTGAATCTCTTACTTAGTCTGGTTTAGTAGTTGGCCCCAAGCCTGGGTCAGATTTCCAGCGTGGCCAGCGGGGCAAGGTCACTTATGGACACGGTTGCCTCAGCCCTGTCTCATGGATGGAGGGCACATTCTACGAGAGGGGAACCAGGGAGATCACAGGCTCAGGGTTAAAAAGAACCTTCAGAAGGTGGGCTTCAGGCTTCAGGCCACCCTCCAGGGACAGTAAGACCAGCCCCTGCAGGGCAGGACTCCTGCCACCGAGGCTTGGCCCCAGCTCTCACCTCAGGCGGTCCTCCAACGCCCTCTTCAGCTGCCTCCCTTCCTGTCTCACACATGGAGAAACGGAGGGGAGAGGTGAAGGTGCTGCGAGATGAAGGGGGCGTGGACTTGGACGCAGTCGTGTTCTGTCTGCACCACTTCCGTCCGTGCTGCGATGGCTCACACTCCAAGCCCGGGGCTGATGTGTCGAGCTAGCAGTGAAACCCCTCATCGTTCCTTTCCATGCTGCTGCCGGGCCGTGCCTTCCCCCATCTTGGATGTGAGTAATTTTGTGCCAGACTCAAGCACGTCCTGACCCATCCTTACAGGTCCAGATCTTTATCACAGAACATGTTTTTCACTCCTAGTCCTTTCCCATCGTGAGAAGGTTTGCCGTGCAAGCCTTTTTGTCTTCACCCTGGCTACTGATTGAACTCTTCAAAGGCCAGGGGTAGAGAAGCCCTGATGGCTCTCTGAGGGGCCCTTCCATCAGCTCCCGCTACTTTTCTTGGAACTTGGGGCATATCCTCTTCTATCTTGTCTTCAGTACTGTCAGGAGGGGTCTCTCCTGGGTGGAACCTGAGGAAGCTGTTTGATTCACAAATATTTTCTGTCCTGGATACTATGCCAAGGTCTGGGGCTCCAGAAATGCTTCCTGGTCGTTGCTCTGAAGTGTGCGTGGGCTAGAGGAGCCAAGTGCTGGGGTCCTCCTGGTGTACTTGGAAGGCATGATTGACTTGCTAAATGGGGAGGTGGTCGTGGGCCGGGGGTGGGGTGCATTTAAATTCATACTTGGATGGGCTTCCTGCATTCCCGTCTCCATCAGGATTTGTGTGATCGTAATAGAAACCAACTTGAGCTGTCTTTGGCTTAAGCAAAAACTGGGAGTATGTTGGGAGGGTACCGGGAGGGCTCCTAGAAGCCCTTGGGCTGTAGGGCACACGCTGAGAAGGGCAGGGACTGGGCTGCCCTGGGGACTTGACAGCAGGAGCTGTGGAGGGTCTCATGCACCCCAGAGGCCCACTCACTGTGAGTTTGCTGTGGCTTAGCAAGTTCACTCTGGTTTCGCAGTTGGAGGTGGCAGACAGGCCGGCCTTGCCTTTGCCTCTTGTCAGGAGGGGCTGCAGGACAGGCTAACCTCGGAGTAGCCTTGCCCAGAGGACAGGGACCTGATGGCCCAGAGGACAGTGGCCCCTGGCTCCTCGCAGGCAGGATGAGTGCTCTCCGTGGTGGTGGAGGGACAGAGACTTGTTCTGCAGACGTCATAGCTGTGGCAAGTGTCTAAGGACTGGGGTCGTCGCCGTTCCTTCTCTGGCCTCCCAAGCCAGAGCTGACAGCAGCCTCCTCTTCTCCCCAGAACCGGCCTTCGGTGATCACGTGCGCCTCGGCCAGCACCCGCAACTGCAACCTCTCCCACTGCCCCATTGCGCACAGCGGCTGTGTGGCGGCCGGGCCAGCCAGCTACCGGAGGGCCCCGAGCTGTAAGTCACCCTGCACGTGGGGCGGCTGGGGTGGGGGCGCGGGCTTCCTCCTTGGACAGGATTCAAGTGGAGTGTTTGCATTCCTTCTGCATTGTGCTGTGGACAGAACAAGTAGCCTCTGGAGCTTGTATTTTATTGAGGCTGAAAAAAAGGTTTTGTATTGGGTTTTCTGTTTTGTTTTGAGCACACATGCACCCAGCATTGTGTCTGGCTTGAGTGGGACAGAGGGAAGAAACCTCCGGGGAAGAAACTGTGGTGGGACCAGATCTACCAATATCAAGGCCAGGTTTTCTCTCTGAACTCATCCTTAGTTCAGGTGGGTGCGTTGCCGTGTTACAGGTTCAGAAGAGAGATCTGGCCAGGTGCCAAGCCAGGGCAGGTGGGGGCGGGCCCGCTGTCCCCAGAGTCCTGACTAACCGCTGTCCTGCTCCCCCACAGCCACCACCACCTGCGACCCCGTGGTGGAGGAGCACTTCCGCAGGAGCCTGGGCAAGAACTACAAGGAGCCTGAGCCAGCGCCCAACTCGGTGTCCATCACAGGCTCCGTGGACGACCACTTTGCCAAGGCCCTGGGTGATACGTGGCTTCAGATCAAGGCTGCCAAGGACGGCGCATCCAGCAGCCCTGAGTCAGCCTCGCGCAGGGGCCAGCCGGCCAGCCCCTCCGCGCACATGGTCAGCCACAGTCACTCCCCCTCCGTGGTCTCGTGAAGGGAGCACCACCCTCCAACAAGATGTCAATCTGCATGGTTTGCCTGAGCTTTGAACAGTCAGTGCTTAAAAAAACACAAAAACAAACAAAAAAAAATTGTCGGGGTGGGGTAGGGGGAAGGGTAGGGAAGGGATGGTTTATTCGCAAAAACCATGTTGTTGGATTTTTGTTCTGTTTTTGTACTTGCTTGGTATTCATACCCGGGGGCCCTCAAACTCGATACCAGGAGCTGCCCGTGGACCATCTAACGTAGCGTCCTGCCTTCCTGCCTCAGTTACCAAAGAAACCTCTGATGCAGGTGTGCTGTCCCATCGGGGGCCAGGACTCCACGGCGCATGCTTTCTCAGTCACAAGCCATGACGTTGGTGACCCAGATGCTTTGTGCTTTTCAATTTGCCTCTCGAGACCGGGGTGTGTGTGTGGCTTCGCTTCCATTGCGTGTTTGGTCCGGGCCGCATGTGAGTGCGTCTGCGTGCGTGCGTCTACTTGAAGAGAACAGAGAACTGTCGCGTCTGATTTGCACTATTGGAGGAGGGCTAAAGTTGCCTGCCTGACAGCTTTCTGTGAGATGCTAGTACTCTGAGGGCAAACTGCTGAAAAACAAAGGGTTTAAGGATGACATTTCTGACCATTTGTGTGTTGTTTGTTTTTTTAAATTTAGACAAAACAGCTTTGGAAGGGGAAGTCTCATACAGGTTATAGGTCTTTCTCTCTAGATTTCAGGTGCTTGCAACTGGACTGCAGACTCTACCAATCACGGGCATTCTCCCTTTCCTAAACACTGCAGTTTGTTAGACTAGAGCTGAGGTTGGAGGACTCTGTAGTGCTTTCAACGTGATGCATGTTTTAATGGAGAAAAATAGCTGGTTTCTATTAATTGTATAGATATAGTAAACAAGAACCTTAATACTTACTAGCTTCTTTTCAGAATTAGTTTATTTTTGTCATTTACAGTCCTAGATATACTTACTGCTGGTACAGTTGTACTCTGAGATTTGTTTGATATTCACGTTACTCCTGAGTCGTATGGGGCTAGCAGGCCCTGGAGACGGGCAGGCCAGTCGTGGGTCAGCCGCCGTGCCGGAGGTTTTTGCTGCCCACTGACGTTTATTTTTTGCATCCCTGTCTGCTTATTACTAGCTACCAGGGGAGTTGGGGTTTGTGTCTTCCAACTTCCCTCCATACAGAAACTGCTCCCTTTCAACCCTCTTGGCTGAACAGCAGATTACTGACAATCTGTGATATGGTATTTTGTGTGCTTCCTCGTACGCTGGGGCCAAGGCAGTATACATTCCTCTGACTTTATACAGTTATCGCTGCATTTATTATCGTTTGCTAGAGTAATAGCTACTAATTAGAAATTAGGCGAAGAAGAAAGCATGACGGACACAGCTGTGATATTCAACAGCTGCTCCTCTTTTTGGTAAATGTACATTTCTATCCCCCCCCTCCCCCCCCGTTCCAGCCTCTAGAAGGCCACCAGAGGGCTTACAAAGTTGCCTGGCCAGGCGACAACAGGTGCGCCCACCTCCCCTGTGAGGCACTGTGGGTGCCCGGGAGCCCTCGAGGCTGGTTTTCTATATAAGAAAAACACAGGTTATCTGGTTAATTGTAAAAATTGGCACTGGGCAGAAAGGTCAGCAGTTCAGCTCTTGTGGTCCCAGGGTGGCTGCAGGTCTTTCCACAGGCAGAAGAAAAGCCCTTCTCCTCTTGCCCCTGCACACATTTCACCCCCACGTAACTGGGCTTCCAGGCTTTCGCATTCGGGCCCCTATATTTTCTGTAGGAAAAATCGGTGAGAACACTTTTTTTATATAGGTAACTTTAAGACCATCATTACGCTGTGCGTAAAGAATGTACAGAGAAATTTGTAGGTATTTTTTGAAGAACAATTAATTTGTTAATGATATGTAGCTATTTAATTTCCCCTTTCCCATTGTAATCATTCATATTTTTTTTGGTTTGGAAAAAAAAGTTGATCTTTTTTTTTTTTTTTTTTTGTCGTAGATTTGTCTGTAAAAGTGCAGGAACACAGTTACTCTATGAGAACACTGCATCTGCCTTAATAGCCACTAGTTTGTTATTGCTCCAGGCTACTGAGCGCTGCGGCGGGAAAGCAGCCGCCGCCGGCGGGCTCTGGGAAGGGCGGGCTCCTCAGGCAGCGGCCTGTCGGCGCCCGGCACTGACCTATCTGGGATAGGCGGGCCCCTGGAGGGGCCCCGGGCACACAGGGAAGCAGAAAACCAAACATTTCACTGGGAAAGGACACACTCCCTGGCCTCAGGAGGAGCACAGTGCGTTCTTCACAGAGCCACGCCGTTGCAGTGCGTTCTGACCGTTCTCTCTCCATGTTTGTAAATCTGTAATATACCATTCTCTGTGGCCTGTTTTTCCTGGAAGAAGAAGAAAAAAAAAGGTTTGGCAGGCCATCTTTTTTTTGTACTTAAAAGTAGCCTTAAGAACAATAATAAAGTGCTCTTAAACCACAGGCTGTGCGTGTGACCAGCGGGCCCCGGGGACGGCACAGCGGGCCTGCACCTGCGTCCGACGGCGCCCCCTGTGCCCCAGGCAGGCGGGCAGATAGCGTCTATAGCTCCGCCTCCCTGAGAAGCCCCATTCACCACCTGACCTGCAGAAAGCCCACCTTTCTCAGAGTCAGCCTTCTGACTCACGGTTGACTTGGGGTCCCAGGCCTGAGGCAGAAGAGAATGCCCCAAGAACGCAAGTGGGGAGAGATTGTCCCCCCTCCCCACTGAGTCCTTCCTCAGGTGCAGCTCTGGGTGTCATGGATGGCCACCACATACTGCAGTCAGGGCCCTCCGAATACCACCGAGGAGGGCCCTCGAGGGAAGGCGTCGTCCTTCCCTTGGCCGCAGAGGAGTGGGCTCTGAGGGTGTGAGGCCTCCTCCAGGGCAGGTGGGGCGCCCACCCAGGCCGTTACTAGGATGTGGCCCTTCCACCAGTTCAGAGCAGCGGCAGCAACTTTGTTCCTCCCCTGAGCAGGGAGGCAGGGTGGCACAGGTGTTTTGCCCACAGCTGAGGATAGGCCGGGAGGTGGAGGAACCGTCTGGGTAGCAGACTCTGTCCGGACTGGAGTTCTGGGTTCACTGGGATGGGTGCGGGCCCTTCTGTCCTGCACGTCCCTCCCTCTCCAGCAGGCCAGACTGACAGAGTTTACAAGGATCTCTGCCCTCACTGGTACCTAGAGGCCCCTCTCTGGGGTTTGTAGAATAGCCCAGGGACTCTTACCTGCCCTGCATTTGGCATGTGTTGGGCTCACTGTTCCCCATCCTCACTGCTGCCCTATGGGGGCCAAGCTGGTGGGATAGTTTTGACTATCAAACATTGGACAACAAGAAAAAAAAGAACTCGTGGAGGGAACCAAGTCCCAGATCAAGGGCAGTGCCAAAGCCAAGGTTATTATTCAGCTCAGAACTGGTAGGATCATGAGTCATGAAAAATGGAGAATGCCAGAAGCTCCTGGGCAGCGACGTGGGGGCCCTGGTCCTCAAGGTATGCAGAGGAGGAGACCACAAAGGTTGGGGGGGGGGGGGCGCAGGGCCCAGAATCACCGGTCCTGGGGGCAGCAGTCCCGCTCTAGTAACCAAGGGTTCCTCAGCAGGCGGCAAGGGTGGGCCAGGTCATACGGTCTCATCGTCGCTCATGTCCCAGATCTGTGTGGAGAAGGGGAGACATTCAGTGTCCAGATGCCCAGTGGTGCCCACTGATACGGCCTCAAATCTGTGTGGTGTGTGAGCAAGCAAAGAATGACGGCTCCCACTTGAAGACGACACACCGCATGCTTCACAACACCCTTGTCGCTAAGGACAGGTACCCCAGTTCTTGTATAATGAAAGCAAATCACACAGAAGGGAAGTCTTTTGCCTGAGGTCTCACTGCTAAGTGAATGGCGGCCAGCCTGGGGGCTGGGGTGCTGGGATCCGCATGGGGATTGTGAGTGCCCCTCACCTCTGATGCCCACCGCACAGCCGCCATCGCTGCCTCACTTTTCTTTCTGCCGCACCAATCCCTGTCCCATCATCCCGTCTCTCACATTAATCCAAGTGATCCTGTCTCCTCACGGTCCCCCAGGCCCGGGACTCTGGCCTGTGCACACGCTACCCACCTCAGCAGCCTCCCACCCCTGGGGCGGCATGTCAGCTGTGGTCCGGGTGCCAAATGCACTACAGAAAGCACACCTGGACAAGGACTGACGGCTGGCCCTTGGGAATCAGCTCTCTGCCCACCAATCCCAGGGGAGAGAGCCAGGTCCTGCCTCTGTCCCTGTGTGTCTTTGGGGAGCCCAAAACTTCAGGGGCCAACCTTCAGGGGGCAGCATGAATAAGGGGACAGTGGGGCTCTCACAGCATCACCGCTGTTAAGAGGAGTGAGGAGGCCCTGCCCAACTGCCTCTTTCTCTGCGGCCATCTGCCTGGATCCCTGGGAGGGAGCCGGAGGCCAGTACAGCGGTCCCTGGGGCTCCTTGCACCCTGGGCTCCCTGGGGGGCTGATCTCTGAACTTAAGCCTTCAAACTTTCAAAATTCCTAGAACTGGTTGCAAAAGGCCACCTCAACCCTAGCAGAGCTGAGAGAAGGAACATGATGTTTACATGAGGCTGGCCCAGGGAGATGGGGAGGCCCGGCCAAGGTAAATATCAACACCAGCTTGGCTTTCAAAGTCAAGGATGTGGAAAATAAATAGAGAAGGAAATTTCCTTTATCCTGAGGTCCCAGCTGCCTGGGCTGCACACCCATCCCCCCTTTCTACATACACCCTACTGTCCCCAAGATAGACCAGCAAGATCCAGATCTTGTAGGAGCAGGGATGGGGTGGGGAGGAGCCTGGGCTGGGGTCCCGTGATCAGAGTGAGATCAGGCCAGTCCTGCCATTCTTGGGGCCTAGCTGCCCAGCAAGCTGCTCCAGAGCATGACTTGAAATAGACTCCAGGGCCTAGACCCTCAGATGGGGTTTGATGGGGGGTGGGATGGAGTGGCTGTATCCCAAACAGAAGCTGCCCTTCGGAGCCCCTGGATGTGAGCATCCCCTGGTCCAGACCACCTGGGTGCAAAATCAGCTCCCGGAGGGCTGTACTGCTGGGGCTCATCTGTTCCTTCACTCTGACATCCAGTAAACACACACTGGTGGAGCCCCCCACCCCCACCCCCCGGCTACGGCTGCACAGAGCTGATGCAAATTCGCCCTCCCTGACTCCAGCACAGCCCTGGAGGTGCACAGGGACACAAATTCAGAGAGGTAAGATGGCTCGCCCAGGATCACAGAGCGAGTCAGGTACAGAGCTGGGAGCACAGGTGTGTGGGCAAAGATTACATGAACAACAAAGGTTGCCTGGGACAGGCTGCACGAAGGAGGGGGCCGTGGTTGGCATGGGGGCGCTAAAACCTGTTGGGAGTGAGAGGGATGCCAGCCAGGGCCTGGGCCATCTATGTCAACAAGCAGTGCCCTCTGAATGGATGGGGGTTTTTTAAAGGACATTGGTGGTGGGGGGGCGGGGGGGAGTCAGACCCAGGGAAGGGCACAATGGAAAAGCAGGAGCTCCAGAGGCTGCATCTGTTGTACTGCATCTCATCGATGGGGAAGGGTCCTCAGCACCAGGCCCTGCGTTTGCACATAGTGGGAGGAGGGTAGGGACGGGTACTGGCTCTGCCCCTTGCTCCTGGCATCACCCAGGTTGTGCAGGGAATCAAGTTAGGCACCCCGAGGGCTTACTATGACAGGGCTCTAGAGAAGGGGGGGGCGGGTAATGGACTTTTTATAACTGCTCAGGGATTTTTGAGAAAGTCTCTGGGCCTAAGATGGGTTTCTCCACTAGGGCAGCCAGGCCTTTTCCCATAGCCTGGGCCCAGGAAGGCAGCAGTCTTAATTGTAAGCTTCCAGAAGCTTGGGCCTCGACAACAACCACATGAACTCACTTATAGGTAGAATCTAAAAATGCTGAACTCAGAGAACCAGAGAGCAGATGGGTGGTTGCCAGGAACTGGGGGAAATGAGATGTTGGCCAAAGGGTACAAACGTTCAGTTGTAAGAGGAGTATGTTCTGGAGATCCTATGTACACAACACACGGTGATTACACTTAAAAATACTATATACTTGAAATTTGCCTAGAGAATAGATCTTAAGTGTTCTCAACACACACACACACACACACACACACACACACACACACACACACACTAACCATGTGAGGGGATGGATATGGTAATTAATCTCATGGTGTCAATCATTTCAATGTATATTAAATCAGTGGCCTAAATTTGTACAAATATTTGTCAGTTATTCTTCAGTAAAGCTGGATGAGAAAAAAAAAACTTTAGTCTCATCTCACCTTAGAATAAGGCCTCAGGGGTGGGAAGGAATGCTGTGGCCTTAGCCTCCCTCAAAGCGCCTGATGGACATGGGGCCCCATGAACGTCCTCTTTGTAATGAATGAAGGTTGTATTAAAACTGGCAAAGATTTAAAAAATGTTGATACTCAGTACTGGCAAGGGAGTGGCAAAGCACTTCCAGCAGGAACATAAATTGGTACCATATTTTTCAAAAGAAGAGATTTGGCAATATATAACACAAAGCTTTAAAAATGTTCATACCCTCAGGAAGAGATAAATGATCTCTTTTTGCAGATGATATGCAAGTACACCCAGAAAATCCAAGAAAGTCAATGTTGAGATGACTAAAGACAATATTCAGAAGATAGCAAGGTATAAAATGACTAACAACCAAGTCTACCTTCATATACGCAAACGGCAGCCAGTTGGAAAATAGAGAGAAGAACCCATCATAAGAGTGATGAAAAACAAATTCCTAGGGAATAAGCCTACATGAAATGTATAACATCCAAATGAAAAAACCCGTCAGCTCAGCCCCCCAGCGGTCCTCGCCAGGGCCTTGTGAAAAGCACACTGGAACCAACGGAGAAAGTTCTCCCGTGTGCACACAGGGAGACTCAGCAGCAAGAAATGGGTCAGGTTCACCGAAGTTCATATAGAGATTTATCACAATCTCCACTTGAAAAAAAATCAACAAGTATCTTTTCTGGAGACCAGACAAACTGGTTCTAAGGTTTATGGGGAAAAAATAAATAAGAAAGATGTCTAGGAAAACTTTGGTGAAGAAAAAAGATAAGGAAGTTTTCTTGCTCTATGTTCAAGCAGGTCATAAAGCCGACAACTTAGAAGAGGTTTGCGTCACCATGGCAACAGACATCTAGATGGGCCCATGGCAAGACCTGAGTCCAGAGACAACAGAAGAGAACATCCAAGTACATACAGAAACTTAGTGTCTTAATGATAAGGTGATCACAAATCATTAGAAAAAGATGGACTTTTTAATAGATGATAGGGGGACAGCTGGACAGTCATTTGCAAAAAGATAAAATTGATTCTATGCTTCACTGTACATTGGAATCCACTCCAAATGGAACTGATCTAAACGTACGACAGTGAAACCATACAAAACATCAGTGAATTCCTTTATAACCTGGGAGTGAGGAGCCTATGGCCTTAAATCTATAAGCAATAAAACAGATACAATGGATTATGTGAAAACACATGTGTGCAATTTTGCACAGAAAAACTACATGCAAAGTTGGAAAGAGAACAAAGTGGGAGAAAAATACCACTTCAGTCCATAAAAGGCTAATCTCCCTAATATACAAATAGCTCTTACAAATCAAGAAGAGAAAGAGCAATAAAAGGACTCTATTTTAAGTAGAATACATGGACAGTCCCCAGAAAAAGATAGGCAAACAGCCCTTAAACCTAAGAAAAGGAGCTCAGTTGTTCAGAATAAAAGAAATGCTAAAATTTCTTAGGACACAAAGAATACTCAGAAGAAAAAAATACTGACTCTTCACAAAAATCAAAACTTCCGATTTCTAAAAGATACCACTATGTAAATGAAAAGGCAGACCAGAGACTAGAAGAAAATATCCACAGTGTAGGTAAAAAGGACTTGTAGCCAGAATATACAAAGAACTCCTATGTTCAATAATAAAGAGACAGGCAACCTTTTTGTTGTTGTTAATTGACAAAAGATGTAGACACTTAACAAAAAAGGAAATATAATGGTGAGTAAGAACTTGGACAGGTGCTCAGCATCCTTAGTCCTCAGAGAAATGCAAACCACAAACAGACCACCACGCTGTACCTTCTAGAACTGCCAAAATGAAAAAGGCTAATAGCACCAAAGGTCTGTGAATGTGTAATCAGTGTGAGCGTGTGCAGCACCAGGAACGCCCGTACTGTGGTGAGCAGGAGGGAAACTGGCCTAAACACTTGAGAGTAAGGCCTGCTGACTTCCAAAGTTAAACCTATAATATGATGCAGCCATTTTACTCCTCTCTACCCCAGAGGCATGAAAACACATGTCCACAAAAAGACTTGTGCAAGTGTGTTCACAGCAGCTCTATCCATAAGAGGCACAAACTGGACTCAACCCAAATGGCCAATGGCAGCAAAGAGAAACAAAGAGCAGTATCGCCTCACAATGGGGACTACTCACCATCAGAGGAACAGACCACGAATGCGTGCAGCAACACGTACGCGTCTCAGAGTCATTGTGCTGAGTCAAAAAAGTCCGACACAAAGGACTACATACCCTCTGGATCCATTTACGTAAACTGTAGACGTGGCAAAACTAATCAATGACAGAAGGTAGGTAACTCACCAACCGATGCACTTTAAATGGTGTCTCATTGTACACAAATTATACCTTAGTAAAACTGATTTTTTTAAAGCTTCACAGAACAGGGGCACCTGGGTGGCCCAGTTGGTTGAGCATCTGACTCTTGATTTCAGCTCAGGGTCGTGGGATCGAGCCTTGAGTTGGGCTCCCTGTTCAGCAAGGAGTCTGCTTGACATTCTCTCCCTCCCCCATTGCCCTTCCCACTGCGCTCACGAGTGCACGCTCTCTCTCTCTCAAATAAATAAATAAGAAAATCTTAATAAAAAGGTTAAAAGCTGCACAGAACATTTTCTCACCTATCAGATGGGCACAAATCCCAAAGCTCGACAATACATTCATTCATTGTATTTGTGAACCTGTGGGAAAGCAGCCCTCCGGGTGGAAGCTGATGGGACACAAACAGCACCAGGGCCCAACGGAGGCAACTGGCACTCTCCGACAGAACTCCTCCTCTCGGATTCTGACCCAGCAGGCTGATTTTAGTCTGTCCTAGGGCTACACCGTCACAGATACAACAGGATGTGATTCACTGGTGCATGGGTCGTTATAGGCAAAGACTGGCAACAGCCCGAGGGGCCCCAGCGGGGGACCAGCTGGCTAAGCTGTTTGCTCACAGCCACATCAGGGGCTGCTGTGGCCCTAAAACACAGTGAGGAAGCTCAGTGAACAGTAGGGCGCCATTTCCAGGATCTCCTTAGTGAGGGGAAGAAAAATGCCAACTTTGGTGTGAGATGGAAGAGAAAATAAGAACATCTTTACATTCTTTCACAATTTTGCAAAAGTAAACATAGAGACAATACACTGGAAATTAATTTTAATGGTTCCCTACAGTAGGTGGGTGGGATGGGGGTAAGGCTGTCCAAGCATCCCTTGTAATTTGAGCATCAAGTCCATGTTTATATAGTCAAAAAATGAAATAAAAAGAAAAATAACTGAAAGCACAGCAACAAAACCAAGCCAAACAAACAAACAAAAACCAGATACACGGGACCTCATCGAAAGTAAATGTGCCCCAAAGGACACTAGTAGGACAGCAGAAAGACAACCCACAGGAGAAAATCTTTGCAACTCATACATCTGATAAGCGATTTGTGTGTAGACCATTTACAACTCAGTAGTGAAAAGACAACCTAATTTATGAATGGGCAAAGGAGCTGCGTAGATGTTTCTCCAAGAAGGACATAAATGGCTAAGAACAACATGAAAATATACCTGAACATCACTGGTCATTAAGAAAATGCAAATCAGAACCGTGAAGAGACACCACATCACACACGGTGGCTCTGGTCAGAAAAGCAGAGACTCAGTTCTGGGGAGGATGCGGAACAGCCGGACCCCATGGATGCTGCTGGGCACGGACGCCACACCGCAGCCGCTGTGGCAAACGCTCTGGCCATTCCTCACAGAGTTAACCAGAGTGATCCTGGGGCCCAGCAATCCCACTGCTGGGTGTGTACCCAAGAGAATGGAAACCCACGTCCACACAAAAACTCGTATAGAAACGTTCACAGCATTATTCGTAAAAGTCAAAAAGCGATAGCGCAGATATCTCCCAACTGATGAGTGGGAATGGGGTCTGTCTGGACCGTGCGGATTCATTCGTCAAACACACGCGTGTCCTCAGTCTTCTCCAGGGCCCGAGGACGGTGGTGTGACGGTGGTACATTTACCAAGCAGGCAACTGCAGACAGAAGAAACTAGGTAAACTTGCCCAGGAGACCCAGCTAGAAAGGGTCAGACTGAGGCTTTTCCACTTGATCTCACCACTTCCTTATTGTTCAACACAATCCCTTCTGAAACAGACCGATGAAGGACAACAGTCTCCGAACCTGCTTCCTGGCCTGACGCTCAGTTCCGCTGACACCCGATGAGTGGCCGCCCGGCGGGACAGCACACACGGGGAACCATGCACCCACGCACGCCAGCCTACCTGCCACGGCCCCCCCGCCTGCTGTCTTCTGACCCCCATCGGGAGTTGAACCCTCACTCCTGCCCTGAGGCCTGTGCTGCCCCTGGCTGGCCCAGGGCCTGGCCCACGGGACCCCAGCTGCACCGCGGCAGCCTGGAGTAGGGCCCAGCCAGGGGGGGCGCTGCGGCACCTTGAACCAGGGTAGGTCTGAGGACGACGGGGCCAGGGCGCTGCTCTGCAGCAGGAGGACCCTCCCACATCAGGGCTCACTAGAAGCCAGGCAGAACAGGCAGCGGGACCACACACCCCCAGAGAGCCCTATGGTTTCACTTTCTGCTCTCTCCACATGAGACAGACACGTTTGAGAGGAGCCGTTCATCATCCAATTCTAAACTGGGTCCCCTTTTGGACCGCACTGCCTGGAGCCTGCCACAAACTAAGGTTTTTCTTTTATAAACACAGTAATTACCCTGTGAATGGCACGATTATATTTGTGTGCGTGTGTTAAAAGTGTTCATTTGTTAAATGTAAACATTTAAAATATACCACCATTTCTGAAACCCAGGTTGGGCATTTCTTATTTTTTAATATAAAAATGGAAATATCCTGATCTCTCTGGGCCTCTGAGCAGCCCTGCTCCCCGTACCTCATCTCTGGGATCCTTATAGGTATGCATCTTTCTGTCGGAAGGTCAGAGAATAGAGAGGTCTAGGGGGTGGCCTTGGCTCGGGACCAGATAAGGACATCTGCCTGGATTTCTCCAGCAGAATTCCCAGCTGGATTTGGTCCACTTGGGAAAGAACGAAGTCCCCATCATGTTTCCAAATGGATCCGACTAGAGCCATCCATGCATTCACTCATCTACAATCACTTATTGAAAAACAGGTTCACTGGGTAGGCACCTGGGCTAGTGGGGCGGGGCATGGAGGGGGCTGTTCTCCATTTCTTGCCTGTCCAGTTGGTCAGTACTTTCCTTTAAACTATGGGAAATGGAGGGCATTAACCCCCATTTCGTCTGAGGGGCAGGAGTGTGGTAGTCTCTGAGCCCCTTCAGAGCACTTCCAAGGGACCATGGGACCAGCAGAGGAAGAGACCAGGAGGCACCCAGAAGATAGCACTGAACAGATTTGGAAGACAGCCAGCAGAGACATGCCCACCAGAGGGCCAAGCCAGGCAAGGCTCCCCAGAGCAGGGGCCCAGTCAGAGCTGAGAACCAGACAGACAACAGGGATTGTAAAGCGCCCATTGCCAGCAGACTGTGGGCCTACCCTCAGTCCTTGACATCCTAGGTCAGGTTCAAGGACAGGAAGGGAGGGGAGGAGATGGCCTAGCAGGAGGAGGAAAGACGGGGGAGGAGCAGATGGCAGGCTGCAGGCCTGAGTTTGGCAAAGTCCCTCACCCAACCCTGGGCATGCTGCAGGTCTCTGCCACAGCCCCTGAGGACACCTTGGTATCCTCAGGAGAGGGGAAGGACTGTTTCCAGGGCCACTCGGTAGACGCTTGAGGCCCGGCAGAGAATAGGATCTGTTGTCCTCAGACGTCATTGGCCCCTGGTTGCTCTCCCTGGGTCTCCACAGTCCTGGAGTGCTGTTCACACAGGGGGAGTGCAGTGCAATCCACACCGGTTTCTGCACCCCCAGACCCCCATGCATGGCCCTGCTGGCCGCTCCAAGCTCACCTCCCACGACTCGTTGTTTACCTGCTTCCAGCCATCTGAGCTCGACAGCTCCTCCCTTCTGCAGGACTCTTGCCCATACTTCCCCTGGGCATAGAAGACCCTCCCCAGGACCTCACTGCCTGGCTGGCTGGCTCCTGCCTGTGTGCGGCTGCTGTTTTCTCTTACCACCCATCTGAAAGAGCCTCCTCTCATTCTTTGGTGCAAATAACCCATTTGGTTCCTTCAGCGCCCTACCATGATTTATCACCATTCTAGACTGTGCATCTGCCTGACTTCCCGTAGGGATGTGAGCTGCTTGAGGGAAGGGCCAGGCTCGGTCCACTGCTGCACTCCAGGGTCTGTACAGAGTCTGACCCAATACATGGCCTCTGAACAGTGACTCCGAACTGTCTGGTCTGTATATGATACCACAGTGGAGAAAAGAAAGGGCAATTTTTGATGTGAACACAATACCCAAGAACCAAACAGTAAAGAAAAAGGTTCCTCAGTCCAGATGGTTGCTGGGGACTCTGGCAAGTCAAGCCCTGGCCCTCCAAACCCCAAAGGCTGCTGGGGCAAGACTGTGGGTATCTCCTGGCAGGAGCTGGTGGGCTAAGCAGGCACCAGAGCCGACTTTCCAAAGGGAGGCTGGGGTCCAGACCCTGAGACCCGTATTCTCCCTCCTGGGGCCCACCATGAAGTCCCAAGCCAGGCCATGGCAATGCACAGTGGTGAACAATTCTTGCTTCTGGATTCTAAGGCCCCAGTGCAGGATGGGTGCTAGTCCGAAAGGAAGCTCTGCAGGTATCAGTTGGGGGGCCTTTCAGGCTAATCTGTGACCATGCTCAACCCAGGTCCATTCATGCAACATGGGTCTGGGGAGGGCTGCAGGAGGCACCGCTGCGTAAAGGCCCAGGTTCTGACTCCCCAGTTCCCAGATTCCCACCTGGAACAACATCACACATGGGGACATGAGCCAACTCAGGAATAATCCTGTGCTCTCTCTCCCAGTAAGTCCAGAATTCGAGAGGATGAACTATATGATCCAGCATCCATGTCTCTACCATGGGATCTGAAAACTTCCGATCCTTCTGCCCTTCTGCAAAGGCGGATGTAGCCGATGTGAACTGCCTAGGCCGCTGGTATAAGCAGATGATGGCCATAACAGACAAACAAGGGAGAAGAGAAAGGGGCAGAAAGTCTGCAGAAGGACGGTTGGAACAGATAGCTAGGGCGGCCCTGGGGACTGACCACCTGCCCTTGCAGGGAACTTCCAGGCACCCTTGCAGGGGACCCTTGCTCTTGCTCCATCCACAGGCCTTTCCCACCCTCCTTCAGTGGAGATGAACCGATCCCTTCCCCACCCCACCCACAGGGCTCTGCATGCCCTTTTCTTATACAGGACTGCTCTGGTACCTTCCTTTTTAAAGATAACCTGCTGACTTTTCCACCCTTGGGCCCCAAGCACTCACCTCCTCCTCCAACCTGGCCTCTCCTGGGCACCTGATTTGGGAGAGGACTTATGACCCAGCCCCTCTTCTCACAGAACCCCAGCCCCAAACTCAGCCTCCCAGATACCAGGCAGCTGAGGGCTGGGGAAGGAAATGGGATAAGGTAAGCTTGAACTTTTGGGGAAACTTCCAATGCTACAGTCTTCTGGTGGAGAACTTCCCCATCTCCACCCCCACACATGCCAATTCACGGACTCAGCGTGCACCGCATCATGACCCCCCTGCAGCAGGGGTTCTAGCACAAGGGTAAGGTTTCATCAGAAAGAAATAGTTGTGGCCCAGGCAGCTGGCGAGATGCAAACAATGGCTTATACAAAGCACACTGGGTAGCCAGTGGTGAGGGACGACAAAGGAGAAAGGAAAAGCTTCATGCTGGCAGCAGGATGGGGTACCTCTCTCCCTGCGGTGGGGTAGAGTGGGGAGGACGCCTCTGGCTACACAACTGATCAAAGGCAGAGGGAGGGGGCAGGGCTTGGGCCTGTGCACACATGCAGCTTGCATGCCACCTTCGCGGGGCCTCTGTCCCCAGCCCTCCCCCACAGCACCCCCAACTAAGATGCTCTGGGCTGCAACTGACAAGAGAGGGGTCTGAAAAAATGGCCTCTTGTTTCAGAACCTAGATCCAGCGAAAAAGACCAACACACCAGCCCTGCACTCAGAGAAGTGCTGGGGAGGCGCTCAGTTCACTGGCTGAGGTACCAAGAACCCAGTTAACACCTGAAACACACAGACACAGGGATAGGATGCCCCGGAGAGGGGTCCCTGGGGGGAGCTGCCATCTTAAAGGAGGTAAGCAGTGGAGACCAGGCTGCTAAGAGCAGCTACTAGGCCTCACAGAGGGAGAATAGAAAACAAAGTCAAGGCTCAGCTCCCCTCCATCTGGGGAGGTACAGACCTTAGGTGAAAACACTCAGTGGCAGGGAGGCTCCATGACAGTCCACCTGAGGAAGGGCTGCTCATTTCCATCTTCCCACCACGGGCAGGGTGGGCCTCAAGGCCAGAAGAGAAGGACAGGAGGCAGGCAGCAGAGAAGGTATGTTTCACGGGGGACTGTAGTCTCAAGCCATCCCCTGGGGTAGAAGAGAGAAAGTGGAACCCCTTTCCTTGCCCCCACACCAGGACAGACTGGACCACAGAGCTTGGCCCATGTACCGGATGAGCAGGAGGCAGGCATTTAACATGTTTTCAAGCAAGTTCGAATAATATGAGAAAATCATCAGAAACATACACATTAAAAGAGAAAATAAAACCACGTGCCCAATCACATACACTCAAGGTTTTTTTGTTTTTTTTTTTAATAAAAAAAGAAGGAAAAAGCAAAACCAAACAATAATCTGCAAGTAGTAGAGTCACGGGTGTCCCATTTCTCCTTTACCTTACATGTTTTCGCAAAGCTCACTGACGCTTTCCTGACCAGAAGAAGAGGCAGCCCGCGGAGTGGGCCGCTGTGCCCCGAGGGCCCCTTGGGGTGAGCATGCTGGCTGCCAAAGTGCCCAGAACCGTAAGAAACCTTGGGCCAGGGAGGAGAGGCTGCCATCTTAACCATGGACTCCGTGGTGAGGTTTCCACGGGAGACCCTGGAATTCCCAGCCCCCAACACCGGCTGCGGAAAGTCTCCCCTTATGATTAGTCTGGAAAACGGGCCTCGCAGCCCTGCCTTATTTAGTGCCCTCCCTCTGGATGTTCCTTAAAGGAGCACCAAGATCTGCGAGCTCCAAGGATTGTTTATTGCCCAAGGCCAAGGGTGCGACTGAGGCCTGAGAGGGGTCAGTCGAGTCCAAGACCGGCAGGACTGGCGGGGAGCAGCCTGGTTTTTCGGCTCTCAACTCCTCATTACCAAGTGACATTCAAAGGCAAAGCCTCCAAAATAGCATCGGCGGCCCCAGAGAATGACTAACAACAGGGTGTGTGTGCCGTGCTTCAGCCTCTCTACTTAGTCTGGGGAGTAGTGCAGATTTATTTTGGGGACAGAGAGAAGGAAGGGGACATGCGGGAGAAGGGCGGCCGGGCCCCAGGCTTGTTTGCTTTCTTCCCAGCTTCAAAACACATTTTTCAAATTAGGTGGTAAGAATACAGGGCAATTTCTGTGGCTCCAACATACTTTCTTTCAAGATATGATTTATATGTTTGGCTCACATTTTAAATGAAATGGTTATTGAGATAAATGGCCGTGCTGGAGGCTGCAAAGTGGTTTCCATTATGTAGTTCTTCTTTCCAGTTCCTTAGAGAACTTTCTGTAAAAAGACGGACACTTTAGCATCTTTGTTCTCTACCTCAAAGGGCTTTTGGGGTCAACATTGGAGAGACAGTGAAGGGAAGGGAGAAATAAATGTTTGAGAGCCCAGAGCTCTAGAGTGAGATGAACACAGACTGTACCTGGTAAGAGATAATTTTGAAACTTTATAAATGCTAAGGCAGGTGACCTGGACTATCACGAGAGGGCCCTGATTCAGTCCCCAGCAGACATTCGAGAAAATGTCTGGTATCCCTGCATGGAGTCATGAAGGCGCGGCCTCCATGGGATGAGACAGACACTGGCCCTGACCTTGTACAAAGCTGCGGGAATCAGACAGTGCAGCACTGAAGTAAGGAAGCAAAAAGAATAAGCAGGAAGAGACCCACACATATACTGGGCCAATGGACTCTCAACAAAGGTGCCATGGTAATTCAATGAGGAAAGGAGACTCTTTTCAACAAACGGTGCTGGCACAATTAGACACCCACGTGGAGAAAAACAAACCTTGACCTTTACTTCAAACCATACACAGAAATTAACCTGAAATGACTGAAACACGGACATATATGTAAAAGCATAAAACTTCTAAAAAAGAACATAAAAAATTAATGAGACACCGGGGCAGGCAGAGAATGCTTAAGATACTAAAAGTATGAAACATGACATAAAAACTTAAGAAACCCGACTTTGTAAAAAACCCGAACTTTTTCTTTCTTAAAGACAAGAAGAAAATGAAAAGGCAAGCCAAAGATATGGAAAAAATATATGTAGTCCCTCTACCTGGCAAAGAACCCATGTCCAGGAGATATGAAGAACTCGTACAACCCAGTAATAATGAGATAACCTGCGGAAACTGTGGCAAAAGATTTGAAAGAAATGCCACGGAAAGAAGACACACAGATGGCAAATGAGTACATGAAAAGACATACAGCATCCACTGTCATCAGAGGACGGCAAGAAAACACCCACAAGCTACCACCACCTACCCAGCTGACTAGCTGAAATGAAAGACTGCCTGCTCTAAGTGCTGACCAGGAGGCAAGCAGTTGGAACTCTCAAATGCTGCTGGTGGGAACAGCAAACGGTACGGCCATGTTAAAACCCGTGTGATAGTTTAAGAGAGTAAACCTATACTTACAACAAAACCCAGTAATTCTAGTCCTAGATAATCACTTGAGAGCAATGAAAAGATGTGGTCCACACGAAGACTGGTACATAAACACACATTGGAGCTGCATCTGGAACAGTCCCCAACAGGACACAATCCAAATACTCAACAATGAGTGAGTGAACAAGTGTGGTATATTCACAAATTAGGATACTATTCAGCGGTAAAAAAGGACAAACAACTGAGATGTACCACAACATGGGTGGGTCTCAACAATGTTACACTGAGCAAAAGAAGCCAGACAAAAGAAGAATTGGCATATGATTAAAAAAAAAATCCTAACATTTGTATGGAACCACAAAAGACCCCAAAGAGTCAAAGCAATCATAGGGAAGAGCAGGACTGGAGACATCATACGTCCTGACCTCAAACTGCATTGTGAAGCTACAATAATTACAACAGAATGGTACTGGTATAAACATACATACCCAGACCAACAGAAAAGAATTGAGAGTCCAGAAATAAATCCACACTCTGACGGTCAACTAATGTTTGACAAGAGGGTCAAGAATACTTAATGGGGAAAAGGTAGTATCTTCAACAAACGGGCACTGAGAAAATCAGATAATCACCTGCAAAACAATGAAGCCGGCCCCCTCCTTTACAGCATTCACGAACAATAACTTGAAGTGGATTAAAGACTTAAACACAAGACCACCTGCTATGCAACTCCTACAAGAAAACATAGGAAAGAAGTTCCTTGACGCTGCTCTTGGGCAATGATTTTTTGAGCTGTGACACCAAAAGTAAAAAAGCAACAAAACCAAAACTCAACCAGTGACAATATGCCATACTAAAAAGCTTCTGCACAGCAAACCAACCAAGACAACAGTATAAACCAACAACAAGAAGAACAAAAACCCATAAAATGAGAGGATAACCTACAGAATGGGAGAAAATATTTGCAAACCATGTATCAGATAAGAGGTTAGTATCCAAAATACATAAAGAACGCCTACAACTCAGTAACAATAAACTGAACAATCTGATGACAAAATGGACAGAGGAACCGAATAGACATTTTTCCAAAGACACCCAAATGGCCACCAGGTACACGAAAAGGTGCTGGACATCATTAACTGTAAGGTAAATGCAAACTGAAACTACAATAAGATACCACCTCATATCTGTTAGGATGACAGTCAAGAAGCTAAAAGATGTTTCCGAGAGGCTGTGGAGAAAGGCAACACTTACACACTGCTGGTGAGAACGCAAGCTGGAGCAGCCACCGTGGAGACTCCTTTAAAAATTAAAAATAGAGCTACCATGTGATGCAGCCATCCCACTGCTGGGTATGATATTGAAGAGACTGATGGACCCACCCCCACGCCGCCTGCAACATCACTCTCAATAGCCAAGCTATGGAAGCAAGCTAAATGTCCATCAACAGCTGGATGGATCAATCGAATTACTATTCAGTCACGAGAAAGAAGGAAATCCTGTCATCCAGGACAACATAGCTGGACCCTGAGGGCTTTATTCTAAGTGAGATGAGTCGGAGAAAGTTCCTCTGATGCGTATGTTCCTCTGATATGTGGAATCTTTAAAAAGCCCAACTCAGGAAATGAGAGTAGAATGGTAGCTACCAGAGAATGGGGGGTGAGGAAACTGGGAAGTTGTGGTTTAAGGGTACCAACTTGCAATCAGTAGATGAATGAGTCCTGGAGATCGAATGCACAGCACAGTGATTATAGTCAACAATACTATGTTATATACTTCAAGGCTGCCAAGAGACTAGATCTTAACTTTTCCCACCATGAGAAAGAAGCAGCTGTAACTTGGTAGAGGCCAACACTAAGGTGGTACTTACTGCCATATAACAAAGTATCAAATTAACGTTGTACACGTTAGACTCATACAGTGTGCTATGTCAATTATATCTTGACAAAAATAAATTTAAAAAATAAAAGATAAAAGAAAAAATATGGTTCCATTTGTATGGAACCCTAGAAAATACAATGGAATCTATAATGACAGAAAGCAGACCCTTGGTTGTGGGCTGGGTGTGATCTGACTATGAAGGGCCCCAGGGAAATCTTTACCTTTTGGGGTGATAGAAATTGTCCCTATTTGTGGTGGTGCAATGTTGTGTGTAAGGTGTGTGTAAAGGTGTGTGTAAAAGTGTGTGAAGATGTGTGTAAGGCTGTCAAAACCCATAGAAATGTATACTTTTACATACATTTTATTGTAGTGCATTACAATAAATAATTATAAGGAATTTGATCTTTTAAAAATTCAGCAAAAAAAAAAAAACACAGCTAAAAGAGGCAGTTCACAGAACATAAATACATATTTATAATAGTTCCCCAAACAGAAAAGAGGAATACTGTCCTTTCCAAAACAGCAGAGGTTGGCAATCCTAAAGGGAAACCCCATTTCTACCCTTTCAGTTTCCCAGACATTTTACCTAGAAGAGACTGCTTCCCAGTCTCTTAAGGGGGAACAGAATCATTACAATCCAGTGTTTCCTTGCTTCTTCAGCTAAATGGCATGCCTTCTCTCATTGTGCATCCTGCTTGGGATTCCCTTTTAGTCGCCAACCAACATTAAATCGCTTAGCCCAGGAGCTCAAAGCTCTGCCTCTGAAGTCAGACTTCGTGGATGGTGTTCCTGCTCTGCCCCTTGCTAGCTCTGTGACCTTGGGCAACTTGCTTAATCTCTCTGTGCCTGTTTTTCTCATCTTAAAAACAAAGCGCAGCATGTTGTGAGGAGCACTGGGTGTTATACACAACTAATTAATCGTTGAACACTACATCAAAACCAATGATGTACATATGTTGGCTAATTGAACATAATAATAATGATGATGATGATTTTGACAATAATAAGATGACAACAATGACAACAACAAAGGCCAAACTGTACCTCCCTTATAGGGTTGTGATAATTAAACGAAATATAAAGTGCCCAGAAGAGTGCCTGACAGGGTAAACACACGCATATGTGCTGTTATTTGTTTAAAATTGCTGAGAACACAACTTTTAAACCTGAAGCAAAAAAAAAAAAAAATCCTTGTTCATATCATTAACATTTTTTGAGAAGCTTTTGGAAGTTGTGGGTAATCAATCTCCTATAATACCCTAAAAAAGCTCTCCATGCTGAAAATAACATGAAGCTATTTCCTCTTTTTTTGTTTTCCCCTTAGGATGAGGATGTCTTAGATGTTATTCACTCACTCACTCGGGCTCAAGAATTATTAAGTGCTGATTCTGCGTTATACTGAAATAGGACTCAGAGAGAGCAGATGACTTGTTTAGGGTCATACAGCCAGGAAAGAGCAGAGCTACGATTCAAACCCAGGTCTGTGCTTCCATGCTTTGTGTTCTCTTCTCCACCACACCTTCTGGCAAAGTCAGGCACTCTTCTGAGCACTTTATATTCTGAGCACTGGTCTATTTTGAGGCTCCATGGGGGTGTTTGACCAAGAGAACTGTACCCTGAAGGGCTGGCAGCTGTATGAAACCGCCTGTGCTGGCCTTCAGAAAAGGCCTTCCAGAAACGGCTGCAGTTCATCTCGGAGGGGGCAGCATCACCCAGCCCATCCCTTAGGCTTTCCATTTTCATGAATCCTGATACAACCCCCCATGCTCTATAGGACACTGGGGCTCTAGAATTGCCAAGTCCTTACCTGAGGCTCCCATGAAACTCAGGGACATTAGTCACCTGGGCTGCATGTTTCTCCGAGCTAGGAGGACCATAAAGGCAGTGTGAAGTCACACACAAGGACCTGCCGGGCCTCCCAGGCACAGTACCATTCCCGGACCCCTGTGATGTACAGGAAGCGGCTTGGCTCAGTGACATGGGGTATGAAGGAAACAGCACCAGACCGCTGGCAAGGCTCTACTACTTTCTAGCTCTGCAATCTTAGGAAAGGTGACTTAATCTCTGAGACTCAGTTTCTATCATCGACCTCACAAAGGTCACCAAGGGTAAATGAAATAATGACTGGAAAGCACTAACCCGGAACCTGGCACTGAGCAGGTCCTTAGGAAATGTGCAAGGCATCTGGTCCAACTGCGTGAGCCTGCAGGAGCGAAGAGCAGAGTGGGGAGTGAAAACACCTCCTGGCTACTGATTAAGTAACGGACATTTGGTTTGTTTTATAACCCCCCTTTTCTGCTACATCCAGATCCTTGAGGGAAAATGGAGCCTAAGTGGTCAGGAGGAAAAACAGAGCTCTTTATACGGAGGGGTACCCATCCCTTCAACCACGCGTCCACTCAACAAATATTTATGGGACGGCTGCTGTGTAGCAGGGACTATGCTAGGTGCTGGGTGTTAAGTAGCTGATCAGGACAGAGAAGGAAGGCCCTCAGTCCTGGGGGGTCCCCGCTTGTGTGAAGCCCACATTCTAGTGCAGGCAAACAAGAGATGAACACATAACCAGATCTAAGAAAATAGCTCCAAGACATTTAAGTACCATGAAGGAAAAATAAACACAGAGTGAGATGCGGAAAAACAGAGGAGCACTGAGTTTAGATAGGGATTTTGAGTAGAGCCTCTTGCAGGTGACATTTAAGCTGAGATCTGAAGGTGAGAAGGAGCCAGCCCATCAAAGGGCAGAGGGAGGGTGGCTGTAGGTGGAGGAAAGAGCAGGAGAAAGACCTGCAACCGGAGAGGGCGGGGCTGACAAAGGAACACAAGGAGGACAGACTTCCTTCACACGGTCCACAGTGAAGGGTCTGGGTTTATTCTAAACCACTGAACTTAGGCAAGAAGTGACATGATCATGGACAGTGCCAGAGTGCACATCTGCAGTATATCTTGGAGGGATAATCAGCGTATTCATCAACATCGCAGATCAGAATCCTAAAACAACAGAGCTGGAGACGATCTCACATGAGTCAGGTTCAGCTCCCGGTATTACAGAAGGGGAAACTGAAGCCCAGAGAAAAGGACATGGGCTAAGCAAGGTCACAGAGGGAGCTGGGTCTAGAACCCTAAACTACCAGGGTAGTCCCTGGCTATGGTCAGAGCTATGGGCTCGGGCTAGGTCCACGCCTGTGAAAACAGCAGCGAGAGGGTTCCCTCTCCAAGGACACCCCCTTTTGGAGTGCACACACACAGAGGTTTACTCTGAAAACAAGGGCAGCGACCTCCACGGAACACAAACATCCTCCCTAGGTGTGCGTGAAACTCGGCACTTTTCTTGGGAAATGAAGTTCTGGCTTTCTTCCTCTGCAGTCCCAGAGAAGGTCCTGGGAAGGCACTGACCTGCTCTGTAACCCAGGCTGCACGGGTAGGACGGAACAAAAGGAGTCCACGATGATGGTCACCACTGATGCAACGGGGTGGGCACACTTTCTTGAGCCCACATGGGTTGGGGGCTGAGTGGGCCAGCTCAGGGTTTATGAGGCGATGGCCATACTCCCTAAGAGCAGTCCTTAAGGACAGTTCTTTCGCCCCCTGATTTGTCCCTAATGAGCTCTTTCAAACCCACAGGAAGTCTCTCAGTTCTGCTCCAGTCCTGCTCCCGTGGGCCCTGGGGGGAGGCAGTCCTTCCAAACTCCCCCTACTGGCTTGGCTGGCTCTGACCTACTCAGCAGAGAGGGGAAATCTCGCTATCCCACTGGCCTGTCTTGAGGCTCTGTCCCTCTTGAACCCGAGAATGCAGGTCCAGCCCATGGTCGGGCTTGGCAGCCGGGCCTGAGAGTGGTTTGGCAGGGGACTCTGCTCATCCATATGGAACCGCTTTTTCCCCTCTGAAGATGATAAGCTTTGGGGCTCATTTTTTGTGGGCTCAGCAAAAATTCTTAAAGAAGGGCCGATGTGTTTCACTATGAGAGTGAGGATACAAGCCTAGCAGGAACCCTGGCCCAGGGGAGTTCCAAAGCACTCTGGAAGGCATGACAGAGCACACAGCTCTTCCAGGAGGCAAAGCCCAGCCTCATCCCAGACTCCCCCAGCCTCTGTGCCAAAGAGCCTGGACCTGGATATTCGAAAACTGATAGGGCCAAGTCCTCCGCAGAGGGGGCCTGGACCTCAAATGCCATATCCACCTGAAAAGCTGGGTTCATAGCAGTCATCTCAGTCTGGCCCGAGGGTCCCCAATCAAGGCTACTGTCCCATCATCACCTCCCCACACCTACAAAAGGAGGTTTGCTCTGAACCTCCTCTTGCTCTGCACATGCTCCTCCATCTGCTCTGGGAGGGGCCAATGCAGGAAACTTCCAGGCTGACAGAAGCTGGGGTTCCATGCTAGGGTCTTTGGGCATAGTACTAGGTATCACTAGGGATACAAAGATGATTAAGATGAGATGCCTCCAACTCCCCATCCCTGACCCGGCAGCTTGCAATCTGCCCAGGAAAATGATGTGCACCTTGGATTACACTACACAGGGTTTCTGATAGATGGGCCCAGGGGATTGTTCTGAGCCTGATGGAGCAGAGGGCTAGAAGCTAAGCTGAGGCTCTGCATTGGGATGGTCTGGGTCTAGACCCCAAAGGATGGAACATTCCAGAAGGAATTCCTGAGAGGGAGGACTCCAAGCAAGGCAGTCAAGGAAGAAACCATTTGGCCCTTTACAGAGGAGGAGGTGATCAACAAGTGAATAAGGGTATGAACTGAAAGCAGAGCTGGACAACACGGAAAACAAAGGCACTGGGTGAGGAGGTTTAGGAAGAGGACTGAAGGTCAGCTGAGGTGGAGATCAGAAAGTAAGGAAAGCAAGGCAAGCAAGGCTTCTGGAGCAGGGGTCCAAACCAGGGAGAAGTGCCCGGGCTACTGGTTGGGTAAGGCCTGCTGAGGCTAGGGCAAGATTGCTTGAGCTGAGCCACTGTGGGATGGGAGGGACACTACAGAGGTCCCAAGGCAGCCAGGTACGTGCTAGCCGGCAGTTAACTGGGGCTCTGTCTGCCAGGTGCTGAGCAACACAGGAGACAGAGCCAGGTGAGAGCAGCTTCCCGCTGTGGGTTAAAGAACATCTGCTTCTGAGAGGTGATGACCCACCGGACACGGCTGGGTTGTTTAGGGCTTGACCATGGGCCTGCTAACAAAGCATTGCAGCAGCTCCCTTAAGGAGAGCAAATAGGAAAGCACAGTGTGCAGTCCCTGCCTGGCAGCACGTAGCCACCCAACATGAAGGACAGTCATTCAGGAAGGGCTCTGCTGCCTTCCAAACTGCCTAGGCTTTGGGCAGAAGCCTCCTCCGCGCAAGTGTCCAGCCCCTGGGGCAACACAGGGCCTCTGTTCCAAGACAAAAAGCATGCTGAAGTGACACCAACCATGCCTTTCTTTACCTTGGCAATCTCATGCCCACACCTAAATATAGATGCTTGTGCGGAACATCTGCCTGCTGCCGCAGAATTGGTAAAGTCCAACTTACAGCAGAAGGGCCCAGTGTTAAGTGTTAAGACTCTAGAAGCTTTTCACTGTGTGTTGTTAGAATCCCAAGTTCCTTTTCGTTCAGAATGAACATCCTCAGCTACAGGTGAAGAGGACACAAGGCCCCACAGAAGGGGACAACCATGCCAGCGGTTAGACACGCAGATTTTCACTAGGGGGGAGGAGAAGACGCAGAGCCCCAGGGCCCAAGCCTGAGGTTATCCTCTCTGGTCAGTACTTTTCCAGTCCAGATTGCTCAGAAATACTGTAATTCTCAAGTTTTCCTTTGTGGCTACACATTTCTGATGGTGGGAAACCTGGACCTTAAGATACAATGCAAGTTTTTAAAATTGTCATAACTGAAAGAACTTAAAATTTTAAGAGCAGAAAAGAAGTGTAGTTCAATTTTTCTTCATAAATACATTCTTAGGGGCGCCTGGGTGGCTCAGTTGGCTCCCATCACGATCCCAGCCAGGGTTCTGGGATCAAGAAGCCCCTGCTCAGCGGGGGGTCTGCTTCTCCCTCTTCCTCTGCCCTTCCCCCGTTTCTGCTTGCTCTCTCACTCTCTCTCAAATAAATAAAATCTTTTAAAAAATACATTTAAAAAAAATCCACTTTATAAACAATTTAGTGTTTCCTGCTTCTAGTTTCCTTTCTTTTTTTTTTTTTTCTTTTTTTTTAGTTTGTTGATAAACACCAGGCACGAAGTCCAGAAGGCTGCATTTTGGTTAACAAAGAACAAAGGAACAACTGTGGCTTCAAAAACTAAAATCTTTGAAGAATCAGCTCCGTGTCTTCCTTCCCATCTCTTCTCCGAAAATAATTTTTAATGACAGTTTCAGTCTTTTCAGAAAAGAGTTTCTGCTTCAATGTATTTATGTAAAGGGTGACTATTTTCACAGAATGGGGCTCTTCTCAGTGGTCCCAAACTACCCTGAGAAGGAGGTAAATGAAAGTTCACACTGGGAGCAGCATCAAACCCAAGCAGAAGAATAACACAAAGCAAACTCGTGTATGGGCCTAGCTTTTTAAAATCACACTTAAAAATCACTTTATCTTTCTTAATAAATTACTGCAAGCTAAACTAGGAAAAAAGTCACTGCAGAGGAGGTTTACAATATAAATAACCGCTAAGAGATCATTTTCTTTGTTTTCGTTGGCACGGGTCTTGCTGAGTTTAAATGCACATGCACCATGATGATGAAAGGAGCCCGGAGAGTAGGGCTGGGAGACAACAGCCCAGTGTGGCCACCAGAGAGAGACCACTCCAGGCAGATCATGCCCCCAGGCATCCCTGGGGTCTGGGGGACTTGAGGTCAGGGACTCTGGGTGCAGAGCACTAAGCCCACACTCTCCCTCTACTCTGCACAAAGGTAACCCTCTAGGCTGTTCCTCTCTTGGGGCCCTTCCTCCAGCCCTCCCCTCTCAGGCTGGACCTGCTCCTCTTTTCCACCCTTCTGGGAAACCCTCCAGCTTAGCACTTGGGTACCCAGATTGTAGGAGCCAATTCCAACACCGGGGGATAGGGGATGGCATACAGACAAATGAATAAAACTCAGGGCCTCTGTCAGAGCCCTCTTACTCTATTAACAACAAAGCTTGTTTTTCCTGCCTGCTGGGCATGGAGGTAAAACACCGCTCTTATGTTACCTAGATCCATCCTCAGCCCACAGGGTGATGGTGTGACTGCTCACTTGGGCAGCTGAGGAGAGAGAGGAGAGAGGCCTGTGTTCTCCGCTACCCATTCCATCTCCCTCTCTGTACCTCTGACTCATCCTCCTAGGCCCAGTCCTCTGTCCTTTTCCTCTCCTGGGGGTCCAGCACAGGGCACCTCTGGTTTACTCATTGCAGACGACATGCTCCAGGCCAGGGACTGCATCTCTGTGGCGTGCCTGCAGCTCTCACACAGTGCTAGTAACGGCTCAGTCATCATAAACCAGACATATAGTAGCAAGTCGGCGTCAGCGAATGCTTGTGGAATGAAGGCATAAAAGAACGGGCCACACTGTGGCATTTCTTTCCTTATCATTTTGCTTCTCAAGCTCCCTGAGGGCAGGAACCCTGCCCCGCCCCCACCACACCAGCGCCGGCAGGCCTGCACGCTGCCTAGCACAGGAGGCTCAGGGATGGACTTGTCTGTCTGCAGGCGTGAATGCCATCTTGCCCTGTCTAAGTCTTAATAAGTTGTCGCTTTCTACACGATGACTCTGGGGAAAATCAAATAACTGAATGTGATGATTAAATTAAACTGATTGAATAATGCCGGCAAAGTGTTTGGAAGAGTGCTTGGCATACAACAGGCACTCAATACATGTTAGGTGCTGTTATTACTATTCTTATTAGGTCCAGTTTTGGCTATTTAAGAAGCTTCAAAATGCTGTGCTGTCATGGTGAAGTTCAGTGAAAGCTGACACACAAACTTGTAGACCATGTGACTGTTGCTTGGGCTTAAGGAGGATTACAAGAGGGTGACACGCTCAGTGCCATCCAGCAAAGCCCTGGTGCAAGGAGGTGGGGTGTCCCTGTGAGGAAGGTATTTGCCTCACCATGCAGGTCGCACACACAGGCTGAGAGGTAAGTAAGCACCAAGCATGAAGTGAGGGGAAGTCCCCTCTGGTCCCCAAGTCCTCCCACCTCTCAGGCAGGACAGCAGGCCTAGGTTCCCAACCTCAGGCTCTTCTTCCTTGTTTCCCCCAGGACCCTAGCATTGGCTGGGGACCATGCACAGCCCCTGCTCCCTGAGTGCCAGGCCCAGATCGGAACAGCTGGGTTTTAGTCTTGACTGTGACCTACTAGCTGAGAGCACGGGGCTGAGGGAGGTGAAGCTGGGTCTAAGGAACTCCACGCTCCCCGGGGGGGAGGGGCCACTCCGGGGCCACCACAGGGAGGAAGGCATCCCTACTTTAAAGAATAAAACAAGGGAAGCAAAGGCAAAAATAAACTATTGGGACTTCATCAAGATCAAAAGCTTTTGCACAGCAAAGGAAAAAGTTAACAAAACCAAAAGATAACTGATAGAATGGGAGAAGATATTTTTTTAAAAATATTTTATTTATTTGACAGAGAGAAATCACAACTAGGCAGAGAGGCAGGCAGCGAGAGAGGAGGAAGCAGGCTCCCCGCGGAGCAGAGAGCCCAATGTGGGGCTCGATCCCAGGACCCTGGGATCATGACCTGAGCCGAAGGCAGAGGCCTCAACCCACTGAGCCACCCAGGCGCCCCAAGGGGGAAGATATTTGCAAACAACATATCAGATAGAGGGCTAATATCAAAAATCTATAAAGAACTTATCAAACTCAACACCCAAAGAACAAATAATCCAATCAAGAAATGGGCAGAAGACATGAACAGACATTTCTGCAAAGAAGACATCCAAGGCGCCCCAAGGGAGAAGATATTTGCAAACAACATATCAGATAGAGGGCTAATATCAAAAATCTATAAAGAACTTATCAAACTCAACACCCAAAGAACAAATAATCCAATCAAGAAATGGGCAGAAGACATGAACAGACATTTCTGCAAAGAAGACATCCAGATGTCACATGAAAAAGTGCTCCACATCACTCGGCATCAGGGAAATACAAATCAAAACCACAGTGAGATACCACCTCACACCAGTCAGAATGGCTAAAATTAACAAGTCAGGAAACGACAGATGCTGGCGAGGATGCGGAGAAAAGGGAACCCTCCTACACTGTTGGTGGGAATGCAAGCTGGTGCAATCACTCTGGAAAACAGCATGGAGGTTCCTCAAAAAGTTCAAAATAGAGCTACCCTATGACCCAGTAATTGCACTACTGGGTATTTATCCTAAAGATACAAATGTAGTGATCCTGAGGGGCACGTGCACCTGAATGTTTATAGCAGCAATGTCCACAATAGCCAAACTATAGAGAGAACCTACATGTCCACCAACAGATGAATGGCTAAAGAAGATGTGGTATATATACACAATGGAATACTATGCAGCCATCAAAAGAAATGAAATCTTGCTATTTGCGATGATGTGGATGGAACTAGAGGGTATTATGCTTAGTGAAATAAGTCAATCAGAGAAAAACAATTATCATATGATCTCCCTGATATGAGGAAGTTGAGAGGCAACGTGGGGGGCTTGGGGGGGTAGGAAAGGAATAAATGAAACAAGATGGGATCGGGAGGGAGACAAATCATAAGAGACTCTTAATCTCACAAAACAAACTGAGGGTTGCCAGGGGGAAGGGTGTAGGGAGAGGGTGGTTGGGTTATGGACATTGGGGAGGGTATGTGCTATGGTGAGTGCTGTGAAGTATAAACCTGGTGATTCACAGACCTGTACCCTGGGGGCTAACAATACATTATATGTTAATAAAAAAATTTTTTTAAAAAGAAAAAAATAAAGAATAAAACAGATGAGTTATTAGTCACTAAAGAGAACTGGAGAGAGAACAATCATGACTAAATGGAGGTCACCGATGGATGGGGAGTCAGGAAGGCAAAGGAGGGCGCACATTTCATGATGCAGTCCAGGTTGGGTACTAGTTGGAAAGAATTTGATTTTTCTTGCCTGTTTTCAACTAGAACAAATCATTACTTCCCAATGCAGCATCCAAGTTTCTCAGAAAACCAACTAAAGCCGTTCTGGGAAGACATAACACAGGTCACTGTGTCTCTTTAAATTCAAAAGGTTGCACTTCCTTCAAAGTTTATCTTAGTGTGTTCAACACATTGGTTGGCAACATGCTCAACGGAAGGAAGTCCGCACACACACACACCCAGGAGCGTTGCTGTGGAGAACGTGTTGCTGCTTGCGAGGACTTGCTTGCCTTGTGAGTGGCTCTGACAACCGGATGAACTGTTCAGAGCAGACAGTTTGTTTAGTCACGTCTGCTGAGGTGGGAAGGATGTTACATACAGCACATCTGTGCTGGCTCTCTCCGCATGGGCCGTGTGGTCCTCAGGCCTGCCTCTAACCACCCCTCATCTCCCCAGCCAGAGCAAGAGGCAGGGCCACAAATGCCAAGGACACACCTTCTCCACCACTTTCAAATTAAAAAGGAGCGAGTACGAGAAAAGACTGCAGGCTCTTCCTCTCTCATCAGCCATAGTGAGGGTAAGAACAGGGCAAAGAGCAGGGGAGAGAGGCGGTGTCTGAAGGTGACAATGTCACAGAGCCACCTCTGCCCCAATGTTCTCAGGGTGAAATACAAACTCCTTACCTAGGCTGGCTTTTCATTGTCCCAGAACATGACCCTCTTCCTTCCACCTGGTTCACATGCCCTCTTGCCTAGCTATGCTGGATGGTTCCCACTGTCACCCGGATGTACCATTCTCTGCTTTCAAGGCAGTATTTTTCTCACCACAATGTCCCCCACGCCCACCTCTGCAATTCCTATCTGTTCTGCAAAAAGCCTTCTCCCACCTCTCTTGTCCCCACATCTGATGGTTTGTGTAGTTATGAGAGTTCAACAACATTCTATGTATGACTTCTCCTGTGTCCTTGATTTCTGACCTCATTCTTGCAATGTTGCTTTTAACTTTTATCAAAAAGAAACAACAGATCTGAAATGGAGTCACTTCTACTAAGCCCCACACAGCAAACTAAGACTTCATACCCAACTTAAGTGCAGTTACAATCTCCCCCTAAATGGGACCCAGTCAACATGGAGAACCCTGGTTAGCATGCAGAGGTAATCTGCTGATAGGCCCCTTATCGCTCCCCTGAAGAGGGCATCCTTGCCTAAAACAATGTATTTTTTTTTTTTTTTTAAATATGGAACACTTCACGAATTTGTGTGTCATCCTTGTGCAGGGGCCATGCTAATCTTCTCTGTATCGTTCCAATTTTAGTATGTGTGCTGCCAAAGCGAGCACAAAACAGTGTATTTTTTGCTAACAATTTCCTTTTTTCCATTTCCTCTCTGCTTTTAAAAACCTTTCCTTTTCTGCAATTCAATACAGAGGCTGCCTGATTCATAAATCACTCAATAAAGCCAATCAGATCTTTAAAATATACTCAGTTGAATTTCTGTTACTTAACATTTTCCTATGTGCACTTTGTATTGTCCCTCCTACTGGACTTGATGTTACACTATGATGTCAAACAAGCCTTCTGTATTATAGTCTTCTCCAGGACTCTGCGGGTGAATAGCACAAAGGAGGTACACAGCCATCTGACTCAGTAGGTATTAGTGATAATAAATGACTAACTCTAAACTCCCGGAAGGCAGGAGAGGTGACTTATGCTTCTGTAAGGTACGTGCCATTGAAACTTGGATATACCTGGACACATCAGCGGGGGCTGCCACTTGCTGATTTAACAGCAGTGTCAATAGATATGGGGTGAATGAAGTCAACATTCTTGTGGGCTGAAAACAGGATTCAATATAGAAAACACTGTCTTGTGAAATTAGAATGGTAAACAGAACCTTTCTTCATTAAAGCATTTATTTACTTTGCTGCATATATTCCCATGGTCCCCCAAATGAGAAGGTGATAGCAAGCCCACAACTGAAGTAGAAATGAACGCACCGGTGGCCTTCAAGCAACAGGCAAAGTGGGGAAGATGGAATGATTCACGCAGATAGGCACAGAAGCAGAATATGTACCAAATCACTTCCTATTGCATTTCTGCATAGATAAGGATGAGAAATCCTAAAGCAGGAAGGCAGTGTACTGTTTCCAGTACAGTTAAAGTCCTTTCTAGGACATAAGTTTCTCAAACATTGATATGTTTGCTTCCTAAATAAACTCTGTGGGTCCTAAACTCTAACAATTGTGCCTACAAACATGAATGCCTGTGTTCCTTCCCACCCAGTCCTGGTACACAGTGATAAATGTTGTGAGCTGTCTGTATAACATAAAAAATAATCTGTGTCAATGATACCTCAGGAGTTCCCAGGAATGCAAAGTCTTAACTACAGAAGATAGTTATTTAGGGATAGGTAGAGGAGAATGAATCTCAGGAACGCTAAGATAGCGCAAGATAAAACAAAACAAAACAAAACAAAAAACTAGTATCTTAGTATACCACATTACTCATTTTTATAAAAGGATAAAAAATTTAAACATCTTAGTAGATCAGGAAAAGTTAATATCCACTCACAATTTTAGCAAAATGGCAAATCTGTAACAAAAGGAAGCTTCCTTAATCTAATAAAACCTATAGCAGGTATCATGGAAAATGGTAAAACTTGAAAAGCATTCTAAGTAAAGTCAGGAACAATTCAAGGAAATCTGCTGTTAGTGCTTCGATTCAACATTATTTTGGCAGCCTTAGCGAATGAAATAAAACAAGAAAAAGCAAGGAGGTATACAAGTTGAAGAAGAAGAGCCCAAACTGCTGTTAGTTGAAAAAACATACGACAGTATATGTGGAGAATCTGAAAGGAATTTCAGGAGCGCCTCGCCGGCTCAGTTGGTAGAGACTGCAACTCTTGATCTCAGGGGTTCTGAGTTTGAGCCCCATGATGGGTATAGGGATTACTTAAAAAAATAAACCCTTTAAAAAATGTAACAGAAGGAATCAGAGACATTATTTAAAAATCTCATTGTTTATAAGTTGGAAATTTAAAAACAAAGTCAAAATTCTATCATGGATGGAGGGTATGGTTCAAAGTTACAGAATCTTACTCTCTGCCTATAAATTTGGAAAAAAGAGCAGCAATAATCAATCTGTATTGGCACAGAATTATACGGTTTACTGAGTACGATATTTACTTTGTATAGTAAGAAATATATCAGTAAAGAAGAGTTGAGTGGCTGCCAACAAGTGTGCATTTCTTTTTAGGGTGATGAAAATATTCTGAAACTGATTGTGGTGATGGTTGCACAATATTTTCTGTGAAAATACTAAAAATTGTACACTTTTAGTCGGTCAGTTGTATGACATGTGAATTATATCTCAATAAAGCTGTTATTAAAAAACAATAAATTAACAAAAAGACAAAACAAAAGAAGAACTTCTCCAAGCGAACGCATCTTAGAGCTGACAGTAACATGTCACCTGCTTGGTAAATTTTTCCCAAAAGGTGTAAAGTCTTTTTTTATTTTCTGCTTTAACTTCAGAAGAATCTTTGGAAATACTGTTAACTCCCTTTGGGCTTTATTTTATAGTTGGAGAAACTGAAATGCAGAACCTCGCTCCGTCTGGGAAAGCTTCATGGAGAAAGGGAAATGAGTGGATCTTGTTTGCCTTAGAAAGTTCTGGGGGGGGGGTTGGAGCCTCTGCCTTCTGCTCAAGTCATGATCCCAGGGTTCTGGGATCGAGCCCCACATCAGGCTCTCTGCTCAGCAGGGAGCCTGCTTCCTCCGGAACCTAAAGAACAAAAAAGGTCTGGAGGATAAAAGCTGACAGTTTTATTGAGGAAGAAAAAGTGTGAATAAGATGATTAGGCTGGAAACTCCCCGAACTTTCACCTGTGCCCTTAGTACCTAGTCAGAGTCTCAGCCAAAGGAAGGATTCAGTAAATATTTCTTTAGTACATAAATAAACGAATGGATAAACACCACCAACAAAAAAGAAATACATATTTTGGTCTTTGTCTGTGGCTTTTGGCCATAGCTCCTAAAATGTTTGGAATTTCCTGGGTGACAGAAGCATCTTCTGTTCTAATGAGGTGAGTCTTGGTGGGTTCCTGGATGGGGGCTGGTCCCTAGAAAGACCAAGCCATATTAGAAACTTGGAACTTTCAACCCCTCCTGCCATCTTTGGGGGAGGGGGGAGGAGCTGGAGATTTAGTTAATAATCAATAATCAATCATGCCTACATGATGAATGCTTCATAAAAAACCCCTAAAGTATGGGGTTTGGAGAGCTTCAGGATTGAACACACACAGGTGCTGGGAACGTGGCATGTTCCCAGAGGACACAGAAGCTCCACAACTCTTCCCGCATACCTTGCCCTATGGTCTCTTCTATCTGGCTTTTCCTGAATTCTTTTTTTTTTTTTTTTAGATTTTATTTATTTATTTTAGAAAGAGAGAGAAAACAAGAGTAGGGGGAGCGGCAGAAGGAGAGGGAGAGGTAGAGAATCCCAAGCAGCATAGAGCCTGACACAGGGCTCAATCCCATGACCCTGAGATTGCAACCTGAGCAGAAACCAAGTCAGGCGCTCAACCAACTGAGCCATCCAGGAGCCTCCTGAGTTCTATTTTTTTATAATAAACCAGCAACTGGTAAGTAAACTGTTTTCCTGAGTTCTGTGAGCTGCTTTAGCAAATCACTGAAACCGGGGAGGGGGTCATAGGAATCCCTAATTTGTGAGCCAGGTCAGACAGACTGTGTGTAACTTGGGGATCTACTACTTGCAAGTGGCACCTTAAGAAGGGCATGTGGTGGAAGGGCAGTCCTGTGTGACAGAGCCCTTAACCTGCCTCCGGGCAGACAGGGTCAGAGTCAGATTGATTTGCAGGACACACAGGCCATGTCGGGAGAGAACTGCAGAACAGCTCGGTGTGGACATCTACGAATTTAGAGGACAGAAATGTTCTGTGAGTCAGACAAACCATTTTTCCTTCCAACGAGGCTTGTCAAGTTGCACAGTAACACTGTAGATTCTCAAATTGTCCTGTGAGGGGTGAATCTATTTTACATGCGAGGAAACAAAGGCTACAGAGTTTCTCAGTCCCTAGTCCTCTGCTTCAAAAAAAGTTCATAACTAGATATCCATTCCGGCTGCATAAAAGATGCTCCATCAACAAACAAGTGAGAACCTACCAAATACCAGGGCAAGGCAGAAACAAATCCCACTGAGGATTTACTGCAAATCTCTTCTGCACAAAGTCAACCACTCAGAACAAAGAGGAGCGGCACTTTTTTCCTACTCTCCTGGAAAGAGCTAATGTGAGATTTGAACGGAGGAATAAATGTGCGTAAGTTCCATCCTCAATCCTGAAGCAGCTGGGGACAACGCAGAATGTGGGTTTGTTGCTGAGTTGTTTTAAGCATTTGCACACCGATAGGGAGCTGTGTTCTTAATGATGTACAGAGTAGGTACCCTCATGGGAAAGATGACAGGATAATGGGGGCGGGGGTCTGCTATGGACTCAGAATGCATGGTATTTATTGGTGGCCGTAAGAACAGACTGCACATTCTTTATTAGAATTCTTCTGCTTTTTGGAGAAACATGCAGCAGCTGCCACCATTTTATTATAGGGCACTTTTCTGGTTCTCTAACATGCCACAGTCAGGGAAACCCCCCAGTCAGGGAAACCCTAATCTCATTTTTCAGCTCTCTGATGCAGATTTCCCTGGTGGTGCCATGCAGTGGAATGGGCTGCTCCACCAATGGCTGGAAGGAAATGCCTGCTTCATCCTCTGTTAAACGGGGGAAAAGGGGGAGACTGCCAGGCAGACCATCAGAAGTAGGGTGCACAGAACAGGGAGAGGTGTGGGGCTCCTTCTGATGGAGAAACAGAGGTGAGAAAAACAGAGAATGCTTCAAAACTGCTTTTGAACAAGATTTTTATAAACTCTTTTGCCTGTTTTAGCCTGGGGCTGCATACTTGAAATGATAAAAGCAGTTCTTTCAACTCATTGTTAAATCCTAGAATTCCCACAGCTAGTAACAACATGCCGGGCTGTGGCTACAGAAAACAAAGGGGTGGGGGCCTGGGCCGGGGGCCACAAGGTATTCCAGTTAAAACCAGACAAGTAGAAATGCAAGATTTTGTGTCCCACCAAGGCTGCCTTCTCCAACCCTTCCCACAGGCCTGGTTGAATTTTCCCCTTCTTGTCCAGTTTTTCCATGTTAGCTGGATTTAGCAACTGTTGCTTTGGCTGTAATCAGAGATCCAGTGTGGTATAATTATTCTAACATCACAAGGTACAGTTTCATTTCCAGAGCTGACATTTTAAAACCTTTGCCAATATTACCAGAGCACTTCCTTTAAAGTATGTGAAAGGAAATCGGTACCAGGGCGACGCAGTAAATCAGGTTTCACCGAAGCCCCTGCCCTCCCAAAGGCAAATCAACATTTAAGGCTCCCAGAGGAAAGGCAGGGCAGGTTTCCCCATTACTCTAAATCAAACACTGTGGAGTACTTCACCTCTGCCCAAAGGTACATGAGGAAGGAGTCCTGCATATGGTACAAATTAGAAAGCATCCTCCCCCTTCCTCTCTAGGCCTAGAGACAAGCTAGATAGCTATGTCTTGTATGTGATGAGTCACCAGGATAGAGGGTAAAATCATGGTTGGGTAAGAATTTTAGGAAGATCATCTTAACAGAATTGGACATTCCCTCCCTCCCTCCACCCTTCCACCAAAGAATGAGGGAAAGGTACTAATTTTAGTTTATATGCCAAACGCTTACAGATCATTGTCACAATGTCTGGTTCATCCTTACAACTTGAGGATGTTCTAAGGAAGGACCTGAGTTGGGTGTGTTACAAGCACTGGAGGAAGCATTTCCTACATGACACAAAATGACGTCACCAACGTTTTCCAGGTACTTTACAAAGTGTGATCACACAAGGTCATTAGCCCCTCTGAAAAGCCCTATGAGGTCTCAGTATGACCATTTTACAGGTGGGGAAGCAAGGTGGAGACAGGAAAAGCAAGTGGCTTAAGGCCATATGGCTGGTGGGCGGCTGGCTGGGACCCGACGACATCTACTCTTGTTTGATTCTAGATCCAGAGCTGTCTACTAATTTGTGAAAATTTTTTTTTTTTTTTAAGATTTTATTTATTTATTTTACACAGAGAGAGAGATCACAAGTAGGCAGAGAGGCAGGCAGAGAGAGTGGGGGAAGCAGGCTCCCCGCTGAGCAGAGCCCCAAGCGGGACTGGATCCCAGGACCCTGAGATCATGACATGGGCCGAAGGCAGAGGCTTAACCCACTGAGCCACTCAGACACTGAATCAAAACAGTGAGGGTGATCACCGCCCACCTACATCGCTTGGCAGCCCTGCTACTGACTGACAAAGCTGTGCTTGAACGCAGACACGTCTGGAGTAGTGGACACACAATGAGCATTCAACACGCTAGCTCCAAGGTTGAGGTTTGTTTGAATTTGTTATTGACAGTCATACGGAATTGCCCAGTAAACACTTCGAAAATTGGGTGGGCCATTTTGATAGAATTTAGTCTCAATTCCGTGAACATCCTGTCTCTTGCCTTGGGGCACGACCAGTTCTGTTCCAAGCCCCTCGCAGCCCTGTGCAGACACAGAGGTGTGTCAAAGCCTCGCACATCGTCTGCTGACTCACTTGGCCAACCTGCAGAGCTGTGAACTCTGGGAGGCTCATCGCTCCTCTCTGATTAGCAAGTTCTGAGCTTATTCAGGAATTCCCGTGTCTCCCAGCACAGAATATGTTTCAAATTACTGCAAACTCACCTGTCGCTAGGAGAAAGTAGCCAACACACAAAAGGATGGTTGGCTCCAAAAATACTCAACTCTGGGCTTTTAGATGTCAGGTTTCCCTGACACTCCACCAAAGAGATTTGCCAGTCTCTGCTGTAGTTTAACCCTTCCAAGGAAAGCTCCCAAAAAGAAGATAAGCAGGTAAAAGAAGGTGAATGGGGTCAGGAGGCATAAAAACCTCCTACTCCCAAGAACAACCGCTGGGTTAAGGGCTTGTGCTGTGGGGACGGATCACTCTGAAATGGAACCCTATCTTGGCCACTTACTAGCTAATTACTTGGGGGTGAGTCACATAAGCTCTCTGCCCCTCAGTGTCCTTTTAACCAATGAGAATAACAATGGTCACTATCTCATGCAGCTGTGGGGAAGACTCAGGACATACAGGGCCAGGAGGCACTCAAAGGTTTATCTACTCTGTTACTATTGTCAGCACTTGCCATCTATAGTCACTAAATGCATGGAAAATTCCCCATAAAGCTTCCTGGGACAGCCACGCAAAGCTGATCCCCTGGCCAGCCCTGGCAGCATATCCAAAAGAGACAGTTTGGGGGCAGAGTCTCGCGTTAGAGGGTCTTCACCGTCTCTTACGCAGCTCGCTGCTGCCCACTCTCCTATCACTCTGCGTGCCTTGCCTCTCACCTAGAATGTGAGCCTGTTCTTCTCCTTGGCAGCATATGCATCATCTCTGAGGTTGAGTCGCCACCTCTGTGACGCTGTTCTCAGCCACCCTTTCCCAAGCTGGTGCCAGCCACGCTGATTTCCATTAGAACTTCGTCAGCACATGGTGTGCACAGTGGCATTCTCGTCCATCCAGCTGTTTCATGTGTTCCTGGCCTCCCCACCTCACCCTACTCACGGCAACTCATTTCTGCATCGTGCTTTACGGATCCCTAATGTGCTACACCTGTTATCTCACCATCGGTGGTGTGCTGGGGCTCTCCCTCCAACCCCTCTGTTAGACATTTTTACCATCATCCCCTTGTTACAGAACAGGCCACTGGGTACCTGACAATCTACAGCTGTCTACTCCACATTCTTCCCCTCGAATCCCCACGCATGGCCTGGAACAACAGTGCCCTTGAGTTATGCTAACATGCTAGGAAATGCTTGCGTGTTGGCAGGGTGTTGGTCCCCTGGAGAGGACTCACAACGAACTGTGCCTTGTTCTCAGGGGTGAGTGAGATGTGCGGCACTGGCAGGTGAGGGATCCTACCAAATACTGACTTTTTTAAAAAGGGCAAAGTTGCATCCCAAACACACTGCTGGTTACTGACAAGCTGAAGCCTGGACCCACGATGGTTCCCAGAACCAAGCTTGTCAGGTCATTGAAATTTCTTCTGTGAGGCAATAGGGAAGCCTCAGAGGTGCAGGGTCTGAGCTGAGGTCCTGCTTGCACTATGTGCTCGTTATTTGTTGGGGGTCATTGCTTCCATGGGGTGTGAGCTCTTCCAGGGCAGGGACATAACTTCTTCACACCTGGTTCTCCAGCCCATCTGGCACGGCACCTGGCACAGCAGCCGTTAGTAGTGGCGCTAAGGCCTACTGTTTAGCATGTACGTACTGCTGAGCTAGAAGCCAACGCTCTTAAAGGGTTTCTACCTCTTTAATCCTTAAAGTATCCTTAAAATGTTGAGAGTCTGACTCTCGGTTTTGGCTCAGAGCATGACCTCCGGGTCATGCGATCCAGCCCCACCTGCTGAAGATTCTCTCGCCCACTCCCCCTCTCCTTCTGCCACTGCCTCCACCACCCCCTGCCATGCACACGCAGGTGCTCTAAAAATAAATAAATCTTTAAAAAAAAAGTCCTGGGGTACCTGGGTGGCTCAGTCGGTTAAACACCTACCTTCAATTCAGGTCATGATTGCAGGGTCCTGGGAGGGAGCCCGCATCGGGCTCCCTGCTCAGTCGGAGCCTGCTTCTTCCTGTACTCCCCACTTCTGCTGCAACTATCCCTGTCTTTCTCTCTCAGATAAATAAATAAAATCTTAAAAAAAAATGTCCTGATGAGGGAGGTGGATGTATCATCTTCCCTTGTTTACTGAATGAATAAACAAAAGGAAGGCGGTGGATTTCAGACATGCTAGTTTTCTACCAGCATACTGGTGGAGAAGGAGTTCTCCAGGGGTGCCCCGTCATGGTAAAGCAGCATGCTTAGTAGAGAATGATGGTGGGGAGGGGGGAGCATCTGGTTGAAGTGGGTTCAAATCCAGCTGTGCCCCTTCTTAGCTGCATGACTCTGGGTAAGTTTACTGAATTTTGCTGAGCCTCAGTTTCTTGGCTTCAGGAGATTTTTTTTTTTTTTAAAGATTTTATTTATTTATTTGACAGAGAGAGATCACAAGTAGACAGAGGGCCTCAGGAGAGTCTTATGAAAATTAAGTGAACGTGTGTGCAAAGCCTCAAGTAAGAGCTGCCATTTGGGGAGGTATCATGCTCCCTCCTCCCATCACTCACTCCAAGACCAGCACAGCCTCAACCTATGTGAATGTGGTCCCCAAACTATATCCATTTTAAAATGCCAATATGGGGGCGCCTGGGTGGCTCAGTGGATTAAGCCGCTGCCTTCGGCTCAGGTCATGATCTCAGGGTCCTGGGATCGAGCCCCGCATCGGGCTCTCTGCTCCGCGGGGAGCCTGCTTCCTCCTCTCTCTCTGCCTGCCTCTCTGCCTACTTGTGATCTCTCTCTCTCTGTCAAATAAATAAATAACATCTAAAAAAAAAAAAATTTAAAATGCCAATATGAAGCATCATTATCTGAAAGTAGGGAGAGAAACAAAAAATGGTTAAAGCGTATGAAAACTCTCACCAGTTGACTTCACTGACAGTAAGTAAATAATACTGTGCGCATGACTTTAGGACACTTGTATGCACTGTATCCCTCTACCCCAAGGAGGGTTGGTTGTGATCATCAGAACAAAATCTGAGTAAGATTCGCTATCCAAATCTATTCCACCAAGGAAGCGAGGGGCCTGAAATACCCTCATGTACTTATTTCTTCATCATTAAAATGGGGATTGTTTGTAAAACACGTCTAATTACATTCTGCTTTAAACCGCCCCCGCTCCCCCCGGAGTCTGTCCAGTGCCAAGGTTCATCGGTAGCCGCTCAGCCAGGCAGGGAGAGCCCTATACACTATGGCTTCTGCCTATGTGAGCAGCTTTGTCTCCCACATCTTGCTCATGTGAATGATTTGCTCAGGCCAAACTGATCACCTCACTGGCACAAATCTGCCTTCTATGTTCTCCCCCTGTCTCTCTTGTGGGACTGCCCGGATACTCTGACTCCTCAGGTCTTGGACACTGGGAGACCAGTGTACATGTTGCTGTGCACATGTATTCATATGCCAGGGACCCAGACTTGGGGGTTCTCCTACGTCACATCTGAGGTAAGGTCCTTGCATCTTTATTTTTTAAACTTCCCCCAGGTGATTCTGATGTATGTCAGAGGTTAGCAATTACTGCCACCTACCCCTTAAAGGACACACAGACTTCCTTATGCCCCGTTCTCTCCTAAAGTACAGGAGAAAGCCTGCGGACTTTGACAGAGGTGCCGTCTGTGCCACTACACTCCGACCCTCTCTGAACCTCTTCGTCGGTAAAATGTGAGTATCACTTGCTTTACAGGCTTGTGAAGATCCAATGAGACAGTGAAGATGAAATGAAGACAGTGCAAGTTAAAGCACTTTGTAGACTGTAAAATATAAAATGGTACTTCTGCTACTGCTACTGACTGTAATTAGGCCGGATGGGCCACGTGAGATGGGCTTGATGGAAGCAGAGCCTGGGAAGCAGGGTGCTTATTTGGCCTGAATCAAAAGTAGTGGGGGCCTGAGGGTCCCCGAGAGTACAAGACACTTCTCTTTGGTACTTGCCTCTGTGCATTCGCTCAATTTATATCTGAGGTTCTGGGCAGGCATAGGGGCCCTATTATTCTCAGGCAAAAGCATCATTCCCTTTGCCCTGGCGATTCCCCATAACACTGCCACTGGGGCAAGAATGAGGAATGACTTCTTTATGCTTGAGCTGCCTACATGGCAGCCACAAGAGGCAAGGGCCTCTCTCACCAGCAACAGTGTGGGGGCCTTAGGGGAGCAGGAAAAAAAATACCTGGTAACCAAATGTCCACTCAGCCTTGAGCGGAAGCAGAAAGGGTATTCCTGAATCCTACCCTCAACCCAACACTTTCCTGCACACCCGCTGGCCCACACTCCCAGCCCTGAAAAACACTTGCAGGTAACCTGGCAAGGCTTCAACTTCACAAGTTAGACAGTCATATGGTCATTGTAAGAGCTAGGCCTAAAATATGGACAAAGATGTGAACCAAGATGCTGCGGCTGTTTCTGGCCATAAGCATGTGGAATATGTTATTTAGATAACCAAAGGGTGGTTTTATCCACACAGTTCATTTATCGGTTGACGAAGACTATGGGAGAGAATATTTGACCCCAAACACTCCGCACCTATGATAACTGCAGTGAGAACAGCAGGACAGGGTGGTCAGGAGCAGGCTCTCCAGAGCCCATCTGCCTTAGGATGAGTCCTGGTGCTGCCATTTTCTAACTGTAAGCTCAGACAAGTCACTCTACCACTTTCTGCCTCAGTTTCCTCATCTATAAAGTAAGGAAGAGAACTTAACCTACCCACATCATAGAACTTTGAGGATGAAATGAGTATGTAAAGTTAGTTATGACAAACAAAACTGGGAATTATAGTTGTACCTGGGTTCCTTATGGGACACAAGATGGTTTTAAGGTTTTGGGTAGCATTAGTATCGGGAAATTCATCGCTGAAAACCTGAAACTTACCCTCTCTCCTCCTTCCTTCTTCCCTCTTTCTCCCCCTCCCTTCCTCCCTCAGTCAGAGCTTCAGAGGTTACAGTATTTTCAAACAATAATAGCATGCCGGTCAGAGGACTGACACTCTGGGAAATCCGACAAGTTGGAGTCTCAAAATTAAAATTTTGGATTAAAAAATGTTTGAGGCTCAGTAAGGGATAGCCTTGTACTCTGTGTTTATTCACATAGAGCCTTTTTTTTTTTTTAAACTTGATGAAAAATTTTATTAGGCTAGAATTTCAGAGCTGGAAGGGAACTTTGAGATCAACAGTTCTTTTTCCTTCATTTACCAGATGGGAAAACTGGGGTCAAGAAAGATTAAGGTTGTTTCTACTGTTTACCTTATCATTTAAATTCAATACTTTAAGAAAGAATTCTTAAAATTCAATAAAAGCTATTCTCTTTTAATTAACTCCATTGGCTTTGAGGCTCATATCAAGTTTTTTTCTCCAGGCTTTAGCAAGCCCCCGATTGTCAGTTTGGGTATGGGCTACTTCGGGAATGCAAAGGCTGTCAAGTGTTTATTCTAAAATCTAACAATTCCCAGATGTCCATCTATATTCCAGGGCCTGGCTGAAGTCTGATGTATCAAAGAAAAGAGCAGTAACACAACAGTGATTTGAAAGGAGACTGTGCCTTCCCTGGGTTTCCCTCACACAGTCCGCACGTTGGCAAACACAGCACATTCTAATCCACCTTTCCAGACTTATTCCCCAACCCTCCTTTCCCTGATCCTTACCCTCCTCTTTGTGGATCCCTCGCCCACAGCCCCCTCCCCTGCTGGCTGTTTAAGCCAGAACCAGAGCCCAGGGAGGCACCAGAGTCCTTCCTCTCTCTCACTCACCACCCAACCAATCACTGGCACCTGCAGATTCTACCTTCTCAAATTCATCCTCTCCTCTCTGGCCTGCTCTTAGCCAAGCCACTATTCTTCCTGAGCCAGCCTATCATCTGCAACCTGTCCTCTGCCCTGTGGCCATCTTTCGGAAGCAGGGATCTAGCTGATCATGTCATCCTGCGCAGAACTCCATGGTTCTCCCTACAGCTCTCAACATGAACTCTCCATGTACTTGTGTGCCTGACCAAGCCTTGCATGACCTAGCCCATCTGTGCCTCAGCCTCCCTGCCCGTCCCTCCCAGCCATGCTGAGCTGCTCTCAGGTCACAGATGGTTTCTTTTCCTCTCTCTTATCTTTGGGCCTTCGCATGTGAAGTGTCTGTGGCCTGGAATATTCTCGCTTTCTTTCTATTTGCAGCTCTTTCTAGTCACACCTTAGATGTACCTCTTCCCCTAGAAAGCCTCTAGTGAAGCCTATGGCCAGCCAGCTCCCTTCCATGGCTTCTTTTGGGTATATCCTCCACCTCCCTCTGAGCTGGGTGCCTGTGTCCCCTAGCTAGGTCAGACACCTTTAAGAACAGGAACAGACTTTTCCCCTAAAATTCCTGTATGCTCTGCCTTCTTGTTCTCTCACCACCTCCCCCACCAGCTCCTGGCAACCACTGATAACTACTACCTCCGCAGTTATTCCCTTCCTGGACTGTCGTATAGTTGGAATCATCGTATGTGGCCTCTGCACGCTGGCGTCTTTCACTTAGTAATATGCACTGAAGTTTCCTCCATGCCTTTTTGTGGCTTGATAGCTTATTTGTTTTAGCACTGAGTAACATTCCATTGTCTGATGTATCATAGCTTATTCACCTACTGAAGGACATCTTGGTGCTTCCAAGTTTTGGCAATTATGAATAATGTTGCTATAAATATCTGCGTGCAGGTTTTTGTGTGGACATAAGTTTTCAACTCATTTGGGTAAAAAGCAAGGAGCAAGACTGCTGGATGGATGGTAAGGACATGTCTGGCTTTGTAAGAAACTGCTGCACTGTCTTCCAAAGTGGCTGTAGCATTTTGTATTCCCACCAGCAATGAAGGAGGATTCCTGTTGCTCCGTATCCTTTCCAGCATTTGTTGTCAGTGTTTTGGATTTGGGCCATCTTAATAGGTCTGTAGTGGAATCTCATTATTGATTTAATTTGCAAATCCCACAGTGACAGATGATATGGAGCATCTTTTCCTATGCTGTTTTGCCATCTGTGTATATTCTCTGCTGAGGTGGGGGTGCAGGTGGGGACTCAGCTCAGATCTCAGTACTCTACTGGCACAGAGTTGGTGTTCACCAGACGCCAGCTTAGGAATTATGTTAAAAAAAAAAAAACAAACCCCAAACAAAAAACCCAACCCAACCCAACCCAACCAAACCAAAAGGAATGAGAGCTGTTCCAAAACACACCTCCCTGCTCCCATGCCTTTTTTCTGGCAGTTTCCCACTCTGAGATCTCGCTGCATATGCCACGTACTGTCAGGACGGTTTGGGTTTCCCACAGATAGCAGTGCTCTGTGCTGGCTTCAAGCTCCCACAACGTTCTTCTGTTTAATCTCTGTTATCACGCACACTGTATCTAACCATGGAAGACAGTTTTCTAGCTTATCTTTCATTAAGCTGTAAGTTATTTGAGAGGAAGGATTAACCTTACACACTTAAAAAATATTTTTAAAATTTACAAATAGCAAAAAAATGACATTTTGGGGTGAACAATTCTGTGAGTTTTATACACACCTATGTCTGTGTCACCACCAACACAATCTCACTCACTTCTGATTCTCTTCCTGCCCATGGGACAGCATCTTGGTCTTGCAACTATACATTTAAGACATGCTGAACAGATTTACACTATTTCTCAAGACATAAGCACTCTGAAAAGTGGCAAGTTTTACCAGGTGCCTTTTCTTGAATTAAGATTAAAACCCAATTTATATCAAATCCCCCCAGGAATGAAGCAATTTTGAAACCTTGACCAGATGCCCCTGGCCGTTTCTTGTATTTGGAACATTCTTCACTCTCCTCACCATTCTACCCATACATGCCAGCATCCAGATCAAACACTTTCACGGAACCTTCCCCTTTTCTGAATTCTCTCGATGGATGCCCTTCTTCCAAAACTGCCAAATATATGCACAATGATTAGTCACAATGCCTGTCCTGTCTCTGCTACAGGACGGTGGCTCCACACAGGAACCAAGGCTTTTATGCCTCATTCTTCTGTGGCTAGAGATGTGCTATGCCAGGGACTTGATGAACTCACACCTGGCCAATGACTCTTAAAAGCAGAGCAGGTCTAAATGCCCTACTGAATCCACTGTCAACCACATAAACAGAAAGGCAGCAAGCACTGTCTGAGCCTTAGTCATGTTGATAGCTAGTAGCTTACACAAGAGTCATCACTGTGTTGGCTAATGTATAGTCAGTGCACTTGGGAGGTACAGTGTGGGTGACAAGAGTGGGTGGCATTTCCTGGAACAGGCAGACACATCTCAAGTCTCCCTCTCCCAGGGTAAAAACCACCGAGTTCCTTCCGCTCTGGAAATAAGGCCTGAGCACAGGAAATGGCTTGTTGATCTGAAAATGGAAGGTAAAATGGATAGTCCAAACAAAACACTATAAATACCCATCTTTGAAGTAAATTATGTTTCTCTTACCAATTCTGAAGTGGGAAGGGGAATATTCTGCTTAATAGATGAGAATATGGGCCTTAAAGTTAGCAACGGCCAGACTCAAATTTTGACTACCACTTCCTCTAAGTATGTGATTCGAACAAATAACTTCATCTTTTTAAGCCTTACTTTCCTTTCTGTAAAATGGGCATACTAATACTTTAAAGGAGTAGTTATCAGAATTAAATGAGGCAGTTCCCATGAAGCATTAAACAAAGTACCTGGGACACAACAGATGCCTATAAAACAGTACCTACTATTTTTATTTTTGCTGCTGTTATGCTGTCTACCTTTCATCAAGCATTTCAAGTATAATGCCTTATTTTATTTGATCTTCACTATTATTATAAGATGGGACATTAATCCCAGGCAAAGGCAGAGCGAAAGCTCGGAGCATGGATGGACATCATTGGTGACCTGGTTTTGTGGTCCCTTTGGCCAGACTGCAGCACCAGGCTCTAGGGCCCTGGACCCTGTGGTGGAACTCAGAGATTGAAACAATCTCTTTTACTTCCAGTACTTGGCCCAAGAAGTGAGAAAGCGCTCCCGCCCTCAGAGCTGGCTGGTGGGTGGAAGGGTGGGGGCAGGGCTCCAAGAGGCAAGCCAGTTGTAAAGTTAAGGAGACACTCAAGGCCATTGGGTGGGTGAAGCCACAGACGCTGGTAAATTATCCAGGGGGGCTAAGGCTACACATGGCATGCTGCCGACCAATTTAACTTACGCTTGAAGCTATCAATTCTACCCCTAAGCCTGGAAATTTGACTGCCAAGAACAGCATGGTCAAAAACACAGGATGAAAAAGAGCAGGATCAATTTTTGCTTCATGTTGAGAATGTGCTGTTTTCGGCATGAAAACCCGGGGAAAGGATGCAAAGAAAGGGCAGTGCCCCAAGGCAAGCCTCTCCTGCCTGACTGCACATGGCACATGTACTGTGTATGTGTGGCAGGGGTACCCGACCAGAAGGAAAGAGAGCGCTGGAGGCCTGGGGCCAAGACAACCCTGGGGAAGGCCTGAGCAGGCGATCTAGTGTATCACCTGGGGCAGAGGTGTTAATCACACATGGGGTTGAGGTTACCTCAAATGAGGCAGTTTGGTTCGTCGGCAGTATCTCAGGATTTTTTTTTTCCCCAACTTGGGGAAGGGGCAAGTCTAAAAAGACAAACAAAAGGTAATATTGTAAAATATACATTCGGGTATGAATGTAGGGAATTGTTCTGCCTGAGAGCCGGTGGGTATCTATTTCAGACAAGATGGCTAGTCCCAGAGATCCTGTGGCCTGATGGGTGGGGTGGGTGCCATTCTCCCGCCGCTGGATGAAAGAAAGATAATACTGAAAGGCGGTGAAGATATAGGATTTCAGGCAACTCTGTGAAAGGCATGCATCTTCCTTCTGATTTCTGCAGACACCAGCTGGCGGGGGGAGGTGGAAAGACAGGCCCACAGAAGAGAGGGTCTCCCCAGTGGAAGAGGAAAACAGGGGAAGCCAGAGGGAGAAAGTCATTCTGGGTTCAAAGAAAATCAACTTAGAAAGCTTTCCTTACAAAAACAGCCATTGGCAAAGCCTAGCCTATTTATAACACCCGACCAAGACCACTATCAGATCCTGGGCTGAATCACAAGACCCTGTAAATAATCCTCACAAGTATGGGGCCCTGGCTGTCTGATTTATGGGAAGATATTTGAAACACCACTGGAGCAACTGAGTCAGGGAAAATTTGAGTGCTGGCACCAAATGGTACACTTGCAAGTGGATCTCACTTTACAGAAATAGATAGGTTCCTGAAAAGTTGGCTCTAAAATTAATTCAATTAATAGAGTCATATTTTCCTAGTGAATCACATTTTTAAACTAGAGATGGACGGGAGGATGGGAGACCAAGAAGAAACTAAGACGATGGTGACCCTAAAACTAAATAAAAACCACTCTTCATTCAGCAAACTTTAAAATCACATTTAAAAGGCCATTATAAATGCTCATAAAATAGAAGGAATCAGTCAGCAAATATATGCCTAGCGCCTATGATGTACAGGGAATTGCACCAGGCTTTGTGGGGGCTCCCCTTGGGAGCTCACAATCTCAGACTTTAAAGAAAATAACATTGAGCATTCATGTTCCATCAGAAAACACCTCCTGGGATGGAGACAAGAGGTGTGCATGAGAGGCTGCCTGGCCCTTGAAGTGCTATCCGGGCTCGGACCAGCTCTGTTTCCCTCCTGCCAGAGCCAACAGGGTTTGCCTGTAAGTAGGCCTTTTCAGACTCTTCTTTTATAAGCTAAAATCTGTCGGCCATGTGGTGCTGTGTCAAAATTGCTATTTATTTAACTAACTTTAAAAAAAAAAGAAAAATGAAAAACCCTCATGATCTGGGTACCCTAATAAAATGAGAGGAGTTAAGGTATTTAAAGCTCTCTGAAAAGTTAAAAGCTGTATGTACAACTGAAGGAGTTGTTATTTTAAACTTTAAAGGGCATTTGCTCAAGGGATTTGTTTGTTTGGAAAAAGTCTGCCTCCTTCTACTTTTTATGCTCTCTTGCACATAGACTATTACTGGTCACTGGTGACAGGACCAGATATCTATTTGTTATTGGTTCTGTCAGTACAGATGGTGACATAATGAGTCTACTCTGAGTAAGGGACAAACACACCCTGACAGGGATGAGACTGCGGTCTCTGAGCTAATAACCATGTTGCTGGTGATTGCAGGCATATGCGCAGAGTTGGGGCAGAGTAGTTCAAAATATGCTATATCCCTTAAGACACTATACACCTCAGGAACTGGTAACACAGGGAGCCTGTCCACACCTAGTAAGAGTGAAGCTCTTCCTGGCATTTCTGAATCAGATCTGAAAATGCATAAAATGTCAGAGAATAAACATTCATTTTTGAATAATAGGAACACATTTTTTTGTTGTTGTTTCAGTTCCATAGTGATGAATGAAGCTGTAGCAGAGACTGCTATTTATCCTAATATCACCTTTTCTCTTCTTCCTTTTACTGGCAGAACTGCTTTCAGCTTTTTAATAGCAACGTAAGGGGCTGTCCTGAAGACTACATTTCCCAGCCTGCCTTATACTACAGGTGGTTATGTGACTGCCTGTTGACCAATGGGGATGGAAGATACTTCCAGCTCATGTCCTTTAAAAGAGATATCACTCACTCTTGCCCTTTCCACATTCTAGAGGGTGGACTTGGCATTGCCAAGCCAGTTTTGACATCCTCCGGCAAGGGTTCTTAACCCTGAACTCCACAGATACTCCCCCCACCCCACCACAAGGGGTCCATGAATAGGAATGATGGTCTTGTAAACTTGGATGGGAAGAAAACTATGCAACTTTCTTTTCATTAATGTCTATCTGAAATTTAGCATTTCCTTCAGTTATCATGTAGGGAACAAACCATAAATGGTATCTGCCATATCCATGACTGTTACCAACTGAAATTATAGGTATTTTCATATCACATTTGTTATGGACTACCTTGAAAAAATCATATACATTTACCAATACTTTGAAATTATAGTGGCCATTAGATTTGCCACTAGATCATTACTTGGTGTATTAATGAAGCACACGCTATTATACCATGAGTTCATTTTATTTTTTTATACTTTGACAATTATATTTCAACATTAATTAACTTCCATTATAATCCTACGTATTTTATATTAGACATTTTAAAATATTACTCTGTGAAGTAGTCTGTAGGCTTTGTCATAGTGCCAAAGGGATCGATGGCACCAAAAATACGTTATGAAGCTTTACCTAGGGGATGGCAAAGCAATAATATTTATGAAACTCAGGTCTGTGGATGACTTTGTAGAGCAGAACTACCCTTGAAGTTCTGGACCGCTCCTTTAGATCAGGGCTGCCCAACAAAACTTTCTGGGATGATGAAAATGTTCTATATGTGCTGTTCAATACAACAGCCTCTAGTCAAGTGGCTCCTAAGTGCTTGAAATATGGCCAGTGCAAATGAGGAACTGAATTTTAAGTTTTATTTAACTGTAAATCGCTACAATTACGTAGTGGCTACCATATTGGATAGCACAGCTCTAGATTGTTATATGAGAGGGAAACAGATTTCCGTCTTGTTTGAACTGCTGTATTTTTGGTCCTCCCCCTGTTATAGTACTTTAAGCTATACCTTAACTAATACACAACCCTACCCAGAGTCAATAATAATAATAATAATAATAATAATAATAATAATAATAATAATATAATACCAGGGATAGAAGGTACATTTGTACAAACTCAACACATAAAGATACTTGCAAATTGAAGCCAAGAATTGTAATAGGAATTTTCTAGTTACAAGTCATTCCCATATACATTATTTTGCCTGTACCTATTATCACCCCGTGATTATTATTGCCCCTATCTTATTCTCAAAGAGGTTAGGTGACTTTGCTGAAGTCACACAGAGAGTATAGCCAGGAGTCAATTCCGTATCTTACCACCACCACACCATGTACTTTCCAGCATTTTGACGCTCTGGATGGCAGTCCCACCCCCTGATTTCTGGGGAGGAATGAGGAGGCAGTGGAGGTTCAATCAGTCACCAATGGCCAAATATGTAATCACTTATGCCTGTGCAATGAAGGCTCCATAAAAACTCAAAAGGATGAGGTTCAGAGACCTTCCAGGTTGGTGAACTAGAACACTCCCATGTACCACTGTGCTGAGCCCCAAACTCCACAAGCACAGAGCTCCTTTGTTTGGGTCCTCACCCCATTATCTCTTCATCTGGCTACTGATTCATATCCTTTAATAGCCTTTATAATAACTCAGTAATCTACTTAGATGATATCCGGAGTTCTGTGAGCCACTAGTAAATTAACTGAACCCAAGGAGAGGGTCACGGGAACCTCTGATTTCTAGCCCATTGGATAATCACATGGACTTGTAACTGGCATTGAAAGTGGAAGGCAGTCTTACAGGACTGATGCAAGGTGATATAATCTCTGGGTAGAGCGTGTCAGAATTGAGTTGAACTGTAGGAAACCTAGCTGGTATCAGAAAATTGTGTGGTGTGGGAGACTCCTCCCCCAATAGGAATTGGGTGCTAAATCTTTAATGTGTACAGTGTTACTTCTTGACTTCATGATTTTCCCCCCTCCGGTTGAAGCATTGTGTATCCATTTCCCATTTTGGTAAATGAGAATTCAGCTATCTTCCATAAAGTGCCCCCTCATCCCTACAATCAGAAACTCTATTTTCCCCTCCTTTCATCTTGTCAACATAATTATAATTTCATTTAGATCAGTATCTAATTGCTGTATCAACGTGCACTGTGTAATATGCTAGGATTACTTTTCATTTCTTCTATGAGGTTGTTTTCCCTGGAGTTAACAACTGTCTTTTTTGTTTTACTTTGTTCTTAAGTACCTATCCATAATTTAATCCCCAACTTTCTGCCAATTGTCTAAATCACCTATATAAATGCTCAGACACATTAGGTATTTAAACAATTTCATTTCCTTAACAAAATCTGTGCTGGAGCCTTCTGCCCTAATCCAGTCTGTTGTGGTTGCCCTTACTGCTTCAGGTCATCCTGAGATCTCCCTTCACCATTATTCTGAGGATTCCTCGGTTTCCCTCCTATGTGCTATCTACCTTTTCCCATTTACCATGTCTTCTTCTTTCTTGGTTTATTTTTGTGTTTTTAGAGTTCATCCTTCAGTGGTTTCCTCAAAAAGGGTTAAAATTTTTGGAGAGCTTGTGTATCTGAAAACAGCTTTATTCTAGCTTCATACTCAAGTAAGAGTATGACTGGATATAGAATTGTAGATTAGAAATAATTTTCCTTCATGGTTTGAAAGCATTGTTTCATTGGCTTCTGGTTTCTAGTATACTTACTGAGAAGTGGAAAACCATTCTGATTTTTGATTCTTTGTGTGTGACGCTATTTTTTCCTCTCTTTAAGTGGTAGTTATTTTTTGACCCCACTGTTCTGAAATTTCATCATGATGGGCCTTGGTGTTGGTCTACCGTCATTCACTGTTCTGACTCTTCTACTACAATCTTGAGTCTTTCAATTTTGGGAAAGTTTTTTTAATTCCTTCTTTATTTTTCCCAGTGTGTTTTCTCTCTCCCTCCCTCTCTCTCTCTATTTTTTTTAAGATTATTTATTTATTTATTTGACAGACAGAGATCACAAGTAGGTAGATAGGCAGGCAGAGAGAGACAGAGAAGCAGGCTCCCTGCTGAGCAGAGAGCCAGATGCGGGACTCGATCCCATGACCCTGAGATCATGACCTGAGACGAAGGCAGAGTCTTTAACCCACTGAGCCACCCAGGCACCCTCTCTCTCTCTCTCTCTTTTTGCAACTTCTGTCATCTGGATGTTGGCTCTCCTACCCCAATCCATAATTTGCTTATCCTTTATATCCTATTTTTCATTTACTTGTCCTTTTAATTCCTGGAAGACATTCTTCATTTCATAGTCTACTCCTTCTGTTGAATTTTAAACGTACTGCATTTTTAACTTCTGAGAGTTCTTTTTCATTATCTGAATATCCCTTTTCATGGCCCTTTGTTCTTGTTTCATGAATATAATCATTTGTCTCAATGAGAACATAATAATAGAGGAATTGGAGTATCTAAAATTTTTATCTCTTGACATAGTCTGTTTCCTTCAAATTTAGTTTAGTCTCTGTATTTAAGTTAGATGCCTAGAAATACTTGGTTTCTGCTCCTATTTAAGGAATTACTCAAAAGTTGTTTGAAGTTTACTGTGGACTTCACTGCAGGGTCATCTGGCTGAGCTATCATGTCACAGAGCTCCTGGTATTTTCTCTTTAGGGTTGGGCAGACTCCCTGGAGATGGAGTATCTTCTCTCTGGTCTGAAAGGTATTTAAGCTTGATGATCTGTGTTGTGGAAGCCCAGCGTGGGGAGGTCTGATATCTCTGTTATTTGGTATGTAAACATTTGTTCAATCCCATGTTTTCAGTGATACATATTCTACTTTCAACTCTGATATGTCCTGTCCAGAAACTCTGTATTATTCTCACCAGAAAGTAAACTTTGTTTTCTACCTGGAGCTGGGTACGGTGTTGTCCTATTGTGCAAAAGCTAGCATCATTGTTTAGGGATCTAATTGCCTCTTAAGACATTCAACCAACCCTCCTGTTTAAGTCTCATATTTACTTTCCATCTTCAGATGCATCTACTGTCCCCAATTCTCAAGTCTTCAAGTAGATCTGTGGAAACTCTTGGCTTTCTCTACTGACTGGTTTAGAATTAACTTTCCTTCTGTCCAACTCTTTCAGTTAGTTTGAACTGCTGTATCAAAAGCACCACCAGCTGGGTAATTTAAGCAACAAACATTTATTTCTCATAGTTTGTGCCAGCAGATTTGGTGTCTGGTGACAGCCTGCTTCCTAGTACATAGATGACTATCTTTTCACTGTATCCTCACGTGGTGGAAGGCCAAGGGAATTCTTTGTAGTTCCTTTCATAAGGCGATTAATCCCATTCATGAGCAGTGCACCACTATGACCTAGTCAACTCCCAAAGGCCCCACACCTCCAAATACCGTGACATTAGAGATTAGCTTATCAATTTTAGTGGGACACAGACATTCAAGTCAGTCTGCCACATTATCTTTCCACACTCCAAATCTTTCGTTGCCATTGTTTACTTTCCTATTCTTATTAACTTTGAGGGTTAAAAATATCCCTTTACTCTCAGGGTGTCATAAGAAGGATAACAAATAAACATGCTTGATCTTTTCTTTCTTTCTTTCTTTCTTTCTTTCTTTCTTTCTTTCTTTCTTTTTGTTTTTTGTTTTGAGTAACACATTCACATGGTTCAAGCTTCAGGAGGAAAAAGATTATATAATATAGTCTCTCTCCTAACCCTAACACCAAGTCACCCAAAAGCTCTCCTAGGAAGAAACCAATGTCACCAATTTCTGGCATCCCTCGGCCTACCTTAATCAGTCTAGATTTTACTCTATTATTATCAGGCTATTTGTATCATTTTAGACTTTATTGTTATAGCTCCTATCATATTATATGAAGAACCATAAAAAAACTGCAGTAGCCTAGCTCTTTGGGGGAAGATTAAAACAATGATAAGAGTTATCTTTTTTTAATCCTTTCTATTTTATGTACACTCTCTCACCTTGTATGGCCCTGTTCAATCCTCAGGCACCAAGGAGTAACCATAAAAGCTTCTCCCCAGCTACTGTTAAACCAGCTCTACAAGAAGGGATCTGAGAAACTGTTTTCATGTCAATGACTAATACAGTCTACTCTACCATTCTTTCCCTGAAGTGGCTGAATATTCACAGGAGATAAAACTTAAGGCCAAAGGAATTAAACTCTAGAGGCTGCCATTTTGGGAGTCACCCAGGACAACAGATCACTTTTGCCAAGATGTGCTGTTACTGGGACTATGCTTACCAGGAAAATAGGATCAAGCCAGAGCAGACTCTCAACACTAGATGATTTTCAAACTAGGCAAATGCCAAAGAAGCTATCTCTTGATATAGTAAGCACCAAAGCTGAATAGGTCAAATGAAACATTCATACATTAATAAAATGCTGCTTATAGTAATTTTCCAACTAAATAATAATGTTGGGAAATAGTACTGAATAACAAAATTACCATGAAGTAAACTTAGAATAAAAATTATCCATAAATTGTGCTTTTTAAATAAGTGTCCTCAAAAATGTAACTGAAACTAAGATAGCAAAATGTTAGTTTCCAGTTCTATGATAAAGTAGATGGTATTAGACTCACTTTCTTGCCATAAACACTCAAAATTTGACAAAATATATAAGATAACAGTTATCAGGCTCAGAGAGCAGCCAACACAGAAACTCAAGCAGGGAGCAGTTGTTTTGATAGAGGGATGAGGCAGAAATAAAAGTTCGATGCTGTGAAGGTGGCTGAGATTTGGGGAGCCGAGTGATAGAGATGGTTGACTGTGAGGGAGGGAACCCAGAAATCTACATGGAAATTTCCCTAAGATCCCTGGCTAACTCTTAGGCTACTGAGCAGTGGCTGAGACTCCTAAAGGTCTGGGAGAAAGCATGTGCTGTGAAGCTCAGAGTGAGTGGAAATGCCAGGTATTAAACAGTATTGAAAAGATGTGGGATTTGGGACGACAGCAGAGTGGAAGACATAGGGGAACACACCAAACATTTACTTATAACTCAGAAAAGTCACCCATAAGATTATCAATCATACTTAGCTAAGGGGATGCTAGATCTTCCCTAAATAAGGGCTTCTAGTCACTTAGCTGACTGAACAAATTTAAACACTCTATAGATTACTATTAGATAGTTCAGAGTAAATCTAGCATTTACAGTGTCTGGCATATAATAAATATTTAGCCCTGAAAACTGTAAAACACACCAATTATCACGAGATAAAACAGTGATTAAAAACAGAGTTGATCCAGGGGCTCCAGAGGGAAGCCTCTGCCTTCGGCTCAGGTCATGATTCCAGCGTCCTGGGATCGAGCCCCACATTGGGCTTTCTGCTCAGCGGGGAGCCTGCTTCCTCCTTCCTCTCTGCCTACTTGTGATCTCTCTCTCTCTGTCAAATAAATAAATAAAATCTTTAAAAAAAAAATTAAAAAAAATAAAACAACAGAGTTGATCCAGATATTTGACTTAGCAAAGACTCCAAAATACTATGATTACTCTATTCAAAAGAAAAGAGGTAGAAAAACAAGATGAAAAAATAGAATATTTGAACTTAGGAGCCACAAAAATAAAAAAATCCAGAAAATTTCCCAGAACTTCCAAAAACAGAAATCAGAGATTAAGAACTCACTGGATGGGTTCAACAGTGGAGTAGATACACAGCAGACAGGATTAATGAGCCAGTAGATAGGTCAATATTATATAACCAAAATAAAGCACAAAGAGGAAAAAAAAGAAAAAGAAAAGTAGAAAGTAATATAGAGTTGAGCCATAGTCAGATGATCTAACATGCATACCATTGGACTCACATTAGGGAGAAAAAGAGAATGGAAAAGAAGACAGTTTTGGAAAATATGCCAAATAATATTCAAAATCTGAGGAAACACATCTATCCCACAGATTCAAGAAGCTCAGTGATTCTCAGGCAAGATAATAAGCAGAACCAAACCAAGGTACATCACAAATTGACAAAAAGCAAAGATAAAGAGAAAATCTTAAAAGTAGCCATGGGGGTGGGGGGGGTGGGTAAGAACACATTATACTCCAGGAAACAACAATAAGAATGAATGTTGATGGAGGTTAAAAACATGCTACTCAACAATGAATAGTTCAACCAAGAAATCAAAGAGGAAATCAAAATTATGTATGGAGACACATGAAAATGCAAACACAATGGTTCAAAATCTCTGGAATGCAGCAAAAGTGGTTCTGAGAGGGATGCTTCTAATAATGCAGGCCTACCTCAAGAAGCAAAAAAAATCTCAAACATTAACAACCTAACCTCACCCCTAAAAGAGCTAGAAAAAAAAGAAGAAACAAAACCCCAAACAGTAGAAGGAAGGAAATAATAAAGATTAAAGTAGAAATAAGTGAAATAGAACTAAAAAAAAAAAAAAAACAAAAAACCCTGACAGAACAGATCAATGAAACCAGGAGCTGGTTCTTTGAAAAGATCAACAAAATTAGTAAACCCTTAGTCAGACTTATTTAAAAAAAAGAAAGAAAAAAGGGGAAACTCAAACAAAATCAGAAATGAAAGAGAAATAACAACCAATATCACAGAAATACAAAGGATTACAAAAGAATATTATGAAAACCTATATGACAACAAATGAGATAAATCACATTAATGAGAAAAGATAAAAACCATATGATCATTTCAATAGATGAAAAAAAAGCATCTGACAAATTACAACCATTCATGATAAAAAACCCTCAACAAAGAAGGTTTAGAGGGAATAAAACTTACATAATAAAGGCCACCTGGGAAAAACTCAAAGCTAATATCATTCTTATTAGGAAAAAACTGAGAACTTTCCCCCTAAGGTCAGGAACAACACAAGGATGTCCACTCTCACCACTTTTATTTAACATAGTCCTGGAAGTCCTAACCACAGCAACCAGAAAAGAGAAATAAATAAAAGGCATCCAAATTGGTCGGAAAGAAGTAAAATTTTCACTATTTGTAGATGACATGATAATATATATAGAAATACCTAAAAAGACTCCATCAAAAAAATTACTATAACTGAAAAATGAATTCAGTGAGGTCAGTGGATACAAAATTAATATACAGAAATCAACTGCATTTCTGTACACTAATGATGAAGTAGCAGAAGGAGAAACTAAAAACACCACCCCATTTACAACTGCACCAAATATAATAAAATACCTGGGAATAAACTTAACCAAGGAGGTGAAAGACCTATACTCTGCAAACTATAAAACAATGGTGAAAGAAATTCAAGATGACATAAGGAAGTGGAAAGATATTCCATACACACGGACTGGAAGAACACATATTGTTAAAATGTTCATACTACCCAAAGGAATCTATAGATTTAATACAATCCCTACCAAAATACCAACAGCATTTTTCACAGAACTGGAGAAAATAAATCTAAAATTTGTATGGAACCACAAACGACCCCAAATAGCCAAACCAATCTTGAAAAAGGAAAAAAAGAACAAAACTGGAGGTATTACAATTCCAGATTTCAAGAAATACTACAGAGCTGTGGTAATCAAAAAGTATGTTACTGGCATAAAAGTCAACACATAGGTCAATGAAAAAGAATGGAGAGTCCAGAAATAAACCCACATTTACATGGTCAATTAATTTCTGACAAAGGAGGCAAGAATATGCAATGGGAAAAAGACAGGCTCTTCAACAAATGGTGTTGGGAAAACTGGACAGCTACGTGCAAAAGAATGAAACGGGACCACTTTCTTACACTATACAGAAAAATTAACTAAAAAATGGATTAAGGACTTAAATGTGAGAACCGAAACCATAAAAATCCTAGAATAGAGCGCAGACAATAAGCTCTCTAACATGGGGCATAGCAACATTTTTCTAGACATGTCTCCTGAGGCAAGAGAAATAAAAGCAAAAATAATCAGGAATACACCAAAATTAAAAGCTTTTGCATAGTGAAGGAAACAATCAATAAAACTAAAAGGAAAGCTACTGAATAGGAGAAGATATCTGCAAATGACACATCTGATAAAGGGTAATATTCAAAATATATAAAGAATTTATATAATCTAACAACAACAAAATAAGTAATCCAATTAAAAATGGGCAGAAGACATGAACAGACTTTCCTACAAAGAAGATATTCAGATGGCCAACAGATACATGAAAAGATGTTCAACATCACTCAACATCAGGGAAATGCAAATCAAAACCACAATAAGATATTACCTTATACCCGTCAGAATGGCTAAAATAAAAAACACAAGAAACAAAAAATGTTGGCAAGGATGTGGAGAAAAAGGAACCCTCTTGCACCGTTGATGGGAATGTGAACTGGTACAGCTACTGTGGATAACAGTTTGGAGGTTCCTCAAAAATTAAAAATATGATTACCATATTATCCAGTAATTCCATTAATAGGTATAACCTAAAGAGTATAAAAACACTACTTTGAAGGGACAAATGTACCCCTATGTTTATAGCAGCATTATTTACAATAGCCAAACTATGGAAGCAGCCTAAGTTCATTGATAAATGCATGGATAAAGAAGATGTGGCCCAAGCATGCACACATGCACACATGCACGCACGTGTGCGCACACGCACACACAGACACACAGGAATATTACTCAGCCTTAAAAAAGAATGAAATCTTGCCATTTGAGACAATGTGGACGGACCTAGATGGTATAAGGCTGAGTGAAGTAAGTCAGAGAAAGACAAATACTGTATGATTTTACTCATATGTGAAATTTAAGAAAACAAACAAAGAGAAAAAGAGACAAAGAAGCAGACTCTATAGAAAACTGATGGTCACCAGAGGGGAGGTTGGTAGGGGGAAGGATGAAGTAGGTGAAGGGGATTAAGAAAACACTTACCGTGATAAGCACTGAGTCATGTACAGTTGTATGGAACTGCTGAATCACTCTATTGTATGCCTGAAACTAATATAATACTGTATGTTAACTATACTGGAATTTTTTTTTTAAAGTGAAAAAAAAGAGGAATGTTGGTTTAAGAAAAATTACACAAAGTAAAAGATTTTAAAAGTTCTGAAGAATAAAAAGTCAACTATAAATTCTATACCCAAGGAGGATGCCCTTTAGAAAGAAGTGTGCAGTAACGACGCTCTCAGAAAAATAAAATGAATGAGTGTTCATTTCTTGTAGAGAATTCCTCTATGACTAATACCAAGGGGTATGATGACTATAAGACAGGATGTTCTTCAGGCTCAAAGGCAGATGCTCTGATATGGAAGTATACAATTTTAAGAAGGAATCAGTAGCTTCAAAATGTAAACATATGTATAAATATAGAGACTACTGACCATTAAAAACAATAGGTATAATAATGCCTTGTGGGGCTTATCACTTAGTAGAACTGAAATATATGGAAAGTGTAACAAAAATGTTGGCAAGGGGGAAATGGAATATACTTTAAGTTTCCTGCTTGCTTTGGCAATGGTGAAGTGAACTGTAATAGATTAATTTGGGAATTTCTATAATAACCTCTAAACAGCTTGAGTTCCACATTGGGGGTAGAGTTGACTCTAAAAAAAAGGAATAAAAAAATGAAAGATGCTTAAAAATAAATAAAGGCAGAGAAAAGGGAATGAAGGGGAAAAACAGAGCAGATAGATACAAAACAAATGACAAGAGAATTAAATCTAACTAAGTCAGTAATTATATGGAAGTGGAATATACAATCTAATTAAAAGACAAAAACTATCATATTGGAATTTAAAAAACAGAGATGCAACTAAAAAAACCCAGCAACTCCCTTTTCAACAGGTTGAAAATAAATGATTAATACCATGGCAAATAACAAAAAGAAAGTTTTGGGTATGGCAATATGAGCTAAATAGATATTAAAGTAAGAAGTATCATGAGAAATAACTAGAGACATTTCACAATGATAAAAGGGTCAATGCAAAAGAAAGATAAATGTCTTAAACATTAATGGATCAAATAACTTAGCTTTAAAAGAAATAAAGTTGAGGATAAAAAGAAGGAACAAACAAATCTGTAGTTATCACTAGAGATTTTAACACACTTCTCTTACTAACAGACGAGGCAGACAAAACATCAGTAAGGACACAGAAGATTTGAACGTGACTAACCAACCCAATTTCACTGACATACATATGCAACAGCTGCAGGACAGAGATTCTTTACAAGTGCACATGGCGCATTTACCAAAACAGATTATATTCTTAGCCATCAAGTAGATCTCAACAAATTTCAAAGGATTAAAATCATGTTTTCTGACCACTTTGGAAATGAGATGAAATGCAAGAACAGAAATGAATGAGAATGAGAAAAATCTCCAAATGACTGGAAATTAAGCAACACCTGTCTAAGTAACCCATAGGTCCAAGAAGTCGCAACAGAAACTACAATTGATCTCTAAAAGCTAACAGGGCCTGTCCAGGGCCAGGGCAGTCAGGCATGAAAAACAGACTGGAGGATGTTAGCTCTGGAAGGGATCCTGGGGCTGTAGACAAATCCTGTTTTACGCTGGAAGGGACTGCAGTCTTAGAAAGGTCGAGTGGCATGCACAAGGTCTCACAGATAGTCAAGAGGCAGGGCAGGGACACTAAATGTTGGCTGATTACAATGCAGAATTGCCCCCTTTTCTGACTTGAGCATGTGCAGAAATCAACACACGAGAGTTAAGACATGTGGCATGACTCTAATGTATACTCATTTCTTTCATATGCCTCAAACTCTTGTCCTTAATTAGATGTTTATGCAATTACTTCCACATCATACTCCATTTTGGAGTCTCTTGTTTTCATAGCCCTAAGTATTGACACAAATACTGCTGCTTTTTACCTCTGGTCTGACCTCAGTTTGACAAAATGGTTAGAAGTAAATAAAGTAAATAAAATAACAAAAGCTGCCCTCTGTCCACCAATCTGCATTTTGCTTATTGCTGACCGAGTAGCTGCCTTCAAATTTATTCTTTCCTTCCTTTTTCCTATCGCTACTGCCTCCTCCTGTCTCCTGCTCAGGCCTCCAGCTGTCGCTTTCCAATTCTTGTCTTTCCTGGCTGCCAAAGGCATTTTTCTAACAGTCCCTACAGAGTCTCTTCTCTGCTTAACACAATTCTATGTGTTCCCCAATTCGTCAGGGCGAAGTCCCTCCAAGATGCTTCCTTGCCCAGCCTCAACCCACCCACCTTCCTACCTTTCAAGCCTCATCTCTCTGCATCATTGGTGTCATTGTTCATCTTCTCTGTTAGCTCTTTTAGGTAAAGCTGAAATGGCTTCTCTTCCATCAAGTCTTCCTTGTCCTCATACTGGAATCATTCCCTCTTTGGCACTCTCCACCCTTCCCCTGTACATATCGAGCAGCCTTTATCACATTTCTAGCGTTAAAATGATAAATGCATGTGCCTGAAGCCTCTAGCACCAGAATACAATCTTACTGAATGCAGGGCTGTAACCCCTATATCTAGCTTGATACTAGAGTAAGTGACTGTTCCCAGATCTGGGGTTATAGAGGGTAAGCCTTTTCTAACACAGAAGAAATACAAACATCAGCTGAGCTGCCATAAATACAGGTGCCTAGAAGGAATGACATGGGTGGAAGGGAAACGGTATCACCGGTTCGCCCTGACGGCACCACAGCGGTATCTGCTGTTCACGGTGGTTACTCTGCTCAAAAGGCACTTCCTCTCACAGGGTCTGCCCACTTTCTAGAGGGCCATGACCAGAGTCTAGTGAGATGGGTCAGAGGGGCATAGCCTGCCAAAGTACAGCAGGGTAGTCTATCAGTGGACGGCTTCAGTCATTAGGAGCGTCTCCAAGAGGAGCTTTTCTTGCCCACAAAGATATTTCAACTTCAGTAGGTCTGAGGTAAAGACCTACGTTGACTTTAAAGGAATAAAAAATAAAAAATTCCACTCTCCAAATTAAAAACGCTGAGGTAAACCAAAGTGCTGTCTCCCAGATAAACACCTGCTTCTATGAATCATGAATTTCTGAAACAGAGAGACAGAACCGTTTGTTCAGTCTGTGGATCAGTGAAGGATACAGCAATAGTGAGAAAAGGCGGGTACTATGTGCACAAGGAACAAGTGCAAGGATGTTTGTTGGGGCATTATTTGTATCAAAGCTTGGAAACAAATGTTTTTCAACAGAAGAATGCACAGATCTTCAAGTATGTTGTCAATAAAACCTCTGCTCTGGTGAACACGGCTGAACTGGGGCTGCACCTAGCAGCATGGATGAATCTCAACAATGTACTCTTGAGGGGAAAAAAATAGTTGTGTAAGGAAACATACAATGTGACCCCATCTACATAAAATTTTATGGAAAATAAGGTGATACCTTATCTAGGGAGACATCACACATGCAGTCAGGGTAATAAAGGCACACAGAGCGATGATAAGGAGCATATTCAGGGCAGGGCTTAACCCTGGGGGAAGGGGAGAGGGGAAGGCCTGTGATCAGGGAAGCAGGCGTGGGGCCGCAACTAAATATCCCATTTTTTTTTAATTAAAAATTTTTTTAAAAATTATTTTTTATGTTTTCAAAAAGATTTTATGTATTCACTTTAGAGGTGGATGGAGACAGAGTGTGATAGAGTGAAAGCAAGCATGAGCAGGGGGAGGAGCAGAGGGACAGGGACAAGCAGACTGTGCTGAGCAGAGAGCTCCACACAGGGCTTGATGATCTGAGCCGAGACCAAGAGTTGGACACTTGGCTAATGGGGCCCCCAGGCACCTCATCCCAGTCACTCTTTGGTTGAGTGTGGTATGCATGCTTTCATTACATTCACTAAGTCTTTCTGCATGCCTGAGGTATTTCATAATAAGGTTAATAGTGAAAAAAAAGTTCTCAAGCATTCTATGCAAAATCTCTAGGGTTAGGTATTTTAATGCTCTGAGGGCAGAAATAGAATCCACCCCGAGTTTATCAGTCTCTTTTAAGTAAGAGGTGAACTGGGTTCCCTGCCAGGCCTTGCACAGGCAAAATACTGTTCTTAGTGAACCTTGCCTCCCTGCTCCTCCCTATCTCCCTCCCTGGCTCCTCAGCTTTAAGCTGTACTGCACCCTTTTCTTCTGAGAACGAGCAAGCGAGCAGATCAGCTGTAACACCACCTGCCCAATGAAATGAGCCTGACACCCGCCACAGTGTCCCGAGTCCCTGTGGGCCTCTCAGGTGGCTGTCGTGTCATGGAAAGAATCCTGCAGAGATGGCTCAGGGGGTGTATGGTTACTAGCTGTGCCACTTGTCCACATCTGCAGAACTTTCCTGGCCTTGGTGGCTTCACTTGTAGAGTGATGGTTTGGATCACTCGGGTACATCCCTTCCAGCTCTGAAATCTTCGGCACCACAAGCTGCATTCAAAAGACTTTCAGTTCTGGTTCTCACCAAGGAGGAAAGCTTGCCACCATTTGCCTCCTGCCCTGAACTCTGACACTGGGGAGTTTCACTGGTGTCAGGATGAGCAAGTTTATTAAGAGCGTTCCACAAAAATGCTCTCCCACTTGCCTGAGTCACAGTGAAAACAGGAAGCCCACACCTTTCTCTTCTGAGGACCATCCCATGTGCCTACCACCTTCCACCAGCTGTAAAAACGTCTTCATGAAACCCCCACAGAGCCAAAGCCAAGGGGTGCTGTGTGCGAGAAGGGGTGGGATACTGGGGCAGGAGGCATGTAGGCTGCTTGCCCACAGGAAACCCGCGGCAAAGTCTGGACAGTCCAAGGAGGAATCCGTCCAAGAAGTCTGCCCGGAGATAAGGCACTTCCTAAGCAGTCTCTGTTCCCCAGGGCATAAATTACTTCATTTGTCCAACAGTAAAACTGAGCATAGGACCTGGAGCTTAAAATTAGATAAAAATTATAATAGCCCCCCACCAATTAGGATAGAAAATGGAAGCACATGTACAAGATTCACAAGCTGAGTCTCCTTCCAGTCCTGTCTCCAGCCAAACAGCTCTCTTATCCAGTAGCAACCGCTGTTCTCAATTTCTGGTATATGCCTTATACTATGCATATACAAACACATAAACACACACACATACACATACACATATGATTCTTTAAAAAACATGCTACACATGTTCTATACCCTGGTTTTGGTAAATTTTTTTGAAAAGTTTAAAACTTAGAGAAAACTTGAATCAGTACCCCCATCCTGTTCCCATAAATATGCTGATATTTCCCCCACATATTTCTCTTAATCTATGTTTACTTTTTCCCCCTGAATCACTGAAAAGTATACTGCAGACATCACCACACTTATCTTCTGAATATATCAGCATGTGTCCTGTAAGAATAAGGGTGTCCTCCTACACACCCATAATAACGTCACCACACCCATGAAGATTAACATTAATTCAATACTATCATCTTAAAATGGAGTCCATATTCAAATATCCCCAACTGTCTCAAAAGGGAACCTCGCTTTTCAAATTTACTACTCTATCCAGGAGAATTTACTGTATCTCTCAAATACTGGCTAACATCTATTAAGTGCTTACGGTGCGTAAGGCAATCTTCTAAGATTTTTTCTTCTGCCATCCCTGGGTTAATTTTCTTTCCTTTTCTTCTTCTTCTTTTTTTAATAATGTCATAAGTTTGACACATAATTTCTTTTATTTTCCTTCACTTTTATTATTCATATAAGAATTGAGGTTGTGGAAGTTTCCGAAGTACTATATTAGCTGTGTCAAAAAAAATTACGTGTAGAATTTTCACATTCTTTTCCATATAGTCTACAATTTTCATTTTGATTTCCTCAATGACTCAAGAGGAGTTTTAAAAAATCCAAGTGGAGGGGCGCCTGGGTGGCTCAATGGATAAAGCCGCTGCCTTCGGCTCAGGTCATGATCTCAGGGTCCTGGGATCGAGCCCCACATCGGGCTCTCTGCTCCGCAGGAAGCCTGCTTCTTCCTCTCTCTCTGCCTGCTTCTCTGCCTACTTGTGATCTCTCTGTCAAATAAATAAATAAAATTAAAAAAAAAAATCCAAGTGGTGTTTTTTGTTTTAATTTTATAAATTTGTGTTTCTTAATTATATTATAGAGTGATCAGATATGTTTTCTTGTGCTATTTCTACTTTTTTTAAAAAAAGATTTTATTCATTTATTTGACAGAGAGAGATCACAAGTAGGTAGAGAGGCAGGCAGAGAGAGAGGGGGAAGCAGGCTCCCCACTGAGCAGAGAGCCCAATGTGGGGCTTGATCCCAGGACCCTGAGATCATGACGTGAGCCGAAGGCAGAGGCTTACCCCACTGAGCCACCCAGGTGCCCCTATTTCTACTTTTCTGATAAGTAGTGTGGTTTTCTTAGTTCCTACTATATGGTTAATTTTTGTGGTAACTGAAAAGAAAAAGGTTTCTCAACGAATCTACCTTATTAGTTTAGGAGGCAGTAGTTTTATGCGTTTATATCCATACCAAATTCAGCATGTTAGAATTCAAATATTTTTATACTTTTGGCCTCAGAGTTTGAGACGTTTTATCTTTACCACCCTGTCATGCAATTGTGGTTAATGTTGGTCTTACATTGCACATCGCTTCTACTGAATTAGAGAACCTTAGCGATGGAAAAGAATTGAAAGGGTATTTAAGCCAACCTCCATTTTGTACAGGAATTTCCCTTACAGCACCCCCAAAAGATGTTCAAATAGATTTAACTTGAATTATTGCCATGCTGGGAAACTCAGTACATTGCTGAAGCTGTGGTGCTTATGGCCTTTGTCAGATGGTCAAGAATTAAAGTCCTCAGCAAGTATTAACTGGCTACCCACTAGGAGGACTACATTGTTCAATACACTTTGTGGAACACACAAGGGGAGGTTGATACTACTCTAGAGCTGTGGTTCCCAAAGTGTGTCCCTCAGGGCACTGCAGGATGGGATATTTTGAATTTTTCAGGAAAGCATGACACACACAATATCTGTTAGGCACTGCAGAAACTACCAGATCAAGGTAGTTTATAGCTTTGACATTTTAGTTTGTACTATATTCCTTTTGATGATCTCAAATCTTTGCAAAACTGGGGTTTTGGCAACTATAGCACAAAAAGTATTATGTGAAATACAACACAGAACAGGAAAGGAATGTGGTAGTGTCCCATCTGATTCCAAGCTTTGGGAAACTATGAAGTACCCAATGGGAACATAAATCCTATTAGTAAATAACTGTGGTTGTTTTTAGAATAAAAAAATTATTTTTTTTCAATTTATGTGCAGTATTTTTTCAAAGAGCTATTAATTGTTAGGTCAGGACTATTTATTGAGTCCTAACAGCTTCATAAATGAAATTTCTATGTATTTCTTTTGGCCTCGTGGGCTCTGTGAAATAATTCCTGGAACTCCGAGAGCACTGTCTAAGAATTTCTCTGGGAACTCATAGCTGAGTTTCAGAGACCAGAACTCATGGCAGCAATGTAATCAGGATGTCAAACGTCATGGTTAGAATCAGCACATGTTTCAGATCAGAATGGAAGGAGTATAGTCAGACGGGAGCACAACATAGAACAGAGTCAAACAAGTGGGACTGGCCAGGTCCCTGTGGGCTGGGAATGCCTGAACCACAGACGGGAGGAGACCCTTTGCAAGAGCAAAGAGGACTGGGAATGAATATGAGACAGTGAAGACACTGGTCTGGTGGGGGGCCTTGGAGGAGAAGCTAAGGAGTTTAGAGTTTTGATTGGTCCCAGCACTGATACATTAAAAACCAGTGTGTTAGGAAGATTAATTCAGTGGGGTAGTAGATGGACTGGAGGATGAGAAGGTAAGAAATTATATCACCTGAGATAGGAGTGCACTTACATAGGACAAGTTTGATACAATACATAGTAGGCCTCAGTTCCCTCCCTCAGCAGCCACACTACACGGAGTCCAAACTGCAAAGCTCCTAAAGCTATATCCTAAGAACATGAATCATAGCCCTTGATTGCATGCTTGGAAAATTGCTGTTTTAGGATTCTTTCTAACTGGGGCATACTGGAATTGACTTTACAGAAATTCTGCTTGGAGATCACAGCCTTGCTTCTAGGAAAGTATACAAAAAGAGAGGTTAAACATAGAATAGGAGGGAAAAAATACTGTATTGAGAGTCAGGATACTTGGAATTCAATCTCATTTGACCAAAAAACTCACCAGAGTAGTCCCAGAACTCCTCTTCTTCATTCTTAAAATGAGGGCTCTATGATGTGAGACACGAAGAAATTCTAAATTGCCAAAGAGGGCTCATTTCTATCTAAGGAATCAAGTCCAATCTTTTTCTATACTGATAAATAGAGCCAAAACTGCAGTTTTAATACTTCATTCCAATTTGCATGAAGCATTTATATCAACAAGGGGCTCTATACTATTAAAATATCATAATCTGGGCCTCTGTAAACTATTATTACTATAATAGCACTGAATGTATACAATAGATGGGAATATTGGCAGAGACTTCTAGAGGACAAAAATCAGCCCCATGTACCAAAGCTGCCCCATGATGACGACTCACAGACAATATTTAAAATAAAAATAAAGCAAATAATCTGCTTTGTGCCTCGAGGGAATAAACAAGCTCTATATAACCTGCATGAAGACAGAGCAGGAGCATCCAAATATGACAGGGAGAAGATGATGGAAAATCAGGGGAAATCAGGGAGCAGAATGACCGCTTAGAACTTGACACAGTTACAAACACAAGAAATACCCAATAAAGGCCACATCAGAAGAGACACCAGCCAAGTCCTATGGGTTTGTGTTTATTTTATTTTAATTCAAGCAATGACAGCTTTATTTTTCCTTTCCAACTTCAGAAGGAATGATAATGCATCCTATGCAATCAGCCCATAAAGCAGTTCTCATTCTTTACTCAAATTGGGTAGAAGATCAAATGAGACAGTATTGGAGAACCCCCCTAGGGTGATGGGATTATTAAATGTCAGGACTTGGTGATGAGTCATAGAAGATGTCTCTGGCCTTTTAAATGGCCCCCAGATATTGCAGTCTCTTTGACAGCCCTAAAACATCCTTTTAGAGGCACTGGTTGAGTGAGGGCACAAAGCCTCAGTAGTCCCCAAGGAAGACCAGGATGAACATGGCCATGGAAGTCTTCTAAATGCAGCTCTGGGTTACAGGTTTTGCTAGGGTAGGTTACAGTGGAGGAGGTGGGGGAGTGCCAAGGGAGGGGGAAGAAAAAACATTCTCTCATCCTTGGGAAACTTGCAGAATGACTTCCTTTGATGAGTTTGTTCAAGCGCAATCTCTACCTCCCACCCTTGCTTACAGGTCAGCGAACCCATTCATAGATTAGGAAGTGACCCACAAGCACCCAAATGAGGACAGGGGCGTGGTGGTGGAAACACTTGGAGAGAATGCCATATCCTGTTTAACTTGGCCTTGCCAACGTTTCTTTAGTTAAAGAGCAATAACGTCCTACTTCCAATGGCCTTTCCGTTCATAAAACAGGCTGCTCTCCACATTTATGAAACCACTCTCCCTGCTTCATTTCACCTCTCCTGCATTAATCTCCTCATCTGCGAGACAGAGAATGAGCCCTAACTTACTCACATCATAGCACCATTGTGTAGAAAACGCCTGGAGATAAAAATGTGATACACTTGCAATACATTGTAAGTCCTTACAGTACAAATGAACTGAGTCCCCTGAAAACACTGTTCATCTTGCTATTGGCCACTCAGACAAGTATCCTGGTGACCAGAACTACAGAAGGGCTCTCCGAAGCCACAAAGGCAAACACAAACTTGGTGAGAATAACAGCCACTGGAAATAACACCTTGAAGTTCCGGAATGTTCAGAGTTAGCATGTTAGTACAAATGCAAAACCTCCGATGAGGCTGCAAGTGGATAAAGAAGCCTTGTTGTCCATGTCCTAGCAAGGTGCCTTTCCCTCACTATCGTTAGGAAACTGCCTATGACTCTTCTGCAGCAGAAATAACTTTTGGGTGGTTTGGTCTGGGCACTTCCACTGCCTCTCAACCAATAGAATAGGGAACTGCCACTATCACCGAAGTTGTGGGGTTGGGGTCTCTGTCACCCTGTGTCCTTGTAGGAGATCACATGAGAGCAAGGGCACCCAAATCTCCATTTGCTATGGTTTCCCACTCTGTTGCCCCACCCTATCTACCCAAATTCTCTCTCATAATCTCCCAATCCCACCCCATGCCTGCTATCTTCACCTTGTTCTCTTCAATTCTGTCACAATTCAAGTTCCACGATAGTCCTTGCCTCCTTCCCCAGATGTTCTAGCCCACGGCCATCTTACTAGAACTCATCTGAGCCTGTGCTGTGCGCCTGTGAGCAACCACAGATTATCAGGGTTGGACAAGGCCTCACAGGGCATTTTTTCCAAAGTTCTACAGAGAGTGTGAATCCCTTCCACAACCCCTCTGACAAGCACCCAATGGAGCCCTATGATTGGTATGAGGTCCATCCTCCAAAAATGTGAGTCCTCCATACCCACACACAGGCATGAGGCCGCATACTCCTTCTATTTAGCAGCTTCAAGTGTGAGTAATTGAACCAGAGACCCTTCTCTGTAACCTCTCCTTAATCCTAACACAGCCTTCCAGGGCACAAGCCTCATGTGCCTCACATGTGAGGATGGGACATGGGCATCCCTTCTGTTCTTCCAACTAACTACTCATCCTTCTATTTAAGAATGTTCCAGGTAACATCATTTCTGATCCTGGTTCTCAACATCTCTCAGCATCTTTAAGTGGGGTCATCTGAAGTGAGGTCAGTATTGTATCCAGGTGTGGGTCCTAGCCATTCAATTTTGAGAAATGAGAGTTCACAGTGCAGAAACTATTTGTCATGCCCCTTCTTACCACTGATTTACCCGCACTGTGCGGACAAACAGCCACGATCTCTCCTCACAGGTGCTATTTATTGTGTCTCCCCCATTCAAGACTCACAAAAACTTTCTTCTTTTTTTTTTTTTTAAATAATCTAAGGACATACTTGTGCCTGCTATATTTCAACTTTTCAGATTCAGCCTTGTGTTTGTCATTCTCTCTTCAGATCCTGATTTTAGTGCTCTTCCAGGTTTAGTATCACCCACGAATTAGCCAGATGTGCCAGTTTTGTCCTAATCTTAATCATGGATAAAAATGCTGAAAAAGTTTTGAGGCCTTACTTCTTTTGACATATCATCTTCCCTTTGGGTGGCAAACTGTGTTATCCAATACTGTGCATATAATAAATGCTTACATACATTGTTGAATTATTCTAAATTCTCCCGCATATATGTTATAATTATATATTCATGGTAATGATGGAATCTATCTCAATTCTTTCTTGTTGGGTTCATCTCTCTCTTAAGTCTCTTGCTTTTGCCCTCAGCACTCTGGGAACACAATGTAGCTTACAGAGCCCAATAAATACACATTATATCAATAATATGTTTCTTAAATCCTTTTTGTGGGGTCTATCCTGATTGGCTGCAAAGCCAGAGTGTAGAAAACCCATTGCATTAAAGCAGATAACATCTGTGAATCCTCTGATTTCCTGTTTGGCTCCAATGTCAATATAATAATAGCTTCTTGTAGATCTTTTTACTGTAGGATAAACAGACTAAGCTCCACTTGCAGTGCACGCCAAAATGGGGGCTTCTGTGTACCTCCTGTAAAATCATTTTCTTGTAATATTTTTCAGTAGGAACAGTTGAAGATGTTCAACATTAACACAGGGACTGCAATGGTGATACTTCTCTTCAAATGTATTCCTCATCCTCAAGAAAACTGAAAACATAATCAGGGGAAAGATAATCCTACTTTGACAGAAAAAGGAAAGCAGCAATCTGAGCGTGTTAGAAGCTCAGTGGATATCTGATGATTCTAAGAACCAAACTGTTGTTCAGCTTAGAAAACACAATACCTCGAAGTTTGGGCTCCAGGAAAAACAGAACTAAGGTCCTAGGGAATCTGTTTCTGTCCCTTTCCAGACTCTGGGATTGAACATGACTGACCAGAAAGGATGGGGATCTTACCTCCTTGACCATGACCTGATTAGGTGGGGTGGGGCTGGTGGGGGAAGAGGGTATATTAGGATGTGTATAGGTAGTGAGGCAGGAAAAGCATTTCTAAAATGACCACTTTGTTTCTTTTTGGTTAAAATAGGCAATAACAGATTTTGAATTCTTAAATGATATTAAGTAGAAAATTGGGACTTAGGGGTGGACGTTAAGTGTGAGAAAGTCAAGAATGAACCCAATCCAATGATAACAGGTTGAAGCAGTAGTTACCTTTGGGGATACTGACTAGAAATGGGTCTGAGGCTCTGGAGTACTAGAAATGTTCTGAATCTTAGTCTGGGTAGTATTTACACAGGTGTGCAGATCACAAAAATTCATTGAGATGTATACTTAAGATTTGTACAGATTTCATATTTAATTGTATATAAATTATACAATTCTAAATAAAAAGGTTAAAAAATAATAAAAGGCTTAAGAACTACTGGCTTAGTAGCCTTGCACTAGCCTGGCCATCCCCTTTAACATACAGTGCTGGTATAGAAGGGGTGCCCAGCTCAAAGGACGTCATTAACTTGGGGAAGCTGATAAATTATACCACCCATCAAAGCACTCTAATCTTTCTACAAACTGGATTCTATGTCTTGGTGAGGCCTGATACAAAGCTGGGCTGTCCCCCGGAGCAAGGAGAAATAGCATGGACACAGAAGGAAGGAAGGGTGACAGTCCCCAGACATAGCCTTTCAGACCTGCAGGAAGAGGGCCTGCGGGGGCAAAACTACTGGCTGCAAAGACACAGGTCTGGGGTAATAAGGACCTTTCTTTGCTTCTAGCTCCCGACTGAGGGACAAGAGGTCAAAGGAAACCAAGGGGACAACTTCTAACCTTAGGGAAAGGTAGTGGGTCTGAGAAGCGAGACACTGAGGCCTTGGGGTCATGAAAGAGCAAGAGGCCCAAACACCACAAGATCCTGAGCACTGCTGTGTTTCCAAGATGCTGCTGGCACTGGGCCAGGGGCAGGCCATCTCCCCTCTCCCACAGCACCAATATATCTGTATCATGAACTTCCCAGTTCAAAGGCAGGCAGAGCAGGAGAGCAGAGTCTAGAGAGTGACAGGAGAGGAAGGAAAGATTTTCAGGAAGTGTCTCACACACTCCAACATGTGTGGAATGAAGGGCGCTCTGGAGGCTGTCTCCAACACCCACTGCATTTCAGTCCTTTGTCACAGAAGCTGCAGGGGCAAGGGAGATGGCACTGATTTACCACCTGCCCCCAGCCCAGCACTCAGTGTTCTCACAAATGTTGGCTTGTTTGGTCCTGACAGCCTGCATAGCAGGCAACTTCACTCCAACTTCATAGGTAAGGACACAGCAGCCAATTCACGAAGATGAGGTGACTTGCCCACAGTCATAGCACTGGCCAAAGGCAGAGGCAGGAACCAGACAGAGATGGAAAGCCATGACTTTCTCCACATTGGCTGGCCTCAAGGCAGGATCTGAGTCTCTGTTCTCCAAGCTCAATAAAGTTCTGGCCATTCTGGGGCACTGTGGAATGGATGCTAAGCATAAAGCCTAACTCAGGGCTCATTAATCAGTGTTCTTGTTGAGACTCTGTTTTCACCTTGATTGCACAGGATAATCATTTGTTAACTTAAAAAAAGACCTTATATAGTACTCTGACAATAGGAGAAATCATAATGACCTCATAATGACCTCAGTACTTGCTATGTAAAATGTAAGAAATGGGGAACTCTAGGTTTTTGTGGTGAGTCCCACACACTTATTTTGCTATAGGATATATATAGAATTTATAACTTACAACAAACAGCTAATCTTGACTGAAAAAAATGCTTAAGATCCCTAATCTGTTTTGTGGTTAAATATATAACCTACCATTTAAAAAATATACAATCTACCATTTTAGTCATTTAAAAATGTATAGTACGGTGGCATTAAGTATGTTCACACTGTTGCACAACCATTACCATCATCCATCTCCAGAATTTTTTCATCTTCCCAAATTCCTGTCCCCACTAAACATGAACACCCATATCTGTTCTTAAGAGTAGCTGCTTACACAGTACTTTGCCCAGAGCACATGCTGAGGAAATGCTTGTTGAAGAAAAGTGAGATTTATAGTCATACGAGAGGACCAACTATTATATTATATAAATAAAAGAGATTAAAGCGAGTATATTTTTCCATCGCTAAAGACTAACAGCATCCATAGCCAAGAAGAATTAAGAGTAATTTATGACTTGTTTACACTTCTGGCATCAACTCTCATCATCTGTTGTGACTGAGTCCTCTTGCTCCCTTCAGATGCATTAGCAGGTGGTAGTGAAATCCAGTGAAGGGGGTGGGAAAGAAGAGATGGCTGGCCGGCCAGCACTCAGGGATCAGTGTTGAGCTGTCCCTCTGTGGAGAGGGACTCGGTGCACTCCTAGACAAGCCTTCTTTGACAGATTTGTGTGACTTGGCAGTGACCCTCTAATGGAAATTCACTAAAGAGCATGGATCTCAGACCTGGTGAGCAAAGCTTTCAGAGAGCTTCTGTGTATAGAAGCAGCCTAGACAGAAGGCAAAGGCTTCCCCAGTACCCTTTGGGTGAATGGGGGAAGCAGAGAAGTATGGATCACAAGGCATTTTACTGATTCCCGGGCACTGCAAAAGCATGCAAAGCCTCAACAATCAGCCCTTTTACTTAGGAAAGATCTAGTGTGCTAAAGACACACTGCCCTAAGTGGACAGGGTTGGAGGTAAGCTGTTTGTTGGAGACAAGTTAGCTGGATTTTCAAAAACTGACTGAGGGACCAGGCATGCACATAGCAATGGCCGCTGGGCCACTGGCTGGCCTCCCTTGTCTTTTTTTGGCAAAAGAAAAAAAAAAGAAAGAAATAAAAAGAAAAAAGAAATTTTGCTAGAGAAAAAATTGGGACAGTACTGATGTCTATGGTTTTTTTATTCTTCTGACCATTGTTGTTCAATAACTTTTCCTTTCCTTCCTGGAAAACGTGCCTTACCCATCGCTTCATACTTAAAACCCTAGACTAGGAAGGTGATTCTGGACTGGCAGATTTGGATTAGCTGAGAGATGCTCTGTTCCAAGAGAGGGGACCAATAATTATCTGGGCTTTGGAAGTAACTTAATGATGTTTGGATTTTGTGCTGGCACCAGCCTCCTGGTTTGAAGCACTCTGCTGTCACATGGCACGCAGCCTGTCCAAGAAAAACTCTGTAAAATGAAAATACTTTGTTGCCACGGCCTTTGACTTTTTGAGAGTCATACAAATACTGTAATCTCTTGCAACGTTTAATTTAATTTAAACTCAGTTCACCTAAAGAAAAAATTAGTTTTGAATCCGCCCATTTCACTTCTTAAAAAGCACTAGCCTTCTCTGTGGTGTCACTGTTTTGTTTGTTATGTGCCCAACTGTTATTTCACATATGTGAGAAAAAAATTGGCATCAAGTCCATATGAACTCAACTACTGGCAAAGGCAATGCTGAAACTTGCCATTGAGAAGATTAGGTTCCCAAGAAACATCTCTAGCACTGTCCCATATCCACAAACTAAAAAAGTGTGTGTGTGTAAATATACACACACTTACTTGATTTGAAGAAGCTGATGTCCCACAACCGTCCCAGAGTTCAGGTATTCCATTAGTAGTTTAAGTTGCCGTGAGCTTAGATATCTCATTTGTACAAATAAATACGTAAATAAATGTGCACCAATTAATAAGATAAATAGGAAATTGAGAATTCATTTTTATTCAAGTTTGAGCTTGGATATTTTGATTATCTTCCTTGTGTGATTAATAAATAGGATGATTCATAGTTTTCTTATTGATTAGATCATGTTTGGTTGGTATGGGGGGGTCAGGAAATGCATTTTTAAATTTTCACTTAATGTTCTCTTTTACTTTTTGAAGGTCTTTTGCTATTTAAGTCTGCCATTTTTCAGACTGCCTAGCCTTTCCCTCAGATTCAAGTGTGGAACTAAATCAAGAGAAAAATGGAAAATTTTATCATGCAGAACTGTGGTAAGTGGTTTGATACTGTGAGGTAATAGTTGAAAACTGTGCTGTATGGAACCCTGCATCCTTAGTCCCTTGTAATAAGGTAGCTATGGTGGCTGGGCCACCACAACAGGCATTTTTATGTCTGTTCCATCTCTTTAGGACCCTCTCCTGAGAGCACACTATTAAAGGCTCAAGAATGACTGTGGGTAAGGTTAGGCAATCATTTGAAACTGAGATGGACTCTTCTATAACTCAGTCTTATAAAGGTGAAATATTTCTAAAAGAATAAAAACCACTTTGGGGAAACATGCAGAGAATATTCTATAGGTTTGGATACTTCAGATTTTCATATTCATTCGCTAAAATAACCATTGTGTTTTTCTTAGTCACTAGGGAACCCCACCTATGGGGACATATCAACGCCTCTGATATCAACATATCTACGACTGCCAATCGTAGACTCCAACTTCCCTACCCTACCCACAGGGATGTGATCCAGGCCTGGCCAATCAGACGGGGTCATTTCCCTGGCAACAGTAATTAGTCTAGGAGGTGGAGTATGACCCAAATAGGGCCAGTCAGAGCCCTTCCTTGAGGCCAGTGTATGAAAGAAGACACGTGTTACCACCGGAGTTGCTCAGCAAGGAAGATCAGAATCCGGGGCTACTAATGGCCATTTTTCCTGCCACAGGGAGAAGCCTAGAGACCTGTCCTCTGAACAAAGCCAAGCACAGTCAGGGTCAGCTGAGAGGTGAATGGAAAGTGAGTCTCAAGAGGGACTGAATCCCAGTTTCTAACCCTGAGCCCTGGTTTCTGCAGCTCTCCCTTTAATCCTATTAGCGGTTCCAATAACATAACATAAGCCAAGAAATTTACTCTTTGCTAAGGTTGGTTAGGATTAGATGTTTGTCACATGGAAAGGGTTCTGAATCATGCTGTGGATGATCTTAACTTGGGAATCACAGTATTACTAACTTCTTTAGTGATTGATGACTTTCCATTAATAAGTGAATGCCACCTGTCTTTTATGCCAACATTTTGGTAGTGGTATTCCTTATCAATTTATAGGTCAAGAAAGAAATGCTGAAATGCCTAAATCAGAGTAGGGAAAAATGTTTGTGTTTAAAAAAGCAGAATTAGATTAAGTTCACTTCTACCCATTAAGCATTTCTCAGAACATGGAGCAAATTTACAGTCTTTGCTGAATGTATTGATTGATCCAGGAATTTGTAGCACAAAAATTCTTACCCACATTTCATCGCTATCCTTCATCTACCTTATGGAACAAAAGAGGCCAGGAACCAGACTAGGGAAGAATAAAAGAAAAGCTTCCATTCATAGAAGTGCTTGATTCTTCCTGTCCATATGTTTAGATTCTGCTTCTTTCCCTAATCCAGAGCTGAACATCTCAAAGATGCTGGCAGGTACAAACATGCTCCCTTTTAATTACACTACCAAATTGCTGCAATAACTGATTGCCAGTTAAATAATTATAATCAAGTGCCCATTGTGCATAACAATCATTTAATGACTGCCATCCGAAAACACTATAATAAAGAGAGCTTTAATGAAGAAAATTGGAAAAGGGCCAAAGTTTTATGGCGGTTTGCTTAAAGGGAGAGAGTCATAATCTGTATTTAAGATTAAAAGAAGCCTTTAATCCAGATGCTCAACATTAAACAAGAGAGTGGAGTCATGTTTTGATCAAAAGTTACTGCATGCATAAAAGAAAGTAATGTAAGTGTTCTTAAAAAAAAAAAAAAACCTCCAGTAAATTATATTAAGTAAGTGTTTGTAGCCATTTGGTTTGGAAAAAAAATGAAAAAGAAGAAAAACATCTGATTTTTATTTGGACAAGAATACTTAGCTAAAATAAAAGGGAATAGGATTTTTTTTGATTTGTAATATCACAGAAAATAAGTGAGTTGCCATTCAAACTACCTGGGACCAATAATCATTCCCCTCTATGGACTCTATTCATTTTTTGCCCTCACTTTACTAGGCCAGACCTTTATCTTTGGGAGGTATAATTATATTCTCACACAAAGTCCTAAACTGAAATGGTTTGATGATCTCAGTGCTAACAAACAGTAGTTCTCATTGGAGGGGGAGAAAACAAAACAAAACAAATCTCACCACAAAAAACTCAGATCAACTAACAGCTACCGCCCCTGCTGATGTATTTGGCTAACAAATTAAGGCTGGAAATTCCTAGAACTGCAACCATTTTCTACCAATCATATAGAGACTAGCCAACGATAAACGCCAGAGACTCCAGATTTTGTTGGAATGAATGCTGGGAGCAAGCTAAAGGCAACATAGTAAGTCCTCTCAAGGAAGAAGAAAGGAACTCACAGAAAACCAAAAAAAGTTACCGTAAGTGAGAGCAGATTAGGCTCCAACAGCTTTCCTAGTACTTCTTGACCCCTGTTAGGTGCCCAAAGAAACAGCCAGTCCTCAGAAGGTCACGATGATGTCTTAGGCTATGAAAAGACTCTGAGAGCCTGAGGAAAACCTATCAGAGCCAGGGATCATTTCTGTCAAGGTGAACACAAAGGGCAGAACAGGCTCCCCTGGTACTCTCAAGATGCCCCAGAAAGCCCAGTTCTGGTATGTGTGTGTGTTGGGGGGTGGGGGTTGCAGACAGTGAGACAGAGATGAAGGACACAGATAAACTGAGGGTAGGAAAAAATGCCCACCTGCTCATTTGGGGGTAAAGGGCACAGACAGGTCAGGACAGATTTTCTGAGACCATTCTAACTTAAAACTGACCTAGGAGAAGGTGTAGGAATTCAGTGAAGACACCAGGACTTTTTCTGACATTGTAAGTTAAGTGTATCAACAAATCAACAAATTCTCCTTCAAGAAGTTCCCACTTTTTAGTCTGTGTTAGAGGCATCTCATCATCAGCCTGTACACTGCCAGGGGGAACAGCCTCGGCCTCTGTTTTATTCAAGGCTCTCCCATGGCATTGACCGCAGGCTTTGACAGTGTGCAGCCTGCCCTGGGACGTGTGCTCCTAAAGCAGGCTCTTCACCATTCCTAGGACCAGCTCTTCTTTGCATCTCAAAGTCACCACCAAACTCCAGTGTGTGCCCTGACAAGCCTCCTAGCCCCGATTCCAGGAGTTTGGTACCTAGCCTCCCTGCTGCTCCTGTTCCCTTTCCTCACTAGGAGTGGTCGGCATCTAGCTTTCCCTATCAGTTTCTTCCTTTATAAAAGGTAACATGAACACTAAACTCAGCTTATAGGGTTTTTTGCGTGTGAGAAGACTTCATGAAAAATGCACAGAAAGCCATGTGACTGGCACTGATAAATGTTCATTAAGCAGAAGCTATTACTGACGCACACCATTGCCTCTAGGAGAAAACCCAAATTCAAATTCCTCCATCAGGTGTATGATAACATCATAATTAAAAAGACATAAATTATCTTGCTCAGCCATTCACCCCAAACATTCTTGTTCCTAGTTTTTTACACCCTGATCCATTCCCCGCATAGCAGCCAAGGCTTTAAAAAGTATGCAAATCACTCTCTGACAGTTTCCTACTTAAAACACAATACAAGCTCTTTCTCATGGCCTATGAGAGCCTCCAGTCACTTGTTCCCTGCCTCTGTATCCAACCTCACTTCCTACCACTCCCCCACAATTCACCATGCTTTCACCATGCTGGCTATATTTCTTCCATTTCTGAAACTGAACAAGCTTGTTCCCACCATAGGTCTTTGCACAAGATGCTCCCCCTGCCCACAGGCTCTTTCCCCAGACCCACACATGTGTGGATCCCTTCTCTGCCTTCAGGTCTCAGCTCAGAAATCGCTTTCTCAGATGGGCCTGCACTAATCTGCTAGTCTAAACTAACTCCTGACCTCGTTTGTCTCCTCCTCCCACACCAATTCACTCTACCCCAACATCCCCTTTTGTTTGCATCTTTGTGTTCAACATTAACTGAAAGGGTCTTTGTTCGTTGTGCATGAAGTTCCATGAAAACAGAGAACTTTCCCTGTATGTCTTGACTACCAATGCTTACGAGGGGCTGACCTGCAGACACTGAATGAATATGCTGTGTTCCCCCTACAGAGCCCTGCACACTGGCTGCTGCTTACTAGGCATTCAGGAAGCCTCCACTGAGCTGAAATGCACTGAATTCAACCAAGACACAGATGTTCAGAGCGTGGCTAAAAATCTTCCCTTGGCCACAGTCTTGCCAAAGTAGGTGGACCATGGAGAGCTCATAACTGTGACCTGTGCTTATCAAGGAGTTCATGAAACCTAAAAGGCAGTGGTCGTAAGGGTGAACATGTATACAGATATTTAGGGCTCACAAATGTTTCTGGGTTCAACGGAAGGGTGAAGAGACATAAATGCCTAAATTTAGGGCGCACTGTAAACAAAGTGGTAAATGTGAATACTGTGCAAATGGAACCAGGGTAACATTTAAAATAAACTTTTTTTCTTAAGATTTATTTATTCTTTGAGAGAGAGAGCAAGAGAGCGCAAGTATGCACATCCTAGAGACAGCGTTCGAGCGGGGGGAAAGGCAGAGGGAGAGAATCTCAAGGAGACTCCCTGCTCAGCACAGAGCCCGACATGTGGCTCGATCTCACAATCCTATGATCGATCACGACCTGAGACGAAACCAAGAGTTGGCTCCTCGTCCGACTGAGCCACCCAGGTGCCCCTAAACTCTTGATTTTATATATATATTATATATATAATATATATAATATATTATATATAATATATATAATATATTATATATAAATAATATATAATAAATATATAAATAATATATAATAAATATATAAATAATATATAAAATAAATAATATATATAATATATATATATAAAATCAAGAGTTTATATATCAGATACACTCCTATCTGAAACTGACTGGATATATACATACATATATATGTATGTATATACATATATATGTATGTATATATCCAGTCAGTTTCAGATAAGAGTGGATGTGGAGGCTGAATTCACCATTTTCTGAACTTGAAGAGCACTGTCACCTATACTGTATCACACAGCACTTAGAAGCGACCCTATCTTAAATTCACGCTCACTGTTTTAAATATGTTAGTCTTATCCTTTGACTTCAGGTCATAAATTGGATCTTATACTTTTCCAGTATCTTAGAGTTCCTAGCCTAGTTCTTGGAGAAGAGGTTTTGAAGTTTAGCAGACTTGCAACTGAATCCCTGTTCTTCCACCAGTTCTGTATTTGGTAAATTATTTATCCACTCTTAGCCTTAATTCCCACCTCTTTTAAGTGGTGATGATGACACTGGCCCCATAAAGCATTGCCATAAGAAATAAATGGGATAATTTTTATAAAGGGTCTACTGAGGTACTTAATAGAAACATGTACTCAAGAAATTACAATTTACATCCCGGGTAGGTGGTGAGAGCACAAAACATGAGAGCCAAATTGGGGTAGAAAGCATGCCAGGAACCATCTATAGGAAGCATAGCAAGAAAAGAAAACAAACTATCAACTAGAAGAGATAAAACAAGGCCCAAAGTGCTGTAATGTTTTGTTATTACTCCCCATTTAAGAAGGATCTACCAATATTGGTATTTTATGGCTTGGTCATGGTGACAAGTAGCAGTCAGGGCTACTGACTGCTATTCTGATATTCAATATCAGATATACTATTCTGATAGTATATCAGAATATACTATTCTGATATTCAATATCAGAAGCAAGCAGTCACTAAAGATCAAAAATCATCGGTTAACTACAGAAAGAAAGTAAAGGGAAAGCATGTTCCTGAGAACAGTATTTGCTTTAAATCTATATAGTAGCAGAGAGCTCATGGCAGGATTCCAACCGAAAACCATTGGGAATTTAAGTATTCCTTGATCTTACTAAGAAATGCCAAGTCATCATGAAAAACTGCTGTGTCCCTCCATTTGGCATTCCATGGCTCTGACACCAACAATGGAGCTGTCGGACCAATCACAAAGGCTAGGGTGAAAAGTAAGTGAAAGAGAGCAATAAGGTGACTATTTTTAACAATACCAGGGGGCAGGTATTTAAAGAAAAACGAAAAGACAAGCCACCCGCTTGGGGCCTATCACACCATTTAGCTCTAGGAAATAAGAGAAATATTACAAATATTAGTAAAAAAGAAAGGAAAGGTAACCAAAAAGGATATCTGCTACTCGGTATGCTCAGTCAGCTGTATCATTATCGTTATGATAACCACACCAGTTTCCTAATTTTTTCCACCAATTTCTCCCTGACTCTTCAGGTTGTGCGATTTTGGTGGACTGTTTACCCTAATACCACTGGAGATGGGAACATATTCCAGCTCTGACCAGAGCGAGCTACCTCCTGCCCCCACCATGGTAACTGGGTCACTAGAAACCAGTGAAGCAGGACCTTAGTTAGCACCAGTGGGAAGAAGGCTTGCTTTCCCCGGCAGTTGCTATGGCTGGGGATGGGCTACCAGTGCCATCTTGTTATCCCAAGGCCAAAGCCTTCCTAAGGATGAACAGTGAAGCCGTGTAGAGAAAAGCTAGGCAAGAGAAGAAGACACCACTGACATTTTTTTTAACACTTAGATCTAGGGGTGTCTGAGACTAGAACTATCCATGAATTTTTCAGTTATTTGAACATATAAATCCTCACGTTTGCTTAAATTTGAGTTAGTGTCTAACTTCCAACCCAAAGAATCTGACTGATACAGTAATTAATCCTGTAGAGTTTAATCCTAAATGAGGTATCTAAAAAAGCAGTCCATGAAGTACTTTTCTGCGTTCTCTTAAAAAGAAAAAAAGAGGAAGAGTTAGAGAACGTGAGATGCTGGGAAACCTCCTACATTTCTCACACTAACAATTCTATTGGACCAAATACTTATATGTATGCGACGTGAATATACATGAGACAACTGCACTGTGAGATTTCTGTAAACAGAAGGGGACCTTCTATTTATTATGTCCCCAAGCCTTCACCTTAGCTCTCCATCAGAGAGTCAGGCAGTCATTCATTCTTTCAAAGGTGTTCTTAGTAAGCGCTGAGCATGTGCCAGGTATTATGCTAGGTACTGAGGATATACAGATAATTAAGACACATTATTATTCTCAAGAAGCTAGCAAATAATTATGATCCAGTGTGACAAGCGTGAGACAGGAACCAGGGGGGCCTCCAGAAAGGATGAAAGCTTAAAGGATGGGCACACATTTGCCAGGTGGAGCGAGTAAGTGCCAAGGGACAGGCAGAAGTGTAGGGTAGCTAAGACCAACAAGCTTGAGAGGTACGCTGGAGCCTGCTGTAGGACCTGTCTGTGACTGCCATGCTGAGGAGCCTACCTTACCCCAAAGCAAAGTTCAGCCTCTATAAGATCCTGAGTAATGTGCTCAGATCTCTGTGTCAGAAAGGGAAGCCTGGTGGCTGCTGGAGGCAGGACTGGAGAGGATAGGGGCTGAAGGTGGGACTCACTGGGGCCTGTGCTTGTCAATGGGAAATGGCTGTGGGACTTTGATGGAGCAAAGCCAGATGAAACCAGGAGGCAAGTATCTGTGGTTCTAACTCGAAAGAACAATGAATGCTAATCCCACACAGGGGACTTGAGAAGAATGCTGGTCAAGATGATTATCTGCATCTTAAATGACACAGACAGAACAAGAGTAATACTGGAAGATGGTAATACATGTCTGCGCTTTCCTCAGACTCCGGATCTCACCACCTCTACCCTAAGTTCTTTTTCCAAACTAATGTCCATCCACCTCATGACTCAGCTTCAGGGAAGGGCCTCTGCTTCACATCTGCTGGTGACCCTTGGAGTCCCCTATGCTATGGCATCCCTACACTTTTTTTTTTTTTTTTAAGACTTTACTTACTTATTTCACAGAGAGAAAGTGTGTACACATGCATGCACAAGCAGGGGGAGCAGCAGGCTGAAGGAGAGGGAGAAGCAGGCTCCCTGTGGAGCAGGGAGCCCGATGAAGGGCTCGATCCCAGGACACCGGAATCATGACCTGAGCCAAAGGCAGAAACTTACCCAACTGAGCCACCCAGGCACCCTCTACATTTTTTAAAAAATAGTTTATAAGTGACTATACCTCTCTGAATCTCAACTTCTACATCTGTAAGATGGGAATACTGACATTTACCTCAGGGTGAGGACTGAATAAGACAAATTTCCAAGAGTGCTGTACAGAACCTGGCATGTAAATACTCACTATGCAAAAGCAGCCACACTCCTGCTGAAGATGAACTCACTGCCCTGGCAAAGACACTCACACCTACCAGCAGCTTTTCATTTCTAGGGACTTCCGGACCTTACAGTTAATAGAATTTTGTGTTAAAAGCAAGGCAGGAGCACTTTACTGGGTAGTTAGAACACTAACAGAAGCTCAGTAACTCTGAAGGTCCATAGCAATCTGGTCAGGCTGCAGTGGAGGGTTCTGGGCAGAAGGGGAATGCATGTTCATGCTCCTGGATGCAGAAATGCAGTATGCATGCTGTTCCTTCTCAGTGAAAATGTCGTTCTATTGTCACCCCTCCTTTAAAAGCTGGGGAATGTTTTGTGACTGAAGTAAGAAACTCAGGGGACTAACAGGTCTGTTGATGATGTGGCTTTATCTTATTCCTAAAGCCAAACCTACAGAGATAGCTTGTTTATAGAATTTCCTACAATCCTCTTTAACCAAACCCTCCGTGGACAAGTTGGGACTTGGCTACCACTGGGCCCGACTTAATGGTTTGTGAAAATGAGCAAACTCAGGAATAAATGGGAGAGCCATAACGCAAAAAATCCAACAAGATTGGGCAGCTGTACACTGCTTCAGCATCTCCATCCTCAACCCACCCACACAGAGCTTTAGGCACCAGAGGGGCAAAGCTGCAGAGTTTGCAAACACTAAAAAAACACATTCAGCCACCGAGGGCAATGGTCCCAAACCTACTTTAGACCGAAGATACCTCTTGAGAGTATAATGACACTGAACCTCCCCTCCATAACACACATACACGCGACCTTTGGTGTACCACCCTCGGGTGTCCAGGAACCACCTCTGCCCCACCCGCAGGCCCATCTTGGTCCCACAGGAATTTAGAGGAACCAGTTCACAGGGCTTGAAAGAAGAGGTAGGAGAGTCAAGAGGTCCTCTTCTTGGGGCTCAGTTTTTTCCAGGACACAATTCATTGCCACGAATGCCACGTCCTCACAGGGATACGGCTAATGAATGAGGGCAAATTTAGCCCAAAGACTGATCTGTCTGCAGTGCCTAACTCTTAGGGGTTATGGAGCATCTTGGAATCTTAGTGGTATCTAACGTGCTAGGTACATTAAAGTCGAAGAGGATCTGGAGGTGTGGGGTGAGGAGGGAGCCAGTCACCAGGTTTCCCCGGGAAGCAGCAGGAAAGCCGGTCTCTTCCCTTCAGCTCCACCTAGTTCTCTTATTCTTCTCTTATGCACAGACAGCAGATTCCTCAGGTGACCTGACTCAGATCCAAATGGTTAAAAATAATTTGCTAAATGCCTTCCTAGATGAATTGAAATCCAAGACCTTTTTGAGCCTTGTCCAGCCATCCCTCAAAAAAGTCATGTTCTTTCCGAGCTGAGACCCTGAGTCAGATTTCTGCTTGTCAATCTTCTGATGTCACAAGTCAAACTGGGCCATGGAAGGCTGAGTGAGCATCTTTAGGAAATAGAAACTCAACTGTAAGAACACAGGTATTTCCAAATGAAAACATCCCTGCCCAGTCTCTAACTCAGCTAGTGTATATAAATTTAGCCATGATACTGGCATGAGAATTAAAAACAACAACAACAACAACAACAACAACAACAACAACAACAACAACAACCAGGAGTCAAAGGTGAAAAGGATAACTAGTCCTAGTCACTATCTTAGGCAAGACATGTTAAGTGGTAAAGAACACATATAAAGACTTTGCCCTTGAGGGAATTCTATTTGAGTGGGGGCTGGAATGGGAGGGAGGAAATAAACAAAAATGGGTAATTTCAGATCGTGATTAAGTGCCATATAGAGAATAAAACAGGGGAAAGGGATAAAGAATGGCTGAGGGACTGTTTTTATATCCATTTCATAGATGAGGAAACTGAGGATAACAGAAGTCACGTGGATTGTCCAATGCTTCACAGTGAGCAAGTAGTGAATTTAAACTTAGGTCTGATTCCAAAGCTATTCCTAACCACTAACCCATTATATTGCCTCAGCTTCCTGAGAAACCAAAGAATCTGGAGAACACAGAAGATGACAAACCATCCTTATTTTTAAAACTCCCTCTCCAGGATGTCAGCAAAACTCTGAGATCTATGAACTCAAAGGAGTATACTACAGCTGCCATTTTGATGTTAATGCAACTAACATCTGAGATTTTCTACACGATATTTAACATACTTTAATCCTTAATGCCATCCTCGGAGAGGGGAATTACTGTCCCTATACTTTGATAAAAGAGTTTAAGTAACCTGTTGAAAATCACAGAGCTTGTAAGTGTGGAAGCTGCAATCCAGGCCTCGTGCCTCTGAGTGCATTGCTTTTTCCATTACACCATGCTGCCTTCCAGAAGATTCCCCAAGGAGCTACATTTTTCTCCCACTGGGAGACAAGGCAGTAACTAACTTGGCAGTGCAGACAGAAAGGAGTGACTGTTTTGCATCTCTGCCAAGCAAGCATTCATGCCCTTTGCAATATGACTTGGACACAATACCCAACCAATCTTTAGCAGCTAAGCATTCTAGAATTTGCTGAAGAATTTTCTCACCTTCTCCATATGGGGTCCAAAATTAAGAGGGGAAAAACATATTTATGTCTCATTTAAAATTCAAAAAGCAATAAATCCTTCAAGGCTCTGGCGAGTTTCTCTAATCCGTTGTAATCATGTTTCCTTGTATAACAAGTCTTGTGATGTCTGTAGCACTGTCTTGCTATAGTAACGGCAGCCCGAATGTTGGAGTTCTTCTTCTTGTGCCTGGGGGATTATTCCATTTTCCACATTAGGAATAAGCCGCAGACTTTAGGTTCTAAAATGGAGCCAGAAATGCTGACTAGAATCCAGATGCCCAAAATACACTTAGAACTAAATTGTACTGCCCTCTGTGAAAGACACAAATGAAAAGAATGTACCAGGTTCTAGAATACTAGTCCAGAAAGCAAAGTTATGAATAGAGCCAGTATGGGTTCTGCTGCAACTCAGAGGCTCCTTAAAGCTACCCAGAGACTTTCCAATCATCTCCTCTACTTTTGTAGAAAGTTTGTTCCCCCGACTTAAAATTTTTTTTTTCTTTACAAAAGTCAAACATACTTGGGAAGGAGGATGTACTGTAGACTCATCCTAATAAACTGGGTTTTCACATACCTCTAGAACTTTCTGGAGGTGTCCTTTTACATTAGAAAAATTATTTTGGTTTGGGGGAGGAGTCAAGATGGCAGAGGAGTAGCAGACTGAGATGACATCAGGTCGCAGGAGTTCAGTCAGATAGTTAACAAACCATTCTGAACACCTATAGACCCAACAGGGGATTGAAGAGAAGAGCAGCAATTCTAGAAACAGAAAATTGACCACTTTCTGAAAGGTAGGACATGTGGAGAAGTGAATCCAAAGGGACGGGAAGATAGACTGCAGCGGGAAGGGCCAGCTCCCGGCAAGCAGTGGACTAGCAGAGCACAAAAGCCAAACTTTTAGAAGTCTGCTCCACTGAGGGACTTCGCTCCAGAGGCTAAGTGGGGGTGGAGCCCTTGTGAGGACAGTGTGGTCTCAGGTCCCGTGGGGTCACAGGTGTCTGAGGGTAGCAGAGCTCGCGGGTATCAGAGCGGGAAAGCTGACTACAGAGACGGAGCTGAGCAGTGGGTTCTCAGCTCGGGGTTTCCTTAAACTGTGATCCGTGGTACAGTGGTGTCACTGCTCTTTGAGCAGGGACCCCTCCCCCCAAGTGGCAGATTCGGGAGACCCACCTTCCTCTGCTGGAAGAGCAGCGTGGCAGGAATCTGCTGGGTTTAGAGATTCCAAACGGGGCTGTGAGACAGAAATGCTCGGTCACAGGCCAGGTGAGCTTGGAGGGTGGTTGGAAACCAGGGAGATGGGAGTGATTGATTGCTTTTCTCTGAGGGCACACTGAGGAGTGGGGCCCCGAGCTCTCGGCTCCTCCAGGCTGGAAATTGGGAGGCCGTCATTTTCATTCCCATACTCCAGAGCTCTACGGAAAGCATTCAGGGAACAAAAGCTCCTGAGAGCTAACTGGAGCAGATTACTTAGCCTGGCCCCTGGCAAGCACGGTGTAATTCTGCCTCGGGCAAAGACATTTGAGAATCACTACAACAGGCCCCTCCCTTAGAAGATCAAGAACATCCAGCCAAGACCAAGCTCACTGATCAAGGAGAAGAGTGGAATTCCAAGGAGGGGAAACCAAAGCATGGTATTCATGGCTTTCTCCCCATGACTCCTTAGTCTTGCAAAGTTAATTAAATTTTTTAAATTTTCTATCTTATTCTAATTTTTTAAACTTTTCCTCTTTCCTCTGTAATGTTTTTTATTATTTAAAAAAAATTTTTTTTAAAGTAGAGCCTTCTGCATTTATTTTTTTACGATTTTACTTATTTATTTGACAGAGAGATCACAAGTAGGCAGAGAGGCAGGCAGAGAGAGAGGGGGGGAAGCAGGCTCCCCGCTGAGCAGAGAGCCTGATGTGGGGCTTGATCCTAGGACCCTGAGATCATGACCTGAGCTGAAGACAGAGGCTTAACCCCTTAAGCCACCCAGGGGCCCTTGTAAATTTTTAACTACTTTATCTTAACAATAACTTTCTTTAAAAAATCTTTTTAAACCTTCATTATTATAGTCATATTTTATCCTTCATTGTATCTAATTTTATTTTTTGTATACATATAGGTTTTTTTCTTTTAAAAAGTTTTTGGATACAATTTCTTCCCATAGATCAAAATATACCCTAAATCTACCACAGGGTTTGTTCTAGTCTCCAGCCTGAGCAAATTCTCTCCACTTTTCTTTTTCTTTCTTTTTCCAACCAACTTATCAATTCCTTTTTTAGAATTAAAAAAAAAAAATTTCATCTTTACAGTCATATTCCATCCCTTCATCATGTTTACCCTTATTTTTGTATATATGTAAGTTTTTCTTTCTTTAAAATTTTGGGATGTAATTTCTTCTAAGAGACCAAAATACACCCAAAATCAAATGGGTGGCTCGTTCTATTCACCAGTCATATATATATATATACATATATACATATATATATATATATTTTTTAATTTAAAAAAATTTTTTTCTACCCCTTTTCTTCTCCTCCCCAATTTGGAGTCTCCTCTGGTTTGGTTAGCATACATTTTTCTGGGGTCTTTGCCACCCTTTTAGTATTTTATTCTTTTGTTCATATATTCTTATCTGGATAAAATGACAAGGTGGAAAAACTTACCACCAAAACAAAAAAAAAAAAAAAAGGACAAGAGGCAGTACCAAAGGCTAGGGACCTAATCAATATGGACATTGGTAATATGTCAGATCTAGAGTTCAAAATGACGATTCTCAAGGTGCTAGCTGGGCTTGAAAAGGGCATGGAAGATACATTTTTTTTTTTAAAGGTTTTATTTATTTATTTGACAGAGAGAGAGATCACAAGCAGGCAGAGAGGCAGGCAGAGAGAGAGGAGGAAGGAGGCTCCCTGCTGAGCAGAGAGCCCAATGCAGGGCTTGATCCCAGGACCTGGGATCATGACCTGAGCCGAAAGCAGAGGCTTTAACCCATTGAGCCACCCAGGTGCCCCAAAAAAGGCATGGAAGATATTAAAGAAACCCTGTCTGGAGAAATAAAAGCCCTTTCTAGAGAAATGAAAGAACTTAAATCTAACCAAGCTGAAATTTTAAAAAAAGCTATTCATTAGGTGAAATAAAAAATGGAGGCTCTTACTGCTAGGATAAATGAGGCACAAGAGAGAATTAGTGATATAGAAGGCCAAATAATGGAGAATAAAGAAACTGAGTAGAAGACAGACAAACAACTACTGGCCCACAAGGGGAGAATTCGAGAGATAAGTGATACCATAAGATGAAACAATATGGGGCACCTGTGTGGCTCAGTGGGTTAAAGCCTCTGACTTCAGCTCAGGTCATGATCCCAGGGTCCTGGATTGAGCCCTGCATCAGGCTCTCTGCTCAGTGGGGAGCCTGCTTCCTCCTCTCTCTCTCTGCCTGCCTCTCTGCCTACTTGTGATATCTCTCTCTGTCAAATAAATATTTTTAAATAAAATAAATAAATAAAATATTTTTAAAATAAAAGATGAAACAATATTAGAATAAGTAGGATTCCAGAAGAAGAAAGAGAGAGGGGGACAGAAGGTATATTGGTGCGAATTATAGCAGAGAATTTCCCTAATATGACAAAGGGAACAAGTATCAAAATCCAGGAGGCACAAAGAGCCCCCCTCAAAATCAATAAAAATAGGTCCATACCCCGTCAACAAATAGTAAAACTTACAAGTCTTAGTGACAAAGAGAAAATCCTGAAAGTAGCTCGGGATATGGAGTCTGTAACATACAATGGTAAGAATATTAGACTGGCAGCAGACTTATCCACACAGGCCAGAAAGAACTGGTATGATATATTCAGAGCACTAAATGAGAAAAACACACACCCAAGAATACTATACTCATCTAGGCTATCATTGAAAATAGAAGGAGATAAAAAGCTTCCAGGACAAACAAAAACTAAAAGAACTTGTAAACACCAAACCAGCCGTACAGGAAATATTGAAAGGGGTCCTCTAAGCAAAGAGAGAGCCTAAAAGTAGTAGACCAGAAAGGAACAGAGACAATATACAGTAACAGTCATCTTACTATTGTCACTAAATTAATATCTTTCAATAGTTACTCTGAATGTAAATGGGTTAAATGCCCCAATCAAAAGACACAGGGTATCAGAATGGATAAAAAAACAAAACCCATCAATATGCTGTCTACAAGAAACTCATTTTAGACCCAATGACACCTCCAGATTTAAAGTGAGGGGGTGGAAAACAATTTACTAATGGACATCAAAAGAAAGCTGGGGTGGCAATCCTTATATGAGATCAATTAGATTTTAAGCCAAAGACTATAATAAGAGATGAGAAGGACACTACATCATACTCAAAGGGTCTGTCCAACAAGAAGACCTAACAATTTTAAATATCTATGCCCCTAACATGGGAGCAGCAAACTATATAAACTAATTGATAACAAAATCAAAGAGGGGTGCCTGGGTGGTTCAGTGGGTTAAAGCCTCTGCCTTCAGCTTAGGTCATGGTCTCAGGGTCCTGGGATCAAGCCCCACATTGGGCTTTCTGCTCAGCATGGGCTTGCTTCCCCCTCTCTGCCTGCTTCTCTGCCTACTTGTGATCTCTGTCTGTCAAATAAATAAATAAAATCTTAAAAAAATCAAAGAAACTCATCAACAATAATATAATAGTAGTACGGGACTTTAACAGCCCCCTCACTGAAATGGACAGATCACCCATGCAAAAGATCAACAAGGAAATAAAGGCCTTAAATGACACATTGGACCAGATGGACATCACAGATATATTCAGAACATTCCATCCCAAAGCAACAGAATACACATTCTTCTCTAGTTCACATGGAACACTCTCCAGAATAGATCACATCCTGGATCACAATCAGGTCTCAGCTGGTACATAAAGACTGGGATCATTTCCTGTGTATTTTCAAACCACAATGCTCTGAAGCTAGAACTCAATCACAAGAGGAAAGTTGAAAAGAACTCAAATACATGAAAGCTAAAGAGCATCCTACTAAAGAATGAATAGGTTAACCAGGAAATTAAAGAAGAATTGAAAAAGTTTATGGAAATAGATGATAATGAAAACACAACTGTTAAAAATCTGTGGGACACAGAAAAGGTAGTCCTGAGAGGAAAGTATATGGCGATACAAGCCTTTCTCAAGAAACAAGAAAGGTCTCAAGTACACAACCTAACCCTACACCTAAAGGAGCTGGAGAAAGAACAGCAAAGAAAGCCTAAACCCAGCAGAAGAAGAGAAATAATAAAGATCAGAGCAGAAATCAATGAAATAGAAACCAAAAAAACCAGCAGAACGAATCAACAAAACTAGGAGCTAGTTCTTTGAAAGAATTTATAAGATTGATAAATCCCTGGCCAGACTTATCAAAAAGAAAAGAGGAAGGACCCAAATTAATAAAATCATGAATGAAAGAGGTGAGATCTCAACCAACACCAAAGAAATACAAACAATTATAGGAACATATTATGAGCAAGTTACACCAGCAAATTTGACAATCTGGAAGATATGGATGCATTCCTAGAGATATATAAACTACAAAAACTGAACCAGGAAGAAATAGAAAACATGAACAGACCCATAACCAGTAAGGAGACTGAAGCAGTCATCAAAAGTATCCCAACAAACAAGAGCCCATGGCCAGACGGCTTCCCAGGGGAGTTCTACCAAACATGTAAAAAAGAATTAATAGTTATTCTCCTAAAAATGTTCAAAAAAATAGAAATGGAAGGAAAACTTCCAAACTCATTTTACGAAGCCAGCATTACCCTGATCCCAAAACCAGACAAAGCCCCATCAAAAAGGAGAATTACATTGGGGCGCCTGGGTGGCTCAGAGGTTAAAGCCTCTGCCTTCGGCTCAGGTCATGATCCCAGAGTCCTGGGATCGAGCCCCGCATTGGGCTCTCTCCTTGGCGGGGAGCCTGCTTCCTCCTCTCTCTCTCTCTGCCTGCCTCTCTGCCTACTTGTGATCTCTCTCTGTCGAATAAATAAATAAAATCTTTAAAAAAAAAAGAGAATTACAGACCAATATCCTTGATGAAGCCAGATGCGAAAATTCTCACCAAAATACTAGCCAATAGGACCCAACAGTACATTAAAAGGGTTATTCACCACGACCCGGTGGAATTTATTCCAGGGCTGCAAGGTTGGTTCAACATCCACAAATCAATCAATGTGATACAATACATTAATAAAAGAAAGGACAAGAAACATATGATACTCTCAATAGATGCTGAAAAAGCATCTGACAAAGTGCAGCATCCATTCTTGATCAAACCTCTTCAAAGTGTAGAGATAGAGGGTACATATCTCAATATCATCAAAGCCATCTACGAAAAACCCACAGTGAATATCATTCTCATTGCAGAAAAACTTAGAGCTTTTCCACTAACGTCAGGAACACATCAGGGATGTCCATTATCATCACTGCTTTTCAACATAGTACTAGAAGTCCTCTAGCCTCAGCAATCAGACAACAGAAAGAAATTAAAAGCATCCAAATTGGCAAAGAAGAAGTCAAACTATCACTGTTTGCAGAGGATATGATACTTTATGCGGAAAACCCAAAAGACTCCACTCCAAATCTGCTAGAACTTGTATAGGAATTCAGTAAAATGTCAGGATATAAAATCAATGCACAGAAATCAGTTGCATTTTTATACACCACCACCAAGACAGAAGAAAGAGAAATTAAGGAGTCGATCCCATTTAAAATTGCACCCAAAACCATAAGCAATAAACCCAACCAAAGAGGCAAAGAATCTGTACTCAGAAAACTATAAAGTACTCATGAAAGAAATTGAGGAAGACACCAAAAAATGGAAGAATGTTCCATGCTCATGGATTGGAAGAACAAATACTATGAAAATGTCTATGCCACCTAAAGCAATCTACATGTTTAATGCAATCCCTATCAAAATACCATCCATTTTTTTTCCAAAGAAATGGAACAAATAATCATAAAATTTATATGGAACCAGAGATGACCTTGAATAGCCAGAGGAATGTTGAAAAAGAAATCCAAAGTTGGTGAAATCACAATTCCAGACTTCAAGCTCTATAACAAAGCTGTCATCATCAAGACAATATGGTACTGGCACAAAAACAGACACACAGATCAATGGAACAGAATAGAGAGCCCAGAAATAGGCCCTCAACTCTATGGTCAACTAAGCTTTGACAAAGCAGAAAAGAATATCCAACGGAAAGAAGACAGTCTCTTCAACAAATGGTGTTGGGGAAATTGGACAGCCACATGCAGAAAAATGAAACTGGACCATTTCCTTATACCACACACAAAAATAGACTCCAAATGGATGAAAGACCTCAATGTGAGACAGGAATCCACCAAAATCCTTGAGGAGAACACAGGCAGCAATCTCCTCGACCTCAGCTGCAGCAACTTCTTCCTAGAAACATCACCAAAGGCAAGGGAAGCAAGGGCAAAAATGAACTATCGGGACTTCATCAAGATCAAAAGCTTTTGCACAGCAAAGGAAACAGTCAACAAAACCAAAGACAACTGACAGAATGGGAGAAGATATTTGCAACGACATATCAGATAAAGGGCTAGTATCCAGTATCTATAAAGAACTTATCAAACTCAACACCCAAAGAACAAATAATCCAGTCAAGAAATGGGCAGAGGACATGAGCAGACATTACTGCAAAGAAGACATCCAGATGGCCAACAGACACATGAAAAAGTGCTCCACATCACTCGGCATCAGGGAAATACAAATCAAAGCCACAGTGAGATACCACCTCATACCAGTCAGAATGGCTAAAATTAACAAGTCAGGAAACGACAGATGCTGGCAAGGATGCAGAGAAAGGGAACCCTCCTACACTGTTGGTGGGTATGCAAGCTGGTGCAGCCACTCTGGAACAGTATGGAGGTTCCTCAAAAAGTTGAAAATAGAGCTACCCTATGACACAGCAACTGCACTACTGGGTATTTACCCTACACATACAAATGTAGTGATCCAAAGGGGCACATGCACCCAAATGTTTATAGCAGCAATGTCCACAATAGCCAAACTATGGAAAGAACCTAGATGTCCACCAACAGATGAATGGATAAAGAAGATGTGGGGGGGGGGGTGTGTATACACATACATACACACAATGGAATACTCTGCAGCCACCAAAAGAAATGAAATCTTGCCATTTGCAATGACAGGGATGGAACTAAAGGGTATTATACTGAGCGAAATAAGTCAATCAGAGAAAGACAATTATCATATGATCTCTCTGATATGAGGAATTTGAGAGGCAAAGTGGAGGCTTTGGGGGTAGGGAAGGAAAAAATGAAACAAGATGGGATCAGGAGGGAGACAAACCATAAGAGACTCTTAATCTCACAAAACAAACTGAGGGTTGCCTGGGGGAGGGAGGTATGGAGAGTGTGGCTGGGTTACGGACATTGGGAAGGGTATGTGCTACATTGAATGTGGTGAAGTGTGTAAGCCTGATGATTCACAGACCTGTACTCCTGGGGCAAATAATATATTATAGTTAATAAAAAATTTTAAAATAAAAAAATAAAATAAAAATATTAAAAATGAGAAAGAAAGAAATAAGAAATTTTTATCTGTAGCTAATGTAATTCTGTATATATATTCTATAGATAAATGATAAAACATAAAATTATTAAAATTAATATTTTATCAAGGTTAAAAAAAGAAAAATTATTTAGGTTTTCACGGATTTCTTTGATAAGTAAATGATTTTTCTCTATGGTTAAGCACTTCTAATTGTTATTAAGATAAATAAATTTATTAAATTCTTTAACAGAAATCAGTTGTTTAACCCTTAAATTTCCCCCAACAAAGTTGTTATTACTTCCATTCTACAATGAAGGTCTAAGTCTCAAGATGCTGCTACTACTACTGCCCAAGGTTATACAGCTAGAACTTTAATATAGGGAACTAGGGTCTAGAACCTCTTCTGGAATAAAAAGTTCAAAGCCCTCTCCCCCACTACAGAAGAGCCATCGCTTCTAGCTACTGGCTGTCACCAAAACTTTCTGAATTAAACTTGATTTTCATAGCAATAACTTTCTTCTTGCATTGTTTTTCACCCAGGGAGTATTTAATATAATTATAAGTCCATCTGGCTTTCCCAGGCTGTGGAAAGCATACCCCCCCACTGGTGGGAGTAGAAATGTGCAGGTGTTCTAGAAACCAGCCTGTAGCTGGGCGCATCCAGCCTCTGTGGGTATGAGATAATGCTTTAACAAAAGAGTATAGTTAATTAGAGAGTCAATAAGGGGAAAGTCAACTAGGAAAGCTGTATTGACTGTATAATACTTTTTCAGAGATTTTATTTATTCACTTATTTGAGAGAGCGAGCTAGAAAGTATGCACTTGTGTGTACAAGCAGGGGAGAGGCAGAGGGAGAAAGAGAGAATCTCAAGCAGACTATGCTGAGTGTGAGCCCAACGTGGGACTCGATCTCACAACCCTAAGATCACCTGAGTCAAAACCGAGAGTTGGATGTTTAGCCAACTGAGCCACCCGGGAACCCCGAATGTATAATAATTTTAAAAAGCATATTATGCCTCTTGTTTGTCAACCTGCTTTCTTTTTTTTTTTTTTAATTTATTTATTTGACAGAGAGAGACCACAAGTAGACAGAGAGGCAGGCAGAGAGAGAGAGAGAGGGAAGCAGGCTCACCGCCGAGCAGAGAGCCCGATGCGGGACTCGATCCCAGGACCCTGAGATCATGACCTGAGCCGAAGGCAGTGGAGCCACCCAGGCGCCCCTGTCAACCTGCTTTCAATTAGGATGGACTCTCAGGCTTGTTTGACTCCTTTATTTATTTCTTTAGAAAGATTTTTTTTTTTATTTCTTTGACAAAGAGAGCACAAGCAGGGGGAGTGGCAGGCAGAGGGAGAGGGAGCTGAGCAGGGAGCCCAACACAGAGCTTGATCCCAGGACTCTGGGATCATGCCCTGAGCTGAAGGCAGACACTCAAAGGACTGAGCTATCCAGGTGCCCCTGGACACCTTTGGTTTTGAATGCCCAGCACCCTAGGGGTTTCTAGTAATGGCAAACATTTTCTGATGGGGACTGCCAACCATGCTCCTTTACAGACCCTGCCTCTCTGGTCCAACCTGACTGGTCCCAGAATGAGCAACAGACCTAAGCTGGGCCCTGGGTTTTTGGTCAGGGACCCAAGAGGCCGGTCCATGTCAGGTGATGCAGCTATAAATTAGGAGGCTGGGGAGCTGCCAGCAGCCATGTTTCCTGTCTTGCAGAAGAGGCCTGTCTGCAGGCCTCCTGCTCCTGAACTGCAGCTTTTCTCAAGGTGTGCCTGATTAACCTCTCTTTCAGTTGTGTGCAATGCTCCCTTGTTTCTGTTTGCCTCTGGTAATTCAAGGTCTATTTCACTTGAAACCTACAAAGTCCTGAATAATTTAGAAATGGTACCAGGAATGGAGAGCTAAAAGGAAGCAAGTCTAAATGCAGAAAAGTGTGAGACGAGGGAGGAGGGGGAGCCACAAGAACCTTCCACATCTGGGGCGGAAAAACTCCCAACTGCTGCTACAGGCAGTAAAACAACCAGTTTAACGAGGCCAGAGGTTTAGGGGATTTAGGGAAACATCAGATTATTGGAGGCACTGTCTATTTCTTGCGACCTTTCATACAGGGCAAGAAAGAGATGCTTCCCTGAAAGGTGGCCCAGCCAGAAGCAGGTAAGGACGGCACAACTAGTATCTAACACCTTGAAGGGAGACCTCTTATGCTTTTGGTCAGCACTCTGAATCTTTTTTGACTTGCAAAGGCTGATTTTTTTTTTTCCCCCTGCAAGCTGAAGTGAGCTGTTGTTACAGAAATGGTGGCAGTCTGATAAATGGATAGCAATCTATGGGAAGAGCCAGGGCTCTTATCAATGGTGACAGGAAGGCTGTTCTGAACCCAAATGCAAACTGAGAGCAGATACCCAGCAGAAATCCTTAAATTAAGTCCCAAAGGGATAAGCAGGGGCTCTTAAACAGCTTTTTTTTTTTTTAATTTTTATTTTATTTTATTTTATTTATTTGTCAGAGAGAAGGAGAGAGAGAGAGAGCACACAGGCAGGCAGAGGTGGAGAGAGAAGCAGGCTCCCTGCCGAGCAAGGAGACCATGCGGGACTCGATCCCAGGATCCTGGGATCATGACCCGAGCCGAAGGCAGCGGCTTAACCCACTGAGCCACCCAGGCGTCCCTTAAACAGCTTTTTTAAAAATAATTTTTTAAAGATGTATTTCATTTATTTTTATTATTTATTTATCTGAGAGAAACGGAGCATGAGTGGGGAGGAGGGGCAGAGGTCAAGGGAGAAGCAGATTCCCCACTGAGCAGGGAGCTGGATGTGGGGACTTGATCCCAGGACTCTGGGATCATTACCTGAGCTGAAGGCAGACACTTAACTGACTAAGTCCCCCAGGTGCCCTCTTAAACCCCTCTTAGAGGCACTGGTCTCCAGTTACAAACAGAAACCATCACGACTGAGTAGATTTTATTTTACTTTTAAAGATGTGTTTGTTTGTTTGTTTGTTTGTTTGTTTGTTTGAGTGATGGGAGAGGGGGGCAGAAGGAGAGTGGGGAGAGAGAGAATCCCAAGCGGATTCTGTCCTAAGCATGGAGCCCAATGTGGTGCTTAATCCCACAACCCTGAGATCATGATCTGAGCTGAAATCAAGAGTTAGATGCTCAACCAACTGAGCCACACAGGTGCCCCTGAGTAGGTTTTACTGACTGGACCTCTCAAGGTCCAGAGCTATTCCCTAGATTCAGATTCCACATCTTAGAATGAGAGTACTGGATAAGATTATCTCCAAAGTGTCTTCTTGGTTTTAATCTTTTGTTCTTGATGATTAAATATAATATAAAGCTTTATTATTTTCTTAAAACTACCAGGGACAACTCTCCTCATTTTAAGCATTAAATGTAAAGGCAAATGTAGGGGTAAGAGAGAGTAAGCACTTGCTTGTGAGTCTTTGCTCAATTCACCGTGCTATCTCACACGAGGAATTCAATTTCCTCACTCGCAGATGGGGATTTTCGATACCTGTCTTCATGCGGCAGTGAGAAGGGAAAAAGGAAAGCCTTGTGACTTCTCTTAAGAGAGAGTATGTTGTAGAAATCCTTAACATGATTAAGGTAACACCCTTTCTAAATACAAAGATTTTCAGCTCTTCTGAAGCCATTTCTGACCTCAACCACTGCTATAGTTTTCATATGTCTACAGAGAACGTGTTTCCCAGTGGACACAGAACTGGCCTGGGGGAAATACCAATGTTGCCTCATCCCTGGCATTTCTGATTTTCCCTTTCAGTGTCCTATTTCACCTGTCCAGGACTGGCTCCCTGTTTCCCTGGCTTCATCTTACCCAAAGATCATACAGCCAAACTTGTAAAATATTGATCCAACATGGTGGATTAATTTCATCCTCTCTTCCTGGGTGTGTATCTGTTTTGAGACTCAAAAGAAATGCCATAGTAATTGTGGTGTTGTATGTATTGTGAACAGGATAGCTACGGAAACAACGGGAGATGGTCATGCCAGGTGGCTGTCAAAACACACTCCCTTAAAGGCTTCATACACATGGACTGAATTCAGGTTTGAACTAACTGGCACCCTCTCTGTGAAGCCTGTCTGCTCTTCCCAGGCATAGACAGCAGCTTTTTTCTTTGTGCTGCCACAGCACTTTCTAAGAATGCTTATTATCTCACCGTATAAAAATTGTTAGTTTATAGGTCTCTGGTTGCAATAAAATTTGTGGAGACAGAGATTTTGACTTACTCATTTTTCTACTGTGTGTCTTGTACAAAGCAGGAATTCAATAAATTTTTGTAGACTGAATTAATGAATTATGTGGATCACAACATCCTGTTATCCTCTCGAAAGAAAAGTAACCTCAGAAGTCATGCAATTTCATCCTGAACTAGATTATGGACAGCAAATATATGGACTTGTGCTTGTCCAAGGCAGATGTTACTACTCAGCCATGAACCTCTCTCTCATGACATCTGAACCAGGCTTGTGAACCCTTTTCAACACAGTTTACCATGCAGACACCTCTCCTGCTGGAGCTGGCTGGTTTCGCATCCCTGATGTAGATTAAAGACATCTTGGGACGAGAGGACACATGGCTGATGTATGATGCTCTTCACACCAACAAGGAGATGTGCAAAGCAATGCTACACTGTTCTTTGGAATTCAAGATGCCACCTTAAAACAACATGAAAAGAACCCGGTAACTCAGACAGCAAAGGACTGATCCACCCCGTTATGAAGTGCTGCAGCCGCCAACTTTGTAAACTGCTATAAATGAAACATTCTGTCCTGTGGTGGTTCAGAGCTGAGATGCTGAGCTGTGTAACTGGTGGTGAGTTAAATCTCTGTGTGATTTCAGAGACGTGAGAGGCAGTATAGTACAGTGGTTATGATCACAGAGCTCAAAGCACTGTTCTTAACTCACATGGCCTCACTATTGTAAGGATTTCATGTATCAATATAGGTAAGGTACTTAGAAGAGTGTCTGGCACATAAGCACTGTAAGAGTAAGCACTAGCAGCTACTATTATATGTGGCCTGGCTATAGGCTACCAACCAACCAGTAAAATAAGGTTTGGTCTACGCTGGCTCTCTTATTCATGATTCAGTGGTTGCTTTATTAACTGATAGCTATTGCTTTGATAAGAGGCTATTAAAGCAAGCATGGCAGGATGACAAACTGTGCTTGCATTTTCCTTTCCTTTCCTTCCTCAACTTCAGAAGCCTTTCTTTAAGTTTTCTAAAATAATAACTTTTTAAAAAACCCACAAAAAACAACTTGGCTCTTGTCTGTTCTCATTCTAAAGGTTTTAGGCTTAATTATTTCTATGGTATTGAGGATAACTTTCTTATATCTTTTTTTTCTGAACCAAGCAGGATGTACATAAATATAAAAATATTTGTCAGATTCTTGGTGAATGTCAGCCAAGACAGGTGTCTGAGATGATACATTGTATTTTTACATATCATGCATACCATAATCATATTGAAATATGGGGCAAACCTCATGTAACACTCTGCAGAGATATCAGAAAAGGCTTTCATTATGTTGACACTTTACTGTAAGTGATCATCATTAAACATGTCATTCTTCCTCTTTACCCTGAGATCACGACTCTTAGGATAGAAAGTGAAGCTGAAGTCAGAGAAGCAATTAGCTAGACTGTGAGAGAAAGATTATCTTGTTGAAACCCATACTCTTTTTCATCTTCTATCCTGATTCACAGAATCAAAGAGCTTACTATCTTCAATTTTATAATAAACATTTTTGGATAGCATGGAGATCCAGAGTGGAGAAGTGATTAGCTTATGATCGCCAAGTGTGTTAATAAGACCCAAATCTGAATTCTAAGCTGGTGCTCCTTCTAAAATACCAAGATGCCTCTCTAGACCACTAAAACAGAAAATGAGGAAATCTGCTTTGAGTAGTCAGTTTAAATGGAAACTTTTTCCTTTCTTTTTTAAAAAAAATATTTTATTTATTTGACAGAGGGAGACGAGAGAGGGAGAGGGAGTGGGAAAGAGAGAAGCAGGATTCCTGCTGAGCAGGGAGCCTGATGTGGGGTTTGATCCCAGGACCCCAGGATCATGACCTGAGCCGAAGAAAGATGCTTAACAACAGAGCCACCCAGGCACCGTAAATGGAAACTCTTAAAATGTACTATTTTGCTGTAACAAAATGGAGAGCTGTTTTTGAAAACATTAAGGCAAAAGTTCCACAAAAATCAAAGTTCTCTGGGAAATATTTCTGTTGCAAAAAAATTCATTTACTGTTAAGGCATTCAACATGAGTCATTAACTTAGAGTTATGGGCCAATTCCCAAACTAGGAAATCAGTTCATTCATTCAACCAATACATACCTACTGCTGACTTACTCCGTGCCAGGTCCAGAGACTAGACTGTCCTTGTTATCAAGGAGCTCAAGATCTTGGGCAACTATTCAACACATGTGCTACTTCTTAATCTCTTAGGTGTTCATAACAGACATCACTAATTCGATATATGATCATCTTTCCAGCTGAGCTTGAAATTGGCTTCAAAAATCCTTTCAAGAGACCCCCTCCATGTGGCCATGAGCAAGTGATAAGAGAGGCAACCAAATTTAGCTGTCATCTCTGCACTAGTATAGTTACTACATAGTTATTAAATGCTAAGCAACTGGAAGTCCTTATGGTAGGTACTAGAACCCTAGTCTCCCCATGCAAAAGAACAAAAGAACGTAAACTCTTATTTAGCATTGACTTAACTCCTGGGTGGAGTTCAATTCTCTTAGGTACCATAAGAACCCTTGATAAAGGCTCACGAAAGACCAGTTATGTCCCAATAAGAGGCATTCCTCTTTGACTAGCACATTCCCTTTCAGCCTGGAAGCACAGTCCTCCATCTTCCATCTGCCATCACCCATGGTTGCTATCTGCCGCTACAGAGTCAGTCACACCCCTTGCCCCCAGAGCAGCTGCTTTTCACATCTAGTGATTTCACCAACTGAGGAAAGAACCAGTTACCGACAGTGCCGCCTAGTATGGTTCTTCCTGCCAGCAAGAATTTGGGAAAAAGTACTTCTGATCTCCCCCTTTCAAGGTGGACTCAAAGACAGATGCAGGGTTTATATTTTATGAGCCTGGCATCTTTTCTGTCCTTTGTTAAATCAGTTTTCTTAGGGTCTGATGGGGGGGGCAGGAAGAGGTCTTTTCCTCTTAATGGCTTTTATAAGTCTTTTAAACATTTTAATTCTCAGTGATAGATGAATAAAGGCCTTGAGAAGCCTTGCTTCCTGGAGGTATGTTATTACCCCCACAAAAGCTGAGTGAACATTTCACAGTGCTGTCTGCAAGGAGACAGGTTCGAAGGTGCCCTTTCTTTGTGCCCCAAAGTACATCTCCCTCAGAATGTGCAGACTGTTGTACACTGACCACCTGCATCTTCAGGTAATTCACCTCTAACAGCTGGGCCTCAGGGAGACCAAAGACTTTAGAAACAAAGATGTAGCACTAAGAAAAAAGGGTGACATAAATTAGGCTTAAAGCAGGAAGAAAATGCCATAGGTCTCTACTTTTCATTACATATTCCTATCCTAACAATAACAGTGTTCTTTTGTTAGGTAGACATGATGGCTGGTACTGGGTAGAATATAAAGAAAAAACAAGGCTTTTCCCCTTCCCTCAAATGTTTACATTTCCTAAGGTAAGGCAAGATGTAGTAATGATAACTAAATACCATGGGATTTAAGTATCAGAATATATAATGTTGCCCCCCACAAAAGGTCCAAAACACAGAATTACCATAACACCCAGCAATTTTACTCCTAGGATATACCCAAGAGAAATGAAGATGTTTGCTCACATAACTTACACACAAATGGTCACAGCAGCATTGTTCATAATAGCCCCCAAATGGAAACTACCTAAATGCACATCAAAATGGCTCAACAAAATGGGATCTATCCATGTAATGGAATAGTACCTGACCTTAAAGAGGAATGGCGTGCTGACACACGGTACAACACAGATGACCCCTGAGAACATTATGCTAAGTAGAAGAAGACAGTCACAAAAGATCAGTTGCTATAGGAGTCCATTGATAGGACTTGTCCAGAAAAGGCAAATCTATAGACTAGAAAGTAGATAAGTCACTGCCTAGGGAGGGAGGAAAGGAGGACTGGAGTGCTGGTTTCTTTTTGGGGCAATGAACATATTCCAAACAGACCATGATGATGGTTGTGTTACTCTGAACATATTAAAAAAAACATTAAACTGTATATTTTAACAGGGTGTATTGCAGGATCTGTGAATTAGATCTCAATAAAGCTGTTATTAAAAAACACAAAAGGACACACAACACTATAGAGGCTCAAAGGAGGGATAAAGAGTTTTTTGGCTTAGATACTTTGAAAAGAGGTATTTACATTTTGAGGAGAAATCCTTAACTGGAGGCGGGGTGGATGGATAGCAACACAGTACAAGCCAAAGGACAGGTGTTAAGGTGGGGGCCTTCGGTGAGGGGGAAACTGGGGACATGAGGCTGAAAATATAGTTGTGGGGCACCTGGGTGACATAGTTGGTTGAGTATCTAACACTTGGTTTTGGTTCAGGTTCTGAAATCAGGGTTGTGAGACTGAGCCCTGTGTTGTGCTCTGCGCTCAGCATGGAGTCTGCTTAAAATTCTCTCTCCCTCTGCTCCTCGCCCCTGCTCTCTCTGAAATAAATAAATCTTGAAAAAAGAAAATATAGTTGGTGTCAACATGAGTGAAATCAGAGGGGTGGATGACAGGCCTGGTGAGGGCAGAATTCATTCAGCCTTATGAGTGTTGCTGGCTTCCAGGTCAACAAGGAGCAGCCTGCGGATCACCTCTCTGTCGGCCCCTCCTACAGCTGTTAGGAGAAATGGAGGACGCTGGAGCAAGGAGCTACTCGGAGGCTGCTTCCACTCCTCTTCAAAATGAGTCCTGCTGAAGTCAAAATCTGTTTCCGACACCCTACCTTTCACCTATGATGAAGAGCTGGATATGGGACATCAAAGGGCAAAAGAGGATCACTGGGTGTCTGGGAGCCACTTGCCAGAAACTGATTTTTCTGGACCAGGCTATTTTTAGTATCACCATCATTATGGTTTGGCACGTACAAGTCTTACTGGGTAAAGAGAAGGAATGAATTCTGTGAGAAATTTTAGGACTTTACTACTTGAGTGACGTTCCACTTAAAAATTAATGACTTATTTCCTGAAAAGCTTCCAAAAGTCAACAAGGCATTTTAATTATCTTCAGTTTCCAGGTCTAGGAAATGTTAGTTCCTCTTGCGTGAAAGAACGTTCATGCACACCTCACTCTGTATAATGTGTGGCTCCATATGGTAATTTTTTTCATTACACTACTATATTACAGTTTATACATAAATTATACATGAGAGAAATAAAGTTGACCCTTCATAAATCACTCCTTTCAGTAAGCCAGACTATTGTTCTATACATTGTGCTATTGATCATTTCATAACAAACATCTGCAAAAATACAGCTTCCTGGAATTATGGTCCGAGTCTTATGTATGTTTGTATTCTCTACAGCAGCGCCGTCCAATAAAACTTTTTGCAATGATAGAAATGTTCTGTATCTGCACTGTCCAGGAAAGGAGCATTGAACACTTGCCTTGTGGATGGTGTGATTTAGGAACTGGAGTTTTTATTATTTTAATTTTCATTAACTTACATTTAAAGAACTACATGTGGCCTGTAGCTGCCACAGTGCAGCCCTACAGGATCCAGAACAATACATTCGTTCCTTGTAAGTGTTCAATAAACATCTGTTGACTGAAAGAAAATTTGTGCATAAATAAACAAATTCTGAGCTTCCTTTACATGCAGGCACTCTGCTGGACGTTGGGTATGAGTGAAACACTGACCCTGAATGAGTTAAAACTCATGCAAGGGACAGCAAACTCGACCCTGATTAACTCAAGCCAAACGTGAACTTTTTGGCTCACATGCCTGGAAAGACTAGGATAATGGTGCCTTCAGGACAGCTTGGCTGAGGGCTTAGAGGATAACACCATGACCATCCTCGTCCTTGCCCTCTCCCTCCTCAGTTAGACTCGGCTCTCTTCCATGTGTGGTCTCCATGCTCAAACTGGCTCTCCACTCATAATCGCTAGAGAGCTGCCCCAGCCCAGAGCTCACACTGGCAAAGCTCCAAGCCCTGACCCCAGCCTCCTAAGCCAAAGGCTCATTAGATCTCACTGGTCATGACTGGGTCAGAACAGATGCCCAGTTCTGCACCAGTCTTCACGGCCAGGGAAATATGATGTACTGACTGACTTGGGCCACAATTACATGCTCCAACCCTTAGCCAAGGGTGGAGCCAACTCCACCAGAAAAGCACATGGGATGAAAGTAATGTCCTAGATGGTCTCCCAGAATAAAGCCAAGGTGTGATCATTAGGGAAGAGTAAATTTTGCTAAGCAGCAAACAACAGACATCTGTTGTAGTGTCTGAAGAGCTCCATGTCTCCCTAGGGAAATCTTAAAGGAAAATGCTGATGGGTCAGATCTGTTGGCCAGATAGTAAAGAAAATATTATCTTAAAGGAAATGCTCAATTTGTAAGATCCATACTGAAATGAGAGTAATGTTTACTTACACAGAATTTCCACTGATGTTCACTTTTCCATACCTTAAAACCCTTGAGGGTTACATTTATGAAATCTAGAAACCTTTAGGAGGGAGCAGTCAGGTGACCAGGGCCTGCTGTTTGCAGCCTTCCCTGCTTGACTCAATCTGGGAGTCCAGATGTCTCCTTCTGTGCCCCCCTGTCACTGAGCACACCGAGGGTGTGCTAGACCTTAGAAGTCCTGACATGTGTGGATGCAGGCAGAGCAGACACAACGCAGCCCACCCAGGGAAGGGACATACAACTGCCAATTCACACAATGCAATGTGAATTGTCTATTTTCATAAGGGCTACTCCAAGAGAGATTATTTGTGGGCAGGATGACTCACGAGAGAGACAAATGAATTCGTCCCACAGAGAAGACAAAGAGCTTGGAACATCACTGAAATGAGAAAAATTAGCCAAAACAGCTGCAGCACTTTAGGGCCTTTTAAATAGCCTCCTTCTGTCTACTTCTCCACCCCTTTCTAGCTGTTCCCTCTCTCTCATTAAATACTGATGAGGCTTTGCTTTTGTTGGCTCCAAGGGCTAGCTAAAGCTGGGAAATAGTCTTTTTAGCAAGCATATCGTTTTATCCCTCAGAGTTTTCTGGTATTATCTTTTGTGAAGATGATTCTGGATTACTCTGAAAATCCTTGGCTTGTTCTTAGGTGGAAAAAAAGTTAATAAAGCTTGTGGACAGGACTTTCTGCATTTCAAGGACATCAGTGCTCAGCCCCATGGTAAGAAGGCCCATGACTCCCTCTGCTCTCCTCTGGGAATCCAGAGACCTCTCAGTCCCCTCAACATCAAAGTGACCACCCCTCCTTCTACTGTACAGCAAATGTTCTCACTGGAGTGTGGCTCTCCAGGCATGGTGGAAATTGCTGCAGATACTCCATGCTTGGTAAGAAAGGAGGGGCTGTTTGCAATATCCTCTTTGGGTTTCCTGGATTGCTCAGTTCAGCAGTCAGTGGGCCTATCCCCTACCGGACTGGAACGGGGCCTGCAGGAGTCCAGAGACTATGTACTTCCAGCATGCAAGAACTGGACCTCCCTCAGCTTGCCAACTGGCACACAGTAGGTGCTTATTGAATGACGGTCAACTGTGGAATATTATTGGTAACTTGGAGATAGATTGTGCATAAAAAATACTAAACAGAATGGGTCTAAACACTAATGTCTGCAATACTTGCTGTTCCAATAAAGTTTTCAGCTCTTTGACTTTACCCAGTAAACCTCAGTCCCCCAATCTTAACAAATTCTCAACTCTAAGGTGACTCAACTTTAAATTCTCATTATTATGGGTCTCAAGCCTGTATAAACTAGTTAACTGGTTATGTAAATGTAAGTTAGTCAACTGATTCCCCAGTTCTCAAGGGCTAACTCCAAAGGACTCTAGTAGATCAAATTAGCAGAAATTAATTTGCTTTTCAGAATGCCCCTAGTCTCTTCCCTACCACAGTTTGCTTGATGTCTAGTGGGCTTTTTTTTTTTTTAATGAGTTTCACCTTCCCATTCATTTTTAAATGAAATTTATTGAGATATAATTCACATAACATACAATCTGCCCATTTAAAGTGCACCATTCAGTGCACTGCTCACAGAGTTATGCAACCATCATCACGATAAAATTCCAGGACATATCATCTCTAGAAGAAACCCAGTACCTATTAGTGGTTACTCCTCTATTTTCTCCCCAACTCTCTCCCTACCCCTAACCCACCACCTCCACCAGCTCCTGGCAACTATCAATCTACTTTATGTCTCTGTTGATTTTCCTATTCTGGATGTTTTACATAAATTGAGTATCACTCATTTTTTTAAAGGCCTTTTATTGTATTTTCTATGTATGAGCTTTCACACCAGGTGCTGGAATCACAGACTTAAGTAAAACCCAGTGCCTGCCTTCCAGCCACTAACAGTTCAACAACAATTGCTGAACACAGAACTCTCTGCGTTTCCTATTGAGCATAACAGCCACACTGCATATTAGCTGGCAGAGGCCCTCTGTACCAGTGGGATACTCAGGCCAAAAGGCCCATCACTTCCCTTTGGGTTCAACTCGACCAGGTGGATAGTACCCAGTGCTCCATCTCATGTGCTGATTGGGCCTACAAATGTCTACCTTTACTCCTATTTATTTGATCAAGCACCTGTATCTGACCTGCCCTTTTCAAAAGATTCTGTCTTTGGTACAGACTCAGAAGTTTGGGGTTATTTTTAAATGCACCCAGCTTGTCTTTTTCTTTCCATCAAAATCAAAGGAATAAAGAACAAACGGACAGTTAGCAGAGGCGCAGTGGGTGGAAAATGGGTTAAATAGGTAATGGGGATTAAGGAGGGCACCTGAGGTGATGAGCACCGGACGATGTGTGGAAGTGTTGGATCACTATGTTTTACACCTAAAACTCATATTACACTGTATGTTAACTATACTGGAATTAAAACAGAAACACACACACACACACACACACACACACCCCAAAGGAGTATCTTTCTCAGGTTTCCAATAAGGTATTTGGGATTTTCCTGTGTGATAATGACTGTAGTTAGCATATCCAAGGTGGGATATACTGAGGTCTTTCTGTAGATCTTGAAAATAAGGTTAGCCATGCAGAGTGGAGTGAGTAAGAACTGACATGCCCTGGAAGACATTAGCCATGTGTGGAAGTTAGGCATCTGAAGAGACTGTAGAAACGCAGTCGAGGAGATTGGGAATTTCCATCTTCAATCAAAGTGACAAAGGAGTGATGGCTGGAGATATATTTTAAGTAAGAGAGTTACAACCTGCATAACCCTAGATTGTTCGTATTTGGTAACAGGGTCCATGTGGATTTTTAAGAAGTCTCAGAATTCACGCAAGAATTTGTTAATGTCTCTGCTGCTGTCCAGAACTTAGCAAGGTGATCTCACTGGAAAGCAGATCCCTGCAGAACTTGGGGTATCACAGCTCCAGTGCAGTGATCATGAAATCTTCTGATTACCAACTGTCTCCCCAGGTACATATGGCGGGGGGGGCGGGGGTGGACAGAACAAATTAAACAGCCTCATTTATACATCAACCTCTTATGAGTTTGGCTGTTGGGAAATTAAACCCCGAGAGTTTTCATGTTCTGGCGAAACCCAGTTTCTGACTTGAAAAGGTAGGACATATAGACCATCATGATTTACCAAAGCACAAATCTGGAGAACAGAAGTTTGAGAAGTGTGAAAACCATGGCCAAACATACAAAGGTCTGCATTTAGAAGAGGAATACAACTAGCTATAGGCGGGACCAACAAAGCAGTTGTAAGAACACAGACTCTGGAGCCAAACTACTTGGCTCTGACACTTATTAGCTACACGAACTTGGACAACTTAGCCTGCATGCACCTCAATTTCCTCCTCTGTAAAATAAAGTGGTTGTGAAGATTAAATGAGATAATCCAAATAAATGCTTAGTATGACATCTGGAACACAGTAAATTCTCAGAAGTTAGCCATCATGTCATCACTGTCCAAAGACGACAGACCACCCTGTGAGAGGGGGCGTCCCCCAGAGTTCAAGTCAAGGCAGAGATTTGTCAACTGAGGGCCAAATACAAACTTACTTACTTCGAAGCCCAGGACTTCCAATTAGCTCCTCAGCCCCTCAAACTCCTGCTACATATAATTCAAAACAAAAAAGCTATCTCAGTAGCCAATGTATTGCTCACGGGAAACTATTTTTTTGGGGGGGGGCATTCAACGTATGTATACCTTATGTGCAAAGCAGCTGGTATCAAAAATAATAAGGGGACAAGGTGGTCCTTGCCTTACAAGAAGCTGAACATCTAACCGAAAAGAGAGGATCACAGAACCACACAGCGATACAGACATATATGTTGGATTTAGGACAACCATACATTTGGCGCTTAACTTTTTATTAGAGAGCTATAACCAAGAGAAGGCTCAGGGAACTCACTCCATTCTATGGAACATGACAAACCTATTAGTACACTAAACTAAAATCAATCACATTCTCTCTCCCTCCATCTCTCAATCTCCTTCTCCATTTTTCTCTCTCTCCTCTCCATTCCCTTCAGGGTGCATGCAGCAAAGTAGTACGATGGCTCTGGGACCTTCCAGTCTCAAATTCTCAGGCTCATGTGCTGGCCGGCCCATGGCAACAACTAGTGAAGGTGGACAAGCTGCTTCCATGTTGCGAGTTCACACAGGATTCTCTGGCAGGACACTGAAGGCTATTTTTTATTTGTAACTACTGCTTGAATGTCCTTCTGCCTGTCAACCTTAAGTCCAGAGGAGAGAAGACAAGTGGGTTTTCTTCATCATGTGGCACAGACAGGCTCTCACATACTTACTGAATAAGGCAGGTTTATCCCCTGGCTATTACAAGTAACATCTGTAAGAAAAACCACTGATCCTTATACTCTTAAAGCATCCCCTTCTCCCCATTGATGGGTTCTTTCTGTGACATTCCAACCACAGTTCGGGCTTCTTTTAGGTTCCACAAGATCTGGTTGCTGCATTTTAAGCACATTACTCTCCTGTAAAACGTCAGGTAGGGGAGAGAGGCCCCTTAGTCTGCCTTGCATTTTGTGGACAAATACCCATGACCAAAGAACACCAGGAGGCTCCATTCACGTTGGAACAGTCACCAGTTTACTGATTGCTCCATTGCCTCAAGAAATTCATAGCACCTTCGGGCAAAGGAACAACAGTGTGGTGTTTATTGAACTCTACATCTGGTAGCAATTTGTTCAACAGCAACCAGCATTCCCCCCTCCTTCACTTCAGTCAAATAATCCACAGGGGCCCATAATCCCCCACAACTGTTCATTTGTGCGAAGCCTGTATTGTGTCTTTATGTTCCTAATTACAGATCTGGGTTTATCAACAAGTTTCAGCATGGTAAGTAATTTTTAAGACGGAAGAGGAGACTAAAGGCCCATGTCTTGAGGCAGGGACACTGCTACTGACCATTGCCATCTGGACTGAAAGAGGAAGTGGCTCACTGGGCCCTGTCCACAGCTCCCCTGCCCCATTTGGTCAGAAGAGGCAGCCAGAGCACGACCCTTCCCCACCCTAGGAGGTGTGGCCTTATTATGGTGTGTGGGAGCTTGGGAGAAGGAATAGCTGAGTGTTAACCTAGAATTAGACATTTGTGTACTAGAAAGAAAGGGAGAACCCCTATGCTTTGATTTGGGAGAAAATTCTTTCTTCCTTTGGAGGCTGGCTGTGAGGGAGACTGAGCAGCTAGTCTGTTAAGGCCTCAATGAATAAAGAGCACTTAGGGATACTGGTAGTTAGGTGAGAAGATGAGGTAAATTCAGAAAGCAGAGTAAGTCAAGTTTGGGAGCAAATCTGGGGACTAGCCCCTCCTTTGGAGGGGACGATGCTGCTCTCACCTTCACCACATGGTTCTGAGGGAGGCTGCCAATCCCCAAACCCGGCCTGTGGCCCAATCTGGCCAGTCACGACAGCCCATCCCTGTCTACTGCAAGCAGTCCAGAGAAGGCATGTGACTCAAGCCTGGTCAATCACAGACTATGTCCCAGGGTTTACCTTTTGGAGCCACCAGAGAAGATATTCCTAAAGGAAGAATGAGATTTTGGAACTGGCTGAGGCCATGTTTTTTGCTAAATGGGAAAGAAAGAGTACCTGTTTGCAGTGAGAGAAAATGGTGCCAACAAAGAGGGAACAAAGAGGAACAATAAAGAGAAAAATGGTTGTGACATTAAATCCCTCTATGTAAAGTCCCTGGAGCCAAGATTCCACGGCTTAGCTACACATTCTTTATATTTGGTAAAGCCAATTTGAGCTTTTGGTTTCTGCCATCATGACCTGGGTCTAGAGGGCTACCAAAGGTGTTTCTCTGATAATGATGGCTATGATGGCCAACTGAGTAAATGCAAGTAAACACTCCGAAAAACACGTGCCACACAAGTGTCAGAGAGTGATCGGATACAATCCCATGTTATTAGAGGCAGGTGTGCACAAGAAAAATGGCTGGCTGGACAACAAGAGAGGGGTTTCTTTAAAAAATTCTCATTTGGGGGGACTTCTGAAGACACACAGAGGTACATGGAATGGTACAATGCCTTCTCTCAGTACCCCTCCATGTAACCACTGACCCATGTGCATGCCAGGATAGCAGGGGCTTTGACCAACTCTTCCAGGAGCACAGCTGTTCCCTTTGTGCCTTGGTTCAGGCCCGAGAAGTCCCTTGTCTGACTGGAAGTGAAAGTCTGGCTTCTGGCAATGGGACAGAATCTTATAGCAAAAAACCAAAAGTCAGGAATTTATGAGTTCAGCCTTATCAGGCTGTACTCAGCCCAGACATCATAAGCTGACATATGCCTCATGCTTTCCAAGGCTCATTTATGATTTCTTAGCATTGTCTTTGGATGTGTATTTTGTCATGACAGAAAACCCTATTAGTGTTGCAAGAAAATCAGCTACAAAAAATTTTTTTTGAACACCGACACTACCTTTCCTTTGTGGACTAAATTAAGGAGTTTCCTCCTCTTTTTTTTTTTTTTTTAAGATGTATTTATTTATTTATTTATTTGAGAGAGAGAGAGAGAAAGAAAACACCAGCAGGAGGGACAGAAAGAGAATATCTAACAGACTCTTTGCTGAGTGCAGAGCCTAAAGCAGGGCTTGATCTCACAACCCTGAGATCATGATCTGAGCTGAAACAGAGTCAGATGCTCAACCGACTGAGCCACCCAGGTGCCCCAAGTTTCTTCCTCTTTAAAACTCATTTACAAAAAGACATTAATGTTCAACAGAGAAATAGTGTCCTGGAATACCTAATGTAGGGAACACACAAGGAGGATGATTCAAAGACTATTTTATCGATATCATGGAATATTAAGTTAGAAGGGTTATGGAAATCTCTAATCCAACTCAATCAGACTTTCTAGTAGACGTATGCTTTAAACATCAGTATTTTTGAAAAGACAATTCTAACAGACAGCCAGAGTTGAGAACCACCACTCTAACTCGGTCAGCACCTTTATTTAGTATATGAGGACATTAAGTCCCAGAGATACGGGACTCTAAGACAAACAGTTCATCTGGGATTAGAACACAGGTCTCCGGGCTTCATTGTATTTTTCAAGTGAATATCCTATTGTGTTTTCTTTTAACAGGGGCTACATAAGTGGAACATACAAGAATTTTTACAGTTGAAATAGAGAAATAAACCATCAGGGAAGAGGAATCCAAATTAGTAATAAACATAAGCTATTTAACCTCCTGATAATAGGAAACTACAAATTTTTAAAGAAGCATAATATCATATTGTTACACATCTAACAGATTGGCAAGAATTCTTAAATATGACAGTACCAGGATTTTGGCAAGGATATATAGCCACAGAAACTCCCATATAATCACTTAAATTGGTACAATTGCTCTGAAAGACTCTTTGCCATGATTTAATTAATGTTCAAGATTCACATTTTCCGTGACCCAACAATTCTGATCTTAATGATATAATCTAGAATGTGCATTTTCAATGTGGGTAATATCATTTCCACAAAAGAACAAAATTTGATTTTTGATAAGTGAAAAAACCTTGGCTATCACAATGGCTTGTGGCCTTCCAAAGCTCAACTCTGCCCAACAAAATCCTACTCTTTAGGTTTAATTTTACAGTTTTTAGTTTAAAATTAATTAACTTTTCTACTTAGGAGAGCTGATATAGGAAAAATAGGTTGAGAAACACTGACAGAGAAATGCTGCTTATGTAGCCCAGGAGATAAATGTAAGAATGCTCTGACCCATACTCTTTATCATAGTCCAAACTGGAGAGGCTACAGGTACCCATTTACAGCAGAATCGGCAAACTGCAGCATGTGTAAACTATAAAATACTGTACAGCAACAAAAAGGAACACATTTCAGCTGCACACAACATGTGTAACCTTCACAATGGTCAGCAAAAGAAGCCAAACACAAAAGATCATATAGGGCTTACTCCCATATATGAAAGTTCAAAGTCAGGCAAAGTGAATTATGTTGTTCATACACCCAACTAAAGCTGTTAAGTAAAGCAAGGAAATAACTATCATAAGAGTCAGCAGGGCATTTACTTCAAGGGTGGTGATCCAGGAAGCCAAACATGAAGGGGTAAAAGGGAATGCTGTACTTTTTGATCTGGGTGTGAATACGACAATCACCCTCTTATATACGTAACGTTTTATGCTTTCTTCTGGTTTATGTGATAGCTCATTTGAAAATATTAAGATATAGGGGCTCCTAGGTAGCTCAGTTGGTTAAGCGGCTGCCTTCGGCTCAGGTTATGATCCCAGGGTCCTGGGAACAAGCCCTGTGTCAGGCTCCCTGTTCAGTGGGGAGCCTGCTTCTCCCTCTCCCTCTGCCACCCCCTCTGCTTGTGCTATCAAATAAAATAAATGAAATCTTTTTAAAAAGGGGGAAATATTTACATAAAAAGAAAAAGGGAGGGGACAAAGCTCTTGATCTTTGCCACTTTCATTTCCCTAAAGCATTGTTGGATCAATGGTCATTCCTCTGCTCCACAATAATATAAAAACTGCACCAAATGCACATGGTGCTTTCAGACCGTCACTTATATGATCTCATGAGTACCCCAGACTTGGGTAGAGAGTCAGAAACCATTTTTCAAAGGAGGTTGGCACTTGAGTTAAAAGGGCCCACAGGAATACCAGCCAGACCCCATGGGGGAAGGAAACAGGGCTTGACCAGATGGACAAGCTCAAGCAAGTCTCAGGTGGGAAGAGGATGGGGCAATGGGACAGAAGTACGCAAGACAGAACTGCAGAGAACACACAGGGGCATGTGAGAGACAAAGCTATTCAATAGTCCATTTGAAGAGTTAATTTCAGAATAGAATAAAAATACTCTTTGAAAGATCATGATGAACTGAGAAGTTGCAACTGTTTCTTATTAGGAGGTTTTACACAGATTTATTTGAAAGTTAATGTGTTTTCTTATACCTGGACTGGAATCAAGTAGTTTTCTATAGGTTCTTCTACAACAAAAGCATTTATTGCTAATGTTTCTGACGCTCAGATTCCAGTTAATACAAATTATTTTTAAGGGTTAATGAATGTTTCAAGTTTAATTCAAGACATTTATGTTCAAAGGCCTATGGTGTAGCAAGAAAAAAATTTATTTAGAAAAACTATGGCAGTTTTCCATATGGCTCATTTGCATTTAGTCTTACAAGAACTGATGCTTCTATTACACTTCTAAGATTTCAAAGCACATTATAACACCAACTTGATGGGGGTAGGTATTATCCCATTTATCCCATTATACCTTAAGTTTAGTAGCATAATTAAAAACAAATCAGTTGGGGCATCTGGGTGGCTCAGTGGGTTAAAGTCTCTGCCTTCGGCTCAAGTCATGATCTCGGGGTCCTGGGATCAAGCCCTGCATCGGGCTTTCTGCTCAGCAGGGAGCCTGCTTTCCCTTCTCTCTCTGCCTGGCTCTCTGCCTACTTGTGATCTCTGTCAAATAAATAAATAAAATCTGTAAAACAAACAAACAAACAAATCAATCCACAGCAGTTTACTATATTGGTAGTTAGAAACTCAATGATTTTGTCTTGCAACAATAAGATCCAAATATTTCTAATTTAGCACTGATTTTTTTAATCAGATGGCTGAATAAAGACAAATGGGAGCAAGATTTTAACTTCTCTTATTAGGAAAAAGTAAAGGTCAGGAATAAACAAGTTGTCTCTTATCTGTCCTTTTCCCATTAAGTCTGGAGATAGAATCATGAATGAGTAAAGCCTCATTCCCACAGATTTTAAGATGCCAGTCTGTTCTTAAAGATATGTCAAGAATAAGAAAGCACAAGGGAGGCTGGCTGACCAGGCTCCAGGACGGAAGAGTGAAAGAAAACATGCCCTTCAAGAATGCCGTTGGAAGGAAACAGGCAAAAATCAAAACTGCTCTTTGAAAAAACTGCTCAATCTGAAAGCAGAGGTACTCTCTGTAAAGCAGAACACATCCGTATCTTCCTATCTGCTCTTAGGCACATGAAGCGTATTGTAAACCTCAAGATACAAACACTGAGCCAAGTTAAGTTTAACAGTGTCTAGTCAACTTAGCATATCAGTTCAGTTTTCTGAGCTGTAAAATGTAAGATCCATCTCATAAGACTGGTATGGCATCAAAGGCTAGGTACAAAAGTTCCATGAAAAATGCAGATGATGTAATCAGCATTAGTTGCTGTGTCTCTCTTGGTAATTTTCATCAGTGATCTCAGATGCTCCCATGCCACAGCCCATTCTGGAATGCCTTCTCTCCTTCTCTCCTCTACTTGCAGTGCCAATCTTCAGGAACCAGTTCAAACCCAACTATTTCCTGGAGCCCTCTCTGCATCCTATGCTCCTGAAACCTGCAGGACTTCCTGTGCCATGTGTCCAACTCTCTGTGTACACCTACTGCCCTGCAGCTTTGGTTACTCATCTGTTCTACCAACCTAACTGTGCCACGTAAGCCTCCCGAACACCTGGTGTGTGTACCTCTTTGAATCCCCAAACCACCATGAACTTGACAAGAAGTCAACATTTGTTGATTGACAGAAGCCCTGATTAAATATGAACAATATACATCTTAGAACATTTCACATCCCTTCCCTCCTTGGTCTCCCACAGCTAACGGCAAAACAAGATGGATCAAGACTAAGATTTCAGAACCAAGAGTCAATTTAATTTTATAGTACCAAAACATGGAAACCCCCCAAATTCAACACAGCAGCTGTTATGTTTGCAAATGAGAAGGGTCAGCTGTAAAAATATAGCCCCTGCAATAATGGTCACAGGGCAAACTGCAGGAACATCTCCCCGGGACCCTCTACTGCTGATACAGTCAGGAAGTCAGGGCCAGTGGTGCCCTCAGCCAGTGGCCCTCCTCTTCCTAACCCCTACTTTCTCCGTGTCAGACTACATCTTGAAAAACTGTTCCCATCCAACAAAATGCACTACTTTATCTTACTGTTTTTATAATTCAAAGGCATACGTAACTGTCAATAAGAACTTTTTGCTGGATCAGGCTAACTGGCATTCCATTCCACTCTGAAACAACAGAATTCAGGAAAACCAACTTGATCAATGTAACTTCATGTCCTAAACGTTTTATTTCTGCTTTGGCTTTACAAAATATTGAAAATAGACTTCACAGTCCCATTCCTACCTCCTCAAAAGCCTCAGGCACTGGGCACCCACATGGGAGGATGAACAGGAACCCACTGCTCAGGGTCGGTTGGCTATGAAGTTTGGCTCAATCAGGCTATGATGCCAATGTGATGCCTAGAGATGCCTCACCTGGACGAGGCCTGCCTGGAGCAGCAAAACCTCCGAGCTACGCTGCCAAATAGGGGAACTGTCTCTCCCCATTCAGAAATCAAGTTCATACAGCAAGTGACCTGATGTTGAATTTTTATTTTTTTTTAAACTTTTTAAGTATACAGATATAAATGAGGAAAAAGCAAACAATGGTTTAAAAGGTGCTTGCAAAATTCTGTGGATGACTGGGAAAATAGGAACACATACTGGATTTTAGATGCCATGAGGGAATTATTCATTATTCTGTAACAATAATGGTATTCTGTCTATATAAAAAGAATATTTGTATTCTTAGGTGATTCATGCCAAAAATTTAGAGGTGAGGTGTCATGGTATGTCAAAGTTTCTTTCAAATGGTTCGGGAAAAGAGAAGGTGTGTGAGTGTGTTTGTGATGTGTTGTGTGGATGTGCTAGCCACAGAAAAAGACAGGGTGAGAGGAGGTGAGCAGAGACTAAGGCTTGGAAACCAAGGCACAATAAAAATGGGAAAAAAATCACTATCTCATCTAGACAAAGTTCATTTCTACAAACGATAAGCTAACATGCTCTGACAGCCTGTCACAACAGAAAATCAACACTGCCCTTCTAAGCCAGACAGAGAAAAGGAGAGAAGGAAGCACACAGGGTCCCAGCTATGTGCACTGGGGCTCCATGTTGTCTTTCTTTTCTCTTTGGTTAAACACCTTTATTCAGATATAATTCACATACCATATAATTCACCCATTTTAAAAAATATATTTTATTTATTTGCAGGAGAGAGAGTGCGAGTGAGAGAGTGCACATAAGCAGGGGGAGGGAGAAGCAGGCTCCCTGCTGAGCAAGGAGCCCAATGCAAGACTTGATCCCAAGACTCCTGAGCTGAAGGCAGATGCTTAACCAACTATGCCACCCAGACATCCTTCTTTTCATGTTCTTATTGGATATGGTTATGTCTTCTTCTGAGACATGTCTATTTAAATCCATTGCCCAGTTTTTAATTGGATTTATGTCTTTTTATTACTGAGTTGCAAGAATTTCCGATATAGTCTGGATACCAGTTCCTTATCAGATATATGACTTGCAAAATACCATTTAAATCACAGAGTTTTAAATTTTGATGTGCTCCAATTTGTCTTTTCTTTTGTTAGGTACTTTTTTTTTTAAAGATTTTTATTTATTTATTTGACAGAGAGAGATCACAAGTAGGCAGAGAGGCAGGCAGAGAGAGAGGGAAGCAGGCTCCCTGCTGAGCAGAGAGCCTGATGTGGGACCTGATCCCAGGACCCTGAGATCATGACCTGAGCCGAAAGCAGCGGCTTAACCCACTGAGCCACCCAGGCACCCCTGTTAGGTACTTTTTAATTTAACACTCACAATGGTTGTGAGAAGTAGGAATTATTGATCTCATTCTACAAATGAAGAAAATGAAACTCAAAAGTTAGGCAAATGACTAAGGTCTCACACAGGGCTGCTACATATGGTCTTCCCCTGCACACTGCAAACCGCTGAAAGGCAGCAGTTTGGCCATTTGTTGGAGCTCTGATATGGACTCAGGCCATCTCACCAGCCAGGGTTCAGGTACTATGAGTATTATAGTGTAATATGGTTTGTTTTTAAAGAAAATCCTTGGTTTTTATACATTCTACATTCTAAAGATGTTGCCAATACTTAAGGGCTTTGGAATTCATCGTTGGAACCAAGAGGTTGCCAAGTGGCAGATTTAAGGAACACACTTGATTATGGTGTGGGGAGACTCTAGTTTACGAAGAAGTCAAAAGTTCAGGGCATCAAGACTAGACAATGAGGTAAGTTAAATTAGGGTGGCTTACACCATATTGAATTTAAATACACCACTATACATACCAATCAATATAAAGTAAGAGAAATACTATTTCATGGCTCAAAGTAGATCTAAATCTCTAAAGAATACACCAAAAAATGTCCCTAGCCATGACAACCCAGACAGGATAGACACTAGAATAGTTAGAAAATGTATAAAAAGTAATCATCTTGAAATATTTTAAAACATTTTAACATAAAAACTGGCCATCGTTTTACTTCTTGGTCATACCAGCTATATTTGAAACAAAACCATCGGATTATTAGAGCTAAAAAGGACTTCACATATGGTTCAATCCCTTTAATTTAAAGGGGGAAGTTGATACACAAAATTTTCAAGTTATTCACACAAGTACTCAGGAGAACATGATCAGAACAAGAACTAAAATTTAAGGATGCAGTTTCCATGTTCTATTTCTTAGTATCTGCTGTTTTAACTCTGCTTTTAGCATTTATGATTCTCTTCTCTCTCCCATACACCTCTAAGTGGATTATACCATCCAAGACTGCTCTTCGGAAGGGTGGAGACTCTGCCCAAACTTTATTGTTTATCCTCCAATTGGATCCTTCCCCAACACCAACTGATCTAAACATCTCAAATCCATGTAGATAACTCTGACAGCAAATAAAAGGGATTCATTTTATGAAGTGAGTTCTGAAGGGATACTGCCAAGCCTTATTTCAAAAACCAGGCTCTCATTTCCAATCTAAGAATTAAATGGCTTTCTGCGTGTTGTTTCTGCCTTTTCCTCTGCAATTAGGGGAGAAGGCCAAGGCTGTGTCTTGAGGGATTGCTTCATAAGGAAAAATCAAGGCAGGATACAGTCTGAGGATGGGCCACTGCAGGTTGGAAGTGGGCGAGCAGAGGCTGTGGGAAAAGTGAACTGGATTCATGAGCAGGCTAGGTCAGTCCCCACAGTGATTTCTCTCCATTGGAAACAGGTCTAAGTGCTGACACGGGGGTTTCCCACAGCTTCTACTGGCCTCCAAAGGCATATTTGTCATCAGAGGCTCTTGATGAAGCTGTACATAAATATCTGACTGTTGTTAAATACAAAACAAAACAAAAAAAATATTCCACAGGAACCAAATCAAAACCATCTGTGAGGGGGAGAGGCCAAAAACTCAGTGTAAGTGCAAAAGGCCCAGCAGAAACACTTGTTAATTGTGTTATTTACTTTGCTGAATAGTAAACTGTCATGCCAATGAAGTCATATCACATGACTAAAAATAATGTTTTTCATATGACTTTCCTGCTACGAGAGAAATGGGCACTTTATTTTCTAGAATTCTGAATTCTGTAGTAGATGAGTCAGAACCCGAGTTTTAATTCAGAATTAACCCTTTGGCTCAGCCTTCTTTATTTCTGCCAGCCTGTTCATGATTTTACATCTTATGCTATTATTGGCATTAAACTTTATTTTTTAACGATCATTTGTTATTTTCTGATTCTGCAGGAAAAAAGTTCTGCTTAGCAAACACTGGACAAAGATGCAAATTCTATTAATGAAGTGCTTTAACTGCAATCTTGCAATCATAGCTTCATGACAGCATCAAATATGAACGATATAGTCAAGGGGAGGGAGGAAAACCTAGAGTCATGGAACGTGCAAACCTTTGAAAATGAGAATGAAGCATTTCAGGGGAATTGGGTTATGACATTTTGTTATTTGAATTTCTCAGGGATATAGCTTGCTTTATTACCTCTCTTATGTACCAGTCTTTTCTGTCTACTTACATGGGGTTTGATATTATTTGGCATTTCCCACAGCACAATGTTGAACCCACAGTTGGAACTAACTCAGTACATGCGAACAGGTATTTGATGAAAAATAACCCTAAGAAGGTAAGTCACAGCAAATTTTAGGGAAAGATGGCTAAGTCATTTGCATGTCTGATTTACACTGAGCCTTTCTTTCTTCAACAAATTCAGCAGTTTTAAAAGCATTTGGTCAGCACTTCAACAACTTCATGACTTGGACATCTTGTGCTTCATCAACTTTAAGGCCATTTCCTTTTGTTCCAACTGGGATAAATAGACAGGGATGAACAAGAGAGAACTCGGGTCAATCTCCAAGTATCCAAACCCATCCTCAAAAAGGCTCTTGAAAGTAAAGATCAGAACTTCATGCAAAACTCCTTATTCAGATGGCAACATTTTAAGAGGGCAAAAAGCTGGGGGTGGGGGACTCTCCTCCATGGGGCCTTCTAATAGCTCATGGGTAGAGTATAACCATAATTTGGCAGCTAGATGGGCTACAGACTAGGGACATGGGTCTCTAAGACCCCTTCTTTAGGAAAAACAACATTTGTAATAATATTTATGAGGGAGTATTTTTAAATTTTTAAGCTACAACTCAAGATAAAATTAACCTACCATGCACATTCCTCATTTAAATACTTTTTATTGCATCCTAGCTCTATAGTTTCTCCTCACTGTACTCGATGAAACAGGATAATTTTTTTACCTGCTAAGTCCATCTACCAGTCTTCCTCTTTTTCTCCAAACTCTATCATCATCCTATCTCATCATTTCCACCCATTTATTCCATTACCTCAAAATCACCAATACCCCAAATAAATTCATCTTTGTAAGTCTGGTCTGTCCACCCTTCCCTTCCCCCCATCGCCATACTTCCAGTCCCCACTCTGCACCTTGCATCTCAACCTCTTCTCCCACAGAAACCAACCTGGTGATTTGTCTGTTAATCTTAATCTCAACAGCAATGTGATTACACTAGTAACCTAGATTAAAATAATGGCAATCATCTGGGGTTATTTGATGATGGAGGAAAAGTGGGTGCAAAAGATTAGGTTGCATTAGTCAATCTCCCTAGATCTAGGTGATTCTGTCTTGAATATATCTTCCAATCCATTATTCCTATGCTCCTTTCTATGAAAAGAAAGGGATTTGTAGTCTCTAGTAGGATCAGCTTTGCATTCTTCCTTTATAAAGGGTCTATATTTTGGGAGATAGACCACAGGTGTTAAAGGACAGGGGATTGTTTAAAAGCATCAAAACTTTTCTTTCTTTAATGAAAAAAGAGTTATCCTGCTACAACATGGATGAGTCTTAAAACCATCATGCTAAGTTAAAGACAGTAGACACAAAAGACCACAAATCATTTGATTTCATTTACATGACAAGTTCAGAATAGGCAAATCCATGGAAACAGAAAGTACAGTAGTGGTTGCTAGGCCTGGAAGAAAGGGGGGAATAAGCAGTGACTATTTAATGAGTATAGAGTTTCTTCGTGGGTGATGAAAATGTTCTAAACTTAGTAGTAAGGATAGCACAACAACTCTGTGAATACACTAAAAACCACTAAATTGTACACTTTAAAAGGGCAAATTTCATGGTATGTGAATTGCAACTCAATAAAGTTGTTATTAAAAAAAAACAAATACCTTATCTGATTTCAAATAACCCTGGCTCCAATTACATTCTCATGATTCTGAGTAACACACTAAAGACTCTTGGCCTCTAAGACCTTTATTCAGCCTACTCATCCTTTAAAACTAACTGGTGATGGATGTTAGATAGACTTGTTGTGGTGATCATTTTGGAATACCTACAAATATCAAATCATACACTGAACACCTAATACTAATATATAATGTGGTATGTCAATTATAGCTCAATAAAAATTAAATTAGAAATTAATTAAATTTTAAAATTTAACTGGAATACTTGTTCCCTTCTGTGTGAAGCTTTCTTTGACATCCCTACTCCCCAACGCAGGAGTAACTGCTCTCTGAGCACTTAACATATATAAATGACTAAAATATTTTTGATGATATTAAAATGTACTATTTACATCTGTTTCTCATATTAGACTATGAGTACATCTCATTAACTTCTGTATTCAGTTACTAACACAGTGACTTGCTATCAAATTTTTTTAAAGCTGTTCAGTAATTCCTGTTATAAAAAAAGTATTTGTACAAATACATATTTTATAAAAATGTATAAAACGATACAGATGCATATAATTATCTGGTTGAATCTTCTGCATTTTCAAAGTTGAGGCATAAAGAGAGCCCAAGATCATGAAATGAGATGGGATTGGGAGGGAGACAAACAAACTGAGGGTTGCTTGGGGGAGAGGGAGTGTGGAGAGAGTGGTTGGGTTATGGACATTGGGGAGGGTATGTGAAATGGTGAGTGAAGTTGGCGATTCACAAACCTGTACCCCTGAGGCAAAAAATACATTATATGTTAATAAAAATAATTAAAAAAAAAAAAAAGAGCCCAAGAGGAGAATTGGGCATTCTTGGTTACATTGCTAAAATAAATAAATCAGGACCTTTCTATATGGAATGAAGAATTTTGTATTTTTATTACTCAACATCTGTTATTCCATGAAGAATCAAATATGTAAATCAAAATTGTATGTTCACACAGCTATATATACATATTTTTTAGCTATATATATATTTTTTGAAATATATTTATTTACATATACATGCATATTTTTCATAGTAATGTAAAATAATGTAGGTAGGACAAAGAATTTTACTGTTATGAGGTCTTTTACTGAGCATTATCTTAAAACACAGCCCTACTTAAAGCACTGAAATACATAAAATCGTTAACAACCAACATAAAAAATAAATAATGGATATTAATAAAATAATAGTAGGGGACTTTAACAACCCCACTTACATTGATGGATGGATCATCCAAACAGAAAATCAACATGGAAACAGTGGCTTTGAATGACATATTGGACCAGAATACACATTATTTTCAAGTGCACACACAACATTCTCCAAAACAGATCACATATTAGGCTGCAAAACAAATCTCAACAAATACAAAAAAATCAAAGTCATACCATGGATCTTTTCTAACCACAATGTTATGAAACTAGAAATCAACCACAAGAAAAAATCTGGCAAGAGCACAAACACATAGAGGTTAAATAACATGCAACTAAACAATGAATGGGTCAACCAAGAAATCAAAGAAGAAATTGAAAATTACATGGAAACAAATAACATATACAATGAATCTTGGAATACTGAAAAATAAAATTATTTTTAAAAAAGAAAATTACATGGAAACAAAAATGGAGACACATGTCCAAAATCTTTGGGATACAGCCAAAGTAGTTCTAAGAGGGAAGTTTATAGCAATACAGGACTACCTCAGGAAGCAAGAAAAATCTTGAACAACCTAACCTTACCCATAAAGGAGCTAGAAAAAAGAACAAATAAAACCCAAAACCAGCAAAAGGAAGGAAATAATAAAGATTAGAGCAGAAATAAGTGAAAAAGAAGCTTAAAAAATTTAGAACAGGTCAATGAAAACAGAGGCTGGTTCTTTGAAAAGATCAACAAAATGGATAAATTTCTAGTCAGACTCATTAAAAAAAATAAAGAGAAAAACTCATGTACACAAAGTCACTAATGAAAGAGGAGAAACCACCACCACCACACAGAAATATAAACACTTGTAACAGAATATTATGAAAACCTATATGCCAACAAATTGGACAAACTAGAAGAAATGGACAAATTCTGAGAAACATGACATCCTAAAAATGAAGCAGGAAGAAATAGAAAATTTGAACAGAATGCCAGCAAAGAAATTGAATCAGTAATATTAATAAAAATAAAAAACCTCCCATCAAACAAAAGTCCAGAACTAGACAGCTTCATAGGTGAATTCTACCAAACGTTTAAAGAAGTGTTAATACTTATTCTCAAACTATTCTAAAAAATATCAGAGTAAAACTTTAAATATAAGAAAAAATATAAGAGTAAAACTAAAATTCACTCTATGAGGCCAGTATCATCCTGATATCAAAACAAGATAAAGATGCCACAAAAATGGGAACTACAAACAAGTATCTCTCGTGTATATAGAGATATTTCTCTAGATCTCCATATAGAGATGCAAAATTCTCAACAAAATATAAGCAAACAGAATCCGGCAATATATTTAAAAAAATCATACAACATTCCTAAGTGGGATTTATTCCTGGGATGCAAGCGTAGTTCAATAGTCACAAAACAATCAATGTGACACATCACATCAATAAGAGAAAGGATAAAAACCAGATGTAAAAAAAGCATTTGATGAAGTACATCCATTTATGATTAAAAAAAAAAACAAACAAACCAAAACCTTCTACAGAGTAGGTCTAGAGGAAACATATCTCAACAAAACAAAGACCTTATGGTAAAAGCTCACAGCCAACATCATACTCAATGGTAAAAAACCAAGAGCTTTTCCCCTAAGGTCACAGGACAAGGATGTCCATTCTCACCACTTTTATTCAATATAGTACTATAAGTCCTAGCCAAAGCAATTAGACAACATAAAGAAATCAAAGGCATCCAAATTGGTGAGGAAGAAGTAAAACTCTATTTGCAGATGATATGATACTCTGTATAGAAAACCCAAAAGACTCAAAAAAACTACTCGAACTGATCAATGAACTCAGTAAAGTCTACAGGATACAAAATCAATGTACAGAAATCTGTTGCCTTCATATACACTAATAATGAAACAGCAGAAAGAGAAATTAAGAAAACAATCCCACTTACAATGGCATCAACAACAATTAAATATCTAGGAATAAACTTAACCAAGGAGGTGAAAGACCTGTACTCTAAAAGCTATAAAGCATGGATAAAAGAAATTCAAGATGATGCAAAGAAATGGAAAGACATTCCATGCTCATGAGTTGGAAGAACAAATATCATTAAAAGTCTATACTACCCAAAGCAATTTACAGATTTAGTGCAATCCCTATCAAAATAGCAACAGCATTTTTCACAGAACTAAAACAAACAATCCTAAATTTCTTTTAAAAGACTTTATTTATTTATTTTAGAGAGAGCGAGAGAGAGAGAGAGAGAGAGAGCGAGAGCGCAAGTTGGGGGAGGGGAAGAGGGAAAGAGAATCGCAGACAAACTCTGTGCTGAGTGCAGAGCCCAATGCCAGGATTGATCCCATTACCCTGAAGTCTTGACCTGAGCGAAAATCAAGTGTCAGAAGCTTAACCAAGTGAGCCACCCAAGTGCTACCAAACAATCCTTTTGGAACCACAAAAGACCCAAAATAACCAAACCAACCTTGAAAAAGCAACGCAAAACTGAAGATACCACAATTCCATACTTCAAGTTACATTACAAACTGGTAGCAATTAAAACTGTATGGTACTAGCATAAAAAAGGATGCACAGATCCCTGGAATAGAACAGAAAACCCAGAAATAAACCCATTATATGGTCAATTAGTCTTCAACAAAGGAGGAATGAATATACAATGGAAAAAAAATCTCTTCAACAAATGGTGTTGGGAAAACTGGACAGCAACAAGAAAAAGAATGGAACTGGACCATTTTCTTTCACTATACACAAGAATAAACTCAAAATGGATTACAGACCTGAAATCATAAAAATCCTTTAAGAGAGCACAGACAGTAATCTCTCCAACATGGGAAGTAGCAATTCTTTTCTAGATATATCTCTTGAGGCAAGGGAAATAAAAGCAAAAATAAACTATTGGGACTATGTCAAAATAAAAAGCTTCTGCACAGTGAAGGAAACACTAAGGAAACACTTTGTAAGGAAACACTTACAAAACTAAGGAAATGATCTACAAATAGGAGAAGATATTTACAAATGGCATATCCAGTAAAAGGTTACTATCCAAAATGTATAAAGACCTGATACAACTTAATACCCAAAAAACAAATAATCCAATTTAAAAATGAGCAGAGACACGAACAGATATTTCTCCAAAGACATCCAGATGGCCAACAGTCACATGAAAAGATGCTCAATATCACTCATCATCAGGGAAATGCAAATCAAACCACAACGAGATATTACCTCACATCTGTCAGAATGACTAAAATAAAAAAAAAAAAAAACCATAAGAAACAGCAAGTGTTGGGGAGGATGTGGAGAAAAAGGAACGCTTGTGCATCGTTGGTGGGAATGCAAACTGGTATAGCCACTATGGAAAACATTATGGAGGTTCCTCAAAAAATTAAAAATAGAACTACCCTACAATCCATTAATCACACTACTGGGTATTTACGCCCCCCCCCCCCCCATAAAACCACTAACTGAAAGGGATACATGCACCCTTTTGGTTATTGCATCATTATTTACAACAACTAAACTACAAGACCAGCCCAAGTATCCAATGATAGATGAATGGATAAAGAAAATGTGGCGTATATAATACAGTGGAGTATGATTCAGCCATAAAAAAGAATGAAATCTTGCCATTTGCAACAACATGCATACAGCTAGCGAGTATAATGGTAAGTGAAGTAAGTCAGAAAAAGGTAAATATCATGATTTCAGTCTTATGTGGAATTTAAGAAATGAAACAAAAACAAAGAAAAAAAAAAAGAGAGAAACTAAGAAACAGACTCTTTACTATAGAATACTGATGGTTACCAGAGAGGAGGCATGGGGTAAATGGGGTTGAGGTAGGAAGAGTACACTTATTATGATGGAAAATAAGATGAAATGAAAAAGCAAAAAAAGGGGCGCCTGGGTGGCTCAGTTGATTGAACGGCTGTCTTCGGCTCGGGTCGTGATCTTGGGGTCCTGGGATCGAAACCCACATCAGGCTCCCTGCTCAGCGGAGAGCCTGCTTCTCCCTCTCCCTCTGCCTGCCGCTCTGCCTATTTGTGCTATCTCTCTGTCAAATAAATGAATAAAATATTTTTTAAAAAAGCAAAAAAAAATTTTTAACTAAAAAGGAAAACCACAGCCCTATTTATTTATTTAATTATTATTATTTTTAAAATTTACTTATTTGACAGAGAGTGGAAGAGCACAAGCAGGCAGTGCAGCAGAGGGAGGAGAAGCCAGCTCCCCACTGAGCAGAGAACCCAATGTGGGGCTCAATCCCAGGACCTTGGGATCAGGCCCAGAGGCGAAGGCAGTTGCTTAACCAACGGAGCCACCCAGGTAGTCCCCCACTCCACAGCCCTATATAAAGCTTTTTAAGAAAATAAATGATCCTTCTCTAATATAAGGATCACAAATTCTAACACCTGTCTGGGTCATTAACTCAAGAGCTTCTTTTAAATGGAGAATATCGCCTAAAAAATAACTTTGGGCAAAAAAACAACACAAGTGTGTGTCTCCAAAAAGGAAACCAGGTGATAAGGAACAAGTGTAGAAGATTTACTTTACATGCAGAATATTTTTTATACCTTTAAATTTCATATAAAGTACATTATTTATCTATAAAATTTGCATCCTGGCTCCAGCTAACCGCCACTATTAAGAAACGCAGGTCTGGGCTCGCCAGATCTGATTTTTCAAAGAAGTTAGAAATGGGAAAATTCAGATTTTTATGTAAAACTCATAAGTTTTAAATGTTGACTTTATTCAGAATTTAGAACACAGGGGAGGGCCAAACAAAACACACCTGCAAGCCATATATCTGGCTCACAGGCCAACCAGTCTACCATCTCTAATCAAAAATTTGATGTGTGGGGGCGCCTGGGTGGCTCAGTGGGTTAAAGCCTCTGCCTTTGGTTCAGGTCATGATCCCAGGGTCCTGGAATCGAGCCCCGCATCTGGCTCTCGGCTCCTCGGAGAGCCTGCTTCCTCCTCTCTCTGTCTGCCTCCCTGCCTACCTGTCTCTCTCTCTGTCAAATAAATAAATAAAATCTTTGAAAAAAAAAAAAATTTGATGTGTGGGGGCGCCTGGGTGGCTCAATGGGTTAAAGCCTCTGCCTTCGGCTCAGGTCATGATCTCAGGGTCCTGGGATCGAGCCCCGCATCGGGCTCTCCGCTCAGTGGGGGGCCTGCTTCCTCCTCCTCTCTCTGCCTGCCTCTCTGCCTACTGGTGAACGGTTTGTCAAATAAATAAATCTTTTTAAAAAAAATTTGATGTGTGGCTTATGATTCCAAAAACAATAAATATAATTTAATGGAGGAAAATTTCAAAAAGAAAACTCCGACTTGTGGATGAAACCATGTCCCTTCCTGCCCCACCGTCTATTTAGTCTCTTAAACTTGGTCTCTTGGTCTCTTAAACTTCCCCTTTTTTCCCCTGGGTCTTTGAAAAAGCTATTTATGTTTGACCAGCTAAAAATGCAAAGCAAATCAGAGCTCACCAAGAATCTGCCCATTATCCTAGCATCCAGCTCTGTTTTAAAGAGTGAAATTTGGGGTCACTTTCAAGTTGCAATTCATCTAGCCAACAAAAAAGAAGTATATGAATTATTTCTAGCTGGGTAGGAATATTCCCTCAGCAAACCAGTCAAACAATTGCATAGTTGAAAAGACCTGTAAGTTATTTTAACCTTATCAGGCAGTACAGTGCTACACAAAGGATAAAATGGTGGCCATGATCAACATAATGTTCTGAACCATGTCTGGGAACCAATAACAGCTCTGGGGAAAATCTCAAATTCTCTTTAAGTTCTGTTCTTTAAGAACAGATACTGTTCATCTTCTGAAACTGAAGCTAAGAGACTCTATGTGGGTCTAACTATTGGTTATAAGTGGAGTACTACATCCATTAAATGCCCAGAGGACACCAAGGCAAGTTAAAGAAGAACTGGTTATGGCTTTTTTTTTTTTTTTTAAGTTTTATTCATTTAAATAATCTTTACCCCATGTGGGGCTTGAACTCATGACCTCCAGATCAAGAGTTGCATCTTCTTCTGACTGAGTCAGCCGGGCACCCCAGAACTGATTTCAGTTTTATTTATTTATTTATTTTTAAAGATTTTATTTATTTATTTGACAGAGAGAGATCACAAGTGGGCAGAGAGGCAGGCAGAGAGAGAGAGGAGGAAGCAGGGTCCCTGCCAAGCAGAGAGCCCGATGTGGGGCTTGATCCTAGGACCCTGAGATCATGACCTGAGCTGAAGGCAGAGGCTTAACCCACTGAGACAGCCAGGCGCCCCATGATTTCAGTTTTAAATGTAGTACTAGAGATGTACTATCTTGCCTCTCTGGTGTGCCTGAAACTCTCACCTCAATCAGCTGAAAGTTTCAAAGGATTTGACTCTGGTAGGTTCGATTTTCTTTACTCAGTGCTACTAGCTCCAGTCTTCTGAACAGCAGCCTTTTTTTTTTTAAAGATTTTATTTATTTATTTGACAGAGAGAGATCACAAGTAGGTAGAGACACAGGCAGAGAGAGAGGCAGAGAGAGAGGAGGAAGCAGGCTCCCCGCGGAGCAGAGAGCCCGATGCGGGGCTCGATCCCAGGACCTTGAGATCATGACCTGAGCCAAAGGCAGCGGCTTAATCCACTGAGCCACCCAGGCGCCCCTGAACAGCAGCCTTAATTTGCCATCAGCTAGTCCAGTATCCAGCCTAAATGTCTACTCAGTGACCACTGGAGCCTGCCCCAGTGGTAAAGACATACAACCCCAGGCAGGGGTGGGAATGGTGTGGTCATCAATAAATAGGACAATAGGACTAATGGCATCTTTGCAAATGTTCCACTCCTGTGGGACACAGGCACTCAAAGTTTTCTTTATGCAGCTTGTGGAAATGATAAGACAGGCCACATTTCTCCTAAGAACTTCTTCACGGAAATTAAGATCTGCAATATATTCTAATTGACAAGTAAAGCATAACTCTCTCAGGTTGTGACTGGGGAAGCCATTTTATAGTAGAGTTCAGTGACCTAAGAAGTATCCAATTATCAAATAAAAGCCAGGCACATTCCCTCTGAAGAACATGGCCAGAGCCCAGTCTCCCCTATCTGACATCCTGATGTGTGGACATCAGAAACAACTCTCCCATGGCCACAGGCATACTGTTCTTCAGACAGGACCAGAGGTGCTTGAAAATCCGTAACCCATATTCCCTTTAATTATGTGCACTGGGCACCTGCTATACAACAATCTGCACACATCAACATCCAGTGACTGCAGAAGGTTCCTTCTTCTCTGATAATTAGCAGACGTATTTAGCAATGTTTGTCAAATCATAATTCACCACTTCCTTACTATGCCATAAATCTGAGTATCAAGTAGGTTTCAAACACACCAGTCCTCAGTACAAAAAGCTTGTTTTATTCTTACCTCAGCAGCTTGGGTCTCTTGGTGTAGCAAAGTGAGGCCTGTCAAGTCTTCTAAGAAGGAATGTGAAGAATTAAACACCTTCGCTAGGAAATTAAATCCTTCTCGTTCATATTGATCAAGAACCTGTAAAACATTCATATTTGTTAAAAGGGGCTGCAGGCTTTAAAAGTATATTACAAGATTTTCATTTCTATAAGCACTTGTCAAAAATGAAACTAAAACTAGAATTAAACATGGGGATAATAATGCAATCTGGAGGCAAAAACTGGGAGGGCTTAGTATTTATCATTTTCCCTTCTTAGAAACAATGACAATATCCTTTTCCAATTCACATGACAATTTTTGTCAAATAAGTTTTATGTAAATTCACTGAAAATTCTGTAAAAGCTGCGTTTCCTACTTCTAAAGTTCACCTATTGGGGGGAAAAACAGGCCAGAAAAGAGCCAAGAAAAAAATTAAAAAGGATAAAGACAAACAGACAAATGGATGGGAAATGTGATCTACTGGCTAGGCACACTTTTTTTAAAAAACAGAATAGTTCAAAACGTAAAAATAAATTTCACTAGGCATGTCACAAAAGAGGATATTCAAATGGCCAATAAACATGAAAAGTTGATCAACATTACAAGTGATTAGGGAAATGTAAACTAAAACCATAATGAAATCTTACTTTATAAACACCAAAATGGCTAAAGTAAAAAAGAAGATTTCAAGTACTGGCAAGAATGTAGAACTGGGATTCTCATGGGAGTGCAAAATGAGAAAGCCATTTTAGAGGCTTAAGACTTATATACCCTGTGATCAAGCAGTTATACTCCTAGATATATATACCCTGCAAAAAAAGTTATGTGGTTGTGTATCAGAAGACCCAAAGTGTCCACAGCAGCACTACTCATGGTGGTCCAAACTAGACACTACTCAAGTGTGCATCAATAGTAGAATGAATGAACAAACGGGTATATTCATGCAATAGAATACTACTACTTAGCAATGAAAACAAACTATATCTACTTGCAACAATATAGATAATTCTCATAAACATAATGTTAAAGAGAGAAGCAATATTTAATGCACAATTAAATTTTTATATATATAATTTAAAAAAAGAACAGGCAAAATGAATCTAAGGCGAGTGGTTACCCCTGGAGGCACTGTAACTGGAAGGGGCACAAGGGAGGTTCTGGATACTGATAACATTTGTTTCTTTATCTGGGTGTTGGTATACTTTGTGAAAAGCCATCAAGCACTTTTTTGTATATATATTATCCCTCGGTAAAAAGATTTAAAGCCTGCGTCTTGATAAGAGAACAATACAAGAATATCTGAGTTCTCAGAAGCAAAGAAAATAATGATTATTGTATTTAAAAATTCAAAGGTCACAGGAATTGTGAGTGTTAAGAAACAGTGAACCAGAATGTCTCAAAAATTCTCTCAGAACTCAGAAGAAATAGATGAATGTCTCAAAAAGCAGACATTGAAGATAAATCCAAGAAATCAATTACACATGAATAGAAAGGCTAGAGAAGCAGTAACACAAGAAAACAATTTTTAAAACTTCTCCATAAAAGAGATGAGATTGTATAAACGCTTTGATGCAGTAATTCCACTTCAAAGACTTTTCATACAGACACAGTTGTCCATGGGCAAAAGAAGTTGACATGTAACGATGCTCACTGAAACACTCTTTGCAGCAACAAAAGATTAGAAGCTACTACTCTTTAACAGGGAGCTGGTTGACAAAATTATGGTGTATTTACAATTAAGGGCATAATTTAGATCCGTTAAAAGAATGAGGTAGCTCTACAGTATTTATATAAACTTGTTTCCAAGACATACAGGTATATTAAAAGCAATGTCCAGACCATGTGTTTGGTAGTAATCTCTTAAAAATAAAGATGGAGGAGGAAAGATGAAGAAAGGGAAATGCTGCTGTGTGTATGCTTGTTCTTGCATTTAATAAGATCTCTGGAAGTATGCATACACACGACTGGCATCAAGTAGTTGGCTCTGCAAATTCTTCTATACTACCTGAATTTTTAAAACCATGTGCATGTATTACTTATTTAAATAACATTAAAGTCTCTCTTTTTTCCCTTTAGTGCTGGAGAAAGGTCCCAGCAGAGGAGGAGGAAAAAGAGTCCTAAAGCCCTGATGAAGCTAGAGCTGAGGTGGGGGGCAGCCCTCCCCTTCAGCCACGGGAAACAAAGCAGCAGTTGTGATGTTAGGAGAGCAGGGAACTGGGGGCTGAGAAGTTCTGGGTCTGACAGCAGGCAGCAAGGTCATCTGCTGCCAGAGAAGGGGATGGGTGAACCATAACAGTAATGGTCTGGGACAGCTGTGTGGGGAATGTGAGAAAGGAAGTGGAGGCCCCTCCTCAGGACAGATAATATACGTTTTGGGAGAAATGTGGTTAAGGACCATGTAAGCGCGGGCACTGACAGGATAAAGGAAACAGGGAGGTCAGAGAAATCAAGGGGTTGCTGAGTACCAGTGAAGGGAGCCAAGGGAGGTAAGGTAAGACCTGCAAGCTGGAGGGAAGAGATACACGGGGGATCATGGAGGAGCAAAGGGTGATCAGTATGCCTCAAGGTCACACAGCAATGATGTGACTGATGATGTCAGCAATGATGGCTGATGAGCCCCAGTAAATTAATCTGACAACCCAATGCCTGGATAAAAAGGCACTTAGTAACTGAATCCCTCAGTAATAAAGAGATTCCTTATAAACAAGAATTTTATCTTGGGAAATATATGCATAAAAATTAATGATCTTTTTCAAAATGATAAATACTGTGTGCTTGGTGATCACTTATTTCTGAACCATTAAGCTCACTAATTAGCTAGTTTGTGCCACGTTTTCAACAAGGTAAAAGAAGAAACAGGTTTGAAAAAATGGATTAAAATTTTTTTAAAAATTAGAATTCCAGAGATGACACTTTGTTGGACCTTAATTAACCTTTCAGATTTCAAGTCCATGTTTCCACGGATAATTCTGCAGTGCTACAAATCTGAATCAGAAAAACTAACAGCAAGAGCAGTAGGAGTAAAAGCCTCCCCCCATAATCAAGATGTACAGAAAGTTTAATGCTGAAACACTATTCATAGCTCTGGCTTCGAAAATATGTGGAAAAACTTAATCCTCCAGGGGCATATTTAATCATGCAAGAGTTTTCTAGTATTCCCTTTATGTGCTGGGAAGTTAATCTGTGTTACGAGTATAAGCAGCTTATAAAAGGTACAAGGATATTTTCCCCTACAGTTTGACCTTCTTAAAGGGGAAAATGTGTTTTAAATTATGCCCCAGCCTGAAAAAGATACCATCACAATGAATATGAGCACTGCTATAATGTGTCAGTCTGCAAACATACTGAACCTCCTAAGTAATTATATAATACATGGTCCTGAGAAGTGTGCACATTACATTTTGATAGGTTATTAAGTACTCTAAAGGTACTGGGAGAGTTTGCTAAGTAGAGAAATAATGACTTTTTATACAAAGATATGGATCCTTTCCTGATGAACATGATTTTCCTTACTTCACTGTTCTCTAAGGCTAGGTGAGCTTTACTCATGTCACATGCATACTGCTGGACAAAGACAGTAGAATCGCTTAAGACACGGTTTTAGGAGTATCCGTTCTCTTGCTGAGATTCTTTGAGGACTCTTTACTAGATCAAACCCATAGCCCCCAGTTAGGCATTTCAGTCCCTCCAGAACCCTCCAACTTTGGACAACTCTCTGGAGAACGTCTTTCATAGGGCCTAACACCTGACATTGCATAACATGCAAAGATTTACATTTCATGAGAAACAGAAGAGCTCCATGGTTTACAACTCTTGTCTATTCTTAAACAAGGATATGAGGAACTGAGTACTCAACAACAACAACAAAAAGCTTTTGTGTTTTCTACTTTTAGCTTATCTATTTTCATGCAGTGTCTGCAAACCTCTTATTTAAAGTCTCTTTTATTTAGGAAATTATATTCACTTACTCTAAATTATTTAAAAATAGACATGTGTCATGATTTCTAATATTCTCAGGGAAAGCTAGCCCGATATCCCAGATAGAGTAATGAAAGATATGGCTGGTAGCCACTAGGACCTTTAATTCCCATCCTACATAGGAGAATCCACAAAAGAAGGGTCAAAATACTCCCATCTGATGGACAGTCACCCAATAGTCTGCAGAGGCTTTGTTCCAAGGAGGGCAAACCCCGTTTTCCAGTTCTGTTGCTAAGGGAGCCATTCCAGCATGGAAAAGCCTCACTTTGGATAATGTGCTGGAAGCATCACTAATAAAACCAGGAAACACCCTGATCAACCGGTTTCTGTCTTTTGGTGTCTGGGATTTCTCTCATCATAATAAAAAGGAATCAAAGAGGAGGAAAAAAGGCTCTGGTTTCAGCAGCTCTTACAACTACTGTCCCATCTTCACTGCTCCCAGCTCTTGTTTCCTCTTGGTGCTAACCACTGAGGGTGAGCTGTCTTCCCCATCAAATAAGATCTCTCACTTCCAGCAAGATTCAGCTCAAGTACCAGCTCCTACAGCAAGTCTTGCCTGATTAATTCCACTCCCTAACATCTTTTCTTGCCTCTTATATTCTGACCCCATTCTCCAGGGCACACTAAGTTGCCAAATGAATTGAAGGAAATGCTCACAGTATCCCTGGTAATCGAGAGTTGCTGGCGTTTCCAACTATCAACCACATGTTTGTTAACTTTGTTTCGGTTTCCATATATCTCAGTGATACAAAGCTTATAATGGAATAGAAAACAGCTTCATATGGAAACATATAGCTATCAATCTAATTAAATCTGTTGCTGTTAACTCACTCTATTGGACATAGGTAGGATTTATCGACCAAACTTGAAAAAAAAGAAAGATCTGAGTTCAACACATGGAATGGTATTACTGGCATGCCGAAAATATAGAACAAGTATCTTGTTCTTTCCCTAAAGTCACTGTATAGTGTCCCATCTTAGGCATCCAAATGCAAAATTTGGGCACAACTATAATTTAGAGGATGTGGAAGAGTTTAAGCCAAAGCACCAAATAGTATCAACATCAAGATAACGGACTATGGAATAAAGGTACCAACACTTTAGTATTTTAATTAAACCTCTTATGGTATAACACACAACTGCATTTAAAAAAAAATCAAATATTGTATCTTGGTTTTTTCATATACCAAAATCACAATTCTGCTTGAGTCAACTAGGCAATGGAAAACAAACTGTAACTGGGTGTTAACCCACAACTGGGAGCAACTTGGCAACATGGGGGCAAGACGCTTCACCTTTTTGAGCCTGTCTGCTCATCTCTAAAATGGGGAGGCAACTCCATGCCTGTTTCCCTACCTACTGAGATACAAAAAGAATTTCATGACTTCAATCACTGATAAAGAACGGCTAATAAAGGGAAGTAAAAATGCTATGCATTTATTACTTTAAAAATATTATTGCCAAGGGGTGCCTGAGTGGCTCAGTCAGTAAACATCTCCCTTAGGCTCAGGTCTTGATCCCAGGGCCCTGAGATCAAGTCCTACATCGGGGCTCTCTGCTCGGTGGGGAGCCTGCTTCTCCCTCTCCCCCGTCTGCTGCTCTGCCTACTTGTGTGCTCACTCTCTCTCTCTCTGTTACATAAATACAATCTTTAAAAAATATATTATTGCCAAATAGCGTTTGATAAATACAGAAAATACACGACAAGAAGACACATAATGGTGTCAGTGATAATAGCAGAGCGAGGATCTCTGCAAACCCTCTCCCCTATAAGAGAACAGTGACAAAGTTTGGGGAGTATTTATTCAGAAAACATCTGAATCTCTGTAAAAACAATGGGCTTTGAGGTTTTCAACATGCTCCATTCCCACCCCTTCCCCTTTCTAGCTCAAATGTAGCCCTGAACACGAACAACACACAGTCACAGTGGAAACCAGCCTGGCAGTCACTGGAGGGGGTAGACTGGGACTGAAGCTCCTTTAAAGCTCCATTTTCAGAAAATTGCCACCTGTTTGGTGATTCCCAGGGAAATCCTGCTTGCATGTTCCTTTTATTTGACCTGACTCAGAACTCACCCAGTGTGAAAGCCTTTCTCCCAGGGCTAGCTGTCAACAAGTATCAGGGACAACTGTTTAACGTCATGATCTCCTGAGATGGTGGATATTTGTTGCTGCAACAATGTGCTAACCAAAGAGTGTAAAACAAAAGTCTGGGGATTACCATAAGAGATGTTGAAAAGTTCCAACATACTCTTGAGAATCTAGAAGACTGCACAGGCACAAGGTGATATGTATGCCCAAACCTATGCACATGCTCAGGAAAGAGCTGAGAAAGTCCTAAGCTCTCACTTCTAGTTGAGTATCTGTGTAAGCAGGAGATGAAAGGTAAGGCAGAGTTCTTAAATGCCCGGCTCAGCACTGAAGGCACTCCCCAATACACACACAGAGCACCTTCAGCAAAGACTGTGATTTACTGGTTCCAGGAAATTCAGAAAATCTGTTTAATCATTAGATGGCAACCAAGCTAACCAAGCAGAAACTTCATGGTGACACAAGACAAAGAACAACAACTTAATGAAATTAGTTTAGCAAAGTCACTAAATAACAAACCATCAACAGCTAAGAGCAAAAATAAACCATGGGCAGGGGAGAGAATCTGATTTCCAGATTTAGCACACTCTATTATGTGACACATCCAGTTCTCAACAGAAGTTACTGGATATGCAAAGAAACCAGAAAATATGTCCCATTCACAGAAACAAAACAAAAATGGTTAACAGAAACCATTCCTGAGGAAATTACTAAACAAAGACTTTAAAACAGCTATAGCTATTTTAAGTAAATTTGAAGAACTGAAAGAAACCATGTCTAAGTACCTAAAAAAAAAGTATGAAAATGATGCTTTGCCAAAATAGAGCCTCAATAAAGAGAAATTATATAGAGGATCAAAAGAGAAATTCTGGAGTTAAAAAATACAAGAACTGAAAAATTCACTAGAGAGACTGAAATCAGTTTTGGGCATGCTGAAGAAACAATCAGTTAATCTGAAGATAGATCAACTGAAAATATCCAGTCTGTGGGAGTGTTTGGTTGGTTCAGTTGGTGACTCTTGATTTCAGCTGAGGTCATGATCTTGAGGTTGTGGGATCAGGCCCCATGCTGGGCTCTGTGCTGAGTGGAATCTATTTAAAAGTCTCTCTCTCCTTCTCCTTCGGCCTCTCCCTCCCCATTCATGCATGCATGATCTCTCTCTGTCTCTCAAAAAAAAAAAAAAAAAAAAAAAAAAAAAGATAGTATCCAGTCTGAGAAACAGAAAATGAACAAAAGCCTCAGAGACCCATACAACAACATGTGCTAATAAAGGAGTTCCAGAAGAGATGGAAGAAAAGGGCAGGAAGAATATTTGAAGAAATAATGGTAAAAAAAACTTCACAAATTTTATGAAAAACATTCATCTACACACCCACGAAGCTCAGCTCCAAGAACAATAAACTCAAAGAGATCTATATCTAGACACATCATAATTAAACTGTCCAGAGACAAAGGGATGATCACGCAACTGAGAGTGAGAAATAACCCATCATGTAAAGGGAATCATTAACAGCCAATGTCTCTTCAGAAACCATAGGAACCAACAGTACTGGTATGAAATATTCAAAGTTCTGAAAGCAAAAGACTGTCAACTGAGAATTCTATATCCAACAAAACGGACCTTCAAAAATGAAGGAGAAATTAACAAATTGCCAGATAAACAAAAACAAGAGAATTCATCACCAGCAAACCTATCCTGTAAAAAATTCTGAAGTGAGTACTTTAGGTTGAAATCAAAGGACATTAAACAATAACTCAGATCCTCAAGAAGAAATAAAGAATGCAGGTAATGCAATTTTTTTTGTGATTTTTTCTTCTATGTGATTTAAAATACAGATACATAATCAAATAAAATACAAGTATACAGATGCATAAAGGGCTAATTACACATCTGTGTTGTCATATGAAGATTCAATCTATGGGACAGTAAGCCCAAAGGAAGGGGAGGCAAACCAAGATACTATTATCCAAATTAAAGTGATGTTAAACCCAAACATATGGCTATGAATAGTATTTTTTTAAAGATTTTTATTTATATATTTGACAGAGAGAGATCACAAGTAGGCAGAGAGGCAGGCAGAGAGAGAGGAGGAAGCAGGACCCCTGCCGAGCAGAGAGCCCGATGTGGGACTTGATCCCAGGACCCTTAGATCATGACCTGAGCTGAAGGCAGAGGCTTAAACCACTGAGCCACCCAGGCACCTTTGAATAGTATGTTGATTGTAAACCCTGGAGCAGACACCAAAATTACCAAAAATATATATAGTAAGAGAAAAAGCAAGGGAATTAAAATGGCACATAGAAAGTATCTATTTAATACAAAAAGGTGAAATAAAGAAAAATAGAGGAATACAGAAAGAAAAAAAAAAAGCATAAGACGTATAGAAACTAAAAGCCAAAATGACAGATGTAAATTCTATCTTATCATTAAATGTAAATGAATTAAATACCTCCAACTAAAAGGCAGACGTGGCAGAATGGACGGATAAACCAAACAAAAAAATCATCTAACTACCTACATGCTGTCTACAAGAGATTCATTTTAGATTCAAAGACATGAATAAGTTGAAAGTAAAAGAACAGAAAAAAATATTCCATGCAGTTTAAATTATGCATGATAAATAAGTTCTGGAGATCTAATGCAGAGCATGGTGATGACAGTTAACAGTACCATACTGCATATTTGAAATCCGTTAAGAGATCTTATACTAAACTTTTCAACACATACACCCCCCAACCCCTGCCCCATACACAAAATGGTAACTCTGTAGAGGTGATGGATATGTTAACTAGCTCGGTTGTGGTAATCATTTCAAGATACATAAACATAGCAAGTTACAGCCCTTCAATAATGTATAATTCATATAATGATATGTCAAAAAAAGCTGCTTAAAAAAAGAGAAGACTCCATGAAAGCAGAAACCAAAAGAGAGTTAACTGGAGAGGCTATACTAATATCAAACAAAATAGACTTTAAGACAAAAATTGTTACGAGGGACAAAGAAGGACATAATAAAAAGATACAGAGATACATATTAAAAAGATATAAAAATTATAATCTGAGGTGTACTTACCAAAACAGCCCCCAAATACATTTAGCAAAAATGTATTTTGCCCTGAATTTTTCAAAATTCAAAAAATTTTGAAAAAATGTATTTTAAAGGAAAAATACACAATTAAACAATAATAGTTAGAGATTTCAATACTGTACTTTCAGTAATGTATAGAACTAGAAGATCATTGAGGAAACAGAAGACCTGAACACTACATATCAATCAAACTTAATAAATATCTATAGAACACTATATCCAGGAACAGCAGAATCCATATTCTTCTCAAAGAATGGAGCAGTCTCTAGGATATACCATGTGTTAGACCATAAAATGTGTCTCAATAAGTGAAAAAAGCTGAAATCATATAAATTATTTTCTCTGATCACAATGTGATGGAGTTGGATATCAATAACAGAAATTTGGGAAACTCACAAATATGTGGATATTAACACACTCCTAAAAGCAATGGATCAAATAAGAAATCACAAGGGAAATTAGAAAATACTTTAAGATGAACAAAGACACACACACATAACATACCAAAAATTATGAGATACACTGAACGCAGTGCTCAGAGGGAAATTTATAGCTATAAATGCCTGTATTAAAGAATGATTTCAAATCAATAACCTAACTTTCCAACCTAAGAACAGAACAAAAAAATGACCTAAACCCAAAGCAAGCATGAAGAAGGAAATACAAAAAATTGAGTAGAAATAAAATCTTTTCAGAAAAACAACAAATGTGACAAGCCTTTACTTAGATTGGCCAAAAATTAAAGGGAAAAGACTCAAATTACTATTGTCGGGAATGAGAGAGGGGATATTACTGTCAATATTTCAGAAATAAAATTATATGGAAATACTATAAACAACTGTATGCCAATACACTAGATGACCTAGATAAAAAATGGAAAAATTTTGAGAAAGACACAAAGTACTGAAACTGACTCAAAGAGAAATAGAAAATCTGGGGTGTTATGCCTCCATCAGAAAGGATGAATACCCAACTTTTCTATCAACATGGATGGGACTGGAAGAGATTATGCTGAGTGAAATAAGTCAAGCAGAGTCAATTATCATATGATTTCACTTATTTGTGGAGCATAAGAAATAACACGGAGGACATGGGGAGATGGAGAGGAGAAGGGAGTTGAGAGAAATTGGAGGGGGAGATGAACCATGAGAGACTATGGAGTCTGAAAAACAATCTGAGGGTTTTGAAGGGGTAGGGGTGGGAAGTTGGGTGAGCCTGGTAGTGGGTATTATGGAGGGCACATATTACACGAAGCACTGGGTGTGGTGCATAAACAAAGAATTCTGGAACACTGAAAAGCGATAAAAAAAATAAAAAATAATTAAAAAAAAAAAAAGAAAGAAAATCTGGGGTGCCTGGGTGGCTCAGTGGGTTAAGCCTCTGCTTTTGGCTCGGGTCATGATCTCAGGGTCCTGGAATTGAGTTCCTCCAGCATCGGGCTCTCTGCTCGGCAGGGAGCCTGCTTCCCCTCTCTCTCTGCCTACTTGTGATCTCTCTGTCTCTCTCTCTCTCTGTCAAATAAATAAATAAAAATCTTCAAAAAAAAAAAAAAAAAAAGAAAGAAAATCTGAATAGACACATGAAAAGAGACTGAAGTAGTAATCAAAAACTTCCCACAGAGAAAAAAGCCCCGAAACAGGTGCCTTGCTGATGAATTTTACCAGACATTTAAAGAAGAATTAACCAATCTTTCACAAATCCCCCTGAACAATAGAAAAGAAGGAAACACATCTCAGTTCATTTGAGACGAGTATTCTCTTGTTACCAGAACCAGACAAAGACATTACAAATACAGAAAACCAAAGACCAATGTCTCTTGTGAATATAACTGCAAGTATCTTCACCTAAAATATTAGCAAACGGGGGCACCTGGCTGGCTCAGAGGAGCATGTGACTCTTGATCATGGGGTTGTGAATTTGAGTCCCATGTTGGTGTGGAGATTACTTAAGTAAATTAAAAAAAAAATTTTTTTTAAATTAGCAAACTGAGTCTCCAGCAACGTATAAAAAAGATGACACACTATGACAAAATGAGACTTATGCCTGGAAAGCAAGGCTGGTTCAACATATGGAAATCAATGTAATACATCACATTAATAGAATAAGAAACAAACCACATCATTATCTAAAAAGGCACAGAAAAAGCACTTGACAAAAATCCAACACCCTTTCATACTAATAAACAACAAGCTAGTAACAGAAGACAATTTCCTTTTGCTAAAGGGCATCAATAAGCATTAATACTATACTTAATGGTGAAAGACTGAGAGCTTTCCCAGAAATATCAGGAATAAGACAAGGATTCCCACTCTTGCCACATCTATTCAACATTGTATTGGATGTTCTAGTCCGGGCAATAGGCAAGAAAAATAAAAGCATCTGTCTAGATTGGATCTGAACTAGAAAGGGAGAAGTAAAACTCTACTTCCAGAAGACATGATCTTATACATGGAAAAGCCTAAGAAATCCACAAAATGCTCTTAGAAAAGAAAAAAAAAGTAAGGACTCTTACTCTTGAGTACAAGAGTACATTCTACTCTTGTAGGATATAAGAGCCATATACAAAAATCAACTGTATTTCTATACACCAGCAATGAATTATTCAAAGAAGAAATTAAGAAAAACCACTCCATTTAGGGGCACCTGGGTGGCTTCATTGGTTGGGCTTTCGAATTTTGATTTCAGCTCAGGTCATGATCTCAGGGCTGTGGGATTGATCCCCGTTGGGAGCTCCATGCTCAGGGGAAGCCGGCTTCTCTCCCTCTCCTTCTCCTGTTGCTCACACTCTCTTTCAAAATAATAAATAAATCTAAAAAGGAACAAGAAGAGGAAGAAGAAGAGGAGGAGGAAGTAGAAGAGAGGGAAAGGGAGAAGGAAAAGAAGGCCACTCCACTTATACAACATCAAAAACACATCTAGGTATAAATTTAATGAAGGAAGTGCAATACAAATACACTGAAAACTACACTGAAAAAAGAACTAAATAAATACAAGGACATCCCAAGCTCATGGATTATAAGTCTTAATGTTGGTAAGATAGCAATATAGTCCAAATTGATCTAATATTCAGTGCAATCCTAGCTGACTTTTAATAAGCAGGGACAGATACTGACAAGCTGATCCTAAAATTCATATGGAAACCTAAGGGACCTAGAACAGCTAAAATAATCTTGAAAAAGAATTAGTCCAAAAACCAATACTTACTTACTAAACGGTAGGTATTGGTTACTAGACGGCACTAGCATAAGGATAGACATACAGATAATGGAATAGAGTCCAAAAATAAACCTTACATTTTTGGCAAGCATAACAAGATAATTTAATGGGGTAAAAAAATACTCTTTTCAACAAATAGTACAGCAACAATTGAATATCTACATGCAAAAGAATGAAGTTAAACACCACATACAATATACAAAAATTAACTGAAATGAATCTAAATTTAAGTGCTGAAACAGTTACACTCTTAGAAGAAATCAGAATAAGTCCTTATAAGCTTGGGTCGGACAACAGTTTCTTAGATGTGGCAACAAAATCCCATAAGAGGCTCAACACCCCCCCCAAATTAGGATGTCATCAATATTAAAAACTATTGTGCTTCAAAGGTTACATCAAGAAAGTGAAGAGACAAGCCACAAAATAGGAGAAAATATTTGCAAATTACATATCTGATAAGGGTTTGGTATCCAGAATATATAAATAATTTTAAAACTTCTCAATAAAAAGCCAAAACCAAAAATAAAAACCCGAATAATTTAACAATCGACAAAGGAACTAAATGAACATTTCCCCCCAAAAAGACACACAAATGACCAACAAGCACATGAACCGATGCTCAACACCAGTGGTCATTAGGGAAATGCAAATCAATACCACGATGAAATACCACTTCACACCCAGTAAGATAGCTCCAATAAAAAAAGAGACAAAAACAAGTGTTGACAAGAAGATGGAGATCAAAATCCTCCTACACTAATGGGAATTTAAAATGGTGCAGCTGTTGTGGAAAACAGTTTGGCAGTTTTATAAAATGTTAAACAGAGTTACTATATGACCTAATAATTATACTCCTAGGTATATACCCAGGAGAACTGAGAACATATGTTCACACAAAAACTTATATACAAATGTTTATAGCAGCACCACTCATAAAAGTAACCAAATGGAAACAATACAAATATCCATCAGTTGATGAATGGATAAAAAAATGTGGTATATCCATACAATGGAATATTTTTTAGCCTTACAAAGAAGTGAAATACTGACACATGCCACATTATGGATGAACATTTAAAGCATTATGCTAAATGAAAGAAGCCTTTTGCAGAAGTTTACATGTATGGTTCCATTTATATGAAATGTCCAGAAAAGGAAAATACATAGATAGTAGATTAGTGCTTGTGAGGGTCTGAGGGAAGCTGGGAATGGGGAATGACTACTAATGGGCATTGGGGTTATGGTTTTGTTTGGGGTGATGAAAATATTCTAATTAGATAGTGTGATGGCTGCACAAACTTGTGAATATACTTAAAAACCCAAGAATTGTACACTTTAAAGTGAAGAATTTTATGATATATGAGTTGTGTTTTTATTTTTATTTTTAAAGATTTTATTTATTTATTTGACAGAGAGAGACATAGCAAAAGAGGGAACACAAGCAGGAGGAGTGGGAGAGGGAGAAGCAGGCTTCCTGCCGAGCAGGGAGCCTGATGTGGAGCTCAATCCCAGGACCCTGGGATCATGATCTGAGCCAAGGGCAGATGCCCAACGACTGAGCCACCCAGGCACCTCTGAATTGAGTTTTAATAAGATAAAAGACCTATATGAGCTGTTAGTATGAGGATCCAATGTAGAGTGTCTGTAAAGCATATTGAGTAATAAAAAACACTATCTGGAAGGAAGAATTGAGGGGTGGATTGATGGATGGATGCATTTAACCTCCCCCCCCCATCAATCTGTGGACTGCTTCTTAAAAATGTGTCATTTCCAATTAGAGTTGTTTGAAACCAAGTATGAAGTCTAGTTTATCATCTTAAAAGATGAACAGTACTTCCGAAGACCCTTGCAAAGATAAATATATATAGTGAGGAAAAAGAAAAGAAAAAGGAAGCTCTCCTTAGAAGGTTTCACAACCTTCAAGTTTTGGATAGTGGTGGAAGATCAAAGAACCACGGCAGACACTGTGGAAAAATTAATCTGCCTCACCTCCCCCGACCTGAAAGAAGAAAAGCTAATTGGACACAACTTTATCTAAATCTAAAATAGATACTCTAAAAACTACAGAACACTTATGAAAGAAGTTGAGGAAGACACAAAGAAATGGAAAAACATTCTCTACTCATGGATTGAAAGAATATTGTTAAAATGTCTATGCTACCCAGAGCAATCTACATATTCACTGTAACCCCTATCAAAATACCATCGATATTTTTCACAGAGCTGGAGCAAATAATTCTAAAATTTGTACGGAACCAGAAAAGACCCTGAATAGCCAGAGGAATGTTAAAAAAGAAAACCAAAGCTGCTTTTGGGCATCACAAGGCTGGACTTCAAGCTATTTTACAAAGCTGTGATAATCAAGACAGTATGGTATTGGCATAAAAACAGACACGTAGATCAATGGAAAAAACTAGAGAACCCAGAAATGGACCCTCAACTCTATGGTCAATTAATCTTTGACAAAAGAGGAAAGAATATCCAATGGGGGGAAAAAGGTGCCTTTAATAAATGGTGCTGGGAAAACTGGACAGCCACGTGCAGCAGAATGAAACTAGGTCAATTTCCTTACACCATACACAAAGATAAACATTCAAAATTGATGAAAGACCTAAATGTGAGACAGGAATCCATCAAAATCCTAGAGAAGAACATAGGCAGCAACCTCTTTGAACTCGGCCGCAGCAACTTCTTGCTAGACATGGGAAACAAAACCAAAAATGAACTACTGGGACGTCATCAAGATAAAAAGACTTTGCACAGCAAAGGGAACAGTTAACAAAGCTAAAAGGTAACCTACGGAATGGGAGAAGATATTTGCAAATGACATATCAGATAAAGAGCTAGTATCCATGATCTATAAAGAACTTATCAATCTCAACACTCGATAAACAAATAATCCAGTCACAAAATGGGTAGAAGACATGAACAGACATTTCTCCAAAGAAGATACACAAATGGTCAACAGACACATGAAAAATCAACATCAACATCACAGTTCAACATCACTCAGCATCAGGGAAATACAAATCAAAATCACAGTGAGATACCACCTCACACCAGTTAGAATGGCTAAAATTAACAAGACAGGAAATGATGTTGGTGCGGATGTGAAGAAAGAGAAACCCTTTTACATTGTTGGTGGGAATGCAAGCTGGTGCAGCCACTCTGGAAAACAGTATGGAGGTTCCTCAAAAAGTTAAAAATAGAGCTACCCTAGGACCCAGCAATTGCACTACTAGGGATTTACCCCAAAGATAAAAATGCAGTGATCCAAAGGGGCACCCACACCCCAATGTTCATAGAGGCAATGTCTACAATAGCCAAATTGTGGAAAGAGGGAAGATGTCCAAAGACAGATGAATGGATAAAGATACGGTATATATAACGATGGAATATTACTCAGCTATCAGAAAGGATGGACACTTAACCATTTACATTGACATGGATGGAACCGGAGGTCCAGTTGAGTGAAATATGTCAGAGAAAGACAACTATCATATAGTTTCACTCATACGTGGAATATAAGAAATAGTGCAGGGGATCATAAGGGAAGAGAGGGAAAATTGAATGGGAAGAAATCAGAGGGAAGAAAACCATGGGAGGCTCTTACCTATAGGAAACAAACAGGGTTGTTGGAGGGGCAGTGGGTGGGGAGATAGGTAATTGGGTGATGGGCATTAAGGAGGCCACATGATGTGATGAGTACTAGGTGTTATATGCAACTGATGAACTATTGAATACTACATCTGAAACCAAAGATGTACTATATGTTGGCTAACTGAATTTAAATTAAAAAAATCTAAAATAGCTCTTGTTTTAATTCTATCATAAAAGCAAAATAAATTATAATAACAATAACAATAATAATAATTTGACCTTACAAAATTGAGTTGCTTAATAAGCATGATATTATAATGATCAAAATATTTACAAACAGATGATCTGACCAACTAATCTAATCTTTTTAGACTTACACAATGGCAGGTCATAAATTTGAGGAGGGCTTATTTTAAATATGGACAAAAGTCAACAAGGAGGTGAACTGTAAAAATGCTAACAAGAAGCCTTTCTAAGAAAGACTATTACCCAAGCCACTCAACACATTCATTTGAATATTTACAGAGCCTGCTTCAGGTTACAGGCTTCTTGGGGACATTCACTATGTTTCTGTATAAGAAATATCCTCTTTTATTTTTTTGTCATCTTTTTTGTTGGTAAAATAAATATAAAAAATCTACCTTCTTAAATACTTTTAAGTGTTCGGGTCAGTGGCATTAAGTACATTAATGGTTTGTGCAACCATCCCCATCACCTTCCATCTCCAGAACTCTTTTCATCTTGCAAAACTGAAACTCTACACCCGTTAAATGCAAACTCACCATTTTCCTCCCCCAGCCCTGGTAACCACCATTCTACTTTCTGTCTCTAGGATTCTGACTATTCTAAGTACTTTATTTAAGTGGAGACATGCATTTTTTGTCTTTTTGGGACTGGCTTATTTCATTTAGCATAATGTCCTCCAGGTTACCCCATGTTGTAGTGTGTGTCAGAATTCCCTTCCTCCGGAAGGCTAAATAACATTCTGTTATATGGACAGACCACATTGTTTGTTGATTCTTCTATAGATGAACACTTGGGTCCTTCTGTATTTTAGCTTTGTGAATAATCCTGCTATGAACAGAAGTGTACAGGGGTGTTGTTTTTGCCAAGGAGATAATCAAATATTCACTGTAATGCACAATTTTTGCAGAACTATTTTTACACTTGTGATATTCATTCTTTGGTCTCAGGCTTATTAATACCTAATGCTTTGTTGGTTTGTTTTTATTTTATCATTTCATTATTATTCTAATTTCTATAACCAAGTTGGGGAAAAAGAACTGGATACCTTACCTATTTAAGTATTAATTAACACTAATATGTAAAAGGGAAAATTTTCACCCCAATTAAATACAAATAACTCAGACAAAAAAAAATCCTAAAAAATACATAAGTACAACACGTACATTAAGTATAAGATGGTTTCTTAAGTGACCTTCTTTCATCCCTCGCATCTAAACAGAAGGAATCAGACAAGAAGTATCTCTACCTCTCTATATTCTCATATGAACACAAACAAGCTTAAATACCCAGCATCTTAAAAAACATAATCTCTCCTGATAATCTGTCTTATCACCTTCCCCCAATGACCTTAACAGTAAAAAATATCATCGAAAAATTTGTCTGTTTCATTCTATGAATAGAGGATAAGGAAGGCAAAGAGAGATTACAATTTTATCTACTGTGTATACCAGTCTCTACTTTAAAATGAAATTTTTAGGGATAGAGCTTTTCTTTCTCAGTCCTCTTTTTATTCTAAGTCATATTTTTTCATGACTATAATAAACTGAAGATATTCTTTAAAGGATCATTTGGAGGATCCCAGGACATTAAAAAGAATACACTTGAAACCTCGATATAACAAAGTACAGCTTTCTAAAGTCATTCTTCAAATGCACAAGAACTAGAGCCTTGGTCTGAGAGCACACACCAGAATCCCCTAGAGAGCGGGGCCACATCCCCAGTTCCTCATTAATTAATTAAGAACCTGCATTTCTTGTGAGTTTCCATAAGATGGATGCTGTGGGTCATAGGACCACACTCTGAACACATCTTCTTTCTCTAAGCAGGAAGACTTTCTCTTAGACTCAACCCATGAAGAAGCACGTATGTACCCTTAACATTAAAAACTCATCTTTAGCTGTTCCTCCTAAAAGAAATTACTGTGTGATACTGTTTATTTAGTAATTTTAGTCAATTCCTTTAATAAATTCTTGTTGGTAAAAAGTTTTTAGGTCCCCTTCACAGACAGCCAGCTTTCATTAAGAAAATTATTACCCCAAGTGACTTTATAATGTGTGAATATTGGTTCAGTGACTTTCTTTTCATTCTGGAACTGAGACTTATACAAGCATATATTTGGCAGGCAAGGTCCGTTGAGAAAAACTAGGCAATTGATTATATTATTTCATATATTTTTCTCTATCTCCACCTGCATGGCCCTTGATGTCACTGCCATAAACTAATAGTCTTTGACTGGAAATAGCCAGACACAGGTTTGGTTTGACTCATGGAATATTTGGGGAAAAACATATGCTTGAATTAAAACTAAAAAATCAGATGCTTTGATTTTTAAATTCAGATTATCATTTACTCTTAAAACAAACAGAAAAAAAAAATAGAAGATCTGGCAACACTACTCACAGATTTCTATTGGTCAATGATCAGTCAGAGTTGGACCCTAGCTGCCACTCACAGAGAACCTGATCTCTAGCTGGCCATAGTCTGCATTCGTTTTCTGTCGTCTTCACACTAGTTCACTCCAATCATGTATTTATTGGCCTGCCCTATATAGGCTTGTATATGTGGGTGCCCAGCATAAGAGGGAATATGTGGTAGAGTCTCAATTTCAGAAAGCATTATACTCTGGCTTAAATAAAGTATGGTATCGGTAAGCTCCTTTGGACTCAGTCCCTTATGGCCTAAGCTTGTTGAGTTGTGTGACCTATCAGTAGGCCACCTTCTACTGTTGCGTTAGAAACATTCAGTCTAGAAGGACCCATTCTCTAAACAGCAGTGTGTCAGGTTAAGACTCTTTCGTGTACAGCCAAAAGAATAATGTAAATGATGAGTGAACCTGAAAACACCTGCAAGCACAAAGCTTATACATTATTTTAATCTTTTGGTCACGAAATAACACAGACATAAAACATTATAGCTTAAAATACTATCAAGAACACCAGTATATCACATTATATGTTTATAAAAAAAAAAAATTGGAAGGGGAGGCGAACCATAAGAGACTATGGACTCTGAAAAACAACCTGAGGGTTTTGAAGGGGTGCGGGTGGGAGGTTGGGGGAACCAGGTGGTGGGTGATAGGGAGGGCACGTATTGCATGGAGCACTGGGTGTTGTGCAAAAACAATGAATACTGTTATGCTGAAAAAAAAAATAAATTCATAAAAAAAAAAAAAGAACACCAGTATATCAGAAGTCCCTACAAAGCCCACTTTACAATCACAACACCCCACTTGCCTCTCTGAGGTAAACACTGACTTGTAGGATAACCACTTCCTTATTCTTTTTAATTCTTCCACCTAAGTGTGCTTCCAGAACACCATCCCTTAGCTCTACTATATTTGAATGCTGAACTTAGACATTTATTCATTTGTATCTGATCTTTAAAAATTTAGTATGATGTTGGGGGCACCTGGGTGGATCAGTTGATTGAGCACCCCACTCTTGGTTTTAGCTCCAGTCATGATCTCAGGGTCATGGGATTGAGTCACAAATCAGGCTCCGTGCTCAGTTGGGAGTCTGCTTGAGATTCTCTCCTTCTCCCTCTCCCCACCTTGCACATATGTGCATGTGCTCTCTCTGTAATAAATAAATAAACTCTTTTAAAACATTTTTTTAAAAGAGTTTATTTCTTTGACAGACAGAGATCACAAGGAGGCAAAGAGGCAGGCAGAGCAAGAGGGAGGAAGCAGGCTCCCTGCTGAGAGAGTCTGTTGCGGGGCTTGATCCCAGGACCCCGAAATCATGACCTGAGCTGAAGGCAGAGGCTTTAACCCACCGAGCAACCCAGGTGCTCCACATTTTTCAATACTATGTTAAGATACATGCTAATTGTGTTCTGATTCCACTCTTGGCTTTGTTTTTTTTTTTTTTTTTTTTTTTTTGCTCTTTAGTTTCTACCTTTGGCTTGTTTGCATTTGTTATGCTGCCTTTTCTGACCTCTTGAGATAAATATTTGCTCATTAATTTTAGGCCTTTTTTTTTTCTTTTAAGGCTATCCATTTTTCTATTAGGTTACTCCTTTACCTATATCCTATAAATTTTTACATGAAATATTTATCACTCATTTAAAATACTTAATTTTCATTGTATCTTCCTTTTTTTTTTTTTAAAGATTTTATTTGTTTATTTGACAGAGAGAGAGATCACAAGTAGGCAGAGAGGCAGGCAGAGAGAGGAGGAAGCAGGCTCCCTGCAGAGCAGAGAGCCCGATGTGGGGCTCGATCCCAGGGCCCTGAGATCATGACCCGAGCCGAAGGCAGCGGCTTAATCCACTGAGCCACCCAGGCGCCCCTATATCTTCCTTTTTTAAGATTTAAGAGAGAGAGAGAGAATGCATGCACACACACAACTGGAGGAGGGGCCGAGAGAGAAGGAGAAGCAGACTCCCAGCTGAGCAAGGAGCCCGACATGAGGCTAGATCCCAGGACCCTAGGATCATGACCCAAGCTGAAGGCAGACACTCAACTGACTGAGCCCCCCAGGCACCCTCCATTAAATCTTCTTCAATTCATGACTTTTTTAGGGGCATATACTTGAATATGCCCAAGTAAATATATGGGGATGATTTTCTAGTTATCTAGTTACTATTGATTTCTAGCATAATTACATTGGGATAAAAGTATACATTCTATATAGTTTTGATCTTTGATATTTGTTGATACTTGTACAATGACCCAGGCTATGGTAAATTCTTGTAAAATATTATATGTGTGCTTGACAAGAATATATACTTCAGTTTGGTATAATGTGTTCACTAGGCTTATCATGCTGATCAGATTTTCAATAACCAACACTGACCTTTTCTTGTATGCTTCTGTGAGACAATAGAAAAAATAGAAAAAATATATATATTGGTCTCTGCCCCCAGTCTCTGGCACAGACCCCCTCAAACCCTTGTAATTTACTAAGTGATAAGAGCACTCTTACCTTGTCTTTTATATTTCCCATCTTTTTGTCTCTTCATGCTTCACCTTGAATAGTTTTTTTCATACCAATATTTTTCTGATCACTGATTTTCTCTATAAGCCTATAAATTGTTCACTTTGTTTTTATACTTTAGTTGTAGAATCTAATTTGTTTTTTAATGTACAAAACCACATTTTAAAGTTCTCAGTCCCTGCTGAAACTAAACTTTGGCTTTTATTTAATTCTGTAAATGCAGTACATTATAGTCTGCTCTGATAATTCCAGTATCTAGAATCTCGGAGTCTATTTCTATTGTCTGTTGCTTCTGTTAGTTCTTGTGTTTGGTATCTTCTTTCTTTGTGTTCCTGGTTACCTCTGATTATGGCTGGATACTATAGTTGAAAAATTATTTGTGGAAGTAATTTGAGGACTGGGATCATGATATTCTCCTTTAAGATTTCATTGCTTTTACCTGGCGCCTATGGGCATTAGCTACATGCAATCATCTTAATCCAAGTCAACTTTAAAGTTTGTGGGCCACTCAGATAATGTGAAACAGAGCTGCAGCCAACATGAGAGTTGGTTTACTTCCAGTTATGATTACCCCTCAGTGTTATTTCTTCAGGGAGTCCCAGCTCAAAGTGGGGAATGGTTTATCAGACTTCCAAAGCTTGACAAGACCCAGGCTATAGTTTTTAACCTTGAAAGGATACCAAAGGTGATCTCAGGCTCTCAACTTTCTTTTCTTGATCAGCAAATGCCGGTAAGATAAAAGAGCCCCCAATGTCAGGCTCATTCCTCTCTGTCACATTCTCTCCCAAATCTCAACTTAATAATTCTTCAAAATTTATTAGTTCTTCGATGTTTTAGAAGATTAAAAAATAATGATATATCTAGTTTCTTTGGGTGACTGCAGTAAAAGAAGTGGTTTGAATTATATGGCTTCCCATTAGTTAAATTACTAATCTTCCAACATTCTTTTATGTATTATATACTTAGCACAAGGCCTAACCTTGTCTATATCTGCCCCAAAGTGAAAGCTCTATGGTATTCCTTGAAGATCAGGATAGGTCTTCCTGGTAGCAATCGACCCTTTCAGTACAGAGGCACTATAAAGAATAAAGGTTCAAGTAACAGTTCCTATAATTCCTCTGTGACCCTGGACAAAGATTTCTCCGCAAACTTGGTGGGAGATACTTCCATGCATATCAGAAGATTAGATGGAGGAATGGAAAAGATCTTGAAAAAGCCTACAAAACTCATTCTGTTTCTCCTCCCTACAGGTGAACCATTCATCCATGGCTCTAGTTAACTCATCATAGTAGGCCAGTGGTCAACTGACATTTCAGGTCACTCATTAATGGCTAGCAACATTATGCAAGACACAATATTCCAGGTGCAAATAAAGAGATAGCTATTGTTAGGTTATAATTTATTTTAAAATACTTCAGCATACATAGTGTGTACATGAATGATGTGCACTATATATTCTCTACCTCCTATGGGTAGCTACTTAGTATTTGGGGCACCCTAATGAGGAATGTATCATCTAGGTGTATATCACATTTGAAAGACTAGGTAGAAGAGATCCAACCTCCCAAATCTGTGTGTACTAATTATAGCTACCTAAATTGACACTGGAGGGTTTTCCTAGTGAGTATAAAGGAGGAGGAGGAGGAATAATTTTTCTGATGAAAGTAATAGTGCTGATATATGGGCTGGGTGGAAATATAACCTTATATGCATGAGGATTCTAAGAATCTGGCAAACTAGGCAGCCTACCATTCTTTGCAGTGGCACTCTGGGCCTAAGCTTCTGCTCCTGGGTCTGGAGATTTCATTACCTGATATAACTGAAAGATTAGATATATCCTTTAACGAGAATATGTCTGTATCTGTCTCTACAGAATACCTGATGTGAGATACATATGAAAAAGATGAGTTTGGGCTTTTCTCAGTCTGTAAGAACTGACTGACCAGTTTTTGTGTCTGTTTACTAATAAATGTTCACATGTGTGGCAAAATTTGGTCCAAGACTTGACTTTATCGTTACAAACCACATAGTAGCAAGATAACCTGTAACCACTGCAAGATAACCAGGCTACCAATTTCTACTAAGAAGATTAAAATGCAGTTTAGTTTGCAACAGTTATGGTGCATCAAATTTCCCAAATGGATCCTGCTGGGAAATAACCTCAAAGCAGGAACATCATGCTGATTAAGCTAATGTACAGACTTACCATCCTAGACCATCCAAGAGAAAGGCTGTTTCTCTTCAGTGGGAAAACCACAGGAAGCTACAGAGACAGCCTTGGGGTGTGGGTTTTGCTGGGCCTGGAAGCCTGCCAAAAATACTATCATTCTGTCTCAGCCCCTTAGAATGCAATGATACTAAAAACAAACAAACAAAAAAATTGGGGTATCTTTTTCCCACTGATTGCCCCCAAACCAGCTGGACTCTGTATTTTATTAAAAATGATGTCATTTTGGGGCGCCTGGGTGGCTCAGTGGATTAAGCCGCTGCCTTCGGCTCAGGTCATGATCTCAGGGTCCTGGGATCGAGCCCCGCATCAGGCTCTCTGCTCCGTGGGGAGCCTGCTTCCTCCTCTCTCTCTGCCTGCCTCTCTGCCTACTTGTGATCTCTCTCTGTCAAATAAATAAATAAAATCTTTAAAAAAAAAATGATGTCATTTAAACAATATCTGTATTTAAAGGAATAGATAGATGGGAGGCAAGTATCCTATTTCCATAAGTAGATGAAAAACAGAAGTATTTGCATTTTTAAAACAGTACTGTCTTAGATTCTTAGCAGCTGCATGTCCCTACCTTCCAAATGTTTTTAAAAATATTTAAGCTGAAAATTAACTGAAACAGCCAAGTGAACTATGTTTGTCATAAACAATTCCTTTAGGAAAAACTTTGAAACTCCCAACCCTGTCCCCCACACCTGTGCCAAAGGGCACCTAGAAGTTGCTCTAGTGCAAATTTTCCTGATGTCACAGTCTGAAATACATTCTTCTGGGTCAGGATTCTCCTTTAAAAGGAGACTTCCTAGTTGGTTCACCAAGGAGTTTAACCAAGCAGTCCTCAGAACTGCTAAAAATTTTAAATGGAATCTTCCCCACCCCCACTCTCCCAAGGACAGTACAGTGGAATTCTATGAGCGTTATTCCTGCCACATCATTGTCTGAGAGATGCTTAATATGGTAGGTAAGTGAACTGAGAGGGTTGGAAATCGTGGACCTCCATGTCATTTCTCTGAACCGAATGAGCTCTTGGCTGGGGTAAGATGGGGTAGCCCTCTTGCTAGACACTTTCTGGGAAGCTTGAAAAGGACACTGAGAAGACATCCACAAAATGGTACCGAAGAAAGAAACACTGCAGCATCTGACAGGATGAAGTCAACTCTTCATCCACTTACAGCCACAATATGGAAAGGCAAGATGCTTGGGGCTGGAGAAAGGCTTCCAAGGAACAGTGTGGGACAAGGGCAAGAATAACAGCACTGGCAGAAGCAGGCCTGGTGCTGTCAGAGAACCAGCATCCTGAGTTTCTTATGCCCCTGCCCTCTAAGGGCAAAGAGAAATTCACAATTCAGAGACAACACAGTCAAGAAGTCTTTCCGAAGGTCATGCCAGCTCATCTAGAGTTGTGGGCCTGACACTAGTCCCAGATACCTACACAGGAACTTCAGCAAGTAAGAGGATTCACCTCCTTCCCCAGTGCACATTCCCAGGAACATTAAACCTCAGCTTCATTCTGGTTAATAATGAAACCCCTAGATTAAATGCCTACATGAAAAGAAAAGTGAAAAGGAAAGAAAAAGACAAAGAATCTAATACCTTGCATATTTGCTCACCTCTTGAGGCCATGCCCTTTTAAACAAATTGCTCATCCTTTTTTGTTTCCCTAACCCTTTTCAGCCTCTAAGGATAGAAAGACTTTATGGCTATAAATTACTAAGTGAGCCTATTTATGAAAAGAAATGGGAATGGCATCTGATTTCTGCTTATAAGAAGGAGCAATTAAAAACATTTATAGTACCAGGTGCCTGGGTGGCACAGTCAGCTAAGTGTCTGACTCTTGATTTCGGCTCAGGTCATGATCACAGGGTTACAAGATAGAGCGCCATATAGGGCTCCATGCTCAGCCCAGGAGTCTGCTTAAGAGTCTCCCTCTTCCTCTCCCTCTGCCCCTCCCCCTGCACTCTCTCACTTTCTCTAATAAATAAAAAATGACAAAAAAAAATTTTACAGTACCAACTATAGGACACTTGGCACACAGCTCTCATTTAATCTTCATTGCCACTAAAAAGATTATCTTAACTATTTTCCGCTCAAGTGAAGCACAGAAAGTTTGAGAAACTTTTCTTTGGTCACACAGTGGGCAGAGTCATCTCTAAAGCCAGTGCCCACTTGGATGGCACAAACCATACTAAAATGTTCTGTTGTCTCTCAGCCAGCTTGTAGTCAGAAAGTTAGCATACTCCAAGCTCCTCGCACTGGAACTTTCAGTTCAAACCCACAAACCGTTCAGTTCAGACCCACAAACTATTCAGACCCACAAACTGAAGCTCTTGCAACTTTTTAATTCTTGAAGTTTTCCTTGCAAACTGCTTTATCCCTTGATTCACAACACGCGGCTTCAAATTACTTCTAGCCTTCCCAAAAAACCAAACCCACCCTTCAGAGGTCAAGAACTCACGACGGCTGAGGCTATTAAGAGGAAAATATTGTGAGATCTGAAGCAATTTCCCAAGAAGAACTTGTCAACTGTTTTGAGTGAGCACAGCAGAACTGAAACAAGCACACTGTCTCCCCCAGGGACACTGTGAAAGGGCCACTTCTTGGGACTTGCAGTCCTTTTGCACAGTGTGATAGGGTGTCGCAGGTCTCATTTATCAGCTCTCAAGGGCCTATTGGAATATTCTTAAAAATAAGCAGTTGAGCGATTAGGCAAAGAACAGATGTTAGGAAATAAAACTGACTCCTCCAATAGAGCCAAGTGACGTGTGTGTTTTTGTTTTCTAACACATTACTCTACTAGGAAGTCAGTTTGTACTTGTTTACTTTTAAAAATCTGCTTGCATTATGATTGAAGTCAATCTGTCAGGTCAAATTGAACTAACAGGAAATCTAGATATGGGCCCATAAAGAGTGAAGCTGGGCTCACATCCCACATTTGGGATATGTGAGAGGTATTAACTCAACAAGGAGTAATTTGACTCAGTTACCACTTGTTACCATCTTTTCCACACTTCAGGGTCCTTCATGAAAGAGCTGACATGATAGGGAAATGTCAAGCACAACGAAGAACTGAGAGAAACCCAAATTTTCTCTCCTGCCTTTACAAAGAACACAAAAATATGCTTTCACATGGATTTCTATCCCAAGCTGGAGTGCTGACAAAGTCCTTCAGAGTATCCAAATGCTCCAGCAAATCCAGAGTCAACTACAAAGACACCAAGGCTGTCTAGAGTCATGAAGATGGGTAATCTCTGACTACAGGCCTTGGGACTATGCCACAGAGTCCTCACAGGAGGCGAGGCAGTTATCCTAGAGATACTGCCATTCCTCAAGACCCCACTGGATACACACTCATGTAGTTTCAACACAGTAGTTCTTATCTGAAAAAACTTGCTATGTCTGTTCTCCCACTGACTGTTTATATTTGGCACACTTGCAGCCATTTCAGGATCACAGGGAAGGTATTTTCCAATTTTAGTCTGATGGCTATAAATTCAAGAGGTCGAATTTGGGTCTACCCTTTAATTACCCATTAGGTATTCTAGAAAAAATTATGTTGTCTTTTCTTCCTTGTGAAGAAAAATATCTTCAGTTTCTAGGATGAAAAAATTACTTAAAACCAGAGAAGACCAGTGATGCCTAGCTGTCTCAGTTTGTAGAACATGTGACTCTTGATCTTGGGGTCATGAGTTCAAGCCCTTGTGTGGCATAGAGTTTACTTAAAATTCAAAAAAAATTTTTTTTAAACTAGAGAAAGCTAGATATTCTAGAATTTATCACTGTCATCACATAAATATCACATAGGCAAGTCATAAGGACAGTAACATTAGGATTAGGATATTCTCAAACCATTCGTTCACAACTTCTATGGCAAAAAAGGCTGCAGAGGGGTGCCTGGCTGACTCAGTGGGTTAAAGCCTCTGCCTTCAGCTCAGGTCATGATCCCAGAGTCCTGGGATCAAGCCCTGCATAGGGCTCTCTGCTCAGCAGGGAGCCTGCATCCCCCTTCTCTCTCTGCCGGCCTCTCTGCCTACTTGTGATCTCTCTCTGTCAAATAAGTAAAAAATAAATAAATAAATAAATAAATAAATAAATAAATAAAATAAAATCTTTAAAAAGGGGGGGGGGCTGCAGAGATTAAGTTCTTATAGAAATACCTGGACAGGATACTGGGAGGCCTTCTAGAAAAAATAAAATGGAGACTCTTAAAAATCCTGCAGAAGAGCAAGCAAAACTCTTCTAAGAATTCATTGCCAAATTGTGTCCTTTAATAAAATGTTAGGTCATCTTTGATGAATCCCAAAGGCTCCTTGTTTTAATATACTCTGGAAATGATCTTCCAACATAATAACAAAACATCAAAAGCATCAACTAAAGCAAAGGAGAGAGTAAAAGCTGAAAAAGAGGATCAGAAGGATAAACATTCAAAACCCCGAAATATATAATATTCAGTAATAGCTACCACTTCTGGCACAATGATAAACCTCTGTACTAACAGGCAAAGGGCATTCTGCTACTGAGTACCCAGACTGAGTTCCTAGACAGTATAGACTATCCTACGTCTTTCTTATCCTGTTTTGCTGTTCATTTATTCATCTATTAAATCATGAACTTTTCCTGACATTCAAAACATTTAATCAGTTCCTACCAGTTACTAAAAACTAATTATGCCTTCCAAGCTAGGTATATTTCTTGAGTAAGGATGTTTATATAATTCTGGTATAACAAGTTATTTTATCATGTAATAAATTTTACTATCCTATCTAGAAGGATATCATTGGAAACCTCAGAGGCTCTTATTCACCTCCGTATCATTCAAAAATCATAGTATCATGAGTTAAGAGTTCTAATGTTTATTCAAGTGAACTGCTGGGACAGTAGTCATTAAAATAAATTCATGGAAATATTTATCTGGGTGTTTTCAATATTCAGCTTAGTTATATGTTGTATACAAACTCTGTATGTACAAGCATGTACATCCATTAAAAAATCTCCCATTTCAAACTGATGGCTCCCTTATTTTAAAATCCCAGCAGTTACTACCATGATCCTCTCTCCCTCCCTCCCTTCTTTCCAAAGCTTTTAAGGGTGGAGGGAGAAGTGAAGAAGATAACATAAAATATTTTATGAAAATAAAAATAATACAAAACATAAGTTATATTTTATGTAAGTAAAAAGGAAAGAAGAAACACGATCAGATGATAACTGGGGCTTTGTCCATCAGGAGTCAAATCAATGTACCACTAGAATAGTGACAATGAACTCCTAGAACTCTGAAAGGGCCAGTATTTTCCCCATCCTAAATGCAGCTGGGCCTAAAGAAATGGAATAGCAGATCAAGAGACTACGATCTTAGTCATAAAACAAAACCCAGTGGTAGATGAGCTCCTGAATCTCTTTATGACAGCTGAGGAAAATGAGTCTTCAGAGAGAGATGGCCAACTTTCCAAAGCCACAGAAGAGGTCACGGTGGGGCTGGTTACAACACTCGCTCCCCAGTGTCTTATCCAGAACAGCTTGGGAATGCAGAAGAAGGTACCAAAGAAAAACTCATAGAACAAGGGTGCCTTCCTAGGATCCACAGGCATATTTCAGGGACTTTGTAATGCCACTGAAATTGTCTGGAAAATTCTGTATGGCTTTATTTTTTATTTATTTTTTTTTCGGGGAAGCAGGTTCTGCTGCTTTGGTCAGTCTGAACTAGGTCCAGGGTTCAAAAATTTTAGGCACCACTCTGTCAAGGGATGGGCTTGGGGTGCAGGAGGGGAGGAAAGGCTAAGTGAATGAGATTAATTCCAAACTAAAAGGAACCCAGATTTTCAACAACCTGAAGATTTTACTTGGGCCAGACAGCCAGTGGAACCATGTAAGATCACAGCTCTAAACTTTCTGGTCTGGATGGTCAAAGGATCCTGTAAGAAAAACATGTGTTCAAGCAAACTTGGATGTGTTTGTGACCAAAGGTGACAGGGAGAAGAGCAAGCAGTAAAATCTTAACTACCAATTAGGTGGTCTCAGAAGACCACTGGTCAGAAGTAACAAGCAAGCCACAGTTCTCTGGAATCAAGGGGGAAGGTTTTGGCAGTATCTGTCGTGAGTCAAGATGGAAGGTTTCTGCAGCTTCTCAAAACCACGGCAGCTTTGACCTTCAGTCAGGCTTCTCATTCTACCTGCTTGTACAGTGAGCATGGAAAGGGTTCCACACACCCTGGGTGACCTATTTCAATCATAGGGGTCTTTGTTTTCTCATTTCTGATGTCAACATCAGTCCCAGAAGTGGGCAAAGGCCTTGGTACTTGGTCACAGGGAACTGAATACACGTCAGCCATTGCAATTTCCCTAGGAAACAGAAAATATTTTCCCTACTCTATGCATGAGGAAATTGAAGCAAAGGGAGAAATGTCCAAGGTTTTTCAAGGAGGTGAAGAGCCAAGAGCTCCGAGGTTAGAGCTTGCAGCTACAATACTTCACACTGGCTCTGGCTGGATATTCTGGCTCCTTTAGGGAACCAAGCGGCTCTGGAGATTGGGGAAACACTAGTTGCTAAGCACAAGATGTGGGATACAGTTTACACCACTCAACTGTGCATATGAAATCCATCACACATTACAACAGAAGACTTGGGGCTTCACTGGGTAAACGAGATAGGAAAAGGGAACCTGGGGGTTACTCATCATTTTCCAAATCAGAGATTTATGTCCCTTTTGGAAAGGAGAAGGAAAACCTGGCTGCAGCCCAGTTTTGAGTAATATTTGCCACTAAGAAGCTGTATGCAAAAATTCCTGGCACAAACTTTGGAGAGCTCTTCCGATTGGGCTCTGGCCAGTCCTTAAAAATGATTGAGATTCGGGGCGCCTGGATGGCTCGGTTGCTAAGCGTCTGCCTCTGGCTCAGGTCATGATCCCAGGGTCCTGGGATCGAGCCCCACATCAGGCTCTCTGCTTCGCGGGAGGCCTGCTTCTCCCTCTCCCACTACGCCTGCTTGTGCTCTATGTCTCTCTCTCTGTCAAATAAATAAAATCTTAAAATTGAAAAAAAAATTTAAAAAAAAAGATTGAGATTTAAAACCCTATCAAATCAGAGAAGCAGGGAGTGTTCGTTGGTGCAGCACCATAAATCTCTCTCTCTCAAGCTAATTTCAAACATAAAATAGGAATGTTCAGAGAGAAAAATTATCTACACATACCTCCTTACATAGGAAATTTTTTTTTCTTAAGTCAGAAAGGGTAGAGGTCAATGGCTAACCATGGTCTGAGTGGGTAGAATACTGCTGATTATCTTCTTTAACCTTAAATATATTTTCTGATTTTACTGTAATTAAAATAGGTTGTTGTGGAATAAAACATAAAATTAACTAAAGAATATATAAGTGCTAATAACTGAGGGTCAACAGAGAGCCAGAGCTTATCTCATCCAATTGAGTAATTTAACAAAAGAAGAAATGGAGGCAAGCAGAGCAGGGAGCACCTTGCTTGTGGTCACTCAGGCAGCCAGCAAGGGACTCGGAGCCAGGACCCTGGAAATCCCCGGAATGACTTCCTGGCCTCCACACCACACTGTTGCAGCTGCTGGATTCCTTAGGCTAGGAAACCCCCTAAGCTTGGTGCTAGGTGAGAAACAAGTTTATACGGCATTATAAAATTCAAAACAGCAGCCTCAAATGTCAGACAAAGTACACTAGATTCTAACTCAAGAACAGCTGAAATTGAAACAGCACTCAGAGAGAACAGTTGGGAGGGAACTGGATGTCTGATGCTCTGTCGCAATGGCTACGCTGAACGACTCCATGCCTGTACCAGGTTTTCTTTCTTCTGGCTACTGTTGCAATTCCCTGTCTACAGTGTCTTCCCCTCTTATTCTGTCTCCCATGTGTTTCTAGAAATTCCTACTCATCCTTTAACATCAACTCTGAAGTCACCTTCTACAATGCCATCCTTGGTCTCTCCTGTTTGAAAAAGTAGCGGGTACTAAAACACCACCGCAGGAGGACACACCTTGACCACACAGCGTATTACTATGTAAGTGAGATGACTGCTGCTGCATTACAGGTCTGCCGCATCCTCTAAATAGCATTAGGCATCCTCTAAATAGCATTCGTTTTAATCATCTTTGTATCTCCGGCACCTGGCAGGGACTCGAATGGTAGCTGAATAAATGAACACCTGCTAACAGCCATGCAGGAAGACTTTAACCTCTTTTTGCATATCTATGACTTGCCTTTCTATCCTCAAAAGCGCGCATTTGTTGAACCCGAGGCAACAGATTGCTTTGGGGCCAAGGTTTTTCTTAAAGTTTAAATAGCTAAATTGAGTATCATTATTTCACACTTAAGTAACAAAGAAATAGGATAGAAAAACGTTAGGATTATATAGTATAAAAAAAATAAATGGACAGGTTGGCAAAAAAAAAAAACCCCAAAAACCAACATGTAATTTACTACATGAGGATACCAGCCAAAGTGTATTATTCCTACACCCGCTCTATCACTCAAGGCACATGTACACAGATACATACTAAAAGTTAATAGCAAGTCACCGTGGGAAGTTTAATCATAATCCATCAACAGAAGAGCCCATGGCATGGTAAACACCAAAGTGTATTATTAGGGTTGCTAATTGCTAATTAAAATCCCCAGATCAGGTTTCTGGGCACAGCTTGCTACATCTGTGCAGTGGGCAGGTCCCAGATGGTATGAAAACCAAGGCTGGGGCCTGCTTCTTCATGCAAGGCTATTCCTGCAGAATCACAAAGGTTATGGGTGACAGATTGTGCAACGAGAACAATATCCACATGCAGTTACCTCAGGCACAGTCCTGCTCCCAACTATAGATTTGAGATAAGTTTCTAGTCAACTTCCAGGACCCAGAAATTAGGCTATTGTTGCATGAAATACCAGAAAGTGACTGGCTTTGTATTCGACATACTGGTATTCATCATACTGTCTTCATTCCTCGAGATGGTCTGGGAAGGGAGACACAGGGATTTCCTGGGGTGATGGAAACATTCTAGATCTTGACTGAAATGAGGGATACAAACATGTATACATTTGTCTGAACTTACAGAATTGTTCTCTCTTAAGATTCATGCCTTCCACTGTATATAAATTTTACCTAGAAAAAAGGACCATGCATAAAAATTGAACTCTAATTAATAGGTTTATTTTCTGCACTGGTATGAGCTAGCAATTTTGAAACTACTTTCTGTATATTCTAGACTTGAGCAGGGAGTAAATACACGCAGGATAGTAAGAGCCAGGTTTCTCACCATTGGAGAAGGTAGTTACAAATACGGGGGGGGGGGGGGGGGGCGGATAACCTCACCAAAGGGGATAAAATACATCATGTGGCTCCTAACATGAAGATACATCATCACGTCTTTGGTAGTTCTGCCAAAATTTCATAACCTGACTCTAATCATAAGGAAACATTAGACAAAATAAAGTTGAGGGAAATGCTACAAAATAACCGGCAAGACATCACCATGTTTAGGTTAAGGAAAAAACAAAGGCTGAGGAACTTTTCCAGATTGAGGGAACCCAGAGAGATAGGACAATTAAATGCAGGCTTGATCCTGAACTGCATCATGAATTGGTCTGGGAGAAAAAAACCTATAAAGAACATTACTGGTACAAATAACAACATTTAAAATACAGACAGTGGATTAGATGATAGTATTGTGGCAACATTAAACTGCCTGAATTTGAAAATATATTGGGTAAGAGAATATCCTTTTTCTTAGGAAATACACATTGAAGCATTTAGTTGGAAACGACCACAATGTCTCCAACTTACTCTCAAAGTTGCAAGAAAAAGAGAAGGGTGGGGAGGAGGAAGCAGGGTGGGAGGGAGGGGAGTGTGCACATACTTAAATGGGGCAAAATGTAAACAAATGGTCAGTCTGGGTAGAGTATATGGAGGTTCTCTGTACTATTCTTGCAACTTTTCTGTAAGTATAAAATTATATCAAAATATAAACTTACCAAAAAAACCCTTACCTTCCCCCCAAAATATTTAGATGAAAGGCTAATAATAACTAATTCAGTGTATTATGAGAAATTCTTTCAAGAATATTGATTTTAAAACTCCATTTTTTTCCCGTTGGTAGCAATCCACAAAAACTTCAGTTGGCTCTAAGTTACTTTTTAGAACTAAAAACAACTCATATAGCTTCAAATAAGACTTTTTGAAATTCTGTGGCAGATACCATCATTTTAAGGAAGTCTTTTAAGACAATAACCAGAAATTGGAATGAAAATGCCTCTTCATTACCCTCCTCCCTGCAGATTCTTCAGTATTTTTTCTGTAAGATGGAACAATTAATCTGGCTACCTGCCAAGTTAAAACCAAACAAGGTGAGACTATTTGTGTGTAGATGATTCAGCCTTCCCTGACACAGTAGAGAACTCTACTCTTCCCCACCTCAGGCCTTATAAAAGGTCTATACATATATATAAATATGGTAATGAACAGAGCATATTATTTAGCAGAGCTTTTTCTATCTCCCCTATTTCCCCTGCCCACTTTTTTTTAAAGATTTTATTTATTTGACAAAGAGAGAGATCACAAGTAGGCGGGGGGGGGGGGGGGGGGGGGGGGGGCAGGCTCCCCACTGAGCAGAGAGCTGGACACAGGGCGGATCCCAGGATCCTGAGAGATCATGACCCAAGCGAAGGCAGAGGCTTAACCCACTGATCCACCCAGGTGCCCCTATCTCCCCCATCTTTCTGTCTGTATTTGTGTTAAATTAGATATAAGTATGGCCTTGGTCCTGGGGGGGGTGGGGGGGAGGTTGGGGGATGGAGGCAAAAATACCAAATACTACCAAAGGAAAAAATTACTTCATGGATATCAAAGCAGAATTTTTAAAAAGTCATTTTTAGCCCCAAAGAATCTTTTTGAAACAATAACAACTATGATATGACTCAGTAAAAAAATATTATGCTAAGCATGCATTAAGAAAAATTCACATGCACAGAGATGAAACTATAATTGGATTTGTCATTTCAAAGTATTAATGTTGAGTTTGCAGATAATAGAGAAAGACATTCTCCTAAGCGAATAAAGAAGTTAGCCAAGTAAGTAAATACTGTGTTTCTACTGTAAGGAAATACGTGCACCAGTGAAGCAACCTTTTCAGCACAAAAGAAATTTAATACCCAGACCACATGAAAAGTGATCGCTATGGGAATAGCACAGCTGTTAAAATCCAAAGCAGTTTGTATTAAATCGTCCAGCATGTTTGTCTAAAGCAGGACTCTCAGAATGACCACCAAGAGGAATTAACTTTGCTAACAAAAAAGTGATACCTATATTTAGTTTAATGCTTACAATAAGTGTGAAAGCATTAAAAATGCAAAGCGATTCTCTTTCAAAGAATAGAAGGGACCTCAGTTAGCTGGTATGTTTGTGATTCTTTCACAAACAGTATCTCAAGGGCTAATTTAATTAGAAATGGAACAAGAAAGAATGAGTGTTTGCACTTCACTTATAGAACCCAGTTACCTTTATTTCACTGAAATGCCTGGTCTACAAAAAGCCACAGAAAAACCGGCACCTATGTCAAATGATTTCAGCATGAAAATTAATACTGCCAAGTTATTCTGAGGCCAATTAGCTCAGCCATTCAAAGAAAAAAAAATGTGCTCACTAAAAAGCATATAATTCTAAAACCTGCATTTCTGAACACAGAAGTAGACCTCCTTAAGGCCTTGACTTGAACAGATATGATACTCAGAGAGACAACAAAAAACAAAACAAAACAAAACAAAAAGAGCTCCTGGGTAACTATTGAGAAATGGTAAGCTTTAAATCTAAACACTGACACTTGGGATGCATAATGATAAAACAGCTTAGCTTACTTTTTGAAGAAAAACAATTACTCTAAATGTTTTAGCACCTAAAATTAACCACATTTATCAACATTCTCAAATCCGAGTTAATTTTTAGACTGGTTAGCATTGTGCTTCTCAGCTTCTCAAAGGATTTACTGACCAAGTAAAGTCCTCCCTCCCTAACATACACGGAGGTGGGTGGGGGGAAGCTTATCAACTCAGATTGGAGAGAATTTCGCCAGAATTCAATTCTTTCCGTACTGCCAGATGAGTCTCCATGGCAAAAAAAAGTCCTGAATTAGAAGTAAGAGGCTAGGGGGCGGGGGTGGGAGGTTGGGGGAACCAGGTGGTAGGTAATAGGGAGGGCACGTATTGCATGAAGCACTGGGTGTTGTGCAAAAACAATGAATACTGTTACGCTGAAAAAAATAAATAAATTAAAAAAAAAAAAAAGAAGAAGTAAGAGGCTAGGGTTTGGGATTAATGACCCCAAAACTACTTTGCGTAAGACTTGAACATGAAAATCTTATCAAGAAGTTTGAATTTTAAAAGCCCCGTTTAAAATCACTGGGCATCAATGGCTTAAAGAAAATACAAAAGAAAATTAGCTATAAATTAGCTATAAAAATTAGCATACAAAAGAAAATTAGCTATAAATACACAGTATACAGGCACAAGTAACTCAGACTATCTCTAGGCCTATGAAGAAGTGAGATGCCATCACTGTAGTTTGGAGATACATCAGCCGGTTCCCATTACAATGGAGGACATGCCAGCTCTATTTTTAGAGCCTCTGGAAAGATCAAAGCTGAAGGGGCCCTTTTATGTGCTCCCTAGCCAGGCCCCTAATCTCTGTTTACTTTTTGTCATTATATAGATCTCCAAAAGACAAACCATGAGGACTGCCTAGTATCCCTCCTCCTCTAACAGCACTTAAAATTGCTCTGTGATGGTCCATGTGAGCAAGGAATCTCCACGTAGGAGCAAAACCTAAAAGTTCACATTCAAGCTAAAATTATTGTGATGCAAGTATTGATACAGAACTACAATATCTAATTCAGTCTCTATACTATAAATCAAACTTTCTCAGGCTGGTTTCTCTGTGAGAATGAATACACATAAATGACAAATCCCCTCCAGCTTTTTAGACCCCTTCCCTCCCCTTCAAAAAAGTCCTCAGTTGGGTTCAGTGCCTCTCGCTGGTAAGGGTAACAGATTCATTTTGAAAAACAAGTCCCTCAAATGCCGAATGACTTACTTTGGAAGAACAAGCTGTACATTTGTCAAACGCCAGACTGACAGGAAGGACATTATCAAATCGTGACAGAAATCCCCGGATCTAAAAACAAAACAGAACAATTGACATCAAGCTCAGAAGGCCCATATCTGTGAAATATATTTGTAGTTTCTGACAAAAAGTGGGAAATAATATGGTGGTCTTGACAGATTACTAGCAAAAATGAAGTGCAGCATGGACAGTTTTCCTTGTACTATAATCAGTTTGAGGACGAACTATAGCATGTCTTTTATTCCATTAGGAACTCACAAACTTTGTATACAGGATATGATATTGGGTGGGGCTTCACAGGTGAGGCCTGGGGACTACGCCAGGCAGAGATGGTTCTAAATTTACATCTAGTTATTTGCTTGACTTGGAATAGATAGGGATAAAAATGCAAAACATCACCAAATTTATGGGGAAACAGCGCCACCTCAAGCATAAACTTCTGGACTACAACTAACTGCCATTTTCAAGGAATCAGCTATAATAACCAGGTTTCAAAAAACTAGGATTTAAGTACTTTACTGAGAACATTATACCTCTCTAGAACTATACTTATGCCAAACAGGAAGATTTAAGCCATTGTGTAGATCATTAACATACTATGAAAAACATGAATGATAAACTCTGTTAAGTCTCCACAGGACTTGGCATTTATAGTAAGTCAGACAACATGAATGAATCCTCTCATGAGTTAAATTCTTTGATCTTCCCCACTGTCTCCATTTTATGTTGATAAAATTCAGATTCAGAAAGGTGACACAACTTGGCTCGGGAAAACAGAAAGTGACAGAGCTAAGATTCAAAAGTAGGCGTCTTTACTCCAAACACGGTCCAGCCTCTTCCTTTTACCTTACCTCCCTTCTTCCCTTTCTCTCAAGACATCACAGGTTTGTCTTCAATATTAGGTCTCAACATAAGTTGACAATCTCACCTGAAAAGAGCAAAACAACCCAGCCACACACCCTTGTTGCCTTTAGCTACCCCACCAACACTTTCCCCAAAATAAAAACAAATAAAACCTGACAAACTCTTCAAAGAAAAAAGCTTTCTCCTGGATTGGGATAACTCCCATCATCATGCCCGCACTGCACCTAGTCTAACTGCATGTTCGTGCTGGAAAACTGAACATGGCTTGGCTATCTTTTAAATACCCTTTTCAATGTAATCCAAGATCAAAAGAGCGTTTGGTAGAAATGATAAATTAGATAGCTGTATTAGTTAGATGGCCTCGTTGGGAACCTCTGAAAAATGTGACAATCTTTTAGTTTCCTAAATCTCAGGAATGTGGTAACCATTTCATTATATAGTACTGGAGGCACAATCAGGGTTTAGGTTCGCTATTCAGGACACCAAAACAGGAGACATTCAAACTTCTAGGAAAGACTTTAACAGGTCATAAACGGGAATGCTGAGATCCTCATGAGATCAAGAAGTGAGAGGCTTAAAAGAATTCTCAAAGTGAGTCTTCTCATACCTCAGTTACTTTTATATTACATTTATATATATACATATGTTTATAAATACCTTTTATACTAAGTTCCCAAAAAAATGTGACCATATTTTGCACATTTTGTATTAAAATGTTCATGGATATAGCCTATGCTAATGCCCCCACAGGCATTTTGTGGGAGAAAACCACAAAAAGGTTTTCTTCATTCTTTTTTCTCCTACACCTAATATCAAGCTTTATGCTATATAAAGAAATATTAGTAATTTTCTCTGCTAAACTGTCTCATGATTACAGATAGGAGGTAAAGCTGAAGGCAAGGAAGACAGAAGACCAAGATAGGAGCAGGAAGAAAGGCAGGAAAGAAAAAAATAAAAACAAAAACACAGGTGGTGAGCAAGAGAAGAAAAAGGAACCAAAATGAATGGACTGGCCAAGTATGGGCCACACACTATTGTTTAGCACCCCCAGACAGCTCTTTACTAGGAAACTGTGATTCATTTTCCCAGGAAATGAAGTAAAGTAACATCTGTGTATGAGGCCTTTCAAGTTCACCAAGTTGGTGTCAGAAGGCCTAGAGCTCAAAGTAATTAGTGTTAGGTAATTTTATTTTATTTTTAAAGATTTTATTTATTCATTTGACAGACAGAGATCACAAGTAGGCAGAGAGGCAGGCAGAGAGAGAGGAAGGGAAGCTGGCTCCCTGCTGAGCAGAGAGCCCAATTTTGGAGGGCGGGGTGTCAATCCCAGGACCCTGGGATCATGACCATAAAGTAGAGGCTTTAACCCACTGAACACCCAGGCGCCCCTAGTGTTTAGTTATCTTAGAAACCTCAACAGGTTAGTAGAATATAATTCATGTACTATAAAATTCATCTTTTAAAAGTATATGATTCAGAGGCTTTTAGTATATTCACTGAATAATACAATTATCACCAATATCCAATTTCAGAATATTTCATTACCCCAAAAAGAAACTGAGAACCCAGAAACAATTAGTCCTCATTCTTCACTTTCCCCAGGCCCTGATGACCACTAATCTACTTTCTATTTCTGATTTGTCCATTTTACATATTTCCTATAAATGAACTCCTACAAGACTGGCCTCCTTTACTTAGCATGTTTTCATCTATATTATATCCTATATCTGTACTTCATTCCTTTTTTTTGCCAAATAACATTCCATTACATGGATACACCACATTTTGTTTATCCATTCATCAGTTGGGACATTTACTTTGGGTATCGACAAAATTGGGTATGCAGTAACTCCCATTATCTTAGGAATTAATAAGTCATACGGTAACTGTATTTTCAACATTCTGAGGAACTGCCAAACTGTTTTCCAAAATGACTGTACCATATTATATTCCCACCTACAAGGCCAACACTTGTTACTGTCTTTTTGATTACAGCCATCCTAGTGAGTCTGAAGTGGTATCTCAATGCGGTTTGATTTGCATTTCTCTAATGACTAATAATGCTGAACATTTTCCCATGTGCTTCTTGATCATTTGTAAATCTTCTCTGGAGAAATGACTACACAAATTCTTGGACCAATTTTAAATAGTTTTTTTTTTCTTTTTATTGTTGAATTTTAAGAGTTTCTAAAAAAGATATTCCGAATACAAGTTTCTTTTCAGATAAGATTTGCAAATATCTTCTCTCATTCTCTGGGTCTCATCTTTGCACTTTCTTGATGGTGTTCCTTTTGAAGTGGAAGACTTTTTATTTTCATGAAGTCTTATTTATTTTTTCTTTGGTTTCCCTGTCTTATGGTGTCATATATATATATGAGACCATTGTTTAACCCAAAGTCATGAGGATTATTTTTTCTTCTAGTTTTATAGCTTTAGCTGTTATATTTATGTCTATGATCCGTTTTGAGTTAACTTTTGTATATGGCATGAGAAAAGCATCCAAATTCATTCCTTTGCATGTAGAAATCCAGTTGTCCCAACACTTTGTTGACAAGACTATACTTCCCCAATTGCTTGGTTATCAAATGACCATGAATTTAAGAATTCATTTCTGGACTCTCATTTCTATTCTGTTGATCTATGTATCTATCCTTATGACAGTACAACACTGTCTTGATCACAGAGGCTTTGTACTAAGTTTTGAAACTTTGTTCTTCTCTTTCAGGATTATTTTGGCTATTCTGGGTCCTTTGCCTTTCCATATGAATTTTAGGATCAGTTTGTGTGCTACACTGAACAAAAATATTTATTTCTCTTGCCTTTAAAGGGCAAGATACAGGTTGAACTATTTGCATTTGGCCATAGCACAGTGACATGCTTTTAAGAGAGACTACATATTACTATGAAATGAATGAGAAAAAACACAAATATCCCAAAGTCTACCAAATTATTCATATCTCAACTATACAGAGAAAACAAGTCAGAAATAAACCACAAGAAAAACTCCAATGTAGCACCATTCACATTTTCCAGGCAATCCCTTCCCCATCACCAATGCTTTAAATCCCCAGTATTAAAAATGCACCGAATTTCCACAATATGCTCTTCATTCCCTCAATCTTACAAGAAATGGGTAAAATTTAAAGAGCAGGGATTGCTACTTAAAATTTCAGCACTTTCCTTAGACATGGATAGAAATCGCAGAGCAATCTAAAATCCAGGTGCCCTATGCAAAATCCTAATAAATATATTCACACATATTTAAGAGTCCCCAATTCACAGTCCAAGAAGTTTTAAGAATTTGTTCTTAGCTTGGGTGAAGAAAAATTCACCATCACCTTCCCACTTAGAAGTGAGCAAAGGATGTAAAGCAATATGCTCAGTGTTTTTCTAAACTTGCCTGAGCAAAGAATCCCCTGGAACTTGATTCAAAAGGGCTAGGATAAGGCCTGAGAATCCTTTTATTAACAAGAGCCCCAGGTGATTCTCATCAGGCAAACTCGTGAAACAGGAGCTTTCAGTTACCAAACTTATTTACACCTTCCTGGGTTTGCTGTGTACCGCTCAACATCACCTGTTAGAGGTCAGAAAACAGAGGGACGCTTTTAGCAAAGTTCTCATTCTTTCCACGTTTTCTAAAAATAGCACCAGCACACCTACCTAATTTTGCCCACATCTAAAATAACATTCAAATGAAAAGGCTTTATGAAATGACATTAAAGTCATTTCCCCATCCACACAGTAACTAAAAAGTAAGGCCTCTTGACACTGCTCAAGGTAAATTCTCTAACTTTTGGGACTGCACACAGTTTACTGTAAACTTATTCTAATACTAGTATTTGCTGTCAATCTTTCTGTACAGGAGGGTAGGCATTAAACAGCTACTTTAAAATTTTAACTCTACCTAGAAATAAAAACACTAAGCACATGAGAGAAAACAAAAGAGCAAACAACAAAAAATAACCCATGCTCCAAAAAGATAAACAATTTTTATCTTTTATCTCCCATTTTCGTGTTTTTAAAAAAATATTTAAATATTTAACTTCCTTCTAAATGGCCTCATCTGAATACCAAGGGGGGAAAACTGCTGATTTTACAAACACACATGCCTCTATACCCAGCTTTGGGGCTAGTAAGAGAGATTCCTTAGATGGGCCAAACCTTGCCTCCTATCCTACACATTTTATATTTTAAATTTACATTAATTTTTTTTCCTCTTAATACAGAAAAGAATAAGGAAAAAATTTAGATGGCCCATATGGAAGTGGGTCTGTGGTTGCTTGGGACTGAAGGTGGGGATATTACCTGGGAAATGCAAAAAAGAAATTTTGGGGTTGGATGGGATGTTATACATTTCACTTGGGGTGGTGGTTATATATGTGTATACACTTGTTAAAACTCATTGAAATGCACACTTAAATTATATTATATAAATTAAGCCTCAAGAGAGGTAATTAAAAAAACTTTCTAATCTCAACATTTTCAAAATAGTACAGAAAGGCACAAAATGAAAAGTGTAAGTTCCTATTGCCCCCAACCCCCTTGTCCTCAAAATAACCTCCGGCATCAGCTTCCTGTGTTGCCTTCTAACAACAACAACAAAATTATTTCATGCTCAAAACCGCTCTACAATGTATCTTCACTAAACCCCCTGAATATTTAAAAGCCTACCTGGGAATGACAAAACCTAGAAGAAATACAATTAGCTGTGGTTTCTTGGCTCCCTTAGCACTCATGGTTCCCAGGTCCCATCAAGGATGAAAACGGCCCAAACTGAATTGAAATCCCCATTGTCAAACACTAGTAAGGCACTGGTGGTATTTGCCTTTGGCTAATAGGGCCTTCAAAGAAGGACAAGCGCCCCTCACCAGAAGTAAAAGAAACAGACAAACCAACTGGCAGGAGATATGAAAAAGCCACAGAGCAGGGCCTTTAAACTCTCTTAGGCCTCCCTCCTGGCCCTCCCAGCAGGACAGTGGGCGGTCCCAGCCCCAAGGCATTAGGCACACCTGTGCCTTGCCTAATTAGCTCCACAGACTCACAGGCAAGAACACCTGCTTGGGCTGGAGGTGTGGGCTGGGGCAAGGTGTGAAGGGTCCTTTTGGAAACAGAACTTGGGTTGGTGTAAGCACAGAACTCAAAGGCAAGTTCAAAGAGCAGGATTTGATCTGTGTTAACTTGATGAGTAATGTACTTTGTCCCACTGGATACCACCAAGAAGTCCCTCCACCCTTTTTTTTTTAATAGACTGAAGCTGTGGTTCTCAAATGCCTAACGTCCCTGGAGGCTGTCACTCAGTGGATCTGGAAGAGGGACGGGAAATTTGATTCTGAAATGGCTCCTGAGGTAACTCTTGAGGCACAGTCAGACGTGGGAACCCCTGGATTGGGCTGTCTTCCTCTTAAAGGAAGCTGACTCCAAGTCTACATCCAGACCCACTCAGATCTCCTCCAGTCCATTCTTCAGGCAGCAGCCAAATCTTACCATGTTATGTCCAGCTCATGACTTTCCACTGGCTTTCTGCAGCCCCTGAAGTGAGGATCCAAGCCCCCCCCTTTTTTTTGGATCCAAGCCTTTTAAATGGCTTATTGGATCCTGACTGCATCCCCTCCACCCCATCCCCCGTGCTTCCCCAGGCCTGTGTTATAGGCACACCGGCAGCCCTGCAGGTCCTCAAACTCACCAAGCACCCTTCTCGCCCATCTTCTCCGTCTCTCCTATGCCTCCCTTACAGTGCTTACCCCTCTCCTTTTTCCCTTCCGCATAAACAGCTGCTCCCTCCTCCCCTTGCAAGCTGTGCAGGAAGGCATGTCCTGAAATAATGTAGAAAATGGGAAAGGAGGGAGGACAGCACTATTAAGTGCCATCCCTGTGTCCTGTGCTCTTGGGTATTTTCGCTCATTTATCTCAATCTACCCTCAAAACCATCCTGTGACTTTCTCAGGGAAGTAGCATGGCTTGCCCAAGGTTCTACAATCACCCAGTGGCAAAGCCAGGAATCTGAGTTTTGTTCATTCTGGCTCCAAAGCCTGGGGAAGAGAGCTGCAGAGCACGGGAGAGATGAAAAGAAAGAAGGAAAGAAAAAGAAGGGCACAGGAATAAAACAAACAAAAAGTCCTGCAAAGAACCAAAACTCAATACCTACATGGCAGCGCTATCAGGGTCTGGGTGAATGAAATTATCTTCAGTCATTTATGCCTCGTTGGCTACAAAATCAATAGATCAGGAATAGAAAGGAACTGCTTCCATTCTGGGCTACTGCTGGCAGTGTGTACAGCAAAACTGAGTAAAATCAGCTTGAGCTTGTAAGGACCTATTTAGCCAGAGTGCTTCCATCCACTTAAACAATAACTTTGTTGTTTAAAACTTAAACTGTCCCTGCCCCCTCTCCCGCAGGGGACTTAACTTAAAAACAAGTCCCAGAAACCAGTCCCAGGTAACAAAGCCCAAATACAAGGGTGGGTCAGGCCAGGTGGAGACATCCGATCAGTGGGGGGACGCATACTGTCTCCCTAGTTACCAAGGAGTATGGGCCCCACCCTTTGGACACCTTTTGGGCGCCAATTCCGACCAAGGTGATAGGCTAGTTCAAATATCTACTAGGGTAAATTGTAGTTCAATTGGCCATCCGTGTGGGACCTAGCATGGCTGTGCAGCTTCCTCTGTGTGTCGCAATCTCATTGGCCACCTGTGTGTGGCCAGGCTCAACCACATGGTCTTTGCTCTATAAAAGTTAGTCTGTGAGTTAGGGAGGGGTCGCCCTCTCTGTAAGGGGCAGCCCCGACCATTCTGTTTGACCGTCTGTTTGATTCTTTTTTTTTTTTTTTAATATTTTATTTATTTGATAGAGAGAAATCACAACTAGGCAGAGAGGCAGGCAGAGAGAGAGGAGGAAGCAGGCTCCCCGCGGAGCAGAGAGCCCGATGCAGGGCTCGATCCCAGGACCCTGAGATCATGACCTGAGCCAAAGGCAGAGGCTTTAACCCACTGAGCCACCCAGGCGCCCCTGTGTGTTTGATTCTTGATGCCTGGAACAAAATAAAGCTTTGCTTGACCTTCGCTTTGTATCAGTCTCGCTCCTTTGACCATGGACCCATTGACCCAACATTGGGGACCCAACAGAGCTCTAAGCCCACCTTGCCTCTATGGGAAGCAGAGAGCCAATGCCCACAAAGTGCCCATGCTGAGCAGGCACTGTGTGGCCACAACTGAACCAACTGCATTGAGTTCACACCAGTTTCCAGCAGACCTGGCAACACTTCAAGAGCTTGGAGTTTGCATAAATAAAAACGAACGCCAAACTCCAAGAGATGACCCTTGGACGTTGAAGAGTCTTAATGAAAATCAATGCCAAAATGGGGAGTGGAGAAATTGCAACACCCCAGGCACAGCACAGTCACCCTCATTTCAGACAATGGCATCAATGACTACCAATGGTCCTCCTCTCCTTAAGTGAACTGGACACCAAGGGATGGAAAGACTGAGCTGCACATGAGACAGCAACGTTCTTAGAAAAATCCTGCAGAATGGTGCTGGCTAAACTTTTCAATCCTCCCCAATGTACTCATTGGAAGGCTTCCAGAGTTTTATGGAGATTCTTTGTAACTCTCTCTTTAGAAGAGCATAGAAGTTCCATTTTACCATTTTAATTAAAAGTGAAAGAGAAAGGTAAAACCAACATTTACTAGTATCCCTTATGTGCCCAAAACTGTGCTAGTGCTTAGTAAATGTGATGTAACCTGTATATTAATTCCAGGAGTTTATTATATAATTATCCCCATTTTACTGGCATGAAACACGAAATTCAGAGACAACTGGTAACCTGCCCAAGGCCACACACTAACAAGTGACAAGAGCTGTTCCAAATCTTTTGTAAAAGGAGCTAAAGAATGAATGGATTAAAATGTAATTAAGAAGAAAACCCAGGATTCTAATTGGATCTATATGATCATAAAGCTTACAGGCTGCCTCCCACATGGGACCTCTCAAACAGGATGGACTCATCAGGTGAGCAAAACTCGGGAGGCACAAGTAACATCCTTGAATGGATAAACGTATGCCCAAGTCTTTTGGGACAAGAGATGCTCTCTAAGACACATTTGAACTCTGCACTATGTATAATTCCCCCCCTCTGTCATGCATCAAGGAAGGCCCATCACACTCTCTTCTTCTAGGGCCCCACACAGAAAGCACAGATATTGTCAGATTTTGTACCCAGATCCCTCCTTTTATTCAGGGGCCTCCCTCTGGAATGAAGTTCCTTCCACCACATCCAAATGGCTTGGGGGTATATCCACCGAGTTAGATGATTCCAAAAGCAAATGGAAATAAATACTGGGTGCCCTTGTGTCAGTTACTGAACTTCTCTGAACATCATGGTGCTTGGTACAGTGTTTGGCAATCATCTGCTAAAGGGATGGTTGAATGCAAGGGGGTCTGGGAGGATGGATAGGTCACAAACTAGAACATCTGATATGGAGAAACAGCAGACATTTAGACTATCTGTCTTTCCTGCCATTCCCATTATCATTAATTGGAAGGGTACAGAACCAGAGGGGAAGGAGATTCCCTTTCTTGGGCTACAGCTCAGGAAATGGGCTTTTATTGCTTTTCTTCTTAATCTCCTTCCTCAGCAGTCAGTCCATCCATACCCCTAGAAGCACACTGTGATAAGCATTTCTGAGCAAAGTAAAGAGAGCTTATTTAAAAAGGCCTGAGGATTTGTGGGGGCATAGCCTGTGCAGACAGGCCAGATAACTAGCAACCCAAGGCATGGCTAGGGACCCAAGCTCTATCTCAGACTTGTCTCAGAGGCTTCCCAGGCCAGGTCTCTCTGAGTCCTGCCCTAGTTCCACCTTTGTTCTGCTTTTCTGAAAGTAATTAAAATAAAGAATTCAAGAGTGCAAGAGAACCATGGGGTTGGCAAGTCCAAACCCCTAGGAATGGCATACATATTCAGGGTGTTTATTCATCAGTACTTGAGAGCCAAGAGTACATTCACCCAAAGACAAAAAATGTGAACTGCCTGGTCCACAAGTGGGATAAAAGCTAACTGCTCTATTAATGACCATGGTGTTTGGAGGACTGTTGTATTGCCATCTTGTTTTTCATTTTCTGAGGGAGGTCCAGTCAAATGATCAGCAGCTCCACAGGCTGCCAATTTCCATCACATTCAGGCTCTCTTGTGAACCTGCAAACCAACTTCCTAGAGATACAAGGAGTGACCCGTATATTTTCTAACTCTCGAGCTGTGCCTTGCACCAAAGAACCAGAAAAAGGGTCTGACCTCATGGAACTCAGCCACCACCCCAGGAGCCAAGAAAAGCCATTTTTTTTTTTTTTTTTTTAGGATCCCATTAGATGGAAAGTGAAGGAATAATACTATGCTAAGATCTGCAATGAAAAAGTTCTCTCTACAAAAGAAGCCAAACTCCAAAGTATGGCAGTATAGTATAGTATACTATACTATATGATTTAATTTACAGAAAGTTCAAAATTAGACAAAAGTCTCCGACAGTGTCAGGAGTCAAGCGATGCTTGCCTCTGTGTAGGAAGGATGTGACAATAAATGGAAGAAGCATGACGGGGGCTTCAGAGATGCTTGAGAACATTTTATTTTAATCTGTGTGCTGGGTACATGAGTCGTGTTTACTTTGTGATAACTCAGGTTGTATGTTTAACAATTTGTAGGAGTTGATGAGCTTTATACAGACAGAAAGTCTGCATTATGAAAGAGGATTGTGCTTACTGCTGGCTGCTTGCAGAATCCCATCCGTGTACACTGGGCCACTTTTAAGAAAGAATAAACCCATAAGCTTAGTTTCTTATCTTCAAATGGTGTTTTCAAAATCAGTCAGGTTATTTTCAGGCTGACTATCATGAATATCAGGGCCTAATAAGCCCTTTCCTGCACTTGGTCAATCTCTGAATGGGCCAAAATCTGCCTGTAGTCCCACAGGCAGATCAACTAAGTCATCTTCAGGCCTCCCTGGTCTGACAAGGAAAGCAGAGACACAGAGCCCATAGGCTAAGTTAAGCAACTTTCTCCAGATTACACAATGCACTGCTGGTGGGGGGCCTTGCCATTTCTATCCAAGGGCTATCACTTTTCTACTACAGTTTATTCCACAGGGGCCAATTAACACACGCTCTCCTTGGGGGATAGAAAAAAAAAAAAGCCCCTGGAACTCACGGGGTCATTCTTTGTATGCAAGGCACACAAAGGGGTTTACCAAGTTCCTCTCCAAGAGGAAATCTGGAGAGCCAGGAAGAGGAGGAGGGAAGTGCTGAGTCTGCAGCAGGGCATTGCAACACAGCCCAGTGTTTTTGTGGAAACGATGTTCCTCTAATCAAAACAGAGCTGCATAAATGGACTCATTCCACTTAAGAAAAAAAGGAGAAAAAGAAGAAGAAATTTAAAGCCTATAAATAGGAACCACACAACCCTGATTAATTTTAAAGTTCTTTCTCCACTGTCTTTCTTAGATAGTAGCTAAAAATAAAGGCTTGAAACTTGAAATAATGTAAGCAACTAATCACACACAAGCACGGGCTTTTCCCATATATGGCTGGGTTATTCTTCAGCCTTTGAAAAGACCAAATGAAGAGATGGCCAACAACCAAAATAATCCTTCAGACATTTGAAAACGAGGAGAAAGAACTAGAAGAGTTGGTGAATGACAAACAATTGTGAGGCTCAATGGGGGTAAATGACACTGAGAGGGATTAGTTGCCATAGTACTTTAAAAACATGGGCACATGCATTTTGACACTGGACCCTTCTATAAAGAGACCGTTTTGCCCTCTGGCCTTGGCACTAAGAAAACTACAGCTGTGGTGATTTAACATAAAGGACTTAAAGAAGGAGAGAAGTGCAGGGGCATGACTGAAAATTTAATTAAGGCCCTTCTCAGTATGAAATCTGTAAGGGCGATGAGGGCACATCTCACGGTCGGAAAAGAGGGACAGAGACATGTCAAGAGGGGAAGTGGGTTGGGATTCGAATGAGATTCGAGCGTAAATAGCAGAGGTCGGCTCTAGAAGACAGCTTTCTTATGATGGAAGGTTATTACATGTCTGTTGGGTCCTGTCTGAAAGGTTTCTGTAGAAAGATGAACATATTCATGTCAAATAAATGTGACATAGTGGCACACAGTCCGTGTGAGACAGACTGGAAAAGCCACATTTGCACTGTGTTTTATGGCCTGCAAAGCCTCATCATAGACATAATCTTGGACACCAGGTAAGGCACCTGCTTTTACTGATATGGAAAGGGGCTCTGAGAGGGTAAGTGACCTAACAAACGGTGTCTGAGGGCAACTTAGTGCAGGAGGGCTGGAGTGTCGACCAGAAGGTAACACTCCCCACGGGCAGGCCTCACGAAGAGCACCAGTAGGTGTGCCAAATTTAGGTTCATGTTTTGGCTCATCCACTACCTCTCTATGACTGTGGGCAAATAATTTTCCTTCTTCTGATTCAAACCGTCAACTGGAAAATGATAGGGCTGTCCTAGATGACGGGAAGCAGGAGGTGGGAAGGCACGGCGAGACCAATGTGGGCTAAGTGGGCCACCCTGCTCTTGCCTTCAGCTGTGAGCCTGTCCTCAGAACTTCCAGATGGGATTGGTGGGCACTGTCACCACTTTCCATGTGGAGACAGCCTTCCTCTTCTACACAGAAATACACAGATGGCACCTGGTGAAGTGATTTCCAAAAAGTAAGACTGGAAAACATCTTCATTCCTCCAAAAACATAGTAATGAAAACTGGTGACAAGGCAACATGAACTTGAAATGTTCATTCCATCACTTTTTTTTCTCTTTCCGTCTCTATGGGATGGATCTTCTTCACACCTCAGATTCTTTTTTTTGAAAAGACACTTCTAATGGTTTTCCCGTGCATGCCCATAAGGATTTTTACGTGGCTAGGGACTGAATAATAAAGAACAGAAACAAAAATAGCCAGCATCCTTCACCAAGGGCCTATGACACGCCAGGCACCACTGCCGAGCACTCTGCACCCATCATTTCTGATCTCTGCAACTACCACACGAGGGCAGTATTACTGTCTCCATTTTATAGACAGGCAAACAAGGGCTCAGACAAGTTTAGGGATTTGGCCAAGGAAGGCCATCTTAATTAACTGAAGGGCTGGGATTTAAACTGTCATCTGGCCAATTCCAGAGTATGTTCTTGCTGCTGCTTCTTCACTACGAGACCTCCAGTCAACATGTTAAATGCATCCAAGATTCTGGGTGATGCTGCTTGTTTACAATTTCTCCTTGTCGCCATCCCTGCAAAATGGGATACTTGCCAGGTAGTCTTAAAGCATTCCCACTGAAACTCAAAGCAGCTGGAGGAGGAGGAGGGTGGAAAAGTGGTGGGCTGAGCTGATGATGGTATGATGAGGTGACCCCACATGCGTTCCCCCTGCACCACTGGAACCAGGTCCAGAATTATGACTTCACTTCCAAATCACTAACCTGGTGAGGCACAAGCCCGAGAGAGGTTGGCGGCTCATTCATGCGGTCATCACTGCTGCTGGCAATGGCATAGCCCCTAAAAAAAGAAAACAATTACAGGTGCTCGTCTAATAAAAGTTTCGGTTGAAGATCCATGAGGATGATCCGGAGGGGGGCCGTGTGAGATTTATAAGGATAACTAAAAATGCCCCTTGTGAGATAGCACGAACTAGCAAAAACCTAATTTCCATGGGAGGGAAAGAGAAAGAAGAGCACACACACAAAAAATGTCTGAATTTTGAAGTCAGAAATGCCAGAGCTTGTGACCACAAGAAAGTTGCTTAACTTCTCTGTACTCTCGGTCCATTAACTACAAAACAGGAATAAGACCATTATGAGGCATAAATTAGGAATAAGTTAGACAAACTGCGAAGTGCAATGTTTGGCACATGCAAAGCAGATTGTTAACTCCCTTACTCTGAGACAGTCTTATAAAAAAGCATGGGCACATTTTTGTACTGAAATTTTGAAAAGGAAAACTTTCCAAACTTAACTTCTTGAGGCGATATGAATGCTACAACAATGGAGGAAGGAGATAGAACAGTGAAGAATTAATTGGGCAGGAGAACGGATGTACTCCTTCCCAACGACAGAGTGCTGTCTCCTTATGGCACAGAAGACACGTGACACAGGACCTGGTTTCAGCCTACAACCAGGGTGAACACTGCAGATTGAGGGGACAGTGTTAAGGAATGGCAGAATCGGCTCTCCAAGAATTTATCCCAGATACACCCTGTCAGGAGGCTACATGACACTTAGAAGGCAGGGGTAGCCCTGGGGGATGACAAGATGAGAGGAAGACCAAAAAAAAGGAAGAAGAAGAAGAAAAGAAAGCTGCTTATTTTCATTTAACTCTGTTACACCTAGACTAACTATGTATTCTACCAATATTGTATAGAGGTCATCTTTTCAATCGTGCAGAAAAACTCTTGAGTCATAAAATAAAGAGAATATTTAATGTTAATTTCTGAGAATTAGAAAAACAAATCTTTCAAAAATTCAATTCTCTTCTTTCTGTGTTACAAACAGCATAGCAGGATGATTAAAAAGAGTTTGGAGCAACACTGTCTTGGGTGAAAGCCCAAATATATCACTTACCAGCTTTGTGACTTCCCACAACTTATCCTCTCTATGACTCAATTTTCCCCTCAAAAATGGGACAGGTAATAGTTCTTTCCTGATAGATTGGCTATGAGGATTAAGTGAGTTACTCTTGCAGAGTGATTAGAACAATGCCTAGCACAAGGTAAGCACTATATAATAAGCATCTGACAAACAAAATAAATTACAGTGTATTTGTCAGATAATTAGGTGTAAAAATCTATTTGACTTCATTCTGCTAGCTGACGTCTGGCAGCGGACCCTTGGGCAAGTATAGAGAGAATCTTAAAACTGTAATCATTTTTCTTTTACTTTTTTCTTTGTTTCCTTTCCTTTTCTTTCCTCCACCCCTTTCTCATCTCTTCTTTCCTTCTTTCTTTCTTAAAATTACTGGCTCTATTCTTGAAATTAATTTAATTTTACCTCACTTCTATTTATTACAAGATGAATTAATTATATTTTTATAGGTCATTACGTAAGAGCTTCTTTCTTGGAGCAGATAGGGTTTCCAGATCACAATCATGCTAAGCTTTGTATCTTTAATGTAACACACATACAGTATAGTAATCATATAGAGTACCATAAAGCCAAGGTCCAGTTGAAACAAAACATATCAGGTCACTCACTTCTCTACTCTCACATGCAAGCTAGTACACTATGAGTGCTTAATAAATTAAAAAACATATTTTTAAAAAGTGGTATGGCATTGGTAGTCTAGGTAGTCACGACCAAGCCTCCACTGAAAACAAACAGAAAGCTAGATACCGTATTAAAACCTTTGTTTGAAAGCATGACAGCTACCAAAGTAGGAAAGAAATGCAGAGCCAAGATCTGTGAGAGGAGAGAAGCCCATAGAGCTCAACACAGCTCACAAGGGCAACTTTCTGTCATAAGGTGATTACCAACCTCCAAAAGCAGTGACTATAGGATTCAGAAGCTAAACAGTTATATGGACAGACAAATGGACTGGAAGGAAAAACTAGAGTTTGAGGTCTGCCAATAAGGAGGAATCATGAAAAATATTCCAGGTGTTGGGTTGGGAACAATGGGGGTTACATTCTAGGAATAAAAATGAACCAGAAATAGATAAGCCGTAATTAGACTTAAGTATTCCAGGACTACTAATGTATTTGGTCTTGCAGTTTTCCAGAAGGAAATGGAAATCACATCATCTGGGCAATTTTTCATTGTCTAATAGTCAAAAATAACAAGCAAAAAAAATAAATAACCAAGCGGATTTGAGAAACTGGGGAAATTTAAAAACTAACTGGATGTGAAGTGATATGAAGGAATTACTTTTATTTTTATATGTAAAGTAGCAGAGATACATACTAAAAAGATACATTTTTATGAATGAATTGCTACATCTTGGATTTGCTTTAAAATAAGCCAGTGGGAAGAGAAGAAATGGGGATAACAGTATAGATAAATGATGATGGGCCATATGTTGGTAACCGCTGAAGCTGGGGGGTCTATACAATGGGGTTTATTATTTTACATATACTTTTTCTTTCATATATGTCTGAATTTTCCATAATCAAAAGGATTTGTCTAAAAAAAAGAAAAAATTACCAGGTACTGGAGGAGGTAATACATAACCAAAAGCCAAGGTCAAGGTCAAAAAAACAAATAAAAAAACAAAACCAATAGGCAAGAGGAACAGAATCACAGGAGATCCAGATAATGGAGATACCTTATAAGAATTAAAAGGAAAAAGATAATCAAATGTTTTCAAGGAATGAAAAAGAGCAAAATCACAATTTCAGCAGAGATTAGGAAATGTATAAAATAAGATCAAATGGAACTTTTATAACTGAAACATAAAATAATTTAAAACTCAGTGAATGGTTTAACACATATTAGACATAGAAGAAGAAAGAATTAGCAAACTGGAAGATAACCCAAAAGCAAACTGGCAGACTGAAGCAAAGAAAGACAAAATACTGGAAAATACAGAAAAGGGCATAGGTTGATTCTGACATGCAATCAGAGACTCAAAAGGAAAGAAGACAGAAAGGAGCAGAAGCCATATTTTAAGAGATAATGGCTGAGCATTTTACACAACAGAGGAAAGGCATCAAGCCATGGGTTCAAGAAGCACTAGAGAACACAATCAGAAAAATACATAACTAGGTATATCACAGAATAACTTCTCACAACCAAAGACAATGAGAAGGCCTTAAAAGCAACGAAGGGCAGGGAAAGAGGAAGAAAAACAAACTGTATCAGAGGAGCAGCAGTGAGTTAAACATCTAAGTCCTCAACAACAATAAAAGCACCCAGAGATAATAGGACTATATTCTCAATGTGCTAAAAGAAAATTACCCCCATTATCTCTAATTCTATACCCAGCAAAAATATCTTTTAAATATGAAGACAAAGTCATTTTCAGACAAACAAAAACTGAAGTATCTTGTCACTAGTATTCCTAAAGGAAATAATAAAGGGCATTCTTCTGGCAGAAAGATAACAGCCCTGGCTGGAAGCTCCAAGATACAAAAGGAAATGAAAAGTAACAAAAAAGGAAAATGCCAGGCAAACATAATGAATACCACTACATAATAATCCCTTCTGGGGTTTTAAAATATATACATAATTAAAAAAAAATGAGTAAGCAGACGCTCCTGTTTGCCAACCCAACATCCATTCTCCACATCTATCTTATCACAACTTTATTCAGGGAGGTAATGTGCCCAGATAAAACAACCATATTTGTCAGTCTCCCTTGCAGCAAAGGGTGGCCACATAGGATTTAGAATCAATGGGTGAGTCTTCCAAGAAAGCTCTTTAAAAGGGAGCAGCCTCAACTGAGCTGACAGGTGTTCTTAACTTTAACACAGAAGAAGTACTGGAGCTGGACGTGGCAAGCATAAGGAAGAAAAGCTGACAGTATCTGGTAGAATGGTAAGAAGGAACTTGAGTCCCTCATGGCCTAACAAAGCTTTTGTACCAACTCTGGATTGCCTGGCTCTAGGCTTCTTGCTCCATAAGCAAAATAAACTCCCATTTGGTCAAGTCACTGAAGACATTACATAAAGCCCAATGCAATTTCTATCACATGTGATTCATGTATTGCCTTGCAAATGTTCAGGGCTAAGGAGATCAAAACCTACTAACAGAATAAAAGCATGAAGGTCCCTAAGGCCTCCACCAAAATGTTTATTTTTCCTTTTCATCAGTTACCAGATAACTCTAGCAGAGTTCAGTTCCAGAAGGATGCAGAGATAGAGCCCCGAAGATCACATGACAAGCTCCCCCAGGCCAAAGAATCAGATTGGGTTTTTCAACCTTGTATTTTTGAAGAAAAAAATTCTCAGAAGAGTCAGGTTGAGAAAAGACCAAGCTGTCTTTGTTTAAATGACCATCTCTAAAGAGTAAACTCACCCTTCTGGATGCTGCAAAACAGAAACCATCAATTCCACGGCCAGGGCTCCTGCAATCATGGCCAGTCCCGGGCGGCTCACAGTGCACTGCTGGTCCAAGGTGCGGTCTCTGGTTGACTAGAGAGGAACAATCATTGATGTGTGCTCAAAGTTTCAGTCCACTCAACTGTGCTGTCTGAAGCAGAGTGATTAGAACAGTGCCTAGCACAAGGTAAGCACTGTATAATAGTGCTTACTATCATCTGCCTCCACGTTAAAGTTACGTAAGATAACCAGACACTCACTCACTGTGGGCAAAGAACATTCAGCCTCAAATAAGACCACTTCTTCCAAGTACCAAGAAAAACAAAATACACAACTTAGGTAACGAAATGAGGTAATATGCTAAAAGGGAATAACAATAATAAATAAATCAAAGATTGGGACCTAGCTGCCCCGTATATGGAGTTGTGTCACGTGTTCTTTTAACTGATTCAAATCATCCCCACTGTGCTTGGTAATTGAGGGACAGAGAGAGAGAAATAATCTTCTGAATAATGCAATGATTCTGCCCTGCCATTCTAACTGAGCCAATGCCTCTGAGTGCCTATGATGTGGGGTAATTTGCCTTTTCTGCAGTCCTCAGCTCCTGTGTGTCTCTCACAGTGAGGATATCATGTCACACTGCGTGTGATCTTTGGGCTGAAATACAAGTATTTTTGCTACAACATGGCTCCAAACACAAGCCCTCATTAGTGCAACCAAAGAAATTCTAATCTTCCAACTTTAGGCAAGTTAAGAGGTTGTTAGGGATGATTTTGACTCTGAAATTTTCACCTTATGAACAGACACAACTTTACTGCAACTGACTCTTAATCCTACTTGTTGGTAATGATGAAATAAGAGGACCAGCTGTATATTATAACACCATTGATGAAGATCATCAAGTCATCCTTCTTCATATGGAGAATATTTATCTTTTTTTCTTTATACAGAGAGGCCATAAAAGCCAGTCATCCAAAAGAGGTGGGAATTATTAAGGAACATGATTTTAAAGAAGGGGAAAACAAAGGGAAGCATAAAGAAACACCTATGCTTTGTTTCACCAGAAGTGATTATCTGTTCTGATAAAAGACCATTCCTACAGACTGTGCCTTGTGTGGTGGCTTTAACGCCACAGAATCTTACATTTGAACAGTGTACTGCCTGCTGTTCAGAGCACTTTCACATTTGACCCATCTTGCACCATGAGCAGTCAGGTTAAAGTATTCTCCCCTCTCCTACTGGTAAAATAAGAGACACCCAGATAAATCTGAATTTGAGATAGACAACGAATATTATTTTAATATGAGCAGGTCTTGAATATTGCATGGGACAAATACATACTAAAATATTATTCACTTGAAATTCAAAGTTAACTGGGAATCCTGTATTTTCACTTGCTAAATCTGACAATTTTATGGGACTCAGCCCCCTTCTGCAGGTGCATGGGCAGTCTATGAGTGTTATTTGGAATCATCCCACAAAGCAGTATCCAAGCCTGGACTGGTATCCGGGTCTTCAGACCCCTCACTTGATGCTGTCTTCAGTGATACAAGCACAGGAAACAGTGCTGAGTGCTGCCAGGAATCAATCTATCCTGAAGTTTCCCTGCTGAGCTTTCCACAAAAATGGCTGGTCACTGCATTTAAGCTGGTGAACAAGAAGAGCTGTGCACAGTTTATGACACCAATCAAGGCTCGTGGGGAGATAATGTCATTCCCAAATTAGAGAATTCTTCTATTTATTTAAAGACAAAATTTAAATAGTCACAAAAGAAAGAGCTGGGTCTCTTTGCCCCAGTGGGCAAGACAGTTGTAGCAAATACTTGGAAGCACAAAGAAATCTACTTACATCTCCTGGAGCCACCACATCATTGCAGAAATAGCAGCCAAGTTTGTAGCCAGGGATGTTGGCAAAAAGTGATGAGCCCAGGAGGTCAGCAGGTGCCACAAAGTGACCAGAACACAAGTCCCCAGCTCCCTGCTGCTTAGGTTTCTTCAAGCCATGTCTCATGACAACAAATGTGTCAAATCCCAAGGCAGCATTGATGACCAGCTGTGGATTTCAAGAAATAAAAGTCTAGAGTTAAGAGATATTTACATTTTAAGCCATGGCTGATTTCATATTTGGTCAACTTTTAAAATTTATTTTATAAATATTTGCATTTGAATGTAATTAGAGTCTAGAAGCCAATGTTAGTAAAAGCTACCCAATACTGAGGATTTACTTGACCAGTGGGACTGGTCACTGGGACAACTGGACTGGATATCATTAACTATCTAATTTGGTTTCATTTAGAAGTCCCAGAAGAGGATATTTACAGTTTTATATTTCCTATTTACAGATGAGGATAATGAAAGTCAGAGCAGTTACTTCTATAACTTGCCTAAGGTCACTTAGCTATTAAGAGATAAATGTATAAAACCAAGTCTTGAGAGTTCTCAGTCTCATTCTTACCACCATTGTGCTATCATCTGCCATGCCTACACACATTTTTTTTAAAAAAGATTTTATTTGAGAGAGAGCAGAGTGAGAGAGAGAGTGACTGAGAGAGAATACATGAGTGGGGGAGAGGGGGCAGAGAGAGAGAGAGAGAGAGAGAGAAACAGGCTCCTCCCTGAGCAGGGAGCTGGCCATGGGGCTTGATCCCAGGAGACTGGGAATCATGACCTGAGCCGAAGGCTTAACTGACTGAGCCACCCAGGGGCCCTAACAGACATTTTTTTTTTTTTTTAATAATAGCTTCACTGAGATAAAACTGACACATGACAATTCAACCTTCACACAGATTTTTAAGGACACTTTTTTTCTCATTTATACTAGAATTTCTCTTAGTTGTAATTTAATTTATTCTCCTAAATTTCTGGTTATATGGGAAGTTGGATAATAAAAAGTTCGCCAGAAAAAAAAAAACATTCACAATCTCATGGCTCAAACACTTACTAATAGTTTTGGGTATTTCTTCCTGTTGTTTTCACCCTTTCTCTTTCCTTCCCCCCTCTTTCTCACTTCTTCTTGCATCCTCCCCACCCTCTTGCTAAACAGATGTCAATGTTTATATATTTACAGATATAAACAATTCTTTTTAAATGTATACAATATCGTATCTTGCTTTTTTAATATAATGTGACATTTTCCATGTTGTTAAGTTTTTGAGAACATAATTGTGCATAGTTGCATAGTATTCCATCACATTTATGTACCGTAATTTATTTAACCATTCAATACTGTTGGCCCTTGAAGTTGTCACTGACCAAAAAGTAATAAATGAGACAGTCCTTGTCCTTTTGGAGCTTACGTTTTATTATAAGTAGAATACCCCCTCTAGAAGACCTCAAAGGGTTGCTGTGAAAATTAAACAGAAGATACCTATTATACTAGATGGTGGTGTATGAGGCAAAGACACCGCCTGCCAGTGGAAGCCTTTTGGCACCATGTCACTAGGTCATTTGCCAGCACATCTCTCTTCTGGAGGGAAGGCAGATCTCCCTCCAGGGTGATGGCACATCAGGTCACAACCAGACACGAGAGCCCCAAGAGCCACACAATCTACCTTTCTTTTGCTTGCAGCAATGACGGCAGGGAGCCACCGGCTCTCTCTGGTGTCCATCAACAGGAAAACGACATCATGGCTTTCAATGAGCTGCTCCAGTTGTTCCACATCCCTGCGGGCTTGCTCCAGGGTGACGCCGGAAAAGTTCACTGGGTGTCCAGGCATCGGGATGCTCATGTTGAATCCTCTGGCATTCTGGGGAAACACCCAGATATACAGATGTCTGAAGCAAACATATAGGTGATATCTTAGAGCCTATTTCTCCCATAGCTACAAGCATGCATGTGTGGTCACTTGTAACCAGAAATTTCTCTGTGCATGATTTTGCTGCTTGTCCCTTTTGCTACTGTGCCCTGTACCTTCTTTACCTCTACATTCTAGATAATCTTGTCCTGTCATCTCAGGGTCCCTGAGCCTGGATAAAGCAGCAGAGACATTCAGATCCTAGTTCCAAAGAAGGAGGTAAGTACTTCCCCTTTGAGGCAAGGAGGACACTGAAGAAGACCGTAACTTTGGTTTTTCCTATAATCTGAGGCCAGGAACCTCTATCAAAATGCCCTGTGCCTGCTCAGGTCCTCTATCCAGTTGTCTCTCCCTACTGGTTCCCAAACTGCCCCCCTCCACCATTTCCTTAGTGTTTAACATCTCCAAATAGGATATTATAACAAAAAACATTTGATTTAATAAACTCACATAAGATTAGAATGACTGATAGTTATGTTTTAATCTTAGAGGTGTATGCACTTTAAAAAAGCTCTCTAAACCAAAAAACTTACGACAAGAAAATCTACTTCGGAGTGTATAGATCTTTTTTTGGAGGGGACAGAAGGGGGATGAGCTATAGCAGAGTGTGGTACTCAAATGAAACTTCATTCCTTGTCCAAAGAAGTTGTCAGATGGCCCGGATTCTCTTCAAGTGTGGGGATTCAGGAGTTTTCATAGGGGCTTTAGAACTATAATTTACCACTGGTCCCCTGAAGGCCCCATGGTGTCTTGGCAGATTAACAGTGAGTCACATATGGGTGTCAATGAAGCCAGGGACATTAACTGTCCACAGAAAAGGAGGTGTTCTAGAATCACAAACTGCACCCTTAACTCCCTGCATAGGGCTGGCTACAGGGAGGAGTGTGAAATCATTAGCTTTTTCGTTCATTTGCCAAAACCTGTCACCTACCAGAAGAACAGCTGAGGGTGGGGAGGGAGGACAGAATAAGTAGGTCCTTTTACAAAGGAAAAATCTTTTTTTTGTGGATTGTAGTTATGTTCTTCTTATCTTAAACTTTAAACCTAATCTCCGGGATTCAAGGAAGAGACAATACTAGCAAAAGCAATGATATTTAAAAGAATGAAAAAAAAAAAGGGGGGCACCTGGGTGGCTCAGTGGGTTAAAGCCTCTGCCTTCGGCTCAGGTCATGATTCCAGGGTCCTGGGTTCAAGCCCCGCATCTGGCTCTCTGCTCAGCAGGGAGCCTGCTTCCCCTCCTTCTCTCTCTGCCTGCCTCTCTGCCTACTTGTGATCTCTGTCTGTCAAATAAATAAAATCTTTAAAAAAAAAAAGAATGAAAAAAAGTTGTAGGTAAAGTAGGAAAAGACGCCAGATAGAAAGGACTTCAGAAAGAGGTTCAAAACAAGTCCATTTTAACAATGAGAACATTACAGAGGCAGCTATCTGGACCTCATTAATTAATTCACTCATTAAGCATTATGCATCTACCAGGTACCAAATACTATAGTAAACAATAGCAGAGACTACAGTAATGTTATTACCTACTGTCTATTACAATTGGCAAAGTATTTTAATCGGTGGTAGCTTGATCCAAAAAAGGTATTATTTAGGTATATTAATGACACCAGGATTAAAGCATAAGCACTCAACACCAAACCGGATCTTTTCAATAACACAGATCCATACCCACTGACCTACATGATTCTCTGCTTGCTCAAACTTCAGCCAGTAAACCTACTCAGGACTGGCTCCCAGCCCACCATTTAGATTCACGTTCCTAAGGCTGGAATTCAGCAAGTTTCAACACGGCAGTTTTCCACCTTGGCTGCACATCAGAAAAACCTAGAGAAGTTTTAAAATTCCTAATGCCTAGGCTTTTTCCCAGACTATTTAAATCAGAATTTCTGAGAGTGGGCCCTACCATCAATATTTTCTAAAACTCTCCAGATGATTCAAATGTATAGCCAGGGTGAAAGTTCACAGAAAGTATAACACACAGATTTCAATTGTACAGTTGGGTGCATTTCAACAAACTGCATATTAACCACTGCATACACCTATCAAGACATAGGACACTTCCATCACCCTCAAACGTGCTTGTGTGCCCCTTCCCAGTTAATACGCACCGCTCCCACCCCCACTGGGACAACTGCTGTTGCAACCACTTTTTAAAACCCTAGATTATTATTATTTTGCCTGTTCTAGAAACTCATATAAATGGTATCCCACAGTATATACCTGTTGGTGTTTGGCTTCTTTTGCCCAGCATAATGCTTTTGAGGTCCATCCATATTATTAAAGTATCAAGAGTGTGTTCCTTTTTGCTGTATGAAAATACCTCAATTTTTTACTTAATGTCTCACTGACAGCTATTTGGGTTATTTCTAAATTCTGGCTATTATGAATAAATCCATTATGGAAATTCTTCTGTAAGTGTTTTAGAGTATATATGTTTTCATTTCCTTTAGATAAACATCTACGAGTGGGATTTCTCCCACTCGTTTAGGTTGGTTTAGTTTCATGAAAACCTGCCGGGCTGATTTACAAAATGGTTGTCTGAGCAGCAGCTCACGAGCTCTGGTTGCTCCCCAGCCTGACAACATTTATCCCTGTCAGTCTTTTTAACTTGAGCCACTTTAGTGGGCATATCTTCATGGTTTTAATTCCTGTTTCCCTGAGACCATGGATGTTGAGCATTTTTGCGCATGCACTGGCCATTTATAGGTCTTCACTATGAAATAAATGCCTGCACAAGTCTTTGGCCCCCTTAAAAAAAAAAAAATCCTTGTCTGTCCTTTTATTATTGAGTGTGGCAGAGGTTGTTTATGGATTTTGTTTAATAGCTGTTTGCCAAGTAGACATACCACGAATGTTTTCTGGGTTTGGGCCAGACTTTTCACTCTCTTAATGGAACTGATTAGGAAGCAGGAGTTTCAGGTTTTGATGAAGTTAAGTCCAAGTTATTTTTCACTTACAGTCAGTATTTCCTGGGCCCTAGGAAACCTCTGTGTATCACAAGAACACTGTGCTACTTTCTCCTGGAAGCTTGGTAGTTCAGCTTTTATGCTTAGTTCTGAACTTACTGGAGTGTCATCTAAGGGTTCAGGGTGCTCCATGAAGGTGTTCCATTCTGGATAGGTGGGATTCCAATGTCTTCCAGCCTTGGGGGAGCTCTGAAATCTCCACTCTGCTCATAGCAGACAGTGGTGCTTTTTTGCCCAGACTCACAAAGTCAAGACCTGAGCTCATGCAGCTTGACCTGGTCAAAGACTCAAGGTGCTGCCCAGACTACTTCTCTGCTCAGCTCCCATGTCTGATACTCTGTCCTGTGCATTCCACCTCCCTTACCTGCTCTGAACTTGGATGTTAGTTTCCTCAGCTCCTCCAGCCCAGGAACATCTCCTTGGGCTCCTCAAGGGCTCTGGCATGAGCCAGAAAGTGCCTCCGTGCAATGGGTTGGGACAAACATTCTTTATTTCCTTTTTGTCTAGGACCATTGTCTTTCCATTGTTCATTGACTAGAGTCATTTTATGTATTTTACCCAGCTGCATAATTGTTTATGGCAGGAGAACTGGTCCAATAAGAGTTACTTATCAGAGTTAAAAACAGACGTCCAGAGTTGGGTTTTAAAAGCTCTATGGTGGTTCCACAATCCTACATTTTATTGCCTTGTCTTAGAAAAGGGAACTTCACATAGTTATTTGACTTATTAACGGTCAGGTTCTTTTCCTATTCAGTTAATTCAACCCCAGGATTATACAGGGTATTTGCAGAATAGTTCTTTCCATGTCTTGTTCACTTAAGACATGTCTGCAGCCTGGTATGAGGAAGGTGATGAGCAAGTATTTGTTCAAGGAAAAAAAAAACAAAACACCACACCGAACATACAAAGAAAGCACCATAATCCTGAGTAACCTGTAAGTGAAATTATGATGGGCTGCACCAGGACTTAAATGGATTCTGCACATTATCTATTATTTTTTATAAGGCAGGAGGGATAAAACTATAACAGACCTGGTTCCTGGACTCAAGGACTGAATAACCTAGTAAGAAAAGCAGAGTAGCACAATGTAAGTGCCAAGGAAGATGTCTGACCTGGTGGGCTAATGGTTTCAAGAAAAGGTGAACTTGATCTCAAATGCCCAGCAAGAGTCAGCCCTAGCTTTGGCCCTAGCTTCTACACTGGGCCTTTCTCTGTCTTCCCTGACCTCTATGCTTCAGCTTCCCTGGTTTTCCTTGGTGCCACAGAAGAGCTGTGCTGCCTCCTGACTCAGACTTTTGTACAGACAGCTCTGTTACCCTTCATCTAGCTGATCCCCACTCATCCTGCAGGACTTAGCCTCCTCAAGGGAGTCTAACTTAGGTCAGGCTGCCTGGTAAACATCCTCACAGCAACTGAGCTCCTAGTTCATGCATTTACTACAATTATAACTGTTTATGAAATCAGTTATTTTTTTTTTATTTTTTTTAAAGATTTTATTTATTTATTTGACAGAGAGAGATACAAGTAGGCAGAGAGGCAGGCAGAGAGAGTGAGAGGGAAGCAGGCTCCCTGCCGAGCAGAGAGCCCGATACGGGACTCGATCCCAGGACCCTGAGATCATGACCTGAGCCGAAGGCAGCAGCCTAAACCACTGAGCCACCCAGGTGCCCTATGAAATCAGTTATTGACCATGTCCCCCGTCTGGACTACAGAAGCCCCGTGCAGGGGGAGACGGAACTTTGTTTTGTTCCCCAGTCTCTAGCACACAGAAGGCCTTAAATATTTAATGACCAAGTAAAAGAATAACTGAACAAATAAATAGGGAGGACTGCACTGGATCACAGACCATTTGGACAAGGAAAAATTTCAGGCAACTAGTAGCAGAAGTCAGCTTCAAAGCCAGGTCTGTCTGGGCCCTGAGGGGAATTTGTAACACTTTCCAGTGACAGACTGGATTATTCTTCCCAACTATGCACTGCCTCTCACTAATGGAATTAAATGTCTTCACCCTTTGCCACGTGACTTTGCAGGACCTCCCACCAGGAAAACAGAGGAGATTGTCCAACTCCACTGACCTTGGCTTGGCCCTGTGACTGGTTTTGGCAAGGGGATGGAGAATGCTGCACTGTGTCACTGGTGAGCTGAGACTTTTAGAGGTCTAAGTTTTTACCAATCCTTTTACACTTCTACCTTCCACCGTAAGAAGAGCATAACCCAGAAGACTGCTGCTCCTTGAATCTAGATTTTAAAACAATGACACATAGCACAGATTGGAACTTGACTTAAAGCCTGGAGTCCAACCTAGCCCATCAGCTAAGCCACAGCCAATCTGCAGACATGTGAATGTGAAATAAATGCTTATAATAGTAAGGCACTGAGATGTGAGGATTGTGTGGTATGTAATAATGTAGCAGAAACCTAGCTAATAGGATGGGGTTGTAACATTCTTATTTCTTTTGGCATCCAGGACCTAGCTGGGGACGCAGCTGGTACTCATCAATAGTCTTAAATTAAACCCAATAGATGATGTTCCTCTGGATCACTGGTGAAATGGACAAAACAAACAACATTGCTTCTTTTAAAGCAAGAACTAAAATGAATAAATCTAAGACTGAGTGATTAAACAGGAAAACCTTGAGAAAGGGGTTTTTTTGTTTGTTTGTTTGTTTGTTGTTTTTGGGTTTTTTTAGCTAGCACTGAGAACCTCTTATGCCACTTTAAGTGTTAGCAGATGCTTTGGAGACATCGAACCTAACCTCTGTCAGATAAACTGATTAAGCATGCAAGATGCACATTTTCTTTTGTGGATGATCTTAAAAAAAAAAAAAAAAAAAAAAAAGCAAAAACAAAACCCTGCCAAGATTTTGAATCAAATGAGCTGAACGAACTTGTCTCTTACTATCTGGTGTTTTTAAAGTAAACAATGCAACTCAAAAACAAGAAACAGCTTGAGTAAAAAGCTAAATATTTAGCCAGATATTCCTTCTGCATAGACTACATTCAATTTAGTTTCATAAGCCTGTACTAAGTAACTATCAAGTATTCTGATGATGAAGAAAGAATATCCTATACCTGAGCTACCAAGAATCCCCTTGGACTAAGGCAGTATAGAAAAATATGCCAAATTTTGGGGGGCAGTATTTTGCCAATATTCCCACATTCTTTAACTTAGACTCAGACAATGCTTTGCAACTTACAAAAACATATTTTTCATAAGTGCTTCATTTTATTTTCAAATATATGAGAGTTTTGTTTTGTTTTTTAATGCCCATCTCTGAGAACAGGAAACAGAAGCTTGGCCAGATAATGAAGTCCTGGGTAGTAAGTGACAAACATCCATTCCCCGAGATTAATCGTGGGAAGCTACAAGAGACAAGCTCTGACATTCCCAAACAGCATCACGTACCACTCCAGGGAATATTTTCTGAAGCCGGTCTGCTGCAGCCAGGGCCTTGGATTTACCGCCTGCTAGGCAATCTTCAAATTCATAGAGAGGCTGCCTCACAGGATTGGAGTAGGAGATATTGGCGTTGTCCACAAATGTGATGTGTCTGACGCCCCAACCCTGCATGGAAACAAGAGATCAGGGTGTGTTTCTGATGAACATGTCACAGAGTGTCTCTCTTTAAGTCCCTAAAAGAGGTATTGCTTGGGGGGTAGCTTGGGAACCTCAAACACAGGAAACTTCAGAAAATGAATTGTGCAAATTCAGTTTTTGATCCACTGAGGGTCAACTTCCTTTAAAAGATAAAATAATTATATACCCGGTGCCTGGCTTCCTGCAGTAATGAGACTAAGAAATGTCAGAGTGGGTCTGAATAATAACTCATTATTTTTGACGGTGGCACCAGAGGAAGATCTGGAGGGGAGTCCCATAAGAATTGTCTATGTTGCTGTCTTAAAAGGATTAGTGATAAGCCCCTAAATGTCCTTGCTTTCCCTTAATGAATAATTAAGTATAAATAACAGCACACATTAAAACTCACTTAAAGTCTGAATTAACTCCTCAGAAAAATAACTTAAGAGTTATTCCCCGTCGTATAACGTCAAAGAAGATTTTGTACTACTTCTTCGAGACGTAAAGGCCTTATTAATATTCAGTAATCCACCAGACAATTCTATATTCTCAGAAATAGTTTGCATGATTTCATATACTTCAATTATAACTCCTAGAAAGTCTTATAGAACCACACAATTTTGAAGTGAGACGGAATCTCTAATATCTTAGTCTAATTATTTTGTTCTACAGAGATGGCAAGAGTAGCCCGGAAATCATTTAAGGTCATAGATCTGGTTAATGCTTGGGAAGGAATGAGATCCAGAGTTGCAACCAAATGAAGATGCCTACTTTTTGAAGAGTGAGGTGCAGTGTGTGTATTTTAGCAGATCATAAGAAAGCACAGTGATCTAAGAGGAGCCCTGCCATGACTGGTTACAAAGCTGATTCTGCTCTCTCTCTTATTTCAATATCTTTCCATTAGGGATTCGGAAACTCAATTAGACTGATGGTTCCAAGGGTACAGTGAACAGAAATCCAAGATTCATTTTCAGGGTTGAGAAGGACAGGCCAGAATCCATCCTTTCAAAAGCATAGTTTAAGTTATCTGTTTTGAAAGCCCACTAGTAAACTTTGGTCTACTTACCCAGTTTGGTAAGTGACTTTTACCAGCAAAGCAGTCTACCATGGAGGCAGAATAAAGGTATGGGAAATCTAAAAGTCACTTGTACTTGGTTTGGGGACATTTATTTCTGAAGTATTTTTACCTTCCTTAAAGCAATGCTGAGTGGACAGCAAGGAAGACAGTCTGGGAAGATGCTGGGCAGTGGGACGAAAGCCAGGTAAATTACAAACAGACCACAGGTTAGCCACCTGCAGGGGGGTATCTGCTTCTGGCTTTTGGAATGCTACACAGTTTAAATGGCTAACCTGCCAAGATTAAAGGAAAACTGTAACACTTGATGCTGGTGAGGGTGTGGTGATGAAAACTATTTTACTGGATGAGAATGTAAACTGATGTAATTTTTCTGGAAAACAATTTGGCAATATGTTTCTAGAATCTTTCAAATGTTCATATCTTCTGGTCTATTTGCAGCAATCTATCCTCAGTAAATGCTTCCAGCAATTTATCCGAGGAAGTAACCTGAAATATTAACAAAAATGTTCCACAACATAATTTACAGTTGTAAAATACTGGAAACAATGTTACCATCTACCATTAGGGGAATGTCTCAGAACAGTATATTTCATCATTTAAGAAGGCATATTCTATAGTCATTAAAAATGCCTGACAGGCATCATTTTTAATTACATGAGAAAGTGTTACAGTGTTAATAGATGAAAGCAAGGGGCATTATTATAAATAAGATTTTTAAAATATATATTTAACAAACATTGAAGGAAATAATTGAAAAACTGGTACGAAAATGGGTGTCTTCTTTTCCTGCTTTAAAACTTTGACACTTTACAAATTTTCTATAGTAGCTTTCCATTGACTTTATAATTTTTAAAAATGTTAAGAAAACCTAAGCACCTAATTCTGGAAGCCAGGTAAAGAATAATAAAATAAATTCCACAAAACAGGAAGATATTAATGAAGATAAAAGTAATTATTAATGAATCTGAAAGCAAAGCAAAACAAGAGCAAAAACTATAGAACTAATAAATAAATCAAGGACTTAGTCCTCCAAAAAGACTGATAAAATAGATACACCTCTCTGGCAAGTCTGAATAAGAGAAAAAAAGAAAAAACATAAACATGCAACCTTAGGGATGAGGAAAGATTTTTAAAAAAGACAAAGAGAGTCTTGGGGCGCCTGGGTAGCTCAGTGGGTTAAAGCCTCAGCCTTTGGCTCAGGTCATGATCTCAAGGTCCTGGGATTGAGCCCCCCTCTCATCTGGCTCTCTGCTCAGCAGGGAACCTGCTTCCTCCCTTCTCCCTCTGCCTGCCTCTCTGCCTACTTGTGATTTGTCTGTCAAATAAATAAAATCTTTAAAAAAAAAGACAAAGAGATGCTAAAAGATGCTAAGAGAATACCATATGTATTTTGTGTCAATTAATTTGAAAATTTAGATGAATAAAAGAAAATTTACAAAGGAAATGAAAGATTTACTCTCACTAATAAAAGAAATACAAATTAAAAAGCTCTGTTTTGTACAAGTTTCTAAAAGTACAATCTAGTAAAATGTTTCTGGAAGGTAAGTAAGCTTGAAAAAAAAAACCCACATAAACATATTGTACATAGTATATATTGTACATTTAAGTGCATTTGAGTATACATACAGGTACACACACACAATATATGTGTGCGTGTGCATACATACATACATTCTCTCTAAAATAACAATTTTACTTCTAGGGATTTTTTCCTAAAGAAATAATCCTAGACATATGTAAAGATATGAAAATGTTCATTTCAACAGCATCTCAAAAAAATATGCTGAAGTTGGAAAAAATCGAGGACATGGTCACTACGTATACATTATATAGAACACACAGAGAACCACAACTACTTTTCTATTAAGTTAAGAATAAAAACCTGTTACAGACAGTATACTATGATCCAATTTTTATAAATACAAACAAATGACAGCAAAGATGACAACTGTCCCTCTATATGTTTGCATCTGCCTATGAAACTTCAAGGAATGTGATATCGTGAACTAATCTAGGAAGTCTTCTTAATTCTGGGAAATGGGACTTGAGATGAGGGTGGAGAAAGATCTTCTGTTTCTACTTTATAATAAAAGTATGAGTGCCTCTTATAGTTAAAAAATAACTGAGAAAAGAAAAAGGAAGGGAGAGAGGGAGGGAAGAAGAAAGGGAAGGAGGGAAAGGGAATCTGGGAGATAGAAGGCAATATGGTATAGCAAAATAAGAAGCCACAGCTTCAGAGGTACCATTTGGCCCCCATAAACTTACCATCAATGTCCTAGCTACATTACAACCCAAGGTGCCAGCTCCAAGCAGCAGACACTTGGCAGACACAACCTTGTCTAAGTCCAAAGTAGGGACCAATCTCCAACACATCAATCTGAGATTTAAATCCACTGATGACTCAGCTAACCTAGAAAATGACAGAATTATTTATTCATTCAGTCACTCATTTATGCCCCATCTTATCCTAAAAAGGTAGAAAGCATCTGAATAAGAAACAGAGGAACAAATCCTGAGCAAAATGGGATCAAAGGGAAAATAAGATGAAGCTTTAGGGCAATAGGGAGGAGAAATAGCACACAATTTGTGCCACCGTAGACCACTGCAACTGCTAGTGATAGGCCATGAATTTGATACTGAGCCCCTAGCAGCCAAGGTGAAAATGCAGATATGGCCACTTACAGGAGTCATTGTAACTATAAATAAGAAAAACATCAGCTACTTAATAGGAAAGTTTTCCCTAATACTGAAAACGAAGAAATATTTTCCACATCCCCTCAAAAAAGGGTGCACTTATATCATCCCTTAAATACAACATTTGTTTCCATAAAATATTTCTTACAATGTCCTTCAATGTAGGCTAACAGGAAAAATTAAAGGACCATGAATAAAGGACTAAAAGGTAGTAGGTACCTGTAACTAACTAGGTTTGAGTGTCTCAGCTCAAAGCAAGAACAAAATTTATAATGTCTAGAAGAGTAGATGAACTGTGTGCCCTTCCGAATCTCCATTGGTGATATTTAGTTCTCACAACTACACTTAAGTCAGGCAGCGACGAGTGGAGCAACCCTTGTCATTATAAACAGCAGCCCCTGCGCTGCCCTGAGTGATGTGGTTGGCCTGACGGAACCTTCTGTGTGTCCTGGTGACAAACGGCCCCATTGGAGAAAACAGCTTCCAAAATATACCTTTTGGGGTCCATACATTCACTGAGGTTCACCATCCTCGGTCCCATGCCGCCTTTCTGGTTTTTTTCCCATCCAACTGCTTTGGGACAATCTTAAAGCAAATAAAATAGTGAGTTGAATGAAGGAAGGAAGAATAAAAACAAGTAAGTCAAGTAGCAAGAGGGCCAGACATTAATAAGCTTTCAGTTCACTTCTTTCTCACAGAGGCTCCAGGGCTTGAACTTGCACGTACTTGCTAAGTGGCTCGCCATCTGCCCCAACTACCCACACCCTTGTGGAGAGACCACCAGACCTGGGCATGGTTTTTCTGTAGAAGGGCTTCTGAAACAACCCTCGATTTTTGTCTGAGTTGCCTCCACTTCCCCAGTTCCTGGAAGTTGCTCAAAATAAGACGATCCTCTCTGGGCTGTGTATAACCCCTGGTGCAGGGCTCTCTATCCGAGGAAGAGCAGCCAGTGTGACTGCACTTTTCCGCTGAAGTTCCCACCAGGCTTTCAACCTCTGTATTCAGTTCCTCCCTTCTGTTTCTCATCCATACCATGTCCCTCTGCTCAGCCTCCCAAGACTGTCACTGAGCACCTGGCCTGTCCCTCTGTTAAGCGGCCCTCTCCTTTAAGTTTATCCTTATCCATTCAGACCTTCTCCTTCCCTGACTTCTCTCTTCTCCACTAACCTCTTTTAATCTCTGCTATGGGTGCCTCTGAACTTTAATTCTAGTTCTTGAAGTGTGCTCTGTGTGATACTCTGAGAGGATAAGGATCCTGTGGTTGCTCTATTCTACTATTAGAAAATCTCCTAAGTGTCTCACTTGCTTTCTAGAATGCTCCTGCTACTTTCTCACCTTAATGGTAATCTGACTTCCTTGGTGGAAACCTGCTAATGGGGGCCTCTCTTACACTCCTCACATCTTAGGACGTTTGTCACTCTCCCATTCTCACCAAATACCTGAAATTCACACTAAAACCTCAACTCCTTAACAGGGAATTCACTTGGCCACAATCTATGCTGCTAGCATCCCTTCCAATGTCTGCCTTAAGTAACATTCTCTGAAGGAACAGAAAACTCCCTGACTTAAAAATGTATAGGACTGCTGGGAAGAATTGTATGTTTCTAATTTGTATGTTGGTGTTCTTTGGCCATTCTCCTACTTTTAGATTGCTGTCAACACTTCTATTTTTCTTTTCTTGGGAACTTTTTAGCTTTTGACCACTGTTTTTTTTTGGTTTTTTTTTTAAAGATTTTATTTATTTATTTGACAGAGAGAGATCACAAGTAAGCAGAGAGGCAGGCAGAGAGAGAGAAGGAAGCAGGCTCCCCGCCAAGCAGAGAGCCTGACGTGGGGCTCGATCCCAGGACCCTGGGATCATGACCTGAGCTGAAGCAGAGGCTTTAACCCACTGAGCCACCCAGGCGCCTCTTGACCTCTGTTTTTTAAAATAGTGTTGCTCAATATAATTATGGGACCTAGAAGATGTAGATTTTCTTAACACCATCTTTCCTTTCTGGGATAGGATGACCAATGGTAAACCTTGGGGCCAGTTTTCCTCGAAAGCTACTTGGGCCCCACTGTGGCTGGAGACGTCATTCACAGCAAGGAGCCAGAAAACAAATGTCCCTTCCCATTTTAACTCAGGCACTCTGATGTGGTCCATTTTTTTTTTTTTTTTTAATGTAACAGAAAGTTAAATTATACAAAAGAGGAGTTCTTACAGAGGTTAAGAGTTCAAAATTCTTTTTTTCTAGGAAAAGGAGTTCAGACATGTTACTAAATTCATATTTTGTTTGTTTTCCTTAACTACTCTTACATTAATTAAAAAAACACCTCTCTAACATATAGCCAAAAACTTGAAAGAACTTCAGAACCACAGTTTAGTCCTGTAACTAACAAATCTGGTCTAAGCTTTCTGCTGTTACAGATAAGAAGTCCTAGACAAAAACAAAATTTCATTTCAAATGAAAACATCTCTGTACTCAAAATGTCACAGCCATTCCTAAGAAATATATATAAAACTAGATATATTAGATATATGTAGGTATAGATATATTAGCTATATATAGATATATTAGATATAGCTTATTAACAATGAAAAAATATATTTAATCCATCAATAGTATTTAGTTAGTCCATCTGCCTCTATATAAACTGTATCCATAAGACATGCCCCAAATAATAGAAAAATATTTTTTAGGAGAAAATCAGGTCTTGCTTTCCCACAGCTGAACAAGCAGGAGGAGAACATCAAGGACAGGAATTAAGATGAAGAATGTCCCACTCACAGCAGAGTCTGCTGCCTCCTTCCCCTGGCTGCCAGTACACTTTTTTTTTTAAAATTTTTATTTATTTATTTGACAGATAGAGATCACAAGTAGGGAGAGAGGCAGGCAGAGAGAGAGAGAGAGGAGGAAGCAGGCTCCCTGCCAAGCAGAGAGCCCGACGCGGGGCTCGATCCCAGGACCCTGGGATCATGACCTGAGTGAAAGGCAGAGGCTTTAACCCACTGAGCCACCCAGGCGCCCCGCCAGTACACTTTTTGTATCAGCAATGGACAGTGGGCTCCTTGCACCACAAGGAGTAAAAGATGATTAAAATTGTACTTCTTATGCCATTATCATTGCAATTTTGGGTTGTCTTCGAAATAATAAAAAATACTACCATATCAATAGCCTTCATTTCATACTATGATATAGAATAACTCTTTACAAAATTTTATTTAAAGTTTTATTTAGAGCTAAGAGGGAAAACATTAATTTACATGAAAAAAAAATTGGCCTTTCATAAACTAAATAATCTACACTCGATATCAAGTATAAAGAAGATATATTGGGGCACCTAGTGAGTCAGTTGGTTAAGCAGCTGCCTTCGGTTCAGGTCATGGTTCCAGGGTCCTGGGATCAAGCCCCACATCAGGCTTCCTGCTCAGCAGAGAGCCTGCTTCCCTCTCTCCCTCTGCCTGCTGCTCTGCTTACTTGTGCTCTCTCTCTGTCAAATAAATAAATAAAATCTTAAAAAAAAAAAGGAAGAAGATATATTGAAGGTATTTATTGGGTGATAGGAAACACCTTTTTCAAAAGGAAATGTGCAATGCTTCCGGACTTTGCCAGCTTCACCAAGCATCAGCAAGATCGTTGGGACTGTGAAGGAAGAATCATACAATCAATGACTTTATCATAAAAATGGAAACAAAAGTGCCTCCTCTGAAGGACAGCTGGCAAGATTAAGTGAGTGAAACAGTGTGGAAGGTACCTGGTGGCCTGCCAGGCACAGACCAGGCACATATCACTTGTTAGGTAACTCACCTGTTCCCCTAGAACTATCTACAACTGTGGCTTAATAACATGCAGGTATGGCACCTCAGTTAACAGCACATGGAAGCTATTTTAGAAGGTGCCAGAAGAGGGTGCTAAATCAAATGCATGGATCTAAAGACAGCAGGGAAGCTGTGGATTTCTTAGGGCTCTCAATTTACAACCTATACCCTTCTTTGCCTAACCAAAACCAAGCTGAATCCACTGTCAATCCACCCAGGAAATCTATTTAAGACGTTTATCAGTGCTGTGGCAAAGAATCACCAATAAAATGCCCTCAGAGCCAATCCTGAAACCTTCTGATATCACTATAGAAATGACATCTCAGAAGAGAAGCTAACGCTGCTCTCCCCAACACACACACACACTCTGAGGACCCTCAGAAGACCCCCAGAAGACCCCCAGAAGAAAGAAAACAGAGTGAGTGGAACAATGTAGATGTGGTGAAAAGCAAATTAAACAATGTGTATGAAGGTACCCTGGAAAGCATGTAAGTCATAGAAATCTGAGGGATCATTTTGGAGAATGCTGGGCTTTGTGTAAATAGGAAAGTAACATAAATTAGCATTTATTAAATGCCTATAATATGCCAGATAGTGTTCTGTCTTTTATATAGGACACACATTCGTCCTAAGGGAGACTCCATGAGATAAGTATTATCTTTATTTTACTCGAATTTGACTATGTATTCTATCTTTGTGACATGTATAAAAATACATAAATGTATACACACACACACACACACACACACACACACACACATCTATAAAATATCCGTGAGCCCAAGTTTCCTAACTTACGAACTGGAGATAACAGCTGATGTCTACTATTCAGGACCTAGTGAAGAATATTAAATGTGGAAGGAGAAATGGCACTTTGGCTGACTGATTTACTATATGCAGAGAAAGATCACTTTACACAACAAATAAATATGTAAGTATAGTACTTTGTTCTTCCCATAAGAAAGTTCAGGAATAAAGATTTTATGTGAAACAAAAGCTAGGTGGTAGGGGGAGAATCTTCAAGACTGGAGGGAAAAAGCAAAGGCCTGAAGGAAATTTCCTGAGGACCATCTTTGCCTTTGTTCCTTTCTGAATAGCATGTGCCCTCTGTTCAAGGGAGGTGTTCCCATGGGCAAAGAGGTAGGTGCTGTACTTTTCTCTACCTTCTGCTGCCATTGTGAAGGGAATGAAAGGAAAGTTAAACTTGCTTCAGTTTCTGATAAATGGTAATTATATACATTCTCAAAGACTGGCAAATTACCTGGGCTAAATGCCATTTCTGGAAGCTTCACTTCGAAGACGATGCTGTGGGCAATGTCTCTCACCCCCTGCATGGTGCGGTCCCGGAAGCAGAGGACTTCAACAGACTGGAAACTGCTACTCCTTGATGTCAGGCCCCAGGTTTGAATTAATTCATTTTTTTTTTTTTTTTTTTTTTTAAGGAGGGAAAAGAAAGAACTCACATAAGAGCTTCAGCAAAACCAGCTGGAGAGTATTCAATTCATTGTTAATTATGCCTCCCTGAACTCTTGGGGCATGGCCTTAACCTCTAAGAGATTTTGAACACATTCACGTATGCTTTTCTTTGTCCAAATGCTTAGAGACTGAACAATGAATTGGCTGTGATTTCTAAATGAATTTTATGTAACAATCACATTAACTAACTAACTAACTAACTAAATAAATAAATAATTCTGACAAATGAATCTTAAATACAGGGGAAAAAAAGCTTACAAGACATTAAAAGAAACTCTAAGACATTCACGGGTTCTCCTGGCCCCTCTTCTCCCCTCTGAATTCATATTTTATGAAATAGCACCTCAGTCAGAAGTAGTTAGCAAGCCTGTGTGTACTCTCCAGACACACTACCTGGGTAAGCAAGTGTAACACTTCTCCCTCTGGGGACAATCTATAATTAATTATCTTCATTTTTTAAAGCATTTTTATGTAAGTACAACAGATATGAAGATGAGTACACAAATCCTAAACATAAAGGAGCTTATCTCATGCTTCTCTCAGTCACTGGGCAGCCCCTTTAAGAGTAATTACTACTCTAATGTCTAAGTCTCTTCCTGGGTTTTTCCTGCTCTGATCTTTACAGAGGAGGAATCATAGAGGGCCTGTTCCCTTAAGGGCTGGATTATTTCCACTGAACCTCATGGCATCCGTGTTGACATGAGCATCAGCAGTTCGGATTTACTACGACATCACATTCCATCACAATTAATATGCCACAATTTATCGACCATTTCACTGTTGAAGGACATCTGGGTTATTCCTGGTGTTTGATTATAAAGAATAACGCTGCTGTAAACATCCCTGCATGTGTGTTTTGCTTCTAAGTACACATTTCTATGCATTATCTACCTAGGAAAGAAACTGTTGAGCCACAGATAGTTTTAACTTTGGTGGATGCTGCCCATTTTTGAGCAGTTTGAGGGTTCCAACTGATTTACATCTTTGACAACACTTGGTGCTGTCATCTTTTTCAAGTCATTTGGTAGGCATGTAGAAGTATCTCAGCATGGTACCTCATTACCTCTATTACTGAGTAGAATCTCATCATATTTTATGTCCATGATGACTAATGATGTTGAGCATCTTTTAAAATGTATATTGACCTCTTAGATACCCTCTGTTTTCACTATTTTAGGGCTAGAAGAAAAGGAAGATCATAGCATTAAGAAAATCCTATGTGAGCCTGACCCAGACAGCTGGAGGGAGGGGCTGGAATTTCCAGCTTGGGACCTCTGGCTGCTCACTCTACCCTACTCTGAAATGTCTTTAGTGCAGTATGGTCAGTCTGCAGCTCTGTAACATACCTGCTTAGGGGCTCCCACTGATGGAAACTGGATCATGACTGATGAATTGATTTATTACCTGGTTTCTATGCCAGAAATGAAAAAATGCATTGGAAAAAAAAGAGACACAGACAGAGGCATACACAGTGTCAAAAATAGAGTGACAGAGACAGACAGACACAGACACACACATGTAAATACCATCGGTGTGCTGCTAGGACCAAAAGATTCCTCAAAGGCCATCCAGGATGCTGGGCTAAGTTACAGGGATCATATACACCAATTGTTATCTGTGAAGAGAAAAGATGTTTTGAGTGAGTCAAGTGTCATGTCAGGTTCACAGCACAGACACTGCTAACACTTCCTCTTCCCTTTTATGCTATTCTGCAAAAGCATTAACAATTAGACACTTGATGGAGGGCTAGGGAGTAGAGAAGAAAGCAAAAGGATCTCACGCCAGACCACAGGGCTTCTAGATGGAGGGGCTATCGAATTCTTCTCTGCAGCCTCCACACCTTGCAGTAGGCTTGGCATAGTAGGAACTAGATACATTTAGAAGGAAGAAAGATTGCAGGGAAGGTAACTGGGAGGGAAGACAGTTAACTGTCAGGGCTCACATAGAGAACATCCTCTCATAAAGAGACACAGCCTGTGAAAACTACTGTTTATGTAACAAAAAAATCAAAGAAGGGCCACTACCATTACAAGCCTACAGTCAGATCAAACTAAAAAGTCAGATGCTCTTGGGGTGCCTGGGTGGTTCAGTGGGTTAAGCCTCTGCCTTTGGCTCAGGACATGATCACAAGGTCCTGGGATCGAGACCCGCATTGGGTTCTCTGTTCAGCAGGGAGCCTGCTTCCCCCTCTCTCTCTGCCTGCCTCTCTGCCTACTTGTGCTCTTTCTTTCTCTGTCAAATAAATAAATAAAAAAATTTTAAAAAGCCAGATGCTCTTGATCCCCCTCCAACTCCCTCAACACTGACCTCTGTCTAGAAAACTCTATCCAACTTCAAATACCATTTCTTCAGTGAAGACTCCCTTTGGTGGGAATAGTCACTCTGCTGTGCTTCCATAGCAATTTGTAGATTATACATACCATTGTTTACTTTTCTTCTTCCTTGCAAAAGACAATGAGTACGCAGCACCCAGATCTTAATTTCTAAATACCATTCTCCAATAAAAGGAATGAGGGCTCCTTGAACACAAGGCTAAATCTAGGGCTGAGGCAGGGAAAATACAAGATGAGCCTGCAGCATCTTATATACCGGAAAGTAAGTGCTCAACAAACAAAGGCATGGAGCCATGCCAAGGTGACACCAGAACCAACTGAAACAGCATTCAATGGTCAAGGTTAGAACAATCTGAACAATGCAAATAAATAATGCAGGACTGGATTATAATCCAAAGTATAAAATAAATACCTGTTAGTCCATACTAATATAAATAAATGATGGGATAAATAAAACTAAGAAGGTGAAGAGGCAAGTCTTCCTTATAGAAGATTTCCAAACAATATACTGTCCCTTCTAGGAGTAGAAGCTTAATCCTTCTCCTCCTGGAGAGTGGGCTAGACTCAGTGACCTACTCCCAAAGAACAAACAGTAACTTCACAAGAGACAAACCTGGCAAAGACTACCTTAACCACATGATCAAGTTTAACATCATCATGGATGCCGTGTGCATATCAGGCACCCGAGATAAGATGCAATGACTAGGGCAGCTCACAGTTGGTGGCTTTCTTCCCCAAAACCCATAACCCCAGTCTAATCATAGGGAATCACCAGACAAATGCAAATTAAAGAACATTCTATCAAAATAACTGTCCAGTACTCTTCAAAACTGTCAAGGTCATAAAAAACAAGGAAAGTCTGAGGAATTACTATTGACCAGGGGAGACCAAGGAGTCATGACAACACAATGCAATGTAGTCTCCTGGAATGGCTCCTGGAACAGAAGGAAGCCATTGTGGGAAAAACTGGTGAAAAGGTCCAGAGTTTAGGTAAGAGTAATCCACCAATGTTGCTTTCTCAGGTACTATGGATAACATCAGAGAAAACTGAAACTGGGTGAGAGTGTATGGGAATTCTCTCTGCACTGTAGTTTCAATTTTTTAATAAATCTAAAGTTACTCCAAAATAAAAAGTTTATTTCAAAGAAAAGAACACAATGAGCATCTAGAGAACAGGGAGTATCTTTTTCATCTCCCCATGATCAGTTCATATATACATACCAGATACTTAGTGAATGCATGTTGAATAATGAAAAGATGGATGGATGGATGGATGAGTGGGTGGGTAGGAAAGAGGGAAGGAGGATGGATGGATGGATGAGTGGGTGGGTAGGAAAGAGGGAAGGAGGGAGGGAGCATGGATGGGTTGGTGTGTGAAAGGAGGGAGAAAGGGAAGGATGGAGGAAAGATGGCTGGGAGAGAACCATAAATCAACCAACAGGTTTCCTTTAGAGGTATAGTTTGGGTTAAATAAAAACACAGTAGAATTTTAGTTACTCTAGATCTACTAAGTTCCATAAGAACGGGGCCAGGCCAAACAATTCCATTTATTTTACTACAATGCTCAATATAATGTTAGACATAAAGCAGAAGCTTAACCCTTACTCAGAGAAAGGAAAAGAAAGGAAACAAAAGATAGAAAGTCAGGAAGGCAGAAGGAAGGCAGGCAAGCAGGAAGGAAGGAAAGGCCTATAAGACCACCATCCAGAAAAAACCAACATTAACACCTTGGTATATAACCTCCCATAATTTTATCTTTGCATAAATATATTTTTATCACAACTTTTATACAATTATATAATTTTAGTATAATTTTTATTACTAAATGAAAATGAGACAATGCTATAAATACTGTTTTATAGCTCTTATTCTACTGTTAAATCTCTTCTATGCCAATATATGTCTTTCCACAACCACTGTCAGTAGAGGCTGAATGGCATTCCATTGTACTGGTGCACCACAACTTTTTTTCTATTTCCTGTATGGAAGGACAATTAATTAGCCTTCATCTGTGCTCAATAAAAATCTCTGAAAATGAATTCTACTCTAGTATTATCAGATAATTACTGCATTGTTCCAAGAGTACTCTTTTTTTGCTACCTTCTCTATGTGAAATTTTCTTATTCTTAACACTGAAGCTTTTTGTGTAGATGCATTTCATGACTTTAATGCAAACAGACAGATTCACATTTTATTCAATACAGATTGAGACACATAACCATTCTTTCAGGAAACACAGAATATCTTTATTTGAGACTTCCTTGTCCGTGGGAGATAAAACACCAGCATCCAAGAAGCTTTTAAAAACAGTTGCACAGACTGTTCTGAGTACTGCCCCTTGCTACATGACTGGCCTAGGGCAAATTAGTCAACTCCTTTAAGCCTCAACTGTTTTTTGTGGGGCAGGGGGAGAGAGAGAGAGAGAAAGGATCTTAAGCATGCTGGGCATGGAGCCTGATGTGGGGCTTAGTCTTATGACACTGAGATCATGACGTGAGCCTAAATCAAGAGTGGGATGTTAACTGACTGAGCCACCCAGGCGCCCCTAAGTCCTTGGCTTCTTTTTTTTTTTTTTTTTTTTTTTTTTTTTTTTTTTTTAAGATTTACTTGAGAGAAAGAGAGTGAGTACGGGGTAGTAAGCAGAGGGAGAGTGGGAGAAAGAGAGACTCTCAAGCCAACTCCCCACTGATCACAGAGCCTGACACCGGGGCTTAATCTCAGGACCCTGAGAGCATGACCTGAGCCAAAATCAAGAGTCAGACACTGAAACTGACTGCATCACCCAGGCATCCAGGTCTCAGCTTTTTAAACCTGAATCTCTGGGCACCTACTTCACAGAAACACAGAGAGGATGACAGGGTATGGTACTGACATGAAAAGCCCTGTACATGTGTAGTACTACTAACATTATTCATGCTTCCAAATCTCCAGTGGTGAGCCTAGCCACGTTTATCTGTATAAAGTGTCGAATCGATGCTGGTGCCGTTGGACCAGTCCACACACTTACTCGGAGAACCATTAGAGAAGGTGATCTTGTAGACTAAAGAGAAAAGTCTGTGGGGCCATTTTTCATTAACTTAGAAAGTCTGGACTGGCTGTATGTCTTTCCATTCTCTGTAAATGTGGTCCACGCACCAGTAGCACCACCTGGGAATCTGCTGGAAATGCAGAATCTCAGGCTCCCTGTCTCCAGTCCCACTGGATCCGACTCTGCATTTTAACAAGGGCCCAGATGAACTGCACGCTCATGGCAGGTTGAGCAGCACTGCCCTGCTCCTCAACTCTCTCCTGTCTTGGTCTTCATATTTGAATGTGCATGACAATTACTTGGGAAGCTTCCAAAAATCCTGCTGCCTGGGTCCCACCACTTGAGGTTCTGGTTTCGCTAGTCTGGGCTGTGGCTTGAGCATTAGTTATTCTAAAAGCTTGCCAGGTAATTCTAAAGCGCGACGAGTTACAAAGACCTCTTGAGAGTGCAGCGGTTGCTTAAAGTATGGTCCCCCACACATAAAATGCATCGGAACTGCCCAGGCCGCTCTTGGAACTTGCACAACCTGTGCGTCATCCCAGACTGCCCTTGGTACCAATACCCATGTGCTCTGTGACCTCCTCATGCGATTCTTACGTACACTATCATTTCAGCACTAGCCACCACAGGTCTAGGATTGCTTAAAATGGAGTTCATTGCATCCTATATTTCTCCTATGGTTAACTGTGATTATTTGTTGAAGCATGGTATTTTCTTGATTCAAACGCTCCACAGACTATAAAATGCACTTTCAAAACAGGACAGAAAAAAAAGGGGGAACACCACTACATTAAATATACACTACAACTACAAGCAATTGCTGACTTTGGGAAAATTAAGATGTGAAGAAAAATGCATTTGACAATGGAGGAACTACAGGATGCATTTCATAACTGTTTCTTTCCCAGCCTCACTCTGTGTGGGCTCAAGCAATGTCTATCACATGCATCTTTCCATCCCTGTGCCTGGCACAGTAATGGATGCTCAGCAAATTCTGCTGAATAAATGACAGAACTGGCCATTTCTTCAGGCCCCACCATATGGGAAAGCTCTGCCCCTTATACTCCATCTTTGGGCAAGGATCCTGGGAGGCAGCTGGAGAGAGGGAGATTACGGCTAACCAACAGAGATCTGAAGCTCACATATAAAGCCATGGTACAGCATCTTGGCTGGCCCTTCCCCTCCCCTTTCCTTTCTCAACAGTATAGTTTCCCCCTTCAGTGACATTTTCACACTGGGATTGTCCTGGATGAGAATGTGACAGTTTAATCTCAAAGGACTTGCTCTGAGAGATGAGAGAACCCGAAAAATGAGGCACTCCCCCCAGGGCTCCCTCTGAATGAAGAAGTTGTCTCCCTTGAGTTCTTCTGGTCCTGTTGGCAACCGCCACCACCTGGGACACCCTTCAGCTTTATTCCCTTCTTTCAATCATGACAGATAGCATCTTCTGGACAAACTACATTTAAGTAATCTTTGTTTTGTCTTCACATTTTAAAAAATTTATCAAAGACATTTACAACTCTACTATCCAGCAAGAAAAGGGGGAGAAGGGGGAGAATGGCATTCTACTTCTGTAACATTTACAACAGCTTAGAAGAAGAAAATGACCTGATGTGGTAGAAAAAGCCAGAGGTCAGTAGGCATGTGTTCTAATTCTACCGCTAACTGATTTTCAGAACTTGGGGTGTGAGTAGGCAAGCATACTAATGTAGGGAAGAAAATCGACGGTGGAGAAATTCTCTCCTTACCTATAAAATGGAGGGGTTGCATCATTTCATCTCAAAGGATTCTTTCTAGTTCCAGAATTATAGAACTTGATAGAACATTAAAGAGAAAATCCTACATAGGTTATAAACAACACAGACTTATTAGGCTCAATCTTACTGGGTATTTAAAAGCTACTCAATTTTTATTTAGGAAGAATCTACATAGCCTCAATCCAGAAAATGACCTTTGTATTGAGACTCTGAGTTTCAATTTTCAAATGTGACTCAATAAATCTGGACTCTTAGCAGATGCCTTATTCTCATACAATTTCTCTATACCTTAGGTTTCTCCTCTTTGGAGAACTCTGCCTGGACATGGAGACTGGACACAAGGCAAGCTCAACAAATGCTAACTATAACAGCAATGTAAATAAACTTTATGTCGTACCTGCACTGACCCTTCTGTTCAGTTCAATCTGTTATCATTACGTAGCAATCTACCTTCCATCTCAAAGTTCCCTTTTTCCTAACTGGCAGAGAAAAGAAGGGGATAAGTTCCAGTTTATCAAATAATTTCCACATTTAGATTTTATCATCTGTAAGTGTAGAGTTGGGACTAAATGAAGTTATAGAAACAAGAACGTCATATTAGATACTGTAAGTGGTGCCTAATTTCAAAGGATGAGTACCATTCTGACACTAAATACAAAGGCAATGAGATAGGAAGGTAGTAAGAAAAAAACCCCAACTTTTTCTGAGCAGAAAAAAAGAGGAATCAGTTTCTTAGAGCAACCTGACCTAAGATGAGCTACAGAGTAGGAATGAACTGCTGAAGAGAAATCTATCAACCACACAGGGAGGTCAACTTCAAGATGCTTTAAAGTAACTCTCCTACCCACATGAGGCATGCATGAGTACAAAAAGTAAGCATCCAGACAGGAAAATGACAGAATCCATTTGACATTAAGCTGAACATCCTTTAATATTTCTTTGATGATTCAAAAGTGATTCCAAAATCTTTAAGTGCTTTCAGAACCAAATCAGGAATCTCAATCACTGTAGGAATTAGTCAGCACAATGCTAGGTAAGCCAGCTTAACTGTTTGGGTAAATAGATTTTTTTTGTTGGTGGTAGTGGCAGTCAGAAATCATCATGGGCTAGGAGTTCTGCCTTCTCCACCTGGCTTTGTCACACAATCATTGTGCGACGCTGGGCAAATCAATTCTTTTATAATACCAATCAGAAGAAAGAAGCAAAATGTAATTCAGGGGAAAAAAACTTTGTTTAGAAGGTTGTCGAAATAAATGCTCCTTTCAACTTGGCTGAGAGCATACAATTCGTTGAAGTAGCTCAGTCATGCTCTGGCTATGGTCCACCCAGTTATTTGCTGAAAAAGTACATGAGAAAGAAAAGAGGGCAAAATTGTCAACTTGAGTACCTTCAGCTGGAGAAATTTCCACACTGCTCCCTTAAAACATGCTTATCTGACAAATAGCCATCTACTACTCAAATACTTGATGTAACAGGAAATGCGCAAAATGCACTGCAATGTCACAGACAGCTGCCAAGATGTGGAGCTTGCTAAGTGAAGAAAGAGGCCTGCTAATAGCATACCAATTGCTGTTCCTTTGCTTCGCTCTTGTCCAAAGATTTTAAAACCCCAGAATTAAAGGCTAATGTTGTTAAAATTACAAAATGTTTCCCAAACATCCAATCTTCAGTAACTGCTCTGAGGAAAGCAGAAGACTCAAGCAAGCTTTATCAAAAGACTGGCAATGGCACAGAGATACGGGCTGTTTTTGATGGAATCACAAACATTGGCTTGAAAGACAACTAATTGTTAATGATGCGGTTGTCACCATGACCAGTAAGTGGAATCATCATCTCACCGGGGGAACGAAGTATGTAAATAAGGCCCTTTTTGTAACTGGTTCAAATGTGTAAAATGTGTAACTGCCCAGTGCTGGTCTGGGTACATGGCTGGCAGGAGGGAAAACCAGCACAGTTTATGAGCCATAGTTGTGACAGGCAGCGGCAGGCCAGAGCTGGCCTGAACAGACTTGGGAAAGCCGACTGTTACCATCTCTTCCCATCTCTGCATTCTGTGACTTCATGTTGGCAGCCTGAACTCGGCCATGGTGGGAGGACTGACACCATGAAAAGAAGCAAACATACACAATCAGGGTTTTGCCCCACCGGAGAGCCAGCTGTCAAACATTTACGAGCACACCACTGATTGTAGACCTTAAAAAGTCCAAAACCTTTAAGTCAGTAGTTCTCTATCTAAAAATCCTTCCTAAGGAAATAATTCAAGGTAAGTGGGTAGAGGGCAGGAATCTGATGCACAGGGAAGCTCCTAATAATGAAGAAATATGAGAAAACTAAATGTCAAAAAGTTGATGTTATCTATCAGAAAAGAAGTTGAAACAGAATGTAACGGTATTACACTAAATGTTACAATAAAAAATAATATAGTATCATCTTAGTCTTTAAAAAATAGAAAAAGATTAGTAGGAAATGTTTACTTGAAAAAACCCTGAAACCTTAAAATAATAGTTGAATAGCGTCGTGAGAATTTAAAAACAGAAAGATGCAGCTGGAAATGACAATCACAAATGGAACCATCCTTAGTGCAGTTCATTTATCGGTCAGTACTCTCCCACTGGGCAACCAGCACTGTCCAAACTAAAGTGATAAGCTATTTGTGTTCCAGTCACGTAGTGGCTCACAACTGGTATTTTTCAAAAAAGATCAAAAAGAGGATAGAAAACGGAATGCTTAGTGACTAATAAAGTATTATTTTGTGAAGGAAAATGCTAATATAGTTGAGGGAAAAATGCACTTAAAAAAAGGTATCTTAAGTTCAGGCTAAGAAATAATCAGGGCATCTATTAGAGGTCTTTCTTTTCTCAACTCTGATATATCTACATGGCTAATGAAATTATCCCACTTGACTTTGTAAGCTCATAAAATTCATTAATTGTTTATGTTTAATTTACAATCTCTTATATGACTGAGATAGCTCACTATATACACTTCTGAAAGACACAGTACTTTTTCATTTGTTCAGAATTTTACTGAGGACCTAAGACCAGTTTAAGATATTTTGTAGATGCAGATACATTAAGATACAGGCTCTGCCCTTTAGGAGCTTACCATCTAGGATAGAACAAAAAGTAACTTGTATAAGGGAACGGGACAGAAAATGAGGATCAGAAAATAAGTGCAGTGAGATCAGAAAAGGAAAGATCACACACGGCCAGGCCACCCTGTGAGAAGGCTTCACCATGGAGCTGGAATTCCAACAAGGAGAGTTTCTCAGGATTTTCACATAGACTATGTTTCAGATGATACTGTGTGAGGTCAGAGAGATATAGAAAAAGACCTACGTAGACTTGATTAGTGGGGGTAGGGGTGTGGGTGAGGATTCTCTGGAAAAACAGGCAAGCTCAGCTGAGCAATGGTTTATGAGGAAAACAGTGGAAGATGAAGCAGGAGAAGTGGCCTGGAGCCAGATGGAAGACACCATTAACCCGATCACTGAGTGATAGGGTGAATGAGAGTAGTTTGAAGCAAGTGGTGGTAAACAGGATGGAAGCAAGAAGACTCTAACTGTCCAGAACAGAAGTAATCAGGGCCTGAACTATGGTGGTAACTCTGGAAATAAGTTAAAATATAGATATAAAATATATCAGGAAGGAAAACTGAAATAACTTTATCACGAATTGGAAAGGAGGAACCCAAAATTACTTTGAGGTGTAAAAGAGCTAGGAAAATCTGGAGGAGAAGCTGATCTGGGAACAGCAGGGCTGGGAGAGGATGAAGATTAAAGAATGTTCCACAACATTCCTTAGAGGGCTAAAGAAATCTAAGTGATTTTTGAATTTTGCAATGATCTATTAAGATATGAACATCAGATTTTTTTTTTTTTAAGAATGATAAAATTCAAGAGTTTTTCTGACCTTTGTCCTTTGGTCTTGGAAGAAATCACTGTAGTGTTTAAGCAGGGAAACCAGCACCATGTTCTCATCATACTTGATTAAGAAGTAAGGTAGCGCTGGGACTCCTTCTGTTTGACAAAGATCATCATATGCACGCTCTAGGCCTTGAATCTAAGAACAGGAAACACTGAGTTATTCTCCAGACAATTACTTTCTAGTTCTGAGCTAAAAATTAACATAAAAGGTATGTTAAAGCCAGAAGACTAGAAATGACTGAGCATACCCCTGTTATTCTTTTATAGCAAATGAACATAGAAGTACCCCAAATAATACCCCTTCACTTCTACGTAACCCTTTCCACGTGCATGGTGGTGTGTCTCAGGCAGGGGCATGAGGTTTTAAGAGGACACTTAAGTACAGCATGGTAGCTTCCTAAGATGTTAATCACAAAGGTGTAGAGAGAGCTCCAAACATTATTTCTCTCCCATAATAACCAAGCACTGAATCCACCACTGATGAATTTTAACTTGAACCTTTCCATAAAATAACAGCATTACTGAGACATACCTCACTTACTAGACAATTCACCCATGTAAAGTACGTAATTCAGTGCTGTTTTTAGCATGTTTACAGGATGATGAAACCATCAGTGCAATAATTTTAGAATATTTATAGAATGTAGGATAATTTTAGAATATTTATGTCACTCCTAAGAGAAATCCTGTATACATCAGCAGTCAGTCCCATGGCATTATCCTTTTCCTCCATTTGTATTTCTTCTTGGGAAATTAGTTCCACAAAACTACAACCTTCAATTTGCCCTAAACAAACTTACTACTATTTTTTCATCAATTAGAGTTTCTCCCTGGTGTTAGAATTCATGGTTTAATGATTGATGTGCTTCATGATTTCAAATCATCTTGCCACTCAATCCTTGCCTCAACGACAACTGGAATTCTTTGGTTTAGGGTCTGTGTTCTACTAGCCTGATTATTTTCACTGCTCTCCGCTAGACCATCTCTGATGACTATATAGTCTTTCTTAGACCAAAAAGACTAGCTCTCTATGTACCATTCCTGATGCAGAAGTTCCACAACCTCACGTGAGGGTGGTAGAATGTCTTCTATTTGTTCTCATAAAGTCGCCCTCTTAGCGCAGTAGGCAGCACGTCAGTCTCATATTTGTTCTCATAGACTCTTCCCAAAGTATACTGCCTCAGGATCCTCTATAGTGAAAGTGAAAACCACATTTTGGCAAATTCTTGCAGACTTTCAACATGTTCCTATAACTCCTCCCTACCAGCTTAGCCTTTCACCAAATGTCACTGAAAACTTTAAAAAGGTATCACTCAGTACTCCTTCAAAATGATTTTTACAGGGGTGCCTGGGTGGCTCAGTGGGTTAAAGCCTCTGCCTTTCACTCAGGTCATGATCCCAGGGTCCTGGGAGCGAGCCCCGCAACGGGCTCTCTGCTTGGCAGGGAGCCTGCTTCCTCCTCTCTCTCTCTCTCTGCCCGCCTCTCTGCCTACTTGTGATCTCTGTCTGTCAAATGTATAAATAAAATCTTAAAAAAAAATGATTTTTACAAACATTTTGTAAATCAGTATGCTCCTAGTACCATCTTTGTAGGATTCCATGGTGACCATCTCTCCATTCAGACAAGTGCCTGTCTGTCTTTAGAATGAACTAAAGTACTCAAATGTATTAAACCCAATTTTGCCTGCATTTTATTTAATTTCTTGATACCTGTTTTGGTGAAAACCTTTGATCCAAGCCCACCGGCCCCTGAATGAGGGGTATACTCTCTGGAAGGCAGAGAGCAGGGAAGCAAAACCAATAGTAGAAGTGGTACTTCTTTAGATCCTAGAAGAAAGAATATAACAGAAGATATCAGAGTAGCACCAATGATTAAACTGGAATGCATCCATTAATGTAATTCCCCATTGCCATGTAGATAGACACATCGATGCACCCAAAATAGGATCAGCTGATCAGAAAGTCTCATCTCCAACAGAGCTCATGATAGAATACAGAATTTTTGTCTTTCTCCATATACCACACACTAATACCTCATGATAAACATACTAGCCACTTGCTAACAGAAAGTGTTAATTGGCAATTACCATCATCACTGTTAAATACACAAAACCATAATTATTATCCCATTTTATGGACAGAAAACTGAAGCTTAGAGGGAGGTGAAGTACTTGAACAAAACAAAGATACTGAGTGGTGGGGAGGGGGGGTAGAATTCTGTTTTCGAAATTTAAGTACATACTATGGTACTAGTATGTACTATACTATCTGGGAAGGCCCAACCAGCAGACATGGTTACCACTCTTCAGAGTCAAATGAATGGAGCATATTATTGAAAAGGTTGTGCCATCCATAACCTCTATATGCCTCTATATGCCTGCGATAATAAAACACTGCTTTCAGAAATGCCTTGTTGGTGTGATTTGAGTCAACAACTATTAAACACTTGCCATGTACAAAGCAATACGTTAGACACTCTGACAATAAGAAGATAAATAAAAGCCAGTCGAGCCCTCAGGCAGCTCACTCTCTGTACCGGCAGAGATAAAGTGAGTCCATGATTAATAGTCATGGGTCACAGAAGAGGTTCTGAGAACAAAGGAGCATCAGTGACATGAGATTACATCTTCAGAGGTATATCTTCCACCAGGGGAAGCGAGGCAGGGACAATGACTCATGAAGCTGTTCTTGAAAACTGTTCCCACTCAGGTTGGATGCTCTTGCCTCTGAATTCTTATAGCTTTTGTGGCCTAAGTTACTCCTATGGTGGATCTCATAGTTCTATGGGTGTTTGATAGCTTCTCCATCAGTTTATTTATTTGGCTAATCAGTATTTTTCTTGAATTTTGTTAAGAATAAAGAATAGCCAGTTGTTTGATGACTTCTTATTAACATATAATTCACACACCATAAAAGCTACCATGTTAAAGTGTAAAAAGCCCCCATCAGTTTATTGTTAGAAACACCCATCCACAGAACTTCCCATTCCCCCTTCTGCCCAACTCCTGGGAACCACTCATCTATTTTCTGTCTCTATGGATTTGCTTTTCCTGGGCTTTCCATATTAATGAAATTTTACCATATAACTTTTTAAATATAAATGTATATATACAAACATATGTCTGGATGAGGAAATCTAGTCATTATAGTTTCTAGTCTCTAATTCTGCTATTAACTCATCAACTAATAACAAATTCCCTTTTGATGGCAGCAAAACAAACTACAAAATAAAAATTAAAGTGTTTGTTCCTTTGAGTCCTAAAAACAGCAGCAAGGAAAGTAAAAACATCTCCACCGATTATTCTCTCTTCCTTATACTTATATGATTTGTCATAACTGATCTTTAGTCAAAGGTTAAACAATTCAAGATGAAGGACCTCACAATTTCTAAGAAGCTTTATCAGAGTATCTTCAAAAGAAAAAGGTTTGAATTTCTTAGAAATTCTTTTCAGGATACAAAGGACCTCGATTAAATTAAACATAAAGCCCTTTGTATTTGAAGAGACTTTTAATTTTTTTTAAAAGGCAGGTTAAGAATGATCAGTAAAAAGGGCAGCAGGGGGGCACCTGGGTGGCTCAGTGGGTTAAGCTTCTGCCTTTGGCTCAGGTCATGATCTCAGGGTCCTGGGATCGAGCCCTGCTCTCTGCTCAGTGGAGAGCCTGCTTCCCCAACTCTCTCTGTCTGCCTCTCTGCCTACTTGTGATCTCTGTCTGTCAAGTAAATAAATAAAATCTTAAAAAAAAAAAAAGGGCAGCAGGGCAAACACACGGAATTCTTGGTACAGAAAACATATCGATGTTAAAGTAACAAACCTAGAAATCTTTAACTAGCACTACTGATGTATCTCTTAGTAGCAGATCTACAAAATTGTTTAAATTTATGCAATTAATGCCAAACTACAGCCAGTAATCTCATGAAGGATTTAAACATTTTTATATCTCTCCCATTATTACACAGAGAGCATTATAACTTGTTGGAAATGTGCTCCTTATAGATAGCCTCCCTTTGGCATGGCCTTCAGTATGATTTTTATCATTCTCTCTTTGCCTTGGGCAGCAAATCAGATAGGCAGCATTCAGAAGAAACAGAGGATTAGTTCGTGAAGGAAGAAGAAAGGCAAGACCTATAACTGGGCAAAAGGAAGGAAGGAAGGAAAAGAGAAAGGGAGGGAGGGAGGGGAGAGATAGATGTGGGGAAGAGGATTAATATCCAAAGCTGATGAAGCTGGTAAAACAAAACACTCAATATATGTTAACATCAATATGTTTATATGCCTTCTCCAAAGAATTTATCCTAAAGAAATAAAATGAGCAGAAAAAAAAAAAAATCAGTGTGGCCAATACTGTTCACCGCAGCATTCTTTAAAATAGTGAATATCAGGAACAACCTAGATGTACAAGAGTCTAAAGAACATACACTTGACAGAATATTACACAGTCAACTTAATTATAAAGGCTAACTTTATTTTACATAGAGATATATATGTATAGAGATATACACACATGCACATACACGTGTGCCGTGTATATGGCTGGTCGCTATAACCAACCCTTCCATTTCCCCATACTGCCCACCACAGATACCAGGTCCTTGCCCCTACTTCCCTAGGCAGCAGATGTTACACTTACACAAAACGTTTTTCATTCTTAAAAAAACATAGCTGTGTGGACAAACTATGCAGTGTAAACTCCTCTAGTCTGGAAGCTGTTGGGGGATAGCCAGGATCCCCAAGATGTCATCTTTTCCTTATGCTGATGGACCCAGCAACTGAGCTCTGTAGGACTGTACTGAACAAAGATAGTGGTGACAAAGAACCACTATTCCCTGAAGCTGACTTGACTGTCCCGAATGACAAGACACGGGTCTCGGTGTTCCATTAACCATGCAACTAGCAACGGTATGGTCAGAATGAATTAACTTTGCACTGGTGATAAGTGCCAACACCATTGGGCCACTTATCAAATGAGTGTTTCTTGAACAGCTCTGAATTCAATAACACCAGGTAGTAGCTTCAGTGAGAAGAGCACAGACTGTCCTATTGGCACCCTGGACTCGGCCGGGGCATTTCAGCAGTCTAAATATGACTGAGAGTCCATTTACTTACTGCAAAGGTCAAGAGGAGGAACTTGTTGAGGAGGACAGGGTTTTCGAGAGCAGCACCTGATTTTACAGCTTCCCATATCTGTCAGAAGAAAGAGAAGGGTCAAGGCAGTTCTCTGGTGTCTCTGAGCTTCTCACAAATAAAGTATAGAGGTGAAAAGCTCCAAGCTCTTCTTTCCTCCAGGCCCCAGAGAGAGTGGGTTGTTACCTCACTCTGGCTCTACCACCACAAACTCCCTGAGCCGTCAGACTCAGCATCCAAGGAGGAAAGCAGGCCATTTTCATGCCTTCATTATTTCCTCCAACAAATATTTACTGATTGTCTACTATCTTACAGGCACATCAGGATTATAGAATAAAAGACACAGTCCCAGGTGTCTGTGTGGCTCAGTTGGTTAAGCGACTACCTTTGGCTCAGGTCATGATCCCGGAATCCCAGAATCCAGTCCTGCATTGGGCTCCCTGCTTAAAGGGGAGTCTGCTTCTCTCTCTGACCCTCTCCCCTCTCATGTTCTAATTAATAAATAAAATCTTAAAAATAACAACAACAACAACAATAAAAACCCTGACACAGTCCCTACCCTCAAGAAGCTCTGGGTTCAGTGAGGCAGACAGGCATAAATGTCCAGATACACCACCAGGTAGGACATGCTACCTCAAAAAGATGTGGAATTCCTGGGAGGAGCATTGAACTGGGCTGGGAAGGGGTTCTAGGAGGCAGTGATTTGACCTAGGTATAGGGGATTTCTGAAAGTATCACTTGGGATTATCTTGCCCTGAGACATGAAGGAAAGAGAATGAGTTTATGCATACTCAGCAAGTAGTGTGACCAGAAGCAGAAGTTGGTACTGGTCTGTAGCTGCTGATCACAAGGTTTGAGTAGCTAAGATTAGCTGCTAAACTTTATGTCACTATGAAAGACAAACAGCTGTACCAAAGGAGTCACTGGGTGGAAGAGGGAAATAAACAAAGAGAAGTTCCTACTATTGACATAATAACCCTGGAGGAGCTGGAGCAGAGAAGAGCAGGCCCCATGTCCAATAAACTAAGAGGGTGGGAACTGCTGGGGAGTGTGGATGGGGGTGAAGGCTGAGCCGCAGGGTGAGGGGTGGGATTTCTGGGGAAACAATCTGTAATTTTTGATAATGGATGAGAATTCGACCCAGCTCCTTGGAGACAGCCTTTGAAATGTGCAGCCGGACCAGGAGCCCAGGAGCAGTCAAGCTGCAGGCCCAGGAAAACCACCATCATCACCTGGGTCACAAGCCACATCCATCTCAAGGGATATTAGGGATGCCTTCCTTAAGACCAAAGGCAGAAGATCTCCTTCTCTGACCATGGCACCCATACTCATTTTTTAAGATTTTATTTATTTATTTGACAGAGAGAGAGAGAGAGATTACAAGTAGGCAGAGAGGCAGGCAGAGAGAGAGAAGCAGGCTCCCTGCTCAGCAGAGAGCCCAATGTGGGGTTCAATCCCAGGACCCTGAGATCATGACCTGAGTTGAAGCCAGAGGCTTAACCCACTGAGCCACCCAGGGGCCCCTCATCTTTTCTTTTTTAAGACTAGTGTGAAGACCACTCAATTAATTGGGTTAGAGGGGATAGGGATAAACCGTCCTCCGATTTTAATTCCTCACACTAAACTTAGAGTGGAAGAAGTAAAAGAAAGACCTGGCACAAAGAATATCATGTCCCAAGGACAGAGGTGAGAACAAAAGTAGGGGAAGGAATTACAAGTCATTTACTGTGACAGGGTCAGAGAAGATGAGGGCAAGAGTGACAGGAGAGAAAGGCCAGAGAGGCCACAGAGGCTAGGCCACAAGGGGTCTTGTAAATCAAATGGAGTAGTTTAGAATTTTATTTACTTCTTTGACAGAGAGAGAGAGAGTGAGAAAGCACATGCACAAGTAGACAGAGAAGCAGGCAGAGGGAGGGGGGGAGCAGGCTCCCTGCTGAGTGGAGAGCCCTATGCAGGGCTGGATCCCAGGACCCTGAGATCATCACCTGAGCCAAAGGCAGAGGCTTTAACCCACTGAGCCACCCAGGTGCCCTAGATGGAGAAGTTTAGATTTAGCCTTAAAGATACGGAAGAGACAGTACAATCATCTCTGACAGCATTACAGTACTAGGACTGGAAAGCCATGTGGCACAAAGAAGAGAGAACCCAAAGGCATGCAGACACAGCAATAGAACTCTTAGCAATAGGTCAAGATACTTCCAAATGCTAATTGGAGAACAGCAGCAAAGCTTTTCACAACTGCCCTGCCATGGTTTTCTGGCCTATCCCCAGTTGAGAGGCTCAATGTCTTCTCCCTGAACTTCCTGCCAATGCAGGAGACTGTAAGAACTCCCTCTGGGAAATAAACCAAAGCCTGCAAGGATCTTTTTTTTTTTTTTTTTTAAGATTTTTTATTTGACAGAGAGAGATCACAAGTAGATAGAGAGGCAGGCAGAGAGAGAGAGGGAAGCAGGCTCCCCGCCAAGCAGAGAGCCCGATGCGGGACTCGATCCCAGGACCCCGAGATCACGACCCGAGCCGAAGGCAGCGGCTTAACCCACTGAGCCACCCAGGCGCCCAGCCTGCAAGGATCTTTAAGTACTGACTCTATGCCAGTTTCCCTGACAGACCCATAGAGCTGATCAGAAACACTGGGCCTACCAAGACCAGGGAAGACAGGGCAGATACATCATCGGTTCCCAGCTAACCTCATCTGCTGCTTGCTCCAAAAGTAGCTTCTTATCTGCAGCCTTGAAAGCCTCGAGTGTGTTGGTGTTAAAGAGCGTTCCAACAGCTGGGCAGCAGTGGGCTGGGGTGGGAGCACTCCTAGACATGGGAGAAACATGGTTAGGCAGGCACAGATGGGACAGCAGTGGGAGACAAAAGACAGTGCTCTGTAGGGCAAAGAGATAATCAATCACACATTTCTTTGGGAAAACATGAATATCTTTGCTTAAGAACTAAAAAACCGGAACTATACACACACACACAAAATCTCTATATTCTCTTTACCCTCATCTCTTGTTGTTCTTCCACTGCCCACCACCCCCCACCTCACCTCAAATATAAATCAATTACCCTTTCTCATCTTTAACCTGAAAGGGAAACATCATTTATGGAACTTCTACTGCGCCAAGAACTGTACAAGTTTTGCATTTTTGTAACAACTCTTTCTTCTGATCAAAGGCTTAAGTAACTCGCCTAAGATCACATAAAGATAGGCAGGGCAGGAATCTAAAGCCAGAACTAGCAGACTCCAAGGTATTGAGCTGCCTAATCCCTACTCAAACCCTCCCAGGCTTCAAGGCCCTGCTCCAAACTCTCTCCTTCCTAGAAGACCCTCCCATTTTCTCTGGTAATGGCTGGCACAGGAAACCGAGCATTACATTTTAGTGTGTCTTTAAGACTGACCATCAGAGACACCCAACTAGAGGACAGTAAGCTCCTTGAGGGCAGGGAACATGTCTCCAGACCTCACCCAGCCTAAACAGGCTCCACAAAGAGATGCTGCTGGGTCAACTCCCAGTGGTGGTCTGAGTCACAGAGACAAAATGTGTCATACCTGGGCTACCTGCCAATCTGTCGTGTCATGTGTGTATCACACTCTATACTGTCCCCTTACGGTCTTCAGAGTAATCAAAATCAGGAGAGAAGAAGATGAGTTAATTCTAAGTACAAGCTCAGATATGGAAATATCTGGTCTCCTCTCTGAAATGATTAACTTGTGTTTTAGAGGTTACAGATGCTAATTGAAAAATACTCATTTCATTAGGAGTCTAATATTGTTGTCAATTACAACTACTGCAGAGAGAATGCATTTTTATTGATTGTACAGTTTCGAAGACTTCATGTCTCTTGGCGTCTATAAAATTGGGTTCATAGGGGCTGCGAGGATAGAAGACTGAAACCTAGACCAGGTGTGTGGGGGTGTAACTGGGTGGCCAAAGCAGATGTGCCAAATGTTGTCTGTGGGGCGCAAACGCCAGGTCCGAGGAAAAAGTAATTTTCAATGGCCAGAGCCTTCCCTTGGGGGCTGACAAGTCAGCAAATCATAAGCTGTCTCTCACAACTCTACTCCAATAAAATATTTTTCATCCACATGGGAGGAGAACATCAAAGACAGTCTTAAAGAGAAAGACAAATCACAAAGGAGCGAGTCTCAGCCTAGAGGGAGGAAGAAAGAGCACAGTAGTGGTTGGTCCACTAGGCCCCCTACATTCAGACTTGGCTTTATGAAATTACTGCTGAAATAGAAGGGACAAAGCTCTGCTCTAATTGTGATACATGCACAAGAAGAAGGGACCCTTCTTCCTAAATGCCTGAGTGTCCCAGGTATGTGAATGCAGTGTTGAAGTGTCATCATGGGAAGTCAAGTAACTGCCAGCATGCTGACCAGGCTCCTAGAACATTAGTGCTCATGCAAGTTAATCAGAGAGCACAAGCTGAAGTTTCAAAGGGAAGAATTTTTCATGAGTAAAGTCCCACCAGGGGAGGTAGCCAAGGAAACAAATTTAGAAAGTGATAGTGGGAGGGAAAGCCATTCTGCCAACCTCTCCAAGTTCAAGTTCACTTGTTCCACAACAAGTGAAGATAGATGGCTCAGACGAAGAGTGGAAAGAGTCCCGGACTTAGAAGCAAGAGAATTTAGTTCACATCCTGGTCCTAGACACATATTAGTTTAGGTTCCTAAAATTTCATTGATATGAAATGCCCAGGATAGGAAATCCATACACAGAAAGTAGATCATGGTTACCAGGCCTGGGGACTGGGAGAAGGGAAGAATGTCGAGTAACTGCTTATGGGTACAGGCTTGCTTTCTGGAGTGATGAAAATGTTCAAGAATTGGTGGTGGCACCTGCACAACCTTGTGAATACACAAGTGTAAAAACTGCTGCCTTCTACATTTTAAAAGGGTGAATTTTATATATGTAAATTATATCTCAATAAAACTGTTGAAAGATCAGAATTAGAAATCTTCCCCTGATAGTAAAGTCAACTGTGAACTCCCAATGATGTAGACTAACCAGGTAAAAGACTGATCTTAGAAAGGCCTCAAGCCTGGATCTGCTTGGGGATGCTATCTCTAGGAACTTAGCCTGCACTTCGCTCAGTCTCCCAGCCCTGAGGGAGGGAAGTTCTGAAGCTGGTTTGCACCTGTTATTCACACCTGGCCAAAGGCAGGACAGACAGGCAGGGTGATGGCCAGGACAGAATAAATCCCCCAGAAGACAGACAGAGGTGATTTTTCATTATTTAGAGGAATCTCTGTTCTAACTGCACAGCTCTGCAGGCCTACGAGGAACTTTGGGAACCTAGAAGTCATAGTTAGTCTGGGGGCATGCACCATGCTTTCTGTAATAATCTGTGAGTGTCTGTTTTGCAACATCTCTAACAGATTCCACTGCTGTCTTTCCACCAATCACACCACATCCCACTTTGACAGCCATGCATTTAGACTGCTTGTAATTGATTTCAACAGTTATTTGAGCAACTAGTACATGTCAGATCTGTGTTAGGGGTTAATGAGATAGCAGAGATTAAGAGAGTCTGTGTTCTGTGCTGATGATTTTGCATATGAGTCTAATTTCCTTAACTATTTTTTAAAGTTTTTTTGAGGGCAAGGGTTATGCTTTCTATTTCTCTAATTAAGTCCAACTTGAAGCTTAGTAAAGAAAATATTTCTTCTGACTGCAAAGATAAATGTTCCTCAAGGGAAAGAAGCCCAGAGAAAGGAAAACTAATGCTTTAATGAGTCTATTTCACAATTATGCAGAGATTGTCCACCAAAATCTACTCTTCCATTCGTAAACAGAAATAGAGTACATATAAGCTGCTTGTAGTGGGGCACCACGCTTCCCAGACTCATGCTCTCCCCAGTGGAACCTGAGCGAAGTGACGCATGTCCTTGCCCGGCAAGGCAAAGTGACAATTCAGGTTGTTGGGTTGTTGTTGTTTTTTTAACTTTTTGTTTGGTCTTTCTTGCAAGATTTTATTTAAAACAAGTTAGTTAACATATAGTATAGTATTAGTTTCAGGGGTAGAATTTAGTGATTCCTCACTTGCATACAACACCCAGTGCTCATCACAACATGTGCCCTCCTTAATGCCCATCACCCAGTTACCCTATCCCCCCACCTACCTCCCCTCCAGCAATCCTCAGTTTATTTCCTCTAGTTAAGAGTCTCTTGTGGTTTGTCTCCTTCTCTGTTATTTTATTGTCCTTCCTTTTCCTTATGTTTATCTGTTTTGTTTAAATACCATACAATTTCACTCCTATGTGGAATTTAGGATACTTTTAAGTAGGTCCCATGCCCAACATGGGACTTGAACTCAACGACCCTCAGTTTAAGAGTCACATGCTCCACCAACTGTCAGGCAAGTGCCCCCTACAATTCCGTTTTAAGCAACACACAAAGACAAGTTCTCTAGAATGATGGGAGCCATAGACGGAAGAAGACTGAATCCCAGTCCCATACTATCAAGTGGGCAAGAAGTAAACCTCTTTTGTGTTTGGGCCATTACGTTTTGGAGTCTGGGTTAGCAGTATACCCTACACTAAGACAGCTCTCTCCAGTGCAAAATGGTTGATGCCTGACAAAATACTACTTGACTGCTAATTCACCTCGTACAATGTAGAGAACAGGATTCTTATGGTACTAACCACTGGCAGAGACCCATTAGGCTTCCAGGGACTCAGAGAATAAGGGATTTATGTGGGGCTATGCAAAACTGAGATACTCTTGGCATCTACAAATGAGTACTAAGACTGTTAGCTCTTCAGCTGTACCTTATTCCTCTCTCCATGCCCAGTGCCTAGCACATTCTATTGTCAAGACACAGAGGAAGTAATCAATAAGTATTTCTGAAATAACCATTACCTTTTCACATTTATTACAGCACAGAGCACACTAAAATGCACACATGTATCTTCTACCTCTATCCAGCGCTCCGTGTTTCTTAAGTCTGTGTATTCCTACCACCTACCTATCCTGCACGTAAGAGGCATTCAGCATCTGATGAGTAAATTTATAGATTTCCCCTACAAACCCGTGCAGGTGTAAGGCAATAAAAACAAAGAAAGAATAATAATGAAAATAATTTGCATACGAAGAACTCCTTTCTTCTGTGGTGTTCCAAGTACTTCCATTAAACTCCCTAGCTGTCTTAGTCTGTTTGGGTTGCTATAAGAAAATATCGCAGACTGGGTACTGATGAACAACAGAAATTTATTTCTCATAGTTCTGGAGGCTGGAAACCCAAGATCAAGGTGTCAGCATGGTCCGGTTCTGGTGAAGGCCCTCTTCCAGTCACAGACTGCCCATTTAGCTCCACATCCTCAAGTGGTGGAAAGGGAGTGTTAGTTCTCTGGGAGTCTATTATAAGGCACTGATCCCATTCATGAGACCTTTGCCTCATGACCTAACCCCCTCTCAAAACCCCCCCTCCTGACACCATCACCAGGGGCATCAGGTTTCAACATAGGAAAGGCAGGGACACAAACACTCAGACCAAAACACCAATCATCCTAGGACAGATTCAGAAAATCACAGACCTGTAAAACGGGAAGGAACATCAGAAGCCAAGTGGCAGAGATGAGGAAACTGAATGTAAGGAAATTAAAAGCACTTTTTCTAGGTAACAGAGTTAACCTGCTTTAGATAAGAGGCTTGCCGGATCCAGCACTGCCACTAGGGCCGCGCCCCATTCCTGCTCATCTCCTCAACCACATAGCCTGGAACACTGCAGGTATTCAACAGCGCAATGAAAAGATATGACCAGTCAGATCAAGCAATTTCTGTGAAAGTCATAGCTGTGCGATCACAGATATTCTCTTACCTCCGTCAACTAAAATTTCTGGATCACTTGAGTTTAAGATGTTTGGATTTTGTAATAAGATCAAAACCTAACTTCTATGAACTACATTTTTCCTGTAACTAATTGTTCCTAAGAATACAATTATTAAAATCTTAAAAAAAAAAAAAAAACAACAGAACATAACCCTTCAGTCTAGTCCAGAGTAAAGATGGGAGCAAGTTTAGCTTTTAATTAATGTTAGAGTCTTGAGATCACATTAAAACTACACTGCTCATATGCCCCTCTGAACATCTCCAGACAATTTAATGCTTATACACTGTCAGTTATTTTCCTTATTATCTTGTAATTGCTTCAGAGGTAAGTTAATCTCTGCCGAAACAAGAGAGAGATTACCAGGATTTGATTTGTTTTGACAAGCAACCACAAGGAATTTATTACAGAGCAAGAAAGGTCTGAAGAGAACAAGAAACACCAACACATACCTTTTAAAGAAAAAAAGACTAATATATTTTTTAATACGACCATGTTTTGTTTATTTTTCCTACGCCTTTCTTTCCCCTCAGAGTGTGACGTGTTACTTATTTCAGCATATCAGATCCCTGATTTACCTGGTATAGGGAAAAAGGACTAATACCATTTTAGATTTATGTTACACCATTAAATTTTTCAATTTGAGATAGAAGAATCAAATGTGTTGACTTTTTGAGAGATTTTAAAAATATATTCTATGGCTAAAATCAACAACACAAGAAACAACAGGCGTTGGCAAGGATGTGTAGAAAAAGGAACGCTCATGCACTGCTGGTGGGAATGCCAACTGGTGCAGTTGCTGTGGAAAACAGTATGGAGGTGCCTCAAAAAATTAAAAATAGAATTACTGTATGATTCAGTTATTGCACTACCGGGTATTTACCCAAAGAATACAAAAACACTAATTCAAAGGGATACATGCACCCCTAATATTTACAGCAGCATTATTTACAATAGCCAAATTATGGAAGCAGCCCAAATTTCCACCAACTGATGAATGGATAAAAAAATTGGGATATACATATATACAATGGAATATTATTCAGCCATAAAAAAAAAGAAATCTTGCCATTTGCAATGACATGGGTGGAGCTAGAGAGTATAATACCTAGTGAAAAAACTCAGATAAAGACAAATACCATATGATTTCATGCATTTAAGAAATTAAACTTCATGGGGCCCCTGGGTGGCTCAGTGGGTTAAAGCCTCTGCCTTTGGCTTGGGTTGTGATCCCAGGGTCCTGGGATTGAGCCCCATATCCGGCTCTCTGCTCAGCAGGGAGCCTGCTTCCTTCCTCTCTGCCTGCCTCTCTGCCTACTTGTGATCTCTCTCTCTGTCAAATAAATAAATAAAATCTTAAAAAAAAAAAATTAAACTTCAGAATTTAAAGACAAAATAAACAAGCAAAGGGGATAAAAAAGGGAGAGAGAAATCAAGAAACAGACTCTTCTGTTTCTTATAAATAACAGATGGTTGCCAGAGGGGAAGGGGATAAGGGGATGGGTTAAATGGGTGTTGGGGATTAGGGAGGACACTTGTCATGATGAGAGCACTAGGTGATGTGTGACATTGTTGAATGACTATATTGTACCTCTGAAACTAATACAACACTGTATAATGTGGAAGCATTGACTGCATTGAAGCCTTCAATTCTTCAAGTATTAATTGTCTCAGAGCCCCTCAATATGGTTTCACCTCCACTTTTCTGTGTGGAATTCAGTTTGAGACTGCAAACAGCCTAATCACAAATCCAATGACCCTTGCATTGAATGCTGACCTTTCTGCTTCTGACACTGTTGATCAACTCTTTCCTTCCTGAAAGCATCATGTTTGGTTTCTGTAACACTTTTCTGATTCTTCTTCTTCTCTGAGAATTCTTATCTCCTTTGATAGTTCTGTATCTTCCTTCTTGCACCCCCTGATCAGATCCACTCACTAGTCTGTCCTTCTGTTCTTCTTACGTGATAGTCTTCCTCTCTTAGAGCCTCATGATCTCCTCTGCATGGATGACCCTCTCCTTGACTCCAGGGCCTCATGGGCATTTCCACCAGATGATGTCATCTCAAACTCAACATGTTTTAAACTAAGTATACCTTCTCCTAAAATCGTATCCCCCTCCTGGTCTTTCTGTTTCTGTAGAATATAACAAAATGCCCCTGGCTACTCAGACTACAACCTCAGAAATCTATTTCACTCTGCTTCTAAATTTAGCTGCCTTGGGCAAGCCATTTTACCTTCTGACCCATGGTTTCCTCATCTAAGAAAAAGAGAAAAATCACATCTGGCAGGTCTGAAAGGATTATGTATATGAAAACACCTGCATAATTAAGTCAATAAATGTCTCTCTTCTCTCCAGCAGTACCTATGGCTCCCAACCAGGGGAAAAAAAAAAAAAAACCCAAAAAACCTCTTTGAGGGTGTATGTCATGTTTCTTTGTATAATGCCTTACACAATGGCTTATAGGTAGAAGTAGCCTAATAAATGTTCACTAATGTCCATGGATAAGCAACGGAAGGAGTAAGTCAAGAAGTATCAATAAGGAATCACAAAATATTAAATAAAATCAAAAGTAGAAGGGCTACTATCTACACCTCAACCAATCTAGATGATATTTGGCACCTAATAGGCTCTGATATTACCTGCTGGAAAAAGGTATATCGTTAGATGCTAAGCATCTAGCACTTGTCTCTGTGCATCTAGCACTTGTCTCTGGGGGGTACAAGAGAACTGAAGAGCTGGCCCTGCTTCTGGGGGCTCCCCCAGGTCCCCCTGTGGCTTACCTAAGTTAAGAATGCTCATTCCTGGGGCGCCTGGGTGGCTACGGCAGTTAAACCTCTGCCTTCGGCTCAGGTCATGATCTCAGGGTCCTGGGATCGAGCCCCACATCGGGCCCTCTGCTCAGTGGGGAGCCTGCTTTCCTCTCTCTCTCTCTGCCTGCCTCTCTGCCTACTTGTGATCTCTCTCTCTGTCAAATAAATGAATAAAAAACCTTAAAAAAAAAAGAATGCTCATTCCTCACAGAAAGCAAACACTTTAGATTTTAAGCCAAAAAAAAAAAAAAAGAAAGAAAGAAAGAAAAGAAAAAAATACTCACATGTCAAAAGCACTGAACTCCAATGTTAAGCGAGCTGGCAGCCCAGCAGAATCACCTGGACAGAAACATTATCACATTTTCCATTATGAGTCAGTAATAGCAGCATTTATAACTAAAATGTTTGTGAATAATTTTGTTCTCTTTCTTGAGCCCTAAGTGCCCTGTCCAATTCCTGGTCATCCATATTCAACAGGGACTTAGCAGAAGATGCCAGAGCTTTTCTAAATTGGAGGAATTTATCCAGACTACAAAAAAAGATTCATTGAGAAAAAAAATTCCCAATCTCCTCCCCCAGCAATTCTAAGTAGTCAGTATTAATTCTGTGGGTTAATAACTAGAGTCTCACTACTCCCTTTCTTTTCCCCGCAACAGAGGAAAAGAAGTGAAAACGAGTTTGTGTCAAAAGCCAGGAAGTAAAAGGGGATAAAAGCCATGGCACACGGAATATAATCAATGTTACTGTAATAGCACTGTATGGTGACAGAAAGCAGCTACGCCTGTTGTGAGCAGAGCATAATGTATAAACTTGTCGAATCACTATGTTGTAAACTAAAACTAATGTAGCACTATGTGTAAATGACATCCAAATAAAAATAAATTAATTAATTAAAGACAGTCAGGAAGTGAAATAGAAACCAGTGAAGAGCATGAATTATACAAGACAAAGGTGGGAAAGCTGACCCGATACTGGAGGGCGGAGAGCATAACAGAAGATGACGGGATACCGAGTTACTCTCACCCACCATTGTAGTAATAGCCCTTAATGTCCTTGGGAGCTTCATCCAGCCGGTACTCATTCAGCTTCCTCTGGGTCAACTCATGCCAGAATCCAACGTCCAAGGCACTGCTAAAGGGAGCGAACTGCAGTTTGGACAGCCCAGGATCCCCCGGAGCTGCTGCCATTATTTGCTGCCTACTAGAAAACAAAACAGCACAACATACGGTGAGGAAAAAAAAAAATTCGTAATAAGGCATAACCAAAACAAACAAGCAAAAAATGATGGGAGGTATACAGGCTACCTAAAGACCTAACTGAAAATCACCCTGATTCGGCCTATATTGCCAAGTTTCACCTCCTGACAACACAAATGATTTTCTAAGTAAATCCTTTCTCTTAGGCCTTTCTGACCTTTACCTCTGGGTATCTCCCTTTCTTGTTCAAGTCAGTCTGATGGCGGCACGAGTGCTACGCCTTCATAGACATAATCAGAGTCACAGAAATTTTTGTCCTCCTGTGTGGTCTTGGAGAACTTCACACATGCAAAACCCGAGTCCAGCAGGTCAGAAACACAAGGCCGACTATCCAAGCTCTGAATGAGAGCTGCACTTGAGCACCCCCCACCCCCGCTGAGGAGAGAATGAACAAATTTCTGCCCATCTAACCTGAATTTTTTTACATCTCATCTTTTATCTTTTAAATGCATGGAAAATTTGCATTTTACTGTATATACGTATTTTAATATTTCATTCTCCCCCTGAAATCATCAAATAAATGTGACCGTCCTGGCAATCAGGCATGTGCACACTGTAACTCTCCCACTCCTGCACGCACACTCAGGGGGACACCAATGCCAGCTGGAGAAGCACAATACTAGAGGACCTTGGTATTTCCAAAAAAGCAGAAGTGGGAGGTCTCTTCACTTTCCACTCCAACTTCCCTATGACCAGACAGAGTAATATTTCTGCAGCACAATGTATGAAGAGTCACATTAGATGACAACATTCACATCTACCACATCACAATTTTGAGCCAAGATTATTACATAGCTTTCTGTTTTCCAAACTTGTTGGATTTGGGAATTAAGATCTAGCAAGCTTTTGGGGGCACCTGGGTGTAGCCCCAGGTCAGGCTCTCTGTTCAGCAGGGAGTTTGCTTCTCCTTCTCCCTTAGTGCGCATGCATGCGTGCTCGCGCACTCTCTCTCTCACTCTCAAATAAATAAATAAATAAAATCTTTAAAAAAGAGAGAGATAACAAGCTTTCGACTGATAATAACTAGATGGTAAAGTGCAAACTTAGCACTACACGAAAATGCTAAAATTCCAGCAAGAGATGAGTATGGAGTAGGGAGGAAGTCTCAGGGAAGGTGCTCTTTAAAACTCCCCACCACCTTAGTATGCATTCTCAGTATCATACGTTAGACAATGCCTGACCCAAGGTTTTCAAACTTTCCCTACCTGAGGGCTTATTAAAAACTGAAGATGAAGGGACACCTGGGTGGCTCAGTCAGTTAAGTGTCTGCCTTCAGCTCAGATCGTGATCTTGGGGTCCTGGGATCAAATCCCATATTGGGGTCCTTGCTCAGCGAGAAGCCTGCCTCTCCCTCTTCCGGCTGCTTCCCGGTTTCTCTCTCTCCCTCTGGCAAATAAATAAATAAAATCTTAAACAAAACTAAACTAAACAAAATGAAACTAAACTGAGGATGCCTGGGCTCCAGCTGCTGGAGAGCAGAAGGGAGGATGAGGGTGGCCAGGAGTCCCCAGGTTTGACTAGCGCCCAGGCAGGTCTGATTCAAGTTTGGTACTACTTGATGGCTTCAGGCCACTGGCACTCTCACTTTTGGAGGGCCCATCTCTAAACCATTTCAAACATATTTAAATGTACCCTCATCCCATATTAGATAATTTCTGGCTTTTAATTATTTGAAAGGCTTTTTATAATTTGTACTCTCAGAATGTTCATCTCTTTCCAGGTCACACCTATTTCCATTGGTCCAGGGAAAGCTTATGGACCCCATGCACTGAGACTTCAGTGCCCAAAGGAGAAACAGACCCTCACATAGGTGACCTGGGGGCTTTGCACTGAGAAACGTGGGTCTAGAATACCCAAATGGCTTCTTCCAATCACTCCCTTCTACTCTTCCTCCACAATGCTTTCCACTATTGATTTTTGAAAGAATCCATGCTCAGCCCTCTCCTTGGTCTGTAAGTTTTCTCAAAAGCAAAATTATTCATTTTCTACATTAATTTCTATTTATATGCCAGTGAACTGTAGGACTATATTTCTAGAGAGCTAACCTCCAAACAAACAGTTGACTCTTGAACAACACAGGTTTGAACTGCATGAGTCCACACCTACATGGAGCTTTTTCCAATACGGTACAGTACTATAAATGTATTTTCCTTAAGATTTTCTTAATAATATTTTCTTTTCCCTAGCTTACTTTAAGAATACACTCTATAATACATATAACCTAGTTGTTTGTGTTAATCGACTATGTGTTAATGCTATGCATTAATCGACTGTTGATGTTATCAGTAAGGCTTCTGGCCAAGAATAGGCTATAAGTAGTTAAGTTTTGAGGAGTCATCTTATACATGGATTTGACTATGTGGGGGTCGGCAACCCTATCCCCAACATTGTTCAAGGGTCACCTGTATGTTTTAAAGCCAAGACTTGGATTTCTCATAGACAACTCAAGTTTGGCAAACCCCAAACTAAACATTTCTTTTCCCAAAATTCTGCCCATTTCCCAATATGTCCTAGTTAACTTAATAGTACCAACTATATCCGAGGTCAAAACCTCAAAGTCATCTTCAGTTTTTCTATTTTTCACATTCAGTAAATCAGTAATTTCTAGAAGCTAAACCTTAAACAGGCCTCTGGAATGAGATGAAGGTGACAGCTACAGAGCATTGACCAGGACGAGGCACTGCATCAGGGCATGCACCTGAATTTACTCCTCTCGAAGGCCCTAATAAGTGACAGTTCCAGTTTTACAGAGGAAGAGACTGAGGTTCAGAGAGGTAAGAAGTCCACAGAAGGACATACAGGTAGAAAGTGGGGTGAAGTGGGGAGGGCGAGGATCCAAATTCCATATGCCCATACTCTTCATGCAATTTTGTGCTTCCTATCCAAGTCAGCTTCTCTTCTCTCCTCCACCCCCCTGCAGAAGTCAGGCCCACCATCTCATACCTCAGCTCCTGAGTTAACATGCTCACAGGTCACTGCCTTCTGTCTTCTTCAAAGCATTCCATTATTCTGTCTTCAAACAAGACATCTATGTTGCTACTGGAACTGATTTGCACAGGGCACTCCCTTGTTTAAACAAACAAAACCTTACCAGCCTTACCCCCAGAAAGAGTAAGATGTCAACACTGTCTCAGCTTGCTTGTTTCCCAGCCTTACGCCTTTCCCTAGGAAACCTCTCCCCATCTCTACCATGAAAACTCCTTCTCATCTAATAAGATTTTTTAATGAAGCTCTCATTAACGCCCACAGTCAGTGGGCACCAATGGGTCCTTTCTCTGTGATGACAGATGAAAACTTCCAGTAGGGCGTTTGCCATCATGAATCATACTTGCTTTTTTGATTATATGATTTTCAAAACTTTTAAACAATAGCAGTTGTAGTAGTAGCCATTCTAATTGAATCTTTATTCTGTGCCAAGCACTAAACATTTTATACATTATCTTAGGACAACCTCAAAGTGATTGCATTATGCCTACTTTATAGAAGAGAAATGGAGGCACTGAAGTATCAAGTAACTTGCCCAAAGTAACTTGCCCAAAGTAACTCAGTTAGGAAGGAAAAGAGCTGAGATTATAATCCAGGTTGACTGGCTTCAAAGCCCCAACTCTCTCATCACTATATCTGTACTGCCTCGAAGGGAGACACCCCTTTTCAGAACCTTTGTATTGTCTATCAGCCGCACATATGCGAAAAAACCATTTTGAAAAACATTTACATACTAACTTCCTCTCCAACAGAGTCAAAAGAAAAAGGTCATAGCCAGAGTAATCATCCACTATGGAAGGAAATCAACACAGCAGCAGACAGTGGTACAAATGGATCTCTGAAAGCCTCTGTGTGATGGGTCATCAGGCTCCTACACGCTTTAGTCATCCACAACTTACTCTTAAAGGTCAGCGGTAACTCATCATCATTTGGATGACCCGCTGAGGTCCTCAAGATGGAATTTTGCCAGTGCCAGAGACGAAAGAGAAGACTCTCTCCTATACCACACTTCAACAGTTGGGAAAAAAATGACTCAGGAAGACCACTTAGAAGATGACAGATGGGCATACTAACAAAGTGATATGCATAAGAGACACATCCTTTAAACATTTTTTTGACTTATTTGAGCCTTTAGAAATTTCAAACAGAACCCAAGAGCCTATTTCACAAGAGAAAATGGTTGGTATTTGGCCACTGAACTACTGCTTGACAGGCTAAGAAAACAGAAAGGTCCTCAGCAGCAGCAATATGTGATGAGGACATGGCTGGAAACATCTAAAGAGCACACTCAAGTATAACTGCATCATTTAATAACCCGTACATCTGTATCACATTGCCATCTTCCTTAAGCTGGAAGGGAAAATTTAAGGAAGTAATGATCAGAATGGAATTCTGGAAGGAGGAGTGAGGTATAGGTGCAAAGTCATTTATGTGTCACTAACCTAGATCCAAACATAACCTGCTTCCTAAAAAAAATGACGTGCCTGTATAACCCTAGACAGCACAAGGTGAGAATTCTGGCCTCTGCTTTGCTTAGAAAGTTAAAGATTACATCTTTCATACTTCAACACTACAAATAGACATATTCAAGGAACGAAACTGACAGGGGCATCAATATAAGTGTGGTTCAACTTCATTTCTAACTATTTCTATCACATTCAGGATGTGAAACCCGGGAGTTACACAAAATGGGATTGTGTCACTTCCACTGAAAGAGAGAGGCTTTGATGAGAATTCAACACTGTCATGAGCAAGAAACCCAGCAGTAACCAAAATATCCAGTCAAGATTAAACTTAAATAGCAGGTGGGTGGTTAAGCAATACAAACTCTGGGACTGTGTGTACCGCCCAAACGTGGTGCAAATTTCGGGCTTTATGAAAATAAAACTAAGTCACACTCAGCAACTTATACAAAGTAGGAGCTCATAAAACACCACTGTCTGAGTACCTGCCAAAAGAGTTTTTTTTACAAATGGTCCTAAACCTTGGGTAGTGCTGTTCTTTAAAGTCAAATCTCCACAGGAAATGGGTAACAGTGGTTGCCTCCCAAGAAAGCAGACATGGAGTCAGGAGACAAGGATGTAGAGAGACTTATTTTCACTGTATGGCCCTATTCTCTCTGAATTTGTGTTCGAAATTCAATGAATTTTGTGTATGTGGAGTAACAATACAGAAATAAATAATTAAAGAAAAAAGTCCCAACCCAATGGCAAGACGGGGAATGAAAGACACCCCAGACCACCAGCATAGCAGCTTTAATTCCAAGAAACAACACCTGAGAGATCCCTGGTGCAATAACCATGTCTTGCTCATCTTTCTTCAGCCCTCAGCACACTGCCTAGACTATATTAGGAGCTCAGTAAATGTTGGCACACAATAAATAGCCTTCTTCCCCCAAAAAAGGCCAATAGATGGATACTATAATGAGACAAATTACAGCAGACTTTAAATATCACTAATAGCCTGAACTGTCCAAATAAGAAACAGATTGGCTGGAGATATAATGAATTTTCCATTAGTGGAAGTGTCCGAGCATATATTAGATGATTATTTACCAAGTCATATTGTACAAAGGATTACTGTATCAGGCAGTCAGAGGAGACCAGGGTTTGGCAGGCTTTTTCTGAAAAGGGCCAGATAGTAAATATTTTAGTCATTGCATGCCAAAACAGTTTCTGTCATAGTTTCTTCTCCTTTTTTACAATGCTTGAAAAATGTGAAAACAATCCTTAGCTTATGGACTGCACACACACAAAAAGGCCCTGGTCAGGATCTGACCTGAAGGCTGTAGTTTGAGGACCCTCGACTAGACAATCTCCCACACCTGTCATTTGGGTGAAGCAGACCGCAAGGCCACAGTTGCTGCTCTACGGTAGAAACCCTGTAATCTTGCAAATACGTCTTTATGAACTGGAAAACGAAGTCCACACAGAACACTCACACATATGTCAGCATCAGTAAGCTACCATGAAGCTCAGTTAATATTTACTGAAGCTCAGAGCATCTGGATGGCTCAGTCGGTTGGGTGGCTGACTCAATTTCAGCTCAGATCATGACCTCAGGATCCTGGGATCGAACCCCACATAGGGATATGCGCTCAGTGGGGAGTCTGCTTGGGGATTCTCTTTCCTTTCCCCTCTGCCCCTCACCCTGCTCTCTCTCAGATAAATAAATAATACCATTAGTGGCATGTCACATACAAAGCTGGCATATTACCACACCTCTGATGGTTTCTTACTTTTTCCTGGACCCCTACTACTACCTTCCAACTTTTCTGGAGCCACCTTGGTGGCCCCACCACTCCTCACCTCTGACTTGATGCTGAAGAAGCATCAAGCTGCTTGGTGCTCCCCTCACATGCCTGCTGTCCTGCCTCCGCAACCCTGAACAAACAGCTAGCTCTGTCTAAAAGACACCCTTGGGGCGCCTGGGTGGCTCAGTGGGTTAAGGCTTCTGCCTTCGGCTCGGGTCATGATCTCGGGGTACTGGGATCGAGCCCCACATCGGGCTCTCTGCTCGGCAGGGAGCCTGCTTCCCCCTCCCTCTCTCTGCCTACTTGTGATCTCTGTCAAATAAGTAAGTAAGTAAGTAAGTAAATAAGTAAATAAATAAGTAAGTAAATAAATAAATAGAAAGACACCCTTGTCCCTGTGAATGACGCACTTTTCAAAATCCAGCTCAGAGGTTATCTGCTCCAGAAAGTGTTCCCAGAGCTGCCCTTCACTCTCATTACTCCTTGTCTGCTCTTCTCCATTGGCTATAGTTAATCACTTCTGTCTCTGAGCTACCTCCACGTTTAGTATTATTGTCCAACTCTTCACTGATCTGTCTACCCCCGTCAATCTGATTATAAACTCTACAGCTAAAGATCCTGGATCATATCCCTCTCAATATACCATAGTCTCTTGCACAGTGGCTCTCAAATGTTACTAAGATGAGTTCTAGAAATCTACTATGGGTACCTTCTACAAGAGAAGCAAGAGAAAGAAATAATCCAGGCTTCTGCAACTGGGAAGACAAAGCTCATTACAATGGACTGTGGTGATTAGAGTAAGAAATCATGAACAACGTAGGGAAATAGTCTATATACTCAGAAGGTCTCTAAACCTATTTTTTTTTTTTTTGGACTAAGACCTTAGTAGGCAAGAGATATGCATGTACAAATCAATTGGAGTGAAACCTTACTCAAAAAATTACAAAATTAGTAAAGAACAGATCTTTCTTCCTGAAAATATTCCCATGGTACAGGAGTTAAAAGCTTACATTCACAGTCACAAAGTAACTTTCCACAAAAAAGTGATTAATTTCAAAGGAGAGAAAAAGTGACTTTACAGTGACAAAATCTGGCAGACACCATCTTCATGGAGGGAATGAAGTTAACACCAGCATCAATGGGACAAACAGACATGCATGCTATCTGACGGAATGCATGAAAAGCACAAACATCTACAGCACTCAGGTAAAAACATGACTTGGGGCTCAGTGAGAGTAAATGTCAGGTAAACCCTAACTGAAAAATATTCCATAAAGTGACTGAGACTGGCTTACAATCTTCCGAAGTGTCAAGGTCTTAAAAGTCAAGGGAAGACTACAGAATTGTTCCAGAGTGAAAGAGAAAGACATGATGACTGAGGGCAACATGTGATCTTGGGTTGACACTCTGCTTCTATAAAGGCTGCTACTGAGACAAAAATCTCGATGTAGTCTCTGGGAGAAGGGTATATGAAAGGTCTTTGTCTTTATCTTCTAAGGTTTTTGCAAGTTTGAAACTGTTCCAAAATAAAATATGAAGACAATTTTAACACCTGCACACACCTAGCCTATGTTATATTTAACAGGCACAACCAATTAACATGACAGAAGTTAGAAGAATAATTATAGGCTGGGATGGGGCTACTGACTGGGAAGGGGAAATAAGAAGCCCTCTGGGGAGCTGGACATATTTTATATACCTTGAGCTGGGAGCTGGTTATAGGGCACATATATATGTAAAAACCCATGAGATATAGATCTATGGTTAGTGCACTTAACTATATGTATACTAAGAGAAAAAAAGTAAAACAGAAACCCCAGTATTCAAGCTACCATGACCCTACAAAGAACCCTCCTGTATTCATTTAATAGTTAACAGATGACGTATTTAAATCTAGCTTTGGTGAAAAGAAATTCATTGCTCTAAATAAGTCTAAACGAAGTATCATTTCCATAAATTTCCCTGGCATCTGTTATTAAAGAAGCTAAAGAAGGAAGTATTTTGGCTTTGCTGCTTAGATAATTAATTGGAGCAGGAAGGCTCCCTGTTGAGTCTGTCCAACTGGTCTCCCTCTGGTGGGGGGCCAATAGGATTGGACACAACAAATATTAAGCCAGTATAGGATTTTTGTAAAAATGAAGAAGTAAAATTGGTAGAAGATAAACAACAATCATGGTGATAAAACAAACTTGTCTTCAGGGAAACTAGACCCTTGGAGGGACAGCAGAAAAAGAGACCAGCCTCACTGTACTAAAAAAACGCCTTGCTATCACTTTCCACCTATGTATCATTGGGTTTTTATCTGTCTGCTTGGGAGGGCGGGGAGATTTTAATGGTTCAGAGAAGGGAGGCTAAAGTGATAGCAATTGGGGGTCTGGTCTTCAGATAGACCCAAGTGTGAGTTCCAGTTCTAACTCTCACAGGCTGAGGAATCACGGACAAGGAACTTCATCCCCCGTGCCTTGATTTCTCATCTGCAAAATCAGAATAATTGTACCCAAGCCCTGAGGATGTTGGGAGGGTTAAATGAGAACATGTGTGATGTGCCTGTTCCAGTGCCTGGCACAGTCAGCCGTCAATAAATGGTACGGCTATTAGTTCTTGTCAACACATCCTCCCACATTAGCCAACAGCATCTGACAAATGTGGTCGCCCTTTCCCATGCTCACTATGAAAATTTTCTCTGCCTCCAACATGCCTCATTGAAGCCTCCCCTGCCTCAAAGGAGCACTGCAGTCACAACAGAGGTTTAATTAAAATGGAACGGATGGTCTCCTGCTATAGGTCATCAAGGAGAAGTCCAGAGGAATAAGTTCTAAGGGTTAGGAGCACTTTGTGTTCAGTTTCTCTGAGGCCGTGTGGGGCCATTCACTTAGCAGAAGTGCCAGAATAACCGCAGTCTGGCCCCAAAGTACCTTCTCTGGGCCAAAATGGAGCACAAAGAGCAGACTTCTGTTCTCGTTCTCCCAGCTGTGAGCTCTGGCAGTCATTAAAATAAGCACCAAACCATATGGCCAAGTCCTACTGACAGACAGAGTATGTTTTTAGCTGCTGATGGTTTAAAAAAAAAAAAATGAGGTGGAGACGGTCAGGAGTGGGGAGAGGGCCCTTTTGGCATATGGAGCCAATACATGTTTTGTCAGCTAATGATGCTCTGCGAGTTCATGAGTTTTGGAAATAATGTGCAAGGCTGCCAAAGAGGAAGGTTTACAAGCCCTCCCTTCCAAAAGGAGGTGAGGCAAAGTTCCAAACTTCGAAGACAGATTAGGCTTAACCAGAAGACGAAAAACTCAGGACTCCTACAGTGGAACCAGCTGGGTTCAGAAGCCTTGATTCCTTTTAAAAATCACATCAGAGTCAAGATGCCCCTGAGCCAAACTGATGTCTCCACAAGACACCAAGTCATCTAAAATGGCTCTTTTTATGACTGTCCTGTAAAGTGGTCACAGCTGATCACATAAGCAGAGAAGATAACTGCTATTGCAGATGAGTTGTCTCCCTCACTCCACGTAAGCCACCTTTACCCCTACAAATCGACATTATTTGCTTCTTCAAGAAGTCAATCAGAGAATTGACAGTCACCTCCAAAGTCTTCAAACTATAACCTTCATTCTCACTGTAGGGCGTCCAAACCTACGAGGGAGAGGTAGTGACAGCTGTAAAAGCTGAGAAGGCCTGTGAGAGAGGAGAGACAATACAAGGAAGATGGAGACTGGTTGCCTACTTTTGAGTCCTTTTTGTTACCTACCAATCAACAGTGTCACTTTGCTCCATTCTGTGTATGAGGGACAGCCACCTGGATTCACCCGAATCACTGTGGAGTCTTGTGTCAACCAACAAGTAAAATCTGTGATGGTTTCCTGAAAGCTGGCTGAGTTATGGAGGCTAGCTTCTGAGTAACAGAGGCTCTGTGGTTTTCAGTTTCAGTGATTTAAGGAGCCCTGGAAAAGGAAGAGGAGCTGAAAAATTGGGCCAAGCCAAATCTTGATACCAGATTTTCAAAATATTGATTTCCAAAGATGAGAATGAGGTTGGAGTCTACATCCCACTGGACAGAGATTTTGCTCCCAGGAGGAGTGTCATGTGGGCCATTTTAGACCACGTGGCACCTTTGTACAATTAGGAAACTGCAACCCTTCCTCAAGATGTTTTACTTCCTTCCCTTAGAAAACTGCTGTAATACACTGATGGGTTGGCTCAAGACATTTTACCCTTGATTGCTACAAAAATAAACCCATGATGCCTATGACCTATACAAAATACCCCTCAGATGTGGCCTCTTACTCAGTGTACAACTTGTACAACTGAATGAAGCAGTCCCAAGTAATTATAAGAGGCCACTATGGTTTAAGAACAAGTCATAACAGATTAACAGCACTTCTTTCTTGATCAAAGAACCACAGACATAGGACTTAGGATGTCTGGACTTCAGCAAGGTCTCTGACAAGAATGCTCCAAATATCCTAGTGGACAAGATGAAGATGTCATAACTGGATATACTGACATAATCAGAGGGATCAAAAACCGGTAAAGTGGGGTGGCTCAGTGGGTTAAAGCCTCTGCCTTCGGCTCAGGTCATGATCCCAGGGTCCTGGGATCGAGCCCCGCATCGGCCTCTCTGCTCAGCAGGGAGCCTGCTTCCCTTCCTCTCTCTGCCTGCCTCTCTGCCTACCTGTGATTTCTGTCTGTCAAATAAATAAATAAATAATCTTAAAAAAAACTGGTAAAGTAATCTTATTCGAAGAATGTTGGTTAAGGTATGAACTGATGTTAAGGAGCTAATAGGTGTTAAGTCATTGGCTCATTCTTTGGTCCTGACCAATTTATTTTTATTTGTGTATGTGGACAAATATTCATCAGTATTTACTAAGTATTTCATGTGTGCTGAACCCTGTGTTAGGGGTCTGGAACAAGGAAACAGACACAGAAATCACATAAACAAATATTTTAAATAAGGTATAGTCACCGCATTTAACCAATAACCTGGATAATGATAAAGGTTTGCTTATCAATTCTACACATGACATTAAGCAGGAATAGGTAATATGATGGATAATAAAAGTTCAGAATAAAAAAGGTTCTGACCAGCTGATATAACAGGCCTATTTTAGTAGGACTAAAAACTTCATAGAGGTAAATACAGGGTCTTAAATCTCAGTCCCAAAAAAAAAAAATTGGACAATGCAGGCTGATACACTGGAGGCAGTACAGTAACAGAAGGGCCTAGCTTCATAAGCCAGAGAGACCTGAGTTAAAATCCCACCTGCTACATCTAGCCACACAACCTTGGGCAAGTCATTTAATTTCTCTGAGTCTGTTTCCCCACTTACAAGATGGGACATCAACTGTGTATAGTTGAATCACTGTGTGGATTCAACTATAAAATGCATGTATCTGACACAGGAGGTACTCAAAAACATAATTAATGTTTCCAATAAAACGTGTCAAAGACAGAGGGATTTCCACTTAGTTATTCCTTCAATAAACTTTGATATATTATGTACAACTTCCTGTGCTATATTTCAGCATTTAATGGCAAAAAGCTAAGGTCTTTGCATTTTAGGATCTAAGCTTTGAGGGTTACACAGACCAGGAATGACAGTATAGCAATCTGTGGATAAAACCAGTGCCATAGAGTATGGTATAAGTGTTTGCACAGGTTGTTATGGTAAGAAGAAGGAGAGGTATCTAAATTAGACTGCTGAAAAAGCAGGGATTTATATTTTAGCAAAGATCGGTATTTTAGAAAGGGCACTGCAGCACCACTGGGGGCCAGACAGGGCAAGCAGCTCAGAGATCATGCAGGAATACAGAAAGAAGTGAGAAGATCCCAGACTAAGGCAGTGGGAGAGAAAATAGAGGAGAAAATGTGTTAAAAGATATCAAGGAAGGTGAATCTGTAGAAATTTGATGACTGCCTGGGACGGGATGAGAGGGAAAAGTCCAAGATGACTCCAGGGCTTTGGTTTGAATGACTAATTGGAAGGAGGAGAATGAGTCAGAATGGATGTAGAAAGAACTATGGCTTTGAAGGGAAGCTGATGAGCTTCACTTTGGACTCACTGAGTTTGAGGACTGGTTCTCAGAAGAGATCCCAGCTCAGGGCACAGAACAGGGGTCTTTGGCACACTAAGTGGAATTGAAGTTGTGGGTGAGAAGAACACAGAGTATAAGGCAGAACCTTGGAGAAAACTAGCATGTAAGGGACAACAGGAGGAAAAAAGGATACAATGGATACAGGGGGAAACAGCCAGAGAGATAGCACAAAGCAGGAGTGGTTTTCATAAGTGAAGCAATATATCAGCAATATCAGACGTACTCAGAATTCAAAAGACAAGGAAGGAAAAAAATGTTCAGAAGTTTTGGTAACATGGAGGTGTGAAGACTAGGGAGAGCAATTTTGGAGGACCTGTGGGTGGAAGCAGGATTTTAGTGAATGACGACTTCAGGAAGTAAGAAATGTGGTGGGGAAGAGGTGGTGTGATGACAGAAGTTAACAGGAAGGTGTTTTGTTTTTCCCAGATATTTAAATGAGAAGAGATGGTTAAGCAGGAAAGAAACGCAATAAATGATGGAACTAAGTCCTAAGGAAAAGGAGATGGAATCTCAGCACAAGTAAAAGAATTAGCCTTAAACATATTGCTTTCACAAAATTAGGCAAAGTGATACGGTCAGCTGGAGATAAGTTTGTAAATGATAGCAGTTGAGGAGCCTTAACTGATGGTTGCAACTTAGTGAAATCAAAAGCAAGGTTAGGAAGCTGGGAGAAGAATGAAAATCTGAAAGACAAGGAGGAGATGGGCAAGAGAGCTGTCCACATGCAAATGGAGAGTGCCAAGTAGCACCAGGAGCCCACAGCATGATAGTGGACAGGATGTGTCTACAACAAAGACTGTGGGTGGGGCGGGGTGGTGCTCAGGTCACCACAAAAGTAGTACAGTCCTGGTCTGTAGGGTCAGACTACCCGAGGAAAAAGATCTTCTTTTACACACCACACTCTCAAAGATAGACTGTCAAACAGGAAAAGTTCAAGGGAGGGTAATCACAACAAAGAAGGTGTGAGAAAACCCCAGAGGTGATCATCTGGGGTTGGACTGACACCGAGTTGTTGGTACCCAGTCTGCTAGGACCATGGGGTCGTATAATGTCTACTGCGTAACAAAGCAGCATCTCGTTATTCTCCCTCAAATACACAACCAGGCCTTACACTAGAGATAGGTAGAAGGTCAGGAAATAGAAAAAAGGAGGAGGAAGGCATTTCAGAACTTCACTTCCCATGGATCAAAGTGGAGAAAAGAGGCCATTTGGACTTTCAAATAAAATCTCAGAGGAGATCAGGGATAACCAATCAAGGACCGCTAATCAAAGAACTTTGTTATTACTTACGTCCACACATAGGATCCATCCCCTCCATCCCCCATATCCCAATTCATCTTCCTCCTCTCTCCATGTGGTGTTATCCATGGTGGTAACTACCAGTCCAGCAAATCCCTTCCTTTGTCCCTTAAACCCACCCATCTATCTCCCTCCACACAGCCACTGCCTTGGTTCAGGCCTCCCTCCTCTGCCACCTGGACCAAAGCAACAGTGCTCTCACTGGTTTCCCTGCTGGCCCTGCCCTGTCCAGTGTAATCACCATGGAACCATCTGGGTAATTCAAAATAGATGAGAGCATGTCACACTCTTTTTTAAACTTTCACTCCCTCAACTCTCCAACACCATACCTTCAAGAAAGTCCAGACATCTTAGCATGGCAGTATTAACAGCTACAGTTTATCATTTACCATCTACCAACATCAAGCAGGTAACACAAAGCATTCAATTCTCACAGCAACCCTGGAAGGCTGGCCTATCTGAGGAAACTGAAGTTTAGAGTGATTACCTAAGGTCTCAAAACTAGTTCAATGGCAAAGCCAGCATAGGTACACAAGTAATTTATATTCCAAAATCTGTGTTCTTAATTATGTATTATACAATCTCATGTTATCCACAAAGCTCTTTGTGATCTGCCTCCTGCTTACCTTTCCACATTCATATCTTAGGCTGGGTGAACTACCTGCAAGTACGTCTGCTCACACCATTCCCAATGTCTGCAATTCATCCCACCTCCACTCCTCTTCTCCTGACTATTTTTGCTCTTCCTTCAGGCCTATGGGCAATATGTCCTCACAGAAGCCTTCCCTGATGCCTCAGCCTGACTTAACGATCTCTCTAAGTCCTCCTCTGGCAAATCTCAATAGCTTCATACCATAGTGCTGTGGTCTATCTCCTTGACTTAAAAGATAACTCCTTGAGGCCAGAGATGTGCATCTTGATTGAGAGTCCTGTACTTAACTCCTTAAAGAATTTCAAAATCATGTCACATGGGGGTTAGGGAGGAGCTGGCCAAGAAAAATGGAAGGGGAAGCAAAGATGTTTTATGCAGCAGAAGTAGCAGGAGCAAAGGGTTACAAGTGAGACACAACCTGTAAACAGCTTAACAAGACCACAGCACAGAACTGAGGGATGGAGAAATAATTAGACAAGATGAACTTTCACAAGACTGGCTTTTTCCTCATTCTCACGTTAGCTCCAAAGTCACCTCCTCAGAGAGTGCATCTCTGACCAGCTAGATTTTACAATAGCTCCCTCCGCTTACCCCCAGTTACTCTCCATCACATTACTGTTTCTTTTTTCTAGTGTCCAACAGAATCTGAAACACCTACCACCCACTAAAAGCACTATACTATAGACAATTGCCACAACTGCCACCACCATGATCAAAAGGTATGTTCCATGAACAGCACCTCTGCATCAGTGGTGCTTACAGTGATGCCTTGCACATAACAAAATTCTCAGTTGTTGTGGCATATACTATGGGTAAATAAATTAAATGTGCTCAGCCTGGAGAAGAAATGGTGTGAAGCAGAAGACAAACTAGCAGCTTTCAAAGGTGTGTTGGGCAATAAAGTGGAAGGGAGAGCCCAATGGCCTGAAAGAGGGAAAATGAGCTGAGATTATGGGGTAGCTCAACATATGGCCTAAGTCAAAGCTAGGGAAAGACCAAACAACAATAACCAGAAATAGTGAGTTTTCTGCCACTTAAGAAACTTAACCCATGGGCAGGGGTATCACAAAAGAAATCCAAGTATTCAATGGGAAAGGGAACGTGGGACCCAGAGGCATGAAACTGACAGTCACAGATATGCCTGGTTTCAGCTGCAGTTAAAAAACATCTTTTTAAAATTGGTTTTGAAAAACTGTAGTCGTCAGTGTTTATTAAAAATCAAGAGATTACACGAGAGCAACACAAGAATTTTGTTTTCATTCTCCAACTTCATACATGTTAGTACTGTGCTCATAAGCTCAATTCAGTAAAAATACGTTTGACTCTTTCTGATATGGAAAAACATTTCTTACACCTACATTTACCTTACCTGACTGAATAAGCATTAAACTTTGTAACCTTGGATCAAACTGAAGAGTAGAGAATCTCAGCTCAGAAAGCCCTTACAAAAAACTGACTTCACTTAACGCCCTCGCTTCACAAACGACATTATCATCACTCCCATTTTACAGATGAAGGGAGAGAGGCTCAGAGAGAGGTGACATGCCAGAGCCACAGAGCAAACGCAGGCAAAGCCAGGATAAGAACCCTGCCGTTCTATCTCCGGTATCCCAACACCGAAGATTCAGAGACTTCCTTGCCAGACGACAGGAGGGGCTGACATAGGACTTTCTAGTCAGAAGCTTTCTAGTCAGAAGACCCCGGACTGAACAATTCCCGGAGATGTGGCTGGAGAAGGAGGGTGAGAGCCGGAGTCAGTGACTCCCTGGAGGAGGGAAGATCCTGAAATCCACCAAGACTTTCGCCCTCACTGACGAGCTCGCCCCTTCCCGCCAGGCCTCCAAAACCCAACCCACAAGACCCCCATACTCCCTCACCTGCGCGGCTCACTTACCGCCGCTCAACTTCCGGCAACCACAGCGTCGTCCGCAGCGCGCGCCCCGATGACGCAATATGGCCCCGCCCGCCTGGGTTAGTGGTGCGCCTGCGCACACGGAGGCGCGGGCCAACCTGGTAAATGAGCCCCTAGCACCGGGCTGAGTGGGAGGAACTTGAGTTGCAGCGAAGGCGGAGCGTCAGGAGGTGGGCGGGGCTCCCTAATGAGAGCAGAGCTAGTTTATTAGCCGTGGGAATGTGTATACGCCAGTCTTGCTTTGAAAAACACTGCTCCACGTTCTCTTTTTCGATTTCAGAGCATGATAGGAATTATGATCATTTCCATTTTCCAGGAGAGGCAGCTGTAAACGTATCCTAGGTGACATTAAGGAGACAGGTGTGGAGACAGATGAGAATTTTAACAGGTAAAAGCTCATGAAAGTCGTCAGTGATTAACCTGTTCTTTCTAAACCAAGTATTATTCTCATAGCTCCCCGCTGTCAATGGGATGAAGTTACTCCTTCCAAATTATTTATCGCGCATTTCCTATGTGCCAAGCATTTGTCAGATATTGAAGACACAATAGTGAGTATAAACTTCACGTGACGTATAAGGCCATTCAGTTCATAAGGAATGAAAGGGACTCAGATGTAGCTCAATAGATTCATAATGATTAGAGTAATTACTATTATCTACTCTGTTTTCAAGGTTTCATATTTTCTAATCACCACAAAGACCCTGAAACATAGATGTCGTATTATCCCTATTTTACACATAAAGGAAGAGAGACCAGGAAAAGTTAAGTGATTTGCTGAAGGTTTCAGAGCTTTGGGGATAGCGTTCCTTTTTTTTTTTTTTTTTCTTTTTCTTTTTTTTCTTTTCTTTTTTTTTTTTTTTTATTTGACAGAGATCACAAGTAGGTAGAGAGGCAGGCAGAGAGAGAGAGAGAGAGGAGGAAGCAGCCTCCCTGCCGAGCAGAGAGCCCGATATGGGACTTGATCCCAGGATCCTGAGATCATGACCTGAGCCAAAGGCAGAAGCTTAACCCACTGAGCCACCCAAGCACACTTGGGACAGCATTCTAATGGAAGCATGTTTGACTCTGCCAAATAAGAAAACAAATCCAGACTTAGTGAGGAGTTACTTTATTTGAAAGGAATATTACAAGGGGGGAGGAAAAGGGAAGAGAAGGAGCTATTGTAATAGGGAGACCACTCTGACTAAAAGATCTGCAAGTGGCTGAGGGTTAGGCAAAAAAAGTTTTTCCTTGGGCTCCTGGGTGGCTCAGTTGGTTAAGCGACTGCCTTCAGCTCAGGTCATGATCCCAGAGTCCTGGTATCAAGCCCTGCATTGGGCTCTCTGCTCAATGGGGAGCCCTGCTTCTCCTTCTCCCTCTCCCTCTGCTGCTCTGCCTGCTTGTGCTCTCTTGCTCTGTGAAATAAATAAACTCTTTTTTTTTTAAGAGAGAATTTTTCCTTAATAAGGAAGAGTGAAGAAGGCTAGAAAGAACTGGGTGTGGGGAATGTGGGAGGAAAAGGTGGCTTGATCAGATAGTAGTAGGTAAGAGACTGTTTTACCATGAGGTCAGTCTATTCTCTGCAGGGGTTGTATGGTGGCTCAGGCTGAGGGCACCTGGGTGGCTCACTGGGTTAAAGCCTCTGCCTTCGGCTCAGGTCATGATCTCAGGGTCCTGGGATCGAGCCCCGCATCAGGCAGTCTGCTCAGCGGAGAGCCTGCTTCCTCCCCTCTCTCTCTGCCTACTTGTGATCTCTGTCTGTAAATAAATAAATAAAATCTTTAAAAAAAAATAAGGGGCCTGGAGGGTATGGGAGAAACTTAACTAAAGCTGGTTAACAAAGCATTTTGTTTTGATTCATCAGTGGATACAAGTAGTTCAGCTAAACACTTAGAAGGCAAAGAAGAGCAGTTCAGAAGGACTGTCTTGCCTTGTCACAGTTAAACAAGGAATATATCCATGAGTCTTAACCTAAGTCATAGAAGATTGGATATTTCTTTGCAGTAAACCCTTTCCGGAGGACAGAAAAGTGGAGGAAGGGTGTTCAAAAACCAATACTTTTTTCAAGAGCTCAGAGATCAGGTAAAGTTCCATATTGTAAACTCTTTCTTTATAGCAGGTTCCTCTTCGGCCAGTGCCCCCTCAGACTGCATGCTTCGGTCACACCAAACTAATTCTGATGTTTTAAGCACACTCCGTTCTTTTTTTTTTATTTTTATTTATTTCTTATTTTTTTGTAAACCACTCTGTTCTTTTATACAAATCTCCATCCCTGCAATACCCTCACACTTCCTCTGCTTGTGTAATCCTCTCTATACTCAAAACCAAGTTGATGCACCAAAAATAGTACCTAGGAATAAATATAACCAAGGAGGTGAAAGACCTATATTTTGAAAAATATAAGACAATGATGAAAGAAATTGAAGATGACATAAATGAAAAGATGTTTCATGGTCATGGGTTGGAAGAACTAATACCGTTAAAATGTCCATACTTCCCAGAGCAATCTACAGAGTCAATGCAATTTTAGTCAAAACACCAACAGCATTTTTCATAGAATGAGCATAAATATTCCTAAAATGTGTATGGAATTATGAAAGACCCCCAAATATCCACAGTGATCTTGGGAAAGAAGAGCAAACCTGGAGGTATCATAATCTCAGACTTCAAGATATACTCCAATGCTGTAGTAATAAAAACAGTATAGGACTGGCACATACACAAAAAATACATAGATCAGTGGAACAGGACAGAAAGCCCAGAAATAAACTCAATCTTATATGGTCAATTAATCCATGACAAAGGAGGCAAGAATATACAATGGGAATAATACAGTCTCTTCAATAAATGCTACTGGGAAAACTGGACAGCCACATGCAAAAGAATGAAATTGGAGCACTTTCTTATACCAAATACAAAATGGATTAAAAACCTAAATGTGAGACCTGAAACCATAAAACTCCTAAAAGAAAACATAGGCAGTAATCTCTTGGACATTGGCCTTAGCAATATATGGAAATGTCTCCTCAGGCAAGGGGGGAAAAGGCAAAAATAAACTATTAGGACTATACCAAAATAAAAACCTTTTCCCCAGTAAAATAAACCACCAGCAAAACAAAAAGGCAATATAGTGAATGGGAGAAGATATTTTCAAATCATGTATCTGAGACGGGGTTAATATACAAAACATAAAAAAAACTTACACAACTCAATGCACACACATACACACACAATCCAATTAAAAATGGGCGAAGACCCAAATAGACCTTTCTCCAAAGACATGTAGAAGGCCAACAGATGCATGAGAAGATTCAACATCAACTAATCATGAGGGAAATGCAAATCAAAACCATAGTGAGATATCCTCTCACATTAATCAAAACACCTAGTATCAAAAAAACAAGAAATAACAAGGGTTGGTGAAGATGTGGAAAAAGGGGAACACTTGTGCACTGTTGGTGGGAATATAAATTGGTGCAACTACTGTGGAAAACAGTAGGGCAGTTCCTCAAAAAATTAAAAATAGAAATACCATGTGATCCAGTAATTTAACTATTGGGTATTTACCCAAAGAAAGCAAAAACACTAATCTGAAAAGATACATGTACCCCTATATTTACTGCATCATTATTTACAACAGCCAACATATGAAAGCAGAACAAGAACCCACTTGTAGATGAAAGGATAAAGAAGATACAGTGGACGATTTCTAAGCTGTAAAAAATGAATAAAGTCTTGCTATTTGCAACAACATGGAAAGGCCTAGGAAAGACCTATTAAGCTAAGTAAAATAAGTCAGACAGAGAATGACAAATACTATATTATTTCACTTATATACGGATTCTAAAAAAACTAATCAAGTCAACAAACAAAACAGAAACAGATTCATAAATACCTCTAGAGACAAACTTGTGGTTGCCAGAAAGGAGGGGGTGGCAGGGCGAAAGGGACGAAGAGATACAAAATTCCAGTTGTAAAATAAGTCTTGGAGATGAAAAGTACAGCACAGGGAATATAGTCAATAATATAACCATGTTGTATGGTGACTTACTGTGGTGAACATTGAATAATGCATAGAACTGTCAAATCAATATATGGTACACCCGAAAGCATGTCAACTATACTTCAATCATCATAATGATGATGATAATGATGATAAACCCATTGAAATGTGGGTAAATCTTAGACAAAAATGAAATATATATATATATATATAATGTAATTACATTTATGTAAAGTTCTAGAATTAACAAAACTAAACTGTAGTGATTAGAAGTTAGATCAATGGTTGCCTGGGACATAGAGGGGGCATGAGGAACTATCTGGGTTGATGGAAATGTTCTATATCTTGACTGAGATGGAGATGACATGGGTATACATATTCAAAACTCATTGATCTCTACATTTTAAATGGGTTCATTTTACTGTATATATTGAATGTAACAAAACTGGTTTTTAAAATACCCAGTAGAATGACACCCACCTACCTCTAGGCTTCCCTCTATTAGGCATATATGAGTCTGCATTTAAGTTAGTTCTTTACAAGCTTGTTTTCTCGGCTGGATTTACAGAGCCTTATAATTAACACCTTTTGGGAGTTTCTGCCCAGCTCACAATGTCTCTGCTTCTCTGGGAACTGTTGGTCTTCCAGCCATGTTTGTACCACATCTGCCATCTGGCCCCCACCTCCCTTCAGAGTTTATTGCAGCAGAGGTAGACACAGGATGATTCTTTCCTCTATGCTTTGGCCTTTTGAGTTGATGCTCATGCCTTGGGGCACAAAGATGATGGAGCATCACGAAAGATTCATGATCAGGACTCTTAAAAAGGCAGAGAATATTCTCAGACACAGCAAGGCAATGAAGCCCATGACACTTAACCACGACCATAGCGATTCAGATCAATCCACCTTCATCATTTGACTTGCAGCTCAGTTGAGGAGAGCACACGCTCCCCACAACGGGAACCACATGCTGCATAGCCTTGGCTTTGAAAACCCAAGAGACTGTGGGAAGACATGTTGGCAAATTAGATCTTAACAGCATTATTTCTTTCCAGGACTTAGAATGCATCCCAGCCAGAAGAGCCGCAGCATCCTTTTCACCCTGTGTTAGGACTGAAATCTACCTCTGGAGTGCCCATTTTCAAAAGAGACACCAGCAATTTTCTGCAAAGTCAAGTAGCCAAATGGCCAATTCATCAAATAGCCAATCTGCAGACTAATGGATTTTCTGAATGAACACTTTATTAACGTTACCCACTTCTAAGATCTATAACAATCTCTGTTAGATGGAATAGTTTCACAAGCTTTTAAAGATTTATGTGATGCGGTAATTGACTGGTTTTCATGTGGTCTTCAGAGAATCACTTGAAGGAATTTCTATTTATCAAAAGCTAAGGATGGTTTATTCTTCTTTTGAATATATTTAACTTCTGAATACATTAATCCAGAGTATGTTCTTGAATGTAGATTTTTCTTGAGTGCAGTAATATTATGCCACTTGGTTTATGCTCTTTCTGTCCCCCACTTTCTACTTCTTTTCTGTCTGCTTTCCCTTTTCCCCAGTTTCTCTCTGTGCCTCAGTTTGCCTAGTTGTAAAAACACAGAACTATCCCTCATGAGATTGGTTTTAGGTTAAAATGGATAATAGTGGTAAAGCATGGGGCCTGGCACACAGTATCTTCAGCATGTTTTAAAACTACATATGAGTCTCCACTGTGTACAGGACACTCAGCAGGCACTATAAACACTGTATTCAGTAATGCATGGGCCTCATTTTTTAATGCTCTATTTATATTGACCATTTCTTGTTCTTGTCAGACTCAAATCCAGGTCTCTTCAACCCAGAGCCAGAGCTCATAAACATTTGTCTTCTTCACTAGTTGCCTCAACCATTTATCAACATAAATAATGGGCATTTGGGAAACGTTTTTTGACCTGGGAACAGACCAGCCACAGCTTTTATTTATTTATTTTTTTTCAGCCGCAGCTTTTAAACCCAGCATAAAAGTCTCTTTCATTCTCCCAGTTTTGAGCAAGAGGAGTTTTGGGAGATGCCAAACTGAGAGTGAAGCTTGTTATAAAAAGTAAGTTCTTTTCTAAAGACATTTACAAATGTGACCAGAAACCAAAGAGAAACCCTATATAATATCTGACAGTATGTTTCAATATATCTTCTCAGTCGAAGAGACCCAGGAAGATAGAATTAAATCAAACTCAGTATAGTTTCAAATATCATATTTTAGGTAGGTAAAAATCTGTCATTTTAACAGATCATGCAAACAGGAACACAAGAGACAAAATAGCAGCTTGTACACACGCTCCATTTTGCTACATATATGACAATTTGGCATTAAGTTTTAAAAATATAAATCACAACCAGATTGCGATATAAACCCCAAGGAAAACTGGATGTTCCCATGCCTTTGCTAGTTTTTACTGAAGAAGTGTGACTATAAAAGAACATGACAACTTTTCTTCAACAAACACAGCAGAGCTCACAGATAAAAATGCACACTATGCCTTCAAGTACCACTTTCTGCGGTCTCAGGCATATTCTACGTCAGTCGTTCCTTCTCTCAACACATCTTTTTGAGAACTGCTGCCACTTTCAGGAATTGTGTGTGTGTGTATGTGTGTGTGTGTGTGTTGTATACTTACAGGACAAATTTTTGCCTTTTGGAGGTAACATGTGACAACGAGCTGGAACACCACTGGGTTTTCATTCTAACTATGTGATGTCGGGCACCTTATTTCACCTTGTCACACCTCAATTTGCTCCTCAATAACACCGTCCTCCTGCTGTGGAGTGTCATAGAGCTTCAATGAGATAAGCATGACCCAGCCTTCAAGAAATACGGCTTTCTTCTCCCCATTCCCATTTTTTTGTTTGTTTTTATTGTGCAACCATTAAAAAAATACCCTTTTCCTCTTTCTTTTGAGGGTAGCTTTTATCATTATTTTGTTACTAGTCAAAAGGAATTGGGGATTGAAAACAATGAATGTACAAGCTGCATAATTTCCTACCAACTCTAAGATATGAGTGAAAGAGAAATAATAAGGCAGAATTTCCAATGTGATTCAGACACAGGTTCTGCAGAAAGCTGTAGAAGGAGCTCAGAGGAGAGATGTTCTGAGAAGTGACAGTCACAACGGAATCACTGTCATGTCTATCAAGGTGACCCCTGGAAGGGACAGCATCTGTCTGCATATGTGGGTCTCTGCACAGTCCTATAACTCCATTCCAGGAAGGCTCGAGAGTTCCATCTGATTCAGCAGTGAAACTCTCCCTACGTGTCCCTTCAGTTTCCAATTAATTCCAGTCTGCAAGCTTGAATTACAATGAGAGTCGGAGGCTCCCAGATCTCCTGAGGAGCAGGAGAACTCATCCAGATCTGATTCTCTGGAAATATCCTGCTCCCTACTCAGAGTACACAGTCTGTCAGCTGACCACCGCCGCCATCTGCTGTTCTTTCAACGGTCCCTTAGAACTTTCCAAGTTACCTAGTCCTTAAGACTAGTCTTTTGACTCCAGAAAGCCCAGGTGCCTGGCAACTCACAGGCCTTCATCCTCCATTTTCTTCAGAAACATCATTTTGGTTGCATCCTCTTGTTGCCTCCCTTAGGAACGAATGTGCAGAATTTTCTTGAATGTCTTCTTGAAGTTTTCATTGCACAAGGGGTAAATGAGGGGGTTCAGCGTGGAGTTGATATAGCCCAGCCAGATGGTGAACATGTGCACACGTTCATTGCAACAGCTCTTGCAGAAAGCAATGACCATGAAGAAGATGAAGTAAGGAATCCAGCAAAGGATGAAGGCTGCCATAATAAAACCCAATTGTTTGGCGGCCTTCCGTTCTCGGTTCATGTGCAGCCCAGACACATACTGTCTTGAATGTGAACGGAGCCTCTTCCAAGTGAACTTGATATAATCCAGACCTGTGCTAGATGCACTTCTAGGTTTACCTTTCCCTGATGCTGACTCTGTGGGGGTGTCTGAGTCTGTCCGAGAGAAGGACTGGCTATCACCGTGGATCTGGTCCTCTGATATCTCATTGGCCCCATGCATGTTCAGGCTCTGTTCATCCATACCGAGTGGGCCCTGGCTCTGGTCGATAGCTACATAACTCCTGCCACGCCCCTCTGCCTCAGTCTGCATCTGCACAATGTTAAGTGGAAAGCACTGAAGTTTGTCTACTTCTCTGTCCTCCTCTCGGCTGAACACACCTGGGGATGTCATCTCTTCTGGGTCTTGGGATGGTGGCTTCAAGACAGGCTCACCACTGGCATCTTTTGATTTCCTTTTCAGAACCTCCCAGGGAGATTCCTTCCCTGATTTCTTGGCCCCTGCCTTGGGATTCTCTGGCTTCATCTTTATATCGGAGAAGGAAGGGAGGGATCCATTGATGAGCTCTCGGTGCTGACAGTGCTGTCGTACGGCCTTGTAGATCTTGGCGTAGAACCAGAGCATGAGCAAGGTAGGCAAATAGAAGTTGATGATGGCAGTCATGATCTTGAACCAGGTGACATCATAGAAGTCTGTCTCACACTTGTCTTCCCGGTGTCCCGAGGACTGTGACATAAAGTGATGCCATCCCAGAATAGGAATAATCCACAGGAAGGAGAGAAACCAGGCCCCCAAGATGGTGGCTGATGCTCGGGTCTTGGTACGATACTTCAGGTATCTGAGGGGCTGCTGGACAGAGCGATAGCGATCAATGCACAAGATGAAGACACTGAAAATGGATGCTGTGCTGGCCACGTAGTCCATGGAAAGCCAAAAGAGGCAGAGAGGCTGGCCCCAGGACCACCTGGACGTGAGGAGGTAGAGGATGTTCATGGGCATGACGACAGCCCCCACGATTAGGTCCGCCACGGAGAGGCTGACAATGTACAGGTTCCCCACGGTGTGCAGCTTCCGCTCGCTCCGCACAGCATACAGGACCAGCAGGTTGAGTACCACTGTGACCAAGGAGATGGCACTCAGGACCACCACCAGGGGCATCAGTTGGGGGCTGGCTATGGTGGTCTTGTTCCCCTCGCACATCTTGTCTTCGAAGGTGCAGGAAGAATTGGGAAGGGTCATTGGCACAAGAGCAGCCTCCAGCTGTGGCTCCCTCCCTGGGAAGAAAGACACAAGGATTAAGGTCAGAGCCTTGGAGATCAGTAGAGTCACTTGGGACCATCAAGTTCATCTAAATGGGGATGTACGCTGTTTGGGGCAGTAGATACTGCTAGTTACCTACAGTCTATATACCCTTCTTCCTTTGTCATTCAATTCTTCACCCATTCAATGACTATTTAGTGAACTCCCAGCATCACTCTGGGCACTGGGAATATAGCAGTGAATAAAACAAAAATCTCTGCCCTCCTAGAGTTTACATTCTAGTGAGGCAGTTGGGCAAAAGAAGGACAAAGTTTGTATAAGTCCCACGTTGCACACGTTCTGGGAAGGTAGACTACATTCTGACCGGTCTACACTGGATATGGCACTCTAGTTTGAAGAAAACTGAGAAGCCCTAACAGAATGTAAATCTCTCTTAATAACTTAGCAAAAGCAAACTACTTTCATGTTAAGACAAAGCCAGATAAATTCTTGAGATGAAAACTAAATTTGTATGATTTTTTTAAGACAAAAAGCAAAGCCCTAAGGCATTTGATCCTTGTGGGAGGAATCCTTGAGTTACTCTGTTGTAAAAGCACCATGTGAGTAGCACTGATTTTGCCCCAGCTCTGCCACTGATATTCTGAGTGATCTCTCAGCCTTCATTTTCTCACGGGTCAAATGTGAAAGGTGGTGTGGGTGATCTCTAAAGGCTTTTCCAGGAATCCTGTTTAGAGTCTTGTTTTGGGTATTTTTCCATATTCTCCTCCAGCGCAGAACTGCCCATCAGAGCAACAGTCCAGGTTCTTCGAGTGTGCCTTCTCTGAACAGCATCACCTTCTCTTGTGACCCAGCCCTGCTCTCTGCTCTTGTCACTCTTCACTGTCTGCCTGCCTGCCTTCCCCACTCACCCCTGTCAGTCTCAGCCATCAGCTTTGTGAGGATAATAGGCCCTAGATCTACAGCTTTAGCCTTCTCTTTCTCTACCTTCGCATCCCGAACCAGGCCTCGTAGCTTCACCTTCAGCTCTGACCAAGCTCACAACCCTTGGAATTGTCCACAGGCACCATAGGAAGGAGGAAAGAGGCTAGGGAGGTTCATCTCAGTTTTATTTTGGATTTTGGTTGGGACAAAGACGGAAGCAGTTCCCCAAACACTCCCACAGGTGGATATTTTCAAGGTAGCTCCAACCACCCTCTGCAACCCTCTGTTTGTTGCCTTGAAAAAAGTTCTCCTTCCTCATTTCTCTCTCTGCCTTATTGCACACAGAGAATCTCTTTTCACTGTGTATATACTATTTGTCATTCAACAATGTGACAGAAAATGATTTTTTGATTTAAAAAATCATTGATTTTTTTCCTTTTTGACTAAAAAGAAAAGTTTTGATGATTGAATTGAGATTACTGAACTAAAAATTACTGTAGCATATTAAGTGTTTAGGGGTAAAAATCTATGAGGTCTATAGCTTACTTTGAAATGAATCAAAAAATTAGATGGATGGTTGGTTAGAAGGGATAAAGAAACAGACACATAATAAAGCAGAAAGAGCAAAATGTTAATTCCTAACCTTGGTGGTAGATATATAGGTGTTTCCTGTACAATGCTTCCAACTTTTCTATTTTATCAGTAATTTTCCTAGGAAGACGCTGGGGAAAATTAACGTAGCATGTATACGTTTATCCTCCTCACCTGTCACTGTAAGCTCAGTTCTTTATCACATGTTCTCCTTCGTAGCTCAGATGTGTTAGTTTGCATAAACATAAAAGCAAAAGATCAATACATATTTGACAGATGGATGAGTGAGTGAGTGAGAGGCAGGTGCCATGAAGCATCTCCATTCAGAACTTACTCATTCAATAGATATTTACTGGTGAAAGGTTCTCTTCAGCTCAGTGATTTGCTTCAGAAGCAAGAAAATCCACTTTTGCCCTCTGAAGCCGTGGAATTGGGGAGAATTCCTAGAAAGGCAACCGCAGCACCTTCCTGCTGCCTGCAGACCCATCTTGGCTGTTGCCTCCCATGACCTCCTGTCCCACTCAGGACTGGCTATGTAATTTGCGGAGCCCAGTTTAAAGGTCTTTTTTGTTGTTGTTGTTGTTGTTAAGAGTTTATTTATTTGACACAGAGAGAGAGAGATCACAAGTAGGCAGAGAGGCAGGCAGAGAGAAAGAGGAGGAAGCAGGCTCCCTGCTGAGTAGAGAGCCCAATGCGGGGCTCCATCCCAGGACCCTGGGATCATGACCTGAGCCGAAGGCAGAGGCTTTAACCCACTGAGCCACCCAGGTGCCCCCCCCACCCGGAGCCCAGTTTAAAATAAAAAATTAAATAATCATTAAGAATTTCAATATTGGAACATGAAACGGAGACAGGGGCCCTCTTGAGCAAGAGTCTGCGTGGCTGCTCTATGCCACTCCTGCTCTCTGGTCCTTGTACCCAATCCCCAACATGCCCTGCCTGGTGAGATAACGAATGTAAGGTGCTCTCCCCTCCCTCAGGGATCTGCATTTTGAAACACAGATCACTGAATGGGTTTTTCTCTACAAATGCCAAAGGGATGTCAAGTTGAGTATGGGATTGTGTGGGCACATGGATCCTCACTGTACCTCATGCTACACAGGCCATGCTCCCTTCAGTCTGCCCAAACCCCAGAGGGTTCTGAGGGACTCTCTCTGGGATCAAGGTCAAGCCCACAGAGAAGGTGCGGGCAATAGGTTGTTCTTTGAGAAGAGAGAACGGAAGCTCGAGGAGGCACTTGGGACAGGGCAATTGGAGAAGAAAGATGGGTACCTATAAATCCTTTAGAGCACTGTGTCCCTAGAGAAGCAGGAGAGGAAGGAGAGGGTTCTCCTCCCAGCTCTGCCACTTGATGGGCTGTGTGGAGCTTGGATAAACAGCCACGCCTCCAATTTCCTTACCTGTAAAGCACGGAAAACATCATTACCTCCCTCCCTAGGCTGCTGAGAGGGTCCGCTGAGGCAGTGGGGTGGGAAAGCTCTGCTAATCCCCAGGTAATGAGGACCGGGTGACAAGAAATGAATCCCTTTTCTCTAAAGAGGTTTGTGCACACAAGCAAGCCATCATTTTTGAATTAAGGCAATGGCTCCATTCCAAAACCATTAGCTGCAGTGGGACTTTTTCCAGCATGATTACAAATAGTCTAATCCAATCAGGCCTATGTGGCAGCAAGTAAACAAAGGTAGTCAGCATCTCTTCCACATCCTTGGGAATGCTGACTGGAGCAGCTAGGACTGTAAGGAGCCAAGCCCTGGGCGTTTCAGATATTAGTTATTAAATGTCTCCCACAAGCCCACAGGGAGGTCTTATGATGATCTCCAAAGTACAGAAAAGGAAACGGTCAGCTCAGACTCAGAGAGGTGAAGTAACCAACTCAGGGTCACACAGCTAGGAAGACACTGACAAAGTCAAGATTCCAACCTGAGTCTGTTTCTCAACCTTTGTTCTATTGACATTTTGAACTGGATAATTCTGTTGTGAAGGACTGTCCTGTGCATTGTTGGCTGTTTCACAGCATCCCTGGTCTCTGCTTGCTAGGTGCCAGTAACATCCTCCCCCTCTTCCCAGTCGTGACAACCAAAAATATCTCTAGACATTGCCAGATATCCACTAGGAGCCAAAATGATCCTTAGTTTAGATCTATGGTCTAACTGAAGAATAAACACCTTGAACTGCCAAAGAATACAGATTTCTGCTCAAGGTAAAAAAGGACTTTCTAAAAATAGATGTTATCTAACAATGCAATGAATTGTCTTGATAGATTATATATTCTTTTCTTTGGCCCTTCATTCTTCTAGCTGGCTAGAATGGTAGTAGGATGAATAGGGCTTAAGCAGTCTTATTGGGACCATGAGGAAGGGCCACGAAATGAGAAGCAGCAATTTGGATGGAGCTGAGGTCTCTGATGACTGCAAAGCTGCCAAACCAGTCAGGGCTCTTCCTCTCTGCGATAGGTTAGGTTTTCTATCATGCACAGCCAAACCAAATCCTAACTGATACACAGCCCCGGACTTCAAGGAGTTTGTCCATTAACATGAGAATAAAGACAAAAGGTAAAGGAACAGCATCAAAAAGTTAAAAATTCTAGAATGTAACCTGCACAAATATGATGACTGAGGTAAGATCAAAGCAGGTGACAGGACAGAGGAAGGAGGGACAGCCTCTCTCAAGGTAGAGTGCAGATGTCAAGAAGAACATTGGAGAAGGAGTGATGTGTGAGCTCGGCTTCAAAGGATGAGTAGAAGTTCACCAGGAGGAAGGAAGAGAAATTTAAGGATGAAGAAAAAAAAAAAGAATAAAAGTACAGAGCTGAGGAGCGCCTGGGTGGCTCAGTGGGTTAAGCCTCTGCCTTCGGCTCAGGTCATGATCTCAGGGTTCTGGGATCGAGCCCTGCATCGCGTTCTCTTCTCAGCGGGGAGCCTGCTTCCCCCTCTCTCTCTGTCTGCCTCTCTGCCTGCTTGCGAGTCTCTGTCTGTCAAATAAATAAATTAAATTAAATTTAAAAAGTACAGAGCTGAGTGTGAGGAATTGGGAGGGAATTGTTGGAATGATGAATCTGGGAAGGCATCAGGGGATAAGGTGTCAGAAAGCTCTTTTACACCTCCATGCTTCTGCTTGTGCGGTTTCCCCGTATGGAGCACCCTTTGCCTGGAAGCGCTTTGTTGCTCTCCCCCTGCGTCCCCACAATGCCTCTAACACTTCCCTTGATGTCACTGAGCTTAAATTCTTTCTTCAGCTGATTGTCCCTAACTAAACAGGGAGTACCTCTGGGGCATGGAAAGTGTCTACTATTTCTGTTTCCGACATGAGACACCAATTACCATCAAGGAGACACCCCCTCCTTTACGGCAGGGCCACCCCGTTTCCTTCACCACCATTCTCCCGTGCTGGCGCCATGCAGGTACATGAGGGATGCTCAGTGGACATTTGTTGGATGGGCTCTGAAAAGCAAGACGTGAATGAAGAGTAGCAGGAGACGCAGGAGGAAGAATCCAACTGCAGAAAGCATGGGCTTGGGGCACCTGGGGGGCTCAGTGGGTTAAGCCTCTGCCTTCAGCTCAGGTCTTAATATCAGGTTCTGAGATCAAGCCCCCAACTGGGCTCTCTGCTCAGCAGGGAGCCTGCTTCCCCCACCTTCCTGCCCCCCTCCCCACCCCACCCCCCGCCCTGCCTCTCTGATTCCTTGTCATCTCTGTCAAATAAATAAATAAAATTCTTAAAAAAAAAAAAAAGAGAGAGCATGGGCTTATTTTTCACAAAGATGCCTACACCAACAAAAATCAGAGGTAAGATTTATGCTATTGATGAATATTGATAACCTTCATTTAACTTTTCTATTTTTTCCTGGAAACTTTATTGTTGGAAATTTCTCTCATGATAATCCAAAACATGAATACAGATTTACGCACAACGATGCTTACTGCAACATCATTTATGATAAAAGGAAAGAAATCTAACATCTGGGAACTAAACATATTATGGGATATTTACAGAATGGAATATCATGCAGTCACTGATAATCACATTTATGGATCACCATTAGTAGTATGGAAAAATGCTTATAATGAAATTAAATTTACAGATGCTGTTTATCCTGGATGATGTCAATTCTGTTATCAGGTTTAGTATAAGGATGAGTCTCAGGTTATATTAACAGTGGTTTCCTATGGGTGGTGGGTGATGTTTATTATCTTTGGCATTTCCCAAGATATCAACAATAAGAGCATCTTAGTTTTATAACAGGGGAAAATAAGAACTTACTGCATTCATTTTTAAAAACAAGATAAAATAGATTTATTCCACTGGGAAAAAAAATTTTAAGGAAAGGTCTTCCACATTCTTAGCACATCTTTTATTTTCTTTAGTGAAGAGTGAGAGTTTGGGATTCCTTTCTTGATACATTCTAAATTGCCTCACCCACCACTCCTCATTCCAAACTGCTCTACCCTCTGAGACTCATTTGCATTGGATGTTTATCTTAGTCAAGTCAGTCTGAACATTAGTTTATTCGCTCCAATTCTGAGAGTGAGGTGCCATGCATGAAAATACCCCAAATATTGCATATTCCCATTGAATGTCGCCAAGGTATAATTTCCATAAAACATCCAGGCTTATCACTGCCACTGGCTGTGGTGCAGAGCGCAGACTGCAAATAGCAAAATCCCATTATAAACCTGGTGCTGTAGGAACATGCCTGATTTTGAATGTAGGGCAGTGCTGGGTTGAGAGTTAGCCTCTGGGTAAGGTGCAAGAGGTAGGTGACCTTGTGGGGAGAGAGTGGCCCCGAAGATTTTTTCTGGGGGTGGAGGTACACATTCAAATGTCTAAAGAGTCAGGAAGGGAAAGTTAGTAAGAACAGGGACTGTGTGTCTCGAGCAAGAGGAAATGGCAGGGACTGGGGCAATCTGGGGAGCACGCTCTGTCTGAAGAGGACAACTCTTGCTCAGATGCCACCAACGGCTGCAGGCCCAGATCTGCCTGTTTTTAAAAAGAAGCATAAAAGCTGGATTTTTACATGGAATCTTTTAGTTTTAAAATGCCACTTATTACAGCCCCAGGATGGTTCAGTTGGTTAAGCGTCTGAGGATCCCAGGGGTCCTAGGATTGAGGTCGGCATCAGGCTCCTTGTTCAGCAAGGAGCCTGCCTCTCCCTTTCCCTCTCCCTCTGTCTCCCCCACCCCCCAATTTCTCTCAAATAAATAAATAAAATATTTTTTAAATAATTAAATAAAATATCCCTTATTTAGTTTTTTCATTTGTCCTCTTGAACACTTGAAAACAGGTCAAGCAAAAACAAATTTTGAGGATGTGACCTGTGAGCCCTGAGCTGGAAATGTCAAGCTAGTTCATAGGGAATCTGGAGTGCTGAATACAAGATAATGACCCTAGAATAGACCCCTTTTGGGATACCTGCCAAATTCACAAGCTTCCTTCTCAGGGAACCATCATCCAGCTAGGAGTAGACACTGGCAGCCAAATTTATACCATGTAAACGTGACCTCTAGTAATGTGATTAGACTGTAGGATGTCATCTGAGCTAGAAGGGCTAAGTTGCATTCTTTCTTCTAGAAAACTGGGATGGGAGTTGTGCGGCCAAGACAGTCTATTGGTCTCAAGAACTGAAGTGACAAGAAAGGGGAGGGGCAGTGATGCTCATATGAAGACGCCCTGAAGTAGAGGAAAGGTTCTAACAAGGCAGGGAACAAATGTCATGACCTGTGCTGGAATAACTGATCTCTCCATGTGCAAAGATGAATCCAGACCTCTCCCACTCACACCATATATAAAAATCAACTCATAATTGACAATAGTCCTAAATGTAACAGCTAAACATCTTAAAACTATCAGGAGAAAGCACAGGAGAAAAGCTTTGAGATCTTGAGTTAGCTGAAGATTTCTCAGATACAATGCCAAAGGCATAACCCATAAAGGAGAAAATTGAGTTAGACTTTGTCAAAATTTAAAACTCCTGTGTTTCAAAAGGCACCAGTAAGAGAGTAAGAAGCTATAGAATGGGAGAAAACATTTATACCTTATATATCTGCTGGATCATACATCTGATGGATCCAGAATGTATAAAGAACTCTTCCAACTCAATAGTAATAAGACAAAAAGCCCAATTTAAAAATTGGCAAAGGATCTGAATAGACATTTTACCCAAGAGGGTATAAGAATGGTTCAGAAACTCATGAAAAGATGTTCAGCATCATTAGTCATCAGGAAAATGCAAATCAAAACCACAGTGAGATACGACTTCATACCCACTGGATGACTATACTTTTAAAAGCTAGGCAATAATAAGCGTTAATGAGAATGATGAGAAGTTCGAACCCTCCTATACTGCTGGTGGGAATGTAAAATGGTGCAGCCACTATGGAAAAATCGGGCAGTTCCTCAAACAGTTAAATGGAGTTACCATGATAACCAGTGATTCTTACCTAGATATCTACTCAAGACAATGGAAGATATATGTCCACGTAAGAATTTGTACGTGAATGTCTCTAGTATTATAAAAATAGCCAAAAAGTGGGAACAACCCAGATATTCATCAACTGGTGAATGGATAATCAAAATATGGCATATTTGTGCCAAGGAGTATTATTTGTCAATAAAAACCCCCAAAGTACTGATGTATGCTATAGCATGGATGAACTACAAAAACATCATGCAAGTAAAAGCAAGTACACACAAAAGGCAACGCATTGTATGATTCCACTTACAGGAAAAGTCCAGCATAGAAGATCCATAGAGACAGAAAGTGGATTAGTGGTTGTCTGAGACTGGGGGTGGAAACAGGAAGGAGTCTTTGGGAGTGATGGCAATGTTCTAAAATTGAATTCTGATGATGATTATACAACTCTGGACATTTACTAAAAATAATTGAATTGTATGATTTACTCAGAATGGGTGAATTTTATGGTATATAGATAATATATCAAAAAAAGTTGATTAAAAATAAATTCAGGGACGCGTTGGTGGCTCAGTCAGTTAAGTGTCTGCCTTAGGCTCAGGTCATGATCCCAGGCTCCTGGGATGAGTCCCGCATCCGGTTCCATGCTCAGCAGGGGAGCCTGCTTCTCCCTCTTCCATGCTCCCTTGCTTGTGCTTATGCGCACTCTCTCTGACAGATAAATAAATAAATAAAATTTAAAAAAAAAAAGAAAGAAAAAGAAATTCAGTGGTCCAAGCAAGAGGCTGTCTAGGTTTCCAGACTTCTGTCTGTTTTTAAAACTTGTTTTGGTACACTAGTATTGCTTTCTAAAATACTTAGCAGGCACCAGAATTTTTTTTAAGGGAAATAAAGGGGTGTTAGGTAGATAAGGATTAAACAAAGGGTAGATCCTAGAGAATCACTGGAGTTGGGTCACAATTTTGACTCTGAGCTTCCCAGGAGCAACAGCAAAGAGGAAAAACAGGATCAATTATAAGATTCTAGTGTCATTAGCAATGTCATAATTAGCAATGTCATAAGCAAAATAGTTGCTTAGCAGAAAGACAGCTTTAGCTGGAACTACGGTTTTAGATAAAATGGTTTCTTATAGTGGGAGGCATACTGAGATGTTACATTGTAACTTCTTAATCCTTAGCAGCAGAGGAGTGGACAAAACTAAGCTACATCAACTCTTTCCTCCTGTGCATCCATGATCCTCTCTCATTTTATAATTTGGGTTAAGAATTTGGGTTTGTTTATCTGCGCTTTCCAAGCCCCACCGCTGGTATGACAGGCTGGGATTTTGAAATTAGGCCAGGAATGGGAAGACAAAGCATAATTATCACTAAATGGCAAACAAAAGAAGCAGAAAAAGCCCAGCTCCATTCTCGCTTACCCTCTGATATTGAAAAGCAATGAATTAGAAGAAAAAGTAGTATTTCAAAGGCTTCTTATGACATACCAGCATTGGGCTGGGAGGGTTTCCATGTTGCTTCATCGAATCCTCTCAATGCAGGTTATGAAAAAGGAATCATTTTTTTGCCCCTATTTTAATGATGAGGAAACAGAGGTTTCTGGAGTATATATGCTTTGGTGCCCTGCACTAAGATCCAACAATGACTGAAGAATAAGTCCTTTAATGGCCCAAGTGATACCCGCCTTCTAGGCTATTTGAAGGGGCTTCAGACCACCTGCCCTAACCTACCCACATTTTCACTATAGTAAGAAAGAGATAGAAGTAAATACATGCTTTAAATAAACATTTCATGGCATCGGTACTACGAACATTTCTGCTAACATTAGACAAGGACACTGTACACAACACCAGGCCCAGCATACATACACGTATCACTTCAGGACACAATGAATAATGTTTTATTTTTGTTCCAAATCCCGGAGATTCAGCCTTGAGAAAGGTACTTTCAAAGAACAAAGTTATCCAGCCCGTTTTCTTCTTGAGAAAAAAAGAATTATGTATGATATTGAAGTAAATAAAAGAGCTGGCAGAAGAGAAAGGAAAGGCAAATGAGATGTTTACAAGAGGAAGCTCCTGGGTAATTGGAAGTTTCTTTAATGTCTGTCTCTTTCAGTCAAGTGACCCCCTGCCTGATTGTGTGGCAGCCATGCCGGCACCATACCTGGGGCTCTTTGGCGCCACCTGCTGGTCAAGTCTCTTACTAGTACTGGGCCAGGCTTGTCTCTAGACTGAGGTTATGCGTGTACAGGAGCATAGGTGGGAGTGAATCAGTCTGGCGGCTCGTTGCATTCTCATATGCATTCACTTATCCATCCATCCAACCATCCATCCATCCATCCATCCATCCATCCATCCATCCATCCACCCATCCATCCACCCATCCATCCATCCACCCATCCATCCACCCATCCATCCATCCACCCATCCATCCATCCATCTTCTCTTCTTTCCACCAATCCACCCATTCAAAAACTCCTTATTGAGGCATCAGGCACAGATGCTATGCTAGGTGAAAGACAGACACAACCCCATTGCTCATGGAACTCATGGCCTATACAGTGGTTCTCAACCTTGGCTACCTGAGACATCTATTTCAGGGAAGACTGAGTACAGGTACTTTTCCCTATTTTTCTGTTAAGTACAATTAAAAAAAAAACACAAACCTTGAACATTGTATTTAAAACAAACATAAGACAACTTTAAAAGGCAGAGAGGCAAAGGCAGACCAGCTAGGGATCCCAGGACCCAAAGAATGACACAGTGTTGAGTTCCCTGGGTTTTTGTTTGGCCATATATATCTGAGACTTTGAGCTACAAAGGATGGCAGCTCAGAAATGCCAATGGGCACAGACAAAATAAATAAATTAAAAAAGCCTGCTGTGTCTAGCCAAAGGACCAGGAAAGGAGAAGCCTAGTAAAATAGAAAAGTTTTAGACTAAAATTGGTCTACTTGCAGTCAAACACTACAGAAACCACTAGAGTCCCATTCCCATTCTGGCCAGCAGAGGCTGAGGGGAGCGAAGATGTCCACCGTTTTCAGACTACAAGGTGACGTGACTCTCTTGCTGGGGAGGTGTTCCTACAGTCCCTAATAAGGACTTTCATCCTCATCAGGTAGAGATAAGCCCTGCAGCCCACCTCCCAGAGTCAGTGGAGGCCACATGGGGAGCAGTAAGGATGCACCTCTATCCCTCCCAGCCAGGGAGTTATTCCTGGAGGCCTGGGAGGGAGCCAGAACTTGTTCATGCTCATGAATAATGAAGACCCATTCCCCTTCAGGTATCATAGAAGCTGAGCAGGCAATCTGGACTTCTACCCCCACCTGGAGGTAATGAGATGGCATACCCCCTTCTCACTGCCTCCTGCTTCCCCTGCCAGAGCAGTATCTCATAATACCAGATAAAACAGAAGACTTAAATTTGATACAGAGTCTCAAATGCCCACCTAAAATACCTACATTTCAGTTGAAAATCATTTCTCATATAAAAAACTGGGAAGAGCTCATACAGAATTTTTCTTAAAGCAATCAATAGATACCAATGCCGAAATTACAGGGATGCTAGGATGATGCAACAAACACTTAAAGTAACCATCGTAAAAATGCTTCATTGTGCATATGGAAACATCCTTGAAACAAATGAGAAAATAGAAAGTCTGGGGAAAGAAACAGAAGAAAAAAGAACCAAAATGGAAGTTTTAGAACCAAAACATCTGGTAACTAAAATAAAAATGCAGTGGTTGGGTTCAACATCAAGATGGAGGAAACAGAGGAAAAAAATAGTGAACTGGAAGATAGGACAATAGAAATTATCCATTGTCCTGGAAGATAGGACAATTACCTATTGTTCTGGAAGATAGGACAATAAAAATTACCCAATCTGAACATCAGAAGGAAAACAGACTGGAAGCTAAAAAAAAAGTCCCAGAGATCTGTAGGACTATATAACAAAAGACTTAACACTCCTGTAGGCATAGTCCTGGAAGCTGACAAGAAAGAGTGTGCATATGAAAAGGCACTTGAAGAAAACTTCCTAAATTTGGTAAGAGACATAAACCTTCATCAAGAAGCTGGGTGAACCTCAAACAGGATAACTGCCTCTCGAAACCCACACCAGGATACATAATAGTTAAACTTTGGAAAACTGAAGGAAAAAAATCTTGAAATCAGCCAGAGAAAAACACCTTACTATATGTGTGTTTTTTTTTTTTTTAAATACCTTACTATAATGAGAATGACAACAGATTTCTCATCAGAAAATGTGGAGATGAGAAGGAAGTGACATAAGATTTTCAGAGTCCAAAGGAAAAATGTCAACCCAGTATCTCTCACTCGGCAAAATACCCTTAGGAAATGAAGGGAAATCAATACATTCTCAGAAGAAGAACTTGTGCAAGACTTGTATGCTGAAAACTACAAAATGCTGATGAAAGAAATAAAAGATCTAAATAAATGAGGAGATACACGGTGTTCACGGAGTAGAAGATTCGGCTTAGTAGATGTGTCAACTCTCCCCAAACTGATGTACAGATTTAATGCAATTAATGTCCAAATCTCAGCAAGGTGTCTTGTAGATATGAAGGAGACCAGTCTAAAATTTATATGGAAGGACAAAGGAACTAGAGGATGAAGAGTCGCATGCTCTTCTGACTGAATCAGCCAGGCACCCCTGAATTTCTACTTACCACACAAAAATTATCTTAAAATTTCCTTCTTCTTCGAAGCTTTCCTATATCCTTTAGCCACATCTAAGCATTCCTTCCTCTGGGTTCCCACAGTATTGTTTCCATATCTCTATTTTTCCTTTAAGATTTTTTTATTTATTTGAGAGGGAGAGAGAGAATCTCACGCAGACTCCATGCTGAGTGAGGAATCCGATGTGGGGCTCTATCTCATGACCCCAAGATCAAGTCATGATTCCAGAGTCCTGAGATCAAGACTTGCATCCGGCTCCCTGCTCAGCGGGGAGTCTGCTTGTCGCTCTCTCTCTGGCCCCATTTGTGCTCTCTCTCTCTCTCACTCTTTTTCAAATAAATAAATAATACATAAATCTTTAAAAAAATAAAGAAAAATACTAATATCTGGCTCCCATCCTTAGACAAGATTCTGATTTTCTTGTTATGAAGTGTGGTCTATTATCAGGATTTTGAAACTCTCCAGATGCAGCCAAGACTGTGAACCATTGCTTAACCAAAGCTGAATGGTAGGAGGAGCTCAGTAAATGAAGAATGAGTGAACGGATGAATTCTTTCTCTAACACATCACAGTCCTGACCCAACATGACCATTTTTAGGGTTTCATGCTATGCTAATTCATTAATATATTCAGGAACTATTAATTAAGCAATAATGCAGTACCAGGTGTTATGCTAGGCCACGCTGCTGGAGATGAAAACATGAGTAAGACTCTCACTTCTCCCCCTGTTCCAATGTGCCTTTGGGAAAGCTGGGGCTGTGTCCTTGTTTGTCCAAGAACTTTCTGTCCTGCTGGTTAATTGGCCAGTACCAACAGCAATCATCTCCCCAGTGACTGACAGCAAACCTTACTCCTGGCTGCTTCCTTCGGCAAATGTAAGGACAGACTATATAAATTCCCAGAGAGAAAGTTCCTGGAGGGTAGGAGTGAGTGAATCGAGCAAAAAGAAAGTGGTCCTGTCTAGATCTCTCCAAGCACTGCCGAAGTGACTGGTGAGTCTCACAGGAGAAACCCTGTGCTACTTAAATAAACTTCCTTCTGGGTGTGTATTTACACAAAGAAAATCAAAAGCCATAGGATATGATTAAGATCTGAACTACCTCACACTTAAAGAGAACTTCCTTGCCAGTTGCTGCCTTCTCATACTCAGAGCTGCTTTAAGATTTGTACCACAGATTACTGAAAAGCAGAGATAATAACCATTTATGCCATTGCTGTTCTGGTTCAGACTTTGATAATATCTCTACTCCACTCTTTTGTTTTTAACTTATAATGTATTATTTGCCGCAGGGCTACGGGTCTGTGAATCATCAGGCTTACACATTTCACAGCACTCAACATAGCACATACCCTCCCCAATGTCCATAACCCAGCCACCCTATCCCTACCTCCCCAACCCCCTGCAACCCTCAATTTGTTTCGTGAGATGAAGAGTCTCTTATGGTTTATCTCCCTCCTGGTCCCATCTTGTTTCATTTTTTCCTTCCCTACCCCCTACAACCCCTCACCCTGTCTCTCAAATTCCTCATATCAGAGAGATCATATGATAATTGTCTTTCTCTGATTGACTTATTCCGCTCTCTGCTCCACTGTTTAACAGCTTCCAAACTGGTCATCCTGATTCTGATCCAGGTGCCCTCGGCCCATCCTACATGCAGCAGCCAGATAATCTTTCTAAAAACCGCACTTCCAGTCACCTCTTTCTCCTACGGAAACTCTAATGGCTCGCCATGGCTGTCTGGCCACAACTGGATACATTGGGTAATCCCCCTATGTGTAATACAAGGATAACCCAAATGAAACTGGGCTGTCTTGTATTCAATCTAACCATGGTACTACATTCAGAAGAAATTAAAGTCCAACATCCAGGAAGAAAACAAATGGAAAATAACTTAAACCTTTTCTGACGACTCTTAAAAAGGCAAAAAAAAAAAAAAAATCCTAAAGCACCTCTTGTCCCATTTGTTACCCTACTGTGCCACTTCCTGGGTCAGCTGCCTGCCATTGAATCTCCTCTTCTCCTCTCAAAACTGTAGTTTGCATGGGTTCCCCCTTCTCCTCTTTCTCTCATCCACACTCCAATCTTTCTGACCTGTTGAAATCACCTTGCATTTTTAACAGAAATCCACTTTGCTTTCCTGGTGTTTTCTTTTCCCATAAATTACTCCAATCAGCATAAGAGAAGCCCAAGAGACAAGCATTCAAAAACAGATTCCACTCTGGAAACTGAGGGACAGGGACAGGGACAGGCAGTGGCATATTAAAACCTTTGACCTCACACAAGAGCTTTTTCCATTGGGAGGTACCCAATTTCCTGTGTGGCCTCCTCTCCTGCGATTCCATGTTGCCTCCATAGACCTGGCTCTCGAGCATCCCTGTACCTTTGCAAATGCCGTTGCCTCTACGGGGGCTGCCGGTTCCTTCCCTCTCAGCCTGACAACACGTTCAATTAATTATTTACAACCAGCTCTGATGTCACTTCCTCTAAGACTTTCTCAGTTCCATGAGACAGAGTCCATTGGCTTCCTTCTCTAGGGTTTTTCTGAACTTTGTACAGACCTCAGTTATAACCCTTGTCAAGCTGGGTTGTAATTTCTTAATTACCGACCAGACTTTTCATTAGATTGTAGGTGCCAAATTTAAGTCTGAGTCATCTCTGTGTCCTCAGCCCCAAGAACCAGGGAGCTGCACAATAAACAGTTACCGAATGCTCTAGAAATATGCTCCAGCTATGAGTGCTGTAGAAAAGTATTTCCCAGTGTTCTCCCCTCTGCTCATTAGCCTGGGAGCTCATGTCACAGTGGAGCTTGAGAGATCGGCGCTGGCACTCACATGGCTACGTCTGGCCAGCCCTCCAAAGGGGTATCTGTTCCTCTCTCTGACCCCAGCCAGACCTGGTTCTCGCCTAGTTGAAAAAAATGAAGTTAAATGCAGACCAGCAATTAGGCATGAGAATGAGAATGAGAAGGCATGCAGACTTGAAAGGAAGAAGTCAACTTTTCTATTTGCAGATGACATGATCTTATATCTAGAAAACCCCAAGGGTTCTACAAGAAAATGACCAGAGCTAATAAATGAGTGTGGGGGCCCTAGGTCCTTAGTTTGGGATGGGGGCCCTGCTGCCCCCGGGAGCGACCTCCCATGGCATTTGCCAGCACACCTTCTTCTCCATTGCTTGTACCCCCCGCACATGGCTTGCCCCGTGCAAGGCTGCCTGCTTTGCCCTCGGGGACCTGGGCTGTGCCTTTATCTGGAAGGCTTCTCTCCCACCACCACCTTATCTGTAAACTCGGGAAATGAGAGCTACATCTATGGAAGCTGAGAGTTTGCTATGCATATTCTCATTTAAACCTTACGAAACCCGGTCAGGAAGGAACTATTATTATCACCCGTGATTTTTTAGGGGGGAGGGACAGAGGGAGAGGGAGAGTATCTGGAGCAGACTCCCCACTGAGTGTGGAGCCTGACACAGGGGTTGATCTCACGACCCTGTGATCAAGACCTGGGTTGAAATCAAGAGTCGGACACTGAACCCACTTCACCATCCAGGCACCCTGTCACCCATGTTTTTCAGATAAGACTCTGTTCCTGTCCCTTTCCCAAGCTCCACAGCTACATGGCCCAGCTGGGCTTTGAAGTAAGAGGTGCCTGACTACAACATTTAAATTCCTAACTGAAACTCTGGGAAGATAAGAGAGGCCCCATTCCAGGGCCACCTCCCTAACACTGGAGGGAAGAGACACATTCCCTCCCCAACCCCAATACCACGGCTGGCGACAAGCAATGACTCTGCAGTGTAGTCATGTGGGTGGAGCTTCTCTCTTCTCCGTTAGGCAGGAGAAGCTCCTTGGCACCAGGAGCCCCATCCTCATCCGTGACAGCCTCATCTGCCAGTGCTGCTTGGCACACAGTAGGTACGCACATCACAGGGCTTCAGCTGGGACAGTCCTGGGGGGGGAGCATTCTACTAAAGAGAACACGTGTCTGTTTCTTTTGGCACGTACGGGAGTGATGGCATCATTCAGATGTGGGGTATGAGGGCAACCCGGCAGGCACACATTGTGGGTGGAGAGGAGGCTGTCCTGTTCCCTGCTGGCAGCTCCCCATACAACCAATCCTCATCCCCTGCAAATCTGCAGAGGAGCCATCCTAGAGAGAAGAGCCCACTCTTCATGGCACAGGATTTGCCCACTCATCTTTGTTTACTGTATGTCTGGCTCATAAGTAGGTGTTTGGCAACTACGTGTGGAATGAATTTGCTGTGTGACTTTGAACACTTCTCTCCACCTCTCTGGACCTCCTCTTTCAAACAAGGGGGTCTCACTAGATCAGAGGCTTTTAAGCCTCCCACCCCTTTTCTTGGTAGCACAACTACTGGTTCTTACAAAAATTTATAATCAGATAAAAGCAGATTGCTCTGGTTGGAGGAGAGGAGTGGGGGTCCCAGAGCCCCATCTGCTTGGCTCTTCCCCTCCCTCTTTGTCCCAGAATCTCCAGAAACCCCTCAGAGTAGTTTGGTAACAATCACACTAAATTAACCCTAAAGGTCCTGATGGTTATAAAATTCAGATTGCTCTTTAAGGAACATCTGCATTTTAAGAGCATGGCTCTGTAAAGGGAAAGCCCTTTCTGACATATTTGGACAACTATTATTGCATGTCTAATGTGGTTGAATAGTGGAACCTGAGGTCCCTAGATTGGAAAGGAAAAGTAGGGTTGTCTCAAGACAGAGGACAGATGCTTCCCAGTGCCTTGATAACACACTGGATAGAGAGGACCACTTCTCTGCCTGGACTTGTTCGCAATTTGGCCCTGGCTAAAGAGCATCTCAGCAGTCAGCAACCCAGACCACTGTACCTTCCAGTCAGTCTGCCATCTTTTTCCTAAATGGGCATCTGCTTCCTAAATTGTTACCAAGAGAACCTTCCCAATCCAGGGAAGTTACAACTGTGAATATACAGCATGTTTCAATTCCTTGCCCTGGCCCAACCCTGGCTTGTCCTTCACCCCAACCCTGAGCCCTCCCTCTAGCTACTTTGCTATCTCCCCAGTTTCTGAGCCCAGGGTATGGGTGTTAAAGAGAAGCTGACTGTTAGTACCCCATCCCATCAGGACAACTACAGTACCACTGGCATATAGGATTAATAGACGATTTTAAGGAGAAACTGATATAATCATGTTCACAGTGGCATTATTCAACAGGTGGAAGCAACCCAAGTGTCCATCAACAGAAGAATGAATAAACAAAATATGGTCTATTCTTATAATGGAATATAACCTCAAAAAGGAAGGAATTCTGATCCTTGCTACAACAAAAATGAACCTAGAGGACATTGTGCTAAGTAAAATAGCCAGTCAAAAAAGACATACTGTGTGGTTCTATACTTAGAGTGCATTTATAGAAATGTCGAGCACATTTATTTAGAGCTCATTATAGAAAGTCAAGTGGTGTTTGCAGCAGCTGGGGGAAGCGGGAATGGGGAGGTGGTGTTAGATGGATACAGAGGCTCAGTTTTGTAAGATGAAAGAGGTTCTGGCCAAGCAACTCCTTGCCACACTCTGGGGTGGGGTGTCTAACGCGAAAGGATTTGCCAGTCAAAGGGGATATTTAGAGGGAATCTTCCTGGGAATTCAAGGCAGATTGAATGTGAGTTCGTGGTAGATGTCAGGGTGCTCACTGAATTGTTACATTTTACATTTTCTTATAAACTCATATTCCCACCTCCAGATACTTCAGGGAGCAGCAACCCCAGTGATTTCATCTGCCTTGATTTCTCCTCTCAGTTCAGTCAAAGAATCGCAAAGCAAGTCAGGGGCAGAGGTGGACAGAGGTGGAGACAGCACTCAGGGCTTCTGATACCCAAGTCTGCTTCTTTCCAGGACCACCAACTCACACTGATAGATCTTACAAGGGTCTGGGTGTGGATGACATGCATTCTTTTACTAAATGGCCAGTACATGCTAGGAGCTAAGTGCTATTATAATTTCCTTTCCAGATAAGGAAACCAAGGCTGGGAGAGGTTAAATAACTTGCCAAAGGTCAGAGAGCTGGCAGAAGGCAGACCCTGAACTTTTATCCTATTGTATCCAATACTTCTTCCTTTCTTATTTTAAGTGTGTGTGTGGTTTTTTGTTTTTTTTTTAAACAAAACATGAATAGAGGAAACAACACTAATGTAATGGGTTTACTCAATAGATAATTGTAAGATACATTCCACCAAGGTCAAGAAAGAGGACTTTGCCCCCCCCACCCCCAATCCCTGAAGCAAGCCTGACCACTCCGTGAACTCTCTGCCTCTTTGCTCATGCTTGTTCCTTTTTCCTGTACCACCGTTCTATAAAATCAGTACTGACCTACTGAGATCCTGCCCAACTCAGAGGCCCAGCTCAAAGGCTACCCCTCCTGAGACACTTTCCTGATTCCTACTACCTGGCCTGGTCAGAACCTCTGTCATTTCTTAACAGGACAGCCCTTTGTACACCTCTCTTATTTTCTTTAGTACATTCTATCTGAATTTGTTGGTTTAAATAATAACTATCTAAGGTCAATCTTCATTATTGAGAACTTTCACTGTGCTGGTCACCATGCAAAGAACTTACATGCATTGTCTCATTTAACATGTAACCATGTTAACCATGTCCATTTTAAAGACCTGGAAACTGAGGCTTAGAGAAACTAAGATGTTCAAGGTCACAGAGTTAGCAAGGAACAAAGTCAGGCATGCATGCATGTATTCATTCATTCATTCATTCAATCAATCATTATTCATTAAGGGCCTATAATATACTAGACATATGCTAGATATTGGGAAAACAGCAGGAATCAAGTCAGACAAAGTTTCCATCCACAAAGAGCCATCATTCTAGTGGAGAGACACAGTTCATTAAAAAAAAAAAAAAAAAAAAAAAGTAAATACTACACTAGGTGATAACAAATGCTTTGAGAAAACAAGGGGAATGTTATATCTGAGGTAGGTGTGCTATTGGATAAAGGATGGTCAGGGTGATGTGAGATTTGAGCAGAGGCCTAAAGGAAGTGAGGGAATGAATTACACAAAGATCTGGGAGAAAGAGCTTGATGGGAGGAGGGAACAGCCTGGGCAAAGGCCCTGGGGTGGACACATCTTGATACGTTTGATAAACACCCAGGATATCAGTATGGCTGGAGCTGAGTGAGAGATGGTAGCAGAAAGGTGGTAGAGATGAGATCATCTGGGGCCTTACAGATGTGCTAGATACTTTGGTTTTGACTTTGAGTGAGATGGGGAGCCACTGGAAGATGGTTCCTAGAACCCATGTTCTTCATTACTATGCTATACTTTCTGATTGTTACTTGAATGAATGCCAAAAGGTACTTGCAGACATTTTCTCATTAAAACCAGCAGGATGGCAGCCAGACAGCCCAAAACAACAAGAGATGGCAAGATCTGAGCTAACAGGGCTAGCATAACCATCCCCTTGCTAGTCAGGAGGATCTGCGGCCCCCACAGCACAGGACTGGTTGGGGGTCTGTGGTGACTTGAGTGGGTCCTCTAACTGGATTGGCGAAGTGTAAACTTCTCAGGCCTGTTCCTGGGGAGGTCTCAGCCCCTCCATGAAATGTGTCCTTTGCTTGAAAGAGGCAGAGAGAAAAAAGCAACGTCTGTAGTGACTCACCAGAGAGAAATGAAAATTGTGTCCAGGCTGGAAAACAATCCATTTGAAAGTCACACATTTGCCTCCAGAATGAATGTATGTATGTATGTATATACATGTCTTTTTTTCTTCCTCCTTCTCATTAGAAGTATGGCAGAGCCTTCTCACACACACTGTGTCACAGCATGACAGAAACCGTCTCCTGAAATTCCCACCTTCCTTCCTGCTGCAGTTCTCTCTGAGACAAAAATACAAACCCCAGGATGTGACCAGGCCCCCAAACCGATCCCCCCCCACCGCCCCATCTAACTGGGAAGTGCTGTCTGACAGTAGCGTGGAAGCGCTGGTGGTCCTAGGACCGTCCTGTGGTTGCAAACCCACCAACCATCCCCCAACTTTGGAGTGCATAGGAACCTCTGAGGAGCCTCTTAAAAGGCAGATTCCAGGGAATTGGACCCAGGAGGTCTGGCATGAGGCCCAGTAGCTGAGTCTTTAATAAGGAGTCCTCAGTGATTCTGATGTTGGTAGTCTGAGAAACACAGCCCCAAGCCCTAGGAATAGCACCAAGAGCCCAGTCTTTCTGCATTGAACCTTCCAGGAAGTGGCCCCAAATCCTTTCTCACACCACAAGTAGCACGTTTTGGCTCCTGGCACCGGTGGGAACTCTCCTGGGTAAATCTGAGCAGAGGAGAATCTTGAAATCCCAGTCCTTGCTGATGTTCCTGACTTGAGCTACCAACAACATGCAGGGTTTGCTCTCCAGGTCCTTCCCAGGAAGACCCATGCCCTGGAACTGCAGCTGCCCTGGGGACAGGCATATCTGAGAGGGTGCCAGACCTGCCCTCCTGTGAAAGGAAAACAAGGTCTAATCCTGATTATGAAATGCTGTTTCATCTCTCAATTTGCTGAATTTACATGTTGGCAATAGGTACTCCCCTAACAGTTGGAAACAAAAAAGCTCAATGGGCAACATTTATTATTATAATCGCTGGAATAAGGGGTAACCAGCTAGAGCTCCTGGCTGGCACCCCTTCCTCGGGATTTACAATAGTGGTTTGAGAGCCCTGTTAGCTACTTGCTTCAGGCACCAGATTTGCTAATTAAAATTCTCCCATGGTGCATTCAAGTTCATTTATGTCTGTGCTCAGATGTCACCTTCCTTGTCTATTTTGTCTAATGAATTCTTCTTCCCCAGGCCTTCTCTCATTTCTCACCTCTTAGCTTGCTTTATTTTCCCTCTTCTCTTTTCTTTTTTTTTTTTCTTCATAGCACCCAGCATTACTGGAATCGCTTTATTTGCTGGCTACTTTATCTTCTATCTCAATCCCCCTAGCAGGTTAGCTCTTTGGGAGCTGGGCTTTTATCTTGTTCACCGCTGGATTTTGATGCTTGGCATGTAACAGGTATCCCATCGATATTTGCTGAGTGCATGGATAAGTGAACAGATGATGATGTTATACTCTGAGAGTCCACGGAACTATCTTGAACTCCAGGGTGCTCTACTCATGGGATCCTGGGGTCTTTGGGGTACTAAATGAATATACCAAAAATAATAAATTTATTCAGTACTTACTATATACCAGCTGCACACAATATTTCATTTTGTCCTCAAGGCAGTTTTGCAGGGTAGGGATTATGAACCCCATTTAAGGGATGGAAAACCAAAGCCAAAGCCGCAGAGCTGGTATGGGGGAGGGGGGATTCAAATCCAAGACAACTAAAGCTAAGGCCTTTACTCTACCCATTAACAGCTGGACTGGATGCCATCTGCCTTATGTTGACAATGGGATGGGATCCAGAGGTGAGCAAGACAAACCCCAACCCTCCAGAAATTGTACCTACAGTCTACCCTGCCATGTAGTAGAATGACAATGGGCAGGGGTTTGGAGTCAGCCTCCAAATCTGAGCTCCAGCTCTTATTAGCTGAGCCTCAGGATCCTCCTCTGTAAAATGGAGATAATAATCCTTTCCCTGTAGGGATGTCCACTGAGACAATACATAGAGAGTGTACCGAACAGAGAGCCTGGCATGTAGCTAGCACTTAATAAATAATCGAGTTTATTGGCTACCGCGGGAGAGAAAAAACTCACGTTAAAAGTGTTGCTCTAGCCCTCTGGTTCCCAAACTTGTCTTCATGGAAGATGCCACGAATTGAATGCTGTGTCCCCCTGATTCATATGTTGAAGCCCTAACTGCCAATGTGATGGCATTTGGAGATGGGGCTTTTAGGAGGTAATTCAATTTAGATGCAGTTGTGAGAATGGAGCCCCCATGATGGGATGAGTGCCTGTATAAGACGAAGAAAAGACACCAGAGGGTCCTCTCTCCACCATGTGAGGATGCAGTGAGAAGGTGGCTGTCTGCAAGCCAGGAAGAGAGCCCTCGCCAAGAACCTGACCATATGGATACTCTGATCTCAGACTTCCTATCCTTCAGAACTGTGAGAAGGACACATCTGTTGTTTATGCATCCAGTCTGCGGTATTTTGTCATGGCAGCCTGAGCCAAGACAAGAGATTCTGGAAGTCACAGGGCTATTATTAGGGAAACATGCTGATAGATTAAATTTCTTCATACACATCAGAAGCTGTTTTACTACCAGATCAGATGCGCCAAGAAAAGAATCAAGAATTTCTACACAATTAAAAATTACCATCACAAATAAACAATTTCCAAATCTCTTTGTTAAGTACAGTTGACCCTTGAATGACATTGGGCACTGAACCCCTGTGCTGTTGGAAATCCATGTATGAATTTTGACTCCCCCCGAAACTGAACTGTAAATAGCCTACGGTTAACTGGAAGCCTTACTGATAATGTGAGCAGTCAATCAAACCATATTTTATTTATTTATTTATTTATTTTTAAAGATTTTATTTATTTGACAGAGATCACAAGCAGGCAGAGAAGCAGGCAGAGAGAGGGGGGCAGGAAGCAGGCTCCCTGCTGAGCAGAGAGCCCGATGCGGGGCTCCATCCCAGGACCCTGAGATCATGACCTGAGCCGAAGACAGAGGCTTAACCCACTGAGCCACCCAGGCACCCCTAACCCATATTGTATATGTGTCTTATATACTGTATTCTTACAGTAAGCTAGAGAAAAGAACATGGTAAGAAAATCATAAGGAAGGGAAAATACTTTCACAGCACTCTGGTAGCTTCGTCTTACACAGGCACTCATCCCATCATGGGGGCTCCATTCTCACAACCGCACCTAAATCGAATTACCTCCTAAAAGCCCCATCTCCAAATGCCATCACATTGGCAGTTAGGGCTTCAACATATGAATCAGAGGGACACAAGCATTCAATTCGTGGCATCTTCCATGAAGATATGTTTGGGAACCAGAGGGCTAGAGCAATGCTTTTAATATGAGTTTTGTCTAGCTATTTACATTCTTAGAAAACCAGAAGCTATATGAACAACAGTTATCATGGGACTGGTTAAGTATGGGCTCATAAGAACACTAAGAACATGCAGCTGTTAATGACGATGTGGATGTGGGAAGATGTTCGTAGCTGTCAAATTAAGGTTACAGAATGGTATGTAACTGTATTATGCGAAATTGGATGAGTGTGTATCCTTGGAGAAAAGGTGCCTGAAAATTCATAGTTGTTTTTTCCTTGGTAGAAGGATGTTAAATGACTTTTTAAAAAAGCGTTGGATTTTGATTTAATAGATAGTATTGTGTCAGGAAAAGTTATGCAAAAAAAAAAAGTCAACTTAAAATTGATTTAAAGAACAGTGTTAAGGGAAGAACAGGTAGAACAGGGAGTAAAGAGACATGAATATATAGCAAAGGGAGTGTGAAAGTTTGAAATACACAGTTTTAAATTCTTCTTTGCCTTGCTCTTGTGTGTGTTCCACAAAGTGGAAAAACTGTTCTCACCTTTAAATAATAAATTACTGAATGAGGAAAACTCCTTTTGTTTATCCACTGATCTAGTTTTGGTGATCCACCACACCCACCCTCTTGACAGCTCTCAGGGCACAGGTTAGACAGACCCACTGGACATGTAGGGATGGCCACTCTCCTTCCTTGGGTCTTGCAGTGGCTCCCCATCCCCCAACCCTCCAAATGAGGGGAGCAGTGGGTACATATTGAAGGTTCCCTGGGTACCTATTGAAGGTTCCCTTTGTAAAGGCTGCTAATCTTTTGTGCATCTTCTTAAAACCACTCTGGAAGGGAGGCTTTTTGATCACTACCCTCCTCCACTTTATAGATTATGAAACCAAGACTCAGAGAAGTAAAGAGTCTTATCCAAGGTCACACAGCCAATAAGTAGAAAAGCTCAGACTCTAGCCCAGGTCTGTCTGAGTCCTGAACACCTCACTCTAAATCTCTGTTGAGTTCTGTCTTAACTTGGCCTGGGAGGCTTAGCATGATCTTGCTTCTACCTGCGTTTCCTGCCTCCTCCCACCCCCTGCCTATCACTGCCGCTCCATGCCCACCATCTACCCCTGACCCCTAACTTCAATACACTCAAGTGTCTCACACCTCCCTGTCACTGTTCCTTCTGTCCCCACCTCCAGGAATGCCTTTTCCCCTGCAAATCTCCAGAGACTTCCACCCATCCTTCAATTCCCCAGCCTAGTGCTCCCCCACACCCCACTCCTCCAGGTTCCCTCCATCACAGCACTTCCACTCTGCTGGCACTGTCTGTCCTACTGTCTGCTCCTTCCAATCTACATGCCCATAGAGGTTACAGACAGGGCTTTCTGCCCCAGGCGCTGCACACAGTGCCTGGCCCCCAGCAGGTACCTGGGAACTGTAGAGTGACTTGACCAGAGGGTTTACAATTCAGGTTAGGAACCAGACAGACACAGTTTGAGTTCCATTTCCATACCACACCAGCTGTGTGACCCTGAGCAAGGGTCACACCTGGAGCACAGTAGAGTGAGCAAGTCACTCTACTCTGAGCCTCAGTTTCTGCATCTGAAAACTGTTGTGGGGACGAAATAACATAATTAGAGGCAAAGAGCTTGACACAGCGAACCCATAACAAATCCTAGCTATTATCATGATGACGTCAGTTGAGTAACTTATTTATAAATGAATCTGGCCACAGGGGCAGGGGGAGACAGGTGGCAGGAGGACGGGGAGTCAGCTACTGAAGTCCAGGTCAGCAGGCCGGTTTTGGTATCCGTAAATGGGAAAACAACCAAGCAGCAATCTGTGTCAAGGGTCACCGCTTTGCAGCCAGGTGGATCACAAGGATAGGGCATCCAGGACCCGAGTAAAGTCCCACTCTAAGACAACAGACCTCTGACAGCCACAGAAAGAAGTTTGTGAGCCTAGGGTTTGGGGGCAGAACCCCCACCCAAGCAGAGTGTGGAAAAGTGGCCAAGCTACTGAAAATGCCCCACATTCATGTGCCAGGGGTCTTGCTAAGGGCTTTCCATGCACCGTTTCACTTTGTCTTCACAGCAACCCTAACGGGTGATACTATTTGTGTCCCATTTCACAGAGGAGGAAACTGAGGTCCAGACAGGTTAAGAGACTTGCCCAAAGACCCAGCTGGTGAGGGTGGAGCCAGGATTTGAAGCCAGGCAGTCTGATTCCAGAAAACTGCTCAGATCTTCCAGCCCCGCATCAAGGGACCTGGGCAGGGCAGAGTCCATGGGTGGGGGCCCAGGGGCCCAGAACCAGGGGATCCCCACGTCAGGGATTATGTGATCTGAGCAGTTTCTGCACAATGTGCTCTGCCTGGGGTGGGTTGTGCTTCTCCAGCAGGAAGAATTTATCCCTGGAGAGGGCCAGAGGCCGTGTGGGGTGTGGCAGTGCACACATTTCACATATTCTCAGCCCTACCTCTTGAGAGCCCTACCCATGAGAGTCCTGTGTCACCAGTGAAATTGCCTCCAAATTGCCTTCTTCATTAACTGTACAAATTTGCATCTTAATTAGGCTTAATGGAATACAATTACCAGACCCCAAGTTTCTCCCTCTTTGATCCCAAGCAAGGATGCCACAGAGGCAGGCCAGAAGCCAAAAACATAGGGCTGAGAAGAGCCAGGCTGGGCGCTCCCCGTGGGAAATCTCCCACCTGGAAGAGGAGGGGCTAGGCAAGGGTGGTGGGGGGATGGCAGCCGGGGTGTCCAGGCCCCTGAGAAGAAAAGCTGAGGTTGGCCTGGGCTTTGGAATTGGATGTGGCAGAAAGCCTGAGTCCACCTCTGACCAGCGGTGGGACTGCAGCTGTCTGCCCTCTCTGAGCCTCAGTTTTCTCTGGCAACAAATGGGATGATGAAAACATTTGCCACTGGGTGGCTTCTGGGGTCAGATGGGATCACAGCACCTGGCCCAGAACCTAGCATCTAGTTTGTTCTCTTTCTCATGCCCTCTCTTTCTGCACTGCAGACTCAGGAGGTCATGTGGAACCGATCCCCGTCTACCCTTTCCTGATTCAGTGAGTATGATCTCATATCATCCCCTCCATGCTCTAGCCTCACACACCTCCGAGTCCTTGGAAAGCTCTAAGCTCCTTCCTGCTTCAAGGGCTTTGCAAGTGCTCTTCCCTCTGCTTGGATCATCTGGCCTGTGGCTCTCTGCTTTAATACTCATGCTTCCAATCGGCACTCAAGAGTCACCTCCTCCAGGAAGCCTTCCCCAGCCCCGATGACACTCTCCTAACATCCTTTATCTGTGGGATTATTTCACAAGAGTCCCTCTCTTCCCAGCTAGATAATAAGCTCTGTAAGTCTGGGAAACACTTCCATCATGCTCTCTGCTGTTTCTCCAGCTCCCAGATTAGGGTTTATCGCACAGGTCCTTCCTTCATGTTTGTTTAATGTGCACACCTCCCTGAGCCTCACTGAATGCATCTGTCAAATGGGAATCATCACCCCACCCTCATTTCACGGTGTTGTGAAATGATTAAACAATTTTTGGCACACAATAGGTTCCCATAGACCATCACTCCATGCCCCCATTCCTTTTGATTAAGGAAGAGTCAGAAGCAGCCAGGTAGCTAGCTCAAAGAGCATTTTGCCTAGGGGACAGCAGAGCCTAGAGGGAGCCTGGAGGCTGACACCACATATGATCAGGATGGGAAATCTGGAAGGAACCTTAGAAATGATCTGTGTAATTTGTTCCCAAAGGCTCCTTTTAATCTTCCCACTATGAAATAATTTCATCTACCACAAAACTACGTGAATTAAGGAAAAATCCACTCTCCCAGCTTTGAATTACTCAAAGGCATTCTGTTTTATCCCCTCAATGCCTGCCCAGTGTGAGGGGAGCCATGTGGAGACACCTTGCCAAGCATTTCCAGCAAAAAGGAAGGCCCGCCGGGGCCTGGGCAGCAGGAAAAATGATTTCCTTTAACTTCCCAAAATGTTAACAACAGCCTCTGGAGGCTGAGTACAAGGGCCAGAGTTAAGAGTCACCAGGGGACCGCACAAAGGGAAAAGCTCTCTGGCTAGACCTGCTTCCTGTTGGCAGCCCCACCGGCACATGACAAGGCCCGGTGAGGACAGCTTTCTGCCTGGAAGGCTCCCTTTCAGGACGCAGTGACCGCCTTGGTAACACCATGAACTTACAGATAGCCCTTGTCCCGCAGAGTCTGAGGCTGTGTTGAATCTTCAGCCTGCTTCTTGGAAGGCCCATATCTGACCTGGAGTCCTCATGAACTTTTATAGAGATTTCCTGCTCTGATCCCCACTCCCATGGCATGCCCCAAACTATGCAGAACTCGGCCACTTCCCATTGGCTTCTCTCCCACCCACCACCTTCTGCCGCCCTCCACCATCTCTCTGGTTTCTAGCTGCCCAGTTACCCAACAGCCATAAAACCTGGTGCCCGTTCACAGCCCATGGGCATGTGCCTGTTCCCCCTGCTTGGCCGACAAGAGGTCTTCCTCATACAAGAACCTGGTGAACTCCTACATAAGCAGCAGTGTTTCCTCTGCATTCCCCAGCAGCTCCTGCTGTCACCAGAGCCTGCCTGTTGCAGCGCCTCTCACAGTGGAGACCAGTGGTTTATCGGCATATCTGCCTTCCCTTCTGCACTGGGGACTCCTCTGAGAAACATGCTGTCCTCCGTGCCCCCTAGCTCCAGCTCAGACAGGCCTGGAAGGCAGGGGTGGGCCTCTGGAGGCTTTTGTATAGCTCAATGGATTCCCTAAAACTGCCCATAGATGTAAAGAGGGCAAGAGCATCAGAGGCCATCAATTAGGATCTAGTCCCTCCACAAAGGTAAAGAACCTCCACCCTAGACCCTGAGTGTCTCGATGGAAGGGAATGTGTCTGATTCTTTCCTGTAATGCACAGCCTGCACAGAGCAGACCCTTAATAAAAAGTACTATCAAGTCATGGAGGTTTTTTTGAGCTGGAGATTTAATCCAACCTTCCCATTTTACAGATGGAAAAGCCGAGTCTACAGCAGGAGAAAAGACTTTATCTGTCAGCCAGGTGGAATGTTTAGGGAAATGCCTTCTCTCTTATGATAGGAAGTAGAGATATTAATATTAATTTATTTGCCCTTCCATTTATTCCTCAATCATTTTGCAAGCACCTGCTATGCACAGAGTATAACTGGGGGGATACAGAAATGACTGACACACAGGCTCTCCTCTTGGGGAGCTTACAAGCAATAGGGAAAGAAGACATACGCATGGATTATCAATATACACAGACAGAAGAGTCCAAAGGAAGGAGGAATGACTTCCTGGGAGGCTACGGGCGGTTGGGTAGGGGGGACAGGTGGCGCTCTGGGAAGGCTTTGTGTGGAAGTGGCATCCAATCTGTGCACAAAAGATATCCCAGACCCTTCAGTACTGGAGCTGGAGTCCATGTCCCTGCTCTATTCCCCACTTGGTCCCAGAGTATACTATCTCTCCATGGTACAATGTAATTGTTAGGATGACTTACGCTAAAAGTAATAGAAAAATTTCAACTCACTTGGCTTCTGTAATAAGGAAATATATTCTCCCTCTAACAAGAAGTCCTGAGGTAGGGCAGCTCCAGTGTTGGTTAATTCAACACCTCAAGGACATCATCAAGGACTTCAGTCCTGTCTTTTGGCTTGGCCATCCTCAGCATCTGTCAGGAATATCCTCAAACCAGATCACCTCCTGGTATCAAGATGGCTGCCACTGGCACAGAGGTCACACTCTGACAAGTCAACATCCTGAAGAAAAACCACCCCTCTCTATGTGTGTCTTCCTTAATGGGAGTGAGTCAGGGAGGGAGATTACAGGCAGAAGGAACAATGTGTGCAAAGGCCCTGAGGTGGAATGAGAGAGATGACTCCTGGGACTGGCAGCATGTTTCATGTGTAAGTGCAAAATCTTTGAGTCAACGAGATTTACTTTCCAATCCTGAGGTCAGTACTAATAAGAATATGACCACAGGCAACCCACTTGACCTTACAGTTCCTGAACTGTTTAACCTGTGAATAACACAGGGTTAATAATACCTGTTTAACAGGACGTGTGGCTCAAATAAGGTGAAGTCCATAAACCTCCCACCACAGTGTAAATCCTCAGTTATCATAATGATCATATTGTGAGGATGGGACCCTACAATGAAGAGATATGATGAGAGAGATGGGTGGGGCTCAACTCGTTCCTCCGCATGGTTCTCTAAGACAGACAGGTTGGAGTCGGGCCACTCAATAAGTGGGACAATCTCATGTGACTAGTGAGTCCTTGAATGTGGTGGGTCCGAATTGAGATGGGCTCTAAGTACAAAATACACACACGTTTGAAGAGTTAACCCCACACCCCCAAATGTAAAATATCTGATAATCAACTTCATAATTGTTTACAATGGGTACACATTGAAATGATAGTATTTTGGATATATTGTGTTAGATAAAATATGCTATTGAAGTGAACTGCACCTGTCTCTTTTCACTTTTCAAAATGTGGCTACTAGGATATTTACAATTACATTTGTGGATGGCATCCTATTTCTACTGGATAGGCTGGGTGAAGTAAATTATCCCACTGCAAATGTCAAGGAACAAAAACACAAATGCATTCAATGCCTGCCTTCTGTGGCTAAGAGGGTATAGTGGGGACGAGGGACACGGCATCAAATCCTTGGCCAGCGCTCATTCCACTCACTCTCCTCTCACTCACTTAGCTGATGTCGTGGTGATGGCACTCCCCACTACCCCCCAGCTCTCTTGTTTTTCAGTCTCTGCTCTGTCCTTAGTTTGTCTTCTCCAGGTCCCCAGTTTCCTCTTTGCTTAATGAGCCCCACTTCTTGGACCATTGACAAGTGGCATTCCCGATACACAGACAGGGAGAGAGAGCTATTCAAACACCCGATGACTGTTCTGTGAGAGGTGGACTGAGCCCATATACTGGCCTTGCAGCCAGCCCCAGGGGCAGGAGAGGAGCTCGTTGGCTGGGTCCCCCAGACCACTGATATTGAAGGGCTCTAAACACACATGGGGCACCTGGGTGATTCAGTCAGCTAAGCATCTGATTTCAGCTCAAATCATGATCTCAGGGTCCTGGGATCCAACCCTGCGTAGGGCTCCCTGCTCAGCAGGGAGTCTGCTTCTCCCTCTGCTCCTCCCCCCACTCATGCATTCTCTCTCTCAAATAAATGAATAAAATATTTTTTAAAAAAACATAAAATATGGGCACCTGGGTGGCTCAGTCATTTAAGCATCTACCTTCAGCCCATGTCATGATCCCAGGGTCCTGCAATTGAGTTCCACATCGGGCTCCCTGCTCAGCAGGAAGTTTGTGCTTCTCCCTCTGCCCCACCCCCTCTCCTGTACTCTCTCTCTCTCCCCTGCCCTCTCTTGCAAAATAAATAAATAAAATTCTTTAAAAAAAGAACCATAACATAAACACACGTAAAGACCCCCACCTTTCCAGGGTACAGTGTCAGGAATCTTTGATGACTACCATTTTCTGTTTGGGGACATCTCCAGCTGGAAGTCTCAGGTGCCTGAGACTCAATCTATTTGAGCTGTCTCATCACCTGTAGCAAATGCCTCTGGTGTCCCACCCATACGTCCTTGGACTACTCTGAGACAGCTGTCTACACCACCAGAGAAAGTTCTCTCTTCACCCCCAATGAGACACGGGATGGAAGCGCTGGAGAGTTAACACCCCAGGGGATCATGCTCAGGCATGCCCCAGAGTCTGTCACTCAGAGTCTGTAACTGAGAGCTGTGGCACTGCCCACAGCAGTAATCTGTGCACTAACACGCCTTCCATCAGCATTCCACCTTGCCCTGGCTCACTTCCCACTCCTACCTGGAACACCTTCATCATCATCTTTCCCCCAAACTACATCTTGTTCCATGGACGACACTGCTCTCCTCTCAGATGCTGTAGCTAGGAAATTGGGAACCACCATTGATTTTCCCCTCCAGCTCACCTCTTATATTCCAACCATCTCTAAGTGCTGTCTGTTCTGTCTTCTAAATACTTCTCAAGCCCATCCTCTTCTCTGTGTCATTTTGTTACCGTTTCTGGCCTGGGCCACCATTGTCTCTCCTCTGGGCAGCAGCTCTAGCGTTCTGTATCCCTGCCTTAACTTTTGATCCTGGTGGCTCCTAAATCTGCCCAGATCCACCAAGCCCCGCCTATATATCTAAATGCTTCCTGGACAACTCCTCTTGGACATGCACCTCAAATTTGGCATTTCCAAGCCTCCTTCTGGAGCACCTACATCAGTAACAAGGTCCCCGCCCCACCTCATCAGCCACATGCCTGGAAAGCAGGAAGTTGCCTTCAGTTATTCTCTTTCCTTGCCACTCTGTTTCTGCCTTGGAAACTTCTTATACATCAACCCTCACCTGTTGTTTTCATGTCACTGCCTCCATTCAGGTGGCCCAGGTCTCCTGGCAGGAATACTCTGACTCTCTCCTAACTGGTCTGTCTGCTTGTAGTCTTGCCCTCCCAGATGCCTTCTCTGTGGGATTTTCCTAAGAAGCCAAGCAGATCATGCCACTGTCCTCTCTGACTCTTCACTGGCTCCCTGTCTCCTCCAGGATGAATTCCATAAAGATCCATTATAATGTGGGTCCAAGCAACCTTCACTTCCACCTTCCCCCAGAAAACCCATGGCTGCAGCCACCCCCAGACTATTTGTTCTCTTTCTTGCCTTGGGCCTCAAGTCTGTAAGGGGTGGGCCCAGGGATGGGGCTCTCCCTCATCAGCTCAGACAGACATTTCAACGGCAAGTCCCCATTCTCCTCTTCTCCATCCCAGAGAATGGCACCACCATCCAGCTGCACATCCAACCCGAAAGCTGGGCAAAACCAGATGTCCGATCCACTGTAGTGGTTATTATAATACTAAAAGATGGGTCTCTCAGTCATTCATATACTCTTGGCATTTAGTACCTTCTTAAAAATCCTAGCAGCAGGACCCTGAAGAATGGAAATTAGACAGATCAAGAGAGAGTGAATATTTGGAGCCTGGGGAATTGGAAAGTGGTGGGGTGGGGGGAGACAGAAGTGGATTTGGGTGGGACTTTGTAGGGTGGGGCGATGGGCAAGCATCTGGGTGAGTGTGCAAGAACAGAAATCCTGAGGGCATGCAGGACCTACTGTATGACCTCACAGCTCTGCAGAAGGCCGAGTCAGGGTCGCCATGTCCCCCCGCTACACACAGTGCAGGCTACCGGTGGTGCAGGGAGCACCTGACTGAGGGTACTGAAGGTAGGTGAGGGCCCTGAAGAGAGCTGGATAACCCAGCCCTCCATTAGTTAGTGGAATCCGTGAAATCAAAAGACAGGTAGAATTGGAGAGCCGCATCCCTGTTTCCCAGGTGAGGAAGTAAAATGGATCACACGCAATCACAGGCTGGCAAAAGGCAGGGCAGGGACCTTCCCATGACCTGCCAGATGTGGTCTTTCTTCCTTAGCTCCTGAAGGTGAATGCTTTCATTAGCATTAGCCAGTGTGCAGCCAGGAGGGAAGTCTTGGATGACCTGTCTGATTTTTTTTTTTAAAGATTCTGTGGTTATATGTCATAACCCTACAACATAACCACACACTGTAATATTTTTTAAGATGATCTTCAAAAGGCATGTACAGTGCTTTCTAGTAATTACAATTGTGAAGTCACACTTTCCAGAAATGATGACTAAATTGGGTTGCATTTCTTTACCCACTGTTCATTGAATCCAGTGAGTGACCTCTGCAAACATCCGAACTAGCAAGCACTGAGGTCGTTTCCACATTAATGTGACTTTCCCAGACGGTAACTTTTGTTCAGAACAAAATAATTTATAGAGCATTCTATAATATGAAAGATGTTGGATGGACCCTTTCCTGGGGGACAATTTCAGGGGGGAAAAACCATCCTTGCCTATGTATGCCAGGCTGTGTCCCAGGCATTGAGGTTAAAGAGCTAGGCAAAGCAGCCAGGGCCCCACCCTCAGGAGGCTCACAAGCTAGAAAAGAAGTCCAACACTAAGGAAGAAATGGAAAGAAATCAAAGGGAATGGAAAGAAATTAAGGGAGGTTATAGGAACATAGAAAAAGATGACCTAACTCAGCGTTCCTCTAACTTCAATGTGCACACGAATCCACTTGTTAAAATACAGATTCCTACTGAGTAGGGCTGGGGTTGGGCCTGAGATTCTGCATTTTTAATACACTCTCAGGTGCTGCTGGTCCATGGACCACAAATTGAGTGGCTGAATGGCTTCTTATGATCTGGGATATAATTTCCTATGACAGGATCATGCAGATTCCCAAAAGGCAATATCTCAAATATTTTATCTGCCTTTGAAACTTGGCTGCTCTGAAAGGTTCTGAGGGATGACTCAGTTAAAGGCTCCAGCATGAACACTGCTGTAAGTGAGGAACACCGCTATGAGCTAGGAGAATAAACAGACCTATCCCAATCCTGATGGAGCGAGCAGTTGAATGGGGGTAGACAAGTAAATATCCAAAAATCATAATACAGACAAATACGGGGGGAAGAGGACTATAACCAGATTACATTTTGAAAAGATGACCAGGACATGGTGCCTGGGAGGCTCAGTGGATTAAGCGTCCGACTCAGGTCATGATCCTAGGGTCCTGGGATGGAGCCCTGAGTCCAGCTTCTTGCTCAGGGGGGAGCCTGCTTGAGATTCTCACTCTCCCTCTGCCCCTCCCCACCCCATACTCTCTCTCACTAAAATAAATAAATAAATAAATAAATAAATAAATAAATAAATATTAAAAAAAAAAAAGATCACTGGTCACAGGGAAGAAAATGGACTTGTGGGCCAGACTGTATAGCCCCTTCCCTGGGAGCATGGAACTGGGCCTGAGAGAGCATTCCAGTCTCTCTCTGGGTGGCATAAAATTCTACAACTGTGGATGGCCACTTTCTGCCCCAAGAATGCTGGAGGCAGGGACGGATGATCTGCTCAGACCGGGGCATGAATGAGACACGCAGGAAGTAACTGGGACAGAGAGGGCTTGCAGGGGAGAGGGAGGAGAGCTCTGGGAAACTGCGGGCCCTTCCTGAGGCTCCTCTGCTGTCCTGTGCTGATTTCCTTGGGAATGCCTCTGTATCCTTATGAGGACTTCTTTGGTTGAGATGGCTTCTGTCTCTTGCGGCCCAGAAAGCACTGGAGAATTCTGCAGCACACCTGAGCTGAGGCGTTCACAAGTGGGACAGCACTAGGAAGGCAAGGGGCAATACCCCAGGACTGGGGTCTCCAGATGCCCCGTCACTGAAGCCAAGCCGTCGTGAAAGCTGCTTGGTTCTGATGAATGCGTGTAGGTTCCTGAGCTACGCCTGGGCCCCATGAGGTCACCCCATGCGCTCCTTGGAGGTGGGATTTCTAGTCAACCCAGGAATGCAAAGGTGAACTGGGGAGGAGCGAAGGTTGTCAAGGAATCACAGGGCAGATATGCCTAAATATGGTCTGGCTGGTAGCACAGATTGGCTTGGAAGGTTCACTGTTGGCACCGTCCAGTCAGTCCCATTCAAACTTGTTTACGTTTTCTCCTCACGTTGGAGGTTTGGGTTTGATTTACAAGGGACTGAAATGAATATGAATCTTTTTAAAAGGAAAACAACCTTGCAGAAAGCTGCGTGTTCCGAGGAGCACTCCCCACAATGTTTTGCTCTTTTTGGTTCCTGGCAAGAAGAAGACTGACGATCTGAAAGATTCCTCTTAAAAAGAAAATGACTGGAAGGAATGTCAAACTGACCTCTCGAAGGTACTGACTGAATGCATGCTCTTAAGTGGGAAATCCGTTTCTTCATCTCGAAAAGAGCTCTCCTCTTGACAGGACAGCTCGGGGATTAAATTTGAACATTTGGGCGTCCCCGAGTGTGGTGTGCATATCAATGTTGCTGAGCACACTGATTCTTTTTTCTTTTTCTTCTTTCTTTGGTCTCACACAAAGAAAATTGTTGTGATGCTCACGTGTGTATTTTAAGGCATGTTAGGGAAAAAAAGCCCATCATTTCACAGCTATGATTGCTCAGGATGAGGCTTAACCTAAAATGTGAGCTGACTTAGAAAGTGATTAAGTAAATAATAGTGAGCGCATCAGTGTATCCAAAGTAGACATCCGCAGAACACTGGGACAAGGGGCACCTGGGTGGCTCAGTCATTGGGCCTCTGCCTTCATCTCAGGTCATGATCCCAGGGTCCTGGGATCGAGTCCCACATCGGGTTCCCTGCTCAGCAGGAAGCCTGCTTCTCTTTCTCCTGCTTCCCCTGCTTGTGTTCCCTCTCTCACTGATTCTCTGTCAAATAAAATCTTTAAAAAAGAAAAAAAAAAAAAGGATACTGGGACAAAGTGTTGGGAGGGATCAGGCGCAGAGGAGGAGCCCCGGCGTGATGGTCGCCACTGAGCGGGTGCCTAGAGCAGCGATCACCCTTACAATAAGGAAGGGTAGGAATCAGGGTTCCTATTTTACAGCTGAAAAAGCTGAGCTCTGGGGAAATGGGATCGCTCATCCAAATGCAGAGTATGATACAGCACCAAGTTGGGATCTGGACTTGGGTCTGTTTGCCTCCAGGCCCCCAAATTTCTGAGGGCACTGTCCCACCCTGAACAATGTATCATTCTCTCTCACCTCTAGGGAGGACACACTTCCTTCCTACAAACGCTTCATCAACGCCATACCTGGGACACAGCCAATTTTACCCCAATGCACTAATTAATGCCACATTATCTCTTTGCATTTGTGCTTGGGTAACCTAGTATCAACCCAACAAATTTCAGGACCAGCACTTCCTGCCATGTAGCAGGCCCACCGCCCTGTCCTCAGGAGGCCTGGAGTGGGCAGACTGGGGCAGGTAGGCCTGGGGACAGCGTGGGATGGCTAGGTCTCTTCCAGCTACTGGGGTGGTAAACATTGGGCCTTGAGTGAGGACAGGGAAGGGACCCTTCCAGTCTCATCTGGTCATGCTCACTCCGTGTCTGGGGGGTTTCTGGAGCCACAGCTGGAGACTGATACTTCGTTTTGTGTCCTCTGGGCACCTACATTACCTCTTGGCACTTGCAAGGCAAGCCCTGTGTTCCAGCGCCTCTGGCTAAACGCCATCTGGATGACACCCTTCTACCAACATCCATAGGGTTTCCCAGAGACCTCCTCATTGCTCCAGAAAGGCTCCTGCTCTCTGCCTACACATAGCTGTTCTAGAGGCACACGCTTCCTGCCTGTCTCTCCCCCAGTTACCAGGATTTACACTATTCCCACTCACGTAGTGGTCATTTTTCACAAAAAAAGAATGTGTGAGTGTTGGAAGATGATCATCACTGTATCATTCCATGTGAGTAGTCAACTTTTGTCTCAGCAAAACAACAAATGTTACATGTCATGGACCACTGAGGTCTTTTTGAGAACCGCCAAAATATCCACCCACTGATGCCAAGCATCTTGTTAGAGTCCTGGCTAATACCCATGGAACACTAACTATGTCCCAAGCACTCTTCTAAGAGGTTTGTATGTGTTTGTTTACTTAATTCTTCTTGAGATAGATAGTTACGATTATCCTCCTGACTTAGAAGGTGAGTCACAGAAGGACTGACTCACTAGATTATGAATGCAGAGCCAAGACCTTAATCACAGGGCTGGTCTCCAACATGATGCCCAAGGGTGTCCTCTGGATCCAGAAGGATAGCAAGTTCATCTGAGAGCAAAGAATCAGGTTGCAGGTACACACATGCTGTGTGACCTTGGACAAAACACTCCACCTCACTGAGACTTTTCTGGCATCTGCACAATGGAGACGAAATCTGCCCTGCTCACTCAAAGGGTTTCTGTGAAGGTCAGAAGAGATCACTCCTGTTGCAAATGCTTAGTTTTTGGACAATGTATGCATGAAGGGAAAGAGACAAATGGATAAGTCCAATGCTACTCCTGCCTTCAGGAAACATTTAGGACCTTACAGGAAAGGAAAGGCAGAGCACCCATGCATTTTCTTCTGTGTGCTTTAGCAAACACTCAAGCAAAGTGTTTAGGCACAGCGAGGACAGGTACCAAGAACACACTGTATGATCTGAAATAGGGGACTTCTCTTCTCTGGGCTTCACGCTTCTTCTTCTTCTTTTTTTTTTTTTTTAAGATTTTATTTATTTATTTGACAGAGAGACAGATCACAAGTAGGCAGAGAGTCAGGCAGAGAAAGAGGGTGAAGCAGGCTCCCTGCTGAGCAGAGAGCCCGTTGCGGGGCTTGATCCCAGGACCCTGAGATCATGACCTGAGCCGAAGGCAGCGGCTTAATCCACTGAGCCACCCAGGCACCCCTGGGCTTCACCCTTCTTGATGCCAAGAGGTAATCTTGATGGTAAGAGGAGGTTCCTTTCTGTTCTAATGTCCTATGACTTAATCTTGTTTCTGGGTTCACATATTTGTGAAACAGCCAACAGCTCACATTAGGAATTCTTCTTGTTGGTGGGAGTAAATAGCAGCTATGTGTCGACATTAATGGCCTCTTTACGTGCAACATCAAGGGATGGTCACTACCAAAGTAATATTTAAAGTTGTATTTTGGTCTCTCAATAATATTAGCATTCTAATTTGGGATCTGGGGGCTGGATGTTCCTTCTCATCCTGCACTATGGACTTACTTCCCCTCGTCTCCAACCTTCACCTTACACAATGTATTTTCTTGTCTAAGCTCCCTTGAACTTGAAACTAGTTTAGAAAGAAAACACTAGCCTCAAAATCAGATAGACCTGAGGTAGAACCCTGACTCTGCAACTTCATAGTTGCATGACCCTAGCTGGCAAGACTCCTGGAGCTTCTGCTTCCTCATTGGGGATATGGAAACAGTAGGGGCTCTCTCACGGGCCTGCTGTGAGGATTAAATAGGATCAAGCAAATCAAGTGCTCGGGCATATAGTTGGCATTCAATAAATGGCAGCTGTTATGACTGAGGTAATATAGGGACTGAATTAGTCAGCCCAGGAGTGGTTATGCTAAAGAAACAAATTAATACCCAAATCTCAAGGTATGACCAACCAACGTTAATTTCTCACTCATGCTATGTGGCCAGTGCAAGTCAGCGGGGGATGCTGTTCTATGTGGTCACTCAGAGAACCAGGATGAAGAGGCTTCATCGTCTGAAATATTGTTATTAACACCACAGTGGAAGAGAGTGCCAAGGAAGTGCTTTGGATTCAACTAGTTTGAACTAGTTACTGGCCCTGATTGGCTGCAAGAGGCCAGGAAAGGTAGGAGAGCATGTGCTCTATCAAATGAGCATTACTCTATGTGATATGAAGCCAAATTTTGTTCACTTTTGATTCTGCCACAGTTCTTAGCACCATGCCAGGCATATTAGAGATGATTAACACCGTACCAGGCTTATTAGAGAAATTAAGACCCAGGTCAAAAAGAAGGTTTCTCTGATGATGTCATAATTTCTTAGCAAAAATGGTTTTCTCTTTCATTTCTTTTTTCTTTTTTTCTTTTTTCTTTTCTTTTTTCACTGTAAAGAGCTGTTTGCTATTCTCACCCTACAGTTGATCATTGACACAGGTATTTCAGTTTTATAGACAACAGTTGTTTTGAGGAAGTTTGTAAATGCCCTTTAATGGAAGGGAAAACCCCTAGGTCATGTCCAGGCCATAAGTTCACACTTGGAAGAGGAAGAAGAGAAGAGGGGACGGGACTGCCCGGGACAAGATGACAAGACATCTGCATCTCTCAACAATGCTTCCAGTGCTTCTTGAGCCCTTCCTCTGGGCCCTTTGGTCATTTGGGGGTTGGTGGGTGTATTATGGCTGTGGAAATCAATTCAGGGATACAGTACGGCTTGCCCATGGACCCAAAACCAGTCAAGAGTAGACCGATGTCCCTGCCACACTTTTCCCTTCTTCCCAAAACCTGGCAAAGTCTTCCTTCTCGCCCAACATTTGCAGAAACTTTTGTGGATCACAAGATGTCAGTACACCTACTCAAGTGAATGAGAGCTGCCGCTGATGCCCTGCTTAGCCTAGGTGGAAAAGGGGTCTCAGGAAAGATTCTTTCCCACAGGTACTTTTCTTTTCCTTCCCACAGGAAGGAAACACTGAGCAACCTATTCTCCTCTGGCCTCACAGATGTGTTCTGGTCCTGGATCTGCCACCTGCTACTGGGTGACTTTGGATAACATACCACTCTTCCCTGGGCATCCCTTTACTCACCTGTAAAGTCAACATGCATGGAGTGCAGCCTGACCAAAGGGCTGGGAATGTGCAGATGACAAAGCCATGAACCTGACTTCCAAGCAGAGGAATAGGTCAAGTGGTGGCCATGAGGACTGCCTATACCAGCAGCCCAGGCACAGACAACAGGGATTGTCTGTGGGAAACAAGTGAACTTGGTGGGAGGGGAGCTACGGAGACCTGACATTTGCACGCTGCCACCAAAAACCACTTTGAGTATATACTTCCAGGTGACTTTCCAAATGGGTTAATCTAGTTTCTTAGGAGCCCCCTGTGTTTGTGTCACAGGAGATGAAAAATTTGTGATTTACTAAGGTCATTTTGTTGCTACCTTAATCTTTGTCCTCAGTGCCAAGCAAGGCTCAGTGTAATGACCCTGAGGTTGGTTTCTTCCAAGCCTTTGGGTTCCCTCTATTTCTCCACCTTGAGATCTGGGAATAAGACAGGTCTGGAAATGTATAACCCTGAGGGTGAATGGAAAGCTAACTGCAGAATCTGGGGTGGTTTCTAGTCCACTGAAGAGCGGAGGAGACAGAACAGCTCTTACCAGAACAGGCAGGAAGCCTTGCAGACCCCAGGGTCAGGAATCACCCAATGGGAGCTCTGGATGGACCTTTTTTACAGATAAAAAAACTGAGGCCCAGAGAGGGAGAATTTCAGTCAGTAGGATAAATAGGCTGGGTCCTATGTGGTGCCACATCTGGGGGGCCCATAATGACTTGAAATAAAGGTGCTATCATCAGTATTACTACTGAAACTCTACATTGCTAGACCTTTAGGCCCCTTTCGAAGCACGGCCTCTTTTAACTCTTGCATTTGATCCTCACAATGGCCCATAGAGAATGGCAGTGCCGGAATTTAGTATTCCAGTTTAGCAGAAGGGGAAACTGAAGTTCAGTGAGAGTGAAGAAAACTGTTATATTAAGTAGCTCTTATGAGCCAGGCATTTTTGCATCATTCTATTCTTTTATTTATTTATTTAGATATATGATAAATACATTTGTGTATAGGGTTAGGAAAAAAGATACTAAAGAAAATAGAGTACAAAATTAAACTACTGAGACTATGCCAAAATAAAAAGTTTCTATATGGTGAAGGAAACCACCAGCAAAACAAAAGAGCAACCTACTGGATGGGAGAAGATATTTACAAATGATATTTCCAAAAAGGGGTTAATATCCAAAATATATAAAAAAACTTATACAACTCAACTCAATACGAAAAAAATGAATAATCTAGTTAAAACATGTAGAAGACATGAACAGACATTTCTCCAAAGAAGACATACAGACGGCCAAGAGACACCTGAAAAAATGCTCAGTACTGGGGGAGGAGTCAAGATGGCGGAGAAGTAGCAGCTGAGACTACATCAGGTAGCAGGAGATCAGCTCGATAGCTTATCTAAACATTGCAAACACCTACAAATCCAATGGGAGATCCAAGAGAAGAAGAACAGCAATTCTAGAAACAGAAAATCAACCACTTTCTGAAAGGTAGGACTGGCGGAGAAGTGAATCCAAAATGAGGGGAAGATAGACTGCGGGGGGAGGGGCCGGCTCCCGGCAAGCGGCGGAGCAACGGAGCACAAAATCAGGACTTTTAAAAGTCTGTTCCACTGAGGGACATTGCTCCAGAGGCTAAACCGGGGTGAAGCCCACGCGGGGTCAGCGTGGCCCCAGGTCCCGCAGGGTCACAGAAGGATCGGGGGTGTTGGAGTGTCGCAGAGCTCGCAGGGGTTAGAACGGAGAAGCCGGCTACAGAGACAGAGCCGAGGACTGAACTCTCAGCTCGGGGTTACCTTGAACTGATCGTGGGCTGGGTGAGCTCGGAGCGCGGCTGGAGGCTGGGGATACGGGAGTGATTGGGTGCTGTTCTCTGGGGGCGCACTAAGGAGTGGGGCCCCAGGCTCTTGGCTCCGCCGGGCTGGAGACTGGGAGGCCGCCATTTTCATCCCGTCCTCTGGAACTCTACGGAAAGCGTTCAGGGAACAGAAGCTTCCAAAAGTGAACCCGAGCGGATTACTTAGTCCGGCCCCTGGTAAGGGTGGTGCAATTCCGCCTCGGGCAAAGACACTTGAGAATCACTACAACAGGCCCCTCCCCCAGAAGATCAACAAAATATCCAGCCAGGACGAAGTTCATCTATCAAGGAAAGCAGGTACAATACCTAGGACAGCAACGGAATTCCAGAGGAGGAGAAAGCAAAGCACGGAACTCATGGCTTTCTCCCCATGATTCTTTAGTCTTGCGGTTAATTCAATTTTTTTTTCAAAATTTTTCTTTCTTTTTTCTTCTTCTGCTAAATTTTTAAAAAACTTTTACCCTTTTCTTTTTTAACATTTTTTGACTAGTTTATCTAAAATATATTTTTTCTTTCTTTTTTATATTTTTTCTTTATTTGTTTTATTTTTTAATTTTTTTTTTCTGAACCTCTTTTTATCCCCTTTCTCCCCTCCACAATTTGGGGTCTCTTCTGATTTGGTTACAGCGCATTTTTCTGGGGTCTTTGCCACCCTTTTAGTATTTTATTTGATCCTTCATATCCTCTTATCTGGAAAAAATGACAGGGCGGAAAAAATCACCACAAACAAAAGAACAAGAGGCAGTACCAAAGGCTAGGGACCTAGTCAACACAGACATTGGTAATATGTCAGATCTAGAGTTCAGAATGACGATTCTGAAGGTTCTAGCTTGAAAAAGCCATGGAAGATATTAGAGAAACCCTCTCAGGAGATATAAAAGCCCTTTCTGGAGAAATTAAAGAACTAAAATCTAACCAAGTTGAAATTAAAAAAGCTATTAATGAGGTGCAATAAAAAATGGAGGCTCTCACCGCTAGGTTAAATGAGGCAGAAGAAAGAATTAGTGATATAGAAGACCAAATGACAGAGAATAAAGAAGCTGAGCAAAAGAGGGACAAACAGCTACTGGACCACGAGGGGAGAATTCGAGAGATAAGTGACACCATAAGACGAAACAACATTAGAATAATTGGGATTCCAGAAGAAGAAGAAAGAGAGAGGGGAGCAGAAGGTCTATTGGAGAGAATTATTGGAGAGAATTTCCCTAATATGGTAAAGGGAACAAGCATCAAAATCCAGGAGGTGCAGAGAACCCCCCTCAAAGTCAACAAGAATAGGTCCACACCCCGTCACCTAATAGTAAAATTTACGAGTCTTAGTGACAAAGAGAAAATCCTGAAAGCAACCCAGGAAAAGAAGTCTGTAACATACAATGGTAAAAATATTAGATTGGCAGCAGACTTATCCACAGAGACCTGGCAGGCCAGAAAGAGCTGGCATGATATGTTCAGATCACTAAACGAGAAAAACATGCAGCCAAGAATACTCTATCCAGGTAGGCTATCATTGAAAAAGGAGAGATAAAAAGCTTCCAGGACAAACAAAAACTGAAAGAATTAGCAAATACCAAACCAGCTCTACAGGAAATATTGAAAGGGGTCCTCTAAGCAAAGAGAGAGCCTAAAAGTAGTAGATCAGAAAGGAACAGAGACAATATACAGTAACAGTCACCTTACAGGCAATATAATGGCACTGAATTCATATCTCTCAATAGTTACCCTGAATGTTAATGGGCTAAATGCCCCAATCAAAAGACACAGGATATCAGAATGGATAAAAAAACAAAACCCATCTATATGTTGCCCACAAGAAACTCATTTTAGATGTGAAGACACCTCCAGATTTAAAGTGAGGGGGTGGAAAACAATTTACCATGCTAATGGGCATCAGAAGAAAGTGGGGCTGGCAATCCTTATATCAGAACAATTAGATTTTAAGCCAAAGACTATAATAAGAAATGAGGAAGGACACTATATCCTACTCAAAGGGTCTGTCCAACAAGAAGATCTAACCATTTTAAAAATCTATGCCCCTAACGTAGGAGCAGCCAACTATATAAACCAATTAATAACAAAATCAAAGAAACACATCAATAATAATACAATAATAGTAGGGGACTTTAACACTCCCCTCACTAAAATGGACAGATCATCCAAGCAAAAGATCAACAAGGAAATAAAGGCCTTAAATGACACATTGGACCAGATGGACATCACAGATATATTCAGAACATTTCATCCCAAAGCAACAGAATACACATTCTTCTCTAGTGCACATGGAACATTCTCCAGAATAGATCACATCCTGGGTCACAAATCAGGTCTCAGCCAGTATCAAAAGATTAGGATCATTCCCTGCATATTTTCAGACCATAATGCTCTGAAGCTAGAACTGAATCACAAGAGGAAAGCTGGAAAGAACCCAAATACATGGAGACTAAACAGCATCCTTCTAAAGAATGAATGGGTCAACCAGGAAATTAAAGAAGAATTGAAAAAATTCATGGAAACAAATGATAATGAAAACACAACGGTTCAAAATCTGTGGGACACAGCAAAGGCAGTCCTGAGAGGAAAATATATAGCGGTACAAGCCTTTCTCAAGAAACAAGAAAGGTCTCAAGTACACAACCTAACCCTACACCTAAAGGAGCTGGAGAAAGAACAAGAAAGAAACCCTAAACCCAGCAGGAGAAGAGAAATCATAAAGATCAGAGCAGAAATCAATGAAATAGAAACCAAAATACAATAGAACAAATCAATGAAACTAGGAGCTGGTTCTTTGAAAGAATCAATAAGATTGATAAACCCCTGGCCAGACTTATCAAAAAGAAAAGAGAAAGGACCCAAATAAATAAAATCATGAATGAAAGATGAGAGATCACAACTAACACCAAAGAAATACAGACAATTATAAGAACATACTATGAGCAACTCTACGCCAACAAATCTGACAATCTGGAAGAAATGGATGCATTCCTAGAGACATATAAACTACCACAACTGAACCAGGAAGAAATAGAAAACCTGAACAGGTCCATAACCAGTAAGGAGATTGAAACAATCATCAAAATTCTCCAAACAAACAAAAGCCCAGGGCCAGATGGCTTTCCAGGGGAATTCTACCAAACATTTAAATAATTCCTATTCTCCTGAAACTGTTCCAAAAAATAGAAATGGAAGGAAAACTTCCAAACTCATTTTATGAGGCCAGCATCACCTTGATCCCAAAACCAGACAAGGATCCCACCAAAAAAGAGAACTACAGACCAATATCCTTGATGAACACAGATGCAAAAATTCTCACCAAAATACTAGCCAATAGGATTCAACAGTACATTAAAAAGGATTATTCACCACGACCAAGTGGGATTTATTCCAGGGCTGCAAGTTTGGTTCAACATCCACAAATCAATCAATGTGATACAACACATTAATAAAAGAAAGAACAAGAACCATATGATACTCTCAATAGATGCTGAAAAAGCATTTGACAAAGTACAGCATGCCTTCCTGATCAAAACTCTTCAAAGTGTAGGGATAGAGGGCACATACCTCAATGTTATCAAAGCCATCTATGAAAAACCCACCGCAAATATCATTCTCAATGGAGAAAAACTGAAAGCTTTTCCGTTAAGGTCAGGAACACGGCAGGGATGTCCATTATCATCACTGCTATTCAACATAGTACTAGAAGTCCTAGCCTCAGCAATCAGACAACAAAAAGTAATTAAAGGCATCCAAATGGGCAAAGAAGAAGTCAAACTATCACTTTTTGCAGATGATATGATACTATATGTGGGGAACCCAAAAGACTCCACTCCAAAACTGCTAGAACTTGTAGAGGAATTCAGTAAAGTGTCAGGATATAAAATCAATGCACAGAAATCAGTTGCATTTATGTACACCAAAAACAAGACAGAAGAAAGAGAAATGAAGGAGTCAATCCCATTTACAATTGCACTGAAAAGTATAAGATACCTAGGAATAAACCTAACCAAAGAGGCTAAGAATCTATACTCAGAAAACTATAAAGTACTCATGAAAGAAATGGAGGAAGACACAAAGAAATGGAAAAATGTTCCATGCTCCTGGATTGGAAGAATAAATATTGTGAAAATGTCTATGCTACCTAAAGCAATCTACACATTTAATGCAATCCCTATCAAAATACCATCCATTTTTTTCAAAGAAATGGAACAAATAATCCTAAAATTTATATGGAACCAGAAAAGACCTTGAATAGCCAAAGGAATATTGAAAAAGAAAGCCAAAGTTGGTGGCATCACAATTCCGGACTTCAAGCTCTATTACAAAGCTGTCATCATCAAGACAGCATGGTACTGGCACAAAAACAGACACATAGATCAATGGAACAGAATAGAGAGCCCAGAAACAGACCCTCAACTCTATGGTCAACTAATCTTCGACAAAGCAGGAAAGAATGTCCAATGGAAAAAAGACAGCCTCTTCAATAAATGGGGCTGGGAAAACTGGACAGCCACATGCAGAAAAATGAAATTGGACCATTTCCTTACACCACACACAAAAATAGACTCAAAATGGATGAAGAACCTCAATGTGAGAAAGGAATCCATCAAAATCCTTGAGGAGAACACAGGCAGCAACCTCTTCGACCTAAGCCACAGCAGTGTCTTCCTAGGAACATCGGCAAAGGCAAGGGAAGCAAGGGCAAAAATGAACTATTGGGATTTCATCAAGATCAAAAGCTTTTGCACAGCAAAGGAAACAGTTAACAAAACCAAAAGACAACTGACAGAATGGGAGAAGATATTTGCAAACGACATATCAGATAAAGGGCTAGTCTCCAAAATCTATAAGGAACTTAGCAAAATCAACACCCAAAGAACAAACAATCCAGTCAAGAAATGGGCAGAGGACATGAACAGACATTTCTGCAAAGAAGACATCCAGATGGCCAACAGACACATGAAAAAGTGCTCTACATCACTCGGCATCAGGGAAATACAAATAAAAACCACAATGAGATATCACCTCACACCAGTCAGAATGGCTAAAATTAACAAGTCAGGAAATGACAGATGCTGGCGAGGATGCGGAGAAAGGGGAACCTTCCTACACTGTTGGTGGGAATGCAAGCTGGTGCAACCACTCTGGAAAACAGCATGGAGGTTCCTCAAAATGTTGAAAATAGAACTACCCTATGACCTAGCGATTGCACTACTGGGTATTTACCCTAAAGATACAAACGTAGTGATCGGAAGGGGCACGTGTACCCGAATGTTTATAGCAGCAATGTCTACAATAGCCAAACTATGGAAAGAACCTAGATGTCCATCAACAGATGAATGGATAAAGAAGATGTGGTATATATACACAATGGAATACTATGCAGCCATCAAAAGAAATGAAATCTTGCCATTTGCGACAACGTGGATGGAACTAGAGGGTATCATGCTTAGAGAAATAAGTCAATCGGAGAATGACAACTATCATATGATCTCCCTGATATGAGGACATGGAGAAGCAACATGGGGGGTTAGGGGGATAGGAGAAGAATAAATGAAACAAGATAGGATTGGGAGGGAGACAAACCATAAGTGACTCTTAATCTCACAAAACAAACTGGGGGTTGCTGGGGGGAGGTGGGGTTGGGAGAAGGGGGGGGTTTGGACATTGGGGAGGGTATGTGCTATCGTGAGTGCTGTAAAATGTGTAAACCTTGCGATTCACAGACCTGTACCCCTGGGGATAAAAATACATTATATGTTTATTAAAAAATAAGAAATAAAAAAAATTTTAAGTAAAAATGCTCAGTACCACTCATCATCAGAGAAATGTAAACCAAAACCACAATGAGAGATCACTTTACACCTGTCAGAATGGCTAAAATAAAAAACACAAGACAAGTGTTGGCAATGATATGTTGAAAAAGGAACCCTCATGCACTGTTGGTGGGAATGCAAACTGGTGTAGCCATTCTGGTAGACAGCACAGAGGCTCCTCAAAAAATTGAAAATAGAACTACCTTATGATCTGGTAATTCCACTACTGGGTATTAACTGAAAGAAAACAAAACCACTAATTTGAAGGGATATACATGCCCCTATATTAATTGCAGCATTGTTTACAATAGCCAACACAGGGAAGGAGCCCAAGCATCCACTGACATGTGAATGGATAAAGAAGATGTCACACACACACACACACACACACACAGGACTATTACTCAGTCATAAAAAATAATGAAATCTTGTCACTTGCAGTAACATGGATCAGAACTAGAGAGTATAATGCTCTCTAGTGAAATAACTCAGAGAAAGACAAATACCATATGATTTCACTCATACGTGGAAATTAAGAAACAAAACAAAGAAAAAAGAGGCAAACCAAAAACCAAATAGAGAGAACAAACTGCTGGTTACCAGAGGGGAGGTGGGTGAAGCAGTTGACAGGGATGAAGAGCACACTTATCTTGATAAACACTGAGAAATGTATAGAATTGTTGAATCATTATACTGTACATCTGTAACTGTTAATAATGCTGTATGTTAATTATGTTTCAATTAAGAAAAAAAGAAAAAATACGGTATGGAAACCAAGCCCTATCCCCCAGCCACTGAGATCTTATTCCCCGAAGCACCTCTGTTTCTAGCATCCTGTGTCTCCTTCTGGCCCAGACTACGTGCGCGGAAGTCCATGTGTTGACATAAACTCTTTGCTCCTCCCTTCCTTTCTTTCTTTCTTTTAAACAAATGGCCTTTGAAAAACATTCTGTGTCAGTTTCTATGAATTGAGTCATCCTTCTTCACAATTGCACAGTAAGACATATATGGCTGCATGATCATTTATTTAACCTAGGGGTGGATATTTATGGTTATTCCAAGTTTTTCCCACTTCGGACTCTCCTCAGACAGTCACTGATTCACACATGTGCAAGTCTGTCTGTAGGATGGACTTCAAGAAGTAGAATCACTGGGTCAAAGGATTTGTGCATTTAAAATTCTGTAGGATTCAAAGTGCTTTCCATAGGCTGGACCATTTGTGCACTACTCACAATTTCTCAGGAATCTCTGCACAACCTTGATAACAGGATGTCGTGTCCAATTTCTAAATCCTTGCCAGTCTGTTAAGTTAAAGTGATATGGTTGTACTTTATTCATACTTCCCATAATAAGGAAAGTTGAACATTGTTTTACATAATTGCCATTTGTATCCTCTTTTCTTTGACTGCTTTTTTCCTATGGGGTTGATCTTTTTCTTATTGGTTGTAGGGACTCTTTATATATTAAGAAAATATATTATATATTATATATTAATATTATATATTATATATATATTACATACATATATTATATATATATTATATATTAATATTATATATTAAGAAAATTAATGTGTGAGATATGTGTTTATAGCTATTTCTTTCCAGGTGAGTGATTTGTCTTTTGACTTTGCTTATAGTACTGCAATGAAGACATTTATATTTTTTAGGTGTTAGAATTTATCAAACATTTTTGGTGCATTTTTGATTGTATATTATACTTAGAAAGTCCCTCTCCACTCTGAGGTTGTTTTAAAAATCTCTTATCTTCTTCAAGTAGTTGTATTTTATCTTTTTTTTTTTTTTAAGTTTTTGATCAACACAGAACTAATTCTGGTGAAATGAGTGGTTGAGGTCTACCCTAATATTTTCCAGGTAGCTCTCCAATTGTTCCAATACCATTTATTGAGTGATCCATCTCTTCTCCAGTGGTCTGCAATGCCACATTTAATACATACTAAATTCTCATATATCTGTTTCCAGACTCTTCTGTTCTTTGTGTCTGTGCCTATCTGTTTTGGAGCCAGGCGCTTTCATACGTGGGCATATTAACCTGCACACTTATGGTGCAGAGGAAGCTAGAACCAGGTCTCCCAGTCTGTGCTACTTTATCTCCCATAACGTGATGATGCTTTCCTGACCCTGGGGATGGAGGATCAGAGAGGCCCCAGATCCTGATCCACCAAGACAGGGAGACAAACCAGGCATAAAAGTCAGACTCTTCTTACCCTTTGTTCACTTAGAGGCAGTGAAGGCCATCAGCCAGCTCTGAGCTAGATTCCAGCTTTCTCAAGAGTGAAGGAGCTTGCCCTTGGGTAAGTTTGCTCACATTTTGGAGCCTTGGTTTTCACATCTGCAAAATGGTAATAATAATAATGCCTATGTCATGGTTCCAGGATTCAGTCCGCTAACAGCAAATGGAGGTGCGGTAGTAAAAGCCACAGTTATAATCACCAAGAGCATTGCCATCAGGACAGAGCCGCTGTCCCTTGTTCTCAGGCAAGTAACATCCATCACTGCACAGGGTCAACCTGGGCAGCTTCCTGACAGTTAGTTAACGAATCTAAAGTTCAGGCCATACACACCCCAAGGGTATAGGATTCCCAAGGGCAAGCTCCTTGGAAGAAGAAAGGGCCTGCCCATTGGAATGTTAAATCTGATCTTAGAGCTGCAAAGCTAAAAATAATTAATATAAAGGCCAGTCCTGCTCCAGAGGGGTCCTGCTTTGGAGTCCTGCAAGGGTGGCAGAAAGAGCAGGAAAACTGGGATGGTGGTTGGAGGTCATGGCTTCCGTACAATACCAAATGGTCCAGTGATGCCAGTCCCTGGAAGCTATACACAATCATATCTGGAACCCCTATCAGTCCTCCCTGAGTGCTGGTAGCCCAGGGGAAGCCAGGCTGTGAGCCCAGAACTTGCCCTAACCAGCATCTCTCAGAATGCCCACATTCCAGAACAGGCACCATATCCTCTCCCTTCTCTTTCACCCCACACCAGCATGGCCCCTTAGGTTTACAAACTATCATCACACTGTTGCCTGTATCATCTAAGCTCCCCAAAGAGCAACACATTAATATTATTCCCATTTTCCAGAGGAGTAAATTAAGATTCACTTGGAGCACATGAGTAGCCCAAACTCAAGATGCTAGAAATGCACTGAGAACTCAGTTCTTTTCAGTCTATAGGCTAGACCATGAGATGCTCCGAACAGAGGCCAAAGTGGCCTGTTCACTTAGTCATCTATTTGTTCAATAAACATTCATTCAGCACCAACTTCATATTCAGGACTGGAATCAGCGTTGGATGTACAGAGGCTGATAAGATCTTTCTCTCTCAAAAGGGCCAAATAAATAAGTAACTACTCTGTGATGTCAAGTGTAATGAGTGTACCAAATGCTGTAGGAGGTCAGGGAAGGAGCAATTAGTTACTATGAATCTGGGGAGGCTTCCCAGAGGAGGCAATTGTGAGACAGAACTTGAATGATGCTTTCATCATCACTGATGAGTGGGAATTGATCTATTCCTCAGTGACTGAAAAGTCAGGTTCCTGAGCCTCACTGCTACACTGTACTTTAGAATTTCTGGGGAACTGTGTTAGAAATACCCATTCTTAAGCCTCATCCCAGACCTTCTGAGTCTGAATTTAAAGTGCTAGTACCCAGAGGCACTTGAGTTTTCTCCTAGCCCCCCAGGTTTTCATCAGACTGTATGTATTTGAGGCCTGCTGTCCAAGGCACAGATATTGGCACTTTTTTTCTTAGGAGCATTATTCATTTTAAGAAAAACTAAATCCAGTAGAAAAACAAAGCCAGAAACCCCAGGGATAAACCCCATGCCCATTTATCCTACCACAATTAGTCTGATTCCCTCCTTTGTGTTTGAAAAACATTATCTCGGTACATTAGGAAAGTGCTTCCTCCACTCCCATTAATAATGCCCAACATGTTAGAAAAGCCTGGAGCTCCGGGAACTTCTTGTGTCTATCTGGGAGAAAGTCGGCCTGAGAGACGTGAGGCAGGGAGGGAGGGCAGGCTATACCTTCCTGATAGTTTTTAAGAAAGGGAGAAAACATTCCATGATAAAGAGCATGGAGCTAGACCACCTGTGTTCAATTTCTGCCTCTGCTACTTCTGAGCTGTGTGACTACAAATTCCTTAATTTCTCTGGTCTCAGTTTCTTCATCCATAAAATGGGGATGACAATAATATCCATCCCATAGGCTGTGTGAGGATTAACAGAATTCACATATGTTAAAGGTCTTAGAATTGTGCCTGTCAGTTTTAATACATTTTACATAACTAATTGCTTTCATTATATTACCATAGAGCTTGGAGGTGAAAGTTGGGGGTGGGAGGCTGGCCATTGCCAAGACTGGGGCAGCTCTTAAACCAACAGGAGGCATCTTCTCAGACTAACTGCTTTCATTCAGCAAGTTCTGCCTGAAAACCAGCTATGTTCATTTACTGTACTAGGCACTGGAAATAGACCAGTGAGTGAGACACAGTGCCTGCCCTCAAGAGGGGCCAGGTTTCAAGAAACGAGCAAACCATTGCATCATCTGCCTCTCTGAGTGGCAGGGACCTGCCTGGGGGGCAGGGTCCTGTGTGCTTTCAAACAACAAAGCAAGATGTCCCACGGCCTGGCTTCATCACAAGCTTATCTGTGATGTCCAGCCTAGAACACAGGAAGGGGGCAGGAGAGGAAAAGAATGCCCAGGCACCAACTGAAGATCTTCCTGTGGAGTAGAGTCACCCCCATGTACCTAGACACATGTCCCGGCGCCGGGGAAGAGTAGGACCAATCCTGCAGCTCTATCTGCCCAGAAAAGAATTTCTCTGCACTACTGACACTTTGGGGCAGGAGAATGCTTTGTCTGGGAGGCTGTCCTGGGCATTTGCAGGATGTTCAGCAGCATCCATCTACCCACTAGATGCCAGTAGCATCCACTCTCCCACGGCACCACAACCAAAAATACCTGTAGAAAAATGCCCAGTGGGGGCCAAACCACTCTGGGCTGAGAACCACCGTTTTAGAATCGGAGCCCCTCTGCCCAAGAGAACCCCCTCCCCCAGCCAGTTAGCACTCAGAGCTGCCTGACTTCTAGAAGGAAAGGCCTAAGGGATCTCGCTTCCCAAAACCAGCACAGTCTAAGCCAGGGTTGGCCCTGGGAATGGTGAACTTCTAGCCTCCCCAGGCTACCACTTCAATATGGTGGGACTTGGCTGGGCCTAGACTGAGTTTAAAATCCGGCCAGTCCAAGAGGTAGTACAACCATCAGATATGACCAGAGTGGGAGTACCTTTTCCTGCTTCTTCAGGTTTCCTCTGCGGTGATTAGAAAGTTCTGATTATAATCACAATAAAGAACAGAAAAGAGAAAAAGGAAAAAAAAGTGCTTTCCTGGCGTGATCCACGAGATGGAGTACCCCGGGGGTCATGGTGTGTCAGCCAAAGAGAGGACATTGAGGTTGGAAAATCCTGATGCTGTCACTTCCCAGACAGAAGGCCTCAGGCAAGGGACTTCATCTCTCTGAGTATCAGTTTCTACATCTGTGAAATGGGCAGATAGGAACACCTATGACTTTGTGAAGTTGGGAAGACTGAACAAGATGATGTTCAAGGAAGCATTTCAGACCATGCTTGCGGTCTGAAATGGGAGTTTCTCAGTGCAGGCTAGCTCTAACTAACCCTCCCCCCCCCCCGCCCAACCCCACCACCTCTGCTTTATAGAAGAAAACACTGAGGTGCATGGAGAGGGGTGACCCGCCCAATGCCACATAGCTGGACTCCACTGCAGATCTGCTTTGGACCATTTCTGAAGCCAAGAGCAGGAAATAACTTTCCTTCTCTGGCCTGAGTTGCTTCATCTGTGAAATGGGTAGAGAGAAGGGAGGGACAGATTGGATAATATCAGGAGGCTTACCTGGCCTTGTGAATGAAATCAATGTTCTGTTGGGATACCTGGCTGGCTCAGTTGGAGGGGCATGGGACTCTTGATCTCAGGCTCGTGAGTTCAAGCCCCACGCTGCACGTAGAGATTACTTAAATAAATAAATATTAAAAAATTAAAGAATGTTCCATTAATGATACCAACTAACAGCTACCTAGTATTTACAGGCACCTTATATACTTTGTATCATAATCTAGAGAATAGCAAGTTAAAGATGAGGGAAACGAAGCCTCATATATCTGATAAGGAAGTAATAATCTAGAAAATATAAAGAACTCCTACAAATCAACAACAACAACAACAAAAGGCAAATAACCCAACTAAACAAATGAGCAAAGACTCTGAATGGAGATCTTTCTCCAAAGATCTATGAATGGTCAATAAGCATATGAAAAAATGCCCAACATCATTAGCCATCAAAGACATGCAGATCAAAACCACAATGAAATATCACTACACACTCACTAGCAAGGCTAAAATAAAAAAGACAAATAGGTGCTGTCGAGGATGTGGAGAAATTAGGATCTTCATACATATTGACGAGATTGTAAAATAGTGCAGTCTCTTTGAAAAATAGGCAATTCCTCAAAAAATTAAACACAGTTACATATGACACAAATTCTACTCCTAAGTGTATACATATAGATGCATAATATATATTTATGTATATTATGTATATATATTATTCCCATAGAGTATGATTCCCATAATATTCCCAAGAGAAATAAAAACAAAATTCACCCCAAAACTTGTTCACAGCAGCATTATTCATAATAGCCCAAATGTGGAAACAACCCAAATGTCCATCCACAAAATGTGGTGCATCCACACAATGGAATACTACTCAGCCACAAGGAATGAAATTCTGACATACGCCACAACATGAATGACACCTTAAAAACATTATGCTCCGTGAAAAAGTGAAAGTGAAAGAAGCCAGATACCACGAAAAACCACATATTATATGGTTCCATTTATGGGAAATGTCCAGAATGGGCAAATTCACAGAGACGGAAAGTGGATTAGCAGTTGCCAGGGGCCGGAAGGTGAGCTGGGGTGAGGGAGGAAATGGGGAGTAGCTGTAATGGGTAGGAGTTTTTTTGCAGGGTGATAAGAATGCTTTAAAATTAGATCATGGTGATAGTTGCACGTCTCTGTAAACACACTGATCACATTAAATGTGCACTTTAAATGGATGAAGCTTATGGTATGTGAACTATGTCTTAATAAGGCTATTAAAAAGAAAAAGTAACTGAGGTCTAGGGAGGGTACCAGTGTGTACCTTTGGAGAAAAAGCACAGAGAGCTGGAGGGAGGTCGCACAGAAACTGTAAAGGAGATATGATAGTTGACCAATACCATCCATTTCAGGCACCTAGGTGGGAAATAAGGGACCTAGGATTTGAAACCAGGTCTGTTCCCAAAGTCCATGACCTTGGCACCCTCTTTAGGAGGGATGTGCCCGTAGACTAGGTTGGGGAATGGACCAAATATATAGGCCCCCAGGAGGGAAGACGACAACCTGGACCCAGAAGGAAAGGAGGACAGCACCCAGAGGCCACAGTCTGGGGAGGACATGAACCTGAACCCCGTGGGAGAAAAGAGGATGAAGTATGTACGAGGCAAAGGGCTGTGTGCTGAAGGAAGATGACAGGGGCAGGTGGACAGCACCTCCTCCCTCCGAGGCCTGGGTCCTAATGCAATCCAGCCACCTCTTCCTGGCTGCTGGAAGCTCTGATGTGGTCATGGAGGGGCAGAGATAACAGAGATGCCTGCAGGAAGCAGATGTGTCTGAAAGAAACCCCACAGAGGGAACTCTTTTGGATAAACCTCTTCAGAGGGAGGCTGAATTGCCGCAGGGACAGGCTGACTCCTGTCTCTATCTGTGCCAACTGAGAAGCTGCTGTGTTTAAAGGGAGGCCATAAACAGCTCACAAATCCCAGGTGACTGCGACCTGTTCTACTTAGTCACCCAGCATGAAGGGTCTGCTCTCTGAGCAACTTAGCAGGCAAAGTGAATTGATTCAATCAAACATAAATTCTGCACTTTTCATGCCCGTGATGCACCTGGATGGCGCTGTGTTGGACACTGGGGTGGAGGGGAGTGGGTGGAGGTGTTAAAAGGAATTCAACAAGGTCTCCACCCTCAAGGAGCTCATCATCAAGTAGGGGAGACAGACACACAGCAGGAATCACAACCCAGGGTGGTAAGTGTCATGATGAGAGTTAATGACGGGAGCACAGAGCTCAGAGGGACTGCTCCCTCATCCTGGAGGAACTAGGGATAATTCACAAATGAGGTTATATTGGAATTGGGTTTTGAAGGATCAATAGGAGTTCACCAGCAAAGACTGAGGGAAGTGCTATTTCAAAGTTACTCAGCTGATGAGTAGCAGGACTGCGTTGTACTTGACTCCAGGTTGTGCTCCGGAGTATATAACACTATCTTGACACTCCCATCAGATTAATCTCCCACATTACAACCCTAATTTTAAAAAAGTATAAGAGAGATTATCCCCTTTGGAGTTGGTCCAGTTTGAATCCTGGCTTCGCCCCTCATGAACAGGATGACCTTGTGCCTAGCTGAAAGTAAGCACTCAATATTCATTCATTTCTTTTCCCCTTTTCTTACTTGGCTATGGGCTTATCCTGCATAGTCCCTGAGCCAACTTAAGACACTGGACTCCTTCAGGTTCACCAGTAGGTGGCACCTGGAACTGTAACCAGAGGCCTGCAATGCATATTCTAGCGTGGTGGGGTGAGAATCACAGCGCCTGAGTACCTCTCTAACCCTCAGGCCCACCACCCTACCGTGCTGGCCTGGAAAAATGCTTTCAACACACAGGGGTGTTGGTGTTTGGGGGTATCTCCTATGGAGCATCTGGAAGTGGAGGCGGTGTTCTGAGTTATCACAGTAATTTGGAGGGCACAGCTGGCATTTCGTGGGCAGTGGCCATGATGACCCATGCAACAAGCACCATCCTTTGTCCTGCCTACCTTTCAAACGTTCCCTGGACTCCATGTAGACAGAAGCACATGATATAATCATCTAAATCCAGAACCCCTACCTCCATGCATATACACATGCGAGAACCCCTACTTCCGTGTACGTACACATGCAAGAACTCATACACACGCAAGAACTCACGTACATACACACACATGGTTTTGATCTGCTCTGAATTGTCTAATATTGCTCTGATCTTGTGAACTGAGGGGAGGTGATACATTCTGAAATTGAAGGAGCTTGACCATGGGTTAAATCAGTTGGTGACATTTGATCTGCCAATTCAACACACCTACATCCACCTGTATTTGTAGCTCTGCATTTCCCTGATTCTAGAAGTGGCTGCGGGCTTCTGTCTGCTTCAGAAAATCTTCAAGTGTGGGCATGCCCGAGGTTTACGTAGTGAAACCTGTATTATTATTACATTATAAATGGTTTTCCTTTCATTTCTCCTTTACCATAAGATTAGTTTCTACTAATTACATTAGTAGTACATTACATTCTATGAATTACATTCTGGTAATTACGTTCTTGCAGTTACTACTATTATTCTTACTATTATTTGTAGATAGGTTGTTTGATCTATGTTCAAACTGCATTTCAGGATGATAAAGAGGGCATCACAAACTTTTGGTAATAAAAGGGAGCATTGGGGGGCACGTGGGTGGCTCAGTCGGTTGAGCGGCTGCCTTCAGCTCAGGTCGTGATCCCAGGGTCCTGGGATTGAGTCCTGCATCAGGCTCCCTGCTGATCAGGGAGCCTGCTTCTCCCTCTTCCTCTGCCTTCGGCTCAGGTCATGATCTCAGGGTCCTGGGATCGAGTCCCGCATCGGGTTCTCTGCTCAGCGGGGAGCCTGCTTCCCTCTCTCTCTCTCTCTCTGCCTGCCTCTCTGTCTACTTGTGATCTCTCTCTGTCAAATAAATAAAAAAATATATATATTTTTTTTAAAAAGTGGGGGGAGAATTGGGCCTGAGGGATTCAGAACCACTGGTCTAGTCCATACAACTGGGAATCTTTCCCATTTCTTTGAGATGACGGATAGTAGAGCCGAAGGATAGGAGCCAGGCTTTGGGAGCCAGAAAAACTTAATTTGAAACCCAGCTCTACTGCTCACAATTATACGACCTGGAGGGATTTGTATAATCCTGCTGATCCTTAGCTTCCTTGTCTGCAAAATGGGGATAAAATAGCCACCTCACAGGGTTGTAGTGAGGGTTCAATAAGGTTGACTGCGGAAGGGCACAAATTAAGTGCTCAGGAACAACAGGAACTGATTTACCATTATGTCCTTGTTGCTGTTTCTCCATGGAATCCTCCCCAGCTTAGAACACTGAGCTGTGACCAGGCCTTAGTGTTTCAACCACACCAGCCACTTCCAGCCTGGCTCAGCATCCCGATCTCCAGAATCTGAGAGAGATCCATATAAACCATGAAACCAAGACACCCCTGTTGGGACCATGTGAATCAGGCCTGATTCACTACTGAATGCTGCCCTGGGTGGTGTGGGTGGAGTGTGTTCTATTGTCCAAAGCTCCTCCAGTCACTGCACTGGTTTTGAGCTCATCTTCCCCACTTTTCCCACCACTGCTGGGGCCCTGGCATGCCCTGCAGTGAGTCTGTAGGCTGTGGGGACCTGCCAGGAACCGCCTCCCAGGTTCTGGCTCTGGCTCCTGAGCCTCCAGGATCAGCCAGGCCCCTCTGCACCAGACCCATGCCAGCCTCAGAGTGCTGGAGACAGCTGTGGTCCCTCCCATGGTTAGGCATCCATGGAGCCCTCAGCTGGTTCTACATAAGCCACCAAGTGACAGTTCATGGCATACAGACTCTGGAATGGGCCCTGGGAGCTGGCTTTTCTTATCATTCTGGTGGCTCTCTGAACTTTGCTCTCGATTCCTCACAGTAATCCCAGTTTTCATCTCCTGCTCTCAGAAACCGCAGGCAGCCCTTGAACCACGCATTTGGCCATCAGCGGGAACTGGTTCCTTCCCCCAAGGCAATGGGAACCCGCAGAGTTGTCAGAACGGAGAGGTCCCCTCCCAGCCTCAGAAGACTCAGAGCCATCTCTTTACACCTCCTCTCTTTGGCTGAGTCATTAGGAATTCAGAGAAGGTGGAATGCCTGAGTGGCTAACGGCATTAAGCATCTTCCTTCAGCTCAGGTCATGATCCCAGGGTCCTGGGATCAAGCCCCACATGGGGCTCCCTGCTCCGCTTCTCCCTCTTCCACTCACCCTGCTTGTGTTCCCTCTCTCACTTTGTCTCTCTCTGTCAAATAAATAAATAAAAATCTTAAAAGCACCTGCTTAAAACAAAAAAAAAAAAAAAAAAAAAAAAGGAATTCAGAGAAGGTGATGAAGGAAATCTGGTCTTGATCAAGTGTCATCTGAGAGGACCAAGATAAGAAGTTCATGGTCTAGCTGGGAGGAGCTGGTCATGTAACAGATAACTATAGTTAAATGTGGTACATGTTGAGTATGACATTCACTCTAAAGGCCATCTCACGGGGAAATGGGCAACTAATTCTGCCTAGGCAAGGTGGGAAGCCTTCTGAGAGACGTTAACATTGGAATGGGGTATTGAGGGATGAGGAGGAGTTCTCTAAGTCTTGGGCTAGACTCACAAGTCTCACCTCATTCTGCTAGCCCTACAACTCTGGCATGGTTAGCCCATGCCTTTCTTCCTGAGTCATAACCATGGGGGAAGAGGCAGTGGAGAAGGAACTGAGAATGAAACACAACTCTACACCCAGAATGATCCATATTTAGACAGAATTCTGGTTCAGAGATATTGGCTTCCCCAGACTGTCCCCAAAACACAAAAATCCCAGAGTCCCACAGAGCACAATTTCCTAAGAAAGTCCTGTATGTTATGTAAAAAATGTGACTCCAAAATCAAATAAATTTCAGAAACCTTAAGTTAAGCAAAGTCAAGCAGATTCTACTGCAGGATTTCTCAGAGCCTTTAAAGGTAAAATAATAAGACAGTAATAATTTATAAATTTAAAATAATTTTTTATGAATAATTTAATACCATTACAAATATAATAATTTAACAGCTATCCTTTGTTTAATGTTTCCTAATGTGCAAGACAGTGCTATGCATGCATTATGTCATGAATGTTCATGGTAACTTTATGTCATCGGTACTGCTATTATTTCCATTTTGCAGACAAGACTGAATCAACCCATGAAGTGAAGTTCACTGCCCAAGATCACAGTAAACAGTGAAGCTGAGAGTCAAAGCCAGGATCTGTCTGACCTGAAGTCCTCATGCTTTAATGGGCACTGTGAATCCCTAAGAAGGGGATAGGACATGCAGCATTCCTAGACTTAAGCAGCCATGGAAACTTCTTCTAGTCAGGGTTCCACAGAGTAACTTTGGGAAACACTGTTCTTTCTTCCTACCAAGATGCAGTAAAGGTAACAGAAGGACCTCTGAGGCTCTGTTTCTCTCTCTTCTTCTCCCGTCTCAGCTGGGCCCAGGGGTCCACAGTCCTCAGCAGGCCCTTCTATGTTCACCCAGGGGCCAGTGTGAGAATCCAGAGGAGTTCCCTGGGGAAGCCAAGAGTCCAGCCAGCAGTTCCTAAACTGTCCAGCTCTAAATAGATGACCTCATTGGGTACAGATCACACACAGAGGGTTCCAAATTTTATTCTCAGCTAGTTCTAAGTGACTGCTTCAAACTTAGCAGCCACTTCTGTCTCCAGCAGACTAGATAGGTTATGAACTCAGAATTCTTGTGTCATTACCCACTTAGCAGGACAAAGTATGGGCCCCTGAAAGCTGGTGCAGCGTCACCAAATGGGGCCACTGGCTAGAATCAGGCCTGATCTTTTCTCATTTGGACCCTGACATCAGTCTCCAGACCCTTCTTGCCAATTCCTTGCTGCTGGCAGAGTGGTCTTTCAGTCAGCTATATTCTGCCACTCCCTTCCTTGGAACTCCCCGATGTCTCCCTAGTGCTCTGATAAAAGTCCAAACCACTTGGCCTGATTTTCAAGGTCCTGGGAGATGTGGCAGACTCTGTAGCCTTTGTCCTTTTCTCAAGAGAACACATGGATGAACAAAGGGGCTATAAAAGTGACATGCACAAGGTCTAGGTACCCTGTCCCCGAAGACAGACATATCTCACAGAAGGAGCCAAGTAAGTAACACCCGCCACATCTCCTGTCCACGTATCTTTTATTTTGGACACTCTTTTTAATAAGGAACAAAGGACAACTTTCTACTTAACAAATAAGTAAGAAAGTTGTATTGATATATCCCACTTGATCCTGCTTGAGACCGGCAAGAGACCCCAGGGAGGTGGTCAAAGAGATTCAGACATGTCCCCTTGGAGGGCAGTCCCCAAACTGGGGCAATGGCCTCTTAGTCCTCATCTAAGACCAAGCCACATGCCTATTCCAGGTCCTGCGCTGGTTGAAGAGCAGCAAGAGCTGGAGGCTGAGCAGGTGAGGTCCAGATGCTTCCAGGTGCGGCATCACCTCATTTTGTCAGGTGTGTATGTCATCGTGTTCAAAGGCAGATTCTGATTCTGCAAGTCTGGGGTAGGGCCTGCGGCTCTGCCTTCCTAACAAGCTCCCAAGTTATGTTGTTGCTGCTGGTCCTAGGACCACTCCACGGAGGACAAGTTTCTGGAGAATAAATGGGCCATGCAAACCCTTCCACCCACCCACTGGGCTACCTGGCGACCCTGAATCTTTCACTCATTGTGATGAGGAGATTCTAGATTAAATCAAGGGAGGCAATCCCTAACGATCCTGTTTCTCTCTCTAGGCGTGTCCATCTCCAACCAACTCCCTGCCTGTAAGCTTTATTTTATGCTCTGGCAAAACCTAATTCTTTACAGTTTCCTGCACACACCATGCCATTTAGCTGGAATGCTATTTTGTTCTGCTGAGACCACAACTTCTGCCTGTAAGCTCATTTTATCTCATTTTGCTGAATTTCATCCGACTCATCTTTGAAAACTAGGCGGGCACACCCTTAGGCTGAGCTAAGTACTCCCACCTAACCCTGCCAACGTCTGTGCAGCTGTGAGCCTTGCGTCCATCTAGACCATGGCATATATGGTCTTACTACACCGAGACTGAGTGGATATATGTCTGCCTTCCCCACCATGCTGCGAGTTCAAAAGCATGGGTCAGGCCTTGTCCCCTTTGTCTCTCCAGTGCCTAGCACAGAGCCTGGCACATAGGAGGCGTGTGATAAACGTCTGGTACTCTGATCCAAAGCTGGTAACATCTCCTCCAAGAAAAGAGTTCAGCAGATTCTTTCCATCTTGAAGAGAAAAGACTTAATATTATAAACAAAGTGTGTTTTGGGGTTTTTGTTTTTTTCCTGCTTCCTTGCCTGCTCCTGAATTTAAAGAAAGGTGTGAAGTGAAAATAATGGTAATGCAGTTTGCAGTTGCTTTGCCTGGGTTAAATCATTGAGTCCTGTGAGGCAGATCCACCTATCAGACCCCCTTGGACAGATAAGAAAACTGGGACTCCCAGAGGTCGCTGACCTGTCATGGAGTGTGCAAGTGGGGATTCTAAGTTTTGTGTGACTCCAAGCTCTGGGGTCCTTCTTCTGAGTTCCTCCAAAGCTGCAGGGCTTGAAGTGTGCATTCTAAATAGGGGAGAGGAGGCCTAACAGTGTGCACATGCTGGGGGAGGAGGAGGCAGTAGGCGTTGGGGATGGAGATCCAGAGGGCTGGGGTATGGAGAAGTGGGAAGGGGACCCTTTCCTTGAGACAAGTGTCAAAGGGATCTAACTATTAAAGGGCACCTGGATAGGGGGATTAGGTCTCCAAATGGAGCTGTTCTTGCTGCAAGACAGTGAGCAACTCATTTTTTATATCAATTCACAGACACAGCCAGAAGGGTTGTCAGCTTTGACTTGATAGAGGTACAGTAGGGAGGTTGTTTCAAAGGGCAAGACAATGAATGTACTGCCTCTTGAAAGGGTGGAAAGAACACAGGTGGATAAGGGATTCCAGAATGAGTCACATCCGGCTTCGGCCTGTCCAAGCCTTGGGGGGCCTGGGAGGTGGCTGTGAGTTGGCCCCACAGGTGGTGCCCTGTGTCCCACACTCCCTACAGGAACAAAGCCTCCGGATGAGCCCAGCTAGCCTTTGTCTCCCCCATCACGGCCTGGCCTCCCACCCCCCACTCTGTTTCTCTGAGCCATCTCTGCTATAATGAGCTGGCTGAGGTGGGCCAGAGGGTGAGCAAGGGAATGATGTCCCCTCCCCCTGGACCTTTTCTAGGCCTCTCCTACTCCCCCACCTCTTGGTTTCCATGACAGCATCTGGCAATGAGGCATCTACTTCGAAATGCTAGCAAGGATGCTGGGCAGGAGCCACAGAGACACAGGCCTGGGGGTGACAGAGGAGAGGTCTTAGCTGTTGAGTACCTACTCTGTGTGGGTCCTGTCCAAGACTTGACACCCAGCCCCTCCCTACAGCTCACCTCAACAAAGCAAGGAACCTGGTATTGTCCTATTTCATAGTTAAGGAAACTGACACACAGAGAGGGTAAACAACATCCTCAGGATCACACGGAGCAGAGCCAAGATTCAAACTTAGACTTCTGGAGGCCCCAGGTCCAGGCCTTTAATCACTATATCACTCTGCCCCTTGGCCACAGGTCAAGTCCTGAAGTCTGACACTTGCCACAGGCCCCTGGATGAATCCCTTCACCTCTCTGAGACTCTAGAATGGGATCGGTGAGTTCCATTGCTCCAAGGGACTGTGAGGACAGAAATAAGTTAGGGCAAGCCCCAGGCTCTTGTTTGGATTTCAGTAAAGGGGTCTGTGCTCCATTTCCAACTGGAAAGGTCCCAACCCCAGGGTTCTGGGCAGAGCAGAGCCACGGCTACCCAAAATCCACCAGAAGCAGTCCAACCCAGAGGTGTCCCTTGTATGCTGCCCCACCTCCTGTGTTCCTAACAATAATGGCCTTCGTTTACTGGGCACCCCCTGACCTGCTAGGGTCCTCACAATGACCCCAGGAGGGAGGCACAGTTATTATTCTCTTGTTGCAGATCAGGAAACTCATTGGTGGCACCCAAAGTAAGCCCCTCAGGCAGGAGGCACCCTTTGCGTCTGCCCGGATAACCGGGTAACCAGACTGATTATGCTCAGTTCTTCAAAATAGGCCTGGGAGCTTATCACACCTCATCGCATCCACACTATACCCTGGACTAGGCCACCACTGCCTCCTGCTTGAAAGACGGCAGTAGCCTCCCTGGAGTCATTCTGCCACCACTCTTCCCTCCCTACAGTGTATCTCCCACACAGCAGCCAGGGTGATGCTCTCTATTGCACATTTGATCACGTCATTGGAGGCTCCCAATGTCCTCTGAACAAAAGCCAGGTCCTCACAATGGCTATCGAGGCCTCGCCTGCCTGACCCCATGACTCTGACTCGATCCCCTACACTTGCCCTTGCACACTCTGCTCACTCTGCACACTCTGCTCTAGCCACGCAGGTTTCCTTCCTCTTTCTAGAACATTCCAGACCAACTCCAGCTCAGGGCCTTGCTGCTTCCTTTGCCCAGAAGGTTTTTCCCTTATGCTCCAGTTCCTCACTTGATTCATATGCTACCCTGCCTACCCACGTGAATGAACACCCCCAATTTTCCCACCCTGCTTATCATTTACCACTCTTCATCACGGCATTTTATATTCACTTGTTGACATATCTCCCACCTGTCCCCCTACTAGAGAATAAGCGCTAAGAAGGCAGCACCTTTCATCTTGTTCATGCCTGTATCTTAGCCCCCAGAACAGTCCTAGACAGTCATTCATGGGTTATCTGTGGGGTGGCCTGGGGCAAAGTTTCTGTACAACCAGAAACAAGCTAACCCCAACTATAAATCTGACTCTTGAAATGCAGAATGTGAAACATACAGAACAGCCGCAGTTGGTAGAAATCAGGGACAAACATCCAAAGCCATGAGGTCACAGAAACAACGACACACAGAGGTCATAATTGAGCCAGCAGGATCCCGGAAGCAGCACAGAGGCTCGTCTGGGTAGACATCTTTGCCTGCTTTGTCTGCTGAGTGTCCCAAGTGCCTAGAGGAGGGCCTGGTAGACAGTAGATGCTCAATAAATGTTTGTTGAATGAATTAAAGGTGCCGTGGAGCAAAAAGAAGAACCAGCTGGCATCAGCAGGAATAGTCAAAGCTGAGGAGCAGGTTGCTGAGGCCCTTCACTGTCCCTGTCCTAGAAAGGGGAACGGAGGAACACTGGATCTGCATGACCCTCCAGTTCCCTGTGGGGCCTGACACTGTCACTTGACAGCCACGACACTATTTTTTGTCTTTCTCACATTCCATTATATGCGGATCATACACCCCAGGGTGCATCTCGAGTCCAGTCGCTATAGCCCTAAATAACTAACAGGGAAGGCTTCCTGGAAGAGTCACCACGGAAGGGGGAACCCAGAACAATCATTCCCCTGCCTCCTTTTCTTTCTTTCTTTCCTTCCTTCTTTCTTTCTTTCTTAACAGTGGCACTGAGATATAATCTACAAATCATAAGATTCCCTCACTTTGCACTTTGTTATGTATATTTTATCACAATAAAAAAGAAATCCCTAGAAAAAAATTCACTTGTTTGACGTGTACAATTAAGAGGGAACAGGGGAAGTGGGAGGTATGATGGCAGCAAAGTCATGGTGATGAGGAGCCACGAGGAGTGTCCGGGGAAGGGTGAGTTGTCCAGCGTGGATGGGGACCAATGCGCAGAGTCCGTGGATGGAACTCTGGCCTGGAGTCTAGATTTGATGTGGGAAGTCTCAGAAAGAGAACGGTCTGTGCAAAGCCAGCGGTGGTGCCCACGGAGGCCACAAGACCTGGGTTCTAGAGCCAGCTCTGTCATTATAGGAGGTGTGACCCTGAGCCAGTCCCCCTCCCTCTGCCAGGCCCACATTCCTCCTTTGAAGGAGAGACCTTCGTAGCTCTAATGTCCCCTAAACAACGTGGGAAAGAAGACGGGCTGGGAGCCAGATCTGGCTGTGGATCCCAGTTCCTCCACTTTCTGACTGTGTGATCCTGGGCTCCTCATCATTAAAACAGGGACAACAACAGTCCTGACCTCATGAGACTATTTAGAGGGCCAGATGAGCTGACAATATAAAGTGCTCAGCACGACGTCAGACACATAGTAGATGCTCAGTGCGTGCCATTATTACCAGTGCCTTGTGTTAGGTGATGCCAGTGATGTGTGAGGGCAATGCTGTAAGGGAACAAGCTAGAAGTTGAGATCTGCCCCCTACTGCACTATTTACAAAGTAACATTTAGTGCACAGATACACACAGAGCTCTGTGTCTGGGATGAAAGGGAGTAAGATGCATTCACCAGGAAAACGCTTGGTTTCCCCTAGCGACCAAGGACGCAGAGAGCCCTGGGTGTTCGGAACTGGCATTGTTGAGCTCGCCATTAGAGAACTCAGCACTGATGGGGCAACTTGGGTGTCCAAACCCTGCGCATCTGAATCCCTGTCCCTCACTCAAGCTCCCTGCTTCAATCTGCAGAGCCAAATGCCCCGCTTGAGTTTTCTTCCCTATTTGCCTGCCTGCTTTTCCAGCTTGTAACAGAAAGGAAAGAGTAAAATCTCTTGGTATCAGTGAGCTCTCCATACAGGGAATCCAGGGTTTAGTGCTGTGACTGACTCTTGCCACCCACCCTAGAACTCACATCTCGAAAGATCCACATTTCATATCTATAGAGGCATGAAATGAATGGAAGAATATATCCTGGGATGCCAAGGGAAGAGTCAGGATTGCCTGACTTTGAACGATTCCTAAAATTTTCTGAGCAATTAACTTTAGGGGCTTCATGGCACTAAGGAAAAAGGTCAGAAGATCTCTGTTCAAATGCCGGGTTGGCTAAACTAGCTGTTTAGCCAAGCTAAACCTTGGGCGAGTCACTCAGCCTTTCTGAGCCTCCTTTAACATTGCACTTTCCCAGCTGAGAACCTTACATCCTGTTTCACTGTGACTTGTCCAGTGTCTGTCTTCTCTGCCACCCTGTCAAGGCAATGGGTGTGTCTGCCTGTCCACTGCAGCGTCCCCAGCACACAGCAGGGGCACGATCCCCACAACAGACTCCAACTCCTGCTTTCCTTTTCTTCACCTGCCGCTGAACCCAGGCAGCCCTTGCCTGTTTAGGTTTGGCAAGGGCTCCATGGAGCTCTAAAACCATAAGTGAGGACTTCTTTTGCAGGAACTCTGGTCAAAAGACCAAAGTCAGCCTCCGACCAAGGACTGAACTGCCGTCTGTTTCTGTTGCCGCTTTGACACAGGAACTCCATAAAGGAAGCAGAGTCACATGGATGGTTTTGATTAAGTAGAGAAGCCGTAAATCCTCTACTCCCACAAAAACTGGAGTGATTTATACTAGGATCCAGATATCAGAACGCACAACACAATCTATGTCTATAGCCATTGATGGCAGAGGAAAGCAGGTATGGAGAAGGAAAGAGCTGATGTTTGTGGGCAAGAAGAGCTTTAGAAAAAAGACAGAGAAAACACACATTTCCATCTCTTGCGAAGTTTGGTGCAGTCTGGAGGTGGAAAGAGACTGGTAAAGCAGGTGTTTGTTTTACATTATGCTGAGGACACAGCCAGTCTGGGGGATCAGCGTACGAGTGACAGAAGGGCATGATTCCCCCCACGTAGATCACTTCCTTCTCTGTACCCACCCTCATTACATCTACTTTCCTTTTGTTTACATGACATTTCTTGGGCTCCCTACCTACCTTCCAACCTTAGTACTTTCTGTCCCTCCGTGGTCATACTCTATGATGTGGCCTGACCAGCCTACTTACTCTTCCCGAAGACTGTTCCTTCCCTCCCACCCACATGCCTTTGCTCACACTCTTCCCTCTGCCCAAAATGTTCTTCCTCTACGCCCCTATCCATCGAAAACTTCTATTTCAAAGCCCTGTTCAGATTGACTCTTTCACCCATGCATTCATTCAACAAATATTTTCTGAGGGCTTACTATGCCCCCCACACTGTGATGGGTACCAGGGATCTAATGGGAGAGCCAGCCACAGCCTGTGTCCTCAGGCTGCTTACAGCCATGAGCAGATAGATGGCTACAACAAGGAGTAATACGTGTGGTAGAGGTAAGACCGGGGGTACTGTGAGTCCAGAGAAGAGTTCTAGCCTAGCCTTTAAGGGGGCGGGCAGTGTTTAAGAAAGACTTCCTGGAAGAGGAGACTTCTGAATCTGAGTTCTGAAGAATGAGATGAAAGGAGAGAGAGGTTTATATTCACATATAAATGTATGTGAATATATACAGTTATGACCATGATGATGACCGCTTATTGAGTGCTGCTAGGAGCCAAGCACTGGGCTAAGCCCTCCTTTAGCCCTCTCAACCCTTTGGGAGTGAGCACTGCTCTCATTCCCATTGTTCTGACGAGAAGTCTGAAGCCCAGAGACACTAAGAATTTGCTCCTGGTTACACAGCTATCAAGGGGCAGAGCTGGGGTTCAAACTCAGCATGGCCCCAGAACCCACGCTCTGACTGGTACACTGTGCCATCCTACACTGTCAGAGCTATCCTGCCACATCCTCTTTTCTTAATGGCATGTTTACCGTGGACATCTTCCCAAGCTGTGATACTCCGGTTTCATTCTATTTAATGGCTATGGAGGATGCCACTGGATTTCGAGCAGGGAATTGACATGATCAGATTTGTGCCTGGCAAAGAGCCCTTGGTGGTGGGGTGGGGGAGCAGAGTGTTGTAGGGGTTCCTGGGGGGAGAGCAGGCCTAGCCCAGGCTGGAATAGGGGGGCTGCAGAGGGAGCTCGGCTTCGGGGAACAGGACAGGGCAGTGGGTTCAGCAGCTGTCAATACTAAGGGAGGGAGGAAAAGCAGAGGGGGAGGGTGGGACCCCCTTCTTTACTCTCACAGACCCAAGCATCTTTTCCCTTGGCCCCAACCTCACCCCTGTGTGTTCTCATTCATTCTCTCCCAGCATGCTCCAGCTGGCACTCCCAATTAAGAGTGAGTGATCATGAGTTTCAGTTCCGCTGAGACGTGCAGATGTGGTGCCTGTGGAATTCTTAATTCTTCGAATAATCTCCCCAGAAGGATCCTGTCTATTCTACCCAAAATGCGAGAAACAAGCAGAAAAACCCATGAGTTACCTGATGGCACTGCTTTAACACTGTTCTAAAGTAACGCCCCAGCCAGACTCACCACACTCAACCACCTGTCTGTCCCAACGCATCTGTTCCAAAATAGTGACAGTGTGTCCCATTCTTCCCACTGCCACCACCTCCTGTCCAAGTGACCACATTCCCTCATCTGGAGACTGTAATAGCCTCCTTACAGGTCTCTCCAGTTCCACGCTAGCATAAGTTCGTCAACATCTCAGACCTCAGTGTTCTTATTGATAAAATGGGCACACTCATTCTTATCTCACAGGACTGTGGAGGGAACTGGCCACATCATGAATGGAAAGCCCTGGCCTGGCGTGCTTTCCCCAACAGACGGCAGTTCTTTTCCCTGGTCAGCTGGATCGGGAGGCTCAGAAGGGCCACAGCTCTCCTTTTTTCAGAGTCTGCTGGTATACATAATGAGCAGGTGTCAGAGGCCCCCAGCTGTCCCTACCTCTGTGGAGGCTTCTTGTCCTATTTCCTTCCACACGTTTCCTTCCAGGTAATGGGAACTTCACTACCTTCATACCCCTGGCCTCCCCCACCTCCTCATTTGCTCATCTCCTGGGTCTGTGCCACGTGCCACATGTTTATGAGTGAGTTGCAGAGATGAAATAGGCAAGTATTACTCACTCCCTTCTCTGCTTCCCCTAGAAGCCAGCCTGCCTGCAGGAAGCATGTATCTGACTGGGCTCTCTACCAGGAAGGAGGCAGGGCTACGCCCCTGTGGGGCCCCACACTGCCTGCACCCAGGCAGGTGGGGACACTGTTCTGGCCTTCAGCCGTAACTGCCAGGGTTACTGCAATCAGTGCTAATGGTGACACATTGTTCTCCAGCTGTCCGGCTGAGCAGAACTCTCAGCTGGGCCAGAACGCAAGTCAGGCAAAGGAGTGCTATGTATCGCCCCCGCCTTCCAGCCCCAAAAGGAGAGAAGAGAAGGAGAAACCCTGTCCTCTGTCCCCAACTTGTTTATCGAGCTCCTCGGGGCCTCAGTCAAGCCTGGTGTTGGGTGCTGGGAGAACCAATCAATCCATAATGGACAAATATTGACTGCATCCTTGATATAATCATGATAAAGAACCCATCTTTGTTCAGTGCTTCTTACTACTCTTGAAATGCCTAAAAGCATTTTTGGGTGTGTGAATACTACAAAGTACCAGGTACATTCCCATCTCACCAGTGTCTGCTACCCTCCGCGGGATCAGGCATGCCCTTGTCTTTAAGACTCTAGCTGTGCCCTTACTTTCTTCCTCTAGTAAGTTTTTAATGCACACCTACTAGGTGCTCAGGGCTTACTAATGGAGTCATTGTGGGTATAGCAGTAAACCAGGCAGATGACATCCTTCCACCCCTGGGGCTGGAAGGCTGATGGGCACTAGGAAGAAAATCAGTAGAGAGGAACCGGATTGGAGTGGGGACAGGAAGCCAAACCAGGGTAGTCGGGGAAGGCCTCTCCAAAGAGGGGACTTCGGTGATGAGAAGATCAGTCACTGCAGGCTTAGGAGAAGAGGTGCTCCCTAATGCTGTGAGAAAAAAAATAATAATAATAATTATTATTATTCCTTTTTATAAATATGGAAACTGAGGCCAGGGAGATTGCAGTGCTTCCTCTGAGGCCAAGGAGGTAACTACTGATGGCATCAGGATGTGAAATCCCAAATACTGCCACTAAACCCACTATCTTTGGGTTCTGGTACCTTTTAAAAGAATCTTATCTTGGAGTGCTTCAGCTAAGTGGCATACAGCACGCCCTCAAGAAGCTTCCAGTGTGATCTGAGAAAATATCTTCATGCCAAAACCACCAATCACACAAGGAGGACCAGAAATTGATGCAGAGGATTGACACCATTTCAACTTTTAAAACCCAGTGGGGTTTGTTCTGGAACATGACAAAAATGACTCCTGATCTCTTAGGGGAGAAGAAATCCATCACATGTTTACTTACTAATTGGTTTATTTTATAAACATTTATGAGTTGCCAGACTCTGTGGTAAATCCTTTTCAAATATTAATTCTTTTGAAATTCATGACTTACTTATTACTCACAGCGATGCTGTAAGTCACTACAGTCAGTAACCCCGCTTTATACTTGAGGGGATCAAAGGAAAGATAGGTGGGATGATTTGCCCTGGACATACTCTGGTCAGTGGTGGGGCCAGAGTCCAGACCTGCATCATCTGGCCCTGGGATCTCTGCTCTGACCATAAGCTGAATTTACAAGTGTCACTTACCCTACTAAATTTATCTACACAACATTTTCTCTCTTTCTGTCTCACAGGAACTTGTTTTCAAGAGATTGTGATGACCTGATTTAAATCCAGAATTCACAGTTCCTCGCCTCCCCCCAGTTTGTTCTGGGGAGTCCATAGGAAGCACTTTGAAAAGCTACACCGCCCTTCCCCAGGGAGGCTGAAACTAGATCTACCAGAGGCCCACGTTGGGCCCACTGGGGTGGACCCACCATTCAGGCAGTTAGGTGCTGAGGACAGAGGAAAGAAAGTGAGGCTTCCGTCTCGGCCCAGGATCAACAGTCATGTTGGCAGACGTTTCAGACCACATGTGTGGGCTGGTGATAGACTATGTCTCACATAGGTCAGGCCGAGGGACAGCAGGATGAATTTATTTAATGATGATTTCCTCCAGAAATAGAGAAAAGTCTGTAAATAAACAAAGTTCTTAGAAGGAATAAGTTAAGCAAAAACTGCCTAGAAAAGTTTAAAAGGGAGGGGAAAAAAAAAGAAAAAAGAAAAGAAAATGAAGACAAAGGAAGATGTCTTTGCCAACTCTTACCACATCCAGTACAGAGCTAATCATAGGAGCATCGCGGTGCGGTCCCCACCACTCTCCTATGCCCAGCTGGCATCTGCCCTCTGCTTCCCACCACAATCCTGTCAGCTGGTCAGCTGCTGGAATCATCAGAAAGGTCAACATCAGAACACAGAGCCTGGGAAGAAACCTGCTAGTAATGACAAGGTTTCCAGCTCATCACCCTGAGGCCCAAGATGGGAGACTGTGACTGGTGTCCCCTGGAGTTGTGCATTGCTGTGGTTCTGCCTCTGACCATACGGAGTTTATTAGTGTCTGATACAGGTGCCATACGGGTGAGGAAGGGAAGAAAGTGGCCGTAAACTGGATGGGGGCAGCTGGTTAAAGATGTGAAAAGCAAATTAAGATGTACCTTTAATTTACACCCAAACTCAAATAGCTTAGAGAAGGATAATTCAGTGTGAAATTGGAAACCATTGAGATAATGATGACCCCAAACCTTGTTTTCCTAATGTGAATGATGGGGATAACAGTCACTAACTTATAGCATTGTTCTGGGGATTAAGAGAGATGATCCAAATTAGCATAGCACCTTGGTGCTTTGGGTAAAAGAAGGTGGAGGGAAGACTGGGCTGAGAGGTTTGCCCAGATCCAGCTACCCCAGTGGGACAGTGGGTGGGGGGAATCAGCCGGAGGGGTGTGGTCCCAGGTTCCAATCTGGGGACTCCAGGCAAACTGATATCACAGAGAGGGAAAGCCTCTCCTACCAACTGGAAGACAAATAGTCCGTGGAGGCAGGTCCCTCCATCTGTGGACACCACAGACTAATAATGCATGGTGAGCACACTGTTTGCAGCCATGGGAATTTTAGAAGCAGGAGGACACTCAGGTGGAGCTCATAGGCATCAGACTCTCACCCTGGGCTGAGCTCCCTTCATCCAGGATCCCTGGTTGCAAAAACCCTACCCAGTATCCAAGGCTGGGCTCTTCCTGCAGCACTCAGGAGAGCTGGGGTTCACAATCCCTGAACCCCTATCTGAGGCAGCCTGAACCTCTTGCTGTTAGGAAGTTCCACTTTGGACAGAGCTGAAACCAGCTGTCCTCCCCACCGTTTTCTTCAGCTTCTGTCCTCTGGGTCCTCACTGGTGAGTTCACCAAATATTCCACAAAAACAACACCCAGCTTACATAATCTCTTCTAGAGAACTGAAGAAGTGGGAACACTGCCCACCTCGTTTCACGAGGCCAGCATAACCTTGGTACCAAAGCCTGACAAGTAAGTACCAGAAAGAAAAATCACCAGCAGATCTCACTCATGAAAACATAACGTGCAAATCCTCAACAAAAAAAGTGAGCAGAAATCATCCAGCAATAAAGATACTACAGGATGACCCAAGTTGGGTTGATTTCAGAAATGAGAAAGTCAGTGTGCTTCACTGTGTTAACAGATGGAAAGAGGAAAATCATGTGACTATCTGAGCAGATGCAGAAAAAAACATCTGTCCTTTTTTTACAACCAAAAAGAAGAAGAAAGAGGAGGGGAAGAAGGGGTAGGAGGAGGAGAAAAGAAAGAAAAAGAGTAAGTGGCAAACATGAATTAGAAAGGGATTCCTTTAATCTGATAAAAAATTATCTACCAAAATCTTAGACTAAACATACCTAATTGTCAACTTGGACAGCTCCTCCATAATAACTACAAAAGGCAAGATGTCCACTATCGCCTTTTCAATTCACTCTTATACTGAAGTCTTAGGGCTATAAGGCAAGGAAAAAAGGGAAAAAAAAAGGAAAGGATTGGAAAGGAAGAAAAACTGTTATTTGCACTGCCTACAAATCTATACACATTGTTTCCAAAAGAATCTACAAATATACTTTTATAATAAGTAAGACAGCTTAGCAGGATTTCTAGATAAGAAATCAACATACAAAATGCAAACATATTTTTCCAAAATGTAAACAACGGAAGATGAAATATATATATATGTATGTATATAATTTATAATGTATGCAAGACATCAAATAAGTAGGAATATATCTAACAAAAGATGTGCAAGACCACCAAGGCAAAATTGGGAAACTATACAATAAGAAGTTAAAGATACCGTAAATAATGCAGAGAGATACCATGTTCATGAAAGACTAAATACTGCACTATATAGCCCCCAGTGGGGCAACAGAAAGCTCTCAGTATTAGGTAGCAGATCAGAGCAAACTCACTTATATTTTACTTCCTGCCGCTTCTAACTGTGACTCTGGGCATCCCACCAACTCCTCTGAACCTGTTTCCTCACCTGTAAAACAGAAAGAGCCATTCTCCCTAGTTGTCAGGGGTCAACAGATATGACAGCACTTTGTAGAGTGCTGTGTAAATACAGGGATTCTCATGACCCTTTGTTTGTCTGAGGGTGGGGAAAACGTTCTCACTCTGCAGACTCTGCTCATCAATTTGTCACCAAGCGCATTGCTGAGTGCTCATTCTGTGTGTAGCATTTCCTCACTCAGTACTCACAGCAACCTACAAGGTGGGTGCTATATTAACTCCATCTTACAGATGAGAAAGTTGAGACTCAATCTAGCAACTTGTCATTTGTATACCCATTTCTTCATTCATGAACCCCTTATGTACCAGGAGATAAGAATACCATGGAGAAAAAGATAGCGATGGACCCTGCTCGATCAAAAGTGCTGGTCTAGCTGGGAAGATGGCCAAAATTCATACCACAACTAATGAGCTGGCAGAACCAAGATTCAAACTCAGGCCTATTGAACGCCAGAGTCCACGTTTTTAACCACTCCCTGGAGGTGTCTTCCTCAACCTCCTCTACTCCACTCCCTCTGTTGTGATGTACTGATTTGTAACATCCATTCTGCTGGCAGAGGCAAATTTCAATGGGCCTTGCCATGCAAGCTGCTGCACAAATTGAGAGCTGTCAGCTTCGATCCCAGCCATGTGATCCTCGTGCGTTATCACTGGAGAATTACAGCAGGGAAGATGAATGCATAAACGAGGAGAGGCATCCTGGCCCCCCCTCCCATGACATCAGTGACATTGTTCCCAAAGAGTGTGCGCCTGAGTCCTCTGCCACCATTAATGGCAGAAGTGAGTCACTTATAAATAAGATACAGGAGCTTTATTATAATTCCATCCTGAGATTCAGAAATGCTCAGCATCACTGTGAGAGGGAGGGCAGCAGGTGACTGGGGCTTGAATGATCCTCTGCCAGGTACATCCTTCAGATACAACGTCTTGGATCAGGAGCAGTTACAGCTAATGCTTTGCCTGAATGCTAATGAGAATTACTTACAATTGCATGTAATTCTTTGCTTTTTTCCTTTTCTCTGCTTTTCCATCTTGACATGATTCCGAGAACCAGACACTGGGAAATGTGATTAGGGCCATTTTGCAGATGAAAAGACTAATGCCCAAGCTCAAAGGGTTGGGGTTCTAACCCTGAGGGCTTTTTTTGTTTTGTTTTGTTTTAATCTCACCATTCTGTCTTTAAGAGACAACATTTTCAGAACTCTGGTTGTGTCCATTCATTTGGAAGGTGCACAAAATATCCCAAGTCAGTAGGACAGTCTGAAAGGCAGCTCAAGTGGTGTGTTCTGTTGAGGCTTTTGCCTTGGCTGGGACACCTTATGAAATGAATTTCAAACGTACCATGCACAGCCACTGAGAGGCCCAGGCTCAGACTTGAGAAAGATCATGAAGAGATCCTGGCTAAAAGATAGGAAGAACCCTTTACTTCCCAACAGAGAAGTCAGAAAACTGTCCCAAACCCATGGCCCACAGAACCAAGCTGAAGTCATGCAGTTCAAGCTACTGTGTGAAGGAATGAGGTTCACCGTAACAGTGCTAATTGTAGTCATGCTCAGCATCTGCATCTGCATGGTGCCAGGAGTTTCGGTAAGTCTGCCCCGCGACATTGAGTTTTGGGCTATTTAAAGCCAGGAACCACGCTAAGATTTCCTGGACACACACTTATGTCTCCCACTTGACAAATGAGAAAGCAAGAGGCTTGCACTGGTGAGGCAGCTTGCAGACGGCAGAGCCAGGGTACAGAGCTGGGCCTGTTTGATCTTAATACTACAGTCATGACAACTAACTTTTAAATAGCACGTTAATGTATTACATGCCCCATTTAAGTGCTTTGTGCATATGAACACAATTCTTTCAGCAACTCAGTGAGGAAGGTGCTATGAACCTTCCTATTCTAGAAATGAGGAAACTGAGAAACGAGAGTCGTAGCAACTGACCCAAGGCCACAGAGCTCAGAAACAGCACTGGGATTTGAGCCAGTTCCAGGATCCACAATTTTGCTCTCCTCCCTATCCCTCCTCTTTGTTAAGGACAGGCCATTCCATTTCTGCTAGGTACAACTCACTTGTGAAAAGGAAAGTGCAAACATGGACTTCTGAGAGAGTCCAGGGTCAGGAGGTTCGGATACAAGTTCTTCCTCCCTTGGACACTCAGCTGAGGGCCAGGAGGGAGCACTTCCAGCCCAGGACTGCCCAATCTCCTCAGATCTACAGATTCCTTTGCAGGCAGCTTCAGTCTTCACCCAGCTCTGAAATCATGGACAGGGACTGCTGGGCCATCTCTTGCCTCAGAAAGGATCAACATCACACTTGAAAATGGTACCAGGCGGTCCCTCCCCTGTCCACAGACCCTCCCTCCTCCAGGGGAAATGCCTCTTGATAGAGCCAGGCAGCCTCAGACAGACTTGGGCTCTGATGAGGCTCCAGCCAGCCCTGAATCATACTAGCATATTTACATGGGGCTGTCAGGGATTCCTGTGAATGATAACCCACTCAGCAGCAGGCTTCCCGCAAGACACCCATCAGAGAAAAAGAAAGTGGTGTGCACGCATCAGGGACCCTACTCTTTACCTTTGTGCTGCCAGCCACAAGTAGGAGGGCCCTAAGGTCCTATCTGCAGCCTGTTTCACTGATAATCTGGAAGGAATCAAGTAAGATTTGTGTTCAATGCCAATTCTGCCACAGACCAGCAGGACAAACTCAGGTAAGTTACTTAACCCCTCTGAGCCTCAACAAACGATCTGTTCAATGAGGCTGTAATAACAGTGCCTATCTTGTAAGGTTGCTGTGAGAACTAAATGGGATAATGCATAATGACACTATGATCCGTCCTCTCTCTCTCTTCCTCTCCCAGTCTACGCTCTTTCCTGGCTGCCAAGAATGGGGCTATATCATACCCCCAAATCACCTTTCTTCCATGTTCTGGAGATAGACTCCATCTGTGCTCCACTCACAGGGGCCTACCCCCCCATCCAGGAATGAGTTACCCCAGAGCATTCCAGTCAGGCTCACATAGTAAGACAAGCACCGGTCCTCTCTTGTCAGGTGCTAGGTCTGAGGTGGGAGCCCCCTACCGGAGAACAGCGATCTTGCCAGGAGCATCTCTGAACTATCGGCAGCCAGGCTGAGCGGACACCTCAAAGACATTGAAGGATTTGGGGGGGTGGGGTAGGTGGGAGGTAATCACCCAGAGAGAGAAAGTGGCTTCCATAAAAGACTGCTGCACTCCAGATTCTGCTCTTCACTTCCTTGGCTCCTTCCAGAAAAATCTAGAGCAACTTCCAGAATCTGGTCCCCTCTCACGCTTGCCCTGAAAGAGCAGCCCCAATGCGCTTTGGCAACCGAAATCCACACGCTGGCAGTAATGACAAACCATTTTTCCAAAGGATCCTCCAAGAGGTACACTGAGGATGTGTACCATCCCTCCTGGGCTTGCAGCCTAGTCGCAGAAGGCCGCTGGCCGTGGTCTTGACCTTCCCATACTGGACACTTGGTGACGTTGAACCCAGGGCTTGCCCGTGTGAAGTTAAGTGGTTTGAGTCAGGCCAACTGGGGCTCAAAACCCCGGCTCTCTCTTTGACTCGGTTGACCCCCTGGGCACAACTTTCCCTAAGTCTCAGTTTCCTCTTCTGTAAGATGGGTGTAACAATACCTGGTTCCTGGCATTACAGGGAGAATCCCAAGAGGTAATGGATGCCCAGCGCCTGGCACACATTAACGCACTCAGCAAATGGATTGGGACTGCGGTCAGCATCCAACTCAGAGTCAGGGCAGCTCTGGGAAAGCTGGAGACTCGCCCTCTCAGCCCCGGAGCCCCAAGGCAGATGCCCGGGGCGCGCACCCTGGCGAACCCCGTGGAAGCCACAGGTGTCTGCGCGTCGGGGCGCGGCGCCAGAACGGTGTATCAGGGAGGGTTCCCTGCAGCAAGCCGCGTTGCGGGACCCGCCCCAAGCCGCCGGGGTCCCTGGAGACCCCAAGCGCGCCCACCCCGCGCCAGTCGGCTCCCGCGGTCTCCTCTGCTCCACAAGGATGCCCAGATCCCAACGGCCAGCGCACAGCCTCGCCCTGCCGCTGCGGGCCCGCTGCGGTCCCTGCCCTCGCCCTGCCCGCACCCTGCCCGCGCTCCGTTCTGACTCACCGGCGCCGGCTCCGGGGAAAGTTTGGTGGCGCCGCGAGTGCGGCGGCCAGGCTGCTCGGGGCTCCGCGGCGGCGGCTGCGGGGGCGCAGAGTGAGCGGACAGCGAAGGCGGGGCTCCGGAGGAGGAGCCGAGCCGAGGGGGGCCAGCGGGGGAGGGAGGCGGAGACCCAGGCCCGCGGGCCTGCAGCGCCGTCGCCTCGGGCGGACCTCCCACGTCCGCCCCCACACCGGGAGGGGGCGCGAACGGGCGCTATGGGGCGCCAACGGGCGCTATGGGGCGCCTTGGGCTCTGAAACCTTCTCGCACCTCCCGCCGCGCACCCCAGCCTCGGGCTGGGCGCTGCGGTACGTCTCCTCGGGGTTGGAGAGAGATGTGACAAAGGGTCAGAATTTAAAAAAAAAAAAAAAAAGATTGGTCAGAACCCTGGCGAGAACTCCCCACCGCCACTCTCAAAGACCAAAATAGGTAAGTCCAGATAAAGAAGGAGAGATGGAAAGTCAGAGAGGAGATGATGTTTGTCAAAGTCAACCACAGACCAAAGGATAGACAAAGACATACAGTGATACCCCACCTCCACTATCCTTGCTGGAGAGGCCAAAATAGAAACAGACAGACAGAGCCAGCCAGACCAAGAAACAATAAGATTGACAATAGGCACCCTACCCTAGAGGTTTCATGGGGAACTAGAGAGACCTCCAAGGTCTAGAACAGTACACCCTTCCTCTATTTCTCCGCAGCCCCTCCAGATGAGCTCCTTTCAAAATTCCATTGTGTTTCAATTAGCATCCTGTGCTAGACTGAATCTAGAGCTGGGGCCAGGGGAGGCTGGGAGGGGAGGGGTTATTCCTGGCAACTTGAGAATTCTTCTTACTGGCTGCTTTCATTTACAAAACCAGGGAAAAGAGGCAAAGTTTTCTTTCCTCAGTACCAGGAAAACTCCATCTGAACCTCTAAGCCGTTATGACCTCAGATCTTATCTCAGTGCTTCAGAAGAGACACTCAAGTTCAGAGGGAGAGAAGGCTGTTGAGGAGGAAAGAACTTTGTGTTTGGAGTTTGGGGGGGGGCAGGTAGGGTGTGGGTTTGGGGCATGGTGGGGCTTTTAGCTTCCTCTGAGTAGAAGGCAATTCCACTTAATAGTGGGATCACATAGAGCTAGTTTGAGGCCCAGCATCACAAGCTGTGCGTGGTATGTGGTATCTTTCTGGCCTCCTGGACTACATGTGCAAAATGAGGGTGAATAAAAACAGCTGTCGTGGTGCCATGTGCTCTTCTAAGTGCAACAGGTGCTTACACATTTAATCTTCATGACACCCTGAACAAGTGGGAACAACAATTACTCCTATTTCACAGAGGAGAAAACAGGTACAGAGAGGTTAAGTACAGACTCAAGGTTACACAGCTAGTATATAGGAGAACTGGGAATCCACCCTACATAACTCAGCTACAAGGTCCAAGATCATAGTTACTGTGCTGTCATCTTCCTCTCACTGGGGCTGCTGGAAAATCCCATGAGGTCATTTACATAAGGGACTTAGCAAGTCCATAAATGGTAGCTCATAGACCACTGAGCCTTTCCGCAAGTTAGGAGTTAAAGGACTGACAGTGATGCACAGAGATAGGAAACTTTAGGTTCAAGATAGCTGGCAATCCATGTTATCGTCCTGGGTACCAGTTCTGACATTCACTAATCAGAGAGGCAAGGGATTCCCCCCTTGTTCCTCTGACCAGACCTCTGTTGATGAGCAACCCTCCCCTACTGGGACTCACTGAATCCATAATAAGCCCCTTTCTATTCCCTGGTGATTCTCTAGGGCCTCCATATTTTATACTTTGCCAGACTGATGCCCCTTTTGGAATTGAGTTAGCCCTTGGGGGAGCAACTGCTATAAATTCTAAAGGAAATGTAATCTAACCCCTCCCACAGCTGTGAGGCTGTTAAGAGTTTGGGGGGAGATTGGAAATGGCTGGGTCCAGGGGCGCCTGGGTGGCTCAGTGGGTTAAAGCCTCTGCCTTCGGCTCAGGTCATGATCCCAGGGTCCTGGGATCGAGCCCCGCATCGAGCCCCGCATCGAGCCCCGCATCGAGCCCCGCATCGAGCCCCGCATCGAGCCCCGCATCGGGCTCTCTGCTCCGCAGGGAGCCTGCTTCCTCCTCTCTCTCTCTGCCTGCCTCTCTGCCTACTTGTGATCTCGTCTGTTAAATAAAATAAAATAAAATCTTTAAAAAAAAAAAAGGAAATGGCTGGGTCCAGTCCCATCGCCTCTCATTTCTGCAAGTCAGCAAAAGCTTGGTTATTTGGAATGCCTCTCCAAAGTTTCACTTCCTGGGCTGGTTTTAGGCCTACTAAGCCCATAGTGATCACCATTTTTAGAAACATCAGCATTTTAGAAACAGCACATCAGATATTATTTGGAGCCCTGGGTGAGCAGGGTGTGTGTTTTTTCATTGTGGCATTTGGAACTGATATATCATAACCCAGGCCGCATCCTGGGTGTGTGGGACGGAGGTGGGTAACCAACTTACTAATAACATGCAGGCAGCAGAAGAAAAATAATTGTAAGCCCTTTGCTAATGCTTATCATGTGCCAGGCTCTAAGAGCATTAGACATAATTGAGTACACTTACTCTGCACAACAATGCTATTAGCAAGATACTCTTAGATTCCTATTTTGCAGATGAGAAAAGTGAGGCACAAATTTCAGAAGAGACTGGGGTACACAGCTAGTAAGTCATTCCAAGATCAGATGGTCAGGAAGCAGCTGAACTGGGTCTGGAACTTGGATTGGCCTGGCTCCCCAAGCCTGTTCCTACTTCTGTGCTTTTTGGAGGCAAGCTAGAAAAGGGGGACTATTTGAGCCTCTGAGTCAAGATAGGTAGATGAAAGGTAGATGGATTAAGAAGGGTAGATGCAAGATATCTGCTCTACCACTTGTTAAGTCAGTGCTCACATTGCTTCTCTGAGCCTCAGTGACCTCATCTGTTAAATGAGAATAACACCTGGGTCATATCAAGGATTTTAATGATGATTCTTCCGGTGGCAGGGAACATAAACCCAATTATAACCAGGTTCAGCCAAAAACTGTTCTGAACTGAAAAATTTCAGAAGACATTTTGGATTCAGACATAGTCCATGCTAGAAGCTCAAAGGAAGTTGTCATGAATCTGTTTCCCTCTGTGTCTTGACTCTGTTTTCTTTTGTGTCTGCTTTATTAGAAGGCTGGGTCTTTCCACAGACAAGCAAGGATAGCCCATTAAACAACCTCAAGGCAAAGAGATCACTTCCTTCCCAACACTTCCAGCCAAAATCCCAAGATGTTCTCCATTGGCTTGGATTGGGTCACATGGCCAGACAAACCCATCCTACCTGTTCTGATTAGCAAGGCCTGAGTTACATGCCTGTGGCTAGAGTCAGGGAGTGGGGTCAGCCCCAAATAAGTGATAGGGATGAGGAGTGCATGGGAGATAGGTCTGTAAAAGAAAACCAGGGTGCTATTAGCAGAATAATGGAGCATTGGGGCTGGACCGGCACAGATGTCCAGTTTCTCAGGGAACCAATATTAGGATTAAATACGTTCATGTGTGTGAAGTGCTTGGTTGTGGTGGGTGCTCAGGAACTGAGACCTAACTCTTGGGAAACAGGATTCATGGCTCACCAAATCCAGGCCAACTGCTTCCTTGTTCACATGGGGAAACCAAGAAGGTCCAGAGAGGAGAATGGCCCAGGTGGCCCAGGTGACCAGCCACAGAACCCAGTCATAGAAGCAATGTCCCTTGAACTGAAACAAATCCCAGTAAAAGTCTCAGCTGAGAAATTTGAGATCGCTCTCACTAGCCAAAGGAGTTTTCTTTGCATTTGCACAGGGGACACAGGAAATCACAAAGTCCTTAAGACCCAGAGGAAATGAACACCACTTATGTTGGACTCCAAGACCATGCAACAAGCTATGGATGGGTTGATGTGGGCAGAATGCCCAGTCCAGCTCCCCACCCAGCATATTATGAACTCGGCCATTTCCTCTTGGGACTCTGCACTCTGGGTGCAGAGAAATCCAAGTAGTCGTTTTTCAGATAGCTGCCCAAAGAAGGCAAGATGGCCTTTCTCTTGTTTTATTTCCTGCTCAGTTTGTAAGAACAGATGTTCCACCTTCAGGGCCGAAGTGGGCCAAGTAGCAAGAATGTTATTTAGAACTATCAAAATTGACCCTTGCAACTTGGCCCTGATGCAGTTCCAAAGTTTCTGGCCTTGGGCCATTAGTGTGACTTCTCCACTCTAACTTTAGTTAGACTGGCATGCTGTGAAGCTTCTCTATTTAAAAGGTGAGCAAGAATGGCAAAAATCAACCTGGAGTAAGACCGACCCCTTCCTTCCCCGCTTAAGTAAGCACGTAGGACTGCAGTGCACACAGCTAGCAGAAGCATGAATCGATGTAGACTTCCCGGAGGGCAATTGGGAACCGAATGTGGAAGACTTTAAAAATTTTCAGTCTATTATTCCATGCTCGAAGAGTTCTCCTTGAGAAAATAACCATGAATATCACCAAGATATACATCAAGATGTTCATTGTAGGATTGCCTGTAACAGGAAAAGACTGAAAATAATCCACATGTCTGTATAGGAAACTGGTTAAATAAATTATGGTATATAGATAGAATAGACCTGTTAAGGTCATCTTAGACACTATAGAATTCTGTGGAAATGGGTGATGATATGAATATTAAGTTAAAAGGGCAAGTAACAAAAGACTGGTACGGATGAGCTCATTTTGTGAACAAGTGTATCTATGTATAAAAAAACTCAATAGTTGGGGCGCCTGGGTGGCTCAGTTGGTTAAGCATCTGCCTTTGGCTTGGGTCATGATCCCAGAGTCCTGGGATCAAGAGCCACATTGGGCTCCTTGCTTAGCAGGGAGCCTACTTCTCGCTCTGCCTGTTCTGCCTGCAGCTCTCTGTGCTCCTGCTCTGACAAATAAATTCATAAAAAACCTTAAAAAAAAAACCTTCAGTAGTTGTATAAGGCATAGTAGGAAGGAGAAGATAGGTGCTTTTGGTTTTAACTCCTCTGTATTTCCCAATATTTCTTTAGTAAATTTGTATTACTTTGGTAATTAGGTAATTGCCCAATAACTGTTATAAAAGGATTTATGTTTGGTTTCCTTTTAGAAAAGCACCTTCAGGGCACCTGGGTGGCTCAGTGGGTTAACCCGCTGCCTTCAGCTCGGGTCATGATCTCAGGGTCCTGGGATCGAGTCCCGCATCGGGCTCTCTGCTCAGCGGGGAGCCTGCTTCCTCCTCTCTCTCTGCCTGCCTCTCTGCCTAGTTGTGATTTCTCTCTGTCAAATAAATAAATAAAATCTTTTTTAAAAAAGTGAATATTGTATAATTCTACTCATATGAAGTTCAATAACTGGCAGGACTAATTTATGGTTTTAGAAGTGGTTACCTCTGGGAGAGGGATGGGGAATGGGACTATTATTGACCTAGAAGAGGCACTGGAAGCAGGTGCTAGAAAAATTCTATACTTTTGATATTTGGGATGGTGACACAGGTACACAGATAGGTAAAAAATTTAATATCTGGGCATTTTAATATGTAGAAATCAGTTTTTAAAATCTCATTTTAATTAAAAAACCCAACGGCTGTGAGTCCCAAGAGAACCTGACTGGGGGTGAGGGTGGGAGGATAAGACTGCAGATGAAAGCAGCAGTCAGACCTGACGGAGCCTCATAAGCCAGAGGGAAGCTCAAATGGGGAGGGCCTGAACAGTTGTGGTCAGATCTGAGTTTAGAAAAGCTCCCTCAGGAGGGAGGGAGGACAGTGGTATAGAGGAGGTTGCAATAATCCAAGAGGTGGGGTATGTGGTCTGAGCTAGAGCTGGAGAAAAGGGGACTGGGGTTGAGGGAAGAGCTTCCAGGGACACTGCGGAGAAAGGCTTTGGCAACTGATAATATTGGCAGGAAGTTAAGGAAACTGTCAAGATCTCGCCTTTCATGTCAGGGAGGAGCCAAATGCTGGGAAAAAAAAAAATCAGAGGAGGTAACATCTATAAGTGTTGTAGTGGTTGGCTAGATGTTCTTTCTGTCCAGTCCCTGTTTCCCCCTTTCTGTTATGATAGAACTCTGCTTTTTCTACAGAGAACTGATGGCTTCCTAATCTCAGGCCATGTGCCTAAAGTGGGGGTGATCCCACCTCTCAGGTGTAGGACATGTGACACTGGCCAGTCGGCAAGTTGCAGCTCTCTGGTGGAACGCAGTTCAGGGATTGACACATGACTTAGATTGATCCAATGAGAGTTAGCCCTGGAAATTCTGCTGGAACTCTTGGCAAAGAATCCCCTCTTTTCTTCTGGGTTTGCTGAGCTGGTGGACTGGAAGCCTGAAGCTGCTGATGGCTCTTTTCGCCACCAAGAAGGGGGGAAAGGCTGCCTCAGAATAAAGCCAGCACTTGAGTAAACAGAGCCCTATGTCTGATGATATTGCTTGGGCTTTTAGATCCAGTCATGCCTGAAGACTAACCTGTACTTTTTTCTTTTATGTGAGGTTTTTTTTCATTATTATTATTTGAGATTTTTTTAGTTATTTATTTGACAGAGAGAGAAATCACAAGTAGGCAGAGGGAGGCAGAGAGAGAGGGGGGAAGAAGGCTCCCCACTAAGCAAAGAGCCCAATGTGGGGCTCGATCCCTGGACCCTGAGATCATGACCTGAGCCAAAGGCAGAGGCTTAACCCACTGAGCCACCCATGTGCCCCAAACCTGTACTTTTCACTTTAGTTAGCCAACGGTTTCTCTTCTTGGAGTAATCCTATTTGAGTTGGGTTTTTTTGTCACTTTGAGCTGAGAGAGTTCTGATGACCATAGGCTCCACTGAAAAGCTTCACTTAGTACAGAGCTTCTGTTAGGAATGATGTAAAAGCTCTGGGAATGGGTAGTGGTGATGGTTGCACAACACAGTGTATTTTTTGTTTTGTTTTAATATTTTATTTATTGGGGCACCTGGGTGGCTCAGTGGGTTAAAGCCTCTGCCTTCGGCTCAGGTCATGCTCCCAGGGTCCTGGAATCGAGCCCCACATTGGGCTCTCGGCTCAGCAGGGAGCCTGCTTCCTTTCCTCTCTCTTTGCCTGCCTCTCTGCCTACTTGTGATCTCTGTCAAATAAATAAATAAAATCTTTTTTAAAAAGATTTTATTTATTTATTTGAGAGAGTGAGAGAGAGAACATGACTGGAGAAGGTCAGAGGGAGAAGCAGACTCCCCACGGAGCTGGAAGCCCCATGCAGGACTCGATCCCAGGACTCCAGGACCATAGACCTGAGCTGAAGGCAGTCGCTCAACCAGCCGAGCCACCCAGGCGCCCTGTGTATGTTCTTAATGCCACTGTACTCTTAAAAGTGATTAAAATGGTCAATTTTATGCTGTGTGTATTTTGTCACAATAAGAAAATTTAACAGACACTTTTTAAACAATATGTTACTAGAGACAAGCAACCCATTCCCCACACAACAGGTACAGGGCTCCTTTGATGCACATTGGATCATCTTTATTGAAAATCATCCGGAGGCTTCCCATCCCACTTAAAATTCAGTCCACACACCTTCCCAAGGTCTACAAGTCTCCTTCTCATCTACCCTTGTACCCTGTCCTCTTGTCTCACCCTCCTCCCTGGGCTCACTACCTTCCAGCTATGCTAGTCTCTTTGCGGCAGGCAAACACAGCAATCTTTTGTCCTGTCTTGAAGCCTCTGCACTTGATGATTCTTCTGCCTGGGATACTCATTCCATGCCCCCAACCCCAGGCCAGTCTTTCCACGGTCACCTTACCACCATTCTGTACTCAGTTGCCACCCTTCAGAGAAGCCTACCCTGGTCAAAGTAGTGGCCCTGCCTATCATTTCACCCTTCGTGGTTGTCATAGATGTCTGCAGTGATCTTTTTCTTTGCTGGTTTGTTCATTGTCTCACAGCCTACATTTGAATGTATGAGAGCAGCTAGAGGGCCAGAACTCTAGCTTGTTTCCCTCTGTGTCCCCAGCACTTAGAAGAGTATGTGGTCCACAGTATGTGTTTAATAAATGGTACTGAATGGACTATTTGCACAGGTAAGCTCCTTACAGTTAATTCTGCAAGTGGGGAAAACTGAGCCCAGAGAGGTGAAGGGACTTATCAAAGGCATCCTACAAATCACTGTCAAAAGACAGAACTAGACCCCGGACAACTGGTTCCACATTCAGTTCATTTTCTGTAATTCCCCTCCACCTCTTTTTGCCAAAAGACTTGCAAGGCTTGAGCGATTTTCCCCTCTGATGCAAGTATATCAGAACAGAAGGAACAGTGAACTAGAGGCCAGGAGACCTGGGAGCTGGATCTGGCTCTGCCATCCACACACCCTCCAGAATGGGTCTCCTGGAGGACAGGGGCTTTGCTAGCACCCGGTGCACTCACAGTACAGGAGGTGCTTGGGCAAGGTTTCCTGAATGAGTAAGTGACTGCTTGCATGAAGAAAATGGGTGTCAACAAAGAGTGGTGGTTAAGATCTCAGAGTCTGAGCTGGATAGATTTGAATTCAAATCCTGGCTATGCCACTTTCCAGTTGTTGGACATCTGATCTCACATGAAGAATATATTTGCCATCCTCTGTGATAGTTGGTCTCCAAGACGGGTCCCAATGACCCTCACCCCCTGGTATTTATGTTTGTGTGTAGCCCACATTCAATTAGGGTTGGCCTGCACTGACGCACAGAATACCGCAGGAGGGACAGCGTGTAACTTCTGAATCTAGATCATAAAAGGTACTGCAGGTCCTCCTGGGACTCCTGGATGGTTCATTGGATAAACCAGCTATCACGGTGTAAGGACACCCAAGGAGTTCTGTGGAAAGAGGGACCAAGGCCCCCACACTTCCTAACAGCCAGCACCGGGTTGGGAACATATAAGCAAGCTACCTGGAACTGGATTCTTAAGCTCAGTCAAGCCTTCAGATGACTAAATCTTCTGCTTCGTGAGAGACCTTGAGATAGAACTGCCCATTCAAGGTACTCCTGAATTCTTCACCCACTAAAACCATGAGAGAGAACAAATGATTATTGATGTTTCAAGTCACTAAGTGTCTGGGCAATTTGTTATACAGTAAAAAGTAACTAATCTATCATATTCATCTTTATCGCTGACATTTGCTGAGAGCTTACCATGTGGTTTTTCATTTGAACCCTCCCAGTCATGCTATGAGGTGACAAGACAAGAAAACTGAGGTGTAGGGCAATGAAATCTCTCTGTGCAGAGCCCTTGAACTTAAGAGCTTAATGGTCAGGCCTGAGAGTCCAAAACTCAGTATGTATGACCCAAGGCAAATACAGCTCTAGGATCCCAGGAAGGAGAGTTGAATTTTGGATTCTGGTTTCTGATAGTTTCTCATAGGTAGAGAGAACACCCAAAAGCAGCAGACATATCCTCTTCCCTTGAGTACCTGACCACAGGAGGTCAGATGCTTATGAATAGCATATGGTGTTCTGTTGCTGAGAAACACACATGTTTACACAGTAGTGATGAGAAATGATAACCCTTCATAAGGGTCCGGCACTTTGCATATATAAGGCTTCATACCTGCAGAAATCCATAGACTCCCACCTGGCACGTAAAGCATGGATTTATGGACTGAATGTGTTCCCCCTCTCTCGAATTCATATGTTGAAGCCCTAACCCCCAATATATGGTAGGTATTTGGAGGTGGAGACTTTGGGAGGTAATTTGGGTTAGATGAGATAATGAGAGTGGGACCTCATGATAGGATTAGTGGCCTTATAAGATCAGGCACCATGGAGAACTTTCTCTTCCTCCCTCACTCCCTCCTTTCTCCTTCTTCTTCTTCTCTCCCTCTCTTTCCCTCTCCTCCCTCTCTCTCTCCCCCTCCTTCTTTTTCTTTCTTCCCATGGACACACATAGAGAAAAGGCCACAGCAAGAAGGTGGCTGTTTATAAGCCAGGAAGAGAGCTGTCACCAGAACCCAACCACCTCACACCCTGATCTCAGAGTTCCAGTATCCAGAAGTGTGAGAAAATAAATCTACGTAGTCTAAGTCACGCAGTTCGTGGTATATCACAGCAGCCTAAACAGGCTAAGACACATGGCAATGTACATTTTACAGATAGGGACACTGAGGCACTGGAAAAGTTACAGGACTCTCAAAGAGTCACATGGGCTTTAAATGGCAGAGCGGAGGTTAAAGCCTGGCCATTGAGTGTCCTTACAAGTGCAAAGGACTGTCAGGGGTTCCTCTAAGGGAGGTTCTAGGAAGAGGTAGCAGGGTTCTGAGAAGTGGGGGGTGGCCTGATGGAGAGAATGGGGCATGGAGGACCTAAAGGGGCAGGGTGACCCCTTGGGAGGCTCCTGAGGGGTGTGAAGACAAAAAGGGAACATAGGTGGAATGGAAAGAATGAGCAAGCCTGGGTGTGTGGAAGAGGCTTGGCTGAAGGAATTCCAGTGGTAGGTACAATTGCAGCAGGAGGGTTTTGCAGAGTGAGAGATCTTTGGCCCCGGAGCTGGGGCCAAAGTCAACCATGGTGCCTAAAGTGGGAAGAAAAGCTTATTTTGCTTCTTGGGTAGATTTATATTCACAATATTTTGCAACCATCACCATTATTTATCATTACCTTAGAAGACAACTCCCTATCTCCCAATTCACCCTCCCTCATTCCTTGGCAACCACTAATCTACTTTCTGTCTCCATAGATTTCCCTGTTCTGCATTTTCAGATAAATGGAATCAACCCTACCACATGCTGCCTAATGTGACTGTCTTCTTTCACTTAGCCAAAGTTTATCTCTGGTTCTCAGGGTTGATCTTTGTTGTAGCAGTACTTCATTCCTTTTTAGGGCTGAATAATATTCCATTGTAGGGATATTCCACATTTTTGTGTATCCATTCATTAGTTGATGGACACTGGGTTGTTACCTCCTTTGGGCTGTTATGAATAGTGCTGCTATGAACATTCTTGTCGAGGTTTCTGTGTGAATATATGTTTTTTGTTCTCTTGGGTATGTACCTGGAAATGGAATACCTGGATCATATGGTAATTCTGTGCCTAACTTTTGAGGAACCATCAAACTGCTTTCCAGAGCAGCTGCACTGTTTTACCCTCCCAACCACAATGTTTGAGGGTTCCAAAGTCTCCATATCCTTGCCAGCACTTGTTGTCTTGTGTTTTATATAGCCGTCCTAGTGAGTGTGAAATGGTATCTCATTGTGGTTTTGATTTGCATTTCCCTGATGACTAATGATATTGAGAATCTTTTCGTATGCTTCATATACTTCTTTGGAAAAATGTCTGTTCAGATCCCTTGTCCATTTTGTAGTTGAGTTGTTTGCCTTTTAGTATTGTTTTGTGAGAATTCTATATAGACTCTAGATACTAGACCAATATCGGATATATGATTTGCAAATATTTCTTCCCATTCTTTGGGGGTTGCCTTTTTCTTTCCTCCCCTTCTCTGATGGGTAGGGCTCTTCTGGGGCTGGTAGGGACCTTATCCCTGGGGCCAGAGCACTGAACACTCTCCCACCATGGAAACAAGTGTTTCCTCAGAGGTCTTACCCAAGAGGACATGTTAGTCACATCTAGGCACTCAGGGCGTAAGTCTGAAAATAACATGTCCCTTCCCTCTTGAGCTGCCTGTCTCCATGAACAATACCTACAATCACCCAGACTCTCAAGGGAAAACTCCAGCGCCCCCTCTGGCCACCAGCCATTTGCCACTATAGCTCTCACCTTCCCTCTTCTCTCCTCCCCCCACACCCGAGTCTGGGCCCAGGTTACCTGAAGGATTTCAGTCGTTCCATAATTGTCTGTAGACCTCCCCGCTTGCTTCTTCCCATCCATTCTGTCTTCCATCAGTGCAGAAGCAGAGTGACTCTTCTTAAGTAAGCATCCCATCATGGTTCTCCCCTCACCGACTGCTCAATGGCTAAAGTCAAGAGAGAAGACCCACGCGAAGGCAAGGGCATTTGGTTTAGACTGCTCTCTCTACCCTCTTTCTTGAAGTGACTCAGCCAGACCGAACCTTCTCCCAATTTCCCAACTTGCCCCGCCTCCACGCGGTGCAGAAATCACTCACTCTGACATAAAGAGATGGCAGTGGGGAACTCCAAAATAGGTCATGGGTTGGGCAGCAACAGGTCAGGGAAGAGCCGGTTTGTGTGAGGAAGGGGGAGGGGAAGGCTGCAGGGGGAGGGAAGGGAACCTCTCTCACGCATGTGCAGTAATGCGCTTGGATTTGGACGTGCAGGCCTGCTCAGTGGACTCACCTGAGTCTCTGGGGTGTGTGAGAGCCTGAGTCAGCCCCAGGTATTAGGAGGCAGATTCCATTGCCCACCACCTTCACCCCCGGCCCTCTCAGATTCCTCAAACCCCAGCACTGAAAAGCCTTAGAGATTCTGTGGCCCACCGCTCATCCCTTTGCCTCTATTAAAACCCCATTCTTCCCACCTCAGAAATGGAAATGATAACACCCTCTGGGCGGTTGTGAAGCTCAAAGAACATGTGTGCCTGGAAAGCACATCTGGACTCTTCCACTAACTTTTAGAACACATGGGGACACTGAGGCCCAAAGAGACAAACTGGTAGTTTTTGACCTTGACTGTGGTAGAGGATCACTATGAGAATTTGTTGAGAATAAGGATCCCTGGATCCTACTGCAGCTTCTGGCAGGTGTCCTGTTATCTGTATTTTTAAACGGGTGACTCTGCTGGGAATCAGGGGAGCAGCTGACTGCTCTGAGGATACACAGAAAGGTGTGAGAGGGCAAGGGGGCCCCATCTTCTGAGGAGGTCTGGTTCTCTTCCCAGGATCCTGAGATGTGCCTCTGGTGAGAGGTTACTGAGGTCCCAGCTGTGTGTGATTGACCACCTTAATTTCCCAGACTGGCAGCCAAAAGCTGGTTTCCCTGATGCCAAGCTGCTGGAAGTAATTTCTCCTTGCTGGATTTGGCTGTTAAGGATGTTCTGGGGAGAGAAGTCTCTTGGGGTGCAGTCCCTAATGAGATGGGAAGGGGAGGTCTAGGGAGGGAGGGAAATAGGAAGCTCCATCATACAATGAATAGAACTGAAACCAAATTAAACAGAAGACAAGTTTGTCTTGGGTCAGGGTGCGACTGCGGTGAGGAGGGGGCTGGCTAGGGCTTCAGCAGTCACCTCCTTGCCTGTCTTGGGCTCCTGGCACCTTCTTGGTTCCCTGTTTGCCCCTTCCATCTCTGGACAGGATCTGGATCTCATCCACACTCAAGCGCAGTTGTCTAGTAATACAAATCTAAAACATGATCGTAATGCTTCTTTCTTTTCTCTCTCTTTCCTTCCTTCCTCCCTCCCCCACCCCTTCCATGGTCTGCTTCCTAATTTTGACTCTGGTCTTGAGCTCTTAATCTGAATTGCTCTCCCCAGGTCTCTATTTCTTCATTTATGATTTGTGTTTGCCATACTCACTCGACAAAGCTACAGCTCTGGTCATGTCCACTCTCAGCCAATCCTGCATCCACCCCTATGCAACTGCAGCTGAACAACCGCTTCGACTGTGCTCACTTTAAAGTTCATGACCTTGGGGCACCTGGGTGGCTCAGTGGGTAAAAGCCTCTGCCTTCGGCTCAGGTCACGATCCCCAGGGTCCTGGGATCGAGCCCCGCATCCGGCTCTCTACTCAGCAGGGAGCCTGCTTCCTCCTTTCTCTCCCTCTGCCTGCCTCTCTGCCCACTTGTGATCTCTGTCTGTCAAATAAATAAATAAAAATCTTATAAAAGAAAATTCGTGACCTTGAACATCAAGAGAGCCCTTGGCGCTGCCTGGCTATTAGGCTCTACCTACCTGCCCATTGGCTCTCCAGCTCTGCTAGACTACTGCTCCACTCCTCTGCTCCCCTAAACCCTTAAGTGTCCCACACCCCACACTCTCCACTGCCTCTTCACCGACAAAATCAAAGCCCTCAGAATGTCCACATACCCAGCACGTGCTGACCCTCCTACATACTCAAGCTTCCTACTTGCTGCCACAGGTGAACGGCCTGTCCTTGTGCATTGGACTCCAGCCCCATTCATCTGCCCTCTTTTCCCACAGCATCATTTTTATTTTTAAATTTTATTTATTTATTTATTTATTTATTTATGCTGGTGGGGTTTTGGTTTTTTTTTTTTGCCCTATATGATTTTTTTAATTATTAGGTTCAATTAGCCAGCATCTAGTAAGTACATCATTGGTTTTGATGTAGCATTCAACAATTCATTAGTGTGTAGAACACCCAGTGTTCATCACCACACATACCCTCCTTAATACCCATCACCCGTTTACCCCATCCCCCATCCCCCTACCCCATCCCCCATCCCCCCATCCCCCTCCCTTCTGTAACCCTCAGTCTCGTTCCTGGAGTCCAGAGCGTCTCAGGGTTTGTCACCCTCTCTGATTTCTTCCCACTCAGTTTTCCCTCCCTTCCCATGTGGTTCTCCGTGCTATTCCTTATGTTCCACATATATGTGATTGTTGTCTTTCTCTGTTTGACTTATTTCACTTAGCATAATCCCCTACAGTTCCATCCATGTCGATCCACAGCATCATTTTTATCTCTTCTGGGTCAGTCTCATCAGCACACAAACATGCCATTAATTTCCCCCATCCTTTAAAACAACAACAAAAATCTAGGCCACTACGTGCAAGACGAAAACTGGTCCACTTTCTTATACCATAGACAAAAATAAGTTCAAAATGGACTAACAACTGGAATGTAACACCCCAAACCATAAAATTCCTAGAAGAAAACATAGGCAGTAATCTCCTTGACATCGGTCTTAGCAACATTCTTTTGGATCTGTCTTCTCACGCGAGAGAAAAAAAACCAAAAATAAATGAGTAAGACTATGCTCAGTGAATTAGGTCAAAGGTAAAAGACAAATACGGTATGATTTCACTTACATGCGGAATCTAAGAAACACACCAAACAAAACAAAACAGGAATAGACTTACAGTTACAGAGAAGGAATGGTGTTTACCAGAGGGGAGAGTATGGGAGGGATGAGTGAAAAAGGTGATGGGGATTAAGAGGTACAAAATTCTACTTATAAAATAAAACTATAATGCACAGCATAGGGAATATAGTCAATAATGTTGTAATGACTTTTTATGGTGACAGGTGGTAACCAGACCTATGTCTGGTTGTCATGTTGTAATGTATAAAAATATCCAATCACTATCTTGTACACTTGAAACTAATATAATACTGCATGCCAACTATAATTCGATAAAAAAAGAGTGATGCCATCACTACTAAAAATCTTGACTCCTCTTCCCCCTTGATGATGCCTCCATGTCTCCCTGTTTGGATTCCTTACTGCTGTATAGCAATCCACCCTGAACTTAATGGCTTTCAAACAACAACCGGTTTCTCATGTCTCCTTGCTGTGGGGTGACGGGGCTCCACTGGGCAGCTCTTCTGCTTCATGTGGTATCAGCTGGGGCTGGAGGCTCCCCTGGGCTGGGAAGTCTGGAGGCCTGTGCTTGGTGCTGGCTGGTGGCTGGAGCCTGATCTGGCCTATTGAGTGCAGGGCCTCCCCGCTCCCCTCCACGTGGCCTGCCCTGTGGCTTGGGTCTCTTACAGCATCCACCTAGGTTCCAGCAGTGCAAAAGTTGCCAGGCCATCTTAAGAATTAGGCCTAGAACGGGGGCGGTATGGCTTCTGCCACATTTTGTGGGGTAAAGTCAGTCCCAGGGACAGCTGAGATGCAAGGGAAGGGACTATACAAAGACTTGAGTAACAGGAGATAAAGTCCCTGAGGCCACCGAGCAACAAAATGCCACACTATCCTTTGTAACAAAACTCCTCAAAGAAACTGCCTGTGCTCAATCCCTCTGACACCTTCCTCCCATTCGTTGTAAACCATTCTGATCAGGGGCCATACCTGCTGCTCAATGGGTGCCCCTTTTGTCAAGGCGGCTAGTGGCCTCCTCGTGGCAAAATCCATGCTCATTTCTCAGTTCTCATCTCTCACATGGGTAAGCACAGTTGACTGCTCCCTTCTCTCTTGTCTGATTTCCGGGACCCTGTGTGGTCTCAGTCCTCCCTCTGGTCTCTCTCCTTCTCCTCCTTCTCTCTTCTCTACTCCTTCACTGGTTCTCTTCTCTCCCCAATCTCTTAACGCTGAGAAGAGCTGAGACTTGGTCTTTGATCCTCTTCTCTTCCCCATCTGTATCACTGTCTTGGTAACCTTGCCCAATGCCATTGCTTTCAATACCATTTATATGTAAGTGATCACGTTTATGTCTCCAGCCTAGACTTCTCTTGAATTCCGAGCAGAGACTGCCTGTTTGACATCTCCACCAGATACCCAATGCACAGCTAAACCCCTCGTGCCCAAAACTCAGCTACTGATTGCGCCCCCTCCCAAAACCTTGACCTGACCCCAGCTCTCCCCATTTAGGTGGGCGGCAACTCCTTACTTGCAGTTACTCAGGCCAAAAACCCCAGCATCAAACCTTATTTCTCTCTTCCTCTGACATCCATATCCAAGTCGCCATGAAATCCTGCTGGATCTAGCTTCGGAGTATACCCAGACTCTGACCACCTCTTATCCCTTCTATTGTCTGCACTCTGGTGTGAGCCACCATCCCCTCTTAGGAGGAGACTTCTCATAGCTCTTTCTGCTTTGATTTCAACCTCCAATGGTCTATTCATTTATAAGAGTTTTCTGAGCCAGGTCACATCCATCCTCCTGTGGCTCCCATGTCCCTCAGCAAAAACACAAAAATTCTCACCATCACCTATAAGGTCCTATGTGCCCCGGCCACCCTGTGACCTTTGACCCCCTACTCTCCCCTCCACTCAGTTTGCTCCAGGTGCTTGGCCTCTGATATTATACCTTAAACACAGAGACACACTCTTATCCAAAACCGCTGCATAGGTCCTCTCCCCCACCTGGAACACTCTCCCCCAGATCCCTTCAGGGCTCCCTTTTTTACTTCATTCAGGCCTTCTACATGAGTCCTTCCCTCATCTCCCTGTTGAAAATGCATCCCATCTCTGCCTCTTTGGCTCTTCCAATCTTTTCCAACCTCTCTTTCCCTGCTCTCTTCTCTCATCAATAGCTCTTAGCCCTCTAACATATCTATGTAATTTACTCATTTGTTATGTTTATTGTTTATTGTCTGTTTCACGCTGCTAAAATGGAAGGGTCACAAGGGGAAGAATCTTTGTCTCTTGTTCACAGATGTATCCTAGTGCCTAGAGTGAAGCCAGGCAGAGAGACTGCTAAAATTTTAGTTTTTAATTTTACTGTAAGTATCTTGAATCCTTTTGAGTATCTCAAATCCTTTGGGACACAAGGAAGGGTATAGACAAATTTATTCTTGCATTCACCTCCCCATCCAACCATCTATCCATCCATTCATCCATCTGTCCATCCATCCATCCAATCTACTCCCTATCCATTTGCTCATATCCATTTATCCGCTTATTACCATCCATTCATGTCTGTCCACCTGTCTGTTTATCTATCCATTCATCCATCCAACATATTTCCAAAACGATCTTTCAACAAACATTTTTAAAGCATTGACTTTGGGCCAAGCACTACGCTGGGCTCTAGAGTCAAATCCATGACAGTAAGATTCTGACCCCTGACGTGGCAGTAATAACTGTTACAGAATGTTTGCCTAAGAAAAAACCCACAACCACAGGGCCTCAAGTCTTACTGTAAAGAGTGACACCGTAAAGGACAGCTAGCAAACTGCTTGGGTGCAGGTGGACTGGGACAAGGGAAGAGGGAGGTTGCTGGCTCTTCTCCTGACTCTTGGGGTCTGCTTCTCAGAGGACCTGGACTGGCATCCTATCGCAATAAGACCATGAGTTGGGAAACTGGTTTCAAGTCTCCTCTCCCTACCAAGACACCCTCCTCCCCCGGGCCTACCCCCAGCAGGTACAGGTCTGGGACCTCTGTATTCTACTTCCTTCCAGGTCCCCAACCCCAGTCTCCTCATCTGTGAAAGGAGATAGCAGCACTTGCTTGACAGAATTAACTAATGCACGTGGGAAACTTTCTGTACCTCTGGTACTTAATCTGGGCTGCACATTCTACCCCTCAGGAAGCTGATGCCCAGTCTCCACCTCCATACTATGAAATCCGAACCTTCTGGAGTAGGGCCCAGGCATCAGCATTTTAATCATTTGGCGGTGGGGCCTGGGAATTACTATTTTTAAGAAGCTTCCAGGGGATTCTAATGTGCAGCCAAGCCTGTGTACTGCTGGAGCTGGAGCCATTTAATCAATGCCCTTTATCTATTTAATTGATTTTGAATATTACAGCTGGAGAAAAGCAGATTTAATTAGAGGAGACAAGACACTTACAAAGATGCTGAAGACAATGTCTGGACACTTTCAGGGGCCTCACTAGTTGCACATTTCTTCTTATCTTACTCTTAACTTGTTTTTGATTTAGCTTACGTCATGGGAAAAACTCATGTTCATAAAGCCTTATTTTTGGAGGAGTGAGTTAAACAAAGTAAGAGATGGAGAGAAACTCTCAAAGGTTGAGACCCAGAGAGAAGAGAGAGAGAGAGGAAGAGGGAGGGAGAGAGGGGGATGGAGAGAGAGGAAAGAAGGCAGAGGGAGAGGGGAAGGAGATGGAGAAAGGGAGGGAGAGGAAGACGGAGGAAGAGGGAGGGAGAGGAAGGGAGAGATTTTCTTGAGCTAACTGGCCAAGAGTAAGTGGAGAAACAGCAAAGAAAAAATCTGTGGAAGCACAAAAGCACTGGCCAGAGATTGTATTCCCCAGTGCCCAACATGAGCGATGAGAAAGTATGCTGGGCAGGCGCTCCCCTCCTTCCAGGGGAAGGGGGGTGTCTTGGTGAGAAGAGCCTTAGACCCACGTTCCCACCTCATGTTACTGCGATGATACACCAGTTCAGGTCCTCTGAGAAGCAGACCCCAAGACAAGAGGCATGCAAGGGATATGGGGGGGAGCCACTTGTGAGGAATAATCAAGGAGAAGAGGAGCAGAAGGAGACAGGAGAGCCTCTGCTCCAAGTGCAGTTGGACACTCATGAAAGCTGAGCGAGAAGAGTGGTGCTGAGAAAGCCGAGGGCAGGCGGATGGGGAGCCTCAGGACAAAGACTGGCTGTTAGAGGGGATCACCATTGGGAGAGAAGGCCCAGCTCTGGTATCCTCATTGTGCTCAGTGGTTGGGAGCCAACTGGGGCAGGAGCTGGAGGCAGTCAGCCAACAGCATGCATCCCAGCAGGGTGACTTAAAGGGGCAGCTCTGTGGCCCCCACAGACACCCAACAATGGAAACATTCATCCATCCAAGCAATGTTATTAAGCTCATGATAAACATAAAGACAGTGTGGCTATGACAGTGAACCAGGCAGGCATGTCCCTGCCCTCCAGGAGCTTTACACCACAGCTGGAGAGACAGCATTACACAGTGAAGTAGTCACAATTAAGAGATGCTAGAAGGGTCCAAAATGAATGGATGACCACTTGATTTACCATCTAAATCTAGACCCTTTGGAAAGCGAACATGAGGGCTGTTAATAATTATGTCTGGACAAATGGCATAAACTGGGACTATTCTGGGCAAACTGGGATATATGGTAATTCCAACATAGAGAAGCACCATCTAGCCAGGGAATCAGGGAAGACTTCCTTGAGAAAGGGACGCTGGAGCTAGGATCTGAAAGACATGTAGAGGCTGACCAGTGGTTTGGGCTGCCATTATATGTGATCAGAGCCTGGTGATGCCCCCTGTATGCTGGTGCCACAGGTGTCAGTTCATCCTTTGCTGATTGATTTCTCAGTCTTAGGGACTCCCATGTCGGGGATGTCACCATAGCCTGGAAGAGCACTGCCTGGGATTCTTCTGATGGCACTGAAATGGAAACAAGGGCACCTAAAAGAATCTGTCAGTGGCTCTCCTTTTGCCTTTGATTATGTTATTCTGGAAAGAGAATAAGGGAATCTGTTGACATTTGATTATAACCAATATTTTCCTTTAAAAAATTATTTTAATATAAATTAAATATATATTTAATGTATTATATATTTAATAATTTAATATAAATTAAGTATAATAAAAATTTTAAATGATTCAAAAATTTTTATTTTTTGATTTAACTTTAAATCTAAATTATAATTTAACAAATACATAGTATTTGAATTATATATATTATATATTAATTGAGTCTATATTAATATATTAATTACATGGTTAATATATATTAATTTATAATGATTGATAATAATATATAATTCTATATTAATTATTATATACTATATTATTGGTTTTAGAGGTAGAGGTCAGGATTCATCAGTCTTATCTAACACCCAGGGCTCATTACATCACGAGCCCTCTTTAATGCCCCTTTTAATCTCCCAGTTACCCCATCCCCCACCCACATCCCTCCAACAACACTTTATTTCCTATGATTAGGAGTCTCTTATGGCTTGCTTCCCTCTCTGGTTTCATCTTGTTTTATTTTTTTCTCTTTCTCATGATCCTCTGCTTTGTTTCTTAAATTCCACATATGAGTGAGATCATATTTTCTCTGACTTACTTCACTTAGTATGATACCGTCCAGTTCCATCCACATCATTGCAAATGGCAAGACTTCATTTTCTGAAGGCTGAGTAGTATTCCATTATTTTGTAAAAGACTTTACTTATTAGAGAGGGAGAGAACATGAGCACAGGCCCCTCACTGAGCAGGGAGGCCAGCATGGGACTTGATTTCAGAATCCTAGGATCATGAGCTAACTGAAGGCAGATTAACCAACTGAGCCACCTAGATGCCCCCATTTTTACCTTTTCTGAAACATCAATGAAACTGTTTTCCACTTATCTTTCTTAAAATTGTTGTAAAATACATAAAATTTTCCATTTTAGTCATTTTTAGGAGTACAGTTCCATGGCACTGAGTACTTCCACTGTTGCGCAACCAGCCCCACCATTCACCTCTAGAACTTGTTCATCTCCCCAAACTGAAACTCTTGTTAAACACTAACTCCCCAATCCCCTCCCCCAGCCCCTGGCACCCACTATCCTACTTTCCATCTCTGTGAACTTTATTCCTCTAGGGAAGTCACAGAGGTTAAGTCATACAGTATTTGTCCTTTTGTGACTGGCTTAATTCAGTTAGCACAATGTCTGTCCTTGGATCATCCATTTTGTGTCAGGATTTCCTTCTTTTTAAGGCTGAATAATATTCCATCGTATGAATTTATCATATTTTATTTAACCATTCTCATATCAAGGGACACATGAATTGTTTTCACCTTCTGGGTACCGTGAATAATGCTGCCATGAACATGTGTGTAGAAGTGTGTAAAAGTATCTCTTCAAGTCCTTGCTTTCAATTATTAGGGTATACACCCAAAAGTGGAGTTGCTAGGTCATACGGTAATTCTATGTTTAATTTTTTCAGGCATAACCTCACTGTTTTCCACAGCATTTACACTATGTCACATTCCCACCAACAATCTATAAGCCTTCCAATTTCTCCACATCCTCTCCAACATTTGTTAATTTCTCTTCTAATTTTTTACAGGGACTTAAAATTTTGAGATCATTATAGATTTATACACAGCTTTAGGAAATACTGTGGAGAGACCTCATATACTCTTCCCGCAATTTCTCCCAATGGTAACACCTTTCACAAGTATAGCTTAATATCACAACAAGGATACAGATTGATGCAATCTGCTGACCTTGTTCAGATGTCAGTTTTATAATCACTCATGTATGTGTATGTGCATGTGTGTGTAGAAGCAGTTTTTTGCAAATTTATCCTCTGTATACATTCATGTGACCCTCCCTCTGTAGTCAAAATACAGAACAGTTCCATCACAAGGATCTGCAATAGGGATTAAAAAAAACCTTTTGTTTTGGAAAAGGTAAAACTACACAAAAGTAGAGAGCATAGTGTAATTGACACCATATGCCATCAGCTAACTTCAGTAACTCCCAATTTACGGCCACTTCCATTTCCTCTGTAGTCTTGCCCCCTCCCATATTATTCCGCAGCAAATCCCAGGCTTCTCATCACCTCAACTGCAAGCATATCAGACTAAGTTTAAGAGACAAATGCATCACTTTTAGGCAGAACCACAATACTACCCTTGAGTTCTATCCCCTGCCCTTAGCCAGCAATAATCCCCAAAAGGGATTCCCAGGGAATTGGCTGATATTGTAGCTTCTCCAAGCTACATCTTAGGAAAGGGCACACGTTGGCCATGAATAAGTTGCCGAAGGATAACAGACAATATAGTAACAAGTTCTTTTTCTCCCAGACCCCACAACCAATCCATCACTCTACCTCCAAAACAGAATCAGTATCCAACCCCATGTCTCCACCTCTGCTCCTGTCACTGTCCCAGCCTGCACCATCTCTCGCCTGGGCTGCCACACAGCCTCCTCTCTGCTCTTGCTGCCTCCACCTCTGCCCCCTACAGTCTCATCTCTGCACTGAGCCAGAGGACCTGTCAAGAAGGAAGGGAGAGCATGCCCCTCCTCAGCTCAGCACCCTCCAAGAGCTTCTCATTTCATTCAAAAGCCTAGACAGTTGCTCCCATGCAACCTCCCATTACCTGCTGATTTCATCTGCTCCCCTCACTCTGCTATAGCCAGAGGCCAGTCTGCTGTGGCATAGATGCCCCAGGCACACTCCCACCACAGGACCTTTGATCATGCTCTTCCTTCTGCCTGGAATACTCTTTTCCACATGTCCACTCAAACTTATTCCCTTCAGGTCTCTGATTTAATGTCATTGTGTAGCTTCTGTTTGCATGCCTGGATCGACTCAACACCTATTTCTACCCTGCTCCTTCTCCTGGGTGTTGACTCTAGGGACTAAACAACAGAGCCTTCACCCTCTGGCTTCCACTGGGTTTGGCCCATGGAGGGCACCTCAAGAAGGAGTGAGGTCAGTTATTTATTCCCTGCACTCCTTCCCAGGTGACTGTGGCCCTGTCAGGTGGCCTCTCTACACCACCTCTGTCTTCTGTCATGTGCCCTCCCTTGCCAGCCTCAGGGTCACTGTCCCTGTGGTTTCTCTCCATCCTGCCCACATCATTATGAATACTTTCTCTGCTAACTCTCATCCAATGATCCACTTCAGTGTGCCAGCTGTTCCCTGCTGGGATGCTGTTGGGTGTGGTAATCTCAGTGAGCTTGTCCCTGGCACCCAGTATAAAATTGCACCCTCCCACATGTCCACACCCCTTCTGTATTCTCTGTTTTATGTTCCTCAGCATTTCTCACCATCTACTGTGGTAAATATTGTACTTACCTATGTTGTTTATTATCTGTCTCCCCCAACTGAAACCGTTGTGTCCTGTTGCGCAGGGTGTGCACTGCACAGTTCCAGAAGTCACTATTTACACAGACTGCAATGTGATAGGACAATGGCTCCTCCTAGAGTTGTGCAGTAGGGTGGCCCTGTCCCCCATCAGAATATAAGCTCTGACTTTCCCCCTCCACCATTCTATCTCAAGTGCTTAGAAGAGAGCTCAGCGCATAGAAGTTCTCACGAAATTATCATTAATGACTGTTAATCTCTTTTACTTTCTGCGAGAAGTATAAGTGCAAGCATGCTTATAGGGTGGGTCAGGAGGTCTTAGTGAGTTTTCTAAGGGTTTTCCTTGATACATTGTCTTGCAACTGTAAGGACCTGAGAATAGGAAGCATGTTCATCTTCTGTATTACCTACTATTGTGTGTACTCTTGGTGCCCCTCCCAGTTCTCCTGAGAATTGCCCTCAGTCAGATGGGAGCCCTCTTGCTTGGGAGGTCCAGACTTCCACACCTGGGAGTGTCTGTGGCCAGGGACTGACACAGATACAAAATCCTGCCCCTTGCCTCAAGGTGGGACCAGCTCAGTGGTGCACATTTGCAGGACCTAGGTGAAGCCAGCCTCCCTGGAATGTCGTGTCCTCACCTAGTTCCCACCCCACCTGTACATAAGCATCCTGACTGGGGCTCCCCTTCCTGGGCACCTGCCCTGAGATGCCTGTGTGCTCTCAGTATGCCCTAAGTATGCCAAGTATAGCATACTGCCCAGCACACAGCAGGGGTCCCGTCACTATTGTTAGTGAATGAATAATAAATCCATATGGGTTGGCTTCCCAGCCCTGCCATTCACTAGCTATATAACCTTGGCTAAGGCAGCCCTGATATTGAGCCTCAGTTTCCCCAAAGGCCAGGTGAGGTAGTCCCATTCACAGAGACAACCCTGAGCACTGTGAGGGACAAATACTAGTTAGGGAAGACAAACCCTCACTCTGCCCTGCTCAGCTATTTCACTCCTCCCTGAATGTTAAATCTCCTCTGGCCAGCTTCCTTGTTAGCTCCTGGTCGGGAGGCTTTCTGTTTCCTGGCCTCTTTTCTCCAGGGGACAGGGCTCACAGGCGCTCTGTGGATGCTCTTTGCTTGATTGAAAGTGCTTTGGGAAACAGGAGGAACTTGGGGAAAGATAGCGATTAGAATAGACCATTAGGTATTAACGCCACCCACCATCAGTGCTGCGACCAGACTGGCTTCCTTTGAGTCTGCTGAGCTGGAGTTAATTAGCTTTTGGATTTCTGAGCTGTGGGGTGTCGCTTTAATCATCCACCACCTGGCCCCAGCTCAGCCCTGGTGGGGGAGAGGCCTTTAGAAGCATGAGCTGAAGGGAGGCCAGTCTTGCAGAATGAGAGCCCCTCAGAGCTGAAACTGTGCTCCAGAAACTGGACTGACCACCTGCTTGTCCCATTTGAGGGAACTGAGGCCTAAAGAAGCTGGAATGAACCTCAGCAGGCAGCAGAGCTGGGATTCAAGCTCAGGTTTCCTGTGTTACGGCTTGGGGTTTTATGCATTTGTAATCCCTCCCTTCGTTCCACAGGTACTTCCCTAGCACCTCCTCAGGGTGGGACACTGGGATTTCACAGATGAAGAAAGCAGAGCTAGTCCTTCCCCTTCCGGGGGCTTATGCTGTAGTAGCAGCCATCAATGGGCAAGTGAGCAGACACGGTGATAATGACAAATGGTGAAAAGGGCCACGAAGGAGATCAACAGTACAACGAAAGGAAGTACTACGCCCGACAAAGGGCAGCAGGGAAAACCTCTCTAAGGGGCTGACTTACATTCCCTAAGATGACAAGAAGTTTTTCTCTATAGAACGGCAGCTAATAAATAAAGAAATAATGAAATAATAGCATGCACCGACCATAATTTTGCAACCCCCAAAGGATTAATGGGCCATGAACATCAGTGGCCTCAAGAATCACAAAAAGGGCGGCCAGCAGACACTAAGGCCTTCTGATGAAGAACATGGCATCACCCTGAAATTGCCAGAAAATTGGACCTAAATCTGATCAAGTCCTTAGCGCAGAACTATTCAGTGAAATACACAAAATGCAAGTCACTTAGGTCAGATATGCCATTTTAAATTTTCCAGAAAGCATGCTGAAAAAGAGGTGAAATTTATTTTAGTAGATCTTACTTAACCCAATATACCTGACACATTATCATCTCAATATACACTCAATACAAAAAATGACCGATGAACGCGTTTTCAACCTTCTTTCATACCCAGTCTTTGACATCTGGTGTGTGTCGTGTGCATACAGCACATCTCAGCTCAGACGAGCCACAATTCAAGGGCTCCATAGCCACACGTGCCTGGCGGCTACTGTCCCAAACACCGCAGCTCCGCTCAACAACCAGTTTCCAGGAAATTCAGAAGACAGAGGACTGTATGAACACCACCACCCTGATGCGGTCAGCCAAGTCAACAAACTCTGATTTTCTGGAAAACTCTATAGAAAAAGCAATCTAGCTTTTTTTTTTTTTTTTTGTAAGAAATACATTTTAAAGGGGGAAAATTAATGGAGAGAGGACCCATAAATTAAGAGTCTTCAGAGTCATACGTATCAACCAATAACCGTATGTGAACCTTATGGGATCCTGGCTGAAGCAAACAATCTGTAAAATATTTTATAGTGTTTATGAGAAAACTGAATATCTAAACACTGAATATTTGGTGGCTGTTAAGAGTTGTTATTTGTTCTAGGTGTGATAATGGTGTTGTGGTTATTATTCTTTTAGAGAATCATTATCTTTTAGAGAGACATACTGAAATATTTATGGAGGTACTTCGAAATAATATGAAGTCTGGAATTTGCTTCAGAATAATCTGGGAAGGGAAAGAATAAAGGGGGTGGGGTGAAATGAACCAGCATTGATAATGGGGGTGCCGGGTGAAAGACACATGGGTCTTCTTACACTATTCTGCCTACGTTGTAGAAGTCTGACACTTTGCATTATATTAAAAAAAAAATGTTCTAAGGAAGTTGGCATCATGTTGGAAAGGGATATAGATAGCAGAGGCCACAAAACAAGACTGTATGAAGGCAGGGATGTCTGCCTTATTCATCAGTGTCTCCCAGCATCTCACACAGAGATGACACATGGTAGGTACTTAGTATGTTCATCCTTTTTGCAGTTATTTCTGTCCTTAGAGTTCTTCAGGTATATCCCACTAGGGGTGTATAGTCAAATCACTCTGTCCTTCATCATAACTCTTCTCTGTGTGATTACATCAGCAATGCTTTCTTTTTTTAAGTCTTGTTTTATTTAGTTTTTTACTTTTAGTGATTTTTGTACACTTTCATTTTGTAATCATGTAAAATATTTGGATGTTTCCCAAGTCAAGTCTGCAAAACAAGGCATATTCAAGGGCGTTTGACTCCAATTCCTGACAATTTTCTTTGGACTTACCTCCACCCTTTGATATAGCTTACAGGAGTAAAAGCAGGGACCCTCCTCCTGCCTGAAAATTTAGCCTACGACCCACCAACAAGCTCACTGATCATCTGTCTTTGCAATGGGAAACTCTGACAGAAGGACAAAAACATGAAGGTAGTTGGATTTGACTCATCAGGTGGTGGCCCCCTGACAAGACTGCCCTTGCTACAGTCTCACTGCAGAGGTCCTAGCATCGTAGCCCTCTGACATTGGTTCCTGCCTCCACCCCAGTCAGGTTTTCAGCCTTCACTCAGTTCCAAGCCCCTGATATGAATCCACTAAGTTCCCTTTAGTTTCCATTACTTGAGTTCCTTTCTGTTACTTGCATCCTAAGACCCCTAAGCACAGACCTCCAGCAACACATGGCATAGTTAAGTACTTAATCCAGATTCTGATAAGACATGCGCAGAGTGAGAGCCCAGAACCATCTGAGGGGTGAAGTGAGCTTGGAGAATGCCCTGAATCAGGCAAAGCTGGAGAATCGGAAGTGGCAGCCAGGACACCCATGCTGAGGCTAAGCTGGGTTACTGATGTTCCTGAGGATCGCATACCCAGTGGTATCAGCCGAAGGGTCCTGGAGCTTGGGCTTAGGAACGTACTCCCTGAACCCTTCTCTGCCACCCCTCCCCAGCTTACACTTCTTCTCTGACGTCACCAGAGAAAGGGCTGTGATTTTCACCGTAGTTCAGCCTTGGTAGTTATTCAGAGGATAGACCTTTGAGGCTGAGGTATTTTTTTTGCTGTATTGAGTTGTCCTGACCCTACTCCTGGCAGGCTGACCAAAATCCCTGGAGGAGCTGGGCCAGGTGTAGGACAATATGGAGCAGGGGGAAATGGAGAGAACTTGAAGGGTTCTGCTAGGTTCTAGGTTCTAGGAGAGAACTTGAAGGGTTCTGCTAGGTTCTAGCGATTGTCACGCTGAGGCTCAGGGTCACCAGACCTCCTTATTTCTCATGAGAACCTAAAAATAAGACTTTTATATTAAATGTTCTTATTTTTAAAATACTCTGTGGAAAGAGCCAAGATGCCCTTCAACAAACCAATGGATAAAGAAGATGAGGTCCATATATACAATGGAATATTATGCCTCCATCAGAAAGGATGAATATCCAACTTTTGTATCAACATGAATGGGACTGGAGGAGATTATGCTGAGTGAAGTAAGTCAAGCAGAGAGAATTAATTATCATATGGTTTCACTTACTTGTGGAGGATAAGAAGTAACATGGAGGACATTAGGAGAAGGAAAGGAAAAGTGAATTGGGGGAAATCAGGGGGGAGATGAACCATGAGAAACTGTGGACTCTGAGAAATAAACCAAGGGTTTTTGAGTGCTCACTGCATGACAGAGTGGGGGGTTAGGTGAGCCTGGTGGTGGGTATTAAGAAGGGCACGTAATGCATGGAGCACTGGGTGTGGTGCATATACAATGAATCTAGGAACACTGAAAAAATAAAATTAAATTAAAAAATAAAAAAATAAAATACTCTAAAAATGTTTCAATGGGATGAATTCCTCCCATGGGCCATCAGTTGGAAACCCCTGGTCTACCACCTACATTGCGCCTTCTTTTCTGTATGGTCATCATCTGCCTGTCTGTCTGCCTCTCCCATAAGATCACAAGTCTCGAGAAGGCCAAGGTTCTCTTGTTTGCAGCTGAATCCCACATGCCTCGCTCACTCGTTGGCATTCGGCAGAGTTCAATATGTGCGGGTGGACAGATGGAGGGATGGAAGGACAGATGGGAGGGAGGTCACATTATTTATGGAGGACAACAATCCCAAGAAAAGCATCAGTACCACACCAGGCAGGGGGAGGGAGAGAGGAAGAGAGGTGACTCGGTTTCTTAGCTAGGATGTGGCTGCACCACTAGCCATTAGCAAGCTCCTCCGTCCAGGGCTACAGGGGCCAGAGCAGTCCCTTTTTGGAGCTGCCAGATTCTATTCTTAGAATAGTGCTTCCAAAGCACTCACTCCAGCCACAGTGAAGACCTGCCTTCCTGTGTCCACAAAGCTTACTGCCTGTGGTTACTCAGCACCGAGAGCCCAAGCACTATGGCTCCCATGCCTTCCCCCCTGCCTGGCCTTTGAGCACCTTGGTGTCCTTTACCCCAGCAGGGAAGCAGCCTGCCTTGTCCCCTGCCAGCCTTAGGGCATAGAAGTCAAGGCTGTCTGGCCAGGATGGGGAAGGGAGGTGGGGCTTCCCTGAGTGTGCCCCCGCTTCGCTTCCTGCTGGCTTCTTTTAAGGAGCTTCTTCCTCCCCTGCTCCACCGCCCACTTGGCTGTGAGGACACAGAAAGCCTCATCAGTTGCTATAACAACACTACCACCTTCCTCTGCACTTAGCTGGGTTATTTAGTCCCTATTGGATAATGGATCTGCCTGTAGAGTGACGGGTTCCCCTTCAACTGGCCAGCCACTGGCTCAGGCTTTGGCCTCAGAGTTGGGTCTGAAGCATTATTACTATTAGCAGGGGTGTTGCTGTTTTAGGTGGACAATTTTTGAGTGCTCACTGCATGCCAGTATAATAATGAAGCCTTTACAAGCACTATCTCATTTAATCCTCCCAGTGATATTATTGACATGGGAACACAGCTTTTGATTAACGGCTCAGGGAAAAGCCAGTATGGTTTAATAAGAGTGGGAACCCTGTGACTGGGCTGCCTAGGTTTGAACCCTGCCTGCCAGTTGCTAACCATGTGGGCAAACCAGTCCCTTTGTGCCTCAGTTTTGCCATCTGTAAACAGAGCTAATCATGTGGCCTGGAATAGTGTCTGTCATGTTGCAAGTGCTGGTCTTGGTCACTGCAGATGGACACCCTGAGACAAGCCTACCAGCAGAAATAGTTTGTTTGGTGAGATCTGAGGCAGGGAGGAAGAAGTGAGGAAGGAGAAGGAGGCAGCCGGGAAACTATGCTCTGTTAATTTACCAGTATGGGCAGCTGGAGAAGAAGGTTGCCGGGAGCCAGTGTAGATACACAGCTCCGAGTTACCCTATCTCAAGGTGGATGGTGTTGGGGGATTATCCACTAATGCCACCAGCCATAGGTTGAGGGTTGCCCCTGGGTAGGTGTGAGTTCCCCAGCACTTCTGTCCTACTATGTGCTCTGCAAGATCACTCTGGCATCTCAGGAAAGCTTGTGGCCAGGTGCTGCAGGTGCTGGCAGTGGGGAGCTGGGCTGGGCATGCACCAACAGCACCCAAGTATCTGCTCCATAGCTCACAAGTGTGTACTGAATGAAGGAATAAAAGAACCGTGCAAGGTAGAACAGCCCCCCAAAATGTCAGTGGCCTAATCCCAGGAAGCTGTGGGATATGCTGCATTACATAGCAAAAGGACTTCGCAGGTGGGATTGAACTTACAGATCTTAAAATAGGGAGATTATCTGGGAGACCCAATCTAATTACATGAGCTAATAAAAGCAGAGAACTTTTCCAAGCTGGAGTGAGAGGGAGGCAGCAGAAAGAGAAGCTGGAGAGATCCAAAGCATGGGACAGACTAGACTCACCTGAGAAGGAGTGCTGGCAGCCCTTAGGACAGAGACTGGCTCCCAGCTGACAGCTAGCAAGGAAACAGGGACCGCAGTCTACAGCCACAGGATCGGAACCTGCCTACAACCTGACTCCACTCCAAAGTGGGAAAGTGGGTTCCCTCCCTTAGCCTCCAGCTAAGGGCCTGGGCTGGCCAACAACCTCTACTGCAGCCTTGTGAGACTCCCAGCACATACCCAGCTGAACCCCTTGCACTTCTGAGCTACAGACTGAGATAATAATTGCGTGTTATTTTAAGCCACTGGATTGCGGTAATTCATTACAACAGCCATGGGAAATCAGTATAGAAACCGAGGCTCAGAATGGGCAAATAACTTGCTCAATGCTATATAGTCCATAAATGAGAGCTGAAGTCATTTATCATCAATACCCAGGTACCTGACCTCTAGGTAATTCTACCTCCTGCTCTTTGAAGGGCAGGAGAAGGGAGGGCACCCCTGAGAAAGGTGGAAAGGGGGAGAACATGGTTAAGAGCACAGATTCTGGGCTGGACATTTTGGATTGAAGTCTGTTCTGTAACTAATTAGCTGGGTCACTTTGGGCGGCAAAATTACCGCCTCTCTAGCCTTAATTTCTTTACCTGTAAAATGTAGGTGATAATGGTACCTTCCTGGTGGGACATATTATGAGGATTAGAGGAAATTGTGTTGATAAAGGGCTGTCTGTGATGCCAGGCCCATGGGGAGTGCTAGGTAAATATATGCCTAGTGTGGTCATATACTCAGCATTCATTCTGCGTCAGGTGCCTTAGTGGAACCCAGTGCACACAACCACTGTGGTTAGTATTGCTGTCCCCATTTTACAGATGAGGCAAAAAGGCCCCTATATCCTTTTATTTTTTTTTACTGTGTGCATTTTGATTTATGAAATTAAAGGAAGTAAGGATGGGAATTTCACTTTCATTGATTAAAAAAGGCAAGAGCCGGGGCACCTGGGTGGCTCAGTGGGTTAAAACCTCTGTCTTTGGCTCAGGTCACAATCCCAGGGTCCTGGGATCAAGCCCCACATCGGGCTCTCTGCTCAGTGGGGAGCCTGCTTCCTCTCTGCCTACTTGTGATCTCTGTCAAATAAATAAATAAAATCTTAAAAAAAAAAAAAGTAAGAGCCAGGTGGAAAGAAGGCAAACACATGAGTGAACCCTCATGTTCACCCTGACGTTTAGCCTAGAGGCACTTTCCAGATCATAATGTATGATGGTAGCAAACAGCAGTTTGAATCTGCTGAAGTAGTTGACACCTGCAGAACAGAGTTCTGCCCATCCCCGGGTGGATGGGGAGTTATACAGGGGTGGATGGCAGTGGGAAAAGGCCATATGGGGGTTTCTGATAGGTCCTTGACCAAGGGCTGGAATGCACATGTACGGGAGACTCTGAAAGGCCCAGCAGAGAAGGAAGACACTGGTTGGTCACATGATGGAGTTCCATCCCAATCTGAGTGGACAGACATCACTGAGTACCCTGAATATTCAGCTGACAGCTCAGAAAGGCCACACCTTAAGAATAAATATCAAGCTTTGGGGCTGTGTCCTATTACAAAAGACAGAAAAAAACATACAGCCTTAATGGCAAGCTAAAGAAAGCTGGTGATATTATGTAAATACCAGACAAAAGGAACTTTAAGATAAGGAGAGCAATCAGGGATAAGGAGAGACTTTTCATAAGGACAAGAAAGCCAATTCAATCCTAAATGTATAAAACCCAATAACAGAATTTCATAATAAATAAAGCAAAACCCCATAGCTTAAGGGAAGAATAGACAAATCTAGCATCATTTTTGGCAAGGTAACAACTCTCAGTAATTGAAGAAAAAATAGACAAAAATCAGTAAGGATATAGAAACTTTGAACACTATCAGTCACCTTGATCTAGTTGACATTTTAAGAGCACTACCCCAAATAATTGCAGAATACCTTTTTTTAAGGTACATGAAATGTTCACTAAGATGGATTATAAACAGGGTCATAAGTCTCAATAAAATTCAAAAGCTTGATACATTTTAAAAGACTGAAGTCATATAAAGTATGTTCTCTGCTCACACTGGAATGAGATTAGAAAATCACCACAGCTGTAAATAACTATAAAAAAGGAGAAAAAAAATGTCAAATCAAGAACCCAAATTTAATTAACAACCTTAAGAAACTAGAAGAGGAGCAAATTGAACTAAAACAAAGCAAAAGGAAAAAAAGAATAAAGATCATTGTGGAAATGAATGAAAAGAGTACAGAAAAACAATAGAGAAAATTAATACAACCAAAAGTTATCTCTTTGAAAAGATAAACAAAATTGACAAACCTTTGGTTAGATGACCAGAAGCAGAAGAGAGAAGATTCAAATTACTAAGATCAGGAATGAAAGAGGGGGCATTATTACCAACCTTACAGAATAAAAAATTGCCAATTTAACTTTGATACCTAAAGCCAGAAAAAAACATAAAACTGCAGACCAACCATTGCATCTTTGTGGATAAAAATGCAAAATACTAGTAAATCAAATCCAGCAACATATAAGGATTATACATTATGACAAAGGTGGATTTATCCCAGAAAGGCAAGGACAGTTCAACATCTAAAAATCGTTTAATCATATCAACAGAACAATAAGTAAAAAATCACATGGTCATCTCAATAATTGCAGAAAAAGCATTTGACAAAACCCAAACCTTCTCATGATAAAAAAAAATTCTCAACCCATGAGGAATAGAAACGAACATTCTCAGCCTGAAAAGGGACACCTAGGAAGAAGCCACAGCTAATAGCTAATTTATTAGTGAAATACTGAAAGCTTTTCCTCCAAGATCATGAATGAGACAAGTGCATGTACTCTCATCTTTTCCATTCACTATTGTACTATAGGTTCTAGCCAGGAAAATTAGGCAAGAAAAAGAAAAGTCTACACAAAAGAAAGAAATCAATTGTCCATTTTCAGAAGACATAGTCATGAATATCGAAAATCCTAAAGGATGAACACCAGAAAGAAGAAGGTAGAGAAGAAGGAAAAGAGGAAAAAGAGGAAGAAGAAATCACAAAGGAAGAAGGAAGGAAGAACTAGTAGAGCCAATAATTGAGTGCAGGAAGGTTGCAGAATACAAGACAAACGTACAAAAATCAACTATATTTCTGTGTACTAGCAACAGATAACCCAAAAATGAAATTTTTAAAAAATTCCATTTACAATCAAAAGATTAAAATGCTTAGGAATAAATTTAACAAAAGAGGTAAGAGACTTTTACTTTGAAAGCAACTAAAAGAGACCTAAATAAATGGAAAGGCATTTGTGTTCATGGGTAAGACTTAGTATTGTTAAGATGGCAATAGTGCCCACACTTAGCTACAGACATAATGCATTCTATTAAAATTAGAGTTATCCTTTTTTTTTTTTGATAAGCTGATCCTAAAATTCATGTGGGAATGCAAGAGAGCCAGAATAGTTAAAACAATCTTCAAAAATAACAACAAAAGGGGAGAAATCATACTTCCCAATTTTAAAACTTACTTCATACTTACAGTAATCAAGACTGTGGTACTGGCATGAGGATAGATATGTCCATCTGGAATGGAATTGAGTTGAGAAATAAGCCCCTGCATTTATGACTGATTTCTGACAGAGTGCCAAGACAGGTGAAGAAATGTCTTTTCAACAAAATATAGTAGGAGAACAGGATATCCACAAGTTGATACCAGAAAGACTCTAGTGTATAAAGAGCCAAAGTTGCAAAACCCTTGGAGGAAACATGGGTGTTATTTTTGTTGGATTAGACAATGGTTTCTTAGCTATGACCTGAAAAACACAAGCAACAAAATAAAAAAAATAGATCAATTGGACTTCATCAAAATTAAACACTTTTGTGCTTTAAATGACACCATCAAGGAAGTGAAAAAGACAACCCACAGAATAGAAGAAAATATTTACAAATCACATCTCTGATAAAGGTCTAATATTCAGAACACATAAAGAACACTTAAAACTCAACAATAAAAAGACAACCCAAGGGCACCTGCGTGGCTCAGTCAGTTGAGTGTCTGACTCTTGATTTTGGCTCAGGTCATGGTCTCCGGGTCCTTTGATCCACCCCACATCCAGCTCCATGCTTGGCAGGGAACCTGCTTGAGATTCTCTCTCTCCCTCTCTCACTGTGCGCACATGCTCTCTCTCTTTTTCCCAAATAAATAAATAAATCTTAACCAAAAAAAAGGACAAATGACCCAATTTAAAAACAGACAAAGGATCTGAATAGACATTTCTCCAAAGAAGATGCACAAATGCCAAATAAACACATGAAGCTTAACATAATTACTCATTTGGAAATGCAAACCCCCAAATATACAGATGTAGTGAAAAGGAGAGACCATATAGATCCCAATGTTCACAGCAGCACTGTCCACAATAGCCAAATTGTGGAAAGAGCTGAGATGCCCTTCAACAGATGAATGGATAAAGAAGATGTGGTCCATACACACAATGGAATATTACTCAGCCATCAGAAAGGATGAATACCCAACTTTGCATCAGCATGGGTGGGACTGGAGGAGATTATGCTGAGTGAAGTAAGTCAAGAAGAGAAAGTCAAACCATTATCATATGGCTTCACTTACTTGTGGAACATAAGGAATAACATGGAGGACATTAGAAGAAGGAAAGGAAAAGTGAATTAGGGGAAATTGGAGGGGGAAATGAACCATGAGAGACCGTGGACTCTGAGAAACAAACTGAGGGTTTTAAAGAGGAGGGGTGTGGGGGGATGGGTGAGCCTGGTGGTGTGCATTAAGGAGGGCACGTATTGCATGGAGCACTGGGTGTTGTACATAAACAATGAATTTTGGAACACTGCATCAAAAACTAATGATGCATTTTACGGTGACTAATACAACACAGTAAAAAAAAGCAAATCAAAATCACAATGAGGTACCACTTCACATTCACTATGATGACTAGAATAATAAAAAATAAAAACCCAGCAATAACAAGTGTTAGTTAGCAAGAATGTGTAGTCCCTGGACCCTTGCTAGTGGGAATGTAAGAGTATGCAAACTGCAGTAGAAAACAGGTTGGCAGTTCCTCCAAGTTAAACATGGAGTTATCATATGACCCAACAATATCATTCCTAGGTATATTTCCAAGAGAACTGGAAACATATGTTCACACAAAAATTGTGCACAAATGTTCACAGCACAATTATTCATAGGATCCAAAGGATGGAAACAACCCAAACGTCCACCAACTGATGAATGGATAAACAAATATGGTCTAGCCACACAATGGAATATTATTCAGTCATGAAAAGGAATGAAGCTATAAACATGGATGAATCTTGACAACATCATGCCAAGCGAAAGAAGCCAAACATATGAGGGCACATACTGTATGATTCCATATATACATATAATTTCCAGAATGGGCAAATTCATAGAGTCAGACAGTAAGTAGATTAATGGTTGCTAGATGCTGCTGGGGGAGGGGAATGGGGAGTGACTGCTAACTGGTACAAGGTTCCCTTTGGGGTGATGAGATGTTCTGGAATTAAATAGTGGAGGTGGTTACACAACCTTATGAATAATACTAAAATCATTGAACTGTATATTTGTTCTTTGTCACATAGTTTAATAAAATAATTAAAAGAGTATAAACTTAGCATCTGCAGGTAACACGAATACAACCTCCACTAGTTTAACCAGTAAGAAAGGTTACTGACTCAGGAAGCTTGCAGTCCAGAGGCAGAAGGACCCCTCTAGATCAACTGATTCAGTAGCTGAATGTTCGTGTCAAGGACTCAGATTTGGGTACATCTATCTGGTCGGTAGTGCTCAGTGAGAGATTTTTTTCCAAACTTGTAGCAGGCAATTTCAAGTGACTCCAGGCATCACATCTGGACAAAACAAAGTCCTGAGGCAGAAGAGAGAGCTCATATTCTAAAGATTTTCTCTTCAGAAAGAGGAAAACTTTCCTCCAAAGCCCCCAGGAGATATGCCCTCACATTTCATGGCCAGAAGTAGATCGTGTGTCCATCCTAAGCCAGTTGCTACAATCAGGAACAGTATTACTTTCAAGACACTGAGGACCAGCCTGGATCTTGGAGTGCATTAACCTTCCCTGCAGCAAATGGCTGAGTGGGGAAAGAATGAGAACTGGACATAGAAAGAATTAGGAAGGAAGGGGGAAATAGATGCTGGATGAGAAGCCGACAGTTATCTCAACAGAAGATGACTGATTCAACTTTTATAAATTTGATTACATAGTATTAAAATATTCAATCAATGAGCTAGAAAAAAGTACATGCACAATGTGAAATCCAGTGTTCTCCATGGAGATTTAAGATATAATAGTACTAACCAAGGATACAGCATGACCTCCATCCTCGCTGCCAGAGGTTCCCCAGACAGGTTCCATCTTCTAATAACTGGACATCCTCTAAAAGAGACCTTAGCTACAGAATAAAAAGAGCCCCAACCTGAGAACATGTTATGTGTATCTCAACATAAATAAGTCAATTTCTAATTATTCCTAAGACAGGATGAGCTGTAGAGTATTTCTTTTCAATTTATAAATACAAATGATTAACAAAAATAAATAATAAAAAAAGTTTTTTTGAAAATAGGCAAAAGTCTTGAACAGATGCTTCACAGAATAATTTATCCTAATGGCCAATGAGCATGTGAAAATTGTTGAACTTCATAAGTCATCAGGGAAATGCCACTTCTAAAATTAAGAGCACTGAAATGCCAAATGTTTATGAGGACATAGAGCAGTTCAAGATGTCAAACATTGCCAGTGGGAGTGTAAAATGATACACCCATTATGGAGAACAGTTTGTTTAGTTTCTTATAAAGTTAAACAATACCTACCCCACAACACACCCATCCCACTCCTAGTTATTAATCCTTGAGAAATGAAAACAAACACCCTCAGAAAGACTTGTTCAAGAATATTCATAGCAGTCTATTCATAAGTCAAAAAGGAGAAATAACATAAATGGCTATCAACAGGAGAATGGATAAACAAATTGTGGTGTATTCATAATGGAATACCACTTAGTAATGGAAAGGAATGCACAACTGCCCAATATGGATAAATTTCATGGACATGATGTTGAATGAAAGAAGTCAGACCCCCCAAAAGTACAGACCGTGTGATTCCATTTATATGACTGTCAAGAAAAGGTACATCTAATTTACGGTGATAGAAATCAGAACAATGATTGCCTATGGGAGTTAACTGGAAAGGAACATGAAAAAACTTTCTGGTGATGGAAATGTTTCGTATGCTGAGAATCGTGCTGATTACATGGGTATGTACATTTTCTCAACTCTGTTTATTGGTACACCCAATATCTGTGCATTTCAGTGTATGTAAATTTTTCTTCAACTAAAAGAAATGAAAAAGGTGGGAGGCAGAAGTGGTGACTAGAGAGGTGTCTGGAGTCAAATTGGAAGATGCAGAATTCAAAGTTCCACAGTTTGCCCCTGATGTTCTACCCCCTAGGGCCCTGGGAGGTGTCTAAGCAGGGGTGTGGCTGAGCCTTTGGTGTGTTCCAGGGACCTTGTTTTGCCTCCTGCTACCTGCTGTATAGCTTTGGTGGCTGAGTCAGCTTAGCTCCTAGGACCTGGGCTTGGCCATCTGCCCCGTCCTTCCTGAAACACCTTGGAGAGTTTGTCCCTGGGGAGAGGCTCAACAGGAGGCAGAGGAACCCCTGGGCCTCCAGTCTCCAGCCCTGGGTGAACTAGGAGTGAAGAGGAGCCACCCCCTCCCCCACCCCACCTCCATCCCGAACCCCTGCTTTCCTGAACTGAGCAGGACTGAGGCTTCTGAGAAATCTCATTTTGAGTGCTAGCAACCCGCCCATTCCTGCTCTGATTTATCACTGCTCTGCATGGGTGATGACTCAGTGTGGGGGAGGCAATAGGAGCCTTGCTGCTGCCAAGCGGCCCAGGGCTGCTGCTGAGGGAGGAAATCTGCCCATCCCTGTGGGGACTTGGGGTTTCTGCTCCTGACCTATCTGCTGCCCATTCTGCCCAGACAGGATGAAAGAAGCAGAAAGGGCTTGAACTCTGGGGACAGACCAAGTTGGGGTCATCATAGGTAAGCCTTAGTTTCTTGTTCGGTAGAATGGGGCAGGGGTGTTTTAGGGCTTTGGGTGCATGTGATTTATTGAGGGAGTGCTCTTAAGAAAAACCTATAAAGGGTAAGGGCAACAGGATAGGGAAGAGGGAGGAGCCAAGGGGGAATGCGACCCCAGGTAAGGAAGATCCAGTCACAGCCTGATCCACTGGAGGCTGTGAGACAATCACACTACAAAGCTGTTCACAGCCCCAGATGAGATGGGGAGCCAGCCTTTTGTACCCACTTTTTAGCACTGACAGTGAGATGTTCTTGGAGGGATGTAATCAACTAGTGAGGTTCCTGTCAACCTAGGGCAATTTTCCAGAGAAGGGGTACAGCTTTGAGCTCTTGACAGCCAACCCTTACACAGCTGGTGGGTGGGTATGATGGCCTGGTTACGGAGATCTGACTGGGGCCCCAACAGCACCTATCAAAGGGGTAAAATACCCACTGCTCAGGGCTTCTGTAAGTTCACACAACAGGCAGTGAAGAAACAATAACTACTTCTTAGATGCAAGAGAAGTGGTACTTAGCACTGCAAATGTGCGTGCCCCGCCTACTGCAAATCCGACACTTTTGGGGACCATGGCAGAGTGAGAGTTGAATGTCTATGCATTTAAACAAGAGCAATAGGCAGAAAGAAACTGGCAGGGTAACTGGGTCCTAGAGAACCTCTTTAGTTCCTGGGGAATTTGGGGTTCCTGAAGACAGTGGCTAGGGCAGTGGTGGGGAACCCTTTAAGAACCTGGGATGGTGGCTGCCAATCATCTGGTCTTACCAGCTTGCCACATCATTGTCTTCCTGCCAGGCACCTGGATGATCTTTATGCACACCTATTGGAGACAGGGGAGCCTCCATTCACCTGCCCCCACTCTCTCCCCGACCCCGACATTTCTCTATCATTTGCTTCTAAGAAGTTGAGCATTGACCACTGAGCATCATCTGGTCCATTCAACCTAGGACTCTGCTTTTGATGGGGGCTTTCTAGAAACAGTGAGTTTAAAATGTTCTTGGGAGGTCCACATTTTCTCTAATAACCTACTGTATGTACATTGTGGAGGGAAGAGCATTGACTTCGGAATCAGATAGAACTGGTTTTGAATCCCGCTATGCCATTTCTTGGCTGTGTGCTCTTGAGTGAGTTGCCTTATCTTTCTGAGCCTCAGCTTCCCTCTTTGTAAGGAAAAAAAAAAATTTAAGGGATAAATTAATGTGCCTGCTCAGAACAATGGCAGGGGAGAGTAAGCCTTATGATGTGATGTGCTTAGTACACAGTAAACACTTGATAAATGTTTGCTCTTTGCCCCTTTCCTCTTCTGGAACAATGTATTTTTGGTCCTGTCATCCCTGGGCGGGGGCAGCCTTCCTAGGTTCAGCACCTGTGCTAGGGGATCCTGCTCATCCTGCTTGTTTACCTACTGAAACTCTTCACCCTCTGGGAAGGGACTCTTGTCCTTTCAGTTTCTGGCCCCAGTTCGAGGAAATGCCCCACAAAGGCTCGGTTATTTTTTCTCAGCTCTTTCTTACACCTTCCAGAAGACTCATCTCTTTCATGAGCGCCCTCATTGTCCGCTCCATCCGGCCTCCCTTTCCTTGGAAAGACAGTTTTCTCAGAGGTAGGACCTTTGCCAATAAGCTGTGTCCATTGTTTGGAATCCCAGTAAGACAGGATGAAGGCCCACGTAGAATCTGCCATCACAGATGACTTCAAAGGGGCTGACGGTCAGTGCCTATTTCCTCCCTTTACTAGAGGTGCTTCTGCAGGAGAAGAGACACTCACAGGTCATACATATCAGCCACAGGCAGCATGATCCCAGCCTGATCTCAAGTCCAGGGAGGTAGCTAACAAGTCAAGTGTGTCTTTTGACAGAGTCTGGAAGGTCAGACCAAGTGAGAGAGATCTAAGTGTGCAGGGAGCCTGCCCAGAATTCTAGGACTGCCCCCTCTAGGGGGAGAGGATCATGGCTTGAGTCCCGGCAGGACCACTGAACCAGCTGTTATCTACAGCATTTTACCAAACCACTTTGTGCCTCAGTTGCCACTCCTATAAAACAGATATGATGATAATCAGCATTTTATCCTGATGGTGGGGGTTTTCCTCCTTGATACACAGGAATTGTCACTCCTGGTAGCAGCATCTGCTTCTCCTGGAGAGTAGCCCCTGCACACCCAGGCCTTATGTTTAGAAAAGGCTGGTCTTCAAACCGGGCATGCATTTCAGCCTTGGCCTATAGGTGTACTCCATCCTCAGGCCTTCCCTTATTGTGCAGAGATGGAGGCTGGACCCCTGAAGGTTCAGTGGACCTCAATTGCAGGACTTCTGTTGTAAGTGTTGAGAAACAGCTCTTTCCACAGGTGTTTCAGGGCTCTCCAGGGAGGGTTTGTACTCAGGGCTGCTCATGGCCATTTTGCTTCCATGAAAGGAGAATTTGACTGAGAAAGGAGCCAACACAAAGCCACAAGATGGAATAGAAGGTGTCTGATAACATCCTTTGAACACCAGGATCCAGCTGGACCTGAACATCGCCTCAGGGTTTTCCATCACTGTTTTTTACTAAAGCCAGTTTGGGTTGGGTTTTCTGTCCTTTGCAGTTGAAGAGTCCTTCAGTAGTGTCAGTATACAATAGTAATACATTCCTCTTGAGTTGTTTGAAGACAAGCCGTGAGAGGCTCTTAGCACAGCACCTGGCACAGAGTAGGCACTCAATAAATGCCTCTTTCTCCAGGGCCTGTTTTCTCATTTGTTAGATGGGTACATTGAACTGTGTCCCAATGCTCTTAGTGGAGATGGAGACCATGAGGAAATCTGAGCAGCCTGTTAAATTAACAGGGGAGGATTGGGGTAGGAAGAACACTCACTAAATGTCCACATCCAAATCCCTGGACCCTGTAAGTAAGTTACACTGCCTGGCAAAAGAACTTCAGCAGATGCGATTGATTAAGAGTTTTGAGTCAAAGAGATTCTCCTAGAATGTATAATTATGTGAGTCCTTAAAAATCAGAAAATCAGGTCAGAGATGCAATGTTGTTGGCTTTGAAGATGGAGAATGGAGACCTTAGGCCAAGGAATGTGGCAGCTTCTAAAAAGCCGGAAAAGGTGAAGCAATGGATTCTACAAAAAGTAACGTGGTCCTGTCGATACTTTGATTTTAGCCCAGGGAGACCGGTGTTAAGACTCCTAACCCCCAGAACTGTAAGATAGTCAATTTATGTTGTTTTTAGCGACTGAGTTTGTGGTAATTTGTTAATAGCAGTGACAGAAATTCATACAAGCATTCACACATTTATTTACTCTTTTCATTCGTTCATCATTCAGCAACTACGTATCAGGCTCTGTTAATAAAATAGATTTCATTTCTGCTCATAATCTACTAGGGACACAGAAAATATTCCTCAGTTTGGAGATCTCTGTCATGGGAAAATGAAAGCTCTACAATGGGGCATGTACATGTTGCTATGGGAACATGAAGGAGGCACCTAATGCAGCCTGAGGGTGAGGCTGGTGGCGGCCAGAGAAGACTTCCTGTAGGAAGTGCAGTCTAAGCAGAGACAGGAAGGATGAACAGAATTAACCAGAATGTGAGCAGTCTTCCCTGGGGGGAGCTAAAAAGTTTATGGTGGTGTATTAGTCAGAATTCTCCAGAGAAGCAAAAGCAACAGAACGTGTACGTATGTACACAGAAACTCATTTTAAGGAATCGGCTCATACAATTGTGGCAGTGTGGTAAATCCAAAATCTGCAGAGTACGCCAGCAGGCTGGATACCCAGGAAAGAATTGCAGTTTGAGTCCAAAGGCCTCCTGCTGGTAAAATTTCTTCTTGCTCAGGGGAAGTCAGTCTTTATGCTATTAAAGTTTTCAACTGATTGGATAAGGCCCACTCCCATTATGGAGGGCAATCTGCTTTACTCAAAGTATGCCCATTTAAATGTTGATCTCATCCAAAATACACCTTCACAGAAACATCCAGAACAATGTTTGGCCAAATGTCTGGTCACTGTGGTTCAGCCAAGTTGACACGTAACACTGGCTATTACAGGTGGGTACCAGTATACTCCACAACATAAAGACATACGAAAAATCCTATTATTTTGTCTCAGTCACTTAAGGATGTCCCTCTGTCCACACTCACCAGGACTGGCAAACACTTCAGTCTCAGCTATGTTTTTTTTTCAGCTATGTTTTTTCAGGCTACCCTTTTTAGATTCAAACAAGAATTTTTTTGTGGCCATTTCTGTGGCCAATACTGTGGCCATTTCTCCCTCTGCTCTCCAAGGTAGCTGTTTGGCCTGCTTCTCTGCTCCATCAGTCTCTACTGGCTCTGAAGTTTTCCTTTACCACCAACCACATGCCTAGATATGGAAACCCTCATGAATTCACTCATGGACTCAGGGCTATTTCCCCAAGCATTCTGCAACTGCAGGGACACTATGGATCTTCCCTCCCTGCAAAAATGACCACCCTGAGAACCCCTCCATTTTCTTCCCTGCCCCTTCTTCCCTAGTCAGATCTCACGTCCCACCCCCAGCCTCCCCACATAGACTTATGAAGTCTAGCTGAACTCTGGTATAGGTGAGGGCCCTTCCAGAGACCTGGAAAGTTCTGTTTGAAGCTCTGTAACGCAAACACTCCTGGGAGTATCAGAATCCATACTAGGAATTATAGGGATTTGGGGGAGAGAGGAGGAATTGATAAAGACCAGTAACTTTTCTGACTCATTGGCAGGAGTGAGAATTAGAAATAAATTCTCCAATGAATGACTTTGCCACACACACATTAGACAGAAGGACCTGCTGTGCAAAGGCCCTGGGGCAGTAGGGAAAGAATAAGGAGGCAGGGGTGGGCAGGGAGAACAAGGGGAGAGTGGAGAGAGATGAGATTGGGATGGTAGGCAGTTGCCAGACCACGGTGCGGTGGGGTGGGGAGGGCTTGTGCCAGATAAGAAGTTTGAAAAGTATCCTGAGGATGGCAGGGAGACGTGAAGTACTTCAAGTGGGAAGCAACACTATTACATTTGTGTTTTAGAAGACTCCCTTTGGCAATTAGACATTAAGTGTCCCTGATGGGTATTACGGGCTGAATCATTCCCTACTCCCAAATTCATATGCTGAAGTTGGAACCCGTAGAAACTCAGAATGTGACTGCTTTGGGAGATAGAGCCTTTCAAGAGGTAATTAAAATAAATAAAGAGGTCCTTAAGGTAAAGTAAGGTCATATGGATGGGCCCTAACAAGATGTCTCGTCTCCTTATAAAAAGATCAAGTTAGGACAGATACAGACAGACGGAGACCATGTGAAGAGACACAGCAGGACTATGGTCATCTGCAAACCAAGGAAACAAGCCTCAAAAGAAATCCAGCCTGCTGACACCATGATCTCGGACGTCCAGCTTCCAGATCCATGCAGAGACACATTTCTGTGGCTTAACTGGCCAGTCTGTGGTGCTGTCACAGACAGCGGCCTGAGAAGATGTGTACAACAAGTTAAGAGTGGCCCCCAGGACACTGCCACGGCAACTGTTTTGACTCCTCAGATGAGAGCTCAGTCTGGGGATGAGAGGCAGATGGCCCCCACAGGGGCTCAAAGGCCCACAGCTGGGTGAGGTTGAGACCAGACATGTTGACTTCCCAAAAACTTCTAGCTGTGTTGAGAAGGGCAGGGCTGGGTGGTGATCGCATCTGGAAAACTGTTCTCCAGCCATATTCCCACATGCCTCCACACCACGTGGCACGGATTTGGCTGCCCTGGGCCTTAAACAGACTTCCTCAAACCTGAATTTTTTTTTTTTCCTCCTGCCTCTTGGACACAGTGGCATTTTCCAAAGCTTGGTCTCACAAAGAAATTTTTATCAAGAAGCATCAAATCACTTTCTTCCTTTGAGGACATGATCACACCCATGGGCATAGTTTGTTGATTGTTTTATGAAAACTTGGCATTTGGACACTTCTAGTGGTTTTAATTATGTATAGTTCTAGAAGCAAAACACCCCGACTTTAATATTTTTATATGTAAATGTTTACATATTGCAATTTATGTGATTATATATATTGATTCATCCATGTTGTTGCATTTATTTGTAGCCATTTTTGATTATTGCTGAATAGTATTCCGCTATACCCCTGTACTTCTCTGTATCCAGTCTCCAGTGGATGGACAAGGGCCAACTTACTTTAAGCAAAGCAAATATAGGTCATGTTAAATTTCAAGGAACAGAATGTCAGGGCTGAATGGAGGAAAGCTTGAGATCATCTGTTTTAACTTATTTTTTACATGAGGCCCAGAGAAGGAAGTGAGTAGCCCAAGGTCCCACAACTTTGTCCAAACAGAACTAAGATCCAAGCCAAATCTACTTCTCTGGCTAAATTCCTCTCCATATCTCACCATACCTTTTTTTTTTTTTAAGACTTTATTTATTTATTTATTTATTTCACAGCAAGAGAGGGAACACAAGCAGGGGGAGTGGGAGAGAGAGAAGCAGGCTTCCTGCCAAGCGGGGAACCTGGTACGGGGCTCGATCCCAGGACCCTGGCATCATGACCTGAGCCGAAGACAGGGGCTTAATGACCGAGCCACCCAGGCGCCCCTGAAATTAGCTTTTTTTTTTTTAATTTTATTTTTTTTTAATTTGTTTATTTTCAGCGTAACAGTGCTCATTGTTTTTGCACCACACCCAGTGCTCCATGCAGTACGTGCCCTCCCTATTACCCACCACCTGGTTCCTCAACCTCCCACCCCGCCCCCCCCCCCCCCGCCCCTTCAAAATCCTCTGGTTGTTTTTCAGAGTCCACAGTCTCTCATGGTTCATCTCCCCTTCCAGTTTCCCTCAACTCCCTTCTCCTCTCCATCTCCCCATGTCCTCCATGTTCTTTGTTATGTTCCACAAATCAGGGAGACCATATGATACTTGACTCTCTCTGCTTGACTTATTTCGCTCAGCATAATCTCTTCCAGTCCCGTCCATGTTGCTACAAAAGTTGGCTATTCATCCTTTCTGATGGAGGCATAATACTCCATTGTGTATATGTACCACATCTTCCTTATCCATTCATCCGTTGAAGGGCATCTTGGTTCTTTTCCACAGTTTGGCGACCATAGCCATTGCTGCAATAAACATTGGGGTACAGATGGCCCTTCTTTTCACTACATCTGTATCTTTGGGGTAAATACCCAGCAGTGCAATTGCAGGGTCATAGGGAAGCTCTATTCTTAATTTCTTGAGGAATCTCCACACTGTTCTCCAAAGTGGCTGCACTAACTTGCATTCCCACCAACATCTCACCATACCTTTTAAGCAAATATGGAAAAATGAATCCTTTATTTCCTAAAAGGACATATGCTTTTAGGCATGTAAGTGGCAGGGAAGTGGGAATTCAGTCTGGAATGGGTGGGAGATCATTTTCTTTGACATTTTCCTTGGCAAGAGCTGAAAGATTTTCAAGCCTCTGGCACCTGACCTTGTCTATCTGCTTTGCTCTCCCCAGGGTCACATCTTAGAAAGGGAGGCCAGGAAAAGGGCAAGGCTTGTGCGATCTGGAGGGCACAGAACTGGGCAAAGACAGCTGTGGTGTGGAGCCTCAGCCTGGCACTGAACCCAGGGAGGACTAAACAGCAAGAAAAAAGGAAGAGAAGGCCCCAGGTAGGTAACTCTGATTTTTTTTTTTTTTTTTTGTAATTTTTCAGGGCCTTAGGAGACCCCCATGAATAGGGTTAGCTTCAAGAGCTGGGGAATCTGGAGCAGAGGAGGGAGCCCAGCTTCCTGGACAGGCCTGTGTGGGGATCCCTGCTCAATAAGCCATGTGACTTTGGGTGAATCCTTTTCCCTCTGTGGACCTCAGTTTCTTCATCTATGAGATGGGAAGGTTAGGAACATCCAGTGACTTGACAATGGTAGAAAGGTGGTGGTTCAGGTTGAGTTCCTTTGTCTTTCCCTACCTGATGATGGATAAGTCTCCAGGCCACACCAGCTAGCTGAGCTATGAAGTTACTGATCTGCTCCCATCCCAGATCCAGGCTCGGCCAGGCAGCTTCTGCAGGAACCTCCACGGCTCACATCTGTGTAGCTCCGGGACAAGGAGACAAGACCTGCACCCACAATAGAAGGACATATCTGTCATTCTTCATGGGAAGCAAAGTGGATGTCTTAGTGTTTTCTTGATGGACAGATGCTGCCTACCATGTGACTTGAGCAAGTGTCTTCCTCGCTCCCAGATTCTGTTGTTTTCCTAGAAAATGGGATTAAATAATCCCCCTCTACTACAAGATCATCATGAGCATTAAGTGAAGGAATGACTGACAAAGCAGATGCATGCAGTAGCTAAAAGAACTGGTGTGCGATTCAGGCTGGACCCTGTCCCCACTGCTTCCTACCTGTGGAACCTTGGAAAACCTGCTTAAGCCCTTTGGGCCTCAATTTCCTCATCTGTAAACTGGGGGAATGACTGGAACCCACTTCACACAGTGGTTGAGCAGCACCAATACGTCACAGATGTGAAAAAATAAAACAGTCTGAGGCTGACTAAAGTTCTTGGACAATGGGAGAGACACCATCTGGGTGGGGTAGTAATGGCTAAAGATTCTTTATTCCTTAATCTCCCTGTCTACCAATCATAACAATATAATTGAGCTGTAATCAGAGCAATATAATTGAACTTTATGCTCTTATGGCAGAATCTTTTTTTTTAAAATTATTCTCTTTTCTAGAAGGTGGTGTTAAAAATGAGACAAGTAGGCCCAAAAGGGAGTCACTCGTGCTTAACCCCACATCAGGAAACCAAGACGTAATACCTAACCTAATAGCAGTTTCAACAACCACCCCTGCTCCCAAATGTGACCCTAAGCCAATCAAATGGAATTACCTGGTCAGCATTAGTGAGAAAAACCCATCTGATAGACCCCTTCCATTCCCCTCAGGAGGGTGACCTTCGCTATGCATTGCATTCTTCACTAATAATTTTCTCTGTTCACTCCCCTTCTGTCATTAAAAACTCTTCCTTTTTACAGCTTTGATGGAGCTTCGTTCTACTGATAGATGGGATGCTATATAATTCACGAATCACTGAATAAAGCCAATTTAATCTTTAAACTTATTCAGTTGAATTTTTTTTCTATCAGATTTGGTTGGTAGCTGTAGGATCCAAAGTGAACTTCTGATGGCATTTGGGGACAGTGAGAAATACAGGCATGGTACCCTGTAAACCCTTTTTGAGATCATTGACATTTCTGAAGGTCATGAGTAAATCAATCCCTCTTGGTTCTGTGCTCTGCTCTCTTTGCATTGAACTCCCAATCTAACTGACTTTCCAGTCCAGGGCTTAATGGGTCAACTTGCTGGCAGAAAATTCCACCCTGAACCCAAATCCCTGGTCTTTGGGTTAGCCCACAATTCCTCGGTTCCAGTCTACAGTCCCCATTTTAAGATTGATTTTATGGAGCCAAGAAAACCTCTTAAATCAGCCTGGTACCTTGCTCATAAGACTGTTCTAGCAAAACGGTCTTAAAAAGAGCTTTTATGGTCAATCACTAACCTCACGGCACTTGTGATTAGGCCAAGTTTAACGCAAACCCATGTTTTACTGTGACTATCTTTAAAAAAAAATCAGGGATAATTACAAGAAGAAAAATTATGTTTGTACCTTTGTAGCTATTAGATTCTAATACTGTTAACTCTCTTGAAGTTTTGTAATGTATCTTTCACCTGGACTGGATTCTGAGTTCTAGTTTCTTCAAATATCTGGCTATGATGCATCAAACTAACATTTCTGTCTCCCACCCTTCTGATTGGAATCACTAAGAACAAAGACAGCCCTTGAATCTCCTTGGAAAGAACTATTCCAGGTCCTCCTCACAACCAAGGCAGCAGGCAAACTTCAGGGACTTGAACCTTGAGTCCACATCTCACAGCTGAAGAAGGCTCCACTTGAAGAAGGCTCTGTTCTGTGCAAACACTGGAGACCTCCAAATCCAACTGACCAGAAGAAGGAGTTGACATAGAGATAGACTGCCTCTTCCCAAGATGCCAGATAAAGACTTCAAAGTTGAAACATAAAACGCTCTCTTCCTCCCTTTCTTCCCTTTACTCTGGCACTGGCCTGGGAAGGTAACATCCTCATGCAAATCTCCCCAGTCACTGCTGAGAGGGGTAGCCTTGACATCTCAGACTGCTGGATTTGTCATCAAAACCTTGTCTGTCCATTAACAATGCCCCTTGAGCAGGGAACAGTGTGTGCCCCAACAGGGATTGCCATTGTAGTCGTTATCTTTCTCCGTGGACCTATGAATGCCGAGACAGCTGGTATGTAACTGGACAGTGCCTCCTAGGTTATTTAACTGTGCCCCTAACTGTCCACAAACAAACACAGACACACCTGATTGGTCAACTCTCCTGGCTTTACACCATTGAGTTAGGAATTGCCAGGAGGCCTTACACCATTGATTTAGGAATTGCCTGAGTCATAACTCAGGATTCACTTGCAATACTTGCCTGATTAGAAATGTAAATGAGGCTTTGCTCAGGAATCTCTCCTTAACTCTTGATATTACAGAACCCACTGTTAAAACAATAGCTGCCCCCCCAAAAATCCCGACTCTCGTCAAAGATGTCTTGATAACAGGACAGCCCGATTACCATTTAGTTGAGCAAGGAGGTGTCTGTGCAGTGGACAACTCTACCTGCTACACCTGGATTAACATTTCTGGGGATGTTGAAACTCAGTCACGTAAGATTACTGAGCAAACCACTTGGCTTAAAATGGTGACCCCCTTTAATAAGTCTTTCTTTGACTTACTTGATTTTGATTAGTTTGGGTGTTGGGGACCATGGTTCTGAAGTACAGTCCAAACACTGGGAATTATCCTACTTATAATAATCATAATCATAATAATCTCTCTGGTGTATTGTATTCTCCCAACGATTTAAATACCTATTTGCAGCCACTAACCACCAAGCAATCTCCCAAAGACTGCAATGTTAAGAAAGGAAGAAGAGAACAACTTAAGAAATGTGAACTTAAGGTCTTGGCCTGTGAATATCACAAAGATTAATCCAAAAATATCATGACCTGTGAATAAAACAAAAAGAATTAACAAAAGCTTCGAGAGCTGGAGAGCAGTAACTGGGAGTAGAGTGGACATCTCTCAGGTAAGCTGCTAGTCGGGTCAAAAGGGGGAACTTGTTTAAAAGATAGCAAGAAAAACGGAGTCATGCATGCTAAACCCCAAGACAGCAAACCTTAATACATAACCTAACCAGTTTTAACCCCCCAGAAATGTAAACTTTAATCAGTCATCATAGAACTACCTGGTCAGCACTGGTGAGATAATCTGACAGACCCCTTTTTCTCCCTTAAGAGGACGACCTTGCCTGAAACAATGCACACTTTGCTAATAATTTCCTCTTTTTTTCCCCTTTTCACCTCTAAAGACCTTGCCTTTTCTACAGCTTAGTGGAGCTCCTTTCTACTGCTAGATGGGCTGCCGCCTGCTTCATGAATCAGTGAATAAAGCCAATTTGTTCTTCAAATTTACACAGCTGAATTTTTGTTTTTAACAGGGAAACGTGGTAATTGGGAAGAATTGGGACGTTGGGTTCAGACTGAGTGTTGAATCCTGATTCAGTCACCTAGCAGCTGTGGGAAACTGGGCACGTACTTCCCCTCTCTGAACATTACTTTCTTCCTCTGGAAAATGGGGTTGAACATGGCTCCCTTGAGGGTGAGATGACACAGTTGTGGCCCAACCCTAGCCCACCCTCTGGCCCAGGATCAGCGTCCCAGAGTAGAGTTTCCTGGTTCGTCTTTGTGATGTAGTTGTCACGGTAGTAAAAGTTTAGCTCAAGGGCATCAAGATGACTCCCCGCCTTTCATGGAATGTTGGTATTTGTTTATTGTTCTTCAGGCTCTCAGCCTGTACCCTCCACGCCTGCATTCTGCACGTGGACACGAAGGCAAAGAAAGGCACAGCCCCAGGTTCCAGGAAACAATCAGGATTCCTGGCTCCTATGCCTTCCTCTGGCCATCTGGAAACATGGCTAATGAGGCCTTCTCCAGGGAAAGGCGAAGGATCTGGGCTTTGATGTCAGACAGACCTGGCTTGAATCTGTCTTATTTTAAACTGCACGCCCTTGTGGAAGTGGCTTCATTGCTCAGATCCTGTGATGTGGGGAGACCGATGGTCCTCCCCTTGGAGGGTTACTGAGGCACCCTGCTTGTGAGCAGTGAGTGGTATTGTCTATTGTTGTTGGGAGAAATAAGGGTCTGATGCATGGTTTGCTGACCAAACGGTAAATTCTCCAGTGGGATCAGAGGAAGGCCTTCTCCTTCACAGCTCTTCATGGGAGCTGGGGAGTGTGGTAAGACCCAGGGTAGCACATGTACATTTAACAACGTCAACCGAGTGCTTGGAACATAGGAGATGCTTTATAAATGTTGATTCCCCTGCCCCCAACATCTCACAGGTGACCTGAAGAAGGGCCCAGCACTTCTTTGGGTACCATGGTCATTTCCTTCTGCTCAGCCTTTTACAATGTCAAGGGCTTGGAGTCTCCTTAATCCCCCAGGTCAGTCTTTTGAGGCCTTGTTCCCACACAGGGGAGGACATGCAGCAGGGAGGTTCTTGGTAGCTTCATCAACATGGCAGAGTTGGTATGTGATAGCAATTATATCCACTCTACCTGCTGCCCATCCATCAGTCATTCACTCAACAAATATTTATTTAACACACACTATGTGCTCTGGGCATAAAGGAGTTAAGAGGACAGACTCTTCTTGGCCTATGGAGTTTATAGTCTAACTAGGAGGAAGACATGAATAGATAACTACCTAAAAGTTTAATTGCAAGGGTGATTAAAAGCTATGAATGGGAAATGTAGGGAGTTGCCAAAGTGTGTAGGGATGACCCAGGCACCTCTGAGGGTTCAGAAAGACCTCCATGAGGAGGGTCTCAGCCTGAGTCCCCCAAGAGCAGAGTTTGAGGCAGGGACTTGGTGTTGAGGGGTTTATTTGGTCAGGGAGGTGTCCTGGGCAACAGCAAGGAGGGATAAGGATATTGGGACAGGGCAGGAGAAAAGCCAATATATAAAGTTGTGTTATCGAGGTTATTACTGTGGGCAACTGTGCCAGCTCCCAAGACCTCTGGAAGAGGAGGCACAGAGCTTCCTGGCAGTGTCTCCCCAAAGGGAGGAGGGAGATCTTCCTTGCAGAAGGCCTAGCCAGCTTCCTCGGTGTCCCATCCATGGAAGGAGCCCAAGGACAGCTGTCCAGTCCAGCCCAGGCTGAGAGTTTGGACCCAGATGAGTCAGGCACAGGAGGTGACATTTTCCAAGCAGTTTGGGAGGGCCTTGGAAAGGATGCCAGGTGGAGGGACAATTCCAAATTCACCAGCTTGTCAGAGGGGTGACTCATCTGCCATACCCCCGGCCCTCAGTGCTTCTGCAGGTCTGAGTCCCAGAGAAATATCTCCTGGAGTGGTACATCTTCCCAAAACCCCAGGCTCATTCCCGACACCCACCTAAAGCTGAATTTCTCACGGTCCAGCGGGGCACTACTGATGCAGGGGGGTGTGGGGTGCACTGGTGAGAAGTAGATTGGTTTCCTTCCCCTCCCCTCTGGACTTCTTGCCTCCAGGACTCTCAAAGGCTTCAGAAAGAAGGAATGGAGAGATAAAGGTATCCTGGCCTGCTCTGGATGTCTTGGGAAAGTTGTGCTGTCAGATGTCGCCCCCTTCAATTCCAGGAAATCTTTACTTTCGGGCCACCAGATGGTATGCGGCTCCAGTCTGGGTTTGGTGCCTTTTTTTTTTTTTTTTTTTTAGGTGTGTCATGTGAATCCAACAGTCTACTCCCTGGAGTTCAGTGGTACAGGTTAGCAGTTCCCCATAAGGGCCTTTCCAGAAAGGTTGAAGAGTCTTTCTGGGGCTGTATTTTTTAACAGAAAAAATCTCTAGGTTACAAGGTCTGATGCAAAAGGTCAATTCCCAGGAGGGCAATGTGAAGACTGCTCTACCAAAGCACGGTTATTTTTTAATAGAAGCAATCAGGCCTGTACATTACTGAAACAGACTTCCTTTTATCAACTCTGGGTCAAAGATGGCAGGGGCTCCGTGCTTTGGGCTGTGACCATCTCAAACGGTGAGAGTCTATGAGTTCCCAAGGGGGTGGATTGGAAATTTAGGAGGACTGATGGCAACGCTTTAGGCCAAGGTATTTGGAGGTTCTCTACAAATTTTGCCAGTTGAGTCTTTTTTTTTTAAAGTATTTATTTATTTGCCAGAGAGAGAGAGATCGCGCGTGCACAAGGAGGTAGAGCAGTGGGCAGAGGGAGAAGCAGGCTCCCAGCTGAGCAGGGAGCCCAACGCGGGACTCGATCCCAGGACCCTGGGATCATGACCCGAGCCGAAGACTGGCACCTAACTGGCTGAGCCACCCAGGTGTCCCTGCCAGTTGAGTCTTAATAGAACTACAAGTGCACGCAACCAAGCCTGAGGACTAAGAGTGGTGTGCATGATAGAAGTGCAGAAAAACTGACCAAACAGCAGAGAGTTGTCAAAACGAGTTTGAGAGGTGTTCTCCAGGTAGGGATCTTCTCTTCTAACAGAAGCAGCATTGGACGGTCTACAAGAGAACGTTTTTGTCCCGTGAGAAAATATACAGACCGTGGTTAAAACATATTTATTTGTGAGAGGAGGAAGTTGTATGAAATCCATTTGTGCCAAAAGGTTTCCCTGGAATGTACTTTGGACAGGTGGAACAGGTGAGGTAGGCACCTTTCATGGCCTTATACATTTTCCCACCAGTGTTGGTCCATGAACGCTATCATCTTGTCAGCAGAACAGTGGCTTGATGCATGTAAAATGGGAAGGAGTGGGAATTTTAAAATCTTCTGGTAGGGCCAGATTATGATTTGGTCCAAACCAGAGTTCTCCTTTTATTGGGCTGATAATTATTAGTTTTCCAATATTCTTTCCTTCCTCACTGGGGCCAATTGTTGGGTATCTCTTGTCAATTTTTCTAAAATTATCATCTGTGATAATGTTCTGTAGGACCATGACAGAGATTTAGCTACCAATTTTCCTGAGAGTGGCAGTTTTGGTGGAAATATCAGCAAGGCAGAGTCAAGTCTAGAATGCCCAGGAGCCTTAAGAGACAGTGCAGCCAACAAAAGAACATCATTTAATAAATTTTTGACATCTACATTTTTAATTTATTCCCATAGGAGGTAAGGGCCATTTGTTGTTTCCATAATATTCTAAAGTCAGGAGCTACCCCAAATGCATACCAACTATCAGCATAAATTCTGGTTGTTTTACCCTTGGCTAAGGTTCAGGCTCGAGAAATATTAATTCTGCCTGTTGGGCTGAAGTAATCAAAATGTAAAGGTACTGTCTCAATGACTTCAAAAGGAGCTGCAACGGTAAACCAGCACAGTATTTATCCTTTTCATCCTTTTTATAAGAACTATCGGTAAACCATGAAAACCTGCACAGGTTAGAGGAGCTTCCTGTGAATTGTCACAGGGATTCCCAAGGTAACCTGTCAGCATGAAGCAGTCATGAGGGTTTCATCTGGATCCAAAAAATAGTCCTTGTTTTGAGACCAGATGCCCTAAGTATAGAACCCGAGTTTGAGTAAACTGCAATTTTTCTTTGGAAACTTTATGTCCCTTTAAAGCCAGGAGATGGGTGCTGTCTTCTTGTGAATGCCTTTAGCCAGGGAAGCAGAGAAGCAAACCATCTACATATTGTAACAAAGTAGAGCCTGTGGAAAACCTCAGATTGTCCAAATTAATCTATAAGGTTTGTGAAAAGTAAAGACTCTCTGAAACCCTGGCATTACTGTCCAGGTGTATTTCTGTGCTTCCCAAATGAAACCAAAAAGATTTTGGCTACCCTTTTCAACCTTCAATACTAAAACTGCACTGCATAGATCAATTACAGTGAAAAATTTGCTTTCAGTGGGAATGGATGTTAGTAGCACCTGGGGGCTAGGAACAACAGAGTGCCAAGGGATAACAATGGTATTTATTGCTCAGAGGTCCTGGAAAAACCTCCAACCTCAGCCACTGGATTTTTTCTCCCAGATAAAATACAGGTATTACAGGGACTAGTGCAGGGGATAATGAGGCCCTGAGCCTTGTAATCTTTTATTGTGGGCTTGATGCCTTAAAGGGCTTCTTTATTTGTACGGCAGTGATTAATTATGAGAAGAGACTTTTGAGGGATCTATTTGAATCTCAATGTGGGTGAACTGTGGATTCTGCCAACATCAGCTGAGGATCTTGCCCATAAAGAGAACGGTAGCTGATCTTACAGGAACAAATAAAAGATGTCAAAGGGTCATTTAATTCTCTTCATTAGCTATTTTGATTAACACTATCAAATTCTAGAATTGTTTCCTCCTTTTGGAAGAAAGAAATTCTGGCATACTCCTAAGAAATCTCAGTCCACTAAATGACTAGGGGTAGAGGAACTGAGAAGAAAAGGATGTGTGTCTCTCCAAGGGCTTAGGGATAATAGGTTCAGAGACAGGAACCTGTTCACATCTAGTTGAGCCACTATTTGAGCTGTTCTAGCACTCTGAGGCAGGCACTGCTTTACAGCAGTGGGGCTGAGCTGAACACTGAGAGTGTAGCTCTGGTGTAAATAGGGACAGAGAGCCATTCCTAAACCAGAGTGGTTTCTCCAAGCCTATGGAGAGGGAAGACTGGGAAGAACCCCTGTAGTTTCTCAGATCCTTCTGAATGGGAATTAGGAAGTTTCTCAGATCCTTCTGAATGGGAATTAGGAGGGCACCGAAAATACTGACTAGAAGGCTCAAAGTACCTGGAGTACATACATTTCTAACAATCCTTTTTCCAGTGCCCTGACCCTTTGCAAAAACAGAAACTATGGATTTTTGAGTGTTTGTTTGGGGGTCTTGCTGGAATGGAAAATTGAGAATTTTTTTCTCTTAGAAGACTCATCTAGGATGCGAGGGAGCTGGTTTGCCACATTACCTAAATCTGGAGGGGGCAGTTTCCCATTCCATCCTGGCCCTTTGAACTAAAGGAGAAGGATCCCAGTTCAACCTGTTAATAAGCACGGCATCAATATCTATGTGGATAAATTCAATATCTAAAGGAAGACCAGAGGTTTCTTAAAAGACAATTTGGAATGGATTGTAATAGTTATGAAGAGGTTTATCAGGCTTTTGTGTGCAAGCTGGAACTTTGTTCCAAACAGCAGGCTTGGGAAAAGCTACTGCAATTTTGCAGTGGAGATTTCTAGAAAGTGTTCTAGCATCTTGCCAAAAGTTAGCAGTTTCTCTAAACAACCTTCAGATGTTCCCGTCCAGCTAGTTTCATCCAGTGTTTGGCCCAGCCTTCACCCACAAGCATGTGACCTAACTGAAATAAATCTGAGAAACCAGCTTGGTAAGTTGGAATAATTACACTAAAATTTCCGGCAAACCGAAGGGGATTCCTCAGTCACTTTAAGAAAACTCTTTAACTATGGCTTGCAACTTGGCTTTAGTCCAGGGAAGATAAGAAATTTCAGTTTTACTTAGCTCTTCGGAAGACTTAACTTTAAAAAGGCAGGTTTTAATAGATTCCTAAGAGAAAGGAGCGGGAAGAGCCTCGGGAAAACGGAATTATGGCAGAGAGGACAGAGGAAAATGGCAACAAATGTGGGACCTAAGCAGGAGGTGGCTGCAGACAAAGAAGACAAGGGAGGGGAAGAAAAGGGGGCTTAAGAAGCTATTTTGATTCCCTCTCAATTTTTTGTTTACATAAGTTAATTTAGAAACAGTATTTTGCAAAGAGGCAAACTTAGAATCCTGAAAACATCTGGAAGCCTCGAGATACCTTTTAGGCATTCCAGGGCACCCGGGTGGGTGGCTCAGTTCTTAAGCATTGTCTTCCGCTCAGGTCGTGATCCCAGGGTCCTGGCATCCACCCCCACATAGGGCTCCCTGCTTCATGGGAAGCCTGCTTTTCCCTCTCCCATTTCTCCTGCTTGAGTCCCTCTCTCTCTCTCTCAAATAAATAAATAAAACCTTAAAAAAAATAAAGTAAAATAGGCATCCCATTCGGTTTCTTGTTGGTTGAAAAAATAGAATAGAATAAAATAAAACAGGCATTCCATGCGGTTTCTTGTTGGTTGGTTTTGGAGTGCCTCTCTCACTTAATTTTGAACAAAACAAGCTGGGAGAGATCTCAGTTCCCCATAATGGCCATTTGTGTTTGAAATTACTTTTTGTTAAGTCAGTCCATTTAATTGTATTATACACGCGCAGGTGAAGGGACCATACTTTTAAAATGTAAAACCCGTCAGGGTCCCAGAAAGGGGACGGAGGCACCACCCTCAAAGTATTTCGATGTCTGGGATCCCATTTCTTAGAGGTTTTTCTCTACACCAAAAAGAAGAAATTCCTAAACAGCACAGTTTCAACAGGAACCGCCCGGTTCCGAAAAGGAGTCGGACTGAAGGGCAAACGAGTACTCTCGGAGGAAAAAAAAAACAAACCCAAGACCTTAAAACAGATCCTAAATAAAGCCCAGAGAGCTCAAACAGGAGAGAGAGAGGCTTGAGATCCAGGAGAAAACTTACCCTCAGACTCCAGGGTGGGCAAAGAAATAGTAAGTTCAAGAAAGCTGGCTCTGCGGTCCTGGCACCGGTTTTGCTCCCTCTTCTCAGGATCCCACTTCTGGTCACCAAGTAATGTTAATCTTAAAAATAAAACTGCCAGTTACTTTACAGGCAAAAGATGAGTCTATTTGGGAAGAGCAGAGAGCTGGGAAGCCAAACAAGCAAGGCCCACCAAAACCATAGACAAGCCCACACAATAAAGCAGAGCGAGGCTCTTCTTTCGTAGAGGAAAGCCGGAAGTTGGGCAGGCTGTTATAAACAAAACATCCATTGGATAAACTGGGCCCTGGAAGTATAGTGGTTTTTCATTGGCTGAGTCGTCACAGCCTCTCATTGGCTGGGCTGTTGCCAGGGGAGAAGAAAAGCCTTTCTTCCTCCTACTGAGATGGTAAAGTAGTATCCATGTGCAAGGTCCCATAATGTATGCTGACTAATTGAACATAATTTTTAAAAAATCCCTCTCTTCCTGTTGGGTCTACAGTCAACAAGGAGAGGTAGGGTGTGAGAGCGACCCCTGCTAGCCTCCCCATTCCATTCTTTTTTTTTTTTTTTTTTTTAAGATTTTATTTATTTGACACGGAGAGAGAGAGATCACAAGTAGGCAGAGAGAGAGAGAGACAGCAGAGAGCCCATTGCAGGGCTCAGTCCCAGGACCCTGAGATCATGACCTGAGCTGAAGGCAGACGCTTAACCCACTGAGCTACCCAGGGGCCCCTCCCCGCTCCATTCTATATGAGATTTCCTTTCATTAATTTCCATAGGATCATGGAGGGATAGCTCTGGAACACCCTTTGGTGACCAAAGAGGATGGATCTCAAGCACAGTTATCTCTACTGGAATTCGGGAAGTTTGAGATATTTTTCTCCCTTTACTTGTTCTCTCCCAGCCATCCCATTTGCTAGGAAAATGGCTTCTGGCCAGGGACTGGAGGAAAGATGCCTTCTAGTATGTGGTAGAGCTACACCTAGTCACCTCCCAGCTGACAGGGACAGAGCAATGATCTGGGAGTTAGACCTCATTCCAGAGCCACTGACTCTCTGGGCCCTTACTGCAAAAAGACCTAATCTGATCTGAAATGCACAATTAAAGTTCTTTTTGGTGGATGACAGCAATAGCCAACAATTAGGACGAAGGAAGGATTTGCTGCTTCCCCACAGTCTTACTACCAATCTATAATGAATGTAAGTGGTGGACAGAATTCTACCCCTTCAGTCACATTTATTAAGCAATTGTTATGAGCAAATAGGCCCCAAACAGTGCATATAATATGTCATTAAGTTCAATAAATCTGAGGCAGACATAAAAATACTCCAGAGCCTCATTCTGTGACTGCTAGAATCCCTGTCAGACAACCAGAATCATCCTACACCAATGGCTGAATGCAGATCCACAGGGACCCATCTGGGGTGCCCTCCTAAGTGTTTGTGGGACTCACACCTTGTTCATGCCAGGGAGAGAGCATCTCTAAAATGTTTAAGCCAGGCTATATCTTCTGAATCTCATCAACTTCAACAACAAGTGCCTGTTTCTAGCATCCATTAAGCTGGCTAACAAGCCACTGATTTCACCTCTGAAAATCTATTTATTTTTAACAGTCATTATGCTAATCAGCAAAACCTCTAGTGTTGATCAACATCAAGGATAAATGAGGCTCTTGTCCTAGTGCCTTCTGGAGCCAGTGAGGCTTTCCTGAAGAGGATGCCAACTGGCCACCTCTGGACTGTGAATTCCAGAACAAGCAACTGACAACTCCCATGGAATTGTAGCTTGAGCAGGAACACATATTGAGCATATTATATCATATTATGCTCCTTGAAGTGTTTTACACTTAACTTCCAACATAAGGGTGGTAACCTTCCCACAGTCAGGTCCCCCGCTGGGTCTCATTGTCCCATCTCTAGAGTGACTGGTACCCCGTGCCTTTGGCACAGGCTCCTCTTTGAAGGTGGAGTCTTGGCAAGGCTGTTCCAAGCTCTCTGTGAACAAGGCTGATCATTTTCCAATGCCCTTCTTTTTTTTTTTTTTAGAGATGTAATTGACATATAACATATTAGTTCCAAGTGTACAACATAAAGATTCTAAATTTGTATGTATATGTGAAATGTTCACCACAATAAGTCTATTTAACATCCATCATCATATATGGTTACAAATTCTTCTCTTATGATGAGAACTTTTAAAATTTACTCTCTTAGTAAATTTCAAATATATAATAAAGTATTATTAACTATAGTCACCATGCTTGCATTCATGTCCCTGAAACTTACTTATCCTATAACTGAAAGTACGTACATTTTGACCACTTTCACCTATTTCCCCTATGCCCCATCCCTTATCCCTAGCAACCATCAATCTGTTCTCTTTATCTATGACTTTGTTTTGTTTTTGTTTTATTTTTTAAATTTTTTATTGTGTATGTTAGTCATCATACAGCACATCATTAGTTTTTGATGTAGTGTTCCATGATTCATCGCTTGCATATAACACCAGTGCTCCATGCAAAACATGCCCTCTTAAATATCTATCACTGTTCTAACAGATCCCCCTATCTCCTTCCTCTCTAAAGCCCTCAGTTTCATTTCCGGAGTCCACAGTCTTTCGTGGTTCATCTCCTACTCTAAGATGGTCCCTTCCTTCTCCTAATGTCCTCCATGCTATTCCTTATGTTCCACAAATAAGTGAAACCATATGATAATTGTCTTTCTCTGTTTAACTTATTTCACTCAGCATAATCTCCTCTAGTTCCATCCATGTTGATGCAAATGTTGGGTATTCATCCTTTCTGATGGCTGAGTAATATTCCATTGTATATATGGACCACATCTTCTTTATCCCTTTGTCTGTTTGTTTTAGATTCCACATATAGGGACCCCTGGGTGGCTCAGTCAGTTTAAGCATCTGCCTTCAGCTCAGGTTGTGATCCTGGGGTCCTTGGTTCGAGTCCTGCACTGGGCTCCCTGCTCAGCAGGAACCCTGCTTCTTCCTCTCCCTTTGCCTGCCACTCCCCCTGCTTGTTCTCTCTCTCCCTCTGTCAAATAAGTAAATAAAACCTTAAAAAAAAAGAAGATTCCATATATAAGTGAGGTCATATAGTATTTATCTTCCTCTGTCTGATTTATTTCATGTAGCATCATGCCCTCAGGATCCATCCATGTTGTCACAAATGGCAAGATTTCCTTCTTTTTATGGCTGAATTGTATTTCCTTATACATATATGCCACATTTTATTTATCCATTCATCCACCAACAGATACTGGGTTGCTTCTGTATCTTGGCTATTGTAAATAATTCTGCTGTGAACATGGGGGTGCAGATATCTTTTTGAATTCATGTTTTCATTTCTTTCCGATAAATATCCAGAAAAGGAACTACAGGATCCTATGGAAATTCCATTTTTAACTTTTTTGCAGGACCTCCATACTGTTTTCCACAGTGGTTGTACCAGTTTGTATTCCCACCAACAATGCATGAGGTTTCTTTTCTCCACATCCTCACCAACACTTGTCTTTTGTCTTTTTAAAATAGCCATGCACAGGACGCCTGAGTGCCTCAGATGATTAGGCATCTGTCTTCAGTTCAGGTCATGATCTTCAGGTCCTGGGATCAAGCCCCATGTCAGGCTCCCAGCTCAGTGGAGAGTCTGCTTCTCCCTCTCCCTCTGCCTTTCCCCCTGCTTGTGCTCTTTCTCCATCTCTGTCTCAGTATCTCTCTCAAATGATTAAATAAATATCTTCAATAAAATAAAATAGCCATGCTCACACGTGTGAGGTGATACCTCATGGTGGTTTTGATTTGCATTTCCCCGATGATGACTGACATTGAGCACCTTTTCACGTACCTGTTGGCTCTCTGTATTTCTTCTTCAGGGATATGTCAGTTCAGATCCCTTGCCTATTTTTCTTATCAAATTTTTTGTTAACACCTTGTTTTTTGCAAATCAGTGCTGCCTCCTAGTTGGGCCTTCCTTTTTTAGGAGGCAGTAGTCACTCATCCCAAGGACCCAGTCCTCCTGTGCTTAGCCCTAGGAAAACGTGCCTGTTTTTCACGGGTGGAACCAATCCTTATTTCCATTCTTTTGTTCATTAATGACTTTTTGGCAATTTTCCATGCATCACTGACTGTGTTAGTGTTCATTTTCTGTCTCTCCTGCTGGACCACAAGCTGAGAGCCCTGTGCCTAGCACAGTGTTGGCACTCAGGAAATCCTGAATGAGCACATGAACGAATAACAAGAAAGGAGAAAGCGTTTCGCAGCTGGCGACAGGCCAGCTCCGCCTGTCCCTGAGGTTTCTTTGGCCCCTCCAACTAAATGCCTCTCCTAAGTTGGTGGTGAGCCTTGAGAGAGAGGCAGAATTAAATGCTGAGCTCCCTTCTCTGCCTGAGCACTTGGGAGAGCTGTGCAATTAGTCGAACCCCAGAGCACGAGGTGTTTTTCCTTGCCTGACTCACTTGGGAGCAGGTGGCTGTGATTCTGCAAGGCTAAGGCCGGGCGAGTGTTCATGGACAGAGGGAGACAGAGGAGTAGGAAACAAAGCAGTAAACAGAGAGACACACACAGTCAGAGCCAACGAATACTGCTGAGATCTCACTCCACGCCAGTCATGCTGGGACACCCCCAAGGTTTAGTGGTGAAGAAGAACATGGAGCTTAGACTAGCGCAGAGTCTGCAAACTCCACCCCTCAGGCCCAGTCGGGCCCACCGCATGTTCTGGTAAACAAGGTTTTATTGGAATACCGCCTTGCTCATTCATTTGAATAGTGTTTGTGGCTGCTTTCTCCCAGTGGCAGAACTGGGTCATGGCAACAGGGACTGTCTATAGCCCCCAAAATGTAACGTACTAAGTACCTGGCTCTTTACAGAAAAGCTTACCAGGCGGGATCATATATGCGACTTGGGTTCATTCGCCTCCTAAGAATAGAGCTGCCATTCCTCCTTCCATCCCTGACCTCGAAGAGCTCCTGCTCTAGGCTCACGGAAGCACATGGACAGGCACTGGTGTGTGGCAAGGGTGGACCCAAATTTTGCGAGGGAGGATTTAAAGTTTGCATAATTTGGGGGACACTGTTTAAGTAAAAGATTTCAAAACAACCAATACAAATTTAGGTGCCCATGTGAATATTTATTTGAAATTAAAAAAGAAGTCGCAACGTCACAATTTTTTTAAAAAACCCACAAATACCAGAAACATCACAAAACCTAGAAAAATAATGCGTATTAATTACCTTCCAGATACTTTCTGAAATGGATTTCCTACTTCTTTTTTTCTTTTTGGCTGTATACTCCTGGATAGGCAATCCATTTTCAACTAGATGTCGATGAGAACTGAAACCAGTTATAATACTACATATCTGATGATGAGAAGAGTGTCCCACTTCCATTCCCAAGCCTAATTTCCAGTTCCATACATTGCCAGTCTCTTTTCTCTTGTTACTTCACAAATCTCCAGCATAGGAGGCATCAGGGAATACCACTCTCTCAGCAGAACGCAGGTCTCACTCCTTTATGTCGTGAACCTGGACATAAGCATGATTTCTAGAAGCCATCACTATGCCAGCATGGTTAACAATAAACTATCTATGAAAGGGAAGGTGAACCACATGTATATCCCCTCTGGTTCCCAAACTAAAGGTGTCTCCAAAATGCTACCTGTCATGTGACCAAGGGGGTTTGTGAAGAAAGAGCTAGTAGTGTTAACGGATTATGGTTGGAATGTGCTACTTTTCCTGTTTTTCAGTCCATCAACTGACGAACGGATAAACCCAGGGTGGTATATCCATACAATGGGATATTATTCAGTCGAATGAAATGCTGACACAGGCTACAACATGGATAGACCCTGAAAACTTATGCTAAGTGAAAGAAATCAGACACACAAAAGCCAAATATTGTCAGATTCCATTTATATGAACTGTCCAGAGTAGGCAGATCTGTAGATGAATGGTTGCCTGGGGCTGGGGGCAAGGAGGTGGGGGAGTGACAGCTAATGGGTATGGGGTTTCTTTTTGGGGTGATGAAAAAGTTCTGGGATAAGATAGTGATGATGGTTGTCTAACTCTGTGAATATGCTTAAAAAAAATAAAAAAAGAACAGCCACCCAGAATTGTACACTTTAAGTGGGTATGTCTTATGGTACGTGAATTATATCTCAAGCTATTATTTAAAGAAGAATATTACTTTTGCGAATTTTACAAAACCATATGACTGGGCAAACACATTGCTAGGATCCCCTCCTAGGGCCTTTAAAAGGCCAACGCACCGCATGACAAATTCCCTTGTGATGTATGTAAACTTTGCTGTAATAAATCTGCATAACGGACAACCACAAAGCCTCAGCAGGTGTTCAATACTTACAGGTATATGTGTATTTGTATGTGAATATAAGTGCGTTCAGGCATCAGTGTGTGCGCATGTGAGGTTGCTGTGTGTGTATACGTTCTCTGAGTGTGTATACATGCCCTGCGTGCATGAGCGTGTTTTGGAAGCTTTCCTGCTTGTGTGTCTGTGCAAACGTGAGCTTTCACAGATGGGTGCCACGCATAGTGGGCTGCAGGTAGTCAAGGCATGTGACCCCCATCCCCCCAAACTCCAATGCCAACAGGATGCTGGAGTCTCTGTGCCCTTGTCTGTCACTTCCTATGAAGGACAAGAGCATGGGCTTTGAAATCTGGAAGGCTGGATTCAAATACCAGCTCTGTCACTGACTGGCTTGGCAAGCGACTCCTGCCCCAGTTTCCTGATCTGTGTAATGGGAACACCATTTGCCAGTTACCTTGTGAGGACCCCCACCAGGCAATGCCTGTTGCAAGGGCTTTGTCACAGGCACAGTGCTGTGGTTTTGTTCATTATAAAGATCCTGGGGGAGTGACTTCCCGTCCCGCTCCAGGTTTCAAAGGCTTGACCCTTTCCAGATGCAGAAACTGGAGGTGGCTCTGCTTCTCTTAATGTGCTGTCATGGCAACCACTGCTTCCTGCTGCTCTGTCAGCGGCGTGGGCTGAGGCTCTGTCGCCCTGCACCACCGGCTGCAGGTGGCAAGGAGCAGGGTCACAGGAAGTCCCTTCCTTTTGGAAGCAAGTCAGGGAAGGATGCAGGGGAGGTACTTATCCGTCTTTGGTGCTTCTGCTCTGCTCCTTTCGCTATGCCTCTTCCAACCATAGCTTGGTTTGGTGCGGGAGCAGCGTCTTCAAACTTGAGCACAACTCAGCATCACCTGGGAGAAATGCACCATCAAAAATGCACACTCCCATGCCCCGTCCCAGAGAGTCTGGTTCCATGGGTCTACGGTGCACCTGCATTTTTCTTTGGCTCCCAGGAGCTCTAACCAGAGAAAGCCCGTATCCTCAGTGCAGGGCGCCAGCGCAGCCCACCGGCTTACGCTGCTGCCCCCACATCGGAGCCGGGCCCCGCCTCCATTCCTTCACTGATGCGTCAGTTCACTTCTCCACTCATCAGTTTCTTCACTCACTCATTCAATTATTCACACCTCCACTCACACTTAAATAACCATTCGCTCATTTATTTACCGATTTATTTAAACCAACATTTATTAATGCCTTCAGCTCTGGGAGACAGAGAGAGAATTACAGACGCAGTCCCTGCAGCCTGGCAGGAGGTCCTAGGCCAGTGTTCTTCAGACTGTAGCGAAATGAATTTAATGGGTTGACTGGCACGTTTAAAAAAATTCAACAGAATAGACCATAATTGTAAATATTAGTGTGCATAGCAGGTAGCAAGGGAAAATAGTGTTTGAGACACTCTTGCATCCAGGGTGCGTGTGATTGTGGGTATTGGATTTTGATGTGAAATGTATTTTCTGGGGGAGGGTGGGCGTTGTAGAAAAAATGCCCGACACTGCACGGTGGGCGCTAGACGGCGGGATGTGGGGGCAGGGGGTGCCGGCAGGGCTCAATCCCTCTGCTGGGTGACACTGGGAAGCTTCACACAAAAGGTGGTTGAACCATGAGCAGGAGTTTTTTCCCTAATGGAAGAGGGAAGGGATTGCAAGTAGAGGGAACAGCAGGAGCAGACCCCAAAGCACAGAGGCAAGGAAAAGCAGAGAGAAGAGCCACAACCCCTGCGAGCCTGGGGCATGGAAAGTGTGGCTGAAAATGGTATGAGATCAGGCTGGAGAGTAAGAGAAGGCTGGATCCCAAAGGGTCTGAATGCTAGGAAAAGCACTTGGGTTTTGTTTTTTTTTTTTTTTTTTTTATACCGTCTGGGGCCACTAGAGAGAAGTCAGGGAAGTGATGTGCTCAGAGTGGCCACATAAAGAGACCATGCAGGCAAGACCGGGGCAGGGAGGCCAGTGGGAGAGCCGCTATTACATGGTGAGAGATGGTTGCAGTCGGAGCCGGGAAGCTATCTCTGGTTGGAGTTGAGAGAGAAGGATACGCTTGTGATGTGGTTTAGAGGCAAGATGCATGGGAAGTGATGACTGGACATGGGAGCGGGACCTTTGGAAGAGTCCACAATGATGCCTGGGTTTCTGAGTAAGAAGCTGGGTGGGAGGGGAAGCCATTTACTCAAAGAGGGTCCCACCTGATGTCAGCCCAGACTCTCTCCCTGGGAAGTAGAGGTAGTGACTCAGCCCTCCAGTGGGAGTTCTGTAACTTTATAATATTTAAAAATATTACAATAGTAGAAAACAATAATAGCAGTGTGGTGTCCATTGCTAATCCAACTTCTGCCATGCTGAATATTTTGAGCCACTCCATGATGGCTAATTTAATGTGTCAACTTGACTGGGCCATGGGGTACCCAGGTATCTGGCTAAATATTATTTCTGGGTGTGTCTGTGAGGGTGTTTCCAGAAGACATGTGCATTTGAACTGAGAGAGTAAAGAAGATCTCACTCACCATTGGAGGGGGACATCACCCAATCCATTAAAGGCTTGAATAGAACAAAAAGGCAGAAGAAGAGAGAATTCTCCCTCTGCCTGACTGTTGAGCTGGGACGATGTCCTTCTGTCCTCACCCTGGGACCCTCAGCTCTTTGGTCCGCAGACATTCAGACTCAGACGAGACCCCCCATGGCCAACTCTCCCAGGTCTCCAGCATGCAGACGGCAGGCCGTGGGTCTTCTCAGCCTCCATACCGGCACGAGCCAATTCCTGTAATAAATCTCCATGTATATAGACACAGATAGAGAGATATATAAATGGGAACATAGATAGAGATCTCTATATGCCTCCTGTTGGTTCTGTTTCTTCGAAGAATCCTGACTCTTAAAGCCCTGGGCATGGGTCCCTGACTAATTCTGACCCCCGAAATGCAAGAGACAGAGATAGAGACCATTTCTAGTCAGAAGCCTCTAGTTGCTGTTCAGCTTTTCACCATTCTCTTCCCCTGGCTTGAAGGACCCTGAAGGCTACTGTCAAAGCATCAGCACCATAGGTTGGTGGCACTGAAATCCGCTGGACCCTGCGAAGAGAACCCCAATCCACTGGGGCCAATTCTTTGCTGGACATGTAATACGAGTAAGAAATACACCTCTGTTGCTTCAAGCAGTGGGGATGTGGGGTTACAGTTGGCCTAGCACTACAGTTATTATTTGTTCTGACTGGTATTAACCCCCCACACATCATTATTGAACCCCTACTATGCACCAGGCTCTTTCCTTATAGAGTAGCTAGAAGGACCCTGGAGCTCCGTAAGAGTCACAGCACTCCGCTGTTGAAAACTTCCCTGGCTTCCCATCTCATTCATAATGGAAGCCCGATTCCTTCCACTACGACAGGGAAAGCCCTTCATTTCCTGGTGCCCTGCTCAAACCCCCTCTTTTCTGACTCCCCTATTTACTCCACTTACTTACTCCACTGGTCCTGCCAGCCTCCTTGCTGTCCCCAACACACCAAGCATGCTCCCTGCTCAGGGTCTTTGCCTTGCTATCCCTTCTGGAATGCCTGGAGTGGAGTGGCCCTGTGTTCCCTTATGGTTTGCCACCTCCCCTCCTTTGCTCAAATGTCACTTTTTCAGCAAACTGTTCCTCAGCTCCCCACACAAAGCATTTGACCCCCCCCCCCCGGATTATACATTTCCCACTTGTCTTCTCTGCTTTATTATTGTTTTTCCTTATCACCTTTCCCTGAGTTAGTGTTTGCCTTATTTCTCTTCTTTGCTGTCTGTCTCCCCACTGGAATAGGGTCTCCCCTAGAGCAGGGATTTTTGTCAGCTTTGATCCCTGCTGAATCCCAAGGGCTAGGCATAGAGGAGGCAATTCATTCAAATGAATGAATGCCTGAGCTCTCTGAATCCTCGCAACGACCCTTGAAGGATTGTTAGCCGGTCTTCCCCGGAGGAAGCAGAGAACCAGCATCTGCCAGAATTCGGCTCAGTGACACAAGGCTGACATTCTGACCCGGGGCCTGTCTCTCTCACAGCACTACAGCAATACTGTAGGAGGCCTTCCATCTTTATCTGAAGCGCCCGCCTAGTCTCACTTCAGGCGGATCCCATACCCCCTGGATCCCCCTCCCCAAACCCTCCTGCGGCCGGTGAGGGGTCCGCAGCGGGCTCTTCTGAAGGCGGGCGCATCTGGGGCCGGCAGCAGCGCCACCTGCTGGACACCAGCAACCGTCTGCACCTCCTGTTGCCACCTGACGGTGGGGAGAGGGAAGCACCAGGCTCAGGCTCTGGAACAGAGCCTTGAGGCCCTCAAGGATTGAAGTATTTGGGGCGCCTGGGTGGCTCAGTCGGTTAAATGTCCAACTCTGCTCAGTCATGATCTCAGGATTGTGAGGTCAAGCTCTCTGCTTGCTCTCTCTCTCTCTCTCTCAAAAAAATACATATATACATATATATATATATATACAAATTTAAAAAAAGATTGGAAGTATTTGCCTGCAGGTCAAGAAGCTCTATCATGTCCTCACTTACCCACAGTGTGGTTAAGACCTTCAGGGCTAGGCTCCAACAGACCTGGATTCAGTTCCTGGCTGGACCACTTCCTGGTAGGGCAACCCTGAGCGCCTCCGCCCTGTGCCTCATCTGTAAAATGGGTATAACCATAGTCCCTACCTCATAGGCATGGTGAGGATCAAGCCAGGATGCCCAAACGCCACTTCCTCAGAGAGGTCTTCCCAAGTTACGTCCACCTGAAAGCTCCCCCAACTCCATCCAAGGTGTTCTTCATCCTTTTTTTTTCTTCCTTCATTCTTTTACTTTGCCTTATTTTTTCTTTTTTAGATTTTTTTTTTTTTTGACAGAGAGAGAGATCACAAGTAGGCAGAAAGGCAAGCGGGGGGGGGAGTAGTCTCCCTGCTGAGCAGAAAGTCCGATATGGGGCTCGATCCCAGGACCCTGAGATCATGACCTGAGCCGAAGGCAGAGGCTCAACCCGCTGAGCCACCCAGGCGCCCCTTATTTTTTCTTTATAGCACTGTCAGTTGACAAAACAAAAACAATTTAGTAACGGGTTTGGTGTCCTTTATGTAAGGGAAACAATCCATGGATTGGGGGAGGACAGTGCCTCGCAAGTAGCGGAGCGCAGTTCTGGGAGGATTTTGGCCAACTGCGAGTTTTATAGAACTTTGGAAGAGGCAACGTGGAAACATGACATGATCGGCTATGAGATGGGGCATTTCCTTAGGAGCCTAGCAGGTCCTACTTTCCAGGGAAAGGCGAGCTAGCTAAAGCTGAGTTAGGATTGGATGAGCACACATCAGGCTTTCTTGGCAGTGTGTGTCCTGTAAGCACAGGCCAGGTTAGGGTCACATTTGCTGCGTGGACCCGGCCACTGGGGCAGCCACCATATTGAGGCTCTTGATACACAAACTCATGTCATCAGCTCATGGCAGCTTTGGACACTTTCATATTCTTTGTTTGCTATCTTCCCCATAAAATGCCAGCCCTGTCAGGGTAGGGACTTTGCTCACTGCTGTACCCCAAGAGCCTCCAGCACTGGGACACATCCTGACAGAATTCCCTCGGAATCAAAGAACGTGGTACAGGGATGACTGACATGTGCCAAGGCCTCAGTAAGTATTCCTGTTCCTGTGATTATGCATTCCTTCGTTCGTTTGCTCCACTCTTAGTTTATTCATTCATATATATTTCTCTTTTTTACTGCGGCAAAATGCACATGACCTAAAACTCGCCACTTTCACCATGTTGAAGTGTGCAGTTCTGACGTATTACTCCGTTCACACTTGTCCAGCTATCCCCACCGTCCATCTCCAGAACTTTTTCATCTTCCCAAACAGAAACTCTGTCCCTGTGAAACATGAACTCCCCAAGCCCCTCCCCCAGCCCCTGACAGCCACTATCCCACTTTCTGTCTCTTAGAATGTGACTGCTCTAGGGACCTCATATAAATGGAATCATATGGCATTGATCTTTCTGCTGTGTGTATTTCTCGAGCCCCTGCTACGTACACGGGGAGTAGTTCTTAACAGGGCTGAAGTGTGTATTGAATGAGATCGGTGCAGGTGAAGCACCTACCACGCACAGGGCCAGTCACAGAGGAGGAGCCCACATAAAATTGGCCTAACCCCACAAGCCACCCCCATCCCCCACCCGGCCCTGCGCTGGGAGGTGGAACCAGTCAGTGCTCCCTGGGCAAGGGAATGCAGCCTGCTGCGCGGGTTCCCTCTGTGACTGCTGTACCCGACATAGACACCAGGTGGCAGCCTCGGGCCGTGAAGAGGACTTTGCCGCCTGGAGGGGAACAGCGGACTGCAGGGGTAAAAGGGAGCCTGTCTGGGATGCCACCAGCGACAGGAAGTGATTAAGAAGGTTTCAGGAGTTGGGATACAGGGGGCTACATCCTACAGGGTTTGAATCCTGTGGGTTGGTGTCAGATAAGCTTGGGCTCCAGCCCAGCTCGGGTGCTTTTCTGCTCTGAGGCACTGGTTGAGTGTCTTCACCTCTCTGAGCTTGCCCTTCCAAATCTGTGAAAGGGGACTTCTAATAGACCCTCTGCGGGGTTGCGGGGAAGAGTCAGTGAAAAGGCCTGGTGGAGTTTCTGGCATGCAGCAAGTAACCCATTTTTTGGGCATTGATTGGTGTTTATCGACGTAGAAAGAGAAAGTTCCCCTCTGGGACCATTACAGAACCGGAAGGTGAGGGAAATCTTTATTCCTCCTCATGCCCTTTATTTAACTCCAATTCCTACTTCCCAAGCCCTCACTGCCTGCCAGACCCTAAGCCAGGTGCTTGGCAAACCCTGTGAGGTCAGCATGTTCTCCATGCCCACTTCATAGCCTGGAGGCTTGGGGTCCTTCTGCCCGCTTCTAGCCCCCACCGCTTCCACAGTCCTTTTGTCTTCCCGGTGGGAGTGCCGGGCAGGGGCTGTCATATTCCCCTTTTGCGGATTCCTCCCCAACCTCAGATGCTAGTTTTTGTTGCCCACGAGGGGTCTGATTTGAGGAGCCAGACAGAAGAAGTCACATATTGTATGATTCTATTTCTATGAAAGGCCCTTTACAGAAAGTAGGTTAGTGACGGCCAGGGGCTGGGGGAGGGGAGGATGGTGAGAAGCAGCTTCATGGGGTTTTAGTTTGGGGTGAGGAGATATTTTAGAACCAGCTAGATGTGACAGTTGTACAACATTGTGACTGTATTAAACACCACTGAATTGCTAACTTTAAAATGGTAAATTTCATGTTATACGAATTTTACCTCAATTAATAAAAAAGAAGCCTGGTTTAAGAATATGTTAATACTGTTGTTGTGACCACTGAAAACAAGAGCCAGGGGCAGGCACAGAGCCTTCCAAACCTTGATATCCAAGACTGGAGCTTTTCCCCTCTAATGAGAGGGGAAGGACCAGCGTCCAACTGTACGTGTGTCCACTAATGATGGACTAATTATTCATCTGTCAACTAATTGTTCATCTGTCCAACCATTCATCCACTCATCCACTACTGATTTATTCATCTATCCTTCCATTATTCATTTCCCAATATATCATTCCTTTTTTCCATTCCCCTACTTAACTATTCACCTATCTATCTATTCACCAATCCATCCATCCATCCATCCATCCATCCATCCATCCATCCATCCAGCAGACGCATTAGCATCTTCTCTGTCCCAGGCACCACCTTTTCAGCAATAAGCAACTCCAACTTGCTCCCCATCCTCGAAGTCCTCTAAGTCCAGTGGAGACACACTTTTCAAATACTTACAAAGAGTGTGGTAAATGCTCAATGAGGGAAGCTTAGAAGGTTGTGGAAACCTTTGGCAGCAGACTTTGGGGAGCTCTGGGAAGAGTTTCTTCAAGGAAGCGGTGTAGCAGTCTCAGTACAGTGGTGGTGGGGAGTGGGCAGGAGGGGAGCTTCTCGCAGAGGGAGCTGTACGGTCAAAAGTAGAGGTGAGAGCACGGCCCCAAGCAATGTTCAGTGTTGTCTGAGCTTAGCAGATGAAGTGGAAAGGGCAGAGGCCAGTCAGGATGGAAGGACCAGACCAGAGGGAAAGAGGCTTCAGAATCATGGTAAAGATATGGAACATGATGCAGAGAGCAGTGGGGAACCTTGGAGAGTTTTGACAACAGAGTGACAAGATCAGATCAGACCCACCATTAGACAGACCCCTCCGCTGTAGCATGGAGGCTGGATTGGAGGAAGCAGGCCTGGAGGAGGGGTGTGGAGGAAAAAACACGGTGGCGATCCAGATGATGGAGTCTTGGGCTGTTAGCATATCTGTGGAAGTGACAGGAACGAGAGGGTCCAGCAAGGAGGGCCTTCTCACTGGCCTCCTCCCATCCCCCATCTCTGCCCCCACTGCCCTCAGCAGCACCCCCCACCCCAGCTCCTTTAGGCTCAGCCTGCTGTGCCCCTGCTGGGATCTGGTGCAACGAGGGGGCATCATGTTTCATCATTTTATGTTAGGCTGTCGTTGGGGGTTTGGGGCTCTGCCTTAGCTCCTCTGTGGGCTCTGGGCTGCTGTAAGAGGCAGAGAGTAGAGGAGGGAGGAATCCCTTCTGGGCAGGAGTCCAGGACCCACAGGGGATAGGCCCTTTTCCTGGTGCCCCTCACCTCCCATCTCATCCAGGAACCCTTCCCAGGAACTGTTCTTGGTCTGCTTCTTACTCTACTTCAGCCCTGGGAAGGGACAGGGTTCCCATTTTGCAGATGAGGAAATGGAGGCCCAGAGAGGCCCAAGGGACTTGTCCGAAGGCATGCACCTAGAAAGCAGCCCCACTGAGGCCTGAACGCAAGTCTGCCGGACTCCTGAGCCCCTGACCTTCAACTTTGATAGCCACTCCCCTAATATTCACCATCTTTTTAAAAAATTGCAGCTAAGCGCTATTTACATCTATGTTTCCGCATTCACATACCCGCACTGGGAAGCAGAACAAGATGAGGCCCAGGGGGCCTGGGTCTGAACCCTGCCCCTCTCCTTACTAGGGGAGCTGTGTGAACTTGGGCTACTTATTAACCTTCTCTGTGCCTCTGTGTTTGCGTCCGCCAAAAGACCTCATGAAAATGAACCCACATAGGATATTAGGATGGATCAATGAGTTAACTGGTTTAAATGTAATGCTTTAATAACAACTAGCATTTACTGAGTGTGAGCCACGTTCTTACACTGGATACATGTTAACTAATTTTATTCTCTGTGAGACAGGATTCACTAATTATCCTTTCAGCTGGGGAAACTGAGGTCCAGAGAGGTGAATTATGTGTGCCCTTAGCCACACAGCTCAGGAGTGGCAGAGGTAGGATTCGCATTCACACAGACTGAGCCCCAAAGTCTGTGCTCTTCCTGATGCACCCCCAGGGGCAGTGGTTACAGTCAATAGATTTACTGCAATGATTGTAGCCATCCCCACCCACTGCCTGGTGGGCCTCCAGCTCGGCTGACAGGCCTCTGGGAAGTTGGCTCAAGAGAAGTCACAACCCCACACTGTCTCCTTCCTCCCCTTCATTATGTCGGAACAGACGCCGAGAAACCAGGCTGGCTCAGCAAGCCAGAGGAGTAAGCAAGCCTGGAGACCCAGAGCCCTTCATGGGCCAAGTTCAAAGCCCTGTTCCAGCATGGCTTGCACCTGCCTGGTCCCCACCTCCCCCAGCACCAGTCAGAAAGTCCCCAATAGTCCCATCTCTGGGGAGGGGCTCTCTCAGGGAGTCCTGGCTTCTGAGGTCAGCCACCTTGCCTCACCGCGGTGAGAAGATCCCAGTGTTGCAAGGGGATCAGGAGAGAACTGCTGGGATAGGAGGGGGGCTCCCTCCCCACACACTCCTGCTCCCTCTGGCGCCCACCCCTGCCTACTCTGCCTTCCTGGCCTACTGTACTTTGATCAGAAAGGGATTTTGAGGGCCGCCTGGATCCTCACTTTAATTAAAAGGAAATGTCCTCCTGGAGTTGTTGGGCTGTTTTTCCTTTTCTTCCTTGGAACATTTGCTCAGCCTCTGAGCCGGAGCCTGGTGCCTGGTTAATTGAAAGTTACAGATGAGCAAGGACATGGCCCTCTTGGGAGGGAAGGAAGAGAGACACAAGCTGGTGCTAGCTTTCCTCATTTCCCGTGGGAGGGAGCAGCCGTGGCCCAGGCTGGTGGGCAGGAGGCAGGCAGGGGTCTGGGGTGCCCCCTCTTCCATCAGAGCAGCCCCTTCCCACCCCAAAGCCACTGCTGATCATAAGCAAACTCCAGATGCGAAAGGCATCCAACTTCTAAACAGCTCACGTGCTTACTTTCTCCGGAAAAATGACAAAACAGAGCAAAATGATGAGCCCAGTGTGCTCTTGTCCTCCTGGCAGCTGGAGATAATCACGGCTAACACCTGAGTGCGTATAGCCTTCTGGAACTTTCTAACACTTTGCTTACATGAATGATTTTATTGCCTCCCACCCTCGATCATTATATAAACGATGGATGTTTATTATAAACAGCTTAGGAAAAAGTTTTAAGAGCCCAGAAGAAGTTTCAGCTGTCTACCTGTAGTGTCATACTGAGAGACCATGAATGGAGAAATAGGGGATAGAGGGTGTGGGTCTGGATGTAGGCTCTGGAGCTGAACAGTTCTTGCCTTGGTAAGGAGCTTAATTTCCTATGCCTCACTGGTCCCATCTGTGGGACAGGAATACAATACAACCGTGGTTGTGTTAGGGGCCGATAGGAGGAGGAATGAGGTCATTATGTACCCAGTCCAGCCTGTTCAATAAATTCAGCCATTCTGCTGCACAGTGTCAACCTTTGGGGATGTTTCCTTCCAAGTAGACGACAATACAGCACAGCCCAATGTGAATGATATTATGATATTATATACACGTCATTTTGCATCTCATTTATTTTTAATCATAGCTGAATTTTGGACTTTTTTTTAAAAACGACATCTACTTCTCTTTCCTAACATCACCTTCGATGGCTGAGTCATGTTCTGTGGGCTGGGGGTGCCATGGTTTATCCCACTAATGTTACTCTTAAACTTCTAGGTGAATGCCTTTCTTTCTTTCTTTCTTTTTTTTTTTTTTTTTTTGGATTTTATTTATTTATTTGACAGACAGAGATCACAAGTAGGCAGAGAGGCAGGTGGAGAGAGAGGGGGGGAAGCAGGCTCTCCACTGAGCAGAAAGCCTGATGCGGGGCTTGATCCCAGGACACTGGGATCATGACCTGAGCCGAAGGCAAAAGGCTTTAACCCACTGAGCCACCCAGGTGCCCCGAATTCCTTTCTTTTCACTGCAATTCTGCCCCATATTTCTGAGTATCTCCTAAGAGATTTCTAGAAGTGGTAGTGCTGTGTCAAAGGGAACAGATACTCTCACTATGTATCCTACTGTATATTATTGCCAAAATGTATCCAGAAAGATTTTTAAAAATCAGTTTAGGTATTGGTCCAACATGCATGAATGTGTTTCTTTTCCTTGCTGATACTGCTGTCTATGATTTTTTAAAGTTTTATGGATTTAATGGATGACGAAGATCACCCTAGTTGCTTTAATTACTGGGTGAAAAGAGGAGTAATTTGGAACTTGATGAGAATTTGGTAGTTGGGAAAACAAGTTTCTCATCTCTTTGCGTGTTTGGTTCTTATAAACTGAGGATAATAGTATCTATTTCATAGGTTGTTGTGAAGACTAAGGGAATGAATACATATAAAGCTTTTATTTTTTATTTTTCTTTTAAAGATTTTATTTATTTAACTGACAGAGATCACAAGCAGGCAGAGAGGCAGGCAGAGAGAGAGAGGAAGCAGGCTCCCTGCTGAGCAGAGAGCCCGATGCGGGGCTCGATCCCAGGATCCTGAGATCATGACCTGAGCTGAAGGCAGAGGCTTAACCCACTAAGCCACCCAGGCACCCCCATATAAAGCTTTTAGATCCCTTCTCAATAAATGCCAAATAGCCCTCAGCGTGTACTACTATCTTTGTTGCTGTTGTTGCCAAATTCCACAGGCCTGGTCCAGGACCTGTATTCTGACAGCAAGAATGCTGTGTGATTTTGTGTAGGTCTCCTGTCCTCTCTGGCCCTCAGTTTCTTTATCTGCCAGGTGGGGCTGAGAAAGCCTGTCTTGCCTGGTCTGGGAAGTCACTGGAAGAACCAGCTCTCAGAGAGCTGGGTATGTACAAGTTTACTGCCTCTCTTCTTGCTTCATGGGTTTCAGATTCCCAAGAGATTCGTGGGCAGCCCAGGAGGTCTTCCTGGAGGAAGGACACCTAGGCCAAGACCTGAAGGAAGAGATGGTGTTAGCCAGCTGAAGAAGAGGACGAGGAAGCTCCAGGTAGGGCAAACGCATGTGCAAAAGCCAAAGGTAGAAGAGCCTCAGGGGTTGGGGACCTCAGTGTCCCCAGTGGGGCGGGGGGGCAGTGAATGGAGAGAGAAGAGCAGGAGCCTCTTAGATGCGACTTGTGAGCAAAGGTTTCTTGGACACCTCAGCCCACTGGGTCTACCCAGCCCAACCCCATGGAGCTCTCCCTGCTCTGCCTTGCATGTAGCATCTTTTCTGTTGAATTTCTGTTTGGGACCCCTACTCCACCCTTGCCCTAAGAAAACTAGACTGTAAACTGCACAGTGGCATGGGGACTTTCTAAGCTTTTTCTGTAGGCCTCTGGGGGGATAAAGCAGGAATGATAATAGCATCTACTGCTACCACCTTCCCCCTCTGCTGGTAGTGAGGGTTCAGTGAGCTCTCATGTGTTAGGGGCTCATAACACTGCCGGCCACAGAGTAGGTGTGCAATGAATTGTAGTTATTATTGTTATAAGAATATTGTGTGAAGGGTAGTTAGAGACTTCGAGGGAGGGACCTGGGAAAGGAAGTGGTATATGGGAGTGATCTCTGGGGAATGTGGCTTAACAAATTATAACGTTTACTAGTAGCTTCTTCTTGGGCACGCGCTGTGTGTTGAATGCTGACCTTCAGAGAAAGCACCTTGTCTCTTTCTCGCAGTTTCCCTACAAGGTGGTCCAAACGAAGCATGAGGATTCAGAGAGGGAGAGACCTATTTTCGAGTCACAAAGCAGTGGGTGGCATAGCCAGGGTTTGAACCCGGGAGGGTCTGGCACAGTGCTACCCAGAAGAGCTCCAAGAATGAAAGGAGGGACTTTGGGGCAAATATATGGGTGTAGAGGGGGGATCTGAGAGGAGAGATGTTTCTGGCTAGGTAAAAGGTCCTAGTAGGGGGCCAGTAGGAAAAAGCATTCACTAGTTCATCCATTCTCTTATTTTTTTGGTATTGGTTGGTATATATACAACTACGGGCTACAGAAAACCTAAATAATAGAGGCTCGAACAGCATAATTAATTATGCATAACTAGAACTCAAGAGGCAGGTTTGATTCAATAGCTTAATGATGTCATCAAGCACAAGTGTCCTTCGCTTTTTGTCTTCCTACCTCATGATCACAAGATGGCTGCCACATCTCCAAACATCACACTCCTTGCACCTGTATTCAAAGTAGGAAGGAGAAGAGTGCTCTGTCATCTTTTCCTCAGGGAGAAACATCTCTCCCAGAAACTCCTTTTCCCTCCTTCTCCCAGATACTTTCTCACTTCCCACTGAACACAACTGTGTCACAAGCAATCCTGCAGCTAGGAGAGACTGGGAAGTGAGCTTCTGGCAAAGGAGGGTGGGTTTACCATGATTGGTTTACACCAGGGGTCCTCAGCTATGGTTGCCCTTCAGTGTAATCTGAAGAGCTTTCAGAAAATCCTGATGCCTAAATCCCCAACTAAACCAACCTGAATCTCTGGGCATGGACTGGGTATTTTTAAAATCTCCCTCAGATGATTCTGATGTACAGCCAGAGTTGAGAACCACCAGACTAGGCCAGGAGTGATCTGTCCTCAGCGACGGGGTCCATTGCTACCCAAATACACTGGGTCCCGTCAGCATGGAAGGAGGGAAGAAAGATTAGAGCTGGGCAGTCCTCACCGTGAGCCCCACACTTCCTCTGGTTAACCAAGATCCCCCACTCTGCCCCACCCTGCCCTCAGGAGATCCCAGCCTGGACAGGAGGGGGCCAGCTGGTCAACAACAGAGAACAACGTGGGTTCTGAATGCAGAGGGAGAAGTAACTGCAGAGAGGAGAGGCCTACTTTTAGCCTTGGGGGCGCAGCCCTGGGAAGCATGATAAGGGGCTCAGGGCTCTAGCCCTGAACCTCCCAACTGTGTTTTAGGCAAATTGTCCCCACTCACCTTTCTCAGCATCTACTTTCAAGAGCAGAACAAAACAAAACAAACAACAACAAACCAAAAAAACAACAAAACAAAAACCTTCCATTTACCATAATTGCTCCCCTGCCTAGGACTCCAGCAATCACTGCCCAGGAGACTGGAATCACCAAATTGACTTAGACCAATCAAGATTTACCTTCTGGAGCTGGGCAGAGCCCCACCTCTCCTGTAGACCCAGGGTGCCTGATACCTGAACAAGATCAAGGTTTCTTCCTGCGGGAGAAGTGGGGGAGCGGCTGCTGCTTTCCCCAGCCTGCTGTGTCTTTCACACTGTCTCCAGAGACCACCTTGGCAGACAGGAAAATGGACTGTGCAGGCGCAGAGCTTCCCCCAAGGGAGGGAGCGCCCTGTGTGGCAGATAGCCGGGAGCCTCCAGTTGGCTGCCTTGCCTCATTGGCTCCTCATCATTTTCCCCTTGGGTCTTGGCAGACCCTGGGGGCTCAAGAAGCAGAGGATGAATCTACTTTTTGTACCAGGGTATGAGAGGAGCAGGAAGCCTGGCCCAGCTAACGTGGAGCTATGGCCGCACCAGAGACCTCCCACCCCTAGGCTCTGCCCTTGGGACGCTGGTGTCAACTCCAAAGAAGCAGGACTGAGTTAAGAGGCCTGATCCCTGAGTTCAGAACCATGTCTGGTACTTAGCAAGGACTCAAGAAATATCCTTACATTATTTTTTAAAAGATGTTATTTATTTATTGGACAGACAGAGATTACAGGTAGGCGGGGAGGCAGGCAGAGAGAGGAGGAAGCACACTCCCCATGGAGCAGAGAGCCCGATGTGGGGCTCGATCCCAGGACCCTGGGATCGTGACCTGAGCGGAAGGCAGAGGCTTTAAACCACTGAGCCACACAGGCGCCCCATTACATTATTTTTAAAAAGGTTTGATCCCAGCCTTTGGGCAAATTGCTCCTCCTCCCAGGCTTCAGATTCCTCATCTACAAAAATGAAAAAGTAAAGAAAAAGGGGAAAATTGGTATAATAATATCTGCGCACCCTCCTTCCATGGGTTCCTGACCCCAGAACGGCAAACATCATCTGTCACCCCTTCCGTCCTTCTCCTTCTTCTGTTCAGGACTGGAGAGAAAGAATGCCTCTAGAGCTCCGGGCTTTCGAGCCTCACCCCCACCAACAGCATCTGGGAACTTGTCAGATAAGCAGATGACCAGGACCCGCCACAGAGCCCAGGAATCGGAAGACTGCCAGGCTAAATTTGAGAAACACGGATGCTCCCAGGGGAAGCCGATGCTGCTGATTCACGGACCACGTCAAGAACCAGGAGAACCAGGAGAACCACGAGAATCATGTAGCCCTGAAAGTGTGTTACAGTCACTCGCTTTGAAAAACCTGAACCGCCCCCATCCCCACCCCGCCCCGCCCAAAGATCCTGAGCGAATTGATGCAGATGAGCCTGGGCCAGGATATTTAAAAAGCTCCCCTGTGAGGGCGCTGGGTGGCTCAGTTAAGGGACTGTCTTCAGCTCAGATCCTGATCCTAGAGTCTGGGGAGCGAGTCCCACATTGGATTCTCTGCTCAGCAGGGAGTCTGCTTCTCCCTCTGACCCTCCCCGCTCTCGTGCTCTCTCTGGCTCTCTTAAATAAATAAATAAAATCTTTAAAAAAAACAAAAAAGCTCCCATGAGGTTCCAACATGAAGCCAGGGTTGGGAACCGTTGCCATAAATGTTCTGCCGCTCACTTGTTGACTTACATGTAAGCATTCAGCTATGTGAGGCTTCATTTGTGTTTATGTGATGTTTGTTAGTTTGTTCCTGTGGGGAGAACAGTTTAATCTCTCCTCTGCTATTCTCACTGATTCGTGCCCACTTCCGTCAATACACAGTTAGTGGGCCTCTGTAACGTGACAGGCACGCACTTGGTGTGAGGGGAATGATGGTGAGCAAGACAGTCCCTGTCCTCGTGAGACCAACAGTCTAGCTGTAGAAGGAGTGAGCTGATGGCGATACCGGCGTCTCTGTGCACAGCCCGTGGGTCCAGACACCTCCAGAGTGCAGGGAGGGCCCTGGCTCAGGGATGGGCTCTGCAGGGAGAGGGTGCTCCAGAAGGCTTTTGACATATAGTAGGAATTTACAAGGGGAGTGGGGACAGGTGGTAGCCAAACCAGACGCGCCAACAGCCAGGTGAGTGTGCAGAGAACAAGGGGCAGCTGGTGGTGGTAGGGAGGAGACCAGGTCAGACAGGGCCTTGCAGAGTACAGCGAGGAGTTCGATTGTGATGTTCAGGGCCGTGGGAGGATGCTGGAGGGTTTTCCGCAGGAGTCTCACCTCCTGACTTAAGCTTTAGAAAGAGCTCTCTGACTGTGGGTAGAGAATGGGTTGGAGGGAGAAGAGCAGAAGACAGAGACCAGCCAGCAGGCCATGGGTGGTCTGCACTGGGTGGGGGCAGGAGAGACCTGAGTCAAGATATATTGAGGGGGGTCCCCACCCCCCCCAGGTAAATGTCCCACATCGAGGGCTTGTGGGGACCTGGAGCTTGTGGGAGAGCTGGCTAGGGATGGGTGCTGGGAGCAGGGTTCTGGCCAAGGCTGAGGGGACACCATTGTGAACGCCCCAGTTGGGACCAGCTGCAGGTCCCACGTGACCAATAGGAGTCTGCTTGAGGGTCAGCATCCTCGTTTCAGATGAAGTCGAAGGAGGCCATTGTTTTGTTGCAAAGCCTCAGCCTAAAAATGTTCTTACGGCAAGGGCAAATTTTTTAAATTCATGTTTTGATGGGCCAGGACTTGGCCACATGCCCTCAGGGAAATGCTGCTCTTGGAGGGGGTTGAGGCGAGGGAGAGGAAGGGGAACAAAGACATACCTTCATGTATCCCACCATGTTCCAGTCTCACGGCTCTTCTTCCACCGGATCAGCTCAGAAGCCATCTGCTGCTAGAAGAATCACAGAACGAGCCCCTGCTGGCTGTCAGCACCTCTCATGTTCCTTTCATCTCTGTCAAGGTAGGACCTGCTGCTTGCATGAGCCCAGGGATGGGGAGCTCACTCCCTACCAAGACAGCTGATTGTGTTATAGGATAGTCCTGAACACGAGAATGTGCTTCTTTCGGTTGAACTGGAGTGTATCTCCTGTGGACGCCCTCTCACCTCTAATACACACACCTTTGGCCTCTTGGGGTCAAAGAACACTCTGCACCGTCTGCCTTATTTCTTTATTCATTTTTTCATCCAATAGACTTTTTTTTTTCCAAGGAGGTCACTTTATTTTCTAAACATTTTTTCATCCATCAAATGGGAGCAATCAGACCTACCTTAACGAGTTTTTTGGGTGCTAACGAGACAGGGAAGGCAAAGCTTAGTTAGTGAGTGTGTATTGCAAAATGTTGGATTTCAGCCATAGGAAACCAAAAGCAGTCTTTTGAGCATGGGTCTGTGGCAAACATTGTACCACGACCGGGGACACAAAGGCAAATGAGACACAGTCTATTTCCCTCAGGCCAGTGGGGGAGACAAGTGAGCAAGCAGGGAGAGGAGCACCTGCCAGGGAGCATGGCAGGGGCACCCAGCACAGCCTGGGCACTGCTGCCCCTGAGAGGTTGCAGGAGGGACTTCTCACTTGAGACCCAAAGGAGTTGCTTTCCAGAAGGAGGGGGCAGTTACAGGATGGGTGTGTGCAGGTGAGGAGTGATCCTGTTCCAAACCAAAGCCTCGGTGTCCATGGCCGGGCCCCCTGAAGCCCTGCGGGGACCCCTGGATGGCTCTCATCGAATGCAGGTGACACCCAGCCTCCTTCTCGGTCATGTATTTAAATAGTTTCAGACTTAGAAGTTGCAAGACTAGTGTGAAGGATTTCTATATCCCCTTCACCCAGATCCCTCAAGGGGATCTCCACGTTGTCCTGCTTCCTCACTCAATTTTTCTCACCCTAGCACACATACACACACACACATGCACACGTGTGTCTATCATTATGAGTATCTCAATCATTTGAGAAGAAATTGTAGACCTGATCCACTTAGCCCAGAATACCGCAGCATGCGTTTCCTTAAAACAAGGTCATTCTCTTACATAACCACAGTGGGTTGCTCAAAATCAGGAAATTAACACTGATACAAAACAATTATCTCATCTACATAGCTTATTCAAATTTTACCTATTGTCTCACCAATGCCCTTTATAGCAAAAGAAAGAAAAAATTTTTTCTGGCCCAGGATCTAACTCAGAACCATGTGTTGCATTCAGTTGCCACTTCTTAATCTGAAAAATCCTTCCATCTATGTTGTTGAAGACCTTGACATTTTTCAAAAGCAGAGACCAGTTGTTTTGTAAAACGACCCTCAATCTGGGTTCCTGGATTGTTCTGAACAGTGTTTCTTGATGCGATTGGCAGCCAGTTGTCTCAGAAAACTGGGGCTGCTTTTTAGAAGGCAATTTCTGGGCCCAAGCCCAGGCTTCCTGCATCAGAATGTTTGAAATGGGCCTGGGTATCAGCTTTTGATCTGGCAGCCTTCCTGATTCCCCTGTACACGGCTGGCTTACAGCTTTCTTTTTCTGAGCATGCAGTTAGCATCCTCTGTGCTTGGGGCCTCCAGGCAGGTGCGACCTGGCACGGTCCTTGTTGACTCCATTGGGCATCTGTACAGTGGAGCTCCCTGCATGCACGGGGCCAGCCCTTCCGCAGGCCCTTCGGCTCACGAGGCAGGCACAAGGGGTGGGGCTAATCCCCGAGGCTCTCAGAAAAGAGTCCCTGATGTTCATGCCATGGATTTTTCCTGATTACCCTCTGGCCTTAACTCTGCCTGCTTTTAGACCTTTGCCCGGTGTCCTGTGGGTGTCTCTCTGCCCAAGGAGGCCACTCTGGTGTCAGGTCCCATGATTTGTAGCTGTATGGCCTTGGGGAAGTTGCTGTCCCTGTCTGAGTCTCAGGATACTCATCTCTTAAAGGAAAGAATAACCTGTGATTTTTTGCAAGATGGCCATGGGGAGGCAACAGCATCTCTTGAGAGAGTTTTGGGCAGATAGAACATTTTCAGGAAATGTGGCTACCCTGTTCTTGTCCCTATACTTCTGTATTTTGCGGAACCGCAGTGGAGAGTACAGTTATCGTGGCCTCCAGCTGCAGCACCTATGATCAAGTCTGCACTCCCCCTGGCAAGCCAGTCAGGGACCAAGCCTGGTGGACGTGCAGGGGCAGGGACAAGTCTTTAGCGTGGGATTCCTCTAATGACAGCCACTGGCCTGGGGTTCTTCCTGGGCCTGGCCAGAACTGTCTCATAGCCCCGTGGCCTGAGGCTCTCCCCACCCTCCGTTTCTCTCCCTCCTTGCACAGGTGCTCAACCGCCACTGTGTCCTGAGTGTCCCCCTGCCTGCTCCTGCCCTGTCTCCCGTGTCCTTCAAAGACATTTATCCCAGTAAATCTCTTGTACTTCTGACTCTGTCTTATTGTCTGCTTCTTTTTGGACCCGAACAGACCCAAACCTCGAGGAAAACACCAGCAAATCCTCTTGAAAACATCAGATGAAAGAAATCTCCAGTGATCACGTCACTGGAGCCCCTGATTTCTTCTTAGATGGTGTTCTGATATTATTAGAATTCCCTGTCGTGCCTGGGCTGCTCACCCATGTCCCCATTAGCCTTTTTTTAATACAAGAAGACTTTCTTCCAAGAGTAAAATATGCACAGTCTTTAATTATATGTGCATCATAATGAGATAGGCTTGTCAGTAAACTGTCCTCCTCCAGACTGGCAAGCCCATGTGGCTTGGTGATTTAAAAAAAAAAAATACAGTTTATGTGGTTCCCATTTTAAAAAGTAATGCCTGTGTCTGTGGCACAGACGGGAGGTGCAGGATATGGGAGCGAAGGCACGTGTGTACAACATGAAAATGGGAAAGGGACCCAAGGGGGTGACGCGGGGGCACCCATATGAGGATCCCCTACACTTCATGGGGTGTCCTGAGGTTCAATGAGAAAGCGCTCCAAAGGTTGTGGGCGCAGGACCTCACAAGCATTCATTACCACTGAGCGCTACCCACCAGGGGGCGGCGTCTGAAGAGGTCCTGCAAGAGCTCGCCTAGCTTGAGGTGTGACCCCGGGAAGCTTTTTCGAAGATCACTCACGAAAGGGATGGTTTGGGGGACACAAAGAGGAATACCCCACTGGCCCCCTTGTGGGGTCGCCAAAACCAGTCGTGATCACCCCGTACGCATTTTATTGTTCATCTTTATACTGCGCAAGTGCCACTAGAAGAGCATTTAGTTCATGCGTGAATTACGCAATACGTATTTCAAAACTTATACGTGCATGTGCATTCCGTTCTTTCCAGGACAGGAGGGACCCGCACAAAACTAGGTTGTTTTGATTTCCCTTCTTTAGATGTGCACATTCCGCCCATACTCACTTCTTCTGCTTCTTGATGCTTGGGGAAAGTATGAGGTCCCGTATCTTTCCCTTCCCTTCTAGGCCATCATTTTCAGGGTGAGTGGCTGGCTTGGATGGGGAAGTAAGTGGAGTAAGAAAGCACGTGACGGGGATCCTTGGGTGCTGAGCGTCTCTTAGTGTACCGCTGCCTTTTTCTGCATTGGAGGCAGGTACTGGTTGGAGCAGGGTGTGATCTCTCAGGGCCCTGCTTCCCAGAGAAAACACCTCTCTTAGGGAGCTCAGAGTCATTTTGTAATCACTCATTCCAGGACTTTGGGAAAACCCAGCTGTATCTTGCTGGATTTTTGAGCCCCGATCTCCCTCTCTCTCTCTGTTGGGGAAGAAATAGTGTTGTGTGTATATGTCGTTGTTCCAGTGAAAGAAGCTATTTTGCCCCCAACCCAAAGAAATGAAGGTCTGACATCGTATATCATAGAACCTTTATTATTTTTCCTCTAAATTCTTAGAAACGTACATAACGCCCGTGCTCTAGTTATGACACCATTTATAGACATTTAAAATGCATCTTCATTTATAAATATTTTACATTTGGTCCATAGAACAGATAATTTTTCTAAATAATACTGTAATTTTTTTAAAACAGGCTCTGTATATAGTTTGAATATGTATATATTACATATATTTTTTTATATAGAGATAGATTTACTTGGTGTTCTGAGAATAAATCCTTATTGCAAAAAAAGCATATATGATAATACAATATCTTTTCCCCCAGGGCAAATACTAAAAAAAGGTACACATATTCACAGTTCTCACTGGAATTGTACGACACGTAATATTGTGCTATATTAAGTAGGTTTGGATGGAAATCGGTTAGGGGATTTCTTGCCAAACATCTCAGTTAGATTTGCATACAAACATTAAGTACACTGCATTTGTCTTAGAAAGACTTGGTCTTAGTTTCACATGGAAGAGAACAAAGAGAAAGTCAGAAGTCTTCCTGCCCTTATTCTAAAGGAGTTCACACAGGATGGGGGGTGAGGGGGGACCATGAGACACAGTGAAGGGTTCCTTTCATTCTAAACCCTATAATTTAACAACACATATGCATTTTGATCATGGATTCACCAGTTGGCATTTGGGATGCCTTAGCAATGAGACTATTTTACAGATGACCTCAGGAAAAGGTTTCCTACACGATATCAAATAAGACCCTATATACCACGCGTGAGGATGAACGTTTATGTGTGTGCCTTTATATGTGAACACGTACTGTATGCTTCTCTACAAGAAAGTGCTTACTATTCTGAGGGTAATACCTTATTGCAAGAACGGGTATGCTGGTCACTGTCGGATGAGAAGGACAAGAGATTAAAAAACCCACAGTCACAGTTATTTACCATAATTATTAAGGATTAGTTGTAAAACACAGTTTGTGAGCTAACTAGCTAAGGAGCTACAGGGCACAACATACGATTTGCTACATGGGAACCCATCTTCCTGGCAAAGGAGAAACGCTGAGTCACTGGAGCTTGCCAGAAACTGTCTTGGCCTGACCTGCCACCTGCCACCGCCGCCATTGCCACGGAGCCCAGTTCCAGAAACAAATACCACTTCTCGATGAAGCAGTTTAATCTTGGAAGCACTTTGCGGGGAGGGGGCGTGGGGGTGGTCTGGATGAACCCTAGCTCCTCAGTTAGTGGGCTGGGGAGATTTTAGTGGTAGTGAGGGGATTCCCGCTGAGGAATATGAAGGAAGAAGGCAGCATTTTTGACGGGGACGGCAGTGAGCACACAGCTGAAGGGAAAGCTGCGAAGATAACCACATGCATTTGGACTCAAGGACAGACACACCTTCACCTTGATTTCCTCTGCACCTGATTTGTGCTCCATAAAATGGGGCAGTCTAAAGAAAATGGGGCTCCTGATTAGGGAATTTCCCCAGCGGGATCGTAGGCCCCCAGAATGGCAATAATAATAAAACCAAAATCAGTTGTGCTTGTGGCAGTTTTCCAAGGAGGGAGTGAAGGAGCTGGGCTGCCTGGAATGATCTGGAATGATCGCCGTTGGGCCAGGTGCAATCCGCCTGGCCTGGCTAGGAGGGGGGCAAGGAAGGACACTCAGCAAATTGCTGGGGACACGGGGGCAGCTCCAGGGGAATACTGATGGAGGTCCTGGGGGGTTGTTTTGTCAAGCTGCCTCGGGAAGGATCAACCAAAAAAATGAAAGTCAGAGCTCCGCGGGCTCCCTGCACTTAAGAGGGAGCTCTCCCTGGAAATCCCCATTATACAAAATGCCCTTTTCATGTGTACAGAGCGGCGTCCCAACGGAACCGAACTCCGGCAAAGTCCGAGATAAGAGTCATGGGTTTCGGCAGTAAGAGAACAGTCAGGAACAGGACTAAAAGCCAGGAGAGTGTGGCCTCGCCACATCACACTCGCTGGCAGGATAAAAATGATCTACGGCGCAGTCACGAAGGCTGATTGCTTGATGCTTATGGGGCCCGGATTCAAAAGGTCACCAGCCTGCAGGTGCTGGAGCCATTGGGTAACTTTGCCCAGGGCGGGGCCCACCAGGGGTGTGACTGTCCCCCACCTCCCCTCTCTTTGCATGGTGATGGTGTCTGGACTCGCCACTCGAGGTAGGTTGAGATAGACGGGATCTTCAGACATCAAGTGGTGGTCATGTTCAGCCAGGTTGGGGGGTGAGAGTGGCGGGTCGGCAAGCCGCCAGACACCCCTAGATGTAGGCCTCTTTGCTGGCTGAGCCGCTGGCCTGGGGTTGCTCCGGACCATTCTCCGGGCGAACGATGTCTTCGCTGGGCTGGATCATGACCTGGATACGCTGCAGGCACCAGGGAGAATTTGGGTGGGGAGGAGGAAGACTGGAGGCTTGGTCCCCCCACCTCTTTCTAAGTCTACCCTGCCTGTTCTGCTTTCAAAATGCACCCAGACTCCGGCCTTGTCCCCACATCCTCCATACTCTCTGGCCCCCTCATTTCTCCTCACACATGCCAAACATGCACCTGCCTCAGGGCCTTCACACTTGCTGTGCCCTCTGTCTGAGACAATCTGCTTTTCAGATAATTACACAGCTTGGTCTCGCTCAAGACCTGCTCAGGTCTTGGATCAGTGTTATGGTCTCAGTAAGACCTCACTCAGCACTCCCTGAACCCCCCTTCAACTCTATTTTTCTCCACAGTACTCATCCCCATCTAACCTGTTTTTATTTTGTTAATTGTTGGTCTTCCTCTACTAGAATATAAGCCCCAGGAGGTTGGGAATTTTGCCCGTCTTTCTCATGACTGTGTCGGTAGCCCTGAGAACACTGTCTGGCACATAGTAGGAGTTGAATACGCGTTTCCTGAATGGATTAATTTCCCCTACCTTCTCTCCCCATATTCCCGGAGACCCTGCCCCCCCAGAGCATGTGCTGTCATCAGATGTGCCCATTCCTGGGCCTTTGAACAGGCTGTGCTCACCCCCACCCCCTCAAATGAGCCTCTTCGGCCTCTCTGCCCCTCCCAGACCTCACTGCCTTTTGCCACTCAGCAGAGGACTGTGGAAAATGAAAGCACTGGGCCTGGAGCTGAAGAAGGGGCTACAAGCCTCTGCTCTCCTAATAACTTATGGCAAGGGGTGGGAAAGTGGCTTCTCACTTGACCTCGGTTTCTGCATCCGTGAAAGGAGGAGGCTGGTCCAGGGGTTGCACATGGACCCCCACCAGGCCTTTCTTAGGCCACAGACCATAGAGCTCCCTCTTCTGGCTCTGATTGGACTGGAAGGCCCATCTTAGTAGAAAGAAGGTTGCGAGCCACAGATCCAAGGCCTCCTAGCTGTGGCCCTCCATATTCTCATCATCCACTTCTCCCCAGTGAAAACTTCTCAGCTTACTCTTAATCTAGTGATGTCTCTTGAGTACCTCCAGCACCGCCTTGTGTCACTTGAGAATTCTACATAATTTAACAAATAGCTGGTGTGGACCTAGAATGTGCTAGTGGGCCCATACTAAGGACAGCATGCCTTACATTATATTACCTTGAAGGCAAGACCACATTGTGTCTTTATCAAACACACAAACGGGGTCTAGAGTAAGCCCACAATACAAGAGACCCCACCCTTCAACTGTTTCAAACCCTTGAGGCTCCTCATTCACTTCAAGATTAAAATCAAGAGTTCTTGTCCTAATTTTCAAAGCCCTTCATGAGCTGGCCTGACTTTCTTACATCCCCAACCTCCTCTCTTATCACCCCCTCTGCATCCCTCTCCACTCTACCCTCCAGCCACATTGATTTCCCTTCAGTTTACCAAAAGCTGTTTATACCCCTGGGCTTTGCACATATTTCCCATCCCCTTCTAGGAACATTCTTTCTGCTTCTACTTTTATCTCTGGCTCATCTTTAGGCTTCTTCTTAGCTATCCCCTCTTTTAAAAAGCCTTCCTTAACCCTCCTCAACCCAGACAGGGCTAACCCATCTCCCTGGTTTATTCAAATCATGGCACTTCCAACATTCTGTTGTCAATGGATATTGAGTTGTCTGTTTCCTAACTAGACTGTGAGCTCCACAAGGGTAGGGGTCATGCCCAGCACAGTAGGGGAAGGGGACTAGCAACCTGAAGGGTGAAGAAGGGACTTACCTGCTTCAGGGAGCCCTTTAAGGTGAGGAACATGTAGGCCATGTACCCAGGGATGAGGACCATGGAAGACAGAGCCATGAGCCAGCCCACACCCTGGCCCCACTTGGGGAAAACATAGTTTCCCATGGTGAGAGGAGTCATCTGCACAGCACTGAAAATGAACACACCCTAGGGAGGGGAGAGGAGAGGGGATGGGACACAGTCAGTCCCCCCGATTGGACAACCAAGGCCCCTTCCTAGACTCTGAAGTTGATAGGTTCACTGACCACCTCCCTTGCCATGAGGCTGACCCTCACAAGGGTCCAGCATCGTGGGAATCCGGCACCGAAGGCCACTGCTACTACATAAGACATTTTTGTATGGAATAGAAACAGGCACCCCTTCTGGGAGAAACAATTTGAAGTCAGTGCCCTCTGCCCACCAGAAAAAGGGATCCTTTCTGGGAGGACAATAAAAAAGGCTCCCCTTCTTCCAAGTTAACCAGCTTGGCAAACAGAGCAAGGACTGGACTTCAGGCTCTAGTCTGCCCTCTGCCGAGCGCACTTGTGCAGGACACAACTTACCCCGTGGCCCAACCCACCGCATGGACCTGGGGCAGCCGTCCCAGGCCGGCTCACGCCTCAGCTTCCTCCTGCCTGAAGGAATCGAGGAAGCTGAGGATGAGAGGTCTCCTGGAGCCCATGGCCTTGGGTTTCAGAATCAGGCCCACCTGATCTGAATGCAGCACCAGCTAGCTGGGTGATGCTGGCCGTGGGGACCCTGGGGCCCTCAGCAGTCAAGTGGGGGCAAGAAGGCCCATTTTGTTGAGGTTTACGAGGATGACATAATGTTTCTGGTGTCATGCAGGGCACAGAGCAGATGCTCAACAAATGGGATAGAGTAGTATTGTCAGGGAATGGGCGTTTTTGCCTCCAGAAGTTTCTCTCTGGGCCGGAGTCACTGCAGGGCCTGGCCTGATTCCAACAGGGCTGGCCAGGACTTGTCCTTACCGCCACAATGATTGGGGTGAAGAAGGACCAGCAGAGTTTCCACCAGATGCAGGGCCTGGAGCCAACCATCTCTTGGATGTTGTCATAGAATCGGTTAACACCTGTGACATTCCGAGTGAGAGCAGAAGGGATGAATGAGCTGTGGACACTGCAGGCTCAAAGTCTCAATCTGCCGCTTTCCTGGCAGTATGACTGCAGCCCGACCTCTAGGAGCTTCAGCCTCTTTGTAACAGCGGCCAGAGCTCTGAGGGGGTCCTTGTTAGCTAAGCACTCAATAACACCCAGCAAGTGGGTTGTGTGAGAAAGCCAGGCACCTCAATGAAAATATCCACCAACAAAAGATTATGCTTATAAAGCGTGTCCTCACCTCTCTCAGTGACCCTCCCACCCAACAGCTAGCCCAGCCATTCCTTCAAAGCTCGGCTGGACAGAGCGGTTTTCCCCGGTGTTCTGGTGCTATAAGCAACTGGAGATAGGCTGCAAAGAAGAACCACAAATCTTGCAAAACACCACCCGTGTCAAGATGTTCTCAAGACTGTCACTAGGCAAAACCCCTGACCCAGCAAGGAAACTGATTGCGGGGGAGAGGGATGACAAGGAGGGGCAGGTGGAAAAAAAAAAAAAAAGTACAGCGAATATCAAGGACCAAGGAAAACATTTCAAACACATTGTCTTGCTGGGATAAGGAAAGCGCAGGGAAGGACAGCCTTTTGACTATTGTGCAGGGAGGATCTGGAACCTCAGGCCACAAAATAAATCAAATCATTGTTTCTTCCATTTTTTGTTCTAAGGGAGTGTGTGCCTTTCACCATAGCCCCACTTTTGTTAAATATTTCACTTTGGAACTTTTTCTTTTGTAGTTTTGGTGTCACTTTTCTAGATAAAATCTCAAACCCTCTTATCCCAAAATTTATGAAGACATTTTGGCTCCCACTTTAAATGAATTTATTTAACCGGTCTTATGGTGTCTCCTAAACACAAGACCCCCCTGCTAACTTTATTAGATTGCTGTGAAGACTGAAAACAGTTGACCCCTGAACAAAGTGGCAGCTAGGGCCACTGACTGCCCCCCTCAACTGATGCAGTCGAAATCCACATGTAACTTCTGACTCCCCCAAAACAGCCACCAATAGCCTACTGTTGACTAGAAGCCTTACCAATACCAAACAATTGATTAATACATACTTCATATGTTCTATGTGTTATATACTGTGTTCTTGCAATAAAGTTAGCTAGAGTAAAAGAAATGTTATTAAGAAAATCCTAAGGAAGAGAAATTACCTGTAGAGTACTATTTTGTATCAAAATGAGTACGAGAAAATACTGTATTGTGTTTTAACACAGAACAAGAAAGCTGTGCTGTTGCAACTCGGGTTGTTCAAGGGTCAGTTGTCAGCTAATGTATAGAAAGGGCTTGGTGTTCAAGCTCTATCTGTTGAATGATGATTGAAGAAGTGAATGAATGAATGGATGGATGAGGGAGGGAGGGAAGGAAGAAGGAGTGTTGATACTCACCATAAAACCAGGAAATGGAGACACATTCGAAGAACACGAGGAATAGCAGGCTCATGCCGCTGGCAGAGTAGTAATCAAACAGTTTGAAGACATAGATGCCCCCCTAAAAGAGGAAAAGCAGTGAGGGGGGTCCACTTCCCACTGGGGCCCAAGACACTCAGTTCACAGCCAACAGGGGCTCTGCAGTCCGGCGAGGTATATGTGAGATAACACTGCAGCGAGGAGGCTTAAGGGAAGACTAAAAGAAGAATCGAGAGCCTGTAACTAGGAGAGGGTGTGATCATCGACTCCCTGGGAATTGGGAAGAAGATGTCTGGGGAAGAGAAATGCCCCATTTCTGGGAATGCTGGACTAAAAGAGAAGCTAGACATCAAGGCCATCTCTCCATAAAGTAAAACCAGTTATGTCTTTTCCCTGCTTAAAACCTTCCATGGCTTAAAAAGGACATAAATTTAACACATCAAAAAGTTGAGAGAATAAAATAAAAAACAAATTTGTAGGCTTTGTCCTCTAAGTTCCTGCATGATCTGCTTCTGTTCACTTTACTTATCTGATCATTCCCTTTGCCCCTCAAATTTAACAAGCCCATGCCTACCTTAGGGCCTTTGCACCTGCTATGCTCATCTTCCCCTGGCTGTCTCTTCATCATCATTTCAGTCTTAGCTCAACTGCCACTTCCTCAGAGGGCCCTCTCCTGATGACTTTGTCTGCAGTAGCACCCCTCCCACCCTCACTGGTCATTCCCTGTCTCACTATCACCTTTTCTTCATGGCACTGAACACACTGTGAGATGATTTGTCAGTCTTGTCCACCAAAGCACAAGCTCTAAGAGAGCAGATATTGTGTCTGTCCCGTTAACGGCTGAATCTCCAAGGTCATGACAGGCCCATGGTGAGTGTTTAACAACCATGGAGGAATAAAAGGACAAATGAATAATATTCTGGGGATGAACTGTATTTGAATCCAGGGGTAGTTCTGTGGATCATAAAGCAGACCCAAAGGGTTGAGTTTATGGCTTTCAGGTCATTTATGCTTACTATATAATTCATCGATTATGTGTATGCCTTCTGGCTAGACCAGGAGGGCCTTGAATGCAGAGAGGACTGATCATCAATATCAATAGTAAAAGAAAAGTGGGAGCGAGAAGAAGGGGGCAGTGTCAAGGTCAAAGGCCCAACTCCAAATGGACTAATTTTTGTGTGTTTTTAAAAAACTCGGTTCTTGTATCCCCTCCTCCTGGAAGCAGTTCCGAGTGCCCCAGGCTGAGTTAGGGGCTGTATTCTCCAGCTGTGTCTTATCTTTTCTAGCTCAGTATCTGTGTCTCCCATCCTCTCACCTTGAGGACAGGGTCCCGTCTGCCTCACTGCTGTTTGTACAGGGCTTGGGACAGAGATGGTGCTCAAGGAACAGAAGAAGGGTGGAATGGCATGAGGCTGGGGTAGAGAGGACCTGGGAGCGGGCCTGGGGGCAGTGCACCAGAGGTGTACTCGGGGCCCGATGAGCTCACCTGGGTGATGTTGGAGAGGCCGATCAGGTAGGAGACGATGCAGACAGCAGCAATGAAGAGCTCCCTGCGGTTGCGGAGGAGCCTGGGGTACTCATCCACCAGAGCCGTGATGAAGCCCTCCACGGTGCAGAACTTCAAGGGGAACGAAGGTCAGCCAAGTGCGGCAGACCCCAGCCCCGACCCACCCAGGGCTTGACTCTCCGGAGCAAGACCAAAGGGGTCTGGCATTCTCGGGACAGTAGAGCCAGAGAAGCCCCAGGATCCAGGCCTGATTCTGCCTCTGCCTCTCTTTGTGACCTCAGGAGACTCCCTTCCCTCTGGACATCAGTTTTCCGATCTGGAAAATGTGGAAGGTGGTTGAGCTGCTCTACCCTGAAGTCTCATGTGGAACAGTCTAGGGGTCTGAAACTCTTGGTCATCTTCCTGTGGGCCTAAGACAGTGGTCAATGGCCTCCTCTCCCTGCTTGTTCCCAGACCAGCAAAGCTGGGTGGGGGCTCCACCAGGAGCCAGGGAGGGCGTCCTCACCTGGCTGTCAATGCCCAGCATCAGCAGCATTGAGAAGAAGAGGATGGCCCAGAGGGGAGAGATGGGCAGCTGGGTCACCGCCTCTGGGTATGCCAGGAATGCCAATCCAGGGCCTGTGGAGGGAAGGATCAAAAAGAAGCCAAAAAAAAAAAAAAAAAAGAAGAAAAGTACTGAGCACCTACAGCATACCAGCACCCCCCCCCCACTTTCTAAACTTTATTGCATTTCATCTTCAGAGTAAATTTTTGGGTGAGTATTGTCAGCACCCCCTTTCCTAGACGAGGATACAGAGTGTGCGTGGGTGGGGGAGGTGGTAGTGTTGGGTCCAGAGGCCAGGGCACCGGTGAGATGAAAGGATGGACTGTGGCAGGGATGGTGATGGTGCAGAGAGGGGGCCAGATGGAGAGATACTCAGGAGGTGGAATGGGCAGGTCCTGGTATTGGTTGGTTTGTAGAGTGAAGGTGAAGGAAAGGTCCAGGATGATGCTGGGGCTGTCCTGGGTACAGGACGGTGCCACTCTTTGCTGCAGTGGGGAGCACAGAGAAGAAGTAAGTTTAAGGAGGTCAGTTTGGGACATACTATGTTTGAGTGTCTGGGTGGGGGTTAGTCAAGAGAGGAGGGGAACCACTGGAAGGAGAAGAAAAGAAATTGTAAGCTCCCTGGGTCTGGCTCAGGAAAAGGGGGTGGTGGCTGGGGAATGCCAGAGAAATGAGCTAGCCCTTGTAGAGAAAATGAGACATCAGTGGAGAAAGTTCCTTTCCACATGAGCAGCCCAGTTCTCCATGATGGGGAAGGAGCTAGTCCCATTGCCTCCCCGTCTCAGGGCCTCTGCTGTATACAGAGTGGGTCCCTCCTGCTCACTGCTCTCCCAGTTGAGCAGGGGGTGCCTGGGGCTCTCCTGGACCCTACAGCATTGCTGACTATTTGGTGAGAACATATCTGGAAGTGGACTAAAGCAAAGATTTAAGCATGTCTGAGTTGCAAGGTTCATATCCCAGGGGGCAAGAGTTGGTCCTCTCCCTGCAAAAGGCAGGATTGTGCTGGAAATGCCAGTATGGTCAGGTGATTAAGAGCCCAAGCTTTTTGATCAGCCAGGCCTCTGCTCAACTCCAGTTCCATCACCTCTCTAGCTTGGTGAACATGGTCCATGGGCCTCATTTCCTCACCTACTACATGGAATAAAAAAACATGGACTCCACAGTGTTGGATAGTTTCACATAAAATGCTCCCTGCTCTGCCTGGTACCTAGTGATGCTCAGTGCCCTGGAGCCAACACACCACACTCATCCCTGTCTCACCGTCCTCCTACGGTCTCTTCCCTCTGTCAGCATGCTCATCCTCGGGCTCCCACTGGTGAGGGCGGTAATGACCACAGAAGCCCGTGTGTTAGCCCCTCCCACCCCAGGAGCCCCGGCCCTCCCATGCGTAGCGCTGACCTGAGGCCGCCACGTCAGCAATGGACCTCTTGGTGACATGGGCCATGAAGCCCACGATGGAGAAGATGACAAATCCCGCGAACATGCTGGTGCATGAATTGATACAGCAGACAATGATGGAGTCCCTGCAGAGAAGAAAGGGTGGACTCAGTGACGGTGGGGCTGGCAAAGGAGGTGAGCTAGGAGCAGTGGCTAGTGAGGGGCAAGCGGCAGGGGCAGAAGAGGGTGCCTGGGAGCAGAGCCGCAGGGCCACAGGGTGGGTGCCCCCACCCCATCCAGGGAGGGGGTGGAACCGGAAGGAGTGGCCACAAGAATTCCCCCCGGGGTGGGGGTCTGTAAGGGGCGTGGCTACAGGGGGCGTGACCTGGAGGGGCGTGGCCAGGAAGAAAGAGGACCCTGGGCTCTCTCACCTGTAGACGTTGTTGTGGAAAGAATTATAACTCCCAAGAGCGATCAGGGATCCCAGGCCCAGTCCGTAGGAGAAGAAAATCTGGGTTGCCGCATCCAACCACACCTATAGGTAGAATGAACAAAAAACCAGTCAAAATTATGATCCTAGCCACAGGGCCCACGGCCCTTTACATGTGGTAACCAGTTGTACCTGGCAACCATCTCCCTTTACATGCGAGGTTAGAGAGGTACAATGACTTATCCTAAAGCTGGTAAATAGTGGCTCAGGACTCAGGCATGCCCTTAACTCAGCTGCTGGTGGCCGGGAACCTGGGAAAGCCACTCACCTCTGAGTCGGACAGCTTGCGGAAGTTGGGTGTGATGTAGAAGAGGATGCCTTCCTTGGCCCCAGGCAGCGTAACTCCACGGAAGAACAGGATGATGAGCATGATGTACGGATAGGTGGCGGAGAAGTAAACCACCTGGGGGTAAAGTTGACAACGATGCCCCCTCCAGCGTGCCCATTCTTTTCCTCCCCCCACTTCACTGACATCCATGTCTGTTGTGGCCCTGGGCTTACTCCCAGTTTGTCTTCCTCCAAGAAGCCTTCCTGGATTCCTAACTGTGTTTGTCCACTTTTCTGAGGCCTCTCCTTGGAGTCTCAACCGACCAGCTCAGCACCTGATTTTCCCTTTCCCCCTACCCCTCCTTAATTTTTTAACTTTTGTCTAAATTGTTCAAGTAAAACATGGTGTCAGGAAAACTTTCAAGTTACACACACACACACACACACACACACACACACACACACCTTAAAGTTCCCTTTAGCAGCCCCTAGAATTTAAGTTATGCGAAGGAGAGGGCTTGTCTTGTTCACCTGTTCTCCCAGTGCCTAGAACAATCTACAGTTTATAGGAGACACTTAATAAATGCCTAATACATAAATGCATGGATGTTAACATTTTAATGTTCCTCTTTTAAGACTTTGTTATGCATGTATGATCACACTTTCTTACAAATGATGCTCCAATTATGTGCTTGCTTTCTCATTTAACATGTTTAAAATTTAAAAAAAAACACAGTGTATACTTAATTTCTTATTTACTAAACATTGTTTTATTGTCTCGTAACAATGTGGTTTTTAATTATGCAAAATAGTCCTCCAGGAGGTTCTACCATCCTCTTTAAAATCTCTCCTACTGTTATCTGTTCATGTGAATCTCACTAATACTACACTGGAAACCCCTGTGTATAATACTTGGTCTACAAAATTATGATACCATTCTTGGAAAAATTTTCTAGAAGTAAATTACTGACTAAAAGGGATAAACCTCTCCACGGCTTATGATTCATATTGCCCAATTACCTTCCAGAAAGGGAACTTGGTCTAGCATTTCAGAGCACACCTTCCCCACAAAGTTGCCAGCATTGAGTATAATCATTAAAAACATTTTTTTGCCAATTTGATAATCAAAAGACTAATGTCATTGTCTGAAACGACATTTCTTTGCTTGCCGTTGTGAAAGAGCCATTTTCAAGTTTAATAATCCTTGTTATCTCACAGTCTGATGTGACCCTATTTTCTGGGCAGCATGAACTGTTCTCTGGGTTAGGTTCATTTCCCTGGATGGATCGAGATTCTTCAGGGTTAGGAAAGGAAGCCAAGATCCACTAGAAAAGCCACTGTACTTGGAATTAGGAAAAGGGAATTCAAAACTATCCGTGGCACCTATACACTGTGTGACATTGGGTCAATTTCTTATCCTCTCTGACCCTTGCTTGTTCTTTCTGGTCTGGAAAATGGGTACAATCAACCTGCCTACTCAGAAAGGTCAGTTGTATGAGGATATACAACATGCCTAATATATATTGCCTAGGTCTTGCACTTGAATCTGTCTTCCATGTTTAGTATGGAGCCAAGTACACAGAAGGTGCTTAATAAATATTTATTGATGGCTTGGATGACTCAGTCAAAAGACAATTGATACCATGTATTGTCTACCTACTAGGTGCTAGGCATATGCTACATACTCCACATAGATTAGTCTCCTCAGTCTTTATGCCAACCTTTGTAAGGTATTATTATTGTACCCATTTAAAAGATAAGGAAACTGAGGCACAGAGAGTTGATATGACTTGCCCAAGCACACATAGCTAGGTATTGGGAGACTGAGATTCAAGCTCTGGTCTATCTCTTCTAGAAGCCTTAGGCTCTACATTCTTCTGCTTCTTAAATTTGAGTTGGGAGACACCTGTGCCTTCCTCCTGCCTGTTAAATAGGGATGCATCAGAGAGATTTAGACACCGGCTTCGGATCTGAGAACTGGTAGGTCCATAGGTCCCACCAGACTGGAATTGGGCACTTATTTTATCAGTCATATTCATGTCCAAGTATGGCATTTGTGAAGATTCTGTTTTGTTCATAATAGCTTGGGTAGTCTAGACCTCCCTGCTCCAGCATGATTCAGTTCAAATTCCTTCTCTCTCTTACTTGCTGTCAGAACTCAGGTTTCCTCTAAGTTTCCTTCAGGCCAGGGTCCAGTGAGGGTCTGGACTATCTTCTGTCCCTACACCCCTGGGGTGCAGCTTTAAGGGGAAAAGGGTGGGAGTGAAGCCAGGCCTCTTCCCCCTAACTTAATTGGAAAGATCCCCAGGTGTCCCCAGGCTAGACCCCCAGCTTGACCTGGCTCTGCCCTTATAATAAAAACAAAAACAAATGCATTTCCTCTTGTTAGCTGCCAAGTGCTTTACCAAATGCCATTCGATTTGATTCTCCTGGCAAACAAACACATTAGCCCCATTCTTCAGAGGAGGAAACTGAGTTTCAGAGAGGTGAAGTGATCTGCCTGAGGCCACCTAGCCAAGTTAACAGCCAAGCTGGGATCTAAACTCAGGACTATTTCAGTACAAAGCCTGAATATTTAACCATTCATTGATCCATCTCTGTTCCTCCTCCAAGGCTGGGATGTGGAATGTTCATCCCTGGATCACTCTGGAACAAAACCTGGTATGGTGGCTGTTGGGGCTGATTCCACGTTAAAACCTGTTAAACCCCTAGGGCCTGCCTGGGCCTACTTAGCCATAGTGACTCCTTGTTGCCTAGGTAGCCATTTTGTTGTTTAATAAATGTCTCAGCAGTTACTGATACCAGTTCCGGGTAACCGTTGCTAAAACACATACCTAAAACAAGGCCATTTTATTGTTTGATAAACGCCTCAGCAGTTACTAGTATCGGTTCCGGGTAACCGTTACTAAAACACACAGGTAGGAGACACCCAATCAGCCAAAGCCATATACGTAGAGGTCTGTGGTTGTGCCCTATAAAACTAACCTGTAAGATCAAGGGGGGTGGTCGCTCTCTTCGGAGGCGGCCCTGGCCGGTCAGTTGACTTCTAATGCTTGGCATAGAATAAAGCTTTGCATAACTTTCACTTTGTCTCAGCCTCATTCCCCTGGCCAGTCAGTCTAACTTCTAATGCTTGGCATAGAATTAGGCTTTGCATAACTTTCACTTTGTCTCAGTCTCGTTCCTTTGATAACGGACCCAATAGTGGCAATGCTCAGGGACAGTTTGCTCAATGGTCCTTGAGCAAAGTTTACCATCTATTTTGTGATGGCTCTGTGTAACTGACTTACGTTATTGCATTTCGTCCTCACACTGTCCAGAAGGTAGGTAATGTTATTATGCCCATTTTACAGAAAAGAAAACCAAGGCAGAGCAAGATGTAGGGACTTGCTGCATTCCAGGTTCAGTGGGGTTCCTGGTAGTGCAGACTCCTTGTGCAGGACGGAATCCCCTTGTAGTCCCATCCCCTTCTGGTCCCCACTGTGCACATGTCTTACCTTTCCAGTCCAGCCAACACCCTTCCAGATACAGAAATACACAAGGATCCAGGCAATGGCCAGGGTAATGGCCAGAGGCCAGCGGATCTGTCCTGGCTTATCCAGCCCATCTGTCATCTGGTGCATGTTCCGCCTGGTGGAATAGTGGAAAGAGCAGAAAGTCACATGGGGCTGGTGGGAGCTGAAATGGCCTCGGGGTGCCCAGGTAGTGATATCCTCCACTGTGACCATGCTGACATCTGTGATCAGTGAGACCCAGGAGCTGGCAGGAGACTGTGGGGTCCATTATACTAACGGGTAGAAAGTGTTATTTGCTCAAGGGACCTGCTGGTTCCTTATTTTGGCCAGGATTCTTGCTCACCTGTTTGGCTGCTGGTACCCTCCTAGCAAGACCCTCACCTTCACTTTTGCTCTATCCCCACTCCAGCCCCAAGGATCCTTCTAAATCATATGTCTGTGTCCCCTCCTGCTCAAAACCCTGCAGTGAATAGCACCCTACTGTCCTCAGAATGAAGCCCAACCTCCCCAGGCCAACCTTGCAAGGCTCTCTGAGCTTGCCCTGCTTCTCTCTCCAGTCTCAGCTCTCCCTGAAACCCCTCCAACACTCATCAGACTGATGATTCCCATCCCCTCACCCATGCTTGGCTTGCTGTCACCTGCCTCCAAGCCTTCATGCATTCTCTTCCTCCTGCCAACACCGGTCTCACCTATGTGGTTTTCACCTTAGACATCACTCCTCACCTGGGCTAGTCCAGGTACCATCTTGGGGTCCCTATAGCCCCCCGTGCATCCCCTCCTGTTAGTACTGGTCATCTGGTGTTGCCACTCTGCTTGTTTGCTTTTGTTTGCCATGTCTCTAACCAGACTGCACATAGTAGGTGTTCAAGAAACATTTGTTGACTACATGGTTCAATACAGTGCTGAAGGTGTGTTAGAGAAGTGTATGTGGCACATGCTGGAAAGAAGCAGCAGCCGGAGAAGAATTTGATTTTTATTTGTAAGGAGACAGCCTCATCAAGGACATTTCTGCACAAAGAGACTCGCATCACTTGTTCTGACAGCTCCTGAGCACGGCTCCTCCTGGCAGCTTATGCAAGGTGCCGTGGAACCTTCCAGGGTGCTCCCAGACCCTTGAAAGCTGCCCAGCACAGATGCTTCCTTAATGCCAAAGAGACTTGGATTCCAAGACCTCCTTTTATAAAATCAATACCTCCACACACATCTACAATGTGCTCTTCTGAAGGTACAATCAGCACAGCCTTCACTACGAACCATGTGTGCATACGTGTGTGTGCGCGCGCGCATGCATGCCTTTATTCCAATTTTAGTATATGTGCTGCCGAAGCGAGCACCATGCCTTTATTCCAAACATCTCTGCATCTCTAAGTAGAGTGGACTGGTTTTCCAGATGAACTGGGATTTCATTGGCCTGTCCTAGCGATCCTTCTTGGCCTGTGCTATTGCCCTCCAGCGGTACACCCTCCACCCTCTCCACCCTGCTCCGTGTCCCAGGAGGCTGGCTGCTGGGGCTACCTCATTGGCTCCCTGGCCCTTTGGCTTCTAAGTAGGTTTGACCGATGGCAGGAGTCACTGGGCAGAGGAACGAGAGGGCAGGAATTCATTCTCTCTAGCTTGTGTCTAGTGACCCTTTCCACAGCCCAGCTCTCTACAGGGGAAGAGAAGGCTTCACCCTCTCTTGTTTCTCCCTGAGGCTGGAACACCTCACCAGCTCCCATGACCTTTTTGAGGATGCCTCTGTCTCCTGCTGGCCCTGGCTGACAGGCACCCCATACCTCTGACAGCCCCACACTTACTCCCAGAACTCAACCACGGCGCTGGTCATGTTGGTGGTGTTGACAACAGTGTAGTTGGAGAAGCAGCGGTCCGTGTTCCAGGGGTTGTCGCACTGTTTCCACGGCAGCGTCTGCAAAGGCACAGTGGCACAGACAAGGTCTGCTGAGCCCCCAGGGGATGGCAATGTGGTCTTAGGGCAATTTGTCCATCCTCATGTTACCCTGAGCCTCTTCCAAGCCATCCGTGATCTCACCTCCCCTTCCCAACAGCTCCCAGATGCAGGTCATATTGAGATCCCCATTTTGGGGATCAGAGAGGGGTAGCCACTTGCTTGAGATCACACAGCTCCTAAGTGTCAGAGCTGAAATTTGAACCTTGATCATTTCACTCTGAAAATCAGCTTTCCAAGCTGTGCCATAAGGTCTTGTGTGTTCGTCCTGGGGCCACTTCCAGCTCTGTGACCTCGGGTAAGAGATCCCACCTATTTGACACTCTGTACATCGATGTTAACAGTGACCACTGAATGGTGCTTGTTCTTTGCGAGGTACAGTTCTAAGCCCTTTACACATTTTTACTCCTTACTCCTCATGACTCTATGCAGCAGGTTTCACCATCATTTTATAAATAAGGGCACTGTGGCTCAGAGAGGTTAAGTCTCTTTTCCAAAGTTGCACAGCTGGTATACACTGGGGTCAGGATTCAAACCCAGGCAATCTGAGTCCACCCTAAATGAGCTAACAATAGCTACCTTAAGAGGGGGAGTCAGGAGGATTAGAAGTCAGTCCAAGCGAAGCCCCTGGCTCAGGGTCTGGCCTGGAGCAGGTGCTTGGTTCACAGTGCTACAACTTGTGTGGACACAGGGGCTGCTGAAGACACACCATCCCACCCCTCTCCCCCAACCCAAGGAACAGCCCTATCAGCAGAATGGTAGTCCAGTGGATGGAGGGTGGGCTCTGGCTCCTTCTGGAAGGAGTGGTCCAAGGGGCCACTCACTGTGGTGAAGGAATTGTACAGGTAGTAGATGGCCCAGGAGATGATAACGATGTAGTAGATGTTCAACCAGAATGACAGCACAGCAGCGGCAAGGCCCACACCTGCGGGCGGACACAGCATCATGATATTGGTCTAACAGAGCAATAACAGTAACTATCCTAGGAAGTGTCATTCTTATCCTTTTCCATGATGTCCACCAGGTCACTGGACCTTGGAAACAGGTGTTACGGAGGCCCTGAGGCTAAGAGAGAGGGAGGGACTTAGCTAAGGTCACACACATCTAGCAAGGGAGAATTTGGGTCTGGGGCCTAGCACTGGCAGGTTGCAGGTGGGGTTGGGGTCTTGGCTTGCCAGGCCCTCCATGTATTCATCTGAGGGTCTGTCGAGCAACTGAAGAAGGAAGCAAAGAAAGTCGTACTCAGCCCTGGCTGGGGAAATGAGCTTACAGGACAGGGCAGGCTGACGTGTGTACAGGGGGCGGGGGTAGGGGGTGGCAAGTCATCTCTGGATTGGGGCCTCCTGTCCACCTAGATCCTAGCTGGGGCTGCCATCTGCCACCTGGCCCGTTTGAGGGCTCCACTCTGTTCAGAAGTGAACAAGGTCCCTCTCTCCAGGAGGGCTGGGAGTGTCGGGATGGCCCTGGTTTCACCACAGTTCTGTGGGCAGGAGCACTGCCACGTGGCCCCATTCTGCAGACTTACCCTTGAACATGGGGGCCAGCTTCCACACCCCCAGGCCCCCAATGGATGTGTACTGGCCCAGGGAGCACTCCAGCAGGAAGAGTGGGACCCCCGCAAAGATGAGTGTCAGGAAGTAGGGGATCAGGAAGGCCCCTGTGGGGGTGAGAAGAGAGATGCTCATGGTCCCAAAGCTTAGGAGAAGCCCCATTCAGAGAGCATAATGGAGGGGCGTTCTAGGGTCCCAGTCACAATCTCCCTACCCTCTGCCTTCAGAGTAGCACCCACAGCCAAAATCCAGTCCGAGATGTTCTTTGCTCAAACTATATCCCTCGTTCTTTGCAAAATGAAGAGGTGAACTGTTTGGTATCGTTAACAAAGGACAATCGTCCTTTGGGAAACTTTTGGTAAAGGGACAAACACAGGAAATGGGTCCTGGTCTTTGGGGGGGCCCTTCCCCTAAGGTTCCCTCAGGAAATGCCCAAGGGTGACACTCTTCACGGGGTCCAGACCCAGCTGGGAGGCGGCCAGGACAGCACCTACCACCACCGTTTTTGCCGCAGAGATAGGGGAATCTCCAGACGTTGCCCAGGCCGATGGCATAGCCCACACACGACATGAGGAAGTCAAAGCGGCCCTTCCATGTGTCCCGGTCTGGAAGGTCCGCCGCCTTCTTCTGTACCTTGACCACCAGAGTTTTGGGCTTGTCATTGGCCATGGGGGCCTCGCTGACCTCTGTGGAGATCTGCCCGTCGGCCACCTTGCTGCCATTGGTTGCCATGTCTCGGAGTTTGGACACAGAGGTCCTGGCAGATGGACGTGTGACGTCGGCCCCAGTCCACGCAGACAGCAGTTTTGCGGCTCAGGGTCACCCTAGGAGAACAGAGGGGTGGGGTGACAGGCACAGAAGAGTGGCCAAATCCTGAAGTTGGCCCAAAATAACAAAAATAAAATGGCCCACGAACTAACCATGGGTCAGAGAAGGCTCTCTCATCGGCCCTCTTTCTCCTGGAGGAAGCACAGGGCCTTCTGTTCCTAGGCTTGTGTGGGGAGGATGTGGTAGTTTTACGGCTCCTGGACTAGCTTCACACCTGCAAATCTATGTCCCGTGCCCTCTCTTATGTGTCTTGCTCAGCGAAGAAAGCTGAGGAGACCAAATCTCCAGACGGGAATATCAAGTGTTCCTCATCTTTGCCTCTCAGAATACAATCAGATTTTTCACACCCTGAGGCCACAGTACCCATGCGGGCAGTGGTTGAAGGTGGTAGATGAGCACAGACTCTAATCACGATCAAAGTCCTCTTTCACATTTGAGCTGTGTGACTTTGAGAAAACTTCTTAACCTCTCTGAGCCCTGCTCTCCCTACCTTTTAAACTGAGTATGATAATAGTACGCCAGGTTGTTACTCAGCAAGCCTCTTGTGCCTGGCAAGTGGTGTTACTATTTTGTCAGCAGTCCCCAAACCTGGCTGTGCTTCCAAGTTGTTTGCGAAGCTCTGTAATGATACAGAGCCTCAGGTCCCACCCCAGATACCACACATGAGAATCTCAAGGAGATGAGTCCTGAATCTGGAGATTTAACAAATTCTGCAAAAGGAGATTCTTGTGCTGGGAGCCAGTCGCAGCCCTCAGCTGAAGAAGGACCACTGGTTTTCCTGACCTCCCTGACCCAAGAGAGTCCATCTGTGCTCTTTACTCACTTGCCTCTTTAGTTCCAGAGGCAGCATGGAGTAGAAAATGATGTATGGCATCGGACTCAGCCCAGACCTGGGTCAAATCTCCAGTCTGCCTTTTACAAACTGAGTGACCCTACGTCCTGCTCTAGCCTCACGTTTCTTGATTGTTCTAGTCTCAGTTTCTCCACCTATAAAACGGCAGTAATCTTATCTGGCTCGTAGAATTGAGGCAAAAATAAGCTTTCATGGTTGTACGGGTATTTTTCACCGGACTGGTTTAGAAAGAGAATTCTGCATATGGTTGTGATTATTTTGGTTGTGGATGTTACCTGATGATACTTGCTGGTGGGTCAGCTCCAGAGTAGCTCCCTCTGCCACCCCTGAGTGCACGCCTGCAAAGTAGAGATGGGGAGAGAGCCCAGTGAGCTGGCAGGTGGTGGCTAATGGGCAGGCCTAGGGACAGAGTAGCAGGGCTGCAGGAAGCCCGTGGGAGCCCCCCAGACAGGTGACCACACGAGCCTCCATGCCAGCCATGGGGCACTAGAACATGCTGGAAGGGCCCTCTCGGGAGAGCTGTGGGGGCGGGCATGAGGGCAATGCGAGGATGGCCTTCCATCATTTTATCAGAAGGAAAAGAGAAGTCAACAGAGGGGCAAAAGCCCTTCAGGGTACAACTGGGAGCCAACAAACGCAGCTGAGATTTTTCTCCATCCCCTAACCAAAAGTGCAGAAATGTTGTAAAAGGCCATGTAAGCAGACCTCAAAATAATTTATTTTAGTATGATCCTTTTTTGCCCATCCCCCTGCAATCTAGTCATTTAAAAACCCCCTCCAAAACCCTAAGGATATATTCTAAGGCATACACAGTGATTAGTTTATATGTGACTTCTGTTTCCTTTTTTGCACTTTTCTGGATTTTTGTGATTTCTAAATTTCTACAAAATTTTTACATTAATCAAATAACAGAATAAACTTATAGAACGCTTAGAGCAAACAGGACTGTGTGAAACAATGATCTGGGGCCTCTGAGATGTATGTAGGAGCAGAGCAAAAGCAGCACGTGGCCCCAGAAGGTCTCTCTCAGCTCTGCCCCACTGGGGGATTCTGATTGCCGTGCTCTCTCCTTCCAGACCCCTCACACTCAGTCCTCATCCCCAGATACCAATGTCTCTGCCTAGAGTTCACAGAAAACCAGACTACCTCTGGACAGTTTTCAACCCTGTTTCTCACTCTTCAAGAGGACCCACAGGCTTGTCTCAGATACCTACTACCTGCTTCCTGACTTTGGTCTGGCGCCATCAGAAGGAACTACTGACTCAGGTAGGGTGACCTCCCATTGTCAGGGATGGTAGCCCATCTTGTGGTCTACCAGAAAGTCTTGGCATATGCAGCGGAGAGAGAAGTCTTAGGAAAGGGTGTGTGTTGGAGGGGGTGGTTAGCCATTAACTGTCAAATCAATGATGACCCTTAATTGTCCCTATGACCTACGCTTGTAGGCTCCAGCTGCCATGTTTTTTCAGAAGGATCCGGTTACCTTGGACCAGGGCTGATCACCTAACTCTGGCTAGTCTATCAAAGCTCCTTCCCTGGAAATTTGGCACATGGCTGAGAAAGACGGCCAGCCTGTCCGGGGAACTGGGAACTCTTAAGCAGCTGTCTTCTGCCCACCTGCACTGAGAGTATCAGGGAGAGTTGGTCTGCTGAGGAAGGAAATGAGAGGTCAAAAGATGGAGAGTCTTGGGTGTCTGGGTGGCTCAGTAGGTTAGGCCTCTGCCTTTGGCTCAGGTCATGATCTTGGGGTTCTGGGATCGAGCCCCGCATCGGGGCTCTCTGCTCAGCAGGGAGCCTGCTTTCCCCTCTCCCTCTGCCTGCCTCTCTGCCTGATTGTGATATCTCTCTCTCTCTCTCTCTCAAATAAATAAATAAATAAATAACTTTGAAAAAGTTATTTTTCAAATAACTTTGAAAAAGTATTTGTCTTTGCCATTTCAGGCTTTCTTAAGCCTGGCTACCTTCCAATGCTGAGAGATCACAAAGCAAGCATCCCCACCATGCCAAAATAAAATTCCCTCCTTTTGCTCACATTGGCACAGGGGATTCCTGCTAACGTCTTGAATCTCTGTTCTCTTACCACTCAACTTAAGTTCGGAGGAAGGCCTGTAGCCCTATGGGAACAACAACTTCTGGCCTCTGCCCTGGATATCCTTGTTGACTATCCACGGAGACTCAAACCAACTCCAAAACCTACTGTGCACTAGACCTCAGACTGCCCCACACCACTCAGGGAGGGACAGACAGACAGACAGGTGCAGGTCTGGCTCACTCCCAGCAAGCAGGAGAAATGGAAAGGCGCATTTAATGGGGTGAAATGTGGTGTTTATGTCCTTTGAAGAAATCATTCAACACCAACACAGGAGAGAGGTGGAACGTTGGGAGGAAGGAGAGCGCCGGTTCACCAAGAGGTTTATTCCACCATCCCCTCCCTGAGCACAGTTAGCATCCCCTCGTGCAAAGGCCAGAGAGATCAGAGACCACGGCTGTTTGAAGAGCTCAGCGTGAGGAAGGCACACGCGTTATCTTCAGAATATGGGGAAAGATTTGGGCAGATGCCTGTGACTGCCCTCTGAAGAGCCACATAGGCAGACGGAGCTTTCCTTTTAGAAGACAAAATGTGAAGAGAACAGTAGAAGGCCTAGAACAGATATATCTTATGCTCTCTTGGGGATTCCTAGGGAGAAGGTCCCCTGGGTCACAAGACAGTGAGATGGTACAACATTAGAGACCTTGGCTCCCCTTGAGGTTTACTAGCACTGGGCATGTTCCTCCCCTTTTTGATCCTCATCTGTAAAATGGGGAAATAATAATCTTTTATTCGTACAGATGCAGTGAAGAATAAATGAGATCGCACACATAAAGCATTGCGACTACAGGGCTCAGAGTGAGGGCTCAGGCCATCTCGGCCGTTCTCATCATCGTGATGATTACCAGCTGTGTACGGACCGTGGTTCCTAACCTGGGAGGCACAGCAATGATGACACTATTATGACTAACAGCCGCTAACATTTATCGTGGGCTTATTATCCATGCCCTCCAGAGACTGGCAGCACTTTCAGAAGACTGATGGAAATTGTCCTTTTAGCCTCCACGGGGGAAAACTAGCTAATAAACATTTCACATCTCCCTGCTTTGGGCTCTCTGTATACCAACTGATGAGTGGTCTAGCCCATCACCCTGGGTCAGGCAGAAGGCGGGAGTGGTACATGTGCGTGTCTGGTCAATAAAATAAGGGGTTATTCCTTAATAAGTCTGGCAAGAACAAAAGTCTAGTAGATGGGAGGAAAATGAGTAAGGGATCCCCATTAGTTAAAAAGCCTGGGACCCGGAGCTTACAGACAGCACTTCTAGAAACAGCCTCACTCAGACACCCCAGGAGTATAGCTGCTGGTGAATTTTCATTCCTGACACCAGCTGGTTAACCTGTTGCTTCCCTGTCTCGTGAAAAACGGCACATGGAAAGCACAGGCATGTACGAGTGCCCAACAAAGGAAGCTGGCTCTCTTTCTAGAAAAAGAATGATCTCAGAAGCAGGAGCCACCTGTCAGCCAGGAGTTACTTCCCCTCTCCTGAAACGGACTCCCTTGCTCTGCCAGGCAGGGGCTGCCCTGTGTTGGAGGACAGCTCCATGGGTCCATAGCAGAAGGACCATGCATCTCTTCACCCCCTCTGCAGCGCGGGCCTCCTCTACCCGCTGGCGGAATGGGTAAAAGGAACGTCTTTCACCCCTTCATGATGTAGGGCATTTTTCCAAGGCTTTCTTCCAGAATCTTCTGGTTCTTCCTCTTCAGATGACAGAATTCTGCAGATGAAGAGTCTGGATATACGTTCCTCCAAGTCCTTAACGTTTCCCCATATTAACTGAATTCCTCCGAAGCGATGTTCAACAGGGCACCGTTAATGTGAGACCCCAGTGACACATCCTCTGTACTCACTCGCCTACTCATTCACTCCTTCCTTCATTCAGCAACTATTTGCTCAGCACGCACTGTATGCTGAAATGGGGATGGAACAATCATTTCGAGCTCTTTGTATTCTGCAGCAGAGTCTGAATCAGTGAACTCACAGGAGCCAGCAGAAAGATTCCATTTTGTAAATATTTACCCAGGACTTAATGTGTTCGTGGAGCTGGGCTGGACACGTGGGTCGCAAGCATTAATAAGACAAGGTCTGTGACCTTCACAAGGTCACAGCCTATGAGAAGAATTATCTCTGCCTGAAGCCAATCATAGTACCCTGTGATATGTGCAGCAAGAGTAAATGAACTAGACGAGCCCTTTGTGCAGGTCTTGAAGGAATGATGGAATTCGACCAGAGAAGACATCCTAGGGGTGTGGGCTCAGTTGGCTAAGCCTCCAGTTCTTGGTTTTGGCTCAGGTCATGATCTCGGGGTCATGGGATCAAGCCCCGCATCAGGCTCCGTGCTGAGCATAGAGACTGCTCGATATTCTATCTCTCCTTCTGTCCCTCTCCTGCTCTTACTCTCTCTAAAATAAATAAACTAATTAAAAAAAAAAAAAGAAGGCATCCCAGATGAGGGGACATTTGAACTGGGTTTTGAAGGTTGAATAGGCGTTCATCAGGCTCAAGAAGTGGGAAGTGCATCCTAAGTGGAGGGAATGCAGGAACAGAAGTAGAAAGGTTTGAAGATAGGAAGATCAGTTTGTGAAAGACCTTGAAAGCCAGACTAAGGAACTTAGGGACCAGTTGCAGGGATGCAACTGGGGTGATGATGTGATCAGACTAGTATCATAGAAGAAGACCCACTCAGGGAAGCTCTGGGAAGGAGTGAAAGAAAGAGACTCAAGGCAGGAAAGTGGTGAGAATGTTCCCATGAATATGTTCCTTCTTCAGTGTTCAGTTGGAGACCAAGTCCTAAAGCCATTAATAAAAATGGGGCCAAACCAAGCAGAAAGAATACCTCTGCTAATCCCTGAGTGAGGAAATGCTTTATAAGAGGGGAAAAAAAAAAAAGTAGTTTAGAAGCTCTAGACCAGAAGTAGCAAAATGGGTCAAAACTGGCCCTGGGCTTATTTTATTTGGCCTGAACAAAAATTTTTTCAGTTTGAATTAGGAGCCAGAAATATGACTCTCTAGGATACATGATTTCAAACAGAGGGAACAGCAACTGCAAAGGCCCTGAGGCAGGAATAAGCTTGGCATGTTTGAGAGTCAGCACGGAGGCTGGGCTGGCTGGAGTCCAATATGGGAGGGAACAGAACTAGTCAGAAGCGGGCAAGCACCAGATCACACAAGGTCTGAGACCACAGCAAGGAGTTTACACTTGGGAAGAGTAGAGGGTGTAACTGGTGGTAGAAATCTGACTTATATTTAAGAGTCTCATAGTGGCTGCCTAGAAGAGGATGCAGAGGGGCAGAGGTAGAAGCAGGGAGGCTCAGTAAGAGGCTGAGAGTCCAGGTGAGAGAAGGCAGTGACTTGAATTGTGGCAGTTAGTTAGGGAAGCGGTAGTGAGGAGTGGGGCGAAGAGTCAATCTTCACCAGGGTGTGAGCTGCAGCAAACTGGCTGGCCATAGGTCTAGATGGTAAGTCCTTTTCCTTGAGCCCTCAGCCAGGGATCTATTTTAGAGGTGGTACCTACAGGCCTTGCTAGCAGACTGGTTATCAGCAGCCTAGGCCTGCGCAGATGACAGGCTGGGGGGAGGGGAGTGTGTGGCAGCCACCCTGGACAATCCCCGCTCTGTCCCACTGCATCAGAGGCACTGGTGGCTGCGTGGGGTGGGGACTTGGACAGAGGCCAAAAGGCCAACGCCAGTGTCTCAGGGCTGCCATTGTCCAAGGCTAGGGCTGGGCCCAGAAGGAGGCTCAGAGGGAGTGGGGCACCATGAAGAGCCAGGAAGGCAAGAGGGGGAGCAGCAGGCTTGGGAGTAGGGGCCCCCACTTCCTCTCATGACGCTGTGCATACTCCTGCTTTGTCTTGCTCCCATTCTGTAATTACAGAAATTACAGAGGCTTGCTTCATACTGAAATCACTCTACTTGCTTTTATTTCTTTTTGGAACTCTGCAGTTCAAGAAAAAAATTAATATTGGGTTTGGCTTCATTCCAAAGGGAAACATAATGCAGTTTATTCTCTGCTTTAGGGAAAAATGCTAGGCTCAATAAATTGGGCAGGCTTCATTGAGCATCTGTTGTGTATCCGGACCATGCCAGCTCCTATCAAGTGAGAAGAGCCAGCATTTACTGAGCACCTATTGTCTGCCAAGCATTTAACAGGTGCTATTATCACCCAGTACTCATTCCACCTCTGTAAGCCAAAGGCTATTTCACCCATCTGACAGATAGGGAAACTGAGGCTTGCCAGCTGTGGCTATGGTAAAGCAGTCTCAACCGGCTTGGTGCTTCAAGCCCTTGCTATCCAAAGGGTGGTTCTCCAAGAGGTAGCATTGGCCTCACCCAGAGGCCTGTTAGAAATGCAGAATCTTGAGCCCCACTCCAGCGCCATGGGATCAGAAGACCCATTTTTAACAAAGTCCCAGTGCCCATGCAAGCTTTGCAAGGGTGCACACGGAAGCTCTGGAGGCTGTAGGGTAGGGACGACCCCAATTATTTCACAGAGCTTGCATCCATTCCCTGTATGGCCAGGGGCTAGATATTTAGTGTGCTTGAGTATCACGTATCCTCAGTGGTAATTTTGGACTCCCATGCTCCACAGGATGGCTGTGAAACTCCGAATCAAGATAATGTATGGCAAGAGGCTGGTGAGAGCAGAGGGCCTCGTGCACAGGAAGTGCTCAGTAAACAGCAGTCTCGATTGCTATTCAGAGATGAATGGCCGGGAAGTGCTTTGTAATTGAAAAACATTGCACAAATATAAGGACCAATTAATAGCGGATAATCACGTGCAGACGGTTAGAGGGAGGATGGATGTGGGCAGGTGGATGCAAGTGCTGTGGGCAGCCTTTGACACCACCTGCCCTGAAGGTTAGGGAGGGATCCCTAGAGAAGGTGCTCTGATGGAGAGGGGGCAGCTGGAGAGGTTCTATGAGGCCTCAGGACTTAGGTCTCAGAGACCCGAGTCTGGGGACGAAGAGTCAATCTTCACCAGGGTGTGAGCTGCAGCAAACTGGCTGGCCATAGGTCTAGATGGTAAGTCCTTTTCCTTGAGCCCTCAGCCAGAGCCAGGACCTATGCGGCTTCCTTCCTGCTCCAGACTTGTTCTCTGCCACACTTGTACACCGGGTCTATACCAGCAGTCTACAGATTAAGAACAAGGCCAAGAGAGGGCTGGTTGCTGGTCCAAGGTCACACAGAACACAAACAGTGTGATCCTTGGAGACCCCCATCACCCCAACTCTCAGCTCATTACACATTCATACTCAAGAGATGAAGGAAAGCAGCTCCACATCTTGGCACAAACTTCTCACCTGCCTCAACATACCTGAGAGATAACTTCAGACCCAGGTGCATTTCTTAATAGTATCTATTGAATACCTATGCTTCACAATATCCCACTGTGACTTTCAAGTCACTTATTTCCTTAAAGTGTTCGTCTCCTCATCAGGAAATGGAGTCAAGAGTAACTACTTCATGAGGCATGAGGACTGGATTTGAATTTTCTAGTGCTGTGCCCAGCCCAGCAAGTGCTAAATACACTGAAACTAAAATGATTACTGGCTCCATTTTGCAGATGACGGTACCGAGGCTCAGAGAGGTCAAATGACCTGAGCAAAGTCACATGGGATTTAACTCAGGCCCCCTGGCTCAGTCTGGTGATATCTGCTCACCCAGCAGGTGCCTCCCAGACACGGGCCTGTATGAAATTCCCTGAAGCCTTTAGATGTAGCCTTACCACTTATTCGACCCTTCCTGCTGGGTCCTGAGGGGAAGAGATGTGACCACACGTAGATGAGTTTCCCCAGCCTCATAAAGCCATGCAGATAAGAAAACCCAAGCTCAAGCCCTTCCCCTCCACTTGCAGCCCTGAGAGCCTGGAATTGCGGTTTTCTGGGGTGCTCCCAAAACCAGAATATGGGAGATGGCTAGAGAATGCACCCGCCCACCCCCAACAAGCAGAGTGAGGGGAAAAAAAAAAACCCAGCTTTATAACTGCTAGAGGCTTAACAGACCCATCTAACGGTGAAATAAACTCCAGGAGTCAAGCTTCTCTTTCGTGGTGACACACAGAGAAAAAAATCCCCAAATTTCATTAACAAAGAAGGAAAGAAAAAGAGCTCAGAGCACAGGAAGAAGACTAGCCTGGCACTTAACTAACATGCCAAGGTCTGCTCTAAATGATTTATGTATGTTAACTATTCTCACTCCCTCTCCATTTACTGATGGTAAACTGAGGCACGGAGAGCTTAAAGTGGCTTGCCAAAGGTCTCACAGCTAGGAGTGAGGGAACCTAAGACGAACCCAGGCAGCTGGGCTCCTGGTGTCCATTCTCTTAAACACTCTATTCCACTATCTCCAGTGGGATGCCAGTGGAACCCCCAAACCCCATCTTTAAGGTGTGCAAAAGTGGCCCATTTCCAGCAAGCTACTCCTTCTAGGACAAATCCCCACAAGGACAGACAAGGCCTGCTGTTCTTTTTATGAAACCGAAGGGAGGCTGCTGAGGTCTGGCTCCCCGAGAGGTTAACTTGTTCCCATGGCCATACTGGGCAGAACTGCCAGTGTCCCAGGAGCAAACAAGAGGCCACACGGGATCCAGGCTGAGCAGCTCTCCCCAGGCCCCAGGGGCTAGAGGCTCTCATTAGCGTCCCCCAGAGGGGCAGGGACAACCAGGCTCAAGGGGTGGTGATCCCCTCTGGGAGTCCCCAGCTTTCCCCCCAACTGCACATAAGGGTCCTGTGTGCCACCGGAAGGAGGCCTGCCTTCGGGCCATGTCTGCAGGGCAAAGAGGGAGCATGGCCAGCTGCAGACTCTGGAGCCACAGGCCGAGTGTCGGAATCCACTCCACCCATTACCAGCTGTGTGGTCTCCAGCCAGCCCCTTCTGCTCTTTGTGCCTTGGTTCTCCTCCGTGTGCAAGGACAGGAACCAGACTGTGCCTTCTAGTGCCCCTTCTACTCTGTGTCCTCATTCTCATCTCACCCTGCGAGTCTAGCTCACCCAGTCAGTCGTTTGCTAACATCTGTCCTGGCCCCTAATTGTCTGCAAAGTCCGACTGAGCACCTCCTCTCATCCAGGCAATTTTCAATCCAATCCAGCCTGCATGGACCGTGCACACCAGGGTAGCAGGACCCACATTATGTGCAGGGGAAGAAAGATGCCAGTCGGAGTCTGGGCCTGCTGCCACTGAGCTCTCGGGATGGCTGGGAGCTCTCAGGACAGCTGGGACACAGGTAACCAGCATCCATGTGATAAATTCTTCATCAGCCTAGAGGAGGGATGGCCCTCTCCACAGGTACCTGGGAGAGAATGGCACTGTGTTCCCTGACAGAAGGGGACAGAGGTGGGGAGGTTCTCTTTATAACCACAGCCAGAGAGAGCAGGACTGGGATCCTTGCCTTTCCCCGAGCCTAGCTGCTGGTCCATTCCGGGCAGAGAGAAGAGGGTGAACATGCATAATGCATTTAGGACCACTGAGGAGCATGGCATGGCTGGCTAGAAGCTGGATTGATTGAAGGAGCGTGACTGGAGAGGTGGAAAGAAGCAGTAAAGGGCTTTGAATGCAGGAAAAGGGCAGGCACTGTCTCCTGTAGTAAGAGCAGTGATCACACTGAATGTTTATTAAGTGCTTAATACGGTTAGTGCATTTCATAGATGATCATATTTACCTCTCACCACACCCCACTGCACAGATGTGGAAACTGAGGCTCAAAGCAGTGAAACGCATTGCCTGAGGTCCCAGATCCAAGAGGCTAGATTCCAGAGCCCATACTTCTAAATGCTCTTCCACACCTTGGGTACTGGCGGAGGACTCGGGGCCACTGGAGCCTTTAAAAGTGGGAAGATCTGATCCAATGATGACTTGGCAGGAGATTGGAACCTGGGGTGGGGGAGGACAGCACCAGAGCTGGGATCACGGTGGGGGTGAAGGGGAAGGCCCTGTCACGATTCACAACTTGACTTCTATTCTGACTAATGGCTATTTGGTCTTATCTCCCCAGGTACATTGTATCCTCCACACCGATGGGACTCTGAAGTCCAAGACTTGCTCTGTTTCCCCCACAACCCTCAAACAGTGATAGATGCATACATGCTGTCCTGAGTTCCACCTTCCGACCCCATCTGTCCCTCTGTCCCTCTCTGTGACAGCGGACCTTGTTATTATAAGTCCTCGAGAAATGTCTGCCTCGGAGAAGGCGGCACTGGTCTCCAAAGCAGCAGTGTGCTGTGTTTACCGGCAGGCCCTCAGGAAAGCAAACGGAAGACTGATTCTGGGGTGTAAATGCTCCCACTGCAGCGGGCTCAGGGGGCCACCATGAGGTCACCGGACTGGGAGCACACTCTGGGAGAGGACTCTTGTGTGCCTCCTGCAGGGAAGCTCACCTCACCTCCTCCGCTGTTACTGGAGTGGACACCGCTGCTCCCGCAGGTGCGCGGAGCCCCAGTCCAGCCCTTTGTGGGTGCTGAGGAGAGGGAAGGGACGTAGTGAGGAGGGGAGGCAGGAGGAGAAGAAAGGAGAGCAAAGAAAACCGGAGGGAGGGGAGTAGCAGAGAGGTACAGGAGGAAGACAGAAGGAAAAAGAAAAAAATGACCGTGGAGAGAGGGGAGACAGGGTGCTGTCCCTTTCCTGTGGGGTGTGCTAGGCTCTACTCTGTGATCTCCCGGTAGCCTCTGGAGAACCAATGAAGGAGGGGGCCTGCATTTGAGCAGGAAGAAACATGGTGGCAGAGACCACAGTCTCAAGTGGTTGAGGAGCTGTGACCCGGGATGCAGGCTACAGGGTCTGTCCCGATGCCTTCCTTCCTTTGGTGTAACTGGACTCGCTGGGGGCCAGCCCAACCCTGTGCCTTCCTCACAGCTCGGAAGGCTGGAGGCCCCTACTCTGAGGTACCCTGCGTGGGGCACTGGCCGCGGGCCCTGGCCGTCCTGTCCTGCTCCAGGCTACACCTTTTCCCCTCCCTTCCTTGGCGGCTGCGTGCAATTTTGCAGCTCTGCGCTCCAGGGGCTGCCTCAGCAAAGGCCCCGGCTCAGCCAGTCAGAAAGGATTCACCGCGATCAGGAAATGAGCGATCGTGACATGCTGACCACCTGGCATTCTTGTACACCATTCTTCATCTTTGCCTTTTAAGACACACTTGTAAGAAAACCAGGGGGTTAAATCACTGCTCTCTCTCCTGTTGGGAAATGTGCTTGAAGGACTCTGAAGGGCGTTCTGAAGGGCGTTAGGATAAACGGCCTTTAGAAACTCGGATTGGGGGGAAAAAGGAACACAGTACTGCAGAGAAGGGCTGAACGAAATGATGATCTGTAATAAGTCACATGCAGACACGCCGCCTACACGGAGCCCACTCGGCGTCACAGAATAGCATTTCCGCGGCGGGGGCGCGGGCCATTTCTTCAGTTCCCTATCAAGCGTCCACACCTGGGGCTCCATTTCCAACTCTGTGAGCTTTATGGGCTCCATTCTATGGATGAACACACTGAAGCCCCAGAGATAAACTGTGTGCATCAAGATCACACAAACTCACAGTAAGAACCCGCAGGGATCTCAAACTGATGGCCTGCGGGGGCCGAGTGGGTCCCCTGTGTCTGGTTGAGTGGTATCAGAATTTTAAAACTTGCATTTGCAGGTTTTGGTGGGGGGAGGGCGGGGGGAATAGGCATGTGTTTTCCAATTTACTGTAAGTCCTGCCACGAGTGATATCTTGTCCCTGATCTCTTGATTCATTTCTTTGACCTGCCTGGCTCTCTGCTCTCTAGTTTGCAATCTAGTCACTCCAGAAAGCTCTTCCTCTAAGTGGTAGGACAAAGTTACTCTTTCTTCTCCTCTAGGAGATGGACAAAACTATTGGGGATGGTAGGGATTTAAAAAAAAAAAAATCTGTATTGTAATTGTAATTTTATATCTGAGAAACAACAAATCCTATTGTTCTCAATAAAAGCTCAGCTGGATCTAAAACAACGTTGAGAGACACTGCTTGAGAATATTTTGCAAGAATGAGGAGGGTGTGTATTTTCAGAGTTGATTGTGGGTCAGATTCCAGGGTCTCGAATATTTCCCACAAGAGAAAGCTGATTTTATTTTTAAGAGACCCAAATGAATGCTCACTTTAGCCAATGCATCTGTTCTTGGTTCATTTCACTTAGCTTTCTAAAGGAATCTTTAGAGTATGAATCTCCCCTTCTTTGTAAAGTGAAAAACCACATGCAGCAAAAAAAACCTACCCATTTGGGAAAATGGGATTTTTTACTGAGCACATTTTAAGTCCATGGTCTATGAACAGATTCATGAACACCTTCTGCTGGGCATGTCAAAGGGTATTTGGAGGTTGACCTGGCTGTGAGGACAGGGACAAGAAGAATAGGGGAGTGGTTAAGGGCACTGTCCCCGAGGGAAAGAAAACCCTCAGATGCTGTGTGACTATAGGTTAATTCCCCATCCTCTCTGAGACAGAGGTAATGATACCTACATTTAGCTACTATGAGGATTAACTGAGATAATACGTAAAGTGATTAACACAGAACCTGGTACAGAGAAAAATGCTTGCTACCTGGCAGGTATTATCATAAATCACTTGATTAGGGCGAATATTATTTGTTTTGTTTTCAATAGTTATGGGACAAAGTCCTGGGCAGAATGCCAGTTATCTTAACCTATAGGCAATCAATAGAAGGGAACGGTGCTAGCTGTCGGGAAACGCTGATCAAATCAAAATCTCAGAGCAAATACTTTTTTAAACACGGTTCCCAAAGTGGATGTGTGTACCTTTCCTGCAATTAGCACTTCTGTTCAAATCTCAGTTAAATGTCAGCCGCCTTCATGTGTCCACTGGATGAGTCCCCCTGACCCCTTTCCCGCCGCCCGAGTCGGAGGTGTGGGAATCAGAGGTCTTCAGGCTCCTTGCTTCACACCCTGTCATCCAGCCCCAGGATCAGCAGCAAACAAATGACCCTCTCTCTCTCTGGGAATCCAGAAACAGGTTGCTATCTCTGGGGGTGGATTTGCTCAGACAGGTTTGTGAAACAAACAAAATGGTTGCTTGCCTCCCAGCCTTCAGGATCCCAGCTCTCACCGTTGCTTTTAAAGCAACCCAATACCGGAGTCCAGCACCCTCTTTCTGCTTCCCAAAGGAGTGGGCTTGTCTGCCAGCTCCACCACATCTTTGCCAGCATGCAAATGATACACTTTGGGGTTTCTCAGGGTGTTAACCCCATGCTCTCCAATCCCCGATGAGGGGAGTAAATATTTTGCACCAGCTGCGCAGGAGGGAGAAATGAAAGAGCGTGGGTGTGAGTATTCATTTTCCAAAAGGGTTCACAGCATGGGGTCATTTAGATAGCTGGCAGAGAGAAAAGGCAATTTTCCCCAGCGTGGTGAGCACATGGGCTTTTAGGGAGAGCACGTTGCAGGGAGGTACATCAATCATGCTTTCCCAATGCAAAATATTGATGCATATTTTTGGTGACGGGGACTGTTCATTTGTTCCACTGATATTCACTAGCCTGAAATGAAGAGCTCTGCGATTCATCATCTCATCCCCATCTTAGCCAGTTCCACCCCTCCAACACCACAAATTCCAAGCTGCTACCCAGCTGGGAGTGGCTCCCTCTCCTAGCTTCTCCTCTTTGCTTAATAATCCTAGCTACTGTTGACTGCACTATGCTTAGGAGCCGGGTTTGATGCGCTCTCTACCTTACCTTATTTGATCTTAGAACAATCCTATGAGGGAAGTCTGTCATTGTCCCCGCTGTGCATATGAGGACGTGGAGGTTCAGACACCTAAAGTGACTTGTCCAGGGTCATGCAGCTAGGAAGTGGCAGGGCGGGATTGGACCTTGGCTCCAAAGTTGATATGGGTAGCTAGCTGTCTTGTCATACTATTTCCCCACTCCTCCTGAGCTGGGACTGTCATCCCTGGCCCATCAGAATCCCCATGAGAACTCTCTTCAGCAGTCGTTAGAGGGGTTGAGGTGTCCTGAGTGCAGAGCTCAGAGCCAGCTCCCTCCAGGTTCCCTATCCCACCATCTGCTCGTACTCTCCAGGTGCCCCTCCAGGCCCTCCCCAGGACCTAGACTTCCGACACCGTCTGAAGTTCAGATCCCAGCTCCACCTCTCACCTGGCTGTGTGACCTGGGTGAAGAAGAGTCAGGCCACCTCTCTTTGCCTTACTTCATACCTCCACGAAGGGCTGGTAATTATCCCTTTCTGCCAAGGCTGTGGGAAGGATGGAACTAGGCGAGACGAGTGTCCCCCGCAGCTGTCCCCACCCACCCAGCTTGAGTCTCCTTGGGGAAGCTCAAACCCCAGACCCAGTCCCCTCTGCACTTTTGCTCACTTCCTCCAGCAGGTCCCGAATCAGCATTCAACACACATCACTCTGCCTGTACAACGCCATTATCTCCCGAGGACACAGGCTCTGTTGTCACGGCAACCAGAGTCCTTCCACCAACTCTATTTAATAATTTCTCAACAGTGAAGCTGGGCTGGCTTGGGGCAGGGGAAAGAGCACTGGGTTAGGGGTTAGAAGCTTTGGGTCCTAGCGCCTGTGGCCCTAGGACTCCTCGCCTCTGGGCCTCAGTCTACTCATCTATAACACAGGGGGGTCTGAAAGGAGGGGATTTTGTGACTTTCTCTGGCCTAGAAAAACCTAAGAAACAGTTCTCCAGGTCCAGGAAGCAGAAGGCAGGGAACTGGAGCCACTAGAGAGTGGGTGGAGGTTTAAGTAATATCCCATATCCATGAGAAGAACCAGAAGCTACTTTAGTGACCAAACACTCTCCTTCTACTGAATTGCCCACCAGAATGTCACTTTTCAGATGTTTATGCAATCTCTGAGTTCAGAGCTGGGGTTGGTTAAGAGACACAGTTTTGCCTGCAGCCATCATAGCCCCTATTCTCCCCATTTTGCAGATGTGTTAACAGAGGCTCAGAGGGCAAAAGGGTTGTCCATGGTCACCCAGCAGGTGGAAAGTCCAGCTGTCCAGGAAGGCCAGGTTGATTTGCCAGGGAAAGAGAGCCGGTCCACCTGCCTGTCGTGCCTCCCCATCAGCCCACGGCTGAATGTGCTCTGGTCCCCAGCTTGTGGCCTCTTGCTCACACTGAGAAAGACTTGTAGATCATAAAAAGCAAGAGGTAAGTACCTACGATGTGTCCCACTATGCTGGGCACCAGAGATGCCAGAAGACACTGCATTCCTGCTGGTAAGGTATGTACAGTTTTGACTGTAAGCAGCTCATCAAAGGCCGGAAACAATGCCTGATTTGTCTCCACAACCTACAGTCGGACATGGCATACAGAAGGTGCTCAAAATTTTACCGGGCCCAGTTGTCTGTCCGCTGCTGCCCCTGAAGGTAACCTGTCTAGGCCCCCAGAGGCCTCTATGAAAATGTTCCAGAGTGGCCACCAACATCCCTAGCCACAAAGAGTCACTGTGGACCCCATGCCAGGGAGAGGACCAGTGTGGACAGGCTTTGTGGCTCCTGTCTTGGCCCCGCAGTTGGGGAGGGGGTGGTTCTGCCTCAGCCTGGGTCCACAGCACCGCTTTTCAGCATGGCCACGGCCAGCCCAGAGGCGCTATTAAACTCATCCCGGGTTGGCATTTTCATTTAATACCCGCGGCATAATTAACAGTGCTGCATCTGCTCTGTCATTAGTGGCATTCACTGCCATTTGGAGAAAGGGCTCTTATCTTCCCCAGTCATTAGTCTCGGGAGGCTATTATGGGGGAAATGGAGGAGGAAACGGGGCGTGCAGCCACCCTTCCCCTGCCTGGAGAGCCGGCGCCCGGCTTGGGGAGCAGCCCATTGTCCAGTCCAGTCCAAATCCCTTGGTTTTATGGACTGAAAAAGCAAAGTCCAGAGAGGGGGAAGGACCCTGCCCTTTATTCCCTGCAAGTTCGAGGCCTTCCCGGAGTGCAAACACAGGCCTCAGGGGCCCGTAGACCTAGATCTGAGCTGCAATTCTGCGGCACATCAGTGGGGCACCCCTGGGCAACCATGTGAGCTCCCAGCCTCAGTTTCCTTATGGAGGATCCTAGAACAATGCTTGTCAAGTCCTCAGCTCAGTGCCTGGATCATGGATCACAGCCAGAGCTCAAAGGCCAGAAGGGGCTTGTAGCTATCTGATCATTTGCTACCAACCTGTTAAAAATGTATGCAGTTAAATTCCATCTTCACATAATACTCTCAGTATGACAACTTCTTCCCTGTTCCCAAGCTCACTTTTTTTTTTTTTTTTAAATCCTAGGTTATCTCAAGTTCTGAGAACATCTGACATGAGAGCAAAGGGGCAACAGGACTCGGGCAGCAGGGGAACTGGACCCAAGATCAAGGGCATGGGAGCCTTTGGCTTTAGTCACTTTTATTTTGCATAGCTGACATTCTGCCTCAGTGAGTCAAAGTCCCTGTCTCCTCCACTGTGACCTCTACTCAGGTGCTTTCCAGAGGCAGTGGGAAGCATGAAAAGGCATATGGGGGCTGGCATCAGCAAGGCTTGGGTTCACACTCTGCTGTGCAAGCCAGGGTAAGTGACTCCATCTCCCTCAGCCTCCAGATCTTCCACTGGCCAAGGGGACTGTAGCACCTAGACCCCCTACCCCTAGCATCCTTCTCATCTGCCTCAGGAGGCCCAGGACTGGTGCCCAGGGGGTGTGCCAAACTCAGTGGCTGGAGACAAGCTGGCTGGATAGGGAGGGAAGAGTCAAACTCTCAGGCATTCCTGCCCCCCCAACACCCCAGTAGGAAGCTCCCAGAACTTGTGATTTTTCATCATCTCCAGCAAGGGCAGAGGAGAACTGGGGGTCATGGCCAGAAGAACTGACTGACCCCCTCCCCTTTCCTACCCTCTTGGCTGGGAAGGACTCAGAACTAATCAGCCTGCTCCTCCAGCAGGTCCCAAACAACCCAAGACTCACTTAGGAATACTGTCCCACATGCTTCCTGGTTGCCCTGAGATCCTTCTAGACAACCTCACAGAGCCCCTGGTATATTTGTTTTCATCCAAAACCACCTAGATGTTCAAGCACTGTCTAAGAGTAATCATCCCTTCCTTTCCTCCCAAATCTGGCTACCGCTGGGGGCCCCCTGGCCAAATGAGCACACGTCAGACTCCACAAACGCTGGGCATAACTGAGGAGATGTTAGCCTCTGGCCAGAGCTCAAACAACAGGAAAGACTAAAACGTTGCCGGGGGCCTTCTCTCCCATACTGCATGGCTGTGCCTTCCCACACGATCCTGCCATCAGTCCCTGTGTGGCTGGGGTGCTGCCTGCCACAGATAGGGCTCGTCGGGCTCCTTCTCAAGGGGCAACCTGCTGAATTCGGACTTGGGTTTCATCAAAGTGAATCCCATCAGCTGGGAATCCAGAGGTCAGGAATAAGTGTGTTCAGGGCTTGTTGAGCCTCAGTTTCCCCATCCAAAGGATGGAGATAATAATGGCAATAATAATAATAATAATAACAACAACAACAACAATAATAGTTTCACTTGGAACCCCCGGGGCTATTGCAAATTTCAACTATAAAATTCTACCTAAGTGTTAAGTGTGCATGAACTCATGTGTGTACACAGAGATCTCATTTGAATCAAGGTCATTCTGACCTGGGCTTTACAAGAAAACTAGTTTTAAAAAAATGTCTCTTTTTGTTTGACAGAGGATTCTTCTCCAGGATATCAAGGACCCTATTTTCTTCCCCTGGAATACTTACAGGATCAAAAGACAGACCAGCTTCAGGAACATTTTTCCACAAACTGCAAAGTACTTTTCTGATGATCTGGAGTTTTCTTAGCACTAAGCTCCGACAAACTGCAATTCTGATGCCAAATGTTGTTGCTCACCTCCCGTGGCTGCTGCCCTCTCCCTGGACAGAACCTCCTTACCAAACAATAAGGTACCAAAACAGCCTGCTGTCAACGTTTTTCGGGGTGTCTTTGACCTTGAATGTCCCTCTGGTCAGGGTTCAGTTGTGTCAGGAGCTGGCATGCAACATTGATCCTGCAGACTCCGTGCACTGACAGGTGGGTAGAGCTGCAGGTCACCATCTGAGACAGCCACCAACTCCTGCATCCTCCAGCTGGGTCTGTATGCCAGGATTCCATCCAGCCCTGGAAGCTGGGGGCCTCTCTTGGAGCCAAGAGGGCCCCCGGCACCCTAATGTGGCCCGTTCCACCTAGCTGCATACCCCTGCTTTCAAAGAGCCACGGCCAATCATTCAGCAAGACCTGGCCTCCTTGTAATTTCCAATTTGTGACAAATGTGAAAATAGAAGGCCATTCGATGCAGGCGGCTTGCATCAAATTGGGTGCTGCTTTTCGCGTCATGTCAGATCACAGTAAACGCAGCTGACTGACTTAGTCGGCTGCTCTCAATGGCTTCCAGAGCAGTGAGAGGGTAGGAGACAAATTGGGGACACCTAAGAGTTAGGGAAAGGTGGCTGGGTGCACAATATTGAAACCAGCTTTCAATGAACTTGGAAATCAAATATTCTGTAAGACGCAGGGCACTTGAGTGCAGATCCCAGTTTGCACCCTAGCAGCTGAGGGACCTCGGGCACAAACTCATCTGTCCCTGCCTCCGCTTCCCCTAAGGAACACCACCGGCCTCCCAGAGCTGTGGCAAAGCTCAATTGTTGGAAAAGGGGGGGAGTACTTTCTAACCGTGCAGCTCCATAAATGGGGCGTGTGGTCCTTGCCAAGTGAGCAGCACTGGGAGTGGCGGGGGGGAGGGGGGGGAGCTCTTCCGGGGCTGGGATGTCAACACAGGGCCACTGAGCTGGGGCTCCAGGGCCCACTTACTAGCCTAGCAATCCTGCAGTAAGCGCCCTCACCTCTCTTCCTCTTGGTTTCCTTACCTGCACAGGGACAATCCTACGTACCCCAAGGGGTTTTGTGAAAATTAAATGCAGTGATGTAAGTAAAGCACACAGCACATTCCCTGGCAGATCATCAACGTGCAATAACTGTTAGCTATTATTATTATTGATGATATTATCACTGGAATAATATTTAGTGGAGTGTGTATTTTTTTTCTTTTTGCTGTTTGTGACTGAATCCAAGTCTGTGCTGAAATATCACAGCTTGTGTTCACACGTACCATCTACGCCAGGCAGCCCTTATCCCTACTATTAGCGGGGTTCCTTACTGACTCTCACGCCGACCTTCCCCCTGGCTCTGAGGTCTGCAGGTGAGCTCCAAGTGAAGATGTTATATGTTCACAAAGCTCCTGGAGGCACGTTTCCTGGGAAGCCCTATTTCGGGGTCCATATCTGGCCTCCCAGCCATTTCCCGCCCTTAGATACCACACACTCTTTCCCTCCATCTCCCAGCCACCTTCAGGGAAAGGGGCAAAAAAAGGTGCCACAAAGAAACACACGCACCCGGTCCCTGTGAGGAGAGAGTGCAGAGGAATGCTGCGGAGAAGACAATCTCCTCACCGAGAGGGGCCCCGCTGCTCTTTGCAATTGGAGTCAATTCAAGGTTGTTTTCACCCTGCAGGAGCTGGGCTCTGTCCACTGTTCTCTGGGCACAGAGAAGCTCAGGCGACTGCGCAACCGGGAAATTGAAGGGGCAGTCTGACACGGGCAAAATCATGCCTGCTGACACTCACATCTCCATTTCCTTCTGGGGAATAAGGCGATTAAGGGGCTCTAACCGGGTTTTGTCCTGTAGCTACAGTGGAGGGATGGACGGAGGAACAGGGCTGCTGGGGTGGTGTGGCTTCAGTGATCAAAGGCAAGGAAGCTGGGCACACCTGAGGCCAGGTGACAGAGAGGGGCTCCCAAGGATGAAGGGAGCAGACTTGGGAATGGACTTCAGATGCAGGGGGCTAGAGGTGGTGGACAAAGCTTAATGGCTGGCACCTGGCCTGTGATGCATATATGTGCTAAGAGAGGAAGGAGAAACCCATCTCTGAATTCCAAGTGTCTTGAAACAGCTCTGTCTCAGCTGCTGAGCTCACAGCCAAGCCTAGGAACAGTGTCTTTATGTGATGGCAAGAAGCCATCTGACATTGGTGCTTTATTCAACTCTTAGCATATGCCAGGAGGTAGAGAAATAGCCACTGGTCAGACAGCAGACCCTAAGGCCTCACTGTCAACCGTTCAGTCCCCACCACCTTTCTACCTCATTCTGTCGAGGTGAAAACTGAGGCCTAGAGACCCAACAGTGGGGCTGAGTGTTGGCCAGGAAATCCGAACAGCGGGGTTAAAATCCCTGCCCTGCCTCTTCCTAGCTGGGTGACCTTGGGCAAATCACTTCCCCTCTCTATACTGCAGTTTCCTCCGCTCTGAAGTGGGGATTAGAAGAATACCTGCTGCGTAAGGTTATGATAGGAATTATGAGCTGGCCGCGCTGGAAGCTTTCAGTACTCCCGTCTTTCCTTCTAGTGGGGATGAGAACTTATCCAAGGTCATCACCGGGCCAGAAAATGGCAGCACCCCAGCTCAAAGCCAACCCAGCCAGGGCCGGTTCTGGTCTCAGTGACATAGAAAGATATTGCAGGTCAGTCCATGCCAGCACCTTCCATCCATGCAGGCTTTATTGTAAGATACTTTGTAAGTGCCTGCTCTGGGCTGGGCCATGCATAAATAGATGGCATTTGGAGTTCCTGATGGCCAGGCATGAGAAATCCCTCAGAGACAGAGCCATTGTGCTTCTTTAGGCTTTGATGGACTTGCTCTTTCCTCTTTACCCTCTGAGTTGCTTCCTTCTGGGCCTCTTGATGCCCCTCTCAGCTCCATCCCAAGCTTCTGGGGACCCACCTCCCACACCTCCAGCCCCAGAATGAAGGGATGCACACAAGAGAGGTGGTCCCTGCTTCCTCTCCCACAGCAGCTGCCTCTCTCCCGTGTGGTTCTCAGGAATCGCCCCACTCTCCAGAGGCTCTGCCAGACAAGCCCGGCTGTGTGCCCCGGCCTGGGACTCACTGTTTGTCCTCCAAGCCCTGGCCACCGAGCCAGCGCTTGGCTGGAGAGAGAGAGCGCGTTTTCTTTGTTTGCTGCTTGCCTGACAATTTATTTCCGAGACTCAAGAGAGGCTCAGCCATTTTGCCCTGGATGCTCTGGGGAAAGGTCCCTCCCACTCCTCCTGGGACTTGTACCTCTAAGGGCTAAGTCTCCTCTTCCTCCTCTGCCTGGGGGAGGGCCTGAGAATGCTCAGACCCTGACCAGAGCAGAGGCTGGGTCAACCCTTCCCAGAGAGAGTGCTCCAAACATAGAGAGACAGAAAGAGAGAGAGAGAGGGAGACAGAGGGTACAAGTTGCCTGCAGTTCCCACTGATCTCCTTTGTTCTGGAATTTGAGAGTTGGGGCAGTCTTTTCAGACTCCCTTATGAATACATTTTTCCCAGAGTTCCCAAAGAAAGAGAAAAATCTAAGCAATACCCAGCACCCAACACCCCCTCTCACCAAACACCCACTTTGTGTGTCACAGAAAAATGAAGGTCGACCCCAAAGGCCACTCACATAACCTGACAGCCTCTGATTTTGGGGTGTCGCCAAAGCTCAGAAGCCATTTTACTCCGTGTTTCCCCCTCCACCCCAGCTCTTCACGGGCTGGGGTTTCTAGGAGACACAGGGAGTGCTCCAGCCCCATATCGGGAAGAAACAAGGCTTTATCATTTGGCTTTTTAAAATCCAATTTTCTCCTTGGGGTCTATGTCTATTTTGGGAAGAGATTAGCTAAGAGCCTCAGTGGGGGACTGCCCGGTCTAAGTTCCTTGTCTGAAGACGAAGTCAAGCTGGAACAGGGCATCTGTGGGTGCCCCTCATAGGGATGGTGGGCACAAAGGGACCAGACACGGAGACCTAAGGGTCATTGCCCTGAGATAAGTAACCCTGGCAGGCAGTTTCCCCTTCCCCATCCCCAGTGAGAAAATGCGGGACACAAGAAGGTGAAAACAGTTTCTGCGGCGACAAGGGGACACTGTCCTCAAACCCTCGGAGAGAGTCCCCTCACCCCACATTCCTCAGGGAAAGGAGTGGAGAGCGCGGCGCGAGCTAGTGTGCGCTCAGCCCAGGCTGAGGTAAATGCTTTTTAGCCAACGTCTCCTGAGAGCTTGAGCTGCCCCAGGATGGGAAGCGGGTGACCCACCCCCAAGTCGCTCGCCCCAGAGCCCTTAGAGAATAAATGAAGCGCACGGGCTCTACCTCGGCGCATCTGACCCCGAGACGGACCAGTGGCCACGTCCCCCGCAAACGCTCTCCGAATTATTCACTCCCGGGGTCCCAGCCATCCCCTGAGAAATAAATGGACGCGGCGCTTCGACGGCTCCAACGAGGAGAATCCAGAGCCAGCTGGGAGGTGCAAGGGGGCTCCGCGCCAGGGAAGGGGCAGGGGGACTCTCGCGACCCTCGCGCGAATCCCCCTGCCCCCCGCGCACCCCGGGGGAACGGCCCGGGCTCACGTCGGCGGTGGGAGCGGCGTCCCGGGCTCCTTCGTGGGGCCCTGAGACAAGCCGAGGCGAGGCGCCGGGGTTGGAATCCGGGTGCCCGCCCCCACCCCGCCCGGCCGAATCTGCCCGGGCCGTCCGGGGCTCTGCGCCCCGCGCCCCGACGCCGGCCGCCCCTTCCTACCTGCGGCCCGGGCTGCGCTGCCCGCAGCGGGCGTGCGCGGGCAGCTCGGCCACACCGGAGCGCTCCGGGCGCGGGGCCGCTCCGGGCTCTGGCCGCGCTGCGCTGTCGGCTTGTCGGCTCCTCGGCTCCTCGGCTCCTCGGCTCCGCGCGGCGCGGCTCGCCCGCAACCTCGCCGCTCGCTCGGTCTTCCGAGGGCGGGCGGAGGGACACCGGGAAGGGGCCGGGCGGGGGAGCCAGGGGACGAAGGGAGGGAGCGCGCGCGGGCGGGGGGCGGGGCACTGCTCCGGGAGCCCGCCCAGCCCGGGGTGGGGCGTCGCCGGCCGCCCGCCCCCCGCCCGCGCTCCACCGCCCCCTCCCACCCCGGCCCGCGCCACACTCTCCCCACCCCGCAGCCTCCTCGCCGGCAGCTTCCCCCCTTCCTTCTCCTTGCGGTCGCCGCTGCTCTCTGCGTTCCCCTCCTCTTGCCCCTTCTCTCTCCATCCCGCCTTCCAGTTCTCCCCTCTTCCCCTCCTCCTCTTTTCTTTCCTTCTTTCCCTCCCCTCTCCTTCTTTCCCTCCCCTCTCCCTCCTCTCTCTCCCCCTCTGCCAGCCCACCCCCATCCGTTTCGCCTGCTCCCCTCTCCCCCTCTTCCTCCCATTCCCCTATTCCGTCTCCTCTCTCAATTGGCCTCTTCCCTGCCTTGGCTTAGGGTCCTCAGCCTGCCTGTCTTGATCTCTGTTTCCCATTCCTTTTCAACACGGATTTACCTCTTGGCTTACTTCTTTCCAGCCTTGCAGACCACTTCTGTTGGTCTGTCATTTTTGTTTCTCTCTCTGACACCTTTTTCTCTCTGTAGGTCACAAGGTGCCCTCAGTGGAGGTGGGGGCTGCAGTGGGCTCCTGGCCCCCTCTCCTCTCCCAGCAGGTCAGCCTCCTGCTGCCTGTTAGGAGGGGAACACAATTTCTGACCTGAAGCTAACTAACGGGCTCTTGGTGCCAGGCTGGGGGTGTGCCTGTGGCAGGAAGGGGTAGTTTGCTACCAAGGCTTGGTCTTAGAGACACAAGTCACTATGTGCGTGGATGGACAGATGGATAAACAGATTACTAAAAAGGGGAAAGAGCCTGGAACAACACCCAAGGGATGGCCTCAGAACCCCCAAGACATCTTCCTACTTCCAGTTTCTGAAGTTTGAGGGATTGTCCCAGAGAAGCCTCTCTCCTAGCGGGTTCCAACCCAGTGCCTGAGGACTCCTTCCCTCCCCTTTGCCAAGTCCTGACATCGCCCCCATCCACCTCCATTTTCACAAAGGCTCCTGGGAATGGAGCCATGACTGCCCTTCCCTCCCGGTTCCCCAAGGACTCATAGAAAGGATTCCTTCTCTCCAGCCCTGACATACTCTTTGTCTCCTCTCTTTTCCCCTAGGGCTGGCATTTCCCGATTGACTTGCTATCCTCTACACCACCTTGCCCTTCGCTTGGGTCATCCATCCTGAGATCCCATGACACGCAGTGGTCCCCAAGGCCACCCTGGATTCTCCTGGCTCTTTCCCCACACTCACCCACAAGCACGGAATCCTGATACCTTTCTTGATGTCTTCCATCCATCCCTCCCCCCTTCACAGGTCGCCAGCTTCTATATGCTTATAGCCTCCACTGGTACTTCAAATAAATATATATTGCACTTCTACCTCCCAGGCACAGTCCTATGCTCCAGGGACACAATGGTAGACAAGAGAAACCTCAGGATGGTCTTGGTCCAGCATGGGAGATGGTCTTCTGTCCAAAAGCCAGATAAGCCCAGAGTGACTATCTCTGCCAGGAGCATACATTCCGGGGGGAACTCAGACCAGCTTGGGGTGGTTCAGGAAGGTTTCCTCAAAGAAATGCTATTTGAACTGAGGGCCAAAGGATGATTATGAGATGTGTGGATGGAGATGTGGGACACAGCTTTGAGGGAGGATAAGAGGCTAGCTAAAATGGAAGCTGTTTTTGCTTGCCAGACATTCATTTCAACTTCTTTAGGTGATAGCACCTCAGTTTTGATTTGGAGAACTTGCCCTCCTCCACTCACATTCCTGTGGCTGGGTGGGGTCCCCTCCTTCCAGGGTTGGACATGTGGCCCAAGCAGGGCCAGAGTACATCACCCTGACCTCTGTGGAGAGCGGGGGACGGAACACATGACATAGTCTGGCTCAGTGAGAACCCTCCCTGGGACTTTTGCTGAAACTGTTGTCAAACAGAAGCTTGATCTCTACCACAGTTCTTAAGCCTGGAGCTGCGAGCAACCATTTTTGTCACACCTGGAGCAGACCTTACCTGAAAATGAAACCAACGTAGAGTACGGAAGAGCTGGGAGATGGAGAGTGGACAGAATTCTGATGAATAACGTTTGAGTCTCTGAATCTAGACATGCCTGAAGGCTGTATAGTTATTTTAAAAAACCCATTAAGTTCCTTTTCGTCAATTATGCAAGTTTGAGTTCAGTTTCCGGTGCTTAAAATCAAAATTGTCCTGATGAATCCAGGGACGGATTGAGAAACAGGAAGCATCACCTATGTAAAGAAATAATCATAAGCATTTCCATCCTCTCACTTCCAACCTGCCTTTAGGTCTCCTGGACCACCTCGTTTGCAATTCTCTCTCTCTCTCTCTTTTTTTCTAGATTCTTGATCAGAAGTTCATTCTCTGCTATTTTCATTGCAGTACATGTGTTTTGCCTACATACCAAAGCAAATCCTGGCTGTCAGGTCAGTTTCATCGGCTGCCACCTGATGCTTGAATTATCTTCACAATATTCCCTGCTCCTGGTCCCCTCTCCCCCCATGACTGTCTAGCATCTGTCTGCACATCTCCAGTGATGGGAGCCCTTTATTCCATCAGGCATATGGTTTCAAATAACAATCTCTTATCTCAGTGGAGTTCTGAGAACGGTCTCCTGTGCCATGGGGTTTGGGTAAGAGCTGCTCTACTAGAAAGCTGACGTCGGTGTGTGGAAGACATTCATGTCCTTCGTAAAATCCCCAGTTATATTCTTCCAGAGAACTCACAGGTGTCCCCCGTGGACTAGAGTGATGGGTTCCATTAAGTAGCATTTCCAGAATGTGGCCTGGCAACCAGGGGTGGTAGCTAGGATACTTGTCAGAGGAGTGGAGTAATTTGGAAGGGAAAAGCTGTTTTACGTTCATCTCCTTGTAACATGCTTGTGATTTCTGTCCATGGGTAAGTCTCAGGTTGGTGCTAATTTTTCATTAACGCCTCTCCAAAGTGCTGACCAATCCCATTTAAGAGAGAGAGATAAGCCCTTAGGATGCCAGCCTTGGTAGACAACAATATCTAGTTAGAATTGAAAGCTTGGCTCATTTGTCCTTGTGTTTCTTTTAATGGAGACCTATTTCTGGCAAGCAATACTGATCTTCTAGTTATAGCATGATGTACAGTTTCCTTTTGGGATACATTTATTTAATCTAAAAACGAAAAATATTTAGGTAAATAAAAATAGACATGATGCACAGATTTCACAAAACTCTTATAAGTGGTTTGCAAATGACTAAAGTTTGAGTAGCCTAATTTAGACATTTAAACATTACACCCACGTGTTCATTCACTTAACAAATGTTTATTAAGCACCTCTGAGTACCAGGCACAGGAGAGGACCAGACAAAGAGACAATGCAGTTGATAGGAAATTCCACTAGAGAGGGCATGGCCTGAGCTTGAAAAGCTTAACCACCACATTAAAGAATTGGACTTGACCTTGAGGGCACTGGGGAGCCATTGACTGTGCTGAAGCAGAAGTGATAGGTAAGGTCTAAGAGAGCTGAGACTGGCCAGATGTGCAAGGTGGATTGAAGGGGGGAAGACCAGAAGCCAGGAGATGAGCAGGGAGCTGCTGTAGCATTGTAGATGGGACATGGGGTGGGCTAGCACCTAGCAGAGTTCCCACAGGAGGCACCCAATAAATGGTTGAAATTATTACTGGTACTATTATGGTTGTAGTCTTCCTCCTTGAGGTAATTCATGAAGTCATATTTACAGGGCTTCCAATTGGAGCCGACCCTTAGATAACACCTAGTCAAGTCCTTTTGCTTTAGAAATGGGTAAATCGAGGCCCAGAGAGAGGCAGTGACTTGAGTGAGAGCCTCTTGCAGTGTGATGGAAGAGTCGGAAGTCGATGACTTCCTGCTACATTTTGGAGCACCGGCAGCGTGCTAATCACTGACATGTAGGGAAACAGAGGCCCAGAGAGTCACTGGCCCCAAGTTACACAGGAGGAGAGGAGCAGAGCTGGGAATCCCAGCTCCACCTGGGCCATTTCAAAGCCATTAAGCCATTCAGCTCATTAATCTTGCCCCATTGGGTTTTCTGCCATCTCTGGTGGCCTCCTATTGGGCCACAGGCGATGCCGTGGGAAGAGATCTGATCTGGGGATCAGGATGCTGAGATCTGTCACCCACCCTCTGGGTCACCTTGGGCAAACCCTTTTCCCTCTCTGAGCCCCAGTTTACTCACCTGTAAATTAAAAAGACGGCATGCCTTTCTGCCATCCCAAGTCATCAGGCTGCTGGGGGAGGGGCTTAGGGGAAAGGCCATGCCCAAGTCTCCTTGCTCCCTACTGCCTTGCCCAGGCCTCCTACCCTGAACCCCCATCTGCTGCTTGTATTGAACTGTCTCCGTGGACAATAGAATTCCCTCTTCGAATTTCTCCAAAATTATAGTAAAACCGAGAAGCATCCCTTCCACCTGAGAAAATCTCCCCTGTGGGGAAACAGAGCTTCGTGTTTTGTTTTCTGAAGGGATGCTGTTTTCTTAACCACACCCCCCTCCATGCCAGAAATTCCCCCATTAGCAAAAGAGCCAAAGCTTTAATGTGTGTAATCACTTGAAAAACCACAATAAACCTCACAGGAGATAATAGGACATAAGATCGTTTTGTTACCCGGCCCGTGAGTCACACTGGGGCAGATCCCTGACTGTGGCTTCGCTGCCAAATGTTCAAATATTTGTGTGTGTCATACCATGCTGGGATCAATACTTTCATGCTTCAACAGAAGGCCATTTCCAAAGAGGCAACCCCCCAAAAGATGGGTGGAGGGCCGTCTGTGTTGGGTGGAGGCAGAGCCTGTCCCTGAGGAAACGGCCCAATAAACATTTCTCCACAGCGTGCAGCATTTTGGATAACATGCAGGCTTTGCAGCTGGACAGATCTTGGCCAAGTGACCTCACCTTCCGGGGCCTCAGTTTCCTCATCCATAAAATGAGAATCATCATAGCATCCACCTTGACAGCGTTGCTAGGAGAAAGCAAGCTAGTGTGCTGGTGAACGGTGCCTGCTCAATATACTTTGATTATTCAGGCGCCATTCACAAGGAATCTCCTTTTTCTCTCTTCTCAGTCAACAAGATCCTAGTTGAGGGTTGAAGACAATCTTAAATGCTACCACCTCCGGGAAGCTTGCTGGAATTTTGCCCAACTGGATGTGATTACTTCTTCCAAAAATCCCCATATAGATCTTGTCCCTGCCTTCTTGCAGATACTTACCACTCTCCTTTTGGTGGATCCAGGGACTGTTGTCCCTTGGAGCCCTGCACACAGTAGTAGCTCAATATCCACTCATGCTTCTATCCTTTCTCGGTGCAGAGAGCCTAGAATTTGGATTCCTTCCACATTCATTGCCTGCATCCAGCCATGAGGCTACTTTTAGTGTTCCCTCAAAAGGTTCCAACCTCTGGACCTTTGCATATGCAGTTCCCTTTGTCAGGGACTGTTCCCTTATCCTTCTCTCCTGATGGACACTCTTCAGTCTGCAGGTTTCGGTTTGGATGCCAGTGGGACACCTCGTGCCCTCCAGGCGTGGGCCAGTTCCCTGGTGTATTCAGTCTGCGTACAGTCATCCGCTGTACAGTGGTTTTGCTTTTGTTTCCCTCTGGTTCAGTTACCCAGGGTCGATCAACTGCACCTGGGAAGCAGATGATCCTCCTTTTGAAGAATTGTCCAGTGGCCAAGTGGTAGCCTAACATTGTGTCGCAATGCCTATGTCATTCACTTGACTTCATCTCATCACACCTATGTAAGGAATTTGGGGGGACCTTATCTATAGAGCTTTCATACGTGAAGCAGATGCAGGTGTGATTCCCTAGAGCTAATTAAGAAAGGAGTAAAAACCACATCACCCCTTCGCAGCTGGGTGACCTCAGGCAAGCTGTTCAAACTTTCTGCCATGTCTCTGCTCCTTGGGCTGGTGGTCTGAGTTCAGTGAGGTGATGGCCACCAAGTGCCTTGTGCCCAGCCATGGTAGCAATTTGTATAATGGCAGCCACTTGCAGAGAGCTTTTGGTGGCTTTAGAACTGATGGCAAATTGGGGCAGCTTTTGAGATCAGCATCGGTGAAGACAAGGGCACTTCTAAGAAAATGGAAGGAGAGTAGTTCCCCACCTGCCATGCTCTTGGGTGCCTTCTTGATCATACCCTAGCCCACAACTGGGTGACAAAATCCACCAGCAACCAGATTGTACCAACCTCACTTCTTCACCCATAGAAGTCAACTCACTCTACCTGCTGGCTCAGCCAGCAGCTGGTATACGGTTTTCAAATTGAGGTGTAATATACATGTGTTAAAGTGTCAATAATATTATATGGCTTTGCACGGTGACAGATGGTAACTACACTTATGGTGAGAATTTTGTAATGTAGCCAATCACTATATTGTACACCTGAAAATAGTATAATATTACAGGTATCTATACTGCAATTAAACATTTTTAAAATAAAGTGCACAGAAAGTACTTACCTTGTATGGATAGCTCAGTGCAATTTTACACATGCACACTTCCATGTGCAAGATATAGAGCATTTCGAACTCTCCAGAGATTCCCACTCCATACATCACCCCAAGAGGTAACGACTCTTCTGACTTCTGGTGTCAGAAATAAGTTGTGATCTTGAACTTCATATAAATAGACTCACACTCTATATGTGCAGCTTCTTTTACTCAGTATCACATCTGTGAGATTCACCCACACAGTTGGGTGTAGGAATGAGTTTATTCTTTTTCAGGGCTATATGGTATTCCATTATATGGCTGTGCTATAATTTCTTTATATTTTTTTTCCTGTGATAAACACTTATGTTGTTTTCTGTTTGGAGCAATTATAGATGGCGCTGCCAGGAATATTTCCATATATGCCCTTTGGTGCACATATGAATGCATTTCTGGTTGGTGGTTTTCTTTCACACTTACAGATTTGCTGATAAAGTGTCACATATTTTTAAGCCAAGAGTCACTTGCAGACTTGCCTTTCCCATCCCCGGAATGGGATTGTTGGTTATGGGTGTGTGTTTAACCTTGGTGGGTATGTCAGCAACCTGTTTAAGAGTTCTGGATCCATGGTGGTAAGAACCCAGACCCGCCTCTTTTGACAGTCTTGAAATGGACTCCTATCTGAGTCCCCACCCACCATGGGGAGGCTGAAGATGATGTGCGCAGGGGTCTGGTTTCACACTCCACCAGTGCCAAAGGGAGGGTCTACACCAGTGTCTTTGATCGAGAAGGTTCAAGGGCTATTTAATTCCCTCATCTGACAGCTATGGTGCTCGCCCCATCAAAATGATGACCTATTTGATGTGATTCTTGTCCCTGCCACATTCTATATCACTGTTTTTATTTATATTTGTTAAAAAACAAAAAATTTTTGATTCCAGCCTGAAGCTGCCTAACATGGCAGGTGGATTTATCTTCTTGGCTTCCTTCAGCTCGGCTCCTGGCTGTCACATCAAAAAGAAAGTCTCAGATTAGAGCTACCATGCCTTTAACACCTCCCCAATGCTTGCTAATCTCCCTTTTTAACAAAGAACTGGCTTCAGCCTCCCTTCTGTAACGTAGAATTTAATAACATTGCTCTTCGCTTTTTATTGTTATTGTAATTGTTTTAAATTGATTTCTATTTTGGCAAGGGATTATTGGCTTTCCATTTGCAGTGGCGAAATGTTTCCTTTTAAATAAATTTACTGTCATTTAAAGGAGAGTTGCTTTAAAGAGAAATCTGAGTACTGCACAGATATGGCAAAATTCCTAAATTGGAGTGTGAATGTTGAAAACGGAAATAAAGGTGATATGTGAATGGCTGAAACTTAAGAAACGCGGGGGCTGAGGGTGGAGTCAGAGACTCACCTGGATTCCAGTTGTTGCTCTGAATATGTGACCTTGGGCAAGTCATAGGAGGTGAGGGAGAAGTCATGGGAGGTGAAGGGAGATTCTGCCGCAGTCTAGTGTTTTGGAAGCTTTTACGTGCCTATGAATTTCCTGACTCCTCAGCAGGAGATTCTAGGGCTGGGATAGGAGAGTGGTTCGAGGTCCCACTGGTCCCTAGATCTTGGAGGTACCTCTGTGGGGCAGTAACATGTGAGTGGTGGTTGGGGGTGGAGGTAGGCAGACTCAAGGATCCACATCTCTGATTCAGCCAGAACAGTTCCACTTTTATAATCTGGACTTCTCCTTATGATTTTGTTTGATACAATTTATGTGCAGCTAAAGATAAAAGTTAGAAGTCATTGGCTTTAGTATCTTAAAGGACTACTGTCTGGCTCATTCAAATTAGTTCTTGAGCGAGTTTCCATTCCAGATTCCTTTGGTTGCAGGAGATGAAATCTGAACTCAAACCACCTGGAAACCAAATGGAATTTATTGGCTTGCATAATCAAAATGTCAAGGATATATCCTGGTCACATAACTGGATCTATTCCATCTCTCTCTCTGTCTCTCTGCCTATATCTGTCTTTCTGTCTCTCCCTCTCTCCCTTCCCTTTCTTAGTCCTGCTTTCTTCAGGTTTGGCTTCTTTCTTGGGCAGCCTCTTCCCCATGTGTTAACAATATGGCTACCAAGAGCGCCAGACAAACATCTTTATTTTCTCATCAGGAAAAGCCATCTCGCCATCTCATTCCCAGCATTCCTAGAAAATTCCCAGGGTTGACATTCAATGGACTAACTTGGGTGTATTTTTGAAAGCAGTCACTATGGTCAGAGGTATTTCATGTTCTCTTTGGCTAAACCTGACTCATATGCCCTCCAGCTTCATGGAGTCTTGGTGGAACCAGCCCACCTGAACCACAGACCAGGCACTATACTCAACCCTTTGTGTGTATGAGCTCATCTAATCCACACAAGACTATGTGGAAGGTCTTCCCCTTATCGCCCAACATATGAAGAAAATACTTAAAGAACAGATGCTCTGTCACCAGACAGGATTTGAATCCATACACTCCTAAACAAGGTCTTGTCAAGGATGCTATCTATCCAATATTCTCTACCCCCAAACTGAGAGGTTGTAAGCAGACCAGGGAAAAGGGTTGGCAAATGGGGAAAACCTCTAAATGTCCAAATACCACCTTCAGGAGTTTGAACCTGAAATTGCCAGAAAAGGGGAAGTGGGGCATGGGTGAAGGGTGTGGGAAGGTACAAACTTCCAGTTATCAAGTAGCTAAGTAACGGGGGTGAAATGTAGAGCATGGCAACTATAGTTAACAATACTGTAATGAACCTCTGACAGTTGCTAAGAAAGTACATCTTAAACATTCTTATCACAAGAAAAACTTTGTAACTACGTGTAGTGACAAACAGTAACTAGATCTATTGTGATGATCATTTCACAACAAATACATATATTGAATCATTATGTTGCACCTGAAATTAATATAATGCTATATGTCAATTGTACCTCAATCGAAAACAAAACAAAGCAAAACAAAACAAAACCGAAAAAGCTTGAACTTAACCTAGAGAGACTTGAAGGATGTGATCAGATCTGAGTCTTGGGAAGTTCCTGCTAGGAGATCTTCTGCGAGTGACTGAACCTTTTGTTACCATGTATCTGGATCTTGGCTTCCAAGGGGCTCTTTGCTTGGGTCCCCCCAGGGGCAGCCCCCAGACAAGGTCTTGAGTGCAAGTGGTCTATTTGGGAAACTCCGGGAATACAGTAAGGAAGTGGGATGTGGGATTGGGAAGGGAAGGCAGCCAGCATGGAGTGCATGACCCAGCCCACTGGCTGGTGGGCAACTGGTCATCAATTCCAGGGGGAAGCTCTAGGAAAGAGTGTAGCACGTGCACCTCAGAATCACCCCCACCCGAAAGGAGAGGGAGCCGGGGTATCCAAACACCCACTCCTGACAACCATTGTTTGAGGACGGCTCTGATGGTGTTAATTTCCTGACGCTTCTGGACCGATGAGCATGTGGCAGAGTAGCTTTCATGGGTGTTGTGTGGAAGCCCCCAGGCAGAGATGCAGGTGTAGGAGTAGGAGGTTGGTCAGAGTCCCTGAGAAAGGTCAAGCCCAGGGTTAAGGTAATACACTGTGTCTTCTCCACGGGGAAGGGGTGGGCTAATGCCTGATTGGGGTGAGCCAGGAAGCACCACTCTGAGTCTACTCATTTCACTCATCTTCTGAAATTTCTGCTGTCCAAGAGTAATGGGCAGCTGGGGTGTAGAGATGTGAATTCTGATCTTGGAGAGAAAAGTCCTCAGTTCGTTCTAGGACTTTGAGGGTGGATATTGTCACTGGGCCATAGTTTATTCCTCTCTGTAGACACAGTCACGACGACCCAGAAGAGGTGGAAGGAGTGCATGGACTCAAAGCCTGGCTCAGAGCCGATGCCCCATCAGGTCTTGTGGCACCCACACATCTCTATCTTAGGAGATCCAGAAGCAGCAAATGCATGCTCTACTTTCATTATCTGCCATCAGAATGGCAGATAATCACAATATCAGTATTTATGAGAAAAATGGATTCAGCATTTTTATTCCAAACGGAAGCTATTGACATTCCTAGAATAGTCCTGGGAAAGGGAAAACCCATTGCTAAACACGCCTTCAGAAACAATTTGCAATCAGTGGGCCAGGCGTGGGGCCAGCCATGTGGTTCTCTCAGATAAGAGGAATAAAGGCCTGTGCAGGGGGCCAGACTCAGGGCAGGTGGGGGGCCAGGAGAGGAGTTGACATCTTAATGGGAGAAAACACTGCAGAGATTTCAGGTTGATGGGATTTCAGGTTGTCTGCCTCAGGCTGGTGGGGCTGGAGAGATCTTGGCAGGTGTGGAGGAAGAGGAGTGCAAGGGGTTTCTGCAACCTGAGTCCTCACCCCTGTGGCCACCCCTCCCTCCCTTTCTCCCTGACCCTCTCTCTGCCCTTGTAACTCCCTGGTCTCTCTCCCTCTCTCTCTTTCTTTCCATTCCTTATTTTGTTCTCCTTCATTTTTCCTTTTAAAAAAAGTATTATTAATGACCTAATACTTCTGGTACACACTCCTTGTAAACTATTACAATACGTAAGACCTTTGGATCAACCACTTAATCTTCATTTCTTCTTCCTCCCTTCCCAGATACAACATGAAGAGTGTGCTGTGTGTCCTCTAGACTTTTCCCTTTCCAGTGGCATACATCTATATATACCTAGAAAACATGTAACAATGGTTTCTTTTTTTTTGTGAGTGCGCTTATATTCTAAATATAGTACCGTACTCTAGTTATCATTCTGCCACTTGCTTTTTTTAAAAAAAGACTTTACTGTAGAGTAGTTTTAGGTTCACAGCAAAACTGGGAAGAAGGTATAGCAATTCCTACATTCTCCCCACCCTCACACATGCACAGGCTCCCCTGTTGCCAACATCCCCCATCAGAAGGTTCATCTCCTACAGCTGATGAACCTGACACATCATCGTCACCCAGAGACCACAGTTTACAGGGCTGTCCTGTTTAGGGCTGTCCGTGGTGTACATTCTACAGATTTGGACAAATGTGTAATGGCATGTATCCATCATTATAAGACCATACCAGGTATTTTCAATGCCCTAAAAATCCTTTGCTCTGCCTTTTCATCCCTCCCCCATTCCTCAAGCCCTGTCAACCAATGATTTTTTAAAATTTTTTTTTAATTTTTTTTTTAAGATTATTTATTTATTTGATAGAGAGAGATCACAAGTAGATAGAGAGGCAGGCAGAGAGAGAGAGAGGGAAGCAGGCTCCCTGCCGAGCAGAGAGCCCGATGCGGGACTCGATCCCAGGACCCCGAGATCATGACCTGAGCCGAAGGCAGCGGCTTAACCCACTGAGCCACCCAGGCGCCCCAACCAATGATTTTTTTAAAGCTTTTTTTTTTTTTTTAAAAGATTTTATTTATTTTCTTGAGAAAGAGACGGCACAGAGGTAGAGGGAGAAGCAGACTCCATGCTGAGCAGGGACCTAGATGTGGGGCTCAATCCCAGGATCCTGAGATCATGACCTGAGTCGAAGGCAGATGCTTAACCAACTGAGCCACCTGGGCATCTCAACCACTGATCTTTTAATTTTCCCCATACTTTTGTCTTTTCTAGAATGCCATGTAGTCAGAATTGTATAGTATGTGTCCTTTTCAGATTGGTTTCTTTCACTTAGTAATATGTATTTCAGATTCTTCCATGTCTTTCCATGGCTTACTAGCTCATTTTTTTTAGTGGAATAATATTCCATTGTCTCGACTTTCCATCGTTTATTTGTCCATTCACCTACCAAAGGCATCTTAGACCGTGCCTTTGGTGTTATATCTAAAAACCATTTCCAAAGTATATAGATTTCCTTGTCTGTTATCTTCTAGGAGCTTTATGACTTTCACTTTCCATTTTAAATCTATGATCCATTTTGTGTTAATTTTTGTGAGCTACACATGTGATTTCTGTTGGTCACACAAAGGCACAGATACAGCCAATATGACTATGGTTTGTTACCTTCATTCATAGTGGAAGGGAATTAATGAACATAAAGATGTGATGCTTTACCCATGCAAGACCACAGACCCCCTGAGTTCTTTGTACCATGGTCTATAGGCCAGGAGGAAGGGGCTACTGTGGAAGCTGGAGGGAGTCCCTTCCATGGGGGTCCTCATGAGGCTCTGGGTCCATGTAGCTCTGCCCAGGCTTGGGGGCAAGTGATGGAGCAGGAGAGAAGGCACTTTCTTGTTCCATTCGTGCCTTGCCTGAAGCACCCACCCAGCAGCTTAAAGGACACATGGGGACAGCACCCTGGGCCCAGAGATCAGCAAAGACAGCTGGAGACAGCCTTTACAGGCAATAGCTAGTGTAACCGCTAGAGAGGAAGAGCACAGTGGATGCCTCAGGTGACTGCCATTGATGGGCTGGCTGGTGAGCACTGGGGAGACATCATAGAGCCCACGTGATGGGGGTGTAGAGCCAATGAAACAGGAACTAGGACTATTTCCAGGGCCCTATCTGAACCCATAAGCTGGGGAGGCCTGGGGCAACTCAAGCTATAATAATCCTTCTTATTTATAGAATATTTGACTCACATTTTTCAAGACGAAGCCATTGTCATCCACAATTTATACATGAGGAGGCTGAGGGCCCAGAAAGATAGAAATTTGTTTAAGGTCGCACAAGGTCACTGTTCACTGGAAGTCTTGGACTCTTAGTCTAGCATAGATGATTAGAAGAGAAAAGGTTGAGGAGAAGTAAGGTGAGATCTTGTGGGCTTGAGCATCAGACTAAGGTATGAAGTTTTTATCCTGATGGCAATTGGGAGCCAAGGAATGTTTTTGAGCAGGGGAGTGACTTGGCAGATATGGGAAGATTAATCAGGTGGTGGTGTGTGGTGGGGGTTGGATGGAGAGGGAGTGGATAGGGATTAAGAGGTCCTCTAAGGAAGAGTGGTGACATCTTGAGGAGAAACCCTGAATACAAGTCCCACAACAAGAATGCCCAGCCATCAGTGGGAGGACCACATGGACATTTTGTGATGTCCACTCTGACTATATGACTGCTTCACATACTGTGGTGCATGTCTTTCATCACACTCCACCATGGGGTCAAGTGGGTCTGAAATCCATTCTGTGCTTTGCAGGCCAAGCTAAAGTGTACAACTATGTCCACACAGTGAACAGAGCTATTCTATTTCACATGAAGGCACAGTATAGGTAAGTACAGCCCATCTACTATCCCAAATCCCTTCTGGGGAACTACATTTCTACCTCTGACAGCTCATATAAATCTGGTGGGACTGGACTCATCTCCAGCTCTAGAGATGAGCTCAAGTCTGGCCAACTGGAGTAACTACCTCAACCTCACCTGGGTGATTGGTACAGGAAGGAGCACATCACCAAAGCTGGTCCAATCAGATTGAACCTAAGGGATTTTGCTTTAACAGCCTTGTTGCTTCCAAAAGAAGAGTGTCTATCTAAAATCATAGCCAAAGTAGAAGCAACTGTAGGCAAGGGATGGTGAGAGTGAAACTTAGTCATAATGAGTCCTAAAGATATCATCTGGGCCCCTGGATCCAACCATGCCTGAGGTCTACTCAGATGTTTCTCTTGTTTGAGAGGGTAGTCCTTCCTCCCCTAGACAATGTTTAACTTAATCCAGTATACACTGGCATTTTGTTGCCTGTAACCTAAATTGTCCCGACTGATATAATAGGAGGGTCACCTGGATCAGGGGTAAGTAATCTATGTTCCATTGGCCAAGTTTTGGCCGACCACCTCTTTGTTATAAATTAAGGTTTATTGGAACATAGCTATGCCCATTTGTTTCCACATTGTCTATGACTACCTGCACTACAATTGACTTTGCACAACACACTGGAGTTCAGTAGTTGTGATACAGACCCTATAGCCCACAAACCCCAAAATATTTACTATATGGACTTTTATAAAATGTTTGTCCATCTCTGACCGAGATCAATCTCTTTCACCTCTTACTGAGCTACAAAGTGGGTCCCAGAGTAGAGCTAGCCTAAAATTGGGGCAGAGCCAGAGCTAGCACCCAGGTTTTCTGACTCCCAGCCAGAGCCCTTTACACTGTCTCTCTTGGTCTCTCAGACACTGAAATAACCGTGGGTCCTTCTGGGGATATTTGATTCAGTTGACAGTTGAATCTTTCTTCTAGTCCCTGACAAATATGTTTTTGCAGCCTCCCTGGGATGCTCCTGGGAGTCACAGGGAGCTGGGGAAATTGAAATCCATAAATAACCAAGCCTCACATCCCAGACAGTCCAGCCTGCCTCCCCAGAGACCTGCTAATTGGAGCTGGAGCTGATATGGAGGACAACTGTCCTGTTTGGGACCTATCCAAATCCTGCAGAAACTCTTCTGACTCTGGGACCCAGGACTGAAGGAAGGCCCAGTTGTAAAATGTTTTTACCATCCATTGAATAAGACAAGGCAGGGGTTTAGAGACTCCTCCATCTTAAAGGGGCCAAGAGATGATTTGGGTCATGAGGGTAGGGACTGGGAGAGCTCAGAGGTATAAGGGGTGGCAATCCAGAGAAGGTTTTCTGGAGGCTGTCTAGAGCATTCAAGGACAAAATTTTAAAATGTTCAGAAAATGCTTTGTTACCGCTCTGAATCCTCTTCCCCCCCACCCCCCCCCCGCCCCCGCCCTAGCTCTCTATGCTCCAGTTACCTGGGCATAACCCAAATGTGCCAAACCTACTCCTACCCCAGGGCCTTTTCACTTGCTCTTTCTTCAGCCATGAGTGCCCTATGTATGCAAAGGATTAGAGATGAAGGAGTGTCAGTGAGGAACTCAGAGTAATAGGGGAAGGAAGATTGGAGTGATAAGTGTAGACAAGTGGGCCTGATACAGTATGTTGGGGGGACTGGACTTCATTCTGAGGATAGTGGTGCCCCAAGCAGTAGTTTAGCTGGGACATGATAAAAATCAGCCATGGGCTTAGAAGGTTCACTTCAAGGACGTGTTAGAATCAGAAGGCAGGGTCAAGGGGAGTAACCTGTCTAAGGGGATGGTTCTTTGGTTGCTAGAGAAGAAGATGGGGTGTCTTGGACTCTCTCCTCCACCTTCTTTCCCCAGCATCCACACTGAGGGCTACTCCAGCCATAGAACCAGGCCTGACCCCTCCAGGCTGTGAACTGGGACAGCTTCTTGGAGAGGTGACCTGGAGCACCCCGAGATTCACCTAGAAGAGCTGAACAGGGAGAAGTTAGCATAAGACCCAGTTTTGTTACAAGTGGGCTCTGAAAGCTTGGACAGATCTTTGTGTCTGTTTCCTTATCTGTCAAAGAGGGAGGAGAGTATCACTGTCTCTTGGGTTTTGTGAGGATTAAATGAGATAATACATATAAAGCACTTAGCACAGAGCCTGGCATCAGATCAGCACCCAGAGGAGGTGACTCTCTCAGCAACGATTAGGGTCTGGTTTGTTTTGGCCGGGGCTCCCTAGAGGGGTGGGGGGATGAGCTGGGTGATGGGAAGGGTTGCTAGAGGTTTGGGGGAATCCAAGCATTTTGGAGACCCCTAATTCCCTTCTACCTTGGGGACTTCTCTGGGCTGCTATCCTATTGGGATCCCATCCCCCAAGGAAGCTCCAAGAGAATTAGTCCTGGGCTGGGAGGAGGACCCATTCTCTGGAGTTGGTAGCTAAAGGCAGAATGCCTGTCCTCTGGTCCTACCAGCATTCCTTTGCAGCCACATTGTATAGGCCAGGTAGAAACAGCCACCGTGTGGAAGGTGACAGATGGCCACAAATGAGGGGTGAATGAACCTGCTAAATCATCAGCTGGGAAATTGAGCATCTCACCTCCCATCTGCGGGAGCCTCTTCCCTGTGGAAGGGAGCATATGTTTAGGTGTGAGTGTGGGGGGCATTCGGCATACATACAAACAGACTCAGACGGTGCTGTGGCTAGGGCGAGTGTGTACACACACGTGGGTACACATGCATACATGCCCACACGCTTGCATATCCATATACGCACACACACGTGAACACCCATGAACACACCCCCACATGTTTACACTCTCCTAACCCACATTCCTCCCATCACACACACACTCACATTTGTCCATTCATCCGCAGGCTCTTGTACACACCTCTTAAGCACTTTTTTACATCTAGAAATGCCAACCTACCCTTGTCTATGCTCTAAACACAAAGCACCCCAACAGGTAAGTTTGCACACCTGCATTTTCTCACACAGACCAATACCCATCCAGATGAAAACATTCATTTGAATTGGCTTTGCACAACACACTGGAATCACAGTGTGTTAGACGATCTCCTTGTTCACAGATTTCCTAGCTCTTGCTGGGGAAGGGCTCCACTCCCCATGCCATGGAAGTCAGGTCTGCTCATGTGACCAGCTGTGGCCCATGAAAGGAAAGTGGGAGAGCCGTGTGTGACTCCTGGAGAGGATCTTTCAGAGCCCATCCATGGTTCCTTGTGTTCTCTGTTCCCTCTGCCATGGCAACCAGCTGCATCCAGGTGAAGGCTACCCATTGACTCCTGGTTCAGGGCACAGTTGATGGGAAGCAGTGGATTAATCTGTGAATTAACTGGGAGATGCTGGGGAATAAATCTCTGCTGCTGTGAGCTACAGAGATCTGGGGGCCATTTGTTACAGCAGCATCGAACAGCCTTCACTGACTGAAACAACAGTTACACACATACACTCACATGTACACACACTTCTGCTTGGCTCGTACACTTCACACACACAGGTGCCTACCCACTACCCTGGGCTCACACATCCCCCAGGGCACTCCAGGCTAGTCTGGCATGCAGGGACAGGACAGGGGCAGGATGAAAAGCGAACAGATATGGGCTTCCATGATCAGATTGTGGTTGAATTATTAAGAAGGGCTTTTATGTAACCAAAGGATGCAGAACCCAGCCATGAGTGAATGGTGAGGTTTCTGAAGGCCAGGGAGATGGGAGTTGGGAAACTGAACTTTGAGCCTCATGTGGCTATCTGATCTTCTCTGGTCTGCTCCTGGGGACAGGAATTGCTTTGTATCCAGGAAGGGGGGCTCAGCGAATCCCAATAACAGTGAGCAGCCCAGCAGTGGCCACCTCCTGTGGTAAGTGGGACAGTCACTTCGTAAGTGTCTACTCATGGATTCCTCACAGCAGTGCTCTGCGATCTTAGGTTCCATCAGATTAAAGTCCCCTTGGTAAACATGTGTGGGTGGCAGCTAGGCTGTAACGTTCCCACGCTGGTGATGCCATGATGAACCCCATCTTGGACGCAGCTGACTGGAGCCAACAGAGGAAGAAGGCAAGTTTGATCCTGGGATGGAGTGATGTGGGCATCCTAAGGACCGAGTGGCCATATCCTGAGAGAGTTTAGGAAGACTCCCTTCAGCAGGGGCATTTGAGCTGGGCCTTCAGATGCTGGTGAGAGCATGGACTTCAACAAGAAGTCCCAACTCCTTTGTTTCCTGGCTGTGGAACTTTGAGAAAAGGACTTACCCTGACAGTGTCTCAGTGTCCTTATCTGTATAAGGACATGGGTATAATTATTACTATGGTTATTTTTGGGTTGCTGTTGTGAAGATAAAATGAGAAGGCGCCCAAGGAAGACCCAGGCAGAGCCAGTCTATGTCTCTTTACTTGAAGGCCCACTTCTGATGCTCCTTCAGGAAGCCTTTCTTGATCTCTTCCTTTTCTAAACTCACAGGGCAGTTTGTATGCCTGTTCGCATTCTGGCATGACCAAGCTCACCCATTCATGGATTTGTTCTACATTTTATTAAGCCTCTTCACTATTCCAGGCCTTGGGCTGGGGGCTAAGATATGGAGTTGAACAAGATGAGATGGCTGACCTCCCGGCAATGTCCCCTCCATCTGCCTGCAGTTGGGTTGAGAGCTCAGCCAGGCTCTTTTTTTTTTTTTGCGACTGCCTGGCGTGGTGGCTGGCATATACATGTGCCTCGGGGGCTAAGAGACAAAGGGACAGAGTGGAAGGGCTCAGGCCTGGAGTCAAGTCCAAGTTCTGCTACTTTTGTGCTAAGTGGCCTTGAAGAAGTCCCGGCCTCTTGTTGAGCCTTAGTTTCTCCATCTGCAAAATGGCAGGGGTTAGGCCTGATCATCTGTAAGTACCACTGGGCTCTGTCTCTCAAGAGTTGCCAAGCATGAGTCTGTTCTCTGGTCTCACCCTGGAGGACTGCTGACAGCCCAGAGCCCACACTCATACTCACCTCCTCTAGGCCCTGAGTGTTTGCCCTGCCAGGAGGAGTGAGGCAGAGGTTAATCCCAGACCTTTATTCAGATGGCTTGAATTAGCATCTGTGGCCCTATCAGAATCTGGGTATTAATGAACCATTGAGTCAGAGCCAGTTGTCCCGTGGGCTGTGCTGCTGATGAATTAATCACTTCTGACAGCTTTGAATGCCAACTCTGTGTTCACCTCAGGCATGCCTAGGGTGGCCACCGGCTGAGTCACCCAGAGCCAAGTCTATCCTAGCTGCCCACGGCACCCCCTGCTGCCAGCAGCATGTCAGCAGCTCAGCCCGGGGTTCTTGGCCTTCTTAATTGGGACCCAGCCTCTCTCTCCTTTCCATTCATCACTTCTCCCTGCACCCTAATCCACTCCCATAACACACTAAATCATCCAGCCTCCCCAGCTAGAATGGTGGCCTCTTCCCCTGCTCTTGTTCCTCAATTGAATGAAATAATATTTTCCTAGCTCTTGGGTAACCATGTGCAGAAAATCCTACACTCTTAGAAGCTCATTTTCTCTCCAGGAAGACAGGTGTTTTATTTGGATGATTACCTGTATATTTTGGGGGGGATTAGGAGTGAGATCCCCAATACTGGGCAAATGACCAGTTGAGGAATGTAAGCTGAGTGCAGAGAGGGCACGCTCTAACAGTAGAGAGGACTTTTGGAGACTATGTGTTTAGAAGAGAAGCGAAGAGATGTGGGGCATGCCTTGAAAATTGTTCCTTCTGCCTTGGTCTCCTGGCGATTCTCTGGCCACATCATGACATTTCATGTCCTTGGACCTTGGCCCAGGCTGCTCCCTCTTTCTGGAATGCTTGTGCCTCTCTTCTTGATCTGAGAACACTTGTAATCATGCTTCAGTCATGCTTCAAAGCCCACTCTACTTTCTCCAATCAGCCCTTTATGGGTTTCCACTCAGGTCTGAAAAGATGGCCTGAGAGGCATTTGTAAACTTTTATCTGCATATGCTTGTGTACATACCTGCCTCCCCCTGTAGCCTGGCAGAGAGCCCCTTGAGGGCAGAGACCTCATCTTATTCACCACTGTAGCCCCAGGTTCAGAGGTGCTCCGGGAATGGGGAGGGGAATGGATAGACTTAGTCAAATCCTGTTGAGGATCAGAGGAGTTTGGGAGTAGTTGGAAACTTCCAGCTTGGGTTTTGGTCATGTGTGCCCCCGGAACTGATAACCCCATGAGCTCCACAGTGTTTTAGTCTGCTCAGAGTCCCCAGCATAGCCCAGCCTGTGGCTGGTAGTTGAGCAGGAAAACCAGGGTGCTTGGAACTGAGTGAGACCTGGATGCTAGCCCTTCACTTAGCATCTTTCCCTCTCTCAGGCTCTGAGGCCCGGAGGGAGCCCGGGCCGCTGGTCCTCAGCCTGCCAGGGAAGCAGGCTCAGAATGCACCATTCATCAGACTGCTGTATGCAGGCAGGGTCGGTGGCAGGACACAGAACCCCAGCTCTGTGTCCTTGGGCAGGTGACTTAACCTCTCTTGGCCCCATTGTCCACATCTGTGAAATAGGCCTACTTCCTAGGGCTGTTGTGTGGACTAAGTGAAATCACAAATAGAAAGCCTTTGGCAATGTGTTTGTCCAGAGTTGGGGGTCTTCGGTCTTTTTCTTCTTTTCCACTCTTCTGTCTCTTCCTTCCCTTATCCTTTTTCCATTTGAGCCTTTGTTCCTTGTCTTCCTCTCTCAACCTTCCCAACTGACAATTAAAGGCAGAGAGAGTGGGGGAGGGGCAGGGAGGCAATGTCTAAGTCAAAGGAGCTCTTGCTCTCTTGGGGGGATTTCGGGCCTCTGTGGCCCCATGTTTACCCAGGCTTTCCAGGCAGCTGGGAGCATCCTTCCTTCAGAGCAGGGGTGCCTGCCTCACAGTGTTACGACTTCAGCGACAGCATTGCCATTTCTCCCATTGGCTGCGAGTGGTCAGCCCTCAGCCTACTGCCGGGAGCCACCAGCCTGGGGCTGGATGAGGATGAGAAGGGCTGCCAGGGACGGCCTGGGGCCTCTTGAAAGGCGCACTCTGAGGGAAAACAGTTGTCACACGATGTGGGATCATCTTCTCTGCGTGGAGCTCCCTTTCATGTCCGTGATCACACCAGCTCCCTGAGGTGGTGCTGGCGGCGAGAACACAGGGATGGCAGGGGCAGCTGGGAACACAGTGAAGACCATCAGCTTCCCGCCAGGCCCAGCTGCCTGACTGCAGGGCCCGCATTCCAGACTCCGCGTGCGGCCCAGGCTTCCAGCAGCTTCTCGGCCTCTCTTGCTTCCTTCCCTTGCTTCCTTCCTGCCTCTCCATAAAGGAAGGGGGCAGGACCGATCTGTGAGAAGGTACAAGGATACTCATGCATTCATTCGCTCACTCACTCCCTCCTTCGCATATTACTTTGTTCTTTTCTAAAACCTGTCCCCAGAGGGATGGTGTTGAATGTTGTCAGACCGGCCCCGCCGTGGCTCAGAAGCCACCGTCCTCAGAGTGGAAATCCAAGTCCCTGCAAGGGCCTGAGAGGCCCTGCATGATCTCGGCCGGTGGCTCTGTCCCCAAGAAGTCCACTTCCTGGTCAGGGAGCCTACTCTAGCCTCCCGAAGGTTCCTGTCTCCAGACTCAGGTAGAGTCTCGCCTCCAGAGTTTGTACTTGCCTTTCCTCTACCTGGAACTTGGTTCCCTCGCTAGGCTCTGGCATATGGCCGTGGAACTTTCTCTGATCGCCTCTTTCATTTTGTACTGCTCCCCCAGTATTCCTAATCCCCTTTATTTTATAAATAGCTCCTGCATTTTACACATATATATAACTCCTGTATTTTATGTATATATAGCTCCTTTATTTTCCTCCACACACACGCACAAAGCTTGCTGGCTTTAAAAGCCCTATACATTCAACTTAACTGTTTTGTTTACTGTCTGTCCTTTCTCCACAAATTTAAGCGATGTCAGAGTAGGAGTTTTCATTTATTTTGTTCACATACTGGCTGGAAGACCTTGAGAAAGTGATGGCATTGCCATGCCTCAGTTTCCCCATCTGTGAAGTGCAGACGGCTGGCCCCCTGGCCTCACGAGGTTGTGTGAAGACTGTGGTGGTGAGTCTGTAAGGGATAAAGCTCTTCCTAGGGTAGTGATGTAGACCCATGGGTCCAGCAGTGACCCAGATACACCTCACAGAAGGTTCTGTCCTATTGTGGGGTGACTGATGGTGCATTTTAGGTGATGGTGGTATGGGTAGTTCCCCTGCAAGGCCCTGCACCTCTCCAGACAAGTGTTTTCTCTTGGCCATGCTGGGCAGGCTGGACACTCAAGAACTTCTTGCTCCTGGAAGCAAACTTTGGCCAATGAGGGATGGCAGTGGGGGATGGATACCTACCTTCCTGCCCCTCCACGGGATGGTGCTGAGGTGTGCTCTGTGCCAGGGGCATTGTCCCTAGTTACTCACAGTGTTCACCTACTCAGTAATTAGCCATTTATTTACTCCTTCCCCTCCCCACCTTCCCCAGCCTCCTACCAGTGTTTCCTTGGGTCATGCCCTAAATAAGCTGCTTGCATTTGAACCCTTGTCTCAAGGTCTGTTTCTGGGAGAAGTCAACTCAAGGCAGGTGGATTCTTGGCAGGGGTGGTCTCCCTGGGGAACATCTGCCATCTTTTCTTTGCCAGCCCAGACAAGACTCTCCATCCTAAGAGTTGTCTCTGTGGTTTTCTCAGAAGTGCCCTTGGAGTTCTCCTTTGAAATTCCAACTGCCCTCACAATAGGCCTCCTGGTCAGGAATGAGGCTGCATGGGAGAGGGAGAACTACTTAAAGTAGCTGAGGATTTCTTCCCTCCAACTAGAATTGCCACCGGCCAGGGAAGTGTATATTTGGTTGAGTAAAAGGCCACAAGGAGGAAAATGCCTTGTGGGGGGATTCTTCCAAGGCATCCTCAGGCCCTAAATGAAGGGAGATCTTGTCTGAAATAGGTTGGTCCTAAAATACAGGAAGAGTTCATCTGGCTCTTGTACCAGCTTATGGACTCAAGTGTTCATTCATTCATTCATTCATTCACTCACACAGCATAAATTTATGGAACCCCCACCCCATGTATCAGGACCCAATGATGCAGTGGAGAACAAGACATATATGACTCTGGGACAACAGGGCAATCTCAAGGCGGTGGTGGCTCCAGGTTTTGGGGATCTATGTTGTTGGGAGTCTGGTGGATCTGGGCCCTGGTGAAGGGAGCTGAGCACGCCCTCTGAGGGTTCCTAACACTTCTCTGGGAAATAGCAGTGATCAGTTGGCATCCTTGGCTGGTGGTGCTCGCACTGTCTTGGCCACCATGTAGAAGTCTTTTTACACCTCCTGGTCTTGTAAGTTCTCCCAGCTACCCTTGGAAAGGGGCAATAATGCTGAGAGGTGAGTGGTTTATCCAAATACAGAGAGAAAAACCAAGTCCTGGCTTCTGTCTTTTCATGCAGAACTTATGCGTCGCAGAGGAGGTTTCAAAGCTGCAGAGATGCAAGCTTTGGGTGAGTGGAGGTGGGGTAGGGTAGTGAAGCCTCCACAGACCAGCTGGTCAGCTGACTGTCTTAGAGGGAATAGGGGGAAAAGAGAGGAAGATGAGGTTCAGAGACTATCCAAGAGCCCATGGGCTGGAAGCAAGTGGTCCCTGGAGCGATTTACACCAAGGTTCATTCCCAGAGGCGGAAACTTCTAGAGAGCACTCTCTGGTTGTCTATTTTCCACCAAATGAACTATTTTCAGTGGAATGGTATGTATATGCATGCGGATTTGTGTGCATTTGGGGAGGGCTGTGCCAAGCAGGATGATGAAGAGCTTTTGGCCTTTGGAGCTACATAATCAATAGTGACAACAGTGAACTTTTACTCAGTGCTTACTCTGCACCTGCGGCCATACCCAGTGAGCCATGTGTGGGGTTCTTCTTAACCTCCAGCAATCCCATGTGACAGTGTGACAGGCTGGTCCTGGTGTGAAAGAGAAGGTGCACACACATGGAGAAATCCTAGAGAGCTTAGCAAAAGGTCCAGGGAAACCAACAAAAGATAATGAAGCACATGAGGTCAGCAACCATGGGCCAACGTGAATCAAGGAGAGAAGATGTTACTGGAACCTGGTAAGAATGGCGATAACCCCAGCAGGGCTGCCTGGCAGGGGTTCTGGCTCCAACAGGAGAATGTAGTCAGTCTGAAATGACCCAGCGGGGAGGGAGCCCAAGGGAAAACACCCCACTGGGGGATGAGTAGCATGCCCTTGGACATGAGCACGCTGCTTTCCTTGCCTTCTCATCTCCCACCAGGGCCTCCCGTTGATGGAATACAACGGGTGTGTCAGAGGACCTGGGAGCCTGATGATATAGTCCTCATAGGCCAGCCTCCTGGGCCACAGGGCAGGGTGGAGAAAGTTGGAGAGTGGACCCGGGGCGGGGAATAGATGATGATCACTCCCAGGCAGGACTGGCTCAGTGATATTCAGAACCTAATGCAAAGATGAAAATGCCAATTCCTTGTGAAAAAACTATTGAGCGGGACACCTGGGTGGCTCAGTCAGTTAAGTGTCTGCTTTTGGCTCAGGGAGTGGGATCAAGCACCACCTTGCCCTGGGTTTCCTACTCAGCTGGAGTCTGCTTCTCCCTCTCCCTCTGTCCCACCCACCCCACTTGTGCTCTGTCTCCTTCTCAAATACATAAATAAAATCTCAAAACAATATAATGAGAATTTCAAAACAGTGACAAAAGATAATTAAACCATTTCACATGCCCATGACAAGCCAACCTCACTCCCTTGTAACACATGAGGAACCTGAGGCAGAGAGAAATGACACCTTATCCAAGACAGTTATACCTGGTCTTTAAGTCCTGGCTCTGCCCCTGTGTAGCTGTGTTCAGACAAACTACTTTAGTGACACACAGGAGGGCCTCAAGACATATCACTACTTTGGAGACATTGCTAACAAGTTGGGGATCAAACCAGGAAAGGCGGGGTTGTGCCAGGACCACGCCTTTGGGAGCTATCCAAGGTGATCCCAGGTGGGGATCCCTTGAGTCCTGTGCTTGTCATGGATGCTGAGGTAGGCAGGAACATTTGAAATCATCTACTCCCACCTGCAGTTTGTGTCTGGGCTCCTCGAAGCCGCAGAGCACTGAGTCCTGAGGTGTTATGGTCTGGAGTTTGAGAAATGATGTGCTGAGCTGGAAAGAGCACACGAATGGGAGTCAGGAAACCAGGACTTCACTAGAGTGGTGTTGACATCGTCTCCTTCATCCTTACAACCATCCATCAGAATGACCACTTTGGCCACATCATATGCTTCATTGAACACTTACCATTTGCCAGACCCAAGCAGTGCACAGTCACTGTGTCATCCAAGGGCTCTTATCACCCTCACCTAAGGAATCCCAAGCAAGAGAAAGTCACTACTGTGGTAGATTCTACCAGACCATCATCCCCCATCATGCTTGCCCAGTGCACAGAGCAAACAGAAAATGATGGATTCAATGCCAGAGAAACAGGTCTCAGCCGATGATGGGTGAGAGTCCTCGTGCTCAGGTTGAGATGGTGCTGAGGCATGTTCTATGCTCTTCTCCAGGGTCCCCCAGTGGGGTTAAGCTCTTAGCTGTCCACAGTGGCCAGTCTGTGTGGCCAATATAAAAAGAAAAAAGTGATGTCTGAGATTAGGTTGGAAAAGACACTGTGGTTTCTCTCTAGATCTCTCCACCCAGACCCCTGCTCCCCACCCCATCCCCCCTTGCTTGCTCTGGGGAAAGCGTGTTTCCATGTCATTGGCAGTCCTGGGGAGAGGCCTACGTTATAAGGAACTAAAGCCCCCAGCCAGCGGCCAGTCAGGAATCCAGATCTGACAAAATCTTGAGATCCAGCTTGAGAGTGAACCCTTCAGCCTCAGTTGAATCTCCAAATGATTACAGCCCTGGCTGACGGCTTGACTGAAACCTCACACCAGGCCCTGGGCCAGAACTGCCACGCTAAACTACTTCCAGATTCCCGACCCTTAGCAACTGTTAGATAATAAGCATTCGTTGTTTTATACTGTTAAGTGTTGGGGTAATTTGTGATGACAATAGGTAACTAATACCCTGTCTCCCTTCACCGTTGATGTTCCCTATATTCATTCACCTCTCAACTAAACTATTTAAACTTAAAACCTTGTTTCAAGATGAGCACCTGGGGGAAACTCAAATGCAGACCCTTCCCCAAGGGCACCTATCAGGGAAGTGAAAGAGCCAGGATTTGAATGCAGAGCACATGGAGTGACTGTTCAAGAGTCCAGTGCTGTGTGTGTCAGCCACTCTCAGCTTCACCCTGCAAGTGCCTTGGTTATAGGGAGGACGGCTCAGTTCCCTTGGGGCCTTACTATCCAGCTCAGGGCCTCCCATGTACTAGGTGCTCAGTATAAGCTGCTTCCCTTCTGCTATCCTCATCCTTTATTATGGCTGTTTGGTTGCATTGAGCATATCCCCCCTTTTTAGACTGAAATTTCAGCCCAACTCTGGAGTTAGGCTGCATGCAAATCCTGGCTCTGGAACTCACTGGCACAGTGACTTTTGGGAAGTCCTTTAACCATTTCATGCCTCAGTTTCTTCCTCCATAAAATACGGATGATAATAGTATCTGTTTCATAGTGTTGTGGGGAGGATTAAATGAATGTATGTATAGTCTTAGTCAGTGCCCAGCACACAGGAAGTGCTGTGTAAGTGTTTGCTTTACGAGGACTGTGTCATGCTTGTCTCCACTCTCCCTATTCATTCTCATCTGAAGGGCACAGAGCTCAGGGAGCCATTACCTGCCATGATTTGAGAGAAGACCTTGAGAGACATGAGAGATGATTTTTTTCAATTCCCAGAGCCTCCTAGGATGACTTACCAGACACGTGTAACTTAGAGTGAGCTCTCACCTTACCCACAACAGATAGCAAATCTCTCTGGGAATGGGAAGGGGGATGAGGGGCTTGGAGGATGGGAAGCACAGTCTGTGAACTTAAATTTTCTTTCCTTTTTTTTTTTTTTTTTTTTTGCCAGAAATGAATCCTGGCTGCCTTCCCAGCAGGTGCTCAGTAAATACACATCAAAGGATGGATTGGAAAAATGCCAAATGAGCATTGATGCCTTGAAAACAAGGGTGCATTTTTACATAAAATAACATCTCCTGTGGACAACTCATACAGCAAGAGCCCCAAACACACACACATTTCCTGCCCTCTTCTCCTTTTCCTTCTGAACTGGTGACCCCAACTCCTGGCTGGTGTAGATGTCTCTCGTGGAGTCCCTGAAGGCACCACAATTCATATTCACCTCCCACTTTGGGTTAGGAATATTGGCCCATTTATGCCCTGATTATGCTAATTAACTAGTTTTTTTTCTTAAGGAGACAATTATTACCTTCAGTTTGACAGTTTCTAACTCCATTAGCAGTCACAGCTGCCAACATCATGGAGCTGATTAGTTACTTCGAGTTGCTCAGAGAAAGATAATTATCCTCAGGCTGCACCCCCAGTGTCTCTTGCCACGAAGGGGGCACTGGGCTCCATGGCTTCTGCAGCGAGCGGGAATCTAGGGAGGTGAGGTCACAGCCAGCAGGGTAGCTAGCTCCAAATGTGGTCTAGGCAAAGGCAATTGCAGTTGAAGCAAAAGGCAGAGGAGTGGAGATCCAGACAGCTGGGTCTGCTGCCCTCGGGTCAGAGGAGGCATGGCGGCAGGAGTTCCCCTTTCCCCCACCCATGCTGCTTTCCATGGTCCTGAAACACTATGTACTATGGCTCTTGGTTTCTCCTAACTCCTGGCTCCTGGTTCTGGAAACTCATGGCCAACTATTCTCATAGCTCACATCTTTTCTTTGGTTTTTTGAATTCTTTATCTCTTGATAAACATTTTGTCTCTTTTTATACTGTCACTGAATAATTAGGCCCCTGACTTATTAATAATTCACGGGAGTGATTCCATATACCTTTGACAGTTCCATAATGATTCTGACAGTTCCACACTTTATTTTTGTCTCTGAGAGGTTGGGAGGGGGGTTCTCATGACCTTAACTGCCTTCTCCAAGACTCTGCTTTTGAGTAGTGGGTGCATTGGGGGGGGTGAGGATGATGCCTCCATGAAAGCTGTCTTCTACCGTAGGGAGCCAAGGGCAAGGGGCTGACCAGTACCACCAAAGGGCCTGTTATGAGGGAGAAGAGGATCTTGAGCAAAGGATGAATGTCTGGACCATGGTCTCTGACCCCCATCTATGTCATCCTAGTTATCATCACAACCCTCATTAATAACCACTTTCTCTATGCTAGGTACTGAGCTAAAAGCACTTTGCATGTCATTTCTTTCCCCCGCCTAACATCCACTAGAAGCTTGAGAGGTAGGGATCATTAGCCCCATTTTACAGATGAAGATACTGAGACTCAAAGACATCAAGGTCCTTTCCCAAAGCTTCTTAGTGCTGAATCTAGGATTTGAACTTCAGAGCCTCTATGAGTCTCCTCTCCTTTGCCACTTTACCTAGTCTGTAAAGTGAGTTTATAATCCCTACCCCACAGTTATGGGGTTAAAAGGGGATGACATCTGTGAAGCACCTGGTACCAGTAACCAAGTTTATTTCTTCCTTCTTCCTCTTTAATTGACCCCCTTCCCAGAGCCTCTGTTGCCTCATGCCCCCTTGCTCTCCCTGGGCTGACTGGTCTGAATTTCAGACAGATGCCCTGTGGGGCTCCAACTCAGGCTGTGGGTATCTTGAGCCTCCTCTGCATATGCTTACATGAGAGCTCCTAGGCTGCAAGGTGGATGTTGAGAAAGTGTGCACATATATGCGTGCATGTGCCCAGTGGACTCGCAAGTGCACGTGCACATGTGGTGTTTATGCGGATATAAGACTTAAACACACATGTGTGTGTGCGTGAACATGTGCACGTGTATGCGTATGGACAGACATTTGCCCCTGAGCCATCACACACAGTGCTGGGTGAGACAGAGGGCAGATGCTGGGACAATTCCACAGCAGATAGGGGAGGGATTTAACCTGAGGCTGGGGGACGGACAGACCCCAAGGCTTGCAGGGAGGAGAGGAATAAGGGGAGGGTGAGGTCTCCCAGGGAACACCAGAATTCCCTCCAGGGCTACATGTCACAGTCACAAAGACCTAACCTCCCCCCCCCCCCATGGAGTGGACAAAGAAAAAGACCCAGAGAGGACATGGCCCTATGCAAGGTCACACTGTGTGTAAAGGGCAGAGTCAGGGAGAACCCATGCTCCTAATCTAGGCTCAAATGCCCCTGAACTCTGAATTTGAGGCCAGGATTTCCTTGAGGTGGTTTGTGTGAAAGGCGATGTAGGACATAGGAGTGGGGGTGGGGGTAGGGAGGCCAGAAAGGAGACACCAATGCAGGGTTGTGTGATCTGGGTTGCCATTGTGGCAACAGCAGCTCAAATCCATCAGGACCTTCTGTGGAGTATACAGAAGTCCTCCCAGTTGTCCATCAAGTCCAGGCCCCCATTTGTCAAGGATCGCTGGGACAGGGGTATTGACTTCTCTGTACTTCTGAGCTGCACGTCCATGAGATGCCAATGAGCTCCATGGGCACCCCCAGATTCAGGCAAAGGCTCTGGCATGTCCTTGAACACAGTGAGAAGGAGATTACGAGGACAGCCATGGTGGATATCAGAGGGGTCAAGAGCATGAGAGTCAAAGGCAGCGGAGTCAGATGTATTCTGGACACCAAATGCACCTGCTATGTGTACTGGCTTCCTTTGGGTAATTTCTTGACAATTCACCTGTCTGTACCCCCTGCCACTAGCAGGATTGCTCACTCTGAATAATAATACCAGATGACACTTAGTAAACTTCTGCTAGGGGGTCACCTGTTGGCTAAGTGCCTGCCTTCAGCTTAATTATGATCCCAGAGTCCTGGAGTCAAGTCTTGTGCTTTGGGCTCCCTGCTCAGCAGGGAGTCTGCTTCTCTCTCTCCCTCTGTCCCTCCACCTGCTTGTGCGCTCTCTCTCACTCTCTCAAATAATTAATTAATTAGACTTTTGCTCTGTGCCCTGTTCTCCTCACTTCACATATACGAACCCATTTAAACCTCCCAACAACCCCCTTCCCTTGGATCACTACTATTATTGTTTCCATCTTATAGTAGAAAAAAATGGAGGCACAGCTAGTAAGAGGCCATGGTTGGATATGAACCTGGGTCCAAAGTCTGAGTCTCTAGTTCCTTTCCTACGATACTCCAGATCCCAAGTGGCCCAGTGTCCCAGGCGGAGTTCTGAGAGATTTCTGTCTTAGCAGCATGTGGCCAGAGGATGGCTCAGGTCTTCCCAAGGAGGGGTTTTGGACGAAGTGCATCCCCAGCACCCCAGGGAGTGGGACACCCCCTGACCCTCATAGCCTAGGGGTATCTTTTGCAGGAGCAGGTCTCTTGTGGGCTCTTCTGCCTCTGGCCGCCCATTTGGGCCTGGGTCTCAGCAGATCCTTGTCTCACATCCTGGAGATGCAGAGAACTGCTGAGAGATAGGCACCTAGGTCAAGTGGCCTCTACAGCTTGGTTTCCAGCAGCTGTGGCATCGCGTTACTAGGTCACAGATAGCTGGGAATCCAGCCAAGCCGCAGGTGCCAGTTGATGGTCTGGATGCATGTGGCTGCTTGGAAGCTCACGGCCTGCTCCCCTCTGCTCACATGGGAGGGAGTCAAGGCTCATTAAGAGTGCAGATATGAAGCAGAGGCCACACGGTATACTGGGGCACCTGGCTCCCTCCCTGGTTGGGGACCTTGGGGTCCGTCACCATCCTCAGGACCCTCTGGAGAGCAAAGGGATTGGACTAAACCAGGTTCCCCACTCAGGGTTACAGAGGACAGAGCAGGGCCACATTCCACATTGGGACCGTGCACCCCTGGTCACCCAGTGGTCCGTAAGCTCTGTCTCTGGGGCCTGGGTGTCTTCTTCCCTGCCAGATGCCATCACCACACAAGCAGGTAAGTGCTTAACAAGCACGTAGTGAATAGATTCAAATCCAAGCCCCGGATTATCACTATGAATGACTATTGCTGGCTGAGAATGCTTTTTCCTCTGCACAAGAAGGCTTTGTTACAAACATCATTGTGTGGGATCCCCCTAGGCCTGGGAAGTGAGCATCTCCATTTTACAGATAAAGAAATGGAGGCTGGGAAAAATGAAGCCACTTATCCCAAATCACACCACAAGGAGCAACAGGGCAGGGATTCCAGCCCGGGGCTGGCTGACTCCCAGCCCTGGCCTCTCAGCCTCTGTTACGCTGCAGGAGGCATTGCTGGTCTCATTGGTGGAGCATTCCTCTGAGCAAGGCCCCAGGAAGGATTTTGGTAGATACCTTCTCATCGAACCTTTGTGACAGCCCATTGCATGCATGAAGAAACAGGCTCAGAAGGAACGGAGCCAACTGCACAAGACCACACAGTTCGGAAGTAGGGGAGTTGGGTTTAGAACCCACATCTGGCTGCCCTAAAGCCTGTATTATTTTGATTGCCATAGTCCTCCCAGATCACATAATCCCCACTCCAAGTGAAGTCAGGATATGTGGGTGACAAATCCTCCTAGAACACCCAGCATGAACCAGAGAGCCCTCCCCACAGCTCCCGTGATCTGTGCTCAGGTTGTTCAAAGCTCTCCCTCTGCGCTGCCAAGAGGTAGGAAATGGGGTCAAAGTCTCCAGCAGGAGAGGAGTGAATGCAAGATGACAGTCCCGTGGCCGGCGGGCCTGTGGGCAGGAGGGAATGGAAATGGGTTAGTGTCCAGGGCCGCGCTGACCCACTTTGTTTCCTCTCTCTAAGCCTTCCTCAGGCCCCTCCTTCTCTGCCCATCCGGACTGGGTGAGTGGGGTTGTCCCCCATCCACAGGGCAACTGGGGACACTAGAAAGATCTTTTCCTCTTTGCCTTTGCTGGGGAAAGCACATGCCTGGCACCCTCAGTGTCAAGGAGAACTGCCTGAGAGATTTCAGCATGCCCGTCTGAGCAGGAACAAGGGGCCAGCTTGGCGGGCCCTGGGGATCATTTGGAGAGTTAGCACAAGCCGGCAGTTTCTGTCTAAACATCCATGAAAAGGACATACCTCAAAGACAACTGTGAAAGCTGTTGATATTGATTAAGCACCTACTAAGTGCCAGGAACTTGACGTATCTTGGAAAGAATCCTTGCGATGGGTGAAGGGACTGGAATTATGTTCAATTTCTCCACTATAGGTGAGGAAAGGGAGGCTCAGAGAGGTTCAGTGACTTGCTCAGGGTCACACAGTAGGTTTGCTGGGATTTAAGCCCAGGGCTTTCTGCTTCCAGGACCTCCAGCTTTTCCCTCTGTCCTATGCTCAGGCTCATCAGTTCTCTATTCTAGAACAATGGTTCCCAGAGAAAAACTTACTAAGAATCCAGAATTCCCTCGGAGAGTCTGAACTGGCAATTCAGAGATGGGTCCTGGGAAACTGGATTTTTTTTTTTTAGAAGTTTCTAGTGGGATTGGGAGTCCCAGTTTAAGGAGGTGCTCAATCTGAATGTGCAAGTTAAGTTCTAGGGGGTGGGATCCTAATAGCCTGAGACCAAGTGTTTGTCCATCTTTACCTGGGCTGAGTCCCCTGGAATGGGAGACCAGGGACCAAAGCAGCAGAAATTCTTGGAATGTGAGGGAATTTGTTCTCTGAGCACCAGGCCTCCTGAATGCTCTCTAGCTTCGATCCCAGCGGGGGAGTGAGGGGAGTCTCAGATGAGAGTCCGTGCCTGGGGCCCACACTCCAGGAATTGCTGTGGGTCAGGGAAAGGCAGCGAGGGAGCGTGTGTTTGCAGCTGCCACCCTGTAGATCTGACTAGGCCCTGTGCCTGGCCAGCAGACTCAGTCCCGGCTGTTGGGGAAGGCGGTGATGGACTGGCCGCCAGCTTGACAAAGCACAAGGATCTGGCACGTGGTAGACCCTCAACAGATCACAGCCATGGCCTCCAGTCACCCAAGCAGAAACCTACTCTTCTTGATTCCATTTTCTCCCCCAGACGTCCACTCCCTGCCCGCCACACCAGACCTAACCCTAGTCCAGCCCACCTAACTGCTATGGCACCATCTGCCCCCACCCTCTACCAGTCCTTCTGACCTCCTCTCTGTTCTACACACACTATGTACCTCCTGCCTGAGGATTTGCCTTTGTTATTTCCCTTTCCCTATAATGCTGTTCCCTCTGCTCTGCTGGGCTCACCCTTCTCCCCTTGAGTGTGTCCTTCAGAGTGGCATTTTCTGAGCCCTTTAGAAGCAACACTCCCTAGGCCTTAACATGCGCGGTTTAGGGCCCTTGACCCCCTCCTAGCACACATCATTACCATTATTGTTCTTTTTATGGTTAGGCTTATTAGTGCATATTTCCCCTGGGGTGAGAAACATGCATTCAGCATGGTGGTTGGCTTCTAGTAAGAGCTCAATAAAATTTTGTTTAGTGAGCTAATGAAAGATTAACAAGCAATCTCAAACTCATTGCTTCTGACTGGAAGTCTTCACTCCTGTGCCTGGCTCACTGGATCATTTAGGAAACAAGACAAAAGGGGCTCACATAATCACAGAGAAGAGATGACTTTCACAAAATGTAAAGAGAAATCTGGGGAACAGTGGTTTCGAACTGAATCTCTGAACCCAGCAGAACAGACATGCAAAGGCTGTGACAAAGTTCTTTGTCTAAATGAGGTTCAGTGAGAACCAGTGCAGTCAGAGCGGTAGCCCAGGCAGAGAAGGCTGCAGGGCCAGGGGACCCTCTCTTCCCCAGGTAGGCCTGGGGCTGCTCCCTGCCGATGGGATGAGCCATCACACCTGGGCCCCAGGGCAGAGCTGACCACTCAGGGCCCACAGATGCTCACCTCCTCTCAGCCACCCAGAGTCCTAGGGTGGGTGAGTCCAAGCCCCAAAGTGGGTCAGCGCGGCCCTGGACAATAACCCAGGACTGCGCACCTCAGCCCTCTGCTGGTGGCCGTGCTGCTGGCTGCCCAACTTTGGAAGCTCCCCTCTTCCTCGGCTGGGTCAGGGATGATCATATTTGAGATGAGAAGATCCAGAAGACCATGGAGACATTTCAAGGGGAGAAAGAGACAGCTCCACAGGGAAAACAGCGTGTGTGCGCTTGTACACGTGTGTGGAGTGTGTTGTGTTGTGTACGCATGCTTATGCCCATGTGTGCACATGTCTCACGGACATTCTCATTTCAAGTCCCACTTTGTGTTTAGGGAATCCTCACAGGAAACTCCCGCCGGCATGATTCTTCTCCGAAAACCCCCTTCTCATCCCTCATCTCCGTTCCACTGTTCCGTCCTTCCTTACCTGGGCAGAGGGGCCTGTCTCTAGCCAGGGATGATCCTGAGCTAAGCCGCTGGGGAGGGGGAGATTCTCTCCCTGTCCTCTCCCACGTCAGCGGCTTCCCAATCCAGATGCATCCAGAGGGGCAGGTCTTGCAAGTTACAAAACCTCATCCTTGGATATTCTGAATTGTACAACCCGAACATCTGTTCCAACCCATCAATTGACAGATGAGAAAATGGAGGCTAGGGAGGGGAGGGACTTGCCCAAGGTCAGATAGTCACGTGCACACTAGGGACAGAACCCAGAAGCCTACTCTCGGTTTGGCGCTTGAGCTATGACATAGCTCTTCCTGCTTTCAGGGAGGTCACAATCTAGTAGGTATGCTTGTTTGTTCATACAATCACTCAGTTTGCACTGGTCTCTGCACATTTACTGAAACCACCCACTGTGTCCTCTGGGTGAACAGGGCTACCCAAGTCAAGAACTAATTGGAAGGGGCGATGAACCATGAGAGACTATGGACTCTGAAAAACAACCTGAGGGTTTTGAAGGGGCGGGGGTGGGAGGTTGGGGAACCAGGTGGAGGGTAATAGAGAGGGCACGTATTGCATGGAGCACTGGGTGTGGTGCAAAAACAATGAGTACTGTTACGCTGAAAACAAACAAATAAATAAACAAACAAACAAACACATAAATAAATAAAAGAACTTGCCTTCAGGGATCCCTGGCTGGGAGACTAGGATGACCCTGGTTTTGATGAGCGCCCATGTGAGAGGCTCAGCCCTTCCCTGTGAGGGCAGCTGCAGAAGGGATTTCAAGACCTGGGGTTGGTGTGTGTGTGTTTGTTGGTCCCCTACGTGCCCTCCATGGGTCAGAGAAGCTGAGACCCGGTGGTCCACTGGCAAGTGCCTGGCTCTTGTGTCACGGGATTGAATGAGCTCACTTAAGATGTGTGTGTTGTGTGATATGTGTGGGGGGTGTGCGGTATGTGCTGCATATGGGAGATGTAGTATGTATGGTACATGCTGTGTGTGGTGTGTGGTATGTGTGTGTGGTTTGTGATGTGTGGGGTCTGGGTGTAATACACAGTGTGATGTGTGGTATGTATGTAGTACATGTGGTGTGTGTGGTATGGTATGCAGTGCGCTGTGGTATGTGGGTATGTATGTACACATGTGGGTATGGTATGTGCTGTGTGCTGTGTGGGAAGTTTATGTGGTATGTGTGTGGGGCGGTGTGTGGTATGTGTTTGGTGTGTGGTGATATGTTGTGTTGTGTGTGTTGTGTGTATGGTATGTATGTGACAAATATGGGTTGTGTGTGTGCTATATGTGTGTTGTATGTGTGATGATATGTGCTGTGGTATGTGTGAATTGTGTGTGGTGTATGTGTGGTATGTGTGTGGTGTGTGTGGCATATGTATGGTGTGTGGTATGTGTGTAGCGTGTGTACGGTGTGTGGTGTGTGTGAGTTGTGTGTGTGGTGTGTGTGAGGCATGTGTGTGTGGTGTGTGGTATGTGTGTGTGGCGTGTGTATGGTATGTGATATGTGTGTGATGTGTGGTATGTGTGGTGTGTGATGTGTGGAGGGGAAGCCTGCCAGGTTCTCCAGGTCCTCCAGCAGCCAGGAGGAGACAGAACTAGGGAGGGGATCTGAGTCTAGGGAAGCGGAGAGAAGGCTGAGGACTCAAAACTACCTAAGCCAGTGAGATGCTCAGCTGAACCCCAGCAGTTGCCAGGCAACAATTTCCCCTCCCCAGCCTGATCTCTAGTCCCCACCCTCATGGGTGGCCATCTTTTCCTTCCTCTCCAGCTAACCGAGGACCTGGTGAGTTCCAGTACTGACCCTCCTCCAGGCCCTCGTAGTTAAACCCACTTGTTGGGCAAACATCTGAGCCTCCAGGAATGGAGCTGCGGGCAAAGTTGCAACAGAGGAAGGTGTGTCCGGAGATGGAGGATACTACTGCCAAGACCTAGAAGAGACAGGCAAGAAAGGAAGGATGGGGTCAGAAATTCCTTGAGTGCCACTTCCCCGTCTGATACTCCCAGGGATCCTTGCAACCACTTCCCCATTTAATTTTGACAGGGAAGGCTTGCTTTCGTCAAACCCATGCTATGTACAGTAGAGTTTGAGGTTCAGAGAGGCATGGCGGCTTGCCCACAGTCACACAGCAAGATAGTACAGAGCTAGGTCCTGAGGTTCTGACTCCCAAGCTCAATGTGCATTTTGTTCCACCACATGTCTCAGGGCCTCTGTTTCCCTGTCTGTAAAATGAAACCATAGGAACAGAGAAGAGGTGAGAAAAAGTTTAACTAGCACGTCCGATCTGACCCATGACTGACCACGTGTGGAGAATTCTGATGCTAAGGCTGGGCCCAGTGGAAGAAGTACGGTCATCGATGAGCAATGTCTGTCCCGGCTGAGGAACTGAGGCATGACAGTGCATGTACCGTCCGAGAGCTGACTTTCTTAGGGTCTTACCAGCTCTGACATTTGGGCGCTGAGATGTTAACCCTCATCTCTAGTGGTCTTGGGCAAGTCCTTGCACATCTCTGAGGCACAGGTTCTTACTAGGCCTGCCCTGGGAACAGCCTCCCCTGGCCTCTTCATGGAGGACAAAAACAGCTGCTCAGCCTCCCTCCGCTGTACCCTCAGGGATAAGCTGCTATTGCCTAGCAACGGGGGTTGAGGGATGGGGGGGTTTGGAGGGCTCTGCACAATCCCAGAATCTGAGCAAACATTCTGCCTATCTCTCATACCCCAGGCATGGATCTCGAACATTCTGTACCAGCCCCGTAAGAGTCCTCAGGGCCGGGGCCCAGCACCAAGTAACGGAGGGAGACAGGTCTCATGGGGCCACCGAGCTGAGTTCCAGGCCTGGTTGCGGGAGACACACTGAAAGGCTTAGGGCACACGGGCTCACCCTTAGTTTCTCCGTGTATAACATGGGAGAGGGAATCATCCCAAACTGGTGGAGGCATTGGGTTATAATGGTGATGGCTGGGAAGATGCCTTGCAGTTTTTACCCTGGAACCTACCTCCTCACTCTGAGGGCTCATCTAAAAACTCAGAGACTGGCTCAGATGTCCCCTGCCTACCCTAGACATCAAGCCCAACACCATGACCTGTCTCTAGTTGCCTATTAAAGTTAGTGAGCACCCACTGTGTGTTGGACCTGGTGCTACATTTGCAAACATTAGCTCATGGACTCCTCACAACAACCCTGGGAGGCAGAAACTAGCTTTATCCCATTTCACAGATGGGGAAACTGAGGCTCAGAGAGGTCAGGTCACTAGCCCAGGGTCACCCAGCCAGGATGTGACAGAGTGAGGATTTGAACCCCGGCATGTGTGATTCCAGAGACTGTGTTCTTTAAACCCCAACATGACAAGGCCTCCCCTAGATTCCTCTTTGTTCTGTGCCCTCCTCTTACCAGCGGGGCCTCCGTCCTGCCCCCAAGGGCCTTTTGCTTTGCGCAGGGACTTCATGGGAGGGCTTTTGAGGACTTGTGTCTCCCTCCTCTTCTTCCTCAAGATCGTGACTTTGGAGCCTGTCCCCAACAGTGGTGTAGGGGGCTTTGAAGTCCTGGAATAACAGCAAAGGGCAGCAGGTCAAGTTTCCTGCCTGTCCTGTCCATAGGGAGGTCAATCCTCAGGCTATTTGTAGAAACATCTTGGCCTGGCCTGGCCCTTGCAGCCCTCCCTGGCACCCTGGTCCAGGTGGACAGAGGTCCCCAGTCTGGCAAACAGATGGGAGTAGGGGCAGCTGCAGAGAGGGAGACCAACAGGGACTGAGTAGTGAGATAGGGAAGGGTACAAAGGATGGGAAGGGGAGAGGAGGCAGTGGGAGTGTGCAGAGTAGAAAGCCACCTGTGAGAGTTGGGGTGAGAAAGAAGAGAGAGTGCTAGGAAGGGGGAGAAGGGGGGAGGGGAGATGAACTGTTGAAGACAGGAGGATGAGGAGAAGGATGAAGGCTATTTGTAGAGTTGGAGAAAGAAGGGGTCTCAGATAGTAGACGAGAGAGGAGCTCGCAACATTCCCCCTTGAAGGTACAAGTGCTCACCAACCAGATGTCAGTGACAGATTGTTCCACTGCCTGGTGTTGCCCAGGACCCAGGAGCCGAGTGGAAAATCTAATGAGAATTCCAGTCTTGCTGCCAGAGCCTGGGAGACCCCACTGCTGCCAACCAGGCTCTGTTTAGGTTCCTTGGGGTTCTGGGGACTGGAGCCAGGTTTCCACTATCCCCTTAGCTCCCCACACCCAGTGAAGGCAGGGCTCCCTGTCCTAGAGAACCACAGGCTCTCCTAGGTAGGGAGAAGGATCTAGGGCTCAGACCCAAAGCAGATATCTTCTAGGTAGGTCAGCAGAATCTTCTTCTATGCTTCCTTGCACTGGGAGCTTGTTTTTCCTCCAGGGTGGCCCAGTCCCTCCCAGGACAGTTCTAGGAAGTGAGGTTGAGCGGTAGGTAATGAATGAGCAGGAGTTAAACTAGAAAAAGAAGGGAGAAAATGTCCTCCAAGAAGGAACAGCAATGCAAAGCCCTCTCTGCTGGACCGGCACGCAGTGGGTCAAAGGTCTGAAATCTAAAAGAAGCCCGGGGGGGCTGCAAGGAGGGGTTTGGTGACCAAAAAAATGAATCTGGAGAGGGAGCAGGGGCACGTTCCTGCAGAGACTTCTAGGTAAAGTGTGGGGTTCAGTCTTCATCCCTGGAGTAATGAGGAGGCCTTGGTGGTTAAAGCTGGGGGCAAGGAGATTGGCTGTTGGTGGTAGTGTCAGTATTCAGATTTGCATTTCAAGAATATCCTTCAATCTTTTGCATAAAAATGGACCAAATAGGACCAGAATGACAGCAGAGAGTCTAGGGAGGAGGCTCCTGAGGTGATCTGGGCACAAGACAATGGGGGCTGGGGCTGGGGGCAGGGAGCAACAGGGATATGGAGAAGCAGCCAGATTGCTGACCTATTAGAGAGTAGAACAGACAGGTCTCATGTAGGAATGGGGCTGGTGGGGGATGGAGTTTGGGGCAGAATTGCCTGATGTCAGAACCACTGACCCTCACTGAATAGTGTCTTGGAATATTGATACTTGGGCCTATCCCGGGATGATAGATTTCAGATCTCTAAGGATGAAGTCCAGAATCTTCCTTTGAAAAACCTGCTTCTGGGTTATTCCAAGAATCAGTCCATCTGCCATGGGCAATGGCCTAGAGTTTGGACCACTCTGAGTCCACACCCCATTGTACAGAGGAAGACGCAGGTCCCAGCGGGGGGGCGGGGGGAGGAATACTTTCCAGGACCACACAGGACTAGCATAGTAGAAATAACTAGCAAGAGGCATCTGATACACAATGCCCATTTGTGGTGTCCCTTCAACCTGGTGAAGAATCCAGAGCATGCTGTGGGATGGTGAGAAGCACAGACTTTCCTTCACAATGACCTTGGTTCAAATTCTGACTTTGCCATTCTGTAGTTGGGTGATGCTGGGTAATTCACCTCTGTTAGCCTGTGGGTCCTCTCCTGCACATGGACACAAAATACATGCTTCAAAAACAGCTATGGGATTTGCACTTGAGAAGGTGCCCGAGGCACCTGCATGTGCAAAGTAAAGGGAAGCTCTCATTATTAAAGTTCAATCCCACCCTGCCAAGGTCAGCCTCAAGTACAGGCAGAGGCAGGAACAATCTCTGTGTGAGTGTGTGTGTGTGTGTGTGTGTGTGTGCATGTGTGCGCGTGCACACGCACACGCGCATGGACATATGTGTGTGAATGGGCATATTTTGAAGAGTTGTTTCCCCTGACCCAAACCATGTCCTACCTCCTCGTGACCTATCACAATGTCTAAAAGCCCCCCATTAAAGCCACATTTCCCTGGGCACAATTTTGTTTGGTGCCTTTTCTTTTTTTTAGCACAGAAGAATTTTGCCTTGGAGTAAATAGAGGCCAGGGAGAGGGAAAGTGACCTGCACCAAGTCGGATGGGCGGTAGAAGCAGAATGAGGACCCCAACCCAGGGAGGCTGCACCACTCACTGGAGGTGGGGTGGGGGGTGGGTGTGGGAGCATGTGCTCCCCACAGAGCCTGGGGAGGGGGCTGAGTGATGCGTTCTCCATAATCAAGGCGCAATCAGCGCTAATCAGCGTGTTCTTGAAATAGACCCAACTGGATGGGGGAAGCGAGCAGCCGCCTGGGTTTGTATAGCGGCAATCAGAGGGAGGCAATTTTAGATCCGCGGGAGAAACAGCCCTTTGTCCAGGGACTCTGCCGAGCGCTTCGGAGCCCACTGCAGCTTGGAGATAAAAAACGCTGCATGGGGGCTGCAGCTGCCTTGGCCCAGGAAGGGGGGCGTTCATGCAGTGGGGCCAGATGCCTCCCGGGTGAGGTTCTAACTCTTTAGCACCTTGGCTGGGCACCTACTGTGGGCTGGGTGCATGGACAGCTTCCATTTTCCCCCCTGCTTTCATTGCAGGGGGAGGAATGGAGGTTCAGAAATGGTGGGGCTTTGCCCTAGGTCACTGGGCTGGTAAGTGTCATAGCTGGGGTGGGAACTGAGTTTGTCTAACTCCAAATTTTGTGCCTTTTTCTTTTATGGGGTGGAGGGTACCATCAGGCTGTAGGAGACATCATCTTAGGTTAAGCCAACAGCCTAATGAAATTCCCAGATCTTGCAAAAATCTCTAGGCTTGAGGACTCTTGGTCCCAATTTGCAGATGAGGGAAATTGAGGCTCCAAGAAATGAAGGGACACACTGAAGGTCACCCAGAGGGTGTGTGAGTGGTAAAGCCAGGATTCAAACCCACATTTGTGAAATGCCAGAGCCCACCACTTGAAATCACTAAGCTCTGAGCTTCTTCAAAGACCCATCTCCTGCCACCACCTCCAGGAAGCCTTCCCTACTACCTCTGGGGCCACCATCCTCTCCCCTTTGATTGATGCTTAGTTATCATGGAACTGGGTGGATATGGCTGGGTGGTAGACTTTGTGGGGTTTTTAGTCACCCAGCATCTTTCCCTCTTCTGTTGGTAACAGTGCCTCCCTATTTCCTTTTGGGGTGGTAACTTTCAGGCAGAAAGAAAGCTCCCTGACAGAGGCTGTGAGTGAGGTGGGAAGCACTCTGGCTCAGGTCCACCCCGCCAGGAGCACAAGGTGTGAAATGCTTTATTATAAGAAGAAAATGCATGGGAGGTGTGCAGGCAGGCCAGGCAGGAGGCCACAGTGGTGGCCCAATTGATGATGAGTGGTCCAGGGCAGTGGCTGAGATGGAGGACAGTGGATGGATTTGAGAGATTTTGAGGAGGAAGAACCAAGGAATCTCACTGACTGATGGAAGGAGGGGAGTGAGGAGGATTTCTCACTTGACTAGCTGGCCCTACACTCAGTCATCCTTGATTCCTCTTATTCCCCACTTCTAATCCACTAGGAAATCTTGTTAATTTGCCTTCAAAACAAGCCCAGAATCTGATCATGTCCTTTCTTTGCTGTCTCCTCTGGTCCAGCCAGCATCATCTCTTGCCTGGATTAGAACAGTCTCCTACTGGTCTCCTTGCTTCCACTCAAGTCAACCACTGCAGCCAGAAATTCGTTTTGAAACAAATCAGGTTACGTCCTTCAGCTCAATGCCCTCATCTCACATCTACACCAGCCTCCCCGGTCCTTTGTCATCTGTTGCCCCACCTCTCTTACCTCACTTTTAAACTTTCCCTTTGCTCACTTTGCTTCAGCCACCCAGGTCTCCTAGCTTCTCTGGGAACACTGCAGAGAACCTCTCACCCCAGGGCCTTTGCCCATGCTGCTTCCTTTGCCTGGAACGCTCTTTCCCAGGAAATCACAGGCTCTGTCCCTCACCTTCTCAGTGAGGATTTCCCTCACCATCCTATGTAAAATTCCAGCCCTAACCCATAGTTCCTCTTCTTCCCTATACCCTTGTTCCTTTATTTTTAGCCAGATCATTTATCTTCTGCTATACAATATATGTTTACTTTTTAAAAAGATCATTGTTTTGTTCTCTCACTAGAACTTCTTGAGGGTCATAGTGATTGCTAAATCATATTTGCTAAATGAAGGAAGTTGGTGAATGATGGTATCATTTATTGAGACTAGGAGGGATGGACTGGTGGCGCATGGGGGTTCGAGGAGGCATTCAATTGGGAAAATGGAGTTTGAGAGGTCCCAATAGACACCCAACTGGAGATACCCAGGAGGCAGTCAGATATATGAGTTTATACCTTGGTTTCCTCATCTGGCTAATAACCCCATCTCCCTCAATGGGCATGTGTAGGTACAGTGGCGGGGGGGGGGGGGTCTGATGAGATAAAAGGAGTGGCAGTAGTTAGCACATTGTCAGCTCTCAACCAAGGGTGGCTGTCTTGCATGTCTGCTTCTTTCTCTCCTCACACAGTTGCAAGAGCTTCCTGCAACACTTGAAGATGTTGGAATGCCTGGACCACCCGGAAATGTGGAGAACATGTGGCCCAGTGGAGAGGTCCTGCTCCATTTGCTTCTCTTTCATTCTGAGACTCAGAATCCCCAGGGGAGGCTGGAGCGAGAGGATTGGAGGAGTTTTTGCAGTGGCGACACACCCCCTCCCTTCTCCAGCTCATCATTTCTTCCAGCCACATCAGAATAATTTCTCATTGCCCCTGAATCTTCATTTGTAACCAACCTCTAAGTGGCGAGGAGAGGATTTTTAAAAATAGCTTTATTGATTTTATTTTCTTGGAATATAAAAGCAATAGATGTTCTTTGTTAAAGAAAAATTAGATGGTACAGAAATAAAGGAGAAAATAAAAATCAGCCCAAATTTTATCATCTAGAGATAATCATCCTCTTATTTCAGTGTTTAGCCTTCTCACCTCTGTTCTATATTTTTGTGTCCTAGTGTGTTGGGAACAGGAGTTAAGGGATGATAGAGGAAGGTGGGGTTGGGGGGAGACTGAGCAGGCACAGGCGGACCCTGGCTGACAGGGCCTGTGTAATTGCTAGTACATGGTCAGGCAAAATCCACAGCCTGGCCCACAGACCCAGTCAGTCCCTGAAGGGCTGCCCTGCCCCCCGCATACCTTATCATCATTGCATATTCACCTAACTACAACTCTGGGCAATGTGAATATTTTCACCATTTTTCCTGTTCTTTTGGAGCTCTATAAAACAAAATGTCATAGTGCCACTGTCTTGTTTAATTCTCAGAATAACCGAATGAGAGAATTCCTGTGATTAGCCCCATTTTACAGATGAGGAAACTGAGACCCAGGGAGGCAAAGTAACTTTGTCCAAGGCTGACAGAGAGTGGAGAACTAGGACATAGGTCTCCTGATGCCAGTGGGGGGGCCCTTGTGATGTCATCCTGAGAAGAGTGACATAGAACAAGATTCTATGCGTCAGCCACATAGAATTATGGTCTCATTTAATTCTCTCAGCATCCCTGCCAGAAGGACGCTATTCTGTCCATTTGCTCAGATGAGGAAACTGTAGTCAGAGTCACTTGCCTAAGGCCGTACAGCCATTAGTGGGGAAGTTGAGAACTGAAAGCAGGTGTGTCTGGCTGTTGGGGTAATGCTTCGAACAGGAGCAAGGGATAGGGCAGGGTGAGAAGGGTGAATTGCATCCTTTTGTCAAGGGCAGCCTCTTTGTCCCTCATCTGGGCATCTAGAGAGGGCCTAGTAGTCCTGTGGTCCCAGCTCCAATTCTGACCTCACTACTGAGAGCCTGGACCCTGGGGAGGGGGCTTGGGCTTACCAGCAGCGCCACCTGGTGGCTGATTTGCTGCCACCAGAGTCTGCCAGAGCCCAGGACTCCAGGTGGGAGGGCGGCGATGAGGGAAGGGAGGACCAGGGCCCACTCTTCCCTGCTAGAGACCCTGGGCCACCCCAATAGCCACCTGGTATAGAGAAAAAACTAAGGGCTTTGGATTTGATAGACCTGGTTTTGAATTCTAACTCAGTCTATGTGACCTCGGTTAACTCCTTCCCTTACTTCTCGGAGCCTGTTTCCATGTCTGTAAAATGGGAATAAATCGAAATTGCAGCAGTTGTGTTCATTGCGGAAAATACCCGAACCTCTCCCAGGTGCATGGTAGGTAGCGAATAAATGATACTTGAGGTGATCAATGATACTTGCCTGCTCTACTATTTCCTCTGTCCCTTTTCTCCACTGTCCACACATCAGGCCCAGACCTCTCTACGGGGCCCAAGCTCCTGCTCAGACTGGGCTCCCAGAGCCTGTTCATTCCAGAAACGGCTGGCTTTGGAAAGATACTCAAAAGGAAGACAAAGGAAATTCCATGGAGAATAAGAAAAGCCAAGCGTTGGCTGGTTGGCACACCCAGGTGTGGGATCTCTGGGAAGAGTCAAGCCTGCTCCACTTTTTTTTAATTTAAGATTTTATTTATTTATTTGACAGAGAGAGATCACAAGTAGGCAGAGAGGCAGGCAGAGAGAGAGAGAGGAGGAAGCAGGTTCCCTGCCGAACAGAGAGCCGGATGCAGGGCTCGATCCCAGGACCCCGGGATCATGACCTGAGCCGAAGGCAGAGGCTTTAACCCACTGAGCCACCCAGGCGCCCCAAGCCTGCTCCACTCTTGTGAGATGAAGGTCATGGAGTCCTGTGCCCAGGCACAACTTGCCTGCTGTCTCCTGAGGTTTGCAGCTCTGGCTGGGCCTCCCCATCGCTGCCAGGCAGGCCCTCCTGGTCCTCAGTCCCTGTCACCGCAACTACACTGTCCATGTGCCACCTCTAGGAGGATTTCCAAGTTCCCGTCCTCCTCTCCTTCACTTTCCTCAAGGTTGCATCCTGCAGGGTGCTCCTCAGATACTGCTTCCCACAGTGACCCTAAGTACCCCCGGAACTCTGCATGGCTCCAGCGCCCCCGTAATGCCCGAGGGCTGTAATATATTTTTACAGCTTTTGATGACCCCCAGCAACCCTGAAGTGCTTTCCCAATAAATCTTCATTTTCCCCAGCAGTCCCCTGGAGCTCCCATACCCACCCTCCAGTATGCTCAACGCTTCGTAATTCCTCAAGGGCTCCATCTCTCACTGCTGACTCCACGTAATTCTGGCTCCTCACGCGGGACCTCTCAATCTCTCCTGAAGGTCTCCAGGGTTCCTATGGTCCTTTCCACTCTCAGTGCCTCTCACTAGCCCCAAATATCCCTTTGTCCACCTCAGAGAGCCCTGGTGACCTTCCATCATTTCTGGGATACCAAGGAGGCTCCCAGAGGTCCCTGGTGTCCAAAAGATGATTCAAGGGTCCTCAAGACTTTCCAACTTTCTCCACCTGGTCTCCACCATCTGTTTCTCCAGGGCCTGCAATGATTCATCAGTGCTGATGGCTGTGGTGGCCATCGGAGGCTCCCAAAAGTGGTCTGTGGAAAGTGCATGGGACTTGGAGCCAGAGCCCCATGGGGCCGCTGCCACAGCTCTGCTATTAACCGGCTCTGGAACCTTGGGCAGCTAACTCAACTTCACTCAGCCCATTTCTTTATTGGTAGAATATGAACACTTTGCCAATCCACAAGGTGGCTGAGGGCAAGATAATACATCAGAAGGGACCCAGCATGATTTCCAGCACTTAATGGGTCTTCAGGGTCTGTTGATTCCCTTTCCGGTAGCTCCCGATTCCAGGGCCAGCCAAGCACTTGTTCACTGAAGGCCCTGTTCCGTGGGGCACCCACTGCGTCACACCAGATGCCGTCCTTGATAAGCAGGTGTTCCCTAAGCCCCTGGCTCTGAGAGAAGAGGGAGCGGCTACCCTCACACCTGATGAAGTTGCCCGAGAGCTTGTAAAAGTAGACCAGGGGTGGGGAGATTTTCGTTTCCGCCACACTTGCCTAAAGACATTCTTCTGCGTCTACCTTTGCTTAGGCCGTTCCCTCCTCTCAAATGCTCTTTCCTGCCTGGTGAAGTATTCCTGTCCCTCAAGGTGCAGCTCAAGTTCCATATCCTTGGTTAGGTGGTTGGGTACCTGGGCTCTATTTAGAACCAGCAAACATTGGTTCAGCCCAGCTTCTCCGCCTACCAGAAAATCTATTTGATATAATTTTGGGGGCAAATTATTTAGTCTCTAAACTTTAGTTCCTCCATATGAGAAATGGATTAATAACACTTTCTTCTTAGATTTGTCGTAAGGCTCTGATGAGGTAATGCAGGTGTGACACCGGGAACATAATAGCTGCTCAGTAAATAGTCCTTTTCTTCTGCTTGGCACTCCCAGAGCACTCAGTCCTTGGCACATTCTGCCTGTAGTTTCTCATGGCGGTGCTTCTGACACCTGAGCTGGCCTGGAAGCTCTGAGAAAAGTGCATGTGTATCCCCCACAACATGGATTTCATCCAGAAGTGAGAGGCAGAGAAGGCCAAGAGTTGGCAACAGATTGACTTGGCTCCCTAAAGGGTAGCAAGATGCCCAGGTCAAGGGCCCATTTGATTTTTAACAGTCTGAGAAGATGCAGGGGGCTTCTAAGGGAATTTTGAGCCAGCTAGGTTTCCTCCCTGGGTCATATTTTCTTCACCTTTCTCCCAATGGCTAAGCTGAGGCCCAGAAAAATGGACAGATTTGCCCAGAGCCACACCACAGAACTCAAACTGGCTGGAGAAGGCTGAGACTAGGAAGGAAGAATGGCTTCTGCATGCATTTACCCCTGTCCAGAGGAGTGTGGACACCTGTCCTCTTGACCTAGAGGAGCAGGACATTCAAGAAAAAGGGGCTGTTCCACTTGTCTCAATATCCCTGGTTCTAGGTCCGGACATGGAGCATGATGGATACTCAGTAGAAGCCTGCTGAATACATGACCTTTTCCAAAATTTGCAGCCGTCAGCATGAAGTGTTAGGTCTTTGGTGCCTGATTTCCATTTTCCCCCACCCCACCCAAAATCAGAGGAAAATCTCCTAGGTCAGAAGTAGCCTTTGACTTCACTTCCTCTGCTCTGGTTATTTGCAGTGCCTAATAGAACTAGGCTGCAGAGTCCTGTCTGGCCAGCAGGGTCACGAGCACACACTGCAGCCTCCAGGGTCTACTGAGTAAAATAAGTTACCAATTCAATAAGCTTAAGCACCCATCAATCAGATTTCCTGGGAATGAGGGAGACCCACATTTCTGTGACCCAGCCTCTTTGTATCTTGATGCTTTGTACCACTTTGGACATGAGGGGGGAATAGTGGCAGACAGGTGACTGTACCAATCCCCACAGCTCTATGAAGTTATGAAGTTCTCAGGGACCCTCTGGGGGTCAGAGATTTTCTGAACCTGGAACTCTGTAGGATGCCTTCCCTAGGAGCAGATGTTACCATCTCAGAGTGTGAGAGGCCAAGACAGTTTCCGGTGGATCCCGAGAGCAGGGATTTGAAGTAGAAGAGTCAACCACACAGGAACGAGCAGACGCTGTGTGTAATGATCGTACTCTTCCATGGACTGGCAGGACAAAACATGCTTTGTTGTCCCAAGCAACTCTTTGGAAATCGCAGATGCAGATTTAGAGATTTCTGCCCAAGTTCTAAGCAATGCTACACTTTTAGAGCCTGGGCACTATTGGTTCAGGATGATGATAACCAATGTGAATACAAAGCTCTACCAATCCTACTCAGAGCTCATGGGATCTTCATAACCACCCCAAGCTTGAAACAGGAGCTACTATCTTCTTTGTAGAGATGAGAAATTTGAGGCTGGCAAGGGCAGAGTGTGGAGCCCAAATCAGGCCTCCACACTTCCAACCTCACTGTCTTTCTACCCCATCTTGTCTGCCTCAGACATGCAGGTCTCCCTAGCAGGTTGGGCCCATGAGCTTTCCGGCAGCCACTGTGGCCATGACGAGGGAGCTGCTGCCTTCTTTGGGGCTCACAGCATGAGACACAGAAAGGCCGAGTGATTCAGAGACTGGGCTTTGATTTCCGATAGACCCAATTTCTCTGTGCCTCAACCTCCCCTATCTGTAAAGTGGGGGAAGTAATAAGTTAAATGGGGAGATGCCTGCTTTATGGGATTGTTTTGAAGAGTAGAGACATCCTCTGTAGAGCACCTAGCACCCAGCAGACATTCAATGTATGCTGAGCACATGGAAGGAAGAAGTGTGGGCTCCTGAAACACCCCTGGCTGCTTCTAATTTATAATCCTGAGTTGAAACTGCAACTTCCAGGGATGGAACCAAGAGGGTTTTGCAGATAAATCATGCATGTGATAAAACACAGGAAGGACAACTCAGTGAGACCACTCTGCGAGGAACCGCCACACACAGTTTGTTCATTCCTTTAATTTTTAAAAACGAGTAAGCAGACAATCGTGTGCCCTTTGAATACCCAATAAAAACGTTCATTATGTGAAACAGTACAACCTTTTTCATTTTTTAATAATTCTGTAAATATCTCAGAAAGGATGTATTGTTTCTAATGAATATCAAAAAAGTCACCACAATGACATTTCCCCTGCCCCCACATTCCCCTCCCTGCCCTGCCCCAAGTTGCCCAAATACTAGTAGGAAATTACAAAAAACAAAGAGCAAAGCCCTCCCTCTGCCCTGCCCCATGAGTAGTGTTAAGTGAGGGAAATGTTAAGTGCCACAGGTACAGTGCAGTGCGTCCCATCCCTAGCGAGGCTTCAGAGCTGTAGGTGGAGAACCAGTAGCAGCAGCAGTGGGGAGTCTCTCTCCCCGGCACCTGGTGGGAGAGAGTAGACGAGGACAGACACAGCAGAAGGCTCAGCATGAGGCCCGATCTTCCTGGGTTCACTTCCTGGGTCCACCAGATCCAGTTTTGCTCAGGGAGAGCCGGGCAGTCCTGGGCAGTGTGTGCAAAAGGGGGCCCAGAACCAGGCATCCCAGCCTACCTCAGAGAGGGCACTGGGCATCTCTTCTAACAAACTCAGGCTTCAGATGGGTGCTGGCCAGACCAGAGAAGCTGTCTCGAAAGCTCGGATGAATCAAACTTGTGGGGTCCCTACCGGAAACTAAGGCCTTGGTTTGGAGTAAGCTCTGGTTTCCACCAAATAAAACTAGAGACATAAAGGAAAAAGGATAAAGAATGTACCTTCCCAGTTCCCAAATAACTCAGAATCCAAGACAAAAGGCCAAGGAAATCCAATTAGAGAGAGAAGTCGGGCAGAGAGGTCTGAGGCAGCTCTGGCCTCACCTCCCACCCCCAGGCCTGCACAGAGGGAGGGGTGGGAGCCCAGTTCTCTCCCCCAGGATAAGCGCTGAGGCTTCTCAGCCCCCCTGGTGAGAGGTGCATGTAGGATAGCTCCCCAAAAATGGGTAGGGAGAGAGGTTCTGCTGGTGATAAGGAGGAGGATGGGGAGGACTAAGAGGTAGCAGGAAAGCAGGAGAGAGAAGAGGGCAGAGGATGTAAGAGAGAGAGGAGGTGGCAGGCAGATGAAGTAGGGGCCAGAGGACAAAATCAGGCTCCAGGCCCTACTGGGGTTCCTTCCCCTGGAAAGCTGGTAGAAGGTCCTAGACATAGATCCTGACCGGGGTAGCAGCAACGGCAGGACAGACAGCTGCAAGGGAATAGCGGCTGCTTCCTGACCCTGAAAACCAGCATGCAGGTGACTCCAGTCAGCCCCATGAAGATGGAGAGGCCGACATGACAGGGAGAGCAGATGGACAGGACAGGAGGAACCTTGTCACGGGGGCTGAGGACCTGGCCAGACTCCAGAGAATGGAGTCACTCACAGATGCATCAACCTAGAGTTTCAGGGGAAAAATGCCACATCATTTCCATGACAAACTTGATTTTAAATAAGCAGGGGGAAGCCTTCAGAACAATTAAAGATCAAGGTCAAGGTCAGGCCTGACAGCCAGCGAGACATAACAAGAGAATCCCCAAGAGCCTGGCCAGGTCAGGAAGGACCTCAGAGATCACTTGATTTGGCCCTCCCCATTTAGGAAATGGGAAAACTGAGGCCCAGGGAGGGGATGGGAGCACCCAAGGTCACTTAGTGGGATCAGGGCAGAAAGATCACTTTCTCTTCTCTGACATAGCCTTGCTGTCTGCAAACCCACTGCTAAGAGGTTGGGGATGGCAAAGGCAGGATTTGAAGGCAAAGCTGTCCCTGGGGGCGTGAAGAGGGGCAGCTGTAATGGTCAGGGAGGAACATGGGACATGGACAGGTCAGCTAAAAGGCTGACAGAGATCAGGCATCACTCCCACCCCACCTGCCCCACAGCCCAAGTATAAAAGTTTGACCATATGATACAACTTCCCCCTAACCCCTAGAAAACATTGGTTAAAACCGTCCTAGCACGGAAGACTCTGCTAGTCCCTGTACAGTATTATCTCTTCATAATGTTACTTACATGATAACTGGGGGCAAGGAGGGGAATGGGACTTTAAACCAGAGTGTACACGGCCACCTTAAAATTAACTTGTTAATAAATCCTGTGCAAAACAAGCAAGCCTCTATCATTAGGTGAAGTACGTGTCTCAGGTATTCATTTATACACACGGGGTCGGGGGAGGGAAGACAGGAGAGGCATCCGAGGTGGCAGGTGTGGCTCAGAAGTGTGTCTCCTTCTCTGTGATGGCTGCAATGGTCCCATCGCCCTTGAGTTTGGCATCACAGTCATTAACCGTCACCGTCCGTGGGCCTGCCCCAAGCTTGCCCCGCATTTTCAGATCAGCGCTGGGGATGGTCAACTTCCGGAATTTCTATGTGATTAGAGAGAAGAACTGTCTGAGAGAGACTGTCAGGGTCCGGGCGCCTGGCTCGGCCTCTCCCAACTGCACGGGTGGATACCGCGGGCCACAGAGCTATCGAGACAAAGGTCTGGGCCTCTGCACTGTTACTTAAGAGCTCTGTTCTGCATGATGAACTGACCTCCCTGGTCTCAGTTTCCTCCTCTGGAAAATGGGAACAACAGAGGTACCCACTCCTGGGGTTTGCTGAGGAGTGAGGTGATGGCTTGCAGAAATGCTTAGCACTGTCCCTGGCTTACTGCAGGTCTAACTGGGGCTGACGGCCTCACCTCTCCCTCCAGTGGAGACAGCTGCTTGGCTTTGAATCTCTGCTTGGCTTCTCACTAGCTCCGTTAGGCAGCTCACCTAACCTCTAGGAGCTGCATTTTCCTCTTCTGTGGAATGGGAGAACAATACTGGCCTGAGAGGGGTGTTGCAGGAGTGAGCTACAGTACCTCTGGCCCTGTTTCTGTGATTGCTGGGCAAACGGGTATGCTTCCTACAAAGGCGACGTCATCATGGGGCCACTGTCTAGGGGAATATGTGGTGTGTGCCCTGTGCTCCTTTTGCCATGCATGGAGATGGAAACATTAGTGCAGTCATGGTGGCCCCACGCTGCCTGGCAAAGTGGCCAGCCTTGGGCTGGGCACAGAGGGTGTGGCTGTCATCCCTACTGTACCAGGGAGGGAGCAGAGATCACAGGCAGACTCCTGACGCAGGCTTCTGCTGTCCCAGTGCTGCCTGGGGCCCCACACCTCAGGTCCACGGACATCCCGCAGAATCCATCAGGGGAAGGCACTGGACCAGGATCTGGGAGGTCCTTTCTGGGCATAAACCCTTTCCCAGGAAGCCTGGAAAGACTTTTGGAGGTCTGATTTTTCATGATCAAGGTTCTATGTCTCTTCCAGCTGCTGCCATGACTAAGAGGCTGAATCTACACAGCCCAGGTGGGATTAACAGGCCAAATCTCCCAGGCTGAACACTTTCTGTGTGCCAGGCACCACGCAGGAGAGGACTGAGAGCATGGGCCAGAGCTGGGTGCTTGGGTTTGAATTCCAGCTCTGTCACTTCAGTGGGGCAAGAAACTTAACCTCTCTGTGCCTTGGTTTCCTCATCTGTCAAAGGAGAACAAGGGCACCTGCCTCTTAGGACTAACACGAGGCTCAGATTAGTTGACCTTGTCACAGATTAGCACAGATTATCCATCTTCACAGCAGTTCTCTCAGGTAAGTACCATTGACCCCCTTTTTCCACCCAGATCCTTTCAGCTGGCAGAACCTTCTGGAAACAGAGGGAGGTGAACTAACGGGCACAAGTTTCCTCAGTAAGCAAGGCCTGAAAATCGGTTCTGCTGTCATTAATAAACCTTGCTCTCTGTGGAGGCAGATGCATGAGCTCAGGGAGATGGAAGAAGCTCAGGAAAGTAGCCTCTCCTTCCACCTGCCCACCCGACACTGGGCATTCCTGAAAGCCAAAGGCCACTGGAAGTCTGGGCAGGGGCCTGCAGGAACCAAGGACATGGTTTGGTTCCAGATCAGAACTGACTGCCGTTGACCTACATTCCCTGCAGGAGCCAAGGAAACTTTCTCAGGGGGTATGGGCATGCTTGAGGAAGAGACTTCTTCTCAGCTTGGTCCTTCGGGCTGGATATGTGGCTTTTCTCCTGGAGCTTTGGCCCTCCCGTGGGCAGGCGGGCTGGATGAAGCCCTGAACTACACTCATGTTTGGGTGTTTGCACACACATCCACTCCAGTCTCCCTTTGGTCTTGTTCTGGGAGAGAAAGGTGAACCCCTGAGATCTCTGAAGGGTGGCCAGTCCGAGCAGGGGACGGAGATAGTGAAACTCAGGTGATGAGAGCTCAGAGCTTCTGCTCTGTCACTCTGAGCCTGTGTGCCCTTGGACAAGTTGCTTCACTTCTCTGTGCTTCAGCTTCCTCCTCTGTGAAGCGGGGGCAGTAAGAGTCTCCACCTCACGGGACCTCTATGAGGGTTAAATGGCATCATGGCTGAAACAGAACAGGGTCTGGCACACAGCAGTTTGCTCAATGAGTGAGATACTGACTCAAACCATGTGACGTGCCAGGTGGGAAAGGAGAGTAAAGAGCCTGCGAGTGCTCTGGAGTAGGACGGTGCGGCTTACAACCCCGCCTGCCCCCAAGGGACCACAAACGGTGCTGCTGACCGGCAATGTCCAAGCAGGCAAATCCACAGAGACAGAGAGCAGATGGGTGGTGTCTGGGGAGGGTATGGGGTAAATGAATGAGGATGAGGGGTCTTATTAGGGTGGTGGACATGTTTTAAAGCTGATTCATGGTGATGATTCTAAAACACACAACACAGAAAGTCACAATAAAAATCCTTGAGTTGTGGGGCGCCTGGGTGGCTCAGTGGGTTAAGCCGCTGCCTTCGGCTCGGGTCATGATCTCAGGGTCCTGGGATCGAGTCCCGCATTGGGCTTTCTGCTCAGCAGTGAGCCTGCTTCCCCCCCTCTCTCTCTCTGCCTGCCTCTCTGTCTACTTGTGATTTCTCTCTGTCAAATAAATAAATAAAATCTTAAAAAAAAAAAATCCTTGAGTTGTATACTCCAAATGGGTGAATCTTAGGATACATTAAACATACTTTAATAAAATTGTTTTTAATAAAATTTGGTATCCGCTATGAAATTCCATCAAAAAATTAAAAATAAAACTACCATACGATCCAGCAATTCCACTCTGGTATTTATCTGAGGGAAAGGAACACACTAACTTGACAAGGTATGTACACCTCCCCCCCAGCATTCACTGCAGCATTATTTACAACAGCCAAGAGGTGGAAACAGCCTTACTGTTCCTCAGTGGGTGAAGGGATAAAGAAGTTATGGAACATGTACACAATGGAATATGACTCAGCTGTAAAAAAGAAGGAAATCCTGCTGTCTGTGACAACACACATGGACCTTGAGGGCATTACGCCAAGACAAGCCAGACAAGAACAAACACTATATGATCTTACTTATATGCGGAACCTAAAACAAAATAAAACAAAACAAAACAAAAAACCTCCCAAAACCCAACAATCAAACAAAACCTACCTGAGCTCAGAGATACAAAGAACAGACTGGTGGTTGCCAGAGGTGGGCGGGGGGGATGGGAGGTGAAATGGGCGAAGGGGCCTAAACGACCAGACTTCCGGTCAGAAAATAAACAAGTCGTGGGCATGTAATGCACAACACGGTGACTATGGATAATAATACTGTAATGTATATTTGAAAGTTGCTAAGATAATAGATCTCAAAAGTTCTCCTCACAAGAAAAGAATTTGTAACTGTGCTGAAGGATGTTAACTGGACTTAGGGCGGCGATCATTTCACAACACATACAAATATTAGACCATTATGTTGTTACCTAAAACCAACATAATGCTTTATGTCAATTATATTGCAATTTTAAATAATTTGGTTTACTAAGTTTTGGCTGTGCGATGCGAATTTTTGGTTGAGCGATTTTGTTTCTCTGAGCTTTAGTGTCAGGTTCTACCTGCTGAAGGCAGAAAATGAGGCCAGCACCCTGGTTTGCTCTGAGGACTAAGGGAGATAACATGTAGAGAGTCCAGCATGGTGATGACAGGGGATAGGTGTTCCCTCAACACCAGACCTTCTCCCTTTTGGGGTCCTTCATGAACTAACAGAACAGGAAAAGCCAACGTTTTGTCACTCTGTTCCAAGTCCCAGTTTAAGTACTTTCCTTCCATGAACTCATTGCGTCCTTATAAAAACCTCTGTAGGTCGGGAACTGCTGTTGTCCCCATTTTACAGATGAAGCCACTCAGAGAAACTGGCTCACTCTCCAGGCCTCACTGAGATGACTTCACATCATGGTAAGAGTGAACACCTGCCAGGAAGGAGCTGGCCAAGGCTTCCCCAGGAGACACATGAGGGCTCATTCTTCATACACTCATTGCTCAGATAAGACCCATGGACTTGCTCTTGCTCTTCAGCCCACCTGAGGTAGAGCCAGGCCCTGCATGTACCTCAGCGCCCTCAGAGCCATTCTTGCCACCCCTCCCCCCCACCTGGGTTGTCTCACCTCAGGCAGCGTCCCCTCTGTCTTCCATAGCTTGATGAAGATCCAGAGTGGGATGCAGAGCATGGAGGACAGGGCCATGAGCCAGCCGATGCTGTAGCCCCAGGTGGGGTAGGTATAGATGTTGTTGTACTTGAGAGGCTTGTACTTGACCAGGAAGAAGATAAAGATGCCCTGCCGAGAGTTAGGGAGAGGTCCCTGAGGGCTAGCCTTCGGTGATAGGCTCAGGCCCAGGCCTGCATGCAGGAGGCCAGCGGGGTTAGGGCCACCCCGTGTGGCCGCCCTGGACAGGTAAGGCCCTGTGCCAGGTCACATAAGGAATGAACTCCCACAGATCCCAGTACCTCAACAGGGCTGGGAGACCCTTCCCACCCCCGGAGCCTTATCCCCAGCCTCTGCCCAGTAAGGAATTTTTTAGCTCCTTCTTGGGGCTGTTTTCAAAGTGGCCTTTGCAGAACCGTGATGGTTAGTGAAGATGTTCTGAGACACTTTCAAGGCCAAGAACTGGGTGAAGAACGCGGGGCTGTGTTTGTTAAATGTGAAGGCCTCTCCAAGGTGTGGCTTTACCTCAGTTCTGTAGCTTTCTCTGTAGCAAAGCTAAATGTTGTCTCTCATACGATCCTTGGCCCTTATGGAGGCAGGCCCCAGCCACTTAGCTTGCAGGTATAGAATCCGAGGCCTTGAGAAGGGAGGGGACTTGCTCATGGTCACACAGCAAGCTGGTGGCAGAGCTGGGATCCCAGGAAGGCCCCTCCCTGTCCAAGCCCAGAAACTGTTCCCACGACTGCCACTTAGAAAGCTGTCAGGTGCCGCGGACTTTCTGGAAGAAAGGAGGGTCTCCCAGGGGGCCAGCCTCGGCCAGGCTTGCGGTGCTAGAAGGGGAGAGGGGGTGGCCAGCCTGGAGGCAGCTTCTGGCAGGGCCCTTACCGCGCAGATCCCGGGGGTCACAACCTTCCAGCACCATTTAATGAGCGACAATGGCCGGTAGCCAATCATGTCTTCGATGTTATCGTAGAAGCGATTGCTTCCTGTCCAGAATAAAACAAACAGGCACACACACCCCAGAGAATTTTTGTACAAGACTCAAAGGGAGGGCTAGGAGGGTTTGCTTTCCCCAGCCCGACAGACAAGTGACAGCAGGGACTTTATTTACCACTTAACAACTACGAAGATGTTACCTATGTGAGTTTTCAGAATATACTGCAGTAGAAGGAATTCTGGACCAATGCTGGAAAGACCCTTCCTGACCTTGGTCAGTGAGCCCAGGAAACAGTGCGTAAGGAAACATTTCTTGGAGAAAGGTCAAAGATGGTCCTTTTGAGAGGCAGGGCCAAGGCCTGGCTGACATACGTGGGGGCAGGGCTCTGAAGGGGACATCTGGCTGGGCTGCTAATGAGCTGGGCAGCTCACAGGCAGGCCTGTTCCCAAGCTATGCTCACAGCGGGAATAGCCATCATCACTGAGTCCAGCAATCCTCATCCACTCATTCGATTTAGGAAACAGGAGGACCAGAAGACAGGTGCTTAATGAGGGCCGGGCACCGTGCTGACGGCTTTGTCCACACTGTCTCCTACCTGGAGACATGGGAGGACTACCCCATTTTACAGATGGAAAAACTGAGGCTCAGAGGTTGAGGCACTGGCCCAAGGTCACAGTGCCTGAGTCTGGAACCCCTCCCTGTGCTGCAGGCGTATGAGAACAAGAAGCTCTCCTAACAAATGTGACAGGTTGATCCTCTGAGGGAAAGGAGGAAGGGTGGATAGAGAAGGAGACCAGCACAGAGACCCCAAGCGTCCATATGCTGGGCACCACGACAGGCTGCTGGTGTGTTGGTGGGCCCGGCCTCTACTTACCATACACCCAGCCGATGCAGACACACTCGAAGATGGCCACAAAGAGAAGGCACATCCCGCTGGCAGCGTAGGAGTCGAAGAGCTGGAAGATGTACATACCGCCCTGCAGAGCAGGAGGACAGGTATGTGGACACGGGGATGCAAAGACACATGGGACCACAGGTCGGCCCTGGGGCTACCATCAGCCCAGGCTCACTTCCACCAGAGCAGACGGCTTCTTCCTAGTCTCCCCAAACAACATAGCCTTTGCACCTGGGCACCCCGAAGGTAGCACCCTCTGGGGTTGCTGGGCTTGCGAAGGTTTCTCTCGTCTCTGCTCCCTGAAGGCCAGAGACCACACAGAAAACCTGAGACTGGAGGCTGGGCAGCCTCGGCCCCTTTCCCTGATGGCTCTGACAGCCTCTTCACTGCTCTCCTTGCCTGGAGCCTCACCCCCTTCTCCGTACATCAGCTTTCATTAGGACCTTTCTACTGTGCAAATGCAATCATGGCACTCCACAGTTTAACACTACCCCTTGGCTCCTGTCAGCCTGCCAGTCAGAGCGGCCCTCTCACTTGGTCTTGTCTCGCCCTCCTCCCAGCAGACCTCCCTACGCTTCCGCCTGACAGAAGGGGGAAGTCTCGCCTCTGTGCCTTTGCATATGCTGCCCCTCCCTTGTTTGGTAAGTTCCTTCACAGCTCAGCTCAAATGTCACCTCTTCCAAGAAGCCCCTTTTGACAGACTTATCTTCTCTTCAGGCCTCTGCAGCACATTTTATAGATTCACCGTTTCTTAAAAAAGTTTTCCTGTCAGGTACTCTGTTAGCTCTGGGCGTCTGCTGGGGAGGCCCCCATACCGGTTCTCTTTGTATCTACTGCCAGTGTGAGAGGGAAAGGCCTCAGAGGCCAGATGACCAGGAAGGTTTCTAAAAAGGAGGGATGGCATCTGGGCAGGAGGAGAGGGCAGTAGCTGCAGCTCTCAGAAGGGTTTGGATCTCTATAGGTAATCTTTATAATACATGACAGCCCTTAGGAGAACACAATCAACAGCAGGAGAAATAAAAGTGGAAAAGAGGAGGGTCAGGTTGGGGGAGGCATTGTGAATGTCAGGACAGGGAGGTAAGAGGCCAGGACAAAGCCTGGACAGCCTCCTGTTCCTTGGAATTAAGCTCTCAGCCAGTGCTCCCACGGCCTCTAGGGCCTCCTTCTACCCTCTGAGACCACACACAGGCTGGGACTGTTTGTTTCCTCATTCATCTCTTTGGCTGGATCTGAGGCAGCATCTCGATGCCCAGAGGGCCAGACAGATGACTTGAGGAAAAAAGGTGGGCCTGGTGGGTGACAACAGGAAGTGGGGGGACTGGGGGTAACTGGAGAGCACAGGCCCCATGTGGCCATGCAATGCCTTAAGAAAGTTGCTGGGGGAGGCAAGCTTGGATGCGGCCAGATCTGCAGATTTTTCTAGAAGAGGCCAGAAATCCAGATTTTCACGAGAAGTCCTTCTCAATTGTTGGCAACCTCTTCATGTTCTTAAAAACACAGCAGGGGTGAAGCAAAGGGGGTCTCTGGGACGTATCTGGTCTAGGGCCTCCTGTTGGTGCTAAATGTGGTGGATATTCAGGGCTATGAGAGTGAGAAGCAGGTCTGAGGCTCCTCTGTGGCTAGGAATGTGCTAGGCTTTCTGAGTTAATGCTTGGACCATGCTCCTAACTGCTCTCCAGAATGTCTTCTGCCATGAACATCATGTATACAGATGCAGCCCTCTCCAAGCACCGGGCTCTGATTGAACTGCTTCCCATGTCTCAGTCTGCCAGATCCTTACAGCGTGTGTAATTACAAGGAGGGCATAACTGCTGTCCTCAAGTCTTCATAGGAGAAACTGAGGCACAGAGGAGCAAGAATGCTCGTGGTGCGTCGTCCAGCTAGCCAGCCGTGGGACTGAGGCTTGAACCTAGGTGGTAAGGCTGCAGCCCATGCTCTTAATTCTCCACCACACCGCCGTGGTGGAGGGTAAGAAATCTGTGGCCTATTTTTTCCCTAAAGCCACACTTTAAATGTGTGTAAATGAGGGATAAGATCCTGTCAGCAATTACTGTGAAGGCTGAGGCCCACATGGCCCATTTGGCAATCTGAACTTCCCTGGTGCAATCACTCACAGATATTCCTGCACGGAGGCAGAAGGCTGGCATGTGAAGCCCAAGTATGTGCTGATTAACGGTCAGCACAGGGCTATTTTCCTGACGGGCCCCAGGGGCCATGAGGCACCCCTGCGCAGACCCGTGGCCTCGGGTTGAAGAGTGGGCATGGAGGTTCTGCAAGGCAGGGGGCACGAGGGCTGAAGGTCCAGGAGGGTCCTCTGCCTGTCTTCTCCAAGCCAGTGACACCCAGCCCATGCCCGCTCTTCATGTAGCCCCGTTCCCATCAGCCTCGTTAACATATCACATTAACCCCCCAATTTGTATGTGACAAAGACTCTACTTTGTATAATTAATCAGCACTTAATGAAGCCCCGCTCATTGCAGGGCTGCTTTCCCCATGTGGGGAGAGGAGAGATGGAAACGGGAAGTGCCACACCATTCATTTGCTCAAAGCTGATTATCACTCCCATTAATGTGACAATGACTAGGAGCAGTAATAACACCAGCTGCCACGCCCTCAGTGTCCACCCCCTGCCAGGCCCCAAGGGCACAGAGCTGGTGAAGGCCAGCTGTTGTCTTCATAGACCTCGGGGCCTGGACGCAGAGAGACAGGTGAACACAGTGGTCATTCTAAGGTGGGAGAAAGGCTGGGCCAAGCCTGGAGCTGAGAGCTTGAGGAAGGAAAGCAGAGAAGCCTTCCAGGAGGCAGCCTCTGAGCTAAGCAGCAGAGGATCCACAGACCAACCTCAATGTCACTTCAGCTGCTTCAATGGATTGGAGTTCCCTCATTTCTTTCCATGTTTCTTTCAAAACCTCTTCTTGTCTCTAGGCAACAGTTTTCTGTGTGTGTGTGTGTTTTAATTAACTAGTTTTATCAGCGTGGGGAGAAAGATATCTCATCCCACCTTCCCAAGGTACTTGAAAAAATATTTATTAGACAGAATGGTTGCAGGGGCGGTGGGGGGGAGAAACATGGTATCATGAGAGTCTTAATGTGGGGGGTCATGCTGAACACTTCCTCACTCATAGGCCCAGCAGAGATGAGAGACAAGGGGCCTGATGTGCCAAATGTCCTCATGCACGTCTGTTTTCACAGAAATTCCAGAAGAGCCTGCTCTGAACTTCAGCCCAAGAGCAGTACCTGGTTGAGGGGTCCATGGCTGACACCGTCCCTTTCCCCACAAAGTACTGTAAGGGTGGATAATGACCATATAATCCCAGTCTTTCTCTTTGTGAGTTTTACTCCCCTCACGGTCACTGTGAGCTGAGCTTTCACACACGTGAAGACGTTACATTCAGGGCTCAATGAGAACTTCCAGGGATCTCCACAAAGAGGAGAAAATGAGTCCTAGAGAAATGCTAGACCTGGCTGGGGTCACACGACCAATCCCAGAGCTGGGATTTGACATCAGACCTGCCTAACCTAGAGCTCAGGCACTTAACCGTTAAGTTACTGTGTTCACGTCACTTACTTGTTTCCACGTCACTCACCTCTGTGAGCATCACAAGGCCCAGAAAATAGGAGACGATGGACAGGGCCAGGATGAGCAGCTCCCGCCGGTAACCCCTCCGGAAGACCTTGGGGTACATGTCTACCACAGCGGTCACGAGGCTTTCCACGCACACAAACTGCAGAGGGCAGATAGGATGGCATCAAGCCTGAGAGAAAGTCTGTTCTTAGTGGTCCCAGCTCTGGAAAAGTGCAACAGACTAACCCCCGGGCTTCCCTCTCACTGGGCCTTACTCTCCTTTCCACACTCACACAGACAGAGGCCCTGAGAACAATAACAATCCAGGCACTTACAGATTTCCAGCAAACCCACATAACAGATGAGAACACTGAGGCTCAGTGAGGGGAAGTAACCCGCCCAAGGTTGCTCAGACAGGAAGTGGCAGAGTCGGAACTTCAACTGGGTACTCCGGACTCGAAAGCTAGTACTCCTTTTCCCCCATGCTTCCTGTCATGTGCCTGTGTGCTGGGCCCTGTTCTGGGGTCAACCACTTAAATGAGACGCTGTCTGGGAGGCGACATGGGAGTCTCCCTAACTGTCCTGAGAGCTGAGTGCTCGCTAGTGGCAGGCTCTGGTCAGTGTCTGTGAGCAGGGCTGCATTTCCTCATTCCCTAGGACTGTGATAGTTCTCCTGTCCTTCCCTTCTGGGAAAGCTCCCGGTCTGATGGGTGGAGAGCAATCAGAGGTGAGCCAACGCCCAGCTCTTACATTTCTGCTATGGCACTCTCTGGGCCTGGCAGACTGTGCAGGCTTAAGACAGCAGAACTGGTGGCACCAAGTGTCTGCATCCCACCATGCTGAGACTGGGCAAGACACACAGTATCCATTCTATTCCTGCTCACCCGATCAACAGCCAGCCCAAATATCCCAGCTCACACATCGACCCCTTGCTGGGTTTTCCCAGCACTGTACGCAGATCTCCTGCATAAGCCTTTCCCCGACTGCGCCTCCTTGCCCCGAACTTGGGCAGAACAGACCCTTCCTTTCCTCTATACCCAGGCCACCCCCCCACCTCACCTCATGGTGCCCATGGAGCTTACAGCTATCTCCTTATAAGCTGGGACCCTGGAGGGCAGGGACCATGCATGCCATTTTCAAATATTCCCAGTGGCACAGAGGGGATGCTCAGAAAAGTTTTGATAAATCAATAAAAATAATAATAAATAATGGTGAATACATGGTGCCCGTTGTGAGCCAGGCTCTTTTCTGAGCAGTTAATGGATATTCATTTATTTAATCTCTGTAGTACTATTATCATCCCTGTTTTGTAAGTGATGATGTGGAAGCATAGGAGGTAAGCCACCTGCCCAAGAGCACAGAGGTGTTCAGAGATACGGCCTGGGTAGGGACCAAGGCCATCTTGTTACAGAGACTGGACTTTAACCACTGTGCTGGACTGTCAAGACGAAGAGAAGTAAAAGAAGTAAAGGATTTCTTTGCTGATTGCTATGGGGAGACATTTCCTTCCCTGGAGCCATTTTTTTAGCCCCAAATCCTTTCCAATTCATTTCTATCTCCTCAGGAAAGGTATTTCCAGCTTTACTGAGCAGACAAAGGGCCAAGCACAGACAGGTGAAGTGACTAGCCCAGAAGAGCACAGCTGGTAAGAGGTGTGGACCGGAGACTCAAACCCAGCCCTGTCTGACTCCAAAGCCCAGGCTCCCAGTCTCCAGGCTACCCTGCCTCTACTGCAAGGCTGTCTTCAGTCCTTCTTTCTCCACGGTTCTCAGGGAAAGGAAGAATTCAGGGAAGGCTGTTTATCCAGGACCCAAACTGAAGAGACAGCAGAGCATGCGGGCTCAGAGGTACAAAAACCTCAGTCCATGTTCTAGCAACTCACTCAGCCTCAGTTTCTTCATCTGCAAAATGGGGATGACAAAAGGGGTCCTCCAGTCCATGTGGCTACTGTGACAGAGAAAGGACGGTGTGGCCCAGGCTTGGCAAGTGCAGCACACGTGTGGCCACCTGCCCACTTGGCCCCTTGCTAACTTCAGTCTGCCACTTCAGTCCCCCTTGCTAACACAGCATCTTGGCCCAAGTGCTCAACACCACCAGGGACTCACAGAGCCAAGGCCCCAGCTCCCACCTCCCTACGCAGGATGGTCACTGTCACGCACAAGCTGCCAATCCTTCCCAGGGCCTCTGCCCGCAACAATGGAAGAGAAGATTATCAGCAGAAACACCCGGTGCTTCAGCAGCTCGGCTCAGCAGTTTCTGAGAAATCACCCAGGGGAAGAAATTGGACTTGGCTAGGTTGACAGGCATGCTGGTGTGAGGTTTGGGTGCTAAGTGACTAGCACAAGGTCATGGGTAGAAGAGAGAGAGAGAGGTGCTGGGTGGAGCTCGGTCCCTCATTCAATTATTACTTTAATCCATCATTCCAGTGCCTTTGTGCCAGGACAGCTTTAGGTGGAAGACATTCACGTGGCTCTTAGAGAAACCCACCATGCTGGAATAGCAGGAAATAGGGTAGATTTCGGAGAGTGGTGAGTGACCGGAGGCCATGGGCACCTGGCTGGAAAATCCAGAAGAGCACTGGAGGAGGGCTGGGAGGGCAGGCAGAGGTGAGTTTTACAGTGTGAGAAGATGAAGGGCATGAATTCATGGGGAGATAAAGGAAAATGTATGCAGATAAATTGCTAGTTCTAACTATACACCCTTTGCTGAAGAAGGCAGGCTGCCAAGAGGAGGGTGGGTGGGGAGAGCCGGATCAGCAACAATGAGAAGGAAGAGAGCAGGCTGGTGAGACAAGGGGCACTGGGGAGCCGATGGTGGTGCCAAGAACCCATGTGGCCACCTGGAGCATGTTGGGGGGCATAACAGAGATGGAGGAAGGAAGGAGAGGGTACTTTTCTGTGCACCTGTGTCTCCTGCGATTTGCCTGGGACAGGGACACGTGGTGGTAGAGCTCTTGGATACCATTAACCATTGCCCTCTCTCTGAGAATTTCTTCTGCTTGCTAGGTGGTGCTCTTGCACAGAAGGATTTTCACAGGATGCAAGAATTTAGCAATTTTTAAAAACTTGGACTGGGAGTTGAGAATTTCAGGTAAGGAAAAGTGTGTTTGGGAAGCTGTGGAAGGAGCCATACAGTTGTGTCTGAGAGTGACCGTGGAGATCGCGGTGTGCTAAGAGGAGAGCAGGGTGGGAACAGTGGGTGGGGCCCAGACAACCAGCACTGAGGTGTGGGTAAGGTCCCTGAGCCGCTCCTGAGAGTAGCACGTGGTTTCCCTGCCCTCCCAGCCTGGGATCCCCTCTTACCTGGCTGTCCAGGCCCAGGAAGATGAGCATCATGAAGAACAAAGTGGCCCACAGTGGGGAGAGAGGCATCATGGTGACAGCCTTGGGGTAAGCGATAAAGGCCAGACCAGGGCCTGGAGAGGAAGGAGAGAGAGAGAGAGAGAGGTGCAGGGTGGAGCTCGGTCCCTCATTCAATTGTTACTTTAATCCATCATATATCCAGTGCCTTTGTGCCAGGTGCTACACCTAATTCTCCCTCAAATCACGTAAATCTCCCAGCCACCCTATGTAGTTGGTACTATTATGACGCCCATGGTGGGTATAAGCCAGCTGAGGTGCAGAGAGGTGAGAAAGGGTTAGGAGGGGCCAGGATTTTAACCCAGGCTGGTCTGACACACAGACTTCCCTCTGCACAGTCCTGTCTCTATTGTTCTCACTGGGGCACATACACAATGCAGATCTCAGGCCCACCCCAGAGACTGGGTCAGTCTAGGGTGAGGCAAGGACCAGGCACCAGGTGATTCCAATGCAGGAGCGGAGTCCAGGCTTGGACAAAAGCCGTTCTACCCTAGACCACCTCTGCCTTTTGTTCCTCCCCTCATTTCCCAGATCCACACTCACTTATTTTGGCTGCTCCAAAGAGAAAGCGTGGTTAGCATGTCCTGAAGATGAGATTTATTAATTTTTTATTAATATCAGGGGAGAGATACCTGATGTTCTAGCCCTGTAGCACAGTGGTCAAGAGCACAGGTTCTGCAGTCAGATGGCCTGGGTTCAAATCCTTGTTCTTTACTGGGATCTCTATCTGTTTCCTCAGCTGAAAAATGGGGATAATAAAGTCCTACCTAATAAAGTGGTTTTGAGAATTCAGTAAGATGATGCAGAATATGGAAAGCACTTAAAGTAAATGTTCAATAAACATTAACTCTGATCATTATTTTTTTTACCTTAATTAAAAGCAACCTTATTAAAATACAATTTACCTACAATAAGCACTCATTTTAAGTGTACATTTCAATGAGTTTTGAAGTATACCCAGATAACTGCATTCAAGATATGGAACATTCCTATTGCCCCCTTGGGATCCTCTGTATTCTCTCTCTCCCCATTCCCTGTCTTAGCTCCAGGTAACCACTGATCTGATTTTTTTTTTCACCTCATATTAGCTTTGCCCATCTTATTTAGGAGTGGAATTGCTGGGTCATATGGTAACATATGTTTAACTTTCCGAGAAATGCCAAATTGATTTCCAAAGTCACTGTCGTTTTACATTTCTATCAGCAATGTTTGAGGGTTCCAGTGGCTCCACATCTGTGCCAACACCTGATATTATCAGATGTGGAGTTCTCTTCACATAGTTTTGTTGACCATTCATAGATCTTTTGCAAAGTCCTTGTTGAGTCAGCCCATTTTTTATTGGGTTGTCCCCTTTTTTTACTGAGTTGTGGGAGTTCTTGATATCATTTGGAATACAAATCCATTATCAGAGAAGTGTTATTAATATTTTCCTCTATGCTGTGGCTTTCCTTGTCATTTTCTTAATGGTACCTTGTGAAGAGAAGATTTTAATTTTCCACTTGTTTGTTGCTAGCATATAAAAAATGTAACAGATTTCTGTTTCTTGTCCTTTTATCTGGTGACAATACTAAGTTCACTTAATTTTTGTATGGTTTTCTAAGTGGTCAATCATGCTCATGCATAAATACAGTTTTTATTCTTCCTTTCTTTTTTTTTTTCTTTATTTGACAGACAGAGATCACAAGTAGGCAGAGAGGCAGGCAGAGAGAGAGAGAGAGAGGGAAGCAGGCTCCCTGCCAAGCAGAGAGCCTGATGCGGGACTCGATCCCAGGACCCTGAGATCATGACCTGAGCCGAAGGCAGAGGCTTAACCCACCAGCCAACCAGGCGCCCCTTATTCTTCCTTTCTAATCTTAATGATTTTTGTTTATTTTTCTTGCTTTATTATGCACTCTAAGAACTCTAGAACCATAGGGAATAAAAACGGAAACAGCATACACCCTGGTTTTGTTTCGGATTTGAGGGGAAAGCATTTAATATTTAGTGTCCAGATTAACATTTGTGCAATACTATTGATTAAACTACAGACTTTTCTCATTATCTACCAGTTTTTCTCCTTATGTCCTTTTTTCCTGTTCTAGTATCCAATTCAGGATTCCACACTGCACTTCAGAGATATATTTATTTACTCTCCTCTAATCTGCAACAGTTCTTCAACCTTGTCTTTTATGACCTTGTTATTTTTGATGAGTACTGGTCATTCTTTTGCAGAGTGTTCCTCAGTATGGATTTGTCTGATGTTTTCTCATTATCAAACATTATTACATTTTGGGGGAGTAAGGACATAGAAGTGATGTTATGCCCTTCTCAGTGCATTATATTGGGAGGGGTACATTATATCCATAAACTGTATTATTGGTGAAGCTTACCTTGATCACTTGGTTAAGTTGGTTAATATCAGTTTTCTCCACTGTAAAGTTACTGTGTTTCTCTAAGTGATAAGTATCTTGGGGAAGATACTTTGAGATCATGAAAATATCCTGTTTCAAGTCAAACTTATACCCACTGATTTTAGCATCCATTGGTAGATCTTCCTTGCAACAATTATTCCTGCGGTGTTTGCCTCACAGGTTTCTATTATTTTCATTCCTTCTACCTTTTATTAGTTAGACTTATTCTGTAAGAAAGAATTATCCCTTCACACTCATTTATTTATTCAATTTTTACTTATTTCAGTATGGACTCCTGGGTATTCGGTTTATTCTATGGATCACAATCCAATACTATATTTATTCTGCTATTCAAGTTGTTCTAGGTTTTGCTACTAGGGGCTTCTTCAAGTTGGTTCCTATGTCCTTTTGACATACCTTCATCCTTTTTCTGAGCACTTCCTTATTTCTGGTACCACTAAATATTCCAGCTTTGTCATGTCTTGCCCTGGCACTGGAATCAACTGCTTCTCCAAGAAGTCCTGGTTCCTTTCATGGAAAGTGGTGTTCAGAAACCAAGATACGGCTTTCGGTATGTTCATTGCAGCTGGGGTACCACTTCTTGCAGCACACAAAGCTAGGAGACCTATGTATGTATATCTACACATACATACACATATATATTTCTATATCCATCTGTATGTATATTAAATGCATGAGTCTCCTGATACCTCAAATTCTAATACAATTCATTGTAGATTTTCCACTTTCCTCATTTGTAACTTCTTTCTTAGTGTAAAATCTGTCCCCAATGATCTATATTCACTTGTTTGTTCAATCCTCATATACACATACAATAGTTACAGAATTACAAAACCATATCCATGTACAAACAAGAGAATAGTAAAATAATTTTTGTTTTTAGCCTTATAGTGTTCAGTCAAAATACTGTTTCCTGAAATTTGCTTAGGTTAAGTCTTTTCTTTCCCATTCTCTTCAGTGTGGTTACATTTTCATTCGTAATATAGTTAGGCTCATTTCTTACTGTTTGTATTCCCTTTTAATTCCACCAACAAAAAAGAACTGTTTATTTTGGGTGCTATGTGAAAGACTACTATTACCATGGTTCTCTGAGAGTCAGAGGTATTGAAAATATATTAAGAGAAGTATTGTTTCCTTCTCATCCTTACTTAATTCCACCCTTCTTTCTATCCCTTGTCCACTTATCCCCTGTAGGTAACCATTGTCTTTATTTTCTAGTTCATCCTTTACATATTTCTTCTGCAGAGATGAGCAGACATGCTTTCTTATATCTCTTTTCTTATACAGTGGGTAGGATACTATAGATATTTGCTTTTTAAACTTATACACACACATTTACTATTTTAAAAATACACGTCAGTACCCATTTACTTGATTATTTTTGTATTGTGATGAATGTTGAGTTTTTTTCAAAGACTTCTTTTTGTATCTGTGAAGATAATTTTGTAATTTATTTCACTTGGGCTATTAATATGGCCCAAGTGAATTTCCCAGCATTAAATCAGTCTTGCATTAGTCCAGGAGTAAATCCAAATTAGACATGGTATATTACCTTCTTAATGTGGTTTTGGATTCTAATATTTTCGATTTGGGTTTCCTATGATTTTATTTATTATTTTGCATCAATATGCATGAGAAATATTTTGTTTCTTTGCCTTATTTGGTGTAGGTGTAAGTGTTACATATACCTCATATAAGGAATTGAGAAGTTTTCTTTCCCTTTCAATGCTCTGCAATAATTTATAGAGACTGGGATTATCAGGTCCTTGAAGTTTTGATAGAATTATCTGAAAAATCATCTGGACCTAGTGTTGTTTTTGTTTTTTGTTTGTTTTGTTTTGTTGGTGGAGTAGTTCCTCAGAGATTTTGTCTATTGGCTTGTTTAAGCTTTCTAAATCAAATGCAGTCAGTTGTGGCAATCTATTTTCCTAGGAAAGTATTTATTTCATCTAAGTTTTCAAATTTATGTATAGAGAAGACTATAAAGCAATCTCTTGTGATTTTAAAGAATGTCTTCTGCTTCAATGGTTATTTCTCCTTTATTATTTCGCTATTTGTATGTTCTCTTTTTTTTTTTCTTGGCAATTTGGTAATTTGTATATTTTTATTTTTAAAGACCCAGAATTTTAATTTGTTAATTAGATCTGCTATTTCTCTATAATTATTTCATCCATTCCTGCTCTTTATTATTTCCTTCCTCATGTTTCCTTTTGGTCCACTTTGTTGTTGTTTTTCTGAACAAGGGATAAAATTCATTCATTTTCATTTTTATTGATAAATGTGGTTAGTATAGTTTTCTCATATTATTAGTTTATTTCTACCTCTATCTCCTTGTACTTCCTAAAGCTTTACTTCATAAAGGTTGTTATGTTAGTTTGTGCACATATTTTTATGTGTTTCATGTAGCTTTTACCATTAAAAAAAAAAAAGTCCTTTGTAGTGCTTAGTGCTTTGGGGCTTGAATTCCACTTTGCCTGATATCAGGATTGCTATCATTGTCTACCCCTTTATTTTTAGTCTTTATGAGTCTACTTTGTTTTAGGTGTGTCTCTTACATATGCAGCATATATATGTAGGTCATATTTTGTGAGGCAAATTGAAAACCTTTTTCTTTTAATAGATGAGTTAAGCCCATTCACATTTATCAACAAGACTGATATTTTGACAAAATATTTTATGGTTATGTGTATTTTAAAATATTTATTATGCTTCTCTATGAGTTGTGTATTCTTTGTTCTTTTATTTATAAATATTTTTTTGTACTTAGGAAGGTTTATGTTTTTGTCCTAGTGGTTACCTTTATATTTACATCTTTTAAAAACGCCCTTAAACCCTTATTTTCTTATTTAAATCTTTATTGCCTGGCTTTCTGGCTCCCCTCATCCCCACTCCCACTCCATATCATTTGACACCACTTACGGCCCACACAACAATGAGCTTTTTCTATTTCCTCTTGCCTTCTCTCTCCATCTTTTAGTTCAATGATTTCTACTGTGTTAACAGTCCACCACATATGTCTGTATTAGTCCTCTATCCTCTTCCCCACCCTTGCTTTGGTCTTAGATGTATGCTTAAATATTTTTACATGCATACAATCAGTCCTTTTCCTGACGTTTTCCAATCATTATTTGTAGGGAGAAGCTCACCTTCTAATAGATTACTCCGAAACACGGATGAATGTGGAAGCCTCAAGGTTCCATTTAAAATGGTTTTTCTATAGCCTTGACATAAGTGTAAGTGTTAAGGTGTAAGTGTAAGTAATTCACACACCTCTTTGTGTGAATTTAAAAAAAAAATGCTGCTTCATAGTTGCCTTTCCTTGTGTGTTGGTTTTGAAAAGTGTGATACCCCATCTAATTCTTTTGCCCTTGTAAGTTATTTGTTTTCTCCTGAAAACCGTGGGGATTTTATTTTTCTTTGAAAGCTGGTATCTTTGCCAGAATGTCTTGGAGTTGATCAATCTATGTGAATTTTCATTAGTCCCTAAGAAATCCTTTCAGCGTATAGATTTAGCTCTTTTTCTGTTTCTGAAAAGTCGTCTTGGATTATAGTTTTAAATATTACCTGTTTATTTTTTTTCTTCTTTAGGGACTCTTATAATGTGAATATTTTTTTCTTTCCTAGTCTTCTGTTTCTACATTTTTACTTCTTTATGTCATTTTCATTCACCCTTGTTTTCTTTCCTTTTTAAAATGCCCCTTTTTTGAGACTATTCTCCACTGGACACTTCGTAATTTAGTCTTTATTTCTAAGATACCTTGGTCATTCTTTTTTTTCTCATTTTTTTCCTGAGTTCGATCAACTTTCTCTTCATTTATTCCTGTTATCCCCTTCGCCCATTTGTTAGTTTTAAAATTCCAGGTTCAAGATGTTTTTTCCCCACATCCTCATATGCTTGTTTGGGTATATTTGCTTCTGTCTGGAGTGCTGATAAATAATTTTGCTTTATTTTATGGTTGATTTCATGGTCATTGATATGTGGGGAATTTCCATGCCTGTTTTCTGCAGTAGTTCTGCATGGACTTGAGTTTTCTAATGTTCATGTTCATGTTCTTGGGTATTTTATAATATTCCCAACCTAATAGTGCCCTCTTTTGTAAGTATGACAAAGTCCAGGTAGTTTTAACACCATTTTGTGTTGATGGTGGAGGGAAGGTGATCTCCCCATTCCATACCCTAATTTAACAGTTCTCTTTTGTTTTTCAACAAAAACAAAAGTTTATCTCCTTTTTTTTTTTGTTTTCTCTTACTGTCTAATTATTAAAGGGTGCATATTTCTTTCTTTTTCTCCCCAGAAGTTCTGTGTTTCAAATGGTGTCTCCTTTAAATTGTGTCTGTTCCTATAAATGGTCCCTACGCCTTTAAATCACACACTGAATACTTTCTCTGTTGTCCTGGTTAAGGGATTTGTCTGGATCTTTTCCATCATTTTTCAGACTTAAAAGTGGATTTAATCTTTCTGGTGACTGCTCCAAATCATTTTTAGGTCCCTTCACCAGCCTGTCTCTATCTCTCAGTTTGCCTTATCAGCTGTGAAGGCATAGGTGGTAGCTGGAGGAATTGTGCACCTGGATTGATAATTTTTCTTTTTGTTAGAGCTATCTGTAGCTTCAACATTTTCTGTCAAATTATGCAGGGACATGGTTTTGTATAAAACATATTTCCCCTTCTTGTTCTTGTTTGGAGAGAAAACGGGATTATAAAAGTGGCTATACAGCTGTCACCATACTGAGATATTTAGATGTCTTATTTCCTCTAATTTTTAAAAGACTCTGTATAAGACTGATATTATTTTTTTCTTAAATGTTTGGTGGAATTCACCAATGAAACCATGAAGGCCTCAAGTTTTCTTCATAGAAATATTTTTGATAATGAATTCAATGTCTTTTAAAAGTATAGAGCTATTCAGTATTTCTATTTCTTCTTGAGTCATTTTGAGTAAATTATATTTTTAAAGGGATTTGTCTGAGCTACATTACCAAATACATTAGCTTGAAGTTGTTCATAATATTTCCTATTCTCATTTTTAATGTCTGTAGAATTTGTAGTCATATCTCCTCTTTCATTCCTGATATTAGTAATTTGTGTTTTCTCTCATTTTTTTTTTTTCCCTTGACCAGTCTTGCTGGGGAATTATAAATTTTGTTATCTTTTTCAAAACCAAATTTTGGCTTTGGAATTGTATTGTGTTGTCTTACAAATTTGTTTGTTTCCACTTACTCTGAGTTTAATTTATACTTTTTTTTTTTTGCAGCTTCTTCAGATAGAAACTTAATTTTTTTTTTTACTTTAAATCCTTCTAATTAGGCATTCAAAATTATAAATTTTTCTGTAAGTACTTTAAATGCATCCCATAAATTTTGGTATGCTGTATTTTCATTACCATGCAGTTTTCTTTGACCTGTGGGATATTTAGAATTGTGTTGCTTAGTTTATACATACTTGAGGATTTTCTAGTTATATTTTTGTTATGGACAATTTAATTCATTGGTAGTCAGAGAATATACCTTATAATTTCAATCCTTTGAAATTTATTGAGTTTATTTATAGCTCAATTTATATCCTATTTAGGTGCATGCTTCATGTTCATTTGAAAAGAATTGTACTTTGCAGTTGTTTGGTGCAGTGATTTATAAATGTCAATCATGCCAAGTTGTTGATAGCGTTCCAATATCTACCTCTTTATTAATATTTTGTATAGTTGTTTTAACACTACTGAGCAAGGGATGTTAAAAATCTCCAACTATGGTTATAGGTTTGTCTATTTTCTTTTTTAGTCTGTCAGCTTTTGTTTCATGTAATTTAAATGTCTGTCATTATGTAGTAACACATTACAAATTAGATATCTTACAAATGAACTGCTTTTATAAACATTATGAAGTGTCCCCCTGTTATCTGTAATAATAGTCTTTGACTTGAAGTCTACTCTAATATTAGTATACCAAAGCTACTTTTCTTATGCTTGTTGTTTGCAGAGTATGTCTTTTCCCTGTTTTACACTTTGTCTGTGTCTTTAAAGTGTGTCTCTTTTTAGAAAGCTTATAGTTGAGTCTTGCTTTTTTACTCAGTCTGATAATTTCTGCCTTTTATTTGGAGTATTCAGCCGATTTGCATTTAATGTAATTATAGATACGGGTGGGTGTAAGTTCACCATTTCATATTTGTTTTCTTTTTGTCCCTTCTGAATTTTGGGGGGTTTCGTTTGTTTGTTTACTCTGTTGTGTTTTTCTTGCCTTCTTTTGGGCTAATCAATATTTTTACGTATTCAATTGTATTTCTTCTGAGCTTTATAGCTCTACCTCTTACTATTATTTTTTAAGCAGCTGGGCCAACAATATGCATCCATAACCCATCAAATTCTACCTAGAGTTAACAACATATCACTTAATCCTGCTACCACACATCTGACACTTTCCACTTCTGATGATCATTCCAACATTTTCTGCCTCGAAACAGAATTTAGGACTTAACCACATCTCTACTTACAAAATGAAAACAAATACTCCAGTTAAAAGACATGGATAATCAAGACAGTATAAAAAAGCAAGACCCAATTCTAACCTGTCTAAAATTTCAACCTCTAGGAGAGGGTACCTGACAAAAGAATCACAGAAACACACCAAGGGACATGTGGGTGGGGGCCACAAATTTCAGTGGTGGGATCATAGCATGACAAAATCTGAGCCCTGTGACAAGTGCACATTGCCTTCCTGGCTCAAGTTCCAGGTATGCTGGGACATCCCACTGAACATTCTGCCATTTAATTAGGTATCTTCCAAAAATCATTCATCAGAAAGCAGGCCGAGGTCCTTCTGAGAAAGGGGAGATGGCTACACATTCACTTGGAACTTGCAATTTCTCCAACTGGCAGAGACTCCTAAGGAGAATCTTCGCCTGACCCCCCTGCCCAACAGAGGCACAGAGCAGATTTACCTGCTGGATACCAGAAGCAACACAGGAAGATGAGCCAGTAAATGCTAGAGCCAGGCTGCACCGCCTATAAGCTGTGTGACCTTGGGTGAACCACTTGGGTAACTCAAGCTCTGAGTTACAGGGTCCTCATCTGCAGTGGGCAGGGGAAAGCCTAGGGCTGCTGTTTATGTGAAGAGTGTCCTCTGCAGGAGTGTGGTGCATATTCCGCACAGCCACAAGTGCACGGCCTTTTAAAGCCTACCTTGCAGGGGGGCTGTGAGCAGTTTGTGAGGGAGAGTGTTAAAAACAACCACCCAGAGCCTGACAAGTGAGACAGAGTAAATCAGTTATGATCCATCCATCCATCCAGTGAAAGACCACATAACCATTAAAACTCATGATTGAGATCTCTGTTCATGGAGGCAGAAAGCTCCTTGTGCTTTATTGTAAATGGGAAAATGCAGCCTACAGAATACCAAGGATAATTTGATCTGGTTTTCCTCACTACAAGTATGAATATATATGCATGGAAAATCCTGACGGGAGGACCCCAAAGTGTAGTCATATTCAGAGTGCAGAGTTTTTCCTTTGTTAAGATTTCTACATTTTTCTACCATGAATATGCTTTCACTTTGAAATTAGGAAAAAAAGTAACAAACTTTATTTTTAGTCGGCTCTTTTCCTTTCCATCTATGACTCCTCTTTCAATTTCATCTATAAAATTGAAAGAGTGATATAAAGAGAAAAAATAGTGCTGCAGATATCTTATCCCACTTACTACCTAAGGTAGGTGTTAGGAAATTCATTTTATAGAGGAGGAAATGGATTCTTGGAGAGGGCAATCCTCCTGTAGAGAATGCTCTCTCTTCACAGGGCTGCACTGTAGTTTCATGCCAGGAAGAAGCATGGATGTTTGGTTGTCAGGTGACCACAGTGGGCAGCAGGATGGCATGGTCAGAGCATGGGCTCTGGAGCCAGATGGCCCATAGTAAGTCCCAGCTGTGTCGCCTCCAGCCTGTATAACCTTACATAAGTCATTTCACTGCTCTGAGCCTCAGCTTCCTTATCTGTCAAATAGGGGAAGCAAAAGTGCCATGTGGGAGGGCTGAGCTGAGACCGTTCCTGACCAGAGCCAGCACTTGCTGAGTGAGACCTTTAGTCATACTAAAATTCTCTAGTTTAGATCTGGACTCTTGAGTTCAGCAGGGACTGTCTCTATCTCTGACATACATTATCCAGAGGAAGGGGGACCCTGAGTGGTCACAGAGAAGAGCTTTGCAGCCATGCACCTGCTCTGATGTCCAGAACTCCCACTCTGCCAGCTTGGTGGGTTAGAGGGATGCTTCCCTATCTGTGCATGCCACACCAAACAGGACACTGTGGACCAGCATTTTCAACAGAGGCAGTGTGGCTCCCAGGGGTGCCTGGAGGTGGTTGTAATAAGTGGGGGCATGACTAGCATGGAGTAGATGGAGGCCAGAATGGCTAAGCTACCTGTGCTACTCTCGATAAATGGTTCTACTAAATATGCTTGTAGGTGAAAAACTTTAGACTTAATTGGGGTTAGAGTGTATTTGTCATAAAAACACAAACTATTTTCACACTTTTTAAAAAATACACACTGAATTTTTCTAGAATTCAAACACCATGTAAATCAAGGCAAGAGTAATTCACCATTTTGTGTAATCACATTAGCAACAATAACTCTGTCTGTAGTGTGTTTGAGATAAACACACATCAATCTATACTTAAGAATGTCTCATTCATCATGATTCTGCATCTCAGAAGAGGGGAAGGGAGAGAGATTCTTCAAGCAGAGGGAACTGTATGTGCAAAGACCCCAGGGTAGGAGGAAGCAAGCAATGTTGCAAAAGCAGACCACCACAGCAGGGCAGCATGAGGGTGAGGGAATGATGTGGGTGGAGAAGCTACAAAGGCTGGGCAACTATGGCCTTGGGGCCCTGCTAAGAATCCAGCACTGTGAGAAGCTAAGAAAAGCTTTTCATCAGAGAAAGAAATGCTCATATTTGCATTTTGAAAGCCAGTCTGCACATGGAACAGAAGGGGCAGTAGTGGTGGCTGGGAGGCCAGTGGAAGGTTCCTGCAATCATGTAGGTGAGCAGTGACGGGGGTCTGGGCTAGCGGGGAGAGTGTTGCTGGGGCAAAGTACATGAAGTGGAGCAACACCCAGGAAGCAAAAGCTATACCACTTGGGGATGTCTTGGATATGGGAGTGAGAAGGTGTCACAGTTTCTCTCCCACGATCCTGGCTTGAGGATGGATGGTGGCGCCACCTTCTAAGACCTGAACCCAGGAGAAGAATGAGCTGAGGAGGTAGATCGTATTTGCACCTTGACCACAAGTTCCCCAAGGCTTCCCTTGCCTTTGGCAGACTTACCTGACTCTGCCACTTCGGCAATGGGTACCCCCTGCTCGTATGCCATGAAGCCCAGGACTGAGAAGATGGCAAAGCCAGCCACGAAGCTGGTGCCACTGTTGAGGCAACAAAGCATGATGCAGTCCCTGCGGGGAAGCAGTGAGAGGGGCTGAGGTCAGAGTGGGAGGAACAGGTACACTGCTTGAACATTCTCTCTGAGCACCATAGCCATCCTGTGGAGCAGGCAGGGCACAGTGGGCACAGAGAGCCCCATATGCCTGTTGAAGCCATCATGGTTCAGAGAGGTTAGGTGGCTGGCCCATGGTCACACAACTTCTCCTGCATTTCTAGAAGATAAGGTGGGTCATGGACCAGAAGTGTGGAAGAGGGATGGGAAGGAAGAAAGGCTGGCATGTGAGAAAACGCACAACTACTGAGAAGATACTTGGAGACAAATCCATGCTCCTCCAAGTCCCTGGCAGGAGATGAAACCAGGGAAAGCAAGAGAGGAGTGATTTCCTGGGAGCTCAAAGCTAGGAGGGCAGGAGAGGCCTCTGAGAAACAGCTGCTTCTCAGTCAGGGGAGCATCCATGGATTTGACACTAGAAGCTCCCACCTGCTTCAGGAGGAGACACCCCGTCATGCCACACTATTTATTGGAGCAGCGCCTCAGAGCCCTCATGGCTCAGTCCCCATGAGGGAGCAACCCTTCCAGGTTGGGCACCGCATGGAGGGGTTATCAGCAGCGCCTGGCTCTTGCCCTGTGGAGGGGCTTAGCAGCAGAAGCACCAGCATGAAGCTGCAGCCCAGGAGAAATGAGAGAGCAAATGATGGGGTTTTGCCAAGACGAAGGCAGAACCCACAATTCCCAGCCTCCCCTCCCTCAGGCCCAGCATCCTCACGCAGCCACAGAGGGTAGTCTCAGAGTCTTCTCGGCTGCTGGCTGCAGGCACTGGCCAGTTAGGCTCAGGGCACATGTGATGCCACACTTGCCCAGGAGGCGCTCCTAGAGGATTTGGCCAGTCTCTGGTCTGAGGTAGGGCTCTGGGGTGTCCCCATGGTGGTGGCGGCTCACGCCACCATGGGGCTGCCTCGGCTCACACCCTAGCAAGCCTTGTCCCCTGGTTCCATGGCACTTTCCCCTGGCTGCCCCCCCCCCACCCCCCTGTGCTGCTTATAGCAGGAAGAACTTCCTCATGTGTGTTTGTCCCAAACCGGCCTTCTGGGGCGAGTTTTAGTTCTGCCCTTCCTACCAGCCTACACCTCCTTCAGGTTTGGGAGATCTGAAGAGAGTGGCCTTACATCCCCTTTGAGTTTTTTTGCTCCTTCAGTTAACTGTCCCGGTTCCTTTACCAGATCCTCATCCTGCTAGTGATCTGTAATACACTCCAGCTTGCCTGACCCCTCTTCAAGCGCCACGTCCAGGACTGAGACTCAAGAACAGAGCAGGACTCTCACCTCCTCTTCTCCTGACAGCATACTTTTTGTAATGTAACCAAAGGTTACACTAATGTTGGTGACTGTGACACCCAGTTGCCTTGCAATGACTCTGAGAATCAAGGGCATACTGGAGAAGGCATTACCCTGGGGGTCCGGAGACATGGGCTCCACTTCCCCCTGCAATTCTTTTCTCTGGACCTGATCTCACCATAAGATAAAATGCTTGATAACAGAGTTTCTTGGGCCTTATGACAGATTATTAATTTTTTAGCAAGTAGTCATCTCCCCCTACCTTCTTCCTTAGGGATGAGTCTATTTCCCTGCCCCATAGACTTTGGGTTTAGCCACATGATTTTCTTTGGCCACAGGATATTAGCAGATGTGACACAGATGAGGTCTAAGATATGCTTATGTGACTGAACTTGTCCTTTATGCCTTCTGTGATTTGCAAGGAAAGGAGCTTCCCCAGGGGAGCTGTTGTCCTTGCTGTTTGCCCCCCACAATGTTCACGCATGAAGCAGACTTGAGCTTGCCTACACCTTGGAGCCAAACCCAACCAATTCACAGCCCACTGGAGGGCTTCCCCAGCTGGCCAGGAGACTTGTGAGCAATAAAAGCAAATGCTTGTCATGTTAAACCACTGAGTTTTGGGGGCTGTTTGTTACATAGCTTTACTGTGGCAGTGAATGACTGATTACAGGTCTCTTTAAAGAACTCCTCTGGCACTGTGGGTGAGGGCTGGGCTGGCAGATCTGAAGACTATCTGCAAGCCTGATTTCTCTCTTCTTTTTTTTTTTTTTTTTAAAGATTTTGTTTATTTATTCGACAGAGATCACAAGTAGGCAGAGAGGCAGGCAGAGATGTGGGGTGGGGGGAGCAGGCTCCCTGCCGAGCAGAGAGCCTGATGTGGGGCTCCATCCCAGGACCCTTAGATCACGACCTGAGCTGAAGGCAGAGGCTTTAACCCACTGAGCCACCCAGGCGCCCCTGATTTCTCTCTTCTTAAGAGATTATGCTGAGCGAAATAAGTCAAGCAGAGAGAGTCAAGTATCATATGGTCTCACTTATTTGTGGAGCATAACAAAGAACATGGAGGTCATGGGGAGATGGAGAGGAGAAGGGAGTTGAGGGAAATTGGAAGGGGAGATGAACCATGAGAGACTGTGGACTCTGAAAAACAACCTGAGGTTTCTGAAGGGACGGGGGGTGGGAGGTTGGGGGAACAAGGTGGTGGGTAATAGAGAGGGCACGTATTGCATGGAGCACTGGGTGTGGTGTAAAAACAATGAATACTGTTACGCTGAAAATAAATTTAAAAAAAAAGGGAAATGCAACTCAGGCAAGGTAAGGGGAGATTTATGTCCAAGGTTAGGGTGAAGATGCTCCTCATGCTTATTTCCTGACCCTGCCTCATCAAACAGTGAGAAACAAGGTGGTCCCGCTGAGGAAAGCGCTTCCTCTGTATCTTCTACATTCTGGAATTCTCCTGTATAATTGGAATCTGCAATGTGCCTAGTCCTGTGCTGGGATTTCTCGAACACTGTGTCACTGAATCTCAAGACTCAGGGAGGAGAATCACGTACTCAAGATTTCAGGGGCTTCCACTGGTGAGGATGGAATGTGCATCCATTTATCTCAGCCACTAAAACCCATGCATCTTCCAGGAGCTGCACAAAAACAAAGCCCCTAGAATTAATACCCCCCAAGAATTAAGACTTTCAGATCTTGACTCGTGGACAGTTACCTGTGGGTATCCATGTGGTTGCTGAAAAACAAATATCCCTTATTGCAAAGTCCCCATCTATCCCCAGAGGCCTCCTGAGTGATTGCCTCACACCACAGAAGCACAGAAAAGCACTGAGCAGACCTGAGGTCCCTTCCAGCACTGCATCCCACACCCCAGTCCTCAGAGCACTTGCACTTTCAAGAAGGGGCTTAGCAGCCTGTGTTCTGAAGTGAGGATTTGCCCCTGCCTGGTTTGCTGTATTCCCCATCCCTCTACTTCTTTCCTGCAGGGCACCTTCTAGGTGAAAGCTTATGTAACAAGCGCTTTAAAGTTGGCAGGAGCTGAGCTGGGCTTTGAAGACCTCCAGGAGCTATTATGCTGTCAGAAGAGAGGGTACTAATTTACTCCCTCTGAGGTGGGAAGACCTTCTCGCAGAACAATTTGGAAATAGAAATAAAACCGGCCTTCAGATTTTGCAATATCACCTGCAGGATCATCTGCTTTCTTCTGCCGCTGGGAGGGGGAATAACCTGCCTATTGGATGGGAGAGCAGAAGGGAACTGTGGCAGCCAGCATGTTTTACGCATATGCTCGGTGGGGAAGACAGTCGCTACTGCCCCAGAACACAGCCTGAAGACAGGGCGGTCTTGGCCGAATTCTTGTCAGCTGCAGTTGTTGGGGAAAAAACTGGCCATCCCTGTTAGTGAGGAACAGGGGTGCAGGAACCAGAAAAACTTGGGTTCAAAGACATGTTCCACCACTGGCCATGTGAACATGAGCAAGCAACCTACTCCTGGGCCTCAGTTTCCTCATCTGTAGAACAAATGGCTCCTCCTTGCTTCCTGACACATCATTTGGCACTGTACTAGGCTTGAGGGACAGTGTGTCCCAGCCTGTGTCCTCACGGAACTGACAGCTGAGCAGGGAGCAAATGATTTCTGCAGTGCCCTGCACGGAGGGCTCATGCTGAGTGCTGGCTGCTGATGGGGTGACCGTGGTAGACAGACAGCAACCTTCCCTAACATCCAAGTGGGTCACGTTCAATGCAGACCAGAGGCCTGCTGTGCTGTTCTCCCTGCCCCAGTGCCTTTCTTTTCCTGTCCATGGTGACTGTTCATATAGTGGATCACAGTGTTCTGCCTCTCATCCCTCAGACCTGCCTCTCCATGAATGCCTGGAAGGTAGAGAGGATCTTATGAACAACCTGGCATGGTCAACCACCTCTCCAGCATCCTTCTGTCCAACCCTACCCAATACCTCTCTGCCCAAGCTCCCCCAGGAACAGCAGAACTTGTCTAGAGGCACACTGGATTCTAAGGCTTTTCCTTACAGCATGCTGGACCTGCCCACTGTCACTTCCTTGTCCTCAGTTTCCCCAACTTATGAACTCTGTAGACTGAGAGAGGAGAGGCTGTGCCACTCCTGATTCTGGAGTGCCACAATGCACATGGTTTTAGTGAATGGATTAATAAAGTGACCATGCAGCTAGCTTTCAGAGAGATGTGTGGGAGTCCTGGGATGGAAACCAGGAGACTTTAGCCAGAGTCTAGGTTCTGCTATGTGTAGCTAGAGATAATGTGGGAGGAAATTTATCACTGCTAAACATTCTTTCAAATGCATGATCTCACTTGAGTCCCAGAGCAATCGAGTTGTTTGGTTATTAGGTACGAGACCCCTAAAGAGCTACCTACCATGACCAGGCACTGGATGCAGGGGTGCAGAGACCTCAGCAAACAGACCACTGGCCTAGAGCTAGAGCTCAGGGTGCCATCTGCACGTGAATCATGCACCGCTATGCTAGGGGACCTTGGGTGGGTTCTTGGCCCTCAGTGGGTCTCAGCCTCAGAGAAGAAATCAGGCTGCAGGCATGAGAAACCAGGCAGCCAGGGCGAGACAGTGTCAGGCTCAGCCCCCAACTTGGGCACCTCCCTTCCCAGTGCTGGGTGTGGCCACATGCAGGAGGCCAGGGAGGAAGGCTGTGGGGGAAGATGGGGCACTGGCCACTCCAGATGGGGACAGGAGAGGAGTCTACATTCAAGTGAGAAGGGGCAGGGAGCTGGTTTCTGAACAGAAGGCAGAAGAACAAAGCCAGATCTGGGTTCAAGTCCTGGGTTTGCCACTTACTAGCTATGTCACTGTGGGCAAGTCACTTACCTGCCCTGGGATAAATATTTGCCATACAGGGTGGGACGGAGGTCTGAACAAGATTCCTGGAATGGATTTGCTTTTAGCCTGCAATGTACTCTGATCACATTCATTATTTTCCTAGCTCCTCAGGTGGCCCACTTTGTGATCCTGGGGCAGAGAGAGTCTAAGAAACAAGCCATCTGTCTCATCCTGGCTCCACACAGTGGGAAGACAAACGTGAACTAGCCTGGCAGCGCAGAGGGCTTTGGTGGACAGCGGGTAGGGCTGTGAAGTGCTCACCTGTAGCAGTTGTTGTTATAATTGTTATAACTTCCCAGAGCAGTCAGACAACCCAGGCAGATGGCATAGGAGAAAAAGATCTGCGTCCCAGCATCTACCCAGACCTGCAGGAGGGCACAAAGAAGTCAGCATGAAGAGAAGTCAGATTAGGGATGGCCCCATTCTTGGAAATCCTCCACCCTCCCCTGTCCTCCAAAAAGTCTAGGCAAAGCAAAACTCAAACTTCCTAACCTTCTAGGGAATGTGCTTTAAGAGTTCTATTATTGGAGACTGCTTCATTAAATACAAATGTCCTTAATTCCAGAATTTTCCAGAGGTTATGGATAACAGTTCACTGAACAGCAAGAATTTGGACGTTTAGGTCCCTGCTCCAGCTATGTGACCTTGGAAAAGCTACTTAACCTCTCTGAGGCTTAGTCCCCTCATCTGCAAACTGGGGAATGAACTACCCTCTCAGGATTGTTAAGAGGATTCCTGTGATATGGAAACGGAAGCTCCTGGGACCCAGCTCATAAGCTAAGGCATATTTAAGCCAAAATGAGTAACTGCTTATCTTTGTGATTAAGAATGCCATGAGTAAACTGTCATAGGATTCTGTCCCTGAGAAAATATTTGCATAGTTGATTCAAGTTTAAGAGGTGGCAGGGAAGAGATAGGAGAAGGGGGAGGCCCACCCATATCTTTCACCTTTCAAAACAGATGCATTTTAGGCTTCCCATGTGGTACATAACGGAAACCACTTTCTTAGTCTCCAGGCTCCTCTCTGGCAAAAACTGCTGTTGACAGCATGACACGCACACCAGGAGTTATGATGGCTTCTTTAGCACGTCCCCCCAGGTGCTCTCTGTGCTCAGCTCCAAGGAAAATCCATAGCTAAAAGCTAAATGCAGCCGATGACCCTGATGCTTGAGAATTAGGTGCCACCTAGAGAACAAGGCTTTGCACTAAGTACAAATACCCACTAACATTTATTGTGCATTTGTTACGTGCCAGGCACCGGTGCTGAGCCCTCTGTGCGTTATGGCACTTGGACATTCACAGCAACCCTCTGTGGCAAGTGCTATTATGCACCCCCTTTTACAGCTGAGGCAACAGGAACGGAGAAATTGAATGACTTATTCAAGGCCACACAGCTGGGAGTGGCAAAGGCAGGTTCATAGAGACCACCTAGAAGTCCTCTGGGGTAATCTCCCACGCAACACAAGACTCTCTTCTGACTACTCCTGACAGAATCATTTGTTTGATTACTGCTAGTGACAGGAAACTCAGTATATCCTGATGCGGTCCTTCCTTCTTTAGAGTTCTGACCATTAGAATATTTCTAAAAATGAGAGGAAATCCCCCTTCCTGAAGGTGTTCTTAGTTCTAGGACCATCCAGACCACACCTTCCTCTTCTGTATGGTGGCACTTTAGAGATTTGGAGAAAGCATCAGTGCCCCTTGGATCCTAGAACTCTTCCTTCTCTAGGCAAAATAATTCTATTTCCTCTCTCAGGGATTTGATAATAACAGTACAGGTCACTGTACCCTGGATTAGCTCAAGCTGGTTAAATCATTCAACAAATACTTATTAAAATTGAAGATCATAATGCTGCTTTTCAACCTAAGAAATGAATACATTTTTCTCCCTCACTGGAGTGTCTTGGAACTGATGAGGAACTTAAGGAGAGCTCTTTCGTGGTATGTGTGTAGGGTAGGGATGCCAGCAGATAAGAGTGGACTGAGACATGGGGAGGAGGAAATGGAAAGATGGAATAAAAAAAAGCTTTTACAAGAAGTTTTGCCATGAAAGGGAGTTGAGAGATAGGTAATGGAAATGTAATTTAGGAAGTTTTTTTTTTTTTTTATGGCAGAAACTCAAGGATGCTTAAATGTTGATAGGAAAGGTCCAGTGCAGATGAAAGTATTAAATATGTAGGAGAGAAACATATGCTTTTACAAGCCCACCCATTCTGCCTCAGTTTTCCCATTTGCTACCTCAGTGGATTCTCTTTACCCCAATCCAGGGTAATGACCTATATACCAGGTACTCAAATCTCCAAGAGGAAGAAAGCAGAGGTATTTTGCCTGGAGAAGGGAAGAATTTTAGTGTCCAAGGGCACTGGTGATTTCACTGAATCTCTAATCTAAGACTAGTAGTAAATCATAAGGAAAGGTAAAACACAGTACAGATACTGCCCCAGGGAACAGAAGACGAGATCACAGGAGCCACTCAGCAGGACGTTCAGCATTCAGTTGAGCCCTGCTCCTCAAGTCCTTCACTCTTCCTGAAAATGCCTCTGCAGATTAAATGTCCCTCCTCCCAGACCCCTCCCTGTCCTCTGGCTGAGCATGTGGATCGCAGTGAGAAAAACCACCAAACTTGTGGGAAATCTGGCTTCTTCACTGTGGCTGGGCCCCATGGCAAATGGTTCCTCTCCACCCAAAACATGGTAAACAAGCCCTCTGTGACTCTGAAAACACCAGAGAGATTTCCATCCACACATCTCAAAGTTGGGACCCCTAAGAATGATCTTCCCTTGTGGGAATTTTCCTTGCAGTCTGCTCACTGAGCACATCAACACTAAAACAGACATCTGCTGTTTTTGTCCACCCAGCATCCATCTCCCCTTTTCAGGTAACAGTGCCCTAATTTCCTTTAGGAAAGCCCCTCTTCTCCACTGGGATGTAGCTTCAGGGGTGTTCTCATGACCCAGGCCTGGCCAACAAAAGCATTTCTCTTGGCCACAGTGATTGGTTCAAGGATGAGCATATGATGCAAGCCAAGCCAATGAAACTTAATCCTGGGACTTTTACTGGAGCTACTGCAAATGGGACACATCTTTTTTTCCTGGAGATGCTAATCTTGTAATTGCTGGGGATCATCCTTGACCATGAGGGAAGAGCCTATCTGAGAATAAAAACAATGCCGAAGAAAGCAGAGTCTAGAACAAAGAAAGAGGGGCACCTGGGTGGCTCAGTTGGCTAAGCGACTGCCTCTGGCTCAGGTCATGATCCCGGAATCCCAGGGTCGAGTCCCACATGTGGCTCCCAGCTCCACAGGGAGTCTGCTTCTCCCCTCTCATGCGCTCTCACTGTCTCTCTCTCAAATAAATAAATAAAATCTTTAAAAAAAATAGAACAAAGAAAGGCTGATATTGGTATAATGACTTGAGTACCTGGATCCAGCCATACCTGAAATGAACCCTACCCTAAAACATTTCAATTTCAGAGGCCTATAAATTCCTCTTTTTCTTATGTCAACTTGAATAGGACTGCTGTCACTTCAAAACTCAAAGAATTCTGACTAGTAGCAACATTAAGTTCTTAGAAAAACCCAGGGGCTGAAGCCCAAATCCCTCCATCAATCCCAAATTACTGAAGAACCAGCACTTATTGAAGGCCTTCTGCATGCAAAACCCTGTGGCATAATCTAAAAGAAGTACTATACAATTATATAGAGCACTGCATCCCTGTTTCTTGGTGAGAAAAGGTGAGACATTTAGAGGCAAAGGAAGCCAGTACCTAGGAGTGGTTGATGAAGGGGGCAATTAACATGTGCTAGAACAATCAGAGAAGGCTGTCTGGATGGAGGCATACCTTTAAAGACTGGAGAAAGGATGAGAAAGGACATCTTGGGTCTGGAGATTCATGTGAGAGGAGGATATATTCTCAAATGTTTTTTCCCTCTTGTTCTACCTTTATGGTAAAAAGCTTGTCACTGTTATTCTGATGTTTAGCATTGAATCAATACTTTCATATAATACTTTTAGTCCTCCCACTTTGTGACACTGAGGGTTGGTTCCCAGCTACACTGAAATTAGCCAGTAGTCTCAGTTTCTTTTCCTTCCCTCTCCTCTAGCATCTAATTAGAAGAAATACTCATTTTTTTCCAGTTAATATATGAAGGCATGTGTGAATTTATTCTATTTTTCACATACATACTCCATTCTTTCCTTTTTTTTTCCTTCAAAATGGTTGTCACCATTTGTATTGACGTGGATGGAACTTGAGGGGATTATGTTAAGTAAAATAAGTCAAGCAGAGAAAGACAATTTCCTAATTTTTAATACTTGTCTATATCTGCACGATCAGAATGCACAATTGTATTATCTCTTTGATAGCCATGGAACTGTGAGTTCTACAGGTGACTATAAATTTAATGCTTCCCCCGCACCCCACCAGTCCTTATGTTAATACCTCTCCAGTCAGTTTGGTTGCCTGTAGTTTGTTCTCTAGTAGGTTCCTTAGGCAAGGCTCATGGGAAATACTACTTCCTGGCGTCTTGCATGTTCATAACAGTTGACCAATAGCTTTCATACTTGAACTCATCAGTATGGCTGTATATAATGTCTTTGGTTCCCTTTTTCTTTTCCTGAGTATCTTAAATACCTGTTTAGTTGTCCACTGGCACTGAGTGCTGCTGTAGGAAAGTCTGATACTTTCTGATTCTTGCTCACTTACTCTTTTTGTCTGAATGACCAACAGGTTTTTTCTTTTCTCTTTAATATTCAGTCATTTTGATTAAAATAGGTCTTAACATTTATCACTCTGGGCTGATATTCCCAATCTTGTGGTGCACTTCTTCAAGATATAATTCAAGTCTTCTCTTTAATTTCAAGGAAAAACATCCCTGAATTACCATTTTAGGAAACCAATTTGTTCCTTTCCCCTGCTTTGCATTTCTTTTGGGGGGACCCATGTGTATGTTGGACCTTCTTTGTCTACCTTTTATATCACCTTTTCTTCCACTCTTTAAATAATCTCCTTTCTGGCTTTATTATTTTCCTCCTTTCCATCCCCTATTCACCTTATGGTGTGTACTCACCTCTTTATTCCTTTTATTTAGTTTTTCCTCCTGAAATGTTCTGCCTTTAAGCTGTCCTTTGGTCATCTTTCTTTTCAAATCTTTTTGTCTCACAATTTCACCTACACTATTACTTAATCACATCTGTTGGTTCTTCATTTTTTTTTTAGCTTGTTTTGAAATATTAGGTTTCAGTATTCAGCTGTTTTGTGGCCCTATCTGTGGAATACATACATTATCTATAGGAATACTATTATGCTCATAATTCTTTTTCTTTTAGTAGTTTTTAATGGGATTTGACATGATCCTTTTCCATTCATTCATGTGCAGGTCGGACACATTTCCCTGTCCTCTTACAAGGAGGTTTTCTTGTATGGAGGAATAGGGATGATCCAGGATAGATTGTCTAGCCTTACAGTTCTAGATTACCACTTCTATTAGTATAAAAACTGAGACTGCGCAGACAGTACATTCTGAAATTATTACTCTCTGTTCCCTTCCTTCATTCCCACCCAAAATTTCTCTTTTTGTTTCCTCTAGCATCTCCAACCTGCTCAAATTGTATTCTGATCCTAGTGGCTTCTCCCCAGTGTGGGGTTCTCTCTGGCTATGGAGCCTCAGCTGCTTGGTCCCTAGACTTCCCAGGTCCCAGACTTCTGCCTAAGCTTCTTACAGCTCTCCTACTTTCACCTATAACTTGGGGCCCACATATATCCCTCTTAATTTTGGCTGACATTCTAAGATAGCTCTACCAAGCCTACTCTCCTAAGGTCCTCTCCTTCTAGGGTGAATACTCTCCTTCTAGGGGTGATTCCTGGATTTCCTGGCTCTCAGCCTTCCAAATTTCCTTTGCCTTCATCTTCATCTCATCTCATAGAGTTGACATCATGCAGATGTTATTGGTATCAGTGTTTGGCTCCACCTGTTCACATTTTGTGCTTCATGGAGTCACCTAAATATGCCAAAGAAGTTTTTTGTTTTGTTTTACTATCCTGGTTCTTCTCTTTTGGTGGCGAGATTCTGGAATATTTTTTTGAAGGTTTTTTTTTTGTTTTTTTTTTTTTTTCTTTCCTGTAGCTATCTTATCTACTTGGTTCTCAAGAATGTTCAGGGAGCAGATGAAACAAGATTGGTGTTGACTGGAGGTGAGAAAAGAACACCCATGGTTCAGCAATTTGGTAGATGGGGTATAAAAGAAGATGAGCTGGATTTTTAAAGGGAGGAAGGAGGAATATTGTAGGGAAATGGGGAAGTATAGTTTTGGACAAAGCAAGTTTTAGACATCCAAGTGATATGTGCAGGAGACAGATGGAAAGTTGGGGCTTCATTTGGAAGTCACAGATTTGGAAGTCCTCAGAATTTTAGGAGTAACTTTACATCTCCTTGACTTCAGGTTCAAGCCTTTCTCCACTGGCTTTTTCTATTTTCTACATTTGGAAAACTCAGGTTGATAAAACTTTTCTGCTTCAACACATGCTCACTGGGCATTCAAGAACTTCAGGGTTAGATTTCTTGAAAAAGTCTCATGAAGAAGCATGAGTATCTTTGCATGGAGTCTGTACCATTACACTTCTTAACAGATTTGCATAACTGAGGTGTGTCTTTGTTCTTAAACATATGCCTATCATTGCAAAAATGCAACAGGGCTCCAGCTGTCAGCCTTCTTTTTCATCAGGGAAGGAATTAGTTAATTTACCAGGGAGCTGCTATATGTATTAAGATAATTACTGCTGGGCTATGCAGGAATAAACAATAAATCCCCCAAATCTCAATGGCTTAGCACAACAAAAATGTATTTTTTTGCCAACAAAAAGCCAGACCCAAATTGTGAAGGGGTGTTCTTCAATCCAGTGACTGGCCTTACAAGACCTTCTGCCTTATCATCAACACACCCTCTGATGCAAGGAACAAAACACTGGACGTTAGCCTGGGAAGTTTTAAGAGCTAGATGTAGTTGTTGCATGTATCGCTTCTGCCCACATACAGCTGGGCAGAACCAAGTTGCATGGTCCCAAGCTAAAATCAAAGGAATCTGGGAAATGTAGTCTTCCTACTTACCAAGGATGAGAAAAGGAAATACTGATCTGGTTTGTGGACACATATCATTATTTCTGCTACAGGCATTATCACAAAAGTGTATTTCCCTACTTCTCTCTTCAACGTGGAATTCCATGGGCACCCAGAGATCAACTAAGATTAATGGTGGCTACTGGAATAACTTGATAAAAAGGGAAAAGGGAGAATAATAAAACAGACTGGCAATATTCATGAACACTTCCACCAGTTTGATGATGTCTTAAGAAGTGGAAAACTTGGGGCGCCTGGGTGGCTCAGTGGTTTAAGCCTCTGCCTTTGGCTCGGGTCATGATCTCAGGGTCCTGGGATCGAGCCCCGCATCGGGCTCTCTGCTCAGTGGGGAGCCTGTTTCTCCCTCTCTCTCTGCCTGCCTCTCTGCCTACTTGTGACCTCTCTCTCTGTCAAATAAATAAATAAAATATTAAAAAAAAAAAAAAGAAGTGGAAAACTTGAGTTAATGTTTGTTGAAAACCTATCCTGTACTCAAGGCTTCTGTGGACATGATCTCATCATTTACATAAGCATCTCAGTAACATAAGTACTGTTTCTCCATTTTTATAGAAGAGGAAATGAATCCATACAAGGTCAAACAGCTTATCAGGTAGAGTCAGGTTTGAACACGTAACACCCTGGCTCCCTGTTTTACAGAGAAAAGCTGGGGCCTCCTGGTGTGCTGAGTAGGCCTGGAGTCTAGCTAGGATTTAAACAGCTCTGTAGCTGTCCAGTCAAGGACAAAGGCAACCCCACCTCAATGAAAGGAAGACCAGGCAACTGAACTCCATTGACCAGCATCTCCCAGGATGCTAGAAAGGGGGCAGCTCAGTGGAGAAAGGGCTTCCTTTTCTCAACACAATTTGAAGGGAAAATAGTCTCCACAAAACAAACCCTAAGGAAGCTGGGTCAGTAGCTGAGAAACGGATCACTCCCCATGTTCTACAGCAATGAATGGGGGGCGTTCTGGCAGCATGAATGTGGGCGGTCCACATTCAGAGGTTTGGAGAACAGATTTGCATGGGAACAGGGGAGCAGGGCCCCTTTAGAAGAGAGGTGGTCCCTCCCTCTAACTTCGGGTCAACCTCATCCCTTTCAGGGCAACCAGTTCCAATGAGCCCTGGTGCACAGTAGGTACAGAAAGCAATGGGTCAGAGTGCAACCAGCCTTCCCAACTAGACCCTCAAGGCCCAGTACTACACTGCACAGAGTAGGTCCTCAATGATATAAGCAGGGAGAGCAAAGAAGGATGGACAGACAAGGACAAATTCTTCCCTACCCCCACTTAGAAGCCACATTTGTCATGATAGATGCTCAGTACTGGCTGCCCCTGTCCACATGGAGATCCTTTCACAGTTCATAAAGCACCTGCTTATATTCTGTGACCCAGAGCTGCCCTAAGGTGGGCATGATTATCCCCAGGTTAGAGACAGCTGTGTGCAGGGCCAGACGCATACTTACTCTCTCCCCACATGCCCATCTTGTCCATATATGTGGAATGTCTCATCTCTTAGATGTTTGGAAGTGAAAGCTTCATGTCTTAGAGAGAAAAGACTTATCCAGCTCAGGCCGAACCAAGGAGAAGGTCCTTGTGCATATGTGGTTAGCATCTTCCTCTTTTTCTCTTATATACAAAAGCTTAAAAAGATAATGTGTGTGCAACAGATATTCAACACAGTGCCTAGCTCTTGTAGGGCACTAAGGAAGTGCTCAGAAACCCAGCCATGAGCTCTAACAAATGGTAGTATTTAGTCAACATTCATCCCTCCTCAGGATATACCAGTATTCAAAAGTCTGGAAGAAAAAAAAAAACCTCTTCTCTCTTTTTCCCTCTAATACCCATGCACTGGGTATCCACCCTGTGCCAGGCACCGTCTTCCCTCAAGGGGCTCACATTCTCGCAGGACGGACCACACACCAATGCAGAGAAGCAGCAACCCCACATCTGGTGGAGAGGAGCAAACAGGGACTACACGGGCTGAGGTCGCAGGGCCGTGGGGCCCAGGGCCTTGCTCGGTAAAGATGCAGCTGCCGCCCTGGGAGCCTGAGGAGACTGGAGCTGAAGGTCTCCTCTATGGTGTCTTGTGCAGCATGGACTAGAGGAAGAAGCCCCCTCGAAATGTACTTTCAGGCCTACACACGGAGCCGTCCGTCAGAGCAGAGGGGCAGTGCCTGTGTGCACCAAAGCTGATGCCAGTCGGCAGGCCTGCTGTGTCCTGGAGTTGGTGGCAGTGTGGCCCTGACACTGGGCTCTCTGACAAATGCAGCATCACCCGTCCTGCCACTAGGGGGAGGAGGTGTGTGGTGACAGTGACGCCGGCCATCACCATCCCAGCTCATCTCTGTTCGGGCCGAGAACACACCAGGGGCTATTCTAAAGGCTTTGCAAGTATTAGACTCACTGTTGAGCTATGATCATCCCCTTTTTATAGATAAAAAAACGAATGCCCAGAGAGGTGAAGTCACACGTCCCTCCAGCTTTGGAGAGATGTGCACACTGGTTGCTGTGTGAGGGGTTACCCTTAGGGACAAATGAGCCTCTGGAACCTGGCCTGCCCTCTGGAAGACCATGCCCAGAGGGAATAAGTTAAATAGGATGGATTCTGTCAGATGCCTGACTCCAAGCCTTGCTGTGGCTTAAGGAAAGGGTGAGAGCTTTGGGATCAGGAAGACCCAGGTTGGAGACCTGCTTGTCCACTTACCTGCTATACAACCCTGGGCAAGTTACTTCACCTCTCTGAACTTCAACTACTTCATCCGTGAAAGATACAGTGAATGTAAGGTACACAATCTTAAGATTAAGATTCCCTTAATCTGATTTCTTTTCAGGGCTAACGCTTCTCAACTATACCACGAAAACCAGCTCCTGCCTCTTTCCTACTCTCCCAGCCCCTCGAGACCAGGTGAACCAATCAGATTTCTGAGCAGCACCAAACACTGCAGCCACCCTTCACTACCGTAGACTCACTTACTTTTAGGGCCTGGAACGTGGACACGACCATGAGGGGCAGAAGGAGCCAACATCTCATCGCTCCCAGACTCCTTACAGTCCCAATGCCAGGCCAAGAACATACGTGAAAACCGCCTGTCCCAACAACACATGCAGCATTTGGCTTTGAGACCTGAGTAGCCAGGACAGGGCTTGGTGGCCCTCCAGGGGCTCACAAGCCAGAGCCCTTTGTCTCTTTAACATTTTCTTTTCATACAGGCAGCCACACACAGACACACAAACGCACATACACAACACAACTTTTGTAAGCAAACCCTTTGACTGAGGCTGAAACATAACTTATATGGCCCGGCAGAAAATGGCTGAGTTAAGCTCTTTCTTTTCTCCTTTTATATTGGTAAAGATTCTCAAAAGATTAAAAGTAGGTTAGGAGAATAATACAACAGCTGTGTTTCCAGTGTGTACCTGACAACGGCTTTTGTAGAAGTGAATAATTACATGAAAATCACTTCCTTCCCACCTCTTTCTCAGCCCCCTCTGGGTTGCTAGGCGCCCTCTCTCCTTCTTTCTGCTAATGCCACATACAGAAGCTGATGAATACAGTATGGCCATTATGTGGGAAGGGAGTCAGGAGGGAGAAGGATTCAAATGCTCCCTCCCTAGTGGATTCAATGGTGGGGAGAGGGCTATGGGGGAGTCTACTCTGGATATATTTAAATGCTAATGTGCTGGGCAGGCAGGCAGGGCCAGTGGGAACAGTGGTGGGAAGGGGCAGAAGCTCTTGGCTTGGAAGTCCCACTGGAAATATGTTCTGCAGCCTCTGGCTCTGGAGCCAAGCGCTTCCCTGGGCAGCCGGCCCCCGGGGCCACCGGGGACCCTGCCAACTGCCCTGCCAGTAAAGTGTCATTGGGCTGAAGGGTTGCACCGCGGGCGGTGAGGAGGCGTTCAGTTCTGTGGGGGGGAGCCTGGGTGTGTAGGCTAACCCTGGTGGCCCTTTTGTGTGGAGCAGGGAGCAGGGTCACTGTGGCTGGGTCTCTGCCCGGAGGCTGGATAGCCATGTCCCAGTCACAGAGCACTGAGGGAGTAGATGGGTGGTTGCTGGCACTGGGCTGATGGCAATGACCTCCAGGCCTCCTGAGGTAGAATCCTGAGGCCTGTGCATGTCTACCCCTTAATCCATCCCATGGGACAACTGTGCCCCGTTTTACCAAATGACTAAACAGAAGAGGTTCTGAGTACCAGAAAGCATGAGCAAGACCTGAAGATAGCATGTCCCCTGTCCTGAGCTTGTCTCACAGCTGTCCATGCACCCTTGGGGGGTTGCATTTTAGGCCAACAGTGTTCCTCTAGGGAAATGCAAGTGGCATTTTGGACAGGACAATGCACTGTGCAAAATGTCCCATTCACTGCAGGGGGCATTGCTTCACTGGCTCCCACTCTCTAAATGCTAGAGGCAGTCTCAGTCATCACAGAACCCAGAATCAGGCTCCCATGTGTTTCTAAGTGATCCTCTCCGGCCCTGGCTGAGAACCACTGAGGCAGGAGGAATCTGAACTGGCATCAGTGGTTGGGCTGCAGAATCCACATCCCATCCCTGGGAGCAAAAGGCCAGGAGCTTCTGGGCCAAACCAGACATCAGCTTCCAACCCAGCCCCAAAGTGGCTCATTGTCCTGTGTCAAAGGAGCAAGCAGCCAAGATGAACTCTCATCATCTCCTGCCATAACCGCTCTCTCCTCTAGGAATCATGGAGCTGATTCAAGGCAGGGAGCCAGGGAAAGCAAAGGCACGCTAGGATGCCCCACACCCTGGGAGAGCCAAGTGGTCACATACATTGAGAAAGGACTCCCTTGAGAGGAACATGAAAAATGAAACAGCCACAGTTAGTAAAGGCAGCTACCTCTGCATCTGCCAGAGACAAAGAAGTAAATACATTGAGTCACATCATTATATTCATTGCTTATTGTCTGTCTCCTCCAACTAGAACAAAGCCTCAATAAGAGCAAGGACTTTCATTTACTTTTTCTTTGATGCACCCCTAGCACTTCATGCACTGCCTGGCACATGGTAAACACTCAAAACTATGTGCTGAAAGCCCACAGCTGCTTAGCATTTCCAGACCACAGGAACAGAGTATTCAAGCCTCATGCAGAGTCCTGGCTACGAGACCAAGTACAGTATGCGCCAGATTGACAGGTTCAGAACACCTGGTTCCAATCCCAGGTTGCCCTGATAGGTCCTGTGTGTTCTCCCTAAAATTCTCTCTCCCAGCTTCAGTCTTCTAATCTGCAAGGAAACTGGATTGTAGTTCAGATGACAAATATGGGGTACACACATCGCACTCTAATTCCTGCCCAGGGCAGACATTGCTAATCGATTTCACTCCTGTTGCTTCCTATGGCAGACATTGTTAATCAATCCCACTCCAATTCCTGCCCTACACACCGTTAATCAGTAATGTGTCCCCCCCAACCCTTCTTCTCATGACAGATATTGCTAATCATTTGCAACATGCTCTTACCCTCCGTCCAGCTGTGGTAGAATTCTACCACCAGTCTGAATTGGTAAGTGAGCTAAAACCTATGAAAATGGTCTTCTAGCTCTGATGCCCCAGAGCAAGGATATGTTTTGGGGTCAGCTGAGACTCATTTTCCTTGGGGTGTTTCAACCCTCCAGTCTTGAAAGCCCAGGAAGACACTGTGACACCCCAGAGTTTATGCTCCTGCCCCCCTCCAGGAACAGACTTCAAATCAAACACAGGAGCAGAGAGACTTTATTAAAGGAAGAGGAGAATGATTTCCCACTCATGGAAATAGACATTTCCAAGGGATTTTCAGCACTTGTCCTGGCCTGGAGGCCGGAAGGAAGAGGAAGGGTGTTCTAATAATGAGCAAATGGTATCAGCAAAGGCCTAGCAGTCAGGGAAAAGAAAGATCTATATGAAGTTGCCCCAGAAGATGCTTCTAAGCTAAGCAAAAGACATAGAGAGGGGGTGGAACACACCTTCCTGGACCCCATGGATTTACAGAGCTGGTATTTCATTCATCACGGTATGTTTGGCTGGAAAATGCTCTGACTTGGGGAAAATGCCTGTGGTGGCTGTACAGAGGTTGCAGGAAGATGCTACTTACTCCCTTGGGAAACAGAACTCTGAAAGTGAATGGGAAAGCACTCAAATTATTGTTCCAAAGAGCCTCCCGGAGGGGATCCATGGTGGTGGGGGTGTGGGGACAGTCATAGCAACAACAAAGCTTTGTCCCTGGCAGAGAGCTTCAGCCCTAGGATGATCTCCCTTTTGCTAAGTAATTGGGGATGCAGTGAGGAAATTCTTGCACTGCATTGAAAGTTAGAGTAGAAATCGCTGAGGTTTTCTGCTCTAAGAAACTTTAAACAGTTAATCCCCTCCACAATACTTTCTGAGCATCATGTATCTGCTGGGGTGGAGAATATGCAAACAAATTCAGATCCCTATTTCCTGCTCAGGAGCTTGCAATCCAGCAAGTGAACAAGGGAAAAGGAAGTCAGACAAGCACCTTCCCGGTCTACAGGATCAAATCTGGTTCGGTGCCAGCTCTGCTGGGTGACCTCAGGGAAGCCACTTCTTTGAACCTCAGTTTCTTCATGGGTATTGGTGGAAGAACAACAGCTCCAGGGTGCCGGCTTTGTTCCAGACACAAAACAAGACAATGTGCGTAGAGTACACACTGGTACCTGACTCACAGTAAATGCTGCATCCAGTGGGAGGGGCTGAGGGGCCAGAGAGGGGTCATTACTTCTGGCTTGAGAAAGAGTCTTTGAAGAGTGTGGGAAGCCGAGTAGGTGTGTCCCAGGGGGAGAAGCAGAAGAAAAGTCATCTATTCTGGACAGGCCCCAGAGCCCTGGCCTTCTTTCCATGCCGGGGTGAGTGTTCCCAGGAGGGGCCAAGCCTACTCCCAAGCTCACATATCCTCTCCTACGCCCCACAAACAAACCCCAGGGAACTGGGCTCCCCAGGCTTCATTCAGGACCTCCCCCTTTCCCTAGGACTACACGTGTGGGCAGCATCAGGATTGAGAACAGAGGGGAAACTTTCCATCTCCCTATGGGCCTTCGAGGAGCTATGCACGCTGTTTACATGAGTACCACGAGGGGATGCAGACACCATTTGCTCCAAAAAAATATAAGTGCATTTTTTTCTATTATCTCAGTAGTAGAAAATGAGGTTCTCAAACCCTCACATGCCTCACTCTTTTCACTGGGGCCCTACAAGGCTGATGATTATCTCAGTCCCTCCAACAACGCTTTGAGCTAGGTACTCTGATTTTCTCTATTTACAGATGGGGATATTGAAGCCTAGAGAGGCTGTGGAGGTGGCCCTTCATCACCTAGCCAGTAAATGGAAGATTAAAACCCAGATCTGTCTGATCCCAAAGCCCTCCTTTGAATCGTCCCATGAGACAGCCACCACTTCTGCCAAGAGGAAAGTGCCCAGGATGACCAGCCTCACAGGCCCAAAGCACAGATGGATTTGGTGCCTGACATGTGGTGACCTGCCCACACCTACCTACATATGGTTCTCCTTCTACCTCCCTACATTCTTGTCAACCAGGGTGGCTCAGTCAGTTAAATGTCTGCCTTCAGCGCAGGTCATGATCTCAAGGTCCTAGGATCGAGCCCTGCACCGGGCTCCTACTCAGTGGGAGTCTGCTTCTCTCTCCCTGCCTCCCCCAACTTGTGTGTGCGCTCTCTCTCTCACCCTCTCTCTCATAAATAAAATCTTAAAAACAAAAACAAAAACTCCACAGCCCCAGGGCCACCTGATCCACACTGCCTCCCTTCTGCCCATTCAAATAGAGAGAGGTAAGAGTTTTAAACAACACCAGATCCTTGGGAACCCTGGCCCCCAGGGCAGAGAGTCAAAGCAGATCCAGGTGATGGAGTGAGTGAGTCACCACAGTGGCACGGCAGGCTGCCTTCCACCTGCAGACTGACCCCACCTTCCTAATCACAGCAAGGTCTTAGAGGGAGAGAACCCAGGAAGGATGGCTAACCTTGCACATGGACTAACAGGAAGCACTGACAGGCTGCCACCACACTCCCTCCCAAATGATGCTCCATGACTGTGGCCTTGGCTCTGGGCAAAGCTGCCATGAGTGAGGGGCTGACCTCATTCCTCATGCTTCTCTTAGCAACTTCCATGGGCACTGGCTTAAGGAACACAAGAATGATCATTTCCAAAGTAAATCAAACATGAATGTTGAAGTACCTAGGGGGTAGTGTGCAGATGTATGCAGCTTACTCTGAAATGTATCTAAAAATAAATTAAGTGGATGGATAGATGGATGGATAGAAGGCTTGGAGAGGTCTGTGATGAAGCAGAAAGAGCAAAATACTGATGGCAGAATCTAGGTGGTGGATTTGTGGGTGCTCCCTGTGCAGGCAGAACCAACAAGATGAAGAGGGGAAGTTCCCATGTCAGCAGCGGGAAGTGGTGGGCTCACTGAGCTGACTCATATCTACAAACTCGGGAGGGAAATGCTTCCCAGGGATGCACTAGTGAGAAGACATATGCTTTGTGAGCAGTAATTCATGATCACATCAGTGAGGGGTAAATTGAGGCAATCCCTCTGTGGCTCTAGGGACAGTCAGAAGCCAAACCCAGAGTCAGCCTCCAATCTGAAAATATGTGGGTTTTTCTGAGATTCCTTTTCTCTCCTCCTTGACATCGCCTCAATGGTTGAAAACCCTTCTGAATTCCTTAAATCATCCAGCAGCAATTCATGGATTTATCTGAGTTGTTAAACCTCATTTTCAGCCACCATTCTCTTCTGAATGAGGTGGAACAACCTTCCAGGGTTCATGAGAGGAGGAGGAGCAATAGAGAAGTAGGTAGTCCCCAGTCCCCCGTCATCTATGTACAACTATAGAGATTCATTTAACATTTGGTTCTGAGGCATTCACTAAGAAGACCATGCCTGTAATTTATTTATTTATTTTCCTGTCTTTCTTAGACAGAACCCTTTCTTTCTTTCCCACTCTGTGTCTTCACTGTTGCCCATTCTGAGGTGTAAACAGTTATCATGGCACCAACTTTCCCAGGCATTAATGAAGTACTGAGATGATGACCACATTCTACAGAAGGATGTAGTGAGCACTTGCTGTGTGCTGGGCCATATGCAAGTCCCCACCATGGGAGAGGGCTGGTTGAGTAAGATTTTGTTTATGATTTGTAAGGGTAGTCTTGGATAATTGATCAAGTATACTTTGGATTTCCCCACAAGGAAGTTAACCACATACTTGCTTAGAATGATGTTCACCTGATGCTCCTTTCTTAGTTGTATGGCCAGGAGAAATCTTAATGCACTATCATGCATAGCCTTGGAGGCATATGGATGATTTAGAACATAAAAACATTCACATGACTGCAGATAAATCATCTCAGATCTCTGGGTCTCATTTTCACAAAGGACATTTTAAAGAATAATTCCTAGGTTCTGCTACCTTTTATTAATCAGACACATGCAATTGCTAATAGGAGTTTCCTACTGGCATGAAGCAGCCCATGGGAATGGGTCATAAGGGAGAAAAGAAAAGTAAAGGGCTACTGGTAATGAAAAGACTGAAAACCAGTGATTTTACCTGATATCCTAATTTTATGCCTGAGGGAACAGTGGCATAAGGATGGACAATGTCTTTTCAAGGTCAGGGACAGAACTGATTCTGAGCATGGGAGTTTCCGACTATGCAACACTGCCTTCTCGGGGCAGGGGAGGGTAGGAAATGCAAGGACCAAGGCCCTTACAACATTGGAGGCTGAGCTTTGCCCACGGGCCCCTCATATTTAGAACATCTCTAAGGCTCTCATCAAGGAGAAGGAGATATGTTTGACCTCTTTGTGAACATTATGCAGGACTTAGCACTCGCCCTGCAGGGGTTTCCAGTGCTTGGTTTGCATATGAGAAGTGAGGGAAGTGGAACATGAGATTCACACACCAGTGAGTTTTCACAGAGAAGAACATCAAATGTCACAATCCCAGCAAACTAAGATGTATCAAAGCCCTGTCATCTTGCTGCTTACAGACAGAAGAGATCCTTGCTTTCCTTGCTCTAATCTGTGCTGGGTCAGAAATCATCAGAACACATTGTATGTGCAAAGCAGACTTCTTCCTAACTAAGGAGGAGTGGCAGGAGGCAGTCGCAGCATCTTAATTATAAGAACTACATGCACCTCTCTGCAACCCTTGTGTTTCTCAGGGTTCTGTTGTACCTATCAACATGTTTGTTACTCTTAACGATCATCCAAGGTACAAAGGGTAGGGCTTATTAAGAGAGAAGCCCAGACAGGTTAAGTGGTCTGCCCATGTCACAAAACTAGGCAGTCAGGAGCTGATTGCATGTCTAGTCTAACCTCTTAACTTCACAGATGGGAAAAAAAAACTCAAAGGGATAGAAATATGACAGGTGTTTCAACTGTAGGTTCTGCATTCCAGTCCAGTTCTCCACTAACTGAGGACTTGGGTAAGTCATGTCCTTTCTCGGGCACTCAGCTACTCATCCACAAAAGAAGAAAATAAGCCTAGATACTGACTTTCAAACTTGTTAAAATAGCAAATAAATGGGCTCCATGAGTTTTTTATCCTGATGAATATGATCTTACTCTATGTGCTGGAAGCAAATTTACTGTCAGAAAATATATTCAATGGGTAGTATGAAATACGAAATCACCACAAAATCACTTCACAAATAAGACTGAGCTGCTAAATTAAGCACAAATGAGTAAGGGCCAATTCCCTTAATGTGCTACCTGAACTCAGTATGTCACATCCAAGACTAGCAGATGAAGAGAAGAAAATACTGAGAGTTAAACATAATTTTGTGGGAGATACAAAAACACATAAAATAACATAGCCATTTAAAATCACAGCCTAGTTTGAAAAGATAGAAAATTCTTCCAGATATCAGAATGAGAGAAGTCAAAGCTGAAAGAGGAGGAGTAGAAACAGACTCAGTAACCCATGGGGATATCCAACCAGAAAGAGACGACTGATATTTAAACTCCTTTTCAAGGCTAGAATTAAGATTACAACCCTTGAGCATGACTTAAATCTGAATGGGCTTACTGCAAAAGGCAAGGAGCTGGAAAAGGACTGTCCTATGATGAATGAGTTGTTAGAAAATCCTACCCCTTAGACCAGGACTTTCAACACGGAACTTCCAGCTTTGGGTATGATCAAACTTGGCTCCTGTAAAGTGGGCACCCAAGCTTAAACTGCAACATTAGCACTGCCAGCCTAGAATTCCATACCCAGCTAAACTACCAGTCAAGAGTGACAGTAAAATAAATATCTGTTCAGACATGAACAGACTATGAGAGCTAGTTCCTATGGGGCTTGCTCAAAGAACTATTAAAGGATGTACTTCAGTACGAAGGAAATGTAATCCAGTAGAAAGGAGTGAAAGTAACAGGGAGCAAAGAAATGGGTAAACATTGTAAAATCCAAGTATCAATTCTAGAAAGTAACAAAGCAGAATTTTAAAAAGTAGTAAATAACCATAACAAGGATGGAGAGGGATGTGGAATTTGAAGGGAATTTTGTATCTTATGGCATTTTCTTCTTCAGAAAAAGGATGAGACTGGCCAACAGCCACTTTGATGAATTCAGCATCATCTGTCTTTTCACAGGGTTCTGGGGAAGACCTCTTCTTCTCAGCTAGAACCACTGAATGAGCAGCTATCACCACCTTCTCAGGACCTCACAGGATGGCCTTCCAGTTGCTGTGCTTTCTGCCCAAGACAAGAGCAGCCACAGTTCCAGTCCTGATTCTTCAATGGGCATTCTCTGAACTCTTATGGGGTACAGGAACAGGAAGGAACTCACAATACTGACAGCATTCCTTCAAAGAGCCAGGAGTCACCATTCCACTTCCAAGTGCCTGGAGCAATTTGAGTTTCAGTATCCAGACTGCCACCTCCCCAAGTCCCTGTTTCCTGGGCCATTTTTCATCTAGAGGACTACTGTCCAATAGAATTTTCTGCCATGATAGAAATGTTCTATATCTGTTCTATACAATATGGTAGCTCCTAGCCACCTGTGGCTCCTAGCCACCTGAAATTTGTCTAACCAAACTGAGGAAACTGAACTTCAATTTTTATTTAATTTAAATTACTTTAAATTTAAATAGCGAGATATGGCTTGCAGCTACTGTAATAGACAGCATAATTCTAAAGGGTGGGCAGTCCCTGAAGGGGTCCATTCTATTCCCAAATGATTCCTGAGAAGAAGCTCCCCACCTTTGCTGGAATCCCTGGAGTGGTCTCTCCTACCCTCTGCTCTGGAGTTTGAGACAGAGCAGGTGGGTAGCACCAACACTCAGCCCCAGCCCCACTCCTTCCTCTGACCACAGCCCTCACTGCTTGTCTGAAAGCTCTCAGCCTGCCCTGCATACTTTCTTGAACCACTGCCCCTCAAACGTTCATGTGTATACAAATCAGAGAGAGATGTTGCTAAAATGCAGACTCCGATGAACAGGTTTGGGATGGAGCCTGAAAGTCTGCATTTTCAACAAGCTGTCAAATAATGTTGATGCTGCTGGTGGTCTGGGGACTACATTTTGAGCAGTATGGTTTTAGAGCCATTGTCTTAAAATGTCAGTTAACTCAGCCACCACACCTAGCATAATAGCAGCTTCCACTAATATGTGTATCTTCTCTTTTTGCCATACCTGTTTTCCACAGGGTTTTAAAAGCAAACTCTATGACAACAGGAGAAGGTTAAATCAGTCTATGCAGAGCAGAGGTAGGAAAAAACTTTAAGTGTTGGTCAAAAAAATAAAATCAAAGGTACATTCATCTCTTAGAGAAAATAACAGCCAACACTTACTGAGCATTTACTATGCACTGGACATGATGTGACACACATCACGAATGAGGACTATCTCATTTAATCCTCACAACAACCTTTGTTACAGATTTTAAAAACACTCCATCAAGGCACAGAGACCCAAATAATTTGCCCAGGGTTGTTATAGTGAGTAAGTGGATGAGCCATGGTAACCCCCATACTATGCAAGAGCCCTGGTCAAAAGCTCAAGAACAGGGATCTCGATTGTTGAGAGTGGCCAGACTCCTTTAAAGGAAAACATGCTCAAGAAGATATCTGCACACAAATGTGTCTAGCAGCTTTATTCATGATTGCCCAGCTTGGAAGTACCCAGGACATCCATCAATAAATGAAAGAATAAACAAATATGGTACATCTTGCCAATGGATATTATTCATTGATAAAAAGAAATGAGCTGTCAAGCCACAAAAAGACATACCTAAACCTAAAATGCTTATTACTAGGTGAAATAAGTCCATCTGAAAAGGCTACATGCTGTATGACGTTCTGGAAAAGGCACAGCTATGGAGACAGAAAAAGATCCATTGTTGTCAGAGGTTCAGGGAAGGAAAAAAGAAAGAGTGGGTGGAGCACAGGGAATGTTTAGGGCTGTGGAGCTCTTCTGTAGGACACTGTAGTGACAGATGTATGGTAGATACATTATGCACTTCTCAAAACGCACAGAGTGCACAACACAAAGAATGAACCTGAATGTAAACTGTGGTTAATAACAATGTCTCAAGATTGTCTCATCAACTGTAGCAAATGCACCACACTAATATAAAATGGAAATAATAAGGGAAACCAGAACACGGGTGAAGACATATATGGGAATTCTTTGTCGTATCTGCTTCATTTTTTTGTAAAGCTAAAACTACTTTTAGAAAGTTTATTAATTAAAGAAGAATGTGCTCAGTGCACAAAATTTTATGTCCAACTGTGGGGAGGGGGGCCAAAAACCTCCCCAATTAAAAAACCCCTGTCCTAGAAAACACTACTCATACCCCACCCCATTTCATAGAGCCCAGCAAATGTCCAGCAAGAGTAGATACTTGACACATTTCTGCTGATTCTTTTTTTTTTTTTTTTTTTTAGATTTTATTTATTTATTTGAAAGAGATCACAAGTAGGTAGAGAGGCAGGCTGGGGGCGGGGGGGTAGGAAGCAGGCTCCCCGCTGAGCAGAGAGTCTTATGCAGGGCTCGATCCCAGGACCCTGAGATCATGATCTGAGCTAAAGGCAGAGGCTTAACCCCCTGAGCCATCCAGGCAACCCTCTGCTGATTCATTTGAAAAGTAAAGCCCTAGCCAGCACAATGCCTGGTATGTAGTAGGTGCTCAATAATATTTGCTGGATGAAAAAACATAAGGCTGGAATCCTAAATAAGACAAAAACAAAAAACAGCCTAAGAATCCAAGGAGAAAGGCTCATGGTCACTCCTCTCCTGTGCTGGTACAGCTGGGGTCAAGACCATCCATGGTCCCCTCTGGCCCCCACTGCAGCCATTCCTGGTGACATCCCTCTCTCCCTATGAGAATGCAAAATCCTCAAGAACAAAAGCACTGCCCAACCCACCCCTTGTAATCCCAGTACATGGTCAGACCTGGCAGAGAGCAGGTGCATCTTCAGGGTTTGCTGACATCTCTTTGAAATGTGCCCATGTTTCCTCTGCAGCACCTGTTGGGCTTCTGGAAGTAGCCAGATGAATTCAAACAATGGCACTAACTTCAACCACATCTGCGCATAAACCCATGAGGTCACAACTGAAGGGCCACTTTTTGTGTCCCCTATGATGTTACAAAGTCCCCACTGTCCTTGGCAGATGGGCTTCCTCCTTGCTTCACTTTGCTCACTCACTCCAAAATCAAGGTCATTTGACACATGTGTCCACTTCTTTCCTCACCTCCAAACTCATTCTATTTGCTTTCTCTTTTTCTGCCCCTAGAGAAGTTTACATGTTGCTGATTAATTTAATCTTACTATGTTTACAAGGGAAGCAGATGAGCAAAAGACTGGATGTTGAGGCTTACAAGAGAGGAAACTGAGACTCAGAGAGGGTGAGTGCCTGCTCAAGGTCACATAGTGAGGTGAGTGAGAGGCAGGCATTCAAACGCAACTCTGACTCTCAAACTCTGCTGCCAAGTTCTACTGAGCCCCTCCTGTCTAAGCAGTCTTCTGAAGTTACAGCTCTATACATGCCAACCAACCTCGGGCCCAGAAACTTTCAACAGCTCCCTCCTGGCCAGTGAATGAAGTCCTAAGCTCTTTGGGCTTGGCACCCAAGGTTTCCAGTGATGGGGCCTCAGTCTACTGTCTCAATCTTATTTCTTATGATTTCCTGCAACAAAACCTGTCCTATAGCCACACTGAGTTACTGACCATTCACTTTGCATTTGCAGACTTTCCTATGTCTGGTCTTTGTTTACCTCCAAACAGCCTTCTCTTCTCTATCCTTCAGGGATCCAATCAAAGGCTGTATGTTTCACAAAATCTCTTAAGGATGTGTAATTGGGAATAATTTTGTTCTCCTGACCATGTGTGGTCCTTTATCAGAACCATCGTATGGCATCCACCCACCCACCAGTCCAGTATTGACTGAGGGACTCACATGCACCAGGCTGTGTGTGACAGGGGCGGGGGAATCCATGGTGCATGAAGTTCTTTGGTTACATGGCTACATACTAATGGGGGGAGGCCAAAAGTGAACACATCAACCAACACACGAGACTGCTTCAGAGAACCATTAGCCCCATGAATAAAAGAAAACAGGCGTTTGGTGAAAGTCATGGGGTTTAGTGGGGGGGGGGGTGTGAGCTCAGGTGGCCAGAGGTGACCTGACTTTGGAGCTGAGATTTGCAGGGCAAGAAGGAGCAGGCCATGGGAATATCTAAGAGAACACTAATCCACATAGGCAGGGTCTGTGGTAGGAAAGAGCCTAGAATGCCCAGGGCCATGTGGGAGATGGAACAAGGCCACAAAGATGCCACGGTGAAGAGTCTGGATGTTAATCCTTGTGTAAGGGGAAGCTGCTGGGGGGACTGTAAGCAGAAAAGTCAGACCTCTGCTTCCGGTCATGATTGAGTGACTGGTATTAGACTAGTCCTCCTCCATAAACAACCATCAAAGCAGACAAAATAGCAGAGACAACTGTTTCAGGCATTGGATAACATGCTGGTCAGGGCTGGTATTCCTAAGAGATGGGAAATTCCACAGGGGTTTTGCCCAGCATTCCACCTGGGAACAATTTTTTCACTATAGCACAGAGGGCTAGAGTCTGAGTAGAACACATAGTCTCACTGGGCCAAGGAGGCAGGGCCAGAGTGTGGGACAGCTGACACAGTTATAATCTATAGTGCTGGGCACCAGAAAGGGGTACCTGTATAGAGCAGAGCCCCAGAAGTCCATGGGGATGTCCCCTGTGAGGCTGTGGTTGACAGCTGAGCTATAAAGGTCCAGGGTGAGCCCATCCAAGGCCAAATAGTGCTACTACAGGTTGAGAGTGGAACAGAGATACTAGAGGCTGGAGAGGGAGTGTGGGAGGGGGAAGAACAGGGCTGGGAGACTGGAGATCCTGCCTATAAAAGTGGACAGATCTGGCCAGCACCAAGTATTCAGCTTTGGCATCTGGCTGAGACACAGAACAACCTTCACTGAGGAGCAAGGACAATGCCTCCAGGCAAAGTTTCTCCACCATGGCATTACAGATATTTCGAGCCCCATAATTTTTTGTTGCAGGGGCTGTCCTGTGTAGTGGATGATGTTTAGCAGCATCCCTGGCCTCTTTTCACCAGATGCCAGTAGCACACACAGCAGTGACAATTAACAGTTTCAAATATTGCCAAAAGTCTCCTGGGAAGCAAACTTTCCCTGGTTGAGAACCAGTGCTCTAGAGTAAGAATTACAGAGAACTACTTTAGACCCATCCTAACAAGGCCTAAAACAGAGCCCTGACAAAATATCCAGAGGACAAAGAGTTTAGAACCTAAGTCCCACTGAGTTAGAGGGTCTTAAGAAACAGGTTGAGATTTCCACATATCTGTATTAAGAAAACAGAAAGTTGAGTCTACAGAAGTTTAAGGTGTCAGCCAGTAATTGAAATACCTATTCAAATAAAAACCAACACTCTTCAGAGGAAGATAACAGAATCCAGAGCATCTATAATATAGTATCCACAATATTCAACTACAATCCACAGTATTCAATCAAAAACTGCAGGTATGCACAAAAACAGGAAAATATGATCGATTCACTAAGGAAAAGAGATGTGAGATTTAACAAAGACTTTAGAATAGCTATTACAAACAATTCAAGGAATTAAGGCGCAACACACTTAAGGAACAATGCCAAGAAGTTACATAAGCCAGGATTCCTTTTTCAAAGCTCCCTCAGTCTGCAGGGTGAGGAAGGGAATACTGGTAAGGGGCAGGGAGTCCACTTGGAGGCTATTCTATTAGCCCAGAGGAGCCTGGTTTGTGTCTTAGTTGTCTGAGCTGCACTTAAATTAGTATGTTCAACCCTGGTAGATACTCTCAAAGTGGGGCACAATTTGGGGCAGATGAATCAAGAGAGAACAAGCAAATGCAAGAATGAGTGAATGTCTCAACATTGGGAACCAGGTGAGTTGAACAGTTGTTCCAAAGTGGAGGTGAAAGGTTTCCTGGTAGGTGGGACCAATCAGAAACTGATCAGGTTACTACAGATGGGATTCCTGCACTGGATGGGAACTAAAGCCACCTGATGCTAGATTCTAGGATTCTTGTAAAGTAGTCCTGTAGGTCTGAGATGCTTGAAGATGCCAGAGCCAAGATGGGCAGCCTAGGGCTGCAGAGTATGAGCAAGGCCAGAAAAATCAGATAAGACAAAGGGTTTTAGGAGTGTATCCTTTACAGAGTCACCTGGGTTCAAGTGCTATCTCTGCCAGCAGAAGACAAGTGATTTAACCTCTTGGAGCCTCAGTCCCCTCATCTGAAAAATTCTTAGGACAAACGTTTTTAAAACTCTCATGACCTATAAGAGAGAACCTTTCTTAGGTTAATAGAACCTCAGGTCCTCTCTTACAGATAGTAAGAATTTAAGGTACTTATATGTAGGACTTAGTGCCTGGGTGTAGAAAACAATAATTTTCAGTAAGAATTTGTTGATTCAGTGAATAGGATTAATTAAATGGTGAGTTTGTGAAGCACAGCATCCGTCAGAGAATCAGCCTTAAAGAAATCACTAGAATCACTACTCTTACATGTACCCAAGCAGTTCTTCAACCGCTGAGACTATGGATTAATAAGGGGTTGCTGAAACAGTTCAGAACTAAAATTCGTAAAACCTCCCTTTGAGTAAACCTGTGGCTGAAAGGATTTAATGAGGAGCCCCAGTGACACACAGAATCTCCTTGGAGTATATCGGAATTCTGATTCCACAGAGTAGCAACTCTTAAGGAATTTCAAGCAGTCAAGAAAAGAGGAAATGTTCACTACCTCTCAGTGTGTGTGTTAGATCAGCAATGTGTCTCTAATTCTTGAGGTCACCTGGTGACTGGAAGGGGAACACCCGTGTCAGGTGAATTCCAACCCCAGTAACTCCCTTCACACTTTTATGGCTGACTTAATTATGTGTCCCTCCCAAGAAACTGTCATCTTTTTGAAGACAAGAATCCTGTCATCTGATTCTGTATCCCCAGTGCCTGGTACTGAGGAGACAACAAATAATGCTGGTAGAACAGGGACCCTGACGCAGAATCAAATATACCAAAAGGAAACCTTGATTGATTTTCAGTCTCAAGGAATAGCCCTCATGTTCAGTGAGGTCTGCAATATTTTCAAAAACGTATCCAACATCTGTAAGTCAATGTCATTATTTACATTTTGGTTTCAAAGTCCAGCAGCCAAGAGCCCATATTTTCCTTGGATCCATTTGGAACCAGAGTACACTGCCACCAGGTGGCAGCAATTCCATGGGCAAAACCATTCGGTTCATCAGGTAAGGTTTTAAATGAAGGTCTTATTTTCCCTGATTTGTTCTTGTGGGGTAGGTAGGTGGAGTAATTTCTAGTGTTCTGAGATGCTCTCACTGTTTGGACATTCTTCTACCCCACCTTCAAAACTTGGACACCTTAGCCGCAGACTCCAGTTCCCTGCAATAGAACAGACTGACTTGGAAAATGTGTGCACACCCTGGGAAAGCAGACCCCAAGATTTGGATCTGTGACAGGCCTTTCTGTTCTTGCCCTGAAAACACACACTTGAAACACAATGAAGAGTGAGAGTGGCAGGAATCTGGGGCAAGGAAAATGTGATTTCCTGCAAAAGCCCCTCCATTCCCCAAAGACTGAAAAAACAGAAAATAAAAATTTGAGGGGGAAAAAAAATGGAGTGGAAGCACTCCACACTTCAGAGAGAACACAGGGCTGACAGTGAAGACAAATAGATGTTTAGAAAGTTATAAGAGACCACAGAATGCAAATTGCCGGAGGAACAAAGAAGGCAAGCTGCTGGGTTGCTTCAAGTTCTTGATGAGAAACTTAATTTACTGGATTCACAATAAAGGCACTTGGTTCCGAGTTCAAAGCCTCCCCCTTGGGCTGTGGGGCTCCGACTCATCCTGTCCAGAGCCAGTGACATAGAGGCAAATGAAGAACACCACCAGTGTCCCCAGAGACCTACTGTATGCTAGACCCTGGGCTGGGCACCGAAAACGAGAACCAGAAGTGCTCTTGCAACCACGTGCACACTTACTTCTCTGTGTGGTGGGTATTCTTACCCCAACGGATAGGTGAGAACGCTGAGTCCTGAAAGGTAAAGGGAAAACAGCCTGAAGGACACCAAGCTGGTCAATGGCAACAGAGTGACTCAATTTCCTTTCCTGGAAACTAGATTCCACAGCACTACAAATCCTGTCTCTGGAGAGCTTATGACCGACGGCAGGACATGCTAGGTCACCGCAACGTGGAGTCACAGAGGCTCCTCCTGAAACTCTCTGTCCGTCCTTCTTTCTTTCCTGCCTGCCTTCAGTTCCTTCCTTCCTTTCTTTTTTCCATTCTTCCTTCTTTCCAAAAAATACCGACTGAGCACTTAATGTTGGCAGGCACGGTTTCCAGGGGTGGGAGACCTAACAGTGAATGTAACAGATTCGTCCTCTGCCCTCCTGGAGCTAACATTCTAGTGAGGAGAGGGTGATGACACAAAATGAAAGGTGCCTTAGATGTTGGCAGGTGTCATGGCAAAAACCAAAGGCGGGGGAGGGGGGGTGTGTGAACAGGAAGTGCGGGGTGGGAGTGAAGGAAAGTGTGATTTTAGAGAGGGTGGCTGCCAGGAAGCTCCCACGGAGACTACCTTTACACCTTAAAATGACTTCCACGACTCTCTCTCTAGACCTCATAGTTACTCTGTGAGGAAGGTGTTCTTGGCTCCCTGGCTCCCCACAGCTGAGCTCTCTTTACCTGCTTTCTGGAATTCTCTTGCCTCAATGCTGGGGAGACAGAAGGAGGGAGCCTCTGTGAATGCATTTGCCTATCCAGATCAACACTTCATCAGTCTTCCTGCAGAATGCCACGCAAGCCCAGAGGGGCCAGGGGCACCCCTTGAAAGGATTTTTCCCTTGTCTAACACCCCAGGGAGCTGAGGTCCAGAGTGCTGCACCAGTCAGGAGCCCTGTGTTCCTTTAGAAATGTAAATGACAGTGCAAACAGGCATGTCTGAACCCCTTGTAAGCAGCAGGGATAGGGAGCTGGAGGCCAGGGCTGGAATTCATGCAGATCCTGGGTCACAGAAAGGCCCCACATCCTTGTCACTCTGGCTGATGTGGGCTGCAGGGAGAAAGAGTGTTCTATGGGGCAGAGGTACCCCAAATGTTATTTTCCTTCTGTGGGTTATTACCTGTCCTACCCGGCTAACGTGCACAGGCACCAAGACTTCAAAAAACCCCAACTGTATTTCCAGAGAAGTAAAGCTCTGATGATAACAGACAGGCTCCACAGCTATTACTGGATGGCTGGGACGGGCTGGCCCTTCCAGCAGCAGGACACAGAAGGCAAGTGGGGGTGTCCATCCAGTGCCTGGAGCACCAGCGGTCAGCCCTCCCGTGAAGCCTCTGCCCACAGACACCCCTGGGAAGCAAAAGAGGGAAAGGGATGGCAAGGAAGCAGCTACTTTGGATCTTCCTTGGTATGTAACAGGCATGACTTATTCACATGCTTTGGCATGAGGACCATCATTAAGAACAAGGTGCACGTTCTCCTCAACAGACCAAAGGAAGGATGAGAAGCTCTGATCTCCTCCAACTGTCTTCCTTCTTATATGGATGGAAACCAACCCAGTCAAGGACTGGTGAGGCCCTTCCCTTTTCCACCAGACTGTGGGCTCTTTGGGGACAAGGGGAGAGGGTCTTATTCATTCTATGTACTGAACATGTGACATAGTAGACATGAAGCAGGTATCTGTGGGATGTACTAAGGAACAGCTTCGCTGGGCTCTGGCCACGGGTGAGTGGTACACAGGATCCTGGTCGTGATCCCTGTCCTCTTGGAGTTGGCAGCCTAGAGAGGGCTCCCAGGAAGTGCTCATTTTACCTCTGTTGGCCCTCAGTCCACCTAAGAGCACCCCCCACCCCAACACACACACTTCTGGGAATGGCTAGAGCAGTGCAGGGAACAGATGGGGCTCTGAGGCCAGAGGCCTGACCGTCTCTGGCAGCGGCCCCTCTGACCAGCCCTAGTCCCTGGGGTACACCACCTCCATCCCCTCTCCTTCCCACTTGTTTACCCACAAGAGACCGTTTTGTAGCTCCACCATCAACCCTTTTGTCCCTGGTGCTGCAGGAAGCCTGAACACTGCAACTTCTAAATCAATCCCAAGAAACAAGGCTGTTCACACCCTTCAACAACCCGAACCACTAGACCTCCCTGGGAACCTTTCTTCCTGGTGCAGTCTGAAGCACAAATGGGAAACTAAGTCAGGATCATTACTCAGAAAAACAAAGGAGATACTACCTGATAAAAGGAGAAAACTACCAAGAGACTGAGCCTTTTTCTGATCTCCTGATTAAGGATTTCTAGCCGACAGCTCTGACCTACTTTCTCTAATTTTGAGTCATGCCTCCGTTGTTTTGAGCAGGACCAAGCGGCTACCTGAAGTCCTAACACTACCGCAAGATGATTCTCCAGTCCTGGCTCTACCCCAAACTGCAGCCCACCATCTTCTCCTGGTACTGGTTTTGCCAAGTCCATGCCCATTCTAGTATTTATGGAATAGCTGCTTGCCAATGAACCTGGCTCCTTATCACATACAAGTATGTATATGCATGTGTGTGTAAGTGTACATAGATACAGCTTCGTTCTAGCAATAATAACTATGAAGTCATGGTTTCGATGTGGTTGACTGATATCCCAGGTTTTTGGTTTTTTTGTTCTTTTTAATGCACATGAAAATAAGTACATAACTATAATGAAAAAAAAAACAGTCCTCCACTGACTGGGTCATCATACTTCACCTTCCCAGTCATCTGATGGGGCAGGAAGTACAACCTATAAGCCTCATTGTAGGGAAGGCGGACTTGGCACCGGAGAGGGGAGGAGCCTTGCCAGAGGCCGCACCACCAGTAACAGGAGAGTGGGAATTGAAATCAGGGCCTTCCTGATGGAAACCATGGCCTGGGGTATGCACAAATGAGAATGCTTAGAACTGGGGCGTGTGGATCTGCTGTTTTCTTCTTCAGACATCACCTTCCTTCATTTAGTATTCTCTTGCCCAAAACCAGGAACCCTGGGCTCGAAGTCCTAATTGGACCACTGAGCTGCTGTGTGGCAACAGACAAGTAGCTCAGCCTCTCTGACCTGGATCTGTGGTTCTACTGACCACCCACAGGCTGCCTTCCCTCCGCACACTGAGATAAACCTGTGTGATATGCTAGCTTTGAAAGTCTGAAGAGGTGTCAAGATCCCTCCACAGAGTCAGGGGGCCCATACAACCCACCACCAACCTTTCAGCCCCCTGGAGTAGACAGAAAGTAGGCTCAGGGCTGCTCCCTCCTCCCTTTTCAGCCATGTTGGGCCCGTCCCACAACATACCCCAGCTTCCAAAAGACACCAGCTACATGGAGTTTTGTTTACCTTCTGTCTTGCAGTCACTATCCTTACCTCTGCCCCACACAGTTAACTCTCATGTTGATTTTGGGATGCACACACACACAAATATACACATTTCCTTGCCATCAGTGATGGAAGATCAAAAACATAACTCTCAGATCTGGTGAGCTGGAGGTTTTTAGAATTTTAGCTAAAAACAATAGAACCTTCCTTCAAAAATCAAAATAACTTTGGCTCTTAGAGTCATTCAGCAAATATTTACTGAGCACCTATTATGTACCAGACACTGGTACTGGAGACACAATGGTGGACAAAGCAGATACAGTGCTTGCTTCCAAGCTGTCTTCTCTGGGAGGTCCTCCCTGGCCACCATGCTGGAAACTTCAGCTCTCTTTCAAGCTCTCTCCGTGACACTCCATACTTGGTCTCCATGGGTCTTGTCACCATTTAATGGACTACATGTTTTATTTTTACTTCTGTTTTCTGCCTTCTTCCTTGACTAGCATATAAACGTCATTGTTTTGTCTGCTGTCTACTACTATATCCCTGATACAGAGCAGCCACTTAGTAAGTATCTGCTAAGCAAATGCATGGGCGTCAAGTGAATCATACGTGTAATACAGACATATATATATGTATATATGTAAATATTCCATTGTACATATGGTAAATGCTTTGGAAAACAAGTAGAAATCCTTGGGGGTGAATGGTTGGCAGCTGAGAAAAACTTGTCTGAAAATGTGATGTTTAAACTGAGTGGCTATGGGGCAAGGTGGGGAAGGAGGATGTGGGGAAGAAAGAGAGAATGTTCTCAACAGAGAGACAGCATGTGCAAAGGTCCCAAGGCAGAAAGAAGGCCAGTATCTGGGATGAACTAAGAAAGGCAGGGAGGGAGGAGGGATGAAGCAAGGAGGCAGTTCAAGGAAGCCCTTGGAGGTCCTTCCCTTTGGATCTTATTCCAAAGACCACAGGAAACCCCAGAAGTGATTTAAGCAAAGAGGTATCTGTCATATTTATATTTAGGAAAGGTCACTCTGCTGCTGCATGAGAGTGGCCTACAAGGGTCAAAAGATCTTTCTGGAAGACCAGTTAGGAGGCTCCTGTCAAGTGGGAGATTGTGGTGTTTGGACCAGGCTGGTGGCAGCAGAGGTAGAGAGCAACGTGGATGGAATTGGGGCGGGGGGGGGGGGATCAGAGGTCATCAACTCTCCCCTAATAGGCATCTATAGTAACTGCAGCTCAAAGTTAGTAACTTTTCCTAGGAAAGGCCAAATAGTAAATATTTTAGGTTTTGTAGGTTTTCAGGAAAGAGTTACCACAGTCAGCGTGACGTTGTCCGAAAGGGCCTGTTGGCAAGAATGGCTCTTGACTGGTGTCTTGGAACTTAGGTAAGATGTTCCCCTGGTACTAAGTCACACAGTCATTTCAGATGTCTGGGGCACTCAATTCTGCTGTGCCAGCCTGCCTGGATTGCTTATGCAAGCAAGGAAATTTACGGTGAGCACCTGCTTTCCTTTTGAAGGTCAGGAATTCTGGGGTCTGTGTGACTGACCACATGGCCAGAAAGTATCTGTGCACTTAATAAAATTTCCCCATTGGGATGCCTGGGTGGCTCAGTCGGTTAAGCATCTGCCTTCAGCTCAGGTCATGATCCCAGGGTCCTGGAATTGAGCACCACATCAGGCTTCCTGTTCTACAAGAAGCCTGTTTCTCCTTCTGCCTGCCACTCCCCCTGCTTGTGCATGCTCTCTCTCTGACAAATAAATTAATAAAATCTTAATCAATAATTCAATCTTCTTCATTAAAAACACAGGTCCTGAGCAATCTCCTCTGGACAGAAATACTGCCCACATGCTGCTGCATTTTGATACTACAAGAAGGAAGATGTTCAACGTGTCTCCTACAGGCAGAATACCATGGGAAGCCTAAGCATGGATTCCTCTGGACCTCATCTGATGGCGGAAATAGACTACATTCAAGGGTATAACTGCTGAGTCCTCTGAGCCCTTCTAGTGAATCACTCAACGTGTGTGGGGTCTTGGCACCCTCAATACAAGGGGTCATATGGTTTCTGTCTCAGCTATTCCACATTGCCTCTGGGTTATGCCTTTGAGCAGCCACAAACAACATGGCTCCGTTCCAATAAACTTTTATTTATAAAACAAGGGCAGAGGGCTGAATCTGTCCTGTAAATCAGTTTGTCAACTCATGTTCACAGAAAATGCAGGATTCTCTGGATCTACATTGAAACTGCTGACTGAATTCAATCTTTTTATGTCATTAGTGGGAACATTGAGGCCCAGAAAGAGGAAGAAGTTCTCCAAGGTCACTCAGGATCAGCAGCAGATCCAGAGGAAGACCAGGTCCAGAGTGATGGCCCAATGTGCTGGCCACAATTCCAAGTGGCCATTCCACAGAACAGCCTTGCAGGTAAGTGCTGGCCTGGGAGTCAAGGCCTAAGAGGACAGAGATGGCAGGAGACTGGGATGGTGTAGGCAGGAAGTGTGAATGATGGACTATCTGGCTTCACTTCTGTTCTGTGTGTGGGTGTGAGTTTGTGGCACACGTGTGCATATGTGTAGAGAGGGCTCTATGGTTATATGTGTTGGCTGGGTTTTCCCAAACCTTTCTGATCATCAGAATCTCCTCTACAGCTTTCTAATAATATAGATGAGCAGTTTCCATCCCATAACCCCTGAAATTGCACTTTCAACATGTTCCAAGGTGTTTCAATGATCACTGAGGATTGGAAACTCTGGGTGATGCTCAGAATCTCTTGCCTGACCTTGAGGACCAGGATAAGGAAGCCCATGAGTAGAGGAAAGAACAGGAAATCTGTCAAGAATTTGTGGGGATCTAACACAAATGCACAGACCAGTGACTCTGGAAATAGGTTTTCCAAAACTGATTCTCCAACGGAGCCTTTGCCATCATAGGTTGGCATTGGCAAGGCCAACAGTCAGGAGCTCATTTCCTTCTTCCTAGGGATTCTGCATGCAATTCAGGATGCTGCCTCGGATGCCCGATGGTACCCTGAGCCTCGGGGGCCCCTCACAGCACAGCAAACTGAGACAGAAATGAGTACACATTGCCACTCCACCATGGACCTTAATCAGTATAATGAGTACAGCTGAGCTACAGTAACTCACCCTCCATAAACCTTCCCATCCAATTTCTCCTAACAGGGGGTGGCTGGAAGCCACAGACTGCACACTTGGAATTTCTTGTAGGCTCATCTTTTTTTTTTTTATTATTTGACAGAGAGAAATCACAACTAGGCAGAGAGGCAGGCAGAGAGAAAGGAGGAAGCAGGCTCCCTGTGGAGCAGAGAGCCCGATGTGGGGCTCGATCCCAGGACCCTGGGATCATGACCTGAGCCGAGGGCAGAGGCTTTAACCCACTGAGCCACCCAGGCGCCCCTCTTGCAGGCTCATCTTCTATGAATACAGATTCTACATTCTAATGCATGATCCATCTATGTTTGTTTTAGTAGAAATATGGGTACCTCTATGTTCATCGTGGCATTTTTTACAATAGCCAAATTATGGAGGCAGTCCAAGTGTCCACGGAGAGATGAATGGATAAAGAAGTGGTGTAGAGACACAATGGAATATTATTCAGGCATAAAAAAGAATGAAATCTTACCATTTGTGACAACATGGATGGACCTGGGGTACTACACTAAATGAAATAAGTCAGAGAAAGACAAATACTGCATTCCACTTATATGTGGAATCTAAAAAAAAAAAAAAAAAAATGAACAAAACAAAACAGAACCAGACTCCTAGATACAGAGAACAATGTGGTGGTTCCTGGGAAGTGGGTAGTCAAAATAGGGAAAGGGAATTAAGAGGTACAACTTCCAGTTATAAAATTAATAAGCCACAGGGATACAAGGTATACTACATTGACTATAGTTAATAATATAGAACAACTTTGTAGGGTGACAGACAATAGCTAGATTTATCATGGTGATGACCTCATAATATATAAAAATGGTGAATCCCTGTGTTGTACACCTGAAACTAATGTAACATTATATGTCAAGTACACTATAATTTTAAAAAAATGGATGTCTCCACATTCATCAAATGTCTTTGAGCACATTATCTGACATACACACAGGGATCACCTGGTGACCTTTAGAAGATCCTGATACCTAGGGCCCACCCCCAGAAAGTTTAATTTAATTGGTCTGGGAATTGGGATTTTTCAAAAGTTTCCAGGAGCTTCTAACAAGTAATGAGGCTGAATACTCCTGGGCCTGCAAGATGTTTGGTTTCATCTCTCGTCTACTGTACCCCCAGGCACACCCCCACTACCCACTTAAAGAAGTTTAGGTATAAACAGTCACTATCCACTACACATATACAACAGCCAATGCCTTCCTGGAGGCACCTAACAGGGGAGCCAGTCTTCACCAATTATCTTCTTTCTGTGAGCTACACCCATAAGAAAAATCAATCACCAGCACAGACCCAGTTCCTCTGGCTGAGATGGATGGCTTCAGGGATCTGTGATCTTAAGTGGAAGGAAAACATGTGTTCTATTGTCACTGACAATTATGAAGGCAGACAACAAATTACAGTATTGTTAGCAGTAGAAATTCCAGATACTTTCATATCACAGTACAGATATCTCCAAAGGTCTTTTATGCTCATCACTACTTTGAAATCATGAAAATGACTGGACCTACTGCAGAATCTTGTTACTTGATATACTGATAAATGAGTACATACTTTATTACCACGTCGCAAATTCTTTTTTTGTTGATGTTAATGTATGCATTGAAAATTATTGCTGTGAGAAGGGATCCACAGGATTCCACGTACTCAGCCAGCTGATGAGCCCCCTGGTTAGTAGCAGAGGCCTGAAGAAGTCTTTCCAGGTGTGATGGGCAACTGGACATTGAGCAAGAGACTCTTACCTGTGGGTCGGAGAGCCGGGAAAGGTCGGGGTATAGGTAGAACTTGATGCCTTCGGAGGCCCCGGGCAACGTGACCCCTCGGATCAGGAGGATCAGAAGCATGACATATGGAAATGTTGCAGTGACGTACACAACCTGCCCAGGGGAGGAGAGGAAAGAATCAAGAAGGGGTGACGGTATGGGGGCAACATGGCAGGTTCCTAAATCCCCGCCTGGAGCAAAGGGCTTCCTTCCCAGTGCAGGGATACATGAACACCCCACATGGCTTCTTCTCCCACCTCATCTCACCATCTGGACCCTTCAAGGGCCAGTTCCTTCAGCGACTATCTAGTGAGTGCCGACAAAGATGCTTGAGATCAGTGCTTTCCAGTCATTTGTGGCCATACCCCACAGAAGGTAATACACAGGATGTCAAAATTCCATGCACATCGAGCTGAAACAGGATGTTTCACAAAATACTCGCTGTTCCATGTGTGATGCACTCAATGTTTTCCATCATATTTGATTTCTTATTTAAAAAGAGCTGGTCATGATGCTCTAAACGCAAGTCACAATTCACCAACGGGCCATGATCCACAGTTTTAAAAAACAAGCTCTTGATTAAAATCGAGTTTTCACGGTCAAGGATAGGATAGAAAAGTGCAGGAGAGGAGTCAGAGAGGGCACTGTCGGGGGCGAGAAAGACCCAGTGTGTGCCAGGGCTCATTTCCGCGAGGTGTGTCTGGAGGACCCAACGAACCTGGGCAGCCCTTTCAGCCCACACATTCTGTGCAAAGTAGCAAAATCCCCCCTGGGTTTTTTTTTCTATACAAGAACTGTTTACAAGGAAACAGCCACACCTAGACTCTGGGAGTTCCTGTCCTGGGGCCACACCTTCACCTGAGGTCCATGCAGGACTGGTGTCCCCTCCAGATCTCACTTTTTTCTTGGTCACGTTCTCCTCTGAAATAATTTGGTCATGTCCCCTCAGTGGGGCCTGCCTGTTCCATCTGTTTAGATCAGCAACTTGTCAACATGTGGGAGTCACAGACACTTCTGAGGATCCGAGGACAGCTACAGACTCTCAGCCCTTCCCCCAAAGGTGCACAGACACAGATATGTGTCCAGCTTTTGGACTGGTTCAGAGACTCAGAGTGCCCCAGTCAAGGACTTGTGCTCTACTACTTAGGGTCTGAATTCTTCTAGTGGAATCATTTCTCAGCCCAGGGTTTCTTTTACAGCAGTCCAGTCCTTCACTCTGTGCATTTATTCATTCCCTCACTCCTCCCCCTACTCACTCACTCACTCACATACCGAAAACACTCCTACGTTCCAAGCACTGAGTTAGATTCTGGAATACACAAATAAGAATGTGTCTTGAATGGAAGCTTCTGCTTCAAGAGGCTTCCCCACTAGGAGAAGAGACAGACAGGTAGGTAATGCATTATGTAATCAGGGGAGAAAGTAAAGGATGGAGGAGCACAGAGGAACTAATTACAGAGGCAGTCAGGAAGGGCTTCTCCAAGGAGGTGATCCAGGCATTGGCCCATAAAGGATTAGCAGAAGTTGAGGACATGGGAAATGGGGACAGAGGAAAGAAGAGAATAAAATCCTACTAAATGCCAATCATTCCACATGTGACAATAGAAATAGCCACATTTATACAGCATTTCCTCTTGGATATTTTTCCTTGCATTATTTATTTTATTTTCATATAAATTAACATCTTAGAAAAACTGAAATAGAAACACTAAATACAGAGGGCACCTGGGTGGTGCAGTTGGTTAAGCATCTGCCTTCCCACTCAGGTCATGTTCCCAGGGTCCTGGGATTAAGCTCTGTGTTGGGGCTGCCTGTTCAGTGGGGAGCCTGCTTCTCCCTCTCCCTCTGCCTGCCGCTCCTCCCCCTGTTGGTGCTCTCTCGTTTGTTCTGTCAAATAAGTAAGTTTTAAAAATCTTTTTTATTTTTTTAAAAAGATTTTATTTATTTATTTGACAGACAGAGATCACAAGGAGGCAGAGCAGCAGGCAGAGAGAGAGGAGGAAGCAGGCTCCCTGCTGAGTGGAGAACCCAATGCGGGACTGGATCCCAGGACCCTGAGATCATGACCCGAAATGAAGGCAGAGGCTTAACTCACTGAGACACCCAGGTGCCCCTAAAAATCTTTTTTTTTTTTTTAAAGATTGTATTTATTTATTTGACAGAGATCACGAGTAAGCAGAGAGGCAGACAGAGAGAGAGGAGGAAGCAGGCTCCCCGCCAAGCAGAGAGCCCGATGCGGGGCTCGATCCCAGGACCCTGAGATCATGACCTGAGCCGAAGGCAGAGGCTTTAACCCACCGAGCCGCTCAGGTGCCCCTAAAAATCTTAAAAAAACAAAAAACAAAAAAAAAAAAACCACATTAAATTCAGTATGACACACAGTATCCTTGTGTTAACTGCCCTATTATATCTCTTTGAAGAATGCTCCTATGTGCAGTGGAGGGACTGAAGGGGACAGGAACACAATGAAGCAATAACAAAACTATTACTGTTGAGAAACAGTTAACCTGTTGCATTTAACTTGTAAACTAAAAGGTAAGAGGCCATACTTTACATAAATGCAAAGGTAAGTCATTGGGTTGGTAAGTGGCACAGCAGGAAACCCAGTCATCAAGAAGAAGAAATAAGAACCTGCCGGAGGGGGTGGGGTGGGGGGGTGGGGTCACTGGGTGCTGCTTATGTCTGGAGGGCTGGATTGTTTCATCCAGACATCGTCCTTAACCTACAAGGCCAGCACCAGCCTCAGCCTGCTCACAACCCGGCTGCAGCCATTTCAGTGTCCTGCTTTCCAGACCAGCCGCTGGCTCTGCGGACATGCCACGTGATTGTTTCAAACAATCTCTTGCTGTAATATACCATGTAATCCAGAAAAGGTGAGTGTGAGTTAGATATATAAGAACAAGAGCCCATGGCTGATATTAACAGTAAAAAATTAGAGGCCAGCAATCAACAGGGTTGACGGTTCCTGCCCAGCGAGGTGAACGGTGCTGCGCTCTCTGTTTCCCTTAGCCTGGTGGGCATATTCTATCATGGATCCTCAGCGTTTCATATAAAATTGTGGATTCTCTCACTTCACAATGCACCCCCACATTCCAGCCAGCCCAGCTTGTGTCTATGAAAAGTCAGGGGGGAAGCTAAAATCTATTGCTTTTAATTGCATACTTTCCACATTTGTCTCTGTGGTATGGCAAAGATGAATTATCCAGAATGCCCAGACTCTGAATAATGATATTTCTGTCTTAACTCCCCATGCTCATAAAATCTAAGGGAAAGAATGTTAACCATGTAAAACAGAAGAACAATTGAAAATTACAGGACTTTAACCTTACCGTGTGGGACCACCTTGATGTGACTAAACTTGTTGATTATGCTCTGCCTGATCTGTTTGGATTTTTGTAAAGATTTTATTTATTTATTTGTCAGAGAGAGAGAGAGAGAGAGCAAGTACAAGTAGGGGGAGCGGCAGGTAGAGGGAGAAGCACACTCCCCACGGAGCAGGAAGCCCAACGTGGGACTTGGTCCCAGGACCCTGAGATCGTGACCTGAGCTGAAGGCAGACGCAAACTGACTTGAGACACCCAGGCATCCCTCCGTCTGGTCTGTTTTGAGTATACTGGGCCACCAGGGTGTCATTAAGGGGTCACTTATAACCTGGCCAAATGAGCCCTGACCATGCCCTTAGCAACACACATGGATGCAGACTGTTCCTCAAGGTCCAAACGGGCATGAGTTATTAAATGGCTAATGATTCTTCTGAAGTAACCCCATTGTTCAGAGCTCCAAATGCACACTCTGCCTCTACATTACACTGAGGAGAACTACACCCCTCCACTGAGATCCACGCCTTCATTTTTACAGTTTTTAAAATAAAACCATAAGGGAAAGAAAATATTCAGATGAACTGTCCAAAGACCACAGTGCAGACAATGACTTAGGCTGCCAAAATGAAACCACCGGCTGGCAGGCGTTAGCTAGAAAAAATCCCTTTGTGAGCTGAGGTTTGAGAGCTTTGAGTCAGGGAACAAAAGGTGGCTTAGGGGCATCATTATGTAATGGACACAAGTGGAGAATGGTATGAAAGTCGAAAATGCAATGCTGAGGACAGCCTGTATCTGACGCTGGTCCCAGTTCTCTGAACAGCCCCTTTAACCCTCAACTATACTAGACACCTGGACAACATCTTTGATTTTTCCTGAGAACAGTCATAGACTGTGCAAACAATACAGACCCTGTCATTAAGAAATTGCACATAAATGGCATGCACGCCGCCACATCCCTCCTGTGCTCATGGCAGACATCACCAATTGACCACAACACTCTCTGAAGTTAAGCCTGGATGTAGCTAAGCCTCAAGACCCTCCACAGTGTTCTGGGCAGCCTCCATAATCAGCTGGGAAGAAACCCGCTATCTCCTGCTCTTGCTCTAGCCTATTTTTTCACTGTTGCATTCACAGTGTCCTGCAGGCCCTTAGTCCCTGTCCGCAGAGTGGTAAGACCCAGATCTCATGCTCAGAGAAAGAACTGCTGAATGTGCATGCCTGAATGACATTCCTGGGATCATGACACCCAATGGACTGATGTGAAACATGAAAAGGAGGCGAGAGAGATGGGCTGGAAGCTTCTTTATGGATAGTTTCAGCCTTCTGGCTCTGACAGCAGGGTTGAAGCTGGGTTTCCAATGCTAAGCAGGAATTGGAAAGGCTGAGTCCACCAAGGAAGATGTCAAACTAGCCAACAGTGTGGAAATGGGCTGAGAATACTGTCTCTCAGGCTGTGCTCCAGGTGTTCAAACTGGAGCCTGCCTCCCCTCTTCCCAAAATTCAGCCAGGGGCAGCAAGTCCTGACAACTTGATCTCCAACTATATTCTGACATGATGCCCCCTCTTAAGCCCCATTACTGGGGTCTTGTGTCATCTTTCTCCTCGGTCCAGTGACAGCCCCACGCTATCCACGCTGCAGCCTGGGTTTCAAAACTGAATCCAGCATGTGTCTTCCTAATCTCCCCAGGCTCACATTCAAGGTTGTGGGATCTAGTGCAAAGGGTTGGGGTCTGAGTCAGATGACCTGTGTTGAACCTTGACTCTGCCCCAACTTGCTGTGTGACTTGATTAGCTTCCATCCTTCCCCCAACCACTCTGTCCTCTGCTGTGCCAGCTTCCTTACCCTCAGGGAGTTTGCCAGCCTCCCTCAGTCCTCCTTATCTTCTCATGCCCCCCCTTTATCTGTAACACCCAATCCTAGGTATTCAACCTGAGTATATCTGAAATCCCACAAGGCTGGGACTCCTTCAAGTCAGGGACCCTGCCTTCTAGGTGCAATATCATTGTCCTACCTGCTTTATGTGTCAGGCAGCTGAGGCCCAGAGGAGTAGAGGAAACACAGTAGCCCCCAACCCTTACCCACAGAAGATATGTTCCAAGACCCCCACAGGATCCCTGAAACCACAGGTAATAGAGAATGCTACATATGTTTTTTTTCCTGTATGTCCATACCTGTAACAAAGTTTAATTTATAAATTAGGCAAAGTAAAGTGAAAAACAATAACTGAGAATAAACTAGAATAATTATAACAATATACTGCAATAAAAGTTACATGAATGTGGGGGCGCCTGGGTGGCTCAGTGGGTTAAAGCCTCTGCCTTTCGCTCAGGTCATGATCCCAGGGTCCTGGGATCGAGCCCCACATCGGGCTCTCTGCTTGGCGGGGAGCCTGCTTCCTCCTCCTCTCTCTCTCTGCCTGCCTCTCTCCCTACTTGTGATCTCTATCTGTCAAATAAATAAATAAAATCTTTAAAAAAAAAAAAAAAGGTTACATGAATGTGGTCTCTCTCTTCCAAATATCCCACTGTACTATACTGGTCCTTGAGTGATGCTGGCATGATAAAATGCCCATGTGATGAGAAGTGAGAGGAATGGCACAGGCACTGTGACACAGCGTTAGGCTACTACCAGTCTTCTGACATCAGAAGGATGACCACTGCTTCCAGCGAGGAACTGAAATGGGAAAAACTGAAACCATGAATCGGGGCGGGGGGTGGATACTGTACCTCAGTCTCACCTCAGGACCCATCCTCTTAGCCTGGAAGCCATGCCATCTGCCCACCATTGTTGAAGGATTAAAGTACCACGTCCTCCCCAACTCCCAACCCCACCCGCGTCCCCATCACTCTGGCACCCTCTGAGCACCTCCAGCAGCTCTCCAGCAGCTGTTTATTGCCTTGTAAGCTTCAGATTTCTAAATCATAACCTCCTTGAGGTAAGGGAGCTTTGTCTTTTACTTTCCCTGCTGTATCGACAGTGTCCAGGACAGTATAAGGTACATAAAACATGCTCAATTGATATTTGGTGGAAGGATAAACAAATCAGCAGGCTGAGATCCTGGATCCTGAGGTTAGGCTGCAGGGCCTCACGACACCACTGCGTGCTCTGTCCATATGAAATGCTAGGTCCATAAAATGGGATTCAGAAAATTGAATCTGATTTTTAAAAAAAGATGTATTTATTTATTTGAGAGAGAGCACACACATGCAGAGGGACAGGGAGAGAGAGCAAGAGAGCAGGGTTTCTAAATAGGGAAGTAAGAGATTTGGCTTCAAAAGACAGATCAGTCCAGATACAGAGGGCAAGAAAGTTCAGATACAAGGTAATCCGCAGCTACATTCATCACTTTGAAGAGGCCTGAGGCTACAGGAGTCTCTGGATGAGCCAAGCAGGCCTCAGGAATTATGGTAAATTATGCAGTGTTTGGTGACAGACACAATAAGTCACTGAGAAGGTACGATAAAGGCTGGCTGCTTCCTGGCTGCTTCCGGCTGCTGCCAGCGATGGCTCTGACCCAGAGAGGTGGGTGTGGAAGAAGGAGGGTCTAATCTGTCAGACCTCTGAGGCCCCTGAAATGAGGTTCCTGCCCCCAAGCACATGCCTTGGTTGAGGAAGAGTTTTTTTTACTATTGTTTAACTTCCTTTCAGCAGGTCAAGTCCTCCTGAATATAAAGGTTAGCACAACTGGTGGTAATTATACTGTATCCTGCTTAATTGACTCTAATTGCTCATTTGCATTCCAATACTGGAATTGTGGGGCATTTCCCCCTACTTCCAGGACACAGCTATTTATTTCATAGCAGGGAGATTGTCTGGTCATTGGGAACATGACAAAGGTTGCAGAAAGGCTGCCCCTCCCTAAGTTTTCCAGGATAATGGGGTAAATTCGAAAATTGAGCCTTGTTCAAAAGGCTTTGGGAAAGCAGGGTGGTGTGGGGGCAAGGACACAGAACCAGAGGGTCAGAAGATCCAAATAATAAGAGGCTAGGACAAGTTCCATACCCTTTCTGGGCTGGCATTTTACCATCTACAAGAGGCAGGGGTGAACTAATCCAAGAGTCAATCACTTCTTGTACCATTTTCCCAATTCTTCTTCTTTTTTTTTTTTTTTTTTTTGCCATATGCATGTATTCCTTTGTACCGTTTACTTAATATTTTCTAGAATTCAATATTCTCTCTTATGTTCAATAAATATATTAATGGAAAACTGAATTACCACCATAAACAGAAAACCATGATTTCTAACCACAAATATAGAAGGTAAGTGCAAAAATAAATACAATGAGAATAAAATGTGATTAAATTATAGCCAAAGGCTCTGAGTCTGACCTGTGTTTTCCATTTGTTCAAAAGAAAGAGTGGCAAGTATTAGGGAGGTGCTAAAAGATAAAACAGCTAACTGTACCTTTTGCCTTAAGCAATATGAAAAAGGACTATTATCTCATTATATAATTGAATGTTCTTTGATACAGTTTCACGAGTCACTAAAATCATCCTGTGGGGGGCGCCTGGGTGGCTCAGTGGGTTAAGCCGCTGCCTTCGGCTCAGGTCATGATCTCAGGGTCCTGGGATCGAGCCCCGCATCGGGCTCTCTGCTCAGCAAAAGGCCTGCTTCCTCCTCTCTCTCTCTGCCTGCCTCTCTGCCTACTTGTGATCTCTCTCTGTGTGTCAGATAAATAAATAAAAAATCTTAAAAAAAAAAAAAATCATCCTGTGGACTTCCAATAGAAAGAACATCTCCCAAACCTGTGGAAAGGATCAGATGGATGATTGCTGGGGTCCTTCCCAGCAAACACAGTGTTTTCTGGAACAGTTAGTTCATGGTTAACCACAGTCCTTGCAAAGGACCAGGATTCCTTAGAGCTATCCAAGGTCCTGACACGAATTTAGGCTGAACCTTCTGAGCGCCAGCTACCCGGGGCCTTGGAAGAGGCTGCTGTTAACTGCGCACCACTGGGTGCCAGAGATGTGTCATACAGTACCCTATCTGATATCCATGCCATTTAAACCGGTTCTATCCCCGTTCTGCAGACAAAGACAAACAAAAACACTTAAAGATTACAGAAAGAAGTGGCTTGCACCAGGTCACAGAACTGCAAGAGATCAGAAGTCAGCTCTCTCCAACGCACGTGCCTTGCTCCATGCCACAAACCTGACCAGACGTGTCTTCCTGTTTTCAACTCCTCCTTCTTCGTCTGTCTGTCCTTCACTTCAAAGATCCAAACAAACAAATATCTGGCTTGCTTTACTTTTTTGGCAGCAACTCATCGTAGCCCACTACCCTGGCGTGGGAAATACTGTATTAGTCCAGTCGTCCCCAACTTCCCCTCTGGCTGGGCTTGCCTCCGTATGTGGGGTACATATGTCCATTACATATGGCTGGAAAGCACAGTAATAAACATCAACCCTTAGAGAATCAGTGTTTTGAATATCAACATAACTTCTGAGAGAAAACTACCTGAATTCCTAGGTAGAAACACCAGAGCAGACACCAAATAGCCTGGTATAACCTCCCATAAGATGTTACTGATCTCTGGGAACAAGGTGCTAAGAGAATGTGAAGCCAAAGAAGGGATGTCACCATGGGCATAACTGGCCTCTTCACCCTTTTTTAGAGTAATTATTCTTCAGACCATTCTAACATAAATAGAAAACGAAGAAAACATTCTGTTTTAAGCAACCAAATTTTAAATTGGTGGAAGGAGTCATGTCTTCACAAGAAAATAGTGAAAAGATTCACTATTATAGGACATAATGGTATTTCAGCAATGCAGAAATATTTCCATGAGAAGCTGAGGTTACAGTTTTTATGCAACGATAAATGGTTTATCATTATCTATGAAAGTTAGCCTAGGTGTGTATAAAATAATATATACCAAAACACCGGCCAGCCTTGGAATCCATGCTTCAGGGCATATCTGGGATCGAGAAGGAGGAGAGGGACAGGATTAGGACTGGCAGCAGCATGCAGGGTGGGAGGACCTGGCTCTTGTCCCTATTCTACCACAGTGCCAGAGACCATAAGCTTCATTTCAAGGCTTTCCCCTTTTCTGTGGTAACAAAACTCCTAATTTTGACTGGATCCATGGTTGCCTAGAATAAAGACAACATTTCCCAGATTCCCTTGCAGCTAGGCTACGTGACTACATTATGGCCGATCAGATACACATGAAGGTGTCATATACAACTTCCAGGTTGTGTCCTTAAAGGGAAGGGCTGTATTCTATCTTTCCCTTCTTGTCCTTCCCACAGGCTGAAATGAAGACCAAGTAGTGAGCCATCTTCAACCTTGGAAATGAAGGCAACACCCAAAGGAAGACAGAGCAATGGAACAGAAATAGTCTGGGTCCCTGACAGCAGGCCAGTCACACCTGGGCTGTTATGGGAGAAATAAACTGTCTTGTTTCCACTACTGTTCTTTGAGGTCTCCACTGTAAAATGTCAAACATGTAACTGAAATATCTAACCACCGATTGCCTCTGTGATCTTGGATAGGTCCCATTACTGCTCTAAGTCTGCATCATTTTTCTTAAATGAAGGTACTAGCCCAAATGATCCACACTACACCTTCCTGCTCAGAATGAGAAGATTCCAAGGATGACCTGAGGAGCCTGAAGGTAGACTCTTCCGAGCGAACATCCTTCCACATCTGGAATCAACCAGGAATGTAACAAATATAGTCAGCAAGTCTTCAGAAAGACCCAGTTAGTAACATTAAAAGAGCGGTCAGAACAGACCTGTCAAAGAGATCACCATTTCTGATAAGCCACTGTTTCAACCTTCTCTGCCACAGTTTAGAATGAACTTGACAGGGTGAGTAGCCAGATTCGGTGTGAACCCCATCATCAAATACAAAGGTTCATATATGGGTTAGAAGGTCTCTGAGGTCTTCCTGAGCCTCCATCCTCTCCATGTGTGAAATGACGATAATGCCTACTTCAAAAGTTGATGTGAGAATTTGAGATCACCATGCAAAGCACCCGACACACAGACGCTGCTCAGTAACTGGAAGGATTGTGATTGTTTTTGCTGGCCATGACTGGTTCAGTAAGCACTGGCCCTCCAGCTCAGTGACTGAGTAGCCTTGGCCAGCAGAGAACAACATAAATGGGGGGAGGCAGGTGGTTCAAGAATATAAACAGAGAGTCTGGAGTCACCCCTGTCTCAGCTGTAACAGGAGACTAGAGAGTGGCTCCTGAAAATCCTTATCGGGTCCTCTCACTATCAATGGGAATGAATAGCAATGTGGTGGCAACAGAAGGCTGGTATAAAGAGGTGGTAAAAAAAAAAAAAAAAAAAAGAAAGAAAGAAAGAAAAACATCAGGACTTGGGCGCCTGGGTGGCTCAGTGGGTTAAAACCTCTGCCTTCGGCTCAGGTCATGGTCTCAGGGTTCTGGGATCGAGCCCCGCATTGGACTCTCTGCTCAGCAGGGAGCCTGTTTCCTCCTCTTTCTCTCTGCCTACTTGTGATCTCTGTCTCTGTCAAATAAATAAATAAAATCTTTAAAAAAGAAAAGAAAAGAAAAAACATCAGGACAGAAGGGAAGTGTACCCAGCCATTCCGAGGAGGCGCGGCAGCCAGACTCTGGAATGAAGGCTAGAAGGTAGTAGGAGTAAGCCAAAGTGAGCATTATGGGCAAGAATCCTCTGGAGTCCTGACAGCAGCCAATAGCTGAGGCAGTTGAAAGGGCCAGGCTGCAGACAATACTTAGATGAAATGGAAGGAATTATGCCAGGATAAAACCCCATAAGACCAAGTTCCAAATTAAGAGAAGAGAAGGGACTCAAAGACAGCAATAAAGGGAAGTTTGGGCCCCAGCCATGTCATCACAGGGATGAAGTCTGCCCTGTGAAATGGGAGAGATTTCAGAAAAAGACTTTCAGGAGAAGTCAAGGACAATAAGCATTGCCAACCTACATGAGGCTCCAAGAACCCAGTGAGGAAGGAGCTTGGGGGCTCCCCATTGAGGGGTATATGCTTGTTGGGGGATCAGGTACAGCTTATGGGAGGAAACTTGCTGAGACTTTTCAGATTCTGACCCCAAAATGCCAATGCCAGCCCTGACTGATTATGAAAGAAAGATCAGATCAACAAGGCATCTTCAAGGGTTGGCACGTTGTGGGCAAGGCACCAAACATCTTAGGAATGGTGTTACTCTTTCTTCTTGCTGATAGTTAGGACCATAAAGATCATCTACACCCATGGACTGTTACAACTTGGAGACCCCATGGCTTTATTATTTACCAATCATGCGGGCTGAAGCAGAGAGCTTAAGAGGGAAAAGTGCTTTATTTAGGAAAAATGGAAGATCAGAGGTCCCTAGTGATGATGGGACTAACACTGTTGGTTCTATATGTGTTCTTCTTATGTTATCCAGCGCTATACGGTAGAAACTATTATCATTCCCCTTTCATAGAAGTAGAAACTGAGGCACCCAGAAGACAAGTATTTGGCCCATGGTCACACCATTAGAAAAAGGCAGAATTCATGGTGTGCTGTGGTGGCTCAGTCATTAAGCATCTGCCTTCGGCTCTGGTCATGATCCCAGGGTCCTGGGATCAAGCCCTGCATCGGGCTCCCTGCTCATAGGGAAGCCTGCTTCTCCCCTCACACTCTCCCTGCTTGTGTTCCCTCTCTCACTGTCTCTGTCAAATAAATAATTTTTTTTAAATCTTTAAAAAGAAAAGAAAAAGTCAGGATTCAGGCTCAGATCTGTAGGACTCCAAAGCCAGCATTCAAACACTACACGGACCCAAGAGGAATTCAAGTGTCCCTGTAATCCAACCAGCTTCATCTCACACATGTCCCTGTGTTCCCCAAAGCAACCCCGTACTTGCATGCATGTAAGCCTTTGCTTTTGTTATTCCCTTCACGTGCAAGGTCCATTTTCCCTTTTCTAATTAACAAAATCTTGCCAACCTTCAAGACTGGTCAATTACTATGTTTTCCATGAATCAGCATTAGGCTACAGGATGAAATGCTTCTCCTGTAGCCTACAGCACACTGGGCAGTCCAGCATACAGATAGGGGCATCAGTCTTGACCACAGAATAACCAAGTTCAAATCCAGCCTCCAGTACTTTCTATGTGCATGATTGACTTTTGGCAAGTTATCGTCTTTCTAAGCCTTGATATTTCCTTCTATAAAATGGGGATAATAATATAGCCAATTAACTCAATCCTTTTGAACCTTGGATTCTTAAATCTATGGAATATGGATAACAGCCCCTACCTGTTATGGTGAGGGGTGAGGATTAAATGAGCCAATGTTTACACATCACCAGACATGGAGACTTGACACGTCAGCCTGTAGCAAACTGCCTTCCATACTTCTTTCACTTAGCTCTTATTTCATTCTACCTTCTCATACACCAGCCTCTCTTCTAGAGTGGGATCTACTGAAGGGCAAGGGCCTTATTCATCTTGGCCCATCCTGAATGCTGCTCACAAAGGCCTACAAAGACTGTAAATAGTTGATGAATAAACACATTCTGACCTCAATAACCCAGTAAGAACACAACGGAACAAAACAGGGTATAATTCCATGTGGCCCACTGGGCCTTAAGTGTAAACAGTTTTCACTACAAGCCTCCCCATCTGAGAATAAAGAACTTTCTAATTCAATTCACCAGCCATTCATTTAGCCCACTGTGGGCCAGGGCCTGTGCTGGTTTTGGAAGGCATGCTGATAAATGAATCAGGCCTCTGCCTGCAAGGACAGAAGAGCCGGCCCCGGACACAGACAGCCATAATAGCAGACCATTCAGTGGCAGCAGTGGGAGCTCAGGGACAGAGTGATCAGGGAGCAGGCAGCTCAGGTGCCAATGATGCGTCTAGAGAGCTCCTCATGGGCCTGCACTTTGAAGGGGGACAGATTGTCCCTATTGCTCCAAAGAGTCCTGCTCTAGAATGTGCTGTGGAAATGCATTCCTCAGAGCAAGAAGGGTCAGGACACGGAGCATGTGGGGTGCTTCAGCCTGGGACCAGCACTCCCAGGGAAAGAGATAAGCTTTGCCTGGGAGTAGAGATGGAGGCCTAGAGGGGCAAGATACTTAAACAGCAACCATGCTCATTAAGACAGCCGAGCCCAATTCAAATTCCTGTCCACAGTATATCTAAAAATCACTGGATGGGGGATTCTAGTGTTTAAGCCTATTTCATGGTGAATTAAGATTAACTAGAGAGGCAATGCTATTGATTTTTACATAGCTCCACCATGAAGACCACAAAAATGAAAACAAATCCCCAAACAAGCTCAAGTGACATAAATATTCCATGCAGTGCCCAGCCAAGCCTACACCAGCACTAGGAACTATTATTCAGTGCCTGGAAAACACACTTGGTACCTTGGCTAATAATGATTTAAACCCCATCCATCTCTCTTAGACTAGAAAGCTGGCATCGCCACGGAGATCAAAAGCACCATTAAGGCACACCATTAAATCCCAGGCAGGGCTTTACCAGTGTAGGGAGGCTGTCGGCTAAGAAGTACCACCCCGCATCCTCTTATGCGAGTCTTCAACACGCTTGCTCATGGCGATGGAGGAGTGGAGGGGAGAGAGCCGACATGCAGGGGCTGTGTCTGCAGCCAGACAGCGTGCTGTCTGCATCCCGCAATCACCGCCTGCTCTCTGAGACCGACTGCCTCCCATCCAGCCCACAGGCCAATCACGCGTTCTCCTGGGTCTTCTTCAGGAGTCCTGAGCAACAGGGGTCCCTCCTAGACCACTGTGCTGGTTGCAACACACTCCTTCCAAAACAGCTTCATGTCTTGAAAGAAGAATCTACACTTGCCTCTGCCGATGGAGACCCACATTCTGCCTCCCACCTCTCCAGTCAGCAGCCACCCCAGAGGACACTGGACACACCTACGAAGCCAAACGCAGTAATTTCTTAGCATTGTCCAGTTTTGCAGCTTTAACTTTCCCTCATTGGTTGATGCCTCTGGTGGTCTGCTTCTTTTCCTCATGATTGTTTTAGTCTCTTTCACAGGCTCATCTCTTCACTCATTCTTTCCAGCAATTAATTAACTGATCGGCCAACTTTGATGAGCCTCTGTCCTGTGCCAGACACTGTAGGAGGCAGAGGATGCCAACACAGATCAAGGGTAAGCCCCGCCCTCTGTTTCATGAAGCTGCTTCCCAAAATCTGGCCTCACCCTACCTCTATTCACTCTCTACCCACTCTCCTGCCTTTTCTTACCTACTCCTACAGTTTTAGGAGTCACCGATGTCCTGATGGCCTATCAGTCTCCCTCACCGGCCCAGCTGAATCTCAAGTTGAAGACTGAGGCGTTCAACTATCTATGTGTATATCCAATTGGATTTCCTACCTCTAGTTCCACAGGCTCAAAACCAACCCCATGACTTTCTCCCCCAAAAAGGTCCCTCTTATGTGTACCTTTTTTGGATAACAGCATCACGCTTACTCTGTCCTCCACTCTTCACAAATAGAGAAATTCACAGCTGGACTCCACTGTCCCACAGCCCCCTAACTGCACCGAGGCTGGACGTGCTCTCATGGCATGTGGCTAGCTAGAGTGGGCTCTCCCCCCACCCTCCCCCAAGGCCTCACCACCCTGGCTTTTCACTACTTTCCCGAGAACTCTGTTTCCTTTTCAGGTTCCTCTGCCTTTCAGCCTCCCCCAAACCCTTATCTTGACCCCTCCATTCTTCTCTTGAATTCTCACCCTGGTAGCCCACCTGTTCCTGGGGATTCAATTCCATCCATTCCAAGATGCATGCCTTTAGCACTGTTCACCTTATTATCTCTGAAATCAGGACGCTCCCTACCCCCGCTCTAGGTGGTAGCTGCATCATAGTTGCTGCTCCAGAGTATAAGGGACCTAGGTCAGAGCTGTTCCTATTACTGTCACTTTAGTTGAGTGGCTTTGTTGGTTAAAATATTTTAAAATTAAATTAACTTAAATCAATTGCTGCTTGATGTTTAAACTGTCTTTTTAAAAGATTATACCATGTTTCTGCAGAAAGGCACAGAAAAGGGGGGTGAAAGTTGATACTGAAAAGCAAATATAAATCACTAGAAAAGCAATCACAATCTCATATTTTCCTGCAAAGAGAAAACTAAACACAGTTGACTCTTGAACAACACAGATTTGAACTGTTCAGGTCCACTTACACGTGGATTTTTAAAAATATAAATACAGGGTAGGGCTATATATGTACCTTTCTCTTATGATTTTCTTCATTGTTTTTTCTGGCTTATTTTATATAGGAATACATGTATGTAATACATGTAACATACAAAATATGTGTAAGTCAACTGCTTATTTTATCAATAAGGCTGCTGGTCAACAGCAAGCTATTAGCAGTTAAGTGTTCTGGGGGGGTTCAAAAGTTATACATAGATTTTTTTTTAAATATTTTATTTATTTGACAGAGAGAAATCACAACTAGGCAGAAAGGCAGGCAGAGAGAGAGGAGGAAGCAGGCTCCCCGCGGAGCAGAGAGCCCGATGCGGGGCTTGATCCCAGGACCCTGAGATCATGACCTGAGCCAAAGGCAGAGGCTTTAACCCACTGAGCCACCCAGGCGCCCCTTTACATAGATTTTTGACTGTGCAGAGGGTTAGCACCCCATGACGCCCAAGAGCCAAGTATATTTTAGGGATCTAAGAAAATGCCTCCCAGTAGATGAAGCTGTATTACATTGTTACTGCGGTACATGCAGACTGATAGCTGGTAAGCCTCACACAATACACCTGCAGACAGGAGAATCTGCCAAAGAAACTTCAAAGCGGTGGTGTGTATGCGAGTCTCCTGTGTTAATTCACGTGTCACATAGGACGTTCAGGAGAGGCAGAGCAGACGAACTGGAAGTATTTCTGCTTCTGGCAAACATCCTTCTTCAGTGGTAGTATTAGGTACTGGCATATAAAATAGTGGTGTAACTTAGATCAGATGAGATTTGGAATATCAGAACTTTCTCATCATTTTGGGGACAAAAGCCCCTTCAAAAACCAGAAGATAGCTAGGAATCATCACCCTAGAAGAGTGTGTCCCATACTTTTTTGCAATTCCAAAAGGTTCGGGGGCTCCCTGAAGCTTCAGTGGATCCCAGGTAAAGAAACCTTGAGATATATGCTGACCCCTCACTGCACACCCCTCCCTCCTGGGATTTAGACTTCCCAGTCCATGGTGCAGACAACCTCTACTTGCGGTGCCACCGGCATCACAGACATGACGGCGATCTCCCTCAGCTCCAGCTACGCCTCGTCCTCCTGCCACGTCCCCCACCTCAGCCAGCAGTGGCACTGGGCACCATGCACTTGAGCCAGGAAACTGAGTTTCCTTGTAGACGTCTCTGCCCCCTTCCCCCTCTACATTCAGTCCCGAGGAGTGGGGGCTGATGCTCACTCTTGTTCTCAAACCCGTCCTCTTCTCTCCACCGCAAGGCTGCCATCACGTCCCGCTGAACCACCACGGTGGGATCCAGCCTCGGCTCCCATCTACCCATTCTCCATGCCACAGTCACAGGGGCCTTTTTATAAGAAACCCTGGTCATATCTCTGCTTTTAGCCTTTCAGTTTCTCATCTTTCTGACTTTCATCAGTCATCTTCTGATGACCTCTTTCATCTTCTGACAAGGCTCGCCTACAAACCCTTCCTGAGCTGGTCCCTGCCTGTCAATCCAGACTGCCCCTCTCCGTTCCCTCTCAAGGAACTTGAGAGTTCGGCCATGTGAACTTCTTTCTATTACAATCCTGAGCCATGTTCCGTCTCTCTCTCTCTCTCTGGACCATCCCATGTGTTACACGTGGACTGCATCTTAGACATTTGCCTCTGTGTCTCCGAGAATTACCAGTGCCTGTAATCCAGTAGATGTTTAATAAATGCACGCTGAATTCATCTTACAACACATGGTTCCATATAACATTAATGTAGTATTAAATGCCATGGTGAGGCAGACAAACGAAGTGGGTTCCAGTTCCAGCTCTGTGATCATGAGCAGGTGACAGCACCTGTCTAACCCTCAAAGTGCACACCCAAAAGCGGGAATGAAAATACCTACTTGACAGATTGTTGCAAAGATTAAACAACATAATGGAAGTTGGTGGCTGCCACAAGAATAGTACTGGTGTCTAAGGGGTAACCTGGAGACTTATGGGCCATTTGAGGTCATCATGAAGATTAAGATACAGAGATTAAGGGGCGCCTGGGTGGCTCAGTGGGTTAAGCCGCTGCCTTCAGCTCAGGTCATGATCTCGGGGTCCTGGGATCGAGTCCCACATCGGGCTCTCTGCTCAGCGGAGAGCCTGCTTCCCTTCCTCTCTCTCTGCCTGCCTCTTTTGTGATTTCTCTCTGTCAAATAAATAAATCTTTAAAAAAAAAAAAAAGATAGAGATTAAGATACAAAGATTAATAACCAAGGGGTAAGAAAGCTGGCAATCCTGCAATGCATGGGACAATCCCCACATAACAAGAACTGCTCTGTTTCTCATGATTTCCAAATGCACCACTGGACATTCATGTGTGGGTGTATGGGGGGAGTTGTTTATAATTATTAAGCCTAGAAGCTAACTGCTTTACAAATAACTTCAAAGTATATTTTACTTCATTTTAATATAAACTGAATTTTACAGGGGCACCTGGGTGGCACAGTTAGTTAACAATCTGACTCTTGATTTCAGTTCAGGTCATGATCTCAGGGTCCTGGGACTGAGCCCCACATCAGACTCCATACACAGCAGGGAGTCTGCTTGAGGATTCTCTCTCTCTCTCTCTCTCTCCCCTCACTCTAGTGCTCTCCCTGCCCACATGCTCTGCCTTCTCTCTCTAAAAAAATAAATAAATCTTAAAAAAAAATAAACAATAAACTGGATTTTCCAGAAATGCAATCCCCATGTAAACTGAGGGTAGACTGTACTCTTCCCTTATCGTGTGTTAATATTATTCATGTTGTAGAAAATCCTATCACTAACGACGAGGCCACAGATGGAGCCCCAGTGGTGGTCAGTGCAACCCCCTTCCATCAGTCCACATCTGTAGCTGTTGCATTCATGCTGATTCCCTAATGGACGTGGTTAGCTCTTATTTCAAGATGCCAACGACAGAGGAAAACATATTGGTAACATCCTATGGCAACTTGGCTCTCTTGCCTTCTATCAGATGAATCCACGCCAGGTTGTTGCCAGCACCAGATGATACTATCACCTTTGTGGTGTGCCTGAGCATTTACATACCGAAACACATGTTGTTTTATGCATTGCTTCCTTTTTGCTTTCCCTTTAAAATGTGGCTGGGCGATTATATTAGCTTTCTTGAACTTATCTGTGTAGGTAGATTATGAATTGCATTTCAGGGTGGGAAAGGCAGTACTGCACATCTTCTTCATACCCAAGGGTTGCAGGGTCTGTGAGAGGCTGAAGCAGCACAGGTGGGAGGTGGGTTGTAAAGGTCTCAGACACAGCCTGGAGTGAGCCCTTGCCTCCTGGTGTTGATACTACTACTGGCAAGATATTAGGTGGATCCTGACTGTGACACAACAGTCTCGTGATTCAGGATAAAGATCACGTTTGGTTTCTGCAGAGTGAATTATCTTCTGCTTCAGTGTTCTCACTGGTGGGCTCTAGTTCATTACACAGGGGGGGTTGTCAGACGGGAAGGAAGACAGCGGATGCCACTACAAAGCACACAGTGTGAGGCCTCTAGGTGCCCCCTCCACTTTCCCAAAATATACCCCTGCTCAAAGACCCTCAGTGGAGCTCCATGGCCCATGTGACCTCAGTCTGGCACTTGTGCTCCCCTCCCTTGAAATCTGGCCTTCCCTATGGCCTCCCAATTTCCACAGTCACCCTTGACTCTCCCTTTCCTTACCCCTCCTCCATGGAAGGCGCCCCTCAGCCCTCCACCTGCCTGTCCTTCAAAGTGAAGCTTACGTCCTACCTCTTCCAAGAGGCCTTTCCAGATCACTCTGGGCCACAGGAGCTTCCTTATCCAAGCTCTGTAGTAGCAGGACAGTACCATTATTGGGACAGCTAATCTATACTACAAAGTCGTGTTAATTATCAAGTCAGGGAATCCAATCTTCCTTCTCCACTAGACCGAGAACCTTTTTAAGTTAGAGAATAGGTTTATAAAAATCACAAGCAATTAAATAAAAACAACAGTAATTTGGATGTGTCCGGTGTGACAAGTGCCAGGAAAATATTTGCATGCCTCACCCCACTTAAGCCCTATAGTGACCCACTGACATGGGTCCTCTTATTGTCCCCAGTGAAGGTCGAGGAAACAACTCAGAGGCAAAGAAAGGGCCATGCCCAGACCTGCAGGGCAGAGCTTCAGTTCAAACTTGGGACCACTCGGCTCTGTTCTCTCCTGCCTGCCTACCACCATGTCACCCACCAATGATGCCAAGCACATGGTTAGCACTTGGGCCGACGAATATTCACCTAGGTTAGGAAGACAGCCAACACTTATTCAGGGCTCCCTGTACAGTGGAAAGAACACTGTGGTTCTCAGATCCACTTTTGCAGAGCTGCTCTCAAATCCTGACTCCTCCAACAGCTGTGTGGCCCTGTGCACCTGTGGGCCTCAGTGTCTTCAGTTATTAAGTGGATTTCCTAACACTCACCTGACAGTCCATTGTGAAGGTTAACTTAAATAATGAATGTAGAATGCCTACCCCGATGTCTGGTGCACAGTAAACAGTAAATCATTTACTCAGCTTAGGGCAAAGACCCGAGCTTTGAACCTGGGTCAATCTGACTCCATAGCTTCTGGGACACCATCTCCCTGCATCCCCCCTCTAGACCTGTGAGATCACCGTCCCTTTGCTGCTGGACCTTAGACAAAGGTCTCACACCTACTGGCTGCACACTTGGGCTCACACAAAACTCCTATGGACACTGCCTCATTTTTCACTCCTCTCGCCCAAGACAGGTCTTCCTTCTGCTGTTTTCCTAGCCACTGGCGGGGGGGGGGGGGTGTGTGCAGGGAACAGGGCTGGCTTGTATGACTGTCAGGAAATACTTTGGAACTTTCACCCCAATCAATCAAACAGGTCCTAGCACATGACAGGCATCGCATACTTGTCAGCTGACTGGATCAACTAATAAGCGAACTCTCCCAGCACCTACCAAGTGGCTTACCTTAGGGATAAAGAAATGCACAAGAGCCCCTCACAAGCGGTGGATGTCACTCACCAAAGGAAGAGGAGGGAAGAAGAAGGGACAGAGGAAAAGACAGAAGGAAAATGGAAGAGAGGAGGAAGGGGAAAAGGATGTAAGCCAGCCTTTTGGCTTTTATGCAGTTCCTTTTTCCTGGAATCCCCTTTCTCCTCTGCCTTGGGGTAATTAATAACCATCCAGCTTGGATGCTACTGCTTCCCTGGGACCACCCCCAGCACAGGGACGTTTCATAACTGCCTGTTTACTTGCCTGCCGACACGCCAGCCTCTCGACTTGTTGAGGGTTGAAATCTGCAGTCCCAGGCACAGGGCATGCTTAATAAATATTTGTCTCTCAAACTAAGAAGTCTCCCTGAGCCCAAAAGCCTGGCAGGCATGAGGCAACGACGGGCAAACTTGGGGCCACTGTGTGCTGCTGCCATCAAGAGCCAGCGGAGGAGTTAGGAGACGGCCAAGAAGGATGAGTGTGGAGGGGGTCTGGAAGGCTTCCTGGAGGAGAAAGAGACATCAGGGAGGGGCAGAAAAACAGTGGATGAGGAAGCAGGAGCTGGAAGAAGGCACGGTGCTGCCCGTTACCTGGCCAATGCCCATTACTGCCAGGGACACAGGGAGAACCGGTGGTGCATAGAGGGGCATAGAGACAGGGAGGCACATGTGAGGGAAGGCTTGGTTGGAGTGAAGGAGACTTAAATCTCCTCCATCCAATGCTAGCACTTTCCAAATGCCAAGGAGGGATTCGAGGTGGACCGTCAGCCATGGCCAGAATGTCAGGCAGAGGGAAGTCAACCAGACATGAAGGGGGAGTCGGTAGGGGGTGCCTGCCTTGCTGGGGGAGGCAGGTAGTGGACAGAGGTTGTCTGGATGGATGAGACCGGTGATTTTGGCAGAGGTTTCACCCCTTTTAACCTTCCCTTCAAAATGACCTTCCAGAAGGAAGGAAAACCATATGAATAAAGTATTTCCTTTAGATTTTCACCAACGATGGAGGAAAACTGTGAAGTATCCTACGAGCCCAGTGGTCACAGAGTAGCTTATTAAGTCGTGGGATATTTACTCAGTGGAATTTAGAAATCATATTACAGCAAAATGAGGGAACATACCTTGGGAAGGACTGTTAAATGAAAATGTAAAATATTGAATTACATCATCTTATGATTAAACAGGGTATAAACTATGGTTACATGTATATAAGCATCAAAAGGCAGCATGTGGGGTCCATTTTTTGCTTTGAAACAGCCACTGCTACAATATTGGCTGGGTGACGTTCACCCAGCTCACATCACCTCTCAGTGCTCCCCCGGACACCCCTTTGGGCCTATGCTCATCACCCTTCCCTCATCACCCCTGCCCGGAACTTCCTAGACATGCCGATCCCAGGTCCTCCTCCCGCCTCCAGCAGGCTCTGGCTGCCGTCCCCACCCCCGCCTCAATTGTTATCTCACGAGTGACACCAGCACAGCCACTGACCTGTCACTGCACGTGTCACGCTAACTTTGGCAGAAGGGGAAACTGAGGCCCTGCAAGAGGAAGTGTATGAATAGCCAGAGAAGGCAACGGTGGCCTGCACTCTGTCGCACAGTCAGCTAGTGGTGGGGTGGGCCTCTTGACTCCAAACAGTGGCTTATCCTATCTACTCCTCTTCGTTGCCGTCTTCCTCTCCTCTGCCAGATTCTTGAAGGCAGGATACACAGCACACAGTTCTTTGTGAGTGCCTAGCACAGTGCTGATATTCAAGAGGCACAAAACGAGTAGCCACTCGCTTCTGGTTTTGTTCTCCAAATGCACTGTGCTTTGTCTCACACTGAGAGCAAAGCCACTTCGACTCTTCTATGCCTGCCATCAGGGAGGGTGGGTTCCCGTTTCCCAGGAAGGCCACACACGTGGGCGGCTCCACCGAGTGCTGGGGACCGGAGGCGCTCTGCTCCCCACGGGTTAAGAGTGCCCGCTGCCCCTGCCTAGGTCCTCCTTGCAGTGCTCCAACAGGCTTTCTCAGGAGGCGGCCAGCCCTGCAGAACCCCTCCCATCCAGCAACCACTCGGACTTTGGGGGGCCTTTGTGCTTTAATAAAGACGGTATTACTGAGTCCCAAAGCTTCCCTCCTTTCCAACCCTCCTCGCTGCCAGGGTTCCCGCTAAAGGTGAAGCGCTGTCATTCAAGGCCAAAGAAAGGCTTGAATCAAGATGCTAAACTCTTTTGACTTAATGTGACAATCTGTGGCTCTCCCCAAACCACAGTTCTGGGAGAAGCACTCCCCACTGGGCACCAAAACCTCTCCGCAGCAGCCTGGGGTGTCCTCGGGTTCTGGGGGCCCGAGGGCAGGGCTCGCCCCGCGCTGGCCGCCTGGGCTCTCTGCATGCTTCTCATGAGCGCTCTAGTTTCCTCTCTGAATGCAGACATCAGCCGGGCCACTGGGAGAGCCCTGCCACCAACGCCGTCCCCACTTGCTTCGGGCGGCAACAAAGGCCACTTGAGGGCCGAGAGACAGCGCTGCCCAGTTCCTTCCCTGGGCCTGTTCTCTTCCCTTTCACACATCTTTCCCTTTTATTTCCCCTGCCCCCTTTACTCCTGCTTTATGCCTCATTGAATCCATTAGCCACTTTATAGGGTGCTCCTGAAGAATAAATTTTCTGTGTGGGGCTCCTGGTCGTTTCCCTGCTGGCGGCTCCAACACGCCTTGGTTTAGGGGGAGGTGGGGGGAGGGGCGGTAGAGAAAAAGGCAGGCACTCCAGGGAGGAGCCTCCAAGGGCCCCTCAAGGCTGTGCCTCCTTGAGGCAGCTCTAGGGCAGGCTGCCTGGAGTAGGTGCCCTCGCCTGCCCAGAGGCCCCACCATGCTCCTTCCCCACTGTGATGGGCTCTGGTGCCCCAAGATCTTAGGGCACATGCTTAAGCACTGTGAACTTTGGTCTTCTCATCTGCAAAATGGGAATGACAGTCACACCTCTCTCACAGGCTTGTTGTGAGGACTCGGTGGGTTAACGTCATGAGGGCTTTAGAAAGGAGTCTGGATCAAAGTGCCACTTAAAGCATTTGCTTTGCTACCATCATCATGCAGACGACGCGGGCTGTTTAAGAGTCCTTGTGCCACCTCCAATTCCTCTACTTGTTGGTGAATGAAGGAAAGGAAAGGGGGAAAAAAAAAAATCAATTCAAGGCTATTTGCAGCTGTTTCTGTGTGAGTGCGTCTGTCTGTGTGTGTGTGTTTTCTTTTCTCCTGCTTGGTGTCCTAGAGTTCTGAAAAGAATAAAAACAGAGCCCCAAAGCAGTGAAAAGGCAGGATTCTTCTTAAAATCCCAGCTAATCCTGCAGCTTCCTTTAAAGTGGCAATAGCAAGGGGCGGGGAAGGGACCAGAATTGTTTTTGCTGTGCCCTCCCCTCCCAACCTCTGCTCCTGGAGACCAGGAAACGAGGGGGAAAAATCCATAAATCATCCACAGAGAGGAGGACAGAAGAAGAAATTGGGCAGAGGAGAAAGCAAAGAACAGGAGCCAGCTGGGGAGGGAGTGGGGGGCAACATGAGGGGGCACCCTATCTGGGGGGCAGGAGGGCTACCTGCAGAAGGCTGAGGCTGGGGAGAGCCATCCCCATTCAAAAGTCAAAGTACTACAAGTTCTTGAACCCCTACAAATTCTTGAAACTTCTACCCTCACGGAACAAGGATGTTACACCAAAAGGCATCTGATGCGACTGATTCTCTCTACTCTGCTGCCACCTCTGCCTTGGTCACCTGCTAACATGGCTCCTACAACCTCTCTCTCTCTCCCAACCCATCCACTCACAACAAGCAGCCAGAGCCAGCTTTTCAGGATGAAATTCAGACGATGCTACTCCTGCTTAAGAACATTCCGTGGCTCTCCATCACACTCAGAATAAAATCCCAAGCTTTCCCCATGGCCTACAAGGTCTGACCCCTGCTGATGATGTCCCCGCCCCATCTCCTGCCACCCCTGACTCCGTCTGGGCTCCAACTAACTCGGCTGCACCTTAACAAGTCGTTCCCATTTGAGAAATTCACAAGTACCGCTCACCTGGCCAAACCCATCTCATCCTTCCCATCACAGATGGACACCCCACTCAGGGATGCCTTCTGCCCTTGTTCTTTCTTCTCCCAGCGCCGTTTTTCTTCCATCTGCTGCATTTCAGTGACTTGTTCGTTCTCTATCTCCCCCACCAGGCTGTAAGCTCCATGGTCTGGCTCTCTCATCACTACAAAGAGCCCCACCCTGGCCTGGCTCACAGTTAGTGTGCAACAGACACTGACTGGATGCATGAGTGAATGAGCAACATCTATACTAAGTGAGCATTTGGATAAAAGAAATAGCACATTTTGGGGCTGAAAACATTGGGGGTGAGATTTTAAGGATTTTTGAGAAGAGCTCCCCATTGCAATTATCACTGTAGATTTGCAGTGTTTGAATCGGAACATGCTTTGGGTGACAGCTGTTTATGTTAGTTTCTTGTTAAATGGCAAGGAGTCTGCATGACTTAGTTTAACAGATTACAGATCCACAAACGTTTTCTGTTAAGTACCAGACAGTGAATATTTTAGGCTTTGTGGATCACACAGTCTCTGTCACAACACTTTAACTCTGTTGCACTTAACTCTGCTTATAGACATGGATGTGGCTGTGTTCCAATAAAACTTTATTTACAAAAACAGGCCATTGGCCTGATTTGGCTAATCCCTGAATTAGACTAAGGTTTAGCAATTCACAAAAGAAGGACAACTAGTAATGACCAGATTTTTCCATCTTCAACAAATATGCACAGAGGTATTGAAAAAATATTGCAAAACCATGACATTGCTTCATAGGCTGTCACTTGATAAAACAGAATGAAGACAGGAACACACAGAATTTATTGGAAATTGCTCTTCCATAGAATACACAGCATTTGTATTATTCTGCATGTCAGCAATATGTTTGTACAAGTGGGAAATTCTAAGAGCAATTTTTACTCTGGAGGTACTGGGGAGCCACAAAGGGCTCAATATTTGTAGTATGTGTGGGTGAGTGAGTAGATGGATGGACAACAAAAATGGAGAGGACAGAATATTTGCCAGGGGGATTACAAAAGGAGACTCAGTCAATAACTGCATGAGACAGAAAGGGAGAAGATGTCAAAAATAACTTGGTGGTTTCAGCTTATGAGACCGGAGGAGGAGCGGGTGTCAGGGGTGGTCAAGATGAATTTGGTAGATGAATTAAAAAACAAAATAAAACAAATCAAAACCAAAAAAGGACAGAGCAAAGTTGGTCTTTTCAATAAATGGACATCCACATGTAAAAAATAAATCTAGAACAGACCTTACATCCTTCACAAAAAGTAACTCAAAATGATCACAGACCTAAATATAAAACACAGAACTATAAGGATCCTAGAAGATAACTGGAGAAAACCTAGCCCTGGCCATGAATTTTTAAAATTTTTTTTAGATTTTTATGTATTTATTTGAGAGAGAGATATCACAAGTAGGCAGAACAGCAAGCAGAGAGAGAGGAGGAAGCAGGCTCCCCCCTGAGCAGAGAGCCCGATTTGGGGCTCGATCCCAGGACCCTGAGATCATGACCTGAGCCGAAGGCAGAGGCTTAACCCCCTGAGCCACCCAGGCACCCCCCAGTCATGACTTTTTAGACACAATACCAAAGGCAGGATCCATCAAATAGTTGATAGGATACATTACATTAAAATGAAAAATTTCTGTTCTGCTAAAGATAACGTCAAGATAGTGAGAAGACACACTAAAGATTGGAAGAAAACAGCTGCAAGGCACATATCTAAAATACCCCCAAACCCTTAAAACTCAACAATGAAAAGACAACCCCATTACAAAATGGGCCCAGGACCCGAACAGACGCCTCACCAAAGAAGATACACAGATGACAAGTAAACATATGAAAAGATGCTCTTCATAATGTCATCGAGAACTAAAAATTAAAACAATGAGACACCACTACACACCTATTGGGATGGCCAAACTCCAAAACACTGACAGCACCAAATGTTGGTGAGCATATAAAGCATAATTCATTGTTGGTGGGAATGCAAAATGGTACAGCAACTTTGGAAGACAGGTTCACAGTTTCTTACAAAACTGTCTTTGGGATCCTTGGGTGGCGCAGTCGGTTAAGCGTCCAATTCCTGGTTTCGGCTCAGGTTGTGATCTCAGGGTCTTGAGACAGAGACCCACATTGGGCTCTGCACTCCATGCAGAATTTATCTAAGTTTCTCTCTCCTTCTGCCCCTCCCTGCCCCCGTGCCCCATGCTCTCTCTCAAAAATAAATAAATAAATAAATCTTAAAACAAAACAAAACTCTCACCATACCATCCAGCAATCACACTCTTTGGTATTTATCCAAAGGTTGAAAACTTATGTCCACACAAAAATCTGCACACAAATGTTTATAACGGCTTTATTCATCACTGCCAACCTCAGAAGTACCCAAAATGTGTATCAATAGGCAAATGGATGTGCACTCCATTGTTTATTCCAACAGTATTTTCAATAGCTCAGATATGAAAGCAACCTAAGTGTCTATCAATATATGAATGGATAAAGAAGCTGGAATGGAATATTACTCAGCCCTAAAAAGAATGAAATCTTACCATTTCCAACAACATGGATGGACCTAGAGGGTATTATGCTAAGTGATAAGTCTGACAGAGAAAGACAAATACCATGATTTCGCTTATATATGGAATCTAAAAAACAAAACAGGGGCACCTGGGTGGCTCAGTGGATTAAAGCTTCTGCCTTCAACTCAGGTCATGATCTCGGGGTCCTGGGATTGAGCCCCACATCGGGCTCTCTGTTCCGCAGGGAGCCTGCTTCCCTCTCTCTCTCTGCCTGCCTCTCTGCCTACCTGTGATCTCTGTCAAATAAATAAATAAATAATCTTTAAAAAAATAAAATAAAAAACAAAACACATGAATAAACTAACAAAAAATAGAATCATATACATACATACAGAGAACAAACTGATGGTTGCCAGAGGGGAGGCTGGGTAGGGGGATGGGAGATACAGGATAGAATGACTAAGTCCCAGGTATGAAAGGTAAGCACAGGGAATTATAGTCAATGGTATTACAACAGTGTCCCGTAGTGACAGTCCACATGTGGTGAACACAGTGTAACACATAAAGATACTGAAACACGATGTTTTACACCTGCAACTAATATAATACTGTGTGTCAACTATACTCAACTAAACCAATTTTTAAAAAGGTGAATGGATAAACTGTGGCACACCCAGACAATGGAATATTATTTGGTACTAAAAAGAAAGCTATCGAAAGACATGGAGGAACCTTAAATGCACATTACTAAGTGAAGGAAGCCAATCTGAAAAGGCCACATACTGTATGATTCCAATGATACGACATGCTGGAAAAGGAGAAGCTATGGAGATGGTCAAAAGATGAGGGGTTGCCAGGGGTTGAGTGCAGGGGAGACGGAAAGGGGGAGCACAAAGGATTTTAGGGCAATACTGTTATACTCTAAGGGTGGATACCTGTCATATACATTCATCCAAATGTCCAGAATGTACACCAACAAGAGTGAGGCATTTGGAAACTACGGACTTTGCGTGATGATGAAGCATCTGTAATTTCATCAGTTATAGCAAATGCCCAACTCTGGTGGGGGATTTTGATCTCGGGGCGGTTACACGTGTGTAGGGGCAGGGGATATATGGGAAGTCTCTGTACTTCTTGTTCTGTTTTGCTGTAAAGCTAAAACTGATCTAAAAAATAAAGTCTTGGGATGCCTGGGTGGCTCAGTCGAATAAGCGGCTGCCTTCGGCTCAGGTCATGATCCCAGCATCCTGGAATTGAGTCCCACATCGGGCTCCTTGCTCTGCAGGGAGCCTGCATCTCCCTTTGCCTGCCATTCTGCCTGCCTGTACCCTCTCTATCTCTCTGACAAATAAATAAAATCTTTTATAAAAATTAAAAAATTTTTTAAAAGAGAGGAAAAAATAAAGTCTTTAAAAACAAACTACAAAAACCAAGGACACAGAAAAATCACAAAGATGTCTCCATGTTGTAGTCACTTGATTTCAATTATCCAGAGTTAAACTGTTCATCATCCAGAAGTTGACAAGGTACAAACAGCCTGGAAGTTTCCTCCTAAAGAAAACAAGTATCTTAGAATCCTACATCTTTGCAGAATTTAATAAATAATTGAGAAAGGTTTTTACTTATTTTTCTAATCCAGATTTCTAGCATTTCCACTAGTGTCTAAAGAGAGAAAAAGATCACTGCGCAGAACTAAAACCGTAGGTGTTAGACTGGGGTGGGGAAATAAACAGCTTTCCGAGTACCTACTGTGTGCTGAGAACTACAATCAATGTGTTCACACTGAGTCTGCATATGGACTCCAGCTGGGGGCATGAGAACAGAGGAGGCTCAGGCTTAGGGAAGGCAGACAGACTCCGGCTTGAATCCCAGCACCACTCCTTCCAAACAGGGTGGCCTTGGGTAAACCGTGCAACCTCTGTGGGCCTTTACTGCCTAATTTATAAAATAGGGTTTGAAATTAAAAACCAGCATGTCTCCCAGCTTGGACAAGCTATACTCTAATATTCCAGAGCCAATTCTCAGCCTTCAGAACCCCAACGTTTGTAGCATCTGGTTCTCCAACTGTTCTACTGTGAATGCTAGCACTAGTACACTGAATTGCAATTGCTTATCTGTGTGCCTGCCCTGCTAGGCTGCACACTCTATGGGGATAAGATGGTCCACCATCCCTCCATGGCATTCCAGCACCTTGTGGGGAGCGCCCAGGTGCAGGTAGAAGTCATTCATTCCACAAATGCTTATTAAGAACAGTTATGTGGCACCTTGCTACATTCTGAAGCTGGAACACAGAGTCTCTCCAACCTAGAGCAGCTTTTTCTGAAAGGCTGCTCACTCTGACCCTGGGGAGATCCCAAATGCTGGGTTCTGTGACATCAGAGGACTGTAAAGCACTTGAATGGGGTGTGGAAGAGGACAGCCCTGAAGGACATCTGCAGAGACTATCAGTGGCGGGGCAGGGGTGGGGGATGCTAATGTCAGTGCAGACTTGGGAGCCCACGTGCTGCCTGTTGAGCTGCGGGAGTGGGGCTGGGCCTTCACCTGGGACCCTGTCACAGACTCATCTGTGATCTACTCATTTGTGAACTGATCCCAAATCTCCTCTAAGTCACCTGCTAACAGGTCAGGCCTGCAATGTCTGCCTCCAGGAGCAGGGGCCAAGTTCGCTGAATCTTAAGCTAAAGCTGGGGTTATTGTTTTTACCTTAGATATAAGAGGGGACCAGGAAACTTTTCTCAAGTTAATGAAATTTTAGAATTTCTGCTGAAGTCTGAGTATGGGAAGCAGGCTGGAACTCAGCCATGTCCTGGAGAAGAGCAGAAAAACAGGGTTCTCCTTCCTTGGACAGCCTCATGAAAGTGGCTCTGGCCGGGGCCCCACAGGCAAGAGACAGGGGTGGCAGCTGCCCACTCAGGAAGACTCAGATGACCTGTGTTTATTCTTAGCTGTTTTTGTACAGAACCTAAAAAACCTTTGGACTCTGGGCTTGTGTCCAAGATGAGGTGCACAATAAACAGTAAAAAAAGCATCACCCCCTCTCCTAAGAAGACACCCTGTGCTGGTTGGGGACTCCTGGTCCCCTAAAACTGTCAGAATCTCATCATTTATAAACAGCTGACAAGCTGGGCCACCAGGCTCCAGTTCCTGACCTGACAGTGGTCATTTACTGCATGACCTTGGGTAAGTCGCTTCTGTTCTCTGAGCCTCAGTCTCCTGAATGATAAAATAAGGGAGGGGATGGACCAGATAATTTCTAAGAAATCAGGCAGCTCTGGAAAACCACATCCCATCCTGGATGCTAACCCTGGTCTTGAGCATAGTATAGGGGAAGAACCCTCGAAATAAAGCCTTCAGGAGAAATGCTTCATTGGCTCATCTGACTTCAGTATTTCCCTTAAAAGCACCATCTAGATCCACTGGCAACCAACAACCATTGAGCACCCACTGTGTGCTAAGCTAACTCATTAACTGCCTCATTATAACCAGCCCATAAGAAAACTGTCATCGTCCCTATATCACAGGTGACAGGCAGGACAGTACACTCATCTAAGGCACAGGCTATATGGTCACCAAGATGCGGGGTCTGCTTCCTACCCGAGGGTCCTAAAGCAAGCTACTTACTTCCTCCCACAAGCCTCAGTTTCGTCATCTGGAACGGAGATAATGATTGCCCCGTCTCCTGGGCTTGCTTCATGATCTGAATGGAGTGCGCCTGTGAAGCACTCAGTGATGATTTCCTGTTACTATCACAAGCACTACAGCTGTTGCCATCATTACCGTATCTCCTAGAGGCAAGAGCAAGTAGGCTCATGCAGAATGTATAGAAGGACATCACTCAAAATATCACAATAGTCTAAAATTTGATCAAGTCTGAGGACAGGTAAGATGGAGCAGCTCTGGGCCAGTGTCACAGTGCCAAGTCTTCAAGTAACTGAGCCCAGGCTCCCGAACCGCTTAGCCTCTGGGGCTCCGTCTATAACACAGAGGTAATACCTCCCCAGGTTGTGGGACTCTGTGTGCTAATGTGGATGAAAAATTCCTGGCAGAGTGTGCAGGGAGCAGAAGGCCATGGAGGAATGTTCTCTCCCATGCCTTCCCATATGCTTCTTTTGAAATCTCCAAGAATGCAGCCTGCTGGTCCTTCCTTAAACCCCAGTCCCTGCATTAGAATTCTCGACACACAGGCTTGATGGCTCAACCAATGGCAAGTGGCCCTGCTGTGGGACTCGGCTTCTTCCTGAGGGCTGGGTGGAACCAAACTTTGCTAAGGCCCATGTCCTGGGCCCAAGAACTCAAGGCCAAATGTGCACATGGACAACCCAAGCACGGGCACGCACTAACACCTTGTCCAGTGGCCCTCAAACCCCACCACACACAACTGTCACCCAGCTGAGTCCACTGGCCTTGGCATTGACTCCCAGGAAAGTTGTAATCTTGATAGAAGCAAACATGGTATCAACCATGACACCTCCTCCCTTCCCTTTACCATTCACAAAGCCCTCTCACATATGTTAACTGGGAAGGTAGAGGCTGTGTTTTGTTCATCTTTAGATATCCACTGAACAATGCTAGGTATAGATACCCAGAAACTACTTCTCAAATGAATAAGTTTTATCTTTATAACAAGATTTTTTAAGATCGTCCCATTATTCAGCCTTGCCATTAATTACACACTCTGCTAAGCACTGAATATGCATCCTTGCATCTCACCCTGACAACCACTCCGTGAGAAAAGCCTCATATCAATCCCCATTTTGCGTAAGAGGAAACTGAAGCTCAAAGAAGTTAAGTGATATGCTATGGTCACAGCTAGTGAGTGACAGACCTGAGATGTGAATGCTGACTCCAGACTATGGTTCGTCACCCCTCCAAGTCTCTCTCCTCCTCTTAGCCAGAAGAGGCAGCAAAGAGGGGAACAGGAAAAAAGTGTATATAGTCTAAAGAAGTACATCAATAACGCACTGATTTTTAGATTTGGAAAAATAGAAAAATCCTATTGCTTTTTAAAAATTATGTACAGTTAGTCAGCATATAGTACATCATTACTTTTTGATGTAGCACTCAATGATTCATTAGTTAAGTATAACACCCAGTGTTCATCACAACACATACCCTTCTCAAGATCCATCACCCGATTACCCTATCCCCACACCCATCCCCCTTCTGTAACCCTCAGTTTGTTTCCTGGAGCCCAGAGTCTCTTATGGTTTGTCTCCCTCTCTGATTCCTTCCCATTCAGTTTTCCCTCCTCTTTCCCATGGTCTTGCATGCTATCTATTGCTTTCTCCTGATACAAACTAGAGAAAGCAAATATCAGCAAAATCATCTTGGCCAACAGGACATGGGTGTCTGTTCTCTTTTCTCTGACATCCCACCCCCCAGGCACATTATGATTCCTTTCTAGTACATCCTCAGCTCCCTTACAGCCCACAGCATGGGGGCTTTTTGATACCTGTTTTCTGCTCTCCTAACTTTCCTCCAACAGTTCTGCCCACCTGCCAAACACTTACTACTGTGGGAGCTGAGGGAGCCATCTCTTGTAAAAGGACCCAGAGTTGTTAAGTTCCCATCTCCTTGGAGGTTTGACCTCCAGCTCCTGACCGAGCTAACAGATTAGAATAAAGGTGATGAGCAAAGGCCTGCTGAAAACAGGCAGGCAAGGAGTGACATGGTCAGAGTGACCCAGAAGTAAGTAAAGCTTCATGTCCTCTTTCCCACAAGAAAAAAATGGAACAGCACAAATAAGGACACTAATGGCACTGACATTTAGCCAAAGGGTCAGGGCAATAGGGAATGGTGGGGACTGTGGCCCAGCAGAGCATCCCTAGAAGGATGTGGCTGCTGCTCAGCTCAGCCAAATGCTGCTGTGTAGGCATGCAGGCCCTAGGTCACCAAACCCTTCAACTTTCCAAAGGATACCAGACAGACTCATATTTCCTTTTTCACCATGAACTCTCCAGATTTTTAAATGCTTGCAACTAATTCTTTACTTTCTTTTCTTAAATAAAACACACGAATGGGCTGGACTTGTCTATGAGCTACCTACAACCTCTGTACTGATCCCTGCACACAGATGGCCCTGCTAAAGACGTCCCCCTGCTTCTCTGTGCTTCGAGCCCCCCTGACAGGTAGCTGAGGCCAAGCCTTGGGTTCTGGCCAGGGGCCCGTGGTAACCTCCTGACCAGGCCTATTGACCGTTGTCTGCCTCCTCCTATTTCTCTTTCCTAAGGAGACAGAGGTCCTGGAGGCTACATGGTACAGATGGCATAGTAAGGTAACAAGATGGAAGCATCTGCCCTTCCCTCCACAGACTCCAGGTGGGTGAGGTCTCGGGGCCTATCAGTGTAGGCAGCCAGCATTTCTTGCCCTCGCATGTGCCTGGAGCACATGTCTTCATTACAAAACCCCATGGTAGTAGTTTAGCACTTCCAGGGTTCAAAGCACTTTACCTCCCCTTTCCTTGCACGGCTCTCCATAAGACAGAATGGGCTTCGTTATTTCACAGATGAGCAACCTGAGGCTCAGAAGGGAACTGAATAGCCCTGAGGTGTGCAGCAAGTGAGTGGTACACTGGGATTCTAGCTCTGGGCTCCTGAGTGGACTCTCAGTCCAGTGCTGCCTTTTGCAATGTGAACTCCCTGGCACTTTCCGGTTCACGTGTGATCTCGCACAAGGACAGCTCATATCCTCCCCTGCCCATGGCTGGTTGCTTCAAGATGCACCCCTTACCTTCCCTGTGGACTTGGTCCCCTTCCAGATGCAGAAGTAACAGATGGTCCAGGCTGCCAGGAGACACAAGGCCAGCTCCCAGCGGAGGTTCCCAATGTGCTCGATCCCATCTGAGATGGCTAACACCCGGCGCCTGCAGAGGGGAGTAGGGAGAGTCATGGAGGCTGGAAACCCACCCTGACCAACCCACGCCAAAGCTAGTGCTATAGAGGGGCAGGGATGGGCCACCCACTCATTCACCAGCCCTCCACCATTTGCTGAGCACTTCCTTTGAGCCAAATCCAGGGCTGGGTATGGGGACCCCAGAGAAGAACAAGACCCAGCCTTCTGTCTTCATGGATTCACTCATGGGGGGAAAGACGGGCCAGTTAGTAGATGGTTTATGGTAAGCGGGGCAAGGAGAGGAAGTTGTAGGGGCTTTGGAGAGACCAGGAAGCATCTAGCCTATCTCAAGGTTGCCAGGAGACTGCAGCACTGTCCATACACATTCCAGGTCCCTCCCTCAGCAGACGCATTATACATCCCTGGCCTGCTGAACTAAACAGTGGACCCTGAACTTGCTTTGGCCAATGGCAACTGTGTCACTTCCAGGGCCAGGCGGTGCAGTTCCCCTTTCCCTTTTCCCTGTTGCTGTCATGACAGGGTATGTACCAAGATGAAGCTTCTAGAGGCTTAAGTTCCCGAGTGACTTCATGAGGCCCTTCTGCTACCCCTTGTCCAAGATGTGGTGTGATCAAGAAAGCAACATTGTTGCTTTAAGCTACTGAGATCTTTGGCGGTGTTTGTTATCGTGGCAAAACCCAACCAATCCTGACCGATACAGGGGGTCAGGGAAAGCGTTCTGGAAGAAGTGATATTTGAGCTAAACTTTGAAGAATGATGGGATTTAGTCAGGAGAGAGAGGGAGTTAAGGTTGTTTTAGATCAAGGGATTAGCCAGAACACAGAGCATGGGATACCTGGGGAATGCTGGAGCATGGGGATCAGAAGGGAAATGCAGAAAAGGTAAACAGAGGAGTATCCCTGGGAGCCCTGAATAACATGCTGAGAGTCGGGCTATCCACAGGAGGGGGAGGACCCCTGACTACACTGAGCCAGTGCCTCCTGCCCCAGTCTTCCTTCAGAACCATCAATTCTTCAGGGTGGACACAGGCCTGGCTCCCAGAGCCCACGCCTGGGGTTTGTGTTTCTTTAAAGTCAAACTTGCCACGCTCCATATTGTGCAGAACCATGGCACCAAAACAAACCCCCTCCAAACTCACTCCACGAACCCCATTCTGGCTGCCAAACCAACCCCGCTGGACCACGCCGGTTGCCTCAGCGCTCTGGGAACGTCCTTTGAGCAAGCAGCTCCCATCCCACCAAGCATGAAAGCCTCCCTCAGTGTCTGTCTCCCTGGGAATCTACTCAGGACCTGATTCTGCATTAATTATCCAATGATACCAATTAGCCCTGGTCTACAGGCTCCCTCCAGCCCCAGTCCCTGCTGGAGAAATCCGGCAGGCCCCCAAACAAAATTGGGCTGTGTGCAGCTGTGGACCCACCTGAAAGGAAACCAGCTTTCAGACCTATAGCCAGAAGTAGGAAAATCCACTTAAATACACATTCATTGAGCACCTACTATGTACCAGGCACTACTAATACTACAGATAAAAAGGTAAGCATGTATAGGTTTTGCCCCCTACTAGTATGTTAGACAAAAATAAAATAAATCCAAGTTATTTAAGGAAGGAGACAGCCACATAGTTACAACCGGTTGTTTTTTGTTTTTTTTCAAGGTTTATTTCTTTATTTTAGAGAGAGAGCAGTAGCAGGAGGGGCAGAAGGAGAGAAAGTGAGAATATCAAGCAGGCTCTGTGCTCAGCTCACTCTCACGACCCTGAGGTCATGACTTGAGCAGAAACCAAGTCTGAGGCTTAATGGACTGAGCCACCCAGGCGCCCCAGCAACAGTTTTTTGTGTTTTATTTCATTTCTTATGTCTTAGTAGTTTCTGGCTTTAATTCCTTTAAGAAATAGGCCATTAAATAAAACCTTCAGGAATATCTATTATCATGACAGAGTGGTGGGCCAAAGAGCACAGCCTTTGTGGAACACTTGCTAAAAATACAAAAATTCCTGCACCTCATCCCAGACCCACGGAGTCTGAATTTTTTCTGTACAGCTCCCTGGCAGCTGCATTTTGCTACATTTCCCCAGGGACTGCTTATGCATGATAAGGCTTCTACACTAAAGAAGTCGAGTTCCCTGGCAATGAAGGAATGACCTACAAATTCCACCTGAATAGTATTTTTGAAGAGGACCTGGGGACAGTATCCTGTATCCTTTGAGAAGCTACTGAAGGGCTCGACTTTCTCCCCGCCAAAATACTGTGATGTACCCACTCACTCCCAAAGTTCCGCAGGGAAACCTCATGGTGTTCCTCAAGTACCTTGTTTCTAGATTAAGAGTGTTCTAGGCGACATGTATCTACCACCTTGCCCACTGCCCCCACAGCATCCCAAATGCGCAGCAGCTGGTGAACGAGAAGGGAGAAGCCCGCACAGGAGAGAAAGTGGGCCAGTGCAGATGCTGTGCTTTTCCCAGTCCACCCCAGGCTCCGAATCTTTCATTAAAGAAACACTTATATGAGGTCCCTAGCAGGGGGGCACAAACACACATGCCTTCTTATTGATGTGGTTCTTTTCTGAACTGGAATTTGAAAACTGGAAACGGCACAGGGGTAGAGGGGCAGCAGAGGAGGCAGATCAGCCAGGAGGGAGCTGGCTCAGGTCCCCTCTCCTCCACATTTTGGATGCTGCAAACTTTTGAGTCATGCAGCCTGCCTTGGCGCCCTTTCACTTAATTGAACAATCTCATTCCCAGAATGGGAAGCAGATTACTAAAAGCTACGCAGGATGAATTGCTCTTTTGTTCCACCAGACACTATTTGAAAACATCCCCAAACAATTTTCTTTAGGTTTTACCAGAGCTGACTCTAGCTAGCAATGGACCTTGGGTTTCTAAAGATCGGGGGATCGGGGGCCAGTTTCTCAGCCTGCATGGCTGTGGGTTGTTTTGAAACCCACAAGGGCAGCCTTTGAGAGCCAGGGGCTGGGGCACTCAACTCCGGAGACTTGGAGAAGGCACAGCTCTTCCTGGGAAAAAGCTTTCTTAATGACCCTCCCCCATGAAGAGCTGGGACAGGAGAAAGGTCTGAATAAGGAAAAGTTTGCTGCCAACACCCTGACAAAAAAAAAAGGACCAAGGAACAGACCTCCCGACACTGTCCAGGGAGCGGGAAATGTTGAAGACTAGACAGAACTCTTTGGAAACATTTACTTGAGTTATACTGAACAACTACTATGAGCCAGGAAGGGAAGCAGATCCTTCCTGAGGCATCTTTTTCAGGCCCTAAGTATAGAATATTTCTGGAGATTGCTAGCCAGAGACTAAAATCTCAGATCTTGGAGGTATGAGGCCTCAGCGTCTCCACCCCTCTGCATATATAGAGATGGACTGGGTTCAAATTGAGCTCTGCTCCTTACCAGCTGTGTGCCTTTTGATAAGGGACATCACTTCTCCGAGTCTCAGCTTCTTTATCCATAACATGGGAATGACAATACTTCCCTTTGATAGGTTTTCAACCATCATCTAAACCTCCCCACAATCCTTGAGGTTAAGTACAATCGCCATCATTTCAAAGTCATACCAGGAGCAAGCAAAAGCCCTGGCATTTGAATCTAGGGCTCCTGGCTCCAAAGGCCACAGCTTCAGGCTCAATGCTAGCTCCTAGATTCCCCTGGTACATTTACCCTGTAAAATGACGGCCTTCCTCTCTTCTTCATAAATTAAAGCTGTTGGTAAACGCATGCCCCAAAGCTATATTACATGTCTTTGCATATGACATAAAGGTAGTACACATGTCCTTCATACATTTATTAATTTATTCAAGTAGCACTTATCAAGGTGTCCTTAGTGTGCCGGTGTTAACAGCTGGGGTTCTGTAAAGAGCTCATGTTCTAAAGGGGAAAGCAGACAAGAAAACAGAACTGGGCATGGAGAGGGTCAGGATGGAGAAAAGCAGGGACCCTCACTGGGGATCTGGCCAAAAACAGGATGTGGAGATGTGACTGAGCCAGGGGGTCCTGGAGGGTAGGAAGAGAATCAGCAAAGAAGTGGCAGAGAAAGCATTGGGGCAGAAAGGCCACCAGGTGCAAAAGTCTGGAATGAAGGCTCGGTGAGGTCAGGAAAGGGCATAGCACTGGTACCAGTGTACCAGTGTACTAGGGTGAGAGGTAGGGGTGAGAACAAGGCTGGAGTGTGAACACGGGCGAGACTATGAGCCTTGCTAAGGAGCTAGGGTTTCGTCCTGAGGGCAACAGAAGCCTAGTAGAATCTTAAAACTCTTTGGCTGCTGGGGTGCCTGGCTGGCTCAGTGGGTTAAAGCCTCTGCCTTCAGCTCAGGTCATGATCCCAGGGTCCTGGGATCGAGCCCCGCATCGGGTTCTCTGCTCAGCAGGGAGCCTGCTTCCTCCTCTCTCTCTCTCTGCCTGCCTCTCTGCCTACTTGAAATCTCTGTCTGTCAAATAAATAAATAAAATCTTAAAAAAAAAAATTCTTTGGCTGCAGTGGGAAGAATGGACAGAAACGGTAGAATGGGGCAGGGCTCCCTTAGTTTAGACGCTAAAGGGGGAGGGTCTGGACCAAGGTAGGGGAATGGTCCTGGAAGGAATAAGTGGACTTGAAAACAGCACAGGTACAAAGTGACTGCCAGGGGGTGGCAGGTAGCAGAGAAGAGGGAGGTCTCAGCTGACACCCAGCTTCACACTTGGTTGGATGTGGGGTCATTAGTTGAGCAGGAGTGGAGGTTGAGCAGGTGGGAGGAGGAGGTGGTAAAGAATCGATCTTTTAGACAAGATGATTCTGAGGATTGTGGAATACCCAGGAAGCTGCAGTGCCCGGAGGCAACTGGGGCTCTGGCTGTAAAGCTCAGAAAAGAGCTGCAGGGATGAGATTGAGACCTGAACTTAGGGTGTGTTGGGAGAGCATGAGGCTGCCTGGGAGGAGGAGGAGGGAGAGGACCTGCCACAGAGCTCCCAGAACCCCAGCATTCACAGAGCAGAAAGAGGAAGGGAGGAACCCTTGCAGCAGGCAGGCAGGTGTGAGCAGAAAGGCAGGGGAGCAACAGGAGAAGGGGGTATCCCTGGAGGCAGAGGGCATTCCAGAAGGGGAAGCAGCCTATCTGACACCTGCTGGCAGGCAGTCTGGTAAGAGGGAGGGTGTTGCAGGGCTTGCAACCAGAAGGTGTGATTGAGGCAAGGTGAGAGGATCCCTGTGGGGCAGACTTCAGGCTGCCATGGGCGGGGAGCAGGACAGAATTCAGGTTGCCCTGGTTGGGGAGCAGATACACAATGGGACCCTGGTGAGGTGGCTCTTTGCGGAAGTTGGCTCTTGTGGATCAGAGGCTGTGGTAGCTAAACGGGTCCCACAGAGTACAAAAGCTGTTTTGCTTATGCCGGTTTTGTTCTCAGGTTGGTGCAAGTGGGGTAGTTAATGGGTAAGGGGGGGCTGGGGTCAAACACAGGACGGGATGGGGTATAATGGAGGAGAGACGGGGTAGAAGAAAGAATACGCACGTGGAGATGTTGCCATTTGCTACAGGAACAGGAGGGAAAGAGTTGGGGAAACCATGAGGCCAGTTTGAAAACAAACCATCCTTATTAAGAGACTGTCAGGAGAAGACTGGAAGGAGCTGGCAGTGGAGGGGACCATGGCAGATGCCACTAAAAGCCCTACAGCTTGCTACATTCAGTGCTTCCTATGAGGAAGAGTTGAGGATTATTAGACCCATTTTATACATGGGGAAACTGAGGCCAAATGAGGTAAAGCACCTTGCCCAGATTGGGACTTGAAATCAGATTCTTCTGGAGCCCATCCCCCATCCCCCAACTGCTGTCTCATCAGAAAGGGATCCAGGGAGAGAAGGCATCTCTATGGCCCTCCTCCAACCTTCAGGGTCCTAGGGAAATTGCTGGAATCCCAAATCCAGTCCTCAGGCATCACTCCCTTCTCAGTGTCTCATACTCAGAGAGGCTGGGTCCAGCGAGAAGGAAACAGCCTCACACCTGGGGCTTCCCTAGTTTCCAGAGCCAGGAATGGTCTGAACCAGGAGAGCAGAGAGGGAGCAGGCAGCCAGCCCCCCTCCCCCACCCCCAAAGAGCCTGGGAGAGGCTGTGTGGCAACAGCTCCCTGCATGACTGGTCAGTCAGGGAGGCCTCATCTTAATGTCCAGCACGGAGCCAGAGCCGGCAAACACATCACCTTTCTTTAACCTGCCACGGAGGAAGTGCTGCCAGGGACGCAGAGACCGCCCTAAAAACTGGCGCTGAGGGGCCAGGCTATAAATAGTCTTGCTGGTCTTCCCTTCTGGTCTCCCCAAGCAACAAACAAAAAAGGGCCCATCACCAAAACAAATGGGCCTTCCCTGCCCCCTCCAGAATTTCTCTGCCTCCAGGGTTCTGCTGTCACTTCTCTGGGAAGAAAGAAGAGCAGCCCCCAGCTCTCCCTGCATATGGGGCTCACTCCTCTAGCCCCCAGCAGGAGTCCTAAAACCCCCTGGAGGCTCAGGGCAAGGAACCCCCTTGTCAAGAAAATGAGGCCTCCTCAGCATGCAACCTCTGAGCAGGTGCAAACTCTATACTACACCTAGTACCCTGAGGACTAAAGCCACAAGGAAGAGGAAAGCAGGACATTCTGCCCTCAGAGAGCTCACTACCCAGGGGTATAAAGACAATAATAACAAGGACATAACAGCTTGGCTATCCCTCATGTTTACTCCCAAGGGGAATGCAACCGTTATTCCCATTTCACATATGAGAAAATTTGGCTTATGCAAATTTGCATGCCCAAGAAGGCTGAGGCAGAACCTGAAGCCACATCTGTTCAACTTTAGAGGCAGAGCTTGGACCCACTGTCTGGTCGTGGGGAAGATAGGCCAGAACCATGTCATTCAGGGAATACAACTAGGGACCCAAGTTGGCCTGAGAAATCCCTGTAGGCGAAGCAGAAGTCCTCACCAGCCTCCAAACACACGCTGACTTCTCTACCTTATAGCATTCATTCCTGCTGTTCCCTCTGCCAGGAATGTCATTCTCAATTTTCCCAAGCTATAAAAACCCCACGGGTCCTTTAAGTACCTGCTCAAATAATACAAAACTTCACTAAGTGCTTTCTTGGCCCTTAGGGTCAGTCCCTCCTTTCATTTAAAGGTTAAGCAAGCATCTACTTTGCACCAGGCACTCCTAGGTCAGGGGCAACAAATTTTTTCTGTAAAGGGCCAGATAGTAAGCATTTTAGGCTCTACAAGCTATAAGGTCACTGCCCTAACTATGCAACTTGATCCTTGCAATGTGAAAGCAGCCATACACAATTTATAAATGAATGAGTATGGCTGTCTTCCAATAAAACTTTTTTTTTTTTTTTTTTACAAAAACAGACAGCAAATGAGTTTTGGTCAGTAGTCTCCAGACCCCTGTCCTAGGCTAATGCTTTCCAAAAAACACTAATCCCTCAAGACACTCCAAGTTCCCAGGTCACACCAGGCCCTCACTGGAGAAAACGATGTACACTGTAGCCCTCCTTTGAGAGTCTCAATGATCATAAGAATACTAAAGGCTCTGAGAAGTCCTGCAATAAAGACACCTTCATAGTTCTCATTCACCCAATGTTTCCCAAGTTTACTCAGAAGTGTTCCCTATTAGAGTGCAAATTAAATTAGAGTGCAAATTAAAACCACAATGAGATAGTATTTCACACCCATTAGGGTACACCTGCTAGGATGGCAGTAATCCAGAAAACAATAACAAGTATCCTCAAGGATGTGGAGAAATGGAACATCATATATTTATTTCTGGTAGGAATGCAAAATGGCTTAGCCACACTGTAAAATGGTTTGGCAATTTCCTAAGAAGCTCAACATAAGGGGAGCCTGGGTGGCTCAGTGGGTTAAACCTCTGCCTTCAGCTCAGGTCATGATCTCAGGGTCTTGGGATTGAGCCCCACATCATGCTCTCTGCTCAGCAGGGAGCCTGCTTCCCCACCCCCGCTCTCTGCCTGCCTCTCTGCCTACTTCTGGTCTCCTCTCAAATAAATAAATAAAATCTAAAAAAAAAACAACAACAACATAAAACTCAGAGATTCCACCCCTAGGTTACTCATAATAGCCAAAAACCGAAAGCCACCTAAATATCTATCAACTGATAGACAAACAAAATGTGGTATATTCATAAAATGGAATGTTATTTAGCCACAAAGAGGGATGAAGTAGTGATCCATGTCAGAACATGGATGAATCTTGAAAACATTATGCTAAGTGAAGGAAGTCAGTGACAAGAGGACCCACATTGAATGGCCCATTTATACGCAAAGTCCTAACTAGGCAAACCCAGAGAGAGGTGGAGGGGTGGTGGACTGAAGGCAGAGGTGGGAGGTGAGATGAATTGCAAATAGATACCAAAGCCCTGAAGAGGGTCATGGCAAAGTTCTCCACCAGTATTGTGATGATCTCACAATTGGCAGTTACTCAAAATCACCGACTTGCACACCTACAGGGGGAGCAGTGTATGGCATGTAAACGAGATGCCAGTTATTAAGCAGTTAGGAAGGGAGTGTCCCCTGCCACCATTCTGCCTTTCCAAAGCGATACTTGCTAGCATGACGCAGAGCATGCGCTGGAAGAGCGCTCTGGCACTCTCGTGTCTGTGAACCTGCTCTGCTCCCATCGTTCAGCGGAAACGGAGGCTCCCTGTCATTACTGAGCTCGCCTTGGATCACAGACTGGTGGGTCGCAGAGCCTGGACTTGCACCCCAGCCTCCTGTGCTGCAACTGCTGGCAGGTGAGATCCAGGGAAGTAGAAGGTGTTGAAAAGAGGAGAGTGAGTGTAGAAGAAGGGACTGTTAAAGCATCGAAACTCAGGGAAGGCTCCCAACACTTGAGCTTCGTGGGGAGATGTGAAACAGAGGTATTGCTGGTCAGGAGGCAAAGGGCAGAAGGGACAAACTGAGAGGACCTTGCCACCCATGGCTGGGGTCTCAGGACCCTCCGATTCCTGAGCCTTTCTCCTCCTCACCAGGACTCTGCCTAGCCCTAACCTGCTGCCCAGGCCTTTCCAGCCCCATCCCATGCGTTCCCACAGTTTCCCACCTCTGCATCATCAGTCCCCAAAAGCTCTGATGGAGTCTGACCATCTTTGCCAGCCCTGGCCCCTCTGAGATGTTCTGTGTCAAGGTTGGCAAAGAGCCACTGTCTGCTATGGAGGGACAGCAAGCAGGAAAGGCACACATGCCATCAGGAAAAGTCCTTGGTGACTAAGGAGATCCAGAGTAGGGAGTGAGGATCTGCTCCCAGCTCCGATGTCTCCCTCCAGGAGATCTCCATCCTTTGAATGTCACCTTATCCTTGGTGAAGGGGGTGGCGGGCAGGCTGGATGCAGGAGAGGCACTACCACTGGCCAGTTACTTACTACCCACGCCCGTCACTTCACATGGACTGCACCCTGAAGCCTGGGACAAGTACACCCATTTCACCAATAAGGGAAGAGAGGTTCCAGATCACATGCCCGGGGCCCCACCAGTAAGTGGGAGGGGCATGTCCCCAGTTCTGGTGCTTCTTCCCCATCCTGGATGTCTTCCAGGGGCAGTGTAGGGCAGACATGAGGGTGTGCATCTAGACTAGACATAATGCACTAAGATTTGATAACAGCCCCTAACTAATGCGTTATTCTGTGCCCGAGTCTGAATTACAGTCATTCATTAACGCCCGTGCCACCGGCTGCAAGGCCATATGCTGGAGGCCAGCATCAATTTACATGTCACCACAGCACATCAGAATCTACCAGGGTCACACACAATACCTGGCTCAGCTGGAAACCACAATATTCTTTTAAAATCAAGGTTCGAGCCTTTTCCTAAAGGAACCTCTTGAAATCCAGCGAAGACAGAACCCCAAAGATGGTTTTACTTTGTTTTGGCTGGGCTCCAGAGCTTTCTCTTCATTCATTCCCCTATTAGTTTCTCCCTTCCTCCATCAATTATATCTCCCCATCTGCTAAAAAACTATTCCTTCAAGAGCGTCGGTCCACCAGCCTGCAGAGAGAAGGGATGTGTCAGTCAGATTCTGCCACGTGATAGAACAGGCAGCTGCTGGCATATGAGACATGGGCAGGAGGAGCGCGGAGGGGTGAATTGATGCAGGGAGGACCGGAGAGGTCTGCTCTCAGCCCGGGTCTGCCTCTGGCTTGCCGAAAGAGGCAGTGTGGACCAGACCCTACCCTCTCACTGCCTCAGAATCCCCTCTGTAGGAGGAGGACCCCCACAGTGATGCCACACCATTTATGCCAGGGATGGGTGGATTAAATTGAAATCGCATGGCGAGAGGGCATGCTCGGGGCGGTGCACACAGCCAGTGCTTTCCTTCCCTTGCTGTACCCAACAAGACATAAAAGGAACCTCAGACAAAGCCCTTCTGGTTCTGTAAAGAGCAACTTCCCATTATTTAGTGTAAGACATTTTTTGTGAAAACAAATATACTCATGACTGATTTTATATACAGGTACCTTTACTCCACCAATCAACAAAAGGTCATAGGAGCAGATCAAGCTCTTCAGCACTGACTAAGCCCAAATACTACTGCTCCCACTCTGTAGGCAATGAAAGTGAAATGCAGAGAGATTTAAGTAATGAACACAAGACTAATAAATGAAAGCAACAGGATTCAGATTCTTGCTATTTGGTCCCAAAGCCCAGGTCTCTGCATCCCCATACTGCATCACTGTTTTTTTAAAGAGCATTTCTGTAATTCTGTATATGAGCCAGGCCTCTACCCTCTGCTCTCCTCACAGTGCTGTGTTTAGACTGCATCAGCAGCAGAGCTACAAACTGGTCCTTCTCGAGGCAGGGGCTCTGTGCAAGCTGGCACCCCAGTGCTGACAACTGAGGGCAAATAGTTCACAGCTGGGGTGAGAGGGACCGCCCCTACATTTGGGCCTCCATCTCTAGCAGTGGGGGAGAGCTGCCTGCTGTTCCTTGAATGGGACACCTGGGTCTTACTTCAGGAGTAGTTACCAGGGTGGATCAGAAGGAAACAAGAGAGTCACAACAGTGGCCTTTGGCAAGTAATCCCTCTCAGCTTCAGCAATGTGGAAATGGAAACCCTCTTGCATGTGCTCTTTTCCCTTCTTTTACTTAAACAGACTTTCTATATTTTCTGCAAAAAAAAAAAAAACAAAAAAAAAAGAAAAAGAAAAAGAAACAAAACAAAACACAAACTACTTTTGCAAAAAGGAAATCCCAGTGTTTACTGGAGAACCCACTTCTGTAAAAGGGAGTTGACCTTTATTAACAGAACTAAATTCCTGAACCTGGGAACTGATTTCCTTCAATAGACATGGCAAAAAGAAAAGTAAAAATGTTACTAAATATACAGGAAAATATTGGCAGGAAGAGACTCTGAATTGTTAATAGTTGTTTCTTGGGGGGAGGGGCCAAGAGGAACACACTACAGCGGACTCCAAATTCATACATTAAATCTTAATCCCCAAATTGATGGTATTAGCATATGGGGTCTTTGGAAGGTGATTAGGTCATGAGGGTAGAGTCCTAATAATACCACTAGTACCCTTATAAAAGAACTCCAAAGAGTTCCCTTACCCCCTCCGCTAGGTGAGGACACAGTGAGAAGACAGCCATCTATGAACCAGGAAATACGTTCTCACCACACACCAAATCTATCAGCACCTTGACTGTGGACGTCTAGCCTCCAGAACTGTGAGACATATATTGTTGCCAGTCTGTGGTCTTTCTGTTATAGCAGCCTGAACCTGTGAAAACACATATTTAATATGTGATACACAAAAGTATCACATTTATGTAGCTGTTGTGTTTGAATCACTTACCATACTCACTACTTTTACAATCAGTGAAATGTTAAATAATTACGATAAAGAGGATACAAAATGCCAGTTCGGGTTTGCTTTGGTGCATCTCCTGAGAGCTGGGAAGAGCTGCCCAGGTCTGCTCCTTTGCACTGAGGTTGGTGTGGCAAAACCTTGTACATCTCAAGGGGACTTCCTCCCTGCTCTCCTTAACTCAAGGCGCCTGGCGTCTCCCTGCCTGGCAGTGAGGATTGAGCAGCAGGAATTAAGGGAATTCCTCAGTCCATGGGGGGAAGCAGCAGCTGCCCCCTCTGATGCACACCCCAGAGCAGGGCCCTCTGGAAAAACCAGGGCTGCCTGGGGGCAGTGGGAGCTAAGAGTTTTGAGCTCTGGTATATGAGGTGGGTAATCCCGCAGTTTCTCCAAGATTATGTTTAATGGAAAAATGGATTTTTTTTTTCTTCTGCCAATCTGCCTGGGCTGATGTAAAATTAAATGAGACAATGTTAACAAAAATGACTTGTAAGATAGATAATAATGACTAGTAAGGTGAAACCAGAGTTGTAATTGGGATTTGTCACTCAGGAGGGATCACTGTAATAAATTACAGTGTATTCAGTAACACCTCAAGCTTCTTTTTTTGAATTATGAAATAATCATGCTTTTGTTTTTAATTTTTTTAAATCAAATAGTACAAAAAGGTATAAAGCAAAAAATAAATCTCTCTCTTTCAACATCCTTGCTTGCCTTCCATCCCACTTCTGGGTGAAAACCATGGTTAACAGCTTCCTGTGTATCCTTCTAGAAAAAAATCTCTGGGAAGAAGGTATATCCATACATTTTTTATAATTATGGTATTATATACAACATTCTATACTGTGCTTTTTCCAATTAATTTTACCTTAGAGATCTTTCCCATATCAATACATTTTCTGCCCATTCCTTTTTAGCAGTTCTTGTAAAAATACCATAATTTATCTAATCAGTATCATAGTTACGAATATAACATGTGTCCTTTTTTTTTTTTTTAAATGACCACAAACGTTGTTGCTGTTGGCATGCTGTTCATAACTAGCATGGTCACCTCCGTGGAATAAAGTTCAGAAGTGGGATTTTGGGGACAAAGCAAATGCGCTGCCCACACACTGAGGGTTACTGCTAAGTTGGCTTCCACTGCTGTGTAAAAGCTGGGAGAGTCCAGGCAAATTTAGAGCCTCCCATCTGCCCCCATCAGGAAAAGCCCACCAAGGATGTGTGCAGGTAGTAGGCATCTTAGTGCAATTGGGGAGGTGGGAGGCATTAGCGGATCAGAAGGGCAAGTTCTCTTACTCTCCCAGGGCATGGCATGGCCAAGCAGAATTACCTTCATCCCCAGAAGACTTGTTTCTACCCATCTTTCCTGATAGGTAAGGGCACCATTCCCCCCACACTCCTGCCCTCTCTCCATGCAGAAACTTCAGTTTCATATGCCTGGACCAAGAAAGTGCTCCCATGACCCCTGCCTCCTGCATCCACCTGGCAGTATGGGTGATCTGTCTTACTTCCAGATCCCACCCTGTTATCACACGGGTATGGCCTGTGGAGGCACCCCACGGGATAATTTCAAACCCTTTAGAAAGGCACCAAAGAAAAAAAAAAAAAAAAAAAAAAAAAAAAGAAAGGCACCAAAGTCCTTCATATTTGGCTCCAGCCTCCCTGGCTGCCTGCTCTTCCCCGAACACCTCCAACACGCTCCTACTGCAGGGTCACGGCTCCTGCTACTCCTTTGACTCGAGGGCTCATCCCCAATATCCGCCAGGCTGCCTGCCTCCCTTCTCTCAGGTGCCTGCTCGAAGAGGCCGTCCCTGATCCTGTGACACTCTTGCTCCCTGCTTGCTTGTTCTTCAGCAGACCAGTCCTGACTGAACCTAATACTTTCCGCCTACCTTGTTGTCTGTGACGTCCACTCTACCAGGCAAGTCTTTGGTTTTGTTCCTGCTGTATCCCAGAACCCACAATGATACCCGACACACAGTAGGTACTCAGTAAAGACTTGGGACTGACTACATGTTCTGGCCCTGTCCACTTCCTCAGCAAAGCCCCCCACCATTCCCCAGTCCCCACAGGCATGGACACTGCAGATAAAGTCTATAAGCCTCAACATACTGCTTCAGGTCATTGGGTTCTTGCCTGTGCTATTTTCTCCACCAGGGATACCCCTCACTCACTCCACTGGCAAACACATAAACTTCTATTCTTCCTGCAAAACCCCGCTAAGCCTCATCAGCTCTATGAAACCTCCCCAAAGCCCAGGCATCCAGGCTTCCTCATCTTAGCTCAATGCGACCATCCTACAAATATTTGTTGCTTTATATTTCAAAAAAAATTATTTTATTTCATTATTATATGTTTACTTTCCAGCTTCCTCCACTAAGCTATGTGCTTCTTCAAGGACAGATAGCATCCCGGCGACCTTCTGGTTACTAATAAGGTGCCAGGACCCAGAAAGTTCTCTGAAAGTGTCAAAAGAACAATCAAGTAAAGTAAATGCACTGGGAGCTCTTCAGGTCCACTCTGAGGGGCAAACAGACCAGGCTGAAGAAACTTCTCTAAGAATACTGAAAAGAATCCACATAGGATTTCAAAGAGCTGAATGATAGCTTCCTTGTAAAAATTAGCTACTCACCACGTGGAAGGCTTCATCTCGTCTAATGCTCCTGGCCACCCTGAGAGTTAGGTCCTATTACCATCTCATTTTCAGGGAAGCAGACGGAGGCTCAGGCGGGTAGCTGCCTTGTGTTGAATGTTGTGCTACTGGAGGAAGTGAGGACTTAAACTGGGTTCTACAACTTGCTGGCTAAAGTCTACACTATTAATATATTGGGACTGGGGTACTCCAAACTGGCAGAAGTAGACAGTGCCACCCGATGTTGGGTTCTGACTTAGGGAAAGGGTCTGGAGGGCACTTCTGACCTTTCAGTAGGAGACGCAAAGTCTCCTTCAGACATACAAGCCAACTCTGCACAAGGATCAGCTATGAATCCACACCTGCAGAGGTAGGGGCAAAACGGGGCATGGAGCCTTAGTACCAGGAGCTAACTCAGGCACCCATTTACAACCCATGAAAGTTCTCCTTTAATCCTCACAGCAATCCAGAGAAGCTGGCAAGGCAGGGAACGGGGCTAATCCCCATCTCACAAATAATTCTCTTTCTGCATTCAACCCTTTCCAAAGGGCCTAAGCTATCCTGGGTTCAGTATAGGTGAGGACGCATTCAGTCATCATCTCAGTCTTGCAGATGGGCTTTATCATGATCACCTGCCTCCGAGGGGTTAAAAAACATCCGTTTTTCATTTATTCCCTCCTCCACTCATCCATCTCAACTCATATTTATTAAGTATCTAGAATGTGCTGGCAGAACAATAGGGAACAAACAAGGCCAGTCCTTGCTGGCATGGGGCTTATATTCTAATGGAGGGAAGGAGAAAATATACAAATAAACAAAGACAAGAGAATTGCAGTAAGTATTGCGTAGAAAAAATAACAGAGAAATGCGGTTAAGAGGAGCTGAGTGCTGATGTAGGTGGGATGGTCAGAGAGGGCATCCCAAATGACATCTGCATTAAGATGTAAGGATGAGAAGAAGCCAGACACCCAAGGATCAGGTGAGGAGTCTTCTAAACAAATGGAACAACAAAAGCCTGTGACTGAGCATGGGACAAATACATATAAAGGACAGAAAGAAGGCCTGTGCAGAGGAGGGCAATGGTAAGGGGAAGGAGTCTGAGAGGGAGGCAGGGCTGGGCGCTAGGCCCACCGAAAGAATCAGGGTTTCGCTCCAGCTCCTCTGCCTCCCAGAATTTGTGTCCAAAGAAAATCGAGTGGCCAAAACGATTTAGAAATAATTGAATTTTAAAAACTCATCCAGTGAAGATAAACCAGGAAGATAAGACCTCATCCTCCTGAATAAAGATATAGAACTGAAAACCCTCAGAGCTTAATTTAGGCCCAGCACACAGTATGTGTTCAACAAATGCTAGTTGAATGGACACTGTGCAAAAGTGATTTCAACTGCATACACAGCAAACACAGACTTGCTGAAAACCTGAGGACCAATGGGATTCAAGGCCTTAAGTGAAGAAAGACCAAAGCCCACCTGATATCATGATGCTAGTTACATGTTTGACTGTACTTGATCCCACCAGAGGACATGGGCTTAACATTTAGAACTACAAACATATTTAGATAAATGCTCAAATGCCATATGTATAATAAGTTATTAAGAAAACCAGGATGGCCTAATTTTGAAATCTGATATCAGAAAGACAAGTGGCCCTTGCCCCCTAGACCTCTCCCTTAGCAAGAATCCAAGACTGACCCAGGGCCAGAATTGTTCTCACTGGCTAAACCAACAATTTATATACTGAAAAAGGAAATGAACTTTTAAGATGGGGTGGGAAGGATCAGGTTGGGCCAGGTGTCCAAGGTCAAGGTGAAGCCATGGGCAGTCATGGGCAGGGAAGTAACTAACATCTTGTTCCTGATTTTATGATAGTTTAGGGGCTTGTCTCTCCTCTGCTTCTAGACGGCTAGAACTGTATCCCATGTTTTTGCCTCCCCCAAATGTGCAATAGCCCTTCCTATGTGCATGCACCAGGAGCTCAGACATTTGTGGAATGAGTGAAGGGCAGGCGGCTGAGGGTCTGTTTTTATCAAGCAGTGTGGTCCTGAATGAGGTCCCTGGAGTTAGAGGCAGTGAGGAAAGGCAATAGGAGCATACATGGGGACCTGAACCAAGGGGAGGCATCTGTGTGCCGGCCACACAGGGAAACAGCAAAAACAACCAAAGAAGAAATGCTTCTGAGGAAACTTGATCCAATACTTGAAGAGCTGTCACACTGGCAAGGAATTAGCCATGCTCTATCCAAAGCCCCAGAAGTCAACTGTCAGCTGAATTTAAGGAAGAATTCTTTCCCAGCGAAGTATGTGTCAAACTGTGTTTTGTGGACTGCTAGCATTCCGGGAGTGGGGGCGCAGTACGGGAAGGAAGGGAAAGATTCCAAATGATTCCACAGGAAAATATGTTGGGGAATGTGAGTTAATCAAAGATAACAGATGTTCTTGCTGAAGAGCACAGCTTTTGGCCCTTCTCAAATTTATGTGGCCCCAACCCAACAGCTTTCCATAGGATGTTATGAATATCTCAGAGTCTCTGTTCTAAGCTCATCTCTGAGAAAAGATGAATTAGAGCTGACAAAAGCATCTTATGAAAAGCAGAGTGTCACACCAGTTTTTGAGTACTTTTAGGATATAAAATTCAACACTGCACACATAGTATAGATGCAGTCTAGGAGAAAACTAGAACCACTGGTTTATTCTCCCATAAAAAAGTCCAGATAGACTTTCATTTGGAATGGCCAAGTGGAAAGCCAAAATGTCCAGTTACACATGAGGATGTAGATTAGCTGTCTCCTCCCACCACTTGGTGCCCATGTAAGTAGGTGATATGGATGTTACAAAGAGATCCTGGAAGTAATCAATGCTGTTGGGTGAGCAGCTTAGTGACAGGATGAGTTCTTGCCAGAGCCCACTCTGACTGCTCATGCAGAAAATACTGCCTGCCTGCCTTGCTCCCATTCATCTATCCATTCTGTAAATATTCACGGGGGGGGGTGGGGGGGGTGGGGGGGTGTCTTCCATAGATCAGCAGTAGTAAATAAAGCCAAATAAGGTGTTGCTTTAGGACTACCTTTTGGGGAATACAGACAATAAACAACCCATTGCACAAACAATGATTTAACTAAGGTTTTCTATATATATTACAAAGGAAATAAATGGTGCAAAACAATGGTAAGTTACACAGAGATCTTGTCTAGTGTGGGTTTTCAGAATGGGTTCTCTGAGGAAGCACAGAGACCCTGTTTTACAGATCCTCAAATGTGCAGGTCAAAAATAAGTCTCTGTGACATTCCTCTGGGAAATCATGGCCCTGGAGGGCTGGAAAAGGCACACAGGCCTACCCACCACAGTAGCCTCCTCTCTAGCACACTTCTTATTATGCTATATTTGGGACAATGACTCAGTAGGTCTGGGGAGGACTAGAGAATCTGCATTTCTAACCCAGTGATTCTCGTGCTGCTAGTCTGCAAACATTTAAGTAATACTACTGTATTGGGCATTTTGAAAAACCTAAATAAATGAAGAGCTATACCATGTTCATGGATAGAGAGGCGCAATCACAAAGATATTAATTTTCTTCAAATTAACTTATAAATTCAATATACTTCCAACCAAAATCCCCATGGAGTTGTTTTTTTATTATTGTTTAACCTGAAAGCTGAATCTAAAATTAATTTGGAAGGCAATTTTGGAAAAGAACAAACTGAGGGACCTGTTTACTATCTCCAGGCTTATGATTAAAGTACAGGTGTGGTATTAACATACAATTAGCCAAAGAGAAAATGTAACAGAACAGAACAGAAAGCCCAAAACAGACCTGTACTTTTAGGAAAACTATATATGCACGACAGCATTACAAATCAATAGGGAAAAGAAATACTACTGGAGAAACTGATAATTTATATTTAAAAACAAAACAAAACAAAACCCTGAACTCCTACATCACATCATAAGCAAAAATAAAATTCAAGGTAGATTGTATCCCTCAATATGAAAACATAAAACATTTAAAACTCTTGGAAGAAAATACAGAAGATTTTTACAATTTGGGGGTAGGGAAATACATTTTAAATAAGATACTAATTATGCAAACCAAAAAGAAGAGACTGGCAAATTTGACTTCAATCAAGCTGAAACTCCTGTATGTCATAAACAAATAAGAAAAGCCACACAGCAGGAAAAGGTATTTGCAGCATATGTTCAGAATGTATCAAGATACTAATATCTAGAATGTATCAGAATTCCTACCCATGAGAAAAGACAATCCAAGGAGAAAAGGATATGAGCAAGAAGGTCACAGATGAGAAACCCAAATAGAGGAAAAAACATGAAAGTAATTAGAGGAATGCAAATTTAAAATACTAAGATTCAAAACTTAAAAAAAAAAAAAATCAACCAGACCAAGTGCTTTCTAGAATATGGAACAGCAGAATTTTCATACACTATTGTTTAGAAAGTAAACCGGAATGATCCTTTCAGAAAGCAATTTGACATTATCTGATAAAACCCAAGACACATGCACCTACTCCTAGCAATTCCACTACTAAGTATACCGCCTAGAAACCTCCATTCACACACACAAGGAAGCATGGAAAAGACATTTATTGTGTGCTTAGTAACAGTGGGAAACAGGAGAAAGTCTAAATCCCCATCAAGAGGAGCTGGCTAAACAGAATGTAGTCTTTTTATACATTGAAATACTACACAGCAGGAAAAAAATTAATGAACCAAACCTATATGTATCAGCATGGGAACATCTTAAAACCAATACTGAGCAAAGAAACAAAGTTGTGAGAGAATATAAATAATGGATACCATCAATATAAAATTTTTAAATATGCAAGAAGGTCTAGGCACTATTTGGGAGATGAATATATAACATATTATTAGCATACAGTTTATATGTAACATCATTTTATACAAACTTACATGGTTACTTATTAAAATGTATAATTATATATTAATATATCATGTGTATATACATATGTGTGTGAGATACACACACACACACACACACACACACATCATGTATAAACATGAGAATGCTTTGTCTAAATTTAGCATCATGACCTCTAAAGAGGGAAGGAGATAAATGCTATCTGGGGAGAGAATTAAAATCACTCATAAAACCACTGGTCCTCTACACTACTTATAATAAGCATTAGGGATTAAGGTAAGGGATGTTCTTGAATAAAGCCATATCTTTTCAGATTGAAAGCCTCCGAAAGCATTTAGCCCAACCTCTGACTCAGAGAGGAAGCGTCTCTTCGGTACCTGGAACAAGGGATCCTCCTACCTCTACTCAGAAGATGCTAAGTCAGGGCCACTGTGTCCTGTTATGCATGTTGGTAATGCACAATTTTGGAGCACACGTTTCACAATATAAATGATGCCCTCTAGGATTGTGCAGTGAACAGCTTCTATAACCATTTGTGGCAGCCCTATAACTACTAGGTCATAGACCCCTCTGGAAGGCTGATGAAGAATGCCCACCTCTGGGAAAATGCCCATCCACACAATTACTGCTTATAATGTGCGTAGATTCAAACACCTCCCCAACAATGATTAGCGGTCCTCCATTAGCTGAACACTTTCAGAGATGGGGGACCACAACCTTCGGAAGTACTTGCAGACAGTGCTGTGAAACTAAGCTCTTGCTTTAAGCACATTTGAAACCAGCCTCTTTATAACCTCTATCCATCAATGCTGATCTGCTTCCCTTGAGCATGACACCTCAGCTACTGAAAGAAAATGAATACCCCCCTGCCCCCCACCCAGACTTCTGCTTTCCAGACTAAATATAGTGTTGACTTAGGTCATTACAAACATGCTGTCTCCTCTTTTGTTAAAAATGCCTCTTGTTTTAACTATCATTTTACGAGTGCTTCTTATCCTAATAAGCAACCAGGCATGCTGACAGGTCATCAAAGAACAAAAAAATCGTTTCTCTCAGCTGCTCCTTTGGGAAACCTCTAAAATCTACAAAGCTGTCAAATGCCCACAGAAGCTAGTAAGTGCAAAGTCGAAGAAAGAAGAGGTCAGGCTTTTCCCAGAGTGGGGCAACATTAACTGAGCAGAACCAGGACAGAGGCCTCACAGGCCAAGGGACACAAATCATTTTCCACTTACTCCCAAAACTCCATGACGGGAGAGGTGGCATTCTGCAGGGACACATGACTGTGGTTGCTCATGTTCAGTTTCTGGAACTCCACACAATTCTCTACAGTGGAAACAAGACAAGAAATAGAAGATTAACCTCTGCAAGGGCTGGACCTTGGGAAACATTCATATTTGATGATGCAACCAGCTGGTTTTACCTAGCCGCTCCAAGCAAACACGCCTCAGAGAACACTGGGGAGGGAGATCAATAACTTGTCAGTTTAAGAGAGAGGTCTGGTCAGATTAGAACAGGAGCAAAATTTGGGGGGGCAGGGCACCTTTTCTCAGTCCCACTCCATATGTCCTATCTAACTCTTCCTTCCTGCCTTGCTCCCTCTTTTCTATTTCTCTACTGAAGTCCTGCCCATGGCATATCTGTCCTGCCCAGTGGCCCCAGCAGGAATGGTGGGACTAAAGGAGTGTGTCAGTCATGTGGTCACTAGGATAGTCATGCATTTGAGACTGAGTTTTCCTTCATGTAGAGCACTAACATTGCAGCTGCCTCAAAGACATCACTGGATGAAATGTCATGAGCCTGTATGTGTAAAGGATTTCTGCTTTCTTCGCCATTCCCTTAATCGATCAGTCGGTCCAAGAAAAGATTTGTTGAATGTCTCTTCATTTCATGAAACTTAATGACCAAGGGGGATTTGAATTTCAGGTAAAAACATCCAACTGTTGAACCTTAATGGCCCAGATCAACCTCCTCCTCCAGGAAGACTTCCTCAATCTGCCTCCCCTCAAATGCTAAGAAAATTAGGATTTAAAGGTCCTCCAAGGAACCACCTTCTGCAACTCCCTTTATTTTGAAAAGGAGAACCTTAAGGTTCAGAAATAGTCAAGGTACCTGCACCTACACCCTCTCCCTCCTCTATAAAGTCACCAGCCAGCTGCGGACAGACCAGGGAGTCAGCTCCTTTGTTATGGTCATCACCCAGCTCTGTTCCCCACCAGAGGACCCATAGTTCTTTACAGCACCCCTGGTTACAGAGCCAGACTGGGAACTCCCTGAGGGCAGCTGTGCCATTCACCACAGGGCCCTGCACCCGGCAGCAGAGTCTGCATGCAGCCAGTGCTCCGCCCAGTCAGGTGCTGCTCTCTCCTCACACGTGAGCAAATTCTACATCTGTGAATTCTGGAGCAGGAAGCCCTCCTATACCTGATGTTCGCCCGTCAACAGTGTTCACACACTCTTAGCGAAAGGGGGCTGCAAACCAGGGGCAGACAGGTTCGCAGTCTGCTGGGGAAATGTCCTCCGATCACTGGCCTCCTTCCTGCTCCCTTGGCAAGTGCGAACCAACTTCTGAAGGGGGGGATGGGCTGTGGGGTCCACAAAGAGAGAGGTCTGGTCAGATTAGAACAGGAGCAAAATTTGGGGGGGCAGGGCACCTTTTCTGATTTCTAATTTCACCTGAGATTACAGGTGCCCTTCTGCCTTTTTCCAGGGAGAAGAGCCTTTAGTTTTGATCAGTCTCTAAAACAAGGTTGTTTTTTTTTTTTACCCTAGAGTAAAAAAAATGTCTCAGACGTCCAACATGGACAAGTTGCTTTTATTAAAATGACATTTAGTTATGTACAAATACATGAGTGATTATAGTATTATGGTAATCATACAACTATAAAAGCAGAATTAAGTTTACACATTAAGTATCAGCTACAAAAGATAATCAGATTGATAGCATAAAATGGATGTGTAGGATAATGCCATTTTGTGAAGTTAAATGGACTTCCCAACAGAAAAATGGAAACAACAGGGAGGAGGCAGGGTCTTGGGAGTTCAGCTTGCCTGTTCTTCCACTGGCTACTTGAGATTCAATTCTACTACCATTTTTTTTCTGGTCACACTTGCGCAATATCCTTACTCTTAGAGTTTGCTACATTCTTAACTGGACTTCACTTAGTACTGAAGCACCATTTATAAATTAAATCTCCTGCTCTTCTCCATTGGCCACCATCCTATTTATCAAAAACAAATCTTAAGTTGCAAACACGCACAGCCAGGCACTGCAACCTCCCGCCTGTCCTTGGTTATAAGATGGTTGTGCACAGAATCCACGGGTGCATATTTTTAGAGTGTCCTCAAAATAAACACACACAATTAAATCATCATGGAGGACTCATAGGCCTCCTAGAGTATACACTTGAATTTTAATTTGAGAAACACCTCTATGAAATCCCTGGCCAAAGAAAGGTTAAGAACCACGGCCCTAAAGAGAGACAATGTGAGACCTCTACAAAATGCAATGGGTGGGAGCTGGATAAAGTCATGCAGGACTGGAAGCTACTTCACAGCACTTCCTAGGCCTAATTGCTACTGTTCCTTCTGCTGGTAACCAACATCCTACCCAGTCTTACTGTACCTCAGCCTTCAGGATGACAGACCACTTCCAGAGACAACCTAACCATAGTATATAACACAGATGATGAATAGCTTAAAGCACGTGTGCTGACTCCAGTCAAAAGGCAGTGGCTGCTTGGAGCAGAGTGGGGAAGGGTTCTGAGGCCAAGACTAGATTCAAAAAGGGAAGAGTTCCACAATCGATTGGTGATGTCTGCTCTGAGCCTGGCCATCAGATAGGGATTGAACATGTTATTTGCCTTCCCTGGATTATAAGACCCAATCTTAATAGGATGGACAAATTGAAAAGCCAACAGCACGTTAGAATCCAAAGTAATCTAAAAAGTTATCCACTCGAGGGAGTAGGAGAGTGGTAAATTCAAATATCCACCTGGGTTAGACAGGTAAAGTAAATATGTAATGTGGACTGAGTGGAGACTGAGGCCAAATTGAGGACAGAAGTATTATCCAAAGACAACTGCTTATTAGCCCCAGCATTGCTGCCAAGCAAGAATTTGGCAATATGGGTCTGCTGTTGCCAGGTTGCTTTTTTAATTTTTTAAGAGAAATTGGAAATCTGACTTTTCATGTGAGGTCTTCTGGTTTTTAAATTTTGTCAATCAGATACATTTTTGAAATTCACTGATCACTGATCTAAATCCTAATAGGTGTGTAGGCTCCTGGTTTGCAATCCTTGATCTAGTCTAACCCCTTCGTTTTAGAGAGGAAAATCTGATACCCAGAAACGCAGGGCTGGAAATGGAGCCTGAACCCCTCATACCTGCCTGCACAGTGCTCAGTCTCTATATTTGGCAAAGTGAGAAAAGAACATCACCATTCCAGTACTCGTGCCAATTTCTGGGCCAGGGCTCAGCTCTGGCAACCCACAGAATGCAACACACAGAATGCAACCAGACCCAGTTAAGAACTGACCTCCAATTTCAGTGGAATCTGGACTCATGTCAAAAGGCTAAAGGCTAGGATTGATCTCCAAGATATGGGCATACCCCCAATGCCAAGCCCTCCCCAGCACCAGCAGACAGACCCTCCCTGGGAGCCATACCTGTGTTCCATTCATGCCCACAGGTGGCCCAGGGGAGCTCTGTAGTGAAGCAGTTGCTCAGGTAGAAAATGGCCCATGCCAGAATGATGATGTAGTACACGTTTAGATGGGCCTCAATCACCTGTGTTGCATAGCCAATGCCTGAAAGAACAAAGGGAGTGATTTGCGTCTCTCTCCACCTTGTTAAAACAGTCTCACCTACTTTTCCCAGCCTGACATCACTCAGGCACCATTTCATTTTCTAACTCAATGCTTACCTTCAAATAAAGGGCAAACTTTCCTCCAACATGTAATGCCACCTTCACTAGTGAACTGTCCCAGAGCTGTTTCCAAGAAAAAAACAGGAATTCCACAGCAAATAAAAAACACCACGTAGGGAATCAGGAACGCCCCTACAAGGATGCAAAGTAAGGGAATGAGGTTAAAATTGCCTCTACTATTTCAAGTTTGACACAAGAAATCTTTAATAAGCACCTACTATGTGTGAGACATATTCTCTGAGCTTAGGGTCAAGTCCACACCTTGAGGGCCACAGTCAGAAAACATGGCCCCAGGTCTGTGCTGTTTGTACATCTATCTCCCATCTCCCAGCCTCAACTTCATCTGTAAAATGGGGCTTTAAAAATCAGTATCTGTACCACTCTTCTCACAGAAATGTGCATCTAAGATGATAATGTAAAAGTGTTCTCTTTCCTTGATTCTATTTTTATATATTTCACTCTCCAGCATAGGTTAAATCCATTCCCTTTCTGAACATTACATTGTCCTTTTGTATACTAAAGTTACCTCAACAGGCTAGGGAGTAAGTAAGTAAGGGGGACCCCTTCTTCTTATTTACTTTGGAAGTAATCTACAAAAAGAATGTTTTCATTAGGAGATGCATTCTCCAGGAGATGTGCGATAAGCAGCCTCAGATCCCAGCACATGAGGGTCAGATAAAGGAGCTGAGTTATAAGGGGTTTGCTGCAAGAATCTATCTATTCAGAAAGGCTGATTTTGAATCAGTCTGAGAAAAGACCACCATAAGCTTTAGAGCTCCTATCTTGATACACACAATACCCATTGCCTGGGCCTTTCTGTGAAACAAATTAAATAACTGAGGTGAACATGAGCTATTTTAACCAGAAAGGGATTTTTTCCAAATCCCTCATTCTCTCTCACCCATCTAATAACAAAGCCTGAAAACACGTTATTGCCCACCATCGGATCTCACAAACGAAGGCTTTAACTGAAATTGCTTTTTGCTAAATGAAATCTCTTTAACCTTAGAATTAATAACAACGGTTTTGATCAATCCTGATAGTAGGACAGCGTCTACCAGATTTTGAAAGGGTTTTACCTTTTTTGGGCAAGATACTTTTTTTAAAGTTTCACATTGGGAAAGAAATTCATTTAACTATTGTTGGGATCTATGAATAGAACTGTGTATTTTTTTTTTAAGGCAAGCAGTTGGTAATCAGATACCCCAACTCTATCAGAAGCAAAAAGTGTGTGAGAAGGGGCAAGAGGGTCTGTTTGCTGAATATAAATCTAAGTGTTTACAACAAGCTGCAGTAGGTTCCCTAATACATTGTAGTATATTTGTGAACCCTCTGGAACCTAACATATGGCACTTTCTGAAAAACTTTTAGCCTATGTATTCACAAAACTAGCAATCCTTAAGATAACTAGCTCATTTAAATCAGGATTATCTGTGTACCTAACGGAGACTCTTGGCAAATTACAGAGGGAAAAAAACAAAAACAACTAATTTTTAAACTTTGCTCACTACAACTTTTTTTTTAAATCTGTGCAGAATTTGTAATTAACCCAACTTACTCTGTTTTCTCCTTTTAGGCATGCATTTGGTTTTGGCATAACAATTTCCTGTATTAAAAAAAGGTGTTAAAACAGTTTTTGCCTGGGACTACTCTAAAAGGTTTTCACAGGTTTCTAAGAAGACACGGCAGCTATTTAGTAGCTGAATCTGCAGAGGCAGAACTCACAGCTGAGGCCATAGGGCACATTCCGGGTCTCCAAGGCCGCGCTCGCTCTCGCTCTCTCTCTCTCTCTCTCTCTCTCGTGCCAAGCCACCAACACCGGCGGCCACTTCATTACCAGTGCAGAGCAGGCATGGAGCAGCCTGTGCCTTCAGAGTGAATGTCTCCAAAGAAAGGGCCTGGGCCAAGCAGTACCCTTCTTGCTGTCCCTGCAGCTGCTCGCACAGGAAGTCCAGCTCCACGCAACCTAACAGTGTGGTCCCTGCCAGCCAACTTCTGAGCCACCTTCAGTGGGGTTTGGGGATCTGCTGGAGGAGCAGGGGAACAGCAGGGAGAGAGAGGAATGCATAGACACAGGCTTTTCCTTAGAGAAACTGTGCCACCCAAGAAGGTATCACAAGGTCCCTTGCCATGCACCTGCCTTCTGTCTTGCAAATATGACAGGTGGAGGCTCCTAAAGTCCTTGAGCTGAAAGATTTGAGGATTCACTGCAGCATCACCACCAAACTGGCTTGGACATGCCACTAGGAAAGACTCTCTCATCTCCTTCCTTTCCCTGTTCCCGGCTCCAAAACCTCCAAGTATCTCCTACACATCAAGTCAGTAATGTTGCTATTTGTCTTGGGTGGCTCTGAGACTAGTGAAAGGAAGTGCTTGGGGCCAATGTTTCCACCAGATGGGCCAGGAAGGGGACCTAGTGAAGGTCTTAAGGGCAAATGAAAGGCTGGGCAGGCAATCAAACATTAATGCCCCAACTTAAAGTTTTCCCTGTTGTCAGTCCAATCCCAGTTTAAAACAAGGCCTTGGTGGCAGAATCCCATCTTTACCTCTCACAGGGTTATTTCTTTGCATTTGTATCCTCATCTGCAAAATGGGCACGCCAATGCCCGCAAAGATGACTTTAAGGATGCAAGGAGATGATGTAGGTAAAGCTTGTTTCCGAGTCTGGCATTTCAGTAAGCGCTCAAAACCTGAGTCTACTCAGATCACGATGAAGAGTCCCTTTCCTTCATGCTGGTTTCCAGTTAGGAAAAATGAGGATCAAAGGGTTTGTCTCCTGCCCTTAACACTGATGCGGGTACGTAAAGCAAGGGCTCCTAGCCTAGGCCTCCACCTCAAGTTGCCACAGAACACACCTGGCTGTCAAGTCCCGCATGCCAGCAGGCGGCACATTCAGGTGCGAAGAGGCGCGTGCACATGCGCCCTGGGAGAGGCGAGCCTAGCTCTGGGAAACGCTCCCGCGCCAGGTGGCCCACGGCGGGCATTCCCCGGAGGGTCCCGCTACACGCAGGCGCGGGCGGGGTCGCGCGCTCGCCCCCTTGCTCCCCGCCCCCACCGGGCTGAGTTCCCCTCCCCGTTCTCCCTCACGTCGCGCGTGCCGCCTCACCTCCTCCGTTCTTGTAGCACAGGTAAGGGAAGCGCCACACGTTGCCCAGCCCTATGATCTCCCCAGCCACGCTCAGCACGAACTCCACCTTGTTGTTCCAGTGGCCGCGCTCGTGGACCGCCTTGTCGCGCTTGTCGCGCGGATCCCGCGCGGACGCCGCGCCGCCGCCGCTTCCCAGCGCCTCAGACTCCCGCGCCTCCTCGGCAGCCTTCCCATTGCCCAGAGGCAGCGCTTTCTCTGCAGTCATGGCCGCGCTGGCTGCCTCGTGCGCCGGGCCCGGCTCTGCGCCGCCGCCCCGGGCGGGCTGGCTTTTCAGGAGGCGCGAGCGGGCGGGAGGGGGAAGCAGGGGGTGGAGCTGAGGGGCCGGGCCCGGCCAGCGCGGGGACGGGGACGCCGCGCGGCGGGCCCGGCCCTCAGGGCGCCCACGCCGCCTCAGCCCCGCAAGGCCCGGGAAATCGCGAGCACCTTGCGCGCGCCGAGCACCTTGCGCGCGCCGAGCACCTTGCGCGCGCCGAGCACCTTGCGCGCGCCGAGCACCTTGCGCGCGCCGAGCACCTTGCGCGCGCCGAGCACCTTGCGCGCGCCGAGCACCTTGCGCGCGCCGAGCACCTTGCGCGCGCCGAGCACCTTGCGCGCGCCGAGCACCTTGCGCGCGCCGAGCACCTTGCGCGCCCTTCCCTGCTGTTCTACCCACTGGCCTCAGGACAAGAGAGGAAGGGCCTAGGTTGGGCTCCTGGCACCAGTCCCTCAAGTTCCATTACGTTTTTAACCTCCAAAAGCTTGGGCCTAGATTGCCCATCTCTAATAAGAGAAGTGGGCTCTAGACCAGACTTCTCCCATCTTTAGGGTACATACCAAGCACCTGCAGATCCTGACCTTGTGGGTCTGGCAGGGCTGGAGCTTCTGTGGTTCTAACAATCCCCAGGTGTCGTGGATGCTGCTGGTTCAGGAACTACACCGGGAGGAAAGGGGGAGTAAATGAACTCTTGATTTCTTCCCAGTTCTCAAGGTTTGCAAACTTCCCTAGTATGGGCACGTCTACAGAACTTGTTCATGCTGGTGCTCACTGTTCTAAACACAAGGAACCAGGACAGTGTGGCAGGTGAGCATCTGTCTGAAGACAGGCAAGTGTAAGTTGAATCTCATGCTCCACCTGAGTTGTGTGAAGTCATCTGACCTCAGTGCCTTAGTTTTCCTGATACGCAAAAGGAAATACCAATAATACCTTTCTTAGGGGTTGTGTGTGGGTTTGTACTTAACGAGAAAATGCTTATAAAGTACTGAGTACGTTGGAAGAGCTCAACGAACATTAACACTTTTTAACAATATCATATAATGTGTAGTTACACAATGTCTATATTTGTGCATCTTCTTGTTTAATATTTATCACACCACTTAAATTGTAAGGATGATATAGACTGTCTCATTCATTATAACAGCCACAGAGCTTAGCAAGACCTAAGCTTAGCAAGACCTAAGCTTAGCCACAAGACCTAGCACATAGTAGGTGTTCAGTAAATACTATGGCAAGAGAGAAAGGGGAAGGGAGGAAGAAGGAAAGGGAAAGAAAATTAGATCTGCAGGGGACCACAGAGATCATCAGATCTATCTCAGTCATTTCACAGCACTGGAGGAGCCCAACCACAGGATCTCTCACTAATGCCACTCACTGTGCTCTCCATCCATCCCTTGGAGCTCCTTCTGGGGCTCTTTGAGGGAAAACTTCCCCCATCTGTTAGCCTTCAGCCTCTTCTTTCATTCTGGCTTACAACTGCTCGAGTCTCTCCCCACCTCCACCCCTCTAGAAAACCCTTCCTGCCACCATCTTCCCATTTCAGGCCTTCTTCCTCCCCTCCCCCTCACTATCATATTTCTTGAAAGAGTAAGTTTACATGCTGCTGGCCCTGTCTTCACTTCCCACTCACTCCTCAGCCCACAGCAATCTGGTGCCCACCCCCACTGTTCCTCTAAAAGCGCTGTCTGTGAAGTCCCTGAAGTCCTCTTCATTTGGCAGATCTTACATTTCCTTGTCTGTCCCCATCCTGCCTGACCTCTAGGTAACTTTCTGTACCATTGTCCTCTTCTTTCTGTCTTAAAATTCACATTTGCATGCTTTCTTTAACACTGCCTGCATCAGCTGCTGTTTCTCTCCCTGCTTCTCAGCTCTTTCTTTCTCTCCTCTTAAATTTCATCTCATGCCTTTAGCCACCCAAAAAAAAAAAAAAAAAAATGCCCACACCTCCCACACCTCTGTCCCCATGTGCTTTACAGGGTATGTCCAAAAGCAAAGATCCTGCGGAGTGTTTAGGATAAGAGTAAACTGAATTGAGGTAGGTGTGGGGTCACATCCAGGCTCTTCCCCTTAGGAGCTGTGTTATGTCTGTCTTCAGACTCCCTCCTCTGCCAAGTGCCTAGTTCTGACCCCATGAGATGGTGTGAGGGTTTGAAGGCTGAAAGCTTTGAAAACAATAGGTACTCTATGAATAGTAGCTATTGTTTTTATTTTGAAGGTGATGGTGATATCATTCCCTTGCTTAAAAGTTTTCATTGGCCTTTCTTTGCCTACAGGATGAAATCAAATTGCTTATCTTGACATTCAAGACTACCCCACAATCTGATTGCCCCAGCCTTTCCTTCTAAATGGATGCTGTGTCTATCCCACACAAAAACTCCATATTAGTACTTTGATTTGGGGGAGAGGGGGTGTGATCCTCAATACTGCACATAGAATGGGCTATGAAGGAAGGAATTCATGTTTGACCTTGACAGTGCCCACACACAGTAGGCACATAGTGCCTAGGAGTCCTACTGTTTAAATGAACAACTACATCAAAAGTTAGAGACACAGTTCCAACCCTTACTGCAGTATTAAGCTATCACCCCAGAATCTTTGTCAACTTGCTTCAAATCTAATTACATTTCACTTTATAATGCTCCTCAGCATAATTAGCTCTAGGAATTGACTTCCTCTGAGCAGCTATAATTTTATGAGACCTGTTAGGGAAGTAACACTGAGCAGTGTAAGAGGGCTGTATCTGGCCATCCTCTGGCACAGATTGGGCTCAGTTTTGCTTATAGGTGGTTATGAGTCCTTGGGTATGTCCCTTAACTTCTGAGATTTGGTGTCCTTACCTTATCATAATGAGCCTGACTTTCCTCATCTCCCAGGGTGGTCTTTGGGGTAAAGTGAGACTACATGCAGAGAAGAGCATTGTACGTAATACACTAATGTCCCAAATTCACTTCTCAGGTTTTATTGTTTCCTTTTATAGAAGTTGACCAAGTCAGTATCCTCTTGCTAGAATTTGGTAAATAAATGTTTAAAGTCTTTCCCCGTGGTTGTATCATGGCTCTGGAAAACACTTAATTCTTTCTCCTCTGTCCTTATGCAGAAGAACCCACATCTCCCCCAACATTTCAGAGCCTCATCTCTGGACCTTTTTTTTCCATTTTCTTATTTCTTGAGTGGCAGTGACTTAAAGTGCACACACTCATGTTCCTGGATGGATGTACTTAGGTTGGAGCAAGTCAGGAATGTGGGCCATGGACCAACTCCAGAGCTGGTCCTGATGCAGCGCAGCATAGTGCTTGGGAACATGGGCGTACGGTCATACTTCCTGGGTTAAAGCCCACATCTGCCAACTTGGCACATTACTCTGAGCTTCAGCTTCCTTATCTACCTGATGAGAGTAATAATAGTATTTGCCTTTAATTGTTATGAAGGTTATATGGGCTAGTATTTGTAAAGTACTTAGATTTTTGCTTGATAAAAACATTTCTGTTAAATGAATATATAGTCTTCGAAGGACAGAAATGTCATGACTTTCTTATTCCTTTCTTGGGGCAAGCATTCAAAGTCTTTAATCTGTAAATAGCTGTCCTGAAGGCTCATTTAAACTTCAGTATTGCTCATTCATTCATTCTCCAAATACTTAAGGATCTTCAATTATCTTCAGCCACTTTATTGGTCTTGAGGGTGCAAAACCAGAGAGAAAGCCTGCCCTAGGAGTATGCTGAAGCCAGCTCATACAAGCTCATGAGAGTCAGTTATTAAGTTTTCAGGAATTTTGCAAGCCATAATTGGGAACTTGAAGCCTTCTGTGGTAGTTGTACCCCAGGAATCTATAAAGGCTACACATCAACCCTACACCCATAGCCAATGTACCAGCCCACCATTATGGAATAGTGGGGGAGGCAGATTCTGGTTAAGTAATCACAGAAATGAATAGAAGTTGGAGATTCTGGTTTATGCCACAAAAGAGAGCCCTGTGGTGCTAGAGGAGCTTGTAACCGAGAGACCTGACCTTGTCAAGGAGATCAGGGAAGGCTCTCTGAGCAACTGACAGATGAGTTGAAGCCTGGAGGGACAGAAGCAATGAATGGGGTAGGAGGGGTTGGGGGTCTTGAAAGATGATCACTGAGGCTGAGGCTAGAGGGCAGAGTATGGAAGAAGACGTACTGGAAGGGAGAATGTTTTTAGCTGTGAGTGACATGAGGATATTACATTTTGAAGAGATTACTGTGAAATGTGGTTTATGGAGTGAGGAGGGTGCTATGAAGAGACTACTGCAGTAGTCCAGGTAAGAGATGATGGCAGCTTACATGAAGGAGGTGGCAGTGGAGAGGAAGTGAGGAAGAAGGAGTTGGTAAAACCCACAGGACTTGACTTGGGGCTGAATGTGGAGGATGAGGAAAGCGAAGGTATCAGGTGTGTCTGCCAGGTTAGTAGAACCCCAGCATTCTGCTGTGGGGGTGATGGTCCTGCTCTACTTTGTGCAGAAACACCCGCTGCTGGCTTGCTCAAGGAGTGATAAGCCAGAACCACTGGACCAGCGCACAGTCCTCAATTGTGTGAACTGTTGCAGGACCAAAAACCTACACGGCAGAACCAGTATCAAAGAAGGGAAACAAAAAAGGCATTAGATACCAGATAGAACTTCTAACAAATCATCTAGGCTGAATAATCTGTCCCAGGGGTAGTAATCTCCTCTCACTTGACCTTTTGCTATGGAAGCTAAACTGGCCCATAGCAAGGAGGCCACAGGAGAAGTATGGGCGGCCTTTCCCAATTACGAGAGTCTTTGAGAGCACAGATCTCTGCAAAAAACTATTCCTTATTGCTGCGATTCTACTTTTTTCTAATGGGTTTGTGTTAGCAACCCCAATTCTTCATTCTTCCCTGTATCCATGAGATTTTGCCATGTAACTCTGTAGGACCCTCCCAGCACCAGAGTCCAGTCATCTAACTTGCTTTGGGCACTAGAAAGAGGAAGAAGTGATGCTGTGCCGGTTCTCAGCCTTGAGCCACTGTAAGTGTTTCTGCTTGCCTTCCTCTGATTCTACCATCATCTTGTGAAGGATGTTCCAAGTCAGTCCACTGGTCCGGGAGGAAAACAAGATACACACAGAGCAGAATTGCCTCAGCCTGCGTGCCCCCAGGCAAGCCCAAACTAAAGTAGAGACCCCAGGGACCACAGAGGTATGAGCAAACTCAGCCCAGCCCACCTCCCACCTCCTGACTTAAGAAGTGTAACAGTCAATGTCTGTTATATTTAGCCATGGAGTATCAGTGAGGTTTATACACTTTTTCTCATGCCCTTCCCCTTTTCCAGTGCTCCTCTTTACTTCTCAGGCACAACTCGTTCTCTTAAGCCCACTTTAATGCTCATCTTCTTCATGAATTCTAAAATGATTTTTTCACCTTCTGAACTCTCAACACGGCTTGATAACCACATCTCCAGGAGAAGCATTATTTTGTAGCCTTTATACCACCAGACTTAGGATATGTTCTCACCAGGTCGCTGTGGAAAATTTCTTCTTTTAATGATCTCAGTGCTGGTTCAGGACAAGATCTTTACTGTTAGGGCCCGAATTAAGATGGGTAGGTGACCCTGCTTGGGAACGTTTTACTCTCTTTGCCCTCTAGCCATCTCTCTCCCTAAGTCTTTATTCATCTGCTTATCTTCTTCAACAATCCCTAGGACAGCCTTCTTTTGAAAGAATGAAATACTGTAAGAACTACCTGGAAATCTGTAAGAACATTCTGTTGAACTGTTTGGATATGTGAAAACAAGTAGATGGTCATTCTGTCTGTGTACTGTGGTAAATTGAGTGACTGGTCCCAAGTGTTCACTTGCCTGTCATCATCACTCTTGCTGTGGCCCCATGTGGGCAGAGTGTGCTTCCCCATCCCTTGACTATGTCATTCACATCGGCCAAGCAGAGGTTTGAAATATGCTTGTGTAATTGTGCTTTCCCCTCTCATCTGCTGACATTGTCATGAGAAAAAATGTACCCCATGTAGATGCTGCCCCTCTAGCCTGAGCCCTAGAAGGAGACAGTGGAGCAGAGATGCTCCAGCCAAACCTCAGACCTACAGCTGGAAGCAGAGCTGCAAGCCATAGGCATGGGACTGCAAAATAAATGCACTGAGATTTTGAGGATGTTATATGCCAAAAACAGACTGATAATGCTTACCACAAGCCATGCATGGGCATCGTGTACCCCATCTCTGTTTATGCTGCACAAAACCATTGTGGGGTAGGGATGGTAATATCTTCATTCTGCAGATCATGAAGCTGAAGCTTGGTGATGTTGAGCAACTTGTCCAGAATCCCACAGTCAAGTCAGAATTCAAACCCAGTTCTCTGGCATCTCCTCTATGAACTGCCAGGTCTGACTGTGGTCCTCTTCTGGTCACTGGTTTTACCCACATGAACTTTGTGTCTCCCTGTTTGATCTTGATGGGAAAATGAGAGGACAAAGAAGGAATTTATATTCTTTCCTCATCTAAGTCCAAGAACATTGGTTCAAAACTTAATATATCCTGGATGCCAACCCAGGAACCAAATCTCCCATCTGGGACCTGTTGCTATAGAAGAATGATTTCCAAGTCCCACACACTGATTTTACACTTAGACTCTGAGCTGTAGTCCTTCTGGGATTGGGTAGCACCTGTGTGTGTGTGAACACAGATGGCACCTTGTGTTCTGATTTTCCCTGTGTTTATAGCTAACCTCCTAGATAACCTGGTTCAGATGCCTAAAGCCAGTGGCATGTCACAGATATTTACATTTAGCTACAGCTAGACCTCGTAGGACCACTGCATCCGGCGGCCCAGACTAAGTGCTAATGCTGGGGGTACCATTCGCATTGTTACTCTGGAATTGTGTAATATGGTGTCCTGGTCCTCTTCTTACAGATGTCAACACTGAACCCAAGTTACTTAGGTGGTAAGATGCTGTACTCTCCATTGGTCCCAGCTATACTTTGCCTTATAGCTATATATCAAGGTTGTTTATTCTAGAGAGGATCATAAACTAAGAGCTGATTGAGCATACATGAATCCCCAAGTCACAGTTCTCTGGTTCAGAGTTTCTCTGATAAAAATGACACCTCAAACAATGTTTTCTACCACTTTCTTTATTGTGACTCACTATAAAAGAAATTATCGGGGGAAAATTTTAAAGAAATGTTCCTAGTGCCCTAACATACTATTCCCAGACGAGTCCCCACCATTGTCTCTAAAATGAACAGCTATGATTGGAGCACAGCACAATTGTGCTTTGTGCAATGTGTTACATGCTGGTAATGGCTCAGAAATGGTCCTGCCTTTCAGTGAGATGACAAACAATAATGCAGCATGGTGGGCACTAGAATAGAGATGGGTGCAAGGTCTTATGAGAATACGGAGGAAAGGGTACTTCCGTGCTGCATAAACCTTCAGGGAGGAGGTGACAATTCACATTAATCCCTTGAAGTATGAGTGGGAGTACAGGTGGGGAAAGGAAAGGAAGCTATGTCAGATCGAGGCAAAGGCATGGAATTGTGGAGATGCCCAGTAACCTTGAGGGATGCCGACTACCCAGAACTGCACTGTCCCAAAACAGAGCAGCTCACTGTGGTAACTAAGTGCTCACACGTGGCTGGTGTTAACTGAGATGTGTTAAAACACATTCTGTATTTCAAAGACTTACTCTAAAAAAAGAATGTAGAATAGTTAATCAGTGTTTTCAATATTGACTACATGTTGTAATTATAATATTTTGGATTATATTGGGCCCAATATTGTGATTTATAAGAAATATGTATTTGATCATTCAGATGACCAAAATATATTTTTCATACATATTTGGTCATCCTCCATGATTCCTAGCTCACAGTTCCCCAAACCCTTGGCATTTCCTGAGTGGAAAAGAGCAATGGAACCATCTTCTGTCCTAATATTTGGTCTCTTGCACTCAGTTCCTAAAATCTCTTGAGAGCCATGAAGTTGAAATGGGTGTCTTGTTATTATAACAAGTTCCTTTCTACCATGGTTGGGTTTATGTTAATGAGGTGATTTTTGGAAAGCACCTAAGGATGGAGGCTGGTTACCAGGAGAACCAAACCTGAGTAGAAGATTAGAACTTACAGTCCTGTCCCCTGACCTCCAGGGAACAGAGAAGAGTTAGAGGTTGAATCAGTTACCAATGGCCAGTGATTTAATCAATCATGCCTATGTAATGAAGTCTCTGTAAAAACCCAAAAGGACAGTTCAGATCACTTCTGGAGTGATGAACACATTAAGTTTGGCGAGATTGGTGCCTGCGACAGAGCATGGAAGCCCACACCCCTTCCTCAAACCTTACCCTAGGCATCTTTTCCATCTGGCTATTCCTGAGTTATATCCTTTTAAGATAAACTGGTATTGTAGTAAGTAAACTATTTCTCTGAGATCTGTGAGCCAATATAGCAAGGTAATCCAACCCAAGAAGGATGTCATGGGAATCTTTGTATATAGTTTATCAGCCAAAAGCAGAGGTGACAACATGGACTTGCAATTGGTGCCGGAAGTGGGTGGGGGGCCAGGCTTGTGGGATTGAGTCCTTAACCTGTGGAATCTGATGCAAACTCTAGTAGATAGTGTCAGAACTGAGTTAAGTGGTAGGATACCCAACTGATGTCTGAGAATTGCCTGAGGGTGGGGGGACCCACATGCATCGGAATCGGTGATCAGAATCTTTTATTGGGTTATGTAAAAGATATTAAAAATTAATTTCAACTTTTTCCTTATACTTTTAAAACGTGGTTACTAAAAATTTTATATTACTTATGTGACTTTTATTTTTATCAGACAGTACTGGTCTAGAAAAGCTAGGCAGTAGGAGGCAATAAATACAGAACTGAGCTTTGAGTTCAGCTTAGAGCTTGGAAATGAGCTTGTAGACTCACCCAACCTGCCACACAAATCATAGTACCAGTCACTCGCTATTCCATGGCACCTGGCCTCCTCATGCTGTTAGGTTCTCTGCCCAGTCCCTGAAGCATCTGTGCTTCTGATTCTACTGTGCAGACCGATGTGATTGCCACACTTCTCAAAGTGGCAGCCAAAGCATTTAGTGTCTCAGTTTTTCTAGGCCAGGGCTGTCCAGTTGAGATATGATGTTGGAAAAAGTTGATCCATGCTGCAAACCCAATCTGAGTCCCAACCAACTAAGTTCTCAAGGGGCTATTTGAAGTCTCCAATCAAAGCTATTGCCAAATCCAAACCAGACAGTTTCCTGCCCAAGGCTGGGTATTCAGCCATGACTTAGTGATCAGGCACCCCCAGTGGGCCATTTGCTTCTCATCAAGCCATGAGTTACGATATGCTGTGCCCATTTCTAACTGCCCATCTGTTTTCCTCTTTGGAGGATGACAAGGGGACAGGTGTCTGTCACTGTCCCAAGCAGATCTTTCTCAGCTGCCTTTCTTCCAGATTTCCTTTCTCAGTCCATACCAGTAATAATAGTGTGTAGTCTATATTATCATCTCCAAATTACATTTGAGCAAACCAGGATGGGTTTGAATGACCCACACAGCTTATAAGTGGGGTTGCAGGGGTTTGGATTTGGGTCCCCTGGTTCCAAAGCCATCTTTCATTGTCCAGCCTAGCCTCAGCCTTCATGTATTTTTCAAACTCCCAAGTTCTAGTTGTAAAGCTCTGTGTCAGTTAAGAGAATGGCAGCTGCTATAACAGATAAACTCTGAACTGTCAGTGCTTTCACACATTTGAGGTTTATTCTCACTCATGCAAAGCCCTGTGCAAATGTTTGACAGGCACCCTTCCATGTAGGGACGCAGGCACCCAGATTCCACCCATGTTGTAGCTCTATTATGTTCAACATGGGGCTCCCAAGATATCTGCAGGGTACCTTCATGGTTGCCATGGCAAGACAATGCAGTTGAGGTCCTGTTGGAGCATGCAAGGGATTACATCCTACTTCTGATACAGAGAACCCAAATGACAGTATCTTAAAGAGAGGAGGCATGTCTCTTCTCTCCTCTCCTCACCTTGCTTCTTAGGACATAGATGTGGTGATAAGCCCCCCCACCTTTAAAAAAAAAAAAAAAAAGATCATAGTATTCATTTGAGAGAGGGAGAGAGAAAGAGAGAGACAAAGAGAGCGCAAGCTGGGGCACCTGGGTGGCTCAGTGGGTTAAAGCCTCTGCCTTCAGCTCAGGTCATGATCCCAGGATCCTGAGATCGAGCCTGGGATTGAGCCCTGCATCGGGCTCTCTGCTCAGCAGGGAGCCTGCTTCCCTCTCTCTCTGCCTTCCTCTCTGCCTACCTGTGATCTCTCTCTCTGTCAAATAAATAAATAAAATCTTTTTTAAAAAGAGAGAGAGAGAGCATGCAAGCAGGGGGAGAGGCAGAGGCAGAGAGATGCAGACCCTCCACCAAGCCAGGAGCCCGATGTGGGGCTTGATCTCAGATGTGAAGATCATGACCTGAACTGAAGACAGACACTTAACGATCTGAGCCACTGGCATCCTGGCGATAAGCCCTCTTGTGTCATGTGGCAAAACACCTAGGGATGGCAGAATGCAAGACAGGAGCCTGGATTTCTAAATGACTACATGGAACGGTGTCACTGTGCCAGTCCCGCACTGCCTACCTCCACACTATATAGGGGAGAATTGAATTTTCAACTTGTGTTAGCCACTGTTTTGGGGGGGACATATTTCGTGCAACTGAACCTGTATTGTCAGTACAAGATCCTACTCCTTTTGTCTTCAATAGTACTCTGGCCAATAGTGACTGGAAGAGGAGTTAGTCAACCCAAATCCCCATCCCTCCACATAGAAGTTTAGTTGGAGGGCGGGGGCCGGCAGCAGAGGGAGTAACTCCTTTTGAGCATGCGATGACATTTAAAAATTGTGATGAAATACACAGAATATAAAATTTACTCTTTGAACTATGTTTAAGTATACGATTCATTGGCATTATGTACATTCACATTATTGTGCAATCATCACTGCCATCCATCTCCAGACATTTTCCGTCTTCAAAAACTGAAATTATGTATCAACACTAATTACCTGTTCCTCCTCCCCCAGCCCCTGGCAGCCACCAATCTACTTTCTGTCTCTATGACTGTACTACTCTAGGTACTTCATATACATGGAATCATACACACACAAAATTTATCTTTTTGTGACTGGCTTATTTCATGTAGCATGATGTTATTAAGCTGATCTTTGTTGTAGCATGTGTCAGAAGTTTTTTCCTTTTTAAGGTTGAGTAATATTCCATTGTATGTATAGACTGTATTTTGTTTATACATTCATTTATCAGTGGACACTTGGGTTGCTCCCACCTCTTGGCTACTGTGAATAATGCTGCTTTGAACATGGGTGTGCAAATATCTGTTTGGAAAAAAAAAAAAACCATCTTTGTGGAAAGAGAAAGAGAAAGCAGAAATGGTATACTCATGTCTTAACCACATGAGTCTGGAGTGACATATAATTTTTCAGCTCACATTTCACTGGCAAGAACTAGTCACAGACTGTATTGGTTATCTATTACTAAATAACAAATTACCCTAAAATTTAGTAGCTTAAAATGATAAGCATTTACTATCTATGGTTTCCATGAATTGGGAAATAAGGAGAGTCATCAACGAGTAGTTGTGGTTCAGGACTTCTCAAGAGACTGGAGTCAAGAAATGGGCTGTGACTGTGGTGATCAGAAGGCTTGACTGGCACTGGGGGACCTGCTTCCAAGATGGCGCACTCACATGGCTATTGGCAAGAGTCCTCAGTTCTTTGACAAGTAGATCTCTTCACAGGACTGCTTGAGTGTTCTCAGAACATGGTAGCTCATTTTCCCCAAAGTAAGTGACCCAAGAGAGCAAAGTAGCTACTTCAGTATTCTTTACAACCTAGCATCAGAAATTATACACCATCGGGGCACCTGGGTGGCTCAGTGGGTTAAAGCTTCTGCCTTCGGCTCAGGTCATGATCCCAGGGTCCTGGGATCGAGCCCCACATCGGGCTCTCTGCTCAGCGGGGAGCCTGCTTCTCCCTCTCTCTCTGCCTGCCTTTCTGCCTGCTTGTGATCTCTGTCTGTCAAATAAATAAATAAAATCTTTAAAAAAAAAGAAATTATACATCATCATTTCTGCAATATCCTACTGGTTACACAGGTCAGTCATATTTGGTGTGGGGTATGACTAACAGGAGGAGGGGTCATTTGGGACTGTCTTGAAGTCTGGATACTGCTGAGGTTCTTGCATCTGAGAAATGTGGTTCTTGTCTGGGGCAGCCATTTCCCAGCAATAATTTTATATGTAGAAGGGGTGATATTTGGTGGACAACTGGTTGTGTTGGCCATAGACCTCTCTCTAGGAGTTTTAGAAGTGTCTCTGCCTACTTATGTGACCTGATCCTCAGTTTTCCCTTCTGTACAATGATCTTATTCTATCCTGCTACCTGGAAACAAGTTCTCATATTCCTGTCTTGGCTTCTAGCCCAAGTAAAAACCATAGCTGATGGTCATTTGTTCATTGGTATAGGACAAACCCAAGTTTCAGAGAGGCACAATAAGGGGAGAGGCATCATCAGAAAATTAGGGTTGGGAGCTGAACTCAAGGGCTGGGGGCCCAGGAACATGTCAGATAAGAGTACTAGTTTTGGAGTCAGCAGCCTGGGTTCAAAGATTTTTTAAAACTCTTTGTCCTTGAACATTTTTCACCTTTTGGAGTCCAGTTTCCTGTATAACAGGAAAAAGTTAACATTGACCTCATAGGGTTATGAGGATTACTGATCTGATCCAGTATTTCCCAAACTCGTATTTGCCATATCTGTCTCCTTAATGCTTTTTTTCATATTTGTATGCCATCTGTACTACTATCTAATATTTTCTTTATATATATTTATAACTTTATTGATATATAAATCACATAATATAATTTACCCACATAAGGTATGCAGTTCAGTGATTTTAATATATTCATATAGTTGTACAAGCATTATCATAGTTTTTGAACACCCCAGTTTTCATCAACCCAGAAAGAAACCCTGTACCCATTAGTAGTCACTCCCCATTTTTCTGCAACCCATGCCTCCCCCAGCTCTAGGAAACCACTAATCTACTTTCAATATCTATGGGTTTTACCCATTATGGACATTTCATATAAATGGAATCATAAAATATATGGTCTTTTGTGTCTAGCTTCTTTCACTTAGAGTAATATTTTCAAGATTCGTCCACATTGTAGCATCTGTCAGTACTTCATTACTTTTTATGGCTGAATAATGTTCATTGCATGGATATGCTACATTGTATTTTTCCATTCATCAGGTGATAGACATCTGGGTTGTTTTCAGCTTTTGGTTGTTATGACTAATGGTGTGAATATTCATGTTCAAGATTTACATGGACATATGTTTTCATTTCTCCTAGGTCCATACCTTGGAGTGGAATTGCTACTGCATCAGATACAGTATATACATCATATGGTAAATGTGTAGTTAGCCTTTTGAGGAACTGCTAGCCTCTTGTATGAAGAGGCAGCACCAATTCACATTCTCACCTAATACATTAGGTGCCCAGTTTCTCCACATTCTCACCAATAGTTGTTGATATTAGTAACATTATTATTATTATAGCCATGCTAATTAGTGTGAAGTGGCATCTCATTATGGTTTTGATTTACTTTTCCTTTCTATTAGTTAATTTTGTTTGTATTTAAAGGAGACTTTATATTGCTATGCTACATGGAAAAACAGTATTATTTACCACCAGTAGACGGTAACCCATTAATACTATAACTGTTGAAATGATATCACATGCCGTAATTGATGTCTGCCATAATTGGGAAAACACCAATATGATCTAGGCTCGGGTCTATTGATACCTCTGGCACAGAGTTCATGTTTCTGAAGTGATAAGCTATCATTTTTGTTGTTTCTCATTTCTACTATTGTTTGTGAGGGATAAACAAAGGCATAAGAAGGAGTTTTGTTGTATTTCTGTGTGTTTGTTTTTCAGAAAGAGTCAGGTAATATTCAGAGGTCAGAAAAAAAGTCCTTATTAAAGAGTCCAGCCTGTGGGGGAGAGCAACATTAGACACTGAAAACAATCAGTAAGTGGGTGTGAGAATTTATAGTGTAGGGTTAAGTATAACGTTTGAGAACCACATGCTGGTTGGCAGCCTTGAGAATTCAGGGGTTCTTTTCTACAATATATGTTGATCTTAATTCTTCCTCACATTCTTGTAGGATATATAAGTTTTTAGAGTTTACCCAGGAAATGCTGTGTCTGATTCAGCCTTAGACAGCCCTCTTCGAGCACCCACCAAACCCCTCTCCTCACTACTGCAGCTCGGACACCGTGCGTGAGGAGGGCAGGGCAGGTTGGGGAGTCCTGACCTGACAAGTGGAACTGAGGTTCACAAGGGTGCAGAAACTTGTCCAAGTTCACCAGCACATAGCGGGAGACCTGAGGCTAGAATCCAGGTCTCCAGATCCTCCTTCTATTTTTCTTTGTGGAAAGACCTTCTTGGCTCTTTATTTCACTTCTTTATATTGTGATATATGCACAGATTCCTTCTCAGTAGACAGAGGTTTTCTCCTCAGCGTGTTGCTCATACCAGCAGGAGCAGCACCTGGGAGCTTGTTAGAGATGGAGATTCTCTGGCCCCATCCAGACCTACTGAATCAGAATCTGCATTTTAACAAGATCCCCTGGTAATTTATCCCAAAAACATTGATTAAGATATTATAACTGTGTTTATTCATCCAAAACCCTTATTTGAACACTTTTACTATGTGCCAGGCTCTGATAAGTGCTAAGCAAGCAGAGATGATTAAGTCCTCATTTCTGTCTTCGAAAAAGTCCCAGGCTAATAAGAGATACAGATGATAAACCAAAGAGCACAGCCTTCCCAATGACTTTTTTTTTTTTTAACTCTAATTGAAAAAGTAGTTGCTTTATCACTTTTTCTAAAAATGAATTGCTAAGAATTCTGCAGTGGCTGTTGTGTTGGTGTTGTATTACCGTCCAGCATGCTTTCCCTTTTGTCTTCTTCCAGATCCTTTAGGAAACTCCTTCCCCAACTCTTTTTTTTTTTTAATATTTTACTTATTTATTTGACAGAGATCACAAGTAGGCAGAAAGGCAGGCAGAGAGAGAGGAGGAAGCAGGCTCCCTGCTGAGCAGAGAGCCCCATGTGGGGCTCGATCCCAGGACCCCGGGATCATGACCTGAGTTGAAGGCAGAGGCTTTAACCTGCTGAACCACTCAGGTGCCCCCCCCCAACTCTTTTTTATTTTTATTCAAAAATATTTATCAAGCATTGCTATATGTTAAGTTCTAGATACTGGGGATGGGGATACAGTGGTCAAAAAATTAGACAAAGGCCCTCTTTTCAAGGAGGTTCTTTATACTCTATATTCTATGCAGGAAAATGAAAAGGGCAGCAGGGTCAGGAAAGGGGTTTCCTTTGGGTAGAGTGGTTGAGGAAAACCCTTCTTAACTGGTAGCAATGTAGCTCAAGACCTGAGAAGGAGCAATCCTGTGGCATCTCGAGGAAGAGTGTTTGGTTGGCTTTGGGGCTGTCATTCATGGTGTTAGGTCTGGCCTCATTGATTGGTACAAGGATGAGGATATGATCCAAAAGAGTCGATTAGAGTCTTCCCTGGGATTGATATATAGACATGGGAAGAAACTAGTTATTTAATGATTTCTTTGTGACCTGGAGCAAGTCCCTTCTATTCTCTGAGCCTTGTTTTACTCATCTGTGAAACAAAGGGCTTAAAGCACATCTACCTCTAACTAACAGATCCAGCTTTTCAAAACAAAGCATCAGAGCACTAGCTTCTTGGACTGGGGCAGTCTGTCTTCACCCCCTTCTCAGATATACTTCAAGTAATAGTTTTGCTAACTGCAACTGGCTCCTATTTTAAAAGTTTGAATGGTCAACCTCTGCCTAACAGCGATTCTATCTTGTAGAAGTCTGATAATAGCTACCTAGAGTCTTTATACTTGTTTCACAACTAGAGTATGAGAAGAAGGACCTGGGCTCAAAACCTACTTATGCCTGTTACTAGTTGGGTGAATCTAAATAAGAATCACAACTTCCCTGAATCTCAGTTTCTGCATCTAAAAAGCAAATAATAGGGGCGCCTGGGTGGCTCAGTCATTAAGTGTCTGCCTTCGGCTCAGGTCATGATCCCAGAGTCCTGGGATAGAGCCCCCGCATTGGGCTCCCTGCTCAGTGAGGAGCCTGCTTCTCCCTCTCCCCCTGCTGCTCTGCCTACTTGTGCTCTCTAGCTTTCTCTGTCAAATAAATAAAGTCTTAAAAAAAAAAAAAAAAAGAATGAGAGTATCATACTTAAAATAAATAAATAAATAAAAATAAAAAGCAAATAATATTATTCACCTCATAGGGTCCTTTTGAGATGTAAATGAACTGTCACATGTCCCTCTCATTCCCAGAGCTTGTGGTTTGTAGATTAATGTCCACCTTTCCCCACTAGACTGTATACATCATGGAGGCATGAACTGGGACCACTTTTACATGTAAGTTAGCCATTATTATTATTATTATTATTATTAAAGCCACTATTGCATTTTGTCTTTTTACTTTTTTAAGATTTTACTTATTTATTTTAGAGAAAGTACGTGTGCATGCACACAAGCAGGGGGGAAGGGACAGCGGGGGAACAGAGAATTTCATGCAGACTCTGTGCTGAATGTGAAGCCTGATATGGGGCTCAGTCTCACAACCCTGAGATCATGATCTAAGCCAAAATCAAGAGGCAGATGCTTAACTCATTGAGCCACCCAGGGTACCCGAATTTTGTCTTTTTAAATAGCTATACCAATCTGGAACCAAGATTGTAAAAATATGTGAGCTAAAATAGGACTTTTTAGAGGTCTCTGGTGAAAATGTTACCTTAGAATACACGGAAAAAGCAAAAACAAAAGAGTTCAGATATCACTTTAGCACCTCCAGTATACCAGTCCTTGTGCAAGGAGCTTCACAACCAATGCCCATTGACCCCTCACCAAAATCCCATGAAGTGGGTGTGATTGTTATTCCCATGGTGCAGGTAAGAAATTGGAAGCCCAGAAAGGGTAAGAAGCTTATCCAAGGTCACACAGCTAATAAGTGACTCAGATGAAATTCAGACCAGTCTGGCTTCAGAGGCGAACTTCTTCCCACCTCCTCAAGATGTAGTTCTTCAGAGGCAATAGGAGGAATCCAATTTTGATCAGGAGTCAAGGAGGTGGGTGTTCTCTGGTAACTGAAGAGGAAAATAGGGACCCTGCATGTAAACTGAGGCAGGACTTCTGTGTTGAAAGTTGGATCTTGGACTGAAAACAAGTCATGACCAAGAGTTGGGGTCCCATAGTGACCAGAGCCCAAATACCATTTGTTGAGTGTCACTGCATGCTATGTTCAATGCTTATCCCGTAAGCATTCCCTCACAACAATGCCAGGAGATAGGGGTGCTAAAAGCCAGACCTTACAGGTGGGAAAACTGAGGATCAGAAAGGTAAAGCTACTTAGTGGAGGTCACACAGTTAGTAAGGATCAGAATCTGTGTTTGAATGCTCATCAAACCCATGCTGACTTATAAAACCAAACAAAATGAAGTAAATGTTGCCTTTTCTAATGCAGTACCTTTAAGGGAAAATCAACAGACAAAAACTGGTGGACAGCAAAAGGGGATCCCCAAATCTCCAGGATGTCTTCCTGCACCCCTCCTCACACTCAGACACACTCCAGCCCACCTTTCCCAGGCCCTGTGTTACCACAGCCATTCCCATTCTGTGTGCCTGGGTCCCTGGATATCTTTGAAGACAACGATGGGATTCCTTAGGCTATTTTTATCACTTCCAAAGACTTACAATGATAGTTTCCTATACAAGGAAGTTACAAGAAAACTGACGCAGCATTCACTTTTCTTAAGGGTAGGCTTTCTTCCATACAGGATAGGAAGAAGTCCTGTGCAGTGATTAAACAGACTTGGATGTGACAGTTTGCTTTTGACAAGAGTATTTTGACAATACTCTCTTCTAAGCTTCAGTTTCCCTGTTTGTAAATGATGATAGTAGTAGTACCCACTATAGGGGCTGCTATGCAGATTATCCCTGTTAAACACTTACCCCATGCTTGACACACAGGAAGTGCACAATCGTGCATGTCCCTATGTATGTGCAAGAGTGACTCTGAGTAGCTCAAGCTGGCTAAAACATCTGACAGCCCATTATTTTTGTCTTTGATTAATAAAATGTTGTAGTACACAGTAATTGCTCTTCAAGAGGTGGTGGGCTACAGTGGAGAAAACATGGGATTTTAAAGCCAGGGAAACTAAATTTGAATACCAGCCTACCTCTCCCAGCTGTGTGATCTTGGGCACTTCAGTCCACATTGCAGAGCCTTGCTGTCCTCTTGCAGTGGGGAATTGCTGCCCAGCTGTGAGGAATGTGACCAGCAAGCAGCTTCCAGCTGTCAACTCTTGCACAGCCTGCTTCATCTGGACAAGGGCCCCCTTGCCAAAGTCATAACTTTTACATCTGCATCTGCTGAGGAAGTGAGGTAGGGGTATAAAGGTCTAGCCATGTCTGCTGGTACAGGATACTCTGATGGTCAGGACAGAGGCAGAGCTCCCTCGGGCTGGCCAAGGTTTCTTCAAGCTTTCATCAGACTTCAACTTCTCCCTCTGTCCAACGCTACTTTCTTCTTTTTCCCTTCATGGATGTTAATCCCTAAGAAACATCTTTCACCTCAAATTCTGTCTGGGCATCTCCTTTTGAAGAACCCAGCCTCCAAAATTTGGTGCCAGGACTGGTCTGAGAAAGCAGGTAATAAGATAGGCTTTGGAAGCCAAATCACCCGCTGACTAGATGGCAAGAGAGTGCCTTCACCAGCGGTTAGCTGAGTAGAGATAGCCCGGCTGAAACTTTCACAAGTGGGGAATTGGAAGAGCTGCACCTGTGGGTGGAAATGAAGTAGCAGGCATGGTGCATGAGGTATTTGATAAGGATGGAGAAGACAGTAGGATAGACAGATTGATGGCTATGGCTAAGTATCACTGAGTCTCTATTCCAAGGATCCACAAACATTTTCCTCAAACAACCAGATAGCAGTATTTTAGACTTTGCTGACCATACAGTCTTTTGTGACAATTCAAGTCTGCTGTTGTAATGCAAAGCAGTCATAGAAAATATTTAATCAAATAAAACTTGACAAAAACAGGCTGTTGGCTAGATTTGACCCATGGACTATAGTTTATTGATCTTTGGTCTATACTAAAAAATAGACAGCTAAGGATAGGTAGCAGACAAGTGAAAAACAGGGGTCTTCTTTGGTTACTTCCAGAGAAGTTTTTTTTTCTTCTCCTAGCAGAAGAGAGAAGAAAGCTGAGGACCAAGGTCAGGACCCCAGGATGTGATAGTTATTTAAAGACAGTTAAATGACCACCCAAGGCAGGTCTCTTACGCTGTTTATCACCTCATATCCTGTGATTTTTTGGGTAGGGTGTGGGGAGTCCTGTTTTATTTCATTTGCTGATTTCCCATGTCATTTGCCCCTTCCTCCGGGGAGACCTCCCTGACTGACCACTCCGACCAAATTCTTTCAAGTACCCTGTTGGTTTCCATCACAGAACTTGACCACATAGTAAGTCAACCCTTTTTTTTTTTTGAAGTGTGACATACAAAAGAAATGTATATAAGCCATAATTATACAGCTGGGAGAATTTTCACAGGTGAGCCCTTTATAAACAGCACCCAGATCAAGTAATGGGAAAAGGCCAGCACCAGAAAGAGCTCATGCTCCTTCTCAGTCACTACTGCTCCTGAGAAGAGCCACTGTCCTGACTTCCAACACTGTAGATTATTCTTCCCTGTTTATGAATCTTATAGAAATAAAATCCCACTGTATGTATTCTTGGGTGGGACTGGCTCTTCTACTCAGCATTACTGGGAGGAGCAGGTAGGGAGAGCTTCATCCCTGTGGTTATAGTTTGTTCCTGTGGTGTTAATATACTGCAACACATTTCTTCTACAGTTGATGAACATTCTAGTTGTTTCCACTTTAAGCTGTTAGGAATACTGCTGCTGTGAACATTTTCGTATATGTCTTTTGATGAACTTATGCATATATTCGTGTTGGTTATATTCCCAAGAAGTAGAAATGCTGGATCTTAGGATAAGTGCATTTCGGTTTAGTAGATCCTGTTGAAGAGTTTTCAGAATGGTTGCACAATTAACCCTTTTACCAGCAATGTATGAGAGTCCTTTTTTCTCCACATTCTTGACAATACTTACTATTTCCTGCCTTCTTAATTTTAGCCATGCTGAGGGTATGTAATAGTTTTGTACTGGGTTTTTAATGTGCTTTTTTAAATTTCCCCTTTTTTTTTCCTTAAGTAGGCTCCATGCCCATGGAGCCCAATGTGGGGCTTGAACTCATGACTGAGATCAAGACAAGTTGAGATCAAGAATCAGACACTTAACCAACTAAACCACCCGGGCACCCTATACATTTCTTTAATGAGTGATGATAGTTAGCACTTTGCACCTGACCATTCAGATCTTCTTCTTTGTGAAAAGCCTGTTCAGGTTGTTTGCCCATTTTTCTTTTAATTTCTTTTCTTTCTTTTTTTCATTTGCCAATTTTTCTCTTGGGCTTTTTGCCTATTTTGTTTACTTGTAGGGATTCCTATTAAATCCTGGAAGGAGGTCTTGTCAGATATATGTACTGCAAATACATTCTCTCACTATGTGGCTTTCCTTTTTAATAACTTTGATGTTGCATGCTTTTGTTTTCAACTTAAGAAATTTTTGCATATTTAATGACGTATAGAAATTTTCTTAGGCTTCCTTCCATAAGTTGTATCATCTTACCTTTCACATTTAAATCTATAATCCATCTGGAATTTGTTTGTGTGTGATATGAGCTAGGAGGCAAGATTTTTTTCCCCTTACGGTTATCTAACTGCTCTGGCAACATTTACTGAAAAGATTATCTTTTCTCCACTGAATTGCAGTTGACACTGTTATGTTACCGTATATGTGTGGATCTTTTCTGGACCCTCTGTTTTGTTCCATCAACCTATTTGTCCTTGAGCCAGTATCACACTGTTTTAATTATTATAGTTTTTCCTAAGACTTGAAATCTTTAACTGTGTCTGATTATCTAAGATTGTTCTAGCTATCCTAGATGTATATATGTCTAGGAGATATATATTTAAAGCTCTCAATTTCATTAAAAAAATTTCATTAAGTGCTCGCTTCGGCAGCACATATACTAAAAAATTTCATTAAAAACCAAAACCAAAAAAACTAAAAGTGTTTTGATTGGGATGTATTAATCCGTAGATCACACAGAGGAGAATCAACATCTTATTATTATTGAAACTTCCTATCATGAACATGAAATATCTCTCCATTTATTTAGGTCTATTTTGATTGCTTTCAATCTTGTTCTGTAATTTTCAATGTAGAGGTCTTACACATCTTTTATTAGATTTATTCTTAGATGTTTTACATTTTTTATGCTCTTATACATGGTATTTTAAAAATTTCATTTTCCCATTGCTTGTTGCTAGTATATGAAAAATACAATTGAATACAATTGATTTTTTATAGATTTATTGAGGTTTAATTGAAGTACAGTAAACTGCACATATTCAAAGTGTACAATTGATACATTTTAACATACATGTGTATTATGACACTATCACCACAATCAGCATAATGAAGATATCACTCCCCAAACTTTCCTCATAACACTTTATAAAGCATTTCTTTCTACTCCAGCCTGTCACTATACAACAACAAATCTGCTTTCTGTCACTGTACATCAGTTTGCATTTTCTATATTTTTGTACAAATGGAAAGTCATTCAATATTTACTTTGGAGGGGGTCTGAGTTCTTTCACTAAGATAATTATCTTGAGATTTAGTCATGTCGCTGCATGTATCAATAGTTGATTCCTTTTTGTTGCTGAATATTCATTATATGGTTATAACACAGCTTATCCATTCACCAGGTGATGGCTATTTGAGCTATTACCAGTTTTGTGCTATCATAAATAAAGCAGCTGTGAGCATTTGTGAATCGGTCTTTCTATGGACATTTACTTTCATTTTTCATGTCTTGAGTAAGTACCCAGGAACAAAATGGCTGAATCATATGGTAGGGGTGTATTTAATTTTTAAGCAACTACAATCTGGTTTCCAGAGTGACTATACTATTTTATGTTCACAACAGCAGATGATGAAAATTCCAACTGCTTCATATCCTCACTAACACTTGGAGTGATCAGTCTTTTTAAATTTAGCCATTCAGAGTGGTTGTGAAGTGATATATCATTGTGGTTTTGATTTGCATTTCCCTAATGACTAATATTGTTGAGCATGTTTTCATGCACTTATTTACTATCTTCTTTTAGTTAAAAGTCACTTGACATTTTCTTTATTGTACTCTGTCTTATTACTGAGTTGTAAAATTTTGAAGATTTTTTCCACACACATCCTTTGTTCAGTATTTATTTTGCAATTATTTTCTACCAATCTGTGGCATGCCTTTTTATTTTTCCAACACTATCTGTTGAAGAGCAAAAATTTAATTTTGATGGAAAACAATTTTTCTTTATTGCTTATGCTTTTTGTGTCCTATTTAATAATTTTTTAGTCAAATCTAAGATCACTAAGTTTTCCTCTCATAATTTCTTCTTTTATAGTTTAAGCTTTTATGTTTAAATCTATGGTCCATTTTGAGTTAGTTTTGTATATGGTGTGATTTGGAAATGACCTGGTTTATTTTTTACTTTCAAATATTCAACTGTTCCAGAACCATTTGTTGAGAAGATTATCCTTTCTCTATTGAACTCTCTTGGTATCTTTATTGAAAATCAGTTGACCTTGTATATGTGGGTCTATTTCTGGACTTTTCATTCTCTTTCACTGGCATTGTCTCTTTATGCTGATACCACATGGCCTTGATTAGAATTGCTTTTCAATAAATCTTGAATCCAAGATTTTCCAAGTCCTTTAACTTTATTCTTGTTTTTCAAATTATTTTGAGTATTCTAAGTCCTTTGCATGTCTACACAAATTTTTAAATCAGTTTCTATTTAAAAAAAAACACAACACCTGAGATTGATTGACTCTAAAGATCAATTTGGTGAGCATTGCCATCTTAACAATACTGATTTTGCCAATTGACAAATGTGATCTATTTCTACATCTAGTTAAGCTTTCTTTCATTTCTGTTAGCAATGTTTATTAGTTTTTGATGTATACATCTTGTGTATCATTTATTCAAAGCTGTATTTCATATTTTTGATGACATTATTAATAGTATTTTTTAAATGTCAATTCTCTGGGTGCCTGGGTGGCTCAGTCAGTTGAGTTTCTGACTCTTGGTTAAGGCTCAGGTCATGACTTCATGGGTTTTGAGATCCAGCCCCATATCCAGGCTCTGTGCTCAGTGGGAGTCTGCTTGAAGATTCTCTTCCTCTGCCCCTCTCCCCAAACTCTCTCTCAAATAAATAAATAAAAATATCAGTTCTCCACTGTTTCTTGCTGGTATATAGAAACACTAATAATAGTTATATATTAGTTTTGTATGTAAGTTTACTTATTACAGTATTTTTTAGGATTTTCTATGTTATCTACAAATATGCTTTGTATTTTATTTCTTTCCAGACTGCATGCCTCTCATTTATTTTTCTTGCCTATTGCACTAGAGAGAACCTTCAATAGAATGTCACACAAAAGTGGTAAGAACAGACATCTTTGCCTCTCTCTTGATCTTTGTGGGGAATGATTTCAGTCTTTCACCATTAGATATGATGATATTAGCTGTAGGTTTCTATGGGTCACCTTTACCAGGTTGAGGAAATACCTCTTCATTCCTAGTTCATTCCACCATTCATGCGTGGTTATTAGATTCTTTCATGTGTTTCTCTTCCTCTTCCTCCTTCTCTTTCTCCTTTATTTTTGGCATCTATTAAGAAGATCATTTTTTTTTTCACTTCTTTTTTGGCCCTGGTCTATAAGTATGGTGAATTATACTGATGTTAAATGTAAAACTAACCTTATATTCTTGGAATGAACTCCACATGGTCATGATCCTTTTTATATTATAGTGATAATTTGCTAAAGTTTTGTATTTTGTATCTATGTTTATGAAACAGATTGGTCTGCAATTTTGTTTTTGATTTCCTTGTAATGTATTTATCTGGTTTTGCTATCAGGTTAATGCTGGCCTAATAGAATTTGTTGGGAAATAAACTCTCCTCTTCACTTTTCCAGTAGACTTTGTGTAGAATCGATATTCTCTTTTTAAAAATGTTTCATGGAATGAATCAGTGAAGTTCTCTGTGCCTGGAGTTTGCTTTGTGAGAAGCATTTAAATGACAAAATAATTTCTTACTAGATACAGGGATATTTAGGATACATATTTATTCTTCAGTGACCTCTAGTAATTTGTATCTTTCAAGGCCTTTGTCAATTTCATTTAGATTTATTGATATAGATTTAAACATAATGTTCCCTATTAACCTTTACTGTCCATAGGATCTGTGGTCATGTTCCCCCCTCTCATTTCTGAAGTTGGTAATTTTTGTCCTCTCTTTTTTCCCCAATTAGTCTGGGTAGTAGCTTATCGGTTTTAATAATTTTCTTAAGTAAGTAGCTTTTGATTTTCTTTGTAATTTTTTGTTTCTATTTCATTGATTTATAATTTTTTCTTTATTTTTTCTGTTTATTTGAGGTTAAAATTGCTCTTTTTATTCTAGTTTCTTAGAATGAGTTTAGATAATATGTTGGAAACTTAGGTCATTGATTTGAAATTCTTTTTTTCTAATGTAAACATATATTACTATAAAATTCCCTCTAAATATAGTCATAGCAACATCTCATAATTTGTGATACAGTGTGTTTTTATTTTCATTCAGTTTGAATATTTTGTAAATTCCTATGTGATTTCTTCTTTGAGCCATAGGTTAATTAATAGTGTGTTATTTATTAATTTAAATTTTAATAAATTTAATACATTTAATTTATTAAATTTTCATATAATTCAAAAGGGTTTAAATAATATGAATTATATTCTTGAACTACAAAGGAGTTAAACTACAAATCAGTATTAGAAAGATCTGGGAAGTCCTCAAATATAGGAAACTAAATAACACACTATTTACAATAGTGAGTACACATCCTGTCTTGTTCCTGACTATAGAGGAAAAGCTCTTGTTTTTCCCCAACAAGAATGATATTAACTGTGGGTTTTTTCATATATGGGCCTTATTATACTGAAATACGTTTCCTCTAAACCAACTTTATTGAGGGTTTTTATCATGAACAGATGTGCTTTGTCAAATGCATCTCCTGCATCTATTGAAATTATCAGTATTTTTTTTTTTTTGCCTTCTTTTATTAATGGGATGTATCCCATTTATTGATTTGTGAATACTGAACCACCCTTGCAACCCAGGAATAAATTCCACTTGATCATGGTGAAAAAAAAATTCTTGATTTCTTACTTGGTTTTGTATCTTGTGACCTTGACAACTTCATTTATTAATTCCAATCTTTTGCCTTGCCCCTAAGATTGTGAACAAGATAATGGACATTCTTTTTTTTTTTTTTTTTTTCCAGCGTAACAGTATTCATTGTTTTTGCACCACACCCAGTGCTCCATGCAGTAAGTGCCCTCCCTATTACCCACCACCTGGTTCCCCAACCTCCCACCCCCCGCCCCTTCAAAACCCTCTGGTTGTTTTTCAGAGTCCATAGTCTCTCATGGTTCATCTCCCCTTCCAGTTTCCCTCAACCCCTTCTCCTCTCGATCTCCCCATGTCCTCCATGTTCTTTGTTATGCTCCACAAATAAGTGAAACCATATGATACTTGCCTCTCTCTGCTTGACTTATTTCGCTCAGCATAATCTCTTCCAGTCCCGTCCATGTTGCTGCAAAAGTTGGGTATTCATCCTTTCTGATGGAGGCATAATGCTCCATCGTGTATATGTACCACATCTTCCTTATCCATTCATCCGTTGAAGGGCATCTTGGTTCTTTCCAGAGTTTGGCGACCGTGGTCATTGCTGCAATAAACATTGGGGTACAGATGGCTCTTCTTTTCACTACATCTGTATCTTTGGGGTAAATACCCAGCAGCGCAATTGCAGGGTCATAGGGAAGCTCTATTTTTAATTTCTTGAGGAATCTCCACACTGTTTTCCAAAGTGGCTGCAACAACTTGCATTCCCACCAACAGTGTAAGAGGGTTCCCCTTTCTCCACATCCTCTCCAACACACGTTGTTTCCTGTCTTGCTAATTTTGGCCATTCTAACTGGTGTCAGGTGATATCTCAATGTGGTTTTAATTTGAATCTCCCTGATGGCTAGTGATGATGAACATTTTTTCATGTGTCTGATAGCCATTTGTATGTCTTCGTTGGAGAAGTGTCTGTTCATATCTTCTGCCCATTTTTTGATATGATTATAATGGACATTCTTACCTTGTTCCCAACCCCAAGGTGAAAGAATACAGTAATTCATCATTAAAATCTGTGCATATATTGTACATACTCATTATCTATTTAGAAGAAAAAAGTTCACTTTTATTTCTAACACTGAGAGATTTTTGTCATGCATAAGTGTTGATTTTATTGAGTGTGTCTTAAAAATCTTTGGAGATAGGATTTTTCTATTACTGTGGTGAAATACATTGATATTTGAATGATAAATGATGCTGGCATTTTTCATATAAACTTTGTTCAGTCATGCTCTATTATCCATTTTAGAAAATATATCACTGTATTCAGTTTGCTAATATTTTAAATAGGATTTTCACATCTCTATTCATGAACAATATTGACCTGTAATGTTCTTTTCTTATAATATCCTTGTTTGGTTTTTGTATCAGCGCTGTGTTAGTCTCAAAATAAAAAGTTGGGAAATGTTTCCTCTTTATTTTGGGGACAAGATGATGTAATATTGGTCTTTTCAACATGTAGAAAGAGTTGTCTCTTTTTTTTCCTTTTTTTTAAAGATTTATTTATTTAGAGAGCAAGAGAGCACAAGCTAGAGAAGGGAAAGGAGAAGGAGAAAAGCTCAAGCCAACTTCCCACCAGCTTTGAGTCTGACACAGGGCTTGACCTCACCATCCTGAGATCATGACCTGAGCTGAAACCAAGATTTTAATGCTTAGCCAACTACACCACCCAGGAACCCTTCTTTTCTTTAAAGAATGTCGGTCTATTCAGATTTACTCTTTCTTCTCGTTTTAATTTTGGCAAGTTGTGTTTTTCAAGGAATGACAGCATAAAAATTCCCTGTTCAGCAGCATAAATATCAGCTTCATGTAAATTTTCCTGAATTACAGAAGTTTGTTTTAGCTAATTAGCATACCCATTGTGGTCAAGGTCAGGAAAGTCATCCCAATACTTTTAAAGAAAAAAATTACGATAGTATGTGATTATACTTTATATGTGGTTAAATGCATGTTTAAAGATTATTGTTGGTTTTTAGCAAGATGGCAACATTTTTTTTTAGAATACCAGAGACTCTCTTTTGCTAATCCTATCTGCTGTGCTAAGATGGGGTGGGAAATAAAGATTGTTAGGAGTCCTCCAAGGTCCGGAGAAAACTATTGTACATATTTGCACTACCATGTCCAGAGTAGCCAAGAATTGAGCTTCTTTTGGGTGGTGAACATTTCTCTGGAAATCATTTCCTTCATTCACTCAAAATACTTAGGCCAACAGCTTTCTGGAAGCTGAGACCAGGAAAAATAGTGCATAAGTTAGAAACGAAAAGAATTCTCCAGAATCTGGGCTTGAGACTAGAAGTAGCAGCAAAGTCAGGGTCAGAAACTAAATGAAGGCTAGGAGGAGCCATGAGACACTGACCCAAAGTCCCTTCCTAACCAAAGGCATTTTGGCCCCTTGCCTTCCATCTTAGGGAACAGAGGCTGTCCTGGGTTCCCAGAGTCACAAGAGAGCCACCGGCTGGAGTGGGGTCGATCTTAGGATATTAATTTACTCACTTGCTTGACTTAGGTCACTACTGAGTATCAGGGCCCTGGTGACTTCTTGCCTGGTGGACATACTCTTCCTTCTCTGTCCTTTACCCATCCATCCCCTTTCTTCCTAGTTTCATGTTTTTTTCCCCCTTCTCATCATTCCTGCTTTTTCTCTCCCTTCCTCTCTTTCTCCCCTCTCTCCACCACCTTACCCTCCTTCATGTCCACCCTTCTATCTCCACCTTTAAGAGACAGCACCCCCACTCCTCCTTCTGGCCACCATTCTTGTCAGACAGTAAGAAACTTGGAAGTGGTTGCCAGGATACTAGACTAAAACAGCAACAGAAATGCAAACCAGAGTTTGAGCAGAAATGAGGATGAAGCAGAAATTCAGTAGATCAATAGATATCAAGTTATAGATCTTTCAAGTACAGCAAGTCCTTCTGATCTGGGAAGGAAGGACCAGTGGCTCTCTAGCCCTTCAAGGAGACTTAACCTTAATGAACATGATTCTCCTATTGGGATGCAGAAGGAGCATGTAGATGTACTTCTGGTGCTGAGCATCAAGAAATTGAGACAAAAGAAGGAAATGAAGAAGAAAGAAATTGGAAGAGTCATTACCCACAACTGGGGGGAGGGGGTGGAGAAGGACAAATGGTCCTCCAGAGCCAGAAGTTCCACTTCAAAATGGAAGCCCCAGGCATGTGGTAAGGATATCACAGACCTATTAATTTAGAGATTGGGTAATCATATACCCATGCCAGTGGCACGATGAGACAAACAGTGGATAAGAAATCATGGTAAGGCCAAACTCATTGCCCTTGCCCAGGGGGCATACAGTGACACAGGCCTGCAATTATAGATATGGCCACTAGGGGAAATAGTGATTAGTGCAGATTCTGAGCAAGGGACCCAGTGTGTGTAATTGAGATCGTTTGGGCATCTGCACACACACAGGAAGTTTAGCCCTTTATCAGAACAATAGAAAATATTATTCAACTACTGTAAAATATAACGTCTTGATATCATATTTAGAAAAAGATAGGGAAAGGTACAGATATCTAGATTCAAGTTGCACATTTTCTAATGTTAAATTTCAGTTGGTTTCTAACATTCCATATGTTGAGGTCAGTCCTTAGTGTGACATTATGAAGACACAGTGGCTTTTTGGGCCATCTGGGTCCCCAACACAACTTCTTTTCTGTGTGGGGACTTCAGATTGATTATCTTAAAAGCCCTTAACTATTCATTTGCTGTTACCAGATAGAATGAGGTAATTGCCTTTTACAAACTTGAGAACTTCCTATTCTAACTACCTTTCCTGCTTCATTTCCTTCCGGATTCAAATACAAGGACTTATCTTCCCATTCCAGGATAAAGTTCAATTCTTAAATGCCATAATCCAAGAAAGATTTCTTAAAAACCCGAATCATATTCCCAACTTCCTCATACCAATTCTTTTTATTTTAAAGATTTTATTTATTTATTTGACAGAGAGAGATCACAAGTAGGCAGAGAGGCAGGCAGAGAGAGTGAGAGGGAAGCAGGCTCCCTGCCAAGCAGAGAGCCCGATGTGGGACTCGATCCCAGGACCCTGAGATCATGACCCGAGCCGAAGGCAGCGGCTTAAACCACTGAGCCACCCAGGCACCCCTCATACCACATTCTTCATGACCTCTTCCCTTTTAATTCAGGAGAGAGATCCCAAGCATCTAAATCCCCATCTTCTGCCTTCCTCCCACTTTGTAAGTTCCGGCTCACCATGGAGGAATGCAAAAACAAATTGCTGGTTAAGACTCTGTTAGCAAGCCACTGCCCCTCAGGCCTACCGTTTTTGCATTTTTTTGTCCTCTGAATATTTAAAAACCTATTTTAAAAACATTTGAATAAATGAGTTTTTAACCCAAGTTTGAACAGTGAGTCTTCTTACATGATTACAGATTCTTTGGGAACAGAATTGCTCAGAAGCCAGTGGGCAGTGCAAAACAGCTCCTCTTCTGAGCCAGCTCATTTATTTGCTTGGGACAGCGAATGCTCTAATCACAACATATTTGGTTTCCTTTGTAATACTGGAATTCCTTAAGTGTCCTTGGACATGTTCCAACCCCCCAAATATGAGTCATGCTGCTTGATGCTCAAACAAATCCCAAAGTCGACACTCTAGAACACATCCCTTCCTATTTGCATGGAAATTAGATTTTAAAAACATCAAAATGAAAACAAGGTTCATAGACCGTTTCCACAAAATGCCTCTCTATCAGTAAGTGGACTGTAAACTTTGTTTCCAAACGGTGGCTTTCAATCCCATTGCTTTAGGATGTTTGAGAAGCTAAGCGGGGAATTGCAATCTGGCGCACTTCACTGTCCCTTGGTGGCAACTTCTCTTTCTTCGGCTTTGCTTAGATCTGAATTGAAGCACTTCAGGTTTCTCACTTGATGTTTTTGTTATACAGTAAACAGATTAAATCCACTTTGGATCTCCCATCCACACAACCTCACAATGATTTCCAAAAATCAAAAGGTTAAAAAAAAACCTCTAACCATCTTAGGCAATAGACAAATCCATTGTTTCCAGTGTGGGATTTAGGATCATCTCCCATAATTTACCTTGCCATTTTTATTAACTATTTCACACTTTATCGAACACCTCACATGTAGTGTATGCTGGAGATACAGAGTATCTCCATGATAGTACTCATGCTAGTGGGGAGAGAGACACTCGTTAAGAGATTTGAATAGAAAACAATGTGTGATGTCAAAAGCAAAGAATGACTTTAAGGTCTATGGAAAAGTAGATAACTTTCTGGAGAGGTGAGGGAAGGCTTCCCAGCAGAGGTGGCATTGGAAAAGTGCCTTGGATAAGGGGCGGTGTCCTAGCTGGAAGTCAATATAGAGCAAATGGAAAGAGAATGCAGGTCACATTTATGAAGGTCTCCAAATACCTGGCCAGAAAAGACTAGTCTCCATCCTCCTCATGTGTTTGGAAACATTTATTGATTCATTGGTTTATTCAGCTATCTGAGTGGTTGGTCCCTGGGTGCCAGTGCTACCAGTGGTGTGCTGGGCTCTTCCCTTGACTTCCTGGGGTCCATCAAGCACCTTTCCGCACCCCGCCCCCAGGAAGCTGACCCCTGTTGATCACAACAGCAGACACCTCTGCCCTCCAGGTACTGGCTGGAGGTAGCAAATTAGAGGCATTAGCAAGAGACCAGAGAGCAAAAGGAGAGATCAGGGTACTTATTGCCTGTGGGATTATCAGTGCCTGAATCTTCCAGGCCACAGCATGTCCTCTCCTGATAACTCTGTCAGTCAAGTTAACTGCTCCTTCTTCTTGATTCTCAGGCCTCAGCTGGCAATAGCTCCCCACCATTACTTGTCCTGGGCACTGCACTATCTGTGTTGCTGTACTTAAATACTGCCCACACCTTTCTTTCTTTCTTTCTTTTTTTAAGATTTTATTTATTTATTTGAGAGAAAGAGCAAGAGAGCATAAGCAGGGGGAGTGGCAGAGGGAGAGGAAGAAGCAATCTCCCCACTGAGCAGGCAGCCCCCTAGGACCTTGGGATCGTGACCTAAGCCAAAGGCAGATGCTTAACCGACAGAGCCACCCAGGTGCCCCTGCCCACACCTTTCTAAGCAGTCCCTATATTAAGCTGTCCTCAGTAACCCAGACTGGTGTGCAGGCCACCTGTCTCCTCCCAGGACCATGACTTAAAAATGGCAAAAGAGGTCCCAGCTCACTTGGAGCTTATCATCTAGTCCTCTTGAACTGTGTAAGCAGTTCAAGAGAATGGCCAGATTGCGTATTTATGTTTTGAAAAAATCACCTGGATGGCAGTGAGGAAGAAGATTTCAATAGTAGAAAGGGTATAAAGGAAGGGGCTATTGCTGTTGTCCTGGCAACAGGTGCAGGTGGCCCTTATCTGGGAAAGATGGGGAGGTAGAAGGGGCAGACAATGAAAGAGCCACTTGGAGAAACTTCTATGATTGGCAGTTCCTGATGAGTGAAAAGGAATAGTCAAGAGTGGTGCTCATATCCTGGATGGGGTAACCGAGCAGATGTTCTGCTCCTGAGCTGGGGAATCCAAGAGAAGCTGTTGATTGGCAAGGAGAGAAAAAATTGAGGACTTTGGTATTGAGCATGTTAGCTGTGTATTGCTGTTGGGATATCCAGGTGGATTGCCCAGCAGCTCTGATATGTTTGAGTTTGTGATATGTTTGAGGTCAGAGTGGGAAATATGGGTGTGAACATCCCTGGAACTTAGGTGGGCATGAAGTCAAGGAAGCAGATAAGACAACCAAGAGTGAACATGTTGAGTGAGCACCTATAAGAGACCTCATAGAATTATAATTCATAAACATCCACTCAGCACGAAGGCAAGGGCCTGACACTCCCCACACTCAGTGATAGGTCCTCTCCTCTCAGCCCCAGGATAACAGCAGGGGCCTTATACCACCCATGAGTCCAGGGAAAAACCCAGAATCTGTCTTTGATGATTCAGATTTGCCAATATTCCAGGCTCTGTTCTGCTGACCATGGAGATATGTAAGGAAGAGGGAGGTAGAACATTTAATATGGGTCTGAATACCCCATATTCTGAAATATCCCATATTTTGACATATTCTGAAAGTGAGATTAAAAGAAATGAAACTCTGATATATTTTGGTAATGTGGCCAACACCTTCTCATACACAGACTCCTTTCCATGCCCTCAGTTGCTGGTGCTTGCAGGGCCACCACAGCCGGGCCCCTCCGGCCTGGATCTCATTCTAGGTCAGATCTGGTCACTCTGGGAAGGTAGTGATCAAGTGTAAGGGGAAGAACCATCCCCAGGAAATAGAAGGCCAGAGGTGTTGAACAAGAGCCCTTTAGATGTAAAGTGGAAGAGACTTGCCACTTTGAATGACCTCAGTAATGGCTTTGGCATTTTGAAGTGCACAATTCTTTCCTCCTCTCTGAAGACCCATGTGTATGTTCATTCTGACTCATTGACTGGTGTGTAAGAAGAGCTCAACAAACACAAAACAAAGAACACAGAGGAATTTAAGTTATAGTTGCATAACCCTGAGCTAAGAAAGCTCAGAAGAGTGGAAGCAAAGAAATACAAAAGACACATGTGGGACACAGGGGTGAGGGAGAAGAGGAGGGGAGGACAGTGGCCTGGTTGCAGCAGAACAGAAAACAGAAAAATGTCAAACATGGCAGAGCAGAAGATTCTAGTTCTTTCTACACTGCACAAAAGGTGGCATGGAGGAGTTGGCTCCTACTGTCGGTTGAGTGATAGAGTCCAGAAAACATAAAACAAACAATTCATATTCAGAGGAGACTGGAGTACATGGGCGGCTTGGAGAAATGTCACAAAATGCCTGATGCAGCGTGGCTTTTGTCATGGCTCTGCACCCTTGAGTCCTCCCAGGGGAAAAAGCTCCTGTGGCCAGACTTGTTTGCCCTCTTTGCTGCAGACACCTTCTCTGGAGACATTGAGGTAGTGGGGTTGGCCAGCTTGGTTTTAGAAAAATGGAGGCTACTGGGGGCCTTATTCCAATTGCTGCACTTTCCAGATGGGGAAACTGATTGAAACAGAGACTGTCTGTGGCCTCTGCCGCCTCCAGCCTTTGCTCAGCAGCTGTCCTGGTACTCTTGAATTTGGAGATTCATCCCCTATTGCTTTCCTGTGTCAAGGCTGGCCCACAGGGGTATCTATGTTATGGTGGAAGAAGGCATTAGGAATTCTCTCCCCACCAGCACTTAGAAGTTACACTTCATCTAAGGCTGAGGCTTGAGAGCAGCAACCCCAATCTCATGAAGGACTCCCATTTCTTAGGCCCACCCCTTGCCTCTTGGGTTCATCTGCGAGTACAAAGGCAGAAGTTGATGTAGCTTCATTTGTCAGCTCTCACTGAGAAGGACTTGGAGACTTCCAGGGGACCATTCTGTGATGGATTAATTATGTCTGCCAGAGACTTAGGCTATGGAGTGGTGGTATGTAGGCCACCTCTTAAGCCATGTCCATTGCCTGCTAGACTTCAGGCACGACAATTGCCTGGATTCTCCTGCCCCACCCACAAAGTTGGGCCCCCTCTGACTTAGGTACCTATTGCAACCAACCCCAAGGGTGATACGCCCACTGTCCCCTGCTGACCATCTACTTGGATCCTCCCCTATGTCTGGGTTAGTATGTCCAGTCTCCACTTCTTCCTGACCACAGCTCCCTGCTTGAGAGAATTAGGTGAGCAAGTGCATGTAGAGTATTTGGCAGTGTCCACACATTGCAGGTATTCCGTACGTTGCTAATAACTTTATTATATTACAACTGTCTGCCTTCCTTAAGAAATGATAACTAAGTGCCTACTACATACCAGGTGTTTTCTGTAACTTTTCCCATTTAATCCTCCTGACTGCGCTGGAAAATAGGTATTACTATCACAGTTCCTGCTTTACATATAAGGAAAGGGAGGCTAAACAGGTGAAATCACCTGGCCAAGGTCAGATAACCTATAAATGATGCACCAAGGATTCAGCCCCAGTCCTGTCCAGCCCCCTTTACACAGGCTAAGGATTTTCTCTGCAAATTCTGATAGATGTCAGTCTGCATTTCTTGCCCATAGAACATTGAGGCATCTTCTGCGCATCCTTGTGCATTTCCGATAGGGCAAAAGTATGGGCTCATGACCAGCATCCCTTCCCACTCTGCAAAACTCTCTGAACCTCTGCCCACAAACTCTGGGACCCCAAGAGCTGGCTGGAAGATGCTGCTCTTGCACCAGAACTCCGTTGCTTTTGCATATCTGGCAGGGAAATTACACTTAATTACCTCTCAATGAATTTAAGTAAGCATTCATTCTGGCTGATGTCAGTTTTCCATGGACTCTTTTGAAGTAGGAGAGAAAAGACTACAGAGGTGTGCTTTCAAGGACTAATTCCCCCAGGCTGGGCTGTTGACCTGGAGGCACTGCTCCCCTCAGAAGGGGCTACCATGGTCACCTGGCACCTGGGCTACATGGATGCTGGCTTGGCTGCCCTCCTCTGCCTTACAGTGAGTTGCTGTTTTCCCTTGACTTCCTGTTCCACTTCCCCCTAGTTGATAGATATGAGTGAAGCAGTCTAGGCTTGGACTTGGAAAGAACAGAGGAGGGGAGGGAGACTGAACATGGCCACATCCCATGGGTGATGAGCCTTGGAGCAGGGGCTGGGGTACTTCTGGCATCCTCCATGCTTTTGTCCCCCATCTTGGAGGATGTGATTACTTCCCTCCCCTCCCACATCATAGAGTCATCCCTGGCCCATTGCTGCCTACACGCACAGCCACAGAATCACCCCAATTTCTAAATAGAAGCCAAGGCAGAAAATACAACAGCAGTCCTGGCACCGACAGCCAGTTCCTCCCTGCAATTCTGGGCTCCAGGATAATACCCAGGGAGCAGGCACTGTTGATTCCTCACTCAAACCTCATCTGCATGCTGACAGTACCTCTATGGGGAACCAGTGGTTAAAAAATCCTGTTAGACTAGCTCTGGGGCATGTTTTATACTGTCCCCCAGGGTCCCCAGCAAGACCAGACTCCAGTTGCCCACAGGGGTCATGTGCTTTCTAACAGCTATTCCTCCCTTACTGGTATTTCCTCAGATCACCTTCCAAATAAACGATTTATCCTTGAACACTTGCCTTCAGTCTGCTTCTGGGAGAACCACACCAAGACACTCTCACATACATTCCCAGAATCTCCTGGCTGATCCGCAGCTCAGAGATGAGCTCCCCAGAAGACACATGCTGGTTCATCCCATCAAGGTTGACCTTCCTCTCTCTCTACAGTCTCTTTCTAACTTGTTGTACCCCTATCAGTTTCAGGACTGGGATCTGGTTCCCAACTGGGCTATAAATATCGACTGTTACCTGGGTTTCCTCCATCCTGCTCCATCTGTCCCAATGATGGCAATTTCCCTCACAGCCCTTCCCTGCAGCCAGCAGTCCCTCAGGGGACCCTTGGTCCCCTTGCAGAGGCCTCCCCGCGGCCCCCGGGACAGCTTCTTGGCCCTTGGCTTCAGCCCAGCCTCCAACAGGGCTGTTTCTGGCCAGGCGGGTAATAGATTTCTGTCTCCTTTTTGAGGGCCTTTTGTGTGCCCTCAAACCCAGAGCCAAATGTCCCCCTCCAAAAAAAAAAAAAAAGAGCTGTGTTTCTAGCCCCTGCGTGAGGAGACTTTTATTGCTAGAAGACCCTGGGGGAGAGCTGGCCCAAGGTTTTATTTATGTTAATTGCCCACCCTTTTTCCCCAGCCCCTCTCTTCACAAAGCTCCCTTGTGGGACACCAGTGAAGCATTTAATGTGTAGTATATATTGAGGCAAGGGCGACTGCCCTGCATTTCCTGGCTCATGATTTATGAGGTAGGGCTGGGCTTGCCTCCCTCCTTCCTATCCTGCCTTGTCCAGGAGATACAGCCTAGAATTCTCTCTGAAGGGGTCGTGATCAGGCACCCTGCCATGCTCCAGGAGCCTACTATGCTTCTTCTGCTTGCCCATCAGAGGCTCAAGGAAACCATTATTCCCACTTTATGTGTAGGCAACTGAGGTATGGTTAGGTAGCTAGACATGAGTCCCAATTTGGGGAGTTTGGGCCAGCAGAAATTGCCTTATTTATTTTCTCATACCTCTACTAATGAGAATCTTCTGGGAGGTGTTTGAAAATACTGATTCCAAGGCATCTGATGGCATGGTTGGTTAAGAGTCCTACTCTTATTTTTGGCTCCCATCATGATCTCCGGGTCATGAGAATGAGCCCTGCATAGGGCTCTGACCTCAGCACAGTCTGCTCCAGATTCTGTTTCCCACTCCCACTGCCACTCCTGCCCATGCTCACTCACGCTCGTGCTCTCTCTCTCTCTTTCAAATGAATAAATCTTTAAAAAAATACAGATTCAACCACGTTTGGGACCCATGGTCATAGAATGCCAACTTTAAAATAAAGCACTGGAGAGTTGCTCAGGGATCATGTAGAATCATACAGAAGCCCCAGCCTCAACCTGAACACAGATGCCCATCTTGAAATTTCAAGGATGGGAACTGGGGGTTTTGCTTTCAGTGAAGTCTGAGAAACTCCCAAATGTGAAAGCTGAAAGGGACAGTGAAATCCTCACAGCCCTGATTTCCCATTTTTCACTCAAGGAGATTGAGACTCTGAGGGAGGTGGGCTCTTGACCAAGGTAACTCTTCAGAGTGGTTGGGTCTTTCTCTGAGGATGGGAAGAGAGCAGGGGTCTGGGGGTCCTGGGTGCCTGTAAGAGATGAAAGGGAGCAGAGGAACCATATCACCAGCTTGGGTATGGATGGACTTGAATACTCAGGCCTCTGGGAAATTGGAATTGGCCTCTGAGCCCAGGCACTCTCTCCCCTACCACTCAGCCTCAGAAAACCCTCCCCACTTTCTCCAGATGGGAGGGAAGCCTGCTTCCAGGCTTGTCAGGACTTGGCATCTGTAGAGTTATTTCCAAGGCAGTGTCAGGCCCCTGGGCAGGCTTCTAGGCTATCCTAGAGGGAAAAGCTGCAGCTGCCCGTAGGCTGTATGGACATGCCCCGTTGTGCCTGTCCCTGTGACCTGCCTGCCCCATTCTGTGAAACTGTTTGTGGACTGCTTTGATGGTGCCTACACATGTGTTTGTGTGAATTAAACAGACATAGATGGATGGAAGGAGAACAGTGTGCAATTAATGAAAGATGGTACTTGATTTAGAATTTCCTTTCCTTTCAAGTTTCAGAGCTTTTGGTCCAATGTGAATAGGCAGCTGTGACCCAACAGAGGAGTGCTGGACTTGGAGCCAGTCAGTGGGCTCACATCCCAGTTCTGGCACATGGCATGAGGCCTTGTGCATGCCGTCTGCCCCCTCTCCACCTTGACTTCCCTCATCTGTAAAATAGGATTCCTCGTCTCCTTCACAGCCTGTTAGGAGCAGGATATGAGATGCTGGAGTGAAAATCCCTTTGCACATTTTAGGTGGTGGGTAAATACTTGTTAAATATGAGCCTAAATCTGATCCTAACAGGGGACACAGACAGTTTTCAGAGCAGGCCCTCTTGAGAAGCCTGTCACACACACAGATTCTGCACACTGAGCACATTTTTTGGAGAGACCTCTGGTAGCAGATATGGCTATTTCTTTCAGTGTTTCCAAAAGGGGTAGAAATGGAATTGGGTAAATATTTTCCAGGAAAGATATCTCTTGATACCTTTTCTGCCCTGAGACATTTGTGTATATGGAGGGAATGAACAGAGTAATACCTTCCTTAAAGGTTTTCCCTTCATTTTTACTTAACTGTAACAAGTAGACAGAAAAATGCACAAAGCATATGTGTTTAACTCCATGCATTTCACAAGCTGACAAGGTCCATGAAACTAGCATCCGGATTAAGAGGTTTCTCTGACCAGCATCTCAGAATCCCCCTTCAGCCCTTCCTAGTCACTTCCCACTTGCAAGCATAAATACTACCCTGAGTCCTACCAGTATGCTTTGGAACAGTATACAGTATGTAGTGTCTTACGTTTGCCTTCTTTTCTTCCGTGCTATATTGGTGGGATCCATCCATATGCTTCCAGCATATGTGAGCTTCAAGTGCTCTTCATCCTTGCAAACACTTGTATTGTCTGTCTTGCATTTTAGCCATTCTGGTGGGTGTGGGGAAGCATTTCCTTGTAGAGTGAATTTGCCTTTGCCTGTGGTATTAACTTGCCTTTCCCTGGTCAGTAATGAGGTTGAGTCTCCTTGCATGTACATACTGACCGTTTGGACATTTTCTTTGTAAAGGGCCTGTTCAAGTCTTTTACTCACCTGTCTAGTGGGCAAGCTGTCATCTTTTTGATTTGCAGGAGCTCTTTATGTATTCTCAGTATTCTTTAGTTTTTAGCACTTTTTAGAAGGCTTCTTACCTTTCTACCAGACATTTCATCCTGAGCACTTTGATTGCTGTGGTCCTGATGGAAACCCACTGAGTATGACAATTTGAGAATCATACCCCTGCCAGCTGTCAGTGGCAGCTGAATGCTGCTGTGTTCCTCTTCAGAGTGAAGGGTGGTTCCTCTGCACAGAGAGAAGCTGGAGAACTCTGTCTGTTGCTCCCTCCCACCTCCGCCCTTCTCTGTGCTTCTCCTTCATGTTTTGGTAGCCCACCTCCTTGTTTTCATTCTCAGAGCTCTTTCTCTTAGCAGACAAGAAAATAAATTACTTCTAGGATGCCCATCGACCAGGAGGCCCCATTCCCTTTGGTTTCTGGACAGAGAGGAGGGCTGGCAGTTGGGAGTTAGGAGCGTCCAGGGCCTCCTCACCACCTGTCATTATGCCTGGCATACCACCATTAATGCTTTAATCCAAAATGACAGCAGCTCGTTACAACATGAGGGAGCTATTTCAGTATTTTAACAATGGATTTAGGTGCCTCTGTCCATTCCCGTTGAGTACCAACCATACTCATTGCTGAATCCTGACTAGGTCTGCGGTGCCAGGCTGATTCTCGTCTTAGCCATATCCTTGCCTGGCTCCAGAAGGAATGCCTCCCAGTGACTCTTCTGTCCTACTTCCATCCCATAACAGTACCCTCTAGGTCCTCAAAGTTAGTGTCAATCACACTTTTCTGTTCACAAGTCAGAAGGCTCACAGATTCCACTTTGCTAAGCTCTGTCCTGGAGCACTGTGGGAGACCAGATGGAATAAAGCTGTAATGGTGGAATTACAGGTACCATGTTAAGTGTCTGAGGGGAGTGTTTTCATAAGGGTCCAAACCTAGGAAATCCAGCTGGCTTACGTGAACCAGTAAAAGGGTGAGTTCCATGCTGTTCTTGGACATCTTTTCAGAAGGTGGATATACATTGCTCTCCGCTATCTAATTGTCCCCAGAGCAGGAAACAAAAAGATCTTCTGGAAATTATTGCCTTGACATTTTGACTGAGCCATTTCCCCTCCAGGTGGGTGACTGAGAGCCTATGTGTTTTGGGCAGAGACCAAAAATAACATCCACTGGTTTTAAAGTCATGTCCCCCAAAGCATTTCCTTCTGCACATCCAAATTCTGAAAATATTTTTGAAAGGTTAGGCATCTCCTCTGGGAAAGGCATTTTGTTGTATTGCTTGAACTAAGAATGTGCTTAAAGCTTCCAATTGACCCTGCCTGTCTGAGCAGAAGGAAGATTTTGTCTGCAAGGGTCAATATGAGAGTAAAACTTGGAATACTTTTAAAGAAGTTTTTTTTTCTTAATGAAATACATGCTCAAGAGGAAAAATTCAAATAATATAGGATATGTGAATACTCAGCCTAAATTTTCAAAACTTTATGGCACGAACAAGTATATTACCAGCACCATTTTCATGGGTGCATTAGTCAGCGTAAGCTAAGTTATGCCATGGTAACAAGTAACCCTAAGCTCTCAATGGCTTATGAACATAAAGATGTATTTCTTGCTCAATCTCCTTATCTACTAGGGATGGTCTCTGATTCCATTTCCTGTCTCTTTCACTGTAGGAACCAGGCTGACAGAGCAGCCCCTCCCTGAGCTGCTGCCGTCTCATAGTAAAAGGTAATGTCATCAGGCAATGGCTCTTACAGCTTCTGCCCAGAAGGGACATGTGTCACTTCCTCTCACATTTCATTGACCAGAGCAAGTCACTGGGCCAAACCAGAGGTCAGTGTAGAGAGAGCAAATATTTTGATCAATTACAAAACCTTTCACGATGGGTAAAGGTCAGGGTGATCTTCTGCCTCCACAGACCCTTTTTCCCACTACTCTATGGACCGTTTCACCCTATAGGGTGCTCTGTTCCACAGCATTTCCTAGAGTGTGTGCCACAGAATGCTATTCCCACCCCCCCATGTCAGTAAGTGTTAGGAGACAAAAGAATTCCATGATTAAGTACATTTGGGAGACTTTGGGTTGAATAAGAGCCTTCACTGCAGGGGCTCTCAGAACCTTTAAGAGAACACGCATTGTTGGTTTTAAAGGACATAGTCAGTTGGACCTACTGCCTGGTCCCTCTAGGTTAGCATTCCTAACTTCCGGCAGCACATCAGAATCACCTATTGGAGCTTTTAAAGAAATCCTGATGCCCAGGCCACACCCTAGACCAATGGCTAAAGCAACTCTGGGGTGAGACTCAGTGTGGGTATTTCTTAAAGCTCCCTTGGTGATTTCAATGGCAGCCAAGTTGGGGACATTTTCTAGGGGGATGTTAATTCTAGGGAATTGGGGGGAAAAAAAACCCAACCTAGGGAATTGGCCTTCCACAGGTTCAATCTAGCAGCTACACTTAGAGGAGTGGGGTTGATTTGTAGCAGTTTCTTGCACCTGTTTAATGGGCTAGCTTCAGCCAGAATGTTCAGGACAATCCAGATGGACCAGAGGTATTTAATGCCCCCAAAGAACCTGATGATTCAAGGTTCTGATACTGACAGGAGCCTCCTACCCGATAAGTGATAGCAGAATGACTTGATATTTATGTAGGGGGCATAGTGGTGTTGAGGGCTGAGTCCCTACCCAGGCACATGGTGGAATATCACCAGATTTGTCTCTGAACTATACCAAACGGGTCCATTTCTATAGCCTTTGCCTTTAAGGAAACAAACTCTTTAACAATGTCAGCAGTGTTTCTCTGTCAATCTTCCTCCATCCTCTGGGACCCACATAACAATGTGTATGTTTCCATAATCATAAAGGCTATTTGGGCACTGGTGTTCCATGGACCCCTACACCCTATAGAATAAGCTTGCCCTAAGGTGTATAAGGAGAACTTAAGATCCTGGTTAAGGAGATCCTCTTCTTACCTCTTGAATCATGTGTCTTTGACATTCTCCCCTGCAAGGATGAGATGTCGCCCTCCAAAAGGCTGCTGTTAACCAAATGCCTCCCTGGTTTGAATGATTTTTTCCACTGAGCTCTGTTATTGCTAGGATGTTCTTGTTGAACAGAAAAGTATTTGATATTAAAAACACCCTAGGTGTTTTTGCCAACTTGGGTGCTCTCCCCGGTATAGGCAGAAACCCTGAAAGTTAAGTTGAAAAGCAAAAGATGAACCTCTGAAGCATTTTATGCTCAGATTCCTCTCATCAGTGGTCTTTCAAAAGGAGTCTGGAAGGAGTAAGGAAGGAGCTCATGTAGAAACTGCTACAACTGTATTCTGCCTCAGGTTTCACCTGGACTCATCCTGGGTGGGAGACTTGAGTTTGTAACCACTGCACCCCTTGGTAACTCACGGGTTCAGGGCCACATCTTTGCACATCCCCCTCCTCCAGTAGGTTATTGCCCAGACTGTAGGAAAGGGAGTAATCTACTCATCTGTTTCCCTGGGAACCCTGAGGTTCCTCAAATCGGGGCTGATACTCACCCACCTATTCATCCTCATGATTTAGCACAATGCCTGGGCATAGTAGATGGTCAATAAATGTGGTACAAGGGAGTGCAAACATGTCTTTCATCTTAAAGGACCCCTAATGATCTCAAGGCTGAAGTTGTCTATGTCTGTTTTACAGTTAAATTCAGATAAACCTCAGGGAAGCAGGACAAGCTTCTAGACTCCCTTGACATCCATGATGGGGACTGTCAGTACAGGTTTAAAGATTAACAGCTTTACTGTGGCTGCAGAGAAAATAGAACAGTAAGGCCTAAGTTTTGGGTTACAAAATGGAATTGGTTCCCTTTATGTCTCTCAGTGGAAGAGAGAAATATTTCCATCGTCTCAATTTATAAAAAGCAATCTTAAGGTCAATAAGAGATAAGTGGAGTACTTTCAGAAACCCTCAGTTTGGGCAGTTAGTTAAATCCCACAAGTCTGAAATCGCCGCACATGAACTTTTCTGCAAGTATTGCAGGTCCCTGGGCTGGCTGTTCCTAAAAGAAAGAATGGGGCAGATTGAGGGAGCTATAGTCTAGGGGAATGGAACAGGGATAGGAAGGGATGGGCAGGAGCTAACAGTGATGGAAACCTTGAATGGCAGGCTAAGAGTCTAGGATTTGTCTCCTAAGCCAAGATTTTAGTGTATGCAAGAAATATGTGGGACCCGTTGAAAACACATCTGCCTGTACCTTCCCCCTCCTCACAAGGCTCTTATTCAGTAGCTGTGGGGTAGGGAGCCGCTCAGGCAAATGAATTTGATCAGGCAAGTGACTTCATAGTGTAGGACACTAGCCACCTGCGTTTCCTAGTCACAGTAGCAGGCACTGTCATGGATGTCCTGTTCTGGCCTCTGTCCCTGACCCCTGTGGTACATACCTACCTGACTTCCACCTGCTAGCCCTGTAGCTCTTTCCTAAGGGCTCTCTCTGGCCCCAGAACTACTCTGCCCTCAGCAACAGCAGCCTATAAAGAGCAGGGGAATTAATGCCTCCCAGAGCAGTTCTGAATTAATGCTGAAGGAAAGGGGGTATAAACACTCCAGCCCCCTCGACCATCAGGCAGGATGGCTTGGAGGTGTGTGTTCTGTGCTGTCTCCCAGAGAGTCCTAGCAGGACTCAACTCCAGCTGCCCAAGGGAGTCACTTGCTTGATGACACATTCTCAATTGGCTTCCTTCCTTTCCAGTGTCCCTTCCCCCCCTCCAGCTGTGCTTCTAAGGATCACCTCCCAATAAACCCTTTTTCCTAGAACCCTAGTCTCAGGCTCTGCTTCTGGTAGAATACTGAGAGCTGTAGGACCTTGGTCACATGGCTTAAACCCCAGGAGTCAGTTTTCCTCATCTGTGAAATGGGAAGAATATTATTTAAGCCATGGGTAGGTGTCACACACAGGGACTAGCTGTGGCCTGCAAGTAGGTGTTTAATCTGGACTCCTGGTAAATTTTATATAAGTTATTATGGAGTCCATGTCATACATTCCCAAGAAAAATATATACCATACATAAAAGGCATAGAATCACAAAAAACATCTGTGTACTCCAGCTCCCAGCTTAAGAAATAGCTGAGACTGTTGAGCCCCTGGATCCCCCTCCACAGCCCGTCTCTCCCACCCCTGCTGAGGTCACTGTTATGCTGAATTTTGTGTTTATCCTCCTTATATGCAGTTTTACTTTAAATGTAAATGATATATTGTTTAGTTTTGCATTTTTACAAATTGAGAAGATTCTCATCAAAATCCAGATTTCCAACTTCCTCTGACAACAATCAGAAGATCTGGCCAGGCTGGACGTACATTCCCACATGGGAACAATTTCTGGCACTGAGTCCTTGGGGACCTAGTAGGCAAGGCAGGGATCCCTGGGTGCCCTCAGTGCCCACCATCCCCTGCTCTCCCACCTCTGGGCTATGGCATTTCTTTATGTTACCTCCCTGTGGTTCCCTGGAGACATCAGATCTGGTAAATTCTCATTGTGAGAACCTTTGCAATGAAAGAGCTCATGGGAGGCCATTTGCAGAGAGCCTGACACAAAACTAGTGCTAAATGAAGTTACTCCTTATCACTGTCAGTATTGATGACATCAGAGAAGGCAGCCAGGCTCAGCATCCTTATCTTGAGGCTGATGAAGTGGCGTGAAGAGGCCAAGGCCCCCTATGTGGACAGAGGTGGGAGCAGGGTACCAGCCAGCAATAAGAGTGGAGTGCAGTAGGAATGTCTGCAGATCCACTGGGCCTCACCTCCAGGGAATGGGGACACCAGGCTGACTTCCTCCAGGCCACATGTACATGTCAGCTCAGTTCTGCCCCTGCAGCCCCTGTCCAGGCCCACCTGCCTCTCCCACACTGAAACCAAAGGCTGGGGCAGGCGGGGGAGCCCTTTGGCAGGGGTTTGCCTTTTGGCCTCCCGGAAGAGTGGCACAGGGATGCACCAGAGTTCTGCCTTCAGGAGCAGACCCGTCCATCTCGCTGGGCATGGAGGTGGACATTGGGGCCTGTGAATTGTCGCCAACGGATGGAGCTTTGTTTTCCTCGCTGAGTCCCCAGACCAGGGGCCGGCCGGAGTGAGGGCTCTTTCCTGAGGGGCTGGACTTTCCCACAGGAACAAAGTAGGGCTTGTTAGCTGGGCATGAATCTTGGCGTGGGGCGGCCCGGGCCAGGCTCGGCGCTGCCAGGCGGCGGCTCAGCGATATCAGGCAAATTCCGCCTTCCCCACAGCTGGGGCTGACAGCAGGAAGCCCCAGGGAGGCTCCAAACAAAGGCAGAAAAATGGGCCACGTTTATTCATTCACTGACCAGCCTGGGCCTGGCTGGCCCACGAGCCCTGTCTCCATGGTGACGGACGGCCTTCAGAGCTCCCAGTTGGCTCCTCCATGACCACTGCCCCTCCGTTCCTGCGCACAGGGACACAGCATCCTGTGGTGGCCTCAGGGCGACTTTGCTCCGTGACGTCTGGAGGAACATGAGCTAGGCCGAACAAGAATCAAGGGCTTGTAAAGTCAGGAGGAAGCCTGTGTGGAGTTCCAAAAGCCAGACATGCGGCCAGTCTGTGGTGAGTGGGTGAAGGCGATGGGTGCAAGTCCACACACTAGCTAAGCACCTACTGTGTTCTGGGTCAGGAGATGCATGCATCAAGCCAACTACTCAGCCTGCCCTCTCTAGTCTCATTCTAACACAGCATGCAAAAATAGATGTCTGTTGGGGCCCAGTGAGCAGGATACTATTTCTGCCTCGGGGAAGGGGTATCAGACAGGGAGGATCCCCAAGGGAACTGTCATGGACATTGGGTCTTGAAGGATGCGTAGGAGTTTGCCAGGCCAGGAAGGAAAGGGCATTCCAGGCAGAAGAATCAGCTTGGCAATGCCTGGGTGGCTCAGTCATTTAAGCATCTGTCTTCCGGTCATGATCCCAGGGGGTCCTGGGATTGAGTCCTTCATTGGGCTCCTTGCTCAGCAGGAAGCCTGCTTCTCCCTGTGCCTCCTGCTCCCCCTGCTTGTGCTCCTGTTTGTGCATGCACTCTCTCTCTCTCTTTCTCTGACAAATAAATAAACCTTAAAAAATAAAAAGAATCAGCATGAGCACAGGTGCTGAGGCCTGAAAATATGTGATGTGATTGGAAAGTAATGGAAAGTCTCTTTTAACTGAAGAAGAGACATAGCTGGAAATGAGGCCGTAATGGGGGTAGGATGACCATGTGATATGACTTAGAGAAGCAGGGTGGTCTCCCTAGTCACTGCCCAGAACAGGCCCCCAGGACTTACTCTGAGTTATAAATTTCTAGGGGGCAGAGGAATATGAGTTACTGTATATCTAGCACTTTGAAGTTTACAGAACCCTTTCATACACATGCATTGTCTTATGTAATCCTATAGCCACTGGGCTGGAAGGAACCTGCAGATGAGGAAACTGAGGCCCAGAAAGGCACCAGAGGTCTCTGAGCCATGAAGTGGCCTGGCTGTGATTCAGGGGCCTGAGTCTGACACCTACTCTGCCCACTCTTCCTCTGCGGGGAGGTTGAGGAGGCACCTGCTTCTCAATAATGTCAGTGCCCCCTCAGTGGACACTGAGATCATGACAAAAGTCTGGGACACTGAGAGACAAGTAAATAATCATGTTGGCTCCCTGCTCAGTGCTCTGGACTTCTAGATTAAGTGCAAAGAAAAGAATCACAAGTTTCCTTCCCAGCACCATCTTGGGCCTGTCCCAGGAAAAGCTAGAAACCACTGGGCAGGGGTGGGTCTAAATCCCAGGAAAACTTGGAATCTGGGAGACTGTAGACACTCCAGGGCCTGCGAACAGGGACAAGAGAGGGCATCCATAATCGATAACACAGGCAACACTTTGTCTTTCACAGGCTTACTCTGTGTCTTTGGCCCTGGATCTCCCAGATTGAGTCGGGGGCGGGGGGCGGGGGCAGGCCTGCGAGGGTTGACCTGATGCCTGATGCAGGCAGGAGAGGGGGTGGAGGAGGGGAGGCAGGACACACTGGGACACTGTCAGGTTGCTATGGGCATGATGTCACTTAGTCTTCATAGCAACCCCCTGAGTGGAGAGGTAGAAGGATTGTGATCTCCATGTCCCAGGTAAAGACCCTGAGCCTCCGAGTGGCAGTGACTCATCTGAGTCATGCAGGTATGGCACAGCAGAGCTCATACAGCTCCTCTGCTCCTCCCATACTCCCAGGCAGCTGCTGGGGGAGAATACCTTGCTCACCACGACTGGCTTTCTGGTGCTCTTCATCCCTACCTGGCCAGGTCTCCGTGTCCCTGAACTTCACTCAGAGAAAGGGCCTCTTGTCCACTTCTGTGGGTCCTGATGTTTATGCCTACTCGCTGCCTTTGTGTGACTCTGCGTTGTCCTCCATGCATCTGACTTTTGCCTACCTGACCTTGGCTTCCTGTTCTTTTTGCTCTTTGGAGTTTGATATTGGTGATCCTGAAATCTGGCCTGAGTCCACTGTACCTGGTCCTACTGCTCAGAGGAGGAGGAGAAATGGAAGAAAAGGAAGGATAAGGATAAGGATAAGCAAAGGAATAAGGAAGGGGGTAGTGAGGAAGGGAAGGGGAGGAAGGAAGGGATGGAGGGAGAGGTGGGGAGGGACGTGTGAGATGAGTACGAAAAGCCTCCTGAGCAGAGGCTGCATATTGGCTTCTTCTCAGAGTGGCTTTGGCTTTGGGCTGAACAAGAAGAAATGACAGTGACAGCACCTCACAGCCATTTAGCACACATATGGCAAACATAGAGCATGGGAGGGGGTGCCCCTCCCTCTTGCACCCATGGCAGACATAGCTAAGAGACCACACTGCTCTTCTGGCATGGCCTCAGCTTCAGAATCCTCAACACAGCGATCAGACAACCGCTAGCAAACAGAGTCAGTGCCCAAAAGAACATGCATTTGTTATCCCTGGTCTATCACTTTGTGCTTTCTGACGAGCTTGCTCACCTCTGACCCTCAGTTTTCCCCACAAATCAGAGCAGGTGTACCTGTCTTAACTTTACAATGAGGAGGAGACCCCGAGTGACTTCCTCCACAGCATGCCACAACTTGGTAACAGAACTGAGGGTGAGAACAGAGGGAATCTGGACTCTTACTCTACTCAGGACATGTTTAGAAGTCCCCTGGCAATCAAGATGGTGGCATTTGAGTAGATTTCTCTTTTCTTCCTTTTTCTTTTTCATGGGAAACCCACCCAGTCCTATCTTCCACTGCTTTGGCCATGTAATGAGTCTCCTGATGTCATCCAAAGATATTAGTCATCGCTAAATCTGGCCATTCCCCTGAAGCACCCGGCCCCGTGGACTGCCTGAAACATGCATGGATGCTGCTGCCACAAATTTGCTCTGACAGCCACTGACAAGGAGAGACAGGCAATGTTCATACTGTTCTGCTGGGCCAGAGGGAACGCTCAGGGAAGCTCCCCAGGCTGGGGGGCTGGGGCACCTTGAGAGCAATGAAAGCAGTCTAGGGGCTGGGTTTAGAGCCCCTCAGCTGATTGCCGATTCTGGGATGTGGGCATGGATGACCCAAGCTCCCTGACCTTGCATGTCCCTTGGCTCCTGGACTGAATGAAGCCTTATTCTCAGAGCTGAGCCTCTTACTTTGTATCTTGCTCTTGTTCTTCTTTGACCCTCCTCTGTACATCCACAGTCAGTCAGTTCCAACTATCTACCACCCTATCCTGGGTGCTTCCTCTTTGCTGCCTGCCTTGCACCTGGGTGGGAATGTCTCACCTGTTTCCACCCCACTTATCAGGCTTCTTCTCTTCATCACCTGCAGATAGGTACTTTCCCAGACACACTTGCCTTGCTCTGACTAGCTGGCCTGGGGAAGCCCTCAGCTTCCCTTCTCTTCTGGGTACCATGAGACAAAATTTCACCTAAGCCTTTTTTGCCCTAGCTCTATTCCAGAAATTGCTACCTTTGCAGTCACAAATACCTGTATTAGCTGCCAGGTGAAGTGATAAGTACTTATCGTGCCCTCACCTGTTTCGGCACTGGAGGATGTCTTTTCTGTTCTGTGTCAGGCTCTGGCGAGCACATCTGGCTTGTAATTTTATAGACTTGGCTCACCTTCTCCTTCCTCTAGTTCAACAATCAAGCTAATGACACAGTTATTCTTTACTGAGCATCTGCTCTGTGCCCGGCACTAAGCTCGGGGATTTACTGGCATGGGTTCATGGGATTTCTGCAGTATTCTTGCAAGAGAGCCTGTGTGCTCCCTTGTTTTGCAGGTGGGAAATGGTGTTCAGGAATGGAGGTCACTTTGCCCCAAGTCACCCAGCCAGCAAGTGACAGAGCTGTGTCTAGAAGTCAGGATTGTCTTGCTCCAGAGACCATGCCTCCCTTGGTTCACTGCCTTTCCAACCAAAGAGGGGTAGGTTAAGGGCATCTACCATCCACAGTGCTTAAAACGTTGTTGGAATATGCAGAGAAGAATACATGGTCCTGTCCTCAAAGAATTGATACTCTCCTTGGAGGAACAAAGCCACTTATATTGCCAGTCAATATTTATTGAAATTTCATTATCAGGAAAAATGGCAGAGAGGTGTGGTTTCACCTGTCGGCACTGATCGTTTGGTGAGTTTGGGTTGAGTACTGCTAGGGATAGGCCTCTAGGGCAGACGTGGTCTCGGTGGGAAAAAGGTCAATTGTTAACATCTGGGGCCCTGGAGTGGGTAGTGGATGTATCTATGCCACAGATTCCATTTCCCCATTTCCACTCAGTGGAAAACATGGGAGTTTCTAACAAGTTCCTAATTGTGTAAAGCAGACAATAGAAGAAAGAGAAAGAAACGTGTGATTAGAAAAGGTCACCTGAAGGAGGTAAGAAAAGAGTAGTTTAGGATCATTGCATACCCCGAGGTCTGAGCTAACATCTGGGCCAGGCTGTATTTCCTTGGGATGATAAAAAGGTTGATTCTTCCCCATTCCTTGGTTTCCTCCTTTGAACGAGTTAATTCTGTTAAATTAAGATCTGGAAGGTTCTTTCTGATCCAGTGTTCCTAAATATCAATCTCCTAGGGTAGAACTCTACCCTTTGCAGGCTTCTCTCATATTCATGAGCTCATTTTTATTTCATGACAAGCCCGTGATGCAGCCATTGTAAAGATCGAAAAACTGAGGCCAGAGAGTTGGAGTGTCCTCCTCACCCAAGGTCTGCCTAGGTCTGCCAATGGGTTACCCGAACCTCGTTCTCCTAATGCCAGTCATTCTCCATTCTGAAAGCATATTTATACATTTCCAAATCGTTAGGGAATGTTGATTATGTTTAAACATTCCTTAGGTGATTCTAGTGTTCAGTCTGGATGCTAAAAAAATATGTTATTATGACTGACTTCAGAGGAAGAAACAGAAACCTGGAGAAGTTAAGCAACTTGCCCAAAGTCACACAGCCAGAAAATAGGAGAGAATTCCATACTGGGCAGGCTGACTCTATAACCCATGTGTTTTTCATGGTCATGCTTTCTTTCTTTTTTTTTTTAAATGTTACCTATTTATTTGATAGAGAGTACACGGGCAAGGGGAAGAGCGTGAGCAGGAGAGAGCACGAGGGAGGACTCTTCTAGGTGCTTTCATATACTACTTCATTTAATGCTTTCAGCAACTTTATTGTTCCTTGAAAAACTAGTGCAACTAGTCCAAAAAAGTTAGATAACCAGTCCAAAATTGCAGAACTCATAAAAAGCAGCTAATAATGGCTCCATCTTGATTGGATTTAGGTGTGCAAGTGTGTGCATTTGTCAAAACCCACACAACGGTTCACTTAGGATTTGTGCATTTCACTCTATATTGATTGTACCTTTAAAGGAGCATGAATACACACTGAAGCTCTAGCGCAGAAATATAGGGATGTTTACAACTTCACAAAATGCAAGAAAACGTAGGATTGGCGAATAGAGGGATACGTAAGTGAATAGATACGTGATAAAGGTGGTGGGTCTGTGGGTGTTCACTGTAAAATTCACCTTTTCTGGGTGTTTGAAATTTTCCTTAAAAAGAATGTGTGCAGGAAGGCAGTAACTTCCATTAGACTGTGAGCTCAGTAAGGACAGGAATCTTTGCCTGTTCTGTGACAGCTGAATGTCCATCCCCTAGAATCCTGCCTGGTGTGACGCAGGTTTTCAATAAATACTGGCTGAATGAGAAGGGATAGTAGCGTCTAGCCTAAAGAGAGGATTTGATGGTATCTGTGAACAAGTGAATGGTGAGGAGGAACATTGGGCAGAGTAGGGTGGGTGGGCATGGTGGGGAGAGGTCTCCCAGTTTTCTGTTTATGAGCTCTTCTGGGAGCAGCAGCAGGAGCGTCATACCCAAGAATCACTGTGACCAGAGTGTTGTATGGGTATGTGCTGTCCTCATGTGGCCAAGGTGAATATTGCACTAGGGTTGGAAGGGCTGCTGGCCCCTGAGCCTACCCGGTTGTACTCAGCGGGGCTCAGATGTTGGAAGGGCAATGCTGGGTCCAGAGGGGCTGCATCTGTGGACCTGGGGCCACTTCCTGGCATGCTCCCTATCAACTAATGGTTCTCCAAGTGGGGGTTGTGGATATCCCATGACCTCACTGCCATACTGAAATTTGAGAGAAGTAACTGACTTGTATTAGGCATGCCTCTGCTGATGCTCTTCCGTGGTTTCTAATTTGACCATTGCATTGACGCTGCCAGGTCGGTGGCATGATGGCTTAGAGAGGGTTAAACTACACAGTAAATTGGGGACAGGGAACCTGCCTTGAGGAATCCCACAATATGACAAAGAGGACACTACCCTTGGTAGGGTTTAGAGAATTCTAGCTCTGGAAGACCAGCGAGGGGTTGGGGAAGATTGAAAAAGTCCCAGCACTCTGTAGCTGTCACTGAGCACCATGGATGGTGTTTTCCAGCCCCTTCCACACCCTGCCTGACCCTACTGTCTAATGCTGGGGAAAATGACTTAACCTCTCTGAGCCCTGCCTCAGTATGTCAAATGGGGATAATAGTGTCTTTACCTTGTAGGGTTGTCATATAAATAATTGAATACAAGCAAATCACAGGGTCAGGTAGACAGTGCATGCTCAGAAATGACTCCCCCAGGATTACTATATCCACACAGGCAGGGGTTGTATCTGTTCTGTTTATTCCTGTGACCCCAGCATGTTCAGAGTGGTTAGTTCTCAAAGAAGAGCAAGGTCAGAGTTAGGAGTATGGTCTTTGCAGTTGGATACCTGAGGCCAAGTCCCGGCGCTGCTAGACTTCAGTCGGAGTGACCCTGGCAAGATACCTATACTAATGTTCAATTTCCTTATCTGTAAAATGGGGATAACATCTACAGCGTGGTACAGGCAAACAGGCTAGTGTGAATGAAGTACCTGGCATAGTGCCTGGTACATAGTCAATGCCCAAATAAATGCTAGCGAGTAGTCAGATTATTCTAAGATGAATATTCAATGTCAGCTGCTGTTGCTCTGAAGAATAATAATAATAATCCACTGGTTATATTAATTTCCCCTTCAAGGCTGCACTGACTGCAGCTCTGTCTGACCTCATCTGAGTTCATGTGTTGGGTGGAAGAAGAAGGGCAGTGATAGGATGCCCTCCTGCTCCCCTGGACCCAAATGACCCTATAAGGTCACCCAGCTCTCAAGGTGATGATTAATTTTATATGTCAACTTCAACTTGACTGGATTACCACATGTCCAGATTAAACATATTTTGGATATTACTGGGCATGCTATGAAGGTGCTTCTGGAAGAGATTAGCACTTGAACCAGGGGACTCAGTAAAGCAGATAGCCTTCCCAATGTGGTGAGCTTTGTCTAATCTGTTAAGAGTGCGTAGAACAGGAAGGAGAAATCTGTCCCTTTTTTCTTCCTCCCAGTGTAAGCTGAGACATCTCATCTCATCTGATCTTACTTGGCCCTCAGATTGAGATTTATACCATTGGTTCCCTGGACTCTCAGGCCGCTGGACTCAGGCTGAACTATACCACTGGTTTTGCTGGGCCTCCAGCTTGCAGATGGCAGATTATGGACTTCTCAACCTCCATGATTGCATGAGCCAATTTTGAAGCACTTATTGCATTCTGAATAAGGACACCAAGATAAGGGTAGTACTCAACCCAAAAGAAAGATTGGCATCTGCAAGGCTGGGATTTCTGACCCCATGATACATAGATATGGGACATCTGGAGACAGGAGACCACATTTTTATGCCTCTCATAATATATACTGGGATTAAAACCCAGTGCCAGTCACACATAAGAGTGTCCTGCAGGCCCCAGGAGATGAATAATGATGGCTTTACTTTGAGACCCAGTTCTCTCTTTCAGAGTCTGAAGCAGTTCAGCTCTCTGTCCTTGTCCCTAGCTCTGGGTTACAGAAGTTCTGTATTTGCTGTTGACTTTGAGCAGGACCTTTTCTCTCTTAATGCTATATAGTGATTTTTGCTTCATAGAGTTGGCGTTGGGATCCAGCTATCTTCTGTTGCTGTAGTTACCAAAGCCTCTCAACTTTTCCTGCATTTATACCTGATTAGCTGCACAGGGATGAGTCCCAGGAAGGACTAAGCTTTAGCCAGGCCAGAACAATTTGGGACAGAGTAGGGGCTCGTAAGTTGTCCAACCAGCAAGGAGTCAATCACTATCCAGTGAACGAGGACAAACACAATGATTGTTACTCACAGAAAGTAAGCCATTTTTTAGTTTTTAAATACCTCCTAGATTGTAAGCATCCAGATGGGGAAAGAGGAAAAGCAAGATAAAGAACAAAGAACTTCATAGCTTAGAGCCTTTGTGGACAACTGTTCTGGGACCTTAGATGGGGATACTTGCAGGAACTTCAAAGGATCCAGTGGGGCCCCTGAGAAAGAGTTCTGGTCCAATGGGCCTCAAACCTGCTGCACACCTGCTTCCCTTTCAGAATGTGAGGCATCATCTCAGGGTGACATAGGGTAGTTCATTACATTTCTCAAGTGGGGCTTGGTTTTATCACCTATGATGTGGGTACAGTAGAGGACTAATGGTCTCTGGAATCAGCTACACACAGGACCCAGAAGTCAGCAGTCAGGTAGGTGATTGGGGAATGCAGCAGGGTCTGAGTTTGGAACCTCCAAGGGAGATCAGCGACAGCCACTTATAGCTCCAAGTTTCCATTTCTCAGAATCTGCATGCCTGGGTAGCACAAGGCCTCAATCAGGAGTGCAAGACTTCAGTCCCTTAGAACTCAGAAGGGGATTGGGAGAAGGAGACATCATCAGCCCTGCCGGCTGAGTTTGCTGGGCATGCTGAGTGAGCTTCTCACCTACCCATGGGCTTGGCGCTCTCCAGGGTCCTGACCTGGTCCTGGCTTTCAGTCTCTGTCCCAGACGCTGGCTCAAAAGTCCGGGTTCCCAGTAGCAGTATCCAGGGCTCAGGGACAGGTTTGCCACATCACTCTGGAACACATTCAAAACCTATCAGTTTTAAAACTGATTTTTAAAAACAGGTTTTACCTCCCCTGCCCCCCACAATGTTTTAAAATGGCTTATTGAAAAACATAGGTCTAGAACTTTTTGCTTTTTATTCTTTGATCAATTTGTCTGTCAAATCACATAGGCTCTCTTATTTCTTTCAGCTTTCAAATTTTCATAAAAGATTTTATTTTGGGGGCACCTGGGTAGCTCAGTTGGTTAAGCATCTGCCTTTGTGATCCCAGGGTCCTGGGATGGAGTCCCATATCAGGCTCCCTACTCTGTGGGGTGTCTGCTTCTCTCTCTCTCTCTGCCTCTCCCTCCATTGTGTGCTCTCTCTCTCTCAAATAAATTAATTAATTAAATCTTTAAAATATATTTTATTTTTAAGCAATCTCTATGCCCAACATGGAGCTCAAAGTCATGACCCTGAGATCAGGAGTCCCATGCTCTACCAACTAAACCAGCTGAGGGGGGCACTCTCACCTTTCTTTTTTCCCTCTTTCTTCCTCTTTAATTTTCTCTACCTTTTCCTCTCCTCTCAGAGTGAATATCCCCTTCCTCCAGGGGAAGAAGGAGTCTATCCATCTTCTTAAGAGATGATTCTCATTGACTTCACTTTATTCACAGTGTGGATTTGAATTTGAGTAATCCTGAAGTTCTCCAGATTACAAAAATCCTTATTTCTCCATAAGCTGCCATGTTTTGAGACTACATTCTCATCCTTTGGGCCCAGAAGATTTGACTTGGAATGGCCTGGCCCCATTTCCTACCCCGTGCCCAAATCGAAGCTGAGGAGCTTGGTTGTATCATCCATTCATGCAGTAAATATGTATAACACCCCTGCTATATGTTCAGCACTGCTGTAGGTACAAAAAAAAATGTGGCCATGAACAAGACAGATGTAAATCCCTGCCCTCAGGGAGCTGCCACACTCATGGGAGAGAGAATATTACTGCACTTCTGGAAGGAGTGTAGATTTCCTGTTCCTGGAAGAAGGTGAGCAATCATGTAGAAAAATCACATACCCTTCAGAACCAAGAATAAGATACTGCCAAACACCCAAACTGGTCTCAAATGTGCTAGTCTTTGTGCAGTTTCAGACAACCATCCAGGTGGGTATAAGAGGCACCAGGGCCGTGAGCCGCCTTGTTAGAGGAAAGCGTGGTGAAGTGACAGGTCCACAGAAGAGAAAGCAAGAGGGAAAATGTTATTTCCCTGAAATCCCTTACTTGTTTCAGGTGTCAGAGCTTGGGAAGAAGGAGGGATTCTGATCTGGGTAGGACGGGAGAAGGATTGAGGTCACTGGGGCTTTCAAGGTGTGATCTTGGAAACAAAGCTCCATTTGAAGGTGAGTCTGCTTTTTCCCTTAAAATCACATCTTCCTAAAGCCCCAGGTTTTAAAAGGTTCTGGATATCCCTAATGCTAATGCTCATGGCCTGTTCCCAGAGCACACTCCCAGCACTGTGTATGTGGTGGTGAAATCATACAAGCCTTTGGGAAGACCACTGTCCACTGAAGATTAGACACACATGCTTTGATCTAAGAATAGCAGCTCTGGAAATTTATTCCATGAAAGAATTCAAAAATAGGGAAATGGTGTTTTAAGGGGAATAGATAATTGTAGCAGTGGCAATTAATACTGTGAAAGACAAAAGGCAATATAAATGCCCTAGAGTTGGGTTAAATGAATCATGGTTTGTTAATTTGGTGGGATGTTAGATTTATCACTAACATGATAAACATAGGGCACCAATAGATTTCAAATGTCAGAAATCCTCCAGATCAGCCATTTCTCTTAGAGGTGAAGAGTCTGACTTCCAGAGAACAGAAGTGACTTCTCTGAAATTGCACACAAGTATAGAACCAAACAAGGCGTCGCCTCAGGGCTGCTTTGCAGTGTAGCTGCCTTTCTGCCTTTCCAGGATCTTCCAAAGGGAGACTTAGGCTTCATTTGGAAAATGAGTTTGAGTTTTGGGGGAACACAGGCAGGACATTAAGTGCCATGAAATCAGGGACATTCTGTGCCTTTTAGTGACACTGAGAATGTCAGTATGTCCCCATAGCCTTCCAGTCTCGAGGATTCCATGAGAAGACCTCAGTATGGAGCTTCTAAGTCCTCTTTTAGCTCTTAGATTTTTTGAGGCATAATTGACAAATGAAATTATATATTTGAAGTATACAGTGTTTTTTATTAAAGTGTATAATATTTTGATTTGATATCCATACACATTGTGAAATCATCACAAGTTAACTAGCCTATCCATTGTCTCATATCATACCCGTGCTTGTGAATGCAAAGATCTCCTCTCTAAGCAAATGTCAAGTGTACAGTACGGCATTATTAACTCTAGTCACCATGCTGCATTGCTCCTGGGTCTCTACTGTCTCTCTGACACTTGCTGATGTCTCTTTTCACAAAGAACAGAGGTGGCAGGGGATGTTCTGGCCCAGGGCCCCCAGCAGGTGACAGTCTCTGTCTAGAATTTAATCACTTTGTTTTTGTTTTCATTTTTACAGCTGCATTCTAATTATGGTGAGTCACACTGGTTTCCTATTTCTGGTAACATTTATAAGATTTTTTAAAATAAAGAGGTGTTTGTTTTAAAGGAAGATACTGAATCAAAGAGTGTAAAGGAGATTATGGATGTGGCAGAAGTTAGACAGTGGGATCAGAGTGGAGGAAATAGGAAGCACAGCCCTGAGGTGCTTTGCAGCAGAAACATTTGTCAGATTGTGCAAGGAATGATTAGGGGAGAAAAAGGAACTCAAAATTGTATGCACACATTGATAGCAATTATGTTAAAAAGAGTTGTGCACTTGGGAGCTCCTGGGTGGCTCAGTTGATTAGACAGATCAGACTCTTTCGGGCACTTGGTTTCTGCTAGGGTCAAGATCTCTTGGTCTTGGGACCAATCCCTGCAGTTGGTTAGGTTCTGTGCTTGGCAGGAAGCCTGCTGGAGATTTTCTCTCCCTTTCAGTCTTCCTCTGCCCCTCCCCCTGGCTTGCATGCTTGCTCTCTCTCCCTAACATAAACAAATCTTTTAAAAAATTTTTTAATTAAAAACTAGGAGAAAAAGGAGTTGTGTACATGGATGGTGGTGAAAGAGAAAACAGGGGAAAGCTTAATTTGAAGCAAGGAAATGTTTTTGTTTTGCTTCATTTGTTTTAAAAATAGAGGCTTGTGGGCATCTGGGTGGCTCAGTTGGTTGAGCATCTGACTTGTGATTTCGGCTCAGGCCTTGATCTCAGGGTTGTGAGATCAAGCCTCATGTCCTGTGCTGGGCATGGAGCCTGCTTGGGATTCTCTATTTCCCTTTACCTCTGCCCTACCCCCCTCCAAAAAAATAGAGGCAGGGTTCCTGGGTGGTTCAGTTGGTTAAGCATCTGCCTTTGGCTCAGGTCATGGTCTCAGGGTCCTGGGGATCAAACCCCACATCAGGCTCCTGGCTCAGCAGGGAGTCTGCTTCTCCCTCCCCTTCTGTGCTTTCTCTCTCAAATAAACAAATAAAATCTTAAAAAAAAATAAAAACAAAAAATGAAAAATATAGAGGCCTGGACCTTTTTTCAGGCTTAGGGGAAAGATTTGGTAGAGAAGTAGACATTTAATTCGTACTGCATTCATTTATTCCATAGTATTTATTAAACACCTCCTTTTTCCAGGAACCATACTAGGTATGGTTTGCATCCTAAGGGGGGAAGATGACAACAAATAAGTATAGCATATGTCCAGTGATAGAAAATGTCACAAGAGAGCGTAAGGCAGGGAAATGGAGATCAAGAATAATGGGGAGGAGTGGGATGTTACTTTTTCATGGTCATTCAGAGAAAGCTTTGCTGAGGAGGAGTATTCAAATAAGTACCACTTGAAGTGAGAGGGGAAACTGTGAAAGATCTGGAAGAAGAGCTCTCTCAGTAGAGGAAGTAGCAAGTACAAAGGCCCTGAGGTGGGTGTGTGTTTGAGAAGGTGAAGTATGGTAGGGGTGGAATGAGTGGGAAGAGAGCAGCAGAAGACTTGGAGATCATGTAGGGCAGGGTAGGACAGTGTAAGACCTAGGTTTTTATGCTGGATGAAAGAGGATCCACCAGAGGGCTTGGGGCAAAGAAATATTGATATCTGACTTGCATTTTTTGTGCACAACCTTTCATACTGAATTGAGTAAAGACTGCAGGGTAGGACATGAATGATGGGGAAGGAGGCTATTGTAGTAATCCAGGCTAGAGATCTCAGTGGCTCAGCCATGGAGTGGTGGCATTGAATATAAACACCAAATAAACAGTAACATGAGTGGTAATTACTGGAGTAATTAATGATAAGGCAAGAGGCTACAGAAGGCAGAAGGGAATGGGTTAAAGAGGACTGGGTTGAGGAAAGTGAGGAATGAGCCTGGAATGGGAGGAAGGGTTGTCCTTCCCCTGGAGAGGAAGGAGAGGCAGACTGTTGAGGAGCAGAGACATATAGGGGAGGGGCTAAGGGAAAGGCAGGACTGAGGAAGGTCAGGGGCAGGACTTTGGATACTCCAAGGAAACAGGACCCAAGGCTTCCTGCAAATAATGGCAGAGAAGGGGAGTGCTCAGGCAGGAGAGCTCTCCCTTCTCTGTCATGAGCCCCTCAAGGTAACGTCCTTCCCTGCTAGGTTCATCTCTTGTCTACTGAAGCCCCAGTAAAGGGTCTGGTTTAGTGTGGGCACACAGACAACCTTTGAGTGAATTAATGGATGAAATGAATGTAAGGGTGCATGGAAGGAAGGATAGTTGGATAGAAGGCTGGAAGGATAACATGCTAGAACAGGAGTCAAAACTCCTTGTTCAAAGTTACTTTAAAGGAGTGGGTGAAAGAGTAAAAAAGTTGTGAACAGTGAGTTGGGGAATAACAGATTTCAATCAGATTTGAGTGGATGAAACCAATTTATAGGTCAAAGTTTCCTTGGAGGATCAGAATTAGAGCAGAGGAGTTGGTATTCTGAAGGGATGTTTTAATCAAGCTGCCTAGTCTGACAAATGCAGTTCTTTATCCAGTGTGGGGCTGGGGAGATCTCACTGTTCTTGGAGTTAGGGAGTCTGGGTTCAAGTGAAGCAGCTGTTCCCCTTAAGTAGGGGGACAGAGGAAAGAAAGAGCTCAGTATGACAGAACTCAGTCCCCTGGGGGAATATGAGCTGGAGAGACAGGTTGTCAGGCGCCCAACCAAGCAGAGCTGCACCCCAACCTTGGATAGAATCAGTTTTCAACATAAAATGAGTCCTATGACATACAACCTTTCTCTCCCCTACATCCAAAATTACTTCTTCTGTTTCTCACTCCTCCAAGGTGCTCCTAGGAAACCAAGCTAATTTTATAGGCTAGTTCATACTACAGTGTTAGTGATTACTGGGAAAATCAGGCATTCCACTACCCTCCACCAAATAGTAGGCATTGAAACTAGGATTCATAGAGGGAAAGTGAATTGATCAACCTGGAATAGACAATAGGCTCATGGATGGCTGTTTAGAGATAATGTTTTTACTGAGTCTGGAAGGTGCAGTAGATGTTAGTGAATGAAGGAGGAGAAGAGAATCCCAGGCAGTGAGAATAGCATGAATGAAGGCATGGAAATAGGGGCTCTTCAAGTTGTTCTGGATGTGTGGGGCGGGGATGAGGCCTGGAAAAAGATGAGGTTGGAGAGGTGAGATGTACCAAGTCACCTATGATGTGTGCTGAGCTAAGGAATTTGGATTCGATGGTGTAAGCAGTGGGAAGTTCCGGATGAATTTGGAGCCAATTATATTAGAGGCAGTAAAATACAGTGGTTAAGAGCATGGACTCTGGAGCCAGACTGTGTAGGTTCAAATCTTGCCTCCAAAACTCTGGTCAATGTGACCTTTGGCAATTACTTCACCTCCTTGGGCCTCGTTCCCCATCTATAAAATTATACCTTCCTCATAAAGATTGTTCTGAAGATCGTAGATGTTGTATAAATGCTAAGAACCATACCTAGCAATACTAAACTGTGGTTCCTATGCCTGTAGTCCTTTCCTCCTCTTTCTTATCATCATCATCATCATCATCATCTTGGGTTTTAGAAAGATTCTTCTAATAGCCAATATTTTGGGGTAGATAGAAGCAGGGGCAGACCTCAAATAAGAAGACCAGGTGCTATAATTCAGGTAGGATGGAGTAGACTATAGCTTGAAGGACAAATCCAGCCTGCAGCCCATTTTTGTAAATAAGGTTTTACTGGAACATTGCTCTGCCCACTTATTGACATACTGGCTATTATTGCTTTCACACTGTAGCAGCAAAATTGAGTGGTTGCAACAGAGATGATCGGGTCCCCAAAGCTGGAAATATTCACTATCTGGCCCTTGATAGAAAAAGGTTGCTGACTCCTCAGGCCAGGAAGCAGTTCAGCTTTGGGGCAGGGCACATGCTTTTGTGCCCCTGCACCCATCTTTGGAAGGGACTGCCTACCCCTTCTAGGTTCAAGAGACACCTGGCTCTGTGTTTCCCCACAGAGTCATCATGAACTGATGGGCGAGATATTTAAATTCTCTCAACTCAATTTCCTTTCCGATTAGTTGTATGGCTTTATTGTTCTTTTGCAAATTAATTCTTGCATCTTCAAATCTGTAAAGGAAAAAAATATTGAGAGCAGCCCATGACCTTTCTGGTGGTTTTCAATTTCTTTCCTCTTCATTTTTAGCTTTCATTACCCCCAGGATAGCATCTAATTATTTCCTGAATAATCACGTCTCCTGGGCTCCGAGGAAATTTAAGAAGTTTGCTCCCTATTATGTCTTCCAAATTAGTTTCTCTTCAATTTTGGTGCACTTTCTTTTGTCTTTTCATCTTGGCTCAGCCAAAAATAGTTTCTCAAATTGAGTGCTAAATTCTTGGGGATTTCGTTCACTTCAATTAACTTTCCTCAGGACTCTCTTTGGTTTATAAATGAGGTCTTTGCTCATCAGGATCTTGGTCCTAGGCCACTGGCTGCCTTTTCATGCCAACCTCACTTCTCATCTTCATCCTTTGTGAATGCTGGGGGCTGGGAGGGGTATGGGGAAGGATGGGGAGAGGTGTACAAAGAGACAGAGAATCTAGTGTGTCTGGACTCTGCTGTTTGCAAGTTGAGAGATATTGGGCAAGTTGACCTCAGTTTTCCTCTGTGTAAAATGGGGGGATAAATCTACTGCATAGAAGAGCATATTGATAGGGGCGCCTGGGTGGCTCAGTGGGTTAAAGCCTCTGCCTTCGGCTCAGGTCGTGATCTCAGGGTCCTGGGATCGAGCCCCGCATCGGGTTCTCTACTCAGCGGGGAGCCTGTTTCCCTTCCTCTCTCTCTACCTGCCTCTCTGCCTACTTGTGATCTCTGTCTGTCAAATAAATAAATAAAATCTTAAAAAAAAAAAAGAGCATATTGATGAGAGGTATCAGCATTTTAATGATGGGTGCTGGAGAACAGGCATGGCTGGTGGGGGATGACACTCCTTTCTTGCTGTGTCTGGGTCTTTAGGAGAGTAACCCATGGTCAAGTCCACTCTGAAATTCTCACAATCCAATGACCAAGCTCTTAGCACCAGCTTCACTTATAGGAGAAATTCAGAAAGCAATTGACAATCCTTTATTATTAATAATTATTTTATTATTATAAAATATTAAAATATTTTATAAATATAAATATATAAAATATACAAATATAAAATATACAATATTATTAATTATTAATTATTATTAAAATAATCATAACATTGTCTATATAGTGAAATGCTTTTCAGTGTAAAGATTGAGTGCACACCCATTATGTTATTTCATAACTCTCTGGAACCCTGTGGGGTAAGCCTGAGTCTAGGCATCAACCCATTTTACAGTTGAGGAATCTTAGCCCAGAGAAATAAAATGGCTTGCCCTAGATCACACAGCTAACCAGAGGCAGAGTCACTTACAGCTCTGCATCTCACCTGTTTTCTTGACACAGGCTCTCTCCTTCCTTTGCTAGTTTTTTTTAGTGTCCAAATAGAGAGCATTGTCTTATTCTTTTTTTTTTAAGATTTTATTTATTTATATAAGAGAGAGAGACAGAGACAGCAAGAGAGAGCATAAGCTAGGAGGATAGAGAGAAGCAGGCTTCCCACTGATCGGGGAGACTGATGTGGGACCCAATTCCAGGACCCTGGGATCATGACCTAAGCTGAAGGCAGATGCTTAACTGCCTCAGCCACCCAGGTGCCCTGAGACCATTGTCTCCTTAAGGATCCTTTTTATGTGACTATATTCCAATGTTCTAAACAGTCCAAAAGCCGGAAGTGGCCCAGCCTTGAGCCACGGCACATGAACCCCACTGGACTTGAGGGCCCAATCCAGCCTGAGCTGCTGGAGGCCAGGAGCTGCACCAGGCTGCGTCATGCTCCTGTGGGCACACCCAGCTCCCACCACATGCCGGGTTCTCTCCAGGGACTCAGAGAACATACCGTGAGCTCCACATATGACATTAAGAACGTTGGATGTGAGTCTTGGTTCCTCCACTTTCTAGCTGGGTGGCCTCGGACAAGTCCCCAAACCCCTGGGAGCCTCAGTGTCCCCATCTTGTAACTGGGAGTAATGCCCATCCCACCCCGTATGCTGGCTACAGGGTTCAAAGAAGAGAATGTCGGACACACCTGCAAGTGTGTGGTTTACCAGGTGCTCCTAAACACCAAGTCTCCCCTCTCCCTTTGTTCCCTCTCTTTCTCCTTGCCCCTCCTCTGGCCCACCATTAAAGCCTTACTTCCCATCATTCTTTTTGGATCCATTCATCAGGACTTTTCATGAGATTAAGTTTTTAAAAACTAAGAGAATGAGTGGCTGAGGATGAAGGCAGGACCCCACGAAGGGAGAGAAAGGAGAGAATAGAAGATAAGTTTCCTCCACAAATTCATGGTGGATGAGCCCTCTTTCCCCTCCCTCTTTAAAATAGAGAACCATTGGGGCGCCTGGGTGGCTCAGTGGGTTAAGCCGCTGCCTTCGGCTCAGGTCATGATCTCAGGATCCTGGGATCGAGTCCCGCATCGGGCTCTCTGCTCAGCGGAGAGCCTGCTTCCCTTCCTCTCTCTCTGCCTGCCTCTCTTGTGATTTCTCTCTGTCAAATAAATGGAATCTTTAAAAAAATAAAAAATAAAAAAAAATAAAATAAAATAGAGAACCATTTATAAAGTATAACTGAAGGGAATAAGTACTTATAAAACTATTTGTTGGTAGAACTTTTAAAAATGTTTTTCTCAGGGAAGTGTCTGTGGGATTTGAACTGATGACCCAAAGGAACTTGTAAGGCCAGGAACCCACTATGGAATCAAGGCTCAGAAGCACAGGATGGGCCAGGAGACCTGAGTTCAAATCCTGGCTTTGCTTCATCCTGGCTTTATGACTCTGGATTAATTACTTTGCCTCTCTGTGCCTCAGTTTCTCCATCTATAAAGTAGGAATGATGGCTCCTAGACATAGGGCAGTGTGAGGATTAATGAGATATTGTGTGTCAAACTCTTTTGCAGTGCTGGGCTCAGAGTCATAAGCACTATAACAAAATAAGAATAAAAATATAACAAAACATTTAAGACTTGATTATTTATAATATGGAAGTATAATAATGAAATATATGCTGTATAAACAAGAAGTTGTATTCAATTTTTCCACCTAATCCAAATGCCTTTGAGTGGACCAGGCAGAAGGTTGTTGTATGGCTGGCTGTTTTCACTATCCCTGTGCCATCCCATTCTCACAATGATCACTTTTAATTGGGGCCTGATATTCTACAGAGCCCCTGCCCAATGGCCACTCTGGGTGCTCATTTTGCTGCTATCACGGACTCCAGCTGTACTCAGACTTCATGGCACCTGCAGGGCATCCCTCCTGGGGTCTCAAGTCCCTCTCTTGACCTACAAGTTGATGACTGAAGAATTGGACAGAAGGAGGAATTCTCGGGTGAGAGGAAAGAGTAGCAGCCTTGAGTTATCACAAGATTCTAAAAGCCATTGAGGTTCCCAGGAGCCAGGCCCAGGTTGGGGGACACCACGGTGGAGCCAGGAGAGAAAGTTGCTCTGCCTGGCTGCTGTGGTGACACCAAGCAGCACTGGGTGGCAGGCTTGTCCTGCTTTTAAGGACAGTGTCCCTAATGAGCATCCCAAAGCAAGTGTAGAGGAGCACTATCCCTCCTCCGCTCTTGTCCTTCTCTGATCCCCAAGCCCTCCCCCCCACGCCTCTATGCTCATCTGGGTTGCTTACACCTTCTCAATTCCTAAAAAAGGCTTGGAATTGTAACAGCCTTCATCATGGAGCAGGGATGGGGCTCACTCCACATTTCCTGTGTTTAATCTTGTGTCATCTTTGCCACTAACCCCAGGTCCCCATGGTGTCCTACTTCACAGGAGAGCAGACTGAGGCCCAGAAAAGTCAGAGCATTTGACCACCCAGGGTGAGGAGAACCCAGGTCTGGTTCTAGAGCTTGCACTCATGTCTCTCAAAATTTCCCAACTGGGTCATTCACTTTGTTCACTGACCTTGGTTCCAAGCCTCGAGGCTTAAATCCACTACCAAAGGGCCATGGATTGCATTTCTTGAATATGCTCAAGAGGACTACTATTTGATGTCATCATTTATTTGTTTGAATGCCCCTTTCCACCAGTCTGTGTGAAGCGGGAGTCACATCCAATTCACCTTTGGATCTCAAGCATCTGATTCACATCTAATTCACCTTTTGGGGCCACACAGGGATCTGGTGCTCTGTAAATGCTCCTAGGAGCTGACACTTGAGTCCTGGTCTGCAGGTGCTTTGGGGAAGGAAATTCTCTAAAGGGAGTCACAGCACTTCCTGGAGGCAACGGGATGCTCTCCTCCTAGAGGTCAATTCTAAGTCTTGGGTCAGAGACTGAAGGGACCAGTAGTATGTCCAAGTTGCCTCATGGACACCACACCCTTCAAGGCTGGGATCATGGTCCCATCTCACAGATGGGGAAATTGGGGCAGGTGTGTGCATGCACCAGGAGGTGCAGGAGAGAACGCACAGCCTCCCACCCTTGGCCATGCTGTTGATATGGGTCTTGTTACTGCTGCCCATGGCTTCCTAGCTTTGCGTCCAGTCCAAATCCCAAGCCCTGGTCAAGTCATTCCGACCCATTCCATCTCGGTTTTATCTCCTCTGCTTCTCAGGAAGATGCATGTGTCTGTCATCCTGGCAGGTCCTGCACTGTTTCCTCTTGGTTCTAATTTTTGTTGTCTTCATCGGGATACTGTGGAACCTCCTTCCAGGCTCCAACTGAGTGCTGTTGCCCCACAAAGCTCCTGACTCCACACTTGGCTTGAAGTGCTGAAATCCCAACCACTCTGTCCTGCCCACTGCTTGGGAGCAGTGCTGGGTCCTGAGCTGTCCTAACAGTCAAGAGCCCTGTGATTTCCCTCTGCATACCTGTCACTCCAGCATGCTTCTGAGCAGGGAGCATCCTTCTCCCCCGAGAGTTCTGCCACCTGCTGTGCTGGTTTGTGACCCCCCAGCCCTGGCTTCTGCAGACCCCCCATATCTTGACACCCCATCTCCATGTCTGGCATTTTCTCCACAGACATCTTTGCTTCAAGCATTTTCACCACAGAAAGAATTGGCCATAAGGCAGTCTTGCTGTAAGCATAAAATAGTGAAAAGTAAAAGAGGGACATCAGAAAGGATAATGAATGAAATGAGACACAAAAACAATTGATACAATTATTTATTTCTTCCTCTGTTAGGAGAGGTATCAGTTTTCCAGATACTAGGATACATATTTCTAACTAACACACCACACCATTATTTTCTAGTAAAATACAGTACACAATCTGGCTTCATGCTCTTATGTTTCCCACTCCCCAGTCAGTTTACCCCTGTATTTTCTATGTATAGTTGTTATCATCTACTATCTTAAGCATCCCATCTACTCATCACTGTATAGATTATGAGGATTAAGATTTATGTAATATTGAAATGGGAACTTTGTCAGTGGAGAAATAAAACCAAACTGTCACAGTTATTTTATCTTTTATGGCAAAACTGCCTTATGGCCAATTAGTTATGTGGCAAAATTGCTTGCAGGAGAAACATCTGTGGCAAAGATGTGTCCAGCGAAACTACCTAGAACCATCCCCATCTCTTGCGTCCGCCTTGCCCAAGCTCATCCCAGCAGGGCAGGACCATGTCAGCAGCCCAGCTCCATAAATCATGTGTGTGGGGCTTGGAAAGGTCTGGGGCTGGCCCACCCTGACCAACCCCTGCCCCCAGTGTCTAAGAGCTCCCTCCCCACTCTGGGGAACTAGGGTTTGCTCTGGGTCTACTCTGAGGTCTGCCTAGGGTCCTGCCTTAGTCCTCATTCCCCTTTTAGGGGCACCCCCAGATCCCATGCAATAGTCACCCCATGCTGCCTGAGCCCTGATTTCTGAGTTCCCACTTGCACTCCATCAGCACAAGCCTGGACCTTGGTCGCAGTCATCTCACCTGCATCAAGGCCAGCCCGAGCTGCCAGCAGGTAGCCTCCCATCCTCAGGCCTGGAGTCATACAGACTCAGGTTCTTGGCCAGGTTCCCCTATCATGGTGTGACCTTGAGTGAGAAATCTACTCTTAGCTGAGTCATTATCACATAAAAAAGAGGCCCAGTAACAATAATCCTCTTATATCATTTTCCTATACACTTCTTTCCCCCTGAAAAAAATTATATAATTTAAAATAAATAATGGAAATTATGTTATTTTAAAAAGAAATAAAGGAAAATTGACACATGCACATTAACACAAAATTTTGCCTCTAATTTCAGGGAATTTGTGATCTCCCTGAAGCTGACAGACAGACCTCAGGTAAGAGCCTGGGAGTTTTTCCCAAGGCAAAGATGTCCAGGATAAATTGTTAAGCAGGACATATGCATGGTGTTTGTGATGTGCGACCTTTGGTGTAAAAACAGGGGCAATAAATAAATGTATATATTTGCATTTTTATATCTGCCTAAAGATATCCTGCAAGCATACATAAGAAAGTTAAGATTTACTTAGGAGGGGGCTAGAGAAGGGGAAAGTGGAACAAGTTGGAGACAGAGCTATATATTTCACTATATAGATTTTGTGCTATTTCATTTGGGAGCCATTAAATATAATACCTACTTGGGGTGCATGAGTGGCTCAGTAGGTATCTAACTCTTGACCTCAGCCCAGGCCTTGATTTCACAGTCGTTGGTGTGCAGCCTACTTAAAAATATAAATAAATAAATAAATAAATAGTGAATATTTTACCTATTTAAAAAATGTAACAAAAACAGAGAAGTAAATAAACAACTCTGGCCTTAAAATTTAAAAAAAAATTTTTTTAAGAAAAAAAAAGAGGTCCAGCAATCTACTCTGCAGGATGGGTGAGAGGATAAATGTGGAACCATGTGGCTAGTACACATGGTCTATTCCATCAACAGTAGCATTCATTCATTCATTCATTCATTCATTCATATTTATTGAGTGTCTCCTCTTACCCCAGAACTGGAAATACAAGTGTAGGTAAAGGCCAAACCTGGTCCTTGTCTTTGTGGTCCTTACACTCTAGTGAGGGACACACATAGTAGCTAGCAGACAAACACCAAGTATGGATTGTGAGGGTAATGGCCAGTGCTATATAAAGAATACAGCAGGGTATGGGGAGAGGGATAGGGGTGTCTGGGGAGGTGATGTTTGAGCAGAGACCTGAGTCATGTGAAGAACCAGCTCTCTGAGAAGGAGGAACCTCCTTCCTTCCATCAAAGGCCAGGAGACAGGACCATGCCTGGGAATAGCGCAGAGGCCAGTGTGTCTCAGACAGACCAAAAAAAAGGGGGAACCATGGGGGAGGTGGGGTCAGTGAGGTTGGGGGGGGCTGGACAGAGAAGAAATGCTCACTTTCCAGGGGCGGTGGGGACCAGGGGAAGGTGGGGAGCAAGTTGCAACATGATGTAATTGACAGTATCCAAGGCTGGCATTGAGGACCCAGTGCCTGTTGCTGGCCTTGCTGGAGTCAGGGACAGCTCCCCCCAGCCATGGAAATCACCTCAGAAGTTGCAGGCCATGGCCAGGTGTGTGCCTGGAAGGGGAAACCATCAGGTAGGGAGGACATGCCAGACAAGCTCCCAGGGGTTCCTGTATGCTTTGACTCTCCTGGGAGGCCTGGTCTACCACTGGCCCAAAAACTCCACAGGTCTAGGTCTCCCCTGAAGACAGCCAAACAGTGTGGATTCCCCAGAGCAAGGAAGAAGGATAATGGTCCCAGTGCCTAATCAACAACAGGCAGGTTCCAACCTCCAGAAGGATATCCTAGCATAAATTGGTTTCAGAGAGCAGGCTAGTGAAAGGAGGGGTGGGGTGAAGATGGGGGAGGAGGGGGCATCTCTTCACCAGGAGAGGGAAGAGGAGGCGTAGAAGGAGTGGAGGAGGAGAGTATCAGTGCAATTGCTTTACTGGAACAAAATTTCAAATTCTATGCACCACTCACCCTTGGGGGAAATTATGTCAGAACCCTTCTGGACTCGTCAGTATTAGCCGCCCACAAGTTTTAGGAGCTGAAAACCAAGTAGTTTTAGGGGAAAAAAAAACTGTCCTAGTTCTGTAATTGGCTCCCATGGCTCTGCTCAACAATTATTAAAAACTGACACAAAATCTCAGAGAAATTGCTCCGGGCCCTATATTTATCATTTGCGTCGGTCAGACAAGTAGAGGCCTTTCCATGGAGTGTCAGCTAGGGTACCTTTCAAGGTCAGATAATTAACTTTATTAAGGAAGAGTCAGATGTGCAGAGGGAATAGGGAGTGAGACTTAGGTGTCCCTCAGTTAACAGAAACTTGCTGAACAGAATTCCCAGGCTAGGGATGTCATGGGTCTGATTTACATCCCTTCTGTGAAGAGTGGTTCTTAAGATGAGGTCCATGGGCCCTCATCCCCTTCCAGCGTGCATGTAGAGGGCTGCAGGAGATCCATGAACCTCCTGAAACTGTAGACAAAATTCTGTTTTGGGGGCTGCTATGCATTCTCTTAGGTCTGTGGTCCTCCCAGTGTGACACTACTCACTCGCCAGGTGAACGGCAGCCTCACCTGGAACATGTGAGCAATGCAGATTCTCAGGTGCATCCCAGAACCGCTGAATCATACCTTTAGGGACTGGAGCCTGGTCACCTGTGTTGTCATGAGCCCTCCTGGGGGTTCTGATGCACGCTCCAGTCTGATGCTCACTAAAGCTGTGCTCTGTCGTGGAACACAGCAGCCAAGTCAGGCCTTGGGAGCCACAATGACCTCAGTTCAAATCCCAGTTCTGCCACGTAGTGGCGTTGTCAGCTTGGGCAAGGCACTAGGCCTCCCTAAGCATCTATTATCCCATCTGTCAAGTGAATAATAACCTTGGGACAGTGGGGGAATTTTAATGCAGCATTGATGACAGATTCACGGGCTTCATCCAACAAGAGTCATGATGACAATTACGGTAATGCCTTTGAGGAGGGGAGTGGTGTGAACAAAGTGCAGATTAAAAAGACAACTCTATAGGATGGCTTGAGCACCTGAGGGGCTAGAGGTGGTGTCTTCAGGGATTGCTGTCATAACCACAGTGGCAGCAGTGAGAGGGATGGGGGGGTGGGTGAAAGGGTCATCAGAGGCCAAGTGGACTTCTCTGAGCCTCCTCTGTGAAATGGGAAAAATCTTACTACCTGTGGGGTAGTTGTGAGGATTACATGATGAAGTGTTACACTGTTCTGAGCACAGTGGAACAAACTACAGCTCACTAAATGGTAGCTACTGTTACTAATATTGATATCAGTATCAGTATCATTGTCATCAATGCCAGCAGGGGAAGCTGTGCCTCAGGGCTGCCCAGAGGGACTCACTGCCCCTGGATGCCTCTGTGGCTAGGTGTAGGACCTGGAAAGTGTAGCCCACCATCAGCTAGCCCTAGAGCCAGAAGACCTAGAGGAGAGAGAGTAGAAAGTTTTGGAGAACTCCAGGATGGTGGCAGCAAGGAGCAGAGAAGAGCTTGACTGTGGTTACCTCCCTCTGGAAGCCCTCCCAGATTGTTTTGGGTGCTCCCAGAGCCCCTTGTGGTTACATCTGGAGGGCACAGATCCTGCTGTGTTATAGCAATCTGTCCCTCCATCCAATTGAGGGTTCTTTGATGTTAAGGCTCGGGATGATCCATTTTTGTACTTCCGGGGTCAAGCACAGTTACCTGGAGTGCAGCTGCTGCTTGAATGAAAAAAGAGGGCAGGGGAAACAAATAAAATAAAGAACGAATGCCTGAATGAATGGGAGCAAAGGCGTTGGCTGGTCCAAGGAGGAGTAAAATTTGGGGTGGGGGTGGTGAGGATAAATGTATCTGAAGGATCTTGGCTTGAGGTCTTTTCTCAGACACAAGGGGGCGCCATGACTACAAAGCCTGGCCGGGGAGGCTGAAGGAGTACTTCCCAGTAAAACGGAATTGATGCTTAAGTCAGAAGGGATCTGGTCCTCCTTGGGTGCAGATCAGCCTCGCTCAGACCTGAGTCTCGGGTTACCAACAGTGACAGCTTGCATTAGAGGTGCTGAGCTCTACATTGCTGCAAGTGTGCAATCAGGAGGCTGGCCTCAAGCCTAGGTCTCTGGAATCAGCCCCAGGTCTTTGCCCCTGATGTCAGGAGCTCATCAACGACCTGTGTGACAGGAGAAAAGAAAACCTTGGCTCTTCTTAGAAAATTCTCCCTCTACTCCCCACCCCCCAAAATAAATAAATAAAAGAAAATTCTCTCCCCTCTTCCTTTCCACAGGTGAATACCTTCCTTAGATAATAACAGAGAAAAGTTTCCCAAAAAGCAACTCCATTTTTTAAATTATTTCAAATTTACAGAAAGTCACAGCAATAGGACCAAGAGCATTGCTCCCCTGAACCTTCTGAAAGTTAAGTTGCTAAAAGATGCCCTATCACCCCCAAATACGTTGTGTGTATTTCTTACAAATAAGAATGTTCTCTACTTCACCACAAGCACCCACATTGGGAAATCACATCTATGCATTAGAAGCATCTAATGCTCAGACTGCATTCAAGTTTCCCAGTTATCCCTATGATGTCTGATAGCAGAGGATCCAGTCCTGAATCGTGTCTCTTACATCTTTGGTCTCTTTCATTCTAGAACAGCTCCTTAATCTTCCCGAGGTTTACACGACCTCAGAGATTACAGGCCAGATATGTTATAAAATTTCCCTCAATATCCCTTATGCTGCTAGTTCTCATTACTGGTTCAGGATGCCCACTTTAGGACTATCACAGGGATGTTTCCTTCTCGTAGCATCCCGTCAGGTAGCACACAATTTCTGTTTGTCCCATCACTGGTCAGGTTAGCTTTAATCACTTGATTAAGGTGGTGTCGGCCAGATTTCCCTGAAGTAAAGTCCCTTTGTTCCCCTTTGTCACCAAGAAGTGTTTTGTGGAGGAAGTACCATGGAATTAGGTGAATATTCCATTTTCCATCAAACTTTCAGCCCACTAGTTTTAGCATTTATTCATGATTCCTGCCTGAATCAAGTATTACAAAGACGGTTGCCAAATGGCAATTTTCTGATTCCATCGTTCCTTCTAAATTCATCAGTTGGCAATCCAACCATAATGAAAAGCTTTCTCCTCTTCCATTTATTTACTCATTTATGCACAGACTCAGTATAGACTCATGGATTCCCACTTTATTTAATGGGTTATGGTGCATTACTATGATTATTATTTTGATCCTCAAATTGTCCCAGATTGGGCCCGTGGGAGCTGGCTCCTAGGTCTTTTTGGGATGCCTGCCGCATTCTTTGAACACTTCTGGCTCGAGATACTGTAGGCTCATCTGTATTATGAGTTTATTATCCTGCAGAGGGACATCTTGCAAACTCTGTTGCCCTAACCCCATATCTGTGAGAAGACTCGCCATGCAAGAGTTAAGGAACTAGAATCTGTAGTCAAGATTCTGAATGGGTTCAGACCCATTTAGTAGCAGTGTTTCTCCGGGCAAGTCACTCAGCCCTTGTAAGCTTTTCTTCATCTATAAAATGATCATAATAGTTCTATGGCCTCACAGTGGAAAGTATGAGGGAAATCTCTCCTAAGGGGGGGAGAGGGTGGCCATCTCCTGGAGTTCATTCTGCCGCTGCTGTTGCAACACCCCCCAGCACCAGCACGTGGCCAGTGGTCTGGGAACTGACAAGGGGATTCATAGTGGCCACACAGGGTAGGGGGCCAGGGTGGAGACCCTAACTCAGCTGCACTTATCTGTAGGATGGCTTTACCTGTCCAAGTTGCCACTTCATTCCTTCCAACAGGACTCGAAATTGTATTCCATCTTCCAATACCATGTCAGTGGGGAAAGATGGGTATTTGTAGGAGTGAGACACACACGCAACTGGGGTTTTGTGAGGGGGAGCTCTTATACCTTAGAGATGCACTGCAAAGCGAGCGTTTTCCCTAAAAAGCCCAGCTGCAGATAAAGCACCTGGCGTGCAGTAGGTGCTCAATAATTGATAACCACGGCTAGGCTTCTGCTCTTCAGATGGTCAGGTGGGTTTGGGCAATGCCGCCTTCCAGAGCACTCTCAGATTCATAATGCAGGCCAGAATAATACAGATCCCACTAATGCAGACTTGTATTTTGCTTCTGGAAGGAGGGAACTGAGCTTCCCTTATCTCTGACTTCTCCATAGGCCATCAATCAGCTCAAGGTGTCTTGTCACATACTAGTTGTATAGTAAATGCTAAATGGATCAGCATTTTTCCTCCAACCTGGATCTCCCTCCCCACTAACCATTCTTCCTCCTCATTTCCCCATCTTTATGCTATGGACCTATCTCCCAGTCCCTCTGGCTCAGATTCTTCTTATCTGTCCCTGTTTCTTCCATCTTCTGCCTTTTCCATTCTGCCTCTATGGTCTGTCAAACACACCATGCATCTCTGCCTGTGCGGTGGCCCAGGCCCCCATCACCCCTTGCCTTCCTGGGTCTCCATCTCCAGTCTGCAACACTACCCCCACACATTCCACACATGCATTCCAAACCCTGCAGTGAATCTGTTGCCTGCTCAAATGCATACCAGCTCTCAGCTGGGCTTTCAAGGCTTATAGCCTTCCAGCCCCCTTGGGATAGTCCTGTCCCCAGGTAGAACCTAGGAATTTACATTTTTACCATCTTGTCCAAGGACATCTTGCCTCACTGTGTGATATTGATATAGCCACACCAACTTTTCTATAGATTAGTATTTGCAGAGTAGATCCTTTCCTTTTTTAATTTTTTTTGTAATTTTTAGTTTTTTTTAATTTCTTTTCAGTTTTCCAGAATTCATTGTTTATGCACCACACCCAGTGCTCCATGCAATACATGACCTCCACAATACCCACCACCAGGCTCACCCAACCTCCCACCCACCTCCCCTCCAAAACCCTCAATTAGTTCCTCAGAATCCACAGTCTCTCATGGTTTGTCTCCCCCTCCAATTTCCCTCAATTCACTTCTCCCCTCCATCTCCGCATGTCCTCTGTGTTATTCCTTAAGCTCCACAAATAATCGAAACCACATGATAGTTGACTTTTTATCCTTTCCCTTCAACTCAGTTTGTATCTGGATATTCTACGTGGTTTATTGCAGATAGCATATAATCGGGTCTTGTTTTTTTATCCAGTGTGACAACGTCTGCCTTTTAACTGGGGTGTTTTTGCTGTTTAAATATCATGTGATGATTGATATAATTGGGTTTAAAGCTACCATATTGCTATTTCCTTTCTACTTGTCCTATTTTTTCTTTATTCATTTTGTCCCCCTGCACCGGACCAATCAAGCATCTTTTATGATTCTATTTTATCCTCCTTGTTGGACTATTAATATCCCTAATTTTGTAGCAGTTGCTGTAGGGTTTATGGATTATATCTTTAGCTTATCACAGTTGGCATTCAAGTACACCACTTCTCAAGAAACGTAAGGACCCTGTTAGGGAATACCTCACCTTCCCTCTCTTGGCTTTTGTCCTAGGGTTTTCTTGTGTTTTACTTCTGCTTATATTATAATCTCCACCAATAAATTACTATTTTTACTTTAAACAGTTAATTATCTCTTAAAGAGGTTTTTAAAAATGCTTCTTCTTTTTAGGGGTGGTGGTGGCAGAGGGAGAGAATTTTAAGCAAGCTCCACACCCATTGCTGAGCCCAACACAGGGCTCAATCTCACAACCCTGAGATCATGATCTGAGTGGAAAGCAAAAGTCAGATGATTAATCAATGGGGCTACCCAGGTGCCCCTAAAAAATATTTATTATCCCATCTGTTTCTCATTTCTAACATTTCTCATTCCATTGTATCAATCCTTATTCTCCATCTGATTATAATTTCCCTTTTTTCTTTTTTAAAGATTTTATTTATTTATTTGACAGACAGAGATCACAAGTAGACAGAGAGGCAGGCAGAGAGAGAGAGAGAAGGAAGCAGGCTTCCTGCTGAGCAGAGAGCCTGATGTGGGGCTCAATCCCAGGACCCTGAGATGATGACCTGAGCAGAAGGCAGAGGATTTAACCCACTGAGCCACCCAGGCGCCCCTATAATTTCCCTTCTGATTCGAGGAGTTCCTTTAACATTTCTGAAGGTGCTTGTGATGAAGTCTTTCAGCTTGTGTGTCTGGAAAAGTCTTTATTTTTTTACCTTTGTTTTTAAAAAAATCACAACTTCATTGAGATATAATTTACATGTAAAGTTCTGTGTTTTAAAATGTGCAGTGGAACCATCAATACTAATTTTAGAACACTTTTTATCACCCCCAAAAAAGAAACCCTATATCCATTTGCACTCCCTCTGTCTTCATTTTCCTCCTCTCCTAGCCTTATACACCACTAATTTATTTTCTGTTTCTATAGATTTGTGTATTCTGGACATTTCATATAATTAGAAACATAATACGTGGCATTTTTGTCTGACTTTTTTCACTTACCGTTGTTTTCAAGGTTCATCCATGTTATAACACGTATCAGTAGTTCATTCCTTTTTATGGTGAAATAATGTTCTATTGTATGGATATTCCAAATTACATTAATCTGTTCATCAGTTGATGAAGATCTAGGTTATTTTCATTCTTGACTAGTATAAATAATTCTGCTATGAAATTTATGTACAAGCTTTTGTGTAGGAATTTGTTTCCATCCTCTTGTGTATATACCTAGGAGTGCAATCATTGAGTCATATGGTGACTATGTTTACCCTTTTGAGGAACTGCCAGACTGTTTTCCACAGTAGATCTCACCAGTACAATCTCACCAGCAGTATATTAGGGTTTCATTTTCTCCTTTTTTATTTGTTTTCCTTCATTTTTGAAAGATGTTTTCACTATATTTCTAGTGTAATCTAGGTTGACAATTTTTTGCCTGTACTTTAAAAATAATTGTCCCACTTCCTCCTAACTTTCATTATTTCCAGTGAAAGGTCTGCAGTGAAAATAAAAAGTTGTTCTCTCCTTTGTTTCTCTATACTTACAATGCGCTTTCTCTCTGGGTGCCTATACGATTCTCTTTTTTACTAGTTTTAAGCTGTTTGATTATGGTGTAATTGTCTAATATTTCCTGTGTTTGAGGTTCTAGAACATTCGGAATCTGTGGATTAGTAGAGTTCATCAATATTTTTTAAATGTTTGGCCGTTATTTCTTAGGACCTTTTTTTGTTCCCCCTACCCCAAACAAAACTCTTTTTTCCTCTACTTTGGGGTGTCCAGTTATATGAATATTGGGCCCCTTGTTTCATAGCTCATGAATGCTTTGTTCATTTTCTTCTTCTTTTCTACTCCCCATATTTCATTTTGGATAGTTTCTATCGTTATTTATAAAGTTTGCTAATATTTTCTTCTGCTAAAGCTAACTTGCTATTAATTCCACTCATATCCAGACATTTTACTTTTAATCTCTGTTTGATTTGGGACTTTTTTATCTCCCATATCTCTTCTATGCATGCCTCTCCTTGCTTTCCCCTTCTTGTACATATATTTTTGAAAGAGCTATTTTAATGTCATTCTACTAATTTTATTTCTGCCTCACTTCTGGATATGTTTTAATTGAATGAGTTTATTCCTCATTATGGGTCAGTTTTTACTGCTTCTTTGCATGCTTTGTAATTTTTTAAAAAATTATTGTGGATTTCATCTTGGGTGATGGATTTCTTCAGTTTTCTCTAAATACATTTGAACTTTGTTCTGAGATTTGGTTAAAATACTAGGAAACATTTTGACACTTTTGAGGCTTGCTTTTAAGCTTTGTTATGCAGGAACAGAATATCCTTTAGTTCAGGCCCAAATTGGTCCCAATACCAAGGAAATAGCCTTCTGAGAGCTGTACCAAAAGCCTTGTGTGTTAGAAGGTCTTCCAACTCTGGTTGGTATGAATATGAACCTTTACAGACCCTGTGTGAGGTTGGAAATTATGAATTATTCTTTCTACTCCTTTTCAGTGGTTCCTTCCCAAACCTTGGGTGGTTTACTCACATGCATATGCTGATCGGTATTTGGCTCAAGATTTAAGGGGAACTTTCTAAAGCTCTCCAGGCCTCACTCTCCAGCTCTCCAGGTCTCAGCAGCATTCTACTCTGCTCCCCACCTTGTAAATTCTAGCCTCTTTGAGCTTTATGAACTTTCAATTCTGCCTACTCTACTTAAGGAGGACTACCAGTCTCTCTGTTGGTTCCTTTTTCTCTGTTCTGTGGCTTGGAAATGCTCATCAGTAAGTAAGTTGAGGCATCATAGGGCTCCCCTCATTTGTTTCCCTTCTCTCAGGAATTTCTATAGAGTGCTTTTATAGTCCAATAACTAAAAACCATTATTTCATATAATTTTGTTTGTTTTTATTTTTAGTTGTTTAAGGTGGTAGTAGTGTGAGAGTGTATGTGGAAATGTGTTCTCTGTTATTCCATTATGGCCAGAAGCAGAAGTCCCTACTATTGGTTATTAAGTATTTGCCAATCTGTTCAGTTTAACTGATGTCTCATTGTTTTAAATTTTTAACTTATTTCCTCACTACAAAGGTTAAAGATTTTTTCAAGCATATACACAGCCTTTGTAAGGCCTCTCTTATCAGTTGTTTAAGTCCCCTTTACTGGTTTTCCTAATGGAGAAGTCTTAGTATTTTCTTATGATTTTTATTCGTGCTTTATATTTAAAACTATTACCCTTTTTCAATTTGTTGCAGGTAATTTTTCATTCTTCACTCTTTAAAATAAATAACTTTATTGTGATATTCATACAAAGAAGCAGGCAAGTAATAAATGTATTGCTTGATGAATTGCCACAATGAACACACCTCTGAGAGTTCTGCTGAGGTCCATAAGTAGAGACTTACCAGCACCCAGAAACATTTTTTGCCCTTGCTAGTGATGACACCCAACTGCTTCCCCAAAGACTATCAGTATTCTGACCTCCAATGATATCAATTAAATTTGTCTGTTTAAACTTTATATGAGTAGAATCATAGGGGATATGTCCTTTTATGTCTTTCTTTCATTGAACATTATGATTGTAGAATTTGTTCATGTTGCTGCAATATTTAGTAGTAGCATATTCCTATTCAATATTGCATAAATATACCACTATTTATCATCTATCCTACTGTTGATGGAAATGAGGTTTGGCTTTGTTATTGTTTTAGTTTTTGGCTTTTTGACTAACACTGCTTTGTTTTATCTTTCACATTTAGATCTAACATCCAGCTGGAATTGATCTCTTATATATGGAGTGAGGTAGGGATTGGGCTCATCCCCTTCTCCCAATAAGATTATTGAGCTCTATTCCATTCTACTGGTCTATTTGTCAAATTGTGTTTTAATATCATGCTGTCTCAATTACTGCAAGTTTATAATAAATCTTGACATCTAGTAGGGTACATGTTCTAACATTTCTTTTTCCATTTGTTAGCTTTTGTTATTGTCTATCATGAATTGACATGAGCCCTGCTTAGACTGAATCTTTGCCATGGACACAGAGATTAGTTTCTCCTCTGGTAAACCAAATCATGCCTAGAGTCCTCTGCTACAGAATCTCTCCAATGCTGACACATGGAATCTCTTAATTTACCCTCCCCACATACATCTGTCTCTGGGACTAAGACTGTGGAGTCTGACAAGACTGAGTTCAAATCCTGCCTCTGCCACTAACTGTGAGACCAGGGGCAAGTTGTTTCTCTTTCTGGGCCTTTGTTTCTTCATCTATAAAATGGGAGTAGTCATAGTACCTAACCTATATGGTTATTCTGAGGATTAAATGAGCTCATGTAAATGTTTAACACATGCAAAACTCAGAAGATATCATCCTTATCATTATTGTCCCATAGTCCCAGTCCTAGCTTGTTACCAAGAGGGCCAGACTCCAAGGTGGCCATCTTGCTGATCATTTGGCCCCTTCTGAGAACTGGGCTTTAGCCTTCTTATTGGCCAAGACCTGCGTTACCTGCAGTCCCCTTCTATACAACTCCCCAAACACCTCCTGTTTCCCATCTCTTGGCCCCAGAAAATCAGTCCCTCTCTTCTCTCAAATACTCTTTTGGGCTTTAGCTCTAGACAAGGTTTAAAGAATGAAGGCAAATACCACCTTCAGAGAGAAGCTTTCCCTGCCCAGACCCATAGCCATAACTATTTGTCTCTCTTCTTGCTTTCTTGTTCTTTATAATGCTTGGTACCTGCCATAAGATCATATATTTCTTTATTTGTTTTCTGTCTTTGCCACTAGAATGTAACTTCAACTGCGGGGGTGGGGGAGGGACTTTGTTTTGCCATCACTATGTCTCCAGCACCTAGAACAGTGGCTATTACAAAGTAGGTGCTCAGTAGCTATTAGTGGATTGGATGGATAAATCCTGTTCATGGATGGATGGATGCCCTTTCCAAGGCTGAAATCAAATCTGCCACCTTTTTGCCTACATTATTCATCCACTGATTTAGTATATATTTGCTGAGAGTCTACTGTGTGTCTGATTCTTGACATCTGTTATAAATCGAATTGTGCCCTTCTAAAAGTTATTAGAGTCTATTTATATAGAGTCCTAACCCCCAGTATCTCAAAACATGAATAGGTCTTGTTTAGGTTTCCTGGTTGTATGCTTATAGTAATCCTGACTTCTCAGCACTTACTAATTCATTGTCTGTGTCACTAAGTCATTAATGCCTTATCCACTAGACTGTGGGCTCCTAGAAGACAAAAACTGTCTTGTTTGTTACTCATTCCTCTCCACCTGATACCTGGCCTGACACATACTAGGTGATCATTAAATGGTTAGTGAATGAATGAAAGAAAGCTTGGCACCAGTCACTCATTCTATTTGTGGCATGGAGCAATATTTCCCAAATTTTTCTTATAAGAATCAGCTGGGGATGCTTCTTAAAAATCGAGAATTATGGGCTCCATCACAGGTCCGAGATGAGGCCCAGGAAATTGTATTTTAATAAGTTCTGCATGTTATTTAGGTAACCTGGAGCTATAATATCATTTGTCTGTAAGACCGTATCCCCCTCAGCCCAGCCCACTATGAGCTAAACCCTATCTGGATATTTTGTCTCCAACACAAATGACCCATCTCTCTTTCCTCTTGGAAGACGTGCTGGTCTGCTCCTCTTGTCATCTGCAGGGTCTTCTTTGCTTTCTTTCTGGTTTCTCCATGAGCATTAAACATCAGTCCTGTTGGGAATACGGAGGAACTCTTAATGAGATCAGTGGATGGGGCACCTCAGCAGTTGCTATGTAGGCTTTACAGGCTGAGACCAGGTTCACAGTCCTGCTGAGCTATTTGCTACCTGTGTCACTTTGGTGAATCTCCTCATCCATCCATCCAACAACTATTTCTTGAGTCCTTTCTCTGTGGGGGAGTAAGTTCAGTACAGAGGATTTTTCAATGGATGAGGCAATCCCAACTCCTGCACTTAGGAAGTTCACTCTCTCAGGGAAGACAGACATTGGAAACTTAGAATTTGTAGGCTGTTGTGTTCATGACTGAAAAACAAGATGTCAACGTGGTGGTTTTCAGACAGGGAAAATTTTGTTTCCCCCAGCAGACATTTGTTAATGTCTAGAAATCTTTGTGTTTGCACAACCTGGGGGAATGCTCCTGGCATCTAGCGGATACAGGCCAGCGATACTGCTAACCGTCATATACTGCCCAGGCCAGCCTCCACAACAAAGAATTCAGCATCTCCAAATGTCCAAAACACCCAGGCTGAGAAACACTGTGCTATAGAAATACATGGCAGGGGATCCTCTACTAGATAGGGTGGTGGCATCAGGGAAGACTCCCTTGAAGAAGTGACATTGGCAGTCTCAAGGATAAATTAGCCAGGCATTGTGTATGTGTGTGGGATGGAGTGGAAGAGTGTTCCCGGCAGAGAGAAAAGCACTGCAAAGGTCTGGAGGCTAGAAAGCACAGGGTCCCTGAGGAACTGAGGTAAGTTCACTGTTGCTGGATACACAGCGTAGTGGGGGTTTGGGAGGACCGATGAGATCGCATGTGTGAATCATATGCTACAGAAAAGATGAACGGTCCTAACATTCCGTGGGCCAGGTCCCCAGCTGAGCACTTCCCATGCACTCTCTCATCAAATCCTCACTGTAACCCTCTAAAATACTTGTTGTTTTGCCCTCTTCCGGGTGGTTTAGAGAAGTGTGACAAGTTGAAGTTCACCATGTTTTTGTTGTCACAGAGCCTGGCACCAAACAGATGTTAGTTCAGGCACCAAGGAGGGGATCAAGTTGTTTGCTTATTGAGTGAGTGAGTGAATGAGTGAGAAAACCAGGAACAAATCTGAGAGCCCTAGAGCAGAGCTGAGTTAGACAGAAATGGCCCATGGGGCCTGCAGAACGGAAACAGGACCACGATGTCATTTAGACAAGGCAAGAAAATGTCCTGACACCCAGGTGTGATTCACACTCACAGCTTTGAAAGTCCTGGTTTCTCCTGCTCCTTCTTACCCGCCCTTGATGGAGAACCCATTCCAGAGGGCACCTTCACCCTTAGCTCCCTGTCCTATCACCTCATCACAGAAGGACATGGAATTGACCTGGCACAATGCATTTTTCAAAGGCTGCATTGCTGCATTGAGAATTTATCTAGTGACCTACATTGTGCCTTCTCACAGTGTGGCTTTGGGATCCACAGCAATCCAGGAGAAGTTCACCAAAGTGCAGGTTCCCAGACCTCATTCCAAACTCTGAGGGCGGGGTGCAGAAAAATTTAACAATCTGTAGGTTGTAGATTTTCACAGTCTCTTCAGATGACTTTTAGTCAGGCTAACGTGTGAGAGACAGCTCCAGGAACCAGCAGAGCAGTTAGCATTTCAGTGGGCAGCCTGCATCTCCCATAGAGGTCCTGCCCGGCTAGAGTTGGCTATGGTTGTTGAAGCCCAACTTTGTGCCAGACTCTAGGCTAAGCCGTTCCATTCATGGCCGGCTCAGGGATCCACACGATGGGCCAGGGCTCTTCCCGTCATCTTACAGATGAGGAAACCAAGGCCCAGAACATTGAAATACCTAGCCAGAAAGCTGGCTTTCCTCCATCCAAGCAGCCTAATCTGTGGTTTAGAAAGTAGCACCTCATTTAATACAGGTGCAAAAATCTGTTTGTGGCTTGGAGAAGGTCATTTGGTTGAGCTCACCTTGCTGGGGTGTGAAATAACTTTTACTTTCTTTCTTTGTTTTGTTTTGTTTTGTTTTTAAAGATTTTATTTATTTATTTGACAGAGAGAGATCACAAGTAGATAGAAAGGCAGGCAGAGAGAGAGAGAGGGAAGTAGGCTCCCTGCTGAGCAGAGAGCCCAAGGCGGGACTCGATCCCGGGACCCCAAGATCATGACCTGAGCTGAAGGCAGCGGCTTAACCCACTGAGCCACCCAGGCGCCCCTTTGTTTTGTTTTGTTTTTTTGCTGAGTCATTTACTCAAGAGAAAGACCCCTAGGGGCTTTTAGAATAAGCTGGGGAGACACAATGTGAATCTCAGCTCCAAGGGAGGAATGAAAAGAAATCAGACCGCAAGAAAGTGAGGAGCATAGCCTAGGACCTAGGGGATCTGGCATCTTGTACATGGGGGACTGATTCTCTGAGCCCTCCAGGCAAAGCCAAGCAATGGCACTTAACATGTTTATAGACACTGGATCTTCACTTAGCTGCAAAGAATGAGCCTGATGGATGGATTCATGACCTGAGAATGCCTCCAGAAATCCATGTCGCTGTCCCACCAGCCCATGTGTTGAGAAGAGAGCTTCAGGCTGGTGTTGAGGGATTTGGGCTAAGGATCCAGAGATCTGAGTGTCACTTTGTTTTTGGTCTCTTTGCTTGAGTCAACCTCCATCCCTCACTGAGCCTCAGTGTTACCTGGATGATGCTGGGTTTGAAACAATTGCTTTCTAAGGATCTTCTGATTCTAGACTGTAAATTCTTAACCTCAGGGCCTGGCACAGAGTGGGTGCTCTATAAGTATGCCTTGAATAAATGAACCTGCTTTAATACAATATTCTGTTCCTGATGAAACTGAGGTCAGCTCAGTGGTCAGCTCCTTCTCCCTACACATTGCCCACAGGTACAGACACCAACTCTGATCAAGTGCTATCTCTGGGTTCTGTCTCCAGCCTGTTTGACCCTCCATCATCCGGTGCAGTGCCTCAGTTTCTCCCTCCTCCTCCTTCCCTCCTACTACCTATAGTCCTGCCCCTTCCTATCCAGGCACTGTAGTGCAGCCTGCAATTCTTCAACTGGAACTAGTACGTCTCTCTTCCCAAACCCCAGCTGCCCATTGATTGCCCACCGGCATTTCTCCTGTGCACCCCAAACTACATTCCACCCGAGGCCCTGCCATTCTCTCCAAAGCCAGGATGCAACAGCTTTCACAGAACAGTTTTCACAGCTCACCTGGAGGAAGTTGGAAAGAGCAGGGTAGGATAAGGCCACCTTACTGAGGGCCCATGTGTCCTATAGCTCATGGCACCACAGTGTGGAGAAGGGGGAGATATACTGGTCCCTGAATACATACAATATGCCTCAGTAGCCCCACTCTAGATGTAGGAAACATCACAACTGACCCGTTGGTGAGGGCAGTGGGGGCAGGTTCAGGGAAGGCCTTTTTTGGGTCTTTTTGTTTCCAACCCAAAGACAATAATACAGATTTGCAGGAAGAGTAGAGAGTAGGGAGCTACTCCCCTGCTTGTTGTGCTCTTTCACTGCCAGCTGTGTGGCTGTGTGTCACTCAGCCTCTGAACCTCAGCATCCTTCTCTGCAAATAAGGCTGTTGCAGCTCACCTTCCTCAGGGTTGCTGGGAGGATTGCACAAGATGATGGGAGTGTAGGTGCATCGTAAACTCAGAGTGCTTTGCACATACTAGGTATTATTATCGAACATTACCAGGAAGGGCTGGCCCCTGTCCAGAATTTGCAATCTCCGAATCCTTCCACTTTTAGCTGCTCCCAATGAGGCTGGCTGCGTTTCCGATTTTGGCTCCGAGGAGAACATTGATCTGGAGTGTGCTTTGCGAGGATGGATGAGTGGACACCCAACCACTCTCCAAACTGGATCTCAGCCTCTAAATGATTAATGCATTCAGGCTACAAATAGTACCCTACATCCCGGTGCCTCCAGGATGCTTAGGAAAAAATACAGCCTCCTCAGCACTTTCGAACATGAGGGCATGGCCAAAATGAGGTCTGGTGTTTGCTAAATTTAGGATTGGGTGCTCTTTCATGTAAACAGGATATTGCAGTGTTGGGCGGCAGGGTTTGTCTTCTCTATTCAGATGGGTTGAGGCTTTGTTTCCTCCTTAGTAAACTGGAAAGAAGCCTAGGTTAGAAATTAAGAGATGTAGGCTTGGGTCTTGACATTCTCCCCAACTGGTTGTGTGTCTTCTATGAGTTTTGACTTCCCTCTTGTAAAATGGAGACATCAATCATAACATGGGAAAGCTCTTTGAGAACCAAGAAGGAAGCGCCAGGTAGGTACAAAGCTTCTGGGTTTGTTAGTAGATGGTGCATCACATAAAAACTTCATGGGGCCACCTATAAATTCTTGGGCTCAGAGATGGGGCATAAATGGGATGTCAGTTACTTCTGAGCCCATCCCTTATCCCTGAGCCTATGGCAGTTGACTTTAGGTATCTGAGTCTCAGAGATGCTCTTTTCCTCCCTTCATCCCTTAGTACCCAAGACAGGACCGGCACATAGTTGAGTTTCAGAAAAATGGTCATTGCATGGATGAGGACACATTTGCAATAACAGAGACCAGATTCTCCACCCAGTCCCACAAGGAAAATGCACCAGGCAGAAATAACCCAAACAAACCACAACTCAACTATAGGTGACCACTGCCCTGTGATCCCAACAACGGCAGGGATGATGGTTTGGAGTATCTGCCATTCATTCAACTTAGATATCAACTTTCAGGCTCCCTTACCCTAGCTTCCCTCACAGAAACATCCACGACAGTGAGCTCTACCGGAACATCTTCATTTTAGAAGAGAATCAGCTGTGCAGACAAGTGTATGAGCCTTCACCACCAATAGGGCAGCAGTGGTCACCTTGAAATCTTGGAACAACACGAGCCCTGCATTCAGACTTCTGTTTTGTTTCTCCCTCTAGTCTCATTTATTGTTCTGCTAGAAATTACATGCATCCCCTTGGCTTGCAGTCCAACTGGCCAGAGCTAGCCATGCAGCCTGAAGTCAATGGCAGGGGAGGGGGGAGGCCAGTAATGCATGGGAGCATCTGTGCTATTTGAAGCATCCTGAGACCCAAGGCTTGACTGAGAGATGGCCCTTTATAATCCAGCTCGGGCCTACCAAGCAGCTGTGAGTGCCAGGCTGTCACAGGGGTTTTTCCAGTTTTTCCCTCATGCTCTCCTTCCAACACCCCAGAGTGGTAGAAATTGCTAACTCCAGTTCGCAGATGAGTGAACTGAATCTCAGTGTAGCCAACCACCTCCTCGGGTTCACAAGGCCACTGACGAGTAAAGAGAGAAGTCAAACACAGGTTTATTTTTTAAAATTCCAAGCCCAGTGCTTTCCCCCACCACGACACCTTATGGGCACAAATGGTCGAGGTGCTTCAAGACAAAGAAGTAAGAATGAGAATATGTGAGAACACGGGAAAGGACAGAAAGGCAGAAAGGGTCAGAAAGGGTGGCAGCAGCCAGAGAAGTATGTGCACTGCCATCTTCAAACGGTATCATTCAGGAAGGAAGCCCTGGACTGGGAAAAGTGATGATAGGTGAAGAAAAGAGATGCCTTAGAAATGTGGCGTGAGGTATTGGCTGCCTCCCACAGAAGTCCCTGGGACACTGAACAGAGTCATGTAGATTGTGCCTCATCTTTGAGAAATGAGGACTGTCTCTTCATGCTCTCAGGTTATTTTTGAAATAACATTTCCTCCATCCCACAGAGGATTCATTATGTGGAGTGTGTCGTGGTTGTTTTGTTTTGTTTTTCTGGGTTTTGGGGCTTTTTTTTTTTTTTACCATCAACTTCTTTTGGATCTAGTTGAATCCCAGAGGGGATAATAAATATATGGGGTAGGAAGCAAAACAAATAGAGAAAAACAACCTCAATTTTCAACAAACTACCTTTGACAAATGGATTCAGGTCTTCATCTGCTCTTTGCCAACCTGTAAGAGGCTCCGTTCTGAATACAATAACCACAATTTGGAAAGTAGAGCAGTGAGGTTGGGGAAGGGATGGTCTGTTCTTTTTCAGAAGAGCCCTGGTTGTTCAAACTTTCTCATACAGGGCTAGCATTGGTGGACGACTACCCGTGCCAGGCCTGTCTGAGCAGCTCTGCTGACTGATTCACGGAAGACCACTTGATCACTCAGGAGCTCTGACAGTGAGAATGTTCACCAGTCCACTGGCTCCGTGTCTGCCTTCCTAGCCCTACCCCCTCCACGCCCTTGCTCTGCCCCATCTGTCTTTCCTGGAACAGTCTAAAGGGGTGCGTGTTTTATCAGATTGCTTGGGCATTAAAAAGTGGGTCGCTGATTTGTTCCACACAACCCAAAGCCTTGACCGTCAAGACTTTTCAGGTTGTATCACATCAGGTTGTAGGTGGCAGCCACGGCCAGGGAGGTGTGAAAACCTGAAGGACAGAACCATGTTCCCGGGGCCACCCATGAAGCCTCTGCATTCATGAGTATTGCTCGCAGGGAGGGGCACAGAGTTCAAGAAGCTCTTTCTCCCAGAAATGACTCTCCGTCACTCTGATCCTATCATAGGTGCTTACGCCCACTTGCAGTTCCCTGTCACCTTCAGGATGGAATCTGACCACCCTCAAGTGGCTTCTGAGGCCTCCGGTGTTCTGGCTGCTCCATGTTCTATTACGCAAGCTTCCCACTTCCCCCAGAACGCTGCACGGCTTCTTGGGCATCTCCCCGCAGCCTGCTGCTTCCCACCGTGCAGGTCTGCTCCAGCCGTCCTGCCACCAGGCACGCCCTTCCTCCCAGTCTCCTTCAGGCCCACACATGCACTTATGCACCCACAAACCCCTGGGTATCTCTCACGTGTCACCTAAGATGGGCTCCCAGGAGCCTCTCCAGCTGTTCCCAGACTAAAGTAAGGGTATTTGGTCAGTCCTCTCTTCCCCCTCTGTTGGGCCATTGAGCTCTGTGTGGAGAGGAGAGGGTCTCATTCATCTGTGTCTCTTTCCACCCAGCACAGGGCCAGGTCCCACAAGAAGCACAGCAAACAGACGAATGATCCAGAGGCCGTTGGTAACTGTGGGAAGGGCTTCCAATATTCCTCCCTGTTAGCTCCCATTTCAGCATCTGTCATGCGGGTTAGCAGGAATGTAGGATTTGGTCCCCAGCAGGGCTCACGTTCCATTGTCAACAGAAAGATGCCCATGTTGGGCAGAAAGTACAAGAAGAGAGCCAAGAGGAGAGGCCGTTGAGATTAATTCTCTTCTCTTCTCTTCTTTTACTTTCCTTTTTAGAGGATATAGTGGCCTTCAAGGGAAAATAGTAAAACAAGACAAAACACCAAACTTTTCATTCTCTCTTCTTCTCACTCTCCATATCTATACCTGACTTTATGCAGTCATAGTTCGGACTGTGCATTTCCCCTTCTAATGAGATTTTCCCTGGGGCCCAGACTCAGGCTCAGTTCTGGATGGGCAGACTGGGGGTATTTCACCATGGGGGGCAGCCAGTGGCAGCCCCTTTCCGAAGTCCCCCCCATGCTAGTTCTTGGGCTCAGGCCCCATTCCAGTTGCCTACCCCCCTTCTTCTCCTCTCTCCACCCTGCCCCTGAGCCCCTCGACACCACCACCACCACCACCTGCCTTGATGCCTAAGTGGGAGGGAGTGGGATATGTATGGCTCATGCTCAGTGCTTTACGCACAAGCACGCATTTCGTGCTTGCAACAGCCCAGCGGGGTAAGTGCAATTTCCCCTTTCCTAAAGGTGTGGAAACCGAGGCTCAGAGTGAGGCAGCTTGCCCACCAGCCACTGAGGTCTCTGGGGTTAGGATCTTGGCTGTTCCTGAATCAACAGATCCACGTACCCACTCCAGTCATCAGCCTGACACTCTGGTTCTTGCCCAGCAAACACAGTGCAGCCCAATTAGGATCCAGTTCTCCAGCTATGGGATAGAGATGGGCCCTACACACCAAGCATGTATTTCCTGAGAGCAAGCAGAGAATCTTGACTGAGAGCACAGATGGGACAGTGCTGCCACTTACAGACTATGACCCTGGGCAAACTTCTCAACCTCTCTGTGCCTCAGTTTCTGCATCTGTGAAATGGGATCTGCCTCATAGGGTTGTTGTGAGGATTAAATATGCTGATAGAAGCAAGCTACTTAAAACAGTGCTGGGCACAGAACACATGCTACATAATTACCCTTATTATTATGACTCATTATTATTGTCTCTTGCTGAGACAAGTTCTTTCTAGGCAGAATATGCTCACACCCCACCCTTTTGGGCTCTCTACATCCAGGTCATGGGATTTCCTGATAGAAAACATTTATTGTAGCCCTATTTTGTGTCAAGCCTTTTCTATCCATTACCTCTAATCCTGACAACTACCCTGTAAAATAGGTATTCTTACCACCAGTTTTCAGATGAGAAAACTGAAAGTCAGGCTCCTGACTGGCCAGAGGCAGAGCCAGGAATCAAACCCAGATGGATCTGGAGGCAGAGCCCCTGCTCTTTAACCCCTGTGTCTTCACTGGAAGATGCAGTGCTCCCACTGGTCTCTCCTTCTTCGGGATTCTTTTTGCCAGGGGTTTTATTTTCACTTTGAAGGTGTACCACCTTCTTGAGCAAAGAGCAGCGGCTTTGGGAAGACTGTGAAGACTTGATTTCCAGCTCATTGCTGATGTTGGCTGTGAGTGGCTGGGAAGACGGTCCCTGTCCCCTGGGTCTTTCCCAAATGGAGCCTGTGCCTTCAGCAGAGGTGCTGGTCACCAGGATGGCCCTAGCATTCCTCCCCAGGTCTCTGGAAAGTTCTCTTGGGGAAGCTGGAAATGAGAAGCTTTCTCTATCCTTCCCTCCTTTTGCCTTCTTCATTCATCACCAAATATACCTTGAGTTCTACTTATTTATAGAGTCAGGCCCTGGAATAAGGGGACTAGCAAAGTTCCTGAGGTAGAAGGGAGTTTGTTGGGTTGGGGAACAGAGGGGAGGTTAGCATGAGTGGAGGTGGCTGAAGCTGGGGAAGTAGGAGAAGATGAGTGTGGTTAAGTGGGTAGTGGCCAGACTTTTGTGGGCCTCCTCTGCCCTGGGAGGAATTGAGGTTCTATTCCAAATATAAATGCCCTTGGTTGTTCTGAGGCTAAGAGGCCATATGTGAGCTTATTAGTGGCTCTGCCTACACCTGCTCCATCCACCCCAGGATCACTCCATTCATGTTCTCCCCACCCCCGTAGGTGCTCAGCTATAACTGCAAGGTCATCTTCAACTCTCCCCTCACCCTTACCATCTGTCATCTGATCCGTATCCCCTTCTAAAAGAAACCCTTCTGATCCAGCCCTGGGCCCGTCCCCTGGGTCAGGGTCCCCCCTCTGCACAACCCGTCTGTGTGACATGTAGCCATGTCCCTCCAGTGTCTCCAATCTCCATTGCTTCCTTGGAATCCATCCTTCACAGACTCCCTCAAATTCAAATCAGGCATTGTCCCTCCCGACCTGCAAAACCTCCCATGTCTCCCCATGACCTAGGCTGTGCTGTCCAACATGGTAACAACTCTCCACGGTTGGCTATTTAGATGTAAGTTGATTAAAGTTAAGTAAAACTTAAAATGCATATTGTCAGTCGTGTGAGCCACACCTCAAGTGTTCAGTAGCTCCCGATGCCTACCATATTGGACAACACAGATAGAATATTTCCCTCACCACTGAAAGTTCGAACAGCACTGGACTTTATGAGATAGAATGCAAACTTGTTGGCCTGGTATTTGAGGATTCAACCAATGTGACCTCTACTGGCCTGTCCCAGTTCATTTCCCATCAGCTCTTCCCATGCACACTTAGCTCCAGTCAAATCACACAGCTCTGTAATCTCCAAACTGTTGTGTTAGTGTCTTGTGCACCCTTCTAGGGTTTTATGCAGACACATGCAAATATGTGTGTATGGGGGTGTGTGTGCTAGTAGATATGTGTCTATGTGGAGGTCTGTTTTCTTATTTCTTCTCTTTCTTATGTAAAAGGTAGAGTACTAAGTTTTCTTTGGGGGAATTATGAAAAAGTTACAAAGTTTAGATGGTGGTGATGGTTGCACAACTCTGTAAATATACTGAAAGCCATTGAACTGTCACTTGAAACAGATGAACATTACGGTAGGTAAATTATATATCAATAAATCAATTGTTCAAATTTATTGAGATAGGTCCATTTTTTAAAAAAATATACAGAATGACTGTTTTGCATCTTGGGGTTTTTTTCCCATGTTACAAAATACCTTGGCGTTCTTTCTCAACCAAGGTACACAGGGCTTCCTCATTCTCTAGACAACGGCAGAATGATCCATTGTGTAAATTTCCATCATTATTTACCAGGCTCCCAGCTGATAGACACTTGGGGTCACTCCAGCCTTTTGCTGTTCTGGACAGTGCTGGAGGAATAACATGTTCCATGTGTGGGCTGGTGTATCTGTAGAACAGACTTCTACAAATGGTATTGCTGGGTCAGAGAATGGCTGCATTTGTAATTTTGACAGATATTGCAAATCTCTCTCCATAGAGATGTTTTGATTTACAACTCCCACTAGCAGTATCTGTAAGTACCTATTTCCCCAGCTTTCACCAACAGACTTTTGAATGGTTCGTCAGTGCAGTTTTAAATTACGTTTCTCTAATGAGTGGGATTGAGCAGATTTCCATATATTTAAAAGCCTCTGGGATTTATTTTGGGGGAAACTGACTGTTCACGCCGTTTTTATTATGTCGCTGGCCTTTTCCATCTTGATTTACAGAAACTCTTAGTACATTGCAACAATTATCCCTTGCCTGTGATGTAAGATATTCTTTTCTCCTAATTTGTCGTTTGCCTCTTATAACTTTGCTTATGTTTTTTTTCTTCACACAGAAACTTAAAAGATTTCTTATTTAAAAAAAAGATTTTTTATTTTATTAAGTTCACCAATCTTATCTTTCCTGGCTTTCGGATTTTGAGTGATAGAAAGACCTTACCTACTCCAAGGTTTTAAAGTAATTTGCCCAAGCTTTATTTTGATAATTTACAGGTTTATGTTTTTGCTATTTAATTATAATTTTTATCTGCTTGATCCATTTGGTATATGGTATGGTGTATGGATTCAACCACATCTTTTTCTAAATGACTACCCATTTATCTTAACATCATTTTGTAATAAATTCATTTATACCCCCCACTGACTTGAGATGTTGCCCTTATCATATACCAACTTCCTGAATGCATTTGAACCCATTTCTGAACTTTCTACTTTGTTCCATTGATATGCCCATCCCTTTATGTGCCAGTCCCACGCTGGTTTAATGATTGAAGTTTTGTGGTGTAAATCCAATTTGAATCCACCTGCTCTGTGATGCTTTCCAAGATATCCTTAAACAAATTAGACATCCCTTCCCCTCTGCTCTTAATGCACCTTATGCCTCTGACCCCTAGCAGACTGCAAGCTCCTTAAGATCAGAGCTTTGCCCTCTATGACTGGATTGGGGTCTGGCAAGGGACCTGGCAAGGAGCAAGCCACCAATACCCACACTCATCCCTCCTTCAAGGACACAAGACTGTGATTTCTCACACATTACATTTTGCCTTATTTGAAAATCAAGACAACTTCCTTGCCTTGAGCCTTCTGGCATTTCTCTGAGAGTCTTCCCAGATGTCTCAGGACCTGGGCTGGAGGCTCTGCAGTGAATTTGAGTGTTTTTTCAGCACTGGCCATTCCTCTTCAGACTTGGGACACTCAAAAGGTCCCAGGGATTGGCCTCTCCTCTCCTCTTTTGGTCATGAAGCACCATTGACCCAGCTCCTCTGTGTCCAGTGGGAGGTTCCCTCTCTTTGTGGAGAGAAAGTAGAGTTGGAGTCCAATTATTCTTTCGTCTGTCAACATGACAAGAAGGGCACTTTGCCCTGCTCTTGGTGTCCACTCTGCACTGGAAAAAAAAGCCTTTTCCGCTGACCCCGGTGAGTTTTTGCAAGTCTGGGCCAGTCCATGGCTATCAGCTCTTTTTAAATATCAGGCCACTTTAAGGGCTGCCCAGCACTTGGCAAACATTTCTGGAACCAATCCTTGATACCAGACCCTGTGCCAGGTACCAGGGGGACACTGAGATGGCTTCCATCTGTCCTTAGAGAACTGCATTTCCAGGAGGGCACCTGGATGGACAGAGGGAAAAACACCAGCATGGCATTTAATGCAGTAAGGTGTGCACTGGGTGGTCTTTCTGGCCCCCAGGTCTCTCTTCTGCAGCAGAGCTCGACATCATGTGGCATTTTCTCAAACCTGGGTTGGACTTTGAACCTGTCTGGACTCCCTCATCGCCACATTGTACCTGTGACAACACAGGGAAGTGACAACACCATAGGTCCCAAGGAAGCCAGACTCAGGGCTGAGAATTGGGACCTGGAGCCTGGTTCTCTGACTTTCCACCAACCTCACTGTCCTCTCTCTCTACCTCACTCTCAACCCAACTAGCTCCACGTCCAGTCACAATAAACCTCCCAGACATCTTTTGATTCCCTACACTCCCACTGCCTCCACTGCTGCAGGTAGGACCCCAACTAGCATCCTCTCTCCTCTGGTTTACTGCAGTGCCCCCGCCCTGCTTCCCTCTCCAGGGCACAGGGAAGCCAGTGGGATCTTACCAAAACTCCATTCTCATCAAGCATTTTGTTTAATAACTCTGTAAGTGTACTAAATAATTCCTTAAATATACCTATTGCTTTTCTAATTACTTAAATTTTTTATTTGGAAATAATGTCGATTTGCATGTGATTTTAAGAAATAGCAGAGAGGTCCTGTGTACGTTTCAAAACCCAGTTTCCCCAACTGGCAACATCTTGAATTATTGTTCCCTGTTGTTTTTTGTTTTTGTTTTTGTATTTTTTAAAGAGTTTATTTATTTATTTGACAGAGATCACAAGTAGGCAGAGAGGCAGGCAGAGAGAGGAGGAAGAAGGCTCCCTGCTGAGCAGAGAGCCCGATGTAGGGCTCGATCCCAGGACCCTGGGATCACGACCTGAGCCAAAGGCAGAGGCTTTAACCCACTGAGCCACCCAGGCGCCCTGTTCTCTGTTGTTTTTAAGATAAAGATAGAGATTGTTTTGTCCTCCTTCCTCACCCCAGTCCCTTTGCACTTGTGTTTCATACTTTCCTGAGTATTTCTCACCCCTGTACACATTGTTAACTGTGTTTTAGTCTTCAGACCAAGCAGTCCTTCATCAGAGAAGCCTTTGTGACCATACAGACCTTCTCACGTCTCTTCTCTCATAGTGTTGTGTGTGTTTGATTTTCCTTTATGAGTACTTACTTCAGGATATAAATATACAACAATTTGTGTTTTACTGATTATTATTCTCCTCTACTAAACTATGGGTCTATCAAAGTCAAGATAATATTTGTTTTTTCCATCAAAATATCCCCATAACCTAGTAGAGGGTCTGGCATTGAGAAGGGACCAATAAATATTTCTCAAGTGAATCAGTGAGCAAACAGGGGGAGTGAGTAGGGAGATATGATGGTGAGCATGATGGTGAAGATTTTATTAGGAAACCTTTATTGTGTACCATGTGATATACCAATACTTATGTGAACTGTGTTGTTTAATTCACTAACATTTAAAATAATCTCAATTGTCATCTATCCAGCTTTTTTCCCTTGACTTTTTAATCACTACCTGATATTATATATATATATATTTTTAATATTTTATTTATTTATTTGACAGAGGGAGAGAGATCACAAGTAGGCAGAGAGGCAGGCAGAGAGAGAGGGAGGGGGAAGCAGGCTCCCTGCTGAGCAGAGAGCCCGATGCGGGGCTCGATTCCAGGACCCTGAGATCATGACCTGAGCCGAAGGCAGCGGCTTAACCCACTGAGCCACCCAGGCGCCCCTGATATTATATATTTACTTAGTACCCTGATTCCTCATTAATGTAAATTTCACTAGCTCAGAAATTTAGTCTTACCCACTTCTGTGTCCATAGAGCCTAGTTCAGTGCCTGGTGTATAGTAGGTGCCCAATGAGTGTTTGTGGAATGACTGAATGATCTCTATAAATGTATGGGGTAGGTAGACTTACTACCCCTAGCTCATTTTAAACATGAAGAGATGGAAGCTTGAAGGAAATTAAGTACCTTGTCCAGATAAAGGCCACACAACCATGCCTTGAACCTGAACCTGAACCCTCTGACTGCGTAGCACATAAATTTAACTGTGAAGCTTTCCAAGCTTGGGTTTCCCCAAAACAGACCCTGAGAACAGGATTCAAGCCCAAGTAGTTGATGTGGAAGGTGCTTCCAGGAAAAGACAGTAGGAGAGATAGGAGTGAAGCAGAAAAGGGAAGGAGTCCAACAAAGGTATGTCTTCGAGCAGCTCACCCCTGTGGCCATTGGAGCTGACTTGCACTGGGTCACCTGGGAGCTGGTGTAGACTCACAGGCTCCACATTATCCTGCCTGAGCAGTGAGGGGACTGGCAAACTCCCACCCCCACCCCTACCGGTTCCTTGTGGAGGGGTGCTCACAGGGGCTGTTCATGTCTGGTGGGCCTGGCTCTCCCCACATGTGGGCTGAAGCTCCCCGAGTCAGACAGAAGATCCCAGGCACAGAGCACACATGGTTGCTAAGGGAATAGAGTGGGGCGCCAGCAGCACCTCTGGGGGATGCCATTCAGAGTCTCACCATCAAAAGGTTGCTGTATTTTCTCCAAAGACGACATTTAAAGACCACATATTTCTGGGAGAAAAGCCTTTCTTCCTCTCTCCCCCAGGCTCAGCAGCTCTCCTCCCCCACACGTTCTTCTCACTTCTTGTGGGCCTAACACCCTTTGAGGTCTAGTTTAGATCCTGTCCTTCATCCAGGCTGGAGGAGGCCCCAAGGAATGCTCGGTGCACTTTCCCACCCAGCAAAGGGGCTCAGCACAGCTCTAGGGGGAAGTTCATCTGCTTAGCAGCCGCAGTCTGATCTCTGGGTGGCCGTATTCTACCCTCCCAGCTCCCACAGAACTCCCTCTTCTTGAGCCTGAAAACTCTCCTCTTCCTCCTAGCGTTCTCTGCAGTTCTGGGGGAGAGAGAGGTCTTCTCGCTTCCAACTGCATCAGTTTTCCCGGCAGCCTCTTCTGGCATGTATTAAACCCATAGTACCTTTTAATCCCCCAGGGTTCCCCTTCAAAGCCATGACTTCTGAGTGAGATGGAGATCCCTCATCTGAATCTGAGGGGCCACATCTGCAGATCCACAGCGTTAGACAAGGCTCTTGATCTGTGTTCAATTTCATCTTGATAAACACAGTCCCACGGAGGAGTCCATCTTGTCCCTCCTTGCCAGGCTAATGTTCAGCTCAAGGGTCACTCACTTTCATTGAGAAGCAGAGTTCAACACATTTCCCTTATTTCTGCCATTCCTCCTTCTGTCTCCAAGAGGGGCTCTGCACCTACCTTCTCTTATTACAGAACCCAGCTAAAATTGCCCAGATTTGCTTTCCAGAGCATTTGGGTTTGGTGCAAACCTGAGCTTGTGTGGGCCTGCCCCTTTCCTGACCCCCTTCCCGTCCTGCCAGCCCCTCTTGAGGAAAATAATTTGTACACATTCATCTTTGAATCCTGCACACCATGCAAGGGGCTGGTCCTGTAGGTGCACACATACCAAATCTATGTAACGATGACTCCTCAGGATGCGACCCAAGACCTTCTAGGGCTGCATGGTCATCTTCCTTCCTGCCTCTGCTGCCCTTGCTCCTGCTCCCTCATCCTCTTAGAGAATTCCTTCTGGACGTGGAGAAGGGTCAGACTGCCTGGCTTATCCTCTCTCCAGGTCAGTGTCTTAGCTGATCTGTGCCTTCCCCTCTTCCACAGGAAAATGGGGATCAGAAAATGATCTGGGGTCTGCTTCCTCAGAAGCAGAGTCTGAGATGGGCATTGGTGTATGTGGAATTTATTAAGGGAATGTTCTCAGGGAAACCTGTAGGGGAAGGAGGGAGGCAGGAGAAGGAGGTGAAGGAGCTCAGGAGAAGTCCACCCTCAGCCTCACTGGGGCTGGGGGAGACCTGAAGTGTGAATTGCACCATATTGTTGCCACCTAGTGGTTCCCATCTGCCTAGGATGGTGTCCTCCATAGAAGGGTGCAGGTGTGGGAAGATGACACCACACCCACAGAGAGAGGGGCTGGTTGTACCTGCCTGGGGGAGGGGAGGTTGGAGCTTCAAGGGCATCTTTGAACAAACACCTGCGTTATAGAACCGTGGGGAATGTGAAACTGGTGTACCCAAAATGCTAACAATAGGAACCCATACTTACTAGAGTTTGGTTATTGTTTCTGCCATTTTTTTTTTTTTTTTTTTTACTCTTGTTTCAGACACCAGCTCAAATCTCACCTCTAAAGTCTTGCTCACTTACTTCCTGGAGAATTCATTGTCCCTCCCCCAGGCTGCCTTGGCACTTGGTGGTTTTCCCTTTTTATTTAAGTTTTAAAACAGCTCAAGTAAGACATGGGAGCATTACTATTGTAAAAGATTCTCAGAGCCTGAAATATATAGGGGAGATTGTCCTCCTCTCTGCCCCACATCCACCAGAGGAAATCCCTGTTAGCTCTTCAATGGGGGCACTTTGTGCCCCAAGTGTGTCATCCTGTCTTGTATTTAAGGAGCTGGGTTTTCCTGGCTACATTTGGAGTCCTTTAATGGGAGAGACCTGCTGTGAGTTCTTTCTTTCTTCTGCTCAGTAAATGTTTCCTTAGTTCAGTATCAGCCCAAATTTCTGGATCACAAAATGGGGTGGGACATTAAATACATATTTCCAGCCTCCTCCCCTTGGAGACTCTGACTCTGGACACTGAGTCAGCCCCAGGAATCTCTTTACAGATTCCAATAACAAGTTCTCCAGGTACATGAGGTAAAAATCTAGCTCCAAGAATGTTGTTGTAAAGGTGGCTTCCATCTACTGAATCTCTCCCTCATCGATTTACTTGGTTGTCTTCTTTTTGCTTAGTAGGATTATCATTATGCATTTAATAACTTTGTGACTAAAATAGTAAGACACAGTCCCTGTGGAGAATTGGAAAATAAAGTCAGCTTTAATCCCATCCCATCAAACCCTTTTGAGGGACTCTCACGTGGCCCTGGGATCACACAGCCGTTCCCAGCTTTGCTCTCGGCCATTTCTGGCCCCTGTCTCCCTAAGAGACCAAAGAGGCCCCGTACTTCTTTCTGTTCTTATTTGGGACTCAGAGATGACATGCTCACTGGCTTGCCAGGTGCCAGTCACCTCCCCAGCTCTTCTTACTCGCGTCCGGCAGAGGGAAGCAGCCATTTCTCTCTTTGCTGCCAGTTTCATCTCTCAAGAAGTCTTCAAGTTTTAAGAGTCTGTCAGGGCCCTATTTTTAGTGGAGTGGGACTTCTCCTGGGTGTCCAGATTGTTGAAACTCTCTTACTAGCAGATGCTCCTCTGTGTTGTCAGTGGAACCTCCCGTGTCCTCACTTCTCACATGCTCATCACCTCACATAACCTTTACCACATCTGAGTAGTTCCCCACCCTGTCCTCTCCTGAGGAGACTGAGTCTCAAGGATAACAGACAGTCTATGTGAGCTCCTCCGTGCTATAGGGGCAGACCCAGGCCCTCCCTTCTGCTTCTAATCCTGGGTGCTTCACTTGACCCTCCCATCATGTTCACTACAGTGAGGTGCTCCCTCCAGTCCACTCCTGTGGCCCTTTGTACCTCTGAGGCGGACATGACCACATTCTGCCAGAGAATGGAGAGCAGGGAGTGTGTGTCTGTGTGTAAATAGATAACATTGATCTATTTCCTGTTAACCCAGAGGTCATAAACTGCTAGCCCTCTGGCCAAAAACCTATCACAACTATATTGTGTTCAGTCCTTTCAGAGCTTTAAATTTTTTTTAAATTAGTTGCTGACATTTAAAGATCAAGATTTTTCACCTAAAAATCCAAATGCCCAGCTTCTCTTGAAAAAATAGAAAACTGGCAGTCTGGGCTCATATCTCTGCTTGGCCAGAGTCAAATGGAGCTGAATAGTGACTATGCCCATGTACATAGGCAGATGCCACAGTCCCCACCACTCCTTATTGTCCCCTTCCCCCAACAAAGCCATTGTTAGCTCTTTGCCATTTCATATACATTGTTGCTTTTCCTTATGGGTGAATTCTAGGAGGGAGAGCCCTACTGTCAGAACCAGCGTACCCCACTCAGTATTGCCTGGTCCTTATAGGCATTTGCGTTTACAATCTTTGCCATACTTCCAATCCCTACCAAATCACCCTTGTAAATCCTGGAGTCTTAGCACACAGTAAGTGCTCAAGAATAACTGTACCTACCATTTGTTGAGTGCTTATACTGGAGGAAGCTGTAGAATTCATTGCTTTTAGCAGATGAACCAACAGGCTCAGAGAGGTTGAGGGCATGCCCAAGGTCACACAGCTGGTGAGTTTTGTCACTCGGACTTTTGTGGTGTCACTCACTTTTGCACTGAGTTGCTTCACGTTTTGTGACTTTTCACAACCCTTCCTTTTGACTTTTCAACTTACCTGCTGGTTTCTGAAGGTTTCATAAAAGAGATCATAACTAATGCCAAGCTTTGACACCATGACTGGGCAGAGGCTGACAGAGAGAGACAAAAGGCATTTTCATGGAAGGAACAGAAGAGAGACATAGACATGGTATAGAGTTAAGTGTGTGTCAGGGAGGGACACTGTGAACTAAGGTGGTAAAGGAGTGGAAAGGGTACTTGGGGACAGAGCATGAAAGGCCTTAAATGGCAGCCTGAGGCTATGGGACTTCTGAGGACATTGGGGAGCCATGAAAGGTTTTAGAGCAGGAGCAGACATGATCTACATCTGGTTCCATGAAGGTTAGTGCGGCAGCAGGAAGGAGGTAGGATGCCAGCTGTGAGAATCCAGAAGAGAGGTGCTGGGGGCTTGAAGAAGGGCCCTTCAACAGAGGTCAGCGAGCAGATTCCAGGGAGACTGCAGAGGACCCATCAGTGAGGTTTTGGTGAGCGGACCTGTGAAGCTGACCATCTGGAGGCATGGCAGTGTCATTAACTGGGACTGGGAACGTGGGAGAAGATATGGTTGGGTGAGGGGGGTATCCATGGGGAGATACCCTCTGGGCACTCTAGAAATAGGGCAGGGCTATGGCAGGAGATACAGATGCTGCCTGCCAAGCCAAGTGAGAGCAGTGAGAATGGAGTGCTCTGAGCCAAGAGCCTGGAGATACCTCCTCTCACACCTGTCAGATTTCTTTCTGGTCACTGGCCTCTTAGGCCTCCTCTCTTCCTTCTGTGCCTAAACCCCCAAGCCTGAATATCCTTTGCTCCATCCTAGGGTTGCAGAGCACAGCCCATGGTGAATTTTGGCTCCGTGAATGGTGACAACATCCCAGGCGTTCCCTGAAAGCAGGTGCTGCAGACATCCAGAGCCCAGGGTCTCACCAGCCCTACCTCCTTATTCACCAAGCAGAGGCCTGGGGAGGGGGAGTCCTCCTGGTCGGGCCCTCCCTGCCCCCCACCCCCATGGGAGCCCATCTTCTATCTTCCTGTGAGCAGTGCATTTGGCTTTTTATAAAGCCAATAAATAAATAAGCAAGCGGGCATGATTAATTGATGGCATGGAGCAGACCAAGGCGCTGGAGTCAGGTGGCCAATCTTCCTGGTAGAGCTAGGCTTTTCAGCGACCTGGGGCTTGAGCCAAGGAGGGGAAGCCTGCTTTGAGGAGGTGCTTTCAGTGTGTGTCTGGGGTTTTCGCCTTTCTCCTCAGGCAGGGCTTCTTCCTGGTCTCCTCCAGGCCTTTGGCCTGAGAGGCCAGAGGCTTGGGCCCAACAGGTGCCCTTGCCCTACCCAAGTCCTTTCTCAGGGTCTGAGTGCCCTCCACCTAAACTCCCTAGGAATGGTCCAGCTAGCCCTCTCCCCTAAAGCTAGGTCTCTCCAGATGCTGGCTCCACACCTCAATTCACCAGAAATTGTGTGACCCCAACCACAGGTTTCAGTTGTGCAGGGGAGGCTTGGGACATACTGACCCCTGGGGGGAGAAGGATGGGAAGGGTCCCTCCAAGGGGCAAGCTAAGGGTGGGGATGGGGTAGAATAAGGGGCTGCTGGCACTAGAGGTACCTGGAGACAGCACCCACGGAGAGGCTGCAGACCCCTCCCCCTGCCGAGGCCGACCCGCACGTGCGCGTGCAGGAGGGCGCGGGCGGGACGGCGCGCTCTGGGTCCCGCGGGGCGCTTTCCGTGCGGAGTTTGGGGAGGGCCGAGGGGGAGCGCGCGGGGGAGGAGGGAGCGGGGAGGGGAGAGAGGGAGGAAGGGAGGGAGGCGGGCAGAGCGCAGTGCAGCGGTGGCAGAGCGGCGGCGGCGGGAGGGAGGCAGGCAGGCGGGCGGTGGCGGGGCCGCGGGGCGAGGCAAGCGCGGGGCAGCCGCGGCAGAGAAGCCGCAGCCGCAGCGGGGCCGGGCCGGGCCGGGCCGGGCCGGGCGCGCACCAGAGGCGGCGGCAGCGGCAGCGGCAGCATCTTGCTCGCGGAGCCGACGCAGGTGAGGCAGGGGCGGCCGGGCCCGGGCTCTGGGCCTCCTCCCCTCTCCTTCGGTCTCTCTCTCTCTTCCAGCCTGCTTCCTTTCCAAACGCGCTCGACCCCAGGAACCCCCGGCGGGCCAGAGTCTGAGCTTAAGCTGGAGCGCATTCTGGGTCCCCTAGCTCCGCGGAGGCAGGCGCCTTGTCAGCAGTGACCTTGAGCGGGCACCGAGCGGCGGGCGGGGCGGGCCGGGGTGGGCGCCTGCGGACCCGGCGCCTGCGGGCGCTGGGAGGGGGCGCACGGCGCTCCTGCCGCGCGCAAACTTTCCGGGCTCAGAACAGCCCTGAAGCTGGGGGCGTCCAGAGCGCTACAGCCTCCCCCCATTTCCTCCTTCTCAGCTGGCTTTGACTTCTCCTCCTGGCGTCCCCCCGGTATAGCCCCCCCCCCCTTCTCCAGGCCCAGATTCCTGAAGGCTGGGGAAATGACCAGAGCTATGGACGTTGACTCTGGGCTAGGGGCTTCTACCCCCGCCAAAGGTGGTTTCTGTCCTAGCTTCTAAGAGCCAAAGTGCAGGAGGACCCTCCACCAGGTGCTCTCTGCAGCTCTTTCCTCGCATTTTTCTGGCTTCGCGCACCCTTCCCGCAGCCTTTCTCCAAACAGAAGCTGCCATCCGGCAGTACCCCAGCTTGTGATACAAGAGCTCTGAAGCCCCACGCTCAGTTGGGCTCTCAGATATGCCTCTTAATTTTTTAGCCCAGCAGCAGGGACTCCTTCAGAAAATGGGTGGAGGAGGTATCCCCCCACCCCAGCCTCCATGGTGGATCAGTATGTTCTTGGATGCCTGGACTCACCCAGGCTCTGATCACCCTGGAGCCTGTGGTCTCAGGAAGAGCAGATATCCTGGAAATGGAGTATATCCTAACCTCCTAGATCATTAGCCTTGGAAAAGGAAAGTGAGGCTCAGAGAGGTTGAGCCAGGCCCAAGGTCACACAGCCAGACCAGGAGAACAAGAACTGGAATTTCTTATATTTGGTTGGGGAGGGATGGAGAGGACTCCTGTTCAGTTTCTACCCCTGCCTTCCAGGAGATTTGAGCTCTGGACACTGTCTTACTGGCTGTGTGACCTCTGGCAAGTCATTTTCCCACCCTGACTCACTTCCCATGTGTAAAATGGAAGTAACTACCTCATAGGGCTGTTCTGATGGCTGAGTTAATGTTCTTGAAGTTCTTATCATCATGTCTGGTGCATGGTCTGTATCCAAATATTTTTGGCCACCAACATGTGAAATTTCCTTTATGAGCCTAGAAAGGCAGAAGTAATTCCCGTTCTCTTCCTTCTACTTCTGGCACCTAGATTTAGGTGACTTCTCCCCTAGCCATGTCAGCTGCTAGTAGGCAGCGCCTGCTGGAATCCTGAGCACCTGTAATTTATTTGCAATGTTTGGTGGAGGCAAGTGTCTCGGCACCCTCAAGAGCCCACTGGACCCACTGGTTGTGGTTTCCTGCTGCGTGTATGGGGGATATCAATCCCTAGTTTCTAGCTGGGAAATGGAAACAGGGACCTGATGCAACCCCAGGAAGAGACACCCCCTCGCCACTGTCTCATGGGAAGACCATCATCCTCACCTCCTCCATCTGACCCAGTCTTCTTCCTACCTCTGTAAGATGTCATTCCTTCCCCCAGATGTACTACTGGCAATAGAGGAGAAGGGAGGGAGTGTGTTTGTTCGTTCATTCATTCATTCATGCACTCAATCACTGAGCCTTGCTTCATGTCTTCTTTGGGTCAAAAGATGTTTAGAAATATAGAGAAATCAGCCATGTCTAGCGGTTATAAAGCTCCTTCCAGGTGCCAGGCACTTGCTAGGCATAGGAGACTGATTCATTTGATACATTTTTGTTAAGTACTTAACAAGTACTAAGCACTGCTTATGTGGCAGGGACACACTGGTAACTAAAGTAGACCTGGTCCTAACTGTCAAAGGTGGCCATATAAATTGTCATCCAACCTGAAACACTTTTGAGAAAGGGAGAGGGCATTATTAATAATAACTCCAGGACCACAGGCATAAATCAGGAATTTCCAGCCAAACTGGGATGTGTGGCCATTCTGTGACCTCACATTTATATACCAGTGTTCAGGGAGAACTGTTAATATTTTTTGAGCTTGCTTTTTGTAGGCTCTGTGCTAAGCACTTTTGGGTTATCCTCTGATTGGAACCTCACACTGCTGTGAAGCTGGTGTTCCCATCTGCCTGCTGCTGGTTGGCATTGGGGCGGGGACCTCCTCTGTTGCTTGGCTGTTGGGCTGCCCAGCCTCCTCAGAGATGGGCCAGACGCAGGACCCAAAGGGACCCCCTGTCCCTCCTAAAAGAGGTGTATAGATGACTGTGAGTCAGGAGCACAAATGCTCTAATAGACGTGCCGTGGGGGCAGACGGACACACAGATTCTGCCTGGAAATGTCAGAGGCAGCTTCCCAGAGGAGAGGACCTTTGAGCTGAACCTTGAAACAAGAGTTAGGATTTTGGCAGACTGTGCAGGTTGGGGGGAGGGCAGTCCAGGCCCAGATTGGTAATGCTTGGAGATGTGGGGCATGTGCACTGTTGGGGGATGCCACCCCCAAATAGGTCTGGATCCAGTTATGATAGGACAGTAGTTAGGTCCGAAACATGGCAGCAGCCAGTGAAGATTAAGTCAAGGAGTGTTGTAGTGTGGCACGGGCTGAGCTTTGCCTCTTTGAAGGTTGCTCTGAAGATGTGACCATCCTAAAGGAAGGGAGCAGAGAGAATTTGCTAGACTGGATTTCCCTTTGACAAGAACTGTCTATAACCTGATCTACGCTATAGATTGCCTGCAGGGTCAGGGAAATCATTTTGTTATATAGGATCACTGCAGAAGAAATTTACCGGCATCTGTAGCATCAAAAAGTTCTCTGCAAGCAAAGTAATTGTCAGCAAGAGAAATATTAACCTACTTAAAAGAGACGGTTTTTAGTAGCGTCACCTGCAAAATGGGAATATGCTTATCACAGGTTATAAGTGAAATCTTTTCTATTTGTCAAATCAAATCCAAAAAGCTTCAACTTCTTCCACTCTTCCTGCCTCTCCATGTCACCTCTGTCACTATATAAATCGGAAGGCAATAAAACAGCATTTCTTTAGTAATGTCTTATTTCTCAGACTTTCATTAATTTATTCTGGCCTCCTTTCCTCCCTTCACAATGAAGTGGAATTATTAAAAACTTTATGATATCTAAAAAATTTGATCTGTTAGTAGAGAACAAAAAAGTAGGGGGTCACTATTGGGGCTTTGGGATTGGAAAATCAGGCTAGAGAGATTTGAGAAACAGAAGGGAACTTGATGGAAGGTTGGAAAGGCAGAAGACACAGGGCCAGCTTCATGGGCACCTGACCTAGGCAGTCACAGAGTCCTGTGTTGAGAAGAGCCCCCACACTGGATTTAACGCTCTGTGGTCACCATATTAAAATTCTTAATACTTTTGGAACAGAAGACTCCACATTTTTATTTTGCCCTGAGTCCCACAAACTATGTAGCCAATCCTGGGAGGGAGAGAGATATGGGAGTAGGAGGGCATAGGGGAAAGAATATGGATAGGGAGAGGGAAAAGAAAATAACATTTTGAAAGCTGCCTGCCATTTGCCTGATGCTGTGTGAAAGAGACCGTTTTCCCATATTTAATCTTTAAATTTCATGACACTCCTATGAGATAGATGATATTGTCCTTATTTTTAAATATAGGTTTATTATGATGTAGGTATGGTGAGGCCAATAGATTGGAAGCAATGGCCATTGAAAAGGCAGCTTGTTACAGTTCCCAAGAGGAAGGGCCTCACCACACCACAAGGGAAGCACCAGGTTCTGTGAGCAGGCAAAGGGAGACAGGAAGAAAAAAATGGACAGGAGACTTTACTGTGGTTTCCATGGGAAGGAACAGGCAAGCCAGGGTAAACAGATTTAGGGTTGGCTCTGGGGCCCCGGAGTGCTGGAGCTCCATAAAGAGGGTGATGGGAGGAGTATGGGAGGCTGCCCATGCTTTCCCTGCCCCTTCTTGGTTGTCCTCACCCCAGCAGGTCATAGAACTTTAAAGCAAGGATACCCCTTGAGAAGTAACTGGGCCAACTCCTTGATTTATAGAAAAAGTGAAAAGATAGGTCCAGAGAAGGAAAGCAACTTTTTCAAGGTCACACAGCATTTTAAGGCAGCTGAACTAGACCTAGAATTCATGTCTCCTGCTACTCAAACCACTACTTAGTTATTATTTTTGTTTTTTTTCTCTAGCAGAGTTCTATATAAGCTAGACCCACCAGACTGTGAACGTGTTGAAGTCTGAGTTCCTGTCTCTTTCAATGTCCTATTCCCAGTATGTCTGGAATACAGGAGATGCTCAACACATGATTGTATCAGTTTCCTAGAATTTCCAAAACAAACTACCACAAACTAGGATGCTTAAAACAGATTTTTAGTCTTTCAGGTCTGGAGGCTGGTAGTCTAAAATCAAGGTATCGTCAGGGCCAATAAAACCTATGGAGAAGAATCCTTCCTTGCCTCTTCCTAGCTTCTGATGGAATCAGACAATCATTGCTGTTCTTCAACTTATAGCTATATCACTCCAATTTCTGCCTCTGTCTTTACACAGCTGTCTTTCCTCTCTCTGTCTCTATTTCCAAATCTTTCTCACCTTATAAGGATACTTGACTAGGAATAGGCCCCATCCTCATTGAGTATGACCCCATCTAAAGTTGATTACATCTGCAAAGACCCTATTTCTAAATAAGGTCTCATTCACAGGTACCGGGGGTTAGGACTCCACCATGTCTCTTGGGAGGACACAATTCAATGTACAACAACAAAGAACCAAGGATAGAGTGAATATTTATGGTTTCGGGTGAGAATGCACTCCCCTTTCCCCCAAAGTTCAGACTAGTACTGAGGAATCAAAAAGAGGAAAGCAACAGCTGTCCAGCCCACATTTAGAGAGAAAATAGTCCAAGTGTACACAAGAGCATCTAACATTTGAGCCAACCTGCTGAGCTTAGAGTCCTGGAGCTGTCACTTTCTGATCACATCTGTGTGATCCTGGATGAGTGGCTTCAACAACCCTCTGTTTCCTCATATGCAGAACAGGATACTAAGAGCACCTACCTTATTGGGACTTTTGTGAAGAATGACAAGAATTGAGACCAGTCAAGTTCCTGGAACAGTGCCTGGCACACAGTAGGTACTTTCTTGTTGGCAGTGATCACTGCCATCGTCATCATCAGATCATTTAGAGAGCACTTTTCACCTATCTCTCTCTCTTTCCATCTTCACAGCAAACCTATAATATGGCTTGATAATTATCAGCTTCCTTTCCCCATAAGGTGGTTACTCATTGATGAAGTCACATCACAAACCCAGCTCCCGTGTTTCTAGTTCCCAGCTGCCCTCACTGCATGACGTCTGCTGGGTAGCAAGAAGCCTGTTGGTGTGGAGATGTTCCTAATGGATCCTTCCTGGTTTCATGGGGCCAGGATGTTGGAGAGCAGTGATGTGTTATGCCCTGGTAGGGGAGGGTGTGAGGGGGAGGGGGGCAGTGCTCAAAGGCCTCTACCCCAGCGTCTGTTGCCCAACTGTCACTGTACTTTCTGACCACATAGTGGATGGTTAATAAATGTGTGTTGGATGAATGGATTTCTTATACAACCCAAATAGTCACCACGCCCTGACAGCAACAACAAAAGCCTGAGATGAGGGCATCTTGCCCAGCAGTGATTACAGTTGACTAAAACTCACAGGTGGGCCGTCATTGTGTAAGAAACTTGAAAAATGTGCCTCTGATGCTGTTTGAAGAAATGAATTGTTGAGGTGAACGTCCAGAAGTCATAACACAGTGCAGTGTTGGGGGGAGGGGGTGGGTTGTGAGATGCAGGGGTGTAAAGAGGGTCCAACATGTAGGTGGGATATAAGAGGCACAGTGTGCAATAAACTGACATTGGATAGAGATACCACATTGAATGAATCTCCCAAACGTTGCCATCAGGAGTAGATAAGAACATGAGGCCTGGAAAGTTCTCAGCAAATCCGTGCAAAGGGCAACTAGCTGAATTCTGAAATAACTGAATGTTTTTATTGGCACTGATTCGCAGTTGACTATTTGTTCAGTAATGTAATGGTGGTTAAGAGTACCTAGGAACAAATTCTGGATGAAGCTCTTTCCACCTGTCTGACTTTGGGCAAGTTGCTCAACTTCTCTGTGCCTCAGTTCCCTTAGCAGTGAAAGAGAGAAAATAAAAGTAGTGCATCGGGTTGGTTTAAGGGTTGAGATTTGTAGAGTGTTTAGCAAAAAGCCTGGATCATAAAATACCCTGCTCCCTTGCCTTCTTCATCCTCCCCCTCTTTCTTTGCTCCCTCGTCTTTTTAATGTAGCAATTTCAGTAGTCATTAGTGATAAATATTTCCAGCTCTGTACTCTCTAGGCACATAGTAAATTTCCTTGACTGTTTTGATATCTGTTATGGCTGTGTGTCTTGCTTTGGCCAAGGAATTTTGAGAAAAAGTGACATGTCATTTCTGGGTGGAAGCTCTAATAACCAGCACACTGTTGGCCACTTTCCCCTGTTCCTTCCTTGGCAATCGAAGCAGCATGGAGATGTGGCCTCCCTTATTTCGATTTCTGAATGAGAATGATAAAGAGCCCCGAACCAACCCATAATGTGCATATAGCATCAGTGAGAAGACCATGCTTTTAGCACTGGCATTTTGGGCTTATTTGTTACTGCAGCATAACCTGGCCCATTCTGACTGATACAGATAGGGAACGAGTTGAAATAACCACTATTTATTTGGAGGTATTTTTGAGTCCTTTAATTCCTTCAAGTGTGGTGCCAAATTTTTAGTATATGAAGGTATTATGAATACAAAACGTGTGAGAACCATGCCCTAGGAGGTGATGGCTAGTCTCCTTAACATGGCATATATTTCACCCTGGCCTTATCTGACCCCATATGTGCCCCCACGCTCATCTGGACAAGTTCACGGCATGCTTGCGCAGATGCTTGCCTATCTCTAGGTTTTTGTTCATTCTCTGCCTAGAAATGGGGCATCCCCCAGGAAATCATGTCACTTGATAAATGGCTGGGGTGGAGTGTGACAAGTGCATGGGGGAAGAGGGAAGCATCAAGCTTGTTCTGTGAGGCACAGAAGGCAGCATTAGGACTAAGAGTGAGATTCTTTTTGAAAGAGAGAGAAGTCTCTAGTTATTAGAGCTTGGCCTGGCATAATAGTGAGCTCACCACACCAGCCACTGTCCAAGCAGAGGTGCCATGGAGCGGATTCCCAGTTAGCAGAACTAGCATAAATACTCCAGTCCTGTCACACATGACTTTAGGTGAGATTGCCCAAAGAAGGTAGATCTTAGCTTCAATTCTCTATTTTTTTTTTCTTTAAAAATAAAAATAGCTTTTACTGGTGGATTATAGACATGTTACATAATGATTATAGAAAATGCAAGTGATATTGAAAAGCATAAAGAAAGTAAAACATAGGGGTGCCTGGTGGCTCATTCTGTTGTGTCTGCTTTCAGCTCAGGTCATGATCCTAGGGTCCTGAGATCGACCCCACATTGGGCTCCCTTCTCCCTCTCCCTCTGCCTCTGCCCCTGCTTGTGCTCATTTGCTTGCATGCTCTCTCTCTCTGTCAAATAAATCAATAAAATCTTAAAAAAAAGAAAGTAGAACATAAGTAAAATTCCATTAAAAAGAGCTAATCTCTGCTAATATTTTGCCAAATGTCTTTGCTATGATTGATATGTAAACAGTGGGGTTTTTTTTTTGATACCTATCTCACTCAATAATAGAATATGGACATCTTAAATATCAATAAATTTATCTCTGCTTCACCTTTTATAAGTGGCCCTGTCATAATTTATTTACTATATTCCTTCCTGATGGGCACTCGGGTTGTGTCCAGAATTTTGTTATTATAGGCAACACCATGATAAATGTTCTGGTGTGTGGACCCCTGGGCATGCAGCCAGGCATCTCCTAAGGATGAATGCCTGAATGGAGTCACTGAATTAGGTGAAACTGTCCAGAATGAAAGAAGAGAAGAGAACTGTGGTACAGTCAGATAGAGAAATCATTTCTAATTTAAGGGCAGCCTGCAAAAGGTTGAAGGGAGAGATGAAAGGGAGATTGCAGCATGCTGGAAATTTGGAGGGAGGGGCCGGCTTTAGATACTCCATCCCTCAGGCAAAGGCTGAATGCAGATGACAGCCTTGTTTTATGTAGGGCCAGGCAATTACAAGCGCTTTCATGAGCACAGTCCTACTCAAGCCTCCCCACCACCTTGTGAGGAAGGACTCTGCCCCATTTTACAGAGGAGCAAAGTGAGGTCTGGAGAGGATGTGGCAAAAGGAGCTGCTGTCTTCATTTATAGTGTGTGGGCTCCAGACCTTTCCTTTGCACACATCCTTTCAGACTTTGCAGATGCCAGCTCCTCCGACCTGGCCAACTCTTTCTCCCTCTTGAAAAGGAAGACTGGTCAAATGTGACTTCTTTGTGAAACTTTTCCTCAAGGTGCCCCACCCACCCCACCCCAGAGCATGAACTATTGTGTGTTAACTGCTGAACCAGGGAGTTGGCTTTTGGTTTCAATGACTTGGATTCCGTGACTCCACTCGCAAACAGTAAGACCCTTTCTTATCTCACCTAATCTAAAGCTCTGCAGGTGGGTAATTCCAGGGCTCATCCATACCACAGTAGCCTACGGTCTGCCTTTCTCCCCTGCTGCAGTCATCAGCCTGGAGGAGCTCTCTTTTTTTTTTTTTTTTTTAAAGATTTTATTTACTTATTTGACAGAGAGAGAGATCACAAGTAGGCAGAGAGGCAGGCGTAGGCAGAGAGGTAGGCAGAGTGAGAGGAGGAAGCAGTCTCCTTGCAGAGCAGAGAGCCCGATGTGGGGCTCGATCCCAGGACCCTGAGATCATGACCTGAGCCGAAGGCAGCGGCTTAATCCACTGAGCCACCCAGGCGCCCCTGGAGGAGCTCTCTTTTTGGGAGCATTCCCTGCAGGTGTCACAGAGCCTGGGAGACAAAAGACAGGAGGCTTCTCTGCACTTCTTTCATCAGGTAGGAATTCTTTCCCAGGAAGTCCCCTGCTGACTTCCTCTTACGTCTCTTTGGCTAGAACTGGGTCACATAGCCATGCCTAAACCAGTCATAGCCAAGAGCATGGGACCAAAAGCTTAAAAGGGCCAGGACTTAGCTCTGAAGCTGTCAATTGAGGGCATAGTCAGAGCTCTGCCAGACAGAGGAGGGAATGGCCCCTTGGGAGGCAGCCCTCAGAGTCTGCCCAACTATGCCCTCACTCTCCTGGCTCCCCACTAGGCTGGAAGCTGTGAGAGGACAGGGGATTGGGGTTTATCCCTTCCAGTGCCCTTTGCAAGCTAGGACAGGACTTGGAACATGGTAGATACTGAGGAAGATATTGATGGAATTAATGAAGGCCAGTGCTCTGGGTTTGGTATTTTGGACAACAGCTTTGCCCTCAAAGATATTGTAGTGCAGTTGTGGAGAAGACACTTGAATCTAAAAAAAGATGTGGAATTAGGGCCTGGACTCTGGCACAGACTGGACATGCCACGGGAGATAAATGCCTCCATAGGTGCCCAGAGAAGTAGGATGAGGCCCGTTAGGTACCAGATACTATGAAAGGTAGGAGTGGGTAGTGGAGAAAAACACTTGTGTACTCAGAGAATGGATGGGAGCATGATGGATTTGAGGCAGGGAAGGCATTGACTAGGCCTGAAGGGGATTCATTCTTGAGGACCTACTGTGTGCAGGTCATCCTACTTGGATTTATGTTATCTTATCTTTCCTGTGCCTCCATGAGGTGGTCCATTCTCTCTTGCATTTTGTAGGCGGGGAAGCTAAGGCTCAGAGGGCGAGTGAGGTTGCTTGCCCAACAGTAGGGCCAGGAAGTAGTGGAGTTAGTCTAAGAAAGCAAACCCATTCTGAAAAACTGGCTCCCCTCTGCAAAGGGGCCATGATGGCCAAAGGAGGCCCACTGAGGACCAGCAGGCAGTGGCGTTAACAGGAACAGGACCCTAAAAACTGACAGGAGGGCCTAGAAAATGCATGGTGCAGTGAAAATGCAGGTGAACATCCCAATAGAAGAGGGGTTTATAACAGGATTCAGGGCAGGCTTGAGGAGCCGTAGCCTTTGGCATCAAACCTGACTTCAGATCTCGATCTGCCAGTTAATAACTGTGACCTTGGGCAGGACACCTCACTTCTCTATCCCTCAGTTTGTCCATCTATAAAATGTTGATAATTAAATGTATGCCCAGTGCCTGGCATACAGTAAGGATTTAATACATGTATTTTTCATTATCAGTATTGTTGTTGCTGTTGTTTAGAACTTGGTGGGTAACTAACCAGAGCTAGAGGTGACTCCCTCAGTGTAGGGGCCCTGGGTTCTACTTCTGCCTTGGTCACTGCCACCACATTTGACCTTAACTTCAACCCTCCCACCATCCTGGCTTTCCAGGGTTCATCTGTAAACTAAGAAGGTTGGGCCAGTTGATTTCTAGCATCCTCCCTCATTCTAAATTCTGCACATGTGTGAAGTAGAAGGGGGAGGCTGCAATGACCAATGGGATCAGAAAGGAGTGAGGGGGTGTCTGGGACTGACTCTGTGCTGGGGAAGCAGAGGAAGGGAAGGGCAGAGGATAGAAGGAAGAGCAAGGAGGAGCCAGAGGCCAGGCAGACAGCAAGGACTAGGCAGGTGTGCAAACCCTGGGCTGGGCAATTTGGAGGTGGGCACATGGATGAATGACTAAAACCAAATAAGGCAGGAGTGCATTGGGAAGAGCTGCAGCTGACACCTGCCCTCCTTGTGGGAGAATCAGAGGGAGAGGAATCAATCACGGCTCTTCCTGATGCTTAATACCTGGGGGCTGGGCTTTGAAGAGTGTGTGTTCAAAGACTAAAATTGAATTGCTCCGAAGTTTGCAGGAACACTGCAATTATGCCTGAGAACATGTCTATGAAATCCCCTAGAAATCTATTTTTAGGCACAAGGTTTTATAACCAGAGTCAGAAATCGAGTGGAAGTGTGTGGGAGGCTGACCCTGGACAGTTTCCATGTTTGAGAGGAGGGGAAAGGGTATTTTTAACTGCAAACCCCCTGTCTCCGAGGGTGAGGCTGGGGAGGGGGCATCTTCGCCGCTTTGGGTTTCTCACCCACTGCCACATTAAGACGGGAGCTGTCTTTGACAGAAGTTGTTAAAGTTGCTTACTCGGAGTAGGTGGCTGAGGGCCCCGGATTGAGAGGGGGAACTTGTCTGGGACTTCTGTATATTGGAACAGAGATATCTGAGACTTCATTTGCCAGAGACTCCTTCAAATGCATCTTGCACCGTTGTCACTGAGCCCGGGCAGCTTTGTCTGGCTGGAGCCTTTCCTCTTGCACTGCTATATCAGTTAGCTGTTACTACCTAACAAACTGCCCAAAACCTGGTGCCTTAGAGCAGTAAATTCATACTCTTGCCGGAAAATCCACAGGACACCTGCATAGTTCTTCTGGTCCTGGCTGGGTTTCCTCCCATATCTGTGGTCTGCCGTTTGGTTATGTAGGGGACTTTGTTGATCCTGGGGGCTCTTTCCCGCGTGTGGCGGTTGGCAAACTCTGGGCTGGCCTAGGGATAGCTCATCCCTCCTCCACGCAGTGTCTCGTCCTCCAGGAGCTCTCCTGGGTTCATTCACATGGCAATGTCAGAGAGCAGAAGCACACCAGGATTCTTGAGATCTTAGTCCGGGATTGGTGTAGTGTCACTTCCAGCATATTCTGTTGGCTGAGGCAAGTCACAAGGTTGCCCCGAATTCACGGAGTGAGGAAATACGATGGCACTTCTTGATGGCAAAGTACCCTGGAAAGGGTTTTTCACTTAGGCAGACTTTTAACTGGGTGCTTTCCGTTTACACCACCATCAGCACCAGTGTTGGTCTCCAGGGCTGTCACAGTGACTAACCCTCCCTCCCAAAGTCTACCTGGCCCCCGGGACCCCCTTGCTGGGCAGAGAGTTTTCCACAAGAGTCCTATCTGTGGAATCAGAAAAATGGATGCCACCCAAACAAAGAGAGGTCAATTTTCACTCATGAGACGCAGGAAAACCTTTGACATTCTGAAGTATTAGCAAGGAAAAGGGGGAAATAGATGCCATAGTCAGTGCTGAGCAGAGTTTCCATGCCCTGGACCATCAAGGGCATAATTCTGCAGTATCTGTTAGAATTAAAAATGCATGTGAGAGTTACAAGCACAGTGGTATGACCAGCTCATGGAACACGACTCAGCAGTGAAAAGGAATGAACTGTCGATACACACAGCTGGACGAATGAACCTGAAGGAGTGGAAAAGGCCAGTCCCCCAAGCATACATAGTGCATGAGTCCATTAGTGAAATGACATAGAGATGGAATACGGGTTAGTGGTTGTCAGGGGTTGGGGATGAGGAGAGGGGCTCATAACCATAAAGAGGGGAGGAAGGGGGTCTTGTGATGGGATAGTGAGTATCTTGGTGGTGGTGGTGTTTACACAGGGATACATGTCATAAAATGGCATAGAGATACACATGGGTGTGTGCACCCCCACAAGGGTGTGTGTAACCGGTGTGATCTGAATAAGCTCTGTGGAGGGTACCAATGCCCATTTCTTGGTTTTGATATTGTACTTGATTTATGCAGGACGCTGACTTTGGGGGAGGCTGGGGAAAGGGACCCTGGGACTTCCCTGCACATTTCCTTGCAACCTCCTGTGAATCTATAATCATTTCCATACAAAAAGTTAAAAATAAATACCTAGACTCCCTGGCCTCGCAAATGAACACTATTGCTCGTGTCTGTCATAGAGACATGGTCTCCTGCCCCACGAAACTTTGTCATTGACACTGTTTGATACCAAAGCATTGGAAACAACCTGGTAACAACCCAAATGTATTCTTTCACCTAATAATCATTCATTGAGTGCCTACTGTGTGCCAAGCACTATGCCAGGCTCTAGGGACAGAACCATGAACAAAAGAGTCCAAGTCCTTGCTCATGTGGGGTTCACGTTCTAGTGATCGTCCCCAAATAGGGGGCCGGTTAAATAAACCACAGAGTAGCTACACCAAGAAATTCCATTGCAACAGAAACAAATGAGGTAGACCCATATCTCTGTGTACTAATAAGGTTCTGTCCCCAGAGCATATCACCTAGGGAAAAGAGCAAGAAGCAGAATCAGGTGTTTATGTAAAAAGAGAATGAAGAACCACGATCAAATAAACGGAGGACCAAGCTTCACTGTACACTTTGCTGACTTTTAAGCCAGCCCGGCTCCCTAGAATATCGGGCCCACGAGGGCAGGGAGTTGTGGCTGTTTTGTTCCTTGCAGTGCCCCTCACCCTAGAGCAGACCTGGCCCTTGGGAGGCACTTAGATATCTGGAAGGAAAGAGTGAATTGTACCCATTTGTCAGTTGCCCAGTGGCAGCACAGATCACTCAAAGGCCCAGTGATGGCTTTACTCCCCAAGAGAGCTGCGGAATGTTGACTGAATACCCTTGACCTTGAGGATACCACATATTTTTCTTTCAACTTTGTCATCACCAGTGCATTTCCCACACCAACCCTGAGAAGCCACAATCATCAAGGCTTAGGTCTTACCTGTTCACACTGGATATTGGTTGTGTAGTGATTTCACTGTTTTGTGGTTCGTGGGGCAGCATGTCAGGAACACCTGCCTGCCTTGTCTCATTTAATCCCCCATCAGTCCCGTTTGGAGGAAAATGGATGTTCATAACAATTTCTGTCTGATCTCAGGCCCCGGCCCCGCACGTCAATGTTTGGGCACCCAGTGATAGATGGCTGGGAGCAGACGAATCTGTTGTGGGACAGAGAGAAATTCCCTGGAACCTGCGGAGTGCCACAGGGGGCTAGTATGTGTTCTCTTGTCTCTCTGCTCCCCGCTTGGTCCCTTAGGGAATCCACCGTGTGTCCTGGGATCCACGGGGAAGGCACCTCCCTCTCAGATGCAGAGCTCCTGCAGCCCGCTGTGTATCTTCATCTCGGCAACCCCTGAGTGTGGCTTAGAACAGAACACAGAACAGACCCTTGGGGACTGTTGGCTGAGTTGATATGAGCTGAGATTTTTTGAAAGGCAAGTGCTGAATTTCCAATCACAAGGAACCACTTGTACAACACTTAGCTTTTAAAGTAAGAGAAAAGACTGTGTTCATCTTTAACCCACAGGAGAGTTTCTGTGGTAGGATGGCTTAACCAGCAAGGACACCAAGACTCAAAGCAGTTCACTCATTCACTCACTCATTTGTTCATTCACTAAATATGTCTTGAGGGCCTGGTTTGAGCCTGTGATTGGTCCTGGCCATGTGGCTTTGGCCCATCACCGTCCTCAGAGTAAAGAAGCAGGCACACAGTTCATTTAGTGTTCCCCAGGAACCTAAGTCTCCATCAGAGGACCACAAACCATCCTTCCAAGTGCTGGCTGAGATGATGTAGCATGAAGATGCTCTTGGGGTCATGGAGGGAATCATTCCAGATTCGGGGATTCCCCCTGGACCATGGGCAACCAGAAGCTATGATCATGACCTCGACATGTTCCCTCATCCATTTCCTGCTGGGTCCTTGCAAACATTTATTACCCTGCTGCAGAAAAAGGCTGCGAGGCCAGATGACTTGTCTGTAACCAGTGAGCCTTGGTGCCCACAAAGCAGAAATTAATGAATGACGGTTGGAGAGAGAGGCAAGGAATAGGACAGCAGCTATTTTAGGCTCCCTCCGCCGAAGCAGATCCTAATGCCTGCATCTGTCTGTTAACTCTGTCCGCTCTTGGAGCACAAATCAAAATCACGCTGGCTTGGTTTTTGTTAGCTCTCCAACTCCAAGCTCCTCAAGTTTGTATGTCTTGTAAAAATTTGCAGATTTTGAATTAATAAAAAAAAAAAAAACTGAAAACTGATTCTCACTCTCTCTCTTTCTGACTTTAATAGGATTCATCAAAACCTTTGTGGAGCCAACCAATATAATACACTCAGGTCAGAATGCCAGAGCTCAAGTCTTGCCTTTCCACTTTTTCTCATTTGACTTCTCTGGACTTCCGTTTTCTCAACTGTGACGTGAAGATGATAAAGTAGCGCTGTTGGAGATTAAGGGAAACACTGCATGGAAAAGTTCCCAACACCTGTAACCCCATCATTGATGGCAGACCCCTTATATATATATAAGGAAAACCATTACCCTCCCAGTCTTCATAGGAAGACTGTGATCTTGGGGTATCAAGGTTTGGGTGTGATCTGCTGTGTGACCCTGGGGAATTTAACATTTCTGGGCTCATGTACTTGTGGCATAGAAGGATGGAAAATCTCCATTATTCTGTGTCCAGGTCTGGGATAGAGGAATGGAAATATAATACTAATTGATCATCAGATGTTTGCTGAGCATCTCCTAAGTGCAGTCACTTGGAAACTGTGGGAACCTGCTGGTGACTTCCAGTGCTGGCCTTTGGTGCTGGGCCCATGCATCATGGAAGGGGACCTATATTTAGTGTGGTTCTCTGAAAAGCAGCAGTTCATTGTCATGGATAAACCTGAGCACTTCCCCTCTTGCTGTTTGACTGTATCAGGACCCAGGTAGACAGGTGTGGAGGACCGGAAAAAATAACTGTGAGCTGGATGCCAATCACACAGGCTGTCTGGGTGAAGCCTAAGGGCCCTACAGTACTATCTTGACGGTGGAACTAGAGAACCACACAGCTGGAAGCAGTGAAGGGGCCCAGGCCCTCCCCTGGCCACATGGAGCTGCTGGTTTGTTTCTCCCACAGCTGCTCGGGAATATGGGGCATGGAAACCCACGAGGAGAGAGTGGGTTAATGGTTGGGGCCCTCGGATCCCACCTTATGGTATCAGAGCCTGGAATGCTTTCCTTCAAGGCATGATCTATTATGTGGTTATTCATGAACAGTCCTGTAATGAGAGATATCTCTATTCCCATTTGACAGATGAGACCCTAAGTCTCCAAGAAACTAAGGAGCCTTCTGCAAATTTAGTTTACTGCAAATAGCTTGACCAGAACTTACCCCCAAGGCTTGTGCTGCTTCCATTCTTGTTTTAAAAGAAATATTCCCATTTTGACTTAAAAGCATCTGGTTAGGAAGAACCAGAGACCCTGAGTCAGCCTTCAGGAAGTAGAAAATTTCATAAAGATCCAGAAAATTCCATAGAGATCCAGAGGACCTACTGTATGTCAGGTGCTGTACTAGGTATTTGGGATTCACCAGTGAATAAAGAGTTACTTAATATGTGATTATGGATTGAATTTTAAAAACTTGATACAAAAGCTTTTCTAAAATGGGTTTGGACATATTTTAATTCATATGCAGGTGAGAATTATCAGACCATGACCTTTCCCATAATGAAGTGAAAGACTTTCTTCCAGAAGTCGATTTTGCTGCCTTTCTCTTTCTCTCTGTACAGTGCTGTTGCTGTATGCAGGGGAGCCCTGGGCCCCACCAAGGCCACATCTCTATCTCTGGAGTGGTTCTAAGAAAAGTTGTACACATCTGCCTCACACAGTGTAATCATCAAAAGGGAGGGAATGTAAAGTCATCTAACAGACTGAGTGAGTGACTAGAGCAAGTAACAAACTTCCTGTAAAAATGGAAAGAGTAGTAAGTTTGAGATTAAGAGATAATGATACATTTCCGTGTCTATTTATCTATCTCTAGCCATCTATCAACCCATCATCCATCCATACATCCATCCATACATCTATCCATTTCAACTTCCTTCCTTCTTTCCTTCCTTCCTTCCATCCATCCATCCACCCATCCATCCTTGTCTCCATCTATCCATCCATCCATCCATCCATTTATTCATCCCTCCCTCCCTCCCTCTTTTAGTTTATACTGGTGCAAGTGAGGGCTTATCAAGTGTCAGCTGTTAAGAGGATGACAGCACAATGCTCCACAGTAACAGTGCCTCACCATGTGGATTGGATGTTGAACCTCCTGTTGATCTTAAAGGAACCTCATTTAAGAAGCAGGAGTGTATCCTCTTTTGTGTCAATCTCAGATGGTGAACAAAGTCATGGCTGAGACTTAGCTCCCTCCCAGTCCCTCTTCCACTTTGCCGTTTGAAAATGAAGACTCATATTCTTTTGACATGAACATCATTGTTGCAGTTTGTCCCCAGAGCTTTGTTTCTGCTCTGCAGCATGAGGACTGAATCCTCTGTATGCTGGGGGGTGGAGGGTAGGCAGGAATGGATTGGTGTATATGGGTGGGTGCTTGGCCTCCCTCCATTCAGTTTTGATCTCTGCTGATCACTGGGACTGGCCTTCTGCTCTGTCTAGAATGCTCTTCCTTCTTTTTGCCCCACCCTCACTGAGCACCTACTCTGTAGAGCATCTGGGTCCTGCCCATACAAAGCCCACCAGGGTGGAGGATGTGCGGTAAATACCTTAAAAGCAAGGCAGAGTGTGACAAATAAGGCAGAGCACTAATATCCACCAGGTTCCCTCCATGTGCAGAGTACATCATCTTAGTGGTTTCCCAGCAACTGCATGAGAATGCTGGTCTGCAGCAGGGTTCTCTGGTCTGAGGCAAGCAGGGGGCCGGTGGGGAGTTTTCTATAAAACTAAGGAGAAAGGAGGCCTTTTGTCCTGAGATTGCAACTTTCCTACTTTTTCTGTGCTAAAATGGCCTTTTTTCTATGATGCTGAGGCCAGAAGGACATTTTTAGTGTTTGTCTTTGGCAGCACTAGATTGAGTCATCTAATGGTTTTCTTCTTTGTTGGATTGGTTGGTTTTGTTTCACATTTTAATTTTACAGGCCCAGGGCATCTTTCAGTCTGGGAAATCTTATTTATCACAGAGTTATCTTATTGTGGAAAGGGTTTATCTTATTTAATGTTACTAAGAATTCTGTGAGATAGACATTACTGTTGGCATTGCACAAATGAGAAAATTGAAGTGCAGTGAGGTGGCTTCCCCTGAGTTCATAATGGCAAAGGCCATTCTCAGCCCTAGTCCTGACTCACGCCAAAGCCCACCCTTTCCTCCCACCCCAGCCCAGGAGCTACTGCAAGGGAAGCTCAGGGTGATGGATCTAGTAGAATATCTTGAGATGTGCACTAGATAACTCAAGGCTTTGTTTCTTACCTAGATCTGCAGCAAGGTCCAAGTAACCCCCTTAGCTGGATAATGCTAACCAATGGGTAGATGGTCTTGCACCTTCAAACCTGATATTCATACACAGCCCAAGTGGATCCCCTCATGGACCTGCCCTCCTTCCCAGCCCCTCATACAAGGTAATGACAGCATGAGTGTGACCCAAGCAGTTTCCACATCAGTGCAGTGAAGGGAAAGACTTTCATGATCCCTTCCCTTTGACTTTTTCAACTAAAGACCACCCTGACACTTTCTGGGGTGCATCCCCTTTTCTCATTACTGTATTTCCATCCTCAGTCAAGTTAAGGTTTCCATCTTGACCATCCGATGCCCAGGGTAAATTAATGGCCTGCATATTTGTGAGTAAGCACTTTGCAGATTTTGCAGAGTGACTTTGCTGGTTTGACTGCTTCTGCTGGCTGGCCATAGGTGACCTGGAAAGTGATAAATCATGCTGGAAGTCTGTTTGCCTTAACTTTGTCCCCTCTGAGAGTGAATTTCCTTTCTCTGGTGGCTCTGTTGGAGGACTCGGGTCATTTAGCATTTAGCATCAGGGACAAATCTATAGCCGAAGTGGACTCGGACTAATTTCTGAACAAAATGTTTTTCCTTCTGATCTTGAACAGTAGGAATTTGAGGCAAAGGACGTACAGGAAGGTGTTGAAAAGTAACACATGCCCATTATTCTTGATTTGTGCTCTCAAGACAACATGCTATGGATGGCGGGTTCTCTAGAGGCAGGTGCCACATCTGGGGATTGTCCTTCCCAGAGTCAGCCACTGGGGCCTTCTCTGTGGCTGGAGATCCACAGAGACTGGCTGACAAGACTGGCTGACATCTGGCAGCAGGGAACAGCCCTCATTTTTTTCTAGAATGTTATGTATCTTGTCTTTTATGTATTCCTGATAACCCTATGAGGTGGGTGAATGTGCTCTGGCCTCCATCACAACTGGAGAAACAGAGGCTGGAAAAGTGAATAGGAAAAACACCTGATACTTTCCTCACGGGGGTTGTGGTGAGAATTTAATGAATATATGACAGGAATAATGATAATGAATATATATGTGTATATATGTGGGCATAACAAGTGCCTGACACATAGGATGTAGTCAATAAATATTGGCAGTTGGCCGTTATTAATATCTCTAAAGCCACTTAACTAATAACCAGCACATATCCTGAGTCCCAGTGACCCTTTTAATTTTCATCATTTTATCACCCAACTCTTTTTTTCACTAAGACTGAAAAGTCGGTCCCAGAAGCCTCTAAAACTGGAGAGAAGTGTTGACCTGAAATGCCACTGGCACAGCATCTTCTATTTCATTCATTTTGGAACAGAGGCATTAAGAGCACTCTTAAGCCCACCAAGATAATCCAAGTCAAAAATACTTGAGAACTTGGTATGCTCCACATAATGTGCTAAGCATTTTATAATTTGTCCTACTTGATCCTCAACAGCAACACGTTGAGGAAGGTGTTTGTATTGTTCCCATTTTATATGTGAGGAGACTGGGGTACAGAGAGGTTAATAATCAACCCAAGGCCCCCCTAAGAGGCAGAATGGATTCTCCAAATGCATGCTCTTCCTTTCTTAGGGCGTATGTATATTAGGGAGGCTTCCACGTAGAAGCGGCTTCTCTCTATCCCCACTTTGGGCCATGCATAAGAGAGGTCAGCCTCAGCCCTAGGTTCTCAGTGCCCCCTTTGCTTTCAGAAGACAGGGCTCCAGTCCTCCCAGCTGTGCCTCTCCACCACTCCAGGCTCCTGTTTGGGCCACATTCTCTGCATCTGGGAAACGAATGTGGTAGGTGGCACAGGCGCCACATACCACTTCCACCCCAGTGTTCCAGAGCTAGCTGCTCCCCTCAATTGCACCTAACTTCCTATGTTCTTAGTTTTATCTTTCCGAGGACAGAGAAACTACTGTTTAAGACGTGGTCTCAGTTTTCTTATCTGTCAAATGGGGTTGTTGTGGAGGTTTACTGAGAATGTGGTAAGCACAGGGCCATCATGAGTGCTTAGTTAATAATAGCTCACTTTAAAATACAGAAGTGGTTCTATTCCGCTGAGACACTCGTCACAGAGGCTCGTGGAGGTTCCAGGACACAGTGCCTGTTCTCTCCATGCCTAACACTGCTGTGAGGAAACCAGTTAGAGAGTTTGACTGGTCTCTTGGTGCTTTTCTGTGGAGAACAGTATGTGCCAGACTGGCTTTTATCAGAGAGGCATCGACCTCCCTCTCTGTTTACACAGATTTAAGTTCCCATCCTACATGGTTCAAATGGGGGCAATCATGAGGTTCCAGGTGAGTGGCAATCAAAAGGGAGGAGAGGAAGTTGAGGGACAGAGGAAGGCAGAACAGAAAGATTTAGCATTTTATAGTTTAACCATGAGAGGAGAATAACTCACTTGTTAAAATAAAGTCACTTCTGCTCAAAATCGATGTTTGAAGGTTGTCCATTAGTGTGTTTGAGTGAAAAATCCAGATGTCATATAAAAAGTAATTTGGGGCAACTGGGTGGCTCAGTTGGTTAAGCATCTGCCTACAGCTCAGGTCATGATCCTGGGGTCCTGAGATGGAGTCCTGAGCTCCCTGCTCAGTGAGGAGTCTGCTTCTCCCTCTCCCTCTGCCCTTCCCTCCACGACTCTCTCTCAAATAAATAAAATCTTTTAAAAAATTTAATTTTAAAAATGGGAAGTCTTTGTACTGGGGCTTAGAAAACAAATTAGTGAAGATTAAGAATTCTAGTTGCCAAAGATTTGTCCGTCTTATCCTTTCATACAGAGGTCCCCGCTGCTCTCGTGTGTGTATGCATTCCTGTACCTATTTGTTCACGCACACGTCCACTATTAGACTGTAGGGCGCCTTTGCGCCCATTAGGAAAATGCGCCCCCTCTGAGCAGGAGCAGCCCCAGGACACACTTTGAGGTAGGCAGACAGTGAACCCTACTGGCTGCCTTGGGTCCATGTGGCCCTGAGCAGAGGTGAATGTGGCCACACACACCCTTTCTTTCTCTCTCAGACAGGTGATGATGCCTTTAGCTGAGGTCTGGCAATCTCACAGTGAAGTGAGGCACCTCAGCTAGAATCTCCACGGGATGCCTGCAAGTACTTGCTTTCCAAGAGTCATTTCTACAAAACCCACAGCTGTGCTCTGCTTGCTCAGCCGCCTTCTTGAAGATAATCTGCTTTGTTCTGTACCTCTTCACCCCTGTCTGGCCATGGCAAGCACATTTACTGGTCTGACTCCACAGGACAGATTTTAGTCCTTCCGTTTGGTACCTGCGTACACTGGAAAGCAAGCGTTGGTCCTTGCCATTTATAAGGCATTTTGTCTGATCCTGGCAACAACCCTGAGGATTAGATGGTAGGGAGTTAATACACCCACTTTACAGATAAGAAGGTGGGTCTAAGAGAGAAACCTTAGAGTTGCAGAACATCATGGGTGATCTTGATTTAGAGAGTCTGTTACCTTGTCTTAAGTGATTCTTAGCTTCTGGTAAATTCCTTTGGAAGTGTGAACCTTCATGCTCTCTCTGGCTTAGCTTCCCTTCCCCTTTTCTCTCTGATCCAAAGCCTCATGCTGACTGTCTTCCAGAATGAACTCATAACAGCTGAAATCAACCATCATCTTGATTTTGTCATTGTCCCAAGTAAGAGGCACAAACCTTTGTGCCACTTAGTTGGCAGTGATCACTATTGGAACTTGTTGCCACACACTTGATTAGCTTTCCTTGCTAGTATGATCCCTGCTGTGGTTATGATTGTCACAAACCTGCTCCTAAGAGCTGGACCTGGTCCCAGGCATGGTGGACACTTGTCTTTAGAGCCTGCTCTCAGAGCCCAGGTCCCATTACCCCAAACATCCTGAGATGATAAATCTTCATCCTAATTTTCATTTAGGCAGATAGTGTATCAGTGTCAGGCCCAAAATGGGTACTAAGTAGATCATTGTTGCATGAGACAGTTAATTGATGAATCCTTTGAGAGTGGTATTTAACAGAAGTCTTTCAGTTGCCAGTGGCCAAATCGCAACACCAATTAGTTTAAGCTGAAAGTGAATGTATTGATTCACACAACTGCAAAGCACAGAGGTGGGGGCATCAGGCACAGCTGAATCCAGAGGCTCAAATCCTATTATGAAGGCTCAGTTTTTCTTTCATCTTTCAGCTCCGCCTCCAGTGTTGGCTTCATTCTCAGAGATTTGCCCCCATGGTAGATCAGATGGTCACAAGCAGTTACGGCTGATGTGGTTCTTATAGTCAGTTCACAAACTTACACAAAAACAGCCTTCTCTCATCCCTGTACAGAAAGCAAATCTCATGCCTGGACTGGGATTGGCCCAGCTTGGGTCATGTGCCTTCCTCTTAGACCAATCGCTGTAGACAGAAGGATGGGCTACCATGATTGGCCAGGGGAGGAGCAGAATTGACAGCTTCACCCAAACCCCATGGGATTGGGAAGAGACCACTCTGTGCTGGAGATTGGGGCATGGCTGATAGTAGATGCTGACAGCAAGGGCAGAGAGGTTTTGAAAAGCGCACAGTGTCAGTGGGACAGTCTAATAAAGATTGTAAATCAATTGATAAGGCTTTGGGTCAAAATGAGAAATAAAGTAGGGAGACCTATTTGCTTGGCTTATTCTCCACCAGTCTTGAAAGTGGTGTTGGCGTTGATGTTCTCAGTGGTCGCAGCCCAGAAGGAACCAGTCCCATGTTCCTCCTGAGGACTGCTCTGAGGGGCAGAGAATCTTGAGGTTGGACTTTGTATTATTCAATCACTTCATCACCTCACTGCTATTCCGCTTGAAGTCATGGGCAGTCCACAAAGTTCTTTTAACATGGACACTCATTCCTATCTTCCAGGGACATTTTCTACTATTATAATTCTACTATTATAATGTTCCCTGCCAGAGCTACTTTCTCTGATTCACCCTTGGGATTACAAAATATGGCTAGTAGCACATGGCCTGCAGCCACACAAACCTGGATTCTAATCCCAGAACTACCCCTTAGTGGATCAACTTGTTGGAGTCTCAGTTCTCTCATCTATAAAATGGACCCAATAATAGTACCTATCTGGCATGGATGTTGTGAAGGTCAAATGAGATAATGGAGGTGAAGTACACACAGCAAAGACTCACTGGGCATGTGTTCGATCATTATTAGTATCCGCATTCATTTTGTACCCCCATCTTTTAGCATATTAGATTCCACAGAGAGCTAATATGTGTGCAGCACTTAGCAGTATACAGTCTACACACTGCAGTCTATGAACTATGCACATACAGAGAACAGACAGGGCCATCTCACGTTCCAATCATCACTATAGTTGCAGGACTGCTTCCTGCCAGGTACCTGTGGTTGTCCTGTCAGAAGCCATTGGGCTCACAGACTGACCCATGCAGCCTTCTCCCTCAGTCCTTCTGTAGCCAGACCAGACTACATATGGAGAATTCTGGGATTTCTTTCGTTTCTTGGGTTTATTTGCCCAAATTGCCCACCTGGCCCCGTTTCTGCCCGGGTCAGAAGTCCTTATACTGAGAGTCCACAGGGACATTCTCCACCCCGTCCAGAGTTCATCCTCTTCACAAACTTTCATGCAGCTGCTCTGTCTTCCCAGAAAGCTCTCAAGTTTCAAATATTAATTTAAAAGATAGGCTGAATTTACTGAGCATTTCCCATGGTGCTTTGTAAATACTTTACGTCTACTGACTGACTTAATCACATGACAGCCCTACTAGGTAGGTATTATCATTTTATAGGCAAAGAAACTGAGACACAGAGAGTTACAGTAACTTATTTGAGGTCACACAGCCAGTTAATGGGGAAGCTGGAATTTGAACCAAGTCTATCTGCCCAAACCCCTGTTCTTAGCCAGTATCTGTTTCTGCACCTCCCTGATTCACGTTTCCCATGTTAGGTTTTGATCTTGGGGCCCTCCCTACCTTCTAAGGCAACACCTGCATTTATGTGGGATTCCGTGCTCAGAACTTGCTGTCGGATGCAGGCCAAAGAGGAGTTCAGACCTGGTAGTGGAGGCAGATGGAAAATCCTTCATGGCAGAACTTTGCAAGGCAGGGATGGGGACCTCATACTGCTGAGGTCCCTTTTCATCAGTCTCTGTTCATTATACAATCAGTGTTACTTCTGAAAAGGACAGAATATGGATGTAGAGTCCTGATGAACTCCTACTCATTTCTCGTGATCTTCACCACTGCCTCCTCCTCCAGGAAGACTTCCATGACTGCTTTAGGCATTTCTGATCACCTTACATTGCCAATCATCCATTCACCTAAAAAACACTTGTTGAGCACCTACTGTGTACGTGGAGATCATAAATTCTCCATACTAAACTGCAAAGTCTCAAAGGTAAGGACCAGAGTAACAGAATAGTTAAATTTGTAGGCTTCGAAGCCAGACTGTGTGTTTGGATCCTGGTTCCTCTGTTTACTAACAGTATGACTTTGGGCAAATTCCTTAACCTTGATAAGCCCTGAGGCTTCTCCCTCTGTTAAATGAGCATAAAAATAGCACCTGCCTCCCAGGGTGTGGTTGTAAAGATTATGTGAATTAATACATTTAAATATGGTAGGTGCCTAATAATTGTTGCCAGGTAGCAGGTGCTTAATAAATGTTACCAGTTGCTATTTAGGCTGTTCTTATATTTGTAGCTTGAGGACCAAGCACAGTGCACCCAGCAGGTGCCTCATGAATATCTGTGTGACAGGGCAGTGAGTAAGTCAGACCCTTCACTCTTTTGTACATGAATCTCCCTGTATGAGAAATAGGGAGACACTCTTGCCTCCCAAACTGTGAGGATTAGTAGGGGTGCATGAGATATGACCGTGCCTTGGAAATGGGGAGGTGTCCCTGCACACAGTGGAGAGATTGCCATTGTGTTATAGGGGCTGTAGGTACAAATGACCTGGGGCTGGGTCTCTGGACCACCAGCATGGGACCTAGCCTGGGAATATGGCCACTCAGGGAAGGATAAGGACATTAGGAATGGGCTGACTGGGACATCCCACCTGCAGGAGATCAGCCTCAGGCAAGTTCTGAGAGTTCTCTCTGCTCTCCAGGTAACTTGTATGTTCCAAGATGCTCTGTTGTGGAAGAATGTGGGAAAAAACTTTCTACTAATCATGGAGAAACATTAGCATCTCACCGGGTACTTGCATTTGTGGGGCACAGAGTGGGACCTAAAAGGGCTGTCACCCCAGTCACAAATTACAGTCCTCACTTTCTGATTGAGAACACTAAGGTATCAAGAAGTGGACAGTCTGTGCAAGGTTATACCACTAGCGAGGGCCAGAGCTGGATCTCATGACCATGCACCCCAGCAAAATCTGATCTGAGTCTCACAAGGAATGAGGGTCACTTTAAGGCTCATTAAAAGGGGAAATCTCATGGGGACAGATAGCTACACTGGTCTGTGACAACCCCTATAACCTGACTTGCCTTTCACCTAAGCCTGCAACAAGTGGAAACTGAGGCCAGTCCATGTGGTGCTACATTTTAGATGGCAAAGTTGTGACCCCAAAAGGGTCCGTGTTCTCCCTGAGGACCACAGAGCAGGTTGGTGGCTGGAGATAGGATGTCTCTGGTGCCAGAGGATTGTCAAGGTTTCATTTTTAAGATGCAGATCAGGATGTAACAGGATAACATAACTGATGCCATTCATTGATTCATTCAACTAATATTGTTGTGCACCTACTCGGAGTCGGGCACTCTTCTAGGTGCTGAGTTCCAGCAAGGAACAAACCAGAGATCCCTCACGCAGCTGACATCTTACTAACATTCTTGCACCGTGTGCTCACCACCAGCTTATTAATGTAACTGAGCCTTCCTGCCTGCTTTTTCCACACACACACACACACACACACACACACACACCACCCTGGAGGTACCACAAGCCCAAATTTGAGGTTTATCATCCGCAAGCATCTTTTTTATTCTTCTAGTACATATACATGTTTTCAAATTTTATGCGAATGACATCATACTGTACATATGTCTCTGTAACTCACCATTGTTTGAGGATATGTCCACCTTGAAGCATGAGGTTCCTGTTCATTTTTTTTTTAAACATTTATTTGACAGAGACAGATCACAAGTAGATAGAGAGGCAGGCAGAGAGAGAGAGAGAGGGAAACAGGTTCCCTGCTGAGCAGAAAGCCCTATGCGGGACTCGATCCCAGGACCCCGAGATCATGACCTGAGCCGAAGGCAGCGGCTTAACCCACTGAGCCATCCAGGCGCCCGGTTCCTGTTCATTTTTACTGCTGTGTAGTATCCCACTGAAGGCTACATGACAGTTTATTTGTCTGTTCTGCTGTTTCACAATGACAAAGCTACAGTGGACTTTCCTGTATATGATTCCTTATGCAGATAGGCAAGAGCCTCTCTCCCCTTCACGTTTTGACTTCGGCCTTGTCCCCTCCTGATTATTTCCCAAATTGGACAGGAGCTGGAAGCCAAAAAGGATATCTGCTCCTTTTTTTGCTTAAGTATGTTGTTAGTTACCACGCCTCTGCAATGCAAGGCCTGAGATAGCTGTGATGTGGGTGACAGGAGGATGTTCGCACCCCCCACACACACACCAGGAGGGTACCCTGCTGGTTCCTTCAAGCCTATTCAGGGATCCCAGGCTGGGGTGGGATCACCCCATGGGAGTGATCAGTGCTGTGTAATCAGTGCTTACACAAATGTAAGGGAGTAATGGGAGATCAGTGCTGAAGAGTCCTCCCTAGAAATGGTATGGGTCCTGACATTTACTTCTTTTTTTTTTTTTTTTTTTTAAAGATTTTATTTATTTGACAGACAGAAATCACAAGTAAGCAGAGAGGCAGGCACAGAGAGAGGGGGAGGCAGGCTCCCTGCCGAGCAGAGAGCCCGATGCGGGGCTCAATCCCAGGACCCTGGGATCATGACCTGAGCCGAAGGCAGAGGCTTTAACCCACCGAGCCACCCAGGCGCCCCGGGTCCTGACATTTAGAAGAAAGCAAAGAGAATCAAATAGTTGAGCACGGATGTGTGTGTGTGTGTGTGTGTGTGTGTGTGTGTGTTTATATGTGTGTGTGAAATGGCACAGGCATTATCTCATAAATATTCCCATGACATAGCATATTATATTTCCGTTGCTGCATAACAAATTATCACAAAGTTAGTGGCTAAAACAATACACATATATTTTTCTCACAGTGTTCATGGGGCAAGTGTCCAAACAAGGCTTAGGCTGGGTCCCCTGCTCAGGGTCTCATACAGCTGCAATCCAGGCTGGTCTCCTGTGCAGCTCAGGGTCCTCCACCAAGCTCATGTGGTTGTTGGCAGAACTCATTTTCTTACATCTAGAGAATTCACTAATTCTCCAACACCAGCAAGAGACAGACAGCAAGAGACCATACCCTCTTTTAGAGGACCACCTGATTAGGCCAGGCCCAAGCAGGATAATTTCCATTCGGCTTCAATTAAAGTCAACTGATTAGGAACCTTAATTCCACCTGCAAAACCCTTTTACCTTTGCTGTGTAGTCTAACATGACCATAGCCATGATATCCCCACATCCCCAGAGACTCTGCCCACACTCAAGGGGAAGGAACTATTCAGGGTATGTACAGGAAGGGATGGGAATCTTGAGGGCTCTTTAGAATTTCACCTACCACAAGAGAGTACTATTAATATCACCATTTTAACTCAGCGAAGTGAATTGATTAACGCAGGTCACACATCAAGCAGCCAGTGGAACTGGGATTCAAATACCTTGGGAACACAGTTTCTCTGTGTGCCTCCAGGGGCTCTGTGTGCTTTTCTTTTCTTTTTATTTATTTATTTTTTTTTTTTAAATTTTTTTTTTTTTTTTAATTTGACAGAGAGAGATCGCAAGTAGACAGAGAGGCAGGCAGAGAGAGAGAGGGAAGCAGGCTCGCCGCCGAGCAGAGAGCCCGATGCGGGACTCGATCCCAGGACCCTGAGATCATGACCTGAGCCGAAGGCAGCGGCTTAACCCACTGAGCCACCCAGGCGCCCCCTCTGTGTGCTTTTCTAAGAGGGGAGAAGGGACCTGCCCCCCCAACCTCCCCTGAGCCCTGCTAGGAAAAAGGCCATCTCCTCAACTAGACCTGGACTTCCAGAAGCCAGGACCAGCCCCTTACGCTCCAAGATAGTCGCAGTGGAGTTGGTGCTCAGCAGATATTTGCCTGCTGCAAACAACTCCTGTGTCCTTTGATTTTTTCCTCCACCTGACTGCCTCTGGGCCCTGCTGAGCACATCTCTTTCTCCAAGGAGCATGGGGTTTACGCTACAGAATTTCATCTCACAGTTGGGCAAGGATATGATGCTCCAGTTAACTTAGTATGCCCCATCCAGACTTTAGTAAACATTTTAATGGTTTCTTTTCTTATTATAAAACCAATACACATTCATTTTAGCATAGAAAATATCAATGAACCAAGTAATCATAAGAAAAAAAAATTTTTTAAGTGCCCAGAATCTCAGCCCATAATGAGAACCACTCTTAGCTTATTCTTTTAGCAGGCAACAAAGCCTAGCTGACAAGAGCTCAGAATGGGGCCACACTGCCTGGGTGTTAATTCTGGCTTCCCCATTACCAGCCATGTGACCTTGGACAAGTCATTTAACCTCTCTGTGTCTCAGTTCTCTCATCTGTAAAGTGGGCGGGTTGATAGTACCTGCCGTATAGGGTTGTGGGAGGAGAAAATGGGACAACACTTGGAACAGAGCTTGACATACCAGTTTTATGTAATTGTGAGTCATCAATATTGTTTTGATAAAAAAAAATGGGATCATATTTAACATACTATTTTATTATCTTTCCTCACATCACATATCTTTCCTTGCCAATAAATGTCATCCATAACATACTATAAAATGGCTAAATCATGAAACCAGTAATATATGTTAATTGAATTTAAATAAAAAAATGTTTTTAAAAATGGCTAAATCACCTTCCTCCTGAATACAAAATAATGTATTTAAGCAATCCTTTATTTTGGAACTAGACATCTTTTCATTATTTATCTATTATAACTAGCACTGTAGGGAACTGCCTTGCTGCTAGGTCTTTGTGCACATCCTTCCTTTTCCTTCCTGTAGAATGGCTTTCTAGAAGTGGAATCCATGGGCCAAAGGCCATTCAGTCATTTGGAGAAATCCCTGTGGCCCTCCTGTGGAGTGCCAGGCATATGGAGTCAAACTGACCTCCAGAGACACTTTGCAGCTGGTTTACTCCTCACCAGGAGTGTGTGTGTCTCCATCCCTCATGCTCCCACCCTGTCACACAGGGGATCGGGGTTTAAACGTGCTGCTTGAAGGTGAGCGAGGCACTGCTGCCTTTTGGGAGCAAGGTGGTATTCCTGTGGGTATGACAGCAGCTTGCATCAGCCATCTGCCACTGTCTCACTCAGCAGAGGGTCTGAGGCTAGACCATTGGGGGTAACCAAGGGGTCCCTAGGGTTATATAGCACCCATCCCTGGCAGCAGAAGTGACTGGGATCCACAAGGAGGAGCTGGCCTTGGTCCAAGATTAAAAACAAGGTCCAGAGACCAAGGCCTGATTCCTTCCTTCTCTCCCTCCTTTCTTCCCTCACTCCTTCTTTACCTCTGTCCTTCTCCTCTTTCTTCATTGAACTTAGAAAGTACCACATCCTGCACTGTGTTCAATAGACCAGAAAAACGAAACTCACATATTCTCTGCCCTCGTGGAATAGTGGAAGAGATGAATAGAAAATGGATATAATTCACAAATACAGCTTGGCAAATTATGATCACAGTTATGATCACAATGCTATGGGAGAGAATGACTGGAAACTGACATTCACCGTGGTTATCAAGGAAGACATCTCTGAGTAAGTGGCATTGATACCAAGTCCTGAAAGATTAGCATGTGATCACAAGGCAAAGAGTTGGGGTAGGGTATTTCAGGAAGAGAGCTCAATAAGTCCAAAGGCCCTGAGGTTGGAATTGAAAGGCCAGTGTGGCTGGAGGGTATCAATTTCAGTGCTAGTAAATGAAGACAGATCACTAAGGCCTTGCCATTCTGTGCAGTAAATCCAGAGGCTGATAGGATGGGCGGCCCAGCTCAGGGTGAAGGCTAAGATTTGAGTTAGGTAAAGTCAGTGTTAGTGATAGTGGCCCAGGGCCAGATCATCAGGAATCCTCAGGTGTGCCGGGACCCTTGGCATTATTGACTGCTGGACTTACGAGCAAGGAGGTATGCAGTGAGTGGCAGGTCAAGCCAGTTTACAGGGGTAGCACCAGACCCTCCAATTTGTTCTTATCACTGAAAACATATGTGGCCTGATTCATTCTTCATTCCTATGAAAATAACAAATCAATAATCATAAATGCTGTGAACCGCAGATATATGCAGTAACACTATTGAATCTCACAAAGACAACATTGACTGAAAGAAAGCAAACCCAAAAGGAACCTGCGGAACTATCCCATTTGTGTGAAGGTCAAGAAGAGGCAGAATTAATCCGTGATGACAGAACTTGCAGGAGGACCTGGGGGGCGTGAAGGGGGCTCCTGGGAGGCTGGTCATTTCTGTGTTTTGGCCCAGGGGCTGGACACACAGATGCACTCATTCATTGTGAAGATGTACTCTCTGGTCATTGATCTGTATGTCTGTGAGACTCTAATAAAATATTTACTACAAGTAAATCCTATTTCCCTCAACATCACCTGCCTAGAATGGTGAATATGAAACTAAATCATGAGAAACAAACACTAAGACAAATCCAAAGGAGGGAATTTCTCTTAAATACCAATATTACAAGAAAGAAAATATCTAGAGAACTGTTCTAAATTAAAGTGGACTAAAGCAACATGATATAATGCATGATCCTGGATAGGAAAAGTAGTTGTAAAGACATGGAGACAAGTGGAGAAAATTGAACAGACTGCAGATTAAATGGATGGTGTCAATGTTGAATTTCCTGGGTGGGAGGATGTCTCTGTACTTCCGATTGAAATGGACCGAATCTCAGTAAAGGGGAAAGGGAGGGAGACAGGGAGGAAGCAGCACAAAAGGGGTAAAATGTTAACAGTTAGTTAACTTAAATGAAAAGTAGGTGAACACACACATTAAACTATTCTTGCAAATCTTCTGTAGGATTAAGTTTTTCAAAGACAAAAGCTTGGAAAGTAAAGAAAAAACATTATTTTCTACTTTTTAAAAAGATTTTATTTATTTATTTGACAGACAGAGCTCACAAGTAGGCAGAGAGGCAGGCAGAGAGAGGGGGGAAGCAGGTTCCCTGATGAGCAGAGAGCCCGATGTGGGGCTCGATCCCAGGACCCTGGGATCATGACCTGAGCCAAAGGCAGAGGCTTTAACCCACTGAGCCACCCAGTGCCCCCATTATTTTCTATTTTTTAAAAAGAAAAAAAACCCACCACTTACCAAGTTACATCTGTGTGTCCCTTGTCTGTTAGGCGTTTAATATGCTTTACATATAATCTCATAAGTCAGGTCTTTATAAGTAATAAAAATCCAACCAAATAACCAAAGTGGATATGTTTGGTCCACATATCTGAACAATCCAAGGATACTAGTTTCAGGTCAGGCTTGATCAAGTACCTAAAATGTGTGACCCACTTTCCCTCCTTTTTTCTGCCCTGCCTTCATTTTAAAACACATTCTCCCCTACTGAGCATTAGATGACTGCCAGGACCAAACGGGGCAGAGGGTAGATTCTCTGATGGGAGGAGGGGGAGGATGCTGGAAAGCCCTCCCCCGCCCCTCAAATGGCTTCCACACTTCATGTAATCGTGAAGCAAATGGTTTTCCCCCTTATGTATATCAGGAACCCATAAATCAGAGAAGCTATGCAGTTTGTCCAAGTCTTACCGCAAGGACATGAAAGCTGGAATTTGAACCTGGATCGGCCTGTGCACAACGCCTATCCTTGCCTCCGTTTTATACAACCAACTCTCATGTTCCAAGAAGTCTGGGAAGATGGCAGGAAAAAGAACACCTGAACTCCTCCCTGACACCATCACTTCTGTAGGTTCTCTCCTGGTCTGTCTGCATCTCCAAAGGCATTTTTTCTTTTCTTTTCAAGAAAAGCACATTGAGGGATGCCTGGGTGGCTCAGTCAGTTAAGTGTCTGCCTTGGCTCAGGTGGTGACCCCAAGGTCCTGGGATCCAGTCTCTTGATGGGCTCCCTGCTCAGCGGGGAGTCTGATTCCTCACTGCCTCTGCCTGCCACTCCCCGTGCTTGTGCTCATGCTCTCTCTGATGAACAAACAAAATCTTAAAAAAAAAAAAAAAAGGAAAAGAACATTGACATGAGATGAGATGTTGATATGAGAGTCTCTGAAGATCCCTAAGCTACCTGGATACACTCCACTTGGGAACACCTAGGGTCAGGTGTTCCAACCTGAATGTAAGGTTAACCCTTTCCAGAGCAGGGTTCCAGATCTGCCCTCACCATTTTGTAAACTGAGTCTGTTCAGGCATCTGACACATATTTGGAAAAGAAAAGCAGTGGTCATGGAATTAATGGGGAGCCTTGCATGTTCCAACTTACCCCATATTGGCAAACGCAACATATCTTAACCCTCACAACATTCCTAAGAGTGGACATGACAACCCATATTTTTCAGAAGAGGAAACAGACTCTCTGAGAGGAGAAATGACCAGCCCAGGCCACCATATAACGTGTGGCCAAGGCAGGAGCCAAGCCACATCCTGTGGCAGCTCTGTGCATCATGGCCTTGAACTTTCACCAGGCCTTCTCTGAATAATCCTGGGAGCGTCCTTCCCCCCACTCAGCTGAGAACCCTGGGGATTTCAGTGCCAGTTCCCCCGTGGGTTATAAGAACTTGAATCAAAGGCCACACTTGTTGGAGAAAGCCCTCCAGCTCTGCTTCAGCCCAGGCACTTACTGTCAAGGGCTAGGATCCCTGCTAATAAAAACGAGTGTCATTTTACAGTGCTTTCTATAAATCTGTTAGTGACCTTTAATAAAAATTTATGACCCTAATAATCCTGTTCTGCACACCCTGGTCATATCGTCACTCCCTGGCTAGGTAGTCTGCAAACCTTTAAAATTTAGTTACTATGCTTGGGCCTGCGCCAGGGGTCCCGCTCCAAGTGATGGGAAAGGCATGAATAATGATTAATCCAAACCGCCTGGTGCCGAACGCAAAGCTGTTTTCTTGACGCAGGCCATTGGGCCAGGAATCCTAGAAAGAGCAGGAACTGGAAGACACCTGGGCTTTCCAGAGAGCCCATTAAAGCAGTCCTTAACCCAACTTAGCCACACCTGACCTTTCCGCCGGTGCCTTTCTCTTCCTCCACGTCAACAGAGCAAGAAGCCAAAAATAAAATGTGCCCTGTACATATCCTGCTGTTATGAACAGAATCCAGGGCCTCTCCTGAAGCCGTGAGTTTGTAGCTACTTTGCTTACACAGGGCTGGAAACCGGAGCACCAGGAGGTTGGAAAAGCTGGGGTTGACCTGGGGTTTCAGAGGCTTGTTTGTTCGTGGCTCTCTCAGCAGAAATCCTGGCGTGTGATTGAACCAGCGGGGGCTTATGATCTCAAAGGATTGCCGGAAGGTTGCAGGCCCCAAGGTTGCAGGTCCCAAACACCTTTCGAATGTTTGCAGGCTGTTGCGTTGCATAAAATCAGGCTCGCTAACTGGCAAATCTGGACTGTTGTACAGACCACAGTGTACCTTAGGGTTTTCTCCCCGCAGTGCATACAGTGGGAGTCCCAATGACTTTGCCTTTCTCTAGGACTCGGGGTTCGTGGGGATAGTGCTTCAGGGGGCTTCTGAGGGATGTGTTTTCCTCCCAGGAAGGGGCTGCTACAAAGCCACCAGAGTTCTCAGGTCTCCCCGTAGCTAAGCAGACCAGTGTATTTATCCCTCCACCCTATGCTAGGCAGTTCAGGAGCTTTACCACCAGTTTTCCTAGTCTGGGAAAGGGTCATTTGTAAGTCACATGGGCACCTGCCCCAAGCTTTTCCTTTCTCTGTCTTTTTAAAAATTTTATTTAAATTCAATTAATTAACATCTAGTGTATTATTAGTTTCAGAGGTAGAGTTTAGTGATTCATCAGTTGTATATAACACCCAGTGCTCATTCCATCAAGTGTCCTCTTTAGTGCCCATCACCCTGGTATCCCATCCCCCTTCCCTCCAGAAACCCTCAGTTTGTTCCCTATAGTTAAGAATCTCTTATGGTTTGTCTCCCTTGTTGATTTGGTTTTATTTGATTTTTCCCCTCCCTTCCCCTATGATCCTCTGTTTGTTTCCTGAATTCCACATGAGTGAAATCATATAATCATTGTCTTTCTCTGATTGACTTCTTTCGTTTAGCATAATACCCTCTAGTTCCTTTCTTTTGCAGAGGAGGGAACAGGGAGTCTGGAATCCCAGACTGTCCAAACATCAAGAGACCTGGAGACTGCTAGCCCCTTGCTGCTCAAAGCATGAGCCCTCAAACAGCAGCAGCATCTGGGGCTTTCCATAAATACACAATCTCTGATGGGGCTTCCTGGGACTCGGCCTAGCCCACAGTATACTTTGGAAACTGAGGCACAGAGAGGGCCCCAAACCAAACAGCAAGTCAGTATCTGAAGTGCGGCCAACTCCTGAGACCCCTGGCTTTCTGCCTTTCTCTTGCCCTATACTATCTCCTTATTTCAAGTCTGCATTCCTACTGCGATGTCTGCCTGGAGAACATGAGGTATCCTGGATTCTCAGGGTGTCTCTAGGGCAGCATGCTTCAGGCCAACCTGCAGGTGACACCTGCTGCCCAGAGGCTAACTCTGTTCAGATGAGAAATAACCCCATTTGAACCTAAAACATTCTGGGATCTGAGTCAAAGGGACATTACAGGCATCTGTTATTCCTTCCCACCCAGTGCAGAAAACCCTTCATAAACTCCTTCTATCAGGGTCAGCCAGCTCTGCTTAGTTGCCTATATTGACAGGGAAGTCACTTCCTCATAGGGCACCAGCTCCAGTGTTGGAAGACCCCATCTTTGTCTTCATTTTCAGCATTAGAATTAATTCTTTCCTGTTGCCGCTTCTATCCACCCATCTTATGTTCTCTGTCCAGGCCCTCTTCCTCACAAGAGTCCTATAGATATTGAACAGCTAGTATCAGGATTTAACTTCTCCAGGCTAAACTTCCCCATTTTGTTATTTTTACGTTGTTCTTTGGGTGAAGTGATTTTTAGATGCCTCCCCCCTCTCTGCAACCCCCAACTGCCATATCAGTCATTAACTTCAGAGTGACAGCTGTCTGTCAACATTCCTCTTCCAGGGAGTCCAATATGACCCTTTGATCAGGTTGTCTTAGTCCAAAAAGGGTACCATCTCCTTCCTTGATTAGACACCCTACCTCTTTTAATGCGACCTAATTTTGGTTTGGCTTTTTTATTTTAAGAATCCATATCGTACTGTTAATTCTTATTAATCCTGTCAAATATGCCTCTCAAATCTTTCTCACAAAAACTACTAGCAAGCAAATCTCCACTGATTTGTAATTAATTTTCTGAGTTCAGATGCCTGCCTTTCATCTCTCCTTGAATATCATTCTGTTTGCCTGGCCCAGGGTTTCTGCCTGCTAGGATAATTTTGGCTCTGGAGTCCTTTACCTTGTGAATTACTCATCCCTCCCAGCTGGGCTGACCTCAGCCAACCCTCAAGAATTTATTTATTTTTTTTTTTAAAGATTTATTTTTTTGACAGATAGAGATTACAAGTAGGCAGAGAGGCAGGCAGAGAGAGAGAGAGGAGTAAGCAGGCTCCCAGCCAAGCAGAGAGCCCGATGCGGGGCTCGATCCCAGGACCCTGGGATCATGACCCGAGCCGAAGGCAGAGGCTTTAACCCGCTGAGCCACCCAGGCGCCCCCCTCAAGAATTTACTGAACATCTACTGAGCATTCAGGATCAAAGTTAAAGGATGAAAGTGTAACACCTTTAGGGGATTTAGAGTCTGGTTGCGAAATAAGGACTTCTCTCTAGGGCACAGAGGGGCACACAATCCAAGGCTAAGTTTGCGGGTGCAGTCTGTGAGGGAGCTCTTGTTCAGGGAGGTCTGTGGATTACCCATCCTACATCTGCCCAGGATCTTGTCAAAAATACAGGCATCTGGATCCACTCAGCTTCTGGACCCAGAGTCTGGGGGCGGGGCCCTTCCCCTTATTTGTCACTCCCCAGGTGACTCTGACAGGAAAGTTAGAATCTGCTCCAGTTTAAAGGACTGAAGAAGGTGAGGCCAGGACAAGGGGATCAGAGAGGAGCTGAGAGGGGAGGGGCAGCTAGGGGAGGAATGAGGCCCTCTTGACGCAGAGTAAGAATGGGGCATGAGCTGCAGGCCAGAAGGGGCTCCACCTTGCTAAGTGGGGTGGGAGTGTCCTCCACCCTGCTGTCCTCAGGAACATCCTGCAACATCCAGGTTCTCTAACTGCATAGACATGGTCCTGGGTCCAACATGTCATCAATGTCCTGCCTGTGGTCCCAAACCAAGACCTCTTTTGGACAAGAAAAGCATTTGACAAGTAGGTTTCATGGTCTGGTGAGGACCATGGCTCCTCAGTCACTACTCCCTCAACCCCTCACCCTCCTTCCACTATGTTCTTAGTATCTCAGTTGTTGAGGGTTTGCCTCTGGGGCTGCGTTTTACATTTACAAGCAGTGTGACTTGGGTTCTTGAACTTCTCCATTTGTAAAGTGGGGATAAAACTGTACCCCTCTCCTTAGATTGCCATGAGCAGTCAGGATTCAACATGATCCATTCAGTGCCTACTCTATGCCCCCCACTGTGTGCTGTGCTCTGTGCTAGAGGCTGGGGAGATAGGGGGAGACAAGTAGATGGGGGTGAGGGAGGGTGAATTCTCACGGAGGTGGGCAGCAAACAAAATACACTGAGTGTTTTAGATGGTGAGAAGTGCCATAGAGGAAAGTAAAATGGGACAGAAGGATTGGGAGTTTGGGGTGGAGATGGGGGTGCAATTTTAAATAGGAGATTGGGAAGGTGACTTTTGAGCAAAGACTTGAAGGAGGTGAGAAAAGGATCCAAGGGATAATGGAGGAAGAACCTTCCAGGAATGGGAATAGCCAGTGCAAAGGCCCCGAGGCAGGGGCAGGCTTGGAAGCATGAGGGTCAGTTTAAAGTAATCTGGCACATAGTATGAAATTAAACTACTCAATATTATACTAATATCCTTATTGGTATTGATAATCTTGGCAGAGCCGTAGTTTTTCTTCAGAAGCATGTGACAGGTGGGGTATGAATCAGGAGTTAGGTTAGTCTGGATTTGAATCCCAACTCTGCAATTCTTACATTGTGCGATCATGGCTAAGTCACTTAACCTCTCTGAACTTCCACCCAGTGGTGGCAACAATGAGACAGATAGTTTCAGTTTGCCATGGGGATCAAATGCGTAGAAGCAAGGAGTTAACCCTAAAGTATAGGGCACTCGTGAGATCCTTGAACCCCCCATATCACCTTTTCCTTTTTTTTTTTTTAAGATTTTATTTATTTATTTGATAGAGCACAAACAGGCAGAGTCAGAGTGGTAGACAGAGGCTACCCATAAGCAGGCTCCCCATTGCACAGAGAGCCCAATATGGGGTTCCATCCCAGCATCCTGAGACCAAGACCAGAGGAGAAGGCAGGTGCCCAGCCAACTGAGCCACCCAGGCGCCAGCACCTTTTCTCCTGTGGGTTGAAAAGCCACCTGGCAATGGGGCTGTCTCTCTCCCTGAGGTCACATGGCTCCAGGAGGCAGGAAGCCAGAGGGGGAGGGCAGCAGCCACCAGGAGAGCCTGTGAGCTCCCCACCCCTGCCCACCCCCATACTTTCTATCCTAGCTCAGCTATTTCTTTTTAAAAATGAAACAGCAGCCCCTGATTTTTGAAAATAGATCACTCAGCGCTCTCCTCCCTCTAATTACGTTGTCTTGGTTGTTTATTTTGCATAGTGAGGGAGGGAGCTCGGAATTCACCCAGAGGACTAGAGAGAGTCAGTCCTGAGCCTGTGGAGATTTTGGCTACCCATCATGTCTGCCTGTCTCTTCATCCTGTTTTTCCCAACTGTGGCTCCTTTTCAGCACACACTGGATCTGGAGTAGAAGGATCTGGGTCTGAATGGGGGCACATGTTAACTTTACAAGGGGCCTCCCTCTCCCAGCCTCATCCCAGCATCCCCAGAATGGGGTCACCAGTGAAAGTGCCTCACTGAGCTCTGGCATTCTGCGCAGATCAAAGAACATGGGAGATATGAAAGCTCCTGGTCCCTGTGACCTCGGTGAGCAGTCGGGTAGCATGGCACTTGGGTGGGACTTCCTGGCATGGAATGCAGCTCAGGTTACATTCCGAGAATTGGGAAATCCAGAAAGGCCATGCTCTAAGCCACCGTTCCCTGCTGCCTTGCTTCTGGGGGATTCATGCTAAGAAACGTCAACCTCTGGAATCCATCTGGACCTCCCACCCCACCAGCCCCTGAGATGTCTGAGCGTCAGTCAAAGGTATCTTGTTGGGGTGTCTGAGAGCGTGGCCAGTTCTGAATTAGAGAGACCCACGCAAACTACCCCACCACTGACCAGCTGGGTGACCTTAGCCAGTGAATGCCTCTCTGCCTCAGTTTCGTCATCGGTAAAATGGAAGAGAATGTCTAACTCCTCTGTTCACTACAGGGCCTTCTGGACAGTGCTCAACGATAAGTAGTTTTGGTGGTAGGGACCACCTCTGAGATGGTCCTGCCCAGTACCTTCCTGTTCCACATGGGGAAACTAAGACCCAAGATGGGGAAGAGCCCACTCAACGATAAAGTCTGCAAGTGGCAAGCTGGCAAGGCCTCCAAAGCTCCATCTTACCAGAGCCCCAGTGAGGGTGGAAACCCTGCCTGGATCTTCCCAGGAGTCTAAAGGGGTAGAAGAAATAGTCCCCTGTTGCCTGGTAACACCACTAAAGTGGGAAGCCTAGAAAACATCAGGTGGTAGAATTTTAAGACTCAGAGAGTAGTGCAGGCAGAACTTCATGTTCCTAAAGGGGAGAGAACTTCTCCTCCCTGCCAGTCATACCTACCAGTCTCCAGAGAAAAGTGAGTCTGGGGTTTGGGGGCCTGTGCCCCTCAGCCACACTTGGGGTCTTCTTCAGGGCAACAAGTTTAAGCATGTGCAGTGCCCCCCAGGCCAGGGAGCTTGCCAGGGAGTTGAGCCCCATCCATCTATACACCGACTCACCCACCCACTCTTCTGGGTTCCCAGTAGGGCATCTCTGGGAGTGCTGAGAAGATAGGAGACCATCCAATCTACGAGAGTTTCTTTATCTGAGAAGGGCTGGTGTAAATGTGGAAAATCCTATTGAACAAAGAACCCTAGGGACTGTGAGCCGGTGAGAACCAGGCATACCAGCAGTGGCCTGGAGGGGCTTCCTACAAGAAAGGGAGATTAGGCAGGCCCCAGTGCATGGTGGTTGGGATTTGGTGAGGTGGAGGGGGCAGGCGGGCACCGGTTACTGAATGATATCCCCGTGCACATCAGCACTGGGGATTCTAGTGGGGGACAGGTACCGTATAGTAGAGGACAGAGAAGGGCTGTGTGTTCAGCTTTGGGCACGAGGCTGTGAGTGCTTGTGTATTTGCCCCAGACTGGAAGAATCACTTCCCCCAAATCTTTGGTTGTCTCTTTCGGTCATTGCTTAAGTCTCTGCTTTTAGAAGCAGCATTGGCAGGTAGTGGAAGAGGGAATCTCTGACCACCCCCCCCCACCCCTGCCAAGCCTCCTGGATACTTCTAAGTATCTTTGGGGACCCAGCCTGAGCAGCCAGACGTGCAGTGTGCAACAGGAAATCTCCACGTGGGTGAACTGGATTCTGTCCCTGCTTTGCCACAGGCTTCTTGAAGCCAAAAACAGGTACCTAAGTACCTGACTTTTGCTTGCTTTCTCTATGAAATGGATTGTGGGGCCTTTCAAGAGGCTCTTGGAAGTTCCTTCCATTCAAAGGAATTCCCCTCTGTTTTCCTGACCATGAGTAAGAAGCAAAGCCCTCCCTGGGCAGGCTCAGGGGACAGCCCTTATTCTTCCTTCTGTGATTGATTTCTTTCTGTTGCCAGCTTTGACACCTGTGATCCCTGTGCTGGGGTGGGTGGGACCCCCGAAGCCAGAGGTAGAACCATCCCTGTCACTCCTTCAAGAGCTTAAGATGTCAGGGAGGGATGTAGAACCTATATTTTTGGCATGTCTTCTGTGTACATCTCAAAAGCTATTTCAGCCATATGTTCTCCTATATCTTTGCTTTCATTTGTTTACCCAGGCGATATTTATTGAGGGCCTACTATGTGCCAGGTACCGTGGATGTGTTGTGGATACAAGGATGAACAAAACCAGATGATGTCCCTCCCTAGGCCAGCTAGGAGACAGACATTAATCAAGGTATATGTGTAAAATTGTATTTGTAGTGAGAGATATAAACATGCCATGTTTAGAGCTGGGGGAGGATGATGGGGGATAAGGATGCAGCCCGAGTGGCACAGTCAGGGAAAACTTCTCAACATCAGTGAAATGATGTTGGGGGATGCAGGATGGGGAGGAGTTTAGCCAGGTTAAGGGGAGAATGAGGAGACTGAAAGGCCCGCCTGGGCAAAGGGCCTGTGGTCTGAGTTCTGCAAGTGAGGAGAGACTGGGACAGGCTGAGATGGGTGAGACCAGATCTGGGGCTGGCAGGCCCTGTATAGGATTTATTCTTCATCCCCAGTGCAAAAGAAAGTTTCATGGCTGTTTGAAACTAGGGAGCTACTTATGAGGTGATACAGAACAATTTGTCTTCCTAGAAGCTTGGCCAGTAAAGGGCAGGGGTTGATGGGGAAGTCCAGGGAGAAGCCACTGCAGTGGTCTGAGCAAAAAGTTCACCTGAGGGCAGCAGCAGTGACAGGAATAGGGAGGCAGGGCCATCCTGAGAGCAGCTTGGCCTTGGAATGATAGATGATGGAGTGAATGAAGGTGGGGGGAGGGGTCCAGATGGCTCCCGGGCTTCTGGTTGAGGCATCTGGGCAATTGCTAACACATTTTTCAGAGATGGGGGATACTGGATGAAGGCCAGAATTTTGGGGGGAGAAGAGACTTTTTTTTAAGATTTTATTTATTTGACAGAGAAAGAGAGAGAGCGAGCATATGTATTAGGAGAGGGAGACAGGTACCGCAGGGAGCCCGATGGGGAGCTCCATCTCAAGCCCCCAGGATCACAACCTGAGCTGAAGGCAGGTGCTTGACCACTGAGCCCCAGAGGCGCCCCCAGAAGAGCCTCTTCTTTTCCCCCAAGTTAGGCAAAGGTGGCCTTTTCCACTTCCTTCCCTTTCCAAGGCACCTGAGAGATCAAATACCTTTGCTTTTGTGTTTCCAACAATCTTTTATCATCTCTCTTACCTCTGAGAAAGAGAAAATTTAAAATATGCCCAGCAGACCCAACTCTGAGGCTCACAAAGGAGTTTTGGTGAAATAGGATTAGTTCCTAAGTCCTCACAAAGCTCGTGGGGTCATGCCAGGCAGAGGGGGAGGTCTAACCTGTGGAGAAGCCGAGTCCCATGACCAAGGAGCATTTCAGAGGTGCTCTCAGGTGACGCCTGGTTGTCGCCCAACACAAATGTCTCAGGAAAGGAGCCCCAGCCTTCATGAGTAAGTAGCTTGACTGCTCTGGAGTTGGGGGCCAGGCAACAGAGGCTTTGCTTTGGAGGGAAAGGGACCCTAGAAAGTGCTCTGTTGTTAGAGCCAAATCGAGTCCTCATAGCCGCAGGGCCCCATCAGAGAAGGGGAAATGGGATCATCCCACCAGAAGCCTGCCAGGGAAGTGACAGGGTGCAGGATGACAGGACATGGGGTCCCAGGAGTGGACGGATCCTCAGATTGGAGACCTTGTCTGTCCTCCCCAGAGTCCAGTTTCTTCACCTGGCACACAGACTGATACTGTTCCTGACCTTTCACGGTCCATATGAGCAGTCAGTGAGATCCCTTGTTAAAAATGTCACTGTCTTGCCTGGCTCAAGGGCTGTGGGGTGAGTTGGTATCTTTGTAAAATAATATCAGGGATTGCAAGGAATTCCCTCACTCAAAAGCATCCTTCCATGGATGAAAATGGAGGGGGACTGTTCTGTCCCCAGAGATCCCAAAGTCTCCTAAATGAGATGGTTGGATCTTTGCCTCTATTCTCCCTGGGGCAGCAGGGGGGCTGGGGAGCTATGATCCTTGCAGTATCCCAACCTGGCCGGTGGTGTAGTGAACACAGCCCCCAGCCCCTTGCATCCCCTACTGTGTCTTCACTCCCCTCCCCCAGCTGCCCTGTACTTTTGCTTCAAAGGCTGGCCCCTGAAACTCTTCCTTCCTGGGGCACCTTCCCAGCACCTGCAGAGAACCAGAAACGCCTGGGAGTTTATGTCCCTTCTGGTGTGGGGACACTTAGAAGTTACTGGTGGGTGCGGGAGGGTGAAAGTCCTGCTCCCTTTCCTAAGCTGGGCAGCCATGAGGGGTGACTTAGCCCTCCAGAGTTGCCCTAGAGAGTTCTGCCTGAGGTCACACACTGTTTGCTCTCTTTCTGGCCCCGTCCTGCTGCTTTTGTCCCTTACTACTCTCCCCTGGGAGTGTTCCCTTTAGACATCACTCACCCAGGAATCTCATCGTTGGGTCTGCAGGAAGTGTAAGTGTTCTCCCATTTTCCAGATGACCCACCTTCTCAGGTGCCCCACAGCCAGTGGTGGCTGAGCCTGTCCTTGGGCCAAAAGCCCAGGTTTTTCCCACACTGCAGCATGGCATAAGGGCTAAAACAGATACTGATTTCCAAACGAGGCCTGAGGGGCAGCAGATTATCATGTGTGAGCATGAGAGTAGATGGTGTGTGCAGACCTGAGCAGCCCATAACACACAGATAGGATTTTTCAGATGTAGATGTTTGGGAAGGGCACTATAAGAAAAGGGAATAGCATGTGCAAAGGCACAGCGGTGTAAAAAAAAAACACCACTTGCTGGGGAAACATGTGCCCCTCCCTCCAGCCTCACCTCCTGACTGCCTTCCTGCATCCACCCCAAGCTCCTCCTCCCATCTATTCTCCAAATAGAGGCAGCCAGAGTGGTCTTTTTAAATGGGCATCTGATCATGTCTCCCTGAACCTCCTGCAAAAACAAACAAAAAACCTCCAGTGACATCCTCTTTCCCTTGACAAAAACCAAAGATCCTTCCATGCCTAGCCCTAGCCAGCCTCTGCCCTCTTCTCCTGTGTTGTTGCCCCTTTTACTCTCACCAGCCACTGTGGGCAACTTTGCTCTCTGAACACTGGAAACTTGTTCCTGCCCAGGGGCCTTTGCATGTGCTGTGCTCCCTTGTGGAGCAAGAAATTTTCTTCCCTAGATTTTCACAGGGCTGGCTTTTTTTGTCCTTGAGGTCTCAGTTTATGCTGGGCCTCAGAGAATTCCCACCCCAGCACACTGCCCTGTTGAAATCCATTGTACCATCTGCAACAGTTTCTGCCACCAGGCTTGTTTAATTCTGTCCTTGTCCGTCTCCCATTTCTCCACTGGAATGCTAGCTGTCTGAGGTCAGGGATCTTCTCTCTCTCACCCCTGTGTCCAAGCACCTCTCGCAGTGCCTGGTGCATAGTAGGTGCTCAAGAGTATCTGCTGCTTTGACTGGTATCAAATGTGAGGCTGGGGAGGGACCGGGGCTGGACAGTGGAAGGCCTTAAATGCCAAGATAAGGTGTCTCGACATCATTTAAGTAATAAGGAGCTACCAGTTAAGGTCACCGCCTCAGCCAGTTGCGGGGGGAGAGGAAGGAAAGAGCGTTTCTAGGATGCTCTGAGATGCCCAGAGCTAGACAGATTGGCCTCCAATCCTAAAATGATCTGGCCACTTCTCCCTGTGTTCTGTTCCTGATCCCATCCTGTTTTAGAAGAGTATAAAAGAGAAGCCAGCACAGAAGTTGGCCCAGACCCATCTAGAGCTACAGCTCCCCTCACATTAGAGACTTCATCTCTTTGCTCGCTCAGCACCGCCTTCCTCTTCAACCACCCCCACCACTGCCTCCGCCACCCCCGTTGCCTCTGAAATACGTCAGATGCCTTAGTCAAGTTTCTCCAGAAACTTTATCCCATCCCGAGGACACCACTGTGCAGCTAAAAGCTTATTTTTTGGACTCCTTGATCAAGGCTTTGTTTTCCCTCTCCTTCCGATTTGTTTCCAAGAGGAAAAATGTGTTGTCCTTTCATGGCGCTGGCCTGTAAAGAATTGAAAAGAATTATCAAATATACCAGTTAATCTGAAATCAAGCACTGACAAAGAAGAAGGTGGTGTGTGCGTTAGATCGATGTTCCTATCAGATTTGCACAGTTTATTCTGGGGAAGGTTTTCTCCTGTTACTCCTGGAAGCATGGATCAAGGCAGGCTGTTTTTGTATTTTTTTAAGACTATTTGCTTATTTGACAGAGAGAGATCACAAGAGAGGCAGAGAGGCAGGCAGAGAGAGAGGGGGAAGCAGACTCCCTGCTGAGCAGAGAGCCTGATGATGCTGGCGCTCCTTCCCAGGATCCCTGAGATCATGACCTGAGCTGAAGGCAGAGGCTTAACCCACTGAGCCACCCAGGCACCCCGAGGCCGGCTGTTTAAAAGGAAGAAAGGCAAGAAGGAATTTCTTTTGATGAGAAGAGAGAGCAAGAGAATCACTTCTAAAATGGTTAAGTGGAAGTGGGAGGGGAGCCCTGGGAGGATCATGTGGGCAGGTGACTCCAGAGAAACAAGGGAACATGGCTAGGTTCTTCTCAGACTATCTTCTGCCCATGAGTCACCTAGGATGCTGGTGGCCTGCAGGACTGGGTGGGCTTGCCAAGCTAGAGCCTCCCAGGTAACACAGCCTGCTGGTCCACAGACTGTACTTGGAGCAGCAAGAGTCTAGTGGACTAGAACTCTGGGGCTGCAGGCCAGTTGGATTCTTCTATGGTACCTGGGGAATTTGAAAAATAGAATTCATGTGCCCCTGACTTGGAGGATTCTGATTAGGCAGGTCTGAGGTGGGGCCTGAGAATCTACATTTCCAACAAGTTCCCAGATGGTGCAGATGCTCTTGGTGATGGGGTCCCCTCACCAAGGGGTCCTACAGATAAAGCTGGGGAGGGGAATTGAGGCCAAACTGCCCTAAAGGACTTTATATCCCAACAGGAGAGTGGAGGGGGAAAGGGAGAACAGAGGTAAGCTAAGGGTGATTGGTATGACAAAACTTTAGTGAAGCTGAGGGCCCAAGTATATAACCTGCGCCTTTCCATTAACCACCACTGTTCTTCAACAGTGACCTAGGGGCAAGTGGGTTATTTATAATTTGTGAGACTTTGTACTTTACTAGTTGTAGTTTATAAGAAAGCTAAAGTGGCAGCATTTTCAAACTAGGCAGCTCCTCTAAGCATGCGCACGTCTGAGGGGTCCCTGATGACAGCTCCTGGAATGGAGGCATGGTGACAAGGAGACCACATCGTGGGTCCCTGTGGTGACATTTCTCTAAATGTAGTTTGCAGACAACTTTATCAGATTCTCTTGGGAGCTATGAAAATGCAGATTCCCTGCCCGCAGACCTGAATCTCCAGGGAACCCCTGAGGCTGCATTATTTTGTCAACTCCCCAGGGGATTGTAACCCACTGAGGACCACTCCTTCCACAACACAGCATACTATAGGATTGGAAGCACTCCTTTTACCACTTTCCTAGTGGGACTGTCTCCCTAGAGATGGCACAAGGTAATGGATGCTGGAGGGAGTAGCTTTCCTTCTCTCCACTTTTGCCCATGCTAGCATTCCTTCATCTACATTTTCTTCCTGATAGGTTCCCTCCCCTCTTTTAAGATTTAGGGCCTGCCTCCTCCAGGAAGCCTTACCAACACACGCCTGTCTCTCCTTCGGATATTTTGTAGTATTTATTTCCCCATCTTATATATTTGGACACTTAGCTGTTCTTATTTGAATACTTTTTCTTCAAATTTTTATTTAAATTCCAGTTACCGTACAGTGCAATATTAGTTTCAGGGGTAGAATTTAGTGGTTCAGCACTTACATACAATACCCAGTGCTAAGAGTCCCGCTTCCTGGCTTACATCTTTTTTCCACCTATGATCACTGCTTTGTTTCTTAAATTCCACTTATGATTAAAATCATATGGTATTTTTCTTTCTCTGACTTCCTTTGCTTAGCATAATACTCTCTAGCTCCATTCACCTTGTTGCAAATTGCAAGATTTCATTTTTTATGGCTGAGTAATATTCCTCTGTGTGTGTGTGTGTGTGTGTGTGTGTGTGTGTGTGTGTGCGTGTACACATCACATATTATTTATCCATCAGTGGATGGACACTTGAGCTGTTTCTATAATTTGACTATTGTTGATAGTGTTACTATAAGCATTGGGGTGCATGTGTCCCTTCAAACCAGTATTTCTGTACCCTTTGGATAAATACCTAGTAGTGCAATTGCTGGATTGTAGGGTAGCTCTATTTTTAACTTTTTGAGGAACCTCCTTACCGTTTTCCAGAGAGGATGCACCAGTTTGCAACAGTACACCAAGAGTATAAGAGGGTTCCCCTTTCTCTGTATCCTTGCCAACATCTGTTGTTCCCTGAGTTGTTAATCTTAGCCATTCTGACCACTGTGACTTGATAGCTCATTGTAGTTTTGATTTGTATTTCCCCGATGATGAGTGATATTGAGCATCTTTTCATATGTCTGCCAGCCATCTGTATATCTTCTTTGGAAAAATGTCTATTTATGTCTTCTGCCCATTTTTTAACTGGATTATATGGTTTTCGGGTCTTGAGAAGTTCTTTATATATTTTGGATACTAACCCTTTATCAGATATGTCATTTGCAAATATCTTGCCCCATTCCATAGGTTGCTTTTTAGTTTTTTTGGTTGTTTCCTTTGCTGTGCAGAAGCTTTTTATTTTGATGAAGTCCCAGTAGTTTATTTTTGCCTTTGTTTCCCTTGCCTCAGGAGACATATCTTGAAAAAATTTACTTCAGACAATGTCAAAGAAGTTACTTCCTGTGTTCCACCCTGAATTAATCTAGAATTGTTTCACTAGTGGTATTTTGATGTCACTCCTTGAGTCAATCAGTCACTAATGAATCAAATATTTATCGAGACCTTTTATATGTCAGGTTCTAACTAGGTCCCTGGGTTCCAAGATGAATACTGACTTAGAGCAGCTCATGATCTGGTGTGGGGAAACACACACATACACACACACACAATACAATAATAAAAATACTCTAGAAAGGACTTTAAAGTTAGTCTCCCTGGATTTAAATTCTGGGTCCACCCAACGTATCTGTGTGACCTTGAACAGACATCTTAACCTCTCTGTGCTCTAGTTTTCTCACCTGTCAAATAGAAGTAATAGTAACGCCTGCTGCAGAGCTAATGAATAGCTAATGAATGCAGAATGCCTAACACATTTCCAGGCTCCAAGTAAGAGTTCTGTAATTGTGGGGTTGATGCTGTCTAGGGGACCTTAAGGAAGGGATGACTCCTCGTACCACCTAAAAATAATCAAGAAGCCCTCACAGAAGGGAAGATGCTGGAAGTTGGTGTGCAGGATGAGCAAAACTGTGCTGAGAAAGGAAGAACCTTTCCAGGAAGTGAGGAAAGCTTTGCCTTTGCTTTTACAAGGGCTTAGAAGCAGGAGAACCAGTGATATAGGATGCTCTGTGAGGCTAGGGCATGGAGCCATGGTGAGAAGTGAGCTGGAGTTGGGGGTGCCTCTCAGAACTTCTGTTTCCTCCTCTGAAAGGTGAGGATAACAACAACATAGCATATGCCCTTATGGAGGAATAGGATGAAATTAAATAGTAATAAGAGCTCAGTATGCAAAATTCAATAAATGTTGGCAGAATATTCTGGAAACTGCATCAGGAGCAGACTTGAGAAGTTGAACAAATGGGAAGCCTGTGGGTAGTGTCATGTTATAGCCCCACCTTGTCTCTGATCCTCCAGATGGCTCACTCAACCCAGGGACCTTCCTACCCCATCCTGCCCTGTCCCCATCAGACTTGACTAAGGAGGACTTTGGACTCCAGAAAACAAACTCACCCACAGCCAGTGAAAATTGGGCACTTCTAGGTCTTGAAAAGAATGTTCCCAGGATGGGTTGATGGTCAGCAGTAGTGTGATATTAATCACAACTGGCCTTCCCACCTTACCTGAACTGCTTTGGGGTATACCCATTGAATGGAACCCCCTGGTGGCCGTCACAGCCCCACAGGGAAGGCTACCAGCCTGTTGCTCTGAGTGCTTACCCTAGAAATACCCAGGAAAGGATACTGCCTTTTTTTTTTTTTTTGGCTTTGATTTTTTTTTTATTGTGATAAAATATACATAAGATTTACCACTTTAACTGTTTTATGTATGCAGTTCAGTGGCATGAAGTCCATTCACATTGTGGTACAACCATCACCTTCCATCTGCAGAACTTTTTCATCTCCCCAACCTGAAACTCTGTCCCCATGAAACACTAACTCCTCATTCTTCCTTCACTCAGCCCCTGGCAACCACCATCCTGCCTTCTGTCTCTGTGAGTCTGACAACTCTATGGACCCTATGGACCTCATATAAATGGGTACATAGTATTTGTCTTTTTCTGACTGGCTCATTGTACTTAGCACAATAGCTTCAAGGTTCGTTCATGTTATAGTCTGTGTCAGAAGTTCCTTTTTAAGGCTGAATAATATTCTATTCTGTGTAGAGACCATAGTTTGTTTATCCATTCATCTGTTGGTCAACACTCGGGTTGCCTTCAGCTTTGGGCTATCATGAATAATACTTCTATGAACATGGGTATAGTAGCAGCTATTCCAGTCCCTGTGTTCAGTTCTTCTGTCTGTGCACCCGGGAGTGGGGTTGCAGAAACGCATGATGTTCTGCTTTCATTTTTTGGAAGAAACTACATACTTTTTCCATAATGAACATGCTAAGGACACCACCTTTTGCTGCATTTCTCCAAATACTCATGCAGCCGAGATCTCCTTGGATTTGGGTCGTGCTGTAACATCAGTATGTGGTGTTTTAATGACACTTAAGTGACTAAGTTAAAACTACAGTCTCATTTGCTAAAGTGAGCATAACCAGAATGGGACATTTCCCCTTTGTGAGTTTAAAAGATCTTCCCTTTGAGCCTCATCTTGTGTCTGACACCTAGAGGGCACTGCCCATCATTTATTTCCCCCAATGTAGTTATGAGTGGGTGACAGATTTCATCTGGAAATGATGTAAATCTTTCTGCCGCTATGTGCAGTATATGGGGTCATCATCCTTCAGAGAACAATTAACAATAACCAGGCCACATTCAGGGCTGGAGCGGTCACAAGAAGGCCCATTAATTCATTTATGATGAAAAGCAGTCCCATTATCTGGAACCACAATATTCTTTCCTTGAAGCCCCAGGCTCCATGGGAAACCAAATCAGAATAGAAGACCATTGTATTGATGTACATGGAACCACCATCACCCCAACCAGAAACTTGGAAATCTGCTGCTTTATAAGGTTGCATGGCCATCAAAGATGGTCCCAGATTGAAGCAGGGGAGTGAGATGGAAGGAGTATGGAATGTCATCAAGCTAAAAGACTCAATCTCCCAAAGGGTAAAGACTGGCCAGAAGATTACTAGCTCAATCTACTACCACCTTCATCCACCCATCCACCAATCCACCCATTCATCTCTCTCAGTTCATCCACCTATCCATCCACCCGTCTGTAAGCTGAGGTCTGAAGATGAACAGGAGTTAACTAGTCTAATACAGAAGAATGCCCCAAGCTGGGGGAACAACATGTGCAAAGGGTTTGTGTATGAGGAAGTCTGTCAGTCAGTAGAGTTGGATGAAAGAGATGCACAGGAGGATGGCACAAGGTAAAGCTGGAGGGGTGAGCAGGGGCCAGACAATATGGGTGTGTGGGATGCCATACGGAGTTCTGCTTATGCAATAATATGTAATAGAGCTTTCTGTGATGATGGAAACAATCTATAACCGTACTGTACAACATAATAGCTATTAGCAATGTTTCACTTCTGAGCTCTTGAAATGTGGCTGATATGACTAAGGAACTGAACATTTGTTTTCATTTCATTTTAATTAATTTAAATGTAAATGGCCACATGTGGCTAGTGGCTGCTGCACTGAAACATGAAGGTCTGTACCCTAAAATACTGGGAGGCCATATGAAGGGTTTAACCAAGGTGTGAATCCACATGATCACAGTGGTCTCTAGCTGCTGTGTGGTGAATGGACTGGGGAAGAAAGAAGTAAGGATGTGGGAATGTCTGGTGAGGAGGCTTCTGCAGTAGTCCGGGAAAGAGAGTGGCTGCCTGGACTGGGGGTGAGTGTGAGATGGAGAGAAGAAAAGAGGTCTGGGAGAGATCAGGGATAGAAAATCAACAGGACGTGGTGATACAGATGTCAGTGACTTAGAAGCAAAAATGTTGGAATAACCCTCAGGGTCTCTGGCAAACACAGCAGGACAAAGAGTGAAGCTTTTTCTGAGACAGGGACCCCTGAAGGAAGAATAGATTGGGGGGAGGATTGGGAGTCCTGAGTTGTGCTTGAGTCATGTTGGACATTAGTGGTTACTGAGTTGTCAAAGAAGAAATGTTGTTTGGGAAGCCAGAACTCAGACAAAAAGGATGAATTGTGAGTCATTTATGAGTGGTAGAAGTTGAGGCCATGGGTACTGACAGGACAGGATCAGAGAAGAAGAGAACACCTATACCCAAGCCTTAAAGGCCTTCAGTTCTGATTCTGGGTGGAGGAAGGACCATCTTCCTATGGAGAGGGCATGACCAGAGATGCTGAAGGAAACTCAGGAAGGTGTTGGTCATGGAAGCCGAGGGAAGAGACTATTTCCAGCTGGAGGGGTGGGGTCAGGACCTGGAGAGAGGTCAAGCAGGATGAGGACAAAACCACATCCATCAGACATGTGGGTATAGAAATCAGTGGTGACCTAGTCAAGGAAATCATCTCGGGACAGTCAGCATATGCCTCTATGCCCTCCCTCTGCATCTCCATGTCTGCCCAATACTTCACTTCTTTGGCTGCTAATAACTTCCACTGAGATGCAGTCAGGTTTTGCAGATTTGAGAACCAGTTGAAGGTGACTTTGTGTTGATTTTACAGTAAGGCTCTCAGCCAGAATCTGGTTCCTTTTTGTCCGTATTCTTGAGGGCATCATAAATAGCTCCCAAGTTCTGGAAACAGTGTTGAGAGCTACTGTCACAAAGAAGGAAGGTCCTCCTTGTCTAGTTAGTTATAAACGCCGTTGCTTCTGCCCCACTGTCTCCTTAATTTACTTAATTAATCTGCATTTCCACCATCCTTATTTACACCTAAAGCCTGAATGACCAAGAACTTCCTTCTAAACTCCACATCTGGCCCCTTCTGTCTTGTCCTACATAGGTGCAGTTCACCTTATTTCCCCAATCATTTCTGTATGTGTTAGCAAACTTTGATTGGTAGATATAGAATCTAACTGTGGTTGCCATGTGCCAAAATGGAGACATTGCCATGCTGCAGGGAACCCATTCATTCACTCACTCACTCACTCACTCACTCACTCATTCAGGGTACCAGCTAAATCCCAGGCATCGTTCTGGACACAGGGGAGACGGTCAGCTTTGCCAGGGGGTGGGCCCATGCTATACTTATATGGCAGCTCAGTAACCGTGTAGTCTAGTAGAGTGAAGTGAGACACATTCCCTGAAATGGGTGAGCACACTGGGCAGGTGCAAAATCCGGATAGAGGTTTTAAACACCAATTTAAGGGAACACAGGTAACTTTTTCCTGAGGGGAAAACTGGCCAGCCAGACATGGACCATGAAATGCCTTCTGTCTATAGACCATCACCAGCCCCTTCTTCAGTTCCTCAGTTGGTCCAGACTTGCTGGAAAAGCTGGCCTGTGATCCACAACTGCCCCATGTGCTATTACTGCCACCCTTTCAGTACTTCCCAACACCTCAGTCAGCTCAGCAGTTGCCTGCTTTTGCTGACAAGACTATTTTCAATCTTCTCCCAGCTGAGACTCCTGAGTGCTCTCATCTCTACAGCCAAATGCAATCCCTCCTCCACTTTCCCACGTTAGGTCACCTTTTGGGGAATACATCATGGAGGAAAGTAGAGAGCAGCCTAGAATTGGGCAATGAGAACCATGGTGTGTGAACTTCCTCTTCTGTATATGCACTTCCCAGAGGTCCGACCTGCCTTCCCTCTGTGAAAGCAGATCCTCCTCTTATACACTTCTCTGCACTTCACCTCTGAGCTTTATTTCTTCATGTGCCCTCTCTTTGATTGATTATCCTCACCTTCTTTTCCTCTCTTCTCAGACACCCTCAGTCTTCCTCTACGGAGGAGAAACCACTCCATCTTTTAATACTTTTACTGCCTAAGGATTATCTTTTAACCTCTCCTTCCTTCTGCTGCCTAAGGACCTCTGCTGCCTAACTCCTTGCCCCCCATCCTCAGAAACCCTAGCGGGGCTCCCATTCCCTTGTGTTCTCCTCCCCAGTTGCCCACAGCAGCTGTGACAACATGGGCCGGGGCAGTCCCCCTTACCCCTCCTCTTCAGGGAACTCTATTCCTCAGCTTCTGTGATGGCAAGTTATGAGTCTAGATGACTGGGGAAGAGAGAAGAAACTCAGAATAAAATAAAGCAGAGAGATAGGTAAGGACTGTTCAGATTCTAGTCAGCTCTCAGGGCATTTTCCCACCCCAGGCTGCTGTCCAGTACCCACTTTCCTCTGCCCAGACTTAGTCCCCAAGCTCCCTGAGCACACCGCTCCCCACCTCCTAGTTTTTACTTTCTCCAGGAAGAAGAGACCCTCTTCTCATGTTTGGAATCCCTCCTGGGGTCTAGAACAACTCTGATTTCTCTTTCTTTGCAATCCTTCCCTTTGCAAATCCTCAAACCGTGGAAGGGGCTGCTCACATTTGTTCTCATCCCCGTCACCCACACCATGCTCCATGCATGAAGTCCCACTGCTTTGCTGAATCACAGCATCATAGAATGTTCTTTGTAGTCCATCATTCACCTGGCAATTAATCACACCCTGCTGTGCCCTGTCTCTGATGCTGTTGATTTGCAGGGTGCTTCATGCCTTGTATTATTATGTAACTCCCCACGTGTTGTCTTTTCAACCTGAATTAAGTTCCGGTGGCGGTGGGGGAAGTAGGCTAGGGTGCCTTATCTGCCTTTGAATCCTCCAAAGCTCTCAGCAGACTGGCTTACACAGGAGATGCTCAATAAATACGTGATGATTGATGGGCTTGTTGTTGATTTTTCTCCAGCCCATCCTTTATGCTGCTGTCAGAAAAATCTTTCTCAAGGATTGTTCTCATTACATAACTCATCTGGCTCCCTCCATTTAGTGTGCCAGCATTATTGAGTGTTTGCTGGGTGGGTGGTACTGGGTAGGGATTTTGGGGGGTAAAGGAAGGGTGAGTGAAGAAAACAGCTGATAGAGGCCCCATGGGTCTGACATGCACAGGGAGAGCACAAGTAGAAGGCATATGGAATTAAGCGATGGATGGAGGAACCATGAAGACCATGGGAAATCAGAGAAGTGTGGGTGTCCCTGTGAGCTCTGATCATCGAGGTTGACTTTGGGAGGTACAAGGGCTTGAGCTGGGTCTCTAGGATGGGGCTGTTTTGTACAGGGAGGGCTGAAGGGGTTCCTGGCAAGGAGAGTTTGAGGAGGGAAGTGGCATAGCAGCTAGGACTGTCATGGAAGCCTCTGTGTCCTCTCAGGCATCCCTAGGACAGTGTGAGAAGGTCAGAAACCAGTGTAATTTGCAGAAACCTAGGAGTCTTTTATAGATTTCAGGAGGATCATCAATGTCTCTGAATGGGAAATTTGCCCAGCTTATAAATGCAAACTCTCACAAACAGTCACATTATCAGAACCCTCTCAAGATCTTGTTTGCTGTCCCATCTCCTGACGGTTCAGCTCCCCTCCTGTCACCATGGCAGACCTTGGCCCCTGATAAGCTGTCGCATCTGAATCCAGAGAGGCAGAAAGGTGGGCTTTGGGTGTTTGTCTCTAGGAAGAGTGATCTCTTGGTCCCTGAGATAAGACAGAATCTACCAGGTAGCTCTGAATAAGGCTGCTTGCATCAACATCTTTGCGACAGGGGTCCTGCTGGGAGTCGGATGGGTCTTTCCAGGTTCAGCAGGGTCACGTCAGAGATCCCATGAATGCTGTGATGTGCACGCCCTGTGTGGAGGACACAGGGGGATGACCCCTCCCAGTCCTCTATTTGACTGTACTCTAGGTGCTTGAGGATGAAAGGAGACCCAGGTTATCCCCCCCCCACCCCCACCAGCAGGAGCTAGCTGCAGATGAAGGAGGAATGGGGACTGCTAAGGACATGTTGACCATGTTTCCCGGCATCATTCAGGGCAGCGTTTGAGGAGATAAATCCAAACCCTATTCACAGACCTTGCTGCTCACACCTGTCTCCACAATGGCCTCTTTTTCTTTTTGTAACTTTTTTAGGGATGTAGTTTCAAATTGCAAAAATAATAAAAAGACCTCCTACAGTTTTATTTATAAGGACCAATTGTTTACATTTTCCTCAGTTGTTCTGTGTATGTTTGCTTGCCTCTGTTTATATCTTCTGAGCGAGTTGTAGACCTCCTTATACTTCACCTCTGATTACTTCATTGTATGTTTCCTAAAAACAAAATACCAGTACAGTTATCAAACTCTGGAAATTTCACACTAATTCAGTGTTATTTCTTCCTCTACTGTCCATATTCACCTATCATCGACTGCCCCCCTAATGCCATCTGAGGCTTTTTCTCAGCACATGCCCCCTTTCTTATTTTAAAATTTTTATGTGGAAATAATTTCAAGATCACAGAACAGTTGCAAGAACACTACAGAGCACGTCCATATATTGTGCCTAGACTCAGCCGTGATTGACATTTTATTTCACTTGCTTTACCACCTACATAGGCTATCCATCTCCATACATAACATTTATTTCCTAAACTGTTTGAGAATAACTTGCATATAACCTCTCCTTTTACCCATAAATGCTACATTGTATATTTCCTAAGAAGGACCTTCTCATATAACCACAGGGCAGTTATGCAGTCTATAAACTTAACACTGATATATAATGCCTGTCATTGAGATGAAAATCACAGAACACAAAATCAACCATTTTAAAGTGAGTAATTTCCATAGCATTTGGTACATCACAATGCCATATAACCAGCACCTCTGGTTCTGAAACCTTTTCACTATTCCAAAAGTAAACCCTGTATCGGTTAAGTAGTTTCTCCCCACTTGTCACCTTCCTGCAGCTCCTGGTAACCACTAGTCCATGTTATGTCTCTATAGATTTATCTATTCTGGATATTTCTTATCAACAGGGTCATACAGTAGGTGATCTTTTGTGTCTGCCTTCTTTCACTTAGCGTAACATTTTCAAGGTTCATCCACATTGTAGCTTATATCAGAACTTCTTTCCTCTTTCTGGCTGAATAATATTCTATTGTGTGGATAGACCACATTTTGTGTATTCATTCAGTGATGGACATTGGGGCTGTTTCTACCTCCTGGCTACTGTGAATAGAGCTTTTATGAACATGTCTATATATATTTGTCTGACTACCTATTTTCAGTTTTATTGGGCATATGCGTCGCAGTGGAATTGTTCATTTTGATTACCTGGGCAAGGTGTTTAATTTATCTACTCTATCCTTACTATTTTATCCCCAACCTCAGGGAGATCCTTGAAGACTGTGTAAATATCTTCTCCACAGAGTCTGCCCTAGACTCAGCATCCATTGGTAATTCTTGCCTGATCCGTTCTTTACTGTGATGGTTGCCAAATGCTGGTTTTGCAACTTACTCAGTCTCTCTGCATTTACCAGGTGGACCATGCCATTCTAGTCTAAGCAAGGATTCCCTTTCCCCATGTGTTCACTGCTTATCAGTTTTTTTCTCTGTGATTCATGAATTCCCATTCTCCCCCCAATGGCTTATAATTGATTGCTGTCTTTAGTGTTTTTTCATGCTCCAACTGCCCAGTGGGTGCCCCTGCAAGCTGGTGTTTGTGTCCTTATGACAGGCCTTCATCTTTGTTTTGTTCTTATAGTGGGGGAGGGCAGTGTAAGTAATTCCTTAACTTTCTGGCATAACAACATATTCCTCCTGGTCTTTCTTAAACCTAACCTGCCCAGCCCTGCAGTCAGCCTGTGGTTCCTGTTAGAGGAAAATGGGTTTAGGGAGCAAGATCTGAGTGCACACCGGGTCTCCTCAATGCACAGGGGTTGGGGGGAAGATGTGGTGGCCAGAGCTGTTTCCCCACCTCACCCTCATGCTGCAGGGATCCTCTGTGGTGTGAAACATCCACCTGCTATGGTAAGTACTCAAAGCAGATTGACCAAAGGCATTACCTCATCCTGCATCTCTTTTTTGCTAAATCTCTTTGTATACCTGTACTTATTTCCAGAGAAGTGGGCCCACTGGGTCATGAAAAATCACGTGTTCTTTTAAACATAGAAACATTATTTCGATGATATGTGAACACCAGGCTCTACTGAGTTTTACATAGACTGGACACTCTGTGCATGTGCATGTGTGTGTGTGTGTGTGTGTGTGTGTGTGTGTGTGTGTACACATGCATGCATATCTGTTTTTCTTTTAAAAGGTGAGAATGTAAAGTTACCTGTTCACTGCACTGTCTCCTCCAGGAGGTTGTAGGCTCCTGGTCAGTGACTGAGCCTGTCTTATTCAGCACCCAACACTCAATAGTGCCTGGCAGAGCCTGATGTTCTGTAAATAACCATTAAGGGAATACTAATAGCCAAGTATAGCTCCCACATATGGAACACATGCTGGGAATTATTCAAAGTGTGTGAATTAACTCTTTTAATCCTCACAATGGCTCTACTATTATATTTCCCATTTTACAGATGAGGAAATAGAGGCTCAAGGAGGTTGAGGGCTTTGGCCAAGCTCACACATCCAGGAAATGGAAAAACTAGATTCACTCCCAGGCAGCCTGGCCTCAGAATCCATACTGCTAAGTACAACAGCATTCTATGGGATGGATGGATGGATGGATGGATGGATGGATGGATGGATGGATATGTGTGTGGATGGATGGATGAGTGGATGAATGTGTGGGTGATGGATGGATAGATGGATATGTGTGTGCATGGATGGATGAGTGGGTGAATGGGTTGTGGATGGATGGATAAATGGATATGTGTGTGGGTGGATGGATGAATGGATGAATGTGTGGGTGATGGGTGGATAGATGGATATGTGTGTGGATGGATGGATGAGTGGGTGAATGTGTGGGTAGTCAGTGGGTGGGTGGGTGAATGTACGGGTGGGTGGATAGATGGGTAGACAGATGGATATGTGTCTGGATGGATGATATGTGTGTGAATGGATGGATGACTAGATGAATGTGTGTATAGGTGGGTGGGTGGATGGATGGATGAGTGGATGAATGTGTGGGTGATGAGTGGATAGATGGCTATGTGTGTGGATGGATGGACGAGTGGGTGAATGTGTGGGTGATGGATGGATGGATATATGTATGGATGGATGGATGACTGGATGACTGTGTGCATAGCTGGGTGGGTGGATGGATGGATATGTGGGTGGCTAGATGATAAGTGAATGAATAGGTGGGTAGATAGATGGATGAGCAGATGAATGTGTGGTTATGAATGGTAGATAGATGGATGGATAGAAGGATGGACAGATACATAGTTATATAGATGAGTGAGTGGATGAATGTGCTGGGTGGATGGATTGATGAATGGATAGATAGATGAGTCAACTAGACATGGTAGCTCATCCATTTCTCTCCTCTCTTTGACCTAACTTCTCTTGGGAATATCTCCATTCCCTCCCTTCCTGCTCCCTTGGAACCTGCTCCCTTTCACAGTGTGTCTCCAGGAGCTATACCCTCAGATGCATTCTCAGTTAGAACTGAGGAATGAGAGAGGGAGAGAATACACAACTGCCATCCTTGTTCTAGACCAGAGGTGACCAAGTTGTGGCTTAAGGGCCAGTTCTGACCCCTGGATATGTTCTGTTTGATCCAGTGAACATTAAAGCAAAACAAAACAAAAGTAAGGATTTACGGGGTGCCTAGGTGGCTCGGTGGGTTTAGCCTCTGTCTTCGGCTTGGGTCATGGTCTTGAGGTCCTGGGATCGAGCCCTGCATCAGGCTCTCTGCTCAGCGGGGAGTCTGCTTCTCCCTATCTCTCTGCCTCCCTCTCTGCCTACTTGTGATCTCTTTCTCTGTCAGGTAAATAAATAAAATCCTAAAAAAAAAATAAGGATTTATTATTTAAATATCAGGGAAGTTACCTTGAAATTTGATTTCCAGCTTGTCTATAAGAAAAATCAGAAGATTTGGGGCGCCTGGGTGGCTCAGTGGGTTAAGCCTCTGCCTTTGGCTCAGGTCATGATCTCAGGGTCCTGGGATCGAGTCCCGCATCGGGCTCTCTGCTCAGCAGGGAGCCTGCTTCCCTCTCTCTCTGCCTGCCTCTCTGACTACTTGAAATCTCTCTCTGTCAAATAAATAAATAATTAAAAAAAAAAAAGAAAAATCAGAAGATTTGGGAAGCCAGGGCTTCACCTGTGCTAGGCCAGGCTGGGCTGGGCTGAGAATCAGCTGTCTGCGTGATGTGAGTACTTGAGACTCCGTTTACTGTGGTCTCCACTCCTCTCTCTTCATTCATCATCTTCTTGGTCCCTGGGAGGCCTGAATTTGCAATCCCTGATCAAGACACTGCCCTTCTAGCCAACCAGTCCAAGATTTGCTTTCTTGGGATGCTGTATTCCACCTTTGAGTCTTTGGAGTGAACAGTTGTCGACAAAAGTGATATTGTCCCATCTTCTACCTGAGCAGTGGATCCTGCTTCATTTCTGTGTTTCCTTCCATGCGGTTGAGGTCCTAAGGTTGTTAGTTTTCCTGAGTTCAATTGAGATCCCAAGGTTGCTACTTACCCTAGGGCTTCCCTAATTCTCCCTGCTGTGGGTTTTATACCCTCACTGTTAACCAAGAAGCCATTCACATTCTCATCCAGACCAGTGGTCATCGTGTTGAAGAAGCCCAGAGTCATGTACTTTCAGACACATCCCTCTGGTTAACAATTCCAAATTCTTTTAGTCATCCAAAAACTATGAATCCATCTGTTGTACTATGCCCTGGTCCTTCTCTCTTGAACATTTCCTCAAAAGCATCAGGAGACACCAATCCCGTGCACTGCTCTTGTTTCTCTGCCCAGAGAGCCCTGGGAAAGAAGGCAGGAGAATTCCAGGCAGGGATTGAGGGGTGAGCTAAAGGCATTGATGACTTACCCCTCTCTTGGTTACAAGCTACCCTTCTCCATCGCTGAAGCCTACAGGATTCCTCAGGATGGTCACTGCTATCTCCCTGCAGCTTCTCACCCCTTCTTCCCTCTGTCCCTCCCACAGTTCCTGAGATTCTAGACAGCCACTGGGAGATCATGTCACAGAGCCTTCACTTCCCTAGGATGTCCCTGTAAAGAAACTAACCAGTCCCAGGCCAGCACCACACCCTTGCTGACTCCTGTGCCCTCCTCCATGGTGTTTGCAGCTTGAGCATGATTCTTTGTGACAAAGAAGATAGAAGCCAATTTACAGAGGAATTGCTGCACTGTATTCTCCTCCTCTTGGACCACCTATATTGTTGTCCTGACCTCTGGCATAATTCCCAAATCATTCCTCATCTTCAGAGCAAGTCCTATAAGATGAAAGGGCACCTTAGATAGATGAGGATCAAATCCTGCTGCCTTGCTGTGCGGCTAAGTGACTCAGCCCCCAGATCACTCTCCTCATCTGTACAAGAGGGATGAGGGCATGGCCAGCGTGCTGACTCCCCTCCGTGTGCCATACCACCAGCAAGACCCACCCCATCCCGATATACCTGAGACTGAGGGGTTTCAGGGGACATGATATTTTCGCACTAAGACACAGTCCCTAGGAAGACTGGGATCACTGTTCACCCTCCAGCTCCACCCAGATCCGCTCTCTGAAGATCTGCCCCATGTCTTGGCAGACTGACCCTATTGGTGGTATTCCTGAGCTCCTCTGCCCTTCAGATTTAGCTCAGGTTCAGCCTGTGGGGTTTGGCTGCAGGAGATCAGTTGGTAGGAGGAAAGAAAGGCAGGGGTATTTCTTCCTCACTCCCTGTCTGCTTTGAGGCCTCTACCATAGCTCCAGCTATCACTGGGCTCCAGTGATACTCATGCTCCTCCTTGTCCCTTCAGGCCAAGGTAAGGTAGAAACCCCTCCCAACTGCTGGCCTCTGACACCCTTTCTGGGACCCCATCCACACCTTGTAAGTATTCCCTGCATTAAATTCTCTTGTTTGATCCATCTGGGGTAACTTCTGCTGGGTGTGTGGTAACAATTAAATTCTAAACCCTGTATGAAGATCCAGCTCAGTGGCCCACCTTTGGTAAAGTTCAGAAATCTGTTTACTGTTATCATTGTGCCAGTTTCTAGCTGTTGCTTTTTTTTACCTAGGTGTTTCAGGAGGTGTTCTGGACTTGTAGGTAGAAAAGTCTCAGGGATTTGCCCAATGAAGGATTTCCAAAGGGTTCATTTCCCAAATGAAGGGATTTGCCCAAGTCCTGACTCTTAATTACTGAGAGTATGGCCTTGGGCAAATCCCTTCATTTTCCCTCCTCCCCCCGAGCTTCATTTTCCTCATCGTGAAATGAGGTTCATAACCATGACCCCTGCTGTGACTGTTGACTGGTGGGCATTTTGAATCTGTGCCTGGTGTCCAAAGTGGTAGTCAGTGGTGTGAGACCCTCCCTGTGGCCTTTACTGCCCTATAAGCAGGACAAAGACTCCTCTTTACTACTTCCCCCAAAGACATACATTCGAATGAGGAGAGGCTGTTTCTTTGTCCTTTCTTGTTCCCAAGTAATGATTGATGACAAATATGATACAGGTCATTTTTATAGGTTTCTGTTTTGGCCTCTGGGCCCGTGGCACCCTCTTCCCTCATCCTTTCCATCTGGCAGGTGGAGAGGATGATGGGACATGTGGGTCTCTGCCCACTCCCCAGTCGGCACAGCTTCCTGTTGGTGAAACAGGGATGCCACAGCACTTCTTTAACATTCTCTCATTCCCTTCGTGCTAGCTGAACCCGACTCGGAGTAGCAATCTTTGAGAATTGCCAGTGTGTCTCCCAGGAAGGTGTGGAGAGAACAAGGTGTGCAGGACATAACACTGGTTTAGAAAACACCCTTCTCGAGTCAGGTATCCCTGATGTGGCTGGTAGGAAGATGATTAGTCTAGTACACACTTAGAATCCTGAGATTTCTTCCAGCCCTGAGATTCTGAGTCTTTGGTGTCCCTTACTATCTAACTCAATGGCCTGTTGCATTAGTTTCTCTTCAGAGAGAGAGATGCCTTGTACCATTATTTGATCACTTTGGTTGCAAGTTGTACAAATTCAGGTATACTTTGTGAATTTTATTTGTTTACTCATTTGAGAGAGAGAACACAAGCAGGAGGGGGGAGGGGGCAGAGGGAGGAGAAGCAGACTCCCCAGTGAGTAGGAAGCCCAATGCGGGGCTTGACCCCAGGACCCTGGGATCATAATCTGAGCTGAAGGCAAACACCCAACCATCTGAGCCATCCAGGCAATCCACCACCCTATGAATTTTTAAAAAAGGAATATATAGGTTCTTCGAACTAAACTTGTACATCTTCAGGCAAAGCTGTATCCAGGGACACCAGCTCTTAAGCCACCAATTTGTTTGCCTTCAGCTGTCAGCTGTGGTTTCTTCTGTATCTCTTTGTGATATTTAAAGATGCCCCCAGCAGATCTAAGCTTACATACCACCACCTCAGGTGGTACATAAGAAAGCAAGTGCCCTTTGCTTAGGAGCTCCTGAAATTAAGCTTGTTGAGCCTGACCAATCAAGCTTGGATCATGTGACAATTCCTAACCAATCACCATGGCCAGGGGTGTGTGATGACCTGATTCACTGGGTCTGCTGCCCAACCTGGCATGAGAGGGAGACAGGCCCTACAGAACCACAGGGGAGTTTGGACCTCATAACTCCAAAACCATTCTGAGATCTAATGTGTGAGGTTTCTACAATTCCTATATGTTCACTTCTTGGGCAACAATGTGCTGTCATTGAGAGCTAGACTACTTGAGTTCAAGTGCTGGCTCCCCCACTTTCTGGCTGTGTGAACTTGAGCAAGTTACTCAACTGTCCTAAGCTGCCGTTTTCTCATATGCAAAATTAGAATAAAAATTTCATCTACCTTGGAAACATCCCATGAGATCAAACAGTGAAGATTAAACAATCTATTGCAAAGTGGTAAGAACAGGGTGTGGCACATAGTCAATTCTATGTGGGTGTGCTTGGTGTTAGGGATTCCAAGATAAATCAACTAGACCTGCACCCTGCCTGTATGGAGTACGTAGTCTGCAGAAGGCTGGGGTTCTTCTAATCAACACATACTGATTGAGACCTAATGTGGGAGATGAAATGAATGAGTGATTATAATAGAGACTGGTAAGTGTAAGAGCCCAGAGAGTTACCTAAGAGGAGCTTCCAGAACTGAGGATTAGCAGGTGAATTTGAAAGTAGGCAGGATATATCTGGCAGAGAGAACAGTGAATACAAAAGCCTGGAGACAAGACTGGATATACTGCCTTGAGGAAGTAGAAGTTTGAGCATGGCTAAAGGCTGACACTTGAGGCTGGATGGGAAGGTAGGGGTGGCAGTGGCCTGGGAAACAGCCATGGTGAGGCTGGAGAGGGCAGTAGGTGACACATTGCCCAACTGGAGTCTTGCAGTCTCTTGCAGGAATCTGGGTTTCAGTTCAGGGGCTGTGCAGACCTCTGAAGAAATTTCTATTTTGTCTAATTTTTAAAATTATGTTTTGCAACTTTTGTGAGGTGCAACTGATGTATAATACACTGCTTATGTAATTGCACAGTTTGATAAAGTTTGTCTTGTGTATACACCAATGAAACCATCACCTCTATCAGTAATGAATATCTCCATCACTCCCAAGGTTTCCTTTTGTCTCTTTGTTGACCCTTCTCTGTGGTCATCCCCACCTCCTCCATCCCCAGTGAACTACTAATCTGCTTTCTGTCACCATAAATTGTTAACTTATATTTTCTAGAAATATATATAAATAGAAAGATACAGTTTGAACTTTTTTTGGTGATGGGGGCTGGCTTTATTCATACAACACAATTATTTTAATATTCCTCCATAATATTTCATTTCTTTTTATTCTAATGGAGTAGTATTCCACTGTAGAAATATATCACAGCTTGTTGTCTGTTCACCTAATGAGCAATTGGGTTGCTCCCACTTTGGGAATATTGCAGATAATTCTGCTATGAACATTTATGTGTAAATCTCTGTGTGGACATGTATTTTTCTTTCTCCTGAATAAATACTTAGAGTGAAATGGCTGGATGATATCATAGGTATGTAATAACTTTTTAAGAAACTGCTCAACTGTTTTCCAAAGTGGTGGTACTATTTTACGTTCCCACCAGCAGGTTTTAAGAATTCCAGTTGTGTCTCATCCTCAGCAGCATTTGGTATCCTGACTCTTTTTTTTTTTGCTTTAGTTGTTCTAACATTTGGGTAGTAGTTTTAATTTGCTTTTTTCTCCTGACCAGTGATGTTGAACATCTTACAAATATATATTTGCCATCTATATATCTTTGGTGAAGTGACTGTTTAGATCTTTCCCCCATTTTGTACTGGGTTGTTCCTTACTTTTGAGCATTCCTTTTATCTTCTGGATACTTATCTTTGATCATACCTATAGTTTGCAGATACTTTCTCTGAGTCTGCAACTTGACCTTTAATTTTCATTTTTTTTCTTTCTATTTTTTTATTATGTTAGTCACCCTACAGTATGTCATTAGTTTTTAATGTTGACCTTTAATTTTCATAACAGTATCTTTCAAAGAGCAGAAAGTTAAGTTTTGATGAGGTCCAATTTATCAATTTGTTCTTTCACGAATACTGCTTTTGGCAGTGTATCTAAGAAATATTTGCCTAGATCTGTGCCTACAGTTACAGAAATGTTCTCCAGTTTCTGTCCCTTGTTCCATCAGTTATTGAGAGAGAGGTCCTAAAATCTCTAACTATGATGTGAATTTGTCTATTTCTGCTGGTATTTCCATCAGTTTTTGCTTTGTGTATTTTAAGCCCTCTTCCTAGGAGCTTCAACATTTATAAATGTTATGCCCTCTTGACAAATGACTCCTTTATCATTGTGAAAGGACCTTCTTTTTTCTCTGCTAATAATCTACTTTGTCTGATATTCATGTAGCCACCCCACTGTTTGATTAGGGTCAGCATGGTGTATTTTTTTTCCTTTTTTTTGGCTTCTGACATATTTGTGACTTAATGTTTAAATGCATTTCTTGTAGGCTGCATAGAGTTGTGTCTTGCTTTTTAATCCAGTTTGACAATCTGCCTTTTAATTGAGGGGCTTAGACCACTTACATATTGAGGTCATAGGTACAGTTAGCTTTAAATCTCTCATCCTGCCTATCATTCTATCTGTTCTTTGTTTCCTTTTTCCTCTTTTCTGCTCTTTTTTGAATTGATGGCATGTTTGATTCTATATTATTTCTTATTATATGTGCTGCCGAAGCGAGCACTGATTCTATATTATTTCTTTTGTTGGTTTTTTAGCTCTAATTATTTCCTTTGTTGATTTAGTGGTGTCTTTGGGTTTTATAGAATAGATCTTGAACTTATTCTAGTCTATTGTCAAATGATACCACTTTACTCACAGTATGCCTTATAACAGTGGATTTCTATTTTCCTCCTCTGGACCTTTGTACTTATTGTCATGCACTTTACTTCTGTGTATAAGCACCACACTGTTTTCTTATTTAAACAATTGATATCTTTTATAAAGTTTTGAATAATTTTTTTAAAATTTATATATTTGCCTATGTGGTTCCCATTTACAATGCTCTTTATTCCTTCTATCTGTATTCCCATCTGGTATCATTTTCCTTCTGTCTGAAAGACTTTAACATTTCTTATAGTACAACTCTGCTGATAATGAATTCTTTTGGGTTTTATATGTCTGGAAATGTCTTTATTTTGCCTTTGTTTTATGAAAGATATTTTTGCTCAGAGGTTTACAGTTCTTTTCTTTCTCTTTTTAAAAGTATCAGCCCCCACTGTGTTCTCGTTTACATTGTTTCCAATGAGAAATCTGTCATCATTACCTCTGTTTCTCTGTGTATAACGTATCTTTTCTTTCTTTCTTTCTTTCTTTTTTTTTTTTTGGCTGCTTACAAGATTTTCTCTATCACTTGTTTAAAGAAATTTGATTTCTCTGAACTTTAGTGTAGTTTTCTTTATGTTTCTTGTGCTTAAGATTCACTGGAATTGCTGAGGGCGGAATGTTTATAGTTTTCGTCAGATGTTGGAAATGTTTCAGCCATTAGTTCATCAAACACTTTTTCTGTGCTCCCTCCCCTTCTTTCTTTTGAGAATTCCAGGTACAATGTGTGAGGCCACTTAATGATGTCCCACAGCTCACCAATGCTCTGTTCAGTTTTTTATTCTCTCTTCTCACTGTGTTCTGTTTCAGAACATTACTGATTTCAAGCTCACTGGTCCTTCCTTTCATGCTGTCTGATCTGCTGCCTGTCTCATTCAGTGTCTTGTTCATTTCACACATTACCGTTTTCATTTCTAGAGGTTGACTAATGCCTTTTTTATATCTTATCTCTATTTGACTTTTTGAACATGAAATCCAGTTATAATAGCTGTCACTATGTCCTTATCTACCCATTCTAACATCTGGACCAGTTTTGATTGACCAGTCATCTCACTGTGATTATAATTTCCATTTCTTTACATGCCTGATAATTTTTTATTGGATTCTAGACACTGTCTTTTACCTTGGTGGGTGCTGGATGTTGTTGTATCCCTATCAGAGTTCTTCAGCTTTGTGTGAGATGCAGTTAAGCTATTCAGAAGCAGTTTGACTTGGTTGGGGGGTGTTATTTTGTATATTTGCAAGGTGAGACCAGAGCAGTGCTCATTTCAAGACCAGTTACTCACCCTTACTGAGGCAAGACCATTACTGGGTGCTTGACTAAATGTTCCATGAATCCTGAGGGTTGCCAGTCTGGCTGGGGAAGATAGGCCTCGTTCCTCTTACCCTTTCAGATTACTCTTTTTCTGGCCTCTTCACACCAGATCACGCCAGATCAGTACTCAGCTAAATACTAGAGGGTGTCCTGATCTCCAGAGATCTCACTCTATACATTTTTCATCTCTCTGGTCCTCTGCCCTGGACTCTCAGCTCTGTCTCCGCAACTCAGGAAGCCTACTAGTTTCTATTTAAGTTCCCCCTGGAAACGACTCAGGCAGTAATCTGGGGTAGTCACTAGGATCACTTCTGATTTGCTACCTCTGAGTTATCACTGAGCACCGTTGTCTGTTATCCAATTGCAAACAAATTAGTTCTGTAGGTTTTGCCCATTTTCAGGTTTTTTGCAAGTGTTAGAGTAAACTGGTTTCTGTTCCTCTATCTTGGCTGGAAGCAGAAGTCCCTTGAGCAGCTTAAATCAGGAAAGCAATGGACCAGCTTTACCCTTTAGAACAGTCCGTTTCTAGAAGTTCTTCCTAACCTCCCTGGGGTCTTGGGCATCTGGGCCCATCTGCCTGAGTGAGCTCATTTTCCCAACCTCCTCCAGCCCAAAAAGGTGGTGTGGGCATGAAGCCAGCCCTTCCCAACCAGCCCTGTACATATCCTGGGAAGTGGCCCAGCCTCCCCTGCTGTCACCTCACATTTTTGTCTGCAGGTCCCTGGCACTCAGAGGCAGGGAGCATTTGGGTGAGTGAAGCCACTTGTCACTGTGTTGGCAAGAGCAGCAGAGTTGATAACAGGACAGCATTCAAGGGCCACAGGAAGAGAAATTAGCTTTTACATTAGAGAAGCACTTCTGTGTCAGGCTCATTCACATCCTGACCCCTGTGCGGTCAGCAGGTCAAGGACTTGTATCCCTTTCTTAGGGGCTGTAGTTATAGAAGGTCCCCCAGGGGCTAAGGGGGCATACTTTGTGTCTCTGAGTACTTGTGCTGGTTTTGAGGCCCAGGGTGACTCTGTGGGGTCCTCTGGCCTTGCCCATGTTCCTAGGAAGCCCAGCAGGAACGCCTGGGAGTGACTCAGAGCCACCGCCATAGCTTCCTTGCAGGCAGGAATCTCTCTGAGCTGAGGCGGAGGAGCACTCAGTGAAACAGCCCCCCAGGGGACCATTTGCAGAGGTCTGCCTTGTCTGGTCAGTGCAAAGCTGGCAGGGATCAATGAGGATGACCGAGAGAGCACCATTCTTGTCAGGGAAGAGAGTGCTTTATGGAAGGATGCCTGTGGACACTGTGTCGTCACTGCATGCAAAATGCTACCTGGGAGGAGCTGGTGGAATTTTCCACCAAGGCCAAATCACAGACTGCGCTAGACAGCAGCCTCCAGTTCTTGTCTATCCCTGTAATCCCAAGTGCTTAGAACACTGGAGAGTTTAGGGGGAAGGGATAAAGTGGGCTTCAGAGTCTCAGGACAGGGCAAGAAATGGCACATGAATATAGTGGAGAAACTTCACCACCGTACGCACCTAAGAGCCAGAAAAGCGTATTGCCTTGTGTCCTCAGGATGTCACTGGTGAAGGGAGGGAGACCACATGCGGCCTTTAGAGCTGCTTCCTGATTACTTGACCTAAGCACTAACCACCAAAACTCTAAACCACTGCCTCCAAACTGGAGGTCTTCGGGCTAATCCTGTGGACACATGTCAAATCTTGTGTACATTGCCTTATCCTGCCTGCTGTTTTGAACTGGAATTAGTTGCCAAAATCCCCAAACTGAGTGATGTCATGGAAAAATCTGGATTTCTAACTTCTCTTGAAAATGTAAAAGCCCAGGCAACCGTGAGCTGAGTGGTGGCCACTCTCCAAGCCACCCCCGGCTCAGTCCCAACCATACCCTATTGCCTCCCACACCATGAGGACAGTGGGTACTCACTGATTTCTATGGACACTCCCCTCACAATCCTGGGAGTACTGGAAGGCCTTGTCCTCCACCATAGAGGGCTTGTCTTCCTCTAGTTACCATGTGAAGGGTCATGTCCCTCTCCTTTGTGACAGCCTCAAGCTGAGTGACACATTGCTGTGTCTTCCTGGAATACCCAACTCAAACCTCCAAGCCCCCTGACAAAGAGCCCTGGCTGCACATACAACGGGGCTTCCCCACCAAACCTGCCCATTGAAGGAGTGACCATTCCTAGGAAAAATGGAGACATTGTTATTCTGGCAGAGGGCAAAGCCTTACATAAAAGGCATAGCGTGTGGAGCTCTTGGTCCTAGGAGATACACAAGGGGGGTATTTTGCTGGGGACAAGAGTCCTTCTGGGTGAACTGGCTGGCATGCTATGGGGTCAGGGTACAGAAGGCAATCATGTATGCTTCCTTGGAGAGAACAGGCCATCCCTCAGGAGGCAGGAGGATGACTCACATGGCCTGTGCTGGGTTCTCTTAGCCTTCAAAGACTATGACTGGAGGCTCCAAAAGGGGTGTTTTATATTTTCTTTAGGTAGCAATGAGCCCCCAAAACATGTTTCCTCAAGGTCACAGAGAGAAGGTCCTGGGACTCTTTGGCATTGGGAGATCATTAAGCTGATGGGGTCAGGGGCCAGTATGGTGCAGCTGGCCACAAAATGTGCACTACTTGAGTGGAGGAATGGGCCACCTCTGGTGATATCTCCCAGGCTGAAATGGACAGAGCCCCCAGTAGGGTCACCTTGGGATACAGTGCTATGTTAGATATGGAAGCCATGGTATTGCCATGCAATTACCAGCTAACCCCAAGTTGTCTACAAGTGGGTCGAATGGCCTCAGCTGCCTTGAGCATGAGGAGGGAGCATATGTAACAGGACATATAAGGAAGTACTAAAGTAGTAAATGCCTGGTAGTGTAAGCTCCCCAGGTTGATTCAGTAAGATCCAGTGCCATCTCATTGTGTCAGCCTCATGGCTGCAAAATGGCTGCCATTGCTTCAGGCCTTACTTCCTCACAGGAAAACATCCAAAGATAGGAAGAAGAGGGCAAGGAAGAAGGGCTCTTCTTGTATCTCTGTCTTTGTAGTGGGGAAGAAACCTTTTCTGGGACCCCTCCAGCAGAAGTCTTAAAGAATGGGTCAGAAGATACCCTTCGCTGGGAGGGAGTGTGGGAAAGTGAATGTCAGTCATTTCTAGTCTCTGCTATGTCTTGACAGCATGGAGAAGGTGAGGAGAAGGGTTTTTGGATGGACAACAATTGGGCTACCCTGCCACAACTGTAGAATGGAGTCTGGACTGAGAATCTCATGGAGCTGCTGGCAGATACCCAAGAATACACATTGTTTAGGCTTTGTTCCTTAGAGTTATTGTTCCATAAAGTGCTAGAATATTAAAGATTTAGTTAGTCAGCCTCCCCTGGCAGGTTTCCAGTTTTTCTTGCCCACCCAATAGCCCCTATGAAGAGCCCGTGGTTCCATGTTTTGTCCTCATTTCATTACATTCCCCATCCCCATATCTTATCTTCAGGAAAGAAGGCATTTGGTTTGAACAAATTCATGATGAAGTGTTAAGGCTAATAGGTCTCAGTCTTGGTCCATGTCTATGAACAAGCAAAGCTTGTTGACCTCAAAGAGTGAATCATCAGTCAGTACTAGGGTTCCAGAGTGTGGGATTTGGAAAAGAAAAATATATTGCTTCTGGGGAGGAGTAGCAAATATGGGATGGAGGGAATTCTATCCTGTGTTATTTCATCATTGCACAGCAGGAACATTTAGGAAGCAGGAGTAGGATAGAAGTAGCATTTATGAAGCATACAACTATGTTAATTCATTTAATTCTTGCAGTGACCCAGTAAGATAATGGTTAGAATCCCTGTTTTCTAGATGAGGAGAGAGAGGCTCAGGGAGGCTATGTCATTCCGCCAAGGTCACACAGCTGGGAAGTGGTAGAGTGAGGGTTCCAGCATCAGGCCCATATTGTTCAGCATCCCTGGTCCTACCCAGCCCCTGCATATCCTTGCTTTTTATCATCTTCATTTCAGGGAGCCCTGACTCAGCCTGGGCCTCCAAGGGCCCAGTCAGAAATCACACAAAGACATTACTACCTGCATTTGAATACCCTTATTTTCTCCAGAAGCTCACAGCTCCCAGTGGGGCCAGGGCTCATGGCAGGGCTGTGCCCTCCAGCCAGTCAGTATGGGGAGGAGAACAGGAGATCTGATCAGGGAGCAGAGGTGAATAATGGGTCTACAGGGCCTCAGTGTCCCTGGGTTGTCATAGCACAAGGGCCCAGTGACATTGGGGGACCAAGCCAGGACCTCAGTGTCCTAGATTTTGCAGGGTCTTGTCACCTGAGCCAGCTGCAGGGGGCCTGGCAGAATATCTATATTAGATGCAAAAAGAGGATTAGGAGAGAGGAAGGGACCTTTCAATGCCCAGTGCCCTGTGTGGCAGTGCCAGAGCTCAAAGCCAGGTCCTCCTGACTCATTCAGTTCTCACTCCAGTTTATCATAGTCTCAGAGTATTTCATTAGAGATTTATGAAGCAGCTGCCATGGTCCAGGCCCTGGGGTAACCAGGGTGAGAGCGAGGCAAGGTCCCTGTTCCCACTGGGCCTTCAAACCACGATAGCTAATGTGGAGGGATACTCTTGAAACCAGTGAACATTAGTGTTTGAAAGACCCACAGAGGATATTGACCTAAACCAGAAGTGGCAAACCTCAAATGTCCCCAAGGCCAGGCAGATGCCATGCTGTGCGAGGTGGGGCCAACAGTGGGGAGTGGTGGGACTTCGGACCCACTAAGGGAAAAGTCACATTCAGTCCCACCCAGTGATTCACCTTGTAGGAGTGTGGGATCCTGGAGCCAGGTATTTGTATTTTTAAGAAAATCCAGAAATCTGCACTTCTATATATATAATTTTTCAAATTTTTAAGGCTCTCTCAAGCCAAACAAAAATCATCTGCCGGTTGAAGTCTGTCCAAGGCTGCTGCCCACTGCTCATGGGGCACAGAGAGGGAAAGGATTTTCCTGTGATCACACAGCAAGGAAGTGGCCGAGCCAGGCCTCAAACCTGAGTCTCCTGATCCAAGCAGGGGACCTCATAGGCCTACTTCACATCAACTTCAAAGTCCATTTTCTCTTCCGGATGTGGGACGATATTTTAGTTTTGGGCACAGAGAAAGATGGCCCTCCTGAAACGTTTCCTATAAGAAACATGCTGGGAAATTGACAGCATGTCTTCTGAAGAGTGGTCTGCGATTTTAATCCTGAAGCTTTATCTGACATGGAGCTATTTCTGCTCCTTGTTGCTCAGGCTGCAGCGGTCCCGGTGCTTCCCCCTTTAAGAGAGGCAGAATAGATCGTTCATGGTGAATGGAGCCCTGGGTTCGTTTCTGGGCTGCCAGGCCCCATACAGGACCAACTTGGGAGTGGGAGTGGGGTCTGTCCCACTAAGTCTACAACAGCCTTTTGGCAAAGACCCTCTCTCCCAAAACCTGGACCTCCAGGAGTCCATCCCAGTTAACTTGGAGCTTGGGCACCACTGATTCACCGGAAGTCAGAGTGACTAACAGACTTACTGCTGGATGGAGCTGGATCTGAATCCTGGCGCTGCCACTTACCAGCTCTGTGACCTGGGGCAAGTCCCTTCACCTGCCTGAGCTTCAGAAGTCCTCATCTCTATGTCGTAGTACAACTCGGTTCCTATCTGAGGTTCCTATAGGTGGGAAAGTTGGAATTGCCACTTGGTTATTAATAGTAGTGTTAAATACAACAAATCAACATGTAGCTCAACTGAATTAAGAAACAGAAAGTTCTGGGTAACAACAAATTTGGCGAATGCTTTTCCTTTCTGATTGATGCCTAGGTTAAGTTTTTGCATTTTTAAAGAATATTTATATGCAGCGTTTCCTAAGTGGCAAACTGTGCTAAGCACTAGGCAAATATTGACTCATTTAATCCTTCCAGCCACTCTCTGAGGCAGATACTATTTTCCAGACTTAACAGGTGAGGAAACTGAGGCACAGAGTATGTGATTTGCACCAGGATATGCACCTGATCCATGGCAAGGCCGGGCTGCCCAACCAATCCATGTGGCCCCACTCTGTCTCCTGCTTCGTTGTGTGATGCTGGCAAGTCATTCCCCCTCCCCTGGGTCTCACTGTCCTCATCTCTGAACTGGGCTACTGTCACCACCTGCCTCTCAGTTAGAGGGAAGTGAAATCAGCCATGGATGTGAAAGTGCTTTCTAGAGTCTTAAATGCACTGTTTGGGGCTTGGGGGAGTTAAATAGTCAGGTACATAAAGCTGGTTTTCACTAAAAAGTGTCCAGCACCTGTGTGTTGCCTCCGTTGTCTATGAAGATCCAGGAGACTCACGGTGAAGCCAGCAAGCAATCAGCAGCCCCCACCCACCCCCGCCATGGCAAGTGGTCACCCCATCCTGTCCCACCCTGGCCCTGCCTGAATGCTTTGTCCAGGATTCAGGTGGGTTTACAATTAGACGCTAAGCGGCACAGCCCTCCCTCAAAGCACAGCATCGATACCCATGTGGGTCGTAAGAGGATTTCTGTCTTTCGTTGCTTGGCAATATTTTGTTTAAATGAACTATGCCAGGGATTAATATAGTTTGTGAGTTTAACTGCTTACTTGGCAGGAAGGGGAAAGGAACAGAGTTTGAAGAAATCTGGTGTGAAAACAGTTTTTAGAATGCGGGTGTGCAGACGACGCTTAAGGGTGTGGGATGTGGAGCTGGACTCCGGAGGAAATGCCTCTGGTTTTCATCCCCGCTGGGCTACTTCCCAGCTGTGGGACCCTTTGCCTGCCCCCATTTCCTCTGACAAACAGCAGCCTCTCCCACGGGGTGAGGAGGCAAGATGCTGCCTGCGGCAAGACCACCCAATGCCTAGCAGGCAGCTCGCGATCGGCAAATAAAGAGTCCGCGCCCTGAGCACGCTCTGTACCCCATGCTCCAGCACCCCAAGGGGGGGCACATAGCACATGGGGGGCCTCCAATGAAAATGTGTCCTGTCAGCCAATGAATAGTAAATAGAGCCAATTGTCATCCTTCACAGATTCCATGTTATTTATTCACCTACTTACTGAAATTTATTTGTAACCCTCAAATCAATACTCAGGGTTCTCTTGCGGTCATTTGAAGATAGCTGCAGAGCAGGGAAAATTTTTCCGTGCACAAGTTCCTAGCTGAGGCTGAACAATGTGTCACTCCGCCTTCTGGTTTCAGCTCTTGTATGGAAACAACTGGGCTTTTTTGTGGTCTACTTGGTGCCAGGTTTTTCACGTTTTTGCACTTTTTGTTGGTGATGTGGCTGTTGAAAAGGGCCCCCAAGTGTAGAGCTGAAGTGCTGACTAGTGTTCCTAAGCCCAGAAGGCTGTGGTGTGTCTTGTGGAGAAAACGTACGTGTGGGAAGATGTTCATTCAAGCATGAGGTACGGTGCCGTTGGTCATGAATTTAATGTTAACAATCTGCGGTGGATATTTAAATAAGGTGTCTTTATACAGAAACACTCATAAAACGAAGTTCTGCATTGATCAGCTGATGAAAATACTGTGAAGTGAGGCTCTTGGGAACCTCACCCTACATTTTACCTGGGAGCAGTGGTTGGCTATTCACTAACTCAGTGTTTGTGGAGACTTTATAGGACATAACTAATGCTAATAATGAGAATCAACTAGACAGCAGTGGTTACTGGGTGTCTTATCATTTTTGTTCTTCAAAAGGAGTCAGGAAAGAAGTTGGGGCTTGGAGTTCACCCATCTTGAGAGTGGTTATGAGGATCAAATTAGATAAGGCTCTGAAAGATGGTTGAAAACTGTAAAGTCTGTGTGTGGGCAGTGTAAATGGTATCACCTTCTCTATTTCATGGACATCCACCAAAGTTGTCCTACACCAAGGCCTCTGTGGAGGACCTGCCTTGGTCCATGGGGCTGAGATTGAGTTTCAGTGTCTTGAGAGACCAACCGTATTAAAAGGGGACAGGGGAAGTCTTAGTAGCCCTCATAGACACACTCCCCTGCATGTTAATTATTTGGCAGATCTTGGATGAGAGCTGTTCCCAGCTGCTGTCTACTCTTTGGTCACCACCCGGTCTGGGACATTGTCTCTTGCCTGGACAGTGGCGTGACTGCCTCATTGTTGTCAGCCTCCCCCCTGGGTTTCCTGTATCCATTCTCTACGTTGCAGTGACTGATTCCCTCACTCCTCAACTTTATGCCTTTTAATGGCTTCCCATTTTCCCCAGGAAGAAAACGAAGGCCCTGCTATGGCTCATGAGTCTCTAGGTGCTCAGGGCCCTGTCCATGCTTTCAGCTTTACCTGATACCACACTGCCCCATGCTTTGTGCTCCAGCCACACTGGCTTCCTCTCTGATCTTTGATCACCTGCACCCTTTCTGCTACATGGCCTTTGCACTTGCTAAACCTCTCTCCCTGTCCCATTTCCTACTCCCCCACCTCCAACACCTATACCTGCTCACAGCCTGTGTGTCCTTCAGGTCTCAGCTCCAGTCACTTCCCTGACAACCCTGCCCCAGAATAAAGTGGTCTCCATGACATAGGTACCCCCCCATTACATTTTCCCCTTCACAGAACATGTATCACTAATGTTTCACATTTACTTGAATGACCATTTGGTAAATGATCATCTCCCAGACTTTAAACTCTACAAGGTCAGACATCAGGGCTGCCTTGGCTCCCTACTGAGTCCCCAGAGCAGAGGAGAGGGACTGGCATCTTGTAGATGTTCAATAAACTTAGTAAATGAGCAAAGAGCTATTCCCATGTTGCCCGTGGGGACAAATCCTACTGGACGAGATCTAAGATCTACTGGACAGGGAATCCCTTGCAGTTCACAGATTAGAAGGACTATGAGCTAACATCTATGGAGCCTAACCATGTACATGGATGATCTCTAATGTTCACAACCATCTGACAAAGTGGAGAGCTAGCTAATATGTCCCCATATTGAAAGAAAATTATGATAAGACTCAGAGAGATGGGAGAAGTGGATGAAGGATGCATAGCTAGGAGCACCTGGGTGGCTCAGTCGGTTAAGTGTCTGCCTTTGGCTCAGGTCATAATCTCTGGGTCCTGGGATCAAGCTCCAGGTCAGGCTCTCTGCTCAGTGGGGAGTCTGCTTCTCCATCTTCCTCTTGTCCTCCACCCCACTCATGCTCTGTCTCTATCTCCCTCTCCCTCTCTCTCAAATAAATCAAATAAAATCTTTAAAAAAAAAAAAAAAAAGGTTGCATAGCTAAGAAGAGTCAAGGGTAGGATTTGCACCCAGGCCTGGCAGATCTGTGCTCTGAGCCGCCCACTTTAGCCCTTCCTTTGTCTTCTCACCTTTGGATCGCCCTCACCCTGCACATGACAGTTGTATATAAGAAGGGATCCATCATTTAGGGGACTGAGGACGTGACTTCATGTTACCAGCCTTTCTGATGTTTTCTCCTTTGAATACTCTGGTTTCAAAAGCAGAGCAAGGTGGAATATACTGGTTTCAAGGCATTGTGGATTCTGTTCTAAGGGACTCCTTGATTGTCTGGCCACCTTTAGCACAACACTTTGCAGAAAGGTACTCACCTCTTAAGGAAGCCAAATCCAACTGATGGATGCAGTGCCTGCTGGCAGCATTGGACATGACTGGGGATGTTTTGGCCTTGCAGTTGCCCAGGGGGTACATAGGATGCTGAGATGGTGGGACTCGTTGGATTCACTTTACATATGGGGATACATAGGCCAAGGATAGGGAGGGAATTCACCCAAGATCAGAGAGTGAGTTTGAAAAGCTGAGGCTCTGACCTCTCTGCATATTAGTGCTCATCTTTGCCTTAAGGTCAAGATGCCAGGAAAATGTTATTTCTCTACCAATTTATCATGGTATCTGAAATTTCACCATTAATTCTTTCATCTTAGAGAAATTTTTGCTAGTTCTCTAAGAGAATGAAAATACCCTTGGATGGGTTGTAGAAAGGCGGGATACCCTAAGTCATTGGCCAAACAAAGTATTCACGTCTTCATCCATCCACCTATCTACCTGTCTCCATCTGTATTTCCATCTTTCCACTTACCTGACTCCACCCATCCATCCATCTGTCCATCCATCCATCCATCCAACCCATCCCCTTCTCTTTCCATCTGTATCTCCATGTATCCTCTTATCTGTCTTTCCCCTCACCCATTCACCCACCTGCCCCTTTTACCAGAGTCCCATTGAACACCAGTTCTGTGACCATTGAACACCACTTTATTCCATGGAATAAAAAGATGAAGAGTCTCAGTTCTGGTCTCTGCAGAGCCCCCAGTACCTAGAGGCAGCAGATCTGTAAAGCCATATTTCTTCTGCGCTGTGAGGGCTACACTAAGGAAGTATTGATAGCTCGGCTTCAAAAAGAAGAGATAACTAGGCAGAAAGAGTCTGGAGACCCTGACCCTGAGTGCATCACCCCAGCTCTTGCTGTTCATTGGCTCTGTGTCCTTGGGCAAGGCTCCCCCTATCTGGACTCAGCCTACCCATAGGTGGTATGAGCAAGTTGGACTTGATGAATGTTCCCAGACTCAGTCATTCATGTACCTCCCTCCACACTTACAGATGAGATAACCTATACTGAAAAGTGCTTAATGCTTTTATTCAAATGAGCTCTTTTTTTAAACCAAAATACATTTTAGAATGAAGCCTTATTGCTACCATAAATGGAAAAAAATGGTAACAGCTCTCATAAATAGAAAGTAACCATAAAAATACTTGAAAAAGGAAAGCAAACTGCTAATGTTGTTAAATTCTGCATAGACCTTGCTTCTCAGTGAAGGAGGCCAGATCTCCTTGGTTGATAGAGAACTTAGCAAGCTCTGGAGAGCTGTTAAACGTAAGCTAGGACACAGCAGAGACTCTCCCCTTAGAGTAGCCACTCCTTGGGGAGAAGCGTCTTTGCAGTCTGCTTCAATATCACAGCATGGTGGAGTTGGGTAGGGGCCACTCCTGCCCCAAAGCAGGAAACCCTGCTTTGGAAGCTTCAAGCAAGGTGCTGTCCTGGCCACTCTCTTCTCAGCCCTCCTGATGTGCCCTAGGCCTGGCCTCTCCTGAGAACTCACACCTCCCCCACAAGCCTCCCAGGAGTCAAAGGTCAGGAAGCCATGAGCCGGATTCTGTAACTTAAACCCAGTGGTATCTGCTTCAAATCCTGACTGAGGAGGGAAACCAATATGGAAATCTGAAGCTGTCCCATCCCAGAGCTTGGCAGGAGTCAGTTGCTGCCCGTCACTCAGAGAGGGCTCTGACCCATTCTAATCTTACCTTCCGCCACCAGACTCCTCCACCACATCTCCACCATCCCTCATCCTGAACCTAGAGTCCCCAGAGCCCATGACAGTGTAGAGTCCCCAGCCCATAGCCATTCTGAATTTCCCTGTGGCATTAACAGGTAGGATCAGAGAACAGTGTCTCTCACTCATGCCAAGGCCTAAAGTGACCAACTAAGTCTTCACACCCTTGGAAGGCAGGTGGCATGGTGGGTGGAGACAGAAAACCCAGGTTTGGGTTGTGTTGTGCTCTGATGGCTCCCCACACGTCCTTACCTCTGAATTTCTGGATGCTGCTGAGCCTTCTCCAGCATTACTGACATCAAGGGTATTATTTACTGGAAAAAAAAATGTTCCATTTTCGATTCAGATTTCAGAAGGATATTTGAAATCTTAAAGCTGCTGCCAGCTCTGTTGAGGGACACAGAAAAGCCCACTTTCTCATGTGGCTTTGGCTCCAGCCTGGTGGCATGGCAGAGAAGGGTCATCTTTGCACCACTGGCCCCAGTCCCCAGATGGGAAAGGCCACGCCAGAACTGCCCAGAAGGGGGAAAACACAGCACTGGGCATTGCCTTAGAAAGTGCTTCTTCTCTCTAGTTAATAGTTACGGTTTCTTAGGTGGGTCTTCCCTGCCTGCCTGCCTTCCTTTCTCTCTCTCTCTCTCTCTTCCTTCCTTCCTTTCTTTTTTCTTTCCTCTCCTTTTCTTTTCTTCTTTCTTCCTTCCTTCCTTCCTTTCTTCCCTTCCCTTCTCCTTCCTTCCTTCCTTCCTTTCCTTTCCTTTCTTTCCCTCCTTTCTCTCTTTCTTTCTTTCTTCCATTCCCTTCCCTTCTCCTTCCTTCCTTCTTTCCTTTCTTCCTTCCTTCCCTCCTTCCCTCCTTCCTTCCTCCCTTCCTTCCTTCCTTCCTTCCACCAGGGCTGGTGTTTGACTAACAAGTAAGTCAAGGGAGGCCTGTGGGTTGTTTATAGCTGGTGTCCCTCTTGCTAGCCCCAAGGCCATATCATTTGTTAAATATTTTAACCATCACCTTGTATTCAAAAATATTTATTGAGCATACTGTGTGCTTTAGGCCCTGAGTTTATCAAGCTCTGAGACATACCAGTGTCCAGATATGATTCCTCACTCAAAAGCTTATGGGAGACACATCTGTCATCACAGTGCAAGAAGTCTAGACACAGTGCCTGTCGTAGGAGTTAGAGAAGGGTGCCCTTATATCTTGGCCAGAAATGGAGCAGAGACATTTTGGAAAAGTGACTCAGGGTGAAATTCCACATTCCAGATTCTTATTGAGTCCCCAAATGGCAGTACACGTAGGTTTCCCCGAGAGATCTTTCAGGCCAGCATTCCCAAAGCGAGTGCTGAGGAATGCTGGTTTTGTGAGATGTTAATAGATGTTACTCCAAAAAAAGTTCAAATACAGTTAGTTTGGAAAATTCTGGGTCAAGCAAAACTACACTGGTTTCTATGTTGCGGGACTTCACCAGGGCCTTCACGTGTTCACTGCTTTGTGGAATCTATAAGGAAGCTGAGGACTGTGGTATGAAACATGGTGTCCTGTTTTAGGGAGTCTCTCAAAAGACTAGTGTTCCAAAGCTCACTCTGGGGGACTCTGATCCCCTTATTCACGGACAAGGAAATAGGCCCAACAAGTGGCTGGCATGTGGCCAATGTTTCACAGCGAGCCGGGGGCTGAGCTGGGACTAGAACCCAGGGCTCCTTCCTTATAAGCAGGGCATGTGGTTTGGGCTTTGGGTACTAGTGGCACATGAGAAGGGTAGGATCCATGTGCACTGAAGCAATCCTGGAAAGATTACTAGAGGAGGCAGGATATGAGCTAGAAAGTCCAGAACCCCTGGGGAGCTAATGACTTGTGACTTTGTTGACTAAACAGAACTATCACTGGAATCAGATACACCATAATTGATGCCCAATTTACATAGAGAGAAGTTCAGGCTGGGAAAAACTTCCCACTGGAGACTGGTCCCTGAATTCACAAAGAGTGGAAGTCCTTGGAAGTGTATTTTTCAGGTACCCTCTTTCTAGAAACCTCCCCTGGTTGCTACCCCCAAGTCAAAATGACCCCTCCCCCCAAATTCTCACTCCAGGTGTTTCGCAGAATCATTTTGCCCGTATTCCAGTCTTTCTTGAAAGTTTTGGTTTAGCCAATGTGGGATCCTCACTAGTTTATAAGGAGTTTGAGAACAGAGCTGGTCGTTTATTCTTCCTTGTATGGTCAGCGTTTTTCAGAAACTCACTGTGTACTCGACATGGTGCTCAGTGTTTTCCCTGCATCCTCTCCATTTTACCTTCACCACTGCCCCTCCCCTGCAATAGCTATTTCTATCCCCATCTTACAGAAGAGAAAACTGAGGCTTGGGACATTGAAGTGACTTGCTCAAGAAAATGGACCAGTAAATGATGAAGCAGAGACTTGAATGTGGGCCCTTGTTTCCCTTTCCTGGTTGCTTGTGAAATTGGGCTGACGGAGTCATAGATAATCCCACAGGCGTGTTGCTGTCTTGGGGCAGTGACCCGACAGTGACAGGTCTGTCCTGTCTCTGCAAGGCTGGGGTTGGAGCCCCCACATAGCAGCCGTGTTTCAAGCTCAGCCCCATCTCAGCTTGTTGACCGTAAGAGGATCCGGGGTGTGAAGTGGGGTCACCTTCAATTTAGAAGGGCAGGAGTTGTAGACTGACAGCTGGCATGGTCTTCAGGCTCCTATATCTACTACCCCTGTGTCCAGACTCACCCCAGGCCTTCTAGAGTCCTTTTCTCACTCTCCCTCATGTCAGTACAGAATTTTCCATGCTGAGGGGCTGCTGGTTTCCCCACCAATCACTCTCCATCACAGTGATTCACCTTTATTTATGGACAGAAAAAACTTAGATACAGAGTTCATACCTGTTGTCAGTGTGGATGAAATTTTAACAGTGTTGATACCGAAGAACCATTCTCCCTGAGGTTCTGGTTTGGGCCAGGGGATGGGGTCGGTCTCCTTTCTTCCGTAATTAAAAATTCACCAGCGAGGACAGATTGCTCATCAATCTTTCATCTCAACAGTCTCTGCTGGAGAAGACGGGGGCACCACTGATGAGGCTTGACTGGCTGCCCAGAGCTCCAGACCTTGCTACCATGTGCATGAGTTCAGGGCCTTGGGTGGGAAGCAGGTGGGTCCAGCTGAGCCTGGGGTAAAGCCCCTTGAACATCACCAGAAGGGTACTGGGCATGACAGGTGGTCAGTCCTAAGCTTTCTGCCTCCTAAGACCTGAAGGCATTGGGGAGAGGCCAACAGAGGGTCAGAAAAGTGAATGTGTGGAACAAAATGGTCAGGAGGCATTGAAATAACTATAACGCTAGTCGTAGCCATTCAAGATGCTAAAGTTGCTAAGAGTAGATCCCAAATGTTCTCACTACAAAAAAGAAATGGCAGTGATAGGACAGGATATCCAGATATACATGTTACTTACCTCATGGTGGCAATCATTCTGTAGCTTGTAAGTGTATCAAATCAACGTATTATAACCTACACAATGTTTTATGTCAATTATGTCTCAGGCTGATACTACAGATCTGATACATCCTCCATGTTTTAGCCAAGTGTAAAGTTAATAGAAACTCTCCAGTTTAAAAAACAACAACAACAACAACAACAACAAAAAGCAAAAACAAACAAAACCTTAATGGGATAATATGTGCAAGGACTTCAGCATAGGGCCAACCTAGAGAAAGCATCCTCGTCCCCGTTGCTAGTTATTTTAATTGTTGTCAATGTTGTTGCCTCTGTTCCAGAACTCACCTCCTGTGCTGGTTTAAGACACGTTACATAACTTCTCTGGGACTCAACTTCCTCATCTGTAACACATAAATTCTAACAGTAGCTGCCTCTGGTTGTTGGGGTGAGGAGTAAAGGAACTGGGGATCCCTCAGTGTTGTAAAATCACTATTGAGCAAACCCAGGCTGACATCAGTCTCCTGGCCTGGCCAAGCCCTGGGGTACTCCAGGCCAAGGAGAAGGGATAGCCTGGTGGACGAACAAAACACTGGCTCTGCCCCTTTTGTGGCTGTGTGGCCTGTGCAAGCCCACCTGTCTCCTGGACTCAGTTTTTCCATCCGTACAAAGCAGGTGCCAGAGCAGGTGATCTCCTGGGTCAGTTCTGGTTCTGGCTTCTGTGAAATCCTGCACATGGCTGCCTCTTGTCAGGCTCAAGTTTTTCCTGGAAGATCTTTAGGGAGGGGCGTTCTCAGGTGGCCACTTCATCTCCATGACTATTCTGTGTCAGCCCCATGTTCCCTGCAGCTCTGCTCCTGGATCTCTGTGAACTCTGGGCTGGCTGTGTTTCCAGGAACGGGGCAGTCTGGCTGCATAGTGAGAGGAATTTGAAGGGCGTTCAGTGGAAGAGAACAGGCAGAGGTGGCAAGAGGACCTCAGGGCGCAGGCTGGGTTCCAGGTTCTGGGGGGGGGGGGGGTGGCTGAGCAAGGCTCAGTTCAGGTGAGCGGAACAGAGAGATGCCAGCTAATAGTCATTAGGGTGGCACTGAGCCCCTGACACTTGGTAGGACCTGGTTAGCCTTGGCTCAGGGCCTGAAGGATGTGCACCTTAAGGATGAACAGGGAACAGAAAGGCAGGGCCATTGTGCTGGACATCTGCCATTTGCTCCTTGAGACAACTCTCCACCCTCTTGCCACTGCCCTGTGCCCTAAGAGATGATCTATAGTCATCAGTGCACTTCCTCCCCTCTCTGGCTTCCTGCTGGCTGTGACCAATGGGGAGCTCTAGCAGGATATAAAGTGAGGGGGGCAGGGTTAGGGTATTTCGTCTCTAGCTGTCTCCCTCAGGATCACCGTGAGGTGGCTGCATTCCTTGATCCCAGGTGACAACTCCTGTCAAGGATGTTCTCTGTGCCTGGATCTAGAAACCATTCCCGCTTCCCATGCCCTAGGGGTGGTGGGAGCAGAATCCCCATGTCTGCTCCCCCCAGGGAAACTGTGCCACTCTTGCCCACTTCCGTGAAGAGGTCCTTTATGAAGCCTTCAGGATCCTGCCTGATTCAGCTCCCGCAGAGCTACAGAGCAAGGGTATAGGAAGGGGATTCAGGATAGGAGACAGTAGGCCCCCCACCAAAACCATTTCTGGAATCTGATTCCCATCATCTTACCCTTGATTATTCTGAGAGACCAACCTGGCATTCTCCCTCTGGACTTCTGGCTCATGTGTTTAGAGCAGGAGAAGGGAAGGGAGGGGAGGCAGCTACGGCCGATTTGAAAGGGGAACACACCTGGGCTGTGCAGGTCCTGGCTGGCAGCAGACCCCCAGCAGGGAAGGCACCATCAAGCACTCACGGGGGCCAGATAGGTTGGGATTAGGGAGCATTTGTGGGCCCGAGCAGGCAGCTGACGTGGCTCCAGCGCATTGCCAGCCTGCTGGCCTGTGGCCCAGAGGTGCAGCTGTCCCCAGAGGAGTCAGAAAGCCGGACTTGTGCATGAAATCCCTTAGTTTCTAAATACTGGGATCAGTTCAAATATTAAATTTTAAACAACCAGATCTGAATCTGGCCATGGTTTGTGACCTGGAAAATACAAGCCCCTCTGACCTTTCTGATCTCAGTCTTGTTTGCTTGTAGGTTTCCCACACCCGGAGTGCAGACTGAGAACAGCCCAGGAGATAGGTGAGTGTGAGAGCCAAAACCCCGGGTTCACCTGGGGGGACTCAGAGGCCCACTCACACCTGGGCACATACTTCAGCACCATTACTGGACCCGGTTTAGCAACGTCTGGTTTGCTGACCATGTGTCTTAACACCTCCATTCTCCCCACCCCATTGCCCGTCTGCCCCAGCCCTTCCTTATCCTCTTCCGAGCACCAGAGCTCTGAGCAGTGGCTCCCCAAAAACCGGTGGGTAGCAGTGGAGGAGGAGGGAACCAGAAGCAGAGCTGAAGCTGCAGTTTGGGACTATTTCCTAAATGTGACTTACCCGCGTCCCAGTACCGCACAGGGCCTGCGTGTGACCTCTGTATCTCGGTGTGATATTCTGCCAAAATGCAGGTGTGCCTGGATTAGTACATGGTCTTTTGCCATAAAGAGCAGTACTCATGAGTGGGTTACAGGACTATCATATCAGTCCTTCATATGTTAGTATCTTTTAATGCCATCTGATTACTTTTTGATTACTGTCTTGCTGGGGTCAGCCACACTGAGGGGTTTTTTTGATTTGGGAATTGAGAAGGAGGAGCCCTGCATAGAGGCTGGGGCAACCTGGGTAGGACCTGGTGCAACAAGGGTCTAGGGACCTGCCAAGGACATTTCTGACAGCTTAGTGACTATTTGTGCAGAGCTGGGTCTGGGAGAGCCATCTTCGGCCCCTGTGCTGGGTGGGTGAGTCCTCTGGATCCACGGATACCACCATGATATCCCTGGGAAAGCATGCCCTCAACTCCAGACCATCTGTTTACAAACAAACATTTGGAGACAGAGCCCCTTGCTTGAGGGACTATCTGGGAGTTCTCTGGGACAAGCCAGCTTGATTCCCAGCCAGTGTCCTGGGGCCATTACTTCCCCAGCAACCTGGGAGAAGTCATCCTTCCTCTGGGTGGCTCTGTGTGGAGCTGGCTTCACTCCTGGGTGGAATCAGCACTTGCCCAGGGTATGATCCGATAGAGTGTGATCGGATAGAGCCCTCCCCACCCAACATCCCCTCCTGCCCACCTGTCACACTGCCCAAATCACCATCTGTGTCACTCATTGGGAGAGGATGAGGAAGCTTTGGAAGCTTCCACCAAAATGTCAACTGAAGGTTAGTAGTGGTTATTTCCAAATTGCAAGATTATATGCAATTTGCGTTTCCTGTGTTTTCCGTTTTATGTGTCAAGCACATGATACTTTGATGTTCTCCCCACCGCCACCCCCGAATGCTATCGGGGTAGTCTAGTGACCCATGGTTTCTTGTGTTCACTGTAGAAATTATCTGGCCAGATTAGCTCCAGCCAGTAGCTGGGCCTCGGGAAATTGGGATGTGGGGCAGATACATTTTGACAGAGAAGCAAAAGGTGATGTTGGGAAAGGATTGAGGAGCTGTCAGGGGTGAGCATGGCCTCCTCCTCCTATTCTGCTGCAGTGGTAAGCTAGCGAGCCAAATCATGATATTTTTTTCAAAAATAAGGTGGACTTGGTTTGTTCCTTCAGTTAAAGCCCCATATTCTTCCTTTTCCTTGCTAAGAAAGCAGGCTCTCACTTGAAGGGCAACTGCACTGAGGCAGGGATGGACGTCACTCTCTTGCATTGACTATGGCCAGACAACCTAGGTTTTCTTTATTCTTTCTTTCTTTTTTTTTTTTTAAGACGTCTAAAATTACAACACAGACTCTAGGGAGCTTTTAATATGTGTGGTCAGAAATTGATAAATTCCCTAAAGAGGCACAACTGACTAGAGAGTTTTAAGAATTTTTTAAGTTTCCTCTTTCAGAATGTAAGTAACCAGTAATTCCACTTCTGGGAAATTTGCCCTGAGGAAATAGCCTAAGATGTGTACAAAGATTTATCTACAAGGATGTTTATCATAGCATTATTTACGTGTGTTAATAAAGAAGAAAACAGGGTGTGTATCCAGCAGCTGGGGGTTGGGGGAGCCCATTTTGGCACATGCAGATGGTGGAAAATTCTGGGCAGCCACTGAATACAGTTTGAGATAAATTTTTAATAATCTAGGGGGAAATGGTGATACTTTGGTGGTAAGTGAAAAGACAATTTGCCAAAATTCTTTCTGACTACATTAAAAAAAGGTGGGATAGATAGAAACAAGTAAGCAAGGTAGAGAGCAGAGAGAGAAAGAAGATTGGAGAAACAGATACCCAAGTGTGGGGAGGGGTAGGGGGGATGGGGTAACAGGCGACCTATTTTCTGCTTTGTGCTTTTCTGCATTTCTAATTTCCCACAGCGGAATGTTCCCTATTTCTCAAAGAGCAGTTACAATTAAGAAAAAATTCTCTATCCCCCACCCCGTGTGTGTGTGTGTGTGTGTGTGTGTGTGTGTGTGTGTGTGTGTGTACATTTTGCCAGTCTGCTGTACAGGAAAGATTGTTATATTGTTACTTTTTATTCTGAAGCATTCTTTTCCTTATAATATTTTTTTAAACCAAAACCAAGGTCAGTGCCACACAGTGTTCTTCCAGCCCTTGAACTGTGGGTCTGAGAGAGCTGGTTTTGGGGGCTGTGTTAGTTTATTAAAACAGGCATAACAAAATACCACAGACAGGATGGCTTAGACGGTGGATGTTAATTGTCTCACAGTTGTGGAGGCCGGAAGTCTGAGATCAAGGTGTTAACAGGTTTGGTTTCTTCTGTCTCTCTCCTTGGCTAGAAGGCTGCCTCCTCCCTGTGTCCTCACACAGTCAGCCATACCTCTGTCTGTGCTGTCTATGTCCTAATCTCCCTTTCCTTTTTTTTTTGTTAAGGTGAATTTAGGGGTTTTTTTGTTTTTGTTTTTTTATAAACATATAATGTACTATTTGTTTCAGAGGTACAGGTCTGTGATTCATCAGTCTTATACACACATAATGCTCACCATAACACTCACCCTGCCCAATGTCCATCACCCAGCCACCGCATCCCTCCCATCCTTCTCCACTCCAACAACGCTCAGTTTGTTTCCTGAGTTTTCCTCCTTTTGTTTCTCTTTCTCTCTGGTTTTGTCTTACTTCATTTTTTCTTCTCTTCCTCTATGATCTTCTCTCTTGTTTCTCAAATTCCACATATCAGTGAGATCAAATGATAATTGTCTTTCTCTGACAGACGTATTTCACTTAGCATAATACCCTCTAGTTCCTTCTATGTCATTGCAAGTGGCAAGCTCTCATTTTTCGATGGCTGAGCAATATTCCATTGTGTGTGTATTTGTGTGTGTATACACACACACACACACACACACACACACAAACATCTTCTTTATCCATTCATCTGTAGATGAGCATCTGGGCTCTTTCCATAGCTTGGCTATTGTGGACATTGGTGCCCCTTCAAATCACTGCATTTGTATCTTTGGGGTAAACACCCAGTAGTGTGATTGCTGCACCATAAGTTAGCTCTATTTTCAACTTTTTGAGGAAACTCCATACTGTTTTCCTAATCTCCCCTTCTTAAAAGGGTACTGGTCTATTGGAACAGGACCTGCCCTAAAGACCTCATTTACCATAATTACCTTTTCGGAGACACTCTCTCCAGACTTTCTCATGTTCTGAGATCCTGAGTGTTAGGACTGCACCATGAATTGGGCGGGGGAAGTGGGGGTCACACTTCAACCTATAACAGGGACAGTCTGTTCCCAGTGACTGTGGCCAGTATTTTGCAGAGAACAGAGCTTGAAGCTCGAGTGGGAGCAGGGATATTGATGGAGAAGACATTGTCTCTGCCTTTAGGAGTTCCTCAGGGAGGCATGATGCAGACACTGAATTCAGGCCCCTCACTTCTCCAGCAAGATCCAGCAACAATAGTAGGACCGTTCCTGGTTGTGTCCAGCCACCACAGATTGGCAGCTCAAGGTCAAGGCAAAAGAAAGAGTTGAACATACAAAAAGATAATTTTATTAGGAAACTTTCAAGCACATCTGCCATAGTGAGAACCAGCAAGTTAGCTATGAACAATCAAATCATTCAAATGGACTTCTGGACACTAAAACTCAAAGTTTAAAAATAATTTTTCTAAGAATCAACTCAAAGGTGAAACTGATTTATCAAATCAATGGTGGAGAAAAGGAATAGGTGAGCAAGTTGGGTGTGAAAGGTTGTGGGTGTTGAGTTTAGTAGACACAATGATTATTAGGTTGGAGATTAGTGTGAGAGCTTGGGAGAGGCTGAGGCAGGCATCCAATGGCAGGCACCTTAGATTTAAGTGGAAGGTAGTAGGGAGCTACAGCAGGCTCTGGAGCAAAGGTGGAGCAGAATGAGAACAGAAGTTAAGAGAGACTGCAACAGAAAATCTAGTTAGGCAGTCTTTGCTGAAGTGCTGGGATGAGGGTCTCAATGTAAGTTCTGGAAGCAGAGCTGCAGATGAAGACTTGGGAAGATGTTTGCACTCCTTCATTTTTCTGGGCCTTTTCCCATGCCCTTCTCTCTGTTTCATCTCCAGCATGGCAAGCTCTTAAGCATCGCATTCATGGAACCCCTCTACTCTGAAGCTTATATTAACCTCCAGACAGAGACTTCTTCTTGGGCTCAGCCGCCCATGAGAGCACTGACATAGCCTGTCATGGGGATCTGCACCTCTCCCTGTTCACTGCCAAGCTTCATGGGGTTAAGAATTGGGTGCTCAGTGAGTGTGCGTGGGGTAAGATTGATGACCGAGTCAATCTGTCTGGATGTAAGCTGCATAAGTAGTTGGAGCTTCAGAGATTCAAAAATGATTCCAAGGTGAGTCTGTAAAATTTTACAAATTATCAAGTTCCCATCATGAGTGTGGCATTGGTGAGAGAGGAGTGACTTGGTCCCCACCCTCATGGAGCTTACAGCCTAAAGTGGGTGACAAAATAATAATGATAACATGATGAATGCTGTGATGCCCCCAGTCTGCTAGGAGAGCCTGAGGGTGGGGGAGGGGTGGCTTATTTGAGGTGAAAATTAGAGGATTTTTGAGGATGCAAATGTCTGAGCAGGTCGTAGAAGTTAGATGATGGACCAAGATGAAGGTGAGGTAAAGGGAAGCCCAAATAAAGAGAAAAGAGATTCCTGTAAAGGCACCACCTATGCAGAGATCCTGCAGTGAGGGAGAAGCTTTAGAAACGCAGAAGCCGAGCATGCCTAGAACACAGAGACCAAAGGGGCTGCTGGTGAGATGAGAGGTGAAGGTCAGAGGACAGCATCAGAAGGCCATCATTGTCAAGAGATTTTGGGCTGTAGTCTAAGAACATCAGAAATTCACCAGAGGCTTTTAGTCAGGTGGCAATGTGAACAGATCAGTGTTTTTAAAAGACTGCTCTGGCTGGAGTTATGCTGAGTGTGGATGACTGGGAGCAGGAGGGGGGTCAGTGGGAGGCTGATGCAGCTGTCCAGGCAAGAAACGGTGGTCACCTTGCCTCGATGGTGGCTGTGGATGATGAGAAGTAGATAGAAGAGAATGACTCTCAAGATGTGGACAAGAAGAGAGATCAAGGATGATAACTCCAGGTGTGGATTTAAGCAAGGGCAGAGAGGACATTTGCAGAGATATTTGGGGGTGCTTTTGCCACACTGTCACCCCACACTGAGCTCCAGCAGTCTGACTGCCGGTCCTTCAATGGGATTGTCACTCATAGTGACACCAGCATATCGGCCAGCAGTGATGGCAGGACCTCAAAGACCAGAGAGGAGAAGGGGCTGCCTGCCCTAGGCCCAGAGGCCAGACTGGGACCTAGGACTGTGCCCAGCATCCTGGAGTTATTGGGGGAGAATGGTTGATTAAGAAAATCTCACCCACAAAGCAGAAAAACTGGGTTTAGCATTTTCCTCTGACTCAGCAAAATTTCTTCTCTCAACACCTCTCCTGGGAGACTGAAAATCCACCATTATTCCTAGATATCCCCTCAGTACTGATTCTTTATTCCTTGTCCAAATGTCCTGGGACTTCCTTCCCTGATTGATGCTAACACTGGAGTAAAACTAACTTACATTGGAGCAGTCTTCTCCCATCTGCCTCTCAGGGGACCCTCATGGTGATGCTGGAACACAAGCCAGGAGGTATTAGTATTCTTCCCATTCTACAGATAACAAAACTGAGGCTCAGGGAGAGGATGCCACTTGCCCAAACTCAGAAATGGGAGAGACAGAACCAGAACCCAAATTAGGAGAGTCTGCCTTCAGTGCATTTTTCTCAATTGTGTTTTTTGTCTTCAGTCTCATGGTAACTTTTGAAATAAATGACCCGGCACATTCTGCTTTTAGAGCATCTGTTTGTTGCCTGCTAATACAACCTTTATTTTTTCCTTTTGCTCAAACTGTTTGAACTGTACAACCCTGTTGTAATTCCTTCCACATCTATGTAAATAAATCCTTGTAAGAGCCAGCTGCAAAGCAAAAGATTTGGAGACAGCAGATCATCAGTGTGAGAACTTTTCCGGCAGCTGGCCAGCAAGTGGTGGGCGGTGAGGTCCAGGAGGCTGGTGAGGGGCTAGATCATGAGGACTTTGCCTTAATTCCAGGTGGGATAGGGCATGTGAGATTTTGAGGAGGGGAGTCAGGGGAGGGGCACTGACTTACACATGAATAGAAAGCCCTTGGCTGCTTTGCAGAAGGGAGACTGGAGTGTTTCAGGTGAGAGATGGTGGTGGCCATGGAAGTGGGGAGAGGTGGCTCCATTCTGAATGGATGCCTCCTGCGGTGTGTTTTGACATCAGTTTTGGTGCTGAAATTTAACTCTGATCCTAACCACCCAGAGTTAGCACAGACCCCACAAATTAAAGGACACAGTCTCAACAAGATTGGCCCAGCTTCGGATGCCAACCACAAGTGGGGTCCTCAAGCTAACACACTTCTGATGGGCTGGCTATAAATTTGGGGGTTCCTGTGGCTGGAAAATTCACTAGAATGACTCACAGAACTCAGGAAAGCACTCTACTTGCATTTACAGTTTTATTATAAAGGCTATAAGGACTTTATAAAGGACCACCCAAATAAAGGGACACATAGGCGAGGTCTCACAGGGTCCCACCGAAGACCTGTCTGCTCTCCTGGCACATTGATTGTTGACCGACCAGGAAGCCTCACTGAGCCCCAGTGCTCAGAGCTTTTATTGGGATTTCATTATGTTGGCATGATTAACTGATTGCTTAACCACATGACTAAAGTCAGTCTCCATCCTCCCTCCCCTGGTGCAGAGCCCCAATCCTCTAATGACGTCTAATGATCTTTCTGGTGACTAGCACCCATCCTGATTCAGCCTATTAGCATAAACTCAGATGTAGTCCCAGGGGCTCATGAACAACAAAAGACACCCCCATCACTAGAGGAATTGTAAAGATTTACAGTCTCCCTTCTAGGAACCAGAGACAAAATTCAGTCATGGTCTTTATTATGAACAGGGTAGATGCTGTTGCCCTTTACTGAGACTAGCAGAAGACTAGAGGCCAGGGGTGTGGGCTGGGCTAGTAGGTCTGGTTGGGGAAATGAAGGGTAATATTTGGACATATTGACTTTGAGATGGTCATTAGACATCTAAGTGTGGAGTTGGCAGTTGGATCGGAGTTAGGAGCTGAGGGAAAGATCAGTATATAGATCACATTTGAAGCCCCAGGACTGAATGAGATAACTCAAGGAGTGAGTACAGTTAGGGAGAAAAGAGTAGAGCTCTGTGTTTGGAACTGTTATGGCTGGGGGCAGGGTGGGGCGGGATGTGGGGGGTGGCGCTCGCACAGAAGACAGAGGATGAGTGGTCTGAGAGGCAGGAGAGCCCTGGGTCCCCAGGCAGGTGTTTCACAAGGAGGGGAGAAAAAGTCAGTGCTAAACACAGCAAGTCAAGGAGAGGAGGACCAAGAAAAGGCCATGGGACTTGGCAATGACCTTGAGCTGAGTGGCTTCAGAGGAGGGGAGGTGACAGTAACTGCCTGGTGGGGTGTGGTGGGGGGAAGTAAGGTGGGAATGGTTAGTGAGGAAGTGCAGACGGAGGGCAGCCCCCCCACCCACCCACCCAGGGACTGCAGGGCCTGTAGGGGTTCTGATGGGAGCTGTCACCGCACAGCTGGCAGCCAGAGGGAGTGGTTCAGTGCCAACTATGTCCCTACTTCAGGATTACCTGGCAGCCTCAGAGTGTGGCTGGAGAGAAGACACAGAAGTCACTACCCACACAGTACAACAGAGAAAGAAAAGTGGAATGTGGCATGACAGAGGTGTAGAGCCAGGAGAAATCACCACAGATCGGGGGTGATCAGGACAGGTAAGCGTAATAACAGCGAGGCTTTTTTGTGGGGGGTCTGCCTTCATGTGCCTGCGGACCTGATGACCCCTTGAATTGTGTCTTGAATTTAATTCTCACAGTACGGGTATTGTCCTCATTTTATAGACAAGGAAACTGAGGCATATAGGGGATGAGTCACTTATCCAAGGTCACAGTCTTGGAAATTGCCAGGGATAGAAGTTAAGGCAAACTGTAAGAGATTTTTACAGGTAACTGTAGAAAGGGAACAGGGGGATAGGCTTAAATGAGAACCCAGAGACAGAGGCTCTTTGAGTTGAGGGTGGGGGGTACTGGCAGACTCATTTGGAACAAGAATGGGACAGATCCTAAGTCCTGTCTAAGTCACTCCAGAAAGGGACCCAGTCCTCTTGAATGCCATTCTGCTCAGGTCACTGGCAGTGTGGCCTCCAACAGCCCCCTAACCTCTCAGGCTGTCTTCCTCAGTAAGGGGAGCGTAACACGTCTCCACTGGGGTCAGAGCACAGATGTGAGGGCTGGCAGGCAGAGGCAGGGAGAGCCATGGAGGAGAAGTGGGTGGGGGCTGGCCTCGGTGGTGTGTGGGGAGGGCCTGTGGGCCAAGAGACAGGTGTGGATCCCACACACCCTGGCCTGCCCCTCAGCCACCCTTCTCCACCCCCCACCTTCCCCTCACCCAGGGCAGGGGCATGCCTCCACTGGCTGTTCTTATCACCCCTGGTCTGTAGAACAGAAGCAGCAGGTCCTGCCCACCCCTGCCAGAGCACACAGTCATGACGTAAAGTAGCATCTGGGGAGAAATCACTTAGCGTAAATGCCCAGCAGAAAGTAGCATCATTCAGGAGTGGACAGGAACTACCGATTCTAACAGAAAGGCAGATAAAATAAGGAAGACGCTTTCGGAGGTGGGATTTGGCAGCTGTTTGATTCTAAAATGTCTCAGCTCTGTTGAGGTAAACCTGTGAGCCCATGCGTGCTCCTTTCCTACCTGTGAAATGGGCACATCCTGGCTGATTTAGACTGCATGCCACCTGCTGAGGACAGCACTGGGAGGCCAGCCTGGTGGGATGCGCTTCCAAAACATTTTGTGATCGCTGAGGGAGCTTCCCCCCCTGGTCCCCCCAGCAGTGTGCATGGCTCTGTCGGGCTTAACATGTCACAGAGGAATAGACTGAAACCCAGAGAGATCGGGTCAAGTTTCCCTCCAACCATTGTTCATATCTCCTCTCTAAATCTTTTTATACACCGTGGAAGTGGAGAGGGGAGGGAAAAAAGGAGGGAGGGGGCAAGAAATAAGAAAAAAGAGTAGATGGGGAAGGAATAAGACCCACGCCACTCCATGGCTTTAGGAGGATGGAGGCTCACCTTTATATTCAAGAAGAATCTTAGGAATCCCAGTTCATTAGACACTTTGGAGAGGGAGAGAGGCCTAGAACATTCTTAATTTGGAACCTATCAAGCCAGTTACTTTATCTGGACATCTATGACCCCACTATGTCACTTTCCTTAAGAGCCAACGTGTTGGTGGTTTAGTCTCAGGTTGCATGGGGAGAAGCATCTAGAAGGAAAAAAGCCCTTAAAGATATGCCCTAGAGGATATAATGTGCTGCCACAACCATGCACATATGATTTTGGAAGGGACTCGTAAATGTGGGCCAAGGGCCTGGATTTGGAAATGCCTGGGACCTAGGGGCAGGCAGCAAGTGAGGCTGGAGCATGCCTGGCCCCCTCCAGCTTCCACCCGTCCCCACTGGGCAAGCTCAGGGTCAGTTCTTGAAAAGTGAGTGCCTGTTCCATTCTCCCAGGGGGCTCCATGCTAACTTCCAGAAAGCCTGGCTTCTGTGCCTTCTGGGCTGGTTCCTGGCTGCGGGTCATATTTCACAGTGTTCTGGAACTTCCTTACCTCATTCTTGGTGTCTTCCATGAGTCCTCTAGCAGATCTGAAGGAGGGTTAGAGAGCAAACATCCCATCCTGAGCAGCCGCCGGGAACAGAGTACTATGCCAGGAGCCTTGTGCACATTATTTAACCTGAGACTTGTACCACTTCTAGAAGGTGTGGGCATCAGTCTCTGTTTCATGTGCAGGCAAACTGAGGCTCAGAAAGGTTCAGTAGTTTTCCCTGGATGCCTCAGCCACTAAGTGGAGGGAGCAGAGTGGGGAGCTAGGTCCACAGGACCCCAAGCATCCTTCTGCCCCCTGTGCATACCCACCCTCCCCTCCAGCCTGGGTCTCTGAGGATGGTGCTGACATTGATCCTGCCCTTGTCTCTGGACTGGCTTGGCTATTCGTCCCCCCGCCACCATCATCTTTGCAAGTCCCAAAGGCCCACTCTACTCAAATGCAGTTCATGTCAGACCCCGCTCAAATCCTGGAAAAGCCCCCAAAGTCCTGGAAATGCTCCTAAATTGGACCCCTCTGAGAATAAGCAAAAGGGGATGAGAGGCTGTAGGAGTCCCAAGGACAAAACTGATTGGTTAGGGCTTGAAGGAAGACTCATGCCCTTTGGTTTTGAAGAATGTGGTCATCAGACTTCCAATGCCAGAGCTTGAAATAGTGGGTTAGGAAAGATTAAAAAAAAAGGGGGGGGGGTTAAGAGAGACATAAGAAGGAAAAAGGGGGATGGGGAGAAGTAAAGGAACCAGGAATGGCTAGGGAGAGTAGACGGAGTCACAGGTTCTTCTGAACTGTCACAAGCCCAGTAGGGGTTGAACAAGAAGGAGCTTGGCTCGTTGAGGAGTGACCTAGTGGCTCGGTCCCCTTGGTGTCAGGTCACACGGCCCACTCCCCAGTGACTGAAGGCACTGCAGTGCCCCAGTGAGGTTCACCTCACCAGCCCCATGTCATCCAAAGATGCTGAAATCACCAGTGAGGCCCAGTGCACACTGTGAGTTTCAAACCCATTCCCATTAAAACAAAACCAGAAACCTGCTAGGTAAGAGAGTTAGCTCTCACAGGGTTAGCCTTCAGTTTTTCGGAACCCACGGGGCCCCCCTTCCCTCACACAGACCATCAGAGGGCCTTCCTCCACCCCGTCCACTGGCATTCCTGTAGGGGCAAATGGTTTGCTCTCTGGCCCCCACCAAGGGCCTTTTGTTAGAGGTTGTTCTTTAATTTTCCATTTCTTTTCATGCATACTTGCAAAGCTCCCAGCTCCAGCCAGGCGAGGAGGAGACTTGTAGTAGCAGGACTGATGATGTCGGGAGGCTCCTTGCAGCTGCCAGAGCCGCAGTCCTGGGTGGGGGCGGCCTCGGGCTCTGCAGCAGCGGCTCTGTCCACCTCTCCTGCTGGCAGCCAGAGCTCTCCATAGGGCTCCTCACCCTACAGCTCTGGGGCACGGGAAAGGCCTGCTCCTCTTGCACAGCTGGCCAGGGACAGATCTGGAAGGGTAAGTGAGGGTCTGCAAGTACCGTGCATCCGTGGAGGCCGGGAAGGAGCCCTAGGCTCTGTGACTTCCAGAAAAACAAAGCTGATAAAGCTGTTGCTGCTGAGATTGAAGGGGGAAACAGCTTGAGAGCCTGTTCTGGGGATTCTATGAAGCCACAGCAGGACTTGGCTCTGCTCACGCTTGAGGTGGCCTAGAATTCTGAGGAAGGAAGGTGGCTATTGGCTCACACCCAAAACCAAGAGGCTATAGGACTTCCCTGAAGGACCTTAGCTCCTTCCTTCATTCTTTGCCAGATGTTTTCTGAAGGCCAAATACATGCCAGGCTCCCTGCTGAGCACCAGGGGCTTGAAGGAGAGCTAGAATTAGGCCTCTACCTAGAAGTACCCCCTCGTCTTGCCAGGAGGATGGTTGCTTAAATACCTGTAATGTCACAAGATGTACGATAGGAGAGAGTCTGCCAGAGGTGGGGAGAAGCCAGCTAGGACTCAGGGTACTGGAGAAGAATTTACGGAGGGGCTATTTGGGTTGGGTCTTGAAGGATGTGTAGGAGTTCTTCAGAGGACAAAAAGCAGCCAAGGTGTTTGGAGTGACTACAAAGAGGTTTGGACGTACAAAAATGTAATAGAGTGTAGTGACAAGCTCGGCAGGCCTGAACAGAGGCTGCAGAAGATGAGAAGAAAAGACTGATAGGGCCACATCATGAAAGGTCTTAAATGTCAGGTAAAGGAATTTTAACTTAATGGTACAGGCTGATGAGAGGCACCAAAGATTTTATTTTATTTTAAGATTTTGTTTATTTATTTGACAGACAGATATGACAAGTAGGCAGAGAGGCAGGCAGAGAGAGAGGGAGAAGCAGGCTCCCTGCTGAGCAGAGAGCCCGCTGTGGGACTCCATCCCAGGATCCTGGGATCATGACCTGAACTGAAGGCAGAGGCTTTAACCCACTGAGCCACCCAAGTGGCCCACACCAAAGATTTTAAAAAGAGTGGTGTGATGTGGTCATTTTGCATCTTAGAAAACTCAGTCTGGCTACCATGTGGATGGGATGAAGAGGGACACTGGGAGACACTCTCCCCCAAAAAACTGTGTCCTTAAACTTGTGCAGGCCAGTGCTTTAGACCAAGGTAGTGGGGTTGGAAGGTGGAGAACCAGGGACAGCTCTGCTCTCTTCTGAGTTTGGGTGGCCAGACTGGGTGGAGCACCAACTATGAGGGAAAAGGAAGAGTCTGGGATGGTTTTGGATTGGAGTGGGCCATGGAGACTGGATGGGTGATGAGGGCCTCTTGATGGGAGCAGGAAGGAGGGAAGAGTTGAAGGTGGAGTTGGGAAGAGAGGAGAAGCAATGAGCTTGAATGTGGCCACAGGGAGCTGCAGATGCTAGAGGGACATCACTTCAAGACAGTGTCTCCTGGAGGCAACCTCAGTCCCTTACGCCAGCAGGCTCCATGGTACAGCCTCTGGAACTGCTGAGATGAAGCCAGATTTCTCATGCCCATACCCTGCAGATTGCTAGCACTCCCAGTGTGGTCACTGAACTTAGGATATTAGCCAGCACTCTGACAGTAAGGTCTTACCTTGCACCTACTAAGTGCTTCGTCGGCTCTTCTCAGCCTGGGCCTAAGTAATCCTGGGTACAGGTATGATAAAGGGGTGCCGTGTCCCTGCTGAGGGCAGGTTTGCCGAATATTGAATGGGAATGCTGCTGGGCAGGTTGGAGGTGCAGAGTCTCAACTTGAAATTGGACATATAGAATGATTTTGTGTCCTGTCTAGGTGCCAGGAGACCCTAGATAATGGTACCCAGGGATGGAGGGAGAGGAGACTACAGGCTGGCTCACTGAGCATTGCCTTGGCCCACCACTGACCCTTCTCCTAGGAGGCCAGGAATTCTTCGTGGTTTGGGGGAGGAAAAAAACCTTGCAGTTAGGAGAAAGAAAAACTTGGGAAAGAAATTGTTTCTGAGGTGGCAGGCCCCAGTGCTGGAGTCTAGGTGTGCCCAGGCTTGTCGGGGGGAATCTCCAGGTAAGAGTTGCCAAGACAGACAACTGCATTGTGTGGGACTTTGTGCTGGGCTTTCCCCTACCCAGACATATTTGATCCTCACATGTGGCGGGATCAGAGAGGTCAAGCAACTGGCCAAAGTCACACAGCTAGCACAAGGCAGAACTGGGTTTCTGCCAAGCCTGGCTGACTCAGGTGTAGGCTTTCCCTCCCCCTCCACCCACCACCATACTAGTGGTGCACCTTAGCCTCTGGGTTAGGCTGAGAAACACAGAACACTTGAAAACAGTATGAGATTCATCACAGGATTACCAAATTCTTTTTTAAAAACATACAGTGAGGGGCGCCTGGGTGGCTCAGTGGGTTAAAGCCTCTGCCTTTGGCTCAGGTCATGATTCCAGGGTCCTGGGATCGAGTTCTGCATGCTCGGCAGGGAGCCTGTTTCCCTTCCTCTCTCTCTGCCTGCCTCTCTGCCTACTTGTGATCTCTGTCTGTCAAATATATAAATAAAATCTTAGAAAAAAATACAGTGATTGGGAACAGCAAAGGGATGTGTGTGTGTGTGTGTGTGTGTGTGTGTGTAGACTTGTTCATCACATGTAGATTTATTGAGCACCTGTGATGTGCCAGAGCCTGGGGATACAGCAGTGGCCAGGGCAGACACTGTCCCGGCTCTCAGGGAGTCATGAGTAGGCATGTGAGGGAGGGTCTTACACATAAGCAGGTATATACAAATATGCACACTAAACCAGTGTTGTAAGGATGGACGCATTTGCTTCAACAGACACACACACAGAAACACAGCTCCAGTGCTCACACTCGTGCGCATGCACACCCCCACGCACACATGTTCACCAATAGGCTTTAACTAGGGAGAAGGAATGGGGCCTGCAGCCCGATACAATAGCCAGGAAAATGTGAAGAGCAGCCTGTCATATTTCACCATAGAGGCCAGCCCAGGACTGCAGTCCGGGCTCCTGTCTGCACCCCTTCTGCCAGCCAGGGGCCGGGCTTCCGGAACTGGACAGTGCACACTGCAACTTTGCCCAAGGAACTCCGCCGAGAGTTGCCGCCACCATCTGTCAAACTGGCCTGGGCACTTGGCAGGCACTGTCTCTTTGCACATTTCCTCCAGCTCTAGATGTGGGCACAGTTATTACCCCCATTTACAGGGAGGAAGTGAGGCTCAGCGAGATGGGCTTCTTGCCTCAGGTCTCATGCAGCTCACGCGTGGCAGAGTCCAGACTTGAACCCTGAACTCTTCCTTTGAAAACAGCGGCCCAGGGCTGGTGCTGCTCAGGAAGATCCTGATGCCCTGCGCCACCTTGGATGGTGGAGTCCTCAAGTCTTCCTGATATTCCTGACAAGCTGAGGCCTCCTGGGACATGGAGCACCTCTTTCCTAATGCCCCAGGCCTCGTTCCTGGAGCCATTGTCCAGGTTCCCCCCAGTGTGGCCCCTCTGGGCAGTGACTCCTCAGGTGGGAAGGACCCTGAGCCTAGCAGGGACAAGGAGACAACTGCTTAGGGATGGTAAACAGGCCAAATTTGCAATTCATCCCTGCACCCCACTGCAGGCTTAATCTCTCCATTCATCTAATGGGGATAACGAGAGTCTCCCCTGTTGGGTTCTGCTGAGCATTAAGTGGGATAACACATGGAAAATGTTTAGTCCAAAGCCTAGCATATAGACTCGTTCTGTGGTTTTGTTATTCTTAGCATTTGTCCATCCAACCATCAGTAATCTTTACGGGCCTATTTAGTGAGAGAGTAAGTGTGCTGCGCTCTAGAGTTGGGGGCAGGCTCACATTCTAGTGGGAGAGACACAAGTATTAGTAAGTATTAGTAAGGGTGCTTTGGTGCAAGAGATGCTGGGAAGGAGATCCATACGGGGTAGAGTAGGGGCATAGAAGGCTGACGTGCATTCTGTCTGGAAGCAAGGGGAGTGCTAGAGTTGCAAAAGAGGGGGTGTTTTTCTGTCAGAGTGAGAAAGGGCATTCCGGGAGGAGGGACAAGCAGGCCAAAACTGAGGACAAGAATAGTTAGATGCACTGGAGAAACTGTACATAGTCCAGGAGGAGCTGGTTCTACTATCCACAGAGCCCAGGCACATGGTCTAAGTAAGAGAAACAGGCTAGGGTAAGACAATATGGAGCAGCAGGGACTGTGGCCAACTGGAAGGTGTTTGACGGCTCAAAGGGGGAAGTAGGACTCAGCTTCGAGCAACTGTTTTTGTGAAGGAAAGCTGGCCCACTGTTGCCAGGTTTCCTAAGTTTTTTTTTTACTTTTTTTTTTTTTTAAGATTTTATTTATTTATTTGACAGAGAGATATCACAAGTAGACAGAGAGGCAGGCAGAGAGAGAGAGAGAGAGAGAAGCAGACTCCCTGCTGAGCAGAGACCCCCGATGTGGGACTCGATCCCAGGACCCTGAGATCATGACCCGAGCTGAAGGCAGCGGCTTAACCCACTGGAGCCACGCAGGCGCCCCTTCCTAAGTTTTTAAGAGAAGCCGGAAACCCATGTTTTTATGGGAAATCTCCTGACTTTGAAACATTGGTCTAACACTGGGAAAGCCAAACAAACTATCCCAGGGGGCTGCCAGTTCACAGCCTCTGGTTTAGACTCTAACAGTGGGGAATGGGGTGGCATAGGAGGGGATGAAGCTTTGTGCTGGCAGGCCTGTGTCTGACCATGAGGCAAGGGTCCGCAAGCGTGCAGGACCCGGTCAATCAATGCTGGCTCTGCAACGAGTCAAGGAATGTGAACTTTACCTGAAAAGTTAGGGCAGACTGACATTCATGGTGGAGGACTGAAAGTGAGGGCCAGTGTGTTTTGTGACCATCACTCCATCTGACACGGGGGAGCAGTGAGGTGGGACAAGATGCTTCACAAGGCTCCAGGCAGGAGGTCCTGGCAGTGAGAGCCAAGACTTGGAGGAGAAGGAGAAGAGGGATTCAAGAGGAATCCCATCTCCACAGACTAGAGAGGACAGGAGAGAGGAGACTCCTGGCCCACAGGGATGACTCAGTGCTGCTTCTCCCCAAAGTGGGGGATCTGGGAGAAGTATGTGGGGGCAGAGAGAGGAGGACCAAGGAGTCTGGTTTGGGCCATGTTAAGTCTAGATGCCCATGGGACACCCAAGGGAAGATATGCCATTTGGCCAAACATGCAGCTCTCCAGAGAGGGAGGGGTGAAGACTCAGAACTACACCTCCACCCAGTCCACTTTCCAAGGGCCTCTAAGATCTCTGTTCTCTTTGGATTGCTCTTTGGTCTGAGAGTTGAGAAGTTTATTTCTCGGGTGTTGCTTTGTGTTTTGTTCCTGAAAAGGCTGAAGAAGGAGAAGGTGGATCTGTACATATGAAGTAGAAATCTGAGCATACATCAGCTCTGATCCTTCTCCCCACCTCCGCCCCATGCCTTGGCAGCTGGCGGCGGGGAAGGGCTGGGCAGAGAACACACGGGAGACACAGGCCCCATAGGTACTGCCTAATAAAAATCTCTTTCCCCTGGAGCCAGTCTCTGAGCTCTGCTCTTGTCAGCTCTTGCAATGGGATTTTACCTGCACTCAAGAGAAGCAAAGGATTTGCTAAGCAGACTGAGGGTTGAACAAGCCCACTTATGAGAGCAGGCTTTTAGCAGCATCATTTGCATTCCAACAATGAGTGTACAAATTATAAATGACTTCTAATCTATTTTTAAAGCGGTTTTAAGACTTCTCATCTGCTGTCAAGAGTGTCACTGAATATACCAAGGACATCCACAGCAACATTACAGTCCTTTTGAAAAGAAACTATGCTAGTAGAGAACTCACCTTCATCAAGCTTCTGCCAGATACAAATGCCAGGCTCTGTGCTAGCCATTTCAGGGGCATTGGATCATTAAGGCCTCCCTGTGGTCCCCAGAGGCGTGGCACCATTATCGTTTCTTGCAGAGGAAAGGAGGCCAGGCTCAGAGAAGGTGAGCCCCTGATGCTGACCCGCTCATTGTTAGAGTGCGGAGTCACCCATGACTGCGATTACCTCTGGGTTCGTTCTAATACACCTCACAGTGAGTACTCACTAATTCCTATTTCTGTTCCTCAACCAGAGCAAGAAGGGGGTGAAAAGAGCTTCACAGGGTTTGGAGAGAGGAAGCTGAGAAGTCAGAGCAAAGAGAAAAGATACAGCCCCCAAAAGACAGGAGGAGGGTTCTCCCAGGGCTGGTCATGGGTGTGGCCTGGGAGCTCCCCCTGGGCAGGTTATTTCCCCTCTCCAGGCCTCAGTCTACCCATCTGGAAAGGGTGGCATTTGTCCTCCACAGCAATGTTCCTGGCTGCAGTTGCTGGTGTTCCAAATCTTTCACCGTATTGGAAAACCCCCTACACTCTCAGCCACTTACTCCTGCTTTTGTCAGTTCACCATTGTACTCCAGGACATTATTTTAAAGGTAAACATTATATGCACTTAAACGGAATAGAATATCACTTGTCACACATGGAAGCTAACCACCCAAATAAAGAAAAATAAAAAATAAAAAAATAAAAAATGTGATTAAACTCTACTCAGCTGTTGTGGCCTGAGGTCTGCATATGTTCTCTCCCCTCCTCTCACTCCTTCTGCCTTCCTCCCTCCTTCCCTCTCTGTCTCAGTCTTGGTTAGCAGGGAGCAAGTGCCTGGAAGTGCCAGGGGGCTGGGTGTTGAAGACACACTGGTGCTGAGCTGAGTCTCTCCTCCTCCAGAGAACTAGCAGCCATGAAAGGGAGCTGGAGCCAGAACCCCTTTCCCAATACTGAGGCAGCATCACCTAGTGCCTCCTGAAAAGGCCTCCCCAGTCCCTGGAGTCTGGGGTGGTGCTCTGCAGAAAGCCAGGCCAGAATTCCTGCTGTCACCCTCTCAGCACTGTCACAGACTGGCCTTGAAAGCCCCCAGAGGACAGAGAAAGAGGGAGTGGGTGCAATTCCAGAATGGTCACTCTTTCGGTGACAAGGAGGTGAGCATGCCTCCCCACGCTGTCTCCTTTTTGATACAGGAGGGAGGGGCAGGGGGGCTCTAAGGGGGCTTCAACCCAGCATTCCTTCTGCCCTCTGGGGAGAGTGCTTGAGCCTTGGTTTCTTTCCTTGCATGGTGAGACCCCTCAAGTGTGCCCTCAGTCACCTTCAGGGTGCAGCAGCCTGTAATCCCTATAATCCCATATTAATGAATTTATGTGCCCCGGAGCAGGCTTACTTGGGGGTGGGAGGATGGAGAAAATGAAGCAAACTCCTCTCCCTCCCTGGCAGGCTGGAGGAGAACCGAGGGCTTGCCCCTAAAAGGGGCAGAAGGGGGTTAAATTGCACATCAACCCTGAGCTCTAGTCAGTCTTTGTTTGGGCACTGCCTATGTCGTGGGTGTGTGGGTCCCCACTGGGGCCCCCTCTGCTGTCCTGTGCAAGTTTCTGGGGTACGTGCATGCTCATGACCATCCCCTTCTTGTCTCCAAGGGGTCTCCCCTACTTGGCTTTGCTCAGTTACTGGCTTTAATAGGTGGGGTTGGGGAGGGGGAAGGACAGAGAATGTTAGACGTTAGACTGAAAAGATCAGAGACTTCTAGTTCATTGTTACTCTACAACCAAGGAGGAAACTGTGGCCCAGAGAGGGAAGGTCTGACCACCTCTCCAGGCTTTCTGACTCCAGGGCCACTCCTCTCTCCCCACATTAATCTTCCTCTCAGGGGGTTGAGGCTTCATATATTGTGAGTGGCTTCCGAGTCTGCAAGGGGACCAGCCAGGTAGACATTCCCATTTAATGGGCCTTGGACTCAGGGTCCAAGCTAACTAGACTCATATCTGTGCCAGTTCCGTGTTCCAGGAGTGTCTTTGCTCACATTGGGCTCCAATCATGACCCCTAGGGATATACTTTCCCCTTTCTGCCTAGAGAGTCTGCCTACTTCCCCTGCCCTTTGCTAGGCTTGACACAATGTCTCCTTCCTCTTTGGAGATTCTGAAACAATCTCACCTGGGCAAGCCAGCAAGACTGTGCAAGCTCCCAAGGCCGCCCCTGGGGTGCCCTCACTGTATCAGGTCCTCTTTCAGCACAGCTGGATTTTGTATGAGCAGAGCTTGTGTAGGTCTTGGAATATGGGCATACTCCTTGACAGCGGGATGGGGGGCTTGCGGCATGATGAGCCACACCTGGAGACCTAGCCTCTCTGCCAGGGACTTCTCCATCTTGCCTTGTCCCTACCCGTCATCTGGTCTTCTGCCTGACCTCTTACCTGTTTTCCATGCCCCCTGCCCCCGCCCAGCCTTGGTCCACTCTCCATCATCCCAGGCCCTCCCCCACTTTGCAGGGAGGAAAAGGTTGGTTTTCTAGTGAGCAAAGTGAGCAGTCCCCAGATCCCCCCCGGGACAGTGGCAGGCAGGTGCTTGGAGACCCTGTCCATGCTGGAGTCAGAGTTGGCGTGGGCTGGGCCAGGGGCAGGGAGAGGGCTACAGATCCTGCTGATTGAAAAGCTAAAGCACCAACTTGTCTGCAGTTTGAAACCAGAGGCATGTGAGTAAAGCCATAGCCGACGCCACTGATGCCACCAAGCCTGTTCCCACCGTGAAAGGACCTTTTGTTTTACCCCTTGATTCGTGGGTGAGCAGTGATTCCATTTTAATTAAATACACAGCGCTTGGGGTTGAGCAAGCTGCCAAAGCCCTCTGTTCCAGGGTCCAGGGGGAGCAGGATGGGGAGGCTGGGGGTGCTCACCTTGCCAGAAAATGGTGAGCAGGAGGGAGCAGAGAGCCTGGGGCAGGTGGCTGTGTGCCTGTCAGCAACCAGTTAATATTCAGTGCAGAGGAATTCACCCTGCAGGACGCCAGACCCCCTTGGGCATCTGGTTAACGGCACCTTCAGGGACACACTTAGGGGAAAAAACCCAAGGATAGGAGTAAGATATTTCTGATTTTGCACAGGCCTGGCAGGGACTCAGGGAGGAGCAGGTGGAGGGCTATGCTGGGTGACAGCCTTTCCACCCCCACTGGCCCCAGCTTCTCTGCTCTCTGATACCATTTTCTGTGCCTGCTATCGGCTGGTTTCCTGCCCAGAAACAGTCCAAAGATCAACAAAACAGCACAGACAAAACTCTGAATTGAGAATCCTGCAGGAAACTGAGCCCAAGTACCCATCCCACTTTTCCTTTGATCCATCATCATGGTCCAGATGTGTCCTCCTCCAAGAAGCCCTCCGGAATCCAGTCTATCCCCTACCACCGCACACTCCACGTTACCCATCACTCTAAAATCCTCCTGTTTGTTTATTTGAATTCTTGCATACTGGCTATCTCTTCCATGTAGAACATAGACTCCATGAGGACAGGAGTTTTGTCTTATTCAGTCAGTGCCTGACACAAATCATGTACTCATTAATGGTTGAATGAATACACTTGGGTAAAACTTAGGGGCAAAGACTTCACCTAAAAACACAATGTAATTTTAATAATGTACAATTCCATTGTGAATATTTTGATTCTGGAGATCATCCAATCAAAAGAGGTTCCCTGAGCCCCTGTCCCACTCTGTGCCAGTCCCCAGGCTGTGTAGTGCTAGGGTTATAGCAGTGAAGCCAGCATCATGCCACCTTCAAGGGGCTCTCAATCTAGAGGAAGACAGACACAAAATCACAGTTTAGTGGGACAAGGCTATAGCGGAGGGCCAGAGGGAGTTCAGGCAAGGGAATGATAGGCTTCCTGAAGAAGGGAAGCATGAGCAAAGGTGTACCTGGGAGAGAATAGCCCACAGTCAAAGACTGCCCAGAGGGTGAGGCCAAGAGGGTGAGAACCAGTGGTGAGAATGGCAGAGCCTGGGGTAAAGAAAAGGTGAATATATGTCTCAAAGAGTCTTCAAATGCCAGACCCAAGATCCACACCTTGCCTGGAAGGCATTAGAGAGCCAATGAAGGTCATTCAGTAGGGGCAGGATGCCAGCAGAGCTATGCTTTAAGAAGATTCCTCCAACAGCAACGCAGAGTATAGACCAGGGCCCCAGAGGATTTGGGACCTGCCTTTGCTTCCCTTGGAGATATGAAATATGATCGCAGGCACTGGGCCCTTCTCTGAGGACAATTGTTAGTGCAGGCCTCTGCAGAGAGCCCAAGAGTAACACAGGGGCAGGTGGGATCACTTACCTGATATAAGATATGCTTTCCTCTGAAGGGGATAAATGTTGTCCTGGATTAGTAGCTGAGAGCGCAGGTCCCATATCAGTGTACCTTGGGTATGATCTCCAGACCTGGGACTACAGGTCATCACCCTGCTTGGTCTCCTAAAACAAAACAAGACAAAACAAAACAAAACAAAACAAAAAACACCTAGGAAGTGCTATCGTCTTGTTTAAATGCATGTTGTGCATTCAATCAGCAAACACTCATGTAGTGCAAACCCATGTTTTTTGTTTGCTTACATCCTTGCATTCAACCACAGATCCTTCCAGAGTATGGGCTGATGGAGGGAACTGAAAGGGCAAAGGCTCAGAGGTAAAAATGAGTTTAGAGTAAGTTGATGACGAGGAGGCTAAGGATCTTTTATTTTAAATTCCTGTTACATCAGGGTGGAGTTCTTGTTTTCTTGGGAGGGTGAAGAGTTGGGAAGTGTGGAAGCCACAATTCTTTGTGTTCACCCATTTTTGTATTTTAATAACATAAAGTTTATGATATTAGGCTAAGTGCTTCACATATGTCCCTTGATATTTATAATAACCCACAAAAATAAGGACAATAATTACTGCCACTTCACAAGTGAGTAAGCTGCCACACAGAGAGGTTAAGTCACTTGCTCAAGGTCACACAGTTTGGGAGCAGAGTGACCAAGTTTTGAACCCAAGGGACTCTGACCCCATGAATCTGTTTTTCATCACCACGGTAGCACTCTGTCCTTCACATACCTCTATAGCTAGCTTGGTTCACCCCAAATCATACTCAGTTCACGTCTTTGTGAGCCTTTTCCAGAACATACATCTCAGGGGATCTTGTCCTTTCCCTGAATGCCGGGGAGGCCCCATGCATTCTGAGGAGTCTCCTTGGCCTGTGACCTTAGCATTTACCTTCCCATTTACCTTACCACTCTCCAACAGAAGCTGCCGCCCCTTCCCCAGTAACCCAGCCTGGAGTCTATTCCAAGGTCTTGTTCTAATTCTTCCTCTTCTAATTATGTGACATTTCCCTGTCTACAAGTTCTTTTTCTATTTAATCCTTGCCACATCCTTCTGAGGATTGGTGGCTGAAGGGCCTTTTGATGGAGGAGATAACTAGAACTCCAAGACCTAAGAATTTTGGCAATAATAAAAATTGCAACAGCTAAATGTATGTAGAGTAGATACTGGTATTGTTGTTCCCTTTTAGTAGGTGGGAAAACTGAGGCACTGAGCTCTAGAGTAATAAGGTCACAGATAGTAAGAAATGGAACAGAGATTCAAACCCAGGAAGTCTGGCTCTAGAACCACACTCTGGGAAACATTTCATTTGGCTGCCACACATCTGTCTAGTGTGGAGGTCAGAAATGCTTGGTAAATATTTGGAGATGACTTGATTGATAATTACTGACCCCTCTTTTAGCTCCACTGGTGGCTTCCTCTTTCTTTCCTTCACAGTCTAGGGTTTCTGACTGCCCTACCACAATAGAATCCTGCATGCCCAAGGGGCTATCTTTAGTCCCCTGGGAGGACATGCTTCTCTCTGTGTGTGAATGTGTGTGCCCTATGCCATTTTGCTGAGAATACTTGTGTGGAGCATGTCTGAGGGAAGCCAATTGCAACAGAGCTCTTATCCCTTCAGCCTCCTTCCTTTGGGGAGGAAGGCTTTCTTGACTGCCTGTTTCTCCTGTCTCTGGGTTTCTGCTGCCAGCTGACTATAGAGTTTTCATCCTAAGAGACAGAGAGAAGTGGCCCTTCAGAATTATTTGAGCCTTCTTCAGGATACTCTAGTATTCATTGGAAACTAAGCTATGGAAGATTGAAAGCCAAGGAATTCACAATCCTGCTTGGGATTGTTTTTTCCTCTTTGAAGAAATATGCGCTCATGTGACTGCTAAAGTGACTCTTAACATTCTAAAGTGACAGCCTCTCCCTCTACAACTGTGATATGCAGCTTGCTCATTTAAAAAAAAAATGATTTTTTTTTTAAGAACTTGTTTTCAAAGCTTTGGCATCTCCCTTGAGGTAATTAGAAACACAATGGAGACCTGAATAATCTTAATTTGTGGTCACTGCATGAGATCAATGAGGAAATCAATTCATTCAGCAGACATTTATCAGATGCATGATCCTGGTGATAAGATGACATTCAGTCACACAGAGTCCCTGCCCTCATGGAACTTAGGTGCTATGCAAGAGAGAAAGACGGTGCACTAATAAACCAAGTCAGCCATTTCCAATGATGGTGACTGCCAGGAAGGATATGGCACAAGATGATGTAAGGGAGTGATGAGAAGCTACCTAGCTCAACTAGTCAGGAAGGGCCTCTCTGAAGAGGGGACCTTTGAACTGAGAGCTGAGTGACAAGCAGGCAGCTATGCAAAGATTTGAGGGGAGAGCATCCCAGGCCCAGAAGTACAGTCAGTGCAAAGCACCAAGTTGGGAATGAGCTTGGTGAGTTCAGGGAAGAGCAAGGGCGAGGACAGCCCTAGGAGATGAGGTAAGAGAGTTGGGCAGAGGCCAGTTCATGCAGACACTTGTAGACCATGGAAAGAGTTTAGATTTTACCCTATTATGTAGACCGCATTTCTGTTGATTAACAAATCGATGTTTGAATCCAGAAAGGGTGATAGATTATGGTCATGTTCGTTGTTTTGTTCTGGAAACAAAATTTCCAAGCATCAGATAAACATAATTTTGATGAAGGTAATAATACACTTACTGGGAGTTGTTGGGGTCTCTTTAAAAGAGTCAGAGCAATTTGGTATAATGATCACAAGGTTCAAGTTTCAGCTCTGAAATTTCCCTGCTGTGTGACCTTGGGTACTCATCTACTATTTCTGAGTCTCTGTTTCCTTACCTGCACAGTGGGGTGATATTTGACTCACAGGGTGATTGTGAAGATGGAAAGGGATAATGTCACACACAAAAGAAGTATTTTATAAATTTCAGGAGGTATGTGCTGGAAACATGTATTATTCCATTAAGAACTCTCTATTTAGGCACCCCTTACTAATTAGGACCTTAGATGGGAAATGCCTACTAGAGACCTCTACTTGGGGGGCGGGGAGAGGAGGGAAGATATTTAAAAAGAGTAACAGCCACATAATCCCCTGAGGACTTCTAGCAGGTCTCCTTCCAATGCCACCCTTCTCCCCCCTCCCCCCACCCCACTCTGCACCTGATGGCACCCTGTCTGTAAAGGCCCACTTAAAGCAGAACATGCCTGCCTTGCAATGGCTTCCCGGAGAGAGTGGGAGGGACCTGTCTGGGGCGGGCCTATGAAAGCCTCGGAGTGCACTGAGGTCAGCAGTACTGGAGCCAATCAGTATGGAGGCGTGTGGAGCTCTCCAAGGTCCTGACCAACGGGGGCTCCCAGAATACTGCAGTCCTTTTTGTATAGCTCTTGCTCCAGTCGCGTTGTTTTAGAATTGGATTGTGGTTACCACATGTAGAATCCGGTAGATCAAGAACAAGTATCTGGAAACATAACCACATTTGGAATCCGGTAGACTTGGGTTGAAACCTGCTGGTGACCTTAACTACTTAAACCTCCATTTCCTCATCTGTAAAATGGGGATGGTGATGCCTGTTTCGTACTGACCGTGGGAGTTAATGTGCTAAAACACTGAAAGAACCTAATGCAATGCCAGACAAATACAGATGTTTTTGTAAACACCCAGGGTGTTTCTCTGTCTAGCCAGTGAACTCTCAGAGAAGCCTATTATAGGTTGGAATTTTGGTTATGAGAGTATGGACACTAGAATCTCTCAGACCTAGTTCAAATTCCAGCTCTGTTTCTTCCTGGCTAGTGTGAATGACTAAACTACTCTAAATTCTAGTTTCCTCACCTGTAAAATGGGGCTAATCCTCCCTACTTAATAGGGTCTAATACTTAGAATAATAGCTAGTAAACACTCAATAAAAACTTGTGGATTTAGATTGAATTTTTAGGGAAACTTCTTTTCCTTTTCTTTTAAAAATAGAATTGTATTTGAAATACATCTCTAACCCAAGAGTAGGTTTATGCTATTACCTGAACCCTGTTAAAAGGGGCCAGGCAGTAAATAAAAGCAAATGGTTGTGTTCCCGTGTGATGGTGTGAAATGAAATGAAAAGTGACCTGTGTTTAAGTTGATCATATATAACCACTGTGGGAACACCATAATTCTTAGAAGAGGTCTAAGGTGCATGACCATCAATGTTTCATGGTCATGATCCCAAGAGAAAGACCTGCTCTCAGAAGGGACAGAGCCCTTGAAGTGTAAGAAGGAAGATGTCTGTGAGGTTTGTTGTTAAAATTTTCATACTCATAGGGGAAGAAAAGAAAGCTGTGTGCCTTTGAGTACCTGAAAATTTTCCAAAAGAAAAGAACAAAGTGGGGTTGGACAGAGTCCCTGTGGGACAAAAAGGAAAGCACGTGGATATGAGAGTCACCCAAGCTTGATTTCCACTGCCTGCTCCACCCACTTAGCTGGGTGACTTTATTTATCTTTAAATTTTAATTATGGAGGAATTTCAAACATACCAAAAATAGTATGGTAAAGCCTTGTATACTCATTACCCAGCTTCAGTAATTATCACCCATTGGTTAATCTTGTCTCATCTCTCCCCAGTCCATTTCCCTCCCTTCTGTATTGTAGTGAAGCAAATCAGCTGGGTGGCAGTAAATATTCACCTCTCTGGGCCCGTTTCTTCATCTGTAAATTAGAGATGATGGTAGCATCAAAAGCACAGGATGTCTGGGAAGATGAAGAAAGAGAAAGAAAAGCTTGACAGTGGTTGCTTTCAAGGTCTGGGTTCCCCATTCTTCCCAGCCTCCCACCTGGTTAAGGCCTGGATCAATACAGACTTGGACCTCAGATTCCCTTTTCCATTTTGGGGTTTTCTGATCTGCTTCCCACTCAAATTTGACCTCAGCATGCACTCACCTTCTGGAATTTGCCCCCATTATTCTAGTAACTCCTCACTTTTGGGAGTTGAGATTGTTCCTCAAATCCTTTGGTCTACCCAGATACAGAGCTGATGAAAATGCCATCGATTTGGAGGTCAGTAAGGATGGGTTTCTAGCACAATAGTTAAATGGGCTTCACCAGTGCAGCCTTCAGCTTCTTCATCTGGAATAGTACCAAGTTTATGTCATGAAGGACTTTGCGAAATTTAAACTGTGAGGACTGTTGCAATGCCTGATGTTCTGCTATTCATTCCCTTTAGTGTGAGCATTGTAGAAAGAGATTGTAGCCATCCAGGAAAACAGAACTGTATCAAGAGGAGAAGCCCAAGATCAAAAGAGCATTTTTTTTAGATTTTATTTATTTATTTATTTGACAGAGATCACAAGTAGGCAGAGAGGCAGACAGAGAGGAGGAAGCAGACTCCCCACCGAGCAGAGAGCCCGATGAGTGGCTTGATCCCAGGATCCTGGGATCATGACCTGAGCTGAAGGCAGAGGCTTTAACCCACTGAGCCACCCAGGTGCCCCAAGAGCATATATTTTTAAGATGGCAGAACATGGCTTACTTGAAACAGATGGGAATGATCAGTAGAGAGGAAACAAAAGGGAAGATTGAGGGAGTCCAGTGTACTCACTGGAATAAATTCTTGTGTGAGGTTTCACTATCAGTGGGACCCTGGACACAGAGGCCTTCAGGACCAGCAGGTGTGTTTGAACCTTATCCTGTAATCAGTGGTGCCATTGGAGAACTTTGAGCAGGAGGTGACATGGTCATGCCTGCTGTGTGGAGAATTGATTGGTGAGGGCAAGTCAGCTTCAGGAGACCCATTGAGGGGGTCTGGGGAATAGTCAAGTGAAGGGCACTGTATCTACTCTTCACTGAATACCCTGTACCTGGCATATCCTGGGGATTCAATTAAACATTCATGGAAGGATCATGTGCTCAGATAAAGAATATGTAGACCAGGATTTGTGAACTCACATGCCTATAGGAACTGAACAATTTATAAAATAAGGGAAGGGGGACAGATGTGATGCAACAGGGCAATCTAAAGGCACACACCCCCTCTAAAAATGGCAACAGCTATTTGACCCCAGCCCACTGCTATCCTGAAGACCCAGTGTTGCCAGAATTTTCGAGAGGATCCAGAAGCCTAGATTCTTTTTTTTTTTTTTTAAGATTTTATTTATTTGACAGACAGAGATCACAAGTAGGCAGAGAGGCAGGCAGAGAAGGGGAAGCAGGCTCCCTACTAAGCAGAGAGCCTGATGCGGGGCTCGATCCCAGGACCCTGAGATCATGACCTGAGCTGAAGGTAGAGGCTTAACCCACTGAGCCACCCAGGTGCCCCCAGAAGCCTAGATTCTTATGTGACTCACCCCATCTTTAAGCCAGAGTAATCCAAAAGAAATATAATTCATGCCACAAAGGGAATTTTACATTTTCTAATAGCCACGTTTAAAGAAATCAAATGAAACAGGCAAAATTGATTTTTAATTATCTATTTTAGTTAACCAAATATACCCAAAGTATTAGCTCAACATATAATTGATATGGGAAAAAATGAGAAATTTTATATCTTCCTTTTTTTCATGGTAAGCCTTTGAAATTTGATGTGTGTTTTACACTTAGAGCACATCTGACTTAGGACTAGTCACATTTCAGATGCTCAGTAGCCGTATGTGGCTCCCAGCTCCCTTCTTGGACTGCACAACCTTAACATTGGCTCTGAGTTTTTAAAAATACAGTGAGGATTCTATTCCACTGATCTGTGTGTCTGTTGCTTTGACATAATCACTCTGTCTTCATTACTATAGCTTAATAGTAAGTTTTGAAATTGTGAAAAGTGAATCCTCCAATTTTCTTCTCATTCAAGATTTTTTGGCTATTCTGTGCCCCTTGTATGTTCATATGAATTTTAGCATCAGCTTGTTAATGTGTGCTTCCCCCCCTCCATACACTCCCCCCAAAAAGCCAGCAAAGATTCAATAGGGATTGCTTCGGATCTGTATGCCAATTTGCCATCTTCACAATATTACATCTTTCAATAGGTGAAAATTTAAAAAAAAAAATGTACAGTGCCTAATTGCTGAAAATTATCAAGGATACTCATGGGGAAAAATGGGGACTAGTTAAGTGTTAGTGAGCAAAATCATGCAAGGGCTAAACAGTTGATAGAGCACACCTGAGACCACTATCCTCAGAAAGTCCTGTTTGTAAGATTGGGCCTTCACCAGAATCTGAGAACCTCGATTTTGGGAGGGTTCCCTCCATTCCCTGATAAGAAGGGCCCCCTATGCCTAAACTGTGCTACAATATGGTTCATTCTGAGCACGTTTTTTCCTTCTAGGAGTCTGGAATTTGGGGATGAGCTACACAGCGGTGCCTATGTGACTTGCCCCTAGTGAAAGCCCTGGGCACTGAATCTCTAAAGGGCCTAGATGGTCAGGGTGCCTGGGTTGCTCAGTTGGTTGAGCATCTGACTCTTGATTTCAGGTCATGATCTCCAGGTCATGGGATTGAGCCATGTGTGGGGTTCCAGGCTCAATGGATTGTCTGCTTGAGATTTTCTCTCTCCCTGTCCCTCTACCCCTACCCCTGCTGGAGCACACATGCTCGCTCTCTCTCTCTCTCTCTCAAATAAATGAATAAATCTTAAAAAAGAAATAAATAAAGAACCTACCTAGTTGATTACCTTTAAAAATAATCAGTCAATCAAGCAATCAATCCTAGTGAGGGTCAAAGAGAAGATGGCTTCAGTGCCCAACTTGTGGGTCCTGGAGTAAAGTAACGTGGCTGAAGCCCAGTCAGGCCTCCTGGTTGTTATCTGTACTCAGACCATCCCCACTCCCCTCCTGTCTGAGCTGTCTGCCAAGGAGAACACCAAGGATAATGAGGTGCTTTTGAGCTTCCAGTAGGAATCCCTTCTTGCCTGGTGTCCCCACTCCACAGCTTGTTAAGTGTGGGGACCAGGAGGTAGGAGTCTAGGAGCTAAGCTTCATGTCAGCAGACATGGACAGTGGTCACTGAAACCTGGTCCTCAGTCCCTGAGTCTAAGACACCCATGTTTCAGACCTTCCTTGCTGGAGCCAAAGTTGTGAGCATAGCTGCCCCTCCCTCAGCTTCAGCTACTTCAGCTGGAGAGGAAGGACACACAGGGGGTTCTGGCAGGAGGACCCATTTCTCCCATGGCCGCTGGCAGCTGCTGAAGAAAGTCCCAGGCTAATGATGGGCAGAGTGGATTCCAGAACTGCTCTGCCCTGCTTCTCCACCTTGGGATACAAAAGGTTGGGCTGATAGGCAGGGGGAGGTGAGGATCCATCAGTCCTGGCCAATCCAGAGAAGGAAAGAATGGTCCAGGGGGACTCCTAGAGCCTTCAGCAGGACAAGAATATTCTAGAAGGGTTTTGGGGGGCCCTTTTAAAAATTAAGCTTAAAAAAATTTTTTTAAAGATTTTATTTATTTATTTGATAGACAGAGATTACAAGTAGTCAAAGAGGCAGGCAGGGAGAGAGGAGGAAGCAAGCTCCCTGCCGAGCAGAGAGCCCAGGACCCTGAGACCATGACCTGAACTGAAGGCAGAGGCTTTAACCCACTGAGCCACCCAGGCACCCCAAAAATTAAGCTAAAATTTTTAAACAGTAAAACTTGTTCTTTTTAGTTCACAGTTCTATGAGTTTGGACAAATGCATACAGTTATATAACCATCACTCTAGTTAAAGTATAGAGTGGTTTCATCACCCCTAAAACATCCCCTCATCACTTGGTAGTCAACCTCTTGCCCTCCCCCAACTCACCGGCAACCACTCATCTCTAGATTTGCCTTTTGCCTCTCACCGTCTGGATGGAATCGTGTGGTACATAATCTGTGTGTCTGGCTTCTTCCCCTGTGCATCACACACTTGAGATTCTACCACATGTATCCATAGTTCCTTCCTTTTCATTGCTGAGGAGTATTCCATGGTAAGGATGCTCCAGAGCTCACTTCTTCAGTTTTTTGGTCTTTTCTTGAGAGGCATTAGGTTTGTTTTCGGTTTTTGGAGCTATGAATAAAGCCACCTTATTCTTGGGTGAACATGAGTTTTTATTTCCCCTGGGTAAATACACAAGAGTGGAATTGCTGGGGTGTGTGGTAGGTGTAGGTCTAATTTTATAGGAAACTGCCCAGTTCTTTTTCCGCGTGGGTGTCCTGGTTTGCATTCCCACCAGCAACGGATGGGAGCCCGGCCCTTCCACATCCTCATGGGAGCCCGGCCCTTCCACATCCTCATGGGAGCCCGGCCCTTCCACATCCTCAGCGGCACCCGATATGTTGTCACTGTACTGCTACCTCTCCTCTAGCGCGTCTCTCATGACGTCACCTCTTAGCCCATCTGGCTCCTTTGATGCTCTGCAAGCCCCCAAGGGGCTGTGCCCTAGTCATTTCTGTATCTCCAGGCCTAGGACATACCCAGAAAGAGGAAGGCAGTGAGCGTTTGAGCTTCTGCTACAGGCGCACTTGCTCGCTGGCCCCTGAGGGACTTCTAGTCTTCCTTAGACTCCAGTGGCCTCTCTGGATCACTCTTCTCATCCCCCAGAGAGGGAGCTTCTTGCAAATGGGGGTGGCCAGAAGTCAGACGACTGGGCCAGACTTATACAGCTCTGCCAGCTGTACCTCCAAAGGGGCCCATCCTGGCCATCCCAGCCCCCAGATCCTCCCAATGACTGATATCTCAAAGCCAAGTGCACACGTACGCCCCGGTCTGTAGGATCTGTTCCCTCCTTGCTGCCCCAACTCATGCCCAGAAGTCAGGGTCTGGGACATGCTACTGACTCCCAATTCTTTTAATATCAATATACGGGCTCATGAGGCATTCCTGGCCATGGACAACTCTTTGACAATCCATCTAGACTTAAATCTAACAGGAGAGATTACTTCTAATTGGCTCTATTTCTAGTTCTCTTCTTTTCAGATTTTATTTATTTATTTGAGACAGAGCAAGAGAGAGCTTGAGCAGGGGGAGAGGCAGATGGAGAGGGAGAGAAGACTCCCCGCTAAGCAGGGAGCTAATGTGGAACATGACCCGAGCCAAAGGCAGACACTTCACCAACTGAACCACCCAGGCGCCCCCTAGTTCTTTACTTCTTAACAGTAATTTCCAACCCTTCTGAGCCTCACTTTGTAAAAATGGGCATAAAAAGTATCTCTATCTCTTCAGACTGTGGTAGGGATATGGTGAACTACTGCTCGTGGCTCACTCAGGAGGGAAGCTTGGACGGAGGTGCCCAGGGAGTGCTGGGGAGCGCAGGCCTCATGAAGCACCTTTCTCCCTGGGGCCTCCATCTTGTTCGAGTTTCACCGTGGCCCTAAGCAGATGGTGCCACAATCCTCTCAGAACGTTCATGCCAGATGGTTAGCATCCTGATCTTCTCCCAGCCAGAGTTTCCAAATCTGTGAAAAGGAATGTTGAACAGGATGGTCTCCACACCAGCCCCTGTACTCAAAAAGTCTTTCCCTTCCAGGTTCCATTTGCCCTTTCCTGTCGGTAGCTCAGGGTCTGAGCAGATGTAATGAGGAGGCTCAGGGAGAGGATTTGGGGGCTTGGTACCTGATGTAGCCAAGAGGTATGTGGCCCAAGATCTTTTCCTCCAGAAATCCATGGCAGCGCTGGTGGCAGTTAGCCTGGATGACACCAGCCAGAGTGAGGTAAAGTGGGCTCCCTTGATTTGGGGCTCTGCTTTCAAATCAGAGTCAAGCACACAACCTAAGTGCCCAACAGTAGGGATGGCAGGTATAACTTGTGGAATAGGGAGTCATCAGAAATGTGTCCAGGGATATGGAAATGGATTCACAAATACTGGTGAGCAGCAATTCCTGGGCACCCAATGCAATTCCTGGGCACCCAGTGCACCCAAAGCAGTGCGATCGTCTGTACACATCTGGCTTTTCTAGACCAGCAGGTCTCAATGGAGTGGTTTTTGCTCATCCAACTCCACACCGCAGAGACATTTACCTATGTCTGGAAACATTTTTTTTAAAATATTTTATTTATTTGACAGAGAGAAATCACAACTAGGCAGAGAGAGAGGAGGAAGCAGGCTCCCTGCAGAGAGCCCAATGTGGGGCTCGATCCCAGGACCCCGGGATCATGACCTGAGCTGAAGGCAGAGGCTTTAACCCACTGAGCCACCTAGGTGCCCCTGTCTGGAAATATTTTTAATTGTCTTGACTGGGGAAGAACTGCTGGCCATCCAGTGGACAGAGGCCAATGCACATGGCAATGTCCGCAGCAAGGAATTATGCAGTCCAGATTGTGCAAAGTGTCATGATTGAGTGACATCCTGACTCAGGATTTCATAAGAGCCCAGTACCTATCAGAGTGCCTGGAATACAGTGAACATACAATACATCATTTTTGAATAAATGAGTTTGTGAAAAGATGTATTTGTACTATGGAAATGTATCAATGGCATGGTGGGATTACTGAAAATTCTTATTTTCCTCATTTATCTGTATTTTTAAAATTCTCCACTACAAATTTTTGTTGCTTATATAATGAAAAACTTTACTTAGAGAAGGAAAAAGAAAATAATATCAGGAAGACATAAAATGCATACTGAATAAATATAGTAATTAAATGCATTCATGCATTTCACCAGTATCTAGTGATCCCTTCATCCAGGCATGGTTCTAGGCACTGGGTACAGAGGAGCAGGAAGAAAAAAAACGTTGCCCTCTTGGAGCTTACTTTCTAGCAGAAAGTAAAGACTAAACAAAGGACTGAACAAATAAATATATAATATTTGTAATACAACAGAACAGCCAGTGGTGAGAAGAGCCATGGGGAAACTAAAGCAGGGTTACAGGATCAGGGAGAGAGTGTGAGAGTGTGATGAAGAGGAGACTTCCTGACAAGTGACGTCTGACGTCGTGGTAGAGACTTGAGGAGAGCCTGGGAGCAGGACATGACCAATGGGGCACATGTGGGTGAAGAGTGTTTAAAGCAGAGAAATGCACTACCCTGCTCTAGAAGGTCTCTGTCAAGCTTTTAAGAAATGGCAAGATGCTTATTTTAGAAGGGCAATCCATCATGATGCTTCCTCTGACACCTCTGGGAAGAAGCCAAGGGCAGGATTCTTAGCAGTGCCTGCCTCTGAGAAGGATGGGAAGGATGCATGGGCATTTCAAGACTGGACCTTCAAGATGGAGAAAAGGTTCTCTCCAGAAATACCACAGGTGCTCTTTCTGGGAAGGCAGCCTAGGGATCAATTCCTACCACTTGCCAGCTCTGTGCACTTGAGAACGGTGCTTAAACTCTCTGAGCCTCAACTTGCTCTTCTACAAAATGGCAACACTAACATGTGTCCCACTTGGGTGCTGGAAACCCAGCTGAGATGATACAACGAAAGCTCTGGCGTAGATCCTGGTGCAGAGGTGCGAAAAGTGTGCCCTCCCTCCCTCCTCTTCTCTGTTCCTGGCATCCTTCTCTTGGTCTTGCTAATAACTGAGCTCAGGGGCCCCAGGTTACAGGCATGAGGAAAACGAAGTCTCCAATTCCACTTTTTGCAATGATGGCAGCATAAGAACATAACTGGGCAAAAGCAATGACATTGTGGTTTTAATCAGATGCAAACAAATTTATCTTCTCTAAAGATGTCTTTGACTGATAAAAATGACCACTAAGGGGAAAGCACTACAGGATGAAGAAACAGCCTGAGCAAAAGTACTGAGTCAGTAAGTCAGCAGGTGTTTATTCAGGGCCTGCCATTTTCTGGGCACGGTTCTTTATGTCGGGATAGTGCAGTAAACTGAACAGAGAGGATGGAGAAAACGTCTGCTCATGAAGCTTATGCTCCTGTGGCAGGACAGAGACAGGCATTAAACACAGAGACAAAGAGGCTCTTTTTGAGGTTATTCACACAGCAGTGATGTGATAAAAAATGAAGAGCAGGCAGCGTTAGGTGAGGTGTAAAGGAAGGCTTCCATGAGGAGGGAACGCTGGAAGGTGCATGCCCAGGAAATCATGTTCTGGGCAAAGGGGACAGCGAGGACAAAGGCCTTGAGGCAGGAGCAAACTTGCATGTTGGTGAAACAGAAAGGAGGCAGGTATAGAGAGTGATTGAGGAGAGCGGACAGAGAAGAAGCTGGAGAGGCCGGCGGAGCCAGATCACACAGCCACAGAAAGGAGCCTGAGCTGGATGCCGATTTCAGGGCACGTGGTCGGAGGGATTTGAGCAGGGAAGTGACCTGATCTGGTCTGTGCTTTGCAAACACCTATTCCGGCTGCTCCATGGGAGCTAAGCTACAGCCAGTGGGTGTACAAGGGGGAGAAAATTGCCAGAGACAGCGGTGGCTTGGACTTGAGTGAGGCAGGGGAGGAGGTGGGAAGGCTCAGATACGGGATAAATTTGGAGATCGCACCAGTAGGTCTTGCCAAGGGATTAGACGCAAGGACTGAGGGAATGAGAGGAATCAACATGGCTCCCTAATTTTTTTCCTGAGAAACTGGGAAGATGGTAGCCATTTGCCAAGGTGGAGAGCCTGAGGGAGAAGGATTGGTGGGGCGGAGTCATGCTGTGCTTTGGATGTCTGTTAGACACTGCAGCCCTAAGACCCAGCAGGCAGGTGGGTATGTGTGCCTGGAATCAGGGATGAGTGCTGAGAAGAGATGGGATGGAAACTTAGAGCCTGAAGATTGCCGAGGATCAAAAATAATTAATAAGGAGTTAAGGCAGGACGTGCAGGGAATATAGCCTCTGGGAGATATGGTTGTGAGGATATTATGTGAATATTAGCCATGAGCAGAGCACCCCTTTCTGCCTGGAGAGGGATTCACTTGGCTCCATACAGTTTTTCGGGACTAAGACCGTGATTCTCTAGCACTTTCAGGTTTCCACTGGGTACACAAGTGCCCTTTTGTGCCAGGAAGCCTAGAGTGATCCTGGATATCACCTGGAGAGCCCCCGAGGTTATGTTTGGATACCTGTGGGCTGTGTTGGCACCAGAAGAAGAAGAACAAGAAAGGTCTTGAGGCAAAACTGAATTCAAAGCTCACAGCCCAAGAGATGAGCTGGACTCCATGACAAACACCCCTACTCTGTGAGGCCTCCCCCAGCCGTCAGACTCTGTGCTGGAAATGCAGCAGCAGCCTCTGGCTGCCTGTGGGCTCCAGCTGTCCCCACCCCATCAAGCCGGCCTGTGCTTCTGTCCTTCTGGTGTCGTGCCTCTCTCTGGGCCTTCCCACTGCCTCCTCTCACCTCCCTCTGCCCAGCTCCTGCCCTTCCCTCTAGACCAAGCTTAAAGTTCCCCTTCTAGCAAGACCGTGCCTTAAAAGCTACGGTCTGGCCAGACTCTCTGCTGCAGGGAGGCAGCGGCTGTGTCTGTCTCATTTGCTGTGATGTTCCCAGGGCCTGGCATGCAGCGGATGCTTGGCCAGTGATTGCTGTCATATTTCCTGCAGAGCTGTCCTCAGGGCCCTGGACACCACAGCTCTGTTTGGTGTCCAGTCTGGGCTGAGCTGTTGCTGGTGACTAAGGCTTGGTGACCTGCATGGCTCCACAACATGACGCAGCTTTCACATTGGTACCAGCCTCTCATAGTGGAAGAAAGGACACTATTTGGAGGCAGAAGACCCAGGCAAGTCTGTACACCACCAGATACAAATGTTGTTCATCTCGTAATTTCCTCGGACCTTAGTTTCCCCATCTGTAAATTGGGAGTCATTGATTCCCTTACAGGGAAGAGGAAAGGAGATCACATTTACAAAGCTTCCTGATGTTGTTTGTGAAGTATATTTAAAACAACTTGTAATGCCTGCATGCAATGTGGGGACAGAGCAGGGAGCCTGAGATCCCAGCACTCTCTCCCTGCAAAGGACCAAAATATGCCCAGGTCGGAGGGAAATAGGGTTTAGAGTCAAGGAATCAGCTTTTCCTTTCTGAGGTACTGTTTGGATATATTGCAGCAAACATGTCTCAAGCCTTTCTTGGCAACTGAGGAGGTATGGGAAGAAGTAATTCATTACTGGATAGGTTCTCCTCCATTTGTTTTTCCTTAAACACTTGAACACGGAACTCCAGGCTTCAATCAAAATGCAATGCCTCCCAGCCGTGGGACTTGTGAGTGACAGGACCAAGATCTCTAGCCTTCTCACAAGGGCTTTAAGGCACTGCATGGTCTGGTCACACCACAAATTCCTTTTGCCTGACAGTCCAGCAGATCAAGGCAGTGGGAAGAAATGGGAAAAAAACAAACAAACAAACAAAAAAAAACGTTTAAAAGAACGAAAATGCAGCAAGTATGCATTTGCAGTTTTGCTGGATATTGAGGGACATTGAGGCGAAGCTGGTTTTTATGACCATTCATTAAACCTTTAATACATGCCTACTGTGTGCCAGGCTCGGTGCCAGGATAGATCTGCCAGGCTGAACAATCCACGGAGCACCATTCATATAAAAAGCAGTGTATGAATGGTGCTAGCTGGAGTCATACAGGGCTTCCCCGCTGCTCCCTGAGCCACTGTCCCCATCCTAGCCCCAGCTTCTCAGCACCTCTTCCAGGAAGTCCCAGGGGTTGGGGGGCCCTCCACTTGGGTTTCTGTGTTGTGTGTGGTCCGGCCCTACCACTGCATCTCAGCCACTCTCAACATATCCCATTCCACTCCATCCAGCACTCCAGCCTTCTGTCGGTCTAAAATCATGAGGTTCCACCCTCCCTCTGAGACTTTGCCCTTGATATTCCTTCTGCCTCCAGTACTCTTCCCCAGATCTTACAGGATGGCCTCCCCGCATTCCATTCTCCTCTCAAGGGTCACCACCTCGGGGAGGCCCTTCCTGATTACCTAAGCATCCTCGTCCCACACAGCACACATGGGGGTCCTGTTTTTCTTGTTCTGTGTTCTCAAAAGTACATGTAAGTCTCTGGTATGATCTCGTTGGCTTGTTTGTTCATTCCCTTGTTCATTCTGACTCCACTGGAATGTGAGCCCTGGAACTGAAGCCTTCTCCTCATGAACTTAGTATGGCCAGTGCTATACTGCATGTTGAATAAAAGAAGATGCAGAATCGCTCTCTGAGGACCCCCAGTCCGAAAGGGAGCAGACAGACCAATGGTTACCAGCTTGAAGGCTGATCAACAACCTGCATAATCCCCTTCCAACTTAGCGACTCTAGACGCGCATCACAGCCTCTGCAACAGCTCTAGGCAACACCCCTCCCTGAAGCCCAGGCCCCAAAGAAAACAGTGACCCCAAAACTAAGGATTTCTCCCTGGACCTGGTTGCCACACAATACTGCTTTGGAACAGGGAAGGTATTTTTAAATGTTCTTGCAAGTGCCAAAGTGTGTCTTGTTAAAAATAAGGTTTGTGTTCATTGAAATGCCGTTCAGGTTCGCCATTCTGTGGCAGTGTTTAAATTAACCACATTGTGCATCGAGTGAATTCCGAACAGCATGTGAATCATTCGGGGCGAAAAAGTTAGGAGTTGATATTTGCTGAAGTTGGATCTTATTTGTGTTCTGTATTTACCTAACCCTTCTATAGCACTTGCTCTGTGCCAGGCCCCGTTTGATGTTCTTGGCAAATATCAGTGCCTTTAACCCTCACACAAGCCCAAAATATTCCCTGTTTTACAGTTGAGGAGACCGAGGCATGGAGTTCAATCACTTGTGCAAGTTCATACAGCTTGTGCCCCGGAGGGAGTCTGCAAATGTTTGGGCCACAGGGAAGACCTTGCTGATAAGCTACCCTGCCAAAAGCCACCCAACTTTCGCCTATGTCCTTTTTAGGAAATTAGGAATTCCTTGCAATGCCTAGGTAAGGAATTTCCTGCAAGACTGCCCTTCTCCTGCCTGTGTACTTGGCAGCCTTTGGGGCCCTGCAGACAAATCGCCCATCAGCCTCATTTAAGAGTGCCCTTCTATGGTTCCCCATTACCCCAGCTTTAAGGCAGCCTTCCCCAGCTGGCTTGTGCCCCTGCGTTGTCCCAGTTATCTGGTCCACCCTTCCGGATTTCCTTCATGTGCTCTTCCAGATTTCTCACCTCCCCCCATCCGGCTAAATTCCTCTCCCTGAATGACTCAGCTCAGATTCCGCCTCTTCCAAGAGCCTTCTGGGCTCCTCTGGCCCCATTTACCCTCATCTACAGAACTTCTCTTGTGCTTATAGAATCTACTTGCAACTTGCAAGCCAGTCTCATTGTGTTTGTCTTGTGCTTGCAGTTAGGGTCTGTTTCTGGAATATAGGACATACGTAGCTGGGTTCAGATTCCCTGCCTACTAGTTACATGACCTTGGACCAGTCCCTTCACCTCTGCACCTTGCTTTCCACCTCCATAAAATGAGCATAACAGTAGTTCCCGAGTTTCTATAGGGTTGTTTTGAAGACGTAACAAAATAAAAAGCGTGAGGTGTCTGAGTACACTTAACCTGTGGAATAGGTCAGCAAACTTCTTCTGTTAAAGAGCCTGATAGGAGGTATTTTAGGCTTTTGGGGTCAGACAATTTCTGTTGCAGCTTTTCAGCTCTGCCCCTGTCATGTGTAAACAGCCATAGACAATACATAAACAAGTGAGTGTGGCTGTGCTCAAATAAAACTTTATACAAAAGCACTGATTCCCTTGTGTAACAGGTATTTACTGAGCATGTACTATGTACCACGCTGTGCTCTGTGCTGAGGCCACAAGAAGAGCAAGACACACAGAAAACCCTGCCCTTGTAAGAGCTTAGACTGTAGTGGAGGAGGGAAACAGAGGCCCCGGGTGGCTAAATGACTTCCCTAGAGTCCCATGGCTAGCAAGCTGCTGTCATTTTCAGTGCTGCAAAGGACCGAGCACAGGGTTTGTGCCACATGAACCTGCACTTGAGTCACACTCCCTTGCTGACCAGCCCTTTCAGCCTTGTGAGCCCCAGTTTCCCTGACTGTTAACACAAGGTCCTTGATCCACACTCCGCAGTGATCAAGATGGTTGGGACCTCGCCCATCCTTGCTGTTAGAGCTGGGTTGTATCTCCCTGAGCTCCGAGGGCCTCTCTGTGACCAGGGTTCCCAGAACTCCTGCCTGCCAGGAGATAGTAGCAGCTAAATAGTGTCAAGCTAAATAGTGACTCCTGCTATGTTTATGAAAAGGGATGGGGAAGGAGAACACTTTGGGGTAGACTTCCTAGGTCTCCTTCCGGGAGAGTATCTGAGTAAAGGGCAGCTTCACAGACCCCCTTTGGCCACTCAGATGGAAGGCCCCATTCTGGAGACTTTCTTTACTCCCATTTTACAGATCAAGAAACCAAGGCCTGAGAGAATGAGACATGCTTCCCCTCCTAGACTTTGACTAATCCACAGCTGAGGGAGAATCCCCTAGGAGCTAGACACAGCCTCTTCTTTATTCTCAGAACACACCTGTGAGGCAGGGATGACCCTTCCCATCTCTCATGTGTGTTCACTCTCCTTCTGCCTTTGAGAAATTGCACAGTAAAAGAAACACATCTTGAGTGTACAGCTGGATACATTTCTACTTTTGTTTATACCTGTGTGACTACCGCCCACATCTAGTTAGAGCACACTTCTCCAGTTCTTCTTGTGGGGGGGAACTCCTTTAGGCTGCTTTCCAGAGGATCCCTTCTCACCCACCTGGAGGCAGCCACTGCTTTGATTTTTGTCACCATGAATTGGATCTCCCTACTCTAGAACCTCGTATCAGTAGAAATACATAGTATGTTCTTGCCTGAGTCTGGCTTCTTCCGCTCAATGAGTCTATGCGATTTCTCCGTGGTGTCGTGGGCATCCGTGGGCTGTTCTTTTTCAGTGTTGTGTAGTATTCCATCATTGGAAACCATCCCAAGTTGTTCATCTGTTCTCCTGTGATGGCCTTTAGGGAGCTTTCCAGTTTTAAGCTATGATGAATCTAGTCTCTGAATATTCATGTCAGCCTTTGGGTGGACATACATTTTCGTTTCTCTTATTTGGAGTGGGATTGTTGGGCTGTGGGGTATGTGGAAGTTTAGTTTTCCAAGAAACTGTCAAAGCATTGTCAAAAATGGCTGTTTTACCTCACATTCCCACTAGCAATGTATGAGAGTTCCTGTCACTCCAATTCCTTCTCATCTTTGGTGTAGTCATTTTTATTTTAGCCACTCGGGTAGGTGTATAATCGTACCCATTTCATAGAAGTGGAAACTGAGGCTCAGAGATGCAGGGTGCTTCATCCCAGACCACATAGCTTATTGATACTAGAGCAGAGACTCAGGCTCTGGGAGATTCTGGGACTAAGGAAGCCAGAGTTCAAGGCGGGGAACTCAGTACAGAATCAGAAGGGAAGAGATGCTTTTAAATATTTTCTGAACATGAAGTGAGTGGTTGAAACCTGGAACAACCATCAGGGGCAGTGACGGGCCAAGCCTGTGCTCACCCCACTGTGTCACAGTGCCTTGGGTCCTCTCCATCATCCCCAGGGAGAGCCCGGGCTCCCTGGTAACCCTGCTCTTCCCAGCCATAGTGCCAGGAACACATCCCCAGGAGCTTGCCAGGAAAGACTGTTCTTTTGCGAGCTGGCAGGACACAGTCTACATTCTGCAGCTCAGGGCTCTCTCGGAGTCCCTGTCCCAGGGGCTCTGCTGTCCCCAAAGGCCCTGATTGTTCCTCTCATAAAAACAACCCATTCTGAGGTGGGGAGATTAATGAGAATGCCAGGGCCTCTGGAGACTCCTGCTTGGCTCAGGCCCAGCCTTGGGTTCCTAGAGCCCTGTGTTCCCCTGGGTGTGCTTGGGAATTAAGGCTGGAGCCTAAGATACCAAAACCCCAAGATCCTGGACCAGCTTCGCTACTGTCTCGCTGGGTGACATCAGGAAAGCTGCCTTCCCTCTCTGGGCCCCTATCAATGTGCATGATGGAGAGGCTGGCTAAGGAGTTGGGGAAGCTGGCCTAAAGTGTCTGGGACTCAAAGTCTTCTCAGTATTTCCTAGAGCAACTTGGTGGATTTGTCACCAGGCCCAGTGCTTATCAAGTTCTAACATGCATTTGACTCTCCGGGGGGATCTTGTTAAATGCTGACTCTGACTCAGTGAATCTGCAGTCTTGGGTTTCTGTCAAGCTCCCAGGTGATGCTGATGCTGCTGGTCTGAGGACCACACCTTGGGTAGAGAGAGCCTGGGCACCCCTCGCTTCCAGTCCATGTGTTTCGTTAAGTAACATTTTTAAGAAACTTCCTTCTCTCCTAACCAGGAACATAAATGAACCACTGGTTTGAAGTACCATGCATATATTTTGCCAAGCAAATAATAAAATGAAGCAATAGCTATTTTTTTAAAGTTTTATTTATTTATTTGAGAGAGAGAGAGCATCAACAGCAGGGAGGGGTAAAGGGAGAGGGAGAAGCAGACTCCCCACTGAGCAGGGAGCCTGATATGGGACTCCATCCCAAGTTCCCAGGATCACATACAAGATGAAGGCAGAAGCTTAACTGACTGAACCACCCAGGCAGCCCAACACATTAGCTATCAACCTTCAGGTGGCTTCCCAGTTTACACCAAACACATCTCACAGACCAGCTCTTCAACTAGACTCTTGCCCTTTAAATAAACATGTGGTTGAATTCTAATAAAAGCACCTTTGCCCATGAGGAGGACAACTGCAGGCTGCGGTAAGACTCCTCAGGCCCTGCCTTTCCTCTGGTTCTGGGTCCGTGTCCTCAAGAAAGTCAGCACAGCATTTTGGGCACCTCTGGGAGCTGGGCACAGTCAGGAGACCAGTTTGAGACTTCACTCTGCCAGCTAGTTGGGGGGCTTTCTCATCTGTGAAATGAACACATTAGCCACACTCAGACTACAGAGCCCTTGTGCAAAGAAAAGTAGACAATCCATAGAAAGGGGTTATTAAGTGGTAATGTGTGCCTTAGGGATAAGGGGTGATTTTAAATTTTCTTACAGCGTTTGGAGCCAAACACACAGGGTCTATGGGGCCCAGACTTTGGACTGTTTCCAGAGTGAGATTCTCCCCCAAATAATCAGCCCTCCTCTAGGTTATCCTAGAAGGCTATAGATTTGGGCAAAATTCCCTGCACATGAGCTGCAGAAAGCCAGAGCCTCCCACCCACTTCCTCCAGAGAAAATGGGAGTGTCATAGCTCAGCCAGCCAGTGGCCCAGGGGAAATTCTCCTCCTCAAATACAGTCCTAAGAACAAGGACCCTTTGTGTGTTTTTCCCATCCCCCCTGCTCCAGGCTGGATCTGGCCTGCATGTCTTCCTGAGTCAGCATCTATGTATCACTGGCTTGCTCAAGAACTTTTCCTGACGCTCCAAGAACTTGCTCAACTCTTGGGTTCTATAGAGACTCCTCACCACAGACAAAGCACCATAATGCTTTCCTTCCTCCCTCCTCCTTCCACATACTCCCATATCCTGATCTGAGAAATTTGCCCTCCCTGGAGCATTCCCTGAGCTTGCCTTTTTTTAGGTCCACTCCTGCTGGCCCCTCGTCCCTCCAGGTGGACTATGTCATTCTTCTCTCTGTTTCCACTAAAGCCTGCCTCTATCATGCCTGACACCCCATCTCCACCTCCCCTACAGTCACAGATGTGTTGTCTTCTGTCTCTTTTACACGTGCATCTATACCTGTTTTCAACTCTGATTGACACTTACCCCTTGTATAGGGGTGTGTGTGTGTGTGTGTGTGTGTGTGTGTGTGTGTGTGGAGTGGTTCCCAGTTCCTGGCATTGGACTCATTCTTAATGCTTTTCCCAATGACCTCTTCTGGTCATTGTCTCATTTGAGCCTGTTTGCCCCAGTTTTTACATCTGCACAATGGATATAATAGCAGAGCCCACAGGCTCAGCCCTCTCCCACTTTCCCTCAGATATACCCTCTGACCATTCTGGATTGTGGTTCAGATGGCTTTTTCTGGTGATGGAGCCTGAGTTGGATGGTGATGTGGAAACATACCCCTACTCCAACCCTTTCCAGGGATTGCCCAGAAGGGACAGACTTTACTGTAACCCCTGGCACTGAGCAATCAGGAGAGGGTGGCTTCACCAAGGATTCAGAAATGTCTTGTGGACATGAGGTAGGCATGGGAGGCAGGTCAGCCCATGCCCTCTCAGCTGGCATTAGGAGCTATTCCCACCCCACACCCTGTGGTTTCCCTCCCCACCCCAGGTCTCCCACATTCACACATCCTCCCCCAGCACTCTAAGTCTCCCACCCCTGAGTGATCTGCCCCCCCCACCCTGCTGTGACCTGTTTATTCTTTGAAAAATTAATATTGCAAGCTTTGTCAGGTTCCTTATATGCATGACCTAATTTAATCTTAAAAAACATCATGCAAAGTAGATATTATTTTTACATATCTTTTCTCCATGTTATGCAAGTAGTCTGGGTACAGTGAAAACCAAAGAGCTGTTAGAAAGTAGAGAAAGGGAAAAATAAGAAAATAACCGTCACCCAAAATATTACACTCATTTCTCAAATGAGAAACTGAGGCTCAGACACACCAAATGACTCATTTAATGTCACACAGCTGGCAAGTCCCAAAGCCAGGGTTTGGAACAGGTCTCTCTGATTATTTTCTATGATCCCACACTGCCCTAATTTCCAACTACTTTTCCAAAAGATTTAAAAAGTGATAAATCAACATTATAGAAAGTTTTTTCAATAGAAGGAAAAAATATGACCACATTCATACTTTGTATTCCCTTCTGACCTTTTTTTTGCATTCTGTTATTGTACAGACATAATTACGAAGTACAATCAATTTTACATGGTGCTTTTTTTTACTTTGATTCATTTCTCACTGTCGATCTGTAACACAGGGTTGATAATGCTTCCCAGCCCACAGGGTTGGTATGAGGAAGGATTGACCTTCTGCCTACAAAACACAGGGCCCAGCACCCGCTAAGTGCTCAACTGAATAAACACTAATGTGCTGTTGACATTATAATTATAATTTTAAATGGCCATGCCCTAGAACATCCAGTGGATGTACTGTGATTCACTGAACCATATCTGTGTTGCTGGATAATGAGGGGACCTGTAGATTTTTATTATAAATAACACTGTGATGAGCTCGATGGTCTCACATCTACTTTACGTGGCTGCTTCCAGCATCCCACAGAATGGTCAAGTCCTCCTCCTCAAGTGTACACTTGAGGACTCTATACACATAGGTTGAGGAAGAGAAGGGTGAACCTTTACTGATCACCCATGGTATACCGTGGTATACCTGGTATCAAGCCAGGCACATGTACACTGGTCTCCCTTAATCTCATGAGGCTGTGAGAATATTCCCATTTTACAGGTGGGAAAACTGAAGTTCTGGCAGAAAAAAAAAACTCACAAAGAAAATAACCTGCTCTCTATTAGCCAAGATTCTTAATTATGGTGTCATTTTTCTTAATATAGCATTTTTTGTTAACATATAATGTATTATTTGCCCAGGGGTACAGGTCTGTGAATCATCAGGCTTACACATTTCACAGCATACCCTCCCCAATGTCCATAACCCAGCCACCCCATCTCTACCCCCCCCCACCCACAGCAACCCTTAGATTATTTCCTGAGATTAAGGGTCTCTTATGGTTTGTCTCCCTCCCGATCCCTTCTTGTTTCATTTTTTCCCTCCCCATCCTTCACAACCCCCTGCCCTGTCTCTCAAATATTAATATGGCACTTTTTATAAGAAATCAAACTAAACAAACAAACAAAACAAAACTCCTTTAAAGCTTTTAAAAGAAACCAACTCCACATGACCTGCTCAGTGATCCTAAAAGGGACTTCCAGCTCTGACATCTGGTGACGTTTCTAACAATGAACTGAAACAAAGTGCTTTCAGTTATTTTCCTTAAATTTCTCAATTAATAAGAAAATAGAAGAGTGGGATAAAGAGTCAGGGAGTTTTCACCTGTAGTCTGTATATTTGTGCACAGTAGGATATATTCATGCACTGAGCCAGAAAAATTCCCTATAAAGGAATGCAAGGAGTTTGGCTCCTGCTCAGTGCTTCTGAGGTTCCTTCTGAGGTCACCATGATCTCAGTGACTTCATGGTCCCCTCCTCTTTCATCCCAGGAGATGATCCCCTTTGACCCTGTCCCCACCCGCTACCTCTACCACTTGCCCACACCATGAAACCCCCTTTTCCACCTAGGCCATGGTTTGAATCAGAAGTGTGGTCAACTCTAAGTCAGAAATGGAACAGCCAGCAAGAAGAATTCATGTTTACCAAGCATGTGTTCTGCGCCAGGCACTTTGCTAAGTTTTCCACACATTCTTTCCTCTCCTCATCTCAAGAAGGTAGTGCACTTCCCTTACCCCTTTTACAGGAGCCAGCACTGGCCATACCCCAGGAGATCCTGAATTTGGGCAGTCTAGCTCCAGAGCCTGCACTCTTGGCCACCTCACTGGGTGCATGAGACTCAGAACTGAGACTATGGTGTTGCCCGGTGTCTTAGGAAGCCCTCCGGGGGCATCCAACAGGGTGGAGGGGAGGAAGAGCTGGTGCCCAGACGACTGGAGCCCACCCTCTCAGGGAGCAGGTGTGGTCTGATGTGCTGGGTGGACAGTGTGTCATAGGCACAGCTGACGGTGGGGGTGTTGCTAGAGACCATGTTAGAAGGAGGGACTGAGGGCAAATCAACAGAAAGAAAAGTGGATGTAGGGAAAGCCCCTTGCCTGGTTTCCTCTGAGAATGCCTGCAGCCAGTCCGGTCCCCTAGGTAGAAGACTGGATCATTCTTCTCTAGAGAATCTCACTGGCCTCCAAAGAAACACCCACAGACAGGACATTGCCACATCGCTGCCTCCCAGTGCACAGCCCACCGCGGCCACCTTCAGTGAAGCCTACTTTTCACTGATCAATGCCACAGAGCTCCTAGTCAGCTGTGTAGTTTCCCCCCAAATGGAAACAGAGCTTCAGGCTCAGCAGGTGTCTGAAGGAAACAGACTGAAACAGGAGGAAAAAAAAAAAAAAAAAAACCTGGGAGGAAATAGAGATGATGCAGAAAGCAGAAGATAACTTCCCAAAGTCACTATAATTAACATCTCAGAGAGAAAAGGGACCAAATCCATGACACAGAGAGGCAATGAAAGGACCATTGCGAACAAAAAGAATTCTTGGAAACAGTGTTTTAAAGTTGCAGAAATGAATATTTCAGTAGGATTTGTAAAGGGACAAACTGTAGGATCTGGCTGCTAAACAGGTGTTGGGAAGGAATAGAAGAGTCTTCTGGGTTTGAGTAAGTAGGGCTGGGCAGAGTCCATATTTGCTGAGCTGGAAGCTCATGGAGAAAAAACAGGTTGGGGGAGACCAATAATGGGTTCACTTCGCATAAGTTGGGCTGGAGGGAGACCCATGAGCAAAGAAGCGGAGGGTTGCAATCCAGTGAGAAGAAGCAGTTGCTCTCAGAGTTTGGAGCCTGGCGTGCTCAGACAGCATTTTTCAAAGGGAAACCCCCAACTCAGCCACCAAATGCTTGTTAACAATACAGATTCCCAGGCCTGCCAAATCAAAGCCTGGGGTGGGGGCAGGATTGTGCACTTCAGCAAGCTCCCCTGGAGTCTGATATAGACCAAAGTTTGAGACTCCATGATCTCAGGAATGGGTGGTAGACAGTGACCCAGGGAAGAAAGGGAGATGTCAGGATAAAGGGAGCCAAGATGAAATAGAGGTGGGTTTAAATCCAGAAGGACACTTATGTGGTACACTCTGCCATCCTGGAGCAGAGTGGTGAAATTATTACTAATTTCAAAATAGCAACAGCTCTTTGGTATTCAGCAGCAAAATCACTGATTCAGGAAGCAATTAACATAGACATTCAATCAATTATTCATTGCATTACTAATGTGTAGCGGTAATCAAATTGGCCTTTTAATATGTATTTTTTCTTTTAATTAACCCTGTCTAAAACTGAAGTAAAGATCCCATGCAGAAATGTATTCAACTTAATTAAAAAAAAAAAAAAAGCGAGGAGAGGGGAACCATTTTATCTCATTGCTGTGTCAAAAGAAATTGCAAGCAGGAATTGCTTTGTGTGTTGGTTGATGTCTTGCTCACATTGTTTGAGATGCACCGGGAATCCCCAAATCCTGTCTGCAGGTGGCCTAAGATTCCACCATTAGTGATTAGACAAAGCCTGTCTGTCACAGAATAGAGCACTGGACTAGGAGTCAAGAGACCTAGCTTCAGTTTTGGATTTGCCACATAGTTACTGACTGACCTTGAGGTTGCCTCTCTGAGCCTCAGTTTCTCCCAGTGAGGGGACCCAAGTTAGACACTGCTTAACATTATTCTCCTTATGTCATGCTGCAAATGCCATCCAGCCAGTTAGTATGAATGAGTTTATGCCCCTTCTTTTAGGAAGTGAGCAGAGAGGCCAGGCATAGTCACTCCGTACCATTTACCTGGGGGAATTCACTGATCACTTCTTGTATGTCCCTTCTTTTAGGAAGTGAGCAGAGAGAGGCCAGGCATAGTCACTCCGCACCATTTACCTGGGGAATTCACTGATCACTTCTTGTAGTGTTGGAGAGCACAGTTTCACCACACACTTCCCCCTGCCTTCTAATACTTGCTAAAGTCTCTCAGTCACTGCCTATGTACCAGGCACTAAGTGTTCTATTTGCATGGTTTTCTTTTTTACTGTGGTAAAATATACATACCCAATTTACCATTTTAACCATGTTTAAGTATAAAGTTCAGGGACATTAAGTATACTCCCACAGTTATACGACCACGACTATCATCGGTCTCCAGGAATTTTTCATCTTCCCAAACTGAAACTCTTAGCTAGATTTTTATGTGGATTATTTTCATTGAATCCTCACTACAACACTGTGACGTAATCTATTACCACCATTGTGGATCCATTAACTATGGCCATAATGATGCTGTGTAGCAAAAAACCACAATTTCTCAGCCGGATACAGTAACAAACATTTCTTCAACTCATGAGTGTGCAGGTGGTCCAGAAGTTGGCTGATCCAGCCTGGCGCTGTTTGTCTCTGAGCCTCTGCCTGGAGGCAGCAAACTCATTAAGGGGAATATTCTTCTCATGGGGATGGGAGAGGCCCAAGGCGACACGTGGAAACCTGCAGCACCTCTTAAGGCCTAGATTCCAAGTGGCACACCTTGTTCTTTTGGCCAAAGCAAGTTACATGGCCAAATGCAAAGCCAAGGGTAGGGAAACTGACTGCACTCCTTGAATGAGAATAACTGCAAAGTCACTGAGCAAAAGTCTAAAGCCAGGGCAAGCTCAAGACTAAAGGCCAATTACATGATCTTCCATAACTCCACTGTAGGAATAACTAATTCCTACCCCCCAACAGGATTGTTTAAGGATTAGCTAGGAGACCATGGGAAGTCACAGGACCCTGCTAGGTGCAGAAGTAGACCCCCACAATGCTCATTTCCTTTAAATAAGTGTTAATCCAGAGTTTATAAAGGTGCCCCACCACCATGAGAGTGATCTCAGCTTCTTCGACAGTTTACAACTCCATCCAAAGCTTTTAATGTGGCATTCAGTGCTTCCGGGAGCTGAGCTTGAATGGCCTGGCCGAGCTTTCTGGCTCCCCTCCTTCCAGGCCCTCACCTCTTGCCAGACTGTTGGCCACGCACTCATGTCCATTCCTTTGCTTATGTGGACTTCATGGAAACCACCCACGCTTCTGCATCTATGTCAGAGCCCCTCCTCCATGCCATCTGCCACTGGAGACTCTAGGCAGAGAGCCTTCTGCAGCACAGCTGGCTCTCACAGCCCAAGGGGCCTGGAGCCACACGTCACCTGCCCCTCTCCCTGGTATCCCTGCTCTAGGTCTTGTCCCTGTGGCCTGTGCCCAGTGGCAAGGACCTTCCCCAGCTTCTGCCCATCTCAGAGGGCCTGCCTAGAGAACCCTAGGACTACGGTATTGACCCTGTGGGAATAATCTTTTCCTTTTCACTTGGGATAACCACAACATGCAGAATTGCCAGAATGCCTTGCCCTCTACAACCCCCAGAGTTTCAGACCGGGCTCTTGGAACAACAGAAACATGGAGAATTTTCTCTCTTTTTCATTTAGGACCTGGGATAGATGAAAAGAATGAAGTAGGCCAGCTCACTGACCCAGAATTTTATATTTAAACCCAGCTTTCTATATGTGCCTCAGTAATCACACTGAAAATTTATCTTCACGAAGGACCAGGGAGCAGGGTGGGCACAGTGGGCACAGTGGGCCTCCCTGTCTGGCATGATGAAGGAAGGGAACTTTCGGGCCTGGGTCAAGACGGTATTGAGGTATTGAGGGTCTGAGAAGTCATGGGGAAAGCAGTCTGTCCTTGAAGGGGCAGGAAGCCCTTGACTCTCAGCCAATGAAGCACTGGGCTGGACTCCAATGGGGGCCAACCAGTGCCAGTTCATTGTTCAATATGCCGGGGGTTTCCACGTAATTCTCTCCACCAAGAAGCCAGTCTTTGTGTTCACATAATTTTGGCCAGAGAATGTGCAGGATCTACCTTCTTAATCTTGCCTTAATTATGGGGGAAAATCAGTCGGGTAGTTGACAGCCATTTCATTGTTTTAGGTGGGACAACTAGGACCCACACAGCTCCAGCCCAGCTTACCAGGAATACACTGATTTCTTAAAATCACAAACAATGGACCAAGTTGACCTCTTGGCTAGGCAGGGTGGGTGATCACCTTAATGATGTGACTTGAGCGGTGCCAGGAAGCTCCCCTTGCTGAAAATGTCTCCCACTCACCCAGTTGCTGCTGCCTTCAATTTCACCATTATAACTTTAATCATCAATTCTAAAATGTCAGATTGTAATTAGCTTTTGTAATTGTCTAGTTCAATGTCCTCAATGAAAATGCTCTTTGAGAATACCTGAACAGCCCCTTATTTTAGAGTGAATTAGTGGCAAAGCAGGGTAGGAATCCAGGGGATGAGATTCTCAGTCCAACACTGAATTCCCAACATCAGCATATCTCTAATTTACCAATGCGTCTCAGTCCCCTAAGGATTAAAATGCATATTCTGGGTCAGTAGTTTGGGGCATAGCCTGACATTTCTGACATTCATTCAATCCCAAATGCTCTCTCATTCAGTCCTCATGGCAATCCTGGGAAGAATGTCAATATCGCCATTTTATAGATGAGAAAATTGAGGCTCAGAGTTAGGTAACTGGCATACAGAACAGCAGCCCCTCCCCCAGATGTCAGCACGTAAATCCCTGGAACCTGTCAGTATGTTACTTTACATGGCCACAGACACTTTGCAGATGTGATTAAGGTTAAGGAATTTGAGATAGGATGATTGTCCTGGATTATCCAGGTGGGCCCAGTCTAGTCACATGAGTCCTTAAAAGTAAGGAAATTTTCCTAGCTGTGGTCAGAGAAAGCTGTGATGATGGAAAGAGGTCAGAAAATGTGACCCTTCCTGGCTTTGATGAAGATGGAGCAAGGGGGAATGATCCAAGGAATGCAGATTGCCTCTAGAAGCTGAAAGAGGCAAGGAAACTGATTCACCTCCAATGCCAGCAGAGAACAATGCAGTCCAGCCAACACCTTGATTTGAGCCCAGTGAGACCTGTGTTGGAATTTGGCCTACAGAATTATAATACCTTTGTGTCATTTGAAGTCACTAAGCCTGTGGCACTTTGTTATAACATCAACAGAAAAAAATATAGAGAGAGATTTTGGTGCCTAGAGTGAGTCGTTGCTTTAACAAATAATGTGGAATGGCTTTGGAACTGAGCATTAGGCAGAGGCTAGAAGAATTTTGAGAAGGACATTAGAAAAACCCTAGGCCTCCTTGAATATGCTGTTAGTAGAAGTGGTTATTAACAACTTGGTGAGTGATGACTCAGAAGGAAATGAGGAGTATCACCAACAAGCTGTGGGTCGAGATAGGGGCGTTAAAGGCACTGCCAGTACAGGGCACATGGCTGGCTCAGTTGGAAGAGCATGCAGCTCTTGATCTCGGGGTGCCTGGGGGGTTCAGTCAGTTAAGTAGCCGTCTCTTGGTGTCAGCTCAGGTAGTGATGGGGTCATGAAGTCAAGCCCCGCATAAGGCTCAGTGCTCAGTGCAGTCTGCTTCAGATTCTCTCCTCCCCCTGTCCCCCATGCTCTCTCTCTAAAATAAATAAGTAAATCCTTAAAAATAAAATAAAAAGGCACTTCTGGTGAGAGTGCAGGAGGAAATGAGGGTCATATTATCGGAAGTTCGAAAGAGTGGGATCCTTGTTATGTAGGAACAGATATCATGACAGGATTGTGTCCTGCAGCTTTGTGGAAAGCAGAACTTGAAAATGACAAATGTGGTTATTTAGCTGAGATTTCCAAACAACATGTTGAAGGTATGACCTGTAGGGATCTTCCTGCTACTTATGGAAAAATGTGAGCAGAAAGAGCTAAACTTGAAGGAAGAACTGTTACACAGAAAGGAAACAGGACCTGATAACTGGGCATTTCTCTACCTATCTCACTGGGAAAAGATGCTGAAATTAAGAAGTTTGCTGTCAGGAGATCATGCTCTAGAGAAAAGACTGAGTGTGCAGCTCTACACCTTTCCGCTCATACCTTAGAAAGATCAAAAGTTCAAAGTATTCAGTCACACAAAAGGCTCTTTGTAGAGAGGAAAGGTGTGAGTCACAGATGCCCTCAGTCAAACCCCAGAGTATCTCAGAAGTTTAAGGTGTGCTTGCTCAGCCACCTCAGGAACTGCCAAAAATTAAGGAATTATCTAGGAAAGATATGTGGATGAGGCCCTTATCTAATGAAGTGAGTTCCCATGACGTAACAAGAGACCCACAGTGTTCTTGAGAATGTTATACTGGCAGAAACACTGCTAGCCTGGCCCAAAAGACATTATGAAATGAAAGTAGACTGTCAGAGCCCCAAATCCTACTGACAAGCTGATAAAACCACTCTTCAGCAAACACCTACTACCTTTCATGAGGAAGGAAGGACGACTAAGAAGGAGGAGTGGCAAATCCACAGGGCAAAGACCTGAGCCACAGAGGATTATTCCCAGACATTGAGACCTAATGGAATTTGCCTGGCTGGATTTCAAAATTGCTTAGGACCACTAACTCTTTTTTCCTTCCATTCCTCTTACTTTGAACAGGAATGTCTGTAACTGTTATCTGATGCCTCATCATCATATTTAGGGAAAAGATAACTTATCTCTTGAGAGGAATGGTGCCCCAGGATGGATTATACCCAGAGCCCCACCCCAATTTATGTGATTTAGCAGATGACATTTGAGTCTTTGGACCTGATGAGCTTGAGATGAGATTTTGAACTTTAAGTTGATGTTGTCATAGGATAAGAATTTGGGGGACCATGGGACGGAGTGAATGTATTTTGCATGTGGGATGGACACAAATCCCAGTGGGCCACAAGGCAACCTATTACAGACAAAATAATTGTCCCCAAATCCACAGCCTATTCCCTGGAACTCCTAAAGCCACCTGGAACCTGACTGTATCATCTCACATGGCAAAAGAGACTTTACAAATGTGACTAAGGATAGGGAATGCAAAGTGGGGAGATTATTCTGGATTATGGGGTGGCTCCAATCTAATCACATGAATCCCTTAAAAGTAGAGAACCTTTCCTGGCTATGTCAGGGAGAGTTGTGATGACAGAAGGAGGGTCAGAGAGAAGTGACCTTTGTTAAATTTGAAGATGGAGAAAGAGGGCATTAGCCAAGGAGTGCAGACCACCTCTAGAAGCTGGAAAAAGCAAAGAAACAGATTCTCCCCTAGAGGCTCCAGAAGAACACGGCTCTGCCAACACCTTGCATTTAGCCCACTGAGACCCATGTTGGAATTCCAACCTACAGAACTGTAAGATGATAAATGTGCATTGTTTTAAAGTCACTAAATTTGTGGTGGTTTGCTATGGCAGCAATAGAAAACAAGCAACTTTCCCAAAGTGGCATAATTTGCATAACAATGGTACCAAACTTGGGTCCCTTTGATCCCTGTGTTTCTGTTCTTTCCCCCATAATAGCTACCCCTTGGTGGAAGTTATCAGGAAGTCTTTCCATAGGGTCTCCTATTATAATTGTAAATGCTCCCGGTCAGGTAACCTACAAAGTGCAGGATCTGACTGGATTTTAGACTGCAAACAACAGAGATTGAGCTTAGATGATTTAGGCAGAAAAATTAATTCAGAGCACACCGGACCCTCGTAGGAACTTTCAGGAAGGACAGGGGACCAGGCTCAGGGCTGCTTGACCAGAATGGAGGCCCCAAACCTTCTGTGGAACCAGCCTGGGGAAGACCCCATTCCTCAGGTCACTGCCTATGTACTCACTAGCTCGTAATGTCAAGTCTGGGGTGCTGGTCGCGTGTCTGAGCCAGCCCAGCAAAGGCAGCGGGCTAGCCAGTTGCACACATTTTCAGCTTCTTGAGTGGGAAGGTGGGCTCTGAGTACACAAGGTGGGTTGCTACTCAAATAGAGGAAGGGGTTCAGACACCAGGCCAAAGTGAATGACAGGTAACCCAGGGACAATGTGATGAACGAGGCTGGATTTTAAACATTCTTCCTGTGATCGAGATAAGCCACAGAGTGGCTCCCAATAGGCCACCAGGTTAGCTTCCCAATTTCATTTCCTCTCTTTCTCCTCCTGGAAATTCTCCAAAGTCCTTTGGCCAACCAAGTGCCCCAGCCTATGTTTGTAAAATAAAGTCAATAGATAGAGATAGCCCCAGGGGATATAAAGAGTAGTCTGTGCTCTCAACCCGACCAGCCTGGAGTTTTGCCTACCCTTGGCAGGACCCTTCTCTTCTTGGGCCTCACATAGTCCACTGTCACCAAAGGCCTGACCACTTATAGTTCAGACACTCCCCAAGGCTCCGAATGGCTCCGCTTAATAGCTTTCCTTGAATTCACTCATTTCCATCACTTAACTATCATCCTTAGCTTTGTCATAAGGAATAATATCCAGGAGGCCAAGGTTTATTTTCTAGTTACTTTTTTTTTTTTTTTTCTGGTTTGTAAAAATAATTCGTGATTACTAAAATAAGAACAACTGTTTGGGTGCCCTCTAAAAGCATCTGTACCACTCTTTGAGAAAGGAAAGGAGTCAAGTTCTATTTCTATCACTTCCTCACATGGGACCCAGGGCAAGCTACTTCCTCCTTCCAGACATCAGTCTCTTGGCCTGCCAAATAGGGTGCATTCTTCCAAGTAGGGTGTGAGCGAGGAATGGAACAATGGAAATATATCCACCTGTGCAACTATGCTTTGCACATAGTAGGTGCTCAATAAAAAGTAGCTTTGTTTTCCTAATTAGCACCTTTGTCACTATTAATATTGGGTGGGGTATAGGTTTTGGAGCCTCATAAGGATTTGACCTCTGGCTCTGAAGTCCCCTGACTTGGAGCTCCGATAACTCAGTCACCTCTCTGAGCCGGAATTTCTTCCTCTGAAGAAAAAGGACACCGATGCCTCGTCACAGGGGTAACCTGAGGCAACAAACAGGAGGCTCAGCAGAGAGGGGAAGGGCTCCACAGATAGAGGCAGCCATGGTTATATTTGGCCTGATTGTTTTTTCCTGTTGTTGGTACATCTCTTCCCCCCAACTCCGACACTGGTCAGCTGGTAGGTTTTTAGTTTGCTTGTCTATTGTTCAAACAAAAATGAGGCAGGGAAAATGAAAAATGGAAAACCAAGGCTATGTATCTGCATTCTGCACAGCGGGAACCACGCAAATGCAAAGAGATTGTTTTAGGGCTCGGAAAGAATGGCCAAGGCTGGGAATGTGTTCTGAGAATCATTTGAGCAGCTATTAGAGGATGTTGCCTGGTCTTATCGGGGACGTCATGCATGATTCTCAAACCAAACCGGAGGCAATGGTTCCCGGAGGCCTTGCTTCCAAAAGGATGTTTCTGAAGCAGTGGGAACCAAAAATAGCCAGGTGTAAACTGGTTGTTCAACCATCAGAACCAAGGTGTGGGAGGCAAACTTCCCCTTAGTTCCAGCCACCTGAACCTGTGTCTCTTTATATCTTAGAAATTTTAGGTTTTCTCTGAGCTTTTTCTTGCTTTGAATATCAAGTGTGTGGATATCGCCCCATAAGCCACCCTTACCTCCTGATTGTGCCAGAGGCCTGGAAAGCGCAGCTTGCTTTGAACATCTCCTGATATTCGTACTTTTGGAGTGTGGGCAGAGGAAAAGTGGGAACGGGCTGGCTTGGATCTGGTAGCGTGGTCCAGGCAAGCACCGGCCACCCTTCCCAGTCTCCCCTCTCTGGGCTGTGCAGAGGCAAGAAGGCTGCTTCTCATTCGGCCATAGCTCTGCAGGTACTGTTGGGGCCATGGCCCAAGCCTTGGGCCCCAGCCCCCCATAAAGGGCCAAGCCCAGCCTCCTTGGTTCTGCATGACCCCCTGAGGGGGCAGAGCCCCGCCCCAGCAACAAAGGGCCTCTTCATCTAGCCTTCCATCCACCTGGGGAGCAGGGGTCATTTTTGGAGTTGGCCAAACAGGAGATAGTGTTTTAGCCCTTCTCAGGAGGCAGTCAGTGCTCCCCCTTTCACACAATCCACCACCTCCTCACTGATCCTACAGCTCGGTGATCCCCTCCAGGAACCACTAACCATTCATTCATTCCCTGAGCATCCACCAGGTGCCAGGGATGAAACACAGTCTGGGCCTGCAGGCAGGCACAGTCTGGTCATTGTTTTCTATCACCAGGTTCCATTTCCCCAAGCCCAGCATGTATTCCTCATATTCGTAATAATAACAATAATATAGCTAGCATTTAAGGGGGGCTTGCCCAGGCTGAAGCACATCTGCAAAGCATGTAGAATGAGTTTTCTCATGAAAAATCTCCCATCTATCTTGTAAAGGAGCACTGTAGTCATCTGCATTTTACAGGTGAGGAAACAGACCCAGAGAAGTCAGGCATCCTGCCTGAGGCCACACAGCTGATAAGCAGGTCTATTGAATTGCAAAGCCAGCCTTGTGGGTTCCTGGCCCTTCTCCCACCACCATGCTACCCAAATCCTCCTGGAAAAAAAAAAATGGATTAGCAAATGCATATTTGATTTGACCTCCTCCTAGCACAGGAAATGTTATTATTCCGTTTGGTGATTCTAGAAACTCAGCCTCAGAGAAGTCAATAAACTTCCCTGAGGTCACCCAGCTGAGACTGGCTTTGGGACTTACAGTTGCAAGTCTACTTTTGCTGCAACATGTAGCCCATAAATTCCAAAAGGTCAATTTGAACTTCAGTAGTCTTTGATCAGCTGTGGCTATGATGAAGTCTCCTAGGCCACAGAGTAAGCCTTGGGTCCCCGGCCCTCTGAGACTCCAGCTGGGAGGAGGCAGCTGTGGAAAGAGGGGGCTTGGTCTGGCTGTGAGGGAGGCTGTGGGTCTGGGTTGTCCCAAAGCCTGGGGGCTGCTGGCATTTGTGGGTGAAGATCAGCAGTGTTCTAGACAGTGCACATCAAAGACCTATCCTGAGTCTAACACAGCATTGAATCTTACTGGACATTCATGGTGGAGAGAATCCCATTTGTTCATGTCTAAGCCAGAACCTCACTCTGGGTTACATATTGACATTTAATACATGCTGGAATTTCCAGCAATGAAACTACCAAGTAAATCAGGGGAAAACTGTACTTCATTTTGTTCATAACATCAGAAGAACTGTCTCCTTTTTCAAACTCCAGGCCAGCAATATCACCTGTGGTATTTGTGATATTGATACAGCAGCCCTGTCTTCCTTAGGCACTGTCACATTTCCAGTGAAGCAGTGTCTATCTATGAATATATTTATTTAGCCCTCACTTCAAAATGTAAAAAAAAGAAAAAGAGTTGACAGTTCTCAGTTGAACATTGTCTTCTCATCCAAATTTTTCATCACAAGTAGGACCTATCATCTGACTGCTTTATTATATCTTCTGATGTTACCGTGCCCAGGCAGGGCAACATGGAAATGCCCACTGTGTTATTATAGGTGAATTTCCTTTCATTTCTCCTCTCTACCACAGTGGGAATAGTATAGGCCTCTCTATAGTTATGTGTATTGGTAGGTTATGTTATCTGTACATTTGCCTTCTAGATTGTAAAAGGGGTATTGGATAAGACAGGACCAAGAACCACTGGCATAGCAGACAGAAATGGGACTGTGGGTGCTGAACTGCCCCTCATCAGCTGGGACCTCAGACATAAGCATGAGCATGAGCTTTTACTCCAGGCCTCTGAAGTCAACTGTTTAACTTGTTTCTCTCACTGAACTAACAGGTGAACAGTAGGTGTTGATAGATAACAGATAATGAATGATGGACATTTGGGTGGACAGACAAGTGGGCAATGGATGGATGGTCAGGTGTGTGCATAAACGGAGAGGTGAGTAGGTAGATAGACATGATAGATGGACAAACAGATGAGTGGGTGGGTGGATGGATGGATGGATAGATGAGTATAAGTAGACAAATGGGCAGATGAATAGGTGCATAGGTATACAGACAGATATGGTGAACTGATGAACTGACAGATCGACAGACACATTAAGAGGGTGGTCGGTCACAAATGAATGGGTGAATGAACAGATGGGAATGTGGGTGGTTAGGTGGGAGGATGGATGGATGAAATGAGGGAAGATGAAAGGTGAGGCACAGAGAGGTTTACTCATTTGGACAAGGTCACACAGCTACACTGTAGGATTGGAACACATACAATCTGACTCCAGAGCCCATTCTCTTAATCGATACGTTACATCTGATTAACTAATTTGCAAAGGTCACCAGCTAGGAATAGGTGAAGCCAAGATTTGAACCCAAGTCTGTCTAGGTCACTCCTACTCTGCTGGGCTGGTGCTCCAGGGACCAGTTGTGAATGCCACAGGAACCTGGACCTCATCCTCAGGCAGCCAGAGAGATGGTGAAGGATATTGTTTAAGGCTGAAATGACACCACCAATTCTGAGTTTAGAAAGACAATTTACCCTGTAATGTAGTGGCCAGGTTTTTGGGAAGCCCACCCAACAGGAGGCTGGTGTGTCCGTCATTGAGGAGTTGTGACAGAGATACAGCTGAGGGGGTAGAGAATCAAGAATGGATTCAGGAGATTTCCAGAATTTGAGTTGCCAGGACCTAGTGACTAAGCCCATGTGAGAGATGAGGAGTAGAAAAAATCGCAGGTCTCTGTGACCTTGAACATAGTCACTTCCTCTTCTGAACCTTGTTGCCTGCATCAAATGTATTAGGACTATAAATGCTAGGCTGCTATAACAAAGAGAACCCCAAATACTGTGGCTTAATCAAGCTATCACGTGTTCCTAGGGTAACAGTTGGCTGCTTTGGCCTAACATAGATTCTCCATTTCTTGAGGTCCCACACTGACCCAGGTTCCCTCCGTTTTATTGCTCTGCCATCACTCAGAATGTTGCTCTCAACTGCATGGGTGAAGCTGGGTTCCAGCTTCTGGCTCACAGGGAGGGGCTCAAATCACCTAGCTCATATCATCTTCTAGTTCACAGGGAGGGGACCAGGTAGAGGACACACACCCAAAGGCTTTAAGCAAGGTCTAGGCTACATTACTAGAATACTAGTGAATACATTATTTCCACTCATATGCCACTCAATGAGGATGAAGTCACATGGCTACATCTTGCTGCGGGGGAAGCTGAAAGTGTTGTCCTTCTCAGAAGCCATGTGCCCAGGCAAATCTCAGTTACCCTGGGAGAAGAGGAAAATGACCTTGGGAGGACAACAGGAAATCTGTCACATCTGGGAATTGTTGGGATGCAGAGTCATCACTGGGACCAAATGAGATCATGCCCGTGGAGCACCTGGCACATGCCTGGTGTGAGTAGAGGCTTAGAAATGGTAGACATCATGACCATTGCTCTTAAAGGATGTATGTAAAGTAACAGCAAGGCACTCCCAGAACAATGAGGGTCTGGCCACAAAATGAGTGCATGACAAAAGAGATCAGAGACCTGTAGGGGCAATTTCAAAATAGAAAGTCTTTCATGCCAGAATCTGGGTGCGGGAGGGTTGGGGGAGGGAATGTTTTAGGAGAAGAGGGCAGTAAGTTCAGCCTGGACCCAAGGTTGAATGGAAGGCAAAAGGATGTTGACAAGACATGCCCCCCATTGTTGAGGAGAGAGGGAGAGGCTGTTGGGCTAACAGCCTACTCATGGAACCCACTTAGTGCCAGTGTGGACATGGAGGTGCGGGAGGCCAACAGGGACAACAGAAGCCTCTGCAGGTACTTCAGACAGAGGGAACTTAATGCAGGGAATTGGTTTCACGGTGACAGAAGAACTGAAGTCTCTTAAAGAACAGAGAGGCAACCCAGGGATTAATAATAGCAAAAAAGTTGCTGCCACCCCATGGGCCTTTTTAATCAGTCCTTAAGAGTTTGGTGAGCATGAGTCTGTTCCAAAGGTACAAATCCATTTAACTCTAGACAGCAGGGTCGAGACTGTAAGTCTCAGACCCAGGGCTGGATTTGGAATGGAGATCTGGTTAGCCTCCGAGTATCTGAAGGACCATCTTGGTCAGAAGCGTGGGCTTGTTTGCTGTGGCTTCCATGTGTGGAACTGGGCTTCTCAGGTGGAAGTCAAAGCATAAGCACCAATGGCAACTGGACTTATCATCGGGATCATTTCATAATACATAAAAATACCAAATCACTATGACCTACACCTGAAATGAAAAGGAAGTATATGTCAAGTATATCTCAGTTAAAGAAAATAAAAATAGTGACCTCTTATAGCCTACCCTCTCAATAAAATCTCTTCTGTATTCTTTTTTTAGGAAGCATAAGCAGACTTAGTTCAAAATTTGCCTCCACTACTTAGGAGTTGCATGTCCTTGAACAAGTTGCTTAGCTTCTCTGTGCTCAGTTTTCTCGTTGGCAAAACAAGAATGCTAATACTACCCTTGGAGAATTGTTTGCAGGGATTAAGTGAGATAATCATACACACACAGTGGTCTGGCTTCTCTCATTCATTGTTGTTATTAATGATCCTCTGGTTACAGGGAGGCAAATTTCAGTGTAAGGAAGAGATTTCCAAATAGTCTGAGCCAGCCCATGTAGAGAGGCTGCCCTCATAGATGGCGGCTCCCTTCTACAAAAGGTGTGCAAGTGAAAGCCTGATAACCACTTGTCAAGGTCCAGAAATCCCCTGGAGATGGAGGGAGTTTGGCCTGGATGCCCTGTGAGGTCCCTGCCACCCCTGTATTTCCTGCAGCCTATCAGGACAACCTGGGAACCCCCCAGATCCAAGGAGGCTTTAATTCTCGGACTTTGCATGGTCAACCCCAAACCAGCAGTGCTTGGGAGTCTTACCAATGAGAGCAGAAGGGGGAAGCCACATAGGATGGCCACCCAAACAGTGAGGGTCAGAGTGGCTCCACTGGGGTGTGACTGGATTATCAGTTTATCAGGGTGTAGTGTAGACAAGTAGTTAGGACTCCAGGTACTGGGGTCAGGCAAAACCAAGACTTGGCCCCGATGTAGCCACCACTAAGCAGTTGACCTTGCAGAAATGACTTAACGTCTCTGGTTTCAATGTCTCCATGTGTGAAGTGGTGGATGCCTGTCTCTTCCTCATGGGTTGATGTGAGATTTGGATGAAGTTGGCTATGGCTTCATGTTGAGCCATAGCCAACCCTCAATAGCAGGTGCTTGTACCACTAACAATGAAAAGAAAAGAGAGAAAGGATTTGTGCCAGCCTTTTGTACAGTGCAACAACATAGAAGAGGAATGAACTGGAGAATCAGAAAATAATGGTAGGAAGATAAGACAGAAGCACTGGAAGCTTAGTTCCCAGCATGTACGTCTCAGATTTGCTTTTGATTTCCCAGAAGCCAAAGCAGAGGGAAACCAGATTTATTGTGCAAAAATACGTAATTGCAGCCCTACCTAATGCAAAAACAAGCATATTCACTATAGAATGTATGGATGGGTATTCCATAATTTATTTAATTAATCTGTGATGATGGGTATTTAGTTTTTTTCCAATTTTTCTCTGTTGGAAACAGTATTACAATGAATATCACAGTACCTGCATGTTTGACTGATTATTGAGTATCTACCTAAACTGGTACCAATTCAATGACCATGCTGAAGCCCAGACCTTCCTACTCTTCCTGAAGGGAAAACACAGATCAGATGGGATTCGGGGGTCCTGAGAAGAGATTAGGGACTGGAGACTGAGAAGGCTGGTGCTGGGAGAGGGCAAGAGGTGATCCAGGGAATCAGATACCCAGCCGTTGTTGCCTGCTGGGTCTTCCCTCCTTCCCCAAGGCCCAGCAGGAGAGTTTCTACGGACTGGAAGGGAAAATGGGACAGCACCCCCACCACAGTGGGGGCAGTTCATCATGAGATCATGTGAGCTAGGAGACTGAGAACAGCAACTCTCTCCCACCCGCACTCTGGCTCATGCCTAAGCCTTCAGCCATGCCAAACTACTCACCATCCCCGTCATACCACCAAGCCTCCACTCCTGCTGTCCCTCCAGCCTGGAACACTCTCTCATGGGTGCTGGCCCATGGTAAACATCCCAAGACGTGGCTCAAGTGGTCTTTCTTCCATGAAGACTCTTTGTCCCTAGTCCTCAGCACTCAAAAATATTATAGTACCTCCCAGGATGTAGTGCTAGGACTGTTTATGCGTTGGTGAACCTCACGCACACACCCACCCCAGATTCTGAGTTTCTTAAGAGTGGGGATGTTGTTTTGTTGAGCCTCTCATGAAAACGTGTTCCAGAAATGCACAAGGGTATGGCTGTTATGCGAGATGCTCCTGGAGATGCAGGATGGCTTGGTAGTTCAGTGCAGGAACTTTGCGGTCAAAAAGGCTCAAATTGCAACTTGGCCACTCACTATCTATGTGACCTCAAGCAGGTCACTTCACCTCTGTGAGCCTCAGCTTCTTCATCTGTAAAATGGGGATAGTGCTATTACCTGGGGACATGTTCTAATCCTGTGCCAGACACTGCAGATATTTGCTTATTTAAACATCAGGAGACTCCTGGGGAGTTAACCACTGTGATGCCATACAACACTTAGCATGGAAGCCATGAAAGGCCCCCACGGCCAAGCCCCACTCCAGCCAGGCTCTGTAGATCAGGTGACTTCTCCCTGTCACTCGTTCCCATTATCAGCTGAGCACCAACTGTATGCTGGGTGGAGACTTAGGCTTGGAGGATATAGCTGTGTACACAGGACAAATGCTCTCTTCTCCCAGGAATTCTTAGCCTGGTGAAGGAGACAAAAATCTAACAAATCATCACACCAATAATGGCACAATTTCCATGTCAGGTAAAGACCATGGGAGATGTGTATAGAATGCTGTGTGAGCACAGTGGGACCTGGATGATCAGACAGATTCATCAGAAAGTGGAATGCCTGGGTGGCTCAGTCAGTTAAGAGTCTGCCTTCAGCTCAGGTCATGATCCCAGCATCCTGCTTCTGGCTCCTTGCTCAGCGGGGAGCCTCTTCTCCCTCTGCCTGCCATTCCCACTGCTTGTGCTCTCCTCCCCCCAACCTCTGGAAAATAAATAAATAAAATCTTTAAAAAAAATTGTCAAGAAGAAAGCAGGGTGCAAGTGGTCCAGGCAGAGGGGGCAGTACATTCAAAGTCCTGAGGTGAGAGTCGTTCTTGTGCACCGAGGACTCTGAAGAAAGGCCAGTGTAGTTAGAGCCTTGAGAGCAGGAAATGGTGTCATGAGGAGGAAAGGTAGGAACCTGCAGGACCTGTATGGAGTTTGAACTTCACCGTAGCTGCAGGAAAGCCAGAGAAGGACTGAAGCTTTGTGTGAAAGATCCAGCTTCTAGAAAACCCTTTTATTTCAGATTGGACCATAAGGGGCAAGAGTAGAAGCTAGGAGACCAGATGGAAAGTACTACATTTGTCCGACACACAGTGCTGTGGGTGCAGATGAGGATGGTGACCATGAGAGGACATAAAGGTAACAGAGGAGGGATCTGCAGGACTGGGCAGTGAGCTGACTGGGAGCGGGTGAGGGATGGCAGGCAGAGGCTGACTGGCTAGGGAAGCCATATATCCTAGACAGGGAAGACTGGAGGAGGAGCAGGCTGGAGAGAAGGACAGGACTCAACTGGGGCCATGGGAAGTCAGAGGTGCTGGAATTTCAACTGGGAAGGCCTGGCACTCGGAAGGGCCTGCCATTGGGAGGTTCCTTTGGTTTTCCGAATGCCTCAGAGAGCCTAGGTGAGATGCAGCAGCTGGTCATCCCCTCTCTTGAACCCCTGCCACACCGCATTCCTCTGAGGAGGGCAGGTCCTGGCTCTCCCAGAGCACCTACTCCTGAGGCTCCCCGATCCCGGTCTGCCCGTGACACCTTGTTAATAAGGGCGTCCACTGCACAGTGGTTTTCCCTGATTTCTTCGGAAGCCCAGCTGCTGCCTTTGAGTTGTTCCCATCTCATTATCCCTGGAGTTTCAACTTCTTTTTGTGAAAATTTAATTGCCTGCTAGATTTGAAAGGGTCTAGACCAGCTGTTCAGGTGTGGGAAGTCAGAGCTAAATGCACCCTGATCAAAGGCTGCCAGACGCCTGGGCTGTTCTTGCCGGTAGCCCCTCAAAATCCGAGCAACTTGACTCCTCCCACAATGGAAACCAAATCACTCCGCGGACACTTGAAAGGGAGAGTGTTAAGCGATTCCCAGCATTTGAACTGCCTGCTGCATCTTTAAATCATTTTGCTTTGGAAATGGAATACCAGGGACTTGTCCCCTGAGCCCCCCCAGGGGGGATCTGTGGGGAGATGTCTTTTGCAGGCCTGGGGCCTCCTTGAAGTTTCTTCCAAATCCAGCCCAGCATGAATCTCGAGAAGCCGGTGAGTTCTGCAGAATCTCTGCAAGCTGCCACCCGGCCCCACCCCTGCACCAGATCTTCTTGGAGAGCAGGATTGGAAGTCTGAGAACCTGGGTGCAAGCCCCAGCTTCCCAGGCCAGGCAGCCTTGATGGTGCCTGTCTGCACCCCAAAGGCGCTCATCTGTAAAATGGGCTGATAACTTTGCCATCTACCTCACCAGGATTTTGAGAGGTCTCAGTAAGATGCCAAGTGGAGAGGTGTTTGTAAACAAAAGCATCACACCCCGATAATGGTTACTGTTGTTTGACTTCTCACTCCTCTCAGGGAAACTGGCATCCCCCCCCACCCCCCACCAAAAAAATGAGCAACCTGGAGAAGCAGGGAAGAAAAAAGCATTTCTAAAATGTTGGAAAAGAAATTAGTGTTTGAAGGGCAGGGATAACAGGTGTGAAGTTACCTTGAGAGCCACACAGTATAAAAATAGCTGAGTGGGTGACAGGAGCAGCTGGCCTCACTCCTGGAGGCCACAGGGCCACCTTCTGTTACTGTCCTCTCGCGTTCTTTCCTCTCATCCTCTCACCTCTCCTGCCTTCCCTTCCTCCCCCTTCTGCTCTTCTACTGTCTCCTCCTACCCATCCTTTTTTTGATTTACCAGTTTAACCATTTTTTTAAGAGCAGAGTTCAGTAGTGTTAAGTACACTTACATTGTTGTGCAACAGATCTCTAGAAACTTTCTCATCCTGCAAAATGGAAACTCTATACGCATGATACAGAAATTCTCTCTCTGTGTGTCCCTTATCCATCTTTTTCTTTTTTTTTATTTTTCTGAATTCCATTCTCCCTTTTTTGTCCTAAGAAAGTTATGAACTACGTACATCAAGAGCCTTTCTGTTGGAAGTGACTCAGACTGTCTTAAGCCCCAAAAGAAATTTAATGGCTTGAGTAACTGAAAAGTCCTAGGGTAACAGGCTTCAGGTACAGCTGGATCCAGGGGCTAGAACAGTATCATCAGAACTTATTCTCCTCTCTCTTTCAGTTCTGCCTCCCCCCGTACTTGTTTTCTCCTCAGGCATCCTCTCCTTGTGTGGTGGTAAAGGTGGACCCCCAGCAGCTTCAGGCTCTGTCCTGCCGGTTCAGCCACCCAGCAGAAAGAAAGCACTCCCTTCCCTAGAGTCTTAGCAAAAGTCTTGAGGCTGACACTTCACGGTACAAAGGTAACATGCATATCCATGGACCAGTCACTGCATGGGGACTGTAAAGCCCCAATTCGGGTTAGCCCTATCAATCCCCTCTAGTCTGAGAGTGGGGATAAGCAGTTCCCCAGAGGCCATGCAGGCTGCTCTGACGCAAAGGAGGAGGCGTGGATGCCTGTGGAGGCCCCATTGGCGTCCCTATGCCGGCAGCACGCTGTCCTCTGCTGGCTAGCTGATTAGGGTCCTGGCCCTCCTACTTCTGCACAGGAGAAGAACATCCTCAGGGTACTCCGTCACCACGTTGCCTCCGCAGTCCCATCTTCAGCCAGGATGTGGCCTGATAGCCACTGGCTTTGCGGCCTACCTCGCCCAGCAGCTGGACTTTCTTGTCCCAGCTCCTCCCCAACCACTCCGTCCTGTCGCCATAGGGACCCACCTCCCAGTTCTTAGCAGGCTGATGTAGAAACAGCGTAGGCCTCTCGCCCATCTGAGCTTGAACCCCTGCTCTGCCACGGAGGTAAATGATGGCAGGAGGAAGGGTAAGAACAGAATCATGGAACAGAATGTCATCCTCGGGGATGACACTTCTGACTGATCTCCCTGCGTGAACAGAGCCCTCGATGTCATGGCCCGTGGTACCACCTCAGCATCCAGTCCGTCTCTGCCCTCCCTCAGTGCCCTGTTCCCTGGGAAGGCTGCCTCCCACGTCCCCTCCTGCCCCACATCTCCCTTCAGCCCGGTCTCTCCTGGGCTCGCTCTGCCACCCCCCCACTGTCAGCTCTCCTGCTAAAAGTTCTCCTGTCTCCTTCCCTGTGCTGTCAAGGCACAACCTCCCTGGGAATCCAGCCTTGTCCAGCAGCCCAGATGCTACACACATGGTGAGAGACCTGGGCAGATCCCGCAGAGTGGTTCGACTTTTCTGACATGTTTTTTTATAAATCTTCAAAAGCTCTCATTCCTGAGCATCTGCCTGCCCTCCAGCATCTTCCTTTACCTCCTCTGCTGGTAATCGTGCTGGGCCCCTGGAACTGGAACTCTGTGCCAGAGCCCCCAGGACCCACCCCAGGGCCTGCGCCCCATGCTCACCTCTATGTCTCAGAGCAGAGGCCCAGGCTGGGAGGCCACACACACTGTTCTAGGGAACAAAGGAGGGAAGTCAACCCCCCAACCCTCACACCGCCCCCCAGGGGCTGGGGCTGACTCAGAGTGGAAGGGCAGGAATTTGGGGAGCCTGAGTACCACATCTAGCCAGGCAATCCCAGGAGAAGAAGTAGGAACTGAAACATCACACAGTCCTGGGCTCAAGTCCTGACTCAGCCACCCGCCCACTCTGTCACCACGGGCAAAGTGCTCCCGCTCTCTGAGCCTTCGTTGTGTGCATCTGCAAAATGGAGACAAGCATGTCTGCCCTGGAAGGTCGCTGTGAGCGTTCACTGACAGTAAGTTGAAGAGGCTCAGAGCACAGGAGTTTCTTAGTAATAAAATAGGAATAAATAGATAAGCATAAATATTTTTTATAAAATAGTATAGATAACATAATATTTCAATTCTGCATATGTTTTCTGACATATGCTATGTGACCTTCACGTTTCTCGGACACACTGGGCATACTCCCCTCTTAAGGGATTTGCCCTGTCTGTCCCCTCCCCAGGATGGCTCTTCACCACACATCCACCTAGCTCACTCCATTTCCTCCCTCCCATGGGGTTCAAATTTCCCTGGTCCCCTTGTCCAGAATAGAGTCTCTCCCGTCACTCCCGCCATCACTCCCTCCCTGCTCCTTGCTCTGCTTTTCTGGGCTTCATCACAGCCATCTCCTCCATTACATCCTATTTTAATTTGTGTGGATGGTTCAACATCTTTCTCCTCAGCCACTAGATAGTCAGCCCATGGGGGTAAGGGCCTGGTTCACCTCTGTTCTCTCAGAGCTAGAGGGGAGCCTGGCATGTCCTAGGTGCTCGGTAAAGATCTGAGGTCTGTCAGAGAGATGAATCAGACATATCCCTGCCTTCAGGACCTCTGTTTGCCATCTGACAAAATAGCAACCATTTTAATGTGAATAACTGTCATTTGCTGTATGCCCACCCTGTACCATCATGGCCCTAGTCCCATCCCACACAGCATCTCACCTGATTCTTCCAACAACCCCATAATGGTGGTGCTGTGGTTATGCCCACTGAACAGAGGAGATGAAGAGAAGAGAAGAGGTGTAACTGGCCCAAAATTATACAGGCTGGGCCAGGGCTGGAGCCCAGGTGTGTCTGCTACCATGGCTTAGGCCATAAACGAAAACCCAGGTACCACAGGGAAGCTGGAAGCCTAGCACAAAGAGCAGAATGTGAGCTTGCAAACTGGGGTCAAGGAGACTGCCTGGAAGAGGGGGCCCTTAAGCTGGACCTTGATGGATGTGTAGGAGCCTTCTGGGCAAAGAGGAGGAAGAGAAGCATTCAGGCATGGAGCCTATGGTCCATTTCAAAAGCATTCATCAAACTCCTTCTGTGTGCCAGGCAAAGATAAGACTCTTCTGGAAATGAGGCTCTTGAATTCAGAAGGATGAAGTATTAGAGCCTTGGGAGAGCCAGGGCAGGGCCTGGGTCTGACTGAGAGGCAGGGAAGAATAGGCCTTGAGTACCTACTATGTGCCGGGCCTGGTGCCACAGCCTTCTCCTTCCACATTGTATTCCCACTATTTGATGAAGAGGGTGCTATGCCCATTTTCAAGAAAGGAAACTGAAGCTCCAAAGCCATGAGCTGAGTTCCAGCTCCAGACCACCTTGTTTGGTGGTGGGACATAGAAGGATGACCCCTTCCTATCATAAAATGGGCCACTAGCCTGCCTCTGGCCAAGAAAGACAGAGGGGCCTGCTTTGGGGCCCAGGATCCTGATCAGGCTGGTTGGTGCAAAATCAACAGAGACCTAGCCCAGAAGATTCCACCCCTTGGCAGACAGTCTCAGTCGTCACAGGGAGGTCTGACCCACAGCCAGAGGTCTCTGTTGCTGTCTGCGTCACTTGCTTTGTGACCCTGAGAGAATTGCTTCATTTCTTTGGGCCTCTTGTTTCCTAAACTCCCAGGAGCTAAACGATCCCCAAGGGCCCCCCTTTTGGCTCAAACCTTTCAGATTTTCCACCCCCCCCCCATTACTGTATAACAAATTACCACAAACCAAGTAGCTTAAAATTTATGAGCTAGCAGTTCTCTTGGTAAGAAGTCAGTGTTGGTTGACCGAACTAACATCAAGGTAGGCCTGTGTTCCATTCTGGAGACTCTCAGGGTGAATATGATTCCTTCTCATTTCCAGCTTCTCAAGGCTGCCGTGTTCTTCATGGACCCTTCGTCTGTATTCCAGCTGGCACTGACTTTCTCACATCACATCACTGGCATACTGACCCTTCTGCTTCCCTCCCTACTTGTAAGGACCCTTGTGATGGCATGCCGTCTCCCCCACCAGATCATCCAGGATCCTCTCCCATCTCATGGTCCATGGATGGAAACCTTCACATTCCCCTTTCCATGTAGCCTGACAGTCACAGGCTCCACAGATGTCTGTAGGTGGCCGTTGTTCTGCCCACACTCTAGGAAAATAAGACGTTTTAAGGAGTTCTTTCTTCTTCTTGGACCTCAGCTTTCTGTATTTTGAAATGGGGGTGATCATTATGACCACCCCCCGCCGCACCCCTACTGGACAGCTGCTTTGAAGACAAACCAGAAGATGCGTGTTCAAGTGGATTTCAGAGGGTCAGGCACTGTACATGGGGTTAATACTTTATTCCTGGGGTGTTTCTGTGGCTAGTAACTGTCAGCTGACGGCTCTCCCTGGGTGCTCAGGCCTTCTTGTGCTTTGCTCTGAAAGGCTGCAGCCCCCCCATGCCCTGTCCCAAGAAAACAAACGTGGGTCTGTCAACTGCTCCTGCATTAAAATCTCTGGCTTCTTTTCACAGAACCCCAGGGGCCCCTGGGATTTGGGAGTTGGGCAGTGTCACTCAAGGATGCCTATTGAGTTCTGAACAATAGCCCCTCATGAGGTCATACGGCCGCTTAGCAACTGCTCAGGCCCTTAGTAACCAGCCCAGAGTGTTGATATTCACCCAACAGAAACTTTGTATCGATAGCGCCCAATTCCTTCCAGAGAGCTGCAGCTTCACCCACTTGGAGCTGCTTTTCTGGCTCTTATCAAAGCAGGCCTGTGGGAAACCAGAAGCCCTGGGCTCTGTCCATCCCAGCTCCATGCCTCTCTCTGGGACTCAGTTTCCCTCACAATATGGAGGTCAGACTAGATGATCACCAAATAGAGTGACCCTATGCCCTGGTTGGCCCAGAACAGTCCTGGCTCTCTCCTGGCCATGATATTTAACATCATGACTATTAAAAGTGACCCTTTCCATTCTCAAAAGTGTCCCCATTTGGAAGGTCAATTTTCTGATCTCCCTAAAGCCACTTCTAGCCCTCAATTCTACTTCTCTTCCACTCCATCTTCTTCCCCTGTCCCGAATTAATCCTGCAAGTTCAGCCAAGATTTTCAAGGACTCTTTCTGTGCCAAGCCTGGAGCTGGGGAAACCGAGGCAAACCAACCATGATCCCTGCACTGGGGAGGGTCCAGTCCAAGGAAGAATGCTGCATAAGCACTCGACTGATCTAGGATTGAATCCAGAACCTTGTACTTCGTAGCCTCATTTGGACTCTCCTCATGAAGCTATTTTCATAAATAATAATACTCTTTAGTATTCATGTGGCATCTGGCAGCTTCTAAAGCATTTCCCTTCTGTTACCTCACTTAACCCTGCTGTCATTGGAAAGGGTGATTCTCATATCTCCCCATTGCGCAGATGTGGAGCTGGAGGCCAGAAGTCATAGAGGGCGGGGATTAAGACAGTGGCCAGTCAGACACCCTTGGGCAGCAGCTCGGCCTCTTCCTCCCCACCTGTGAAATAGAAATATTAGCTCCTGCTTCACAGAACCATTGTGAAAAGTAAATGAGACAGCACATAGAAAAATGGCAGCTGCCAAGTATGAGCGCCTCTGCCCTGATCTGTCCAGCCCCCAGCAACCACATTTCTGAAACATTTGTCTGCATCTTACATGCCCAAAGACAACAGTTTGGGGGTCCCCTGTCACATTTCAGGGTACTAAAATCAGATTTCGTTGGAATCCCCACTCGGCCATGGGCAGCTTACAACCTGTCTCCAGCCTCTATTTCTTCATCTGTAGAATGGGCCTAAGAACCGAGAGTTCTGAAGATGGAATGAAGCACAGCACACAGAAGGTTTGGTAGAAGGCCTATCGCATAGACAGCCTCAAAAATGAGAAGTTTGGTATTGCTTTTCCAGTGTTAAGTATTTGAAGAGTCTTTGAACCTGCTAGTGAGGGGCAGTACCCACAAGGTGGAGTTTGCCCCCCACTAAACCCCAGGAGCCTGGGCCAGGGCAGGTATTAGGCTTTCTGCTTCAAGCCACGTTGACAGTCAGGGGATTCAGCTGAATCAGATGAATTCTGTTCCTGCCACACATCGCTCACCTTGCAGGAGGAGAAGGGGCCTCTTCTTCCCCCTTGTTTACAGCTCTTGGGGGCAAATCTGTCAGATTCCATGGTGATGCCTAAGTGGTTTCCCGCCCACGGTCCTTGCCAGCGCCTGAGTCACCACCCGGCACTGAGGTGGCGGCCCGTGGGAAGGGTGTTCCCTCTCTGGCTGCTTAAATGCTACTGCAGGATTGCTCCAGAAAGCCAAAACGAGGCCCTGTGATAAGCACGCTACCCTCCTTATGCAACATTTGACATTGTTCAAAAGCAATGTTAATGTTTCTTTCGCTGAGGGCCCTGGAGAGCTCGCCCAGCCTGGACCTCCTGTCCTGCTTCCAGCAGCCCAGGCAGAGGCTAGCATCCCCATTTTACAGGTGGGGAAACTAAGACATGCCTGAGGCCATGTGGCCAGAGCACTCCCAGCCCCAGCTCTCTGCACCAGCCCTCAAAATTCTGCCTCCAACTCCTCCCACATGCACACACCAGCCATCCTAGCTAGCTTTTGGAACCAGAGACGGAGCAAAATGGGTAAATAGAATACTTTTTTTTTCTCCAAATGAAATGTAATTGTGGGCAATATGTCCCATTGACGGGCTAGAACGTTGAACTCTGATTTCTGACAGGAAGAAAGAAAAATCTATTTCTAAACACCAGTTCACTTAAGGCAGAAGTGTATTTATGAGGAAATATTTCTTTATACAAAACTTCATATTGCCAAAGCTGGGCCCTTGAAGATGCACGTGGAGTCTGAGTATTAAAGACAAAGGTGTTGTATTGAGGATTGTGCCTTCCAAGCAACAGCAACGGTGATTCCAGAACCTCCTCTGAGCTGTTGAAGTCAGCACTTTTGCCCCATTTACACTGTGCTGAAAAACCATTCCCCTCTGCCTTGCCTGGTCCTAAAACCCTACTTACTACCTGGTTCACCGTGGGCTGTGTCCTCCATTTTCCTTATCAAATTCACTAATTGTGCTTCCATCAGGTACTCGACTAATGAGGATTAGAGCTCAGCTCCAGGAGGCTGTGCCTTGGGCAGAGAAAGAGTAAAAATATTTGCATAGTCATCTGGGTGATTTTGCTGTCGCTGCCTCTGGCTGGGGTCTTTTCAATGGAACACTTTGCTGTGTTACCCAGACCAGAAAGAAATAGGCATAAAAGAAAGCAGCCACATGCATTCCCACCTACCTCAGTCCTATCTGAGCCTTAAACTTGCTCGGCCAAAGTCTAGAAAAGCCAGACGGCCCCTTTCAGCCAAAGGACCAGCAGGGTGAGCCATATCCTGCCAATAGCCTGACCGGATTGGGGTTATGCTCTGCTCTGCAGCAGACCTTAGCCACTGGGCATAATAGCTTTCTTCTCTCTCACAGCAACTGTGAATGTTTCCCCTCCATCTGTAGTATGACCCCACCCAACATGGATTTCCTACTATTTAACACTCTCCCGCCACTCATTCGTAGACTCTGGGGCGACATTGATCCTTGCCATAATCAGAAGAGTGTGCGACGTTAACCAGGCAGCCTGGCTTCCTGGAATAGATACCTTAAGTCTCGACAGAGTTCCTATAAAATGAGTTTCAGTGTATCAGAACTTGTGTTCTGGCTGACTTTCGTTGGAGCATTGAGAATGTGTCCTTCTGGAAGGGAGAAGTTTTTATCCCCAGAAGATAAAAGAACTATACCTCAGATTATACCAGATCCTTAAAAAAAAAAAAAGTCACAGAGAATGGTGGGCTTTCTGAAAACAAACAAAGCCTGATCTATAGAATTAGGATCCAGTGTATCTCTCTGTTAACAGAAAAAAACACACAGGAAAAAAATATATTGTTACATACTTGATCTTGAGGTGACTAAAAAGAAAAACAGTGATCTACAGCAAGGAAAATGCTCTAAGCACAACTTTTTCTTCAGTGTTCTTATTCTTCAGTGAAGTGTCTTGTCACATTTCTGCTATATGCTCAGCTTCTAATTCTCAGAGAAAGTTAATATGTCTTATCTGCTTCCCTGTGAAATAAGTATTAGTGGCTTTCATATTGTTTTCCACTTTTTAGTTGCTCCTTCTACTGAGACTTCAGAGACCCTGGGGTTTTTTGTGGCTACCCAGCCACAAAAGGCTCCCTTGGGCTGAGTCCCCAAGACCTATCTTGGCAATAGAAGTCATTGTTATTATGGATTCCGAGGGGCTCTTAAGAGGGTGTGATCACATAGCAGGATATTTACAATCCCATGGGATTTGGAGCCTGAGGTACAATTTATTTGCTGTGGGGCCTTGAGCAGGTGACTTAACCTCTCTATGAGCTATGCGGCTTACTCCCCTCAACTCTAGTATCACCAGGCAGGGTCCAGTGCCCCCTCCTTACGCTCCTCTGCCCTTGGGCTTATGCTGGCCTTTGTTCACCGTACTGAGCTAGACTGTCTCCTTGTCTATCTCCCCAACTCCCCTGGGCCCTGGGAACTCCCTGGGGACAGAGTCTTGTCATCTCTGTGTCCCAGTGCCCAATACAAAGCCCAGCAAGGAGCAGAGGGCATGGAACTTGGGAGAGTGGAAAGAAGGAAGAGAGGGAAAGAGGAAGGAAAATAGGGAGAAATGCAAACCTTAAACTTCTCCACCACTCATTCATTTTAACCCCTGGCTGGCCTAAGTGATATGACATGCTAAAATTGACAGTACAGCTGCCACGTATCACTTCCCAGTTTTCAGCTCTGATTTTACCATCACGTTAGAACTAACATGTAGTGAGCACTTATCTATATGCATGAGCCTGTTTACCCTTCCAACAGCCTGTGCAATAGGCACCATTTGACATACAATAAAGCAGAGTCCAGGAGAGATTGAATTATTCGCCTACATCACACAGCTGACACATCATTAAAGCCTGGATTTGAGCCCAGGTCCCCAAGATTCCAGAGAGAGTGCATTTAACCAGTCTATCCTAAGCACCCAGTTCAGGACTTGAGAAGGAATGATTTCAATAAGAAGTCTTTGAATGAGGGGCGCCTGGGTGGCTCAGTGGGTTAAGCCTCTGCCTTCGGCTCAGGTCATGATCTCAGGGTCCTGGGATCAAGCCCCACATCCGGCTCTCCGCTCAGTGGGGAGCCTGCTTCTCTCTCTCTCTCTGCCTACCTCTCTGCCTACTTGTGATCTCTGCCTACTTGTGATCTCTGTCTGGTCTGTCTGTCAAATAAGTAAATAAAATCTTTAAAAAAAAAAAAGTCTTTGAATGAATGAGTGAATGAGTGAGTGAGTGAGTGAATGTTCTTCCACAGCCATTCTCTCATTAGACCCTCGATCTCGCTTAGTTCTTTCTTCCTGGCATATGTGATGATCAAAACAAACCATCAGAGGTTAAAGTCCTGGGTTCAGGTCTAGACTTTCTGTGTTACCCTGGGAAAGTTACTCCTCTCTGGACTTCCCCTCCATCCAAGTGGAAATATTGGTGGCTTTCGTTTTAGACTAGGTTCTCCCAGAAGTAGACCATAAGACAATGATTCAAATACAAACAATTTATTTGGAAGGCAAGGAATGCTAGTAAGACAGTGGCGAAGTATGACAGGAAAGGGAAGGGGGTATTTTCAGGCAAGTTAATTCTCACTATTGGCGACTGAAGTTCAATCACACTGAGCATTCTAAGAGCCAGAATAGAGCCCACAGAGCATAGTTTTCCTGCCCTAGGAACAGGGGAGCTGGGGTATTTATACATCAGCTTCCAACTCCCAATACTCATTGGCTGAGAGCTGCTAGAGTTGGGGGAGTGGTGTTACTTCTTTAGAACTCGTGGATGTTCTGCTCAGCAGAGGAGGCCCTCAGGCAAAGAGATACAGATGCTTTGGGGGAAATTGCAGCACAGTAGATAGATCTGGGGATTATGGGCAGGACAACAGCAACATCTCTGCTCTCTTAGTGTCACATGAGGATTAAGTGGGATTATGTAGGGTTTGGAGTACAGACCATACTAAGTATTTGATGTGTGGCAGCCTCAAGAGGCTTTTTCCCAGCCTGTGTGCGATACAAAACAGATGGCTATGGGATCTGCTCCTTAAAACCTCACCGCCAATCTACAAGTGGTAACATGGTCCTAATGAGTGCCAAGCATTGGGGTAAATCCATGAGCCTAGCCAGCAGTGTCCTGGCCATCCAACACTCATGGCCTCTCCAGCCTAACAGAAGATGAATGAGAAATGACAGACGCACTTCCAGTAATGACCAGGGCAGTGCCTGGAATAGTGAGGACCCTGCGAGCTGCCTCATCCAACCCCCTCCTCCCAAATCACACAGCTAAGGGGGGGGGCAGTGCCAAGACTAGACTCCTCATCCGGTGCTCCTCCCAACTGCCTTTGAATTGAGTGCCATGCATGTGGAAGGTGCTGGGCAAACCCTCTGACTGGGATGTCCTGTGACTATTCTTATAGCACAGGACACAAATTTGTCAAATGCCTAAACTGAAAATTTCCTGGGTTGAGTGTCTCTCCCACCTTTGGCACAGAATGATTTTGCCTTAGAAGGAGGAAAGTCTGTGAGTGCTGCTTCACTGGGTACTAAACTTTAGGAGTTCCATGGACCAGACACATGGGAATGTGGATCTGTCCTCCCTGACACAAACCAGCTTTGTGGTCTTAGGTGACTCTCTCTCCCTCTCTCATTCTGCTTCCTCCTTTGTAAAATGGAGACTGTGAATGAAATAATGGGCATGAGAGTGCTTTGGGAAGGTGCATTATAGGTAAGGAAGTATTATTATCATTGTGTTGATATTGTTGTCAGGAATGATGTGACCTTGGGCCAGTCAATTCCACTCTCTAGGAATCCCTCCCTTTCTCCCCATGGATGGTCGTCAACCCCAAAGGACCAGGAATGTGGAGGCACCCCCATCCCTGAGACCTGGAGCCATAGGATGTAACCTTGTTGGGTCTAGAAAAAATCATATGTTCCAACTCCTTTTAGTGAAGAAACTGAGGCTCAGGGAGAGGAGAAGACTTGTCCATGGCCGCCCACTTCAGTGGTTGTCAGCTTTGGTCCAGGCATGCTGACGCAGAACCCACAGCTCTCCCCAGCCATCTCCTGAGAACTGTGCCCGCTGCAGCCCCTCTCGCCTTCCCGTGCCTGTATGATCCACCAGCCCCCAGCCAGGGAAACCCAGGAGGTCTGGGGCCTCTCGGCTGCTCAGTTCCCTGCTGTGGGAGCATTCCCTCACTACAGTAAGTCAACATTTCTGCCTCTGAATTAGTGTGGCAGATGGCACAGCAGAATTGAGCCTCGATTTATTTTTGACTCAGAGGACATCGCCCAAGTGCAGAGCGCTTACGGTGGGGGCAGCGGGCCTGGAGCAAGAGGCAGCAAAACCTACTAGATTTGGGAGCCACACAACCTAGGCTCGAATCCTGAGTGATACTCCTTTAGCTGCGTGCTCTAGGATATATGGCCCCTCTGAGTGCCTCAGTCTTCCCATTTGTAAAATGGGGCAATGAGGTCAATAAGCCACGCCTCATCAATTTGACAGGCAAGTGGCTTCATAGCAGGAGAAGATAAAGATGTGCTGGTGACACTTAGGGGCTGGTTTCTATCTCTGGAGAGGGGCAGTGGGGGAAAGGAGGAGTCCCTGGTAGGTCCCAAGTCAGGGTCTGGAGAGGAATCACCCAAGAGGCTATTCCTCCCTGCTACCATGTAGGGGCTGGTGACCTCAGCTGTGTGGAGAGGTTGGCAGCTAGGCCAGAGCCATGCAAAGATCAGAGAACCGGCTACTTCCTCTGTTTCTAGTAGGTGGCCCTGGAAAGAGGGGCCAGGTGGAATGGGCCCAGGGGAGGAAGGATTGGGCTGAGGTGGGCAAGAGGACACACTGAGGGGGAACTTCAGTCAGGAAGCTGCAAGCTGGAAGGGACAGGTGTGGTGAGGGATGTCTAAGGCTTTCTTTCCTTCCCCTCTTGCTTCCTGGTGGAGGGGCAACAGGGGCTGACAGGGGCTTATCAGACACTAAACTCCGGCCTCAGGAGGCAGCTGGATAATCATTTGAGGGGAGGGGGCAGATGGGAGATGAGCAAGCTGGTCTTCCTGTATTAATGTACTGTGTGCTAGCGTGTTTCCCTGCATATATGTTTACTATAGACAACAGGGCAATATAGACATTATATAGATATCCAAAGACCTTAACCACACCAGTATTGACATTTGGGGAACATTCTATCTTTTATGATTATAACTTTCAATATTATATCTTTTTTCTATACTATAAACATAATATGTTCCTTATTGGGGTCATGAAAATTGAGATTCTATTTTATTGCAGCTCTCTACAGTTTTCATTTAAGGTTATTAAGAAGTTTTCCTCGGTCATTAAAAATTATTTGAAAACATGATATTCTATCCTGTGACTGCTCAGTAATTTATGTAACGAATCCCCTACAGTTGAACATTTAGATTGTGTCCAAGTTATTGCTATGATTTAAAAAGGAAAACACTGTAATGAACATCTTTATGACTGAAATGTTGTTTGCATTTCCAGTTATTTCCATTAGAATAGCTCCCTAAGGGGGCGCCTGGGTGGCTCAGTGGGTTAAAGCCTCTGCCTTCAGCTCAGGTCATGGTCTCAGGGTCCTGGGATCGAGCCCCACATCAGGCTCTCTGCTCAGCAGGGAGCCTGCTCCCCCTTCTCTCTCTGCCTGCCTCTCTGCCTACTTTGATCTCTGTCTGTCAGATAAATAAATAAAATATTTTAAAAAAAAAGAATAGCTTCCTAAGAAGCAAAATTGCCAGATCAAAGACTACATTTTTTTCCTTTTTTTGTCTTTTAATTGTACATTCGATACATACAAAAGAAATTATGTAGCATATGTTAGTTTAATAATACAATGTATAGCATCGACCTACCATTCAACCCACGAACTAGAATGTCACCAATAATTTGCCTATTCCTTTGTGAGTATCCCCATCCCAAGCCCCTGCCACCCCCAGAGGAAATGATCATCCTGTGTTTATCTTTTCCTTGTGTTTTTTTCTGTAGACTGTATTTTTTAGAGCAGTTTTAGATCCATAGCAAAATTGAGCAGAAAGTACAGAGAATCTCCATATGCTTTTTCTTTTTAAACATTCTTATCTCATATGTGTATGCTTACAACACCTATTGTTTAGTTTTACTTTTGTTTTAGTTCTTTTAAATGGTATCATACAGTATGTAACATTCTGAGACTTTCTTCTTTCTGGCAACATTACATATCTCAGACTCATCAATGTGCAGCTGGAGTTCATGCATTCTTATTGCTGTATAATATTCCCTGGCTTGAAGAGATCACCATCTGTTGATTCATTCTCCTGCTGGTGGACATGTGGGTTGTTTCTCTGATTCAGCTCTTGCAAACAATATTGCTGGGAACATTCTTGGCCATGGTGCTATTCACCTAGAGAAGGAACATAGTGGAAAAACAGATTTGGGAGGGGGGTGAAATCAAGAGTGGAGCATGCACAAACTGGAGTTGAGGTGTCTGCAGGCCACCACTGATTTGTTGTTGAAGGGGCTGCAAAGAAAAACATCTCATGTGTTTGCCTGAGAATGCACCATTTTCTTGAGCGTAGTTGCTGAGGTCAGTGATCTTGGACTCATGAGCACAAGCAGGACCCTCTCCCATGTCTGCCTTCAAGGAGGCAGAAGCAACATTTGTGAAGATAGAAGTTCTCTGGGTGCCATTAAATCTGAGCCTCCCTAAGTGCCAGACATGTTCCTCTGATGGTACCTAAGAGGGTATTAGGTGAATGAAATAACAGCCCATCACCTGACAGGAAAATTCAGTTCTCCTTCAGTCTTACAAGCCACATCAAGACAAAAGATTCTGTCTAAAACTAGTGTATGTTTAATTATGACCTCCCCCCCCCCCCCCCGCCCCACCTAAACATTGGCTAAACTCTGAGCAGAGAGACTTGGGCTCAGGGCCTTAGGGGGACAACTGGATCCACCAAACATAAGGACATCCTGTTGCATTTCTTTGCTCTGGTCAGTTTTTATTTGTGGTGGGTGGTCCTGGTTTTCCACTGATGGTCGTGACAGAAGTTTCTTTGTAGGGGCACCTGGGTGGCTCAGTCAGTTGGGCATCAGACTCTTGATTTTAGCTCAGGTCAGGATCTCAGGGTCAAGCTGTGCTCAGGTTCCATGCTGAGTGTGGAGTTTGCTTAGGAAACTAAGGAAACCCTCCTCTTCTGCCCCTCCCCACCCCCTGCATACATGTTCTCTCTCACTAAAAAAAAAAAACCTTTTAAAATCAATGTGTTTAAGTTTTAATCAAGTAAGTTATTTTTTTTTAAGATTTTATTTATTTATTTGACAGAGATCACAAGCAGGCAGAGAGGCAGGCAGAGAGAGAGAGGAGGAAGCAGGCTCCCTGCTGAGGAGAGAGCCCGATGCAGGGCTGGATACCAGGACCCTGAGATCATGGCCTGAGCCGAAGGCAGAGGCTTTAACCCACTGAGCCACGCAGGCGCCCCATAATCAAGCAAGTTATTAAGAAAAAAAACCTCATAAGATTAATCAAAGGACACATAGGAACCATCTTGACCATCACATTCTATTGACTCAGGTTTTGGAAATGCTGACCTCAGTTAGCCACTCTCAACTTTTTGTCTTAGGACCTTTACACCCTTAAAAATGATTGAGATGGTGAGGGGGGAAAAAATGATTGAGATCGGGGCGCCTGGGTGGCTCAGTGGGTTAAAGCCTCTGCCTTTCGCTCAGGTCATGATCCCAGGGTCCTGGGATCGAGCCCCGCGTCGAGCTCTCTGCTTGGCAGGGAGCCTGCTTCCTCCTCTCTCTCTCTCTCTGCCTGCCTCTCTCCCTATTTGTGATCTCTATCTGTCAAGTAAATAAATAAAATCTTTAAAAAAAAAAAAAAAAAAAAAAAAATGATTGAGATCCCCAATGAGTTTTGCTTATGTGAATACTGTCTTCTGCATTTACCAAGTCAGAAGTGAAAACTGACATTTTGATGCTTATTTATTAACTCATTTTAAAAGAACAATAATAAACTCATTATGGTAACATATACAACATATTTTATGAAAAATAGCTATATTTTCCAAAACAAAAAAAAATTAGTGAGAAGAGTGATGTTGTTTTATATTTTTGAAAATGTCTTTAATGACTTAATTGAAGACAGCTGGATTCTCATTTACTTCTGCATTCAGTCTGTTGCCATGTGATGTTACAGTTAATGTATATGAAGAAATTCCCTCACCGAGATATGCTGTCAGAAAAGAGAGGAGCATTTTAATAGCCTTTTCAGACAATTGTAGATATTCCACTTTGATACTACACCCAAACTTAACAAGTGATAGTGTATTAGTTTGCTAGGGTCGCTATAACAAAATACGACAGGACGGGGGGACTTAAACAACAGAAATGTATTTTCTCACCGTTCTGGAGGACACAAGTCCAAGATCAAGGCATCAGCAGGTTGGGTATCTTCTGAGGACTTTTGCTTTGGACTCTTTTCCCTGTGTCCTCACATGGTCCTTCTATGCACACACATCCCTGGTGCCTCTTTGTGTGTCCACATTTCCTCTAATTGTAAGAACACCTGTCATATGCCATTAGGGCCCATCCTCATGGCCTCATTTTAATTTAATCACCTCTTTAAAGTCCCTATCTCCAAATACAGTCACATCCTGAGTACTGGGGACTAGGATAGCAACATATGAATTTTAAAGAGGACACAATTAGGCCATAAGAGATAGCATCTTAAAAATCAGTTGCAATGAAGAATCTGAAGCCATGTTAATGAACTTTTCCTCCTTCACATTGAATTCCATTTTTTTTTTCTCTCATACTGTGGTTCATCATTACCTATCCTTGCTTTTGGAACATCATGCACTGGGCACTTAGAAAATACTGGCTCATTGAGTTATGCAGATATCTTTCAAATATTTGCACATTTTGTTACACAGTATTTTAAAAAATCGTATTTGTTATCACACCCATGACCTCATCATAAACATCTTAGGAAGTATTAGGAAGCTTTCAGATTCATGATGGCAGATACAAGTTTTCAAAATTCTAATTTTCACTTTAAAAGTCCAAACTTTATCTTTGGCAACAAGTACTATCAGTTGTTTTCCTTAAGGTGATAGGGGCACTTTGTTCATTTTTGAGAAAATGTCTGCCAAATACTAAAGTCTGAATAACCAGCCTTTATCTGTCAGTTCTTCTTTTATGTAAAAATGGCATTTCGAGAAAATAGAGGCTCATTCAGCTTGCAACTCAAACGATCACACAAGAGCTTTACCTCTAACACCTGTCACGTTTCACTGTGCCACAGTAATGCTCTGCACATGCTTCCCATTTCCTGTTCCTAATGATTAATAAAACAAATCATGCTGGCACCAGGGGTACCTGGGTGATTGATTGGTTGGTCGGTTGGTTTAAGCATCAGCCTTCAGCTCAAGTCACGATCCCGGGGTCCTGGGATCAAGTCCCACATCGGGCTCCTGGCTCAGTGGGGAGCCTGCTTCTCCCTCTCCCTCTGCAGGCTATTCTCCCCGGCTTGTGCTCTCTCTGTGTGTGTCAAATAAAAATTAAATTAATTAATTAATTAATTAAAATAAAATAAATAAAAAACAAAAAAGCAAATCATTCATACTGCTTTGTCCAGGACATTCCCACGTGAGGCTGGCCTTTTTACCATAACTGTGCAGTGATGAAGAATACAGTGACTGCTAGGACAATCTGGTGCCTCTCCTTTGATTTGTGCTAGGTCACCAGCAGGCATATTTGCCATTGCTTTTGTACCAGCAGTGCAAATATCAACACAGTGGTGACAATAACATCTTACTGTTGGTTGGGAAATAGTTTTGACCTCTCAGATCCCCTGCAAGGGTCTCAGGAACCCTCCGAGGCATATGGACCACACTTTGAGAACTGTTGACCTACTGAAAAATATAGAGAAGATATGGGGCCAGACAGCGTGAAGCCGCAAAAATTACATAGGTGCCAAAGTCATAAAAGCTGGGTATGAAATGACCCTGGATATGTCACTGCCTTCTGGAAGCTGGACACTTCACACATAAGGGATTGTAGCTGCTTCCTGCCCCCCAGAGCTGGGGGGGGGGGGACAAATAAGGCCCAGATGTGAGAGTCCCTTATAAATGGTAATGCACAGTCCAGGCAGGAGGAACCAGCAACCATAGGGAATAAGGCAACGTTATGAAATTTCACACCCTGCTTAAGCCGTTTATGATTGGCAACACTGCCTGGATCCCTGTATTCTCCTAAAGAGACCTAGAAAGACTAGGCCTGGTGACCCTTAAAGAGATGCCCAACAGGATCAGTGTCTTTGGGGCTCTGCTCTAAGTTACTCACCACCACCTATAGCTCTGAAAGGAAAAGGCCTCCTGAAAGCCCTAAGTTCCTTTTGTCTCCTACCAGACAGGTAAACACTCACCTGAGTCCAGTAGAAAGCTAAAAGCCCACAAGAAATGACAAGCCTGTCAGGAAATCTGATTTGATCTCCTTAGCAGTGTTAAGAAGGTAGAGGGAACTCTAAAAAAAAACTCCAGGGAACAGGAAAACACTTGTTAAGAGGGTTTTAGGTGGGCTTCTGCTTCTAGGAAGATAGAACAGAGGTAGTTTTTCCTATTCCTCTCATTAAGTGCAACTAAAACCCCTCTACATTATATATAAAACAAAATTAGAAAACTCCGAATGGCAGACAAGGGACAAACCCACTAGGGACCTGAGGATCCAAGAAACAACATGATAGCAAGTTCCTGGTGGCAGTAGTTTTGCCTCATGTATCCTGGTGTTGGAGTTGAAGAAGCCAGAGATGAGGAAATGCCAATGGGGGTGAGGAGCCTGCTCTTTTTAGCTGAAGAACAAGGAAGGGGGCAACCTAGCAAAACAGACACTTTTAGACAAAACTACTCCAACCAAACACCATAGAAAACATTATGGCCTTATCCCACCAACAATGATCCTGTGGGGAGACTAGATTTCTACCTTCATCAGACTATGAGGCACCCCAGCACACACACACACACCCCCCCATGGGTGGTATCAGAGAAGGACAAGTAGAGAGCCAGGACTTTCATTCCCCACTGGGTGGTAATAAGACCTCACCTCCAGTGTTCATGGTGCCAGTGGAGACTATGTTGGGAACAGTAATAAGTTATTCCAATCCTCCAAGTCAGGGAGGTGTCAGTGGAGGTCTAATGGGGAGCTGGCATTCCCCAATCCCCTTCCTCTACTAGTGCAATATGAGAGGAAGCCAGCTGAAACAGAAGATTTAAAAAAAGATCTGGAGGCTCATAACATAATTTCCCAGATCCTCAAGTTTCAATTAAAATTCTCTTTTATTAAGAACTGGAAAGATATTAAACTGAATGAAAAAAAGGAATCAATAGATGCCAACATTGAGATGCCAGAGATGTTAGAATTGTCTGACAAAGATTTTGAAGTAGCCATCATAAAAATACTTTAAGGAGAAGTTATGAACACACTTGAAAGAGATGAGCAAAAACAAAGAAAATAAAATAAAATCCCAGCAAAGCAGTGGAAGACATAGAGAAGAACCAAATGGAAATTTTAGAACTGAAAAGTATAACTGAAATTAAAAAGAAAAAAAAAAAAACTCAGTCGATGTGCTTAACAGCAGACTAAAGGCAACAAAGGAAGGAATATTTGAACTGGAATATAAGACAAAAAATTTATCTAATCAAGTTATCTAATCTGAATAACAAAAAATAAACTTAAAAGAATAAACCTTCAGTGGGGTGCCTGGGTGGCTTAATGGGTTAAAGCCTCTGCCTTTGGCTCAGGTCATGATCCCAGTGTCCTGGGCTCTCTGCTCAGCGGGGAGCCTGCTCCCTGCCCCCCTCCCCGCCTGCCTGCCTCTCTGCCTACTTGTGATCTCTGTCTGTCAAATAAATAAATAAAAATCTTTAAAAAAAAAAAAAAAGAATAAGCCTTCAGAGACCTGTGGGACTGTAACAAAAGATCTAATATTTATGTCATTGAACTCCTAGAAAAAGATGAGAAAGGGAATGGGGGCTGAAAAAGTACCTGAAGAAACAGTGGCAGAAAACTCCCCAAATCTGGCAAAAAAAAAAAAAAAAAAGCAGCCAACACCAACAACAAAAACAACAAACAACAAACCCTTATAAACATAAGAAGACAAAACATAACATAAGAAGACAAAAAGATTCATGGGGCTGAGAAAACGCCAAAGAAGATAAACACTTTCAGTTCAATTTATGAAGCCAGTATTACCCCAGTATCAAAACCACACAATAGCACAACAAATAAAAACTATGAGCCAGCATCCCTCATGAATACACATGTGAAAATCCTTCACAAAACATTATCAAATAGAATTCAGCAATATATAAAAACAATTACGCCTCAGAACCCAATAGGGTTTACTCTAGGAATGTAAGGTTGGTTCAACATTCAAAAATCAATTAATATAATCCACCATGTTAATGGGCTAAAGAAGAAAAATCGCATGATCATATCCATCAATGCAGGAAGCATTTGATAAAATTCAATACCCATTCATGATACAATGCTCAGAAAAATAGGAATAGAGAATTTCCTCAACTTGATGAAGAACATCTATTTGAAAACTACAGCTAACATGATACTTAATGATTAAAAACCAAAGGCTTTCCACTAAAACTGGGAACAAAGCAAGGCAATCAGTTCTGACCATTTACATTCAAACAGTGCTAGGCAATCTCGCCAGGGCATTAAAACAAGAAAAGGCGCACAGATTGGAAAAGAAGAAATAAAACTGTCCCTATGTGCAGATAACTTCATTGTCTAATAAAAAAAAAATCCCAGTGAATCTACAGAACAAACAAAACAAAGCTCTCCCAGAACTAGTAACCGAGTTCAGTAAGGTCACAGAAAACAAAATAAACACGCAAAAAAACCCGTTCTATCTGTATAGTAGCAAAGAACATGTGGACACCAGAATTAAAAATACAGTGCCATTTACAATCACACAAAAAATATATAGGGTAAATTTAAGACACAGGCATAAATTTTTGTGCCAAAAACTACAAAATACTGAGGAGGAAGATCTAGATGAATGAAGAGGCCATAGTGTGTTCATGGATCCAAAAACTCAAGGTAGTAAAGATGTCAGTTCTGTGAGGTTGCTATCAAAGTCCCAGCAAAATTTTTGTAAATGTGGAAAAGATTATTCTAAAAATTATGTGGAAAGGCAAAGAAGCTAGAAGAGCTGAAACGGTTTTGAAAAAGAAGAATAAAATGAGAATAATTCTACTTCACTTCAAGACTTATCTAGAAACCAAGGCTGTGTGGTATTGACAGCGATGATGCATAGATTAATGGAGTGGAACAGAGGATCCAGAAATAGATGGATCCAACCGACCAATATTTGACAAAGGTACAAAGCAGTTCAGTGAAAGAAAGGTAATAACCTTTTCAAAAAGTAATGTTGAAGTGGTGCACCTGGGTGGCGCAGTCAGTTAAATGTCTGATTTGGCTCAGGTCTCTGGGTCCTGGGTTCCAGCCCGTATCAGGCTCTTTACTCAGCAGGGTCCCTGCTTCTCCTTCTCCCTCTGCCTCCCTCCCTCTCTCTCTTTCTGTCTCTCATGAATAAATAAATAAAATGTTTAAAAAATAAAAATAAGATGAAAATTCTCACTTATAAAAATAGTAACAATAATAATGTTGAAGCAAAGTGAATATCTCTGGGCAAACACCACCACCAACAAAAAAATCTACCCAAGCCTCACACCTTACACAAAAATTGGCTCAAATGGATCACAGACTTCAATATAGAATATAAACTACAAAACTTTTAAGAAAAAAATTAAAAGGAAAATCTTCAGTTCAGACTTGATCCCAAAAGCATGATCCATGAAAAAAGAAAAAATACAGAGATGAAGTGGACTTCACCAAAGTTCAAAGCTTGTGTGCTACAAAACATTCTTTCAAGAGAACAGAAAGACGAGCTACAGGCTGGGAGAAAATATTTGCAAATTACTGAATCTGACAAATTACCAGTATCTGACAAAAAAAAAAAAACAAACAAACAAAAAAAAAACCAACTCTCAAAACTCAACTGTTTAAAAAAATAATTAACAATCTAATTGGAAAATGGGCAAAAGTCACAAAGAGACATTTCTCCAAAGAGGATGTGCAGGTGACAAATAAGCACGTGACAAGATGTTCAACATCATTAACCAATAAAGAATATGCATGTTAAAACCACAATGAAATATTACACACCCGTCAGAATGGCAAAAATACAAAATCAAATGCTGACCAGGAGGCAGAAATATTGGATCATTCATACGCTGCTCCTGGGAATATAAAATGGCACACAGCCCCTCTGGAAAACAGTTTGGATATTTCTTTGAAACACACACACACACACACACACACACACACACACACACACCTATATATGCGACTACCATGCAACCCAACAATTGTACTCTCGGGCATTTATCCCAAATAAATGAAAATTTACATTCACACAAACACCCTGTACAGAAATACTTATAGTAGTTTTAGTCATCATAGCCAAAAACTGGAAATAACCCAGATGTCCTTTACTAGATAAATGGATAAACAAACCGTGGTCCCTTCATATCATGGAGTGAACTATTGATACACACACCACCTGATGAATCTCCAGAGAACTGGACTGAGTGAAGAAAGCCAATCCCCAAAGGTTACATATTGTATGGTTCCATTTACAGAACACCACTGAAAGATCAACATTATAGAGATGGAGAACAGAATCATGATTTCCAGGAGTCAGGGATGAAGTCAGGGAGGGAGGAGGTATGAGGAAGTTGTGCTGGTGAACAGATCTATATCTTGAGTGTGATGGTGCTTAGAGAAAACTGCAAAGTGATCATATTGCATAGACCTACACACACACACACACACACACACGTACATGGAACACTGGTGAAATCCGAATTATCTCCATGGGTTGTACTAATGTCACATGCCTGTTTTTGAGAGTGCACTCTAGTGCGAGATGTGAACTCTCCCAGGTCAGCTGGGAGAAGGTCCCCAGGACATCCCTGAACACTGGCATCACTAGGGGAGGGTGCATGAGACTTCCCTATACATTCCTTTACAACTTGCTTTGAATGAATAATTATTTCAAAATAGAAGGGATTCCTGGGTGGCTCAGTCATTAAGTGTCTGTCTCCGGCTCAGGTCATGATCCCAGGGGCCTGGGATCAAGCCCCACATCAGGCTCCGACCCTGCTCAGCGGGATGCCTACTTCTCCCTCTCCCGCTCCCCCTGGTTCTGTTCCCTCTCTCGCGGTGTCTCTCTCTGCCAAATAAATAAACAAAAAAAAAATTTTTTTTAAATAGAAAGTTAAAAAAAAATAAACTAAAAAAACATTAAAAAAATAGAAAGTTATAAATGAGTATATAGATAGATAGGTAAAGGAATGGAACCTGACATTGGAGAGTCATTTAGCATCCATTCTCTTCTGCTGCTATTTAAGAAACACTTCTAGAAGCTAAGGCCTTTACATATATTATACTTCGGTTACTCCTCTCAAAAATCCTGAGTAATAGGTATTATTATCTCTATCCTGCAGATGGAGAAGCAGACTCAGAAACAAAGCCACTTGCCCAAGGGCCTCTGTCTGTCAAGAGCACACATTTGTGCCCACTCTGCACCACTCCTACCCTTGAAGGCCACACCAGCCAACTAATGGATTACCCCATCTGACACCCTGCCAGGGCTGGACTTGCTCCCCTCAGAGGGCCTGGAGCCTGGGAGGCAGGGCAGGGGGGGTGCTGGATACCCACAGGAAGGTCTTGATGAGGAAGTACGGGGGTGGGTACCTGGAGGGCAAGATCAGCTCCTGGGATGTAGTTGGGGAACTGGACCACTCCTGCTTCTTTTCAGTCTTCACCCACCCCTGATGCTGGCCCTGGCCCATGCCCAGTGTAGGCACACAGGGGACATTCCCCAGCACTATTCCCTCCCTATTCTTTCCTGACTGGCTCCCTATCAGACCACCCACCCCTAACCAATGCCATCTCCCCTTTTCCAGAGCTGAACTTCATCACCCAGTCCCCAGAGCCAGCAAGACATGGGCCCCATTTTCCAAATCCTGACGCTTCTCATTTAACCTGAAGACTTGGAGGGGTGAGTTGGAAATGGGTTGGACTGGGACTGGGGGGTGGGATAGATATGGAAGAAAGCACTGTTTGGGGGCTGCTGATGGAGGGTCAGCTGAGCAGGAAAGCGAGAGTTTGACAGCAGCTCCCTTCCCTCTTGCAACCTCAGAGAAGGCACATGAATTATTTATGCACCATTGTTTTGATTTGGGAAAACTGCCCCACATTCCTTTTGCATTTAAATAGGGATTATGGCCTAAAATTCAGAGAAGGGAGGCAGCAACCCTGACCTGGTGAGCTGAGTCTCAGTTCCCTCATATGTAAAACAGGGATAATGGCAGCATCTCTGTCTTATGAAGGCCAAGCAAAGATGATCCATGTAAAGTCCTTAGCAGAGTAGCTGGAACCTAGTAGGGGCTCAATAAATGCTTGTTGACTGAACAGACATACTGGATGCCTAATGCATGTTAGCTAAATAGGGCAGCCCTCTCTCTGGGGTCACAGTGCCACCCTGCCTTCCAGAGCCAGCCCTTGTGGCAGTTCTGTAAGATTTCTCCAGCTCCTTCCTGGGAAGCATGTCTTCCTCTGTCCCGTTGAAGCTCTTCTTTGGATCTCTGTTACTGTCTAGCTCAGTCCACTTTGCATTATATACCCATGAACCTCAAAGTCCAGGGGTGCACCCCCCATCCCACCCCTGTTAGGGACCAGAGCTGGCATGGCTCATCTTTCAGCATCAGACCCAACTTACCTTCAGAAAGAACATCCTCTGAGCCAGAGCTCAGAGACATCATCTCATCTGACCTTACCAGGGGGCGTCGTTACCCTTTCACAGATGGAAAGACAGTAACTGCCCAGACAGGAGCAGGGAGAACCAGGTGATGCCTCCAAGATTCTCAGCTCACTTCCTACTACGCCACCCTGCATATGCCAAGAAAGATGAGTAACTCTGGACAGAACTGGGGAGGGCCAGACAGGCCACACATCTCTGTCCCCACCTCCCAGATCACCCAGACTTCTGGCTTTGCTCAAGTTTTGCTTCTCGCCCCAGCACTTTGTGGCTAACCAGATTGTTTCCAAACATGTTACATAATTGCTCACATATTTATGCCATCTCTTGAATATTAAACGATTGATAATATGGAACAGAAACATGGGCGTTCAAACCCAGCAGCTTTTGACAGGCGTGGGTGGGGAAGGAGGTTGAGGAGAGCCATCTCTGAGCCATTTACGGGAGGAGAAGGTGACATCTCCCCTCTTTTCCCGAGATGGGTTGAAAGGCTTCCCAGGCCCATGGTTGGCAACCACGATGTAGTGGAATTTTCACTATGCGGTTGGGCCTCTTTTATTACATAATGAAAAAGATGCATTATCATTTCCCTAAAGGATGCCTGAAACCAGAGCCTGGCCACCTGTTTGCTTATTCATTTATTGAGCACCCTCTGTTTTCAGTCCCTGTTAGGCTTTTATTCACCCAGAAGCGTCCTCGTGAATGAAATGAATGAGACCCCCATCCTCGTGGTACTGCCACTCCAGTGGACAGCTAAACAAATCAATAGACGGCTTCTGAGCATCACAAGCAGTGTGAACAGAACAAAACAGGTGGCAGGGTAGGACTGGTCAGCAGTCCCCTGAGGAGGGACATTTGACTAGAGGTCTCTGTGGTAGAAGCGGCCAGCCATGCAGAGGTCCAGGTTTGGGACAAATGTTCCTGGCCGCTGGGAGGGCCCCAGGAGCAAGTAGCCCATGGGAGAGGGCAGTTGGGGAAGAGTGAGGAGGACAATGGGTTGGGAAGGGTGAGGTGGAGCCTCTACCTGGTGGATGTTTGGAAACCATTGTTCTGTAGTTGGGAGAGGGCTTGGGGGTGTGGGCCGGGCCAGGAAGGGCTGGGTCTAAAGTGCTGGTAGATGGGGTTCCCCCAGCCCCAAACCTGACCTCCCAGCCTCTGGAGGGAATCTGCCCAGGGTGATGGTGAGTTTCTCCTAGGGCGGCTGTGGAAGTCTGGCCTGACCCAACAGGAGTCACAATAACTCTGATATCAGCCATGAAGGTACCTGGATTTACTCAGCACCTAGACTGAGCCAGGCACTGGAATAAGCCCTTTGGGCTCACCATCACCCCGGGACACATACAGTTTTACTGTCCCCATTTTACAGAAGAGCGAACCAAGGCCCAGAGTGGTTAAGTAAAATGCTCACAGTCATCCAGGGAGTGCATAGCAAAGTGGGGATATGAACCTAGTCAGTCTTTCTCCACAAATGTGAACCTCAATCCATATTGGCTAAATGAATTAATAACAATAATAGTAAACACTTATTATAGTGCTGGCCAAGTGCCAGGTCCTGTTTTTAGTGCTTGAAAACATTCATCCCTTAGTCTTCACAACAGTTCCAGGAAGTAGGCGTGACCACTAGCCCCACTTTACAAAATGAGAAACTGAAGGATAGAGGGTTGTATCACTTACCCTAGCAGGGATTCGAACCTGGAAGGTCTGGCCGAATTTGCATGTCGGAGCAATGCGTTAGGCTGTTGTCGGAACACCCATTTACAAAGCAGCTTGGGCCTCCTTCAGATGTGGACAGTAGTACCCACAGCTGGGCATTGCTGGGAGTGGGAGACGCACCGGAACGTGCTCTGTAGGAGGTGAAAACTTGCACAAATGAGCTTGAAAGTATTTGAGGATTCCTTCAAGATTATTTATTTATTTGAGAGAGAGAACACAAGCAGGGAGCAGAGGGAGAGACAGAGGGAGAAGCAGGCTCCTCACCAAGTAGGGAGCCTGATGTGGAGCCCCATCCCAGAACCCCAGAATTACGACCTGAGCTGAAGGGAGACGCTTAACAGACTGAGCCACCCAGGGCCACCAGGACTAGAGGATTCTTAAACACCTTATCCTTTTAAGTTGGAATGTTTCCCTCCATCCTGTTTTCCCCAATGAGAGAATGGAGAAAAATGTGGGCCCTGCCCTGGCCAGACAGCCCCAGAGCCCGAAATACAGGAGACAGAGCAAAGAGCGGGGGTCCTGCCCTCAGACCGCTGGTATCAGCTTGTTAACTCGGGTAAGCTCTTTGCACATGCGACGGGTCTGGGGAGGTAGCACAGTGCTGACAGCCCAGCAGCCCGGCCCATGTCTGCTAGCATCAGGTCCTAGCCGTGCGATCCTGGGCCAGTTATTTAGACACTCTCCCACCTCAGCTTTATATTCTTTAAAAAGGGAGTGGGAAGTCCTCCATTTTGAGGCTATTGGAAGGAGTACGTGGGAGGGAAAAGCAGATGTGCCCAGCAGAGCCCGGGATGTCAACAGCGGGTTTCTGTTCTCCTAGTGTCTCCCATGGGAATAGTTGAGGCCCCCAGGCCCCTTTCTGCTGGGACCATTTCAGACTCTCCGCTGCACAAGCAGTGGAAACAGTTCACCGTCCGTATCAGTGTACGGCAGCTGCTGTAACAAAGCATCAGCTGCATGGCTGGAAGACAGAGATACTTGTTGTCACCAAGTGTCAGCTGGGTTGTTTCCTAACAAGCCCCGAGAGGGAGGATCTGTTCCCGGCTCTGGTGTTTCCTTCAGGGGCAATCTTCAGCATTCCTTGGCTTGTGCGTACAATACCCTGACCCCCCACCTTTGGTGTCATTGTCCGTGCATGTGTGTGCCTCCAGATATCCCCTTTTCATAACGACACCAGTCCCATTGGATCAGAGCCCACCCTGACAACCTTGTCTTAACTAGCGTGCCTCTGTAAAGATCCTGTCTACAAATAAGGTCACGTCCATAGTTCCTGAGGGTTAGAACTCCAAAGTACCTTTCAGAGGAAAAGCCTAATTCAACCCCTAACACTATCATAATTGTTTGAAGTGGATTCTGGAAGGGCCATCAGTGCATTCGTGACATTTCTTAAATAGCCTGAAAGAATATTTTACATCATTTTCCAAAAGGGCAACATCCTTCTCAAAATCACTCCTTAGCTTCCAGGAGCTTCCCATTAACTCTTGGCCTTAACAAACTCCAGCGTGGGTCTCTGGGGCCATCATCTTCCATGAAGAGCAAGCAGCCTTGAATCTGAGCTCTTTGTTAGCCCCGACTGCACCAAACTCAACAAACACGGGAAGCTAGAGGCCTAGCCTTTGAGGCAGTCACAGGCGAGGGTCCCAAGGACAGGCTGGCAGGCAGCTTGGCTGTTATTACTGGACAGGTGGGTGCTGGGGGCCACAAGGCCCTTCCCAGCAGTGATCCTCGGTGTGAAGGAGAAGCCTTCTTTCCTACACTGCTTCTTGTCTTTGTTTCCTTGAAGGGGAAAATGCCCTTTCTGAGTGCTCTGAGAGCACAGGAGAAACCCCACTGGCTCTTTGGGCAGTCAAAAGCACTTCAGTCACTCACTTTTCATTCTGGGATGACACCTACTCCAGAATCTGTCTACATAGCAAGTCCCAAGTGCAGAGGAACCCAAACCTGCTCCACCCCCAGCTGGCGTCCTCAGCTTGGCCAGGATCCCTGGAGAGGTCAGGAGTCAGTGGTAGATGCGCCCTTCTTGACAGATCCTTATATTTAAAATAAGCTTTCCCACCCAAATGTTGAATGTTCCCATATTGCTTGAACCGAGAGCAAACAACCTGCATTTCCAATGCCTCAGTGACCACGGAGGACAGTGCACAGTGGCATTGCACTGATTAGAGCACCCAGACTAGGCACAAGCTTACTGAGGTGCTAGGTTTGAATCCCAGGGCTGCCAGTCTGAGTTCTGTGATCTGAGGTGAATCTTGTCACTTTTCCAGTCTCCATTTCCTCAGGTGCAATGTAGGGAGAGTTCCTACCACACAAGTGAGGGGTGTCTGTAGAGGACTTCACATGGTGCTAGGTAACCAGCCTGAATTGCCTGGCTTCTCTCTTTGGGCCTCGGCTTCCTCCCCTGCAGACAAGGGTATGGGACTGGACATACTGGGTTCTGGCCAGTTCTGTGTGACTGCTGGGAGTAGTCTCCAGGGAGTCTAGCATCTGGCTGAGCAGAGGGAGCATCTCCTGCCCACAGGCCTGCCCACCAGGAGCTCACTGTGTGACCTGGGGTGGTGGCCTTCTGCCCTGCATTGGCCTCGTGGCTCCAAAGCATCTTCACGGGGACAACCCTCGGCCCCTTACATAGACTATGTCTCCTAGTTGGCCCCAACTGATGCTTGTCAAACTGACTGCACTGCTGAGTCAACTCACCCAAACTCCAGAGGGCAGAATGTTTTACCCCTTCCAGGAGCTGGAGGCAGCAGAGGGAGGTCAGTGTCCCCAGGACACTATTTCCAAAGAGGAGTTGAGTAGAAGGTGTGTCTGAATGAAAGCCCCAGTGCACTAGTGGTGGGCTGTGGGACCCCAGGGTCAGGAAGCCTGGGGTGGGCCGCACTCCAATCTGTCTCCCTCAACACTTGCTGTCACAGGGGAAGATCTGAGCCCAGGCCTTGACTGTTCACAATGTCCCTGGGGGTATTCTGCTTATTGAATTACACCCAGGGGAGGATGAAACAAAAAATTATGTAGCAAGTAGAGTGGGTTCGTGGGAGGATGCAGAGAGCAAGAACTTTGAGTTCAAACTGGGGCCTGGTTGTCCCTTCTCCGGTCCTCAGTTGGCTTATCTGGAAATAGAACAGCAACCACATTGCAGGTGGTTTTGCCGATGGAGGTCTCTAGTAGGCTGTGTGCCTGCCCCACCAGCTGGTCATGAGGCAGGATGTGCCCCCTCTTTCTGGGCCCCATGCAGCATGCAGTCCCTCGGATGCCAAGAGCAGAAACCTCTGGGCCCCAACTCTACATGCCTTGCCTTCTGGGTCTTTCCCTTCACTCGGTCTGACTTTAGTGGATGCTGGCAGCTGTGGGGGCAGAAGCCCTGTGTTCAGACATGGAGGGATCAGACGGGGCCCTTCACTGATGGGTCGGCCTTAGTGTGCCCATCTGTAGACTGGGCACAACATCCCTTGCCTTGGGGGTTCTATGAGAGGTATTGAGATAACCTATACGTGCGGGCCTGGTAAGTCATTGCTCAAAACTATTTCTGAGTCCACTGGGGTCAAAGCCTACTGGGCTCCCCAGTGTCACAGAGCTCCCTCAGGCCTGGCTCTCAGCCTTGGCCTGCCTGGGTTGGTGGGAGAAGTAAGAAGGTGTCTGCCTTCCCCTTGCTAGGCCAAGTGTAAATAAAATGTGTAGGATCTTATTATTAAGAAAAAAACCACAGAATTCCTGAACAGCCTCACCCCATGATAGAAGCTTTCCCCCAACTCCTTGATTGATAACTTTTTAATATTTTTCTGGTTGCTTCCAGGGATGGGAACCTCACTATCTGTCATGTGGCAGAGACCAGAGACAGCACACAGTTCATGCACTTCATGCCCAGGCATTTTATGCATTAAAACTCACACTCCTCGCTCAGGCCATTGTTACTCTTCCTTTAGAAACAGCTTTAACAATGAGAATTCCTTAAGCCAGAGATGGGAGACCCTGCTCAGGGTTCACCTCCCCTGTAACCGTCCCCAACATTAACTCCACCTCCATGAAAATGAATCACTCCATCTTCCCTGTCCCTGCTGCTCTTCTGACATGCCTCTGTCATCCAACACATCATGGGTGTTTCATTCGTTGTTTTTTTGGTTTTTTTTGTTACCTCACTCTGTCTAGACCCTAAACTCCCAACAGAGGGAGTGAGGCAGTAGAAAGAGCTTGCTTGGGACTTAGAATCAAGGAGGTCTGACCTTCAGGCCTTATTTTCTTTAGCCACATAACCCGGAGGAGGTGATCTGGCCTCTCTGAGCCCGTGGATCAAGGCCAGTGTCTTCCTGATCCTCTCCTTCCCTGTGCAATAAGCTGAAGTCCTGCTTCTCTCTGTATCCCTAGTCCCTGACACACAGTAGGTGCTCAGAACTGGTTGAATAAAGGAGGTGCAAGGAAGCCACGGGCGGGGTATGTTATGAGAGTGCAGGGGAGGGAGCTTGCTCCTGGAGGGGAACACACCGCAGTCATGGAGCGCTTACAACACCAAGCCAAGAGCAGAGATAACCAGTTGGAAAATAAGAACCATGGGTCTTATTTTGCAAACTGATAGTGATGCAGGGCTACTTAGGGAAGGGGCAGCAGAGAGAAACACACTGACAAGAGCCTTGTGTCACCACCCAGGGGTCGCCCCCTAAACACTGCCATCCCCACAGACCCCGCATGAGCTTTGTTCAACAGAAAGTATTCATCTGGTGCCTGCATGACTGAATCCGTGTTTTAAAAATATCAGAGTCTGGGAAGAGAAGGAAGATGCTAGGTTGACTAAGTAACATGTTTGCAGCATAGATGTTCTACTATTGTCGAATAGGAACTGTTGTGATTAGCACACTATCAATTCACTGAAAAGTGAAAAAAAAACATAGTCAGGGGTGAGTTCCTCACACCTGAAATGTTTAAAAATAAAACAGACGTCAGCACACAAAGGAAGAATTTTGCAAAAGCCAGGAAACCACTCTGTGGACACGCTCTCCCTCCAGTCAGGTGGGAGAGAGGACCTGGTGCTCTACATGATGGGGAACAACACGTTTCCTTCCTGCACTCTGGAAACAGAGAGAAGAGGATGGGGCATATGGGAACAAGCAAGGCTGGAGAGGATTCCTGGAGGAGGTGAGAGCCAGGTTGTTTGGCCTAGGCCCTCCCCACCTTCCCCTGGCTGGCCTGTCCCCAGCGTTCACATTCACATGACCCCACTTTGTTGGAAGCCTCCGTTCTTGGGTCTGGCCAGATGCACCCATGGTGGCCGCCCTCTCCTCATGGTCCCACGGCCATTCAATACCAGCCAGTCGTACAGGGAGTCCTTGGAACAAAAGGACTTCCAGGTAACCAGGACTGGGGCCAGAGTGCCGCTGATAGGATCAGAAGCCTCAAGTGAACAGGGATCCAGAAGGAAGGCAGGGGCTCAGAGAAACACCCTGCCACCCATACTGCCTCAGGCAGAGGCTGCTGTTTTGCCAAGCACGGTGGAGGCCAGCCACGCTTCCCTGCCCCGCCCTACCCCACCTCTCCCCTGATCCCAAGGCCAGAAAGGGAGGCAAGCCTGCTGGCAGCGGGACTGGGTGCGGTGGCCACCTCACAGGGTGTAGACGCTCCAGTGGCTGTCAGCGCTGAAGACAAGAGGTCAGAGTAGGGGTTTGTGTCCGTTGCCTGGGACTCAACAGGGACAGCAGGGGATTCACCACCATCTCCAGCCCAGGTAGGGGAGGGTAGCTGGGCCCCTTAAGGGTCTGGGTCTCAGGTAAGAGGGGGGACCTGCAAACCTTGGAGTCCGGGGCTGGGAGGGAGGCCGGAGGGTGAGGCCTGGTCTGGACAAGCCCTGCGGACACTGACAAGCAGCCCCCTGGGGGCGACGGTCTCTGGCCTCCCTCAGCTCGGCAGGCACCCTTCCTCTGGAGGGTTGCTAGAACATGCGAGAGCCTGAGCTCTGGAGTCAGACGGCCCAGGTTCAAACCCGGACACCTGTGTGACCTTGCACGTTCACCTCTGCCTCTCTGTGCCTCAGTTTCCCACCCTGTACAATGGAGGTGGTGCCAACAGCCCCTGTTCCCTAAGGCCTTTGTTAAGACCCGATGAGACAGTGGGGACCTTAATATAGGTCCATGCTCTGGAGCTCAGAGCATCACCCCTGCTCCCTGTCACTCCCTGACCCTGACACCAGCTCTCAGAGCCGCAGTCAGTGCCTGCTGCCCCTTTCACAGGTGCAGCCGGACAGAGATGACCTGGATCCGGGGTTTGGATCCTGTGTCTGCAAACTTTATAGCTAGGAAGGTTTAGACAAGTTCTTGGCCCTCTGACCCCTATTTTTTTCACATAGGACACGGGAACAATTATGGGACCTACTCCACAGGATATTCATAAGCATGAAATTATGCTGCACACAAAAAGGGCTTATCCTCTACCCCATACTTATATTGAGACCCATTTTCACAGCCATCACCACCACCATTATCACTGTTATTGTTGTTGTTGTTGTTGTTGTTGAAAAGGAAGGCTCAGAGAGGGAAGAAGACTTACTTGTGGTCACACAGCAAGGCAGAGGGCAAGACAAGACACAGCCCTGGTTTCCCAACCCCTCATCCCTGCTTTCCACTCACCTCACCATCTCACTGGCCTTCTTTGCCACCTCTGAGCACATCTTGCCAAGAGCTTGGTTTCTCCTTGCAAGAGGTCACCCTAAAGTGTCTGAGAACTGGCCTCCCCTGACCTCACTGTTCCCAGGCACGGATTTGGGGACCCCCACAGGGAAAGCCAGCATCCCCCAAGAGGTTAGGTCAGCAGAGAGCCAGGGCAGGGGGGTTACCTTCTCCCCATGATTTCCACAGCACCCCTCTAAAAGCTCCTCCCCCATTGTCCTCAGGAGCCTTAGCCAGGGGGATGCCTGAGGGGGACAGGGTGTAGCTTTGGGTCTGAAAACTGCAGAACTTCTTATAGCCCAAGAGGCTCCATTAGAAAGGAAAGAATGAGGACTCCAACTTCCAGCAAAGTTGCCTGGGACCCGGGTGACAGGTCTGGAACATCATCCTCAGGCATCTCTTGGTTCCATTAGCAGATGGACCCCCTCTGCAGGCTTGTCTCTGTCTCTTTCACCTGCCCATCAGAGTTTGGGCCTTCTCTGGCAGGGAGGGACAGAGACACAACAGGAGGCAGGGGAGGCAGAGGAAGGAAAGGGTGGGGTTTGCTTTAAAGGAAAAGATGAGTTATGTACCTGTTTTAATAATATAAATAGTACTTGAGCAATAATAATAGTAATTGTTCCTATTTTTGAATACTTACTATGCACCAGGCATGGCACTAAGAACTTTAAATACGTCACCTCAGTTAATCTTCACTACAGCCTGAACAGGTAGAAAATACCATTGTACCCATTTTACAGATGACTACATCAGAAGAGGCTTATATATATACCCTGTGGTGACTACAGATGCCAAGTAGATGATACAAGGGAATCATAAATTCTGCTTGGAGTGTAATAGGGAGCTCTGGGGACTGTGGCAAGTTGCAGAAAGTCACTTGGTATTGTTTTGTTTTGTTTCATTTTGATGTGTGATATACGTACATTAAAGTGGCAAAGTATGCTAACCTTAAATGTACCACTTGATGATCTTTGCATTTATTTATACATGTGCTACCAGCACCCAAATCAACATATAGAATATTTCTAGTATGCTGAAACATTCCTTCTGAGGTGCTCTAATTTAATTATACTTTTTATTTCTTTAATTCTGCAAAACTTTCAAAGTCAAGAGGAGCCCAAGGACACACAATGACTAAATATAATATGATATCCTGTATGGGACCCTGGAACAAAAAAAAGACTTTAGGTAGAAACGAAGGAAATGTGAATCAAGCATGAACTTTAGTTAATAGTAACATATCAATATTAATTCATTAATTATGAAAAATGTACCATACTAGTATAAGCTGTTAATACTAGGGGAACTAGCTGTGGGGGAGATGAGAGCTATTCTTAGCAACGTTTATTTGCAAATAGAAAAGTGTTCTAAAACACAAGGTTTATTAAGAGAGAAAAAGCGCTCTGCAATTCCTCCAGCAAAATATGTCGGTAGGCCTTTAAGGATCTGGCCTCTGAGCTGCCAGTTTGTGACGTCCAGGGCTATAATGCCCTCATTGTACAGATGGGGAAACTGAGACGCAGAAAGTGGAAGCCCCCTCCAGCAGGTCAGTGGCAGAGCCAGAACAAAAAGGCCAGTCAGGGCTCCAGCTGCAGAGTGGGGCATGGGGTGTGAGTGTGCATGTGGGGTTGCCAGTGTCTCCCCAGATCTCTGTGTCCTTTACTGAGGACTTGCCCTCCACGAAGCTGCCAGGGGCCAACCAGCTTCCCTTGACTGTTTCCTCCTGAGCTCCCCAGGGCTGTCAGTTAGAAACCAGTTCTCCCACTGGCCTCAGCCCCAGAGGGAGTGGTCATGGGCAGTTCCTGTTCTGGGAGCAGGATGTCACCTTCCCATCCCAGCCAGTCCTGATACACATTTTGGGTGTCCCCCATGCCCAGCACAGGATCTGAGTTGAGTGCTGGATGGATGGGTGAGTGAAGAATTGAAGGAGGGATGAAATAAGTGGCAAGGGTGGGTAGTTAGGGGTGTGTGGAGGGAGATAAAGGGGGCCCGGAGCACAGATTCTGCAGCCAGATGGACTGGGTTGAACCCTGACTCTGCAGCTTCCAGACACATGACGTTGGACAAGACACTTAACCTCTCTGTGCCTCAATTTCTTCAATTTAAAATAGGGATAACAGCAGTATCTGTGAGGAAGGGAAGTAATAAATATAGGAAAGGAGGGAAGAGAAATAGGGGAGGGGTGATGATTTCGTTTTCATATCAGGACATGGAAACTCAGACAAAGCCATACAACTAGCCACTGACCCAGAAAAGGTGGTTAGAAGACAGGTCTGGGAACCAGGCTGCTGGGGTTCAAATCCCAAGGCTATCTTTTACTGGCCACATAGCCTCGGACAAGTGAGTTAACATCTTTGTGGCTCAGTGTCCTCACCTGTAAAATGGGTGTGGTAACAATCGTATTCATGAGATTTCATGAGGACTAAGTAATTGATTGGTATGTGTATAGCGTTTAGGACTATTCCTGGCATGTTTTAAACAGCCCCTGGCATATAAGGAGTGTTTATTAAATGGAGGAAAAGTCTTATGCCAGAAGCCCACTCTCTTCCTTGAATGGGCACCAACTTCTAGGAGAGATCGAGGTCCAGGCACTGTAAACTCACCCGCTGAATCCAGGTGAGAACCCGCCTTAATGAAGTCACATGGGGAGAGTGTAGAACTGGTGACCAGCTGTCCATCTCTATGGCCTCACCCACCTCTAGCCAACCCCAAGATAGGCAGCACCTCTAGTAGTTTAAGAGTAGCCAGAAATCTGGATTCTTATCCACAATTTCTCAATTTTTAAACATTGGCACTTAGTTCAATTTTATTTTAAGCTCTTAGCAAAACAAACAAATTTATTTTAAGCTGGCTGCTTTCCTAAGTGGCTGGTTTGCAGCCTCTACCCCAGTCCAGTCCTGCCAGTTTGCTTTCTTTAACTTTTCTGCTGCATATTAGAGGAAAGGAAACTGAGGCCCAGAGAGAAATGTTTGAATCCATTATGTCTGACCACTTAGTGGAGTCAACAGGCAGTCTGCTAGTTCCCCTCTCCTGGCTGCAAGCTACAGGTTTCCCCAGGTAATCAGACTTTGGACCAGGTAAGGGAAAGAGCTCAAAAGGGAATTTTCCCTTCAGCCCAAGGTTCTTGCAGTAGCATACTTGAAATATGCCGTTTGTTAACTAAGTATCATTTGCACCGTGCATCCGGGCTACAGCTGAGTGTGAAGCAGGAACTGCTCCTGCTTCCAAAGCCATAACAGAGATTTGCAGTGTATGATGCTCCAACTTCACTCCCAGCCCTGGCTCAGCGGGTAGGGGGCCAGGATTGCAGGACGTTCATTCCTAAATCTCACCATTTGCCACTCCGTCGTGACTAAAGGAGCAGCCAGCGGTAAGCTCTGTTTTGTTTTTTGTTTTTTTTTTTAAAGATTTATTTATTTGACAGATAGAGATTACAAGTAGGCAGAGAGGCAGGCAGAGAGAGAGAGAGGAGGAAGCAGGCTCCCCACTAAGCAGAGAGCCCGATGCGGGGCTCGATCCCAGGACCCTGGGACCATGACCTGAGCTGAAGGCAGAGGCTTTAACCCGCTGAGCCACCCAGGCGCCCCGGTAAGCTCTGTTGTAAAGGAGGTCACTAAGCGGGAGCTAGAGGGGTTTAGGAAAAAGGGGAGGCGTGTTCTGGAGAGAACTTTTAGAGGAATATTGTTGGCGAAGAGAGTTAATTTATAGGCTTGTCATGCTCCAAACTTGAGTTGTTTTCTCTTTCTTGTTGAAAAAGCGCCCTTTGGTTCTCACTTATTTAACCAGACTGTGCCGCCATTGCCAGATGAGGCAATTTTACAGATGAGTAAAATGGGGTAAATATTGTACTCGCTTCCCGCCACTGGCAACAAGGGGGAAATGAGACGGCATGTGCAGAGGATTAAACAATACAAAACAGCCTTCGTTCTCATTGTCAGCAGCAGCCAGGCTGCCTGCATGCACAAGAGACAGCTGGAGAACCTTCTACTCTTGGCCTTTCTTTACCCTGTCTATGTGACGGTGACCTTCACTTTGTCTGGAGAGTCAGGGCATCTGCTAGCTGTGGAGTACTTCTTGTGGGTCAGGTTCTGTGCTAGACCCTTCTGTCTATTTTCTTTTCCTTAACCCTCAGAGCAACCCTGAGAAACCAATGCCATTATCATCTTTTCAGATGAAGTACCTGAAGCTCTGGGAGGAATGTGACTTATCCAAAGTCACCCCCAGGTGGGGACACAACCTTGAGCAAGTCCCATTACCATCCTGAGCTTCCAGCTTCCTCATTTGTAAAAGGAGGTTCAGGACACCCATCCCAGGGCTGCTGTGGGGATCTAGGAGATAATGACTTGGAAAGTGCACCGTCAGCTGTAAATCCCAGCCAAATGGACAGCATCAGTGTGAGTTTTGCAGAGACCTCTTCCCCTTTCGGGTTCAGTGCATTTTAGCAGCAAAAGTTATAGGGAAAAGTTATTTCGAGTGTCTGTTTCTTGGGTGGTTTCCAAAATGTGTCTCCCCCCTCCAGCTAACAAGTGTAAAGCTGGCTTCGGCAGAGGCTCTGCTCAGAGCAAGTCACTTCCAGTGGAATGATCTGGGATGTAGAAAGGAAATGGGCAGGATGGTCACAGGGGAGACAGGATCACAGAGAGGGCCTCAGGCTATGGAGTCAGAGAGATATGAGATCAAATCCTGGCTCTTCCACCTACTAGCTCTGTGACCCTGAGCCAGCTAGTTGACCTCTCTGATCCTCACACTGAGAATTGTTATGATGAAGGGCATGAGCAAGGCAGCTGAGAAGCAAAGCATGGGCATCCACAAACGTCCCGTGAGACCAGTTCCAAGTCCAAGACTGGAGCTGCAGACATTGCTGGGGGTGGGGAACAAGATAGAACCAGTCCAGAGTCTGGAAAGAAGGGACCCAGCAGAGAAGGGCCAGCTGCTAAGGTAGGAAAGACTGGTCAAGTTGGGCTTAGCAGTACATGTACACTGGAAAGAAAGACTGGTCAAGTAGGGCTTAGCAATACACATACACTGGAAAAGAAGACTGGTCAAGTGGGGCTTAGCAGTACACGTACACTGGAAATGAAGTCTGGTCAAGTCAGGCTTAGGTGTGCACGTACACTGGACCACAAGCAGCTGGAGGACAGGCATTCCATCCTCTTCATCTCGGTTGCCTGGTTCACAGCAGGTGCACAGCATACATGTAAAATCCTGAACTTAATATCCACTTTCCTTTGTGCCCCATGCTCACCAATTTAGTCCTCCTTATCCCTTGATCTCCAGCCCTACCACCCCACCTCTGTATAGTGTGGAAGAACACAGGCTGTGGTATCTGACAGACTCAGACTCAAGTCCAAACTCTGCCCTTTCTAGCTGGGTAGCATTGAGCAGATAACCTCCCCTCCACAACCCTCTTTTCTTTTCTGTAAATGGGCTGATCCTGCCTCCCTAGCAGAGTTATTGTAGGAGTTAGAGAGGATACATGTGAAAACACCTGGCATGGGCCCTGACATGTAGGAGGCGTTCTGAAGGTGGCATCAGGAAGTGAGGCTGCTCCTTACCAGAGTAGCCCGTGGCCACCTCCAACTTCTGCATATACCCACAGACCGAATTCCCAAAGGCACTGAGTGTGTCTTTATATTTTAGGGGACACAAGCACCTGGGTTGGGGACATGGATGCACTGCTACCTCTGACCCCACAGTCTCTTTACACAGTTTCCACACTGATCCTATATTGACTGGCCATGGTGGGGCTAATGATGTCCACAGAACACCTCAAAAATGAGCATCAGCAGGCAGATCACTGATCAGGATTAAAGCACCTGTCCATATTCACTAAGCCATCCTCTGGCTATGAGTATGGTAGTGTCTGTGAAAGTTCTCAGGTGGTAAGTGTATGAATGAAGGGTTCCTGGTCCCAGATCCCATGTCTTATTCTTGAGGGTGGCCTGTGTGCTCTGTGCCATTGCTGGACTGATGATTTATGGGTCCTTCTCTGGTACCTTGAGGTCAGGCTGAAGTCCTGAAAGATGGGACTGGCTCTGCTTCCCTGCAAGGACCTCTGGGGACAGGTGCAGCACTTGGAAGGAAACCCACAATGCTGTGGCCTGTAGGGCTGGGGACCCATAGAGGGGTAACCTGCCCATTTGGGATGTGTGTGCCCTTGAAGCTCAGCTGACAAGGGTCTCAGGACAGAGCTTGCCTATGTCTGGCTATCATCCCCTTACCCTACATGCTGTGCAGGCCCCATTCAAGATCTGGGAGCCAGGTTTGCCCCGCTATTAACTGGGAAAATGCTGCTTTAATGCCTGGCGCCATTGGAGGAGCTCCACAGCCATCCGCGAGAGACTTGGAGAGCTTATCTGCAGCAATTTAGCCTCCATGCCCCCCCTCTGAATCCATGGTGATAGATCATCTACATAGTTTGGTCCAATGCAAGTCAAAATGTCAAGGCACAATCTCTAAGCTCATTCTTGCCCCCACCCCCCGAACCCAGCCTCCTTCTCTTGCTCTGTATTTATTTAGGATATCTCTCTACCCACCTGCCCTGGGCAGCAGAGGGTTGGCCCATCCTCCACTACCTGCCAAGACTGGGAGTCTGAGCTTAAAACTAGCCCCCACCCTACCCCCACCCCTTACCACCTGCTCCTCTGCTGACTCCCACACCCAGCCTCTCCCTCCGGGCCCCCAAGCTAATTACAGGCTTCCCTAAATCATTGGAAGGAAAAGCTAATTAAATCAGGGTCGGCCATCCATTTTCTGGCTAAGGACAGGCAGCCCGACACCTTTCTTCCAGTCCAGGATCCTGAAACCATGGCTTGCAGCTTCATTTGAGTTGAGAACAGGTTTTTAATCTCTTAGGGCTGATTTTAGGAAGAGCAATAAGATGGGACATTTCCTCAATTGCTCCTTTGCACCATGTCAGAGTGACCATATGGGATCAGGTTGAGGGCCCGAAAAACTGAGGTGTGCCCAGATCTGTACAGCTGGGCAAGAATGTGTGAGGAGCCAAAGTAGGTGACAGTTTGACCTTGGAAATCCTGCAGCGCGCCAATGCCCCACACCCACTGTTTCAGATGGTGTGGAGCGAAGGGCCTTGCCTTCAATCCCAGGCCTGCTGTTGCTGGACCAGTGTCCCCGGGTGGCATTCTCCCCCTCTCTGAGCCTGAGTAATAACAGCGCCTACCTCACAGAGTTGCTGAGAATTAAACGAGATGACATATCAATCAGCCAGTGTGAAGCAGGTGCTGGGCCCATGTTTGTGGAATGAACAAGTGACTACAAAGTGCCACACCCAGAGTGAACACCCAAGCAATGTTAGTTCTCTCGTCCACCTTGGAATCCCCATGTGTTTGTTACTATAAATATTTACGGGACCCATGCACATAAAACCTATAGGTAAATAAATTTATTGCATGTTTTCCCCCTTTGAGATGTAAGAGCCAAAGGAGTCACAGGTGGGAGCGTAGGGGGTGTGGAAACTGAGGGCTCCCTTCCCATGGCCCGCCCTCCCATTTGCCCCTAGATGCCAGCCTGCTTTTCCTTTTTTCTGGCCCTCAGAACCCCTTGATATAAAGAGCGGTGCCTTGACGGAAGTCCCAGCTCTGATTCTCAGCCCCTTCCTGCTCTGTTCCCTCATGAGCCATGTCCTCACCAACTTCCTCAAAGGGGGCAACGCCTGAGGCCAGCATGTGGTTGTCCCAGCCACGTTTTTACAAAGAAGTGTGACAGGCTCAACTAAGTAAGGAGATCCCCAAAGCATGGAACCAATGGGGGAGAGTCCTCTGTAAGGATGAGGACCAACTCTGTGAGCCAAGTCTGCAGTCCGCTTTGAATTCCAGCTAGCTGTGTGGATTCCAAAAAATCAACCAGCCTCAGTTTCCTCCTTTGCAAAATGGGCATGAGAATAATAGTATATCCCTCTAGGGTTGTTATAGAGTTAAATTAATTCCTAGGGGCCAGGAGCTTGGGAGATGGCCTGGTCTGTAGTTAGCACTCCACAAGCATTAATCGTTCCTGGTATTTCTGAATGAGACTCTCAGAGACCCCTCATCACAGCCGGCCCAGCCCACTGGCCTGATGCCTTCCCTCTTACGGATGGAGTCTGGGGAGGAGAAGCCACTGGGCCACTGTCACTCAGAGTGAACATTCTGCTCCACTCCTCTCTCGAAGAGGAGAGTCTGAAAAACAACCTGAAGGTTTTGAAGGGGCGGGGAGTGGGAGGTTGGGGAACCAGGTGGTGGGTAATAGGGAGGGCACGTATTGCATGGAGCACTGGGTGTGGTGCAAAAACAATGAATACTGTTATGCTGAAAATAAATAAATAAATAATAATAAATAAAATACAAAAAAAAAAAAAAAAAAGAGGAGAGTCTGCCAGTGCCTGTAAGGACAAGGAGGGCTCAGGGCAAGGCGGGGGAAGCTATGAAGGCCCAGGCCTCCCTCAGAGGCTCTAGCAGAGTTGGGAGGTGGCTATAAATATGAGAGGCGAGGGGCTTTCTAACTAGGCCAGGAATGTGTGTTAGTCATTGAGGTCAGAGCAGGCCGCAGAAGCTCTTGGCTGGGAAAAGAGTATATCCAGGAGTGAGCTCTCCCGGCTCAGGGGAAGCCAGAGAGCTGAGGCACAGAAGGAGGGTGACGAGCAGAGCTCAGCTTGCTGGCACCCTACAACCTTGGTCAGAGGGGCACGGGCCAACCCCCAGGAAGGTCCCTTCTGCCTCTTCTAATCTCTGAGAAGTCCTACCTCAACCCCAATCAATCAGCCACCTACAACCAACCGCAGGCTGAGGCCATGCTGTGGCTCCCAAAGGGCACTCAGGCCACCATTCTGCAGAGTGAACAAGTGCATCTTTTCTATTTTAATAGCTGTGCACTTATTTTAATGTGTTGGGAGAAAAATACAACTGGCAAAGCAAATCCATGATCTCATGGCTATAAATGCTTAAGATAATACCAGGTAGGTGTATATATTTTTTTAAAGAGGGAGTTGATTTTTTTTTAAATGTATACTCGTGGAACTGAACCACCATTACTCAGGTTTGGGGGATTCTGGACCATAGGCAAAATGCTAATTTCCTTGCCGTGGAGCTCCAGCTATCTTCTGTGCCTCTAGTTCCACATCCCAGCCCTGCCATTCCCCAACATCCCTGCCCTTGCTCCTGACCCCTGCTCCACTCTCACGGTGCTCACTGCCTGGAATGCTTTTCCCCTCCAGCTTTCCACTGTGAGCACCAGGTGAAATGAACTACTCAACGTGCCTCCATGGGCCCATCCAGAGGCCTCCTCCTCCTCCTCCAGGCTGCTCCGGCCCTTGTCCTTCTGCTACCACTCCCCACACTGTGTGAGAGTCTCCATAGCTCAGACCACTGCTCCCTTGGCAGTGGGGAAAGCTCTGTCTGGTTGCCACCCTTCCTGCTATTCCCAGCACTGTACTGGGTGCTGAGCACATGCCCAGGAGGCAGACCCAGTCACTTTCTGGAGCCGTCCTTGCCTGGCGTTGGCTGGCACACATGCAGCCTCGCCCTCAGGGCTCTGCCCCCTTCCTCATCTGTCAGATGGGGATGCTAAGTTTCCTCTCCCCAGGTGGGTGTGTGGGGTCAGTGAGTTTACTTCACCTAAAGCTGTCTAAAGGCATGTGCCTCGCATGTCATCAGGACTCCGCAAATCCTGGCTCTGCTCGTTTGAATCATCAAGGCTATTATCATTATCAGGGACCAATGGATATTCAGTAAGTCTACAGTGGGGCAGAGTGGAGGGGAGGGAATGAGACTAAAGCACCTTTGCATTTAGGATCAGGGGAAAGTTCTCAGTGCCTATTTACTCCACCCCTCTCATTTTGAATATGGGGAAACTGAGGCCCACACTGCACCCCTAGAACCAGGGCCTGGGACTCCTGTCCTTCAATCTACCACTGTCCCACCACCTCCGTCCTCCCTAGCCTGGGGGAAGAGGACTCCAGGACTCACCTGCCCAGAGAGACAGGCAGACCTACCTGAGCTTCTCTACCAACCCCCTCACCGTAGTCTTTGGAATGGGCCAGAGAGACCTGAGGAGGAATTCCAGAGGCTGTGGCCAGCAGGAGAGCTCTCACTTCCCCAAGTCAGTGAATCAAAAGCTTCATTCTTTGTAGATTCCTCCGATAGGTAGGAGCAGACATGACCTTTGTCATTTGTTATTTTTAGCTAGCAGGCAAGGAATAATAAAAACCTGTATGGGAGCTGACTATAAATAACATAGCTGTGGCATTAAACACACACACACACACACACACACACACACACACACGCATGCCCCTAAAACCTGTCGATCTAAAGCAGCATTGCCCTTCCAAGTGGAATAAGCATTAGCATGGCACTCTACCGTCAGTGAGCCCATCTCACAAAAGCTTTTGCTTGCGATCACCATGCAGTTCCCTGAGGGGAGACGCTTTTATTGTCCCCATTCTTCAGATGAGGAAATGAGGAATGAGATAGGCCAGTGAGGCCACGGGCTCTGAGCCTGATGGATGCCAGGAGACTGACATTTATCACTGTCCCTATTGTAGAGTGTCTGAGAGGTGATGCAGCTTTGCCGAGCGCTACCGAGGGAGGGAGAGAGAGAGGGAAAGAGAAGCAGGACCAGAACCGCCTCAGGTCACCTGTCTCCAAATGCAGTAGTCTGCCAGCTGCTAGCGGCCTGGCAGGGCTGGAGGAAGGGGAGGTGAGCATGGACAGGTGAGAGGAATGGCCACAGGCCTTGTGGACCCCTCAGGATGGGAGTTGGAGTGAGAAGGTGGTGGCTGGGGTGCTGGAGGTGGGGAGGAGGCAGTCTGGGAAGGGTTCAGCACTGAGAGTGGCAAGGGGGACAGGGCAAGAGAAGGGAATTGGCCAATCGTGTTCCAGGGCAGGGCCACGCCAGGCTCACCCCGTCTGACATTGAAATCCCTTTGGGCAGGGCGGCCATGCTGGCCAGCCCCCGGCAGGAGAATAGGAGAAAAGTCCCAAGAGCAGGTTACCAAGGCTGGGATGGACAAGGACAGTCAGAGGAGCAGGCCCAAGGACACCAGAGCAGAAATGCATCCCCAGCACTTAAAGGAAACAGACTCCAGACAGCAGTGTTGAGCCCCTGCCCCTGGCCCAGTCGTGTGCTGGTGAGCATTTCATGACCAGCTCTCAGGCAGATAGGTGCCCGGCTTTGTAGTGGCCACCAGTTCTGTGGTGAAAGGCTCCCACCCCTGGCAGATCACAACTACCAGCATGCCATCCCTTACACACACCATTGGCTCTCAGGACACCACCACACCAAGCCACCCAGGGGACAATACCTGTGTCCTGCTTGCTTCAAGGGAAGAGAGGAGGGGCTTGCAGGCCATTTTAAGCTACTATTAATTGTGCATGTAACACACAAGAGGCAGAATCTCAATTAATTCTTAGTACCGTCCTCTGAGGTAGACATTATCGCTAGCTTCCTGATAAAGGAATGGAGGCTCCAAGAGTTAAAGTGACTTGCCCAAGGTAGAACAGCCTTGTGGCAGCGCCGGAATCTGAAGCCATGTGTGTGTGTGAGTTCGGAGTCCCCACCCCAGCCACATACCACCCAGCCTCCAGCCGGGGTAGTTCTGGGACCGGAGCCGGGGCTGGATCATGGGTGGGTTCCTCTGTGGGGCTGGAGCTGAAAGGCCTGACCAAGTCCCAGAGGAAATGGTCAGCACCCTTGAGAGAAGCCCTGAGAGGTTTGAGACAACCCCCACATGGGGAGGGCATGGAGCAGGAGTACCACCTTCCCCTCCCACCAGGGCAGAGGCACTGATGGCACCCCACAGGGCTCTCCCAACCTTCCCCCACTCCTTCCCTTGTTCACAACCGAGTCTCCTCCTCTAAAGCCCAGTTCCAGGAACCAGGGCCCTCACTGCCAGACACATAGTAGGTGCTCAATTAATGCAGAAGAAATGAACCAATCATACCTTCCTATTCTCTCTCATTTTGTGGGAAATCAAAGACCAGATCAATTATATTATTATTATCCCCAGTTCACAGATAGAGAAACTGAGGCAGATTCCAACTGGCGAAATGACTAGCTCAAGGCCACGCAATAGTAAATGGCAGAGCCAGGGTTCAATCCCCTACCTCTGTGACCCCCCTCAGTGCCCTACTCTTCTCTACTGTGCTGTGTGCCCCCAGCAAGAAATGAGCACCTTGTATCTGAGAAGCTCCTTATGCTTTGTCAAGACACTTGCATTTCTTTCTTGTGCTTCACTATTGCATGTTGGCCTCGGGGTGCCAGTGCAGAGAGGCTGGGGGACAGGAAGGAGGACTTGAGAGAGCAGGTGGCCTTGTAGTGAGAGAGTTGGCCCAGCCTGAAGGGCAGCCCCATCCACAGAAGCCCTGGAAATCCCCACTGATGTAGGGCCTCCTTGGAGGGTGGCATGGACCCCATGTCGGGACTCTTTTGGAGCCTTTTCTTACAAAGACAGGTTCAGAGCAACGTGGCCCCACAATGTGACGGGAGCAAGGGTTTCTGATGGGGTGAAGGGGCTGCCATGGCGCCACCCCTGGCCTCCCAGCCCCAGAGGACCATGATTCCATATAAACCAGCTTCATGGGCAGATCCCAAAGGGAATTTCCTCTGGGGAGAAAGTGGGACACCCCCACAAGGATGCCCTTGAAGGCCCCTGAGGCAGTGTCGGTCCCGCCTGTATTCCAAACAGTACCTGGCATGTGGTAATTGTCCAGGCCACGCCACCCCTCGGTACTACTATTGGTAATGCAGACCAATCCCATCTCTTCTGCCCAGCAGCTCTCACGGGGAGCTACCCCTGTGGCAGTCTGGGGTCTAGAAGGGAGCACTGGATTGAGAGTCCTGAACCCACAGCTATCTCTTAATCACCCCTGACCCTCAGAGGCAGGGGCCCTTCACCTCTCCTGGCCTCCGTGTCCCCTTCTGTCAGGTGCTCCCCCTCGGTTCCCAGCACATTTGAGATTCTGTAAATGTCCACTGGATGTTTTTCTGCTTGCAGCCATGGCCCAGTGCCAGCAGGCCCCTTTCCTCCTTGCCAATATGTCCCCGGCTCAGGGTCTGCCCCAGTCGTGGTTTGAACGTGTTACCTGTGGCATGTGCACAGATTACATGTGCGATGTCACTGTGGTAGGGTGGTCTAACAACATGGAATTCTGTCATGCGGTGGGCACCTCGCCAAGGGCTTCATCATCCTCATTCTGCTTAATTCTTAAAATCCTTCTAAGGTTCCTCCTGCTCCTGGGATAAGGACAGAAATCTGGAGGGTGGGCTCTAAGACCCCACCCCTTTTCTGCCCCTTGCTCACGCGCTTCCCCTCTAGGCATTCAGACCCCCTTTCAGTTCCAGGAGAATGGCTGAGCTCTTTCTAACCTAAGGGGCTTTGCCAGGAACACCACCTCTCCTACCTGGTGAGTCCCCACTCAGACTTCTGAGCCCAGCTCAGTGACCAGCCCCCTCGGAGAAACCTTCTGCGACTCCCCACTGTGCTCCTACAGGGAATGGCTGGGTCCTCCTGCTGAATGTGCTCATGGCCTCTGCCCCTTCATCTTATACCCCTTTCTCCATTTACATGGGTCCGTGCATACATTTCACATCTGTCTCTGAATCCTCTAAGAGTGGACACCATGAGTTTTCCTGCTATATCCTCAGCACCTAGCACAGAACCTGGGAAGTGGCAGATGTCAGTGGGTACTTGCTGAACAAATGACCAGACAGAGAAGCAGGAAGCAGTTGTTGCCATGCATGTTGCACAGATGAGAAGCCTGATGCCTGAGAGATAGAGAGACTTGCCCAAAATCACGCAGCTAATCGGGGTGGAGCAGGATTTGAGCTAGTCCATGGGGCTCCTGCTCCCAAGCTCTTCGGACCCACCCCACTCCCTTGCCACCTTTGGGTACAGTGGAGGACTGATCCAGAGAAGCTCCCAGAAGAAGAGGGCTTGCATGACAGGGCAGGGGCTGCAGTCCCCCTCAGAGGCCTGGCTGCTTGGAAACCTTATCGGAGGTGAGCCCACAACTTGCTGCTTCTCTGTGAGCCTTCCAGGAAAGATCTGCATTCTAATTCTGCCTCTAGTTATAGAATCCTGGGCTTGTCCCCTCTACTCTCCAGATCTCGGTTTCCGCATCAGTAAAACGGGAGTGAGACTATCCACAAAGCCGGTTAATTGTGTGTACATACATGTGTGCATTAGCACACAAAGAATGCTCCCAGCAGAGACAGCTGATGTGGTCCCTGCAGCCTCCAACCCATTTTAAGGATATAATGGCAATGGGATGGCCTCGTTTCAGTCCCTGAGTCCTTATTGTTTCCAAAATCCCAGCAGCGTCCAGCCATCCGGTCAGCAGGTGGGTCTCTCTCGGCTTGCCGTATTCTCAATCGTTACATCTCAGCTCCTGTCCTCTCTGGAACCTTCTCCCCCTGCTGGGCCCTACAGCCTCCTCAGCAGGAGGACATCCAGAGAAATGGCAGGCTGTGGTGCAGACTGTGCTAGGCTTGAATGTTCACTCCTATACCACAGAGCTGTGTTCTCCTAAGCAAGCCACTCCCCCTCCCTGAGCTTGTTCCTCACCTCTAAATTGAGGGTTGATAACACTGAACTTGGAAATCAGGAGGAGGAGTAAATACTACTAAGTGCCTGGCACAGAGTAGGCACTCAGCAAGTGACAAATTCCTTTCTCTCTTCTCCTGACAGTCCTGAGTTCATTGTCCCTATTCCTTCTGTTTTCTCCTTCCTTCTCCTCTTTCTCCAGGGAGTCAGCCTTCCAGCAAGAGTGAGAACACACACATACATACACACAAATGTTCACTAGGAACCCCAGAACAGTACCTCACATTCAGTGAGAACTAAGTAAATATTTGTAGACTGAATAATCCAAAGAAATGAATTACTAATGGTAAAATTTCAGGCTATAGGTAGCTGGCAGGGAGAATTTAGGGATAGGGGCTCCTTCCTGGGTGTTCAACTCACCTTGCATTCAGCCCTGGTCTCAAGCATTCTGGTCCCAGTTGAGACATCATTGAGGGACATTGGAGTGGAGTTCAGGTCTTCCTTTTCCCTTCACAAAGTGGGCATGCAGAGAGAGCCCCATTCATTGACAGGCTCAGGAAATAGCAGCTCTTGAAACAGGACCTCCAGCAAGTGCAAAAAATATTTCCAGAGCCACAGAGGGATGCAAATACCAGTTCAAAACCACCAGGGGAATTGCTTTTTCATTCAACAAACCTGTACTCATCGGTTCAATCAATATTTATTAAGGTTCTATGCTCAGTGCTGAGGATACAATAAGCAAATGAGATCCATTCCCTATCCCCAAGGATTCCCCCAGCCTGAAGGACATGACAGAGATGCACATAAAGAGGTTAATAGCAACAAATTCTTCTTGGGGGTTGGAAATGATGGAGGGGAAATCAGGGAAGGCTTCAGAGAGGAAGGGTTGCTGGACCTGAGATTTGAAGGATAAGTAGGACTTCTCCAGGCAGAAGAGTGGGAAGGGAAGGCATCCCAGGCAGAGTGGATGGTGCATGCAGAAACACAGAGGCATGGAAATGCAAGAGTGTGTGTGAGGAGCAGGAGAGGCTTAGTGTGGGGAAAGTAAGATGGAGGATAATGGGAGGTGTCTGGAATAGTCATCTGGCTCTCATGAGCCATGGAAGGAGTTTAGGTTTTATGCTGAGCGCACAGGGAAGCCAAAAAAGGTTTAGAGGAGTTGAGAAAGCTCTCTAAGGTTCAGGGGATGGGCAAACAGGGGGAGGATAGCAGGAGAAGAAGCAGGGAGATCAAGGGGAGGAGGTAGGATTGACAGATGGGTGTGGGCAGTGTGTTTGCATGCGCATTAACCAAAGGGATAGCATGGATGAAACCATGTTTCCCAGGCCTGGAAAAGGCAACCTCCTCCAGGGAGTCCTCCCAGAATAGTTCTTGATTCCTCAGGCTCTGTGTTCTTCCAGGAGAGAAAGTACCAGCTTCCTAATTGGCCCCTAACCTCTGGCCTCACACACACAGGGGCAGCAGAGTCAGTCATCGCCACACACTGGCCCTGCCCTGCTAGAAAGCTGGGCTAGGCCTTCTGCACCCAGGTTTTCTGACCTATGGGAAAATAAGTTCCATGGCTCCCTGGACCTAGGTTCACACCCACCTCCGTTGGGGTCCCTGGGCCCAGTGTGGGGCCTCATGTAGTCCTGGTTTCAAGCCCCAGTTCCCCTACTCACTATATGACCTTGGGCAACATCATTTCCCCTCTCTATACTTCACTTTCCTCATTAGTAAAATGGGAATGAAAAACAGGACCTCCCTCCCAGAATGTTATGAAGCTCGTACGGTGAGACACACAGTAGGATGTTGGTAGGAATGACGGCGGAAGTTAGACGTCAGCCCGAACCGCTCCTCACTGGGGGAGCAAGAACTGGTGGGAGCAGCCAGGAATGGGGGACTGGGTTTGCATGTCAGCGGGCTGCCCTGGACTGTCAGGATCTTAAAGGCCAGCCCTGCCCAAGCTCCACAGGGGCGGGGTCTGAGAACCATCATCCCCCAGGATAAGGGGCTGGAAGAGACCCACCACCCTGTTCCCCAGGGCCCTTCTAGAGAATCTCGCCCTCTGTGTTTATCCTATTAATACCAACTGCTGTTCTCCGTCAGCCTGTGACCCTGCCAAATAGGTATTATTGTCCCCAATTTGCAGATGAGAAAACTCAGGGAAGTTGAGTCATTGCCAGGAAATGAAAGAGGAGGGCTTTGACCCCAGATCTGTCTGACTGGCCACAAAACCTTAGCCCAAGGTTGGGTGGTTTGAGGATGTTTGGGACCTTGGTAGGAATGGGTGTAGTGCCCCAAGGTGACTGGGAGACTTGGTACAAGCTGGGCCACCTGGTCCCCAGACACCATTCTATGGCCCCTCAAGGTCATGGTCCTAGAGGAGCCTAGCCATGTGCCTCAAATTTGAGGATCTTTAGGCTGGGACAGAGGGAAAGGTCTAAAGTTCAAGTGGGTCAGATCTGGGCTCAGATCTCGACCTTGGGCCTCACTGGCTCTGTGCCTCCGAAGCAAGTCACCAAGGCCTCTGTCATTTTCTCTTCTATAAAATGAGAAGAAGCCCAATCCCTCCAAGGGTGAGTTGTGAAGGTCAGACAAGGCAGGGAGAGGAGGGGCCTTTGGAAATACCTTCTCAGCCTCAGAGGGGTCCAGCCAGCAGCATTTTGTGACAGCAGTTAACCTGCTTAGATGTGAGAAGACCTTGAGCTGGGCAAGGCAAGGCAAGGGTAGATGTAGCCCTCATTCCTCCTTCCCTTCAGGAGGGGGAGCAAAAGAGAACTTATGTCTCCCAGAGAGGACACAGCTGGTCTCTGATCGCATTTGATTCTGCCTCCCTCAGACCTGTCTGGACCTACCTCATCTGTCTCCCTTATGCAAATTGCCTTCATCAGACGACCTCATCCCCACCTCCATACCTAGCTACTAGCCCTCTACTCCCACTCCTCTCTGGTCCTGGGATTTGTCTCCCCAAACATGGTCTGGACAACTGAAGACTGTGTGAAAATCAGACTGGGCTGGCTCTCCCCTCACCCCTGCCCTATTTCTCATACCTTCCCCCAACCCTGACCCTCAATCCATGTTCTCATAAGCCAAATTATGCTGGAGGCAGAAGCTGTCAGTAATCCTCCTGGCCTGCCTCCTGCCTCTCTCCCGCTCTTCCACGAGGGTCACCCTGACTTGTCATTTCCAGCCTTCCCGGAGTTTCAACACTAGCACCATTGTTTGTCAGATTTTGCAACACCTCTGCCTGTCCAGTACCCCCTGTCCCCCAATATATCCTGGAAAGACAGGCCAGATGCCCTAGGTATGTCTGCTGCAGGAAGGGGAGGTATAGGGGACAGGGAGGGGACAAATGTCTGTGGCCAGATGACTTTGGGCAAGCCACTTACATCCTTTCTTGAGGCCTTAGTTTGCTCAACTGTAAGATGGGAGAATTGGATTGGAGTCCTTCAAGTCCTTCAAATCTTCAACTCCTTTTGGTTCTGACATTTGATAACTCCAAATCACAGAGCAACAGATTCATTCAGGCCTTTATTGGGGCACCTACCACATGCTGGGAGCTGGGGCTCTAGAAACAGAGCTGATGTGGTCACAGCTCAGTGAGGGAGACAGATGTGTAGACCATCACCATACTGTGTGGTCAGAGCCAGGCTGGACACAGGAATTGATTCTCTCAGTGGAATCAGGAAGAACTGTTTGAGAAAGCAGCGGTTGAGCTGGACTTTGAAGGATGGAGAGGAGTTCACAGGCCAAACATAATGAAAAACTTTCAGACTCTGCTGGTCAGCATTTGGGCTGCCTCAGAGGTTAGGGGATATCCTATCATTGGGTTGTGGATGCGGATGCTGAAATATAACAGGGTCTGAAATGCCAAGGAGATGGGAACTTAACCAGGTGTCAGTTCTAGTCTTGAAAATTTAGTGTTTACAGATAACAGCGCAGCCCACCCCAAACAGGGGCCAGTGAGCAGGCAGGACTCCGAACTTTCCGCAGATGAGTGTTGGGGCTCCCAACCAGCCCACACCATGCTGGCCTTCACAGGGAGGGAGCCAGGGGCTTGGAGTCCTCAAGCTGAGATCACGGGTGTGACTGACCCCCTCCTGGCTTGAAACACTGTGTCCTGGTCACCACACACAGATTCCTCACTGTCATTCAGGTGCTCACAGAAGTCATTCTAGTGGTAGGATCAAACAACTCACTGTTTTGCAGTGGCCTTTGCAAACTATGAAGTGTGCTGGACGCAGAAAGTATCATTACTGTGGAAATGGTGGCTCATAACCAGCCCCTTCTGGGGCTGTTTGTTCTGTAATCAGGAAAATCAGTTTGCTACCCTGCCCAAAGCCCCTGTTGTCACAGAAATGACGATGGGATTCCTGGCTGTTTGCTCCAACCACAAGTGAGCTGCAGTGGGCCTTTCACCCTCTGCCCTTCTGTGCCCACCCTCACCCTGGCCATCTCAGAGTGCTTTTCTGTGACCCTGTGTTGGGGGACAGGGGCTGCCTCTAGGCCCTGGGGAAGGGATGAGGAAATCCTGGCTTGGCCCCTCCTGCACTAGGGTCTAACTTAGAACTCTGCCTAGTAGAGGACCAGTGGAACCCCCCCCCATCTGTACCCCCAAGAAGGGGCCAACATGGCAGCTCCCTGTCCTGGGATTTTGGGGTAGGGGGTAGGAGCCTCTCTGAGCTGTGTCCTGGCTGCCCTGTTGGAACCCTAGCCGGGAGTCTTCCCTGCCTGGCGCCGTGGAGCCCAGGGCCGCCCAGCACTCAGCATCCTTAGCGTTTCAGCATCCTCCCCACATCTCACTCTGCCTGGCCAGGAGCAGAAGGGGACCCCTTGGTGGGTTTAAGGGCTAAAAAGCAAGGGGGAGCAACATGGCCCATTGACAGAGGCCCAGCCACTGGTGCTCACTCCCAACTCTCTGCCTCCCATGGCCCCTCTGCCCGGCCAGGTTCTGATTTTGGTGCAGTGCAGACTTTCAGCTTCACGAGACAAATTGATATTCTGTGCCAGCCCAGGGATGGAGAGGCAGCTCGGGATGCTCAGGCTCAGGCAGGCAGCTCAGAACCGGGCAGGGGGTAGGGACAGGGGAAAGGAGGCAGCTTCCATCTGGAGCTGCCTTCTGGGGCCACCCCCAACCCTGCTCTCCCCCAACATGTGCCCCCAGCACGCTGACAGCTACCCTGAGACAGCAGTCCTGAAGGTCCTTCCACATTCGGTACCCTCCTCCTAACCAGGGCACTCCTTCCGGGGGGGGGGGGGGGACAGAGCAGTGGAGAGCGAGGCCTCAGAACCCAAGAGAAGCCCCTTCACCTACTGTGCCCTCCTAACCTTGCCCCCAGGTCTGTCCTCCCACCAGTCTGGATTTAAAGGGGCAGCAGGTCTGGACTTAAATGGGTAGCAGTCAAGGCAGAAAGAAATGGGTAAATTGGCTGGGAGGATTGCATTCCTGCAGACTCTTCCCCAGGGGTCCCTGGAGTCTCTGGACATGATCAGCACCCCCCAATATGATCAAACCCCCCAACTCCCCACAGATGTCCCTGTAGATGATGTGGATACAGGAGACTTATGGAGACACCCCTGCCAGTGGGCATCTGTGAGCAGATAAGCAGCCTCTTGAGGGGGTCTTCTGACAGAACAGTAGACCCCCAGGCAGGTGGGGGTACCCCTGGGTGGGGCTGCTGGGCCACAGGGGTAGTGTTTAGGTGGCAGTAAGGAGCTTAGCGCGGTCTCTGTCATATTGGACCTGCAACCACAAATGTGTTTAGTCTATGTTGAGTCCACTGCTACCCCTATGGGACCTTTGCCCCACCCAGGTCTGGGGGGGTGTCCTGACCAAAAGAAGGAAACCAGAGCCCACTGCACAGCCAAAGGAGCCCCCCAGAAAGTGGGGGATGACTTGGGGCCATTTGAGCAAAATCTTCCCGTCTCCCCTATTACTCTCCCCCCACCACCATCAGTCGCAGGATGCCCTCCAATCCGACTCAGCCCCAACCCTACCCTCACCATGCCCTTGACATTCCCTCCTACTTCAGGGGAGCGGGCATATTCCTGGGACTCTGCCAGCTTCAGTTCCTCATGATCCCACGGGAGGAATTAAAACCGCAAACAACACCGTGGTGGTTCGGTCCACACACCCCTGCCCCCACTCTCCTCTCCCAGTCCCCCCCACCAGAACAAGCCCTCCCCGCGTCCCTCCCTCGTCCTCGGTCCTCCGACCCCTCCCCCAGCCTCCGGCAGCGCAGCGGCTAGGGCGGCCTCTGCCTCCCCCGAGATTGCATTTTGCCAACGAGATGCTCTCCTAGAAGCCGGCGCCGGCGCCTCCGCCCCCCCCCCCGCCCCCCCACTTGCTCGGGCAGGATGGTACAGTCTGCAGAGGGACCCGGGCACGCTGGCTGGGCTCAGCCGCGGCACCAGCTGCCGCACCGCGATTACGGGGCTGCCCGCCTGGAAACCGTGCCGGATTTGTGGTGATTTTCGTAGCCAAGTAAGTACCGGCATCCCCCAGCATGAGAAAATAAAAAATAAAAAGCGCCCCACTACGTTCTCCCCTTCCTCCCTCACCCATTTTATTTTCTTTCATTTCATTTGATTTTTTTCAGTGCTGATGGTGGTGGTGGTGGCGGCAGCGTGGGGGGGGGGGGGGCGGGGGGAGCCGGGCTTGTTTATCTGGCAGCAGCTGAGGCTGCATTGGGAGCCGCTGCCGAGGGAGACACTAGTGTGAGGGTCCGTGTGCTGGGGGATAGGACTGGGGTGCTGGGGACTTGAGCAGGGGGGTCTTGGACAAGCGGATGCCCAGGGTCTCAGGTAGATGCCGGCATCCTCTGCTCATTAGATGCCCCTGGATGGATGTTATGCAAGGACCGGCAAGCCGGTAGCAGGGGGCAAGGTCCTCTTCCCTCTGAGCTTCATCCCAGGGAGATGCAGAGGACTAGAGGGTGCCTCCTGCCTGGCCCCCACTGGGTTCCAGGACAGAAGCAGAGGGAGGCTCCCACAGGGGGTCCCCCTGGCAGGTGGGCTGCTGCATGCCAGGACCACCAGGTCAGGCCAGCCAAGGCATGTGGTGGCAGGGATGAGTCCCCAGGTCCCCAAGATGGCCAGAAGGGGGGCAGGAGTGGGATAGCCAGGCCATTTTGCAGCAGTCATGCTGGGTGGTGGAGTTGGCACTTTCAGCCCGGAAGCCCAGTTCTTCTGCTGGTTGGGGTGGCCTCTGGCTGAGAGCTAGGTACCTGGGGCTCCTCCCTGCTCCCTGCAGGGTCAGGATTGGGAAACCCACCAGCAGGTCTCTGTACTCCCCATGGGTGGGCTGCTGCGGGCAGCCATCCTTTCTAGCCAAGAGGCCATTCCATGGCTGTCCTCTGTTCACCTAGGTTGTATGGGGAGGGATCTCTGTGGCTGGACTGCCCCAGTCAGGAAAGCGCCCCCAGGGGTCTCAGGGCCCCCACGCAGAGGCCCAGCCAGGCTCGACCTTCAGAAGGGTAAGCTAAGTAGGCGAGCTCAGCCCCAGAGGGTCTGGGTGTGACGCTGAGTGCCCCTCGTCCAGCACAGAGTGGGCTCCCTTCCTTGCCTGCATTGCTCTCTAAATCGCTGGGAAGAGGCAGAGCTGACGTTTGGGGCATTTCCAGGAGCTGCAGGCGCCATCCGGAGAAATTCTCCTTTGACGTGTGCAGTAGGAGGGGGCTTGGAGCGCAGGCCAACTTCGCTGAAGGGGCAGTGGCAGGGAGGGGCTGCCACAGCTCCGGGGGAGCCCTGTAGGGGGAGTCCAGGAGAGATGCAAATGGCCCATGCTATTTAGCTACCTTTGTACCCCCAGTCCCATTCTCATCAGGGCATACACACAACCACAGATCTGCACAGATGCACACACACACAAATATAGTACACGTAGTATTGTATATGTTCATAGATCATATACACATAGACTTCCTGTGCCCATAGACACACCTCAGCACATGGGACTACAACTTCTATCCCTGAACACCGCCTGCTCCCCTGCATGCTACAGCAGGCACACACTTGCCTCATGCACACACGCACACACGCACACTCATACCTGTGAACGCGGCATACCCACACATGCCTGCAGCTCTAACAGGAATGCAGTCGGCTGCATAGGGGCTAACCGGCCTGCACAGTGCCGGCAGCAGCCACAAATGTGGCATGTGTGGTCTCATGCGGGCTGGCCCCCGTGTGAAAATGACAAGCACACATATGTGGTGTCCCGAATGCCATCTGCACGCCTGTCCGTGCATTAGTGGGCACCCGATATGCTGGAACATGGCCACAGGTGAACGAATGCAGGTTGCATATGCATGGAAATGGCCCAGGCACACAGATGCAGCTCCTCTGTGGATGCCGCAGGCTCACATACACCCCTAAGCTTCCCGGCATCTTCTGTGGCAGTGAAGGTGCCTCTGTGGGCACTGGGGGAGAGGCTGGCCCTCAGGGCTACCTGTGAGGACAGAGGGACACTGGCCAGGCAAGAGCCAGCCCAGATTCCCAGGGAACTGTGATTGGGCTCAGCAAAAGCCATCTTGGATTCTTGATGTGTGGCAAAGAAGGTTGCCTAGAGTTAGGAAGGGGAGAGAGGAGGAGGCAGGAGGAGCTGCTGCCCATGGCCCAGACTCCCGGGAGTCTGGACTGGCCCCTCCACCCCTGTTCTCTGGCCTGAGGAAATCAGCACTCTGATATGGAGTCTTGGGAGCTGGCATCCAGGGCACTGCCAGCAGCCCTCAGAGTCCTCTCCAGACCACAGATCAGAAAAGCTGCCTGTGGCTTATGCTGTAAAGAGACTCAAATGCGGAGCCCCTCATTCCCTTCTCTCCCCACCTAGTACAGGTATGGGTCAGGAGACTTGGGTAAATAGTAATATGCCAGCTAGCACTTACCAAGCTTCTTGTTCTGCATCCATCCCTTCGGCAGGGCCTCCCATAGCCATGTTATTCCCGTGCCATAGATGAGGAAGCTGTGCAGAGAAGTGGAGATGCTTATCCAAGGTCACACAGCTGGAACATGGCAGAGACAGGGTGGAAGCTAGGCCATTAGCTTCCCTGCCTGCCCTCTTAGACCCTCCCCTCCCTGCCTCTATGAGGTCAGCTCCAGGTTGGGGTACCAACATCTTGAGAAGCAACAGTCCAAGAACTTGGAATTTGGGGCTGATGCTCCAAGAAAGGGTCCAGAGAGTCTCCTGAGGGTAAGAGCAGAGTCCTTCCCAGACACGTGTGTGCCTGTCCTACACAGCTGTGCCACCCTCTTACCTGGTGGAACTGAAAACACCTAGAAAGCCAGAGCAAATGTGTGCATTCTAAGAAGTTACCTGGCAGATCTATTCATAACAGGGAAACTGAGGCCCAGCCAGGGGCAGGGATTGGTCGAAGGTCACACTATGCTTGCTGGAGAGTAGAGTACCTCATCAACTCACTCAGGTCCCAGGTATGAAGCAGTAGGGGCCTGTTTGACCCCTGGTTTTCCCCCAGATGTTTGATTCCAAGGTAAAATGATGAGCGCATCAGGTTCAGCCTGTACTTCTGACCAGCTGTATGACCTTGGGCAAGTTGCTTTGTCCCCTCTGCACCTCAGTCTCCTCCTCTGTGCCCAGGACATGCCTGTTCCTGCCCACCCCCACCCCCCCCCCCCCCACTGCTGTCCGAGAGCCTAGAGCACTGTAGAGCGCTGTGCAGAGACGTGTGATTGGCACCAGGGGCTGGAGTCCAAGCAGGGGAGCACCTTGCTGCTACAGTTGAGCAAGGTCGGGAGGGGAAGCAAGAAGGGAAATCTCTAGGCTGGTAGGACTCAAGCATTAGTGGACCTAAAAAATCATCTGGTAGAGGACAAATTTCTGGATCCCCCTACCCAATGATTCACGAGGTCCTGAGAGCTGCATTTTCACAGGTGTCTCAGGGCTCTCATCTCTATAGCTTTGTACCTGGGGGAGACGAGGCCATTGAGAATAGGTTTGGGGGGGCTCAGAGGCTCTCAGAACTCGGAGTAACCTGGGCACTATGCTATTGGCCGGCTCCTGCCACATCTGGGAAACTGAGGTCCCCTGGCAATTAGAAGGCAGAGTGAGACTGACCCTCATGTCTCCAGCCCCCCAGTTCCCATCCCACTGCCAGGCTCTGGTGGCATCCTACATAGCAAATCCGGCCCCTCTGTGGGCTGGTCAACCTTCATATGGCAAACAAGACCATCTTTCTCAGCAGTGTGGCTGGGAGATGATTCTCAGAGACTCGCCGAGCCTTGGGGTTGAGTCGTGGCGATGGCTATCCCCAGCTCTGTGACAGTGAGGGAAATGGCTTATCTTCTGTAAACCTCAATCTTCTCCTCTCTAGAAGGGGAACAGATTTAAAGCAGGGCTGTGGGGAAGATTTGAAGTAATGTGTGTGAGGCAGCTGGCCCATTTTAGGTGCAGGGTGAAGGTGGATGCCGCGGGGGACCCTGAGGTGCAGGGCATGGTTCCCTCAATCCCTCTTAGTTTCCAGATCCACTTAGCAGAGCGGTCTGGGGTGCGAGTGCTGGATGCCACAGGCATACACACTTTGTGGGGGGTGGGCAGGCTCCCTCCCCAGCCCCTCCTAGAACACACAGAGCAGTGTGGGAGGCAGCGGTGGGTCTCCTGCCTGGAATCTGGCCCACCTGGCCCACCTGGTCCAAGGCCAGAACACTGAATATCCAGTAATCATTTCTCCCTTCCAGTGGGAGCCTCAAACAAGAAAATATTCAGGGAGAATATGCCCCTAGACCGGGACTGGTGGTAGGAGATGTGGAAGATGGCTCTGGAGTTCAAGGCAGGAAGTAGGGTGGAGCCTCAGTCCCCGCGTCTGTGGAACGGTTGGTAAGGGTACGTACCTTTCAGGCCGTTGCACGGGGCAAGTGAGGAAAACGGTGGACATAGAGGGCTGGGCTTGGGGTGTGATCCACAGGGACAGCTCAGTGAACAGATGTCATGGTGTTCAAGAATCAGTCTGGACTGAGAATCAGAAGGTGTGAGTTTGAAACCTCGGCCGTTTAAGATTTTGACCTTTGAGTCAGTCCCTGTGCCTCTTCCAGCCCTGGTGTTTGATCTGAGAATGGGAAGCGGTGCCCACTTCAGCAAGCAGCCGTAGGATGACCACACAGAAGAGGTGATGCTTGCAGCAAGCCCTGGGAACCTGCTGGACACCAAGGGATGTGCTGAGGGCTCCACCCTGGTCTGCCGTAGGGAGCCCTGTGTGGACGGGGGGCTGTTTTCAAGGCCTGAGACACATCCTGTGCAATCTGGCAAAGGCCTACAGGGTCCAAGGAGTGGAGGGCAAGAAGGCCCAGCCTGCTAGAGGCAAGGGAAGGTGGCCAGAGCTGCAATCTCCAAGGCTCCGGAGGTTCCCAGGTCTGGGAGAGGAGGCCTGGGTCCGAGGGGCAGGAGAGCCAGGTTCTAGGCCCAGGTCAGTCAGGGACAGGGGACCTTGGGCAAGTCCTGTCAGCCCCCTGGCCACATGCTTTCCCCTAGAAAGAGGGGGTGATGATCCTGCCTGCCTTGTATCCTCAGTGAGGACAGATGCTTCTGCCAGCTGGCCCTCTGGGGAAGGGTCTAGACCCTGCAAGGCTGAGGTATGAGCTGCCGTCGCAGTTTGTTTCCTGTAGCTGCCTGAGCAAATGGCCACAACCCGGGTGGCTTGAAACCCCAGAAATGTAGTCTCTCACAGTTCTGGAGGCTGGACGTCTGACCGAGGGAGACTGCACACACCCTGCCTTAACCCCAGCTTCCCGTGCTCGCCAGCAGTCCCTGGCCTTCTATGGCTCATGGCTGTGTCTCTGCAAGCTCCGTCTCTATCTTCATCCTCACATCCCCTCCTTCTCTGTGTATCTCCCTGTCCTCTATTTTGTTTATAAGGATACCAGTCCCTGGACATAGGGCCCATCTCTCCAGGATGATTTTGTCTCAAGATCTTTAAATACATCTGCAAAAACCCATTTCCAAATAGGGCCACATTCCAAAGTTGCAGGTGGACATGAATTTGGGGAGAGACACTTGGGCCCGCTACAATCCCTAATATTCTACTAGTTTACTGCTAGGAAGTCCTTTGTACAGTGTTTCATTTCTTCCTCACAAACACCCATTCTACAAGATAAAGAAACTAAGGCCTAGGGAAGTTAAGAACATGCTGGAGTTACATAGCGAGTGAGAGGCGCAGCTGTGATTTAAACCCAGGTCTCAGGTGCTCTTTCTCCTTTCTATCATTTTAGAGCTGGCTGGGGACTGTCCATAGCCAGAAATCCATGGGGCAGGAATTCCAGCCAGTCCTGGGCAGACCCAATGCTCATGAGCTCCAGAAAGGAGAGCTGGAAGTGGACAGGCGAGCTTGGAGGGGACTATGCTAGGCCCAGGAGACCTGCATAGCAGAGGGTCAGGAGCCCACAGTGCCTTCTTATCTCTGCCACTCATGCTCTGGGGACCTTGTGGTTCTCATCTGGAGAATGGGGACAGCAACACCAACCTGGTGGGGTAATCACCAAGCTGTAAAATGCTAATCATAATAGTCATTACTAATAGCTAAACTGTATCCTCGAGCACTTTGCAAATGTCCATTTGTTCATTTCAGGTGTGAGAGGATAGTTGCTTATTCCAAGCCTCATCCAAGTGGCTCTACTGTTAGCCATATGTGGACGAACTAGTGACTTAACTTCAGTTTTCCTTCTCCGTAAAAGTACCCACCTTCCCAGATGTCATGGGAGGCAAGTGGGATTCTGCTGAAGTGCCTGGCCTGGGTTATGGGCCCGTTGAAGTCTCAGAGGATGTTTCTTCATCTGTAAAATGGGAATAACAATAGTGTTATTATCATCATAGTGTTATTTGTTGTCTAAGGATTGAGTAAGTAAAGCAAAGGGAGCACTTGGCTCAAGTCCTGTCCAGAGATGGATATTAAAACGGCCTCCTCCTGTGCCAACCAAAGAGCTGCACTTAAATCCTAACACCCGTGTTTACTGCTGTGACCTTGAGCCAGTAGCTTTGCCCTGCTGAGGTTGGTGCTCTGACACGTAAAGTGGGGTTGAAGCAACCTGCCTAACAAGACAGTGTGCAACGTGATGGAGAAAAAGCTGCCCCATATGCAGCCCTGGTCATGCCAGACATTCAGAAACGCTGAGCTTCTGTCCTGCTTCTGGAAGATGGTCCCCAGAGGGCTTCCTCAAAAATGGCCTCAAAAGGGGAAAGTCTGAGTCCCAGGGGAGACAGGCAGGTGGATTTAATTTTTACAAAGGCCGGGGGACATTGTGCTACGGTGGAGTATGGGGTTGGAAGAGCCTATGGGGAGAAGCCAGGCATGAATGACCCTGTTTGGGTCCAGGAGCCATATAGCTTCGAAGAAAGGAAACAGTTTACAGGAAACTGAGATCAGTTTCCTGTAAAGCGGTGGCATTCCCCACATTGGCTTGGGCTGCTCCACTTGGCCATATCTGGCCACCCCAGGGACTGCTTTGCATGGGGACATGGGGAATGTTGTCCAGAGAAGCTCATTCCAGCCTGGCTCCCTCAAACCCCTGCCTCGCTGGGCTGGAGCAAGAGCTCAAGGGTGGTATGGGAGGCTGAACCATCACATTTTCCCATCAAGGCTGTGGAGCAGTGGGGATCCATTTTGGGGTATCCCCCAGTCTGGCTGAGACCTCTGCCCTGGGGGGAGGCCAGAACCTCATCCGAAGCAAAGGGTGCTGGGCTTCCACTGCCTGAGTCTTCTCAGCGCTCTCACCTGTGCCCGAGGGCAAGGTGCGTATCCCACGTGGGCCCGGGGCCCAGTTAGCAGCGTTGTAGCAGGTGGTTCAGGACCAGGTCTGGGCCGAGCCTGCATAGTCTCAAATCCAAAACTTGGGCGCTGAGCCTTGGTTCCCTCAGTTGTAAAATGGGGACAGTAGTGCCCACCTTATCGGGTTGTTGTGAATACAGCTGATTCCCGCGTGCATGTTTTGACATCTCTGAAAGAGGGGTGCCTGTTACAAGTGGTGGCCTGTCACAGGAGAACAAGTCATGCCCTTTTCTTTAAGTATATATAAAGCAGCCTCGCATCTTACAAAGGACGACGTACCTTAGAGTCAGAGAAATACAGTAAATAAGATAAAACCTGTAAAGGACCTGCCTCCCCAGCTCAGTTACTGTGGGACCTTGGACGTTTTGATGCACCACACAGGAGCCTTTGTTTCCTCTTCCGCCCAGGGCTATTGTGAGAAGTCAACAAGGGTCAACAATCATGAACCCAGCAGAGTGCCCATATACAGCAGGTGCTCAGCAATTGGCAGCTCAAGACAAACAACAAAGACTGTAGTACAGGGAGGAATTTAAAATACAGATTCTGGGATTCCAATTCCTGCTCTACCATTTCCTTGCTGTGTGGCCTAGTGCAAGCTTCTTAACTTCTCTGTGCTTTAGTCCCACCATCTAGAAAATGGAATAATGAAAGTCTCCAGTTCATAGGCTTGCTAGGAGAATTAAGTAAAATTAAAGTGCTTAGGGCAATGCTTGGCAGAAGTGAAGCCAATTGTTTTTTGATGAACTTCTAATGAGTCTCTTTTAGTTCAATAAATGGCAGCTGAAATAGACACTGGGCTCAATAAAATAATAACAATACAGACAGCACTTGTTTCACAGATGGGGCACCTGAGGCCAAGAGGCATGTGGGTATGCCAAGGTCAAACAGCTGCCTCTCGGGGCACCTGGGTGGCTCAGTGGGTTAAAGCCTCTGCCTTTCACTCAGGTCATGATCCCAGAGTCCTGAGATCGAGCCCCGCATCGGGCTCTCTGCTTGGCGGGGAGCCTGCTTCCTCCTCCTCTCTCTCTCTGCCTGCCTCTCTCGCCTTGTGATCTCTGTCAAATAAATAAATAAAATCTTTAAAAAAAACAAAAACAAAAAAACAGCTGCCTCTCCCCAGTGGCTAGGCCGCAGCTCAGTATTGCTGTCTTTCCCCAGGACTCCAATTCTTATGGAGGAGGGGTGGGCAAGGGATGGTCCTTGCCCAAGGAGGGCAGTTTCTAGAAGTAGCAGCCTCTTGGCTGCTATGGCATCCTCTGGGCCCGGGCTCACTTCAGAAATGGTTTCCTTCTCCCTTCACATTTCTGCTTGTTCACCACAGCACAGGGGAAGGGGCTGAGCTGGGCCATGCCCAAGGTCAGCAGAGCCTGCAAGTCACCCTGCCCACCTACCGGCCAGCACTTCCTGCACTTCTCGGTGGCTACTGCAGAGTTGACACAGCAGAACTCCCTCCTGGAGAGAGCAAAAGCCCTGGCTAGCCAACTGGTCTAGCCTCCAGGGCAGAATCAGGGCCACAGAATGGATCTGGGTGGGAGTGGGGAAGGAGATACCTGGATGCAGCCTAGCCTGACAAACACCCAAGTGACCTTGGACACATCACAGTCCCTCCCTGGGTACCAATCTCCATCTTTAAAACAAGGATTTTTGGGCCAGATGTGCCCACTAGGACTTTAAATGTCTAAGATGCAAGATTGCTCAGGCATTGCTGCTACTCAAGGTCATGGGCAAGGGACAGAGCTGGAGGGAAGAAGCTCATGGCTGTGCGTGTGCACACCTATGTGGATCTGGTTCTCAGGAGCAATCCTGAGACAGCAGCAGCCCCTATTCAGCCCAGAGAAATTCTGTAGAGAAGCTTCTCTTAGTAGGGTCTAGCAGACTCATGAGGGGGACCCAGGCGGGGCACAGTCCCGGGGACAGTGTCCACGCTGACACATGTGCATTTGTAATGCAAAGACTGTCAAGAACCAGTCTCTTCTAGCAACTATCTGAAGGCAGGAGATCAAGAGCTCTTTAGGCCACTTCTAAATTTGTCAACTTACATGACTCACTTCAGATTAAAATGAGGCCTTTCTCCCCATCCCACCTCCAGCCAATTTCAAGTTTCCAAGTTCGGAGGATCTTGAAGAAAGGAGAGAGTGTAAATCAATATAACCAATATTGGCTGAGTAGCTGGTCTGTGCCAGGCCGTGTACCAAGCTCCTGGCCAAACCCGGAGATGAATCAGCTCCAGAGATGGCTGTCACTGGGGAGCCGGGCAGCCCCAGGTGCAAGGTGGCAGCTGAAAGCTAATGCCCAGCTTAGGGACTGGACCATGAGTAACCTCTGTGTCCAAGACTTTGCACCACCACCCACAGTCCTTGGATCTCACAGGGTCTCAGTTTCCTCATCTATAAAATGGGGACCAATAGAGGAAGAAGTCTGGGGCCTCTGCCACCCCTTTCTCATGCCCGATGTGGCTGAGCTTTCAGCTCCAAGGCTGTGGAGTCTACCTTGCAGCCCCAGTCTGCCCTGAAGCCCTCAAGAGAAGGGAATTCCAGCAGCTTCCCTTGCCCTGGGACCTCCAAAACCTTCTCCAGGGAATCTCTCTGAACTCCAGGGTCAAACCTCTATAATGGGACCACAGCAGCTAGAAATGAACATAAACACCAGTGTTGGAAAGTGACTGGCCAGCCTTCGCACGGTGAGCTCCCCTGAGCCCCACTGCAGCCTTGGGGGACGCCTGGAATAATAACAGGCACTGTCGTTAAGCGAGACCTTGTTGCACTGGGCACTCCGAGCATGCCTTCCTTTACCTTTCCCAAGTGCCACTGGTCCCATTTAGAGAAGAGGAGAGCTGGTCTTGGAGACGTGCTGTGGTTTGGGCAGACTCTCAGAGCTGGGAGGAAAGCCCAGCTCCTTATCATCCTGCTGTGCCCTTTGGATTCAAGGGGAAACTGAGGCCCGGAGCAGTGTTGCCTGAGGTGGCGGAGAGTCCAGAAGCCTGGGACTCCATCATGATATTGGCTGCCACCCCTCAAAGTTCACATACCCCCACAACCCTCCAGGAGAAAGGGCAAGACCTTGGGCCAGACCCCAAGCCGGGAATAGGGCTGTTCATACCCACCCCATTTCCCCAACACAGCTGCACACAGGAGCAAGTTCAGGATACCTTTGAGGCTGACCCCTTGGCAGAGACAGACCTGGGCCCCAGGAATCAGCCACATCCTTGCTCTTCATCCTCAATCCCCGAAAGATACCCCAGTAACCCCTCGGAGGGTTGGAGTCGCACCGGGTCCAAATTTGAGGAGAGAAGTCTTCAGTGCCTTGAACGTCTCCTAGACCCTACTGAGGGAGCTGTAATTCCGATCCCAACTCTGCCAAATTGTGTTTCTGTGGGTGTTATTGCTCCTTTCTGAGCCTCAGTGTTTTCACCTGTGTATTGGAGGGGGGGGGATGGCGGCCGCCCTTGTGGAGATGATGCAAGTTGGGAGGCAAGGACCCTGCCCAGCCCCTGCTCCATGCCTGGTGGCTACAGTGATGCCAAGGCCAGTGGCTGCCACACAGTTCTCATGTCCATCCTGTGAGGATAGCATTCTATCCTCACTCTGCAGCTCCCTCATAGAGGATCAGGGACTTGCCCGTGGTCACCTGGTTAGCAACTGTGCTGTGAGGGGGAGGTGGCCAGTTTGTGTCTGTGGAAGGACGTATTGCTGAATTCTTAGGGCTTCGGAGGACAGCCAAAGGCACTGTCGGGGGATGGTTCTTTCTGTCAAGGAGACAAAATCCCAGGATGCAGAATTGTGGGGTCTAAAATGGAGAAGACAGCACTGGGCAGCGGTTAAGAGCAGATACTGGAGGCTGGAAGCTTGGGCTTGATTCCCAGCCCCAGTGCTTCCTCACTGTGTGACCTTAAGCAAGTGATTACTCTGTCTGTGCCTCAGTTACCTTGCCTGTAAATGGGAGTAAGTGACGGTACCTATTCCGTAGGGTTCTCGTGCAGATTAAATAATTTAATAGGTGTCAGGATCTTAGAACAGTGCTTGTTGCTCTTCACAGGAAGCTCTATGAAGTATCTGTTGTTAGTGTGACTAGTATTATTATTCATAGAATCAGAATGGGAAGACCAGCCTGGGCTCACCTTCATCCTCTCTGCCTATATCTTGCGTTAGCCCCCTTCGTGGCCACCAGGGACACCCTCAGAATGCCCATTTTTCCTGCCGCTCTCTGGTCAGGGTCTTCAGTGTTCCCCACTGCCAAACTCCTCTACCCCCATCTGTAATTTTCCCCCACCGACCCTTCCAGCATCTTCCATGCTTCACCTTCATACCACTTTTTGTCAGTGAATTACTTCATGCACTAAGTCGGTCAGGAATTTAGTCATTTATACAGATTGGAGCACAGCCCCCTCTCACAGTGACCTTTTCCCTCACCTCTGAGGCTTTGCCCAAGCCATATCCACCCCTGGAATGCCCCATAGCCATCCTTCAAGACCCCGCTGTAATGTCTCCTTGTTCAGGAAGACCTTCCTGCCTCTCTTGTTATTGCCAGTGCCCGGGCAGCAGACCCTGGACCTCTGGAGACAGGCTCTAGCTGATGAGTTTTGTTTGTTTTTATTTTTGTGTTTTTCAGAAATTTCATTAAAACATTGTTGAATAAACACATGTTGAATAAATGAAAGGGTGACCTCCCTCACTGGTTCCCCCATCTTCTCTTGTACCCTTCCTCCCATCATCTGTTCTCCCTAAGTGGCCAGATGGACTCCTTTAACAATATGAATCAGACCGTGGTGCTCCCTGCTTCAAACTCTCCAGTCTTCCCCATGAGGCATGGATAAAACCCAGCGTCTCTAGCTGGTCATCCCACCCCTCTCTCCTCACTCACTCTTCTCTAGCTTACTGGCTTCCTTTCTATTCCTCAAACTCATCAGCCCTTCCCTATCTCAAGACCTTTGCATATGCTGTTTCACCATCTAGAATGCTTTTTCTCCTTCTTTCTATAGGATAGGTTCCTTCTCATCAAGCTATGTGGCAATTCCCCACCGAGGCCATCCCTCATCTAGAAAGAGCATCCCCTGTCACGGCACTTGTGTTTTAACAGCATTTATCCCATTGACATTCTTTTCTGTATTTATTCCCTTGTTTGTTGTCTGTCTCCCCTCTAGACAATCAGCTCCTTGAGGACAGGAAGCTTGTCTAGTCTGGTTGACGGTTGCATTCAAGGGCCTAGCCCTGGGGGAGGTCGTCTGTTTCATGCAACCTCATTCTTGACCTAGTGTCTACAGGAGGGTCTGGAAATGATTTGTGGGCAGTTGCCCAGGAACCCCACAGTCAAACTCCCTGCCTTTAGTGAGCCTCTCTGTGCAGCAATGTCATCTGCGGTCTCCCACACTTTATAGTCTAGCTGGATAGAGGGCAGTAAAGGACAGATGGACAGATGAGTCTAGAGGTCCTATAGCATGTTGTGAGGCAGAATAAAGCATAGAAAGGTCTAGGGGGAAGAGCTCTCAGCTGTCCTGTTCCCTGGGAAATTGGGCTTTGTCACATTGTTTGTGGTTGGTCCACCGTAGACTTTCAAGCTTGAAGAGCCCTTAATGATGGGTTTGGGGGCCAGGCCTTAATAAAGGGAAATTTCTGCTGATTAGACCCACACAGACCGAGCTCTGGAAAGAGTGTGCCTGGCGCTTACCTGCCCTCCCCCCACACAAGTCCCCAGCAGGGCACCCAAAGCTGCCAATTACTGTGTCCCCAGGCCAGGAGGTGGCCAGAAAGGAAACGAGGCAGCTACGCTTGGAAAACCCTGTTTTCCTTTTTTAAACTGCAGTCATTTGAATTACAAAACTAAGGGTCTGCTTCTTGAAACAAATGGCCTGATACAGAAGGGTGCATTGCAACAGGACTTCTCTTCCTCTCCCCACATCCCCCCACGACCTGATGTCACCGCTGTCTGTACCCTGTTTTGTCCACGTGGGGATGCACATTTTTTCCACGCGGTCACGTTCCTGTGTCCAGGGTGCATCTTCCTGCTGGCGGCACCTCCCGGTTTCATTGGAAGAGCTTTTTCTTTCTGAGTGGTATGTAAAATCCGGGGCCACTCACGATTCAACTTGGAGTCATCCAATCCTGGCAATTTGCTGTTTCCTTCTTCTGTTTGTTCTTTCACTCACAGGCAAATAGAAATTCTGAGGGGTTTTGTTTCTTCTCTGTGGGATCTTTGTACTCACACCTGCGGCTTTACTCTGTCCTAGTACTTTGGCCAGCCTGGAGGTTCAGCAGTCTTTGAATGAGAGGCCGTGGAGGCTAGTGCAGAGGGCATGGGCCTGGAAGCCACGGGCTCTGCTGTCTCTGGGCTGGGGTGTGCCCTCTCCGTGCCCTCATTACCACAGTCAGGCGTCAGCGCACACACAGTGCCTGGTGCAGTCTGGCCCTGGGGGTGCATGGGGAGGGGGCAGGCACTCGGATGGCAGTAGGCTTAGTAGAGCAGAGTACGTCATCACCCCCTCCCCAGCCAAGTAGCCCTGAGACCCAGAGGAGGGGCAGGGAGTCTGGCTCCAGCAAAAAGGTTGGATGCAAAAGGTCTGCTAAAAAAAGCCATGCGCAAACCAGGTCAGGAGGTAAAGTCAGAGAACAGGCTCAAAGGTCAGAAGAGAAAACAAAAGGGCAGAAAACATGAACCTGAAAAGATGCTTCCTTTACCCCCAAAGCAAAGATGTATTTTAAATTATCAAACTGACGCTTCTTAGGAAGGAGAAAATCACAGGGAGACCCAAGGTAATGAGCTGTCCCTCTGACCCGGCCCAGCACACAGGAGGAGGCTCCCCCGGGGTGGGGGGGAGGGGCGGGCAGCCAGTTGCACCTACAGGTCAGAGCCCCCCTAATCCCGTCCAGCCCCCCCCCCCCCAGGGCTCCTTCCCTGGGCCGGTTTCTGAATCACAATGCAGGTGAGGAAGGTGTACACAGGTGCTATTTCAGGGCCCTGCAAAACTCACGGAATACAACATGCCTCTGGCCAGTCTTATCCCTATTTTACGCATGAGAAAACTGAGGCTCTGAGACAGTGAGCTGCCCAAGGGCACCCAGCCAGCAGCCTGACTCCAAAGCCTGACCATGATGACAGTCGCTTCACAGTCCCAGAGTCCCAGGTCTGGCAGGGAGACAAGTCATTGCAAATTGCAAACCAGTGTGCTATCAGCCAGGCTGGGGGAAGCTGGGGGGCGGCGGGGGGGGGGGGGCGGTGGGCAGAGCCCAGAGGAGGCACCACCCGCCAGTCCTTTGCTTTTAGGAAACCACCTGAAGGGGTCCTCACAGGGCAGCAGAGTGAAGGATAAATAAGAGCTAGCCAACTGGAAGGAAGGTAGGAAGTGGAAAGGGTGCTCCAGGCGAAAGCGCAGCTTGAGCGGGGGAGGAAGCCACCACCAGCCGCCCAGAGCAGAAGGCGCCAGGCGGGGGCTGGGAGTGCTGCGCCGGGGAGCAAGCCAGGCCAAGCCAAGGGCAGTGGGCTGAATGGTTCTAAGCTGGGCACGAATGTGACCAGGCTGGCCCGTTTGGAAGATCCTGTGGCCCCAGAGGGGGTAACGGGTTGGAAGGATGAGGCTGGAGGCTCATGAGGAAGCTGGTCAGGCCTCCAGGTGAGCAAGAACAGAACAGAGGAGCGGGTGGCAAGCTGACAGGGCATTGGGACTGATGGGGGCAGCCAGGGAGAGGCCATGGGAAGTCCCAGCAGGTGTGCGGGCCCTTTAGAAAGGGCCAGAGATGGTGAGAGGGGAAGCAGGTTGGGGCGAGCCTATGAATCTGATGCTGGGGAAGGGTCTGCAAATCTGTTTGATGAGAGACCAAAGGGATGATTACGAATAGACCCTTGGGAACCGCTGACTGAAGGAATGTGAAAATCCTTCAGAGGAAGAAAATCACTACCATAGCTAAGGAATGGAGCGGGGGTGGGGGGGGTTCTGTTCACTCCAGGAACAGTCCCCTGCTGAGGGCCTACTGTGCTCCAGGCACTAAGGACATCACACTAAGTGCAGGGAGCCAGTTCACTGCCTCACGGCTTTGCAGTCAAGGAGATGGAGATCGACAACTTGCAAAGTCATAAGTGGGTGGCATGTCAAGGAGTATGGAGAAAAATAAGGCAGAGGAAGGAAGATGAAAAGAGTTGTTTCAAAGAGAGGGTCAGGTATGGCCTCCCTGGGAAGGGATCATTTGGGCAGAGACCTGAGGGAGCCACATAGCTGTCTCGAGAAGAGGGTTCCCTGTAGAAGGAGCAGTCGGTGCAAAGGCCCTGAGGCAGATGCATTTTCACTGGATTCAAGGAGTGGTGAGGAGCAAGTGTGGTGGAGCAGAGTGAGTGAGGGGGAGGTTAGGAGAGTTCAGAGAGGTATCAGGGTGGGAAGTGCAAAGTACGCTTGACTTCCTGGACCATTGTAGGGACTTTGGCTTCTCCTGGAGAATGACAATGATTCTGAACAGAAGAGGAACTTGATTTGCCTCTGGCTGTGTGTGGAGAACAGATGGAAGGGTGGGGGGTGAGAGTCAGAGAGCCCAGGGAGGAGGCTTTTGCCGTAAGCCTGGTGAGAAGCTGGTGGCTTGGGCCAGGGCAGAGACTGTGGAGGTGGTAAGAAATAACCACACTGTTTATATGTTTTGAAGGTAGAGCTAACAGGATTTGCAGATGGATATTTTGTGAGATAATTTATTATAGAAGTGAAGAGCTGAGTTGATCCCAGCCCCTAGCACATTGTCTAGCACCTGGTGAGCACTGAGTGAATATTGCATGAAAGAATGGGTGGGTGGATGGATGGAGGGATGGAGGGATGGATGAATGGATGAAAGCAAAGTCGCAGGGAGGCAGGGAGAGAGGAAAGTAGGCAGGCCTTGAATGCCAGACAACAGAATCCAAACTTTTTCTCAGAGGCATTGGGAGCCATTACGGGTTATTGAGCAGGAACATGACAGGATGTATTATTGGAGGTACTCTTGGTTGGTGGCATTGAGCAGTACCTGGCACCATGTCCCAAGCTGGTGCCTCCCATGGACATTAGTGGCCAGTCCCCTCTGCTTTTGCTATCCAACCCAACCCTCATTCATTTATTCATTAACAAGCATTCAGTGAGCACTTACTCTGAGCTGAAGGTATTGGATATGGTGTGAATGAAGCAGACCAGTCCTTACCCTCAGGACATGTTCCTCACCATCTCCCACCCATAAGTCTGCAGAACCAGAGACAGAATCCAGGTTCTTCCCAGGGCTCAGTGGCCCACCACTTCTCAGCTTCATGCTGAGAAGTGAGGGATTGCCCTGCACCCCTTCCAGTGACCTGGACTTCTTATAGACTCAAGTAAGCCAGGCAGAGCCTTACAACTGGTTTTGGACCCAGTGACCAGTGAACTGGTCTTGTGAACCTAGTGACCCCTAGCATCCCCTTCCTAGCACAGGGTTTTCTTGTTTGGGGTTTGGTCTTTGGTTTCATTTGGGGATTTATTTTGGTCGTGTGTGTTTGTGTGCATGTATGTATGTGTGCATGCCCGTGTGTGAGCATGCACAGCCATGCTAGCCGGGGCGCGGGGAGGTGGAGGCGGCCAGGAAGGAAGCTGCACTGGGAATGGGTAATAAAAGAGGGACCCACATGCATTTAAAGCCCACTATGTTTCAGATTCATTACATATTTATTTGCTCATTTAACAAATATTTCTTGAACTCTTGCTACCCAGGCGCCACGTGAGGCAGTGGGGCTTAGTAAGACAGAGGAGGTCTCACTAATAAATAAAATAAGTAATTCCAGGCAATAGTGACTGTTACAAGGAAAAAAATTGAACAGGAGGGCCAGAGGAGCTGCCCAGGACAGCCTAAGTAGGGATAGGGTAGTCAAGGAGAGGAGGAGATGGCATTTGGATGGTGAGAATACCTGACTACGTCACCGTCTGGGGGGAGAGCGATCCCAGCAAAGGGGTCAACATGTGCAAAGGCCCTGAGTGGAAAAGAGCAAGGCTTGTTCAAAGGTCAGAGGCCAGTGTGTCTGGGGTACAATGCGCTAAGGAGAGAGAAGTACAAGAGGCAGAAGTGGTGAGGGGACACATCACGTGGGGCTTTGTAGGTCACATATGGTGTTTGGGTTTGATCCTGACATTGAAGGGTCCTAAGTAGGGGTGAGACATCCACAGAGCCCTCTGGCTGCTGTGTGGAAAGGGAATGTCATCTCATTCCATCCCTGCACAATTCTGGCCAATTGGTGGTAAAAATCCCATTTTGCAAGTAAAGAAACAGAGTGGTGTAGCTAATAAGTGGCTGAGTGGGGTTTTAATTCACTTTGTGTGATGAGATCCTGCATGTGCCCAATGGGTACCCATGGAAGGACCTTGGACCAGAAGATGACGTGGTGCTCGTGGGATTGCAGGATGCTGACGTGGCCGTCAGGTTTGGCTCCTGCCTAGAGCACCTCCACACCCTGAGGCCAGACAATCCCTCATCTCACTCACCACCCCTCAGCTGTAGGTTCCAGATGCGCTGGTTTATTCCACGATGCCCTGGACCTGTGCCCACTCAGGGCCATTTTGAGGTGGGTACTGGGAGCACGGATTTCGCCAGAAGCTTCTACAAAAGCTTTTCCCTGCCATTAGCACACAGAGTGAGCCTCCCTGACTCCCAGGCCCTAGGGGCAGAGTCCTGGCCAGGGGGCCAGCCAGGGAAGGCAAGCCCCTGCCACGCCACACAAAAGGCCAGGACAGCTAGCGCTCAGTATTGGCCTTTGTGATTCTCTGTGGAGGCGAGCGGTGGGGATGGACACGGTTCTCCCCAACGCCATTCTACCCCTACCACCTGCCCTCGTCTCTGGAGAAAATTTGGACATAGATAAAGTAATCACCCCCATCACCTCCTCTTCCAGTTTCTCTTGCCACTCCCCTGCTCCCTTCCTGTGCCCTCACCCAGGGCAAAGCTCAGGGGAGCGGTCCTTAGCTGAGTTCCTCATCAGCCAAGGGACCTCACCCCTCTGAACCTTAGTTTCAACAGCCGTGAAGTAAGGTAGTCAACATTCCCGGGCAGCTCCTCAGTGAGGAAGGAAGCCCCAAGAAGTCTTTACCTTGGGGCTGACATGCTGTCAGTGCTCAGCTAAAAAAGCGGATGCTGCTTTTACAGTGACGGTGTGACAGCGGCTCCCTATAGCCTTCTAAGTCCTCCTTCCCTCTAGCCCCGCCCTGCCTCCCTCCTCTCACGCCTCCCACCCATTAAACCTAAGCCTCACCCACTTCCTTTCACAGAGGGGGTCCAACTCACGTCAGGCCTACCCAGGGTCTGCTTCTGAAAGGACCCTGTGCCCAGGACTTCTCCCTCATCCTCCTATTACCCTCGTGACAGCAGTGCAAGGGATAGGGCCTCATCCCCATTTCATGGCTGAGGAAACGGAGGCTTAGAGCTGTGAAGGAGTCTGTGAGGAGCTGGGGCTCCAACCCAGGTCTACAGAGGCAGTCACCTCTTTTCCTGACCTGCGGGCATTCTTCTTGGGCTCTTGGGTGCGGCCATATTCTGGTGGGCCTCTGATGTGTAAGGGGGGTTTCCTGCATTGGGAGGAGATGTGTTAGGTGAAGGGAGAGGTGTGGTCCTGGGTCAAGGCCCTGGTTCTGGCTCTGCCGTAGCTGGGGATTGAGGGGCCTTGGGCCCCTCCAGGGCATTCCACAGGACAGTGTCCGAGCTGGGATGGGCAGAGACCAGCCTGGCTCAGGAGTGAGGACAACCTGGGCTATGGCAGGCTGAGGACAGATGGTGAGGAAGCAATGGAGGCAGGAGCACTGGTGGGTATTAGAGAGTTCAGAATAACAGAGAGACCCCCCCAGAGCTAGGAGCAGTGGGATGGCTGTGGGGGTATCCCAGAATCCTAACCTGTGTCTCCCTCCCCCCACAGAGAGGCTTCTGGGGGCACCACATGCCCATGGGAGAGGCAGCTAGCAGCCAGGCAGTGAGGAGGCTGCCTGTCCCACCCCCGGCTAGCACCTTCCAGTACCTGAAGGGTGTTCAGGTCACTTTCTCCCTTCCCGAAGCCTCTGGTCCCTCCGACTGCCTCCAGAGTTCCCAGGAACTCCTTTTCTCCGCACCCTCTCTGGCTTCAGTCTCTGGAACTGAGGAGACTGAAAGTCAGAGCCAGCACTCATCACTGATGCTTCAGACCTTCAGATTAGCATCCTGGCCAACTACCTTCTTTCAGAAGGGAGCAGCTGAGCTCAGAGAAGTCTAGGAACTACTTAAGGTCACACAGTGAGCAAATGGCAGAGAAATGGACTCCAGGCTGGGACTCCCTCCCAGAAGAGCACCTTCCTTGTTCTTTCACACTTCCCTCCAGGAGAGAGAGGGGTCCCCCATTTTCCTTTATCCGTGGGCCTCTGGGTGCCCAGCTCTGTGGCAGGAGGCTGAGGCCACTGCGTGGACCACAGAACCCTGCTGTAGGCCACTCCAGCATCCTTCTGGGCTGCAGGGGGAAATTCCTTTTCAAAGTCTTTCCAGGGTAGCATTTGGAGGTCAGCCAGCAGGTCTTTAACACCTCCATGGAAATTTCCGACAACAGTATTATTCAAACCTCCTATGGCCCTTCTTCCACTCCACTTCCTTATGAAAAACAGCCAGCCCCTTGGTGGCCAGGCAGGGGACTTAGCAGCTGTGATCCCAGAATGAAACTTGCAGAGAAGAATTCCCCAGTGAGAGGCTCCCAAGGGGCTTGCTAGGGGGACCCAGGGGATCCTCGTGTGGAATCCAAGAGGCCTCTCAGGAAGGAATTTCCAGCTGCCCCAGGCCAGGAGCCAGGGCTGCCTTAGGAGCCCAGGATTTCCTTCTGCCACCAGTGCTCCCAGTGGCATTGGCAATGTGGTCGAGGCCTCACACCTCCATGCCGCTCAGTAAATGCTGGTTGGTTGTTAGGCAGGTACACAGGTAGGTTCATGGGAAGGAGGGAGGACAGAGGTGAGTCTCATCCTAGCCCCATGCGTGACCTTGGTCCCCTCACTCCCGTGCCATCCAGCTTTCTCATCTATAAATTGGAGACGAGTACACCTACCACACAATGTGTTTTGAAACAAGAACAAATGCAGAACCAGCTCCATGAACAGTAGCTACTTTGGTCATCTCCATCATCACCCTTGCCAGCAAGATGAGGGAAAATAGAGAACACGTGAGCTTGAGAGATGGCCCTGAACCATCTGTGGGACCCCCCCCCCCACCTTAGGAGCAGCGTCACCTTGGCCAAGTGACTACACCTCTCTGGGCCTCAGTTTCCCCAGAGAGCCCTTTCCCTGGACTGAGGAGAGAAGAGTGTTTTCCTTTAGGCCCTGTAGGTGGGCAGAATACAGGCTTTCTCCAGCTCAGTCACAGGAGTTAGGGCGGGCTGAAAAGGCGGCTGTGACTGATTAGACCTCAGGGGGACCTGGAGCTGGTGAAGCCCCAGGTTTGCACTTCTCAGGGGATGTGGCCTCCACACTCTGGAGTTCCAACTTCTGTACCACTTGGCTCCAGCCCTGGACTGCCCTCTCTTCCTCTCCCTTCAACACCAGCCTGGCCAGAAACGGGCTGCCCATGAGCTGGTTTTGACCCACCTGGGTGGACAAAAGTGAGAGGTGGGCTTCTCTCAGCCCGGTTGTTGCTGTTGAGTTGACAGGGGTTGGTGGTTACTTGGCATGAGCAAAGCAGGTGTAACTGGGAGGTGCACACTGTGGATCTGTTAAGAATTTGACTTCTGTGGCTGGCAGAGGTGGGATTTAGTCCTGCTTCCCCAGCCATGGTCAGGGGTATGAGGAGGAGGGAGGGAAGCTGCCACATCCCAGGCTCCCATCTATAAAGTGGGTATAACCATAAGGGCTCACCTCCCAGGCCAGCTGGCAGGGTGGAATGAAACACAAATAGTGAATGGTACCCCTGGGCTAAGGCCTGCATTCATTTACACCCTCAGCTATATAGCAAACATCTGCCATGTGCCAGCACTGGCCTGAGCAGTGGGATTTTATGGTAAACAAATAAGGCAGTCTAGGGTGATCGACTTATCCTGGTTTGCTGGGACATTCCTGGTTTTAGCCCCTAAAGTCCCACATCCCGGAAAACCCCTCAGTCTGAGGCAAACTAGGACAGTGGGTCATCCTCACACAATCCCTGCCTTCATGGAGTTTAAAGTTTAGTGGAGGGAGACAGAAATAAGTAAATGTACAATATGTGTGGTTAAAGTATTATTTTAAAAATAATGCAGAGTGAGGTGGTAGGGGGTGAGGAAGCTTGTTATTTTTAAGGGGGTGGTCAGGGCAGGCCTCCCTGAGGAAGTGACATTTGAGTAGAGGCCTCACAAGGTTAGAGAATGAGACATGTAGATATATGGGGAAAGAGTTCTGCCAGTCAAGGGAACAGCATGGACAAAGGCCCTGAGGTGGGAACTGGCATGCTGGAGGAAGAGAAAAAGGGATGGTGTGGGTGAGGGAGGGTTTGCCAGTAGAATAATTGGAAGCAAGTACTAACTGCCAACTCAAGTTTGCTTACGAAAAAGAAAAAAAGATGCAGGGGTGCCTGGGTGGCTCAGTTAGTTGAGTGTCCAACTCTTGGTTTTGGCTCAGGTCACAATCTCATGGTCATGGGATTGAGCCCTGCATCTTAAGTAAATAAGTAAGTAAGTAAATAAATAAACATTTGTGCTACATCTTAGCAGTACAGTAGTAACTAAAATCCCAACACAGTCCTACCCTCAGTGATCTAGTGTCGAACATGAATCCAATAGTCCCACAAACACATGTAAAATACAACCATGGTGAGTGTGACAATTGGGAGTATGGGGTAGTGAATCAGGGAAGGCCTCCCTGAGGAGTTGGGCCTAAGTTGAGAATAGGGAAGGTTGAGGAGGACATTACTAGGTGATGATGGGGAGGAAACAGCATTAGCATTCCAGGAAGAGGGAATAGAACAGATGAAGGCCTAGTGGGGAAAGTGAGCAGTGTGGCTAGAACAGAAAGAATGAGGAGAATGGGGTGTTGGGTAGTGCTGGTGGAGCCTGGGCAGGCCACCCAGGGCTTAGAAGATCACATAATGGAGTTTTGTCTTTATCCCAAGAGCATGACTAATCAGGGGAGATTGTGATATGATTGAAATTGCTTTCCCCAGTAGCAGCAAGGAAGCCAGTTAGGTAGTTACAACCATCATCCAGGCAAGAGATGAGAAAAATAGGGAGAGGGGCTATAAAGATACTGGGAGATGAGCAATTTTAAGGACTGCAGAAAGGGGCGCCTGGGTGGCTCAGTGGATTAAGCCGCTGCCTTCGGCTCAGGTCATGATCTCAGGGTCCTGGGATCGAGCCCCGCATCGGGCTCTCTGCTCTGCAGGGAGCCTGCTTCCTCCTCTCTCTCTGCCTGCCTCTCTGCCTACTTGTGATCTCTCTCTCTCTCTCTGTCAAATAAATAAATAAAATCTTTAAAAAAAAAAAAAGATTTAAAAGTAAGGACTGCAGAAAGAGTACAATCAACAGGACATGGATGTTGAAGAGGAAAGTGACAGTGGTGACTTGTTTTCTGAGCCGTCCACCTGAGAGAAGATAAGGTCTTTTAAGTGACAGTGAACCCCAGGGAAAAATGAAGTGGGGTGGGAAAACTCAAGGGTTAGATTTCAGACAGGGTAAATTTGAACCCTTACCTCACACCATACACAAATCAAATTGAGGTAGAAGAAAACAGAGGGAGAAAGCCTTATGGCATTGGATTTGACCTTGATTTCTTAGATATGACAACAAAAGCACAAGCAACAAAAGAAAGAATAGATAAATTGGACTTCTTCAAACTTGAAAACTTTTTACATCAAAGGATACTATCAACGGAAGCCCGTAGAATGGGAAAATACACCTGCAAATCATATATCCAATAAGGGATTAGTATCCAAAATATAAAAAGAACTCTTACAATTCAACAACAAAAAAAGACATACCATCCAATTCAAAACATGGGCAAAGGACTTGAAAAGTCATCTCTCCAAAGAAGATACATGAATGACCAATAAGCACATGAAAATATGTTTAACATAACTAATCATCAGGGAAATGCAAATCAAAACCACAATGAGATTTCACTTCACACCCATTAGGATAGCTATTACAGAAAACAACAACAACAACAACAAAAACAGAAAATAACAAGTATTGGCGAGGTTATGGAGGAATTGGGATTCTTATGTGCTGTTGGTGGGAATGTAAAATGGTGTAGCTGCTGTGGGAAATTGTGTGGTGGTTCCTCCACCCCCAGAAAATTAAACATAGAATTACCATAAGATCCAGCAATTCCACATCTGGGTATATAACCAAAAGAACTTAAAACAGGGACTCAAACAGATATTTGTACACCTAAGTGCATAGCAGCATTATTCCCAGTAGCCAAAAGGGAAGAGCAACTCAGATGTCGATCAACAGATGAATGGATAAACCAAATGTGGTCTATACGTACAATGGAATATTATTTAGCTTTAAAAAGGAAGGAAGTTCTGACACGTTACATGGATGAACCTTGAAGAGGCTAAGGTGTGATAAACCAGTCACAAAAGGACACATACATACTGTAGGATTCCACTTACGTGAGGTCCCTAGGGTAGTCAGACTCACAGAGACAAGTAGAATGGTGGCTGCCAGCCTCCCACTGAGGGGAGGGGAATGGGGAGTTTGTGTTTAATGGGGACAGAGTTTCAGTCTGGGAAGATGGAAGAGTTCTAGAGACGGATGGTGCGGACTGTCGCACAACAGTGTGAATATGCTTAATGCTACTGGATTGTACACTTAAAAGTGGTAAAAAAAAAAAAAAAAAAAGGTCAATTTTAGGTTACATAGATTTGACCACAAAAAAGAAGTAGATGAAAAAAATTAAATTGGGACAACTCGCACATCTGAATGTAAAAGCTACAACTATAAAACTTCTAGAAGAAAATATAGAACATCTTCACAACTAGAAGAAATTATTTTTTTCAGAGAAAATATAAAAGACCCTTAACATTTTTAAGAAAAACCCGTGAAGTTGAACTTGTGATCTGTTGAGTATGAGGTGTGGGGATATTCAGGTAGAGAGGCCAGGTAGTACACTGGCGTCTGTCGTTCATGGTGGGGTCTGGGCTGGAGGAACCACACTAGAGGCTCCCACAGTCAGCTGATAATGTCAGGCTACAATCTGTGCCTTTAGGGCCCACAGTGGCGCCACCTGCCTTACGACCCACCCAACTAGACTAAGTGACTGGGCCACTTCTGGAATGAGTTTAGTTGGGGATGTCCGAGCAGATGAGCCCTGAGTGTTTTCCCAAGCTACTTGCTCTAGTTAGCATCTCACTGGGGTGTGACTTAGACCATCTGTCTATTTCTCTGGCCAGACTTGGGGTGCACTATGATAACCGCTCTCTGCCCGGCTCTGTTGCCTTCACTCCTGTCCCTAGGACTAATGGAGATTCAGGTGAAATCTAATTTCCTCTCAACTGGAGGCTGATCAATTACAGTTATAGGAACTTGCCTTCTGGAGAAAAACAGCTTTGCATTTTGCATGGGAGAGCATGCCACGCTGCACTGGCCACGCTGGCATGGAGGGGAGTTGGTCGCTACAGGATTTGGAGCCACTGGACCACAGGAAAGCTGTGGCGTGAGAGGCGATTTGCGAGTGACCTTGCTTTACTGAGGGTCTCCAAGCATGTGGTTCCAGCCTTGAACCTTGATCTCTCTAACTGTCCACAGGCCCCTCCATTTCCTGGCTCTACCACCTCAGTGCTGTTTTTTATGCAGCATTCATTGGAAAGCAGGGAGCTGGCTTGGTCCTGCTCCACAGTAATGCTTAGTCTTTGTGGAGTGAGGGTCAGGGACTGCTTGGAGCAGCTGGTGAAAGTCACAGGCTTCCTTTGCAGAAAAATGTAAATCTACAGAAACTGCTACAATGGGCCTTTCCATGGGCCTCAGCTAAAGACAGAGTGGTTGGGGCTCCCCATAATAGCACTGAGGACACCCAAAGTGCCTTCCTGCTTTGTCTCTGGCTATCTTCTGGGTGAGATAGGATTGTGCCAGTTTTGCAGATGGAAAAACTAAGGCTCAGAGAGGTAACCCAGCCTGCCTGCCTTGTCCTAAAAGAAGTAACTGGACCTGTGAGCTTGGGATTCCCAAATACTTAACTTCTCTGAGTGGGAGAAGGGGTCATGAAGCAGTCAGTGGTGGGAAGCCCTGTCCCTCGGAGGGTAGAACTATAGTCTGAACCATCTTTGAATACCCATGTGGAAGCTCCTACCCAAGGCCCTAGGATCAACCATATGAATGACAAGTAAGAGTGTGTGCATGAGATGGGGGGTGGGGCAGCGGGCGCCTGGGTGACTCAGCTGGTTAAGTGTCGGACTCTGGATTTCAGTTCAGGTCCTGATCTCAGGGTTGTGAACTCAGGCCCTTCATCAGGCTCCACACTGCCCACAGGTCCTGCTTAAGATTCTCTCTCTGTCTCTCTCACCCCTCCCTTTCTAAAGGAAAAAAAAAAAAAGGTGTATGCATGGGGCATTGCAGACTGGAAGGGCCTTTGGCTTCAGAGGAAGAAATGCTCTAAGATACCAGCTCTGTTCATCCTAGCACTGGTCTGGGCCTCTCTGAGCCTCAGTTTCCTTGTCTGTAAAGTGGCCCCATGCTCAGTGTTTCACAGGCACTGGTCGCTCTTCCACAATTCCTAGAAGTCATGTGTAGTAGCCCCATCTCAGAGATTAAGAAATTGAGGCCCAGAGCAAGCCAGTGACCTGCCCAAGGCCATGTGGCCAGTAACAGAGCTGGAATCAGAATGCAGGGCTGCCTACCCTCACTCTGTACCCTTGACCAAATGCAGGGAGTCCAACACCTAGTAGGTGCTTCATAGATGGACAAGGTGCCCCTCTCCAGTCCCCCCCAGCCAGAGGGGCTTCCTGCAGGAGGCTGCAGGTAGTGCCATCAAACATAAGACCAAGTAAAAGTAATTGGGGAGGATGCAGGAGCTTTGACATGACCCTTTTGGGCCAGGTCCCCTGCTCCCCAGGGAGCTCTTTGATTTCCTACACAATGAAGTCTCTTGTCATGAGCATGGGGCAGGACTGAGGGAAGATGAACTTGGTTGCTCTTTTTTTCTCTGCTTTTGTCTTTTTACTTTTTTCTCCTCTTGCTGCAGTGGCAGGTGGGAAGCCCAGCAAATGCCCAGTGTGGCCAGCCCTCATTCTCATGCCCACACTTCTCCTCCCTCCGTTAACCTCCCTCTCTGAGTCTGTTCAGAGTAGCAGCCCAGGCTCAAACCAGGAGGGGTGAAGTCTGCATCTGCAGCCCACCCCAGATCTGATGATGCACTTCAGTCTAGTGGGTGACATGGGGACAGACACTGCATGCATGAGGGCTCCACCGTGAGCCACAGGTGTGCTGGGCCCAGAACGCACACGTGCCGCCCCTCCCAAGGAGCTCCCAGGAAGACAGTGACAGTGTGGTGTATCCAGAAGGCCCTAGAAGCAGAGATGGGTGTGGCAACTCTGCTGAGGAGGTTAGAGAAAGCTTCAGAAGAGGAAGAGTTGGAAGTAGCCTTTTCCTATGAGGGGCAACTTCAGGCAGGGGCAGCTTCCTGGGCAGATACCTGGAGGTGTGGAAGCTCACAAAGGGGTTGAGCATGATTGTGAGGAAGGACACAAGAAGGGGGCCGGAGGACATGAGACTAGAGAAGTAGGCAGGGCCAGTGCATGAGGCTCCGAATTTTGAACCCCGTCCTGCGATCAGGAGGAAGCCACCTAATCAGGCCTTGCCAGTGTGGCTGCTTCTCTCTCTCTGCCTGACCTCAACTCTGAGCCTCTTCCCTTCCCTTTCTTCTCTCTCTCTCTTTCGATGATCTCACCCTATCCTATGGCTTTAAATACCATCCTTAAGCTGCTGATTCCCATATTTATATCTTTAGCCAGAGCCTCTCTTCTGCACCTCCAACTCGGCATCCAACTGGCCACTTGGCATCTCTACTTGGATTTCTCACAAGCATCTCAAAGTTAACAAGTCCAAAACGGGATTCTTGATCATGTCCACCCACCCCCAAAACCCGCTCCCTCCCCGACTTCCCATCCCAGGAAGTGGCGCCACCATCATCCACCCTGCTGCTGAAGGCAGAGCCTTTATCATCCACGCCCTCCCCGCCCCCACGCCCAGCCCCGCCCGCTCACCCTCTTCGTTCTACTTCCTAACTCCCACCTGCCCACACCTCCTCAACACCACGGCCACCCTGTCCACACTCTCCTCTGTGACGCAGTAGCTGCCTTTCTCCCACTCTCCCTCTCACGCCCGGACAGTCCATTCTCCAGGGGATGATGGATCATGAAATAAACAGCGCTGCGCTAGTTTGCCACCTAAAGCTCTTTAGAGACCTCCCTCTGTACCTGGAGTCAAATCCAGATTTCCTCACTGTGGCTGTGAAGGTTTGCACAGTCTGGCCACTGCCCACCTCCGAGTTCACCTCTGCTCACTGCCCCTCACATACAAGCCCCAGCCACACTGGCCCTCTTTGGATCATTAAAACCACCCCCAGCTCCTTCCCACCACCAGGCCTTTGCCCTTGCTGTTCCTTTGACCTGAAACACACTGGCCTCAGCTCTCTGCACATCCATCCGGCGAAATAGGTCCCCAAGCAGCTGGTCATAATGTCTTATTCTCTTCACAGCACTTTGCACAGTCCATCTTTCCTAGCAGAGCAAGCACGGTGCGCCTGTCACGCAGTAAGGGCTCACTAAATAGCCACAGAGTGGGTAAACCTGGGACCAGCAGAAGGGGCCCTAGAAGCAGGAGATCATGGAAGGGAGAAGGACACCTGACCCGCCAACAGACAGGCACAAAGAGGACCAGGGATGGTGTTTGGATTTCATCTGAGAGGCACTGGGGAGCCTTCGAGAGTTCTAAAATAGAGAAGTGGAAGCGAGCGTTAGAGTGGGGAGGCTTTATGTCTGGTGGTCACAGGACTGGATTCTGGAATCAGACTGCCTTGGGACAGGTCTTGCTTCAACAGCTCCCCAGCGGAGACCGTGGCCAAACCATGTAGCCTATCTGAGCCTCAGTGTTGTCCTTTGTAAAATGGGATTTTACATCCCACATCCCTGCCTACTGTTTAGATCCCCTGGGGACCACCAGCTCACCAAGCCTACACATAGGGTTATTGAGATGGTTAAGGAGGAGAGGATGCATGGAGAGTTCTCAGGACCTTGTCAGTTACCAATAAACGGTGGCCAATACAGCTACTTCAGAGGTCTTGGTGTTTCTCAGTAAGACCATGAGTTGCAGACATCACACGTGATGCCAGGGAAACAGCCCTCCCAGTCCTTTAGCTCAGAGTCTGCTGGGGGTGATGGGCACATGGCTCTGCCAGCGGTTCCCTGGGACAAGGACTGAGCTGAAGGTCTAAGCCAGGCCCTAAAGACTGGGGAGAGTCTGGGAAGGTCTCTTAGAAGAAGTGACATTGGATTTGGGGGAGACAGTTTCCTTGAGAGAATATTTTGAGTCAGCAGCCACTGGCCCAGGAACAAGAGAGGAGGGAGGTGTGTTCTGGCTGCTCAGCTCCCAAAATAACCCCGATCCGAGGGCGGACAGCCCAGCAAGCCCCAGGAGCTGCCACGGTGCCTTTCCTGGCCAGGTTCCCGTGACCTTGGAGCAGTCCTTGCCCTGCACTTTGCCCCTAGGTGGCAAGATGGAATGAAGGCGGAAGGCCCTGGACCAGAGCTCCAAGCCCTTGCCAAGGAGGCTGGGTGACCAGCACAGGCACCAGGCATAGCCCCTTCTCTCCTCCTGCTCACAGGCTCCTGAGCTACCCTGTGACCAAGTCATGCTTACATTTTGGCTTCTGGACTGGTGGCTTGACCTCCAGGGCCAAAGAGCTCCGTCCCTCCCTCTTCCTCTGCCTGTGTCTGTTTCAGTCTCCATGCCTTTCCTCCCGTTTCTCTGGCTCTTTGTCCCTATATCCCTCTCCCTCATTTCTTCTCTCTCCCTCTCTCCATCCCTCTCCTCCCTCTTTCTATCTACCTTTCTCTCCCTCTTCTCTCTCTCCCTCCTCCACCTCTTTTCCTCCTCTTCTCCCTCCCACCCCTGGCTCTCAAGTTCCCTCTGTCTTACAGCTTCTCTTTCTCCCCTTTCTCTTTCCCTCCCCCTACTCTCCCTCCCATGAGAGACGCCCCAGAACAGCCTGTTTCGGACCCTTTAAGACCAGAGCATGGGCTCCAGCACCACCAACTGCCCACCCAACACATATATACTGGCCCAGCCTGGCCTGGGACACCGGGATGAGGGCAGGATTGGCCAGAGAGGTGGATGCTGATAATAATGCAGATTGTGGGGGATGGAGGGAAGCGTCCTGTGCTCCCACCCACCCTACCCCCACCTTCCTTCACCCCCATGTCAGAGCCCGGGGCCAGAAGGAAGTCCCTGTGCCATTTCCTCCCCGCTGTGCAGCTGCTGGGCTCCCCAGGCGGTCAGACAGCAGGTCGGGTCACTGGGCCCATTCAGCAGAATTATAAATAGCAGCTTGTGCCCAGCCTGGCCCACAGAGCAACCACGGCCGCCGCAGGGCACCCCAGGCCCCCTGTTCTCCACCCCTCCAGCCATCCCTCTGAGGCAAGTCCTGCCCCTCCCCTGTGCTGCCAGCGGGTCCCCAGGTCAGTATCCGATGTGCTGTCGCCATGGTAACCTGCATGTCCCCAGCAGGTTCAGGTTGCGGGAGGTGGGGGCTGTGGGCAACCCAGTAAGAGGTCCAGTGGCCTGGAATCAAAGGTCATTGCTCTATGCTGGGGCTTGCTGGCTCTCTTGGGGACTGGGGAGTGGGGTCCTATCCCCCAGAAATCTTATCCTGCGAAGGGACATGGGGCAGAGTTTTCTGACCCTGGGAGGCCTAGCAGAGGGGCACTGCCTCAGGACTCTGCCAGTGAACTGGGCACAGTGGATCAGCCCAGGACTTAATTTCAGAGAGATGTGGGTTCAAATCCTACATCCCTGCCTACTGCTTAGATCCCCTGGGGACCACCACTTAACCCTCTGAGGGCAGCATCCTCAGTGTTGAGACAGGAAGCATAATACCCTCCCCTTGCTGAAGAGATCAAAGACTACCAGCCTTGAGGTCCTTCAGTGCTCAACTCATACATTTTTTGTCCCTGGGGCCACTGCAGGGCCAGGGTGGGTCTTACAGACTTAAGAGTCACACTGACCTTGGTTCCTGTCCAGTCTTTGCCGTTCACCAGCTAGATGATCTGAAGCAGGTTGCACAATCTCTCTGAGCCTCAGTTTCTCCATCTATAAAATGGGCACAAAGTCAGCGTCTACACCTCACTGCATTGTTCTGAGGATGAGTTGGGCCTTGGGGGGAGGAGCTGTTGGCACAGTGTTGGGCACAAAGCCAGTGTCCTGCACGTGGCGGCTACACTTGCCATCGTTTTCTGGACTGTTACTTCTCTTCCAGTCTTCCCAGCAGAGATGCTCCCGCTTCTTTGCTACCACTGGTCACATCAGGCCACTCCCCTTCCCTCCCAGGTCTGTCTCCCCATCTGCGAAATGACAGCAGGACCACTCGGGCCCTACCTATGTCTGAGATTGGTATATCTTGAGCAGCCCCGCTGGGCTGGGCTGTATCTATTATTATTTACTGACACCCTCACCCAGGCCCTGTCCTCGACACTCGAAACTTGAGCTGTCTGGTTGCCTGGGAACCAAGGTGCCAGCTTGGGAGGCTTGGGTGTCAGGGTGTCCAGCTGCAGCCCCCTCCCCGAAGGCTGGAGGTCCATCCCCAGGCAACCAGGGAGTGGGAGGGCTCTGGGCAGGGGCCCTTGCCTGAGCTAGCCCACAGGGGACCTCCTCTTCCCCTCCTCCCTGCCCAGGTCCAGCCTGTCTCTGAGCCAACTCTCTCAGAGTAAAGGGGGCCATTGGTCTGGGATATTTTTATAGGTGGGGCACGTGGTCAGGCTCAGAGACAGAGAAATTGGAGCCTACTCACCCTGTGAACTGATATGGGCAGCTGTCACTGTCACCCTCTTCCTGGAAGCCTGCAGCCCAAGTTTGCCCAAAAGCATGAAGAATTCCCTGACCCTCTCCCAGCACTATCCCCTGGAAGCCTGATGCTACATCCTGGCCTCTAAGTGTGGCCACACTTAACAAATCCTGTCACCCTCATGTTTACTTGGATGATAACCTGTTTGCCCTCTTCTGTTTTCCTTCATTCACCCAGCAGTCTTTTACTGAGCATTCATCCCAGCTCTACAGTGTCCTCCTTGAGTGACCTGGGGCAGCTTCACCCCTCTGCCTCAGTGTTCTTTTCTGCAAAATGGGGTTAACAAGAATACCTGTCTCATAGGGTTGTGGTGTGGATCCAGCGAGATGAAATATACAAATGCACCGATGCTTAGCATGAGCTTGGCACGTAGAAAACGCTCTGTGAATGTTAGTTTATCGTGATCATTTTTATTGAATTGTTATAAAGCATAGGCACTGTTCCACGCACGGAGGGGACAAGGCAAAGCTTTTTGAGAACAGGGCTGGGTCTGGTTCCCCTCTGCCCACATTGCATCTCACAGGACCTGGCACAGCAGACCCTCAGCAAAAGTTTCCCAAATGAGTGAAGGTGAGAAATGAACTCTTTCCCTGGGAATCCTCCAGGGCTCTAAGAGCAGAGACATCAACTTTAAATACCTTTTAAAACTCCAGGTATTCCTTAGGATCTGTTGTGGCTGTTTCATCCACAAAATTACCAGAATGGGTTTGGAATCTCTTTGTAGCTTTTCAGTGTCTGCCCCATTTTTGGGGTGGGGCTGGGGAAGGCAGGTATAGGGATGATCATGGTGGGCTTAAATAACAGGGCAGACAACTGGCGGCGGGGTGGGGATTCAGCATTTATAGGAACCTGAGAGTCAGTGCCTCCTCGCATTGTGTACCCTGGGTGCCCCACATGCCTCACCGTAGCCTCAGTCTCCCTGACTTTAAAATGAGCCACCTGGGTGGCTCAGTCAGCTAAGTGTCTGACTCTTGATTTTAGCTCAGGTCATGATCTCAGAGTTGTGAGATTGAGCCCCATATCAGACTCTGTGCTCAGTGGGCAGTCTGCTTGAGATTCTCTCTCTCCCTCTCCCTCTGCCCCTCCTCCCACTCCCTCTCTGAAATAATAAAGAAAACAAATAACATAAAATGGGCACCCTTCTCCCTCTGCCCCAGGGTCACAGGTGAGACAAAAAGGGCCAACTGTGAAGAACACCTTCTGATAACCATCCTTAGTTACAACAGCATAGCCATCCTACCCACAGAAAGGGGCTGGGCTGATGGTCCTGTCTCCCCAGGCCTAGGGCTCATCAGCAAAACCATGCTGGGTGGCTGCCAGCCCTCTGGCCTGGGGGCCGTTTCTAACAGCAGGTGATGCAGCAGGCTGATGGCTCCAGGATTTCACTCTTGACTTCTTCCAAACACAGGAAGGGGCTGCCATCTGCTTCCCACCCCTCACACCCAGGCTGCCAGGGCAGCCAAAGCCCCCGCCTCGCACCTGTCAGCAGTGTAGGGGAGAAGAATCCCACTGGGGGTTTCCTTAGTGGATGCTAAAGATGGCAAAATCCTGGGAACCTCCTCCCAGCCCCCAGCCCCCAGCCTCCTTGGATGCCCGTCACTATTCCTCCACCTTGGATAGGAGGACCAGAGGGGCTTTCTCAGTCCCCCCAGAACACAGTTCACTCCTCTGGTGTCCCCACTACAGGGCAGCTCTTGGTTTAGAAGTCTGTCGAGGCCAACATCAAGAGGACAGCCTTGGGGCTCTGAACTTGATGTGACCTTGGGCAGTCACCCCACCTCGCAAACCTGTTTCCACATCCGTAAAATGAAGAAAATTAGAGCACCTACCTCAAAAGCTGTTGTGGGCATGAACAAGATCATGGGTGGAGAATCTGCATGTAAGGAGTGACACTGGGTAGTAATAAAACTTAGCTGCTCTTTCGATTTTCTTTATTACTGTTACTGCTCCTCACTTGTAGTTACTACTGTGGCCACATCATCGCTGGAAACGTTATTATGTTTCCTAGCTCACTCATAACTTCCTTCCCTCCTGGAGGCCAGTGCTGAGTACACAGTAGGTACTCAATGCATACTCTCTGCTTTCGTATTCAAACCAAGAACTTGTTGAAGTATTTAAGTCCATTAGCCAGGCAATCTTACTCTCTCTCAGCTCCTGAGGTCAAACAAACTCTGTGTTCCTAGAACCATTCGACAAATTTCTGTTAGGCGCCAACTGTGTTTGTCAGGTACACTGAGGACCTGAAGGTGGATGGCATAGCCCCCTTCCCTCTAAGGCATGAACAGTCAAGCTTCATGGAGGGATCAGCTGACTCTCTGGAGAGTGGGGCCAGCATAGGATTCATGAAGGGGCAGCCCTCTGAGATGGCTCCTGCTCAGAATGAATAAGGGTGAGTAAGAGTCCCCCAGGCAAAGAATCAAGAAGGGAGCGAACAGTTTGTGCTAAGGCATGACTGGTGGTCCACAAGGCAGCTCTGAGTTGCTTTTTTATTATAAAAACAGGAAACTTTCCCCCTCATAGATGTCTCAGGGCCCAGAAGGTGACTGTGGCTGATCCAAGGGCAAACCCATGCCTGTCAGGGTCAGGAGTGTTAGGAGCCAGAGACCCCTCTTGCCTGGGCCTGATCCACCGTCCAGGACTTATTACAAGTCAGCAAATGAAGGTCTCTTAGAAACCATCTAGTCTGACCTCCTCATTTTACAGATGGAGAAAGTGAGACCCAAAGAAGGAAGACAGTTGAGCAGGGCAGATAATCGCAGACCTTAGGCAGGCTTGCCCAAGACCTATCCACCCAAGGCTGGGGGTGACCAGCCCTGGAGTTACATGTTCTTGCAAGATCCCCAACTCACAGATTGCCCTCTAGAGATATTTTCTGTAGGACCTACCACAGGCCCCTGAATCTGTAATCTTAGTTTCTTACTTGGGAAATGGAAATAATCAATGGGTTCTTTATGAACTTTGAACTAAAGAGCATTTTATGTACATTCATAAAATGCCACTTTGTCTTTGCCATCATTTTGTTCAGGATGAAACCTCATGGTGGAGTTACCTGAGAGCTGAAGTCATCGGTGGCATGATTTGGGCGTTCAGATTTCAGAGCCACCCTGTAGACAGCCTCAGAGACAGTGACAAGGCGTCTGCTACAAGTTGGCTTTCTATTGTATTCTAGAGGCTGTGTGGGTACCCTCTCTTGCTACCCACCCACCCCCCAAACTGGGAGACCAAGATAGTCTCAAGAAAGTAATAAAACTCTTTGCCATGACCTGTGGCTTCACAAAACCCACCTACACACACATGGTCTAGAGTCTTATTTCTGAAATACATACACTTTTTGCACACCTCAACACATACCCTGCTCAGATATGCTCAAGGAGACTTATACACATGCCTCTGCAGCCACAGGCATGCTCCACCCTGTTCTGACACATACAGACACACATCTGTACATGCATGCCTGATTGCATGGCCATGCACACACACACACAAACACACATGCCTGATTGCACGGCCATGCACACACACAAACACACACATGCTCACATACATGCACCTAGCAATTATGATCATGAACTTTCGGTAACAAAGAGGGAACAGAGTTATTATTTTGCGTGAGTCAGAAAATGTCCATTAACTATAAAACTAAAAATAGTTGGCAAGAAGAAAATTGGAGGTCAACCTAAAGAACTTTGTAACCACCAATATTGGCACAGATTATCATAGAATAAAGGAGTAAGCTCCCTGTCAAGAGAGGCATGCAAGAACAGGCAGGACTTGGCACAGGTATTATAAAGGGGCTTGGTCATCAGGTTTTTTGACTTCTTAAGTCCCTTCTAGTCTCTGGATTCAAGTGAGCTCGGGGAATCTGAGCCTCTTCTCACTTTTCTGTCAAGTTTTGCAAATAATGGTGCCCCTTTGATGGTCTCTGCTCTGGGTATGGTCTTCCTGGGGTATCCCTATAGTAGAAGACAGCATGGCTAGGGACCAGCTCCAGGCAGACCTGATGTCATGGGGTATCAGTCACTAGAGATGAGCACACCAGAGCCCTCAAAACCTGGCACTCATTTTATGCCAGGTCTGACCTTACGGAGGGGAAGGTGGTAGCTCTGGCCTTGTCAGTCCCTTGTAACAAGGAGGCCAGGGTAGCAGAAGCCCTCCTCATTTAGGCATTGCAAAGCAGAGGTGTTGGAGACTGAAATATCTAGAGAAGCTGGGAATGAGTAGGGTGGACTGGAGAAAGACCCCTTAACTTGGAGTTGTGTAAGACTTGAACCTAGCTTCTGACTGCATCTGAAACCCAAACCCAACTCCCTTGGATTACATCACTACACAGAGGTCTCAGAGACTCTACATGAGGTGTGGAATACAGGCCTGGATCCCTCTCCTCTTCAGGAAGCTCCTCAGAGCCATTAGAAACCCCAGGAGAGAAAGAAAGAGCAGACGCGGCTTGAGAAGGACCTTTGAAAGGCAGAATAAGATGATAGAAGGGCTGGCCCATGCCTCACTGGAGGAGAGGGAAGCAGGCCCCCAGCCCCTACAAGTTGCCCCAACACCAGACCTGGAAGGAGGAGAGCAGAGGGTAAATCTAGAAAAGCAGAGGGAGGAGAGTCTTTGCAGGCCAACGTGGGAGGTCTCTTGGATGTGGATACCTTCAGGGTCCAAGGATTGGTGTCTCCCGGGGCCTTGGAAGCACTTTGGCTTTTGAGCTCTTTAGCTTTCTGATAGAACTTGAACCTTCTTGAGAAACTAGAGGACATAGGCCAGGGCTCAGGAAAGAGGCGGCCCAGGGCAAAAATGGGGAGGCTTCAGGGGGTCCTTTAAGGCTCCCAGCCCAGCTCTTGGGATTGGAGAAGGGAATGACACTCAGGGAAAATCCTTCCCAAGGATTTATGTGAGATTCATCCCTGGAGCATCCTTGGATCAAAGAGCTGGCTCAGGTGGGCAGGGCCTGAACCCAGATCTGCCAGCACTTCTGTGGCCTTGCATGGTACCTTTCACCTCAGGGCCTCCATTTCCCCCATGTGGAAGCCATTCTTGCTCTAATTGATTCTGTGTCCCTCACTGGCCAGGCTCTGGGCTGAGTCCTGTGCCCTGCATGAACTCACATCTTCCCAACAACCTTGTGAGGTGGGGGTGATTATCATCTCCATTTTAAAGATGCAGCAACTGAGGCCAGAGAGCTGGTTTGGTTTACCCACAGTCACTCAGTGATGGCAGAATGAGGGTTCTAACCCAGATCTTCCTGACTCTAAGCTCTAGAGGGGTTCTAACCCTAATAAGTATGAGACAAATGAAAAGTGATTTAAGAATCCATAAAAGGGGCACCTGGGTGGCTCAGTCAATGAGGCATCTGCCTTTAGCTCAAGTCATGATCTCAGGGTACTGGGATCGAGCCCCATATCAGGCTCCCTGCTCAGCGGGGAGACTCCTTCTCCCTCTCCTCCCTGCTTATGCTTTCTCTTGCTATCTCTCTCTCTCTCTCAAATAAATAAATAAAATCTTAAAAAAAAAAAAAAAAGAATCCATAGAAGGAAGGAGATTTGGGGGATAGGAGGAAATTCACAGGAGATGGCCCTAGAGATTGTGGGTCTAGGGACCCAGACATGGGGTAGGATGCAACAGGCAAGGAAGAGAGGACATTCCAGGTAGGGATTCCAGCCACGCAACATGTGCAGGTAGGACTGCTGGGGCAGTTGCGATGATGGGGGTAGAGGAAAGCCAAGCTATACACACCTGCCATGGCCTTGCTTAATTTCATTTCGGGGCTTGGAGCATCGGCAGTAGGCCTGTGGCCCTACACAGCTTGGGTGAGGCTGGGGTCCCCGGGCCTCTGTCCCCCGGGAGGCTGCATTTGCATCTGTCCAAGTGCAGATGGTTGGTGAGTGCAGCTAGCAGCCCCCACCCCCACCAGCACCCCCTTCTGTCACTGGGACTAGGCTGCTCGGGGAGTGTGGTGCAGCATTATTTTTAGAAGTGGCACCATCTGTTCAAGGTGCTGGGCGGATTCTGTTCATCTCTGCAGTGGCCAGGACAGCCATGCCAAGTCAGGGGAAGAGCTGCAGAGCTGGCCGGCTGGGACGGTCACTAATCAGCACGCTGGCCTCCTTGGATGTAGGAGCCAAAGAGATTCTGCAGGCCCTTGGGGTGTGGGATTCTGGGATCTGGGGTCTGGGGCTGCCAGTGTGGGGGCTCTGGAGCCACAGCAGCCAACAGAGAGAAAAAGCTCAGCATAGAGGGGTTTCCAGTACCCCCATGTACCCCACATGATCCCCAGGCCAACTTCCTGGCAAATTCTGGATGCCCTACCCTGACCTTCTCCCTGACCTCCAGCTTTGTGTGGAGAACAGCCAGATGACAGGGACCCTCTGGGAGACCTAACACTGGTGTGGGAGAGAACACAGGCTTGACCAGTGTAATCCAGAACCCAGACACTTCACTGTATCCCACTGCCTGAGCCGCCACTACCCAGAGCTTCTGAGTCATTGCAGAACGGAGTTAGGCTGTTGATTGTGAGCAGGGATTCTGATGGCAGACTTCCTGAGTTTAGATCCAACAGTTATGTGACCCTGAGCAACCTCCTTCACTTGGCATAACCTCTGTTTGCTCATCTGTAAAATGGGAAGCTAGTAGCAGCTATTTCATAGGATTTGCTGCAGATATGTCAATTTGATGTCTGTAAGCCTGTGGCATGCTGTCTGGATGCATTCAGCATCAGTTATCCCTACCATCGAGCTGACAAGTTTCTACTTCTCAAATGCAGCCTGCATTCTAAGATTCATTGTTCCCAGTGTCTTTCCATAGCTAGATTGATTTCTCAGTAGTGGAGCCAGCATTCATGGAGATTGGTCCTGTGCTGGGGGTTGGAGAGACCCCATTCTCAGGGAGCTCATTGTCTAGCAAGGGAGGCAAGCTGGCAAAATCACCCCAAGATAGGGGATAGAGAGTACAAAGGATAGAGTACAAAGTCAAGGAACAAACTGCAAGTGATGGGCTGGCAGCAGTAAGGGGACTGAAATTTGAAGCACAAGATTTGGAGAGAACTTCATGAAGAAGTTGGCATAGGGTTGTGCCCTTAAGAGGAAGGTTTGGATTAATGGAAAAGCAGATGCAGACAATGCAAGATAGAGGGTAGTGTTTGCACAGGGTGGGAGGTAGGTGCATGTATTAGTTGTTCAGGAAATGCAGAGTCCACTTAGACCAGAGGCCAGGGAAGCTGGCTCCAAGCCAGTCAGGCAGGATCCTGGATGCCATGGTCATGAATATGTTTTTTCAAATAAGTACCAGGAGGGTCGCCTGGATGGCTCTATCAGTTGAGCATCTGACTCTTAATTTCAGCTCAGGTCATGATCTTGGGGCTGTGAGATCAAGCCCTGCATAGGGCTCCAGGCTCAGCAAAGAGTTTGCTTCCCAATCTCTCCCCTTCTGCTCTGCCCTTCCCCTTGTTCATGCTCCTCTCTCTAAAATAGATAAATAAATCTTAAAAAAACAATAGGTGCCAGGACCCAGCAATGTTTTTTAATCCAGAGAGTGGTGTGCTCAAATCCAAGAGGCAACATCTTGTGGTGGTTTTAGAGACAGGTCCCAATTCTACTCCTTGTTCTACCACTCAGCTGTCTGACCCTGGGCATGATGTTATTTTACCTCTCTGAGTCTTAGTTTCCCATCTATAAAATAGGCATAATTATGCCTACGTCTGGGGTTATTTGGGTTATATACCTTCAGAGCCAGCACAACTCCTCACATATGGAAGCTGCTCAGTAAATGAGAGTCCTCACCAGCATCATTTGGGGGAGACTGAAGGACAGGGAGTGAGAGGCCAGGTGGGAGGCTGTGGATGAGGACCTTGAACCAGAGTCAGGAACCCTGGTGGCAAGGAAGAGGCAGGAGCCAGAGCCCTGGCCCCACTGCTCCCTGGGTCTAGGTACCTGCTTGGTCAAGAGTCAAGGGTGACCCTGATAATCAATTCTGGGACCTGGGAAGGTGCTTATGTGTCACAAGTGACTCAGGGTTCACAGAAGGATGAGAACATTAGGAGAAGACCTGAAGGACCTTCAGAGGATACATTTGGCAGTCAGAGAAGGTGTGTTCTAGAGCTTGAGAGAAAGGGCAGGGTGGAAATGTAGGTTTGGGAACTACTTACGTTAGGATGAAAGTTGATACCAGGTGGGTGGCATTGCCCAGGGAGAGTAGTTCATTAAAGAAGTTCAGAGCAGGACCATAGGAAAAGGTTACAGTCTCTATTTGGCCCAAAATTGAGAAGTCATGCAGACCCCTGGGCAGAATTGGTCACAGAAACCATAGGAGTTTGGGAAGAGGTGGTAAGGGCCATAAACATGGCAAGGGTTTGAAGACTGAAAAGAGCACTGGAGCTGGCTGGTTGGAGTTGTCCCCAGAAACCACCTAGCAGGAAATGGCATTTAGAAGGGCAGAGACAGGAGCCAGGGGTGATTTTGAGCCAGAGCCTGGGCCACAAGAACAGGGTAGGGTTCTAGAACCCAGAACTGGAGGAGTGTTGATTATAAAAGGAAGAGAACTGAAAGAGAGGCTGGCATGAGAACCCCAAAGTGCTAGGGCAGTGTGATTCCGCCACCAGGTTAACTCATCTTTGCAGGCTTAGACCTAGGGTGCCCCGGAGTGATACCAACAGAGGTGGCACTGAGGGAAGCGCACAAGGAGCAGCCCTCTTCTGGGGTCCCCCAAGCTCCACCCAGAGAAGCCTTTATCAAAAGAGGAAGGAGGGGAAACCTTGGCCACAGGGGAGGCAGCTCCTTCTTTCAACTGCTCCTCTGGCTTCCTGGCCTTTTGATTCACCCCCTTCAGTTCTGAGGCCAAGTCAGTGGCCTGACAGAGATTTCTAGCTCTCTACCAGGGAGACTCCAAGGGAGATAACCTGGGCTGAGACAAGGAAGCCAGTGAGTGTACAGTCATCAAACTGGAGCAGCTCTGCTTCAGCCTCGAAGACTGGCCCTGGTACCAAGACACAGAATCTTAAAAACACCCCCCCACACACCCACACATATACCACTCCCTGCCAGTGCCTGCATCATTCTGATTCCCCTCCTTCTTTGAATTCAGAAGTCCTTCTGATTTTTTTCACCCCTCTCCATTAGTTCTGTCTCCTGGTCTCTGCATTCTCAGGCCACACAGAATGACTTTCTTGCTAGCTTTAGTTTCCTTATTCTCTGATCTAGACCCCAAAGGACTCATGCAACTATTCCATAACCTCCCAACTCAGACTCATCCCCTGGAAGGTCTGTGGATGAATACCGCACTCTGCAGAAGAAAGAAAGTTAACAGTCAGACTGAGATGCCACCCCTTAAATATGGTCACAGAAGGAACCAGAACTAGAAGACCATGCACAATGCAAACAAATGAATCGCTAATGCTGAGATTTCCGCCATCGGTGACAGATGGCACTGATGAGCCAAGGTGGGTCTTCTGCATGTGCACATAAATGGCCCCTGAGTGGCCCTTTGCACAGTATCATTTTATTGGCTCAGGCCTGTCTCAGGACACCCCATTGCCTGAGAACCTGGCTTTATACAGCAGCACCAAATCACTGGGGTTACCTCCTCATGCTTGCTCACAGAACTCATGGAAAAAGCCCTGTGTCCTCCCTACTCCACCCACACTCAGAACCTCGGGCTCCCCAATCCTGTACTCCATTGGTCAGCACTAGAGTCCTGGAGAGCTCCTAGGGACACATATAACCCTTTGCTCTGTGTCAGCACCATAATGTATGGACAGCTCCTTGGCACGTGGTCCTAAAAGCCCACCCCAATACTCAGTCAGCACCATTGCCTCAGGGACAGCTCCCAGTGGAGACAGTTCCTCTGTGCCTGCCTCTTTGTCAACCCCTGGTGTGGGGGTAGGGGAGGTGCACCATGACCCCATAGACAGCACTCACCCCTGGTCAGCCTGCAAGAGAGGGGGGCCTGGGGTTCTCAGGTTTCCTGACCTCACGCACTCAATCCCTCCCAGGCACCTACCTCTGTCCAACCATCAATACTTCATCCCCAGAGACAGCTCCCTGGGCCCCATTACTCCACAGCCAGAGCACTGAACAAGCAAAACCCTGTGCTTCACTATAAAAAGCCAAAGAAAAGGGCAGGAGCCTGGTCTGGTGGAGAGAAGGGTGTTAGTGAGGGGGCAGGCTTAAGAGAGTCTGCATGTATATGTTTGAGATCTGGCTCTGCCACCCCCCAACCAAGGACCTTACACCAGTAACTGTAGTCTCTTTCTCTGCTTTCTCCCCTGTAAAATGGGAGTGCCAGCAGCCCCTGTGTCATATGGTTGTTGTGAAGGACTAAACGAGATACCAAACATTAAGTGCATAGAAGAGCTTGGCATATAGTAGGTATGACCCAGGTGTTGGCATGTAGTAGGTATGATCCAAGTATTGCTGTTATCATGATTTTTTTTTTTTTTTTTTTGTCCTTCCTTCAGGCCTCTGCTTATAATGCATGGGAACAGAGCAGGGTGTGAGAGGGAATGAGGCAGATAAAAACAGGAGAGGACACTATCACTATAGCTAGTCAGGACCTAGAGAGTAGGCAGTCAGGGCTGCAAAAAGGGCCTTAAAGAGCTCAGTGTAACTGTAGGGAGAGTTGTACACGGTGAGAGATGAGGCTGGGGAGGTGGCCAAAGCATTTTTCTAAAACCAGAGAATGCTGTCCAAAGCAGCTTATCTGCCTGATCCCAGGCAGAGCCTCCACCCCAGCCTTCTCACTGCATGTCCCCTCTTGCAGCCCAAATCTCACCTAACACTTTTTTGCCTCTTCTAGGCTTTCTTGCCTCCATCTGCTAGTGACTTTACTGTTTTAGCTTCATCAGAAAACTCTCAAAGATTTTTTTTTAAGGAAAGAATTCTAAACAAGGAGCACATAAAGGCTATAAATCTTAAAAGGCAGACACTGCTGTGCAGAGGTCCAGGGTGGGACAGGAGATATCAAAGGTAGCAGATGAATTCTGATCAGCTTGTGATTCCCAGGTTCCAGAGCATTTCTCTTTCCTTTTGTCTCGACCCAAGCAGGACTTGGCCTACAACTGGGTGATGCTAAAATGGTCCTCTGATACTGAGCATCTGTCCAACCTACCCACTTACTTATAGAAAAGGAAACTGAGTCACAGAAGAGAAAGCACTGGTCCAAGGCCATACTGTGAATCTGGTGAAAGGTAATGGGACACAGAGAAAAAAAACCAAAGGCTTTGGACTTGAATGAACAAATTTAAACTATGCCAAATGCTATCCGATAGCCTTGGCCATCTAAAACATCTCTGAGCCCCAGTTTTCTTACCTGTAAGGTAGGAACAGTGACCCACACAGCCCATGGAAGCATTTGCTAGTAATCACTATATTTTTTAAGATTTTATTTATTTGAGAGAGAGAGTGTGTGTGCACAGAGATAGACAGAGAAACAGACTTCCTGCTGAGATGAGAGCTTGATGGGGCTCAAACCCAGGACCCCGAGATCATGACCCGAACTAAAGGCAGATGCTTAAATGACCAAGTCCCACAATCACTGTTAATAGTAATGGTCAAGCCAAGATTGGGATTCAGAAGATCTGGCAAGAGTCATTTGGGTTACATCATCCCAAAATCTGAAGCAAAGTTGTAAGGATCATTTGACTCAGCCTGCAGATTCTGATCATGAGGTTACTGGGGCTCTTTGTGGCAGAGTGAGCAGATCTCAAATGGAAGGAAGAAGGGTCTAAGCACCTCTCTTGCTCTCCTCAGAATCCCAGTGCCCAGGACAGGCCCTGAGATGCACCTCTCCAGGATTATTTGGTGGGTAGAAGGATGGACAGATGGAAGGTTGGAGAAGTAGACAGATAGATGGATGGACAGCTGAAGAATGAATGGCTTGATGGATGGATGGATGGGTGAATGGGTGGGAGGGTGGATGAGAGAGTACATGAGGAGCCTATAGGACCAGAAATGGGGTTTTTCCTACCATCTACCATTGACAGCTCCTCTGGAGTGTGGGTGATAGTGCAGGGAGTTGACCCTGGTGGGCAGCTAACTGCTGAACTGACCCTCACTCAGGCCAGACAGGAGGGTGAGAAGCTATGCCAGAAACCCTAGATCTCTCACAGCCCACCCCTTGGCCCTGATTCTGCCATCTGTGCCTTCAAGGCTGATGCGTGGTTGTTTCTGTGGGATTTTTTTTTTTTTTTTTAGATTTTCCTTTTCTGGTTAACAGGATAGGAGTTTTCTAAAAATAGCACTAAATTCGCTTCTGAGGTATTCATTTTCAATTCCCTTCCTCTTTCTTCATTCTCTCTCCCCAACTGTGAGAATTCCAAACCGAAATTGTCATTGTCAACTTTGATGCACACCCATGAGTGCGTGCACACAGACACACATACTGTGGGGCTTGCACACTAACAGACATGGATGCAAACATCTCTGCCTCACTCACACTCACAGACACACACTCATGCTGACACACTCCAGTAGACCTGTAGAGCAAGCCGTGTCTTTCAGGGTTACTTACAGCAAGGACATATGTGCTGACACTTCACAGGGACCCCCGAACACACCCGTGAACATAAAGTCACTTCTGGGCCCAACCCAGCGCCGGCATTTTCACACTCCTTCTGACTCAGGTGTGCCCCAGACTACGTACTGGCTGTGCTGAATGTCCACCACAACACACTCACACAGACCCTCCATACCCACACTGACATGCATACCCACACTCCCATAGTCACTCCAGATCCACCAGGCTCTCTATTTCTCATATACATGCACACACCTAAAGGACATTCCCTCTCTGAGAGGGACCATGACTTTCCAGGTGAGGCTGAAGGAGAAGCAATTGTCCCTCTGCCGCCAGCTGCCTGGCCGAGTTTAGCCATTCCCGGGATCAGCACCAAGGAGGCAGGTTCCATCACCAGGGCAGGAAGGCCCTACTGAAAGGCCAGAATTTACATCCAGGAGACAAAAGGAAATGTCCTGCCAAGGAAACTAGTTAGTTGGGACCAGAACAGAAGGGAGATTTCCTTGTATGTTGTGCTCACAAGCGAGGACCCTCCCCAGCCTTCAGACAGGTGCCAGTGGCATTGTGACTATGGTGCAGTTGGCCTGAGTTCTGAGCTAAGGACAGCAGTGTGGGGGTGAGCAGAGGACAGAGGCAGGGATTAAGTTAAGTTAGCAGTGTAAGAACAGTCACCATTTACCAAGTTCTTCCTCTGTGCCAGGAATTGGGCTAAGCTCTAGCTTGATTAGTTCTCCCAAAACCCTATGAAGTATGCTGTCCAGTTGGCTCTGTTCAGGAGGAGGAAACTGAGGCACAGGGAGGCGTTAAGAGCCTTGCCTAAGCCACAAAACTATCAAATAGCAGCACCAGGCATCACCCAAGATCTGTGTCCCTCACATCTGTCATTGGTACTACTGACAATTCAGAGGAAAGAGAACTTTAAAAATACATATTAAGGTGGCATTTAAATTCAGCACATCTTAAAACAGAAGGGTTCTGCATCCGACAGTTATTTTTAGCGCATATTTCATTTGTAATTGTCCCAGCTCCCATCCTTCAGTTAGGATTGAAAAAGCTGTTGGTTTGGGGTTTTGGTGGGGTTTTTTTAATGCTTCCTTCAAAAGACAAATTCCTTCTTTGTTAAATTAACTCCAAAAAAACATTGCTCCTTCCTCTGCCAGCATCCCTCCTGGCAAAGACTTTTTATTAAGGCGTCCCTAACCTATTCTTGAGTCATTGAAATGTAACAATAGTCATTTAAATGCTAATAAGATGAAATGAAATGCATAAATCTAATATTATCAGAACCTTCTCCTGGATTCTGAAGGGCCTTGCCACATCACAGCCTAAAGGGACCCCAGAGAACACATCCAATTCCTTCACTTTCCACATGGGGAAACTGAGGCCCAGGAAGAAAAGGGCCTTGGTCAAGGTCATGCAGCTGGGGCTTAGAAAACAAAGAGGGACTTTTCAGTGGGCTCCAACCCCAGTTGGCTGTGTGACCCCAGATATGTTGCTTAACCTCTCTGGACCCTGGCTATATGCCCCACACAGGCTGATGTCTCAGGTAGCTCAGGCTGCTATAACAGAATCCCATAGAACTGAGTGGCTTAAATGACAGAAAATTGTTTCTCACATGTCTGGAGGCCGGGAAATCCAAGACTGAGATACTGGCAGATTCAGTTCCTAATGAGAGCCCTCTTCCTGGCTTGCAGATGGCTGTCTTCCACTGTGTCCTCAAGTGGCTTAAGAAAGATGACAGGAGAAATCCTGTCTCCTCAGAAGAACACTAATCCCATTCAGGAAGGCTCCACCCTTATAACCTAAACCCCTCCCAAAGGCCCCACCTCTTAATACCGTCACACTGGGAATGAGGGCTTCTACCTATGAATTTGAGGGGACACATCCAGTCCGTACCAATGGACCACCTGTGTGCCCATTGTATTGGGCAGAGGTGACCATGTCAAGTTGAGTGCTGACTGCAAATGAAGCTCATCATAATCATGAGATGAGAGGTACACTTGCTAATATTGGGGTGGGAAGGGGGGTCATGCAGAGGCATAGAAGCCAGTGATGCAGAATGTCCCTTCCAGGCCCAGAGCCTCACACAGGGGTATCCATGAGGCCTCAAAGCAACCTATAAGACAAGTAGTTCAATTCCACTTTGCAGACAAGGCCCAGCAAGGCTAGGTGACTTCTCCAAGGTCACACAGCTCATTTAATCTCTTAGCCATAGAGCAGTGGCTTGCGTGGTATTTCAGAGTGGCAGCAAAAAAATCAGAGTCCGGTGGGCTTTGGCAAAGGAGACAGCTGCCTGCTCCATCTTTAGCCTCACACCCATGTACACAAAGAGAAACTAGGAGTGGAGGGTGGGGGTGGGGGGTGTATATCTCAAAGAAAAAAGGTATAACTACTGACTCTGCTATCTTTCCAAACCACAGCAGACCTATAACATCAACGGGTTAGGAATCAACTACTCCATTTGATAGATGGGGAAACTAAGATTCAATGATCTATCTAAAGTCATACCTCCCAGGGACAGATGACCCAAGGACTGAGGCATTCATTCACCAAGCAATTATCACGTGCTTCCTGAAGGCCGGGCCCCATACTAGGTACAAAATAGACATGGCTACTGCCCACACAGAGCCCTCCGGCTCCCAAGGAAGGGAGACAGAGAAGTAGGTCCAAGCAATAGAGTGTGAAGTGCAGGATGATACCAGAGGCATCCAGAGTTGGGAGCATTTACACAGTCCTGGGTGGTCAGGGAAGGCTTCCAAGGAAAGCACGCTGTGCTGAACAGGACAGACCACTGTCAGGGTGGGAAAGGCACAGGTAGTGGAGAGCACTCTATGGCAGATACTGGGCGACTATGGAGTTTTCAGTCAGCTGGTGAACTCTGTACAAGCTAGCAGGTCTTCTGTTCTGCCTGCCTGGAGATCGTTTGTGTGGCATCCTATAGGCTCTTCTGTGCCAGTGGATTCATACTCTCAAATCAAGCAAATCTGACAGTCAAATCAAGTACCAATGTGAACTCTGCACATTAGGACCACCCAGGATGACCAGAACAGGGGTGGTTGCATGAGAGGCAAAGAGGGGACAAGGGGGTGGGGCAAGGGCTGCATCAGAAGAGGTAGCTGTGATGGGAAATCTCAAAGAAGGAAGTTTGATTTTGTTTTCATTTCTTTTCAAAAAAGGAAGTTAAAGATCAGTCGCTACAGAGGCAGACTTCTGATTCTTTTAACTCATTTTGTCATCCCAGAATTGCTTCCCTCCTTACACACAGATCTCTTCCTGCACCTTTTCCTATGCCTCTCTCAACCCTTTCGTAACAGACAGTTGCATATTTGAGTTTCTTTTCTGTTCATTTTTTGGCTTAAGTCCTGCTTAACTTACATGGGAAAGAAATATTCCCTACTCACACTGAGAAGAAAGATCTTTCCTGATACCCTGGGCAAGATCAGATCTTCCTGCTCTGGACAGCTGTAATAGCTATCACTCCCCATTATGGCAAACTCTTCATGTTGTAGAAGTCATTCATTTAATTGTCCCTCCTCCACACCATCAGCTTCTGGAGGGTAGGAACTATATCTGGATCATCAAGTGCTGGGCACAGAGTAGGTGTCCGAAACACAATTATTGAATGGATGATTGGATGGATGGATGGGTGGGTGGATGGTTGAAGATCATTGTTTGTCTTAACATAATAGTTAAAATCGCCAGTAGCCCATTAACTCATGCCTACTATTGTTATCATAAATATAAGTACTCCTAACAATTCTCACAGCTCATGCTGCCAGAGATGTAATTATCAGTGACTGTGAGACACACCACAGGTAGCATGGGGACAGATCAAACAGCACCTTGGGTTTAGAAAATCCCTTGTGGTTTGCAAAGCACTTTTGTTCACATATGGCACTTCATTTACCCATCGTAAGAACCTCATGAGAGCGATTCACAAGGGGAGGCAGCAAAGTGTCTTGGTTATGGGTGTGGCTCTAAATGCAGACTGCCTGAGTTCAAATCCCAGGCCTGGCACTCACTAGCTATGTGAACTTGGGAATTTATCTCACCTCTCTTGGCCTCGGCTTCCTCATGTTGCTGTATGGGAATAACCAGACTTCCTACCTCATAAAGTGCTTATATGGATTGGTAATAATCACAATAATTATTGAGTTCTTCTGATGTGCTTGATTTGGTTCTAAATATTTTACATGAAATAACTCATTTAAGTCTCATGATACCTATGAAGTAGATACTATTATTCCCTCTCCCTTTTTTATAAGATGAAACTAAAATTGCATGCTTCCCATTCTACTGGGAGGTGGAGGGGCTAGAATTTGAATCCAGAGACTAGTTTCTAGAGCCCCTGCAGTTAACCTCGGTGACACCTCTACATAGGCATCCTGGGTCCCCTCCTCACTTGCTTCTGCTAGGGATGCCCTGTTTGGGTCAAAACTCATGGGTTCTGGGGGTGGTACATGCTAAGATGGCCAAGGACCATGCATGCTGCTACAGGACTGGGGGTGGGGCCCCCAAGCACACTCTGTCTCTGTGTCTTGTGTTTCTGCTTGCAGCATCAGGACCACTCTATAAGATAGTCATTGCTCCCACTGTAAGAATAAAGCCTCCTGCATCCTTGAGTAAAGGTGCCATCGTGTAAGGCATGACAGGTTTCCCCTGTGGCTCCAGCACCCCCTGACCCATGGCTGGGAAGCCCCATAACCCAGGTGGAAACACAGTGAATTTGAACATGGTTTATAATTTCCCAATAAATTGAGAGGTAGCAAAGGGACAGGGGACAATGATTATTATTTTACAGATGAGGAAACAAAGCCTTGGGAAAATGAAGGGAGGAGCTTTCCCAGGGTCCCAGAACCAGGATTTGGGAGGACTTGGATTTGAACCCAGTCCTTTTGAATCCATTTTCTCTGACTCATGAGCCTGTCTTGTTTACTGCCATCAGGCACCTGTCACCCAACCTCTGCTCTTCAGAGTGTAAGGAGGGAGCGCCCCCTAGAGGAAGGGGGGAAAGCACCAGGCTGGGAGTCCAGAGATCAGCCCACCTCTGGATTCCTCCACTCTAGCTAGCTCTGTGTGGCTCTGAACAAGTTCCTTTCTCTCTCTGAGCTTCTGGTTCCTTACTAGAAAAATGAAATTGACTCTAAAATGCCTGCAGCACTTTTTTGCAAAAGGAAAGATTGGTGAAGCAAGGAGATGGGGAAGGGGACAAGGGGAAGGAGTTAGGGCTGGGTTGGGGGCTCAGTCCTATCTTCCTTCCCCCACACCTTCCCCCTTACTGTCCCAGACCTAGGATAGCCAGCTGTCTGTGCCTACTGGGTGGGGCCAGTCCCCATGCCAGGCCCAGCCAAGCTTAGCAGAGGCCCTTTGTCACCCAACGCTTGCCGGGGACCTTGGCCATCGGTGTTGGGTGTCGGGGCGGATTGGATTCTCTCCTGGCAGCCCCGCAGATGCCACACTTCTGCAAGGGTGGCCGGTCTGGCCGGCAGGGAAAAGCCGGTTCTCTCTCCTCCTCCTCTTCCTCCTCCTGGGCTCCCCGAGGGATGTCCTAGCCGCTATCTGTGGTGCTGAACTGTGGGGCTCCCCAGGTGAGGGCTCCATGGACCCCAGCTCATGCTGGGGCCAAGTGTGGGGAATGGGGGGCTGCTCAGTGATGTCCTGGTGAATATGCATGAGCTGATTCTTCTAGCCAGGCCAAGGGCCTTGATTAATGTGGTTGGGGACTGTGGGCAAGGGTGGGCGGATTTTTCCCATTCCCTTGCCTCTGAAACTAGAGTGGGGACCACAGTCTATCAGCAGATGTAGGTGGCATGAATGGAGGAAGCATATATGCTGGCGAGCCTGGGGGGGGGGGGCGTCACTTAGGGGGTGGGGCTGTGCTCCAGACTGTGAGAGCACAGTGTGCGTGTAAACAAGACTGTGAGCACAGGTATTTTTGAGGAGAGGGGGTGGGAATGTGAAGATGTATTCCTAGAAGTGCACTGACGTGGGTAGTGTTTATGGCGGGAAGGGGGGTGTCCACATGTGTGAAGTGGGACTCACGTATTAGTGTGTGTGTATGGCAGTGGGGTGGGCCCTGAAAGTAGGCAGGTCAGGTGTTGCAGAACACCCCAAGTTGTGTATGTCAGAGGGTGTGTGTACCAGGGTGCGCGTCATGAAGTCATTGTGTTAAATAGCACAGTGGACAAATAGAGTGTGTTTTGAGGGTACATCAGTCTGTTCCTCGGGGGTGGCATATTGTAGAGTGTCCAGGTGGCCTCCAGTATGTTTGGATTTACAATGTGAGCTGGTGTGTTATGGGTTATTGTAGGAAACACCTGTGTAGGAAACACCTGTGTATATATGTAGGGGGTGTTATTTGGGGTGGTCTGTGTATGTGTGTGTATGTGTGTGTGTGTGTGTGTGTGTGTATAAGCACATACAGCCTGGGTCTTCCTGAGCACCTGTCCCATGAAGCTTCCACTGCCTGACCCTTGTCACAACTCTGTGCTTGTCCCCACAGGAGCCACCACCCCTGACCATGTAGATGCCAGCTCCAGGGAACAGCATGGACCCCACTGAATGGAGACTCCTGGGTCTACAGCCCTGAGCCTTTCCGGCCCCTGGACATTGCCCCGTGCCCAGGGACACCCTTTGGAGCTCACCACCGCTGTCACCAGCCCACCTCGGCCACCCCCGCCCCCTGGGACCCAAAGTCGGCCACCAGGAGCCACAGTCATCCAGTGAGGTTGTGCTAAGGACAGCCACGCGGATCCATCGCCCAGCAACCTCTTGTCCAGTGCTGACCCTTGGGCCCACCCCAAGCAGGGACTGGAGCAAACATGGGTGACATGACCAACAGCGATTTTTACTCCAAAAACCAAAGAAATGAGTCAAGCCATGGGGGCGAGTTTGGGTGCACAATGGAGGAGCTCCGCTCCCTCATGGAGCTACGGGGCACCGAGGCTGTGGTCAAGATCAAAGAGACTTATGGGGACACTGAAGCCATCTGCCGGCGCCTCAAAACCTCACCTGTCGAAGGTAAGTGTGGAATATTTGAACACAGTGCTTGGATTTGGGATCCCACCACCCAGCCCCTGACCTCCCTTCCCCAGGCCCCAGGAACCCCCTCCTCTGGGCTTAGACATGGGACCACAACATTGCCACCACACATTCAAATCCAGCCCCACGACCCATGTCACTGGCCTGGGTTGTGTCCAGCTGTCCCAAATCCAAACTCTGATGGTGACTCCCTAGGTCTCTGGGGCAGCCATGGGCCATGGAGCTGCTGAAAGACAGGGCAGGCAGGCAGATGGGCCATTAGGGAAAGTTGAAAGATGCCTGTGTGTGCCTTGCCCTAGGGATGGGAGAGGAGCTCTCTTGTAACTGCCAAAATGAGCAGACCTAGCATCTCAGGCGAAAGAGGGTTTCAGCTTCTGGGGGCTTGGCTGAAGGGGACCAGACCCAGGTCATCAGCTATTGAACAGAAGGAAGAGAAACCAACCCAGCTTGAGCACCAGAGGGTAGAGTTTGGGTCCCCATCCTCCCAGTTACTTTCCACTTGCCATTAGGGAGAAGAGTTCCCTGCATAAACCCCAATGGTGTGGGTGTGAAGCTTTCCCCCAGCACTCCCCAGTCCTACAGCTTTGTGCAAAGAGGTGTGCTGAGCCTCAGTTTCTTCCTGTGGAAGATGGAACCAATGGCTACCTCATAGCACCTACTAAAAACCTGAGCATACAACAGGCACTCCGTAAGTGGCAGCCATTATTATTCTAAGCAATGGATGACAATCCCTCCCTCAAGGTACCTGTATCGCAGGTAGGAGGCAGACAGTATCTGAATTCTTACTCCCATGTGACAGATGAGAAATCCAACGCTAAAAGGCCCGCCTGTCCTGTCTCCTGACTCTAGTCCCCATGCTCTGGGCACTGCTGGGCACCAACCTCAATGCATTTCCTACAGAGGCTGCCTGGGGACTCTGGCCACTCAGCTAGGCAGTTTAGAAACACCTTCCCTTCTTGGTGGTGTTTGGTTTTGTTTGGGGCAAGAAGTAGAGTGAGAATAGAGGAAACTTCCTTTCTTGACTGCATGATTCTAATTTGGAGCTTGGGAACGGCCACATGTGCCCCGGGAGGGGAGCGAGCTCTACCTGGGGGCTTCTGGACCTCTTGTGAACACTAGTCTGTGGCAGAATGGTCCATGCTCACCTCCGCCATCAGGTTGGTGCCCCTAGCATGCTAGGAGGCAGGGTCACCCCAGTATATTTTCAGTGGGACAAGGAGATTCTCTTGAGTCAGGAAGTCTTAAGTGTCTCTGGGTCTCAGGTTCTGCAGAGAGCCTGCTGGAAGCTGTGGTCCTTTTCCCCAGGAAAACAAAACAAAACAACAACAACACACAAAAAAAATACATACTATAGATGTGGCTCACACTGTCAGCACATTTACAGAACCCCTCAAAGCCATGCCATGGACCTTGGCATATGGACCATGGTATGGAGAAACCCGCCTCCCCTGCCCCTCTGCCAGGCTCTTGGACCCTGGGAAACTGAGCAGCCGATGGCCAAGCTCCAGCTCCGTGCATGGCCATCACCATTTGGTTCACTGTTTCCCCCCGCTGTGTACTACTGGAAAAGCATGAACACACCAAAGGGCAGGAATCCTGTCCTGCTCCTCCCATACATCTAGTGCCCAGTCTGGTACCTGGCACAGAAGAGGGTGGATAGCTGCCCAGTAAAGCCCTGAGACCTGGCCACTGAGTCACTAGCCCACAGTTGGCTGCTGAGCAGCCAAAACAGCATATAATCCAGCCCAGGTGTAGCATGGACCTCAAAGCTCAGAGGAGAGGTGAGGTGGGTGGGCAGGGAAGGTCTGGGAAGGCTTCCTGGAGAAGGAGATATTTGAACTTGGCTATGGAGGAAAGAGAAGGAAAATCATGTAGCATGGCATAGAGCAGCCTTTTTTAGATGGAATTCCACAGAACGCCAGGGCACTGCAAAAAGGTAGGCATTATGTGGAAAATAAAGGAAACCCAGCTTCCTGTTCTTTACAATGGAAGGAATAATAACATTTCTGAATATCGCTTGGCTGCCTGTGAGCCATGTGTACTTTGGGGTCTTTGGTTTTCCCTCTCTGGGCCTGGGGTTCCTAATTTTTCATGAGGACCAAACAAGATCTCTGATGGGAAAGATCTCTGAGAGAGAGGAGAAAGCCCATAGCAGGATTAACCAGAACCCCTGCTGTGTTGGTACCCAGAAGGATCTCCCAGGGTGCAGATAGAGCTGGAAGAGGTTTGGGGAAAGTCAGAAGAACATAATGCTACAGACCTGGTTTCAAATGGGACGACCTGGTTTCAAATCCCAGCCCTGCCATTTACCAGTTGTGGGATTCTGGGCAAGGTATCAACCAATCCGTGCCTTGGTTTCCTCATTTATAAATTGGGACAATAATCGTGACTGTCTCGTAGGGTGATGAGGACACAGTGAAGTAGCTTAGAACAATGCCTAGCCCATGGATAGTGCTATGTGTTGGGATTCAGGCCCAGAGACTAAACACCTCCATTTCCCCATCAGTAAAATGGGTTGTAAACACTGAATGAGACTAGGCCAAGTGCCCATTCTCTAAGTCTCAATAAGTGTCAGCTCTTGTTGCTGTTATTTTCATTATGGTTATCATAACCCTGGAAGAAACAGACATATTCGCTGGAAAGGGTGGAATCTGACCCTTCTGGAATGCTGGCCAATGTCTGTGAATGGTGTAACACTTTTTACCAGGCTGTGCTGTGTTCTTATTACACATGTTCCTAGAAGCAGGTGTTGCTACCCCATTTCACAGATAAGAAACATGAGGGCTCAAGGTCACCACCACTGTCCACATCAGAGCAGACTTTGAACAATTCCCAGGTACGTCCTCATCCCTGAGCCAAGCATGTGCACCTGGGAACTGTCCTCTAAAGGGGCCTTCTGTCTGATGAGGGCCTCAGTACCTTGGGGCTACCAAGGAACTTCTCTTTAGTCCCTCTCATGTTCAGCATTCATGCCCTATTTGGCCCTCTTCTGACTTCCAGAAATGCTGGGTCCTCCAGCCCCAGACCCCAGCTGAAAAGCCACATGGTCTGGAGCTGTGCCAGCTGCAGACAGGGCCTCAGGTTGCCCATTCTCAACACCCTGTGCCCTTCGTCTGCTGACGTGAGCAAGGAGCCGGCCTCTGAGTCACACTACAGGAGACTGCTCCAGGCCACGCAGAAATTAGCCTTCCCCTTCACATCCAGCTAATTTTAGGCAAAAAGATCTCTGCAAGTGATAGAGTGGGGGTTGACACCGTGAGAAATCCACTCCCATCCAGGGCACCACCTCCTGCTGGCACAGACCAGGGGCTCAGCTCCCACGGCCTGGCAATGTCAGAATTTCCCCCTGAAGGCCTGACTCTGGTGACAAATCAGGGGTAAACCTGGCTCCCTGTGAGGCCAGGGTTGGCCTCTGTCTCTGACCTGAGCTCCATTCCTTCCCTCCTCCACTGTTGGTTCCATTCCACTCTGGCAATGCCCTTCCCTCCTTGCCCTCCACTGCTTCCTTTCCTTGCACACCCTCCCAGGATAGGACAGTAAAGCCCAAGACCTAGCTTTAAATCCTGACAGGCTTACTCTTCAAGAGACATTTACTCTTCAAGGGACACACGCAGAAAATTCGATTAACTTCTCTGAGCCTCAGTTGCCTTATCTGTGAAATGGGAGTAATAACACTAGCCACCTCACAAGATGTTGTGAATATTAAGTTAGATAATCCACATGAAGGGCTTAGTGTGGTATATGGCATACCCTAGACACTGCCAAAATGATGTTCATTATCACTGTTATTATTATAGCCAAATATTTCTTATAAAAAACAACATGCATCAGCTCTATCCCCATGAAAGAAATCTGCAATTAAATAAGATGGTACCAGGACCCCTCAGTGGCATGGTCGGCTGGGCATCTGACTCTCAGTTTCTGCTCAGGTCTGATCTTCGGGTCCTGAGATCTAACCCCACGTCATTGGGCTCTGCATTCGGCATGGGGTGGGGGGGTCTCCTTGAGTTTCTCTCTCTCCCTCTATCCCTCCCTCCCCTGCGCTAGTGCTCTCTCTTTCCCTCTCTCTCCCTTTCTCATTCTCTAAAATAAATAAATAAATCTAATGAATAAATAAGATGGTACCAAACAAAGAGTCAATATGCTACCAGAGAAGGTTTCCCAGAGTAGGCTGCTTTGCGATGAATCTGGAAAGCTGGGTGATAGGTATTGGGGTGGCCAGTGAGGCCCCAGAGGCAGGAACTGTTTGTCACTCTTCACTGTGTCTCCTGCATCTGGTACAATGCCTGGGAGCTCAAACAAATATTCACAGAAATAAGGGAGGAAGACAGAGAGGTGGGGGGATGCCCCTGGGCCCCTCTTTGTATGGGCTGGAAGGCTGCAGCAGGGGTACAGAACACCGGAGAGCCTGCATCACCCATGGAACAACTGGCTTCAATTCCCCCAAGCTCTGAGAGGCCCTACCCTGAGCTGCTTGGCGTGCACACCTCTCGTCCTTCACCTCCAGCCCCCCATACCGCAGGCTGTCCAAGGGGGCAGGGCAGGTCCCTCTGGGTGCTTCCTGAATTGGGCTTCTCCTGGTGGGGGAGAAAGGGGAACAAAGAAGGGAGACAATGGGCGGGAGGGGTGGTAGGAACTGGATACTGGGGTGTTGTGAAACGGAACCTCCGGTTAATTTTGTATGAATCCTATGGCCGGCCCAAGTAGAGGAGAGTGGGGCTGAGAGAGGAGAGGAGAGTGGATCACGGGGACTGTGCCTTGTGTTGCATAAACACGATGTTAAACCAGAACGCCCCTCAGACCAGCAGGGCCTGTGTCGTCATCCACAGAGCTGCCGCCAGCTGGCCACGGGGGAGGGTGTGAAGGCAGCGTGTGTTTTAAGTGTCTCTGGGCCCCAAAGGGTCGTCTGTCTGTCATTGTGGTGCTCTATTTCTAATTGTGTTCTGTTTCCCCGAGCATCACTGGGGCCCAGAGAGGCTGATGGGGAAACCAAGGCAGCCACAGATTCAGCAGTGTCCCAGGCAGGTGAGGCTGGGAACCCCTCAGACACAGGGTCCACATGGGGAATTCACGGCCTGGCCAGAGACGCACAAGAACACCTCTTACCGGGGTCTTCCCGTGAAGTGATCCATGCCTGGTCTTGGAACCCAGGACTCTCAGGTGTCAAGTCTGGAGGAGAAAAGTTCATCAAAATACTTAAGAGGCTGAGGAGATGTAGCTGCCTTCTCAGAGACATGCAGGGGTGGTAGAGGGGAGGGCATGTAGGCTGGAGAGGCGTTCTGGCCTCACCTCTGTCACCAAGCAGGCTCCTGAGCTCTGGCAAGTTACTTAGACTCCCAGGACCTATATTCTCCTCTGTGAAATGGGAATGGTCTACTTCACCCTCCACCATTTGGAGACAGTGGGCTGAAAATCCTTTGAAAGTTTTCTACAAAAGAATCATCTTCCAGTGTTCACTGAGGAGTTCTTTCCACCGGGATTCTCTTTGATAGAAACCCATCTCAAACTGGCTTATGCAAAAGAGGGATTTTCTGGCTCGTGCAACCGAAAGGTGCAGGGACGGTTCTAGTCTCGGGCAAGGTGGGTCGAGGGCCTCCAGGGCCACAGAAGGGCTCTGACCATCCCTCTCCTGCTACCTCTCACCTCCACTGTCTTCCCCATTGGCCTGGTTCTCAGGCAGGCCCTCCTGTGAGCTTCAGGCTAACACCTTCCCATCCTGGCCCCCAGCCGCCAAAGGCACCTCTTTCCCCACTGTCCCCTCCCCTAAGTCCCAAAACAAACTCTCATTGGACTACCTGGAATCACGTGGCCATTCTTGGCCCAATCCTTGTGGCCAGAGGATAGAGAAAGCTGATAGGGCAGACCGCGGCCATGTGCTCACCGCAGAGTGGTGCGGGTCAGTCCACCCAGACTGCGTGGAGTTTGTGAGGTCAGAGAGGATGGTGGAAGCTTCCGCGGCGTGTGCCTGTGGGCCTGCTGTGGAAGGCCCGTCCATGTGTTGGAGAAAGGTGCACACAAAAAGCGGGCGTGCTCTGTGCCTTTGAGGAGAGCTTGGCCTGGGTGGGTAGAAAGGGTAGCTGAGGAGCAAAGGCCGGTTCAGGAGTACCAAATATGCAGTGGTCATAGCCAACCCGTAGCACTGTTACCATTCACACCCTTGTAGCAGGCATAGCTGGGACCGTTCACGGGAAGTAGGGGTAGGACTAGTGTCCCTTTGGTGAAGTGGTCAACTCAGTTTCATGGTCAAATCCTGGCTGCATTTCTTATCCCTCTGTGAAACACTAGACCCTTCTGTGCCTCAGTTTCCTCATCTGTAACATGGGACAATAACTGTTGCATAAACTCTCTTAGGGTTCCCGTGAGGATCCAAGTACCGTATGTAAAGCGCTTAGTGGCTGGCAGGTGGCAGGTGTTGCATCTATGTGAGATGTTACTGTTCTATGCTGAGGAGTCTCTGTGTGACTGTAGGGACAAGTTGGTTTAAATTAACAGAAGCTAAAGGCTGGCTTATCTGGGCAGATCAGTGGGCTTGAGCAACGCATGTGAGGCTGTGGGGTTAAAAAAAAAAAAGCCCCATATCTGATTTGCAAAGTTTATACACCCCCCACCGCCATCACCAGGAAAAATAAATCCCTTAAAAGCACTAGCTTTCTGTGAAAGTCTGATGAATCACGTGTGGATGCTTTCCAGAATGCCACCCTCACGTCTTTCTGAATCATCAATAAAATAAACCCACATGTTGATTGATACGTGCTATCCATCTTCCCAGGCTGGGGCAGCAGAGTGTGTGTGAGGCAGACAGTTCCACAGGCTTGGGGGGTGGCCGGAAGGTACAGCACAGTTAGCGGAAGGGCCCGACCCACCACTGACTGAAGGGCCTCTGGGTGGATTCCAGCAAGTCTAGACGGACTTCTTGTTCCATGAACAATGCTATTTGGCTTTGTGGGTGCATGCAGTCAGGCATGCAGAGGAGGAATGGAGTCTGTAAGCACTTGTGGGGAACATTTACAGGTGGGCTTCACACTATGCAGACCCACTATGCAGAAAGCCCGCTTCCCCGAGCTACCGAGCAGTGGTAATTTACTGCATGCAAACTCATCAGGGCCAGGCCCTTGCTCTGGCTTGCCTCATGTCCTCACAGCAGCCCCTTGAGTGGGAAACAACAGCTTGGAGAAAAAGGGGGTCTTGATTTCTGCTCTGAAAACATCTTTGCTCTGCAGAATAAATATGCACTAACCACTAAGTGCCTACTATGTGCTCGGGAGCATAAAGAACAAGGACTTCGAGTCCCAACTCCACCACTGAGGATTTTGAGCAAATCATTCCGTCCCTCTGAGCCTCAGTGTCCCTGTTTGTAAAGGGCATGATCATAATGCCCGCCTACTGGAACCATGGACACAGGTGTTCAGTGAATGTCCCATTGCTTCCCCTGCTTCTGTCATGCCAAGCGGAGGTGTAGGCCGGCAAGGCCGACACACATGCTCTTGTTGAATGCATCTGTATTGTGTGCTTACAGTGTGCAGCTTGAGCCGCTTTGCTCTTCTGGGAAGAGATGCCTGCATGCTGCTCAGAAGCAGTGTTTGTGTGATGTGGCTGTATGCAGGACAGGTGGGAAGGCCAAGACAGGGAGAGACAGCCTTCTAGGACATTCCCTCTCCATCTAAGGATCAGGGGCAAAGAGAGGGGCATGTCAGTCAGGAGACAACTCCAAGGTCACAGAAGCAGGCAAGAACCAGTAGAAAAGGGCAGCCAGTGGCAGGGGCCAGGGCCTCCTTCCAGCGAGAGAGGGGGCGCCTCCTGTAACCCCTACCCATCCAGAGCTCCCTAAACATTTCCAGGAAAGAGAGGTGCAGAGCTGGGTTGTAAATTTCCATGCCCTGAAGACTCTCCCAGTCGAGCTACAATACCAGTTACATCTGTGATCCTAGAGGTTCCTTAACACATCTTGAATGCTTGCAGACCAGGCTTGCTGCACAGTGTCCGTGCTACTACCTCATCTCATCTTCGCAAACAGGAATTGTTTCTATCCACAGCTCAGAGCACCACTACTAATAAGGGGCACAGCCAGGATGGGTACCCAGGCAGGCTGGCTCCTGAACATGCACACATAATCCCCTTACTCTACTGTCTCCTGCTGACAAAAATAACTCTACAGCCAGAGGGAGTGTGCTGAAGGTCATAGGAGGAAGCAATCGATCCATGCCGGTTGGAGACAAATACAGGAGAGGCTTTCTTTGAGCTAGGTCGCAAAGGCCAGGGAGGAGCTGAATATGCAGAGATGGGAAGGAAATCACACTCTTAGAGAAGTAAACAGCATGAGCAAAGGCCCTGAGGTGAGACCTAGAATGTCATGGGAAGAAATGTGGAATTCCTTGTGCTTGAACCCTAGGATGTATCTCAAAGGACAGAGAACCCCAGCCCACAGACTAGGGATTGGTTTTTGTAGACTAGGATTTCTAGTTGGTTTGTTCATGCTGTGGGCAGGCTCTGCTTTGGTAATAGGTGTTTATATTTGTCTGTGCTGTCCACGAGAGTGTGAAATGAGCATGAGGTGGGATGGTGTGGGGGGTGGGCAGGGAGAGTACAGCCCCTCTGCATGGGCCAGAAGAGCCTAAGAACTTGCTGAATATAGGGAAATTGAGGGTTTGGAAAGGTGGTTCTTATACTGGGTTCCCTGGCATTCCACAGTGGTGCCCCAGGGGATAGGGAGATAAGTAGGTGAAGTTCTGGGCTTCCTGCCCCACCATGTACCAAAGCAGCTCCTTTTTTTATCTGTTTTGCATGGTGAAGCATCTGGCAAGATTTTTTTTTTAACAAAGAGTTAAAAAAAAAAAAAGAAAAAAATCTGAAAACCCCTGATGAAATTGGAGAAAGGCAGTAAACTAGAGTATCTAAAAGCCTGGGTTGGCACCCGGGTTATGTAAGTTCTCAGTGCCTCAGTTTTTACATCTGTAGAATGGAGCAGGTGGTATCCAGCTCCCAGGGCCCATACTAGTCTATGGACTCAATAAGAAAACACACAGAGGGCCCTGTCTTAGAGGGCCCTGCCTCAGGAGAGGATTGTCTGTCCTCCTGTATTGCTCCCCCAGGGGGTGCAGGAAAAGGACACTCAGCCTACCGACCTGTGTTAGCAGACACTGAGCTAGGAAGACTCGGGTGGGGACCATCCTGACTTTGACGCTTATTAACTGAGACCTTCTCGGGCCCGCCCACCTCCACCCTGCAATTCGGCCCCTTATTCTCCCCATCTGGAAAATAAGAGCATGGGTTCTGTTGTCTCTGAGACTCCTCCAGACTCAGACATTCTAGAATCCTAAACACACTGCCTCAATACCCCTAGCAGTACAGACACCAAACTGTCCAAAGGATGGCTGGCTCAGAGCCAGACCCCAGTGACTGTGTCCTTGAATGTTGGGGGTGTAGCTGAGACACAACCCCAACACGTCCACAACCATGCCTGCCGCCCCTCAACCCAGCTCCAGCCCACCCCTTACCTACCAGGCAACTTCCAAATCCTACACACACTGACCTCCAAAGGCCCATGGGTATTCCCTGGCAAAAATTCTCTGGCCCCCAGAAGCCCAAGTGTCTGGACACCTGTTTCTGGTTTTTATTTTGCCTCCCTGGGTCTTGATATCCTCATCTGCCAAATGGGCCAAGGAGTGAAAGATGTTGTTCAGTAACTGCAGGCTGGACTGTCAGTGGTAGGTCAACCTCAGGGGTCTGCCCAGCCTGGCTCCCACAAAGCTTGAGAGAGCTGAAGCAGGCTCTCCCTGCAGAACTGCCTGTCACAGGAGAGGCCCTGACAGGGCAGCTAAGTTATCTCCACAGGCCCTCCTCACCACAAAATGATTATCTTACTCTTCCTGGCAGAACCCAGGCCCCTGCTGTAGTTTCAGACCTAGAGCTATTTATAGGCAGTGGAAATTAGCATCTCGGCTCCTGGTTCCCTTGGACCACCCCCCGCCAGCCTCAGCCTCTACCCCAGAGGGAGACCCCCTGGAAGTTTTCATGGTTCCAGCAAATGATCCCAGGGATTACTTAGGAGCAGAGAAGACTCTGCTCTCTCTGTGTGATAGCTTTGGACAAGATGCCTTGGCGTTGAGAGGCGGAAGTGAGCCCTTCTAGCTGAAGGATCTGGGAAGGTTTCATGGAGGAGGCAGTACATGAGCACGATGTTGAAGGATAGGCAGGGTTTGCAATGGGGAAGGGCACTCCAGGGAGAGGGAACAGTGGGGACAAAAGCACAGAGTCAGAGAAGAAGAGTGTGTAAAAGGAAGAGCCTTTCATTCTGTTTGGCTGGAGCTTGGGGGAGGGAGCGACTAGAAGTAGTGATAATAATTAGGGTTAACAGGGTGCCTGGGTGGCTCAGTGGGTTAAGCCTCTGCCTTCAGCTGAGGTCATGATCTCAGGGTCCTGGACTGAGCCCCGCATTGGGCTCTGCTCAGCAGGGAGCCTGCTTCCCCTCTCTCTGCCTCTCTGCCTACTTGTGATCTCTCTGTCAAATAAATAAATAAAATCTTTTAAAAAAATAATTAGGGGTAAAAAAAATAATAATAATTAGGGGTAACTGAGTGTTATAGATCTTCCAGATATCACCCTGAGAGCATTATATCACCTCATTTAATCCTCCCAATAACCCTCTGAGGTAGGCACTGGGATTATCCCCATTTTTACAAATGAGAAAATGGAAACACAGAGAAGTTAAATCACTTGCTCACAGTCACACAGCTCATGGGTGCAAGAACCAGAATTCAGATGCCAGCAGGCAACCCCAGAACCCATACTAGGAACCTCTGTCAAGGGGTCTGAATGTTAAGCCAAAGGCTTGGGCTTCAATTAAGAGATAGAAGAGAGCCCTGAGGGTTCTTGAGCGAGGAGCAGTGTGGTCAAGGCAACTGGTCTTGATTGGAATAGGGAAATAGCCCAGGGAATAAAGGCAATGCAGAGGGAGAGGACAGTCATTGAGAGAGAGGTGACAGAGTTAGACCTGGCCAGGGTGGTGGTAATGGAGAGGAGGGAGCACCAAGCAGCAGGACCCTGCCTGTGATAGGTGATCAAGGAAGACTCCATTTTTTAAAAAATATTTTCTTTATTTGACAGAGAGAAATCACAACTAGGCAGAGAGGCAGGCAGAGAGAGAGGAAGAAGCAGGCTCCCTGCGGAGCAGAGAGCCCGACGTGGGGCTCGATCCCAGGACCCTGGGATCATGACCTGAGCTGAAGGCAGAGGCTTTAAACCACTGAGCCACCCAGGCGCCCCGGAAGACTCCATTTTTTAAGATAGCAGCTGACTGCTCATGGAGGAGACTAGGAGAGAACAGTGGTACAGAACACAGCAGAGAGGCTAGACCTAGAGATGAAACACCTAGATGACAGAGAAGTCATCTCATAAGTGTGCTCATAAGTCCCACACCTGCACAGGGCAAGGTGAGCCACAGGAGGGCAGAGATGTGGGCCTGTGCTATTCACTGCTATATCCTAGCACCTAGAATAGTGCCCAGCACAGAATACACTCAATAAACATGAATGAGTTCACCTGGAGCACTTGTCAAGCACAGGTCCTTAGGGAATGCCAGCTACTAAGGGAGTAGGCAGCAGGCAGAGCAGGAGATGTTGGAGAGGGAGAGGGTCACCTGCAGGTAGGGTGTGATCAGGGTGTTTGACACTGGATAGGCAGTCAGTTAGACATAGAGGTTGTCGGGAGAGGTTCAAGGAGGACGATAAAAGAACAACAGCATTGGGGAAAAACTGCTGAATGAGGTCTTGGGAAACATCTGCTGAACAGAAGAGCAAAATTGAGCATTCCCTGGAGCTATCCCCCATCACCCACAACAACTCAACTGGGTGAGAGCAGATGTAACAAAGGCCTGAGGGACTTGCAGGCGCACAGGACCACAGATCTGGAACAGTTCTCAGGGACCATCCAGCAATCCCAGGGTACACAAAGGAAGAGAGAGGCCCAGGAGAGAAGGGCCCTGCGCAAGCACAAAGCTCCCACAACCAGGGAGCTCTTAGTAATCCCTACACGTGGAAAAGGGGGCAGAGTCCATCCTCCCTACCCCCAAAGCAGCCACCCTTCTCCCCAGGCCCCCCAGTTTTCTTATCCATCCTTGTACGGCCTCTGTGCTCCTTTCCAGCGGCCACCATAACAAAGGACCCAGACCAGAGGATTTAAACTATGGGAAATGTGTTGTCCCACAGTTCTGGAGGCTGGAGGTCTAAGATCAAAGTGTTGGTCAGCAGTGTTGGCTCCTTTCTAGAGTCACGAGGGAAGCCTCTGTTCAGGGCCTCTCTCCTTGCTTGTGGATGGCCATCCTCTCCTTGTGTCTTAACATTGTCTTCCATGCATCTCTGTGCCCACATTTAAGACACCGGTCATAGATGATTAGGCCCACCCTGACAACCTCATCTTAACTTAGTAACTAGTCACCTCTGCAATGACCCGGTCTCCGAATACAGTCACATTCGAGGCACTGGACTTGATGGTTGTGGAGGGACTCAATTCAACCCAAAACATTGTCACTTGAGACAATCGCTTCTGCTCTTGAAAACAGTTTCTCTCCTATAAAAGCAGGGACATAAATGGGAACAGATGAGGCCTATGGGGGTTGGGGGGCAGACGAGCTCACTGCCAAATGGACACGTATGCCTCAGAGAGCCTGTGGCATGCTGGGCATTAGGAAATAACGATACAGCCTAAGTGTTAAATAGCAGACGTCCCCGGGTCTGAATCCCTCCTGTGCCACTTCCGTACTTGCTGTGCTGTGCCAAGAAAACGACTTCATCTCTCAGAACCTGTTTACTCATCTGTGAATTAGTACTTATTCATGGGCCCCTGTGAGGCCTACATAAGCAGGTGCGTGTAAGAACACATGGCACAAAGCAGGGAGCCTGCAGGGAATGCAGACCATTATTATTATTCTCATTACCAACATCATCATTCAATAGGTTTTTGAAGGTGAAGCCCAGAGAGGGAAAAATCCTGCCCAATCTCACATAGCCATCTGGCATGAAACCAAATGAAATCTCAGGTCTTCCTATCTACACTCTCAGCTTTTTCTTTCATTTTCTTTTATTTTACTTATTTTAGAGAGAGTGTGTGTGAGCACAATGAGACAGAGTGAGGCAGAGGGAGAGGGAGAGAGAGAATCTCAAGAAGACACCCCACTGAGCACCAAGCTCAATGCGGGGTTCATTCTGACAACTCTGATATCATGCATGACCTGAGCGGACATCAAGAGCCAGACACTTAACCGACTGAACCACCCTGGCACCCCCAGTCTCAACTTTTTAAACCACATCTCTGTGCGATAATTTTTTTTTTAAAAAAGTAATTTCTAAATGCCCAGTATTAGGAGAGCAATGAAGCCTACTTTCAGCTTCTCCGTATGCCACATGGAACACTGTGGAAAATGGTAGTCGCCGAGAACACAGAGCAGCATGAATGAGGTCTTGAAATAGGTGATATGAAAACAGGGAGGTTTACCAGTGACCATGGCAACAGCCTCACAAAAGCAGATGCAAGGGAAGAGAGGCGTAAAGGAAGCATCCCGAAGGGGCCGGTGCTGGGGCTAAGGGGTGAGACTTAGGGGTGATGGTTTTCCTCTCAGTGTCTCCTACATTTGTGGGGATGTGGTTCCGAGATGGGTCATCTGAGGACCAGCGGCCACCCAAGCAGCGTGAGGAAGATCTCCGGTCAGATCCAAGTTGGAGCAAGGGCTGGAAAACTGAGCTCAGTTTTCGGGAGGAAAATTGGGACATGCAGGGATCAGTGGCAGGACAGACAGACCCAGAAACCTGGGAGTTTTCCTTTGCTCCAAAACACACTGGAGCTCAGGGCCAAATAAGAGAGAGAGGGGCCAGGGTGGGGCCAGGTAGACCCCTGCTCTGCCAATGACCTTGATTCTGGTTTCCTGGTCTCACTCACCTGCCTCTTTCTGGGCCGTAACATTCTCAAGGGGCTCCAGGTCGGGGCATTGTGGACTATGAAAGTGGGGCCGGAATCCCAGGCCCGGGGGTTGGAGGCTGTTTGACAGAGCCTGGACATGGTGCACCAACTGAGGATCCAATGTCAGCAGCTCAACTCACTCACTGTGTGACCTCAGATGAATTATAGTCCCCCTCTGAGCCTCAGTTTCCTCATCTGAAAAGTGGGCTTAGATAATGCCTACCTACAGGGTTACCAGAAAAATTAAATGAGAATAATGTGTATATCAGCCTGTCCCTTTTATATCCTCTCTCCCTCCGTATATTCTCCCTATCATGGCCTGAATAAACTTAAATATGAATCTACTTGTGCCACATTTACTCAAAACCCAGTGGTACCCACTGCTCTTAGAACAAAATTAAAATCCTTCACGGTGGCCTTCAGGCCTGGTGTGATCCAGCTGCCACCCCTTGCAGAGTCCTCAAGGACAGGTTTCTAGGCCCATAGGAGATGAGAGTCCCTAGAGCTTCCTTTAAAACCACAGAACTTGCCCTTCCATTGATGTCATATTGGGATTCCAGAATAAATTAAAGATAACTGAAAATAAACAGTAATAATTATAATGTTGAGACTATAGATACACTACCCCTTACTAATCCCCACCAAATTTCACACATCCTCTGGTGGAGTATGCCCCATCCTCTGGCTGAGAATCATTGCATTCATTTAATTCTTCTATCTTTTGAAGAAGCATTTATTGAGTGTCTATATGATGCTAGATGTTGTCCTAAATGCTGGGGATACAGCAGTGAACACAGATATCTCCCCTCACAAAGTTTATAGGGGTCCAACAAAAAAATAGAGAAACAAATAAATGAACAAGAAAATGTATCAGGTGGATAAGGACTTTGAGGGCACACATGGGAAGAGGCAATTGAGATGGGCAGTCAGAGAGGGCTTCCCTGTGGAGGTGTTATCTAACCTTAGCCTCAAATAACATGCTGTATCCCCACATTTGACTGAGGGTGAGTTCTGGTCAGGCTCCAGCTGTTCAGTGTTTTCAGATCTCCTGTGTCCTTTTCCTGGGCTCTGCCAGGCCCTCTGTTAGGCACTATAACCTTTCATGATCTCTTTTTATATCATGGCTGGCCTGGGTGATAAGCATGTTCAACCTCCCATTTTATAGTAAAGAAACTGAGGCTCGGAGAGGACTTGCACAGAGTCACACTGTGATGGGTCACAGAGATGGGACTTGTCTTTGAATCTTCTAACTTTCCCAATCCTGTGCCTCTTCCCCCCATCTCTTTTCTTGCCGGGATGTTATTTGGAGAAGTTACAGTGTCAGAAAATGAGTCCCCTAGTCTGTTAGAGCCTGGAGCTGTCAGCTGGGAGGGAACCAAGACCCAGGAGGCCACTGCATGTTCAGTAAGGTAAAGGAGTTACAAAACTGGCCCAATCCCAGAGAAATAAGCATGCAGGGAAAGTCCTAGGCAAGCCGCATTGCAGGGGGGTTGGGGGGGAGGGGAATCCCTGCAGAGGCAAACTGTAGAACACAGTGGGTAGCTTTGTAAATTACCATACTTTGGTTTACTCCTAAAAGGAGAAAGCATTTCTCTCCCATAGAGTATCTGGTGGGTAAGCAGGCACCACCCAGGACTTTTGGATTTTATGCTTCCTGAGGGCAGGGGCAGTTTCATTTGCTTCTGAAACCCCAAGCACCCCGTGGGATTCTAAATGAAAACATGAGTGAGGATTGCATGCACATGTGCATATGTGTGGCCTGCAGGCTCCTCAGCCTGCCTCCCCGCAGCCAGAACCCACCGCCCAGCTCTGCATGGGGACCACGGAGATATCAGAGACTAGGCCTAGCCAAAGCCCCCAGCAAGCCACATGCTCCCCTACCCCGTACCCTGGCCCAACTTCCCTGCATTCCCACCCTCTCTGATGTGGAAAGGTATGTACCTTTCATCCCCACCCAGAGGTCAGGTCTGGGGGAAGGTACCAGCCAGGGAGGGGCTGGGATCTGACTCGGAGAGATGTGCCTCCTGCCGCCCCCTTGCTGGCCTCAAGGACGCAGGAGCTGGCACGGAGCCGCCAGCATCCTCTTGAAGTCCTGGGAGATCTAATTACCGAGACAAGGAGAAAGTGGTGAGCAAGCGAGCTCCGGGGTTTGGAATGATCAGGTTTTTGACAGTCAGTGCGGGGCCAGACTGCAAAACTGTCCCTCTGATGTTCTGCGGATAGGCCCGTGAAACAGCGGACTGTTTGATCAGGAACTGCCAGCTTTTCTGTCACCCCCAAAGGCTTTCCTAAATCGTCCTAACAATTACCATCTCGGGGAGCCAGCCACGCTTCAGGCCTCAGCTTGGTAATGAGAAAAGTGCAGCTACAAGATAGGAGGCTAATGGAGACCCCACTTGAGGCTGGGGTGGGTCCCCACCTTGGGGTTTAATTCTGAGCATGGGGTGTGGCCTGGATTACTTGCTCTCTAAATACCTCATCCTCATTCCAGTATGAACACCATTTTATGGATGAGGAAACTGAGGCAGGGTGTGCCCAATGTTGCTGACCAACAAGTTGCCGGGGTGACATCTGAACCCAGGCCTGCCTGGCCCAAACCCCTGCTCTTTCAATGTGTTCCAGATGCCCTCGGATCATAGATATGTTTCCCCCTCTCCCTATTTTGTGTGTTAAAATTTCAGAGAATCTTGGGGCGCATGATACCAGCTCTGTCCAAAAGTTTTGACCCTGAAAAGTACTAAGAATGATGACTTTTTGTGTGTTTTTTTAGTTTATGGGCATTTTTATTTTTGCCATACATCCCTGAGAAAGAATTTCCTCCAGTAGGTGTGGGACAAAGCAGTAGGGGTTTAAGGGTAGTAGCTCACCTTCCTTTGCAGAGTAGAAAAGCCTGGAGTGAGACAAGGGTCAGAAAGGCTCACTAAGCACCAGGCACAGGAAGAGACCTTCGTCTGGTTTTCCGCTGATTCACCAGATGTTTCTTGAGCACTTACTATGTGCTAGATGTAGTGTAGGCCCTGGAGACAGACACAGCAATGAACAAAATAATGTCACTGCTTTGGTGGGTCCTGCATTCCAGTGTGGGTGACAAGCAAAATAATGAAGAAAAGAGCAAAATCATTGAGACTATCCATCATAATCAATGATCTAGACGAAATAAGCAAGGGGTTGAGGTTGGGGATAACAGAGTGGATCCTCTGAGACCCTGGAATCAGGAGGCAGAGAAGACCTGGAAAATGATAGGAGGCTGCATGTGTGTTGGAGGGCAGAGAGTGGGGAGCGGTCCGAGCATCGGCTGGGAGGTGGGACCTGAGAGGTGAAGCTCAGGGAGAAAGCAGCGGCTGCACCACCGAGCCTGCTTGTGGGAGGTGCACATGGTTTCTTCTAAGACAGGCAGCTGCTGGGACTGCGAATAGGCTGAGAAAAGGCTCCCTGGAGAGGAAGAGGCAAGGACAATTTTTGAACCCCAACCTGGCTGAGGGCCTCTGCATCTGTCCTATCTGCTGAGGGAACCCCAACCCCAGTCTCTAAATACAGGGCCCTGCCCCCCCCCCCCACCTGCCTTGGTGCTTTGTTCTGTTCATTTTGGTTATGTGACTCAGGCCAACTTGAACTCAATAGAATGTGACTTGAGGATCCATTGGGAACATTTTGTTTCCCCACAAAATTAAAAGCCGCTACAAGGATGTATGTTTCTTATTGCTGGGCAATCAGGTGTGACCTGTGAACAGTGGGGGCTTTTTCTGGACAGAGTGACTGGTCCATCCACCCTTCTCTTTCCGCAACCTTCCAAGGCCCAGACCCTCCCAGACAGAACCCCAGGAACTCACAATGAGGGGGACAAAATACAAGGTAGACAGAAGCAGAAGAGGGTGATAATTTTAGACAAACATCAAATGGGTTCAGCCCAAAGGAAAAATAAAGAGAAGGGCCTTTTGCCAAAATTTAGGGAAAGTCCTTTGTGCCCATGGTAGTGGTCCGCACTTTTACCATATGTTAAATTAAACCCTGTTCTGAGCACATTAACCTATATGATGAAGGTTCTTGCATAACCCCCATTTTAAAGATAGGAAAACTGAGGCACCTAGGGGTTAACATGCCCAACCTGTAAGTGGCAGGGCCATGCAGTCTGGCCCCAACCCAGCACCAAAGCAAAGGGGTGAACAGCCCAACTGAGAGATCAGATTGGGGTTGAAGAGGACAAATAGAACACATGAGAGGTTTACTCAAAAACTGGAATGAATCCATTCCGCTCTTAGTGGGGTCCTACTGTGTACTGGACAATTTTCCTTATACAGAAATGACACAAAGACGTCCTGTTGGTGGAAAGGGAATAGAAGCAGATGGACCCAAACAGGCCATCATACTATTTACCGGAGTGTGTCAGGTGCCATCAGAGAGAAGAAAAACATGCTGGGAAGGATGCATTGAGGGCAGACCCCATAGGAAGGGTGAAGGACGCAGCCTGGAAAAGCCACCAAAGGTGGAAAGAGAGGCATTTCGAGTGTCGTTTTATTATATTGGATTGGAATTAATTTTTTAGGTGTCTGTCTCCACCCTAGATGGGAGCACCTCAAAGCAGAGGTCATGTGTCATTTATTTTTGTGTCCTTAAGAGACGACATATACCTGACTTTTTCCATGACAGCAATCACAAAATGTTTATTTAAAAATACATGAACAAAGCAGAAAGAAATGGAGAATGAATGAGATTGGTCTTAACTCTCAAACAGACGTTAGACTCTACATGGTCAGCATTTAGAGCCATTGCAAGTTCTAGCATGGAGACTGGGCACTTATGGGAGGTTAGAGCTGCATATATGGTGGGTCAGAGGCAGTGGGGCAGGGAGGACAGAGACTCATGAAGGCACCATTGTAGGAGTAGCCAAGTGAGAGATGCTGGGAGCCCAAATTCAGATGATGATCTCAAGAGTGAAAAAGAAAAGGCCAAATCTAGAAATACCAAGGAGGCTGGTCAATATGACCAGAAGGAGGAACAGATTTGAAGGACACAATGAGCTGTGTCTTAGACTTGCTGAGTTGGAAACCTGGCCAAAACAACCAAGTGGGGCTACGTTGTGAGCTCCATGAAATCCTGGCTCAAGGATCGAAAGGGAGAAGACAAGATGAGAGGGACAGCAGATACCTTAAACACAATTCTCCACTTCCAGAACCCACGTCTGTAGGTTCATCAATCCCATGCTCAACTTGAGGTAGACTCTGCTAATCAATCATGGTTGACTTGATTGAAACTTCTGAAGTTTCAATCAAGCAAGATGAAACTTATTTGTTGCCCCTGTTGGAGAAGCAGCATCCAGGTGGTGGTGAGGGAAGCCTTCAGAGAGTCCCTCTCTGACCGTCAGAATAAAAGACAGAAGGGGGTAACGAAGGAGCAGAGGTGGGAGCAGTGAACCTTGGAAGTTAAGGTTAGGGTTTAAACCATTTGAGGTCAAGGTCATAACCATGACCTTTCCCTTCTGTATGTCTTAAACTCTTTTTTAAAAAAAGACTTTAAAGACGTACAGAGTTTAGACACTTAATCTCTTTAAGAGTTTTTTTTAAACAACTCTTTCTAAGTGAAAGCACCCAGCTATAATTATTCATTCATTCCAATTAGTGACAAAGCATTCATTCTTATGAATAATAATATTCTGAGGGCACATTCAGTAACTTTCTGGGTAAGCTTAACTATTCTGAACTGATTTCAGTTTTATTGTTGGTGAAGACTTTAAGGAGCATGCTTTTCTTCTGCTGTGAGATCTGCAGCCTACCAGCCACCCATTCTGCCCATACCTGTTTATTGAGGACATACTATGTGCTGGACTCTGTTATAGGTAACAGGACAATCTCCACCAGCCTCGTCAGGGAGTTCACAGTCTGGCAAACTACGGCAACAGCCGACCTCAGAGCTGTCCATGGTTCCAGCAGTGGGCAGGCTCCACAACCTTCCTTCCTCTCCAGACTGTCAGCTTAACAATTAGAGAAAGAGAGAGAATGTTCTCAGTCTCCTTCCAGTTTTCAAGAAAGCATCACAGCTGACCTTCCAGCATCCCTGCCTTCAACCTGGCAAGAGCAGGGACATGGCCGGTCAGCTGAGTAACTGTCTCTTCTCTCCCAGAGGAGGATGGACTTGCCTCCCAACAGAAATGTCCCCAAGGGGTAGACTAGAAACCCAGGCATCCCAGGAACTGGATTCTTAAGGCCAGACACATGAATCTTGTCTAATGCTTGGATTTAGCAAAACTTCAGAAACAGTTTGCTGAAGGAAGCACCCTCTCTCCCAAAGCAACAGCCTTCTAAGTAACACTCAAAGGGAGAATGTGACCAGTTTCTAGGTCGGGAAGGGAGTAGCCACCTCCCTGCCAGACAGGAAGGATCTAGCATATGAAATGAACAAGGATTTTCTGTCCCATGGGCAGCAATGGGGGGCGTGGGGGGAGGTCTTTGTCAAATTATTGAAGAGACACACGGAGCATCGAAGTTACAAAAGAACATCCAACAGTGTTAAGCATCCATGTGAATGACAGACACAGAATGCAAATGCCTACTGTTCCCAGAAGAGACACCCACACATGCCAGCAGCAAGGAGCAGCAGGGGCAGGGGGCTCGGTGTCAAGATTTGGGTTCTAGCTATGCCACTGAGAGCTCAGGCTCCTCCTCCACAGAGTACAGACACGCTATGGCCTCATGTAGTTTAATTCATTCAGCTGGTGACTTCAGGTAATACTTACCAAATGTCCAAATGCGGACCAAATGTCCGCTCTATGCAAATACTGTGTGCCATACATTGCCTCACATAATCCTCCCATCAGCCTCTAGGGTCGGCAGGAGCTCCCACTGTATTACCCAACAGGCCCAGAGAAGGTGAGTGACTCGCCTCAGGCCACACAGCTTAAAAGTGGTCCAGCTGGAATCACAGTTAATCACAGGACACAATAACCACACAGTTCAAAGCCCAGAAGATCAAAATTAACTGCATGTCCTACTTGCTTCCAAAAGACGTGGAGACAGCATATGGTAACAGCAGCACGCAGTTAGACCTCCAGGTGGATGGAGAAGCTCCAGGGAGGGTGGGAACAGCCATTTCTGCTTAGCAGCGTACGTCCACCGCTTGAGGGAGTGCCAGCACAGGGAGGCTCATGGCTGCAAGTCACTGAATGAATGAATGAATGGATGACTGAATGAATGAACCCAAACACTGTAGCAATTCAGAAGAGAACTCGAGCCAGCTTCCATGGGTTCAAGTCCAACTCTGCCACTTCCTAGCTGTGTGTAAAATGGGGCGACAGTCGTTCCCCATGTAAGGAGTCAGTTGGAGGATGAAATGGGCTTACACAAGGCAGAGCAGTTAGCCTAGAGCCTGGCCCAGGGGAAATACTGGGTGTTGTCCGTGGCGATTCTGAGGATGAGTGGCTTGACCAGAGCGTTTCATATGTATGCTGTGACTGAGCACGGCGACAGCCCTTCCTCCCTCCACGAGCACAGGGCACGTACCGTGTCCATCTCTAACCAAGGACACAAAATTAATGACACAGGCCTTGCCTTTCAGGAGCTCAAAATTAAGTAACCAGAAGGGTCAGCTAAAACACCACGTAATGACCTCTATAGAGATAGGAGGCAGGAACAAGGTGCCGTTGGCTCAAAGGGGGGCTGGTCAAGGGTGGCTCCCTGCACCTTTTTCAGGAAGGTTGAGAGCCAGAAGGGCAGCCAGGCAGAGAGAGAATGGCATGCAGGAGGGAGGGCCAGGGGATAAGAAGTTTGCCCTCAGGGTGACATCATCGACATCCCTGCTCCCTGGTGGGTCCCTCTCTGTGTGTGCCACACACACACGGCACGTTCATCCCTGCGCAGCACCCTCCACGAGGCGAGGGGCCCCAGTGCTGACCCAGCAGCCTTAGAAGGCCCCTCATAAAAGATTAACAGCTTCATGAATGAGTGATATGGTTACGAGAGAAGCGTGCAGGAGGATCTGGGAATGGGCGAGCAACAAGGGCCCTTCCGGAGCCAATCCAAGCCCCTCAGTGGAAAGGAAGCAGGGGCACGGCCTCTGATTGGAGGAAGCCAGACCCCAGGGCTGTCTCACGCACTCGTCAAGGAGGTCTCACTGACCTGTCTTCTTTTTGGGGTTCCCCCAAGACAGAGTGTGAGTCGAGGATGGGGTGCAGGTGGTGTATTTGGGAGCGATCCCAGGAGTAAGAGAAGGAGGGAGACAACAGGGAAGAGAGGAATGCCCACATAAGATCTGCTGGGGGTTGCTTGCGGCTTTCACGGGGAGTTACCCTCGGCGTTCTGGGGTCTTTGTGCGTTCTCTGCTTGGCTTTATACCTGTCACACTACCATCTTTCTCCTCACCTCTCCCACTCCATTCCCCCCTCCCCAGAATTCTTTCACCCTGAGGGAGAATCTGTTTCTAGGGGTTGCCTCCTAGTCCTCAAAGAAGCTGCCGTTTTTAACAACAGAGAGAAGCTGCTGTCACAGAGCAGAAGGCCTCTACCTGCCTGGTTCTGTCTGATGTGAAATCTCACCAATGGTTTCCCCGGCCGTCACTTCAGACCCCTGAAGTGGCAAGTGTGAGGGACGCCCCAGGGTGACGCTGGACATGGGTGTTTCCCACAAGTCCTTTGTGAGGCTGGCTGGGACCTTCTCCATCCCTCCCATCAGCAACAAAGAGGAGGCCACAGAGGTGATTACAGTGAAGGCTTGGACATGGTGGGGGTGACTTGAGGAGACCCCAGGTATCTCCCAGGCCCCTCAGTCCTCAGCCTGAAAGTGTCTAAGAGCAGGTGTTGTCTTGGAATTACACAGTGCCCCATCTTTACCTCCTTTCTCCCCATGCAAGTGTCTAGGAGAGGCCCCATATTTATTGAATATTATCAACTGAGTATCAGACCAAGACAGATGCACTTTCTGCCCACATGGAACTTAGAGTCAGCAGGGACTCACACATTAAGAAAAACTAATTACATTATTAATTATTAAGATCATGATAAAAATGAAAGGGATTTTCAGAGAGTTGTGAGAACTTTCAAAATGAGTTCCCACCTAGGGGCAGGGAGAGGGATAGATTTGGCCAAAGGAAGTGCTCAGTTAGGTGCAAAAAGGGAAAGGCCATTCCAGACAGAAGGAACAGCATGTGCAAAGGCCCTGTGGCAGTAAAACACTTCTGCTGATACCACAGAGAAGAGGCTAGTGTCACTGAAGCATAGCAGTCGGAGGAAACAATGAGTCTTCAGAAGAAAGTGAAGGCCATACTGTACAGGACCTTTCAGAACTTGGCAAGGAGCATGGATTTTCCCCGTATGCTGTGGAAGACACTGGAGCATTTTAAGCAAGGGCCTGACATTAACACCATGTGTTTATGCTTTTGAAACATCCCTTTGGCTGCTGGGTGAAGAATATTGAGAGTGGGAGCAGGGAGACTGGGAACACCAAAGCTACCCAGGACAGCAGTGATGGTGGCCTAGACCAATGTGCAGGCTGTGGAGGGGAGTGAGCAGAGCTGAGACAATCATCTCTTTGGGTGTAGGAGGTCCACTGCATGGACAAATAAGGTTGGAGCAGGAGAGGACCCTGATGGGAGATGAGGACAGGACTCAGGGGAAAGAGGAGATGATGGGCATTGTGCATATAACACCTACTGTGTATCTGGCATGTCACTCTGACTATCTCCTTTTAATCTGCACAACCAGGCTCTGGGCTAGACACCATAGCCCATGCAACAGACAAGGTGAAATGACTTGCTCAGCAACACACAGGTAGTAAATAGAGAAGACAAGGTTTTACTCCAGAATATCTGTCCCCAAGCCCACTCCTCCCAAAGGTTTTATGGAGACAAACCTTTATTTTCCTATAGTACATATTGATTTCCTCTTTATTTTTTTTTAAGATTTATTTATTTGAGAGAGACAGAGCAGGATGGGGGTGGGTAGAGGGAGAAGAGAATCTTAAGCAGCCTCCGTGCTGAGTGTGGACCCCAACACAGGCCTCGATCTCATGACCCTGAGATCACAGCCTGAGCTGAAACCAAGAGTCAGACATTTAACCAACTGTACCACCCAGGGACCCCTGATTTCCCCCTTTAAATCAAATTTTGAATTCTTCAAATAAAACATGAGCACACTCTCCTACTTAAAATTAAAATATTTCACTCAACAAGAGGGTCCCCTTGACCACTGGAACCTGCCGTAGTACCTTTTTCCCTCCCCAGAGGTTCCACCTTCATGAATTTGGAGCAGATCCTTGCAGACCTTCTGCTAAATGGTTACCTATATATGTACCCACAGGAAATATAAGCTATTGTTTTGTTGAGTTTTCTCTTTTACATGTATGGAATCAGACTATACATGTTGCCCTGCAACTTGGTTTTTTTCACTCAACAGTTTGTCTTGGAGAGCCTTCTGTGTGAGTACTTATGAATGCATCTTATTTTTTTTAACTGTTGCATAGTATTTTATGGACTGGATGTACCACAGTTTATTTAACCCATTTGTTTTCCAAAGACAGAAATGCATTTTTCGATAAATGTTGTAGCTTTTGAAGGGCTTGTAGATCCTTATTTCCTTTCAAAATATGAGACTTTTATTTATGTTAATGGAGGAATCCAGACCGCAGTGACAACACAAATATTTAGCAACACCAAGCCTGGTGACTAAGTTTTCCCATTTTCCTTCAGGTGCTTGGCATCCCTGGAAACGATCCCTTGTCTATTGCCAAGTCTCTGTTTATAGCAAAAGGCTGTCTCGAGAGCAACAGGAGAATGGTAGCATCGTTGGCTTTGATTTCAGTGCCGTGTCCGGAAGCAGGCAGCCTGGCACAGTAGGGAAAGTGTACAGCTGTAGACCCTCGAAGATCAGGATTCAAACCCTACCTTTAGCTCTGTGACCCTGGGCAAGTTACTTTACCTCTCTGAGCCTCAGTTTGTCCAACCATAAAATGGATAAAACCCATAAAATGGCCAGAAGAAGTAAATGCAAGGCACATATACAAAGGAATGATCATATAAGAATACATACTTGGGGGCACCTGGGTGGCTCAGTTGGTTGAGCGACTGCCTTCTCAGATCATGATCCTGGAATACCAGGATAGGGTTTGAGTTCAAAGGGAAGAAAGGGGTATTCTGGCCAGATTCTTGGCATCGGCTGTGTGCCAGGCACTTCCCACATGGCTCCTCCTTTTAACTTCACCCCAGCGGACAGAGCTAGGTTATCCCTCTGCACCAGTTTGTGGAAGAGGAAACTGCGGCTCAGAGAGGGTGTGCCATTTGTCCAGGGTCTCTGTAAGTGGTCAAGGTGCACTCTGCACCTTCCTCCTCTGGACCTAAGAAACTGCAGGCAGCGGCTGTGCAGACCGCCCCCTCCTGGAGAGATAGAGTAGCTCCTCTCATGATAAACTCTCCCATGTCCGGGTTCAACCAAGACTCTGTCACAGAAGAGAAATATGGATTTTCTGACGTCCATTTTTCCAAGGGGATGAGATAAAAGCTTCTCAAAGGTCACCTCAGGACAGTCTGAATCACATCTTTTAAGTGAGATTGACACAGAGCAAGAATATGAAATGGCCATCATTTTCGTGTGTGCAATAAAGCTCAATTCTTTGAAGCTCAGCATTCCTTTGAGCAAAATAAGCATCCCCTCCCTTGGTGAAAAGGGCCTGCCCCAGGAATCAGAAGTCCAGCGCAGTGATGCTGCTGAATCACCCTGTATCTGGGCCACGGTGCATCCCCGTCTCTGGGCCTTAGTTTCCCTCCTCCTCGAACGGGAGGGTGAGCCTGGCTGGCCACAGTCTTGTCCCACTCCAACAGCAGGAGAAGCCAGAGGAGGGGACTGGTGGAGCCTGAGGGGTAGGGTTGCCAGAATTAACAAAGAAAACTACAGGACATCCAGTTACACTTGTATTGCAGATAAACAAAAAATAATTAATGCTTTTATTAGTAGCGTGTCCCAAATATTATACGGGATAGAACTTACCTTTAAAAAATATTTGCTGTTTATCTGAAATTCACATTTAATTGGGTGTCCTGTATTTTATCTGACAACCCTACTCAGGGTTCATAGCTTCAAGGTGAGCCCCTGGCCACCTACCTCCCAACCAGATCCCCACCACCCACTCCCACACCACACCCCCAACAGCCCCACTGCCCTGTCCAGATAGAGATTCTGGAGCCATGAGCAGAGAGGTGTTACAGGTGTAAGATTCCTACAGTGGAGTAGAGGGGTGGAAACATGGCCCAATGGGGGAAAAGACAGCCGGTAAATTTAAATCAGTGGAGAAGTTCGTGTCTGCATGCGTATCAAGGTGGTTTGAGGGACAAAGCGTATGGGTTGCTCATGAGCTCCGGTTCCCTTCCGTGTCGTGTCCACATGTGTACACACAAGCTAGTGGCCATCGCATCTGTGTGTTCTGGAGAAAGAGGCCAATGCTAAGGCCGTGCGCGTTCACATCGTGTCTGTGTGCCTGTGTTTGGCTAGAGGCCGGCTCTGTGTGTGATCCCATGAACTGGTCAACGGCCGCTTCCACATCACCACCCATAATCATTAGAGACCCCGTATCTGGAGAAGACCCAAGCCGGGGCCATGACATGTCAGAGAGACCCCTCACCCTGCACCTGTCCATCAGGAACCCAGGCATCATGCACGGGCCGGCCATGGACATGGTCAAAGAGCTGTCAGATCTGTTCAAAGCCTATAGTGGCTTACAGATAGAAGCAAGTGCAGACTGTGGGGCTCCCCACGGCATGGGCCGTTGTTCTGCAGAGGGGTTGTGAGCCCAGGTTTGTTAAGTGGCTCTTACAGGTGGTCTGTGGCCACTTGTGTGTGCAGAGCCCTCTAGGCAGCCTCAGCACCCACATCCCCACGTCAGGGCCCCAGAGAGTCAGGAGAGGGAGGGAAGTTTCCAAAAGGCCTACTATGCCAGATGCGGACAGTCCTCCTCCTGGGGGTGCTGGAATCAGAATCTAGAAAACAGTGGCAACAAGGGGTGGGTTTCAGTTGGCCTTGGACCTCAGGACCAAAACCTAGCACAGAAGAGATGTCCAGTAAGTGTGTTAGTGAGTGACCTGGGTGACAAACGCTTTCAGGGAAGGACAAGAAGGACGGATTGCTCTTGCTGGGCGAATCAAGGAAGGCTTTCAAGAGGTAATAGTAAACTTTCATCTGGGTCTCAGAAGACTAAATAGCTCAACAGAGGGGAGGGGTGGGCCTTCTGGGCTTGGAGCCAGATGAGCCAAGACACAGCAGACAAACACCAGAAAATGCCAGACCTATTTCAGAGCTTGGCAACACAGTGGAATAAACATATCAGGACTGAGAGTGAGGCAGGACGAGTCCTTTGGGACAACCTCAAAGAAGCCACCATGAGCACAGGAGTTGGTCACAGTCGTGAATGGGGAGCCATGGAAGGTTATAGAGCAGGGCAGGGCAACCTTCAGCATGAACTCCTGGTCCAATCTCCTTTTCTGGTCTCTTTCTCTCCTCACCTTGTTTCTAGTTTTTCTCTGGGCTCCTTCAGCCACGAGTGGGAGACAGAGGGTCTGACTATGGCCTCCACGTCCCCCTTGGCTTCAAGTCTGGCTCTCAGCCTCTCAAACCACAGAACTCCTTCCTGCTTCTGCTGCCTCGAGGCAGATTGTGAGTCTAACATGCGTGTGCAGCTTTCAGGGAGAGAGACCAGCCCTGAGGGAGCTGGCCCCGCTGCTGAAGAAAGCGAAAGATAGACAAGGCGGGTCCAGGCTCTGTCCCCCACCTGTCTTGGGACCTGGACACACCGCTGCCCTCTCAGAGCATTTCGGCAGAAACCCCCATGTGCCAGGGTTGCTCCTGAGGCTCAAGGGCAGCGCCGTGCCTAAAGCCCCTAGCTTGTTAGTTACATCCTCCCCTCCCTCTCCCCCACTTCACCCTGTCCCCAGAGGAGGGCTGTCACAACGCACATGTCTGAGCTCCACTCCCAGAGTAGCTGAATCAGTAGGTCTGAGTGGGCCTCAGAATTCGCATTTTTCACATGCTCGAAGGTGAGGCCGAAGCTGCTGGTCTGGAAACCACCAAGTCGTCCACCGGCACTCCCAAGGCCCAGGGCCTCGCGCCAGCCCATTTCAGTCAGAACCTCTAGGTTTGGGGCCTAGACATTAATATGTTTTTAAGCTCCTTGGTGATGCCAATGTACCACCAAGTTAGGAGCTGGTTAGGAGCTAGTTAGGAGCTGGTTAGGAGCTAGAGGCTTGCAGCAACAGTAGCAGGTACTACTTATCAAGCCTTTACCCCGAGCCAGGCGCCTGTCCAACCAAGCACATTCTCAGTGCACTCTGTCCCCACAGTGGCTTCATGAGGTGGTGCTAGCCTCATCCCCAAGTTGTGTGCCAGGAACTTGCTGCTGAGACTCATCGAGGGAAGGTCACCTGCCCAAGATCACAGAACTGGGAGGTAGTCTTGGGCAAGGCTCAAAGTTAGGTCTTTCCTGCCATTTCACCATTTTGTCTTGAACATTGTGAATTCCCAAACATCCCAGTAGGGATTCCTTTGTAAGCAGCCTGCTCTCCCTGGCCTCTGGCAGACAGGAAGCATGTGATCTCCCCCTACTGTGTGAAGCCCAGGCCACTCACCTGCACACGGACACACAGCCATACCCTTGAGTGGGCACACACCTGCACAGACTGCCTCTCTCACCTACTAAGTCACACACCTGTCTTCTGAGTGCATCCCATCGTTTGAACCCTTTCTGGTTTTTAAATGCACATAAGGACCATGAAGCCACCTTTGGCCTTCCTAGGAGAGCACTTGCAATTTGTTTCATCTGAAATTTCCTAAGCACCCCAGAGCTGACAAGGTCAGGCTTGTGCAAGCCGATGACTTAAGTTGGCTTAATCAGGTAAGATCACTGTGGGGCACTTGTTCTGTGTCTACAGCCCACCCCCAACTAGATCAGGCTGGAGCGGGGCAGGTGTGACCCCTGGGCTCTGTGGCAAGGAGCCTGACTCAGTTGCCTTCCTAGCAGAAGGACTCTGCCTCAATGTACATAACTGTGTAATGGGGTAATCGCAAGAGAGGAAGAAGAACTTCACAGTTCGCAGAGCATTGTCAGAGTCTTGGTTCTGTTTGATCCTCAAGCAAAACAACCTGAGGGCCCCCGAGAGAGGGACAGTGATCTATTCATGGTTACACAGCAAGTAAAGACCCATCCAAACCAGGTCTCGGGACAGAGGTAGGCGTGTGGTGTGGCGGCATTAGTGGGTCCAGACACAGTCTCACGCAGTAGCAATGCTGACAGAAATACCCAGGAAGCACATTCCAGCCCCAGAGGAATAGTAGTGGTGGGAGCATGGTAGTTAGTGGTAGCATAGTTGTTAGTTAGTAGTAGCATGGTAGTTAGTGGTAGCGTGGCTATTAGTTAGTAGTAGCATGGTAGATAGTGGTAGTGTGGTCGTTAGTTAGTAGTAGCATGGTGGTTAGTGGTAACAGCTGCATCTGTGGTTTATGGGGGCTAGTAAGGGCCACGCACCAGCATCTGGGGGAGCAGTTTGTTTTGGCACCAGCACCCAACAGCAGATCAAAGTTACTTTTTACTTGTGATCATGTGCTCAGACAGCAGGCAGGTTCACTCAGCCAGACAATGTCCCCCTTTCCACAAATATCAGCCAAATTCAATGGGCAGGTTTCATTACAGCACCAAAAATTCTCTGGTGCCCCTTTGCTGGGAACAGGGATGCTCAGCCTTGTGGAGGTCTCAGAACAGGAAAGAACTGAGACATCATCTGGATGGCTTGGAACACTCCCCCTGAGCCCCTCCTGACGGCCAGAGGCCCCTACTTTTGACAGAGCCCAGCCTGTTGGCATGGAATGCCTTGTTTCAACGCCCCACACCCAGGAAGAGCAGAGCCCTGCCCCCACTTACCTGTCCCCAAAGTCAGTCAGATTTTATACACCCCATTTCATCATCTTGCTCCTTCATTCTGACCTCTGAGTGTCTACAACTTTACCTGCTTCAATGCTCCTTTTTATCCTAATGAATTATGCATGTCCTACCTCCAAAGTAGCTTATAAAAGTTTGTCTCATACAAAAAGATTTTAAGAGACTGAATTAAGGAAATTCAGACAAAGGGAAGAAAGGAGGACCGAGATTATGATTTACAGACACAACTCATGGCCCTCAGCCCTCCATGCAGCTCCAAAAGGTGAACTGCAAATTCACTTCTGAGCTACCAGGCAGGCCAGGGGAAGAAGGCAAGAAGAAGAGTGCCATGATCCAAAGTCTTCATTTGATAACCCGCACATCACATGATGATGACCCGTGTAGCACCAAACAAATGTGTCCTCTCCGTGGAGACCATCTGCCCCCTCTCTGGAAGGGCACACCAGGGATGCTCCAGCCACATCAGCCTTTTCCAAGTCCTTTGGGGTTTCTTCTGCCTCTGTCAACCCCTCACCCCCACCCCAACCCTTTTACCTGATTAACCCTCACTCCTTCTGAGCTCACCCAATTATACATCCTCCAGGAAACCCTTCCTGGCATGGTGGTCTTCCTCAGTGCAGTGTCTCCACCATGCAGTGCGATGTTTGGCTTATAGTAGGTGCTCAATAAGTATTTGTTGATTGACTAAATAAGCAAGTGGATGATTGGATGCGCACTATCTAATCCTAACTACTTTCTCTATCTTGAGAAGGGTTGAGAAGGGGTGGGGGGAACTTAAGCCTCTTTAGATAGAAGGAACCAGAGGCCCTGAGGCCCTGGCGTCTAGGGACAGGACACCATGGCAGGTTGGCCAGCCTCTGAGTGTGCTCTCCCTTCCCCCCTCCCTAGACATCCTTGCACTTCAGCCCACTGGTGAGAAAGTGCTGCCCTCCAAGGAAGCAGGACCCCTCCCTGCACTTTCTCTTCCTGGTCCCCGGGTCTGCGCTCTGGTCCAGACAATGCCAAGGCTCCCTCTACTCCTGAAAGAACTTCAGCTGGTACTCACTGTCCCCTTGAGCTTTCCTTAACAAGAAGCATGTCCCCAGAGCCACCATGAGGTCAGTGTTTGGGTCAGAGAGCTCTCGGTCACAAGTTCCATCTCCCTGGGGTCTGTGCACAGATCCTTGCCTGAGCCACACATTGGGATTTTTATGTGGTATCACTTGAGTTTTTAATGTCTATGACAAATTATCATTCTGTTAACAGGTGCAGGTGCACGACTGACCAAACAAGGCCTCTCTGACAGGGCTGGGTCCAAAAAAGCTAGGAAGGAAAAGGCATTCCAGGCAAAGGAATGAGGACTAACAGGGGCAAGGGTTCAGAGGCTTGGGTGGGTGGGTGGGGAATCCACTTGTGTTCAGGACAGCTGGTTACAGAGGAAGTTTGGGGTGAAGATTCTTCCAATAGCCAATGATAGCAAGTAGCCATTACAACAAATAATTCCTGTACAACCAAATTTCCCATGCTCTGCACTTGGCTTTCTCTTATTACGTGCCTAATAGAACACACAAATTTTGATTCTGGTAGAAGGATTTGCACAGGTGCTGGAGGTTTTTCACCATGAAGGCACAATGACTGTGCCTGTACAATTTACAGAGAGCTTTGCACACATTCCTCTGTGTATGGCTCACCACCGTCTCGGGGCTATTTTGCTCTCATTTTATTGATGAGGAAATTGAGTCTCCTAGTGTTGAAATTACTGGCCAAGTTCATCCACAAACCTGACTCCTCATTCAGTGCTCTGTCCTCTGCCTCTTGTGCAAAAAGACATTCACATTGGAAACCCCCAACCCCACACAGCTTCTGATATCAATTCCCTGGCACTGTGCTTCTGAATTTTTACGGCCTTGCTGGTTTTGTCTGGCGATATTTGACACAGAATGTTAACTTTTAATATGCTAAATGGTGAGATTATCTTTAATCTAAATTGAATCTCCAACACCATTCATCTCTCACATCACCTACTGTTTCTGCTCCCCAAAATAGGCATGTTAATTTTCAGTCAGAAGATGGGGAGATGACGATTCCATTCTTAGGAGGAGTGTGATAAGTGGATTGGACAGTGGAATATCCCACCTGTAGGTCTTCAAAACCAGTATCTTGGATACAAGGTATCAGAGCCACCAGTCTTCAGTCAGGCCACTCCTTCATGTCACATGTGGGGAAACTGAGGCCTAGAGCGGATAAGTGGCTTTTCCACACTCATATGGCCCTTCCACTGTTCCTGCCCTCACCTTGACCATCTCCTCCCTATCTTACTGAAATCCCACCTGTCCAAAGTCTTCCTCCTCTCAGAGGTCATGATTATCACCCACACCACCTAAAACTGGGCGATAATAGCACAAAATCCTCATTGGGTACCAGACACAGCACAGGGAACATTCCACGAGCTGTTTTGCCAAAGCTTCACCCAGCCCCGTGAAATAGGCCCTGCTGTTCCTTGCAATTTACAGGTGGGGAAACCAAGGAGCTGAGCAGTGAAGTCTTTGGCCCAAAGTCATTCAGAGCCAGGATTTGAACCCATGACATCTGCATTCAAACCCCGCCTGAGTTCTTGGGGCTTAGTATCCCCAGCTCCAGCTCGGCACACCTTCCCCTGAGAGGAAGAGGGTGAACAAGATGTTACGGCCCCCATCTGTCAACCTCAGTCACCCCATGTGAACCGCAACACTCGAGGTTCCCATCTTGGGTTATACACCAGGGTGCTGGTTGTGAGGAAACTGCCTCAGTTTCCAAGTGAGACTGGCTCTACAGAACACACAGTTTTTTTTATTCTGTGAGCTGTTATTTCTGAAAAACGGAGGGTATCTCAGAACCTGTGGGGAGAAGGGAAGAGCCTGGTGCTGGCGAGGAGAAAACCCCAGAAAGAGGAGGAAGAGACAGAGAGGCTGTTCTGTTCTGGCCCTTCCCCACTCCATGTTCCCTACCCCATAGCCTTGAGGGTCTTACACCAGCAACCCCAGGGCTGAATCTAGCTCACAGCTATGTTGTATTTGGCCTTGAGCTGTTCCTAATGGGGAGATTTTACATGAAATCCCAGGTGTCCAGCTTCTCTTGGAAGACTGACAGATCTGCCACACTGGGTCCACATTCTCCCATGGGAACTTTGCCCCAGTCACCACTACTCCCTGTTGCCTCCCACCCATCTACTTCATGCATTCACAAAAGTTGCTTGGTCCTCCAGCTATGCAGATTTGCCACCCCTGCCCTGTGCTCTGACTCAGGACCCAGGACCCAGAATCTCAGTGCCAGGTTGTGAATCCTCAGACAACAGAACCCCTGAACCATGAGCAAACTCCCAGAACTGGAGAACATCCACATTTTCAACTGGTCACCCTGTAGACTCCAGAACATTTGAATCACAGACCCTCAGAAGACTCACCTCTCTCTGAATCAATCGAGATGGGCCCAGGAGATAGGCTGGCCCAACCTTGCCGAGCTGCTTCTACAGGAAGCCCTTGTTTACCAAACCTATGAAGAGCCCCCCGATATGGATAGACCACAGCAGGACCACTTCAGGACCTGTAGACCTTAGAACCCCTGGGATCCTCAGGGCCCGCCCATCCTATTGAACTCCTGTACCATCAAGATGGGGAAACGGAGGCTCAGAGAAAGGAAATGACTAGCCAAAGCCCAGCAAACTGTCATCACAGGCCAGTGTTGACTGGTCATAACCTCTTTCTTCAGAGGCGCACCACTCTCCCCAGTTCTCCCTTCTTCCCTTTATCAAAACCCACTCCCAGGAAAAAACCTAAACTCATTTATACCATGGTGGCCAGAACTGATGATGGCTTCCCTTTTCCAGGGACTCTAAAGGAATCAGAGCTTTTATTTAAAGGATTGGGCCTAAGTAGAATAATTTCAAATGTTGACTATAGGTAGAATCGAACAAAGGCAGGAAGACAAGGAAACTTCCTAAAGTTCCTAGAGTCATACTGTATCATGCCTGCTTGCTCTCTACGTGGATAGCCTAGATGGCCACTCCAGCATGGAAGGGCAGAGGCAACAATGCCATGGGCTTAGGACAGGGCTGACTTGAGTTCTCAGGGCTTGGAAGCCGCTCCAACACAGCAGATTGGTCTCATGACAGCCTCAGTTTTCCCATCTATAAAATGGGCATAACCTGGCCCTGGAAGCCCTCATCCTTATTGCACATGCAGAACATTGGATCTCTGGAGCTTACTTGTACTGCTAGGCTGGTGTGGGGTCTTCCCAAGAACAAGCCCCTCTGTCCCCAGGCTTTCCCCACAGGGTCTCATTCAGCCTGGCTCTTGGAGGCTGGCAATGGAGGTCTCACTGTCAGCATCAGAGGAGGCTCAGTGCCTAGAATCCCCACAGGGGACATGCCTGCCTCCCTGTACCCCTGACCATAGGTTGTTGGACTCCCAGGACCACTGAACTCTTATGTCCATGAGCTTCTGGGCTGTGCCCTTCATATCACTCTTCCTAGCACGCAGCACCCAGCACCAAGCTGGGCTCACAGGTGAGGCCTGAGAAACACAGGTTGAATGAGTGAATGAATGGATAAGTTAAGGAATGACTATTAGAACCCAAAACCATCTGATATTGAACCACCAGACCCTCGGGGCACCTGGATGGCTCAGTTGGTTATGTGTCTGCCTTCAGCTCAGGTCATGATCCCAGGATCCTGGGATTGAGCCCCAGCTTTGGGCTCCCTGCTCAGCAGGGAGTCTGCTTCTCCCTCTGCCCCTCCCCTGCTCATGCTCATTCCCTCTCTTTCTCTCTAATAAATAAATAAAAATAAAATAAAATAAACCACTAGACCCTCATAACGGTAGCAGCAGAATGTTCCAGGACTCTGACCCCAGCAGGTTAGTGGTACTGTTCTGCAGATCCCTCTGGATTCCCCCTTCTCTGGAATAGACTGAGGCTAGAAGTCTGATGGGGGTATGCCTCCCCCCAGCCCCTCCATGCCCACCCTCCAGGTATCCTCATTACGCCACAGGTTAGGCTGGGCTGGGGTTAGGCTGGTCTCAGAGATAGGACAGACACTGCCTACCTGTGGGGGACCGTTTGTGCTGTGTTCCTCGTGATGACGCCCCATGCCAGACTCAGAACACTTGGGCATGTCACCTGCATTTGGTGGGTAAGGAGGATTCTAAAGTGCTTGGTGGCCTCAGTGCCAGGACCTGAGGGACAGGAAGCAGACCAGTCCTTGCACCCAGGACACCACGGCCCAGATGGGATACAGATCTAGTGATCAGGTCAGCCTTGCTGCTGAAGGCCACCTAGGGGTGAGGGCAGGGGGCTGCTGTCCGCTTGAGATGGAGAGGAGTTCTTGTCAGCAGAGGCACCAAGAGAAGATGGAAGGCAAGCCTCTTTGTGGGGCTGTGAACAGTGTGAGTAAGGCAGGAAGCATGCCGGGGCACTTGTTGTGGAACAAGTAAAGGTACACCAGTGATTTGGGGTGATACAGCGTGGCGTCGAAGGAAGGAGAGAAGCAAGGAGAAGTGCTGGCCTCCGAGGGGGCCCAGGAGCCCGTGAGCCTGTCCGCTCTCTATCACACACCCGAATCCCATCATGACGGCTGAACTTTCAGGCTCCTCTTCAAAGGCACAAAGGCTGCAGGGTGATTTGCCAAGGTTTTGGTCATTCACCCCTTGGCGCCAGTGAGTGTGGGAGAGGACTTACGGACAGGCACATCAAGCAGGGCAGAGGGCAGGGGAAGGCCACACTGACAACAGGAGCCACGCCGACAGAGGGACTGGCCTGGTGTGGCCGGGGGCGGGCCAAGGGGTGGAAATACGCCTGCACGCGAGGCTCGGGGTCCGATCAAGGGGCCAGAGCACCAGGCTGGGAGAGGTGGACGTCATTCTGGAGGCCATGAGGAGCCTCCCAGAGTCACTGAGCAGGGACTGAGGATCAGACTGGTGAGTCCGGGAGAATTATCTGGAAGTGAAGAAATGGTGGGTTGGAAGCAGACCACTGTGTCCTGGCCCTGCATGACGAGGACTGCACTCCAACCTCCTGGTCCACGGGATGGGCCAGGACCGCTGGCCTCCACTGAGTGTCTGCCACACACCCCCCCAGATGCCACCTGAGCATGTCACACGTATCCTCTGCGCGGCCAGCTGCTCCGGGAGGGCGCTCTGCCTGTCTCCCTCATTGCTCTTGCCCAGTGTCTGGAACAGGGTTGGGCACGTAGTAGGTGCTCAACAAACACTGATCTTGTGGGTTATCTCATGAGATGCTCACAGCCACTCATGGGCTAGCAACGGTCTCCACCACTATCGCAGAGGAGGACACCAAGGCTCAGAGAGCTGGAGGCACAGCCTGGGTTTTGAACCCAGGCAGAGGTTTCCAAGTCTGTGCTCAGCGGGGAGGGCAGGGGGAAATGCAGAGCAGGAGCAAGGGTATGGTGCAAGGTGGGCCCGGTGCTGTGTATTTGCTTCCTGTGGCCTCCGTAACAACTGACCACAAACTGGGCGGCTTTGAACAAGGGCACTTTATTCCCTCACAGCTCCAGAGACCCGAAGTCTGGAGGTGAGGTGTCAGCAGGGCCGTGCTGCCTCCAGAACTCTAGAGCACCTTCCCTTCCTAGCTTCTTTGGGTTTCTTCGTGGCTCTGGCATTTCTTGGCTCCAGGCTGCCTCTTGCCACCTCTACCTCTGTCTTCACAGAGCCTGTCCTTAGCCTGTCCTTAGACATTTGTCCTTAGTTTCAGGGCTCACCTGCATAATCCAGGGCTATCTCATCCCCCAGATCCTTAACTTAATGACGTCAGCAAAGACCACTTTCCTAACGAAGTTCGCATTCGCAGTTTCCAGGGATGAGGATGTGGACATATCATTTGGGGGTGGGGTTACTATTCACCCCACTGTGTGGTGTCTCTGGCATTTCCCAGAAGCGCACTGCGGGCCGGAAGTGAGTGTTGGGCGCTGGGCTCCCGACTGGTGCCTGCAAGTTTCCTGCTTTGTGTTCCCCCCTTTCTCTGTGCTTCGCCACAGGGCCATCCCCACTTGGGATAATCCCCTGAAACCCGAGCATCTCTCCCAGGCCTCCCAAGACAACCTTTCTGCATTCTGTCCCCAGGTTTGCCGGGCACCGCTCCAGATCTGGAAAAGAGAAAGCAGATTTTCGGGCAAAACTTTATACCTCCAAAGAAGCCAAAAACCTTCCTGCAGCTGGTATGGGAGGCACTACAAGACGTGACGCTGATCATCCTGGAAATCGCGGCCATCATCTCCCTGGGGCTGTCCTTTTACCACCCACCTGGCGAGAGCAATGAAGGTAAGACCCCTGTTCCCCACCCAGCAACAAGCAGCCTGGCCACATCCCAGGGCACCCAAGTGAGGGAACACAGGCCCAGGAGGCAGGGCCTCTCCCAGAGCCCCTGGCCCCCAGTTTTCCCTCGTGTGAGACATAAGGATTGCACCGACAGTGAGAATAACCACAGTGAGCATTTATTGAGCACTTACAGCCCATCAAGCTCTGGGCTGAGATGTCATCTTCCTAAGACACCATGAGGCAAAGGCCATGATTATGCCCATTTTAAAGATGAGGCAAACAAGGTATAAGGCACTAACTCGCTCAAGATCACTGAGTAGGTGCTGGATCGGCTACCGCCTTGCATGTGTCTGCCCCAGGCTTCCTCCTCCCAGTCTCCCCTTGGATTGCATCTTTTGCACAGTGCATGAGAAGGACTCAACATCCGTGTCGCTCCTCCTCTTTCATAGTCCTATCCCAGGGTTGGTTCAGTAGTGCACACACTCATGGGGCTGATGCTGAATATGTTTCCCAAGTGAGGAGGCCTGATCTTAAGAGGGCCTCCCAAAATGTGTCCCCGCATTCTGAATGGGGACTCCGCTCTGTGGACCGAGGAAGCACTGTCCCATTCATCCAGAGAGGGTCCTGCAGGAGACCTATTCTTCTCGAAGTCAGAACTCAGAATCCTAATGGAAAACTTCAACTTTCCCTCATCCTTTCATTCCAGAAACCGAGCACCTGCTCTGGGCTAGGACTTCATCAACTCGATGGCTCTTTCCTTTACGATGGCAAAGTCATTCAAACCTATGTCACACAATAGAGGAAGAGAGACAGACACACACACACACATACTATGGGATAAAGGGGCTCCCATAAGATATATTGTTAGGTTAGATTTTTATAATCTGATTTTTCATTAGTAGGATATTATAAATACTTGTTATTCATTATGATTCAGCATTTTCCTAATTAATGCACTGCCTAAAGAGATAATCCTACTATGTTCATTACTTCAATCAAGCAAATAAAAAGTGAATAGTTTATAAGAAATAACCATCATGGGCCTCATTTCCCCAGACAAGGAGGTGGTCTCTGAAATTCCTTGAATTTCCCTCTCCCAAGCCTGAGTTGCCCAAGAAATGAGATAAACAAGTCTACTAGGCCAACTACCTCAATTTTATAAGTAATATTATTAAATCGCTTTTTATCCTGCATGACCTCTTTCCAGAGAGCATTTCAAGACACAAGAAAGACAGATTTTACAAGACAAAGTCAAATAGGAAGTCAGATAGGAAAGGAATGGAAGCAAATAAACCAACTATATGTCCTACTGTGTTTGAGATTTAAATTTGACTTTGAGCTTCCTGGCAGCCAGGGCAGGAAGGGAATTAGGATGACTCGCATAGCTCAAGCTTCCACAAGGAGGGAAAATGGTGCTTTACAAAGACAGCATGTCCCCTGATGGTGAATTCTTTTTTTTTTTTTTTTTTAAGATTTTATTTATTTATTTGACAGAGAGAGATCACAAGTAGGCAGAGAGAGAGAGGAGGAAGCAGGCTCCCTGCCAAGCAGAGAGCCCAATGCGGGAGCCGATCCCAGGACTCTGAGATCATGACCTGAGCCGAAGGCAGAGGCTTAACCCACTGAGCCACCCAGGCGCCCCTGATGGTGAATTCTGGGATGAACTTTCAATTAGGACATTATAAGAGCTGCATATTAGGAAGCAGTCTTTGCTGCTTTTCATAGAACATGTAGAAGAAGATTGTACACGGCTATTTGAATAAGCCTGGAACTAAGCTAAGGGTGCAACACACAGCGTAACAATAATGATAATTCTTCTTACTATTTTTATAGCCACCACTAGTTGGGAGCGTTTACAGTAGACATTTGTTTGATCTTCCCAACAACCCTGTGGGTAGCTGCTGTTATCATCCAGGAGCCTAAGCCCTGAGACAGTAAATGACTTGCTAGGTCACACTCTAGGAAGCAGCAGAACCATGAATCAGACCCAGACGTTCTAGCTTCCGAGCCCACACTCCATCCCTCAGCTGTGTTTCCTCAGGAAGGGATGGGACTGAGTCAGTGCCACCCAAGTAAGTGGCTTCCTGCGACCCAGTTTAGCATGGGATTAGAAGTCAGAGGGCAGATGGTGGAGGGGGTGCGGTGGGAGCAGGAATCAAGGTCCTAGTGTGCGCCAGAAGGAGCCGCCCCACAGATAGGCCTCCTAACAGATGGCTACAACCTCTTCCATTCTAGAGAGGTGGGAACCCAGGCCGGGAACAGGGAAGGACTTGCCCACGGTCACACAGCTTGTTAGGCAGTGGGACTCGATTAAGCCCATGTCTTCTGGTGCTTTCCACAGCCCCTCCCTGCCTCCGGCTGAGACCCTAGCTCAGGCCAGGATCTGGGTGGATGAGGGTAGCTGCATCAGCTGAGACCCTAGCTCAGGCCAGGACCTGGGTGGATGAGGGTAGCTGCAGTGCCCAGACCCGCACATGAGCTCTGAGTTCTGGACCTTCCATGTTGCCAGGACCGCCGCCCTGCCAAGTCAGACTCAAGCTTCATCAGTTACATCCAAAATGAGGCTAGTGATGGACTTGGAAGCTGTAGAAACTTGAAGCACCCACAGCCCTTTCCTGTTGGCTTTCTTGGCTCAGAGACCTCCAGATACTTGTCAGAGGTACACCCATGTACGTGCTAATCCCAGGCGTGGGATTAGCACACTCATTGCTCCCAACTCCCTACCTGTGACAGCTGCCCTCGTGTCAGAGTTCCAGCCAAGTGACAGGCACATAGTAGGTGCTTAGAAAATATTTGTGTCTCTTCCAGTTTCAAGGACTCTACTTTGATGCCAGGGCCCAGTCACCATCTAGAAAGCAGCTTCCCCATTTTACGGATGGACAAGTAGAGATAGACCCAGAGAGGTCAAGCAGGTTCCCTGAGCTCAGATGGACAAAACCCAAACCCTATAAATCCCCAGGTCCAGAGAGAGCAGCCACAGGCTCCCAGACTCTGTGGCTATAATCTTTAGATCCAGTTTGAAGGGTCCCCCCCAGAAGAGAACTCAGCAGGCCTGCTCAGAGCCCCCTTCCTTCCCTTTCCTTATCTCTTCCCCCCAGCTGCACCAGGGGCAGTGGGCTTGTTCTCAGGGTCCAGCAGCTCCTGGCAGCTGAAGGCCTAAGCCAGCAATCCACAGCCCCACTTTCTGGCCATTCCAAGGCACTGTGTGACCATCAGACAGTTCTCAGAAGGAAGCAAAAATTGATGGGCTTTTGCTGACAGAGTGCCCTCAGGACCCAAAGGGCTCCTTGGTATTGAATAGGCAAAGGCAACAAGCAGGGTTGGGAGTCAAGGAAACAAAGTGAATCCTGCTCAGACACCATACCCTTGGCTTCCAGAAGCCAGTCCAAGGAGAGTAGCTCATGAAAGTGGAGAGAAGACCCACATTTATTATGTATCCAATATAGGCCAGCTCCTTACTGGGCTCTGGGCTCACAAAGTCATCCCACGTTACAGCTGTCCAAACTGAGACTCAGAAAGGCCAAGTCGCTTACCCAAGATCACACAGCAGAGCCTGGATTTGAAGTCAGGTCTTAATAGTTCCAGAATCCAAAGGCTTTCCGTGGTCTTGAGCTATCTGTGAGTATCCTAAATGCTCCAGTAACTGCTGTGATATGTAATGGGGAGGCCCATCGATGAAGCACACAGGAGTCTTCCCATTTACGAAGCAAGTAGCAGAGGCAGAGGGTAACAAAAGTCCTGTAAAGTCCTGTAAAGCAAAGCACCAGGGCTCTGCATCTCAAGTTACTCACTCAAAGCTCAAAAGAGCACATTTCCGTGGACTGGGTTTCTGTTTAGCAAGGTTCATCCAAGTTCCCCAGTCTCTGGGGCTTCCACTGCTGTCAGTTATGATGGAGAAAGGGCACCCTGGTTCCCCTCCCCTGCTCATCACTTGGTGCTGAGCTCCAGCTGGATGTCCGAGGTTCCCTTCCAGCCTGGCTCTGGAGCTCAAATGCATTTACACATCCCATTCACCAGGCAACAAGGAACAGCAGCTTTCACCCCGTGTGCTCAGTGAGGTGAGGGCTTTACCTAAACACTCTCTCCCTCTGTCCTCCCAGCCACCTACGATGGAGTGCCTGTCCTCACCCCCATTTTCCAGATGAAAAAACTGAGGCACAGTGGCTAAATAGCTAGGTCAGTGGCATGCAGCAGTGAAGTAGCGCAGCTGGAATTCAAAGCCAAGGCTGGCCTGATGTCAGTTAGCATAAGCATGACTATAATGATCATTAGCACTAACGGCCGGTTCAGCTAAACAATTTAAAATTATTGGAGAAGCCTGAAATTCCAAAAGAAAGAGTGGCATCGAAGACCTTATGCAACGAGATGGTTATTTACTAGCCTGCAAGGAGTGATTGGTTCAGTGAAAGCCGTGGAATTTTCCCAGTGACATATTGCTGAGCCTCATGATTCTGGACCATCCCAAGCTTAGGCCCACCAGCTAGCCTTGACCTCCAAGGCTGGAAAACATTCTCTGATACCACTTGGCCTTTTTGTCATGTTGCCTTTGACTCCTGGCTTCCCAGAAGCTCCTGCTGGGATCTCTTGAAACTGTTCTCTCTTCCTTGGGACTGAATTGGCCTTCCAGTCGGCCATGGGTCTTCGGCAACATGAGGCCAGCACATGGCAGAGGAGGCCATCGGGCTCAGGGACAATGGGAAAGCTAAGTCCCGTGTCAGATTTCAGGCCTGGATTCAAACCCCAGGTCTGCTGTCTGACCCCAGGTGAATAGCCACCCTTCTCTGAACCACTTCTCTTGGCCAGCTTGAGAATTACAACGAACACTTGGTGCAAGTGATTTGTGAATGGTCCAGTCCTCTGCCCAGCCACCTTGAAAGGGAACCTCTTGAGTTTTCCAGGGATGGATAGTTGGAGGATGCTGCTTGGGGGTCACTTTCCATGGAGAAGGCTGTTCACCATCTTCTGGTGGGAAAAAGGGCCTAGGCTAGTCCTGGCTGCAGCACCCACCTTGGATGTCCCCCTCCCTTCTCTGAGCCTCAGTTTCCTCATCTGTAAGTGGAGATAATAATTCTCCCTCCCTGGATCCTTGTGGGGATGTGGGAGGAAGGGTGTGTGGAGGAGTTTGGAGAGGACCTAGGACTCAGCACCCCATGGGCAGGACGTGTGGCCTTTGTATCAGATGTGTCTGCTCTTCTCTGTTCACAAGGTGAGACTGGCAAGTCTCAAGCAGTCTGGGGAACCAGAACGAGAGGTTCAGTGGTGTGAGGGTGTGGAATACAGTGTCACTGTAGGACAGATAAGCAGCCCACAGCCTGAACTGTGGGTGTGTCCTTGCTGTGTAGTGGGAGGGCATAAATGTCATACCCTGAGTTCTGGCTGGGTCTTTCACCATCCTCTCCTGGAACCTGGAAGGAGGTCTCAGTGACTCCCATTTTGCAAAGGACACTACAGCTCAGGGAGGACAGTGAGTTACCTAGGATCCTACAGGGATCCTACAGGGGCAGTGGCAGAATTCTTACCAGCCCATTGGACACGGCTGGAGCTGTGGTTCCTGCCCCCACCCCGGCCCCACTCCTGGGCCTGCTATCTGGAGACCAGCCTCACAGTTCTGGAAGCACGGAAGGAAGGCGCACCATCAAAACTGCCCTCTAGGCCCTAAAGCACATGCAGAACTGGTCATCTTCATTCTGTCACATCCTCACTCCTCTTTTCTCATGAATCAGGCCTGGATTCATGAGAATCCAGGTGCCGGTCTGTGCTAGTCTGTGCGAGAGCCACCCCGGGCCTCACCTTGATGCTCAACCCTCACAATAGGTCCCCCAGACAAAGAATATTCATCCCTTTTTACAGAGGTGAAAACTGAGGTTCCAAAGGTGAAGTCATGTGCCCAAGATCTCACACCTAGAATGAAAGCAGGAACCTGAAGGAGTTGCCACCCAGGCACACTGAATAAATTTAATAATGCTCATCTAATTACCACCGTTTTTTCACTCAGCCAAGCTGGGATTTAATTCCAGACCTGTAGGCTCCTCCTGCTTGGCTGACCCCACTCTGCCGGCTTCCCTCTGCTCTCTGCAGGATGTGCAACGGCCCAGGGCGGGGCAGAGGATGAAGGGGAGGCAGAGGCCGGCTGGATCGAGGGCGCGGCCATCCTCCTCTCAGTCATCTGTGTGGTCCTGGTCACGGCCTTCAATGACTGGAGCAAAGAGAAGCAGTTCCGGGGCCTGCAGAGCCGCATCGAGCAAGAGCAGAAGTTCACCGTGGTTCGGGCTGGCCAGGTGGTCCAGATCCCTGTGGCCGAGATTGTTGTTGGGGACATCGCCCAGGTCAAATATGGTAAGTGTCCCAGCCACAGGGCCAGGTGTTGGAGCTCGAGTCTGGGCAGAGGTGGGACAGGATAGGCAGGCCCAGAGAGGCTGGCCCAAGGAAGAGGGACAGTCCCTGAAGGCTAAGCCTGAGCCAGGATGTCTTCTGAGATCCTTTGGGAAGTAGAAGACTTCCTCCTAGAGGACGTAGGATTCCAGAATCTATGTAAAGTCAGAAATGGCAAACACAGGGCACATGTGCTACTTTTCTCCCCATCTACACCTGTGCAGACATTACTAATCAATCACAGCTCAGAGTTTAGACACGAAAGTCTTCCCAACACAATACTCCAAGGACCACTAACACTCAGAATGGGTTTATGAGATGATATCCATTTCCTATATCTGATTGGGCTATTCTTGGTTGGTTTGGAGGCTTGAGAAGGTGTTGTAGGGAATGGATGTAGATGAGCAAACATTCTAGGCCTATAATACTGCCATAGAGAAAGTGGTCAGGCTGGCTGCCATCAAAGGAGGTTTAGGCAAGGTGTGTCCTGGGTAAGTAGAGGCAGAAGATGGGGGAGAGATTGCCATGCCCTCTTCACTCTGCCTGAGGGAGCTTGGTTTCCTCTGATAATGTGCCTGTCTTAGGGTCTCCTCAGCATAGTCAGGACAGACTCGTCCCTCCCAAAACAATTTCCCAAACTATAGTTGAAACAGAGAAGCATGAATCGTTGAGAAAACTGGACCCCAAATCCACACCAGGCCAAAAGAAGCACTTTATAAACCAAGTACATGCCCACTTGAGCTAGGGCATGTACTTGTTCGTGGTCCAGCCTCTGCCCTCTAGGCCTTGTGCCATCCACCTTGGCTCCACGTTTCAGTTACCTGTTGCCTGTGATGGACACCATCTTAGTTCCACACCCCAGGACCTCAAGGCAACAGGTCCCCAATGGTGAACTTGACCTTGCAATCACACCTTTAAGGAAATGTTCCAAGACCCTCCAGCCACCTGAGACCCTGCTGAGTCTGTTGCCCTTCTCCCCACCAGGTGACCTCCTCCCTGCCGACGGCCTCTTCATCCAGGGAAATGACCTCAAGATTGATGAAAGCTCCCTGACCGGGGAGTCTGACCAGGTGCGCAAGTCCGTGGACAAGGACCCCATGCTGCTGTCAGGTGAGATGTGGCCCAACGGCAGGCTCGCTCCCATTGCCAGTTCCCGCCTCACTGCTGCGGGGCCATCTGTGTCCCTGTCATGAGGCTGGAAGTTCTCAGAGATTTGTTCCTTGGCTCCAGACCCTTTCCCCCAACGAACGTACTTTGAGCCTACCGTGCACTCGGCACTGCTCCAGGCCCTGGGTATAGTACAGTAAATAACGTCAGCAGAGAATCCCTGCCCTCACAGATCTTACTTTCTAGTAACATGGCCTTCTGGAAAGTCAGACACTGAAGCCTGTCCTTGTCCGGGATAGGTAAGATTCCCTCAGGTAGCGGTTATTTGGGGCACCTACCATGGGCCAGGCACTGGGCTTGGTGCGGGGGATACAGCAGGGACGCTGTATGAAACCGCTGCCCAGAGAAGCTTGTGGTGTGGTGAGAAGAGAAGGGCATTGCAAAGCCCCCAGAGGGTGGTAGGTATATGATGGAAATAAAGCAGATCAAAGGGAGGCAGGTGGCCGGGGCGTCAGGGAAGGCCATGTTTGAGTTGTGTTGTGAATGAGGAGAGAGCTGGCTTTGTAACTTTTGGGGGGAAATGTATACCAGACGGAGGGAACAGCAAGTACAAAGACACTAAAGCAGGAAGATTGTGAGCAAATTGGAGATGGTGGAGGGCCCAGATGTCGTGGGCCATGGTCAGGAGCTTGGAAATTTTCTAAGTGTGATGAGAATCATCTGAAATAGTTTTTAGCAGTGAACTGGTCACATGTACATTTTTAAAATCTGCCTCTGGCTGCTGCAGAGGGAAAGAGAGGAGGCAGAGAGACCTTACAGAGGTGAGTCCCCAGCTGGATGAGACACCCCCCTAACAGGGACACATGAAGTGTCTCCTTGTCCAGTACTGCTCAGCAAACATCCTCTGAGCAGCAGCTGTGCTGGGCCAGACCCTGTGCTGAGCACTGGACCCAGGATGACTCAGAGCCTCCCCTGGCCTTGAAAGCCCCCAGCTCACAGAGGCTAGGGGAAGCAGACCTGCAAACAGATAGAGGAGTGAGAGAGAGGTGAGAAAGCCCCCCCCCCCAAAAAAGGAGCAGAACTACCCAAAGTGGAATTGCCCAGGGTTCTAAAGAGTAGGAACTCACCTGAAGTGTGGAGAAAGCATCTCTTAGTGGAGACAAATGTATGCAAAGACACAGAGGCCTGAAGGAATATGGGGTGTCCTTGCAATACAAAGAGAAAGATCAACAGGTCTGCAGGGTAGGATGGTAGAAAGAAGTGAGAGTCAGAGCTGGGGCATTTATTTATTCAGAATTTATTTGACAAACATTTATTAAGTAGCTACTGTGTGCCAGTGGTTGGTGGGACAAAAAATGTCCATGCCCTCCTGAAGATTAGAATCTAGATAATAAAGGAATAAGCAAGCAAATATATAAGGTAATTTCAAATATTCAGATGAAGACATTAATTATAATGAAATAGAAACTCTGAGGAAAGGGACAGGAACCCTGTTGGTCAGGGAAGACCTGTCTGAGGAGGTTGCTTTAGAGCTGAAACCAGCACAATGAGAAGAAAGAACATTCCAGGTGGAGGGACAGCAAGTGCAAAGGCCCTGGAGTCTGAGAAATCATAGAAAGCCTTGAATGCCTTCTTGGAATTTAGGGCCACATGAGGGTTCTGTAAATTGTCATGACCCTGTGGCCCTGGTTCTGACTCTCTGAGCTGAAATGGTTAGCAGAGAGGCAGTCATTCCTGGGAGAAGTGGCCCGGTGGTCATCTGAATCAGTAGAAGTCAGGTGGAGCCCCTGAGCCTGAATGGATAGGTGACAAATGTTCCAGACAGTTTGGAGAAGGGAAAGGAGGGTACCTTGCAGGAGGCTGAGGAGAGAAAATGTTTGTTCAGAATCACTGATTTGATATACCCCAGGCCAGCCAAGGAGATGGGCACTGTTGCAAGGAGACTCTGAAAGAGACTTGGACAGGGCAGAGACAGATGGGAAGTCAGTTAGCCAGCCCAAGCCAAACCAACTTTTTTAGTCTTAATCTTTACTTCTAGCTGGAAGCCCAGGCAATAGTGTGGACCCCGGGCCTCTGGATGTCAGGAGACAGCAGCCAGGGTCCCTTGTGACGTCCTTGTGTGCAAGAGAGAGCAGGATGTGCTAGAGCCTGGGAGATTCTGGTGGGTTTGTACTGATTCTTGGATTGCTGGTAATCCATTGGTCTTCACTGGAGCTCTATCCTGTTTCAGTATGGAAAGTGTGCCCGCCAACTTTGCAGAGACCATGAGTGCAGGGAGGATGACAAAAAGAAAGCCAGAGGCAAGACCCACCAAGATTGCCAGAGTGCATTGTGAGATAGACTAGAGAAAGTGACCCTTGGCCGTGAACTGCAACACTCGTGTTCAGAAGCACAATTGCATGGACCTGGGAGGGGCAGGGGGCTTAGCCCAGGCTCACGGAGAGATGTGGGGGAAGGGGAAGGGGGCAGAGTCAGCCCAATAGAAGGCAGTCTACTTAGAAATAGAATTCTGTAATAGTTAGAACCATTCTAGACAAAAGAGGCTGCCAAAAGGTAGTGAGTTCCTGGTCGCTGATTGTGTGTGAGCAGAACCTCGACAGGCTGTGGAGTGCTGGGGGTTTTGTAGGGTAGACCCAAGCCCTGGATGGTCAGTGCATTCAGTGCCCTCCCAGGCACACAGGTCACCGTTTCATCACACCCACCGTCGCCCTGCTCCTCTGCTGGATATGCACCTTACTTTGTTCCCTCCACCCTGACCCAGCTGAGGCTGCTCCCTCTTCCTAGATGGCCCTCTCCCTTCCTTGTTACACATTTAACTCCTGTGCATCTGCTCAGCCCCCACCTCCTCCAAAAAGCCTTCTTTGCCCACCACTACCCTTGGACAGTCACCTCCAGACAGCTTGGGACACCCATTTCATCCCATGGCACCCACGCTGTGCTTGGTCCATTCGAGCACAGCCCCCTAACGTGAGCGGAGTTTGGCTGAGTGCAGACTGTCTAAGAGAAGAATGCATCCAGCCCCACCACCCAAAGAGATCTACTGGTCTCACTTGTATGGGTCCCACCCAGCCTTGGCCATATGCAGATGGACAGACACCATCATCGTTGCAATGCACCTGTACCTCCTCCTCTCACCCAGAGCTGTCCAGCAGCTGGAAGCCCTGAGCATGACGCCCAGGAGCTCTGCCCCTGGGCCCCGCACAGCACAGCAGCTCAAGCACCATCTGCCAGAGAGAGGAGGGAGGCTGAGGCTATTGTAGAAAAGGCTAGGTTGGGCTAGAGTGAGGCAGATCCGGGCGTGAGAGTGAACTCACTGTGTGGCCTTCGCCATGCTGCACCCCTTCTCTTGACCTGTGAGGACCGTGGGGAGGCCCCGGTGTGTGATATAGGGAAAGCCCCTCCCTAGCCCTGTGAGAGCTGACAGATGCCCATGACAGACTGGTTCCCTCCCCGTTCCTTAGGTGGAGTCTGGACTTGGGTGGTGAAACAGGTCTGGGTTCAAATCCCTACTGTCTCGTTTGCTGGGAGACCCTGGACAAGCTTCTTACCCTGTCTGAGCTTCTAGTTCCTCGCTTATAAAATGAGGTGACCCCCAGCTGATGAGCTTGTGTCAAAGTGTCCATTTCCCCCTCTCTTCTCTCATCCTGAGTATCTCCCCTTCCCCCCTCTCTGAGCTGCCCCCTCCCGCTCCTCCCCTCCTTCAGCCTGCATGAGCCTGCCTCCTCCAGGGGGGTTTCCTTGATTATTCTCTTCCCCAGCGCTCTGAACTCTGGATAACTGCCATCTGGATGCTCGTTTTTGTGCATGACAGACACGTCGGACCTTTCCCTGGGCGGGGAGGCCTTGCTGGGCCTTCCAGTTGAATGCCCCCTGGGGAATAGAGAGGGACCAGGCTAGGGGTACCTGCGGGTTCCCATGGTTGTGCAGAAACCCCCTTGGGGGGTCTGGCACACTGGTGCACCCTACAGGAAGGCAAAGACACTCTGGCACTGGGGGCAGCCGGCCCAAGCATGCTTAGCCTGTGAACCTGGACAGGTCCATTCACCTCCCTGGGCCCCCATGTTGGTGTCTGTGCAGTTGAGGAGTTGCTGGGGGGCCCTTCCCTCCTGCCTACCCCACAGGGCTGTTGTGGGGACCCCATGCGTGGATGGATGTGACTGTCCTTTGTAAATGGTACTGCCATGAGGGGCTGTGTGGTGTGGAGGAAGCCCAGCATTTGGAGGCAGAACACCCAGGTCCCAAACCTCCGTCAGCTCCAGCTGTGACCTCTGCCCCTCAGGTCCTCAGTCTCCCCATCTGAAAAACGGGCACTGACCAGCCTTCAGAAAGACTTGGATGTGCCCAGGGATCGGGGCGCAAAGAAAATCCCAAAGGCCCAGAGCTCATCTCCCAGGATGGACAGGCAGACACGGGCCAGGCAGAGTAGAATGTTCAGGACTCACAAGGTCGCCCCTGCATGGGGTCGGCAGGGAGAGCACAGCACCAAACCAAGAACATGACTGCTTCTCACTGCTGCCCACAGAAGCCCCGGCCCAGTGTGGCCACAGCGTTCACAGTGCAAGGGGAGCCAGAACCCACATTTCATGTACACTCTCCCAGTGTTTAATTGTTGGCGAGAAATCCCCATTTGCTTAAAAGCCTGTGTGGATCAAGCAGAATGTAGGTGAGCCCTGGAGGGCAAACTCTGACCTGGGCTTTTTTGGTTTTTTTTTTTTTTAGTTTTCTATTTTAAGACCACTTCAAACTTTCAGGAGAGTTGCAAGGCGAGTGCAAAGAACACCTGACTGTCCTTCCTTCTGATTCAGCTCTTGCTGCCATTTTGCCCCATTTGTTCCCAGGAGCCTTGCTGTGTCATGCAGTCATGATGGCCCTTTGCCCCCTGACGCTTCAGGTGTATCTCTTAAGAAATGTGTGATCACAGCACAGCTAGCCACTCAGGAAGCTCCGCATTGATGCAATACCGTTACCAGAAGTTTCTATACGGATTCACATCCATCGACTGTCCCCACAGCATCCTCCAGGCCAGGACCCACTGCAGGACCTGTAAGGCCTGCCCTTTACCCCTCTTTTCATGGAAGGCCAGTAGTTTCTGTTGCCCTGGGGTCCTGAATCCCCTGAGAGTCCTATGGAAGTAGTGGTCCCTCTTGTGAAAAAGAAAGGCTCCAACTTGTGACTTGGCAGCCTTCCAGGACATTTGTAGTTCCCTAGAGAACCCTGATCTGGTCTCGATTTGTAGCTGGGGAAACTGAGGCCCGGAACAGGAGTGTAAAGCACCCCAGAAGGCAGGGCCAGAGCAAGACCCCAGCCCTCCAGCCTCCCAGCCCCGAGCTCTCCCTGCAGCCTCCGTGTGCAAGCTCAGCTCTGAGGACACCTGGGACTTTATGACCCAGCAGCAAGGCCTGTTTGGAGCATTCATACTAAATTCCATTGGGAAACCAATGACTAGGCAACCTCTGTGTGGCCAGGGAAAGGACAGGGGCCAGGGGGCGGGGTGGGCGGTGTCCCCAAAAGCAGCAAGGCCTAGCTCCAGCAGGCCCATTGGCTCCACCCCCGGCAGGACCCCCACCCACCTCCACCACCCATGGAGCCAGAGCGTTAACAGCAGGAAGTTGCACAGGACATCGGCAGACCCTCTCAGGCCTGCTGCCCACCCTGCCCAAGCGGAAGGCCAGGCATGGAGAGCCGGACCTGCCACCGCTGCCACCGCCTCCAGGGAGCCTGGGAAGACACCGTGACTGCAGGAAGGCCCAGTCTGCCGCTCGGCCCGCGCTCTCTCCATTACACTACCCTGCCTCTTCTCCATGAGAGGCAGCGGGGTGTAGTGGATAGAGCACGGGTTCAAGTCCCGGATCCACCACTCACAGCTGTGTGACCCTGAGCCATCACTCGACCTCTCTGAGCCAGAGAGGCCACGGGGAGGGGAGGGGCTTGGGGTTGTACTTGCACCAAACCTACCTCACAGGGCTGTTGTGAGGAGGACAGGCTTTTGGGCGCTGAAATGCTTTGCCAACTGTCTGGTGCTCTGCAAGCCTGTGTTATTACTGTTATTAACTGTGTTGATAACAATAATGATGAAGGAACCACTCCGGGCTGGGAACTGCATTGGCGTTCCTTGGTGCTTGGGCCTGGAGGCAGATGAGAATTCCCACAAATGGCCTTTATCCCTTCTTCACATCTCTGCCCCAGAAAAAGGCCTCTCCCCTCTCCCAACCAGAAAGAGGCCTGGGAATTCAAAAGCGGGAGAGCCCTAGGTTCAAGCCCCAATCTGTGCCTCGTGTGCTGTGCAACCTCAGTCAGCCATTTGCCCTCTCTGGGCTCCGAAGCTTCCTTCTGTAAAACTAGCCCCCCCACCCAGCTCTGCCACTGGCGGCTCAGACCACCCCACTTGCCACTGCGTGGGGCTTTGGGTCCGAGACTGCTGGCATCTGGACAGGTGGGGGCTGTCTCCTGCTGCTCAGAACCAGTCCAAGGCAGAGTTGGCCTTTGAGCCAGGCTTCGAGAAGGTTCTGGCCCAACCTCTGCTGCCAGATCAAAAGCCAGACGACTCCCCTGTGGGGGGAAGAGAGGAAGGTTCAGGGGGGACAGGTCAGCTGGTTGGTGGGAGCCACAGTGTTCCCTGGGCCCGAGCTCCTCTCTCTATCATGCATGGATGGCTGTTGGGTGGCTGACATAGTTCCCCCTCTGTTCCCTGCTTCCATCTCACTCCTCAGAGTGGTCCCAGACAGCTCCCCCTCCAGCTTCTCCACAAGCCTTCCCAGCAAGATGGAAAGAGCTGGTGCCACATCCCTGGTCCCCACCTGTGCCACCCTCCCATGACAGATGCAGCCCTGACCTCTCCAGCCTGCTTCCCTGTCTGAAATGGGAGTGACGATGGTCACTCACAGGGTGATTATGACAGCCCCGTGGAGAAAGTAGCTCAGACAATACTTAGCACATAGGGACCACTCACTAAATGTTCCTGCTCTCCCTCCTTGACCCAGAAATACTCCCAGTTGCTCCCAACTGAACACCGAGAAGACCCCCAGCTCTGTAGCCTTCCACTCCAATCTTGCCACGATGCAGCGTCTCTCCTGCTCTGCCCCTCACGGCCCTGAGCCTCAGCCCAGTGTATCTGCTGCCGTCACACTGGTCCACCTCCCTGCCCTTGCCTGGGCTGTGTCCCCCCATCAGTCCACTGGGCCCAGGCTCTCTGCCATCTTGTGTTGTGGTTGATCTGTGTTCTGGTCTGCGCCCTTTGACCTCAGCTACACTGTGAGCTCCTGCAGGGCAGGGACGTCCCTTCGGGCCCCAGGACCTGGCACAGAGTTGGCATTCTACCACACCTGTCCATCAAGCGAAGAATTGTGGCCCTGGGCAGGTAACGCCACACTCAGTCTGTCCACACAGGCCTCTACTGACCCCATCCGAACCAAGATCCAAACTCCTGAGATGCAGCATTTTCATGGAGACTGCCCTACGCCCCCAGGAGTGGCCCTATCTCTCTGGGACCCTTGGTGCCCAGACTTCATCGCTGAGAGGTGGTGGCATAAGTTAGACCTACCCATTCTCCAGAGGACAGTCTGAGGTCCAGAGAGGAGAGGGCTGGCCTCAGATTACACAGCAAATCAGAAGCAGACAGCAGACTGGTTCCCGCGTCCCGCACGCCCCTCGGGCCAGAGTGCTGTCTACCTACCCGCCCCCTGTGCTTGTGTATTCTGAGGGGCTCCATGAGCCTAGAGGAAGTGGGGGCTACAGGATGGTACCAGGGGACCATGGACATGGAGGTCCTGGTGCAAAGCCCTGCCAGCTGCCCCCCCCGCCCCCGAGGTGTTCTCACCTCTGCCGCTACCCAGAGACCCTGCAGGGTTCCTTTGGGAGATCTAGTCAACCGACCTTGACTTGGGTCCACCATTAGAGCTGCAGCCCTTGGGGTCAAATATTGCCCTTTGAGGGGTTTTCTGGAGCTGGGGTGCAATTGCCACAGGGGGTGACCTGCTCCATTCAGTTCTTCCTTTGCTAGGAGGGGCAGCAGGCTCTGAGGTCCTGGTAGGGGGAAGGCATGGTCCAGTGAGGGGTAAGGAAGAGTCAAGGCTGGGATCTATCTGACCCTTTGCAAAACCATAAGGATGGCTTCTGAAGGGTGTGGAGATTCTCCATCCTAAATGTATTATATAGCCACTGGGGTAAATACCAAAACAGGAGGCAGCAGTTAAAACAAAAAAAAAAAAAGTGCTGGAGTCCCAGCTATAAGCTGGTCTCTGCTAAAGGGAGACTCCCCCTCAGAACCTACCCTCAGAGAGCTCACAGTCTGGGGAGGAGCCAGGACTGGAAGCGCCCCCAGGGGAAACTGCGGGGGAGGGCAGTTCAGAGAAGGATGAAGTGGAGATCAGGGAAGGCCACCTAGGATGGGCCTTTATCCTGAGCCTCGAGGAGCAGGTTTGGGGCCAGAGGAGGGAGAAGGGCACTCGGGAGGGGTAACTGTGTGAGCCAAGATGAGGGACTGAACACTAATTCCTAGTGACTTGCATGCTCCCAGGGCAGAGGCCACAGGACAGGAATCGGTGGTTAAGGGTTAAGACTGGGGTCTCACCCAGTGCACGCTGAGAGGTATTTGGACCTTGGAGATGCTACTGAGGATGTCTGGGCTCGGGACAGTGGTGAGAGCCATGGCGGGGCAGGGCATGCGGCTGGAACACAGCTCCCCAGCCCGTTTAATGCTGGGCCTGGAGGACCACCCTGAGGCTCATCTGAGGCTGAGCAGGGCATGGGCTGCACCTTCACCCTGTGTCCCCTTGTCCCCGTGTCCCACGCTGTGGCCACAGGCTGCCTCCTTGGCTTCCTCCTCCCTTCTCCCCGCCTCCGGTGGCCGAGCTGCCGGCTCCCTGCTGTGATGGGACTGATTAGATTAGAAGGTGATTTGGGTCTGATTATCTAAGGTGGAAATTGGCCCCCTGTGTATTTTTCCATCCTGCTTAGGGCCGGGGAGGTGGGGACTGGCCCCCCCATTACCACCCGGGCAGAGCCAACATTTTCCGAATGTGTTTGAGACAAGGGTGCAAGGGCCTGGCTTCCTGAAGCGGGGACTGCTATGAGACGCAGACAGTCCGCTCGAGAAACAGCGGGGTGTTCAAATCCGGCTCTGCCCCCACCAGCCAGTGACCCTGGCAAGCCCCTTCTCCCTGAACCTCAGTTTCTCCTCTGTAATCGCAGGGCCTGGGTGAGGACTGATGAGACGAGGGCCTGTGAAGGGGTTAGCTTGATGCCTGGTGCGCACGAGGTGGCCTGTGGAGGTCAGGGCTGGCCATGGCCACAGCCATCTGCACTCTGAGTCAATGCAGTGTGTTCCTCCCTTGAAAGACCTGGAGACGTCCCCTGCCACGTGACCTCCCTGGACGCCCCCAGCTCCTCATCTGTCTAATAGTACCAATATTTCACGGTGCCTGCCCACCACACACTAGGTGAGCCAGCGCACAGAAATCTTGTCAGCAAGTTAAAATTACCGAGTCCTGTCAGTGTGCCTTGGTTCTCCCGGTCTGTGCCCCTTGGGCGAGTAGGCAGGCTCCGGGGTCTGCCTGGGCTGCTCAGCCTGCCACCAGTGTCCGAAGTCATCCTGTGGTCCCTTCCATTCCCTGCTCGGAGACACGAGATTACTGTCCTTCTGTCCTGGGAATGAACAAGGAGTCAGCTGAAGAGCTCACCATCTGAACATGTGGGCTCCGTTTCAGCTCACCTGGCTTCATGCCCTGTCTGGGAGCCTGCATGACTTGGTTTACCCATGCACAGATAGACAGACTGACCTTTACCCACTATGAAGGAACTCACTGGGGATTGTCCATCTGTCTGTCTGTAAAGCATTTTTGAGATCATGAGATGTTAGAGGAGAAGGGGCTAGAACACACACATACACCCACGTGCACATATGTCTGCCTTCGGCTCAGGTCATGATCCCCGGGTTCTGGGATCAAGCCCCGCATCAGGCTTCCTGCTTGGTGGGGAGTCTGCTTCTCCCTCTCCCACTCCCCCTGCTTGTGTTCTCTGTCTCTCTCAAATAAATAAAGAAGACCTTTATTTAAAAAAAAAAAAAGTCATCAGGGCCTTTTAGCCCTCAACCCCAGTCTGCTGCTTCCTGAGCAGCCTGACCGTGGCCTGAGACACTCCCCTCTCTGCCCGGGAAGGAAACACACTGCATTGAAGAGAGCTTTCTACCCAGGGGAGTAAAAGGTTAAATTTAAAAGTTTAAATTTAAATATGGGTGCCTGAAGGTGCAAACTGCACTTACATAGGTTCTTGACTAAACAGTGGGGCCGCTGACAGGCTGAGGGGCCTTCCCCAGGGGTGCCTGGAGCCCGCTGCAGGGACAGCATGCAGGCCGACCCTGTGAGTGGCCTGTGGGTCTGTGAGAGCTCCTAGGACACAGTGACACGTCCCTTGCACCAGCTGAGGACAGAGGGCCAGCTCTGCTAGCGTCTCCTCTGTTGGGACCAGGCCACAGTAGCAGCCAGCCATGTCCCGGGCTGGATCCCAGCCGCCCCTCACCTGTTTCCCAATTAAGGCCACGGCTTCAGCGGGTTTGGTTTTTTTTTTTTTTCCCCCGACTCTTTGATCGTGGTAAAATACATATAAAATGTCCCGTGTTGAACATCATTAAGGGTACAGGTCTGTGGCATTGTGGACCTTCACGCCACTGTGTCACTGTCACCACCATCCACCTCTGGCACCCCTCATATTGCAAAACCGAACCTCCAGAGCCACTGAACAGCAGCCCCCTGAAAGCCCCCCTCCCCGACCCCTGACAACCACCACTCCATTCTCTGTCCCTGCGACTTTGACTGCTCCACGGAGCCCCTGTGGCGGAATCCACAGCAGCTGGCCTTCTGTATCCAGGATCTTGCACAGAGCGTAATGTCCTCGAGGCTGATCGTGTGGTAGCTTGTGTCATAATTTCCTTCCCTTGGAAGGCCAAATTGTATTCCGCTCTGTGTATATAGCACAGTTTTCGGCAGCTTTACCTTTCGTTTTATCCTCACTCCGGCACGAACGCCCCCAAGTGAACCTTGGACCAGCTGCCCTCTGCACCTGCAGGTCGGGGTGGCGCGGGGCGGGGGGTCTCTGTCACACAGCAGCTAACACAGAAACCCCAGGGATGAATAAAAGTGGAGCCACTCTAACCAGATGACCCCTTTGGCCCCCTGTGGCCAACCCTCCTGCCCCGCAAAAGAATTCCAGGGTCCTTTAAAGCCCAGTTTGAAAATCCTAATATTCTACAAAAAAGGTTTTCTTGGAGCTTGGGGAGGTCTGGTGTCATCACGTGCCACCCTTCACTCTGAATAAAGCTTTTAAATCCGCAAAATACGGGCGCCTGGGTGGCTCACTCAGTTAAGCCTCTGCCTTCAGGTCAGGTCATGGTCTCAGAGTCCTGGGATTGAGCCCCGCATCAGGCTCCTTGCTCAGTGGAGAGCCTGCTTCTCCCTCTCCCTCTGCCAACCACTCCCCCTGTTTGTGCTCTCTCTCTCTCTCTGTGCCAAATAACTTAATAAAATCTTTAAAAAATAAAAAAAAAAATAAAAACCGCATAAAACAGAATGCACTGGCTCACAGAGGAAGGCCATGATACTGAAATAGTTCACAGAATAAACAACACGTCATAGAGTAACAAGTGTGCTTCTTTGTCAACACCCCAATAACAAAGTCCAGCAGGCAGTCCAATAACCTCCTTACTCCCTTCCAAGTTCCCAGTGCCCTGAGTTCTTTCCCAGATCTTTAGAAGGGCTTTTTTAAGAGGTCCTGTCCAGGACAGGGTAGGGAGGTGACTCTCCAGGAGAATGTAGTAGGTGGTGGGCCTGAGAAGTAAGGTATGGCAATATTTGAGTCCCCGGCCCACTGCAGCTCTGTCCCGAAGTGAAATTCTCTTCAAAGGACCCACCATGCGTACATAGTTTGAACCCAAACCACGGGTGGCACCCCAGGGCTTCGGCAGGCAAAGAGCCAGGAGCTTTCCCGGACCAGTTCCTTCCACGCCTTTGGGGAGGGGGCTTGGGCCCATGCAACGGTAACTTGGCTTTCGTCTCCTTCCCCAGGGACCCATGTGATGGAGGGCTCTGGACGGATGGTAGTGACTGCCGTGGGTGTGAATTCTCAGACGGGCATCATCTTCACCCTGCTGGGGGCTGGTGGTGAGGAGGAAGAGAAGAAAGACAAGAAAGGTAAGCACGACCCCTTTACAGACCAGGAGAGGAGCTCTTCAGATCACTTTTTTTGTTGTTTATTCATTCACTCAACAAAATGGTTATTGAGTGCCTTCTATGTCCATGCCCTGTGCCAACAGCTGCCTCCTGCATCCCTGAGGCCCTGCTTGGGCCATGATGGTCTGTCTGTTCCATCTCCAGGGTCTTGTCCCAGTCTCTGTCTGTCCAGTCATGTCATGGAGGACCCTCCCCCCACAGGCCAGGCTCAGGGTGCTGAGCACTTGGCTGATTCTCCAGCCTCTAGTGTGACTGGTCCCTTCATCAGCTCCCATAGGGAGTAGAAAGCCCCACCTGCGCTCACTCCTACCACTGTTCTCAGCTCCACAGAGCAGAGCTGCAAACCACCCCCAGCATAGACTCAGCCTAGATGGGGGCAAAGGAGAGTCTAGGAAAGGTGGCCAAACTTTTGGTTCCCTTTCTCACTCCCCAACACCCCGTCCCCAGAGCTGCCACCTTGCCTGGGTCCTGGCTCCTCCTCCACCTTCAAAACAAGCTTCCTACTCCCTGGGCTCCCCCTCAGTGCAGCATGCTGGTAGCCTGGTCTACCAGGGCCTCTCAGAGGAGAGGGAGGGATGCCCATCTGGCCAGGCCCCAATCTGAAGGCCCAGGCCTCTGGCTCTAGCACAGCTGGCTCTTTCCCCAACACCTACCCTCAGGATCAGAGACAGACCCCTCTCACATCTTCAGTCTTTTGTCATGTCTCCTTCCCCAAGCTGCAAAAGGAGGTCTCCAACAGCCAGACCATCTGGGGTCCAGGAGAAGGAGATGAGAAAGTCGATGGCCCCTCCTTGGGGTACAGGGGAAGCCTTGCTACCTCTTGCTCTCTGCAGCCAGCCAGGCACAGAGCCTGGATCATAACCAAAGGTTACTGGCTCCCAAGGGCAATACCCCATTTTCTAGAGGGGTCCCCTAAGATTATGGCAGCCCCGCCAGCAGGAACAGTGGAGCTGAGCTGTCCTCAGGGAAGTCCAGAAGCTGGAGAGAACCAGGAGACAGCTGAGGTTGAAAATACTAAGGAGACAGTCCTGGTCAAAAGGCCCAGAGGGTATCAGGACAGCGTCCACACAGTGAGGTAGAGGTTGTGGCCAGCTCTGACCCCAGGGTGCACACAGTCGGGCAGTTAGGGGCAGTAGGCAGGGTAGGGCAGGTTGAGGCAGACTTTGCCCCTTTTCTTGGCCTCACTGGGGCCTGAGTGAGGGAAGCCAGACCTGTGTTCCTATGTACCTGTGTTCCTGTGTTCCTGAAGATTTCGGCAGGAAGACAGGCCTTCCTTGCCCTGAAGCACAGGTCAGAGTCCTTCACTGAACACACACCTGCACCCCAGTGAGGTGGGGGTCTGTGTAGAGAGAAGAAGTGGGGTGTTGGGGGACCACAGCAGAGGACGATAGGGGGCAGCCCAGCCTGTCAGGTGCCTGTGAGTGACATGGACGGGGACTGGGCCCCCTCTGCACTCCCATCCCTTCACCTCCACCTCCATCGCGGCCCCATGTCAGGATGAGCACCGGTGTGCAGCCGTGTGTGCGTGTGCGTGTGCGCGCGTGCGTGTGTGGACATGCAGGTGAGGCTGTCTGTGCTTCTCCTTCATTAACATGTCTCAAAAATCATCACACAGGTGTGAAGAAGGGGGATGGCCTTCAGCTACCAGGTACAGTAAGACTTCCCTCAGGGTAGATGGGGCTTTTAGAAATAGCAGCAGCCTTTGACCCCCAGGCCATGGCCCTAGACCCCCAACACACCGTTGGAGGAGGCCCCCTGACCCTGGGACCCTCCACTGGGCCCCCACGGGATGTTGGCCCCACTGGAGGAACCAGCCCCTCACTCTACCTATTTGCCCCTCAGTGCTTTTCCCTGCCCTCTGATGCACACTGCACCACTGCCGTCTCCACGCCAACCCCACACAGCCGTCCACCCCCACGCCGGTGTGCGGTGCCCCGCACATCACCACATGACCCCACAGCCCTGCTCTCATGCGCACACCCCGCAGAGCCCAGCCCGGCCACCCCTCACTGCACAGCACGGGCACCTCCCCCACCTCACCTTACCCTCTCCTTCCCACACAGTCCATCTCCCCCCGCCCCAAGAAAGAACAACCAGAGTGCATCTGACCATCTCACGACATTTTTAATTGCTAAACTAAGGAAAACTAGCTAGTACCTTTCTCTGCCTCATGTGCAAAGTACAACATACTGGAGGTCACCTCTTCAACGATGGGGCATCTTGTATGGGGGTGACGAAGGCGATCTTTAGAGTGCTGGTTAGGAAGGAGGAGGTGGCTGTGGGCAGTGGCCTGAGTCAAGGGCTCGAATCCTGAGTCACCACCACCGCTGGACAGTCCCTCTGGGACAAAGAGATGATGGTCACAGCAAGTACCTGATCAGAATGGCGGGTACCTGCACCGTGCCGGTTGCTGAATGTTTTGAAATGACTCCTGGCCATGGGTCCCTCTGGCCCTGATGGGCAGCCAGATGCCTTCTCCTAGAAGCTTCTCTGATAGGGACCTGCCTGATTGGCATGGCCAGAGCGGTGCATCGGTCCAGACCTTAGTACAGAACGGTGCCATGCTACCTAACCACATTTATCATCTGCCATGTTTTATTTCAAAGACCTTCCATGTCTGAGTTGTTTTTTTTTTTCCCCTGATTTTTATGACATCTCTATGGGAACGTTCCACCCCCACCCTCCCAAATTTGAGTTTCCTGATTTCCAACAGAGATTTTTTTTTTTTTAAGAACGTAGTTATGTTATTTCCCGCAAGTTGGTTCATGTCTATTGTTGTTGCTGTTCTGCATTGTTGCTTTTCTCCATTGTGACACACTGCATTTTCCATCCCTCCCACCCCCGCAGCGGCCGATGGTGCAGCAGGTTCAAATGCTGCCGATAGTGCAAATACCAGCCTAGTCAATGGTACGTCTCCGATGGCGAGCTCTCGGTCTCGGTTGGATGGGCATCTCTCTCCCCCACCCCCAACTCTGGGCTTGCCTCTCCCTGTTCTGGACCGCACAGATCTTGGATGTGCATGGGCAGCTCTGGGACAATCATCCTCCCACGTGGGGCAGGCGCTTAAGAGAGAAGCCACCAACGGGGAATCAGCTCCGCGCCCGCTTACGGCAACCAAAATGGCACTGGCTCCTGTGGGGCCTTAACCCCCAGTGGAGCCCAGAAGAGGGACATACCCTGGGCTTCCGATCTGGCTCCCAAGAAGCAGCATCCCACCCCTCGTGGCCCTCTCCTAAGCACACTCCTGGCCCCTGCTTGGGGAAGAAGGCCTGGGGTCAGGACCTGGGCTGAAGCTGGCGTCTGGGTCCCTAGGGAAGTCTCCCGTCCTCGACTTGAAAATTTCCTCGAGGCAGGGGGACCCAGGCCGGGGTTCAGCTCTTTGGCCCCACCCCACAGCATGGCTGAGCCACTGATAAACATTTCTTCCTCTTCTTTTTCTCGGAGTGAACGGGCAGGGGGCTCGCTTGGGCGCGGGCCTGGTTCTGTCCCTTGGAAGTGGACTGGTGTTTCCTGCTGTTGCCTGTGCTAGAGCATTTGTCCTGAGTCTCTGCATTCTTACGGGCCCTCTCGGGGCTGCGGGGTGGTGGGGGGGGGGGGGCAACCACGGTACCTTGGGATCTGCATTTTAACCTCCTTACCCACAGGCAAGAAGGAATTCCATTCACTTGCCTCCAAACCTTTAGAGGATTTCTTATTTCTGTACCCTCCCATCTTCAGAGTGATGAGGCTTCTGTGTACTCAGATAGGTCCCCTGTCCCCAGATTAGGTAGCATGACAGTCACCCAAGCTGAGGGCTATAGGGCTTGATCATAAAACAGTTGCCCCGGGGAACTGAGGGAAGGGAAAAGCCTTTCTTGCGGCATTGCTACACGCAAGGCACTAGGCTGAGGGTTTCTCATCCCTTATATCATTTCCTCCTCACCACTCCTGGAAGACGTGGAGGTCTTGTCCTACCTCATACTCCCATCCCCTGCCCCAGACCTCTGGCTGGGCCACCTGCATTCAAAGTGACCAATGATGGAAGCACCTTGTAGATGTCAGGGGCCAAGAAAGACACTTCTGTGAGCTGCGTCTTGCTAATTTGGGTGTGGGTCTATTTCAGGCACCGGAGGAGAAAGGAGAACAGCTTGGGGTGTGGGAGGTGTCATGCGTCAGGGAGGGGTGGCGAGGGATGACAGGGAGAACCAATATAGGCAAACCCAGGCAGGGGGAGAAGGAAACAGGAGCTGGCATCCTGCTTCCCACAGAGCAGCGAGCCCACTGGGCTCAGTGAACATACAGACTGCATCCAGCCTGGTCCATCCTAAAAAAAGTCTGCTTCACTTCCAAACTGTAGCAGAAAACTCCTGGTATCCTGAGAAAAACTGCAGGAAAGATGGGAACTTGACTACCTACTGTACGCCAGGCATTTTGCAAACATTTCCTGCTCATGGCCTCATTTGATCCTCATGAAAACCCTGTGATACAGAGTTTATTTGTCTCCACTTTAAAGATAGGGAGACTGACGCTCAGAGAGATCAAGACACTAGCCTAAGATCACAGAACAAGAAAGAAGCAGACCTGGGATTTGAACTCAGGCCTGCTGGCTCTAAAGTGCATATTCCACGTCTTGATCCAGGGTTTCCTGAAAGAGTGTGTCTTGTAAACGTCACAGGAATATTAATAGGCCCTGCCCCCAAGAAAAGGATCCTTGGTCAGAGATGTTTAAGAACCATGGGACAGAATTGGTCTCTTCCTTATTGCAGGACTTCTCAGAGCCTTGAATATGCTGGTATATAGTGGAAAGTTAGCCATGTAGGGCTTCCCAGGCTGATTTGGCTGCAGGACCTTTTCTGGCTGAATCTTGTGGGATTGGTTTGTCTCTGCAATATACTTAGGGAAATAGTGCTCTAAGCCATTGCTACTCAAAATGTAACCAGAGGAGCAGAAGCCTGGACATCTCCTAGGAGCCTGTTGAAAATGCAGAATCTCAAGCGCAACCCCAGACCCACTGAACTAAAATCTGCATTCATATAAGCTCTCCAGTCTAGGGCCATACCACACTGAATGTGCCTGATCTCATCTAATGGGCTCTCCAGGCTCCAGGCCAGAGTGTATTAAAGGTTGAGAGGTGCCCGGCTGAGCCTGGGTCAATGAGAGAATTAACCATTCCTTTTCTTCCTTCCTCTGAGTCAAATCAGGATGATTGGCTATAGAAAACACACTTAGCTGGCAGTAGTCCCTCTGAGCCCACCCCCACCAAGCCCCCTCCCAGCTGAAAGCAGGTGTGTTCCATTCATCTTGGAGCCATTATGATGGCCATTATCATTTTATTATTTCATTTACACTGATTAACATACCACTGTTCAATACATTGCTTGTAATCACGGTTAGTAAATACACCGCTCTGAACTCCAGGTATTTACGGGGCACTTTGTGATGCTTTTCCTAAGCATCACCTTGGTCGACATTGTCACATGTCACGGAGGAAGAGATGGAAGCACAGGCAAGAGAAGTAACATCTCCCAGTTCACCTCATTAGTGCTCCGTCTCCCCAAAGCTTGTTTATCAGGTCACCTCACCATCGAGCCTCCATGCACACACTTTTCACACCCATGGCCCATAACAGACCCATTTGTCAAAGCTGTGTCTGTATCTGATGTGGGGTGGGGGGGTCTCCGAGTCTCCGCCCAAGTTCCCCATCCCAGCTCCCCTGCAACAGCCCCCTCTCCAGGGTTCATGCACGGAGCCAGGTCTGACTGTCCCCCCATAGTTCCGGGGGCCAGGCGAGCTCCACTTTGGCTGAGAAAAGCCACTGGCTTCTGAGAAACCAGGCCATGTGCGCAGAAGCACCCCCACAACACTGCTCCCTCCCTTGAACATATGCGCTGGTGATTATCTTTCTGGCCACGTGATCACTGTGGAAATAAAAGAGGAAATTGCTAGCTTGGTTAATGGGCGCACACATGGGCTATTGCATTTGATAATATGCAATGCAAATAAGGCCCCTTTGTGTCTTCTAGAACCAAGTATGGAAGAGGAGTCCTCCCATGCCCTTTAGCCCAGTTAGTAAAATTATTTTTGAAAATGAAGTTAATTATTGTAGTTCATTCCTGTTGGCTCTAAAAAGGCTTTTTCTGTTTTGTTTTTAATCCAGCAAAAAGAACTTTGCAATAGAGCAATGGAGGCCTTCTCTTTCCGCCCCCAGGGTGGGTCCCTGACCGTTTGCCCTGAGAGACAGTGGGAACAGCCCAAAAATTCCCCTGGAGAGGTAGCATGGGGCTGGGATCCAGGAAAGCCACTTCTCCCCTCCGAGTCACTTACGGCGTGATCTGGTGTGGGTGAGGACAGTGTTATGGAACCAGTAAGGCAGCCACACGGTTATCATCAGGATACTCCAGAAATGAGAGCTGTCTCTGAACCTCTCTTGGCCTCAGTTTTCTCATCTGTAAAATGGGAGTGCTTAGACTCCCTCCCATCCCACCCACAGGGTATTAGGGAGATGGGCAAGAGAGGAACCCACAAACTGCAGAATGCTAAATGGGAAAGTGGTTATGACTAAGGCCACTGTCAGGTGCTCTGGAAGCTGAATGTTGCTTCCCTATTTTACAGAGGTGGACACTGAGACTGGGAGAGGTAAAGCCGCACAGCTAGTTCATGTCCAAACAGGGGCACACAACCACCTTGATGACCCTCCTCTGGGCTCAGAGGAGATGAGGGCTAGCTGCCTTCTCCTCAACTGGGGTGGAAATATAGATGGGGCCAGCTCTCCGTTAACCCCGGGAACCCGGGCAGGTCATCTGTCTCTCTGAGCCTCAGTTTCTCATCTGGAAGTGGGTGCAGGGCAGGAGTGCCCTTGTAGGGATGTGATGTGGGTTAGATGAAATCACGGAGGTTCTATATGCACCAGGCATGTGGTGGGTTCTCACAGAACGTGAGCTGTGAGAATCACCTTCACAGCAAATGGCCAAGGGCAGCTGACCTCCGCAGACTGCTCCCAAGATAGCAAGGCCTGTGGGCAGAGCTCTGAGTGAGCTCAGAGGACAGGCCAAGGGGACAGGAGGAAACCTCCTCTCTGTAGTGCCAGCAGGTAAAGGCAGGTGTCTCAGCTCCCAGCGAGGGGCCACCAGTACGGCCCACGCTGCAAACCCAGCCCACAAGCCTCTGGCCGAGACTGGAGCAGACTGGGGGGACTCCCAGGCAGCCCTGATTAGGAGGTGAGCAGCCCCAGACTCAGCCCTTTCCCCAGCATTGGCATGCAGGGCCGGGGCAGGGGGGCACCTGGGGGAGTCCACCAGCCCTACTTCCCTGTCTGCTAGGGCCCAGGCTGGTCAGTCTCAGAATAAAGAGCATACACCCAAGTGGAGGGAGGGGTCGGCAACTTCCCAGCGGGGGCAGTGCTTGGGGCCCCTCAAAGCCCACCACTTGGGAGCCCTTGCTCACCCTTGGCATGGGTCACTCTCAGTGGAGCTGGGCGGGGGGTTGTCCTTGCTGTGGCTTCACACTCCTCCAGATGGACAAGGAGAAAGCAAAATTCTACATACATCACTCCTGGAGCCAGGAACTAAGGAACACATTGACCAAAGTCCTCCCCTTTCTAGAATGTGTGTGTGTGTGTGTGTGTGTGTGTGTGTGTCTTTCATTTCCTTTGCCTCCTCTCGGCCCACCAAAGCACTGACCAAATTAATCACTGGGGACCTGAGGACCCCTCTGCTTCCTGCCAGCCAGCTCTGGTCCCTTTTGCCCTCAAAAGCAGTCATTTACTCAGTACTCTCCGGGCTGAAATAACTCCCGCTGAAGCTCTCTCTCCAGCCCCCAGAGAATCAGGACGGAGCTTGCAGCCAGTGCAGTGGCCAGGTTTCTTCTTGTCTCAGGCCACCCTAGCGTCCCCGTGTGGAGGGACGGAGTCGACCGGGCCCTTCCTCCATCTGTGACATGAATGTCGGTGGCCCTGTTGCGTCTGTGATGATCGACGTGTGTTGTCTGTTCTCTGTTGTCTGTTAAAATTCTCTGTCGTGTAGGTAAAATGCAGGATGGCAATGTGGACGCCAGCCAGAGCAAAGGTAACCCTTTTGTATTCACCGGCTTCTGGGGTCCCTGCTGCCCCTCCCCCACTGGCTCTGAGAGCCAGGCTAGAAGCAGACTGGTCTGTGCCTGCAGGTGCCTGGCATGGGGGGGCGGGGGCGGGGAGGGGGTGGCTGTGATTCACGTGGTGGCAGGCCCAGTGGAGACATCACCCATGAGGACAGGGGCCACCTGTGAGCCAGCTCTTCCCCAGCCTTTGAGCTAAGCTACCCATTTTGCTGAAGACTTAAAACTGGTTCTTTGGAATCCTGAGGGGCTAAAGGGTAAGGCCCCAGACCCACCAGTCAGTCCTTCACCGAAGGAAGAGGAGGCTTGGCACCCAAGGACTAGGACACTCTCTTTTATCTTTTAAGCCCCCTTTGTGTCCCTCTTCTCTGGCGACTATTAATATCCCAACAACATACTCAAGAACCCCCCGAGGAAGGCCAAGGCTATCTGTCTTGTCTAAATGTGGTGAAAGCTGAGGGGCCATTTGGGGAAGGATCTCTGGGCTTCTTCAGGCCCAGAGGGGACCCCAGCCTACTCCTCCTGGGAACCCAAGAACTGTGTCACTCCCTATTGACACTTGGATTCCAGATCCAAGGCAGTCCCTGGCCCTGGGACCAGGGTCTCCAGTTGGAAGAAGCAGACCCCGTATCGCAGGGTGTCTGTGCCAGCCATGCAGGGGTCCAGATAAGGGAGTGAGTGTCTCACCACACTCCCCTGGGCAGGCAGGGTGGGTGCCAGTATGTCCACCCTGCAGGCTGACCTGGCTGTGTGGCGTGTGCGTGTGTGCATGCATGTGTGTGCGTGTGCCTGTGTGCGTGCATGTGCATACTCTGCCCGCTACAGCCAAACAGCAGGACGGGGCCGCCGCCATGGAGATGCAGCCCCTCAAGAGTGCTGAGGGTGGCGACGCTGATGACAAAAAAAAGGCCAACATGCACAAGAAGGAGAAATCCGTGCTGCAGGGCAAGCTCACCAAGCTGGCTGTGCAGATCGGCAAGGCAGGTAAGCGTGCGGCCGCCGTGGACGGTGCACAGGGGGACGTGGGGTACAGAGAAGGCCCCCAGCCAGGGCCCCGCCCCGAGCTGGCTCTCAGTTGCCTCATCTGCAGAGTGGGGGCTGGATTAGGACTCTTGACTGGCCCCCCCGACCCCGGCTGCCGTGCAAAGGAAAGATTGAAGAGGATGAGGGCCATGCTAGGAGCCCAGTGAGAATCTGAGCCTCAACACAAGCCTGATCCCCACCGAGCTGGGAGCTCCAGGTGATGGCTGGTGGTGGCCCCTCCAGCCCAGGAAGCTGAGCTCAGCTGCAAGGCCAGCCCTGCCCGTCTGACATGGCCTTGGCCTCTCCTCCCGCATGAGGACACGCAAACACCAAGGCCTCCCCACCTGGCTGTCTCCCGGCTCTAATTATAGGCACCACAGCGTGGAGAAGGGAGGCAAATTACAGGCTTGGCTGTCTATATTTAAACTAGGGGCCTGGTGATAGCTCCCGGCTGCTGGGAGCTTGGCTTCCCGCCCCTGCGACTGTCAGATGGGGATAGAGCCTGCTCTGAAGTCCCACAGCTGGAGATGGGGGCGGGGGGAGCGACGGGCACAGGGATTTCCTCCAGCCTTGGCATGCAGCAGACTCCGCAGAGCCGCAGTGCCGGCACTGGGGGGCAGGGAAAGGAGCGATGAGAACCACCCACAGCCTTCGAAGCCCTTGCTCACCCCCCACCCCTCCTCGGCCTTGCTAAGAACAGAGTTCGGGGTCAAACACTTCTAGGTCCACATCCCTCCTCTGCTTCCCTCTTGGGCTGAATTCCCTGGAGCAGAGTCTGAGGTGGATTGGTGCAGCATTTTTAGGGGCAAGGGTGCTCTCCGGTGAGACCTGCAAAGGGTAAGACTCAACAGGGCCACGGAAAAAGCCAGATACTTCCTGGAGAAATCCCCGTCTCTACCTACCTCTGCAGGGTCTGTCTGGTCTCGCAGCGAGGGGTCTGGGCTGTTGGACCCTCCACCTGAGCCATTGAATACTGGCCATCAGATTGGAGTGGGGTGCCATCCCAGACACGTCCTGACCAGGAGACGGTGCTCTCTGAAGTGCGGACTTCCTCTGGCAGAGTCCGCAGCTGTGCACAGCCTCTGCGGCACCTGCACATGCCTGCAGCTCCCCGAACAGCCAGGGGATCTCAGGGGATCTGAGCAGATAGCCACCCACGTCTCCTAACTCTGTAGTGTTCTCGGGCCTGTGGCCTTGGACGTGTCCCTTCCCTCACTGACCTCAGTGTCCTCAGCTGAAAGAGGGCTCCCTGCTCTTTCCTCCATCCAAAACCCTCTTTCTGCACGTCACCCTCTGGCTGATCCTTCTCATCATTCCTCAATCTACTCAAGTAGATGATCAAGTAGATGATCAAGTAGATCATCATTCCTTGATCTACTCAAGTATCACCTCCTCCAGGAAGTCTTCCCTGAACACCCTTGCTAAAACAGTTCCTCCCCACCAGCCCGTGTTGTTCTGTTTTCTTTTCTGAAGCTTGATTGAAGTACAATCAATGTGCAAAAAAGTACACACATGTAGTGTACATCTTGATGAATTTGGACATGGGAGTACACCCATGATGCCATCACCACAAGCAAGGTATGAAACATATCCCCCAACTCCCAAAATTCCTGTGTTCTTTCCCGGGTTTTTCTGTTTTCCTTTGTTTGGGGTCAGAACGCAGAAGAGGAAATCCAGCCTCTTACCCAGTTTTGAAGTTCACAATACCATATTGTTCACTATTGGCCCCGTGGTGTCAAGCAGAGCTCTAGAACTTCTTTATCTTGCAAAACTGAAACTCTATACCCACTGAAAAACAACCCTCTCTCTCCCCCTCCCCACGGCCCCTGGCAACCAACCTTCCACTCTCTGCTTCTATGAGTTTGACTATTTCTATTCCTCATGTAAGCCCTTCTGTGTCTGCCTTCTCTCATCCAGCATCATGTCCTCCAGGCCCATCCATGGGGTTGCAAGTGGCAGGACTTCCTTCTTTTTTAAGGCAGAGTCATACTCTGCTGTGTGTCTGTGCCATGTTTTCTTGATCCATTGGTCTGCCGATGGACACATGGGTCGTTTTCTTACCGGCAGCCCACGTGGCTCTCTATCCCGTCGTCCTGCAGTTCTACACACCATTATCCCTCCATGGACGGTCTTGTTCATGAGCTTTTTGCTTCTTGTCTGCCTCCCCCTCTGAAGTCTCAGCTTCTCAAGGGCAGGGAGTCTGTCCTCTCTAGGGCTGTGTCCCTGGTTCCTGAATTAGGAGCTACTAGGTTCCTGGGCAGGTGAGTTGATAAGTGGTACTAAGCGCAGATGAACGTGTGTGAGAACTATGCAGGGAGTTCGAACTGATTCCCATGGTCTCAGCACACATTTCCTGAGCACCCGCAAGGTGTCGGGCACTGTGCAAGGGGCTTTACATGCATCCATCACTTTTGATTTTTGCAAAACCGCGTGAAATAAGCATGCATCCCCATTGCACAGAGGAGGAGACTGAGGCTCTGTAAGACTGAAGGACGTGCCCCAGGCCATAAAGCTATGAGATGTGGGTTAGGGTCCACCTAGCCAAGTGTTTGGTCCCCATCTCACTTCCCAGGGCCCCCACCCTCGGAAGAGCCCCTAAGCAGATCTGCCCCCCGACCCGTGTTACAGGTCTGGTGATGTCGGCCATCACGGTCATCATCCTGGTGCTCTACTTCACCGTGGACACCTTCGTAGTCAACAAGAAGCCGTGGCTACCCGAGTGCACGCCCGTCTACGTGCAGTACTTTGTCAAGTTCTTCATCATCGGTGTGACGGTGCTGGTGGTCGCCGTGCCGGAGGGGCTCCCTCTGGCCGTCACCATCTCCCTGGCCTACTCAGTGAAGGTGAGAAGGAGAGGACCGGCCGGCAGAGCTCGGATCAGCTGCCCCCAGCCAGGGCTCTGGGGGTGGCCTGTGGGGCAAGCGCTGGGGCCGTGAGTCGAGCTAAGAAGACGGAAGGGGGCACCCTGGAAGCTGGGAGACGAGAGATATGTGGGAACCCAGAGCTCACATGTCCTCAGGGAGGCCTATAGCCACCCAGAGGGCCACATCCTGGCTCCAGGGACAGCCAAGTGTTGCCTTGCAGATGCAGCCGCCCCCTGCATTGCCCACTCTCCACATTTTTCCCAGAGAAGCCAGAAACCTGGACTTAATATAAGCTCTCTTGATTTTTAAACATTGACCATCAGCTCCACTTTTAAAAAAGAAAAAAAAAAAAAAACCACCATAAAAAGCAGACCTTACAATGCAGGCCCAAACCCAACCCCATCCCACCAAATGTAAGGAGAAGTCTGAGGTCAAAGTCCCATGGAAGCTGTGATACTTCTGCAACTCATCTCAGAGGTTGCTCCCTGAAGTTGGGAAGAGATGAGCCTAAAGCCAAAAGAAATCTGATTTAAGGACACCCCCTCCACTCCGGGGATGGGCTGAAAAGGGAAGAGGTTTGAAAAGCAGTTTCATGAAGGGTGATAAGTCCATGAAAGCTGACTGTGGACACTTGGGCCTGGGGGTGGGGTGGGTGTTCCTAGTGCTCCCCAGATGGCAGAGCCCTGCCGCCCCCTGCTCCCAAGCCAAGGCCGACCATGGAGTCCGAACACTGGGCTGAGCATCTCAGTGGCTGCCTCAAGCTTGGGGCCTCATTCTCTGCCATTGGCCTCATGGTTTTCCCACCTCGGAGGGCAGGGCTTTGCACTCCTGGTCCCCAGTGCCCCAACGCCAGGACGTCCCTACAAGGATGGAGCCCTGGGCATGTTTATAAACAAGGCATGGCTCTGAGACATTGGCAGAGCTGCCGGAGGGCATGGCGGGCGTCAGTTTCCAACCTGGAATTTGGACTGGGCTTGCCGATGTAATTTCATACAGAAAAGAGATCTCCAGGCAGATGCCAGAAAGTGGCAGCTCTGGGTAAAGGATACGGCCCTTATCGCCTCCTTATTTTAGGGTTCTTGAAGAAACTCCATCTCACAGACCAAAGACCAAACAGGTCACAACACGATGCTGCTTGGGGGCTTGGGGCCCAGAGATGGTGATTCTCATTAAGCCATGAGAGGGGACCCCCACAGCCATCCAGCCGAGCTCAGGGTATCTTGAAAGTCACACAGAGGTAGTTTGGGGCGACCATATACAGACCTTTTTAGGTCTCTGCACTTTCTGCCATTCGCATCTCTGGCATCTGGTACCTTCAGCTGTCTTAGGTCATGTTACTTTTATAGTCACTTGATAAACTGAGTACAGCCGCAACCCAGGAGAGGCAAACTCTCCCCTCTCTGAGCCTGGCATATCCACCCGGGGAGCCACCATTGAAAGAACAGAGATGGCTCAGAGAGGCAACGTGAGCCGTATGTGTGATTTTAAATTCCCTCGCGGCCTTGTTCAAAGGAAAGAGTGAAAAGAAAGAGGTGACGTTAACTTTAATAATATAATTTACTTCACCTTTAGTAATACAATTTAGTTCACCTTTATGTCCAAACATATTATGTTAGCAATCCAACATATAATCAATATACGAAAAGCTAGTGAGACGTCTTTCATTGCCTTTTTCCTAGTAAGTCTTCAAAACCCAACACATATTTTTACACGTACGGCACATTTCACGTCAGACCAGCCACACTTCCAGGGCAGAGCAGCCACCTATATATTCATTCTTAAGCCCAACAGACGAACCCTGTTCCGGCAGTAGATGGGCAGGGGCCTGATGGAATGACCCAGGCTGTGAAGCTAAACAGAGCCGGTCTCCAGTCTCAGCATTAACCCACATTAGGTGTGTGATCCTGGTCAAATCACTTGGCTGTGGCTTTTCCATTCACCAACGTGGAGGATCACCATCCCCGAAGGTTTCACAGGTCTCCTGTGCCATCAGACTAGAAAATGAACAGGAAGAACTTCGCCAGCCGTAAAGCGTGTTGCAAATTCCTATTGCTACTGCTCCTGCATTCAACATACATGAAGTGTCACTATTACCACAGGCTATAATAAGATTGCAATAGCATATAATTCTACCAATACTCATCTCTTCATAACATGAACGGCTATTAAAACTATTCTAATGGCACTCTTTTTTTTACCCTTTTTTTTTTTTTTTTTTTAAAGATTTTATTTATTTATTTGACAGGCAAAGATCACAAGTAGGCAGAGAGGCAGGCAGAGAGAGAGGGGGAAGCAGGCTCCCTGCCGAGCAGAGAGCCCGATGTGGGGCTCGATCCCAGGACCCTGAGATCATGACCTGAGCCGAAGGCAGCGGCTTAAACCACTGAGCCACCCAGGTTATAAAGAGTTAGGATGGGGAGCAAGAATAAAGGAAACCAGATTACTAGGAACAGATGAGAACTTTGTCTGATTCTGCCTCTAGCAGCTTCTCTGGTCCCCCCTTGCCAGATAGGGTAACTGGGTCTGCAGGGTCTATCTTAAGCATGACACTTGCTTGAGAATTACTTCATTTGCATGAGTTTGCTTGAGAACCTCAAAGAAGCTAGGAGTGAAGCTGGGAAGATAGGGAGGAAGGTGAATACCAGAAAATTCATAATAATATGTATGGTGGGATTTCATTTTTGCTATAAATTTAAGAAGAAAAGATGTCTATACATAAGATGTATCCATTCTGGGTGATGGCGTGAAGACGGATTTGTTTTCTTTTTTGTGTTTGCATATTGAAAAGAAATTGGTGGTTTTGTTATACGAGGTATAATATGTATGCGATGCAGAAAAAAAAGTCAAATCTGTAGATTTTTTTTTAGAATCTATAGATTTTTTTAAAAGGAGGCAGTAAAGGGGTGCCTGGGTGGCTCAGTGGATTAAGCCGCTGCCTTCGGCTCAGGTCATGATCTCGGGGTCCTGGGATCGAGCCCCGCATCAGGCTCTCTGCTCCGCAGGGAGCCTGCTTCCTCCTCTCTCTCTGCCTGCCTCTCTGCCTACTTGTGATCTCTCTCTCTGTCAAATGAATAAATAAAATCTTTAAAAAAAAAAAAAGGAGGCAGTAAAAATCTCCTGTCATTCTACCACCCAGCAATAATAACCCTAATATTTTGACATTTTTCCAGATACTGTCCTATGTCTATGAACACATACATGTATCCTAAATTTATTTATTTTTGGTGGGACCAAAAATGACAATGAGATCCAGCCACCAGCAAAAGATTTGGGGGGGGAAAAAAAACCCTTAACCAAATAAAGGATGGCTACTTCTATTAGGGTATAAGAGAAAAATATTTGAGGTCATCGTAAAAGATCCAACATTAATTTACCACCCTTTTCCCTATCTTTTCCATAAGGAATACAGATTCTAAAAAAAAAAAAAAAAAGGCCAATTAATCAGATCTTTTAAGTGGTTCAATAAGGAAAGCGAATTAAAAGGCCGCACACACACAGATCCCCGATTCCACATCTTTGCACATACGGGAAGCCACGGGGCAGATGGCAGCAGTTCTGCACCTCTTACTGCATGCTTTCCCAGTGCCTCCAACCCCACTCCCTGGCCCCCCAGCTCCCTCTCCTCACTGTCACCCTCTCACCTGCCCCTGCCCCCAGAAAATGATGAAAGACAACAATCTGGTACGCCACCTGGATGCCTGTGAGACCATGGGCAATGCCACCGCCATCTGCTCGGACAAGACGGGCACACTGACCACCAATCGCATGACAGTTGTGCAGGCCTACGTCGGCGACGTCCACTACAAGGAGATTCCTGACCCCAGCTCCATCAACGCCAAGACCTTGGAGCTGCTCGTCAATGCCATTGCCATCAACAGCGCCTACACCACCAAGATTCTGGTGAGTGGTGCAGCCTCCACTGGAGGAACCAAGGTCCGCAGGGTGACGCGGAGACACCAGGCAGACTGAACGATGTGATTCCTATTTTTGAATCCTGCTGATGTATTTGGGGTGGTCATATAGCAAGCAACTTGTTTCTTTTTGATTTAGCGATGATGTTTATATGACCCCCCAAAAATGTTAATTGCGTTTTTTAGATCCTGTCATTGTCCTCCTTGCAAAAACAAAACACTTACTATTAGTTGGCTTTTGCTACATTAACTACAGTAGCCCCCCTTTCAGTTACGGGCGGTCAGCCTCAGCCCATGGCAGCTGACCCTCCTTCTGACATATCATCCGAAGGTCAAGAGTAGCCTCGTGATTTACGGCACAGGCTGGACCCTTCCTCCACTTCAGCTCAGCACATAGGCACTTTATCATCTCACAGCAGCACGAGAAGGGTGAGTACAATACAGTAAGATATCTAGAGAGCGACCACATTCACATAACTTTTACTACAGTAATTGTAATAATTGTTCTATTTTATTATCGGTTCTTAATCAGTTGTTAATCTCTTACTGTGCCTAATTTATAAATGAAACTTTATCACGAAGATACATGTCTAGGACAAAACATGGTATACATAGGGTTCGGTACGATCCACAGATCTGGGCATCCCCTGGGGGTCTTGGGACATATCCCCCCAAAATAAGCAGGGACTACTGGACTCCAAAACTTTGTGGCTCCAAAACCAAACTGTACTTAGTGCACAATTCTGTGGGTGGGCTCTTCTGCTGTCCATGGGACTCCCTCTCACATCTGCATCTGCGGTGGCTCAGGTGGACAGCTCTGCTGATCTCAGAAGCACCGTAGGCTGGGCTGGGATGGCCTCAGCTGGGATGGTTCATTTTGGCTCCGCGTGGTCCCAGCTCTTCCAGCAGGCTGGTCTGGGCTGGTTCACATCTTGGTGCATCCTGGTGGCCAAGGCAAGCCAAGAGGCCAGTACAGATTCAGGGAATGGGGAAATAGACTCCATCTCTTAATGGGAGGAGCTACAAGATCACACTGCAAAGGGCATGGATTTAGAGAGGGAACTAATTCGGCCATTTTCAGAAAGGATCGACCGCCGGTGACGTTGTTGTTAGTAATAGTGGCAGTATCACAAGTTTCGATAAGAATTCTCATATTCCTCTCTCAGCTAAGCTTTGTAGACTCATCATGCTGCGATCCCTATTTGGTATAGAAGCACAGATGGCCTTTTTGTAATTAACCAATATTTGGATGAAGAGAAACACGGAATGGTCCATCCAGAGGTCAGTCGGCAGCCAGATGTAGGACATCTGTAGTGGGAGCATCTAGGTGAGCGGCTGGGCTTTTTTCCTTGCCTCCCAAATGTGCCCTAGCCCTGACCTCTCCCTTCTGTCCCAGAGCCAGCTTGAAGCATCATGGTCGGGCTGGGTTGTGGGAGCCGCCAGGAGTTTATCCAAATGGGGAGGGAGAGTGTGACCCAGCAGCGAGGGGCTGAGGGCTGGTGGGAGAAAGGGGAGGAGGCAGCTTCTGCCTCCAGAACACTGGGGCTGCAAGGTCTGCACTGTCCAGGGCCGAACAGCCACCCACATCACCCCAGCACTGCAGGCTGAGGGAGGCCCCCAGAGGAGAGGAGAAAGTAGGTCCAGAGGACGCATACAGAGGGGTGATCCAGAGCCCCTGGGGTGATGTCAGAAATGATGACGTTTTGTCTTCTTCCCACCCCATCCCCGCCCCAATTTGGGAATCAAGGGAACTCAGCAGTGTTTTATGCTGTTTCCCAGGTCTTCCTAAAAGACCTGAGATGCTGTTAATGATCTTGTTCTGCAGATGTGGCAGAGAAGGGAGCAGGGCAATTCCCAGAGCAGGCTTCGAAGATGGGGTGGCCGCGGGGCCACAGCCCTATGAGGTGGGCTTGGATTGAGATGTAGGTTATGTAATCACAGTAAAAAAAAAAAAGCTGTTCTGGTGTCTGCCAGGAGAGCTGAGGAGACATCTCAATTAGGTGTGTTGCAAAGCTAGAATCTCATTTCCAGATGTTGGTCGGATCCATGTGGCTTTAAGGACAGGGGTCAGTCTGTCTACCTGGGGAGGTGTAGCTGCTGAGACTGGAGAGAGGCCAGGGACCCAGGAATTGGGATCCTTGGTTTGTAATCAGGCTAAGTCACTTACCTCTCAGGTGCCAGTGTTCCCTGATGTGCTTTGAGCCCTAGCATTCCAGGACTCCTGTACCTCTTCTGTCCGGATCCTTACTGAAAACCCCCTAGCCACATGGCTGTCCTTCCTGGGGACTGATGGTCCTCCATATAGAAGGGACAGCAGAGTTCCCTGGTATGACAAAGTAGTTAAACTCATCCTCTGGAGCCAGGCAGCCTGGGTTCAAATCCCTCTCTAGCTACAAGAATGCAAACAAGTTCCTTAACTTCTCCGTGCCTCAGTTTCCTGGGGAAAATGATAGGATTATTGTGAGGATGAAATGAGTTAGTAAGTGAAAAGTGCTTTGCACAATTCCTGGCTCATATTCAGTGCCATGTATGGTTAGTGTTGTCATTATTCAGCAACAAGATCACCCTTTGAAAGGGGAATCCATCTGTAGCAATGCTGAGGCTAACAATAATTAGCAGAAGCATCAGAGCTTCAGAGGAAAATGGTCTTACCTAGAGTCACACAGCCAACTAGGAACAAAGCCAACTTACAGATACTCCAAAGCCAGCTGTTGAGTAGGGTGTCCAGACCGGGCTCTTGGGCACTGAAATCAGTCCTGCAGAATCTTCGTTTCGGAAAAGAAGGCCTGGGGTCCAGATTCACAGCCAGGGCCTGCCAGCCATATAGGGCAAAGGGTCTCTGAGGGATGGTCCTCCCAGGCTCAGAGGACTCCTGAGAAGAATCAGGGGCTACTTAGTCCAGAGTGGAAGTCCAGCCACCCTCCAAACCAGGCTAGGAAATCTAGACAATAGCACTTCCTAAAGCACACAAGGCAGGTAAAGGCAGGCAGTGTCCTCCCCACACCCCCTATCCATCAACTTTGATAAGGAAATGAACCTGGCCTGAGAAAATCAGACAGGGCTGTGTTTCCTCCTCTGTGAGAGCACTGACTCTCCCATGTCTTCTTATTCTCTGACATAGACAACGTGGGCTCGTTGAGAGGGAGAAACACATTTGAGTCATCTCTGTTCCCCCAGGCATAGCTCCTGGGAAACACAGGTTGGGTGGGTGAGGTAAGTGAATTGATTAGTGAATAAATATATAGATATATAATCAATGAGATGAGGATGAGGTAGGGAGACAGATGGATGGATGGGTGATGGATGGGTAGATGGATGGATGGGTGGATGGTTGAATGGATGAGTGGATGAATGGATGAGGATGTGGGCAGTGGATGGGTGGATATGAATTAATAAGATCCTCAGGACACGACTATCCCTATGTTCTACTTTCCTGTTCTTGTGGCAGCAAGAGGTAGGAGTTGGCCCCTCTCTGTCCCATGGCCAACACCAGTGCTCTGTTGCTTCCTCCAGCATACTGAGCTGCTTCTGCAGCTGCCCCCAGCTCTCTAGTCTACACTAATCTAGAGACCTCCCAATTAGCTAGCACCTTTCATTCTTAAAAAGCAAAAACAGAAAAACAACCTACTTGAGTATTTCCAGTGTAGTTTGTATGGGCGTCATCTCCATGGACTCACAGGCCTTAGAGACCCTCTGGTCCAGCCCGCTCACTTTACTCTGAGACCCAGAATTAGGAAGGGACTTGTCCCAAATTTCCCCGTGGGCAACTGAAGCTGGAATGCAGATGTCCTGACACCTAGTCCAAGAAGCAGTAAGGTTTGGCTCTGAAGTCCAGCAAAACAAGGTTCAAACTTCATCTCCAGCACTTACCACCTGTGTGACCCCAAGCAAGTTACGTAACCCCTTTGAGCTTCTGCTTCCCAATCTGCAAATCTGTAAAGTGAATATATAATTAATCCTAGTTGCTAACATTCACTTAGCCAGGCTCAATGCTAAGAAATTACCCCCATGTAGCACTTGTACAATGATCCCATGAAGTACGTGACATCACATGTCTAATTCATAGATCAAACCCCGAAGCTGGGAGAAGTGAAAAACCATGCTTGGAGTTCCACAACAGATAAGAGGCTGAGCCAGGATTAGAACCCATGTCTGTCCAACCCAGAGCCCATGCAGCTCACTAGCATTTCCTGCCCACATGTGGCTGCACCCTTGCCTGGAGACAGCTTCAGAGCCACTGTGAAGGTCGGATGAGAAAATATGTATGTCCCCGCACAGCGCCTGACAGGTAGGAAGCACTCAGGCCACGTTAGTTACTTCTCTCATAACTTCTATTATTATTCCCAAGCCATATCCTCTGTTGTTTATTTTGCCAGTCACTGTCTTGCCTGACCCTCCACCTCCCTTCCAGGGAATCAGGGCAAATAGGACCATTCCCATCTTGAAGCTAAAAACACTGAGTGTAGAAATATCAAGAAAGCTTCCCAGGATTGCTCCTGACCGCCAAGAGGCTGATTTGGACCCAGAGGATTCCAGAGGAGTTTACCAAGCAGGCAAGGGCATTCCAAGCAGGGGCACAGTGCTGCCAAGGCCTGGAGACCTGACAATGTCTGGCTCATTCAGGTGATCTGTGGCCTGAGCACTTCTCCGGGGCTGGAATAATGAGAGCCAGGATGGGGCGGGGGGGGGGGGGGGGTCATGGGGGACAACTAGGTGGCATCTGATAAGCCCTTAAAAGGATTCTGCTCACGGCACTCAGGAAAGGCAGCCCAGGCAGGGGTGGAGAGTGGTGTGAGGCCCGGGCTGCTGGCCAGGAGGCCTGGTAAAGTGGCCCAGGAACCCCATGCTCCATCCTTTCTGAGCATGACAAATCTTTCTTCCCCGTCTCATTTCAAATCATTAGGAACTAAACTTGCCCTCTGAGAGAAGCTGTGTGAATCATCCTTGAGTCAGAAATTGCTCCCCTGCCTCAGAAATCCTGGCACACTCTCAGATTTGCTCTGTTGCCTCCGACCCTTTGAACATCAGGACTTCTAGGTCCTTCCCGTAGCCCTGCTGCTTCTCAGAACCACAGCTTCGCTTTAAGGTGGAAGGACCTCGTTCCTCACTTGTGAGGCCTTGTGCTTTCTCGGGAAGGCGGTCTCCTTTCCCAACCACGTATGTTCTGCGTGCTGAACCCACCCAAGCAGACCTTAAGTTCATGTTTTGTAAGACCTCTTTCGAAGTGGGTTGACACTGCAGTTAACATCTGAATTATTAAGCCGAGGATGGGGAATTGTGGAGCAGAATTCTTGGAAGTTCATGGCATATTTCTGAACACATACACTGTCGAGAGAAAAACAAGTCTCCCTGGAGCCTCTGCAGTGGTTCAGGAGGAAGGAGCAAAAAAGGGGTTTTCTGGCAGGATGGTCTTCCTGAGTAAATCAGCCACACTTCACCTAATTAGAAGCCCGAGGCCCTCAGGGCATCCCATTCCTAAGCTGAGGTGGCTGTGATGCTGCCTTACCCCCGAGAGCCCCAGTAGTCCTCAAAGGCAGGAAGGAGCCGTTTAATTGTATTTCCCATGTCTTAGAACTTGGGCACTTAGAGAGGGACTCCAGGAAGCAGAGACCAACCTTGAACCTAGATCTCCCAGCTCCAAACAAGGGCCCTATTGAATATCCCAATGAACCTCAGAGTCCCCAAGTCAAACCACACTCTGAGAGTGGGCTCGGGCCAAGCCAGGGCAGCCAAAAGGTGCGGAAAACTCAGGAGGTGACTTTGCGGGGCGCTAAGATGGGGAGGTGGGGTGAGCTGTGGTTCTGGTAGGTGAAACAGCAGGGGCCTGTGTGTTGAACTCAACAACTGTTTCAGTTGTTTTGGTTTGTGTTGTTTTTGCAAGCACTATCTCTGGGGGAAGAGTTTAAAGCAAATAGTCCCAAATGGGGAATTTGGATTTTTAACAGAGCTGTTAATCCCTACATCACACCCTGTCACCCTGCATGTGTGGAGGCCCACACACACACCACACACACAACACACACCACACACACACGCCATGCACATGCCACATACCACACACCATCACACACATGTCACGCATATACACACACCTGCACACACACCACACATCCAATTAATTACACACACCACACACACCATGCATATACACCTACCACACCATGCACACCACACACATGCACTGAACACACCATACACACACCCCATGTACATGCCACACACACCATGCACATACACACATATGAGTACACACAACACGCATACAATTGCATACACACATCATACAACTGCAGTCACACACCATACACAAACACACACACCACCACACAACTGCATATATATGCACACCACACACATACAACTGCACACATAGCACACATACAATTACACACACCACACACATATACAGTTACATGCACACACCATACATAAACACACACACACAACTGCATGTATATACACGCCATACTCATACGACTGGACACACTATGCACATACACATCACGTGTGTTTACAGCTGTACACATACACAGCTACACACACACACTACACATACAATTACACATACAACTGCACACACCACACAACACAGCTGCACTGCTGAGCCTGGGAAGGGCCCCAAGGAGTCTGCTTTCTGGGAGTAGGTCTCCCCAGGGCGTCTCGGGCGGTCCCTCTGTCCTGGCCACTCACACTGATCTGCCTTCCCAGCCTCTGGGGAAGAGCCCAGGGCTCTGCTGCCTCGTGTTCCTTGGGAGGCCTAGCACTGAGAAGCTCCTGGGGAGACAGGTCTTTAGAGGAGAATTCTGGAAGCCAAAGTTCCACCCCATCTGGCCTTCCACGGGCAGCACCCCACATGCACAAGCACAGAATTACTCGTGTATTGTTTCCACAGATATTCACTGGTTACCCCATAGTGGGAGACAGACACATTCCCCCCGTCCCCTTGCACTCTAAATCAATCATCAACCAGTTCACTAGTTCATCAGAGATCTCCAGGGCTAGTGGGGACAGGATGGACTCTGGGGAGAGCATGTGCTGTGGGCTCAGAGCCGAGAACACTGGAGTCAAATCCTAGCTGGGCCGCTGACTAGCAGTGTGAGCTCGTCTCTCTGGGCCTCCCTGCACACAGCTGTGAAGTGGGAGCACTCTCGCTGGCCTCCCCGGGCGCTGGGGGGACACACCCCGGCCACGCATGGGACAAGCCCGATAAAGTACAGGGCCGATCAACATTCAAACAGTGGCCGCTGCCGCTGCCGTTAAGCTGGTTGGTGGTTCATCCGGGCACAGGGCGGGGGGGTGGGCGGGGGGCAGTGCCTGTTGAGGGGTGAGGAGGAGAGGTCCAGGCCACCAGAGAGGGCCACTCAGCAGAAAGTTGTTTTCTATCCGCTCCTAGAAGCATCATCATATGGCACGTGCTACAGTTTACTATGCTGGGTTGTTTGGAGGGACTTTCTGGAGGTTTCTAAGCGGTAAAACACCTGTAACATCAAATGACCCATCTAAACTGTTTTTAAGTGGCATTAAGTACATTCCGGTTGTGCGACCATCCCCACCCTCCAACCCAGAACTTTTCATCATTCCAAACTGAAACTCTGTCCCATCAAAAACTAACTCCCCATTCCCCCCCTCAACAACCAACCCCTGGTCCCAACCATCCTACTTTCTGTTTCTGTGAGTCTGACTCTTCTAGGCACATAGTACGGATGGAATTCTACAGTGTCTGTCCTTCTGTGACTGGCTTATTTCACTTGTAATGTCCTCAGGGTTTATCCATGTGGTCACGTGTGTTAGAATTTCCTTCCGTTTTAAGGCTTGTTAATACTCCCTTGTATGTCTGGACCACTCTTTATTTATCCATTCCTTTTTCTATGGACACATGGATTACCGCCTCCTCTTGGCTTTTGTGAGTAATGGCGTCATGAACATGGGTCTTTTGAAGTTCCTGCTGCCAGTTCTTTCAGGGTATATATATATACCCAGAAGTGGAATGCTGGATTATATGGGAATTCCATGTTTAATCTTCTGAGGAAATACCATCCAGTTTTCCACAGCGGCTGCACCTTGTCACCTTCCCACCAACAGCACACAGAACTGCGATTTCTTCACACGCTCACCAACGCTCGTTTTCTGCTTTGGCTTTTTATAGTAGCCATCCAAATGAATGTGAGGTGGTACAGGCTAGTTATGCTTCTTTTTTTTCCTTTTTCTTTTTTTTCCTTTTTTTTTTTTAAGTCAGCTGCCCTCCGGCATTGAGCCCAATGTGGGGTTTGAACTCAGACCCTGAGAGCAAGATCTAAGCTGAGATCAAGAGTTGGATGCTTAACCGACTGAGGCACCCAGGCATCTCTAGCTGCACTTTTTTTTTTAATCTCATTTTTGCAGGTTTTATTTATAACTTGTAGTTCTTCTAGTCATCATTCCTTCCTCTTGGCTCTATTCACCCCCCAGGACCCCAAACACGAACATGAATTTTTCTCTCAAAATTATGCCTAGTGGCAGCATCGAGCATTTCCAAAGGGCTCCGTACAACAGGGAAATGTGTTGAATTAAGCTCTGCGCTAGGAGCCAGGGGCCTGGGGACAGCCCCAGGTCTGCCCCTTTGTAGGTGTGTGACCATGAAAGTCACTTCCCTCCTGGGCCTGCTTCCTGGCCATGAAAATGGAAACAATACCAACGCCTTAACTCCCTTACAGAATCAGAGCCCTAGAGATAAAAAAGCTCATGGAAAGTTTACAGCAATAGCAAAACCTCTGGGTTTCTCAAGATCTAGAAAAAAAAAAAATCAAAAGAGAAAAGGAGTGGGCCCCTGCTTCTTAGTATAAACGTAGGCGATCTCGGAGCTCAAGTTCATGGAAACAAATTGAATTACGTAGGAAGCAGCTCTGCCCTTTGCAACCATAGATTGTTTGAAATCCTTTTAGAGGAAAATTAAAATATTTCACAGAGGGTAATAAAATGCCAGGTATTTTGAAGGAATAACTGCTCAGCTCTCTTGGGCTAATAAGTAATTAGGCATTTTTATTTAAGTCCTCCATGTTGTCATTATCTTTCATTAGTGGAGAGGGGACAAAAACTGTTGTGGAAAAGTCATAAAATTCTGGAAATCACCAGAAGGTTAATTATAAAAATATAGAAAAAGTTCAAAGTAAGTAATGGGGGGGTGCTGGGTGGCTCAGTCAGTTGAGCGTTCAGCTCTCGTTTCAGCTCAGGTCATGCTCTCAGGGTGGTGGGATCGAGCCCCATGATAGGCTCCTCACTGCGCGTGGAGCCTGCTTAAGATTCATTCTCTCCCTCTCCCCCTGCCCCTCACCACTGCTCTCTTGCTCTCTCTGAAGTAAAAAAAAAATAATAAATCTTTAAAATTAAAAAACAAACACATGGCGTAATAATGCATGCCCCTTTTAAGACAGAGATTATTTCTGGGACAAGGGGTGGATTCAGCAGACAAGGAGAGATACACAGGGGGACTCACTTTTATCTGTCATGTTTCCCTTCTCCAGAAAGAAAAATCTGAAGCAAACAGGGCGTACTGCTCAGGTCCTGCAAAGCTGAATGGAGGGTACACGAGTGTTTTTTTCTTATTCTCTATCCAGCTTGTAGGTGTTGAAAGAGTTCATAATTTTTAAAAAGCTGATCTTGCTTAACTGCTTTCATCCAGAGCCAGGACTGGGTCTGGGATGGAGAGGGGTGTGGGTGGCGGGAAAAGGGGCAGCCTGGCCCCAGGGTCTGAGAGGCAACCCCATGTGAGCCTCCCCGGCCTCTCTCCCCGCAGCCCCCAGAGAAGGAAGGAGCCCTGCCTCGGCAGGTGGGCAACAAGACGGAGTGTGGCCTGCTGGGCTTCGTGCTGGACCTGAAACAGGACTATGAGCCCGTGCGCACCCAGATGCCGGAGGAGAAGCTGTACAAGGTGTACACCTTCAACTCCGTGCGCAAGTCCATGAGCACGGTCATCAAGCTGCGCGACGAGAGCTTCCGCATGTACAGCAAGGGCGCTTCCGAGATCGTGCTCAAGAAGTAAGCTCCACGTGGCAGGGCTGGGCAGGGGGGGACAGGACAGGGAGCCAGGGATCACTGGATCGTGCCATGCAGTCTGTCCTTTGGGCTGGGCTGGAGGGCCAACTGGCACCCAGAGGTGCAGGGGGGGCCCTTCCCAATGTCCCGCAGCAGGACCGTCTGCAGGAGCTTCCTCCACTATTTCCTCTTGAAACTCTACAGAGAGCCCTCCCCTCCTCGTCCCTACATCACAGGGTCACCAGGAAGTTCCACCTGCTGTCACTGTTAAATCTCCCTTATTCCCTCAGCACAGAGATGGTTGACAAGAGTGATACTCATTGTTAGCCAGTCAACTCCTGCTCCAGGTGCCAGAGAGAAGCCTGGGGAGCTAAGCAAGTCACTCCCAGTCCCTAGACCTCAGTTTCCCCACTCAGACCTTGATGGGATTGGTCTAGCCCAGTGGTTCTCAATCCTGGATACACATTGGAATCACCCCAGGGAGCTTTTAAAAAACCACGGATACAGGGCGCCTGGGTGGCTCAGTCACTTAAGCGTCTAACTCTTGATTTCCGCTCAGGTCATGATCTCAGGATCATGAGATCAAGCCCTGCGTTGGGCTCTGTACTGGGTGTGGAACCTGTTAAAGATTCTCTCTCTCCCTCAGCCCCTCCCCCCCCAAAATAATAAAAATAAATTGGAACCTTTGGGGTAGGGCTCACACATGGGTCTTCATTTATTCAATGTTCCCCCTAAGCCATTCTAATGTGTGAGCAAGGTCCAGAACCACTAGCCTAGGTTTCATGCCCTCTGAAAACCATTTTAGCTGTGGGACTAATTTTTCAGATGAAATCTCATGAATATAAGACAGATCAAAGTAGATGTGCTCTTGCTGAATGGACTAGGGCAGATATGGCAAGAAGGCTGCCTGATTTCTTTTTGGTTGGTCCTGACTTCATCCCTGCATGGGGCCCAGGGGCCTGGACCAGCCCTGAAGCATTATGGGAGATGAACTGGATGAATGCTCCACAGCCAGCTGGGCGTCACTGGGGAGGGGGAGGGGAGTGCAAGCTGGTCAGATGGAGGACCTTTGGGCCCTTGGCTGGACCTTACCCAGCTCCCCCCTCATCTGTCCCCAGATGCTGCAAAATTCTCAACGGGGCAGGGGAGCCTCGGGTCTTCCGGCCCCGCGACCGGGATGAGATGGTGAAGAAAGTGATTGAGCCCATGGCCTGCGATGGGCTGCGCACCATCTGTGTGGCCTACCGCGACTTCCCCAGCAGCCCCGAGCCTGACTGGGACAATGAGAACGACATCCTCAATGACCTAACCTGCATCTGCGTGGTGGGCATCGAGGACCCTGTGCGGCCCGAGGTAAGCCCTCTACCAGCAGGCTTGGAGGGGCTGGGAGTCCAGTCTGCTGGCAAGCTAGCATAAGTTGCCTCACCTCCCTGAGCCTCAGTTTCCCGGTAGCATCCACAAGGCTTTCTCTTTACCTACTCCTAAGCACTCAGACTCCTGAGATCAGCGTAGGCCACGCTTGGCATCAGCCTGCTCAGGACATCAGGCAACCAGCAGGCAGGCACTGCTTTGCCACAAGAGCAGCCCTAGAGCCATCCACCCAACCAGAAACCTCCCCTTGATCCCAAGGGACAAGCATGGGGGCAGCCCTGCCTTAGAATCCTCTTGCCCCACAGGTGCCAGGATCTCCTATAGCACAACCATAGGCCTAGGTTCCAGGGTCCCCATAAAGGAGACACCCAGAAACTAAGTCACTGGTTTTCAGGAAAACCCTCAGTGTGATGTCACACCGGCAGGTAGAGTTCTGTCCATTCAGATCCAGTTTCCCAATCAATGTTGCCCAGCGGGCTTGCACAGTGACACAGCCCACAGTGTCCCATTCTCAGATCTCCAGGGGCACGGGGCCAGGAAATTCCCAGGCGGAAGAGAAGAGGGATGATAGCAACCCCCCCGCCCCCGAGAAGGACCCAGGAAGGTGATATAGAAAGCGCACCTAGAGGAGTGCTCGGATCACACAGGTGTTCACTCTCTTTTAGCTGCGTCTGCCCCGGGCGGGAAGACAGAACTCAGTGCTGGGGTTCACAGGGTTGGGGGAGGATGGACGTGGGTGCTCAGTCAGACTGCCCAGGCTGGAAAGGCTGTGGGAAGAAGAGAGGGCAGCCTTGAATCTCCAAAACGTTGCTGTGGGCAGGCAGAGTGAGTCCTCACCCTGGGGGGCCCCAGAGGGCAGAGCCCAGGGCAGGCTGGCCTCCATATCATCGGAGGACTAACACAGCTGCTGGGTCCAGGGCTGATTCCCAGGCCAGCAGGGACTGGGCCCACATTGGTCTCAGCTGTGGAATTCGGTGATGGGGCCTCTCAGGGCCACCTTCCTCCACTGGAGGCAACTTCACTGTTCCCCACTTGTCCTGATACCATTGTCTGGGGACCTCTCGTTGTTCCCTGCTCCTTATGGAGCCTCCACTTCACCTTCTTTCCAGTGAAAAGGGGTAGACAAGTGTTTTCCAAATTCCTAGTCCTGATGCTGTAAAAGTCTGTGTTCCAAAGACCAAATGAAACTAGAATGTCTGTCACAGATGTGGACTTTCACGTTTTTGTAGCAACAAGAGGTATCGTCGAGAGTGTGAGCTCAGGCCTCAAAAAGACCTGGGATCCTGAGTCCCAGCATTACTGGCTGTGTGACCTTGGGCCAGTTACATAACCTCTCTGAGCCTCTGTTTCCTCATCTGTAGACTGGGGATAATAATAGTATTCTCCACACATACACTTCCCAGGATACTACGAGGTGTCAGATCGTGCACACACCACAAACAGTCAGTGTCTGGCATGAGGTACATGGCCCTTAAATGGGGTTCTCTTCCTCTGTGCCCAGTAGTTCAGAACTCTGGAGCCAGTGACAGGTAACAGCCCCTAACACAGAGCCCGGCCTATGGATTCATTCATTCCACACAATTAAGTGTGGAATGAATGAATGAGAATGAACGGGACTTGAATACCAGTCTTCCAATACTATGCCTGGTACTCATCTCACATGCTCATACCCCATAGATCTCCACAGACCTCTTCACTCCCACCCAGAGCCTAAAGCGTCAAAGGCAATTTGTTGCCCAGGTGCTTGGCCCTAGAACCATATGTGTTTTCTTGCAGACTGTGTCTTTCCCTGGACAGACAGGCCATTTAGCAACCTCCCCACGGGACGCCCACTCATGACCTGCCACCAGTGGGTTCAGGCTTCCCATGACAGGCTATGCCCTTACAGGCACCAGGGACTAGTCTCCGGTAGCGGACAGGGCCAGCCGGCGGCTCCCCTATCTTTCCATCCCCAGAATTCCTTGCCCATCACGCGCCTCAGAACCATCCCCAAAGTGGGGTGGAAAGCAGCATCAGACACATACCTTTTTTTTGGTCATGACCTGTGCTAATAAGAAACATATTTTATATCATGACTCAGTAAGCCCATACACTTAACCAAAATAAGGATGTCACAAAGTAATGTGATGCCCTTGTATTTTCTATTCTCTTCTATTTCTTTCTCTCTCTCTCTCTTTTTTTTTTTTAATGCTAGTCACCACCTCCTAAACTGATTTGACAATGCACCAAAGGGGTTGAGCTGCTGCTGACCTAGACCAAATGCCTCCCCTGGCCCCAGGGTGCAGGTGAAAACACTGAGGGTAAGCAGGGACAGTGAGTTTCCCAAAGTCTCACTGTAAGTGGCTGAGCTAATCCAGATTAGAACAGGTTTTCTGCCTTTCTGCCCCAGGCCTTGCTCCTAGGTGCCCCAGAAATGAAAGAGCAAAGGGTTCTAAGTCAGGAGGGTGAGGAGAGAGAGGACAGGGCCTGAGAAGGGCTGATCTGGGTCATGGAATATTCCACTAATAACATGATCATCCAGAGAAGGAGGCTTCAGGCACAGACTCCCAGCAGGGCTGGGAGCACTTTCATCCTGGAGAGCCCTGCCTTGGAGAAAGGGGGCTGGATACACACCCCAGCTGTGCCACTCAGAAGCCACCTCCTCCTCTCTGTGCCTTGGTCTTCTCATCTGTAAAATGGGAGGTTGACCCAGATGCTCTTCAGATCCCTGCCAAGCTCCAACATTCTGAGCTGGCTGACGGGGAAATCTCACCCTGACACCTTTCTTTGCTTCCATCAAGTGAGTGCATCCTTGTTGGTGACCTCCTCTCTGCCCTGGGTTCTCTCCCCGGATGTAGATTTCGATGTCATGAGCTGTGTTGGAGAGCAGGGACTTACTAGACTGACACACAGGGTCAGGAGACATGGGTTCTAATCCCACCCTGGCCACTCCCTCACAGAAGGCTTCAGACGCATCTCCTCCCCGGGTCTCAGTTTCCCCATCCAAACAATGAAAGAGTTGGACATTCCCAAGTGAGAGACACCAGCACGGTTGCTGGTGACGCTACTCGAAAGTATAAAAGCTCTGACCTGTCGATTCACCATTTCCTAGTGAAGTGGGGATGGCTTTTGATTTATTTGGGTTTTAAGCTGATGGATTTATACACATGGAGCCAAATTCCAACGGTTCAACAGACAAGGTGAAGTAGCCTCCCATGCTCCCCTCCCCAGGGCCCCTGCCTCCCGCCTCACAGGCAGCCACCGTCACTAGCTTCTGGGATGACCTTAGGGGAGTGTCTGTGCCTGAGGTTCGGGGCAGGCTCTCCCAGGCAACCCTGAGGCCGGCCGGAGCACAAAGCTCAGCCTGGGCCACTTCCGGGGCCCTACGAACATTTGCAGCAACTGCTGGAACACACACTACCCCCTCAGTCTCCCCATCTGTCAAGGGAATAAATGACGTTGCCTTCCTCCCTTGAGAAGACAGAAGACAGAACAGATCGAAACAGGCTTGCCGATCACGCCCCAGACACATACACGTTTCTCGGTGGGTACGTTTTCCGATGCTGCCTGAAGCCACTGCGGATGAAGCCATAAGAAGAGCAGCAGCCTGGGATTCACCGGGTTATCCGGGGGTGTTTGGAGCCCTTGGAGTCACAGACAACGGGTGTCACCAGAAACAACAGATGTTTAAAAGCCTTTATTTAATGAAAACAGGAAGCGCCCATTTTCTGGCTGTTTTTCCTCCGTGAGAAAAATCTTGGATAATTTTAGCAAAAGAAGGAATTTTTTTTTTTCATTTTACAGCAATTTTGTCTATGTGGAAAGTATATTTCAGCCAGATCGGTGCCGCAGTGGCTTGGCTCTTAATCATCCCTGGCTCCTCAGTGTCCAGACCAGTGAGATGTTCCGTAGCTGTTTGTCAAATGAATGACTGAGTGAGCAGTACAAGGAGAGGCTGAGTGCAGTTTAAGGAAGCACCCCATTGGGCTGGAGGAATCCAGAATGGTTTTATGAGTAAAACCTGAAAGGGGGAGAGACTCCCAAGTTAAGGGAGAGAGGACATTCTAGGCGCAGGGAACAGCGCGGGTAAACGCAAACAGGTGAGAGTCTAGTGAATACCGTGGACTTACGAGAGAAATGGGAAGGAGGGGAGCCTGGAGCTAAATTGGGAAAAGTTGGCATGTCCCCACCCAAATCCATTCACCAGGGCAGGCTTTGAGGAATTTCAGCAGAGAGATGTTTCATGATGACCCGTGTGCCCTGTGCCAGGCCCCTGGATGTGTCCTGAGCAGTCGGCGGTCCCTGCCTTCCAGAGCCCACAGCCTAGTGAAATGCCCAGTAAAAGGGGACGAGTAAGTAGACCCATAGCATGTGAGAGTGTAAAGCCAGACTGAAGTACAACAAAGACATCTGGTTACAGGGTCCACTGCCCAGTAAGGGAGGTGGCCAAGGAGGCCCTCAGGGGTGTCCAGGTCCATCTGGAATCCCTCCCACAGGCAGGTCACAGGCCTCTAAGGTCCCTGACCCAGGAATCGTGGTGGCATGGCCACACCATTCCTCCACCCCAAACAAATGGCTGCCTTTCCCTGTCCCCACATGCCAGGTGTGCCTCACCCCCCACTACATCTGTATCCACACCCGCGACATCCCTCCCCATCTCCTGGAGCAGGAAGAACAAGGAAGAAAGACCATGGTCAGGTGCATTGCCAGCCATCCTACCCCCACCACCAGCATCTACTATCCCCAGGCTTGGTACCATTTGCCCCGGCCACAGCATCACCTAGCCTCATCCCCACTTTACAAGCCAACACTCAGGTGGATCCCCAGGGCAAAGCCCAACCCAGCCTTTTGGTCCCTAAGCCCTCTCTCCCAGGGGCAGAGAAACCTCCACCACACAGAGGAAAGTGCAGGTCCAGAAAAATTAGCTGCCTCTTTTTTCTCCCTGAGTCAGCTTGTTTCGGGGAGCCCTAGAGGGTGGGGATTCCAAGCAGGCAGATTTCAGCTCCCTGAGACAGCCTTGAAAGCGTTAGTCTTTCTAGAACAGGGTTCCAGTCACTTCATTCCCAGCTCAGAACTTATCATGGCTCTCAGGCCTAGTACTGAGCCCCTGATTCCAGCACCTTCTGACTGCAGGCCCTTCTCCAGCTTCATGCTTCCTGGCTCCTGCCCCATATCCTCCTCGGCCTCACCCCCTCTGGATCACCTGCCATGTCCTTTCTACAGCAGCCTTCCCAACTTCTCTGCCAGTGCCTCTCATGGGGCACTGCTCTGTGGCCCAGGCCACAATGAAGCAGTCATCTGTGTAGCCCCCGCCTGGGCAGAGTGCCAGACACCAGAGCCTCAGTTAGTGCTGACTGAACAGAAGCAACTCAAACATCCCCCTCTCCAGGAAGCTTTCCCAGATTTCTCCTCTCCCTCTACTTCCTTCTGAAGGAATTGCACCCTCCTCTGTGCTCCGAGAGCCCTTTGTACAGAGATCTTTACCAAAGACCCTGCCTCCTACAAGAGTATATGGCCAGACCCAGAGCACCTGCTCTCATCTGAAAGAAGAATGATTACGTGAAAGGATATGATAGACTTGTTTCCCTATGGAGTGGTCAGCCTCGGAAGGAGTGAGTACCCCAGGATCAGAAGCCTGCAAGCAAAGGCTGGCTGGCCATTTGTGGGATGCCTAGCCGGAGAGCTGGGCAATGAGAAGAGAGTCAGAGTCCTGACCTGAAGTCCCTTCCAACTCTAAGAGCCCAAGTATCTTTGACTCAAACATAACCTGAATTATTCCTTCGAAGGCAGGAGCTAGATAAGGTGTATGTCCCCAAAAGAGCAGTGACTCTTTCCTTTCCTCTGGAACAGGAGACAGCAGGGGGCTGCAGTCTGGGTTACAGACACTGTGAGGACATCGATAAATTACGTAAGCAGGATGTTGGACCTTCCACATCCCCACTCCCTCTGGGTCTGTAAAAAGAGGTCACGTTTGCCTGTGTGAGCCGCCGCTGTGGCATGAGGCAGAGGCCTTGCTCACGTGGCCCCCAAGCCCCAAGTGGGCACCAGAAGCCTCTTCCCCAGGCCCCAGAAATGCACCCAGAGGAGACCTGTGGTCAGCTTACCCTGCTTCACCCCTCGTAACGCAGAGATCACTACCTGTCACCGCAGCTGGTCTCTGATACAATTCTGGAAGCCAGAGGGGCCTCCTGGCCTTAGCCTGGAGCTGGCCTCTTCATGGCATTTGTTCCTTGCTCTGCCACAAGATGGCCATGCTCAGGAGTCTTGATTTTCTCTACAAGCAGTAGGGGGAAGCCGCTAAAGGAGAGTGACACCCAGGCTGAACTTTAGGCAGACCGCCCACTGGTGGTCAGGTCAGGAGTGATGGAAGAGGGGCAAGGCCAGAGGCAGGGAACCTGAGGAGGGGCTGGGCCGTGACCTCACGTTGGAATGGTGGTTCTCCGTGCTCACAGAACAGCGGGGTGTGGGTGGGGGCGGGAAGAGACTAGACATTTTCAAGATCAATCCTTGTTTTTAAAATTCCCAAGGGCAGGAAGGGGACCAGTGGGCAGGTGTTGTCCACAATCAGGTTATGAACCAATGTTCTAATTCTTTGAGTTTGCTGGGCTGCCATGATGAAGCAGCACAGATTCGGGGCCTCCAACAACAGAACTGGACTGCCTCACAGTTCTGGAGACTGGAAGTCCAAGATCAGGGTGTTGGCAGGGTTGACTTCTTCTGAGGGTCGTGAGGAAGAATCTGCTTCAGATCTTTTCCCTCCCCCAGTGCCCCCCGCCAAGCTTACAGGGGTTTGCTGGGAATCTTCAGCATTTCTTGACTTGTGGCAGCAACACCCAATCTCTGCCTTCATCCTCATGTAGCATTCTCCCTGTATATGTGTCTGGGTCCAAATATCCCCTCTTCATAAAAACCCAGTCACATTGGTCTAGGGCCACTCTACTGACCTCATCTTGATTACCTTTATAAACACCCTATCTCCCAGTAAGGTCACGTTCACAGGCACTGGGGGGTTAAGACTTAAATATATTTGGGGGGGTACGGGGGGGAGGGCATGGCTATAGTTCAGCCTATAATGGTCTTCAGACCCTCTCAGCAGTGGCTTGGCAGAGTAGGAATGGGAGTGAGCTCCCCAGGCACTGTGATATGCAAGAGGAGTGGTAGTCAGACTCCACCTTTCCAAGCCTGAGATTCTAAAGTGCTTTGGTCTTCTTGTACAACTGGATTTTCTGCCCTTCATATGTCTTCTTCCACTCAAAGACGTTTTGCAGCAAATAGCAAATATTACCTTATTATTTTATCATTGCCCATGGGTCAGAATCCCTTGTTCAGTTGGTCTGTCTTGTGTGTGAAGACTTGCAGCAGCTCCAGGCTGGTTTCTGCATCTTAATCACTGGGCAAATAAATCCACAGATCTGCGTAGGAGCCGGGGGATGGGGGGTGCCTTGCAGGGCTTACCCTCTCCTGACTGGCTGCATCGACTCTGGCCTGATTGGCCCAGGCATTAGTCTATCATTCATTACAGGCAGAGAGGGCAAGAGGCAGTCCTTACTCTCTCATGGCAAGGTCCTATTTTACATGAAGTATAATCATTTGTATTTATTCAAAGCCTGTGTCACATTTTGTAAATGAAATGCTCCCAAATGCAGTGCCCCCAGCCAAAAAACAAAAAAAAAAAAACAAAAAAAAACCCTGAAAACGTGTAAACATATTTCTCACTGAGTTCACAGGAACTGTGCATGTGAATAAAACAGGGACACATTCCTCTGTATAGCAGAGTGTTCTAACCCCACCTGGGGTATTACTGAGGACTTTCTCAAAGCCCTTGCCCCTAAGTCAGGATAGCCCGTGGTTTCATCTCAGAAGAGACCATCATAGTGTTAGGTGGTGGCTGCCTGGGACTCTGCTGAGAATTCTGAGACCACATCAGGGTTTAGTCGCCGGTTCTGTGATTGATTAACGATGCCTGCCATGGACACAGGATGGAAAGAGAGGGTCTACATGCCATATGTGCTGTCAGCATCTCACAGTCATCCAGGCCCCTTCCACTAGAGCTGCCCATGAACAGGGCTCACTCTGGAATCCATAAGGGCAGTGAAGGCCTGCCCCAGGGATGCTGACCCCCACTGCTCCTGCCCCCCCACTTCCAGGTCCCAGAAGCCATCCGCAAGTGCCAGCGGGCAGGCATCACCGTCCGCATGGTCACTGGTGACAATATCAACACGGCCCGGGCCATCGCCATCAAGTGTGGCATCATCCATCCTGGGGAGGACTTTCTGTGCCTGGAGGGCAAGGAGTTCAACCGTAGAATCCGCAACGAGAAGGGGGAGGTACTTGCCCAGCACATCCATCGGAGGGATGAACTGGGGGTTGGGGGTGCTGCCTGGGGGCCGCATGACTGTACAGAGGTCAGCCAATGTGCCACTCAGAGCCCCGTGACTTTGGGTGAGCCCCCTCCCTTCTCCAGACCTCAGTTTCTCTCTCTGACCCTCTCCCCATCCCTCTCCAGATTGAACAGGAGCGAATTGACAAGATCTGGCCAAAGCTCCGGGTGCTGGCTCGCTCCTCCCCCACAGATAAGCATACCCTCGTCAAAGGTAAGACTTGGGGGGCAGTTCTGAGGCCAGGATCTCCTCCTCTCCTGGTGCCTGCAGCTTCTTTCCAGGACAGAGGGCTTTTGCATGGGGCTCCCCACACCTGGCAACACCCTTGTCTCACCCCCACTGCAGTCCTGGGAGGTCCTCTAAGAGCCCTAGTGATCTGGAGAAGTTGTGAGTCTTCTCTCTGGTTTCCACTTCCAGGAAGCAATGGGACTGGGTCTGTCTATGTCCAAAACTCTTAGCCTAAGGGTCAGATAGGGCCCACAGACATGTTGTGGTTGGCTGGTATAGAACCCTTTTTATGTTGAATTTGGATGACTTGGTACAGACTCTCCCCTCACATTCGAATCAGTCTTCCCTGCTCCTCATTGTCTGCTGTCCCGGTGACTTCACTTCTTTATGTTCTCAGTCTGTCCCCAGAGCTTGTGAGTTTGAGACCCTTGGTCTGCCTGGTGTCTGAGGACCCCAACCAGCATCTGTAATGGGGAACCTCAGGGTGGGCTATCCTGGGAATAGCAGCCTGAGAGATGAGGCCAAAAGCTAGCATCCTTCTCCTTCCTTGTCTTCCTCCAGAGAGAAGGTGTACCGCCTGTGGAGCCCATGTAGGTGGCCAGGTGCTGGGCATTTTTAGAGTCACACAGCCCTGGCTTCAAGTCCTGGCTTGGCTGCTAACCTGTTCTATAGCCTTCAGCAAGTCTCTCCTCTTCTGGGACTCAATTTCTCCATCTTTAAAATGGCCACCAAAGGGCAGGTTTCTGGCTGAGGTCATCGCTGGAGCATCTTGATTCCTCTCCCAATATGCTGCCCAAAGACATCAATGGAGACAGATCTGGCTTGGGGACAGAAACACAGCACCCCAGAACCACAGATACCAGAGCAGGAGGCGCCCCCAACCCATCCCCATTTCTTCGATGACTCATTCATTCAATTACTCATTCTCTTGATATGTGTTTCTGAAGTACCTACTACGTGCCAGGCCCTGCTCTTGGCAAACGTGGTCCTTCCCTCTTGGAATTCATGGTCCAGATTCCCCCCAGCAGACATTAAATAGATTTCCTTGCACAGACCTAGAGGTTGTATTGGTGGAAGAGAAGGGTAGGGCCCTCTGCTGGCCTCTCACTCAGGCTAGGGATGGATGCCACATCATAGGCCATCGAAGGTGGGTTGAGGGTCCAGGAGAAAGGGGGCAGAGAACTGCACTGTGAAAGACCTGAGGCAAAGATTTCCAGACACCTGGAAGAAGTAGAAGAAGCTCACTTGGCCAGGCAGGAGGAAAACTCAGCGCCTTCCCTGCTCTGGAGGAGCACGTAGGAAAGCGGAGGGAAGCAGGGGGAACAAAGGCATCAAATGCCCAGTAGACAGAGACTGGAGGCTGAGTCTTGCCCGGGAACTCAGACTGCTGCCAGTCAGGGGGAGCAGCCCAGGATGACTCCCGGAGCACATGGCCTTGGAGCTAGGCCTGAAGAGAGTGGAACTTGGACACATGCAAAGGGCTGGGGAATGGTTGGTGGCTACAAAGGCTTCTCAAGTCGGGGACCCTTTCCATCATCCCACGGATGCTGCTTGCCAGGCACAGCATAGGGAGAGACACATACCGGAGCTACAGTGATCTGATTAGGGCAGGTGAGGGTCCTCAGGGAGTCACAAAGACTTCTCCAGGAGAAGTGGCATCTGAGCTGAGACTACAGTTGTGGGACAGGCACAGCTAGCCGAGGGAAGAGCCTGGGGAGACGGGTGAGGGAGCCAGCTTTGCAGATAGTCATTCCTGTGACTGGAGCACAGATTGAGAACAGCCAGAGATGAGAGAAAATCAGAGAATGGGTGAAGCCTGACCACCATGGATTTTGAACTTTCTGATTAGAGCTAAGAACATGGAGGTCACCCTGACGCCAGTGTGGGTAGCGGTAGAATGACGCTCACCTGGGGAGGAAGGGACAGGACAGTCCTGGGGGAGGTGGGCAGGGGTCGAGAGAAATCCCAGCACTGATGTGCAGAATGGATGGGCAGCCTGGGGTTGGTGGGGAGCAGGGGGGATGTTGTTGGCACAGGGGGTCGGGACAGAGAAAAATGAAATTGTTCCTGTGGGATCTTGGAGCGGAATCTGCAGACATCAGTGATGGATGTGAGGTGTGGGGTAAGAGAGGCTTATGCCAAGAGTAACATTCAAATCTCTGTCCTGCCCATTAATCTGTCTTCTCAAACTCCACATGTGCCCAATGATGACACCCTTCACCTACTCTTTTCCACTGGCCCCAGCTCAGTGACCGGGCCACGTGCCATCTGTTTATTCTATTTGTTGAATATTTTCTTTTTATTTATTTTTTCTTTTTTAAAAGATTTTACTTATTTGAGAGAGAGAATGAGAGACAGAGAATGGGGTGGGAGTGGAGAGAAGCAGAGGGAGAGGGAGAAGCAGGCTCCCCACTGAGCGGGGAGCCCTATGCGGGACTCAGTCCCAGGACCCCAGGGTCATGACCTGAGCTGAAGCCAGATGCTTAATCGACTGAACCACGCAGGCTCTCCTGAATATTTTATTGAGGGTGAATGTCTGGAGAGAGGTCAAGGCCAGATGATGGATCAGGGGCCATTGGCAAATGGGACAGCCCAGGTCTCCTCAGGAGTGACTGAACCCCCAGGTACAAGGTGCTGAAGGAGCAGATGGTGGGAGAAGGGAGGAGCTCCTGGAACCCAGGCAGAGGGAGAGGCCTTTCCAGCTGGGGTGGTCACCCGTGTGGCCAAGGGCTGCAGAGAGTGAAGAGGGTGCTGGAGAGACCGTCAGGGCCCAGACCACAGAGGGCCACCAGCCAGCATGGGGCTCAGGTTCTCAACATCCCCAGCAGGTGCCAGCAGCTGTGGGCAAGCCTGGAGCTGGGAAGAGCCACAACAAGAGGGGGGGAGGTAGGGCAGGGGCCAGAGAGGAGGCTGGGCCCAGCCGGGGATCCTCCCAACAATCAGGGCCAGCCCCAGGCTGCCTCTGGCCCACAGAGTGTCCCAGGGCCCTGACACACTCCTGCCCTGCCCCACAGGCATCATCGATAGCACGCACACCGAGCAGCGGCAGGTGGTGGCCGTGACCGGGGACGGCACCAATGACGGGCCTGCACTCAAGAAGGCTGATGTGGGCTTCGCCATGGTAGGGGCAGCTGGCAGCGGGCCCCGGGGGTGGGACCTGGCAGGAGCTCCCAGGCAGGGGGTGTGGGCAACACAGCCTCAGACTGGCTGTGCGGGACTCCCGGTTCACACTCTGCTCACCCACCATCTACCTCACATGCCCAGTGCTCTCAAGGCTCAGCCCAGCCCCCAGGGTCTTCCTGGAAGGGTGGAAGAGGGCTCCCTGCCATGATGGCTGTGGGAGAGGACGGGCCAGGGAAAGGCTTCCTGAAGGCAGAGTTGGCCTTAGGGTACTGGGGCCGGGAGGAGAACATGCACACACACCCCATGTGGTCTGGCCGCACTGGGCAGCTGGGAGTATGCATGGGCGTATAGGACTGAGGGTGTGCAGGGCATGAGAACAGCATTGCTCGAGCTGTGCACCACCACCCAGCCGCCGCACACAGGCTCCTGTCCCCACAGGGCATCGCAGGCACGGACGTGGCCAAGGAGGCCTCAGACATCATCCTAACAGATGACAACTTCAGCAGCATCGTCAAGGCAGTGATGTGGGGCCGCAACGTCTATGACAGCATCTCCAAATTCCTGCAGTTCCAGCTGACGGTCAACGTGGTGGCTGTGATCGTGGCCTTCACGGGTGCCTGCATCACACAGGTGGGTCCTCCGGGGGGGCGGGCGCGGGGGTAGGCGGGCAGGATGGGGCATGCCAAAGCCTGGGGGAGCCCCTACCAAGGACCAGGAGTTGCATCACAGACCTCAGGCGCAAGCACCCGCCCAAGGAAATGAAGCTCAGCTTGGTGAGGGGCTGGCCCAAGGTCATCTGGCAAATAGGAGACGTCAATCCTCACCCACATGGCTGCCTGACCCAGTCACAGACCTGGTCCTCTCTCCAGGAGGCAGAAGAGGTCATCCTCGAAGAAAGGCAGAGCCCCCAAAGGGAGGCAGGGGCCAGGCAGGGCCCATGAGGCTACCAGCTGGGGGCAAGGAGCCAGCAGGGCCCTTGGGGGCCTTAGTCCCATCGGGAGTGTGGCTCTGAGGCCAGGTTGGGGCTCTTTGTCACTGGGAGAGGTAGTTGTCTGTCAAGATGACCATCTGGGGCCCCATCCCAAGCTCAGGGGAAGCCAGCCAGCAGGCCTGAATGTCTTCAGCCTCGCGTTTCCTCGCCCAGCCCCATGAGGCAGAAACTATGATAATCCCCATTTTACAGAAGCAGAAACTGAGGCTCAGAGACTGGACCAACCAGGGACCTGCCATTGTTCCTGCAGCCTCCTGCTTTCCCCTCGGGGCTGACCAGCCTGGTCTGGGGAGGAAAGGGCCAGTATTCTAAGGCCTCCTGGCAATCACATGGGTAGACAAGCTCCTAGGCAGAGAGGAGCCCCAGAAGCCCAGAAGGCAGCACTTCCCCCAGAGAGCTTTGTGGCCTTAGGAATGCTGCTCCCCTCTGCTGCATTCAGAGCCACTGGGGCCGCATGTGGCAGCACCCAGTACCCTATTCTGAGAGTCAGAGCTGTGAGGTGGCTGGTGGGTCCCTCTGCTGAAAGGACCCACTCCTGGTCTATGGATGAGAGACTCCCTCTAGTGGTGGCTCAGGGAACACTCCTACAGCACAGTCGCTCCTGCAAGGCTCCTTGGGGGACCCCACTGATGCCAGATGGGGAAACAGGTTCAAAGAAGACTACCAGTTTGCCTAAGGCTTTAGATTGAGTTGGTGGCAGGGCCATGCAGGATTTGATGGGGAGATGGGGGGCCCTGACCCCAAGGCACATGTCAACAGAGAAGGCTGATGAACAGGCAAAAGGTGCAGAGCACGGGGAAGGTGGCTGCTCTGGGGCACAGGTGGGAGAGGCAGCCTGGAGGAAGGGGCTCTGGTGAATCCAGGAGGTGAGTGAGTGTATGGGGTGCAAGCAGAGTGGGCCTCGGGGGCTGCACTAAGAAATGATAGAGGGGTGAAGAACTGCTTAGTTTAGGCTACTAGGATTACAGGGTCAGTGGGCTTCCTGAAGGAGGTGTTCCACCGTGGATGAAGCTAACACCAGAGGGGGAGGCCTGGGCTGGAGAGAGGGTGACACGAGGGAGAGATGGGCAACGCAAGCCAGGGGGACAGGTGTGGAGAGGAAAGCAGGGCTAAGGAAGGGGCCGTGGGCGGCACAGAGTTAAAAGACTGGGGAAGAGGAGCCCTGAGGGAGAGGGAATGTTCAAGGAGGAGGAGGACCAGGAGAGTGGGGTCAGGGGCCAGGAGGAAACTGGCCAGGCGAGGCAAGGAATTCAGTGAGAGGAGACTGGAAAATGCATCTCTCGACTGGTGACAGGAAAGGTGCTGGTGACCTTGGAGAAAGGGATTCAGGGGACATGGACAGGCCAAAGTCTGGCTGCCAAGGACAAGATACTTGGGGGTACAAGGGGACAGTAGATCAGCTCCTCGAGGCAGTGTGCCCCACATGATATGATTGTGCACTGAGCGGTATGACCATATGATCCCAGTCTCAGCCAGAGAGAGAAATGGAAGGATCCACACCAGAATGTGGATGCTGGTCGCCTGTAAGTCACAAGATCACTGACGAGTTTTAGCTTCCTTTGTTATTCCCTACTCACCTGAATTTTCTACCATGGATGTATGTTATTTCTGGAATCATAGATACACACAATAATTGCTTAAGGTAAAGTGGGATGATGAGGTAAGAAGGAACTAGGTAGTGGTAACAAGGGGACAGGGGTCATAGGCACTGTTGGTGGGACAACAGAGACCAGAGCCACGGATAGTGGAGGGGAAAGCAGCAGCAGGAGGCCGAGCAGACAGGATGTGTGCTGGAGACGAGAGAGAGCTTGGCCTTAGCCAGGAGAGATGTGTCCATGGGGGCTGAAGGGACGGACAGCACATGGTGGGGAAGTAGGAAGAAGGCAAGGAGCTGCTGACCATCAGGCCTGGAAGACCCAATTTTCTCCTTGGGGGAGAATGGTGGGCAGGTCTAGGCTGTTCTTCAGGGAAGGGAAGGCCCAGCAAACCTCAGGGTGCCTGTTCAGGAGCCCAGCGGACAGGCCAGCCGAAGGCAGACCCACTGGGCAGAGCCAGCTCAAGATGCCAGCAAGGAGCTGCTGAGGCCCACACCTGGACAGTGGTAGCAGCAGGTGCGGCCGGCCTCCCCCGTGACAGCCTCCCCCACCACTGCTGTCCCCAGGACTCCCCTCTGAAGGCCGTGCAGATGCTCTGGGTAAACCTCATCATGGACACGTTCGCCTCGCTGGCGCTGGCCACGGAGCCGCCCACCGAGACGCTGCTTCTGCGGAAGCCATATGGCCGCAACAAGCCCCTCATCTCACGGACCATGATGAAGAACATCCTGGGCCACGCCGTCTACCAGCTCACCCTCATCTTCACCCTTCTCTTTGTTGGTGAGTCCCCCACCAGCCTACCTGGGACGCCCTGGCCTGGACCCGGCGTTCTGGAGTCATACCTGCCCTCTTGTCTGCCAGCGAAGTCATAGGGGCCCGGGGCCATGCACTGAGTTGCTCAAGGTCACATATCAATTCTTGCGCAGAGCCGGGCCCTGTCTCAGGTCTGGCCAACCCCAAAGCCAGGGCTCTTCCACCGATGACAGCTCCAGGCACGGAGTACACACTAGGCAAGATGACACCCAGGTGCTGCTCTCTGCCCCTCACAACTGCCCTGGAGGGGCCCAAGTCTCTGGCCCCTTCCCTGTCCCATTCCTGCACCTCTCCGGCCCGTGCAGGCACCCTCACTGACCTCTCCTCGGGGAGGGAACAAACACCTGCAGAGCCGCCCATGATTTCCATAGCATTTTCCTTTAGGCTGTTTGCTTCGTTTAGGTCTTCCCCGCACTCAGCCAGGCAGGCGCCTGTCCCCATCACGCATTACCAGGAGTGCCCGGAGGCACACAGAGGTGAGGGGACCTGCCACTGGACTGAAGAGCCTGGATAAAGACTGGGTCTGGTTCCCTCGGGTGTTTCAGAGAGGACGCAGGCAAAGCGTACTCCTGGGTCACAGAGAGGCCCAGAGTGGGAAGGGGCTGGCTCACAGTCACACAGGGAGTCGGGGCCAGCCGGGAGTCCCCAGCCTGGGCAGGGCCCCTTCGCGTGAGGACCTGGGCTTTCAATGCCAACAGGCACTTGTCCTCAAGGTCTAGGGTACAGATGTGTATTGGGCATGGATCCTCTTGCTTAAAGGGCAGTCCTCTTACACAAACTTGGAAGGTGATGCATTGGCAGGACTATTGTCAAGGTTATCTTTAGAGTCTTCAAATAAGCCATGTAAATGCAAAACTAGGAGAGAAGGCTGCCGGGTAGGAGAGGAGAGGGGGGCAAGTTCCTGGTTTATATGCTGGCTTTTCCCTTGAGCACCTATTCTCAGCGGTCTTGGATTCAGCTAGACACCTCACACTCAGAAAACCCCAGAAGCCCTCCTGGCACCCGCTTAGAGAGCTTTGCCAAGAGACATAGGATGGCCTCAGGCTTGTCATCAGTGTGTGTCCACACAGCAACCGGGGAGCTACTCTCCACCCATCTTGTGATAACTCAAGTACAAGAGAATGAGGCCATGGGACTGGAGCCAGCCTGGCCTAGATGCCCCGGCCTCCACATAGCAATCGATATGTCCTAGAAGAGCTCCAGAAGCTCCCAGGGGTCTCAGCAAGGGCCACAGTCAGTTACAAGAACCATCACTTACAGGGGAGCCCAAGGCCATGGCCTCCCACCAGGGATTCCAGGTTCACAACCCATCCTCCCAGTCTTCCCAGTCCAGATGAGTTTGCCAGCTGGAGGTCAATTTCATAAATGGTGTCACCTGACAGGACAGGTTAAGGCATTCCACCTTTAACAGGTTTCCACAGAAAAGCAGAATAAGGTTCACCCAATGTCTCTCTCCCTAGAGAAGAAAGGGCTTTGTCATCCCTCCACGCACACTAGGGACCACCCAACAGTGCAGCCCCCGCCCAACCCCGGTATCCAGAGCGCTGCCTCTGTCTCCGCCTGACCCACCAGGCTATGCAGAGGAGGCCCCCACTCAGGGCCCAGTGTCTCCCCCAGCAAGGCCCTCAGCCCCGCTCCCGCCCTCTCGGCTTGGCAGGTGAGAAGATGTTCCAGATCGACAGTGGGAGGAATGCACCCCTGCATTCACCGCCCTCGGAGCACTACACCATCATCTTCAACACCTTCGTCATGATGCAGCTCTTCAATGAGATCAACGCCCGCAAGATCCACGGCGAGCGGAATGTCTTCGATGGAATCTTCCGGAACCCTATTTTCTGCACCATTGTGCTGGGCACTTTTGCTATCCAGGTAGCCAGGCCCCCACCTCATCTGGGCCGGGGTGGGCAGTGAGCAGCCGGAGCCCCTTGGCTGTGCTCTGCGAGCCCAGACCCCCTGAGTTGGCCCCTGACTCACTCTCTGTGTCTCTCCCCCTCTCTTTCTGTCCCTGTGCACCCCTTTGACCTCCAGATAGTGATTGTGCAGTTTGGGGGGAAGCCGTTCAGCTGCTCTCCTCTGCAGCTGGACCAGTGGATGTGGTGCATATTCATCGGACTGGGAGAGCTTGTCTGGGGCCAGGTAAGCTCCAGGGGGGTTGTAAGAGCTGGACCAGGAATCCTCCAGTCCCAAGAATGGGTCCTGGCTCTGCCATGGACTCGGTGTCTGACCCTAAACAAGGCCCTCTCCATCTCTGGGCATCTGAGCAATGGGGATTGGCCCAGGTGCCACATACTGGTCTTTAGGGTACCACCACTGTGATTTTTGCCTTATGTCTACATACCTCTGAACATATTATTTGTTTGATAGTTTCTTTCAATCAAACCAGTTTTTTATTGAAATTTGTTTCAAAAGGTAGCTTTATATTATTAACATGATTAGAAAATCAGTATCATTTGTCATAAAGAGAAGGTAACAAAATAAAATAATAACATAATGAGAGCAATGTTATTAAACGCTAACTCGATGTCATGGCCTGAAAAGGCCGAGAGCCTGAAGCCAGCTTGTTGTTTAAGAGGATAATTAGTAAGTGGTATGACACCAAGCAGATTCCTTAAGAGAGCTCCGAGGAAATGTAGGAGGAATGAGCTCTGCCTTGGCTCTGAGCGACGCAGTGCTGGGTCTGACATCCTCTCCCACTTGGGGGAAACCGTGGGCTGGATGCTCTGTGGGGGCCCTTCCAGCTGTGTCCCAGAACATTCTCCCACCAGTTCCCTTCCCTACTTTTGCCCAAATCCTAGGCATGTGTGCGTACACGTGCACACATACACACACACACGCACGCACGCACACACCCCTTGCCAGCACTCACTACTTGCAGGCTGACCAGCATGCAGTGCTTGTTAGAAGTACCTGGAGCCAGATCTGGGTCAAAGGGTCTCTATTTCCAAGATGCTCCCTCTTCCAGCTAGTGGGAGCCCCAAATGGCCTGAGACATTTTCTTTGTCTTCAAGCTGTTCCAGACTTGAGTGGAAAGTTGCAGTAGCAGAAATTAACTAGAAGATAGGAAGAAATTTTAGTTTCATCCAAAAGGTCCTTCTTGAAACTTTGGAGCTTCTTTGGAAAGTTGATAAACTAGATTTGACTTAGCGAGCCCATCCCCTGGGCACCCGTAGAGCCAGGCCGTCTTTATCCGCCTGGCACCCACACCTTCAGGGAACTCTTGGCATCCGGGAGAGCAGACTCCTAATGCCCGAGGATGATGCCAGGGGGCAATGCTCAAACCTCCAGGGAACCCATGAGTCTGTATGCAGGCCAGCCTTCATCTGTCCCTACAGGATATGAAAGGAGCCTCTGATCTCTGCCACCTCAACCTCCCCATAGAGCCTCGCTTTCACACCTCGGCCCCACGGACAAGTCCTTTGGAGGGTGATTAAGGATAAAAGCATATCCCCTACTCATACTTCCTCTCATTTCTGGGAGGACAACCATTCCCAGAGTCCCAGGACTGGCTGCCCCATGGTACCCAGACCCTGCACCTCTGTTGCCCACACTCAGGTATCACAGGACCCAGTGATCAGCAGGAAGGCGCCCAGGGACCTGAGGACCAGCTGTGGGCCAGGTTCATGCGCAGCAACTTAGACACACCATCTTGCTTAATCCTCAAACTCTAAGAATCCCCCCCCCAGCTTTACAGATGGGAAAACCAGAGCTCAGAGAAGTTAAATGACTTACCCAAGGTCACATGACCTAGAAGGTCTGGGGTATTCAAGGTCACGCCTGTCCAACTCCTGAAGGCCAAGATTTTCCACTGTGCCCCCAACCCTGGATGGCTGAGTGAATTACAAAGCAAATCAATAAGAATTATAAAAGATGGGATTGAGGTACAGGTAGGATGAGTTAAGGCACAGGCAGACCAAAACTAAGTGGGGAGGGGGGGCAGGTTGGGGAGGAGGCCACCAGAGGGACAGCCCCCATCACCCTGACGCTGGACCCCCTGCAGGTCATCGCTACCATCCCGACCAGCAGGCTCAAGTTCCTAAAGGAGGCGGGCAGGCTCACGCAGAAGGAGGAGATCCCGGAGGAGGAGCTCAATGAGGATGTGGAGGAGATAGACCACGCTGAGAGGGAGCTGCGGCGAGGCCAGATCCTGTGGTTCCGAGGCCTTAATCGGATCCAGACCCAGGTACAGGAGGCTCCTGGGGCTGGGTCACACCTAGCCAGGGCGGGCGGGGGATGGAGGTGGGCGTGCTCCGTGCCACCCCACAGGCCTGCAGAGACGGGGCTCCGGCTCTGCTCTCTCACTTCGCCAGCCTTCGGTACACCCTCGCTCCCCACATGCACGCTCCTGTGGCTGCTAAAGAAGCTGCAGCCTCCTCAGGAAACTTCCATCTCACCCCCCAGACCAGCGAGGGCTCAGCCTGGGGGTCACACCCCCCCATGGGTTTCCGGGGGAATGCCCCTCAGTGGGGAGGGGGCCTGAGTGCTGAGGTGAGTGTGGGGCTCCGGTCAGGGGTGTGGAGCAGCCACCAGGAGGGGTGGTGCAGGGCTGGACAGGAGTCAGTGTGAGGCCAAGGCCAACCCCAGAGTCTCCCGGGCCCGGGCATCAGCCTGCAAGATCCGGGCATCTCTGCACATGTGGACATATTCCCCACCAGGACCTTCAGACCCTGCCCTCCAAGCCCCCGCCACTGTGTCACAGCCACTCTGGGTTTTCCCCGTGCCTACACAGACACGTACGTGCGCGGCAGGGCACACATGCCAAGCACATGTGGGATGGGTTTCTTCCCAGCCCCCCCACACACAGGCCACACGCTGTCACGTAGCCCTCTGCCCGGGCTGGAGTTCTAATCCAGGCTGTGTGTTCACAGCCCAGTGGGATGAGGGACACAGGGGACTAGGAAAGTAAGAGAGGGTGGGCCTCTTGCCCAGACTGCACCTAGGTAACCAAGAGTAGCTTGCCTGGGCTGCTTCACGCCCACAGGGCACTCCTGAACATTTCCTCATTGGCATTCACAGCCCCCCCCCCGGTTTTAGGGGTGACCGAGGTTCAGAAGACAGCCCTCTCGGAGAGCTGGGGTGGGGGGCGGGGCAGGTGTCCCACCCAGAGCCTCCTGACACAGCCAGGCTTCTCCTCCCGCAATGAGAACCCCAGCACGCAGCCCTTGTGGCCAGCCCTCCCCAGCACTCTGGGGCCTACAGAGGGGCCTGGCACCAAGCAGACGTCTTTCAGAGCCTTTGAGTGTGTCTGGTAGTCTTTGTTTGATTTAAGTCACGTTGTCGTTGTCACCGTGGCTGCGGCTGTGCTCGTGCCGTTGCGCCTGTCAGTCGTGTAGCTGTGTGTCCGTTCTTCTCGCAACTTGTCTCGTTCTCTCCTCCGTTGCAGATTGAAGTAGTCAATACTTTCAAGAGCGGGGCCTCCTTTCAGGGAGCCCTGCGGAGACAGTCCTCCGTCACCAGCCAGAGCCAGGACGTAGCCAATCTCTCTAGCCCTAGTCGCGTGTCGTTGTCCAATGCTCTTTCCTCTCCGACCAGCCTTCCTCCTGCTGCAGCTGGGCGTGAGTGTGAATCCTTACTGCCTCGGGCGCCACCGACGCCAGTGCTGGGCGGGCAGGGGCCGGGGCACCAAGGACATGGGGGGCAGTCGCTCATGGCGAGGCCCAGGGGGCTGAGGGGACACCATCATTGAGGAGGGTCCCCGTTGGTCAGGAGAGCATAGCCAGTCATGGGGTGGCCGTCCCTTGGTGGGCCAGGGTTGGCTGGGGTCAGGGTCAGGGGCTTAACCATTCAGCTAGGGGGTCATGAAGGTCAAAAGTGGCCAAAAAGATCTGGGTCAGTCAAGAATTGGCATCTGGTGGGGAGTTTACAGTGATCAAATGCTCTAGCCCACCAGAGGGTCACAGCGGCCAAGGGGGGGCAGTCAGCCAGGACAGCAAAGAGTATGCCAATTGGTCTAGTGCCATACTTAGACAGGAAAAGCCTGGCCTACAAGGCCAAGGTCAAAGTTGGCCAGGAGATCAGAGTCTCACAGTTAGTTACGCAAAGGGTTACTATGGGTCAAGGCCATCAGGGATCCCAGTCAGTCACAGTGGGGTCCAGCCAAGTGAGGGGTCACTATTGATCAGAGGTCCCAATGGGCGAGGAGTCCCAGGCCACCAAGGAGATCACACCCTGAAGGCCCCAGCCACAGTAGTTCAGAACCCTCTGCCTTCTTCCCTTATCCATCCGATGGCATTAGCTCCCTTACACACTGCTACCCCACCCGCTGAAGGTCTGACCCCTTCCTAGAGAGGACAGGGCTTCTTACCCATTCAGCTTGACCTCAGGCAGAAAACAGTGAACAGGCTTCACTTCTTGGCCGGGTGTCGGCAGGCCCTGAGGGATCTGGTCCAACCCATGGTTTCCTGCCCTTCCTCATCTGAAGGGTAGCAGGGACTCTGGCCCCCTCCATCTTCTCCCTCCTGCCAAGCTCACCTTCTCATGCCACCACTTCTGACCTGGATCTCTCATCTCTGGCCTATCTAGATCTTTCTGAACCCCTCCATAGCTTCTGGCCCCAGAGGGAATAAGAAGTTTCTATTTACCACCTACCTTCCTTACCTTGTCTCCAGTCAGCCCCTCCCAAACAGCGGGGGAGCCCCTAGTCCTGGTCTTCTCAGATTGCCACAATGTGTATGTCCCAGCCCTCAAGCTTTTGATGAGGAATGGGCTCTGGGTTTCAGCTCTCCAAACTTTATACAGTGCCTGTACCCCTATCCAAACAGAGTACACTCACTGCACACATCCCCTCCCACTGAGCAGGAGAGGACCTGCGTGCCAGGTGGGAACTGGGCCACCTGAGCCCTCTGATGGGAAACACTAGCCACAGAGAGCCTATTGCTGGTCTATGCTCATGTCCCGTGATTGTTCAGGGGGTGCAGCCCTGCCAGGTAGGCAGGGTAACAGGGACATGGCAGAAAAGGGAAGAAATGCCCTTCTGGGTTCATTCATAGCACAAACACCCAGGGATGGGGAGACCAGGCAACCCAAGGTGAAATGGAGATCTGTTTGAGCAGACAGGGTCCAAGTCACATTTCCGTGACAGCCTCTAGGAAGGCACTGCCGGGTTTTCTCAGGGCAGGAAACACTTTGGTCCCATCCTGCCCCTACCCCCTGCAGCAGAGAGCCTCACTGAGCTGACCTCCTCCTGCATCCACTTAGCCCTGGCTTTGCTCAGCACCACCAACTGTCTTGAAGTCCAAGGACCAAGTGTTCCAGTCTGGAGGTGCCTGGCTGGCTCAGCTGGTAGAGCACACAACTCGATCCCAGTTCGAGTATAGAGATCACTTTAAAAAGGGGGGGGGGGGGGGAGGTGGTTCCAGTCTGGAGAGTCTCTGAGGAAAGAAACCATTTCTTTGGGTTCCTGCCATCCCTCCTGGTGACTCCCACATCCCTCTGGCTGGATCTGACCTCTTTGAGGCACGGTGCTTCACACTGGCCACAGCCAGAGCCTGCCTGGCTTTTCTGGGCACACAGGCAGACTTTGGAAGTCTTCCCATGGCTTAGCCCCACACCTTAGTTCTCACAGCCTAGAGAAGGAGCTCGGTCACCTCAAACCTGGGCAACATCATTCTCACCTTTTCTTCTGTCCTTTATAAAACCATTCAACAAGGCCAGTCAAGTGACACCCAGTTCTCAAGACTCCTTCTTCAGAGACTACATCCACATCTGCCCACCCTCCATTCTCTCTGAGGCCCCAAAGGGGCTGGCCAGGCCTGACCCCCTCATCCAGCTGCCACCTTGCCTCCTTGAGTATCTCGTATTCCTACCCTCTATTGGAGAATCTAGACTGTAATTTGGGGTGTATTGTGGGAGCCTGACCATCCCCCAGCCAAGAGTACTGGTTCCAAAGGGGAATCCCCCAAAATAGCTTCAACACGCACATTTTGATCAAGACAGTCACAGTGCGAACTCTCACTGAAAACTCCCAGTTCCTCCCTCACCTGAATATTTGCTATAACACAGCATCTCCTCTGTTCTCCAAGGATTCTGAGGGCCCTCTAGTTACCAGGCAGGGTCTCTTCAGGAGTCCAAGGCTTTTCTCCCACACGGGGAGGTGTGACACCAGTAGCCGGGAGTCAGAGAAACAGTTCTGGATTGGGTGGGCTGGAGAGGTAGGCTGCCTCCCACGCAGGCAGGGGCTTCTTCCTAGGGATTCTCCAGCAGAGGACGGTTTCCCTGTGCATGCTGAACCCAAGACACCTGGGATCTTATACCCTAGAAGGAGTTAGACCACCGTCCCCTGGGTGGCCAAGAGCTGACCACCAAGGTCTGTGGTGGGGCAGACTTCTGACCCATGACCTTGGGGTGAGGAGCCCCAACCATCCCTCCCCTGGTACCACTGTGAGGTGGAGGGCCCCAGGCGGACAGGTGCATGCGGTGATGTGACAGGCAGGTCAGACTCCCATCCAGAATGTTTGGGAGGGAACTCTGTTCCACACTCTTGCTTTCTTCTTCTGACTGACGCAAAAGTGAGTTTGTTTTTTCCCCCCGAAACTTAAAGGCACATCCCTGAGGCCTTATACTTGAGCCCCACTCAACATTTTCCAAAGTAGTTCCCCCATCCTTCACTTCGCATATGCCTCACCAGGGAAATAGGAGGGAGGATCTGCCGATACACCCATTTCACTGAGAAAGGCACTGAGGCTCAGAGGACTGGACTGACTTGGCCGCGATCACACAAGTGAGTGGCAAGGGGTCTGACTCCGAGGTGCCTCATTTTCCTTACCATCCCACACCACTTTCCAGACAAGTCTATAGCCCTGGAGCCTGCAGGGGTTGAATTTCCATTCCAGAACCAGTGCCCATGCCTACAGCCTCACAAAGTGGAAAGGGGTCCATCCTCTGGGCTCTAGAAGGCCATGAAAGCTGTTTCTCTGCTGGAGTCTCTGCCAGCCTGGCCGGGACTGGGAAGAAGGGCACCTTCCAGCTCTGTAACCCGAAGCCAAGCCCCCTGCCGCTCCCGCTTATACCCCTCAAGCAACTAACACCTCTCAAACCACTTTTGTATTTAGCAAGTTTGTAGCAGGCTCTGTGTTGGTCAGCGAAGGTCCTCCTCCTTCGAACCAACCAGGCCAAGCAAGCACAAGAGACTCCTAACCCAGAACTGGCCACTTCCTGGCCACTACCACCCAGGGGGCATCTCTGGCTGCCATGCCCCCTTTCCCCTCCTGATTCCAAGGACGGCTAGGGCAAGGAGTGCGCATCTCTTAAGGGGAGAGATGAAGAAGGAAAGAAAAGAAAGCTGTGCCTCTCATTAGCGTTTTGGTAACGAACTTAGTGCAATCTTGGGTTGGCGAGAAAATGGCTTGCTTCTGGGGTGGGGCCTAGACCTCTCCACTGTCTGAATATTCCATGTGTTTGTTTCCCTAGAGGGCTAGAGAACCCTGGAGACAGAGTTCAGCAAGAGAGAGTGAAATTAAAAGAGGTTGTGAGTCTTTAACCTTGAGCCTGAAATGAATGTGAATCAATCCCAGACTCTTGGCTTCCCTGAAGCCGGGTAAACATTCGAGTATGTCGAACCGTCCCAGCCTGTCCCAGCCCAGGGCCGGTGCGTTCCCTCAGAGCCTTCCAAGAGGGACATGGGTCTCCTGCTCCCTTTGTGCTGATGAAACCACAGTGTCGGAACTCCCACAGGCCGGGTCCTTTCCCCTCTCCCATCCCCCCATACCCAAGTGCAGCTTCTGCCCCAAAATCTCACTTTAGGTTAGGCAGCGATGGGAGGCGGAAGAGCTTTTTTTCTTCCCATATTTTTTTCATTTCAGCCGCGGAGAGAACCGAAGTGGACACTTGAGATGACCGTGGTGGGGTGTCCCGAAAGTCTTGTCCCCACAGTCTTGTCCAGAGTAGTTCATTCTTTCTGTTGTCTCCATGCCAGGGGGAGGGCAAGGGGCCTGCATCTCATTGTGTGTCGTCCCCTCTGCATTTTCAGTCACATGATAGGGTCCCACCACCATCCCTCCTCCTCCTACCACCTTATTGCAATTCAGCCTCAGAACACACCAGACACTAGGCTGGACAGTTACAGTGGCGATGCTTCCCATTTGACAGATAAGAAAGTTGAGGCCCATGACCCTTTTTTGTTGGTTTCACTTAATCAAGGGTGTAATGGCCTGCTCATCAGGAGATCAGAATATTTAATTATCACTACAGAGCCACGAGCAGGGAATCCAGGGAGAACGAGACCCCCGAGCAGTCAAATGGCTATCACAGTAGTCTGCTGGCTCTCGCTTGGTGCCTGATGCCTCTTATTTAAAGCATGATTCCAACAAGCAGGGTCCCCCGGAGTCCCCAGCCCACAGCACATAAGAGGGAAAAGGGACAGAGGTGCTTTTGAGCAAACAAGGAAAAGTCAGAACGAATAATGATGGCTGACAAAGAGAGAAACATAGATATATAGATATATATCTCAAAACTCCATGGTCTTCCAGAAGACCAAAAGGATTACTGACCAACTTAAAGTTAAATTCTTCTCTGTGTACACTAAATCAAAAGGCATTCCTGTGCTGTAGAAACACTTCCCATGGAAAGAGCCCAATAAGCCCACGCCAGGACACGTAAAACCATCAGCCATCTAGAAAATTCACTTCCATGGACAGGGCTTTCCCCACTGTGCCCCACCAACAAGACACCCCTGGGTTTAGCTGAGAGGTCCACAGATCCTGGTACCACAAGGGCCTCCCCACAAGAACCCCACTGGTTCTCTGCCCCCCCATCCCACCCCACCCCACCCCTGCCTCAGGCCTGTAGTATGGAGGTTCCCACTGCTCTATAGGGAGGGCTGTGAGCGCACCCTCCACTCCACGGCCAACTTGTCTGAGGCTCTGCTCCTTGGAGGCACTGAAGCTGCCTTGTATTCCCCCTGCCACCGCCTCCACTCTGAGTTGGGGCTAGGAAGAGAGGAGGAAATACCTTTGTCCCGACTCCCATCTGCCTCTTGATGACCGGTCCAGCTTCCCCCTCCCAGGAGTCTGGAGAAAGGGACCCCTCTCTCCAACACGAGGGTCCTGTTCCTCTGCACCCCGTGAGGCAGGGCAGAGGACAACCAGTGAGGCAGCGTGTCTTGTCCACGGTTAAAGCATCAAAAGTAGCAGAGCCAGGACTCAGACTCGAGTCTCCCTGACTACAAGTCCAGTGCTCTTTCCACTAGTCTGGAAGACCTGATGTCCAACCTCCTTTCGCTCTTCAGAAAACCATGAGTTCCAACTAAGACAAAGAAAGTGAAAGAATGTACTTTTTTGTGCCTCAGGTCCACAGCCTCTAGAATCCCACCCAGGGCTGGGTTTGGCCATCTGATTCTGGCCTCCTTTGGGGGGGGTTGTGTTTTCAAAGCACAAACAAAGAAATAAAATGCTTCAGGAAATAAGAGACCCCCAAAGTCAACTCCAATGACTGGCCAGGGCTTTGAGTCTATACTCGAGTGTTTACCTCCCAAATGCATGAAGGAAAGAAACGTTGGGTACAAAGACCTCCGTTCACATTGTCCAGGCTTCCAAGTGTAGCTGTGTGTCTGTCTGTGTGTGCTGTGTGGTTCCCGACCCCTCACCGTGGCATGCTCCCGCCCCTGAATGTCATCAGTCTGCCGGCTCCTCCGTGCTTTCTGGCTGCCTCTGCTCTGCACCCCAGAAAGCCCTGAGTTGGCTTTGGTTTGCTTTGCTGCCTTCGGTTTGATGTTCTGTTCTCTGGCCCTCATGTGTCTTCTCCCATCCCAGCTCATCCCACTGGTTTCTCCTTTCCGTTCCTCTTCTGTTCGTGACATGTTATCTGTTCCATGTTGTATGGTTTCTTAACTGCGTGTGGTTTTCTTAAGATTAATGTTCTAAAACAAGCTTCTCCTCCTTCCTCCTTTATTCCCACCTGGTCCCGCTCCCCTTCTGCATGGTTGAACTTCTGCTTTAAAGTTAACAAGGCTCAGTCTCTCACTAGGTCTGGGTGCCCGCCGGAGTGGACTATGCTTCCTCTAACCACTGTTTCCCACTATCTCTGTGATGGGGCTTGATTCCTCCTGTCCTAATATTATAGTTCTGATCAAAACCAAAGCAGTTTTTAAAACCTCATGGATGCATATAACCTGAGCCCCCTCTCCCATTCTTCCCCCTCCTGCCCGCGCTCATAACACCCAGCGACTGTGGATTCCAGCCGCCCGCTGTGCCCTAACCCCTCCCCATAACCCTTTCTCTGAGCCCCCCCAGCTTGGCTGCTGCCCTTCACCCCAGGACAGTGCTTCTCACCCCTGTGCTTCCCTTGCAGATTCGCGTCGTGAAGGCGTTCCGTAGCTCTCTCTATGAAGGTCTAGAAAAGCCTGAGTCTCGAACCTCCATTCATAATTTCATGGCTCACCCCGAATTCCGGATCGAAGATTCACAACCCCACATCCCCCTCATTGATGACACCGACCTGGAAGAAGATGCCGCGCTCAAGCAGAACTCGAGCCCGCCGTCATCGCTCAACAAGAACAACAGCGCCATCGACAGCGGGATCAACCTGACGACCGACACAAGCAAATCAGCTACCTCTTCAAGTCCAGGGAGCCCCATCCACAGCCTGGAGACGTCGCTTTAGCTGAGGACCCCGCTGCCACCCACCCCCCTCCCCGGGCCCCATTCATCCAGGCACCCAGCTCACCCAAACAGCAACGAGCAACAACAGGAAACCAAATACTGGCGAGAAAACCAACATTTCCACCCAACAGACCCTTTTTCTGGCTGCGATGCTGTTTGAACTCTTTTTCACTTTGAGGCAAGGGGCGGGATCTGCTCGGGGAGGGGAGCTTATGGAAGTGAGCGATTTTCCCAGAACCAGCCCTTCCCGGCTCCCACCCAAACACGGACCAGCCATGCACCCGCCAGGCCACCATGTCCCCTGCATGAATGTACTGGACACTTCCAGTCCTCCCCTTGTTTGGTTTTGGGGGGGTCGGGGAGGGTTTTTTGTTTGTTTTCTTAGGCGGGAACTGCAAACAGACTCTTTTCTGAGACTATTTATCCAATCCACTGGTCTGTGAGTTTTTGAAATGCTTGTGCAGCATGGTCTCAGTTGTATAGGTTAATTTAACAACTTTTTGAAACTGCAGAGCTTAACTCGCCTAGTAAATTTGCACCAACGGAACCGAAGAACTTCATAAACACTCACGAGGTTATATCCATTTCTTTGTATCTATATCAACGTATACTTTTCCAAGACTGTATACGTCCATATAGATATGTGTGTATATATATATATGTGTGTGTATATATATATATATATATACACATACATGCGCACACACACACACACGGATATATAAAGTTTTTTTGCCGGCATGTTGCCTTGTTTCCGCTTAAATTGCTCTATTTTAACTTATTTATGTCCTAAAACAAGAATGTAATTTGTTTACAATCCTGTAGATAACGTCCTTGGCTATTTGTATGGTTTAAGAACACTGGCGGCTGAGATGCTATAGAAAACAGCTCAGCCCAACAGACAATTCCCTGGATTGCAACCTCGATGTTTTACAATAGCCATGCTCTGATTTTTGCCTGCTGTTTCCGTTCAATTATGTCACTACCGCGGGAGGCTCAGGCAGAAGCCAAACGCGACCGAAGAGGAGTCGCCATCTGGAAGGAGGTTAACACCGTGCTCCGTGCTCCGTAGACACAGGGAGAGGAGGAGAGAAGGCTTCCTAGGTTCGCAGCACTAATGGCGGGCCCGGCCCAAGGATGACAGGGTCCACTCAGCGCTGGTCGAAGACTTTTCTCTCGATGAAACTCGCTTGAGTTTACGAAGAGCATTTCAAAAGGAGGTTCTCTTTGGCACTGTCTGGACAAGGTTGAGGTAGTGTTGCAATATTATAAATGCTACTGTGTTGATTTCTTTTTTTTTTTTTTTTTTAGTAATTTAGAGGTTTATTTACTTATAAATTGCAGCATATGAGCTGTTGGCCTATTGGATGAGGATCATGATGGCTGGATCCTACTGGATCCTACTGGATCCTACTGGATCATGATGGCTGGATCCTACTGGATCCTACTGGATCATGATGGCTGGCTGCTTTTATTTTTATTTTTGAAGAAGAAGAGCCTTTTTCTCTGCACTATTTAGATCCGAACGAACCTTATGACGTGTATATTGAGATGTATTCAGTGTGATTTTTAAACCAAATTGTCTTCCTGTAGTCGCAATATATACTGTAGCCTTTTGACAGCAAGTCTTGCTTTCCCAGACAGAAAGCCATTCTGAAACCCTACAGTATCACAGGTGAGAAAAGGTGGTTATTTTTCCCCCAAGACAATAACAGCACTAGTAATCCCACTTAATGAAAGCTTATTTAATTGTACGTCAGCCTCTTAACTGCTAAGCACTTTGTGGGTATCAGCTTTTTTCATAAAAGAACTTTTGTATTTAATACAAAGTTTGCTTTGAGACTTTTCAGCATACGATCTTTTTCCATAAACTTGTACAGTGCAAAAGACATTTTGAATACCATGATCGATGACGTCCCACGCTTCGAGGAAAACCAAACACTTTCCACCTCGCTTGCGAAATTCATTCCTCATACTGACCCCTTCCCACAGTTGCTCTGTGTCAGCTCGGCCCTTCCCTTCTCCAGGCCCAGAGAATTCTTCCACAAATAAGATGAGAGCCACTCGGGAAAAGAGCCATAGTCAGCTGGGAGGGCCTACGGCTGGGTGGCTGTTGAAGGAACCTGAGGCTTTGGGATCCCAAGTCAGCCCATCCCACCTGGCAAAACCATCCTGGAAGGAGGACTTTCTATGTGTGAGAGCATCACCTGAATGTCGTGAGGGAATCTCTCTGAATGTACCCAGCAGAGAAAACTGCATCCCCAAGGGGGTGACCAGCCCTCAGATGTGCTTCTTGATTCCAGTACAAACACCGCCAAAAGCCAGCCTGCTGTTCTCCTGCCGAGAAAGTGAAGGCCTCCACACGTGACAAAACCTGGAGCAGCTTTGGAACATGGTGTTTTTTTGTAGTTTCCTTTCTCAAGGTTTTCCATCTCCCCACCTTCTTCTTGGTTCCAATCCTGTGTCCATGACCTCATTCCCCGATAGCAGGAAAGCCGCACTTGCGCCCCATGCTCCCTGTTCGTTTGGGAGGACAGGAGGGCTTTCTCTGAGCGGAGCCTAGCTTGGGGAACAGGGAGCCATGGAAGTGACCAAGGACACCCGACATCAGTGTTGGTCTTTTCTTGTCAGGGATGATGGATGCGCGCGCGCACACACACACACACACACACACACACACACACACAGAGGAAATGATTGGTTTGTCAAAACTCACTGTAGTACATAAAGCTTGCACTCTGCGTCCTATATCTAGCAGCATGGGGTACGTTTGGCAGTTCACCCCATTAGGGGGTCAATAATTTATGACCATTCATCTGTTTTTATGAATTTTTTTATCTAGACAATAATTGTAAATAAAGAACTCACCGTCTCTGTTCATTTAATACTATGCAATGGTTATGCTTTCAATTGCTGACTCTTCTTACTCCCACAGTGTGGTTCTGAAATGTCTGTGGTTTAAAAAAAAAAAAAAGGCAAAAAACTAACATCAAACAGAACACAGTAAATATATACTCTGTAATGTACTTTTTTTTTTCCACTTTGGGACTGCACCATCCCCTTAGCTTCTTCTCTGTGCTCTGGACAAGGGCTCCAGGAGAAGATAGCAGATTCCTTCTGAGGTCTAAGCTCAGCAAACTTGTCTCCCCTCAACAGATGAGAGAAGAGCAGGGAGCCCATTCAGTGACCCCTGGGGCTGGAGAATCACCCACCTTTGGAGGTGGGCGGGGAGGAATGTTTCCTCTCTGCGACTCGGGCCAGAGCTTTGCCTAACTCTGAAGCAGCCTCCACTGCTCCCACCAACCCCTCACCATGGTCCCTTGCCCCTTGTCCTCACCAGAACACAGAGTAGACAAGAGAGAGGGTGTCCCGCTTTTGAGACCAGACCAATGTTAATGACGGTACTGGGCCAAGGATTCTGGACCCGTCTCAGCCAGGGGAGCCTACTTACTGAATAGCTGCTCTTTTCCCAACCATGCTGAAATGCCACCTGTACCACATACTGAAAACCTGTACAGATTTGGGTCTGTTTCTGGAATTTCTCTTCTGTTCCCTTATCTGAGTGGCTCATCTGCACCAGACATACAGTTCTAATTACTGTTGCTTCAGATAATGTTTTATCATGTGGAAGGATAAGTACCCTTCCCTCTTTTTCTTTTTCAACAAAATGTCCTGGTCATTGTCTCACAGCTATTCTTTTAAGTAAGCTTTCAAATATTGCCAAGTTTTCCACCCCGAGCACTTCCCCCACCCAAGGGCCCTGCCATTCGATATGCAAAGGGCTTCCTTCCTGCCATTGTAACTACTGTTCACTCAGGGTCACTAGATAGAGTGTCCCGTGAGGAGAAGCAAAAAGAGCATCCTAAATTTGGGGGACCTGTATCCTAAGTCAGGGTGTCACCAGGAGAGGCCACCAAGCCCCCCACCCCAACCTCAGTTTGGGACCCAAAGTCACCCACCTTGATTGTCCTGGGGGTGGACCCTGCATCTTCCCCAGGCCAGAGGAGGAAGAGGGCTCTCTTCCACACCTGGAACTACCAGAATTCATGGCCCAGTTGCTTTTATTTCTAATTCTCCTCATGAAGAAACATTTACTCCTGTCTCCCTTTCCTGAACTTTTTTTTTTTTTTCTTTTTTCTGTTTTTGTCAGGGGTGGGAGGTGTCACTTCTTGTTCTTTATGCAAAGCTTTTTCGGCGGTTGTGTGATAGGTCCTCTGGGATGCAGCAATTTCTTTCCTGGACCTTCACACCACCCAGACTCCCCCTACGCATTCGTGCTCCACTTAAGGGAGGCTGTCACCTGGGTGTACCGTGACATGCCTTCCACCCTAAACTCTCTCCATAGTGTCTGAGATCCCATTAGAAGATGGTTGGGGTGCGTTTCTTGAAGGCTTTGGGTCTTCCAGAGCCAAGTCCTATCAAACAATAGCAGAAAACCCCCAGGTCTTTTCCGAGTTCCAAGGCAAGCTCTCCTGATTGTGATATAGAGATCCTACTCAACCAAGTAGAGGGAAGGGGATCCCAGGCCCTGGGCATCAGCCATCACCCCCTCCACCAAAAACAAGACCTTTGAGGCTGCTCCGGGACCTTCTCAGCCCCCTAAGTCTGTTTTGTAATGCCTGTGGTGCTCTCCCTCCGGACCTTTCCTCTTGGGGGTCGCCACACTTTGCTAACTCTTGTGTGCACATATTTTATAACAGAGTAGCGAGGAAATGGTGCCGCTCCAGCTTCCACAAGCTGCCCGGGCTCTGGGGGGCTCTGGGACAATCGGGGCTGGGAAGTGACTGTGCTCTTATTGTACACTCTTTATTTCTCTGTATCTCTGGCTTGTGCTCTTTGTAATTAATGGGATTTGTCTGCCTTTTCAACACTATCCTGAGCAATAACAATAAATGCACACGTGGAAACGCAGACACGGTACACATCACAAGGCCTTTTTCCGCAGGACAGCTGGGTCCCCGCCCTCCGTGGATTTGGACTTGGGGGGAAATGGAGTCCCTGGGAGGGAAAGTCACTATGTCCAAGGGTGCACAACTCGGTGGGCGGTCTCTCTCCTTCCACCACATCACACCTTTCAAACTTCCACCATTTAAGGGAGCGAGTTTAACCTGCCATTAAGTCATTAACCTTCCATGAGCAACAGTGGACAGTCCCAATGAGCAAGACTTTGGGGGAAGAGGTCTTGGGAGAAGAAAGTGATTTGGAGACAGAGGGTCTGGGAGGTAGGGGCACATACTGGGGAAAGTTAAGAATGGCCTGATTTGGGGTCTAGGATCAAATGCAGGGAGGTGATGGGACAAAAGATGTGGGTGGCACCCCTCACTGGGGAGGGGGAAGCAGAGGGGAGCCTGGCGCCCCAAGAATCTGAACTTTGCAAACCTCTGCTGAGCATCAGCAGAAAACAAGAATGTGGCCAGACCAAGAGATGATCTCAGTGTTGGCTCAAAGGTTGAGGGCTGCACAAATGCGCTTACACACACACACACACACACACACACACACACACCACTAAAGGCCAGCCCTTGTTCGGGAACACTGATCTTCAGATCAAACACTGTAGAGGCCCATCCAAGTTCTAAACAGTTTCACCTCCCAGGGTCAAATTACTCGCAACATCAATGATGCTTCAGTGTAGATATTTTAATTTCCACTTAACAGAAGAGGAAACAGCAGCTCAGAGAGAAGAAGGGTATGCCCAGCTAGAAAGGATAAGATAAAGTAGTGCTCCTAGCAGTCTTGATGCCAGAATTGGCTCCTGAAACCTCCATATTACAGTGCCTTTCAGTCCGACTAGTAATGAATAAGATACAGTTGCATTGCTTGTCCCAAATCCCCAATCTCTCCAACGTCAGGGCCTATACCAGGGAATTCCTTGAATAACAACTATGCCCCATGCATTATATTTGCATTATGCCTTAAATGTCACTGTCCCTGTTTTCCACTTGAGAAAAAGAAAGGCTCAGAGAAAAGCAAGGCTCAGATGCACCAGAGAATCAATGGTGCAGCTAGAGATGGAAGGCCAGGGCTTGTCCCTTGAAGAACAGGAGACCCAAGAGCCCCACCCACTTTGTCCCCAGCTCCACTTTAAGTGCTGCTCCCCCGCTCCATCCTTGCAATATTTCTCCATTAGAGAGGAATAATCTTGGAAGCTGGGATGGGGGTAGAAGGGTGGGCTGCTGTCTGGACACCCAGCCCTTAACTCTGTAAGAACCCACACCCTTACTCCCTCTCCTAAGCTCCTTGATGGCCTAGGTCTATCACACTCTCTGAACCTTAACATCATCTCTTCAGCAGTGACCATCTCCAGCTAGGGAGCTTCCGTCCAGTGTCAAGAGAGAAACCGAGTGATTGTGACTTACTCATGGAGAGCCTAGGCTCCACCCTAGGTCCCTGGACTCCTTAACACCAGGAGGGGTCCAGGTCTGCCAGACCATGCCTGTATGGCTGAAGGGAGCTCCCAGGCCCCACCCAGCAGCACAGCATTCTCCATGTGCTTGCGGGAAGCCCCGGACCGAGGGGCTGAGGCCACTGGGGTTTGGGGTCTCGGTTCTAGTTGCAGGAGCCTAGCTAAGATCCCACCCTGTCTGGGGTTTCTACTTCACAGGACCCCAGGACTGTGGGGAAGGGGCAGTTTGAAGACATTGGTTCCCACGGCTTGGGCATAGCCTCTGGTAGTTGGCATTCCTTGGCCTTCTCTGCCCCTAGTTCCCGCTTTGGGTGCTGAGGAGGGACCAACAACAAGGAAGCAACAGTAGATCTGGTCAGTCTACCCACTACCCCCAAAATTACTCATCCGACAATGCTCATCCTAAGGCCGGTCGCACCCAGAACCGGAGGGAGGCGGGTGAAGCTATAGCTATGAATCCTTCCTTTCGTGCATAGAGCTCAGCAAAAAGGAAGTGCTGGTCAGGACAGAAGAACCGCAAGGCCCGCGGAAACGAGAGCCCCGCCCCTTCGGTCTCACGCGTACGGCGCACAGAAGGGGAGGGGCATCGGGAGGGCGGGGGTGCCGCCCCGGAAAGGCTCGGAACGTTTGTGCGAACGGACCGCGTTGCCACCCGGCCGCTCCAGCGCCACGGCCGGACCGCCCACCAGCCCGGCGCCGGAAGTGAGCTGTTAGGGGGCGCCGCTGGGAGCTGCCACGTCCGAGAGCGGGAGCTGTTGTGTTCGCAGCCATGGTGAGTGTGGGGACCGGGGACGCGGCCCTCTCCCGGGTTCCTTGACCGTGCTAAGGTTCAAGCTCCGGGCTGGTGCCGTTCAGGTTCCCTCCGCCGGTTTGGGTTTTACGGGGTTCTGGTCTTGCCCCTCGGAACCTTTCGGAACGGGAGGAACCTCTTGGAACTCTGCGGGCCGCGCCGCTACCGCGTCTCTCGCTCCTTTTCTTCCTCTTCCCCCAACAATTGAAAACAAAACCCAGAACATCGTAGGAGCTAGTGTGTCCCGAGCCCTTCGTAAGTTCTAGACGTTGTTCATAATCTCAGCCTGCTAATAGCCCCGCAAAATAGGTGCTTCTGTTATCGATACTTTACAAATGAGGAAGCTTGAGCTTTGGAGAGGTGAAGCCTCTTACACTACTAGTCAAGTGGCAGAGCTGAGATTCCAACCCACGTAGCCACTCCCTTCTACCACCTACCACCTCTCCCACCGGAGATAATATGTGGACATAGATGTAGGGCTCCGAAGTTGATGGGCAGTTCTAGACACTGATGTAAGGATGAGCTAAATTGCTCTCTGAAGGTAGGGACTCGGGTTTTAAATCTCTGTAGTATGCAGTGTACAGTCATTCCACATTTACTCATTGAATGAATGCCTGAATGGTAACGAATGAATAAAAGTGCGTCGCTGGAGCCTGGCACAGAGTGGGGGGGTTCAGGTATCCAGTGCACTCAGGAAAATGGGTGTGCGGGGGGGTACTGAGGAAACTTGGATGAACCAGAAGTCAGGACACTGGGTTTAGTTCTTGCCCTACAGGGTTTGAATTTACTAATCTCTTGAGGCCCCTGATTCTTCAGCTGCTGAGTAGAATCTCTTGTGCTCTGATACTCAGCTCTCTCCCTAAATGAAATTTTAACTCTTCAGCGAATTCTGCAGAACTGAATTTTAAGGGCTGCCTCTTACTACTTAACAAGGATCAGACCACCTAAGGTGCTTAGGAGGGAGGATTTTTTAGAAAGGAGCTTAAAAAAAAACAAAAAACACTTGTTCAGAATTATGTTCACCATCCTGGCTGGTGGGTGAGAGTGGCTAAAAATAGATGCTCGTTATCCTTAAGTCCCTTTGGTGACCTCATGAAACTACCAGGAAACTTCTCTTCCTGACTGTCCTTAGCCCTCAGCCTTTGATTTAGGGAATTCAGTGTCACAGCTACTTTATGTTCCAGCTAGGCAGCCTAGTTGAGTGGAAAGCTTTGTGAGCTGGGAATTAACAGGTGGGGGCTCTTTTTCCAGCTCCGCCTGTAACCACCTCTGTGATTTCAAGTGCTCCCTCCTTTCTGGACTCCTTCAGTTCCTTAGTTATCAGACTGCTCCAATTAATTCTGCCCTTTGCCCGGCTAGCTCAGTCGGTAGAGCATGAGACTCTTAATTCTGCCCTTTGCCCTTCCCAGTGCACATGTGAAAGCACTTTGTAACCCAGACAGCTTGGCAAGAGTAGGAGACGCTTCTCTTTCTTACTGCCTCTGCAGACGTTGAAGGTCCGCTTATTTTAGGGAGTCTCGAATTTAATGAAAGAACCTGTGCTTACTTGATAAATACCTTTGAACTGCTTTGCACCTGTCCACCTCCAGTGTCCAGCTCTCTGAAACGTCAAGTCAGACTTTATACCTGCAGGGCTTGTGCTGGAAAAAGATGAAATGGGGAAAGTGATAAGAAGTACCAGCTCCAAACTGAAACCTCCCTTTCGACCTTTTTTTATCCCTGGAAGCAAAGTAAAAATCTTTTTTATTCATTTACTTATTCATTCAGGAAGCAGTCACTGAGTTCCTTTTGGTTGCAAAGCACTGTGCAATTGGAAACGTTTCAGAACTATGGATGTTACAGACCCTGGGTCCAAGGAGCTCACCTTCTGGTTGTGAGAACAAAGTGTTCTATTGTGAGAATAAAATGTTGTAGACATTCAGTGCTTCAGATATTCAGAGGAGTCCAGCTGGTTGGGGAATCTGGGAATCTTCAAGAAGGGGGGCATAGTTTGAGCTGGACCTCAAAGAATGAGTGGGAAAGTGATGACCGTGACATCTGTGTTCCAGCCCCATGAGCTGCTCAATCCTGGATCCCAGTAGATGAGAGCCTAGGATCTGTCATAGGTGGTGAACCAGAGAGCAGTCTACCTTGAATCATTTCTCCAGGTGTTGGCTATTAACTCTCAGATGCCCCAAACTGCCTGTGAGATCAGAAGCTCTGTGATCCAGGAAGGGAATAACAGCCATAGATCCCCCAGTGTCCCTCTTCAAGAGTGGTGAAGACTGGTTGCCATTGTCCCCTCTTTACTCCCTCTGCTTGGACTGTAGTTTTTTTCCCCGGTGCCACCTGGCAAATCCTCCTCATCTAAGCCCCAGTTCATGTCTACCACCATCAGCTCCTCAGGCCGCTACAGTATATGTAAATTGCTATTACTTATCTTTCCATGGTAGAGTTACCTATGTACAAGATTTGGGGTGGGGGGGGTGACAAGAACACTTATTTGTGTCTATATCTCTAGTCTCTGGCATGATGCTTAGCAAAAAGAAGGTACTTAAATGTTTGATGTGTGAACAAACAAATGCAGTCAAGAACCTTGGTAATGAATTGTAGTTTTAATAAGATGATTGCATTCTAACTGCCTTCTATTCATTCACCAACCGTATCTTTGGTTCTAGGTGTCAGTAATTAACACTGTGGACACCTCCCATGAGGACATGATTGTAAGTATTCCTTTTTTTTTTTTTTTTAAAGAGTTTATTTATTTATTTGACAGAGAGATCACAAGTAGGCAGAGAGGCAGGCAGAGAGAGAGAGAGAGGGAAGCAGGCTCCCTGCTGAGCAGAGGGCCCCATGTGGGACTCGATCCCAGGACCCTGAGATCATGACCTGAGCCGAAGGCAGCGGCTTAACCCACTGAGCCACCCAGGTGCCCCAGTATTCCTTTTTTTAAAAATTTTATTTTATTTTTTTTAAGTGTTCCAAGATTGTTTATGCACCACACCCAGTGCCCCATGCAATACGTGCCCTCCATAATACCCACCACCAGGCTCACTCATCCCCCACCCCTCCAAAACCCTCAATTTGTTTCTCAGAGTCCACAGTCTCTTATGCTTTGTCTCACCCTCCAATTTACCCCAATTCACTTTTCCTTTCCTTCTAATGTCCTCCATGTTATTCCTTACGCTCCACAAGTGAGTGAAACCATATGATAATTGACTCTCTCTGCTTGACTTATTTCACTCAGCATAATCTCTTCCAGTCCCATCCATGTTGATACAGAAGTTGGGTATTCATCCTTTCTGATGGCTGCTTAATATTCCATTGCATGTATGGACCATATCTTCTTTATCCATTCGTCTGTTGAAGGACATCTTGGCTCTTTTCCACAGTTTGGTGATTGTAGCCATTGCTGCTATGAACATTGGGGTACAGATGGCCCTTCTTTTCACTACATCTGTATCTTTGGGTAAATACCCAGTAGCACAATTGCAGGGTCATAGGGTAGCTCTATTTTTCATTTTTTGAGGAATCTCCATGCTGTTTTACAAAGTGGCTGTACCAACTTGTATCACAGTGTAAGAGGGTTCCCCTTTCTCCACATCCTCTCCAACCCTTGTTGTGTCCTGTCCTGTTAATTTTCGCCTTCTAACTGGTGTAAGGTGGTATCTCAATTCAAATTTTGATTTGAATCTCCCTGATGGCTGATGATGATGAACATTTTTTCTTGTGTCTGTTAGCCATTTGTATGTCTTTTTTGGAGAAGTGTCTGTTCATGTCTTCTTCCTATTTTTTGACGTGATTATGTTTTTTGGGCATTGAGTTTGAGGAGTTCTTTATAGATATTGGGTATCGGCCCTTTGTCTGTAGTGTCATTTGCAAATATCTTCTCCCATTCCGTGGGTTGCCTCTTTGTTTTGTTGACTTTCTTTTGTTGTGCAGATGCTTTTTATCTTGATGAAGTCCCAAAAGTTCATTATCGCTTTTGTTTCCTTGCCTTTGGAGATATATCTTGAAAGAAGTTACTGCCTACTTTCTCCACTAGGATTTTTTTTTTTTTTTAAAGATTTTATTTATTTGACAGAGAGAAATCACAGAGAGGCAGGCAGAGAGAGAGGAAGGGAAGCAGGCTCTCCGCTGAGCAGAGAGCCCGACGCGGGACTCGATCCCAGGACCCTGAGATCATGACCTGAGCCAAAGGCAGCGGCCTAACCCACTGAGCCACCCAGGTGCCCCTCTCCACTAGGATTTTGATTCCTGCCTCACATTGAGGTCTTTCAACCATTTTGAGTTTATCTTATATGATGTAAGAGAACGGTTGAGTTTCAATGGTCCTATTTTCCCAGCACCATTTATTGAAGAGACTTGTCTTTTCCCACTGGATATTTTTTCCTGCTTTGTTGAAGATTATTTGACCATAGAGTTGAGGGTCCATAGCTGGACTCTCTACTCTGTTCCACTGGTCTATGTGTCTGGTTTGTGCCAGTACCATGCTGTCTTGGTGATCACAACTTTGTAGTAAAGCTTGAAATCAAGACAACATGATGCCCCCAGCTTTGTTTTTCTTTTTCAACATTTCCTAAGCGATTCAGGGTCTTTTCTGGTTCCATACAAATTTTAGGATTATTTGTTCCACCACTTTGAAAAATGTCGGTGGAATTTTGATCAGGATGGCACTGAAAGTATAGATTGCTCTGGGCAGTATAGACATTTTAACAATGTTTATTCTTCTGATCCATGAGTCTGGAATGCTTTTCCATCTTTTTGTGTCTTCAGTTTCTTTAATGAGCGTTCTGTAGTTCCTCGAGTACGGATCCTTTACCTCTTTGGTTAGGTTTATTCCAAAGTATTTTATGGTTCTTGGTGCCATAGTAAATGGAATCGATTCTCTAATTTTCCTTTCTATATTTTCATTGTTAGTGTATAAGAAAGCAACTGCATTCTGTGCATTGATTTTTGCATCCTGCCCCATTACTGAATTGCTGTATGAGTTCTAGTAGTTTGGGGGTAGAGTCTATTGGGTTTTCCATATAAAGTATCATGTCATCTGTGATTAGAGAGTTTGACTTCTTTGCCAATTTGAATACCATTTATTTCTTTTTGTTGTCTGATTGCTGTTGCTAGGACTTATAGTACATGTTGAGCAACAGCGGCAAGAGTGGGCATCCTTACCGTGTTCCTGATCTGAATGGGAACGCTGTCAGTTTTTCCCCATTGAGAATGATACTCGCTTTGGGTTTTTCATAGATAGATTTTATGAAGTTGAGGAATGTTCCCTATATCCCTATACTTTGAAGAGTTTTAATGAGGAGCGGATACTGTATTTTGTCAAAAGCTCTTTCTGCATCAATTGAGAGGACCTTGTGGTTCTTCTCTTACTGATTTGTTCTATTACATTGGTTGATTTTCGAATGTTGAACCACCCTTACGTCCCAGGGATAAATCCCACCTGGTAATGGTAGATAATCTTTTTAATGTATTTTTGGATCCTATTAACTAAGATCTTGTTGAAAATCTTGGCATCCGTATTCATCAAGGATATTTGGTCTGAAATTATCCTTTTTGATGGGATCTTTGCCTGGTTTGGGAATCAAGGCAGTGCTGGCTTCTAGAAAGAATCTGGAAGTTCTCCTTTTGTTTCTAATTTTTTAAACAGCTTCAGTAAAATAGGTGTTATTTCTTCTTTGAATGTTTGGTAGAATTCCCCAAGGAATCCTTCAGGTCCTGGACTCTTTTTTGGAGGTTTTTGATCACTGCTTCAATCTCATTACTAGATATTGGTCTATTCAGGTTGTCAATTTCTTCCTGTTTCAGTCTTGGAAGTTTCCAGGAATGCAGCCATTTCTTCTAGGTTCCTTAACTTACTGTTGATAATAATTTCTAGTGATTGTTTCTATTTCCTTGGTGTTAGCTGTGATCTCTCCCCTTTCATTCATAATGTTATTAATTTGGGTCCTCTCTCTTTTCTTTTGGATTAGTTTGGCCAGTGGTTTATTGATCTTATTGGTTCTTTCAAAGAACCAGCTTCTAGTTTCGTTGATGTGTTCTACTGTATCTTTAGTTTCTAACTCATCGATCTCTGCTCTAAATTATTTCCCTTCTTGTTTGTGGGGTTGGCTTAATTTGTTGTTGATCTTCCAGTTCTTTAAGGTGTAAAGAGAGCTGGTGTATTTGGGATTTTTTAGTTTTTTTGAGTGAGACTTGGATGGCTATGTATTCTCCCCTTAGGACCACCTTTGCCGTATCCGATGAGTTTTGGACTGAAGTATCTTCATTTTCATTGATTTCCATGAATTGTTTTAAGTTCTTCTTTGATTTCCTGGTTAATCCAAATATTCTTAAACAGGGCGGTCTTTAGCTTCCAAGTGTTTGAATTCCTTCCAAACTTTTGCTTGTACTTGAGTTCCAGTTTCAAACCGTTGTGATCTGAGAATATGCAGGGAATAATCTCAGTCTTTTGGTATGGGTTGAGCCCTGATTTGTGACCCAGTATGTGGTCTGTTCTGGAGAAAGTTCCATGTGCACTCAAGAAGAATGAGTATTCTGTTTTAGGGTGGAATGTTCTGTATATATCTATGAGATCTGTCTGGTTCAATGTGTCATTCAAAGCTCTTATTTCTTTATTGATTTTCTGTTTAGATGATCTGTCTATTGCTGAGAGTGGTATGTTAAGATCCCCTACAATTAATGTATTCATTTCAGTATGATCCTTTATTTTGATTAACAGTTTGCTTATGTAGTTGGCTGTTCCCATGTTGGGACCATAAATATTTACAATTGTAAATTTGTAATTCTTGGTGGATAGACCCTTTAAGAATGATGTAATGTCCTTCTGTATCTCTGACTACAGTCTTTAGCTTAAAATCTAATTTATCTGGTATGAGAATCACTACCCCAGCTTTCTTTTGAGGCCACTGGCATGAAAGATGGTTCTCCATCCCTTCACTTTCAGTCTGGAAGTATCTTTAGGTTCAAAATGTGTCTCTTGTAGACAGCATATGGATAGGTCCTGTCTTTTTATCAAGTCTGCAACCCTGTGCTGTTTAATGGGAGCATTTAAGCCGTTCACGTTGAGAGTGATTATTGAAAGATAAGTTTTTATTGCTATCATGTTGCCTGTGAAGTCTTTGTTTCTGTAGATTGTCTCTGAAAATTTCTGTTTGTCACTCATGGGTTCTTTTATAGAACCCCCCTTAATATTTCTTGTAGTGCCGCCTTGGTGGCCACATAATCTTTTAAACCTTGCTGGTCTTGGAAGGTCTCTATCTCTCCATCCATTCTGAATTTCAGCCTTGCTGGGTAAAATATTCTTGGCTGCATGTTCTTCTCATTTAGTGCCCTGAATATGTCTTGCCAGCCCTTTCTGTCTTGCCAGGTCTCTGTGGACAGGTCTGACGTTATTCTGATGGTCCTTCCTCTGTACTAAGGAATCTCTTCCCCCTAGCTGCCCTTAAAACATCCTCTCTGAATTTCTATCTCATGAATTTTACAATCATGTCTCTTTCTAGACTGTTGATCTTGGAGGGTGTCCTCTTTGCCTCTAGGACATGAAGACTTACTCCATTCCCCAGGTTGGGGAAATTTTCATCTAGTATTTGTTCAGCTATATCTTCTAGTCTTCTTTCTTTCTCCTCCCCCTCAGGGATCCCAATAATTCTGACACTGGAACGTTATTTGGCGTCCTTTATTTCCCTAATTCTGTTTTCATGTGATCTAAGCTGTTTGTTCCAGACCTCCTCCTAATCCTTCTTTTCTATCATTTAGTCTTCTAGATCACTAATTCGAAATTTTGGATCTTCTGCCTCATTTACCCTAGCTGTTAGAGTATTTAGATTAGATTGGATCTCTGCCAGATCAGATCTCACTTCTGCCCTTAAAGATTCTATGTTGCCACTAATGGTCTTCTCCAACCTAGCCGTTGGCTAGGTAATTGTTATCCTGAATTCCATTTCTGACATATTATTTATGTCCATATCCAATACTTCTGTGGCAGAGGGCACAGTCTCTGAATTTTTCCTCTCTTGGATGTTCCTCCTCCTCGTCATTTTGGTGAGAGGTGGTTGAGGGATGTATAGCTGAATACACCCACCATGATCCAGTCAAGGTGCACCTCTCCACTGATGATCTTCTGCCACCATAGAGATCCAGAAGTGTATAATCTTAATCTCAGGCTGATCTCATGGGCGTTCAGAGTGTTCTGGTAGATATTTAGCTCAATTCAGGGGACCAGTTGAAAGAGGGCCTTGTACTTCTCTGCCATCTTGCCTCTCCTCCCGATTGTAAGTATTCCTTTAGCCTTCCCTTACAGACTATAGATGTGGCATTTCTGCTGATCATTCCTGAATCCAGTGTGGCTTTGCACCCTTGAGTCAGGCTGTAGCCTCGGCATACGGTCAGTCTCCCCGCAGTGCCTGCTATGTTGGTAGGGCTATGGCATTCTGGTCACTCTCTGGTGGGAGGAACCTAGGAATGGTTTATAGCTCAAGGCCCTCAGTCTTCAGGCCAATAAAGTAACCTGCTCTGGGGTGGAGGCTAAGCAGGTGTGAAAGTTTGACAATAGTCTTTCCACCTGCCTTCCCCATGCTGCCACTGCTTAACCCCTTCGGAAAGGGGGCTGAAGGAAGGAAGAATGGGAAAATGACTCAGTACAAGGCCAGAGAGCAAGCACAGTGAAAGCCCAAAACAGAGCCAGACAGGACCACCACAGATAGTGGGCCAGGCAAAGCCCTGTGAACCAGAAGTTATTAACTCAGGGTGTTTCCTGAGAGACAAACACGGGGCAGTATCAGAAGACAGGGCTGTGGGAGAAGGTCCACAGGTTAAAGTCTCCAGCAGCAAAGATGCAGACTCTGCTTCATGCAGGGCCAGGCAATCCAGGCAGACTTTGAGCAAGACTCTCTGGTCAGTCAGCTTACAGTATTTCATCTCAGGGCTCCTGTCCATCAGCGGATGCTTTTCATCTTCTGATACGTTGCCTGGTCTCACAGTTGTATATGTTTCCTGAATGCAGTCATTTAACCACATCTTCTTGGAGACAGTGTGGTACCTTGGGTACGAAAATCCAATCTGAGGGGCGCCTGGGTGGCTCAGTGGGTTAAGCCGCTGCCTTCGGCTCAGGTCATGATCTCAGGGTCCTGGGATCGAGTCCCGCATCGGGCTCTCTGCTCAGCAGCGAGCCTGCTTCCCTCTCTCTCTCTCTGCCTGCCTCTCTACTTGTGATCTCTCTCTGTCAAATAAATTTAAAAAATCTTTAAAAAAAAAAAAAAAAAAAAAAAAAAGAAAATCCAATCTGAGACTCCCTAGCCCATTTCTTAACTCTTCTGAGCTAGCCTTGATTTCCTAACAGCTAAAATGGGAAAAATAACGTATATGCTACCTACTTGAGTAGTTTGGGTTTGAGAAACAGATGAGGCAAAATAGCAATGCTGATGTCTGCATGTTCACTGTCAGACCCCATGCCCTACACTTTTCATTCAGTGTCTCATTGAACCTTCATAGCAACCCCTAAAGCAGATGCCACCATCACCTATGGTAATAGCCATAGTGGTAGCCATAATGATGCCACCATTAGCTCCATTTAAAGAGAAGGAAACTGAGGTTCAAGGAAATCAATGTAATTTTTTCTGAACAACAGGTAAGGTCAGGAGATGTATTTAAATCTTTTAAGGACTATCCCCTTCTTCCTCCCGAAGTGTGTGATAGCACTCGGCAGAAGTACCTGAGAAGTCTAAACACTGCTTGCAATGCCTGTCTTCCAAAAAGCCAAGACCTAGAGTAGTGGAGAGGGTTGGCTTCTGAAGAAGAATCAGAATGTTTTTTGTTTTTTTTTTAATATTTTTGTTTTTATTTATTTGACAGAGAGATCACAAGTAGGCAGAGAGGCAGGCAGAGAGAGAGGAAGGGAAGCAGGCTCTCTGCTGAGCAGAGAGCCCGATGCGGGGCTCGATCCCAAGAGCCTGAGACCATGACCTGAGCTGAAGGCAGAGGCTTAACCACTGAGCCAGCCAGGTACCCCCAGAATGTTTTTCTCAGGGAGGTGAGGAAGGAATGTTGAAGCAAACAGAATGACCACTTCTGTTGAAAGGATATTAATTGTTCCTGAATACAGTAAGAATGACGGCTAATAGTTCCTAAAACCCCTAGCGTGAGACAGCTGAAGAAGGTGCTGTCTGTTGGAATAGGCAACAAACAGGAAGGGCCAGGATGTTCAGTGGGACAGCAGGCATTGCAGCTCGGAGGAAAAAGACGAGAGCTGTAGGCAGGGACCAGCCCTAGGTCTGCATGGCCAGTCAGAAACGAGAAGGTTGGTTCATCAGTGGTGGAACTATTGACATTTAAGGCATAGGTGGAGAGTCTGGGGTTCTAGGCATACTACTAGGAAAAGGTCTAGTAAAAATCCAGGAACAAAGGTCCACAAAGGATCTAGGGCCATGGGTGGGGGAAGGAGCCCCAATGTCTGAATAGAACCTTGTGTCCAGGCCAGATGTGCATTGTGAAGGATCTCACTAGGGCTCTACAGGCACTCAGAGGCCACTCCTTTGTGTCACCATCAGCCCTGGGTTCTGGGACTGAGCTGAAACTCCAGGCATCTTCCACAGTATCCTACAGAGCATCAGAACATGGTGGGGCCTGAGGATGGAAGAAGAAAAGGGAGGCTAGCTAGCCATTGTTTTGTCTCCCATACCCACCCTACAGAATAGGATTGGAAACGGCTTCCCTCTCTATGTAAAGTGTCTGAAAGCAGCTAGGATGGGGGGGGGGGGGGGGTTGTCCCTTTCAGAACGACATTCCTGTCAGAGAAATGGAATTTGGAGATGCTAGCTTGTTGCCTGAAAATGATGCTGCTTTGAGGTTAGATTATTATCAGGTAAACTCTGGTCCATACTAGATTCTGTCCTGGTGACTAGGCCACCCCACCTCACCCCACCCTCCCAGCCTGCAGGCTTCTCAAGCTGTCCTCCCTTTGCAGCACGATGCCCAGATGGACTACTATGGCACCCGCCTAGCAACCTGCTCATCAGACAGGTCTGTCAAAATCTTCGATGTGCGAAATGGAGGACAGATTCTCATTGCCGACCTCAGGGGGTGAGTCCAGCCAAGTCTGGGTGAGGTCTCAGAATGATTGGGCTTCTCAGACCCAGATCAGAGGAGCTCCACAGTGCATTTAGCAGAGGGGACACTCCTCCCACCCCCGCCAGTCCCAGCCAGGCTGCTGTCCTCAGCATACACATCAGGCTGATGGATCCAGGAATGAATCCCAACTTTGCTTCCCAAAAACCCACCAGAAGACCTTGGGTAAGAGTCAGTCTACGTAGCTCTCAAAGGCTTTATCTGCTAACCCTCAAAATGGGCAGTTGCTGCCTCCTCCCAGGTAGAGCCTGTTCACAGCATGCTTTTGGTAGCTATTGCTACTTTTATTTATTTATTTTTTTAATATTTTATTTATTTGACAGAAATCACAACTAGGCAGAGAGAGAGGAGGAAGCAGGCTCCCTACGGAGCAGAGAGCCCGATGCGGGACTCGATCCCAGGACCCTGGGATCATGACCTGAGCAGAAGGCAGAGGCTTTAACCCACTGAGCCACCCAGGCGCCCCCTATTGCTGCTTTTAAAAGTGGGAAAGAACTTTTTCGTTGTTGTTGTTGTTTTTAAAGATTTTTTTTTTTTTATTTGACAGAGATCACAAGTAGGCAGAGAGGCAGGCAGAGGGGAGGGGGAAGCAGGCTCCCCACTGAGCAGAGTGCCCAATATGGGGCTCGATCCCAGGACCCTGAGATCATGACCCGAGCCAGAGGCAGAGGCTTAACCCACTGAGCCACCCAGGCACCTGTTGTTGTTTTTTTTAAAGTTTAGCCAACCTGATCTAAAGTGTTACTAAAGGCAGTAATGTAAGAATGATGTTAATGTAATCAAAGAAAGAATAATATTAATGTAAGAATGCATTATTAATTACATAAGTCCTATAATTTTGCCTATTTGCGTGCTTATAGCAGATACTCAGTGAATATTTACAAATGTTTTATTTCCCCTCTCCCTACTAAGATTCTTGAGATCCTGGCTCATTTTTATGGCTACACCTGTACTGTTTTCCCTCAGTTCACTGCCTTCCAAATAAATAGGAGTTCTTAACCTGGAATCCACAGGTTTCCAAGGGTTCTGTGGTTAGAATTCTGGGGCTGGTGAACTAGGGCTGAGAAAAAAATCACATATTTATTGTCAGTGACTCAGATATTTAGCATTTCTTTCAATGATGGATGTAGGCTAGAAGCCACAGTAGTATTCAGAGCATCTGTAACTTTGTTACCAGTAGAAGACACAGCTGTCTTCATATCACATTCCAGTTCTAGCTGTCTCAAAATAGCACTTAGGCTTATCACTACTTTGAAAGGAGAGTGGTTATTGGACCTGCCACTAGAGTTTGTTAGTTAATGTGCTAACAGAAGTACATGTGTCCCTATATAATAAATCCATCTTTAACATTTTACTAAGTGTATTTCATTATAATTGGGTTTCCTTTATAATCCTAGCTGTGTGTGTTGTATCCATTATTCTGCGTAGGGAAGAAAGCCTTCAGCAGACTGCACAGGAGAAATTATGAACCCTGACGAGTAGGAGCTCAGTACAGATTAACTGAATTAAGGCATAACTAAGTAGCCACTTAGGGAAAGGGGTGTCGAAGTTCCCATCTTCCTGAATGTCAAAAATGGAGTGACTAAGGGTCAGATACTGCTTTCCCTGGCTGTGCAGAGAGCTGCCTGCTACTGGCACTGGCAGAAGTGGTCACATCCGCTGTCACTCAGTGCTTTCAGTCCTGTTTTTCTTACACGGAAAAGATGTGCAATATTAGAGGGATAAAAAAAATTCACACCCCTTTCTTTCTTTTTTCTTTTTTTTTGCCTCAGTTAAAACTACGCTAGTTATAGGACATTTTCATCTCCTCACAGTTTCCTTTGTGGCTCCTTTGTGAGGCCTAGGAATTTTCCCAGCCAGAGGGAGGCAGACACTTTGAGTGTCTGCAGCCCTGGGTTGGAGGAGTGAACAGGAACAGCAATACCAGTTGACAGGCATGAATGGTTTTTCCTTTTCTTGTGCCCAGCACTGTTCCAGGCTTTTTACCTGAGTTATCACCTGTATTTCCCCTCCTGAGCACACCAAGAAAGAAGTCTTGCTGATATTTCCATTAGGAGACTAAGCCATAGGAAGGACATGGCCATTGCCTAAAGTCAAATAGTTAGAGTGAATGGGGAGTGAGGGTGAATGATCCTGGGGTGTCACCTCACTGCCCTGTCACTTCTTGTGTGCTTGGTGCCCAGCCCTTGCCTGGACCTGAGAGGTGGCCCCAGTACTGAGCCCAGCCCCAGGTATGTGCTCAAATAAAACTCCAGGTGAATGCATAAAGATCAGAAGCGCAGAGGAGAGGCATGCCCTTGAACAAATTAAAAGAATAGTGGCAAATATGAAACAGATAGTGCCTGCTCAAAAAGTTAACCATCTGGAAGGATAAGTAGCAATTCACTCTACAAATACTTCCTGAGCACTTGTGGGGGCAAACCCTGAATTGATCGGCGCACAGATGAATGAATAGGCTGAGAGGTTTTTCCTGAGGATCGCCGATGTAGGTGGTTCTGGCTGCAATGTGGGTCGAGGTGGAGAGGGTTCTGTCTGGTCAGGAGAGAGAGGCTGTCTTAGAGTCCTGAATTGTTTTCAAAGCCTCTGGGACCTCTGGGCCTCAGGATCTTCAGTGCCCAACAAAGGTCCCTTTTGGCAGTGACTTCCTATAGCTCTCCCTTAAGAAATCCTCAGGCACCTCTGTCCTGAGATACTGTATTTGCCTACCAAGAAAGCCATTCAGTTTGGTGCAAAGTAGTGGGCGGCAGAGCACTGAGGTTCCTGTGACCCATGTATCCATCAGCCTCTGACCCTCTCCCCTTGTAGTCACGAGGGTCCTGTGTGGCAAGTGGCCTGGGCCCACCCCATGTATGGCAACATCCTGGCATCCTGCTCCTATGACCGGAAAGTCATTATCTGGAAGGAGGAGAATGGCACCTGGGAGAAGACGCATGAGCACACAGGACACGACTCCTCAGGTATAGTGAGTGTGGTGGGGGCAGTTGGGTGGGGCTTTGTGCCCTGGCTGACGCTCCCATGCCCTTTCCCTTGTGATGCTCCTTGTTTGTCCCTTGGGTTTGGTTGGCTTTTCTGCTGTCTGTCCACAGCAGACGTAAGGCCCTAAGACCTAAAGCAAGTCTAAAGCAAAATAAGAAAAGGAAAAAAAATGCAGTGAGGTCTTTTTGTGGGTTTTTTATTTTAATTTTATTTATTTTAAGTATTGGCCTTATTCTTAGATTATTGTCTACTCTACTTTTTTTTCCTAGTTTTAGTAATTTATTTTTATTAACATATGATGCAATACTGGTTTCAGGTATGTATTATGATTCACTATTTCTGTCCATTACTCCATGCTTCTCACAGTAAGCATACTCTCGGTCCCCTTTATCTGTTTCACCTCATCCTACCTTTTGTTAAGGTAGACTGTAGTTTACGAAATTACGATTTTCGTAGGTGATGGGTTTTCAGAATCTTCTTATCTTCCTCCTAGTGGTCCCTGCAATTTTATTTTAAAAATATAGTAAAACGGTAAACCTGGGAAATCAAAGTCTGCTAACTATGCCTCCTTCCTTCCTGCAGTAAACTCTGTGTGCTGGGCCCCCCATGACTATGGCCTAATACTGGCCTGTGGGAGCTCAGATGGGGCCATCTCCCTGCTGACATACACCGGGGAGGGCCAGTGGGAAGTGAAGAAGATCAACAACGCTCACACAGTAAGTCCAGACCTTGCCTGTATTTGGAGGGTAGCTCTGCTGCCTTGCTGTGTGTCTCCTGGAGACTCCCTAGAGAGGTGGCAGGAATAGCATCACTACTGTGCAGGGGGCTGGGGAGGGACTGATGCTCAGACATGCTTGGAGGGTCAGTTTCAAGCCTCTTTAGTTCTGAAGCCAGACAGACACTGCATTCAGGGAGGCCGCCTCATTCAGCCCAGGGCAGGGAATTGGCACAGGTTCCTCCTTGAAGGCGCCCAAGTCGGAGAGGGTCAGGGCCTTAGCAAAGTGGCAGCAGCAGCCTGTCTCCCTGCTACCTTTACTATGGGCATCTCAGGTTGACATGCTTGCAGTGGTCATTGGGCCCCCCTAGAATTGAGTGGTGTTATAAAGGGCATCATAGGAATACGGTTCCTTGCACTTACAGTCATTAGATGTTGAAATAGTCAAGAAAGCACCATGGATGGTGCAGGAATATCTCACAGTACTTGAGTCCCCACTGTGTGTCATGTAATCCTCACAAATGTCTATAAATGAAAGAAGAAACTATGAAATGTACAGACTTGCAAGGTAAGTAGTCCTGTTTCTGTTTTATGATGAGACAGATGAGGTTCAGAAAAAGTAAATGACTTAGATAAGGTCCTGTACCGGCATTAGAATTCAGAATCTGTGCTTTCTCACTGGACAACACTTTGAGCTCTGGTGGCCCCAAAAACTTCTGAAACCTACCCAGATGGAAACTTAGTAGCTCCCAAGCTTGACATTATACTTGGGAATCTGAGTGGATCCCCTGAATTTGAGAAATTCACATCTGCTGACTAACTTGTGAAAGTGAATAGGCTGAGAGGCTTCTGGGAAGATTTGGGGGAATGGCATCACAGCTTTTCAGTCTTTCCTCATCTCCGTAAAAACCAGCACAGCAGCTGGATAGCACAACCAAAACCTCAGAAACATTTACAGCAAAACTAGGTAACAAGATATCTCCACAAACTCCAAAATAGAAGCAGAGAGGAATAAACCTGCAACAACCATAAGATTGCACTGTAATGGTATCTGAGCAGGAGGGAGCAACGGGGTGCCTTCTAACGGACTTGAGAAGGGGAGTACTGCCAAAATAGCCCACAAGGCATCACTGGAAAGCATAGCTGGCCAGTTTCGTTTCGTTTTGTTTTTATTTATCTGTCTACCTATCTATCAGAGAGTGAGAGAGAAGCAGGCTCCCTGCTGAGCAAGGGGCCCAATGCGGGACTCGATCCCAGGACCCTGAGATCATGACTGAGCTGAAGGCCAATTCTTTTTTTCTTCTTTTTTTTTTTTCTTAAAGATTTATTTATTTGACAGAGAGAGATCACAAGTAAGCAGAGAAGCAGGCAGAGAGAGAGGAGGAAGCAGGCCCCCCGCTGAGCATAGAGCCCGATGCGGGGCTCGATCCCAGGACCCTGAGATCATGACCTGAGCCGAAGGCAGAGGCTTAACCCACTGAGCCACCCAGGTGCCCCCTGAAGGCCAATTCTTAACCAACTGAGCCACCAAGGTATCCCGTAGCTGGCCAGTTTAAGAACAGCAGCTGAAACTAGGAAAAGTTTGGGCGTTTCTTTTGTTTTTAACCTTTTTTTTTTTTTTTTTTGATACACAATTGTCTTACATAAAATTCACGCTTTTTAAAGTATACAATTCTGTAGGGTTTACTGTAGTCACAAAGTTATGCAACTATCAACTGCTCATTTTCAGAACTTTTTCAACACCCCAGAAAGAATCCTCATTAGCAGTCGGTCTCTATCTCACCGCCTACCTATGCAACCACTAATTTACTTTTTGTCTGTATGGATTTGCCTATTCAGGACATTTTCTCTGAGTAAGATCCTATAACACAGGCATACCTTAGAGCTATTATGGGTTTGGTTCCAGACCACTGAAATGAAAGGAGTCAGAGGAATTTTTTGGTTTCCCAGTGCATATAAAAGTTACATTTACACCGTTTTGTAGTCTTATAGTCATAGAGTCTTATAGTCTCTTAGTGCAGTAATAGCATTCGGTCTAAAAAATAGTGTACATGCCTTAATTAAAATTTACGTTATTGCTGAAAAATACCAAGAATTATCTGAGTGGTCATCAACTTATAATACTGTTTTGCTGGCGGAGGATCTTGCCTCAGTGCTTGGCTGCTGACTGATCATGGTTTTTGAAGGCTGCAGTGGTAATTTCTTAAAATAAGACAGCGCTGAGGTTTCCCACATCAGTGACTCTTCCTTTCACAATTTCTCTGTAGCATACAATGCTGTTTGATAGCATTTTACCCACACTAGAACTTTCAAAATGGGAGTCAGTCCTCCCAAACCCTGCTGCTGCTTTGTTGACTGAAATGTATGTGAGATTTTTTGTTGTCATTTCAACAATCTTTGCAGCATCTTTAGCAGGAGTAGATTGCATCTCAAGAAACCACTTTCTTTGCTCATTGATAAGAAGCAGTTGCTCGGGGCACCTGGGTGGCTCAGTGGGTTAAAGCCTCTGCCTTCGGCTCGGGTCATGATCCCAGGGTCCTGGGATCGAGCCCCACATCGGGCTCTCTGCTCCGCAGGGAGCCTGCTTCCTCCTCTCTCTCTGCCTGCCTCTCTGCCTAGTTGTGATTTCTCTCTGTCAAATAAATAAAATATAAAAAAAAAAAAAAAGGCAGTTGCTCATCTTGTCACAGTTTGATCATGAGATCGCAGCAGTTCAGGCACGTCTTCAGGCTCCACTTCTAATTCCAGTTCCTTTTGCACCCCATCCATAGTTACTTATTTCCTGAAGTCTTGAACCCCTTGGGAGTCCTCCATGAGGGTGTGTTCTTAATGGCATCTGGAATGGTGAATCCTTTCCAGAAGCTTTCACTTTACTTTGCCCAGATCCATCAGAGGAATCACTATGGCAGTTATAACCATATTATAATAACACATAATAAGACTTAAGAGTAGAAATTACTCCTTAATCCATGGAAATTGCTGAGTGCATGTTGTTAGCTGGCATGAAAATGACATTAATCTCGTACATCTCCAACAGAGCTCTTGGGTGACCAAGAGGTGCATTGTCCATGAGCAGTAACAGTTTAAAGGACTCTTTGAGCAACAGGTCTCAACAGTGAGCTTAAAATGTTCAGTAAACCACATTGGAAACAGATGTGCCACCGTTGAGGCTTTGTTGTTCCATTTATAGAGCACAGGCGGAGTAGATATAGCATAATTCTTTTTTTTTTTTTTTTTAAGATTTATTTATTTATTTGACAGAGATCACAAGTAGGCAGAGAGGCAGGCGGCGGGGACGGGGGGAGGCTCCCTGCTGAGCAGAGAGCCGGATGCGGGGCTCCATCCCAGAACCCTGGGATCATGACCTGAGCCAAAGGCAGAGGCTTAACCCACTGAGCCACCCAGGCACCCCAAAATAGCATAATTCTTAAGGGCCCTAGGATTTTCTGCATGATAAATGAGCACTGGCTTCAACTTCACGTCGCCAGCTTCATTAGTCCCTAACAAGAGAGTCAGTCTGTCCTTTGAAGCTTTCAAGTCAGGCAAGTCGTAGATGGCATCTTCCACTAGAAGGCTGTTTCATCTATGTTGAAAATCTGTTGTTTAGTGCAGCCGCCTTCATTCATGATCTCACCAGATCTCCTGGAGCACTTGCTGCAGCTTCTGTATCAGTGCTGGCTGCTTCATTTGCTCTTTTCTGTCATGGAGACGGTGTCTCTCCTTCCCCCTTGTGAACCACCTCTGCCAGCTTCACACTTCTTTTCTGCAGCTTCTGCACCTCTCTTTGCTTTCACAGAATGACAGAGTTAGGACCTTGCTCTCCTTAGCTCTAAGAGAATGGTGTGGCTGGCTGGTAGTATCTTCTCTCCAGACCTCTAAAAAACCTCCATATCAGCATTTAGGTTGTTAGACTTTCTTATCATTTGTGTGTTCACTGGAAGAGCGCTTTTCATTTCCCGCAAGAACTTTTCCTTTGCCTTCACGATTTGGCTGTTCGATGCAAAAGGCCTAGCTTTTTTGGTCTGTCTCAGCTTATGACATATCTTTCTCGCTAAGCTAAATCATTTCTAGCTTTTGATTTAAAGTGAGAGATGTGGTACTCTCCCTTTTACTTGAACACTTAGAGCCCATTGTAGGTTATGAACAGGCCTAATTTCAATATTGTGTTTTAGGGAATAGGGAGACTGAAGGAGAGGGCTGGAGATGGGGGAACGGTCAGTCAGTGGAGCAGTCAGAACACACACATTTATCAAATAAGCTTGCCATTTTATATGGGCATAATTTATGGCAGCCCAAAACAATTGCACTAATAACATCAAAGATTGCTGATCACCATATAATGAATATAATAATGAAAAACTTGAAATATTGTGAGAATTAACAAAATGTGACAAAGTAAGCAAATGCCGTTGGGAAAATGGCATCAATAGACATGTTTGACCCAGGGTTGCCACACACCTTCAGTCTGTAAAAGAGTAACTGAAGTTCAGTGAAGTGAAGCACACTTGAATGGAGTATGCCTGTATATGGCCTTTTGTGACTGGCTTCTTTCACTTAACATGTTTTTAGGCTTCATGTCATAGTATGTATTAGTACTTTATACATTTTTATGGCTGTATGATAGTCTAGCGTGTGAATTTACATATTTTGTTGAGCCATTTATAAGTTAATGGACGTCTTCAGCCATTATGAATAATGCTGCTATGAAGATTCATGTATTTGTATTTGTTTATTTTTTAAGATTTTATTCATTTGTTTATTTGACACAGAGAGAGACAGCAAGAGAGGGAACACAAGCAGTGGAAGGGAACACAAACAGGGGAGGTGGGAGAGGGAGAAACAGGCTACCTGCAAAGCAGGGAGCCCGATGTGGGGCTCGATCCTGGGACCCTGGGATCCTGACCTAAGCCGAAGGCAGATGCTTAACAATTGAGCCACCCCGGTGCCCCTGTGAATGTATGTTTTTCATTTTCTTGGGTATGTACCTTGGAGTGGAATTACTAAGTCAGGGACGCCTGGATGGTTCAGTCAGTTAAGCATCTGCCTTGGGCTCAGGTCATGATCTCAAGGTCCTGGGATCAAGCCCCACATTAGGGTCCCCACTCAGCAGAGGATCTGCTTTTCCCTCTCCTTCTGCCTCCTCCCCCCTGCTCATGTTCTCTCTCTCTCTCTTGAATAAATATTAAAAAAAAAAAAAAATTAGGGGCACCTGGGTGGCTCAGTGGGTTAAGGCCTCTGCCTTCGGCTCAGGTCATGATCCCAATGTCCTGGGATCGAGCCCCGCATCGGGCTCTCTGCTCAGTGGAGAGTCTGCTTCCCTTCCTCTCTCTCTCTCCGCCTGCCTCTCTGCCTACTTGTGATCTCTGTCTGTCAAATAAATAAATAAAATCTTTTAAAAAAAAAATTACTAAGATGGAAAGTCTCTAACTTTTTGAGGTACTACTAAACTTTTCCAAGGTAACTGTACCATTTCACATGGCTTCCAGCAATGTATAAGGGTTTCAGTTTCTCCACATCCTTGCCAACTCTTAACATCTTTTTTTGTTGTCATTCTAGCCATTCAGGTATTTGTGAAGTGGTACTTCATTGTGGCTTCAATTTTTACATTTCTTTAATGACTAATGTTGGGCACATTTTCACATGCTTACTGGCTATCTATATTATATTTGGAGAACTCACCAGGAGGGGTTTTGTACTATATTATACCAGGCGAGTGCAAGCTGCCCAGCCTAAGAAGGATTAAAGCGTCTTGTAGAGATCTGACCCTGATAACCCACTAAGTCTCGCTTCCACGACAGGGCCTCTTGTGAGGAGAAACTGGGAGTGAAATCAACATGGAGCAGGAGGGAGACACAGAAAAAGGAAAGAGAATATAGACCAAAGTCAGGGAGGGGAACAGAGCCAAGAAATCCTGAAAGCAAGTTGTCACATTTGTCAACACATACATTAACAAAAACTTCTTACCTTGAAAGGCATTGTTGAACCTCACTTTGTCAGGAAAACTAATTTCAAATAAAAGTAACAAGAGGGCGCCTGGGTGGCTCAGTTGGTTAAGCGATTGCCTTCGACTCGGGTCATGATCCCGGAGTCCTGGGATCAAATCCTGCATCGGGCTCCCAGCTCCATGGGGAATCTGCTTCTCCCTCTGACCTTCTCCCATCTCATGTTCTCTCTCACTGTCTCCCTCTCACATAAATAAATAAAATCTTAAAAAAAAAAAAAGTAACAGAACAGTATTTGAGGCAAAAGCACATAAAGTTTGACTTACCAAAAAAGGAAGAGAATATAGAAACTGGTTTAGAGGCTGGTGGGCAGCAGCTTACTTCAAAAGTTTCTAATTTAAGAGGGGATGAAGTAATCAGGCTATTAAAATATTTGAGTAATGTACACTCTTCTCAATGTATATAATGTACATTAGAAATTTATAGGAGCTTTAACCTTAACCAGATTCCTTAGTTTTCTGAAGGTTTTAAAGATGTTTCTTAGGGGGAAAAAAATTGTCCAGGAGCAGGGTGGGGAATGGGTGAAATAGATAGTGGGGATTAGGAAGTGCATGATGAGCACTGGGTGATGTACGGAAGTGCTGAATCACTCTGTCGTATACCTGAAACTAAATCTAATCCTGTATGTTAACTAACTAGAATTAAAAACTTAAAATTAGAAAAAAGAATACACAGAATAACCTCTTGAGAAGCAGTGAAAGAAGACATGCCCACAAAACAGAACCAGCTGTCACCCACTATTTGAAATGAAGCTAAGAAACCTTTTTTAAATATTACAAGATGTGAAAAAAATACCATAAGTCAAAATTAGAAAAACTCCAAAATGAGGTGACAGAATTTAGGAAAGAATTAGGAATAAAAAATCATTTCAGAAGTAAAGACTAAATTAGAAGGAATATAAGAACAAATAAATACAGCAGATAATGCCTTAAGAGAAATAAGTTTAAAAAGAGGTTTTTTTTAAGATTTTACTTGAGAGAGAGAGCATAAGCAGGGGGAGAAGGAGAGGGAGAAGCAGACTCCTCACTGAGCAGGGAGCCCAACATGGTGCTTGATCCCAAGACCCTGGCTGGGATCATGTCCTGAGCTGAAGGCAGTTGCTTAAGTGACTGAGCCACCCAGGCAACTCCGGAAAGAGGAAATTTTTTAAAATCCAGAAAATAAAGGTAGGTAAAGAGTTTGAGAAAATGAAGACAGGCAAAGAAGAAACATGAATATGAGGAATTCCTGAAAAAGAAAAAAGAACAAATGATAAAAACTAAAGAAAACTATCTTAAAATTATAAAACAATATTATTTGGAAACTGCATTTTGAGAGAGCATGCCTTGCACTTAAGAATATCAACCCAGAAGGGAGCCTGGTTGGCTCAGTAGAGCGTGTGACTCTTGATCTCAGGGTCATGAGTTCGAGCCTCATGTTGGGCTGGAGCCTACTTCAGAAATAGAATAACTAAATATGTGTGTATGTGTGTGTATATATATATCAACCCAGAATCACCAGCAGAAAAGACATAATTTTAATAAAATTACTGGCCTTAAAACAAAATTCTTTAGTCATCTAGGGGAAAAAAGCCATGGGACTTATAAGGGAAACAGTATTAGACTTTCATCAGATTTCTCAACAGCAATGATCCATGCATAGAAAAAGAAAAATTCACAATATTCAAGGAAAATTTGTGGGCCAAGGATATATAACTAGCAAAACTGACTTTCAAGTTCACACAAAAGATCATGGCAGCTTTAAAAGCCAAACTGGAAATAATCTACATTTTTATCAGCAAGTGAATGGATCACATTGTAGTTTGTCCATAGTATAGAAATGCTCTTGGCAATGAAAAGAAATGACTACTGATACATGTAAGAAGAAGGAATTTTAAAATAATTATACAGAGTGAAAAAAATCAGAGCACCTATTATGAATTCCAATTCTCTAAAATTCTAGAAAAAGCAAACTGTAGTGACAGCAGGTTAGCAAAATTTGGGGTAAAGCAAGGCTTTACCCCAAATGGATATGTTTATTTTTCGTTTGATTTTCATTAAAATATTTTTTATCACCTCTATTTTTTTTATTGAGGTATGATTGACATTCATTCATTCAGATATATAAGTAACGATTCAGTATATCCATTGCAAAATGATCACCACAATAAGTCTAGTTAACCTCTGTCACTATGTACAGTTACCCAAAAAAAGTTTTTCCTTGTAACAAGGACTTTTAAGATGCGCTCTCCTGGCAGCTTTCATATAGGTAATATAGTATTAACTGTAGTCACCAAGCTATATATCGCACCCCTGTGACTTTTTTTATACCTGAAGTTTGTATCTTTTGACTCATTTTACTCATTTACCCCACCCCCGCCCCCCACCTCCAGCAACCACCTGTCTGTTCTTTATGTCTAAAAGCATGGAATTTTTTCTATTCATCCTTTTTCTTTTAAGATTCCACATATAAGTGAGATCATACGGTATTTGTCTTTCTCGACTTGTTTCATTTAGCGTAATGCCCTCAAGGTCCATCCATGTTGAGGTACCAGGGTAGCTCAGTTGGTTAAGTGTCTGCCTTGGGCTCCATCAGGATCCAGGGTCCTGGGATCGAGTCCTGCATTGGGCTCCCTGCTTAGCAGGGAGTCTGCTTCTCCTTCTCCCTTTGCCCCTGCCCCCTGCTCGTGCATGCTCATTTTCTCTCTCTCCCTCCCTCCCTCTCTTTTTCTGTCTCAGATAAAATCTATGGAAGGGGGGTGTCCATGTTGTTGCAGATGGCACAATTTCATTATTTGTGGTTGAGTAATATTCCTGTGTGTGTGTACCACATTTTCTTTTTTTTTTTTTTTAATATTTATTTACCTAACAGAGCTTACAAGTAGGCAGAGAGGCAGGCAGAGAGAGAGAGGAGGAAGCAGGGTCCCTGCTGAGCAGAGAGCCCGATGTGGGTCTCGATCCCAGGACCCTGAGATCATGACCTGAGCCGAAGGCAGAGGCTTTAATCCACTGAGCCACCCAGGTGCCCCCCACATTTTCTTTTTTTATTCTTCTATCAGTGGGCACTTAGGTTGCTTCCATGTCTTAGCTATTATAAATAATGTGCAGGGAACATAGGGGTGCAGATACTGAATTAGTGTTTTTATTTTCTTTAGATAAATACCCAGAAGTAGAATTGCTGGATCATTTGGTATATCTATTCTTAATTTTTTGAGGAACCTCCATACTGTTTTCCATAATGGCTATACCGATTTACACTCCCACCAGCAGTTCATGAGGGTTCCCTTTTTTCCCCATATACTCAGCAACACTTGTTATTTCTTGTCTTTTTGATACTATCATTCTGACTGGTGTGAGGTGATACCTCATTGTGGTTTTGATTGGCATTTGGTTAGTGATGCTGAGCATCTTTTCGTGTGTCTGTTCATCGTCAGTATGTCTTTGGGAAAACGTGTATTCAGGTACTTTGCCCTTTTTTTTTTTTAAGATTTTATTTGTCAGAGAGAATGTACAAGCAGGGGCAACGGGAGGTAGAGGGAGAAGCAGGCTCCATGCTAAACAAGGCGCCCCAATGTGGAACTTGATCCCAGGACCCTGGGATCATGACCTGAGCCAGAGGCAGATGCTTAACCAACTAAGCCACCCAGGCATCCACCTCTCCCCATTTTTAATCAGATGATTTATTTGGGGGTTGAGTTGTCAGAGTTCTTCAGAGTAATGTTGACCCCACGGAATGAATTTGGAAGAATTCATTCCCTTTTTTTTATTTTTGGAATAGTTTGAGAAGGCAGGTGTTCATTCTTTAAATGCTTGGTAGAGTCACCTGAGTGGAGCATGCAACTCTTGATCTCGGGGTTGTGAGTTTGAACCCCACATTGGGTGTAAACGTTACTTAAAATCTTTTTTTAAATAAAAAATAAGTGTTTGGTAGAATTCACCCATGATGCCATCTAGTCCTGGACTTCTGTTGAAGTCTTTTGATTACCAATTCAATTTCATTACTAGTAACCAGTCTGTTCAGATTTTCTGTTTCTTCATTCAGTTTTGGAACACAGTATGTTTCTAGGAGTTCATTTCTTTAGGTGGTTGAATTTGTTGGCATGTAACTTTTCATAGTAATCTCATAATCCTGTGTATTTTCATGGTGTAGGTTGTAATTTCTCCATTTTCATTTTTTATTTGTTTGGAGTCCTGCCTTGATGAGTCTGGCCAAAGATTTATCATTTTTTTTTTTTTTTGTCTTTTGGAAGACAGTGCTCTTTCACTGATCTTTTGTCTTGTTTCAGTCTCTGTTTCTTTTCTGATCTTTATTATTTCCTTCCTTGTACTACTTTTGGGCTTTGTTGTTCTTTTTCTAGTTTCTTTAGATGTAAGGTTAGATTGAGGTTTTTCTTGTTTCTCGAGGTAGACCTGTATCACAATAAATTTCCCTCTTAGAATTCCTTTTGCTGTATCCCACAGATTGTGAACCATTGTGTTTCCATTTTCATTTTTCACCGGGTATCTTTATTTCTTCGATTTCTTCATTGACCCATTGGCTGGTTAGTAGCATGTTTAGTCTCCATGTGTTTATATTTTTTCAACTTTTTAAAATTAATCCCTTTATCATGATGTAATGCCCTTTTTTGTCTCTTCTTATAGTCTTTGTTTTAAAGTCTATTCTTAGGGTGCCTGGGTGGCTCAGTCAGTTAAGCACCCAAGTCTTGATTAGCCCATGTCTTGATCTCAGGATCATGAGTTCAAGCCCCACATTGGGCTCCTCACTGTGCATGGAGCTTTAAAAAAAAAAAAATCTACTCTGTCTGACCTAACCACTGCTACCCCCCAGCTTTTTTCCCCCGCTCCATTTGCTTGGAATATCTTATTCCAATTCCTTTAGTTTGTCTTTATGTGTCTTTAGGTGTGAAGTGAATCTCTTCTAGGCAGCATATAGATGGGTCTTGTTTTTTCATCCAGTCACCCTTTGTCTTTTGATTGGAGCATTTAAACCCTTTACATTTAAAATAATTATTGATAGTATGTACTTAATGCCATTTTTATTAATTGTTCTCTGACTGCTTTGTAGTTCCTCTCTGTTCCTTTTTAATTTTTTTTATGGTTTGATGACTTTCTTTAGTGGTATCCTTGCTTTATGATTACCAGGAGGCTTACCTTTATTTATAACATATTTATAAGTCTCTTTGAAGTTGATAATAACTTTTGCATGAATGCATTTTTACTCTCCACCCACATTTTACTTTTCTGAGGTCAAATTTTACATCTTTTATCTTGTGTATCTTAACTAATTATTGTAGTTATAGTTGTTTTGTTTTTTGTTTATTTTTTTATTTTTTTAAAGATTTTATTTATTTATTTGACAGAGATCACAAGTAGATAGAGAGGCAGGCAGAGAGAGAGAGAGAGGGAAGCAGGCTCCCTGCTGAGCAGAGAGCCCGATGCGGGACTCGATCCCAGGACCCTGAGATCATGACCTGAGCCGAAGGCAGCGGCTTAACCCACTGAGCCACCCAGGCGCCCCTGTTTTTTGTTTTTTAAAGATCTTATTTATTTATTTGATAGAGACACAGTGAGAGAGGGAACACAGGTAGGGGGAGTGGGAGAGGAAGAAGTAGACTTCCCGCCAAGCAGGGAGCCCAATGTGGGGCTCAGTCCCACGATCCCAGGATCATGACCTGAGCCAAAGGCATATGCCTAACGACTGAGCACCCCAGTTATAGTTGTTTTTACCACTTTTGTCTTCTGACCTTCATAGTAGCTTGATGTGTGATTGATCCAGTACCTTTACTTTATATTTACCTTAACTGGTGAGTTTTCGACTTCCATGAGTTTTCTTGTTACTAACGAGCCCTTTCTTTTCAACTTACGGATGACCCTTTAGCATTTCTTATAAGGCAAACTTTAGTGGTCATGAGTTCCATTAGCGTTTGCTTGTCTGGAAAACTCTCCAATTCTGAATAACTTCCCTTTGTAGAGTACTCTTGGCTGGAAGTTTTTTCTTTTAGCACTTTGAGACATGTTTGTTACCGTGATTATAGTGGTAGTTTCACAGGGTATACCTAGGTGTGTCAGCCCATCAGATTTTGTAGTTTATGAGCAGTGAATGTTAGTAATGCCTCAAAGCTGTTCTTAGAAATTTTATTTTGGAGTAGAAAGAACATAGACTGTTACTGCTCTGCAGGAACTCAAGGACTGTTGTTTCCATTAGTCATTCCTGAGGTATCTGCTAGAGAATAGGTTCAGACAACAAAATGACTAGGAAGATATCAAATATAGTTAACTGTAGAGAACTAAGACTAAATGAGGGTTATAAGGCAGAGTATAGGATATACTGGCCCTATGCTCTGTTAAGGTAGCAGACCACTGCTCAAAAAGTGGGCACAGCGCACTGGGTGGCCCAGTTGGTTAGCATCAAGAGTCTTGATTTCAGTTCAGGTCATGATCTCAGGTTGGTGAGATCGAGCCCCACATCGGGCTCTGTGCTCAGCAGAGTCTGCTTGAGATTCTCTCTCTCCCTCTTGCCCCACTTGCATGCACTAAATAAATAAATTAAATAAATGTGTGTGTGTGTGTGTGTGTGTAACACCCTCAAGATACCCTAATTCTTGAGGAAGTGGCTAATCTTAGGTCTGAGGCTGAATACATACAAGATGAGCCTGGAACATTTTGTCATACCCAGCAGAAATGAACAAAGACATACTTTGACATGCCAGCGTTATTGAAGAAGCCAGTTTGAACACACACTGCAGTTTAGGTGTCAGAAATTTCTAATGAAAATAATTGCAGTGAACTAAAATCCAACAAATAACTTAAATCCATGAGTTCATAGTGATATGTAAGAGAGTGGATCAGGGGCACCTGGGTGGCTCAGTCAGTTAAGCATCTGCCTTCAGCCCAGGTCATGTTCCCAGGGTCTTGGGATCAAGCGCTGCATCAGGCTCTCTGCTCAGAGGGGTGTCTGCTTCTCCCTCTCCCCTTACCCTTCCCCTGGCTTGTGTTCTCTCTCACTTTCTCTCTCTCTCTCAAATAAAATATTTTAAAAAATAAAAGAATCAGTCACCCTTAAAGAATGGCAGGAAACCAGTTCATAAAGTATGAAGCATTTATCCTGCCTTTCCTCCCTGACCTGTACCTATAGGGACCAAATATTAATGAGGGGAATTTCTCTGTCTAGATAAGTATATATAATAACGAAGAAATGAATGCAATATCACCATTTTGTAATGTCCAGTGACTTAAAAGAGGCGTAAATTCTTGACAGGTGCTATCAACATAAAAAGACAACCTGACATTATTTGCCTCCCAGTGAAAGAATACTTTACTGCCTATAGTCTTAACAAAGGGGTCAGACTTGAGTCTGATCCAGTCTGGGATCCAGCTGACAATTTTTAGGAATTCAAAGGAATTCAGAGGTTTGAGTATGAAATAGCAAATCAGCCTGAGAGTCTGTAGGTCAGAGACTGGTCTTTCTTCAACCAAAAAAAATTGTAAGGGGGGGGGAACAGAGAGGGAATCAATAAATAATGAGATGTAAAAAGACTTAAAACAGTTTAAATGGCAAGACTAAACTGTGGTACCTAAGGATGCATATTTGGGTGACAAAACTATAGAGAAAAAGGAAGAAATCAGAAGTCAGGAAGATAGTACCGAGGAGGAAGGGCTATGATTCAGGTGGGACAGGATGACAGGCCTTCTCGGGTAAGCAGCAACTTGATAATCTTGAACTGGTAGTGGTTACAGGAGTGCTTTAGAGTAATTCATTAAACTTTGCCTCCCTTCATGTTTTTGAAAATGTTCTGTTTCTTAAATTCCTGGGAGTCCCTAAGTCCTACTTTAAACATATATTGCTGGAAAATACATGCACTGGTAGGACTCCTTGAAGGAGCTAAGCCTTAATTCACCAAAACAGCTGTCCTACATAATCCTGTCCCAAGACTTGAAGGGGAAATACACTGCAACTTTGGGTCTGCAGAAGCAGTGCTCTGTCGCAAGGCAAAAGGGCAGTCACCCCAACCCCCCTCTTTCCAGATTGGCTGCAATGCCGTCAGTTGGGCCCCTGCTGTTGTACCTGGAAGCCTGATAGACCAGCCATCGGGGCAGAAGCCCAACTACATCAAGAAGTTTGCATCAGGCGGCTGTGACAACCTCATCAAACTGTGGAAGTAAGTGGGGTTGCTGGACTTATGCCCAAGGGGACACTTCTTACCTACTACCTTCCCTACTACCTACTGTGACTCAGCCACAGTTCTCAAGAAACAGGATCACTGGGCGCCTGGGTGGCCTCAGTTGGTTAAGCCTCTGCCTTTGGCTCAGGTCATGATCTCAGGGTCCTGGGATCGAGCCCCGCATCGGGCTCTCTACTCAGCAGGGAGCTGCTTCTCCCTCTCTCTGCCTGCCTCTCTGCCTACTTGTGATCTCTGTCTGTCAAATAAATAAATAAATAAAATCTTTAAAAAAAAAAACCCAGGATCACTTTTTCCCATCCTGCTCATAGAATACTGTTTTTAGTATGTCAGAGGACACCCTTTAAAAACAACTTGGCCTTCCTCAAACACTTTAATTCTTGACCTAATTTCCCAGCTGCCGGAGCCATTGGCTGTGGGGGAACAGAGCATTTCTTGGAAGAGTCCTTTATAGCTGGGGAACTGAGTAAAAATCTGCAAGGTTAATGAATGAAATCAGAAGGATGGTATAGCTTTTTGACCCCTGCAGAGCCCACAGGGTGGCGGTACAGTGGAGGTGTGGTAAACACAGCTGGGCTGCTGCCTACTGCTGCACTCTCCCTTCTGTCTCTCCTGTTAGGGAGGAGGAGGACGGCCAGTGGAAGGAGGAACAGAAGCTGGAAGCGCACAGTGACTGGGTTCGAGATGTGGCCTGGGCCCCCTCCATTGGCCTGCCCACCAGCACCATCGCAAGTTGCTCCCAGGTCAGCTCAGATCCATGAGAGCCTCCCGTGTTGTATAAGCTCTGAGTAAGTCCCATCAAACCTTACAGTCCCCCTAAGGTAAAGTCTAAAAAGGTAAGGGCAGGGCAACAAGCACCTTGGGACCAGTGCAAGTAGGAGTGCTTGGAGGTAGGTCATCCTATGCCGAAGGCTTAATCAGAAGGCACAAGGGGCTTGCCTTTACCGAGCCATGAGGTAGGCCAAACTCGGGACCAATATCCCATTCTCGGCATTATGCACCTGGGGATTAGAGCTACCCAGGTGCATTCTGAGAGTGTTCCCAAGCAGGGACCAGGAGCTGTCAGAAACTCTAGGATCTTGGGCTTACCTACCTATTCAGTCTTCACAGATCACAAAGGAAAGACCAAGGACAAGACTTCACTTCTATGCTAACCCCACCGTAGACAAAGGTTAGCCAGGCTTCATTTGAACCTGTTAAGTTTGGTTCTGAATTTGAGAAAGACATTTTCAACTTGTCTCCTCTCATTCTCTAGCTTTGGTTTATAGACAACTATACCTATTTGGTTGAGAAAATCAGAGCCAGAGGGAGCCCAAAACAAGGAGATAACTTGGCAGACATGAGGCAAACCCAGAGAAAATTTTAGAGTTAGCAATATAAAGTCCATACCTGCAACCAACATGAGCACAAGAACCTGGGAGACTCGATTCATGTGAAATGTGCTCCTGGGGTAAAGAGATAATGCTGGGCTAGAAATTGGCTTTCACAGCTGTCCACACCTAGGAGTGCTCTGGCTGTGCGTTGGGCTGAATTCCTCACCCCCTTCCTGCATAAGTCCAATATGGCTTTAGATGGAGAGGATATCCCCAGTTCAAGATCCCTGCCTTACCTTCCCTTATTCTAGCCTGTCTTTTCCCAGGATGGTCGTGTGTTCATCTGGACTTGTGATGATACCTCAAGCAATACATGGTCACCCAAACTGTTGCACAAGTTCAATGACGTCGTGTGGCATGTGAGCTGGTCCATCACAGCCAACATCCTGGCTGTCTCGGGCGGAGACAATAAGGTACACTCCATTTCCATGATGTGGTGGACAGGGCCCTGTTTGTCTTTACTGTGCCCACTTCTAGTGCAGTTGGATTCTCCATGTAATGACAGGCTTGGAAGGAGCCTTAATGAGGACAGTGTTTTGAGCACATCCCATATTACATCATTAAATCTTAATCCCCCACCCCCAGCCCCAAGGTTGTCTGTCCCCCTTTTACAAATAGGAAAGAAGCTGACAGTGGTAGGTAGCTTGGATAGTGGTCACAACGCTCTTAGGTGACAGAGTCCTTAATCAGGCCTGAGTTAAGTCCAAAGCCACTGCCCTGGTTTTTGGTCGTCCATCGCCTTAACCACTTGACCACCTTGTTTGCATGTGACATTCAGTTAGCACTGCTTTACAGTTAATAGATTAAAAAAAGAAAAAGAAAAAGATTGGAAGGTTTTGTCAGACATCTAAAAGGCCTATTTCTAAAAATCAGTACAATTCACGGGTGTTACTATTCACCCATTCTACCTCTGCCTACTGTGCTGTGAGCCATACAAAGGAAGGGATGAGGAGACAAAAAATAGCTCAGAACAATAGAGCAACAAAGCAAATGCACTTGAAAAATCCTGACTCCTGCATCAAAACCTACCGTGTAAAGTTACAGATTCTCTGCCTAAGAGGAGAGGTCAGCTAGGGAGATGGCAGTGGCTTGTTACTTCTTCTTTTCTGAAAGCAGCTTTTTTTTTTTTTAATTGTGGCAAAATACGTAGAAAGTTCACCCATCTTAAGCATTTTGAAGTGTACAGCTTAGTAGTTTTGAGTACCTTCACGTTATTGGGCACCCATCACCCCCACGCACCTCTGGAACTGCTGGCATCTTTCCTAGCTGAAACTCTGTTCTCACTGAACACTAACTCCTACCACCCCACCCCAGCCCCTGGTAAGCACCGTCCTACTTCCTGTCTCTGAATTTGACTGCTCTAGGGACGGCATATAAGTGGAATCCTGTAGTGTCTTCGCCTGTGTTGTACCATGTGTCCATTTCTTGCCTTTTTGAGACTGCATATTCTGTTGTGCCACATTTTATCTACCCACACATATACTGAAGGACACTGAGGTGCTTCCAACCTTTGGCTCTTGTCAGTAATGCTGTGCACATGGGTGTACAAATAATACCTCTTTTGAGACCCTCTGCAGGCAGTTTCTATCCAGCCTGGGTTCCTCTTCATGTGTAGCAGTCCCAGAAAGATCTAGCAGGCCCTATCTCAAAGCCATAGAGTTTTAGAGCTGGAATGACCCTCAAAGAAAACTAATCTAACCCTCTTCATTTCTAGTAAGTGGCAGAGACAGGACTAGACCCCAGGTTTGGTGGCACTCAGGACAGGCCAACAGACCCTGACTTCACTGAAGAGCCCTACCATAGGGCTTACAAGGCAGTAGGCAAGTGCCTGATTGGGCGTTCCACGTTTGTGGTCTGTTGTCATTAATCTTGTATGCTTCATACTCTTCTTTATCAGCTTGTTTCCTACACAGAGCTCAGCTCTATTGCTTTCCGCATAGTATTTCTTCACTAAAGTACTCGGTATGTTTTCAATCTAGAGCATTCTGCACAGTGCATGTGTAATGAATAGTCTGTCTCTAAAGCAGGAATTCTTAAGATCTTTTTTTTATTGAATACATGTACATAGCTTGAGGTAGTTTTATTAGGTTATGATTTTTTAATGCAGACTCCTAATTTTCATTCTCTAAGAACAAACCTTTTCAGTGCTTAGCTATTCTTCTGCCATGTACTTCAGGGTAAAAGTGACATCCTCATCTGTCATCCTCCTCTAGCGCGCTTCCCAGACTTGAGTATTAAACTCGTTAACACGCAGATTGCCAAGCCCACCCCCAGAGCTTTTGAACCAGTGGCTCTGGGTGAATTTTTCGTTTTCACAAGCCTGGTCACTGCAGATGCCCTGGTCTAGAGACCACACTTTGAGAACCACCATTCTCTTCCCCTGTATCCTCTCACAGAAGCTACAGCAGCTTGGTCAAAACAACATCCATGTTCACATTATTATTATTACTACTACTGCTACTATTACTGTCATTTCATGTGGTAACATTATCACTTACAGCACTGCTCCCTGTTTTTCTTACTTTTTAAGGTGTTGTTTTGTTTTTTTTTTTTAGATTTTATTTATTTATTTGACAGACAGAGATCACAAGTAGGCAGAGAGGCAGGCAGAGAGAGAGAGGGAAGCAGACTCCCCGCTAAGCAGAGAGTCCGATGTGGGGCTCGATCCCAGAACCCTGGGATCCTGACCTGAGCCGAAGGCAGAGGCTTTAACCTGCTGAGCCACCCAGGCGCCCCTAAGGTGTTCTTTTTCCAGGTTTATTAAAGTGTAATAGGCGCACATCATAAGTTGAAAGTGTATAGCATAATGGTTTCTTAGATACACTGTGAAATGATCAGCACAGCAAGTTTAGCATCCATCATTTCATACAGATACAGTAAAAAAGAAAGCAAAAAAAAAAAAAAAGTTTTTCCTTGTGATGAGAACACTCAGGATTAGTCAGTCTCTTACGGTTTTCACGTAGACCATACAGCACTGTGAGCTATATCATCCTTACAGCCCTAGTACCTCTGTATCTTGTAACTGCAGTATGTACCTTTCGACCCTCCACTCCCAAGTTCAGTAACCACAAACTGAACTCTTCTTTTGTGACTGGTTTTGGGTCTTTTATGGGTGTTTTGGTTTTGTCTTTAGATTCTCCATATAAGTGATATTATATAGTGTTGGTCTTTCTTTCACTCAGCATAATGCCCTCAAAGTCCACCCACACTGTCACAAATGAGAGAATTTCCTTACTTTTATATGGTTAAATAACATTCCATTGTATGTATGTACTGTGGCTTCTTTATCCATTCATCTGTCAGTAGACAGGTTGTTCCATGTCTGGCTGTTGTAAATAATGCTACAGCAAAATGAGGTGCAGATATTTTTCCAGATGGTGTTTTCGTTTTCTTCAGATAAATACCCAGAAGTCAAATTACTGGATCATACAGTTCTGTGTTTAAGTCTGTTGAGGATCCTCCATACTGTTTTCCTTAGCAGCTGTCCCAGTCCACAGTCCCACGTCCACGTGCAAGGGCTCCGTTTTCCCCACATCCTTGCCGGCACTTGTGTCTTTGTCCTTTTGATGACGGCCGTTCTGACATGTGTGAAGTGATGTCTTACTGTGGTCTTCATTTGCAGTTCCCCAGTGACGAGTTATGCTGAACATCTTTTCACGTATCTATTGTCCTTTGTAGATCTTTTTTAGAGAAATGTTCTTGTGCGGTCTTTTGCCCGTTTTTTTCATCCAATTATTTAGCTTTCTGGTATTGATTTTTAGAAGTCCTTCGGATATTTTGGATATTAACTCCTTATCTGATGTATGATCTACCGATATTTTTCCCAGTTTGTAGGTTGTCTTTTCACGTTGTTGTTTTGCTGTGCAGAAGCTTTTAGTTTAATGCTGTCCCACTTGTTTATATTTTGTTGTTTATGCTTTAGGTGTCACATCCAAAAAATCAAGACCCATGCCAAAGAGCTTGTTTCTTGTATTTTCTTCTAGGAGTATCATGGTTTAATTCATTTCAAGTTAATTTTTGTGAGTGGTATAAGATAAGGGTCTAGTTTTATTCTTTTACATGCTAATACCCAGTTTCCCCACCACCATTTATTAAAGAGACTGTCCCTTCTCCACTGAGTATTCTTGGATGCCCTGCCAATTATTAGTTATTAGTTAAAATTATTAGTTAACCATATATGCTTGGACTTATTTCTAGGCTTTTTTGATTCTGTCCCATTGATCTATTTGTCTTTTTATGCCACTACCACACCGTTTTGATTACTGTCACTTTATAGCTTAAAAAAGTATGATGCCTCCCACTTTGTTCTTTCGCAAGGTTGCTTTGGACATTTGGGATCTTTTGTTGTTCCATATAAATTTTAGGACTTTTTTTTCTTCTTTTGTAAAAAAATGCCATTGGAATCTTGATAGGAATTACATTGAATCTATATATGGCTTTTGGTAGTATTGACATTTTAACAATGTTAATTCTTCTAATCTATGAACAAGATACCTTTTCATTTATTTGTGCCTTCAGTTTCTTTCATCCCTGAGTTTTCAGAGTAGAGATCTTTCACCTCCTTGGTTAAGTTCATTCTTAAGTATTTTATTGTTTTTGATGCTATTGTAAGGATCATTTTCTTTTTTAGATAATTCATTCTGGGTGTATAGAAATGCTACTGATTTTTGTATGTTAATTTTGTATCCTGAAGCTTTACTTGATTCTAAGCTTTTTGATGAAATCTTTAGGATTTTCTATATATAAAATCGTGTCATTTATAGAGACAATTTCCTTACCAGTTTTTTTTTTTTTAAAGATTTTTATCCATTTATTTATTTAATTGACAGAGAGAGAGATCACAAGTAGGCAGAGAGGCAGGCAGAGAGAGAGGAGGAAGCAGGCTCCCTGCAGAGCAGAGAGCCCGATGCGGGGCTCGATCCCAGGACCCTGAGACCATGACCTGAGCCGAAGGCAGCGGCTTAATCCACTGAGCCACCCAGGCGCCCCTCCTTACCAGTTTTGATGCCTTTTTTTTCTTCTTGCCTGACTGCTCTGGCAAGGACTTCCAATACTGTGTTGAAAAGAATTACGTTAGCTGTGGGCTTAGCATATATAGCCTTTAAGAGTTACCACGAGCAGATGTTGAATTTTGTCAGATGCTTTCTCTGCATCTACTGAGATGAAGTATTCTTCTTTCATTCTGTTGTGAGGCATCACACTGATTGATTAGCATATGTTGAATCATCCTTGCATTCCAGGTATGAATCCTGCTTGATCATGCCAAATGATCCTTCTAATATACTGCCAAATTCAGTTTGCGTCTATATTCATCAGGATTATTTGTCCATAGTTTTCTGTTATGGTAGTATCCTTTTGTGGCTTTGGTATCAGGGCAGTGTTAGCCCAATAAAGTGTGTGTGTTCCCATTTTGATTTTTTTTTTTTTTTGGAAGATTTTGAGGATTGATACTAATTCCTTAAATGTTTGGTTAAATTTACTGTGAAGCCATCTGGTCCTGGGCTTTTTCATATTAGGAGATTTTTGATTACTGGTTCATTCTCCTTACTATTTCAGAAACTTTTTAATTTTTACAAAAGTAAAATTTTTTTTCCCTTTTTTTAAAAAATTATTTTTTATTTTTTTATAAACATATAATGTATTTTTATCCCCAGGGCTACAGGTCTGTGAATCGCCAGGTTTACACACTTCACAGCACTCACCATAGCACATACCCTCCCCAATGTCCATAACCCCCCTCCCCCTCTTCCAACCCCCCTCCCCCCAGCAACCCTCAGTTTGTTTTGTGAGATTAAGAGTCACTTATGGTTTGTCTCCCTCCCAGTCCCATCTTGTTTCATTTATTCTTCTATCCCCCTAACCCCCCATGTTGCATCTCCACGTCCTCATATCAGGGAGATCATATGATAGTTGTCTTTCTCCGATTGACTTATTTCACTAAGCATGATACCCTCTAGTTCCATCCACGTTGTCGCAAATGGCAAGATTTCATTTCTTTCGATGGCTGCATAGTATTCCATTGTGTATATATACCACATCTTCTTTATCTATTCAGCTGTTGATGGACATCTAGGTTCTTTCCATAGTTTGGCTATTGTGGACATTGCTGCTATAAACATTCGGGTGCACGTGCCCCTTCGGATCACTACGTTTGTATCTTTAGGGTAAATACCCAGTAGTGCAATTGCTGGGTCATAGGGTAGTTCTATTTTCAACATTTTGAGGAACCTCCATGCTGTTTCAAATTTATTTATTTGACAGAGAGAGAGGTCACAAGCAGGCAGAGAGGCAGGCAGAGAGAGAGGGAGAAAGAGGCTCCCCACTGAGCAGAGAGCCCGATGCGGGGCTCGATCCCAGGACCCTGAGATCATGACCTGAGCAGAAGGCAGAGGCTTAAACCATGAGCCACCCAGGCACCCCAGAAGTTCTATTTTTTATTGAGATTTTATTTCTTCCTGATTCAGCCCTTGATGTTCCAGGTTTCGAAGAGTTTTTCCATTTTTTTTCTAGGTCCAAATGGTTGACATAGTTGTGTCATGGTAACATCTTAACTTTTCTTTGTATTGCTGTAATATTTGTAATACTGTCTCCTTTCTCATTTATAATTTTATTTTAGGTCTTTTTTTTTTTTTTAAGATTTTATTTATTTATTTGACAGACACAGATCACAAGTAGGCAGAGAGAGAGAGGGAAGCAGGCTCCCCGCTGAGCAGAGAGCCCGATGCGGGACTCGATCCCAGGACCCCGAGATCATGACCCGAGCCGAAGGCAGCGGCTTAACCCACTGAGCCACCCAGGCGCCCCAGGTCTTTTTTTTTTTTAAGATTGATTTTATTTGAGGGGTAGAGAGCACAAGTTGAGGGCAGGGGCAAAGGGAGATACAGGCTCCCCGCTGAGCAGGGAGCCCGATGTGGGGCTTGATCCTGGACTCCAGGATTATGACCTGAGCTGAAGGCAGATGCTTAACTGACTGAGCCACCCAGGCATCCTTGGGTCTGCTTTTTTTCCTTTGGTTAGCTTAGCCAAAGTTGTCAGTTTTATCTTGTCAAAGAACCAACTCCTTTTTTCTATTTTCTATATCTATTTTCCTAATTTTTTCTATTTTCCTGTTCTGTTTCATTTATTTCTGTTCTGATATTTATTTCCTTCCTTCTGCTTCGGTGAAGTTTATCCTTTTTCTAATTCCCTAAATAACCTAGAGTTAGGTTATTTAGGTTATTTGGTATAGGTCTTGCTTCATTTTTTTTTTTTTTTTTTTTTAAGATTTTATTTATTGGGGCGCCTGGGTGGCTCAGCGGGTTAAAGCCTCTGCCTTCAGCTCAGGTCATGATCTCAGGGTCCTGGGATCGAGCCCCGCATCGGGCTCTCTGCTTGGCGGGGAGCCTGCTTCCTCCTCTCTCTCTCTCTCTCTCTGCCTGCCTCTCTGCCTGCTTGTGGTCTCTATCTGTCAAATAAATGAATCTTAAAAAAAAAAAAAAAAAAAAAAAATTTTTATTTATTTATTTGACAGACATCACAAGTAGGCAGAGCGAGAGGGGGGAAGCAGGCTCCCTGCCCAGCAGAGAGCCCGATGCGGGGCTCGATCCCAGGACTCGGGGGTCATGACCTGAGCTGAAGGCAGAGGCTTAACCCACTGAGCCACCCAGGCAGCCCTAGGTCTTGCTTCTTTTTTTTTTTTCCTTAAGATTTTATTTTTTTTTTTTATTTGACAGAGAGAGATCACAAGTAGGCAGAGAGAGATCACAAGTAGGCAGAGAGGCAGGCAGAGAGAGGAGGAAGCAGGCTCCCTACAGAGCAGAGAGCCCGACGTGGGGCTCGATCCCAGGACCCTGAGATCATGACCTGAGCCGAAGGCAACGGCTTAATCCACTGAGCCACCCAGGCGCCCCTAGGTCTTGCTTCTTAATGTAGACATTTACTGCTGTAAACTTCTAAGAACTGCTTTTGCTGCATCCTGTAAGTTTTGGTATATTGGGTTTCTATTTTCATTTCAAACTATTTCATTTCTTCTTCATTTTGGTTGTTTAAGAGAGTATTTGATTTGCATGTATTTGTGAATTTCTCAGTTGCCTCTTCCTCTTGATTTCTAGTTTCATACAGTTATGGTTAGAGAAGATAGTTTGATTTCAGTTTTTAATTTGCTAAGACTTGTTTTGTGGTGTAACATACAGAAAATGTTCCATGTGCACTTACGTGTATTCTGCTATCAGAAGGTTCTATGTATGTTGGGCCCAGTTGGTCTGTACTGTTATTCAAATCCACTATTTACTTTTTATTACCTGTCTGGATGATCTGTCCATTGTTGAGAGTATTAAAGTCACCAACTATTTTTTTTATTACTCTGTTTAGTTGTTAAATTATTATATTTTCTTGATGTGTTTGACCTCTTTGTCTCTTTTTGCTATTTTTAGTCTATTTTGTGTGATGGAAGTATAGCTACCCCTGCTTTCTTTGTGATTACCATCTCTCTCCATGCCTTCTTAATTTCTGTTTGTCTTGAAGACCTAGGGAATCTCTTGTATGAAGCATATTGTTGGATCTTGGTTTTTGTATTCATTCAGGCATTTTTTGTCTTGAGTGGAGAGTTTTGCATTTGAAAAGTAAGGCCTTACACATTTGTTATATTATCATTGTTTTCTGGTTGGTTTTTTTTGATCCATTGTTAATTGTTTCTTAGCCTATTTTTGTGTTTATTTTTTTTTTTAAAGATTTATTTATTTGACAGATAGAGATTACAAGTAGGCAGAGAGGCAGGCAGAGAGAGAGAGAGGAGGAAGCAGGCTCCCAGCCAAGCAGAGAGCCCGATGCGGGGCTCGATCCCAGGACCCTGGGATCATGACCTGAGCCGAAGGCAGAGGCTTTAACCCGCTGAGCCACCCAGGCGCCCCTATTTTTGTGTTTATTAAAGTAGTATCCGTATGCTTTGACTTATCATGTTCTTTTGTCTAATTACTACACGTTTTTCCTTTATGGCTGTAGGACTTACACAAAACATCTTAACTTCAATAGAACTCCTAATCTTTACTCCTTTACTTCTCCTCCCCATTACATGTTAGGTTAGTGATGTTACAATGTACATATTTTATAATGTGTAACTAATAATAGGTACACTACATTAATAGCAGGTATGGTTATTTTTTACTACATGTTTTAACTTCTAAAGGAGTTGTAAGTGAATTACATACCACAGTCACCATATTACAGAATCCAGCCTTACGTATTTATCATTACCAGTGAGTTTTTTACAACCTGCCTTGTACAATGTTAAATTTCTACTCAACTCCCAGTAGCATTTCTTTTATGGCAGGTGAATCTGTGATGGAGTTCCCTCAGGTTTTAAGAACGTCCATCTCGTCTTCATTTCTGAAGGACACTTGCCTGGTGTAGTAGTAGTAGTAGTAGACACATGCTTTTGAATGTGTTATCCCATTTTTTTTTTTTCCTGGACTGAAAAGCTTGTATTGAGAAATCTGTTCATAGTCTTATCTGGGGGTTCCCTTGTATGTAACTTTTTTTTCTAGCTGCATTTAAAATTCTTTGCTTTTGACAAAATAACATGTGTTTGTAGCCCTGTTTCAGTTCAGTCTCTTTTGGGCCTCCTGGATCTAGAGGTCTGTTTCTCTCCCCATGTTTGGGAAGTTTTCAGGCATAATTGCTTGAAATATATTTTATGTCTCTTTCTCATCTTCTGGAATTCTCCTAATGCAAAATATTGCTTCTTCTGATTATATCCCATTGCAGTCTTTACTATTTTTTGTCCTCTGGGCAATTTCCAATGTCCTGTCCTCCAGGTTGCTCATTATTTCTTCTGCATGGTCCACTCTGCTTTTGAAGCTCTGCTACATTTTTCAGTTTGTGTTTTTCAGTTCTAGGGTTTCTGGTGTTTGCTTTTTTTGTTGTTGTTTTATTTGACAGAAAGAGATCACAAGCAGGCAGAGAGAGAGGGGGAAGCAGAGAGCCTGATGTGGGTCTCAATCCCAGAACCCTGAGATCATGACCTGAGCCGAAGGCAGAGGCTTAACCCACTGAGCCACCCAGGGGCCCCTGTGTTGTTTTTTAATGGTGTCTATTTTTGTTGAACCTGACTTCATTTAGTTATCTTACATGTGCTTATAGTTCGCTAAACTGGAAGATTATTCTGAATTCTTTGTCCCACAGTTCACAGATCTTTATTTCTTTAGTCAGAGTTTTATTAGTTTCCTTTGGTGTCACATATTTCCATGGTTTTCTGTGATCCTCACATGAGGCTGGAGGATGGGCTTCACTGTTGCCTGGATTCTCTGGTTAGGCTTCCTATACAGCCAGGACTGGGCTTTCTACTCAGCAACAGGTGAGTCTCTGAGTCTTCACAGTCTTGGTGGGGCAGCAGGACACAGAGCCTGCACAGCTTGTCCTTTAGAGACCCAAATTAGGCACGAGTGAAGACTGAATATCCTAGTTAGGTGAGGCCCCCAGTTTTGCTCTGTAGACGGAAAGCCGACTGCTGTGCACTCCATTCTGGTGCCACGGGAAGCAGGGCTGTTGGGCAGGCTCTGCAGCTTCCCGCGTGCTCTGCTTCGATACACTTCCTGCCCTGGCACAGTGGGAAAAACTGTAAAGTCACTTAAATTTTTTCTGTACTCTTGACTCAAGCCAACCTGCCCCTGTTTGCTGGTGAAATAAGGCCACTGGCTTTTGCTCTGAGAATCACCAGCTCTGCCCACCCCCCATCTACCTCCTCTGCCTGCTAGAGTTGCAGGGGCCTGCAGTTTCCAGGTGTTGTAGTGGGCCCTTGCTGTCAGGTGGGCCTGGGGGGCCATGCTCTTCAGCCTGCTAGACTGTGACTCAACTCTGCTACCTGGGCAGCCCAACTTTAGGGACCTCTCAGATTTACCTGAAAAAGTTTTCTGGATGTGAGGCACCAAAGGCAGGTTGGGGGGCCGTGACTCGGCTTTTCTGCCTGGTCTGCTAATATCCCAGTGCCAGTTCCTGGAAACTCTCCTCACTTAGCCACACTCAGATTCCCAAATGTTGAGCCCCACAAATGTGCCTGTAGTCCCCATGGGGCAGAACCCAGAGTCTGGGCTCCCACAAAGTAACAACTTAAAACGTTGGATAACTGGATGTCACCTCCGTGCTCTTTACCTTCTGAAGGAACCACAGGTTGGACATGGTGCTATGCTGGCTTGGGTGGCGGGCCATGCAGTCAGCACGTAGACTTCCCACGCAGGCTTCTGGGACAATATCTTGATCTCAATGGTGGAGGGTGGTGCTGCAGCCTCACTGTTGTCTCTAGGATTCCCTTAGTGGTTTCCTGTTCATGAATAGTTGTTCTTCCTGTGAGGAGGGTCTAGGTCAGGAACACCCTTTGTCACCGTGTTGGTGAGGTCACTCTCCCTACTCTCTCTTTCTTCATCTGTGGGGACTTTTGTTGACTCACAGGCTTGAGTCATGGCCTTTGATGCGGGACCTGGGAAGGGGAGGGGTGCAGACCTGTAACAGGTTCCATGTGCTGGCTTACAGGTGACCCTGTGGAAGGAGTCTGTTGACGGGCAGTGGGTGTGCATCAGTGATGTCAACAAGGGCCAGGGGTCCGTGTCGGCTTCCGTCACAGAGGGCCAGCAGAATGAGCAGTGACAAGCAAGGCCAAGCTCCCCACCTGCTGACTCCAGGACTGCCCTTTCCTGGACCAACTGACCAAATAGCTGGGAAGAACAGCTTCTACACGATTACTTTCCCAGGAGTAGTTACAAATGCAACCAGATTGATCATCTGCCTTAACCTGATTTGAAATGGTTTGTAATTTACTGTCCTGCTGAAAGCATTCATGTTATGAGGGAAAAGCTACAAATGATCTTTAAATCTATTATTTTAAAATATTTTTGGCCATTTTTACATACCTTTTGGGTTCAGGCATTATTTGGGGGGGTTTATTTCCAAAAGTTAAATAAATTCATATTGCTTATAATTCTTCCTGCATTACCCTAACCCTTCCCTAAAAAGCTTATATTCATTCTTGTGGCAACATCAGTCTACTAGAACAATGTTCGCCAAGATCCCAGTCCCTGTAGCGTCGCACGCCCCGACACCCACACACAGCTGGTCTGTCCCTGTAACATGTCCATGATTCCAGCTACACTGAAGGCGCCACACAGAGTGACATGAAAGGAGCACCAGACATGGACTTCGGTGACAGGGACTGTATCCTCTGAGCACACATCCTCTTCTGGAGAATGGAATAAAAGTCTGCCTTACAGAGAAGATGAAGATGAACTACTGCATGTGGGTGACCGAGAAAATGCCATGCCAGTGGAGGGCAATATTAACCACATACCAATAGTGAAGAGACTGGCTCAGAAAGTGGGCACACTTCATTCATGCTATGGACCCCTGTCCTGTGAGGGCGGGGCCTGTGCTGGAGACCATGATTCTGGTCCTGATCAGGCCTCAACCAAGTATCACCTCTTAGCCAAGGCCCTGGGACTCTCATCTGACTCAGCAGTCACAACAGCAGCTACCATTTACTGAGACCTACTACAAGCCAGCACTCCGCTGGAGATCCCCACACTTGGCAGCACAACAGACAGGTGCAGGTGTATGTCACCAACTTACCAATAAGGAAACTGTCACAGAAGATAGAAGACCTGGCCAGGGTGGTCCACTGCCAAGCAGTAAAGCTACTGTTTGAGTCCTGATCTGGCTCAGCTCCAGAGTGGGTGCTGTCAAAGGCAGAACTGAGGGGGGGTGCTCCTCAGCTATGATCTGGGGTGATGCTCACAGCAGACCTTTATGTGAGTGCACCTAGCTTTGCAAAAGTTCAGGCCACTCACCTCAGGAGGCTTTGTGCTGAAGGAAATGTGGACCCCAGTGCTTCTACCTGCTCATCATTTTTCAGCAGTAAAACCCATGTTTTGAAATAAGTATTAGATCATAATGTATAAAATGGGAAAAGGTGGAACGACTGTTGAAGTAAGGCTATAGAGGTCAGAGCCCTTCCCCTCAGCCTCCCACATCATTCTGCACAATGCAGGCCTTTAGAGAACAGTATGGAAACTAAGCTTCTGTCCATTTATTCAGTAAGAAAATACCCACAAACACAACTTTGCATGTACTTCTGTGGACAAAAACTACCCTTAGTTCTAGTTAGCCCCTCACATGTCTACCTTTCCTAACAAGCTTTGTGCCCCACCCCCAAGGACAAGTCTGGTCTTCCTTATGGTGCCTACGACCCTCAACAAATAATGAGAAGCAACTGTGTCACACAGTCGGTTGGTGATAGGTTAGTGGGCCATATGCTGTTTGCAGTTCACACCACCAAGGATCAGTCAGAGTAATCTGGAGATAAATGAAATGACCACCCTTCATAGTTTATACTTACAGTGGTAATACATTAACCATTCCTGGCTTGAGAGCCCTCAAATTTGTTACCACAAAAATAGGCTAATCGAGTGGAAATACCATGTTGTGTCAATCTTCAAGGGCATTTGCCAAGCCCAAGTGATACAAATGTAAGGGTAATTTAAAAGGTATAGAGAGTTAGGGTAAGAGAGCAGTAGCAACCACAATATTTTTAATCCTTTCACAAAAACAAAGCAACTGGGATAGGAAATGAAACCCGCAGACATTAAGGTAGTCCCTCAAACCCTAGAATGTGGAGGATTGGGACCAAACCACTCATGTCTATAATACCGGTGTAGGAGCAGCATAGGCAAGAAAGGGGAGTTTTTGTGGTCCTATGGGCAGGTAACCCAAGAATGACCATCAAGTGTTCATCCACTTGGAACAGAAAATTCAGCAAGCCAATACGAGACCTGTCAAAACTAGGAGAAGATTCACAGGTCTCACAAATGAGTTCAAAAAGATTTCCACTGCCACACACGAAGGAGTACAAACTATAAGTTTCCCTTATACCACAAACAACTAGAAAACCACACAATATACATGAAACAAATACTTAGGGGCTTCGGACAACAGGCAGTGTTTGGGTAAGGGAGACGAGCGGAGTACCAGTTGTCCCAGCTCACTGCCTAGGAGCAGCTTCCAGACCAAAGGGTAGAGAGACAATCCAGAGTCTAGTGGTCAAATTGAAGAGAACAGAGGTCAGAGTCCAGAAAGACTAAGCTAGAACCTACTGGGCAGAGTCCTGGAGAAGGAGGAGCTGCTCACAGCAAGCTCCTTAGGTCTGCGAAAGCATTTCCTACACTCTGACCAAATCCTTACTTGCATACATGAAAGGCAAAACTCTTCATGACCAGAAACCGATAGACCACACAATTCTTGAACTTACAGAGGAGTGGGAATAGTTCATGTGCCCAAGATCCAGAATGCGATAACTCAGAATACACAGGGCACTGGGTAGAGTCCTAAAAAAGATCATGTCTTAATAATACATCTTAAGTTAGGTCTAGAGTAGATGCTTCTCTGACCATAAAACCAAACCTTGAGGTCCACAGTTATTTTGCTTTGTGTCAGGTCATAGCCCACAACTTTTTAAAGGAAAAAAACTAAGAACTTGAAAACATAAAATTCACATGATATCCAGCTTCCAATCCAAAATTACCAGGTGTACAAAGAAGGAGGAAAATAGGACTATAACCAGAAGAGGATAAAAAATTGGTAGAGAGGGGCACCTGGGTGGCTCAGTGGGTTAAGCCACTGCCTTCGGCTCAGGTCATGATCTCAGGGTCCTGGGATCGAGCCCCACATCGGGTTCTCCACTCAGTGGGGAGCCTGCTTCCCCCTCTCTCTCTGCCTGCCTGTCTACTTGTGATCTCTCTCTCTCTCTGTCAAATAAATAAATAAAACCTTTAAAAAAAAAAATTGGTAGAGAGGGGCACCTGGGTGGCTCAGTGGGTTAAGCCTCTGCCTTCAACTCGGGTCATGATCTTGGGGTCCTGGGATCGAGCCCCACATCTGGCTCTCTGCTCAGCAGGGAGCTTGCTCCCACCTGCCTCTCCGCCTACTTGTGATCTCTGTCAAATAAAGAAATAAATACTTTTTCTTTTTTTAAGGAGACCATGGGATTAGCAGATAATGACCTTAAAAACAGCTATTATAAATATGTTCAAAAATGTAAGGGAACAGGAACACAAGGAAAATGGTATAAAAAAAGTTGCAAATGAAATTTCTAGAAGTGAAAAATATACTGGATAGGAGTAAGCAGGTAGTGCAGTACAACAGATCAGTAAGTCTGAAGACACAGCAATAAAACTGTAGAAGCTGAAGCATATAGAGAAAAAGATACTAAAATAATGAACCAATCAAAAGATTTGTGGGAGGGGTGCCTGGGTAGCTCAGTGGTTAAAGCCTCTGCCTTCGGCTCAGGTCATGATCCCAGGGTTGTGGGATCGAGCCCCGCATCGGGCTCTCTGCTCGGCAGGGAGCCTGCCTCCCTTCCTCTCTCTCTGCCTGCCTCTCTGCCTACTTGTGATCTCCGTCAAATAAATAAATAAAATCTTTAAAAAAAAAAAAAAGATTGGTGGGATACTATCGAGTAGTCTAACGTGTATACTGGGGTCCCAAGGAGAGAAAAAAAATTTTTTTCAGGGGAGAAGGGGACAGAAAAAAATACCTGAAGAAACAACAGTTAAAATTTCTCCAGGCTGGATTAAAATTTTAACTACAGATTCAAGAAAATCAGAGAACCACAAGCAGAATACTAAATATACATACAGACCCCCATAATAAAGTTGCTGAAATAAATAAAAATCACAGAGTCAGCCAGAGAAAAAGAGACATACTACATACAGAGGAACAGATATAAGAATGGTAGGCGGCTTCCATCAGAAATTTTGCAAGGTTTAAGAAAATAAACATCTTTGAAGTGCTGAAAGAAAAAAATTTAAAAATGACCGTCAGCCTACAATTCTATAGCTAGTGAAAACATCTTTCAAAATAAAAGTGAAAATAAGGACTTTTTCAAATTAAAGCCCCCCCCCCCCCAAAAATCACCAGAACTGCATTACCATAAATGACAAAGGAAGTTCTTCAGAAAAAATGAAAATAGTATCAGATGAAAATCTGGATCTATACCAAGGAATAAGGAGCACCAGGAATAGAAAAAATCTGGGGAACTATTACACTTCTTTTCCCATTTCTTTTATCTCTCAAAAGGTATTATTTTAAGTGCATTGTGGGCTTACAACTTAGGTAGAAATAAAATCAGTAGTAACAATAGCACAAATATTGGAAATGGAGAAATTGAAAGTATTCTGTTGTAAAGATCTTATAGTGTCTAGAAAGTGGTATCATATCTGTTGAAGGTATACTTTACTATGTTGAAATTTTATTTTTAAATCCTAGACCACTTAAAGAATAAAGCAGAGAATATAGCTGACAAGCCAGTAGTGAAGATAGCAGGAAATCCTAAAATACATTCAATCCAAAAGTGGTTATGAAAAGAGAAAAGAAAAAGGAAGGAACAGATGGGGGGAGAAAAGAAAGAACAGATGGGACAAATTGAACCCAATAATCAGAGATGGTAGATTTAAAAAACCAAACTTTGTAGGTCACTGTAATAAATATAAAAGGTGTAACTAAACATTCCAAATGAAAGACCCCTGATAAGAGATTATCAGAATGAACCTTAAAAAAAAAAAAAACAAGGGGCGCCTGGGTGGCTCAGTGGGTTAAAGCCTCTGCCTTCGGCTCAGGTCATGATCCCAGGGTCCTGGGATGGAGCCCCACATGGGGCTCTCTGCTCCGCGGGGAGCCTGCTTCCTCCTCTCTCTCTGCCTGCCTCTCTGCCTAGTTGTGATTTCTCTCTGTCAAATAAATAAAATATTAAAAAAAAAAAAGACCCAGCTATATGCTGTTTATATGCAAACCACTTTAAACTTAAACACAGAAACAGATTAAAACAAAGGACATTGTATGAAAAAAAAGATTATATAAACATTAATCAAAAGAAAGCTCAATTTCTATATTAATACAGATAAAGTAGACTCTAAAAAAAGATAAAATGGACTTCAGAACAAGAAGTATATTAAGGCTAGAGATGGTCAGAATAATAAAAGATTCAACTCATCAAGAAGACCATAACAGTCCTAAATACATATGCACCTAAAGTAGAGCTTCAAAATAGGCAAAACAAAATGGACAGAACTGAAGTAATCTACAATTATAGTTCGAGATCTCAACATTTCTACCTCAGTAACAAAACAAGTAGACCCCAAAACTCAGTCAAGTTATAAAATACATTGGCCAGCCAATCATCACTTAATTTGACCTAACAGAGACTCTACCCAACAAAATTTAAACTCATTCTGAGGTACTTTGGGAGCACTCATCAAGATGAGACCCAATTTCTGAACCCAAAACAAAGTTTAACAAATCTATTAGAATTGAAATCATAAAAAACACATCCTTTGACTATAAAGAAAGTAAACTAGAAATGAGTAATAGGTATCTGGAAAAATCCTCAAACGTTTGGAAATTTAAGCAATCTACATTTGAAAAACTAATGGGCCAAAAAAAATCACAATAAAAATAGTTATCTATAGAGGAAAAGAAGAAAAGAGTAGATGGGACAGGGATGGAAGATGTAGTCTCTGCATCTTGTTTTATACTATTGACTTTGGAGCCATGTAATATTTAATAATTAACTCCAAAAATATTAAGCCATAAAAGAAAAAATCCCTAAATTTGAAAAAAAAAAAATTTAAAAGTCCATGCCATAGCCATACAGAGAAAATATTCAAGTGACTTTAAAAGCATTTTGAATGTATACCCCTAATAGTCTGCATTTAGTAGTTTTATGGTTGGTAATTGTAGTATTCTTATTTTGAGAATATTATGTTGATATTGGAAGATGAAGTAAGATAATTTTATTAAGATAATTAGAAAACAGGATTATCAGGATAAAGAAAAGAAATTTAGGTATAAAACCCAGGAAATGAAAACACTGGCCTTAAGTTTTATTTGCAAATAACAGTATGAATTCAGGACTTATTTTTCTCCTTCTAAAAAGTATGTATTTCTAATCTGATGCACAAGATGAGCCCAGGATTTCTCTTTGGGAGAAAATAAGGAACTTAAAAACTATGGAGTCATGTCAAAAGTACATGGGAAACAACACATCAAATATGGAAGCATCTAAAAGAATAATGACTATAATTGATTGAATCACTTATATAAAAAATCCATCCATGTGTTTATGATAGGAAGAAAACTTTGGAGGTTGCTAAGACACCAACTTTACTTTGAAAATGAGTAAACAGGGGTGCCTGGGTGGCTCAGTGGGTTAAGCCTCTGCCTTTGGCTCGGGTCGTGATCCTGGGGTTCTGGGCTCGAGCCCCACATCCGGCTCTCATAGCTATGGCATGATAAATGTAAAGAAAATAAAAGACCTCAAGACTATTAAAAAAAAAAGCATCAAGTCATTAACTTGATCAAGTCATTAACTAGCCCATAGGGGCTAGCTGGAGGTTTTTCAACAAACTTGGCAAACCAGAAGGGAGTGTTTATATACCAAACATGGTATATTTATATACCAAACAAGGATAAACAAACTAATTGATAACACAATAATAGTAGGAGACTTCAATACCTTATTTGCCAATGGACAGATAACCTAAACAGAAAATAAACAAGGAAACAATGGGCGACACACTAGACCGGATGGACTTAGCAGATATATTCAGAACATTCCATCCTAAAACAGCAGAATATACATTTTTTAGGTGCACATGGATCATTCTTCAGACTAGATCACATCCTAAGTCACAAAACAGGCCTTAACAAAAAAAAGACTGAAGTCATACCATGCATGCACCTTTTCTGACCACAACTCTATGAAACTAGAAGTCAACCACAAGGAAAAATCTGGAAAGACCACAAATACTTGGAGGTTAAGTAATATGCTACTAAAAATGAATGGGTCAAGCAGGAAATCAAAGAGGAAATTAAATACATGGAAACAAATAAAAGAAAACGCAGTGGTCCAGAACCTTTGGGATGCAGCAAAAGCAGTCCTAAGAGGGAAAACTATAGCAGTACAGGCCTACCACAAGAAGTGAGAAAAATCTCAAACAACCTAAACTTATACCTAAAGGAGTTAGAAAAAGAACAACTAATGATGCCTAAAGCCAGCAGAAGGAAGGAAATAACAAAGATTAGAGCAGAAATAAATGATAAAGAAAAAAAAAGAAAACGAGATCAATGAAACCAGGAGGTGGGTCTTTTAAAAAAAAAAGACAGAATTGATAAACCTCTAGCCAGACTTACCCCCCCCCAAAAGAGAAAGGAAACAAATAATATCACAAATGAGAGAGGAGAAATAACCAACACAACAGAAATACAAAAATTGGACAAGAGTTGGAGAAATTCCTAGATAAATTTCTACCAAAACTGAAACAAGAACAAAAAGAAATTGAACAGACCGATAACCAGCAAAGAACTTGAATCAGTAATCCAATAACTCCCAACAAACAAAAGTACAGACCAGATGGTTTTACAGGCAAATTCCACCACACATTTAAAGAAGAGTTGGTACCTATTCTTCTCAAACTATTCCAAAATATAGAAAAGGAAGGAACACTTCCAAATTTATTCTATGAGGCCAGCATTACCCTGATACAAAACCAAAGACACCACAAAAAATAAAAAGTACTATAGGCCAGTATCCCTATTAACCTAGATGCAAAAATTCTCAATAAAATACTAGCAAACCAAATTGAACAATACATTAAAATAATTACTCACCACAATCAAGCAGGATTTATCCCCTGGCTGCAAGGATGGTTCAATATTTGCAAATCAATCAATGCAATACATCATATTACTAAAGGATAAGAACCATATGATCATTTCAACAGATGCAGAAAAAGCATATGACAAAATACAACACCCATTCATGATAAAAACCACCAATAAAGTACGTTTAGAGAGAACATACCTCAACATAATAAAAGTCATATATTTAAAAAGAAAAAAAAAACCATAGCTAAGATCAACCTAAAAGGGGAAAACTTGAAAGCTTTTCCTCTAAGTCAGGAATAAGAAAGGGATATCCACTCTTACCATTTTATTCAACACAGTAATGGAGTCCTCACCACAACAGGATAAAAGGCATTGAAATAACCAAGGAAGAAGTCAAACTTTAACTATGTGCAGATGACATGATACTCAGAAAACTCACCAAAGACTCCACCAAAATTAACTGCTAAATCTGATAAGTGAACTCAGTAAAGTCACCGGATACAAAATCAATGTACAAAAACCTAATGCATTTCTATAGACCAATAATGAAGCAGCAGAAAAAGAAGTTAAGGAATCAGTCCGATGTACAACTGCACCAAAACAATAAGATACTTGGGAATAAACCTAACCAGAGAGGTAAAAGACCTGTACATTGAAAACTATACCACACTGATGAAAGAAATTTATGACATAAAGAGATGGAAAGACATTCCACACTCATGGACTGAAAGAACAAATATCATTATAATGTGTATACTGCCCAAAGCACACATTCAGTGCAATCCCTATCGAAGTACCAACAGCATTTGTCACAGAGCTAGAACAAACAATTCTAAAATTTGTAGTGGAATCACAAAAGACCCCAGATAGCCAAAGCAACGTTGAAAAATAGAATGTTGGAGGCATCACAATTCCAGACTTCAAGTTATATTACAAAGCTGAAGTGTTCAAAATGGTATGGTACTGGCACAAAAGAAAAAAAAGACATGTACATCCATGAAAACAACAGAAAACCCAGAAATGAACCCACAGTTATACGGTCAGTTAATCTTCAGCAAGCAGGAAAGAATATCCAGAGTGGAAAGGAATGACTCTTCTACAGAAGGTGTTGGGAAAACTTAACAACAACAAGCAAAATAACGAACCTGGACCAAATTCTTACACCATACTTTACACACCAAAAATAAATGCAGAATGGATGAAATGTGAGACTTGAAACCATAAACGTTCTAGAGGAGAACACAGACAATAATTTCTCTGACATTGGCTATAGCAATTTCTTTCTAGGTATGTCTCCTAAGGCAAGGGAAACAAAATTTAAAACTATTGGTACTACATCAAAATAAAGTTTCTGCACTGTGAAGGAACTAAAAGGCAACCTACAGAATGGGAGAAGGTATCTGTAAATGACATAACTGATAAAGGATCAGTATCCAAAATATATTAACTTATTTTTAAGATTGATTTATTTAGAGAGAAAGAACAAGCGAGTAGTGGGAGTAGGGGGTGCAGAGGGAGAGACAGAATCTTGAAGCAGACTCCCCTCTGAGCTTAGAGCCCAATGCAGGGCATGATCCCAGGGTCCTGGGAACAAGCCCCACAATGGGCTCTCTGCTCCATGGGGAGCCTGCTTCTCCCTCTCCCTCTGCCTGCCGCTCCCCCTGACTGTGCTAGCGTGTGCGTGCTCTCTCTGTCAAATTAATTAATTAAAAGAACTTATAAACTCAATACTCAAAAAACAAAGGAAAATGGGCACAAAACATGAACATTTTTCCAAAGAAGACATACGGATGGTCACCAGACACGAAGATATTCATCATCACTTTCCAGAGAAATGTGAATCCAAACTACAGTGAGTCATCACCTCACACCAGTCGGAATGACTAAAATCACCAACAAAGGAAATAACAGGTGTGGCGAGGGTGGGGAGAAAGGGGAACCCTCTTACACCGTTGGTGGGAATGCAAACTGGTGCAGCCACTCTGGAAAACAGTATAGAGCTTCCTCAAAAGTTAAAAATAGAAATACCCCATGACCCAGCAATAGCACTTCTGCATATTTACCCAAAGAATACAAACATATTAATTGCTCGAGATATGTGCACCCTGATGTGGCATTATCGACAATAGCCAAATTATGCAGACAGCCACGGATCCACTAATGAGTGGATAAAGAAGACGTGGTACATGTGTTTGTAACAGAATATTACTCAGTCATAAAGAATGAAATCTTGCCATTTGCCGGGACATGGATGGAACTCAAGAGTATAATGTTAAGCAAAATAAGTCCAAGAAAGACAATACCATGTATTTTCACTCATTTGTGGAATTTAAGAAACAAATGAGCAAAGGCGGAAAAAGAGTGACAAAGCAAGAAACAGATTCTTAACTACAGAGAACAAACTGATGGTTAGCAAAGGGGAGGTCGGGGGGTTGGGGAAATATGTGATGGGGATTAAGGAGGACATTGTGATGAGCACCAGGGGACATATGGAAGTGCCGAATCACTATATTGTACAAATGAAATGAATATTACTCTGTAAATTAACTAACTGGAATTTAAATTACAACTTATAAAAATTTAGATTCTGGGGCCCCACTCAGATCTAAAATCTATTACATCAGATTTAGAGGATCAGGCATTTGGAAAAAAAAAAACAAAAAAAAACCAGCATTCTTAATAAACTTCCCCACAATTTCAGTGCAGCCCAACACAGACCCACACCCAGCAGATGATGTCAGAAGGTCTTATAAAGTCCTCAGCCCGAGATCCCCTGGCTCTCGGTGGTCCCTGAACTAGAGCTCCACTGCCCGCAATGCGGGGAAAACAGTTTGAGCACGGTGGAGATGGGCGTGTACTCGAGTTTTGAGGGGCCAGAGCACACTAAGGACGGGATACAAGAAAAGGAAAAGAAGTTATGCCTAGAGGTTACATAGGGTGAGGGGAAAGGGGACCAGTGCCAAACAGGCCTTTCCAGGATTAGAGACCAAGGCATATTTTTAGGCTGAGAGCAGAAGTTGTTGGGAAGTAAGACTGAAGATAGGGGGAAAGACTCCATGATGGCAGGAGAACGGGAAGCCTCAGTGGATGGCAGGAGGCATGAAAGAGCATGGCTCAGGCTGTACAAGCTGCAAAATGACACTTGTGGTTACCCACAGCTGGCTGTCCAGTGCAGTGGCCACGAGCCACATGCAGCTACTAAAGCGCGTGTATGGCTACTGTGACGAGTTGTGCTGGAAAATGCAAGTTGTCCTGAATTTTGAAGATTTAGTAAAAAGAAAACCAGTGTCTAAATTATAAGAACATACTATGAGCAACTCTACACCAACAAATTTGACAATCTGGAAGAAATGGATGCATTCCTAGAGACATATAAACTACCACAACTGAACCAGGAAGAAATAGAAAACCTGAACAGGCCCATAACCAGTAAGGAGATTGAAACAGTCATCAAAAATCTCCAAACAAACAAAAGCCCAGGGCCAGACGGCTTCCCAGGGGAATTCTACCAAACATTTAAAGAAGAACTAATTCCTATTCTCCTGAAACTGTTCCAAAAAATAGAAATGGAAGGAAAACTTCCAAACTCATTCTATGAGGCCAGCATCACCTTGATCCCAAAACCAGACAAGGATCCCACCAAAAAAGAGAACTACAGACCAATATCCTTGATGAACACAGACGCAAAAATTCTCGCCAAAATACTAGCCAATAGGATTCAACAGTACATTAAAAGGATTATTCACCACGATCAAGTGGGATTTATTCCAGGGCTGCAGGGTTGGTTCAACATCCGCAAATCAATCAATGTGATAGAACACATTAATAAAAGAAAGAACAAGAACCATATGATACTCTCAATAGATGCTGAAAAAGCATTTGACAAAGTACAGCATCCCTTCCTGATCAAAACTCTTCAAAGTGTAGGGATAGAGGGCACATATCTCAATATTATCCAAGCCATCTATGAAAAACCCACCACAAAGATCATTCTCAATGGAGAACAACTGAAAGCTTTTCCGCTAAGGTCAGGAACACGGCAGGGATGTCCATTATCACCACTGCTATTCAACATAGTACTAGAAGTCCTAGCCTCAGCAATCAGACAACAAAAAGAAATTAAAGGCATCCAAATTGGCAAAGAAGAAGTCAAACTATCACTCTTCGCAGATGATATGATACTATATGTGGAAAACCCAAAAGACTCCACTCCAAAACTGCTAGAACTTGTACAGGAATTCAGTAAAGTCTCAGGATATAAAATCAATGCACAGAAATCAGTAGCATTTCTGTACACCAACAACAAGACAGAAGAAAGAGAAATTAAGGAGTCAATCCCATTTACAATTGCACCCAAAACTATAAGATACCTAGGAATAAACCTAACCAAAGAGGCTAAGAATCTATACACAGAAAATTATAAAGTACTCATGAAAGAAATTGAGGAAGACACAAAGAAATGGAAAAATGTTCCATGCTCCTGGATTGGAAGAATAAATATTGTGAAAATGTCCATGCTACCTAAAGCAATCTACACATTTAATGCAATCCCTATCAAAATACCATCCATTTTTTTCAAAGAAATGGAACAAATAATCCTCAAATTTATATGGAACCAGAAAAGACCTCGAATAGCCAAAGGAATATTGAAAAAGAAAGCCAAAGTTGGTGGCATCACAATTCCGGACTTCAAGCTCTATTACAAAGCTGTCATCATCAAGACAGCATGGTACTGGCACAAAAACAGACACATAGATCAGTGGAACAGAATAGAGAGCCCAGAAATAGACCCTCAACTCTATGGTCAACTAATCTTCGACAAAGCAGGAAAGAATGTCCAATGGAAAAAAGACAGCCTCTTCAATAAATGGCGCTGGGAAAATTGGACAGCCACATGCAGAAAAATGAAATTGGATCACTTCCTTACACCACACATGAAAATAGACTCCAAATGGATGAAGGACCTCAATGTGAGAAAGGAATCCATCAAAATCCTTGAGGAGAATGCAGGCAGCAACCTCTTCGACCTCAGCCGTAGCAACATCTTCCTAGGAACAACGGCAAAGGCAAGGGAAGCAAGGGCAAAAATGAACTATTGGGATTTCATCAAGATCCAAAGCTTTTGCACAGCAAAGGAAACAGTTAACAAAACCAAAAGACAACTGACAGAATGGGAGAAGATATTTGCAAACGACATATCAGATAAAGGGCTAGTATCCAAAATCTATAAGGAACTTAGCAAACTCAACACCCAAAGAACAAACAATCCAATCAAGAAATGGGCAGAGGACATGAACAGACATTTCTGCAAAGAAGACATCCAGATGGCCAACAGACACATGAAAAAGTGCTCCACGTCACTCGGCATCAGGGAAATACAAATCAAAACCACAATGAGATATCACCTCACACCAGTCAGAATGGCTAAAATTAACAAGTCAGGAAATGACAGATGCTGGCGAGGATGCGGAGAAAGGGGAACCCTCCTCCACTGTTGGTGGGAATGCAAGCTGGTGCAACCACTCTGGAAAACAGCATGGAGGTTCCTCAAAATGTTGAAAATAGAACTACCCTATGACCCAGCAATTGCACTACTGGGTATTTACCCTAAAGATACAGACGTAGTGATCTGAAGGGGCACGTGTACCCGAATGTTTATAGCAGCAATGTCTACAATAGCCAAACTATGGAAAGAACCTAGATGTCCATCAACAGATGAATGGATAAAGAAGATGTGGTATATATACACAATGGAATACTATGCAGCCATCAAAAGAAATGAAATCTTGCCATTTGCGACGACGTGGATGGAACTAGAGCGTATCATGCTTAGTGAAATAAGTCAATCGGAGAAAGACAACTGTCATATGATCTCCCTGATATGAGGACATGGAGAAGCAACATGGGGGGTTAGGGGGATAGGAGAAGAATAAATGAAACAAGATGGGATTGGGAGGGAGACAAACCATAAATGACTCTTAATCTCACAAAACAAACTGGGGGTTGCTGGGGGGAGGTGGGATTGGGAGAGGGGGAGGGGGCTATGGACATTGGGGAGGGGAGGCGAACCATAATAGACTATGGACTCTGAAAAACAACCTGAGGGTTTTGAAGGGTCAGGGGTGGGAGGTTGGGGGAACAGGTGGTGGGTAATAGGGAGGGCACATTTTGTATGGAGCACTGGGTGTTGTGCAAAAACAATGAATACTGTTATGCTGAAAAAAATAAATAAAATGGGAAAAAAAATAATTAAAAAAAAAAAAAGAAAGAAAACCAGTGTCTAATATCCCACTAACCACTTTTCTATTGATTACATGTCAAACTGGTATTTTGGATATATTAAATAAAGTATATTAAAATTGATTTCACTTTTTTGGTTGTTTTAAGATTTTTATTTATTGGGGCGCCTGGGTGGCTCAGTGGGTTAAAGCCTCTGCCTTCTGCTCAGGTCATGATCCCAGGGTCCTGGGATCGAGCCCCGCATCGGGCTCTCTGCTCAGCAGGGAGCCTGCTTCCCTTCCAATCTCTCTGCCTGCTTCTCTGCCTACTTGTGATCTCCATCTGTCAAATAAATAAATAAAATCTTTAAAAAAAAAAGATTTTTATTTATTTGACACAGAGAGATCACAAGTAGGCAGAGAGGCAGGCAGAGAGAGGGAGAAGCAGCCTCCCTGCTGAGCAGAGAGCCCGATGTGGGGCTCGATCCCAGGACCCTGGGATCATGACCTGAGCCAAAGGCAGAGGCTTAACCCACTGAGCTACCCAGGCACCCCAATTTTACATTTTTTTAATGTGACTCCTAGGAAATTTAAAATTACTTATGAGGCTCCTTGAGGCTGACTTAATATTTTCTATTGAACAATGCTGATCCAAAAGTTACAGAAGCCAGAACAAAAAAGAAACCCCACCCAAAAAAACCAAAACCCTATCTGCAACCCCATCACCAAAAAACAAAAACCTTTCTACAACCCCAAAAATGTAGGGTTGGCCAAATTGATGAAATCAATGCTACCAAAGCCCAACTCATTGTCAGTAGAAATGAAAGTATAGTAGAAAGTGTATAAAGATAACTGGTCCTCAGATGCCATTTACATACAGCAATTAATTCAAAGATGATAAGTGCTTCTCACCCATTCTTAAGGCAGGCCCTCAAGGCCCCACAATGGGAAGGAAATCACCAACCAGCAAGCAGCCCAGAGGAAGCAATGTGCACTGAGTACCTGCGCAATTCTGAGAAAGACACATGACAAGGAGGGGCCAAACCAGCCTTGGTGTTATCCACACTTGAAAGGAATAAGAGGAAAATGAGCCTGGGAAAAGTTAGTCCTTCCCCACGCTTCACCCCCGCCCCAGTCACACCGTCTTCCTCCAAACGCCTCCCGATTCCGACGTGCATGCGTTCCCCACCCCACACCTGGCCCCGCTCCCACGACTGTGAGTGGGCAGTGAGGAAAGTTCTGGGTGCCACCTGGCTCCTTCCTCAACAGTTCTGGCATCCATCAGATGTTCCTTCCTCCCCCAACCAACCTCAACTCTGCGGTATGTGGTGTCAGTCATTTCCAACACACAGGCCACCTCTCTGTTCCCCAAAGATAACAGAGCGAGCAGGGGTGTTTGCTGGCTGGCGGCCTTATCTAAGATCAACACTGGCAGATCCTGTGTTCAGACACCTCCTGGGTCAGGATTAAGTGAAGGCTTCGTGCCTCAGCAGGTGCCTGGTCACCATAGTTGGCTTGGGGGGTTGGGGGGGGCAGGATTTGTTTGGTTTTGCTTTGGGAGAACGGGCTCTGAAAAAGCTGCAAGTTTCTCTGAGAACTCCCTATTTCTCCACACCCTTGAGCCAAGAGGTCTAAGCTCAGGTGGCCAGCAAGGGTAAAGGTCTCCTGGTGACACCGTTACATTCTGCTGGGGCTAAAGGAGGAATTCCAGCCCCCGCAGCAGGCTGGTGAGATGGTTTCCAGCAAGAGGTACTTCTAAGGGGCTTCGTCCAGCCCCTCCCACGTCCCTTGTCTCAGCAAGGGCCCAGTGCCCCCCTTTAAGTCGGGTGCCCAGTCATTTACTGGTCAGCTGTCTACTGCCTCTATATCCTGACTGGCTCCTCCGACCCCACCCACCCCACTCGGACGGATTTCCCTAGAACAGCATGGTTGCTGTGGAATCCAGGTGGCCTATCAGGGAAGGCACCGGCCACAGCCGGGAGCGGGGAAGCCGGCACTCTCACTGACGGTGTGTGGCTTTGAGGAGAGTGGGGCCTTTCTGGTGTTCAGGGCTCCCTCAGTGGAATCAACAGTCAGCCTCCCAGCTCTTCAAGGTCTTTCCAACTTGTATTCTACAGTGCTGTCACTCCTCTGTTCAAGAACCTTCAGGGGCCTCCCTCCTGCAGATAAAGCCCGAACTCCTCGGGCTAGCAGCAGCCTTCAAGGCCATGCAGAACCCGACCCTGAACCACCTTCTAGGCCCTTCCTGACGACCTCCCCCAGCGACACCCTCGCCCAAGGCAGCCCCCTTTCATATCATTGCCCCAAATGCTCTACGCCCACGCCTTCTGTTCACCTTGGCTCCCACCGCTCTGCCTGCGGGGGTGTGCCTGCTCCATCTCCACTTCCTAACCTCTCAGCTCCCAGCCCCAGCTTGAAGTGAGCTCCTCCTCGGGAATGCTAAATCTCTGGGTAGACAATTCATTCAGCCCTTAGGAGTCACCGCCTGGGCATCCAATTAGATGAAGCTCTCCAGATGGGTAAGGAACGCCTCACGACATTAATGAACTTCCATCCGAGAACATGGGACCGTGGCATATGCTTGCAAGCCCTGTGGGCCCAGAACACAAGGGGTTGTCACGTGCAGGATACCTCAGAGGTTATGAAGGATTTGCACACCATCACCTCAGGTCATCCTCAAAGCCACTCTGAGGAGTCGCCCTGGCACAAGGGGGATTCCTGACGGCCCGCCTGGGGCCCGTCAACTTAGCAGACGTCACCTGTGCCAGTCCTGGGCCATGGCCCCTCTGCTGCCCGGGTCCAGTCTTTTCCCTCTGGGAGCCTCCCTGGGGGAAGGGGAGGCAAGCCAACTCCTGAGTTAGGAACCCCAAGCCGGCTCAGCGAGTGCCACCCAGGAGAAAGGACGGGCATAGCTGCTGCCAGAAATGATCCCTAGCCCTGCTCCCTGGAGAGGACAAGTCAGGAGCCTGAGCTGCCACCCCTCCCGGCAGACTCCTCATCTGTATCGTGGGAATGCCCTGGTTGGGGCAGCAGGAGAATTACAGGAGCCAGGCTCCCCGTGAGCCCCAGAGGGCTGTGGGAGCCAGAGCAGCATCAGTCACAGAGAACAGTGTGTCGGGGCTGGACAAGCGCTTACAACTCAAGTGGCCATCCCCTCGTTCTACCCAGGAAGGAAGGGAATTTCAGAAGGGGGAGTAAGCGGCGAAGCAGAGAGGAGCAAAGCTATCCTAGCACCTAGCGCCGTGCACCACCCCTCCCCCTTCCCCGAGCCACTAACTTTCCCTCCTACCTGAACCCAGGGAGGGCCCACCTGGGGACGCTGGAGCAGGTGCACCAGCCCAAGCCAACCCAGCAATCTCTCTGGGCCTTTGACCTCCACTGCTGATTTCCACCCAGAGCACACAAGCATTTTTAGTTCCCGAGGAATGTAAAGCAGCCACGCGAAGTTAGGACGGAGTTGCTAGTTTAAAACAAACACAGGGCTTCCTACATAAGGACCAGGCAGCCACTGGCTACCACCCCAGCAGAAGCCTCAGGTAGGCACTCTCTCTACTCTTCGTGTGTGGGCTCACGGGCTTAACTTATTCTGACCACGGGCCATTCACAGGCCCATCTGAACCAAGGGGTAAGGGCACTGCAAAACTCGGGGCCGCCTGTCTGCTCAGAGACAGCTGGATCCCCCCAAATCCCCATGAGGTTCAGCCTCATGACCTTTCATTAAGAAACCTGGCACAAGCTCCTGGGGGCCTGGGACAAATATGGGGAGTCCCACGGCCGCACAGCCTGGGAGTAGGGGGCACATATCCTTCAATTCGCTACCTGGGGGAGGTGGCCACACGGAGCCCCTCTAGGAGGGGTGGGAAGAGCTTCTACTCAGAGGGGACATCCTGGGGCCAAGTCCCCTCACCCCATCTGCTGGGCCCCTACCCGGGCGAGGTCTGGGCCACAGGGAGAGACAGGAGGGCACAGGGCCTGAAGACCCTCTCTGCTCCAGGCCCGCCAGACACCATGCCCTCCCTGGGGACCCTGTGCAGCCTGCTGCTCTTCAGCGTGCTCTGGATGGACTTGGCCATGGCAGGCTCCAGCTTCCTGAGCCCCGAACACCAGAAAGTCCAGGTAAAATGTCTCCCCATGAAGCCCCACATTCAGACTGGGATCTCTTGTTCCCACCTGGCCGCGTCGCAGTCAGCTGTGTGCCTTGTGACCTGGGCAGTGGCTCCAGGTCTCTGGGCTTCAGCTTTCTCCGAGAGTACCTGGGACACCTCTGGGTCTGACCAGAGCTTCACACCTTGCTCTGGCCCTGCAAGTCTAAGGGGGCTTAGGGCCCTAAGCGAATACCTCTTTCCAGCAGAGAAAGGAGTCCAAGAAGCCGCCAGCCAAACTGCAGCCTCGAGCTCTCGAAGGCTCACTCCGCCCAGAAGATACAAGTCAAGTGGAAGGGGCAGAGGATGAGCTGGAGATCCGGGTTGGTTCCCTTGCAACTCTGTTTTTGTAGCCATAAAGGGGGTGGGGGGGGGGCGGGGGAAGCGGAGGGTAAGCTCGGAACAGGGACCCACTCACTCGCTACTTACGAAATGTCAAATAGTATGAAGAGAGTTGACTCTGAAATGGGCTGTACCAGGTCTTTTCCCATTGAGAGGCAAGTGTCTAAGAACAGTAACTTTGCTACAGCAGAATGGGAAAGGACTGGGAGCCAAGAGCAGGGGAGAAGAGGGCTGCTAGCCGACACCGGGTGATTTCAAAAGAGAGTCAGCAAACTCGGTGCCAAGAGACACATAGCAGAGGAATAATCAGCTGATCACAGACTGAAGACGTTTCCCCACAGAAAACTGTCTGGTTGGCCCAGCGGCCTCTCTGACCTTCCCCGGGGCGGGAGTGGGCCCAGACAGCACCCCGGACAGGCCAGCTGCCGCTACCCTGTCTCTGGCAGCCACTCACCGTCCCCAGCCGTAGACAAAACAGGATCGATCGGACTTGTTTGGGCTCCAACAAATCTTGCACAGGACAAGGAGAACGTCTGGAAGTAAAGGGGGAGATTAGGGCAGAGAGGCCGTGACGGGATTTCCTGGAAGACTGGCCGTGATCCAGGGAATGGCTCTGCCAAGCACTCAGGTGGCGACACATGTCTCCATGCAGTGACATAACGGTGATCGCTCTACTGCTTGTGCCCACCGACCGAGACTGCATTTACAGACTGTCCTACCCTTTAATTATACACCATTCTGTCTCCACAACAGCCCGTGAGGTAAGGAGGTCTGACATTGTTGCCCTCACTGTATAGACGGGGATCGGAAGTTCAGACAGGTGAACCCATGGGCCTGAGGGGCCACAGCCAGTGTGTGGCAGAGGTGGGGCCCAAAGTCAGGGCTGACCCCACCTCCGGAGCCCCCCTTTCCCTCTGGCCTGGCCAACGGAGCCTGCACGGCGGCCCAAGAGCACCCCCTTTTGGCTCTTCTGGCCTGAGAAGCTGAAGGGCATCCTGCCTGGCCTCCCTCCCTACCCACCAGCCTCTTCTATCGAGGACGAACTCCCAACACACGCTCTGATGCTCACCAGAACCTAGGGGTGTCCTCAGGTGCCTCCTCCATGCCATGTGTAAGATCCCCCAACCCACCACATTCCCATTCCGAGTCCTGCAAATTCTCACACTAAAACCGGGGAATTGCCTGGTGAGACTGCCAGCCCCGGGGGGCTGGCACTCACCCCACTCGGCCTAGCTCTCGGTCTGCCCAGACAGACCAAGGGGAGGAGTGTTGCCAGCTTGGTGATGCAAGGTGGGGCCGGGACAACCAGAAGTTTCCAGTTCCCGGGAAGGCTGGCCTTGGAGCAGACGGCCCCCACCACTCCCACTAGAACCCGAAGTCTGAGCTGCTGGGAGGTGCACTGGGGCTACCAGAGGTGGAGAAGCCTGCCCCCTTGGCTGTGAGGCTCAGGACACACTCCCTAAGCCCCTTCTGGCGCTGGGGTTCCATCTCCCCCACCTTGGGCCCCCTACCTTCCCCCAAACGTGGTCCCCCTGAAATGGACTTTCAGAAGGGGAAGACTTCTGAGACCAAGTCCTATCCCTTCCCCTGCCCCTCATCCCTTACAGAACAGATGAGGCACTGGGGCCAAATGGGCCTTTTTGAGTCCCCAGAAGCAAACCTCTCCCCCAGGAGTTGCCAGGCTGCCTCTCCCGTGCCCCTGCCACCCAGTTCTAGGGTGCTGCAGCAGCCAGCGGGCCCCTCAGATCAGGGCTCACGTGGTTCCCAAGAAGTCTACGCGGGCCTCTGACTACCAGCCGCGGGGAGGAAGAAAAAGGAGTACTGGCTGATGGGAGGGAACTTAAGGGCCAGAGTTCCCTCAAAACCCAACCAGGTCATTCCCCACGCCCTCCACCTTCCCTGTGGAGACAGGAAGAAGGTAAACGTTTGCAAGGGAACAAGGAGCCAGCTATTTGTTTTCTTCATAACCTCTCGGAGCACTTTTGCTCACATGTGAAACGGGAATGACAGCAGTACCTGCCAGGTGGGGAGCCCCAGGGACTGTCCCCAGCGTGGAGGCAAGGCCTTCGCCAGGCCCAGAGGACAGAGGGCCTCCAGGCCGGGTGTTGCCATGGACCAGGACCAGAAGAGGTTCCCAGACGGGCGGGTGGGAATCCTCAGTCTCATCCCCGGCCACCACCCCCCTGCAGCCTCGGGCAAGTCCTCAACCTCTCCAGGCCTCCTGTCTGAGGGCAGGGGGCAGAAGGACCAATGACTGAAGGCTCCCTCCCAGCTAAGATTCCTCGGTGACTCATTCAGACATCAGAGTGACCAGCACGCAGGTGCCAGGCGCCAAGGCAGCTACTCATCCCCGACAGAACAAATGAGCCTGAGGGGCCACTGTCTGCTACTGTCTGCCCTCCTGGGGCGAAAACCATGACGTGGCTGGCTGCAAAGAGAGCTCTTTCCCATCTTCCCAAAGCTCTGAGCATCATTAAGCCATCTCTGAGAGTGCTGAGAAAGTAGGGGAAATGGGGTGCTCTCCCTGTAGGAGAGAAGAGACAGAGGCACAGAGAGAAGAAAGCACCTGGCTCAGAGCATCTTTCCAGGGAAAGGTCAGCTTATCTGACTTTCCTGTGCCCTGGACAGGAAGAAGAGCTGCAGGGGATGGGCAGGGGATGGGGGCGGAGGAGGCAGAGATCACCACCCAGGCTAGTGCTACGACACTGGGGAGACCCACTGTCCTCCCAGTCTCCCTACCGGACCCTGAAATTCTGCCATTGGTGACTCTACCTTATGTCTTCCAAAATTACAAGGGGGAGTGGGAGTAACCTCGGGAGCCCCGCAGCTTCTGCGAGCAACCTCACTAGAGGTAAGGAAAGGATGTAAGCGAAGTCTCCTCAAGATGGCAGGGGCAGGAAGAACTGACCTAAGACATCAAGGTAAGCTGGCTCAGCTGTCCTGCAGTGGGGCCCACTGGGCCACAGGCCCTGTGCCCTCCCTGCCCCATGCTGAGACCCTCAGAGCCACTGCCCTTACGAGGGCAGTGGGTTTGGGAGCATGTGACCTCTGACACCTCCTGGGTCTTCCTTGCCCCTCCTCCTAGTTCAACACTCCCTTTGATGTCGGAGTCAAGCTGTCTGGGGCTCAGTACCACCAGCATGGCCAGGCGCTGGGGAAGTTTCTTCAGGACATCCTCTGGGAAGAGGCCAACGGTAAGTCCCTGCCCCAGTCAGGTCATTTCAGTTTCCCTGGAGTCCCAAATGTGAGCCCACCCTATGAGTGACACAATAGAAGTTTTCTTCCCTTACCAGTCTTAAAAAGCTTCTAATTCCTCTTTCCCAAATGTCTGCCAGAGAGTGGGCTGGGCTGGGATTTATGAGCGGCTAGGAAGTGGGGTGAGCACAGACTTTGTGTTCCAGGAACACACTATTTCAAGAAGTAGCACATTAACTACCTCTGGGGCCCCAGGGAACCCCAATTTCCTAACCACGAAATGGAGCTAACATCCACTCTGAGAGCATAAAATTATTTGATGTTAAGTAGTTTCACTAGATAACTTTACTTCATAAACAAGAGGAATTAATGCTACAATCAGAATTAAGCCAAGGTTTCTAGGTTTTGTTGTGAATCCCTTCTTGGCATGTAGAAAGAAACCACCCAATCTGTTGCTGATCGGGGGGGTGGGGGGTGGGGAGGGGGCGCAAAGGAAGCACAGGACCACCTGCAAATCAGGTCCCTAATCAACATGGCCCCAGCCTCCACCCCCCACCAACCACGTGAGGTAATCAGAAGCAGAGCTTTCAAGCCGCGGTGCAGATAAGGAAACCGAGACTCAGCTTTCAGGTGACGAGCCCAAGCCACACACCGCACACTCCAAGGCCAATATCCGGTCCTCCCCCTGCACTACAACGCACCACTTCCGACATCAAAACTGGAAGAAAAGCCATCTTCGATGGCACTGGGAGGATGGCGGATGCGGAATTTTGACTTGATTTCTTGCTTTTCAGAGGCCCTGGCGGATGAGTGATCAGCCACAAGGCCAGCCCCGCCTGTGTGTCCTGCAACCTTGGCAGCACTCACCTGCCTTTACACTGTTTCTGCAATAGCTCCCAGCTGAGTGGTAGACTAGCTTCAGAGGTGAATAAACATTCAAATCATATGCTGAACATTCAAAGCAGAAATTTATTTCACCAAAGATGATAACTTCACGTTTCACTGAAAAAAAAATCTTCTTTAAACTACGGTCAAGGGAAGAGAAAAGAAGGCTATGTAGTATAAGGCAGGTATGAACGCTTAGGAAACCAAGAAAGGAAGTGGGGGTAGTGGGAGAAGACAGTTCTTGTAAATATCACAGCTTCCTGAGCACAGTGGAGTTACAATGAGAGATTAGTAACCATCACCAAGGACTATGGACCAAAAAACTTCAGGGGACATCATCAGAGCCCACACCCACGAACTGACATTCACGATCACAGCAGGATCCTGGGAATGCCAAAGTGTGAGTCTGAGGTTATAAGTGGGTGCTTACAATGGCTACCAGCCACTGCTAGACAGGGCGGAAATAACTACTTCTCCCTCCTCCTCGTCCACTACTGATAAGACGTGGCAAAGCAGGTGCATGTGGGCAAGGCTGGGCACTGCCTTGGTGACTTCGTGATACCAGGCAGGTGTCCCTAAAGATTGCCAACTCCAGCACACAGCTGAATTGAGTCTTGAGCCTAATGTTCCACTGCTTAGTTCCACTGAGGACACCAGCTTTCCTGGAGGAAGGTCAGTTACGAGTGATTTACACTTGAGCAAATGTGTGAACTGGTTGCTAAGAACTGGTGATAACAGATGATGGGTGAATCACTAAAGAGAAAAACAGGACTAAGGAGGCTCCAAATAGAAGCACTGCCAATCCAGACACATGAATACCTTTTAGAAATACGTAGGCCAGCCCTCAGCAGGTTGGCGTAACATGCACACTATGGAAAAGCCTTTGTCAGAGGCTATAAGAGCCACGTCTCTTCTCCAGTAAAATTCTGGCCACCTGGCCCTTGAGGCACAACCCTACTGGCACTAACCACAATCACACTGGGCAGGCACACTGACACCCAGCTGCCAGCCCACAGCAAGGAGCACCATGTGGACCGTGGAACTCACCAGCATCCGAAGATCTGTTAGAGATGCAGAATCTTGGGGCATCTGGGGGGCTCAGTTGGTTCAATGGCCAACTCTTGGTTTCAGCTCAGGTCGTGGTGCAGGGGTGGGGGCATGGAGGCCAGGGTGGGGCTCCGCACTCAGCAGGGAGTCGGCTTCAGGATTCTCCCACCACTTCTGCCCCTCCCCCCACGCCTAGGCTCTCGCTCTCAAATAAAGAAATGCATCTTTTTAAAAAACAGAAGAAATGCAGAATCTCGGGCCCCAGCCTGGCCCTACTCTTATCAGGATCTGCATTTAGCAAGATCCGCAGGCTATTAAGTGGCTTATTTAAAGTGGCTGAGAGGCAACCAGATCCTACTCAATTTGGGGCGGCTCCGCAGAGGGCAGAGCACAATTCCCTGCCTGGCCCGGAATGGAGGTCGGTCCCCATGTGAAACAGAAACATCGGACCTGGCCAGGTGACACCCTCAACAAAACTGAGAAAAGACCACTCTCACTCACCTCCTGCCATTTCTCCAGCCCCAGCCTGCTGTCAACACCACATCCACCCCGTGTCTGCCCCCCACACACCTGTATCTCAGATGTCCAGACACCGCCTATATGACCACACACGGACTTCGCTCACCAAGTCCTCACTTCTGAAATCAGCTACCTCTAAGACTCAGTAGTAAGACCGAAAGGTATTAACCCTTTAAAGAAGCTAAGATACTGGAGGACAGATGAACTGGGTGGGGCGGTGGGGGGAGAAGAGGGAGAAAGGCAGTAGAAGGGAGGGGAAAGGACCCTCCTCAGCCCTCCAACAGCCAGCACCCAGCACTGATGCAGAGACCAGCCCGCAATCCTGCAACTTAGAGCTCAGTCGCTTAGTAGGGCCACAACTCCAACCATCACTAACCAGGCCCACAGCCCTCTTCTCAACAACCAGAGAAGGATCCAAGGCCCACATGTGGTCAAAGTGACCTGGGGAGGCAGCTCGTGGCCCACTGAAGCAGCAGGCACAGATGGGGCTCTGGGCACGATGCGTGCCAGGCCCTGAGGGTAATGCTAGTCACCTGATGCTCCCCCCAGCGAGGACGAGGACTTACTTCTCTCCAAGGACGCACCAGCACTCTGGCCCTCTTGCCTCAGTCATTCCTCTAAGAAATAAGATGCTGAGGGGCGCCTGGGTGGCTCAGTAGGTTAAACCTCTGCCTTCGGCTCAGGTCACAATCCCAGGGTCCTGGGATCAAGCCCGCATTGGGCTCTCTGCTCAGCTGGGAGCCTGCTTCCCCCCTCTCTCTGCCTGCTGCTCTGCCTACTTGTGATCTCTATCAAATAAATAAATAAAATCTTTAAAAAAAAAGGAAGATGATGCTGAGCACCCACTCTTGATCAGATACCCTCCCCTGGGCCAGGGAATGTGCAGGGAATGTGATGGGAAAGCTAGGAGCTTCACACTCAGACCCCCATTTGAATTCCCGACCAAGACGTTGAATTCCTCAGGCTCCTCACACATCAAACACCTCCTTCCCTGGGTTACTGTCAAAACCGAACACAGTATCCCCCACACACAGACACCAGGCACGTAGGAGGCCCTCCATTATTCTCCCACCACATTCCTGCTGTGCAGCGGACATTGGTCTACATACGGACATGGAACATGTACTCTGTGTAGTTTCAGGTAACTGTCACAAGTCCACTGAAGAGGGAGGAAAGTGAAGTTCAGAGGAATTAAGTAACTTTCCAAAGTCGCACAGCAAATACGCTGTGGACTCCTACCCAGAACTACAGTATTTGAGTCTGGGCCTCAGTCACTGCTTCCCTTGCCCTGTGATCCAAGGGGCTTCTTTTCTCATTTTCCTTCCTAATACACTGGGTCAACCTGGAGTGCAGTGACTGAAAGAAAGAACATTTAGCAAAGGAAACACTTGACAAAACGTAGCATTTCAAACACGGTACTACGTCAGCTTATTTTTTTATTTTTAAAGTAGTCTCGCCCAGCATGGAGCCCAGTGTGGGGTTGGAACTCACAACCCTGAGATCAAGAGCCAGACACCTAACCGACTGAGCCACCCAGGGCTCAACTTTCTTAAACCTCCATGCATCATTTAATGATGCCACTAACTTAAGTCTCTCTGAAACAGGGTGTATTTACCCCTGGGGGAGTGAGATACTTGCTGTAAAAAATTCTCCTTATAAGAAACTTTGGTGTATCCTAATATCCCTGGTACACTGTACAGCAGCATAGGTACTTATCTGATTATACACTTATAGCTGTGTGCTCAGAAATTCCTGTGACAGTGGGCAAATCAAACAATGGAGACCCATGCCCAGGTACCTTCCTAATCTGAATACACCCCAGTCATCACTGACAAACAAGCAGTCACTGTGACCTGGGGGGTGGGGGGGGACACCAGTGAACACCTGCGCCATCTCTGTCAGGGGCACTCTGTTCCATCGCCGTGTACCTCAGTGGCCCTGTGCTCTGATTTTATACAACTGAGTGACATAAACGTCAAAGTGCTGACAATAAACAATTAGTGATTGGTCCCAAGCTTAATACAGAGAGAAAGAAGCACCTAAAAAGCCGAGAGCAGCAGATTTCTAGCCACAAATAAGACCACCACTGAGTGGATGCAATCAACTGCGTGTTCACCTGGGAAGGAATGGATGAGACAAAGTGATGGGATTTTGCTGAAAATATACCATCAATGACAAGGTCTCAACAACGCATCGACTCCAGTTTCAGATTTCTTTAGCATTCTTGGAACACAGCCTTCCTTCTCCCAGTTTACTTTTAGCCTGTGCTCCACTGTTCATTAATACTTTAGCACAGGGGCGCCTGGGTGGCTGAGTGGATTAAAGCTTCTGCCTTCAGCTCGGGTCATGATCCCGGGGCCCTGGGATCAAGCCCCGCATCGGGCTCTCTGCTCAGCGGCGAGCCTGCTTCCTCCTCTCTCTCTGCCTGCCTCTCTGCCTACTTGTGATCTCTCTCGGCTAAATAAATAAAAACTTTAAAAAAAAAAAAAAAAAACTTTAGCACAAAATGAGAGGACCGACCACAAGTAGTGACACAGGGCTTCCCCTGAAGTTTGCCCCGAGGCGTCAGAGGAGCTCGCGGTCCAAAGCACCCCCTTCAGCACAATGGATTGAGACACCGCCACCCTTGGGTGTTCCATTTTCCCCAGAGCACTGCGGAAGAGGAAAGAAAAGATCCATGGACTCACTTCCGAGTTACCTGGCAATGAAATGGTCAAAGCTCAAGAGCAGCCAGACTCGTAAGAAGGTACCAATGTATTCTTACTACCACTTTATTTATTTTTTTAGTATTTTATTTATTTATTTGACAGAGAGAGGGAGAGAGCATAGGCAGGGGGAGAGGCAGGCAGAGGGAGAGGGAGAGAGAGAAGCAGGCTCCCCGCCAAGCAGAGAGCCCAATGTGGGGCTCAATCCCAGGACCCTGGGATCATGACCTGTGCCGAAAGCAGACGCTCAACCAAGTCACCCAGGCGCCCCAATTCTTACTACCACTTTAATCCTGCAGATACACACATGTACACTCGAAAATTTCTCCAGACCTTTGGATTCTCGGGTTACAAGGCTTCTCGGGTTCCAACAACTTAACTGTCGTCGTCACTCTGAGAAATCTGACCGAACAAGGAGAGCACAGGAGCTGAAGACCAGTTCCTTTATTTACAGAAAGAGATGGCCAAAGGGGCAGGGTGGGGGGAGATACAGATGCACTCCGGCAGCACAGCAAACACAATCACGTCAGCCAGCCAAAAATCGAATCGAACACAGTGCCCACCGGCTTTTGCACCCACACCAGTCGTGTTTCACTGGTGACCCTCAGATATGACCATCTTAAACCCTAGAGGTGAAAGTATATAGCACCTTGTGCTTTACCTTGGCAGGGAGGCCACACAGGCTTGGGGACATCCACTCTATCCTCCCCTGGAGCCCTCCAGAGCAGGGTCCGCTGCCAGCATGGGCAGTACTGACGTACAGGGCTTGTGGTAAAGGGGCTGGACAGGCTGCAGTTCGTTGGGGCGACAGTAAAGCACTCTGAAATACTCAGTCCTCTGATTCCTCCAAGCAGGAGGACAAGCCCCCACTGGCAAACAGGAGGCCCAGACAACCCACGGCTGATCTGGGGAAGGTCGACTGTGAATCAAGGCCTACCTCCCAGGCCAGTGACAGGCGTACCAGGCCAGACAGAAACACCAGATAGGAAATGTTGAGTCCATTCCCTTTTTGCTTGCGAGGCTCAGGTGCACCTTCTGAAAACACCTAGAGTAATCCAGCATTAATGGATGGGTTTTATGATTTAAGCCTCTCGCCTCCAGGAAACAGAGAAGGGGCTCAGGGTGTCCTGTCTCGCGGTGGGAGATCAGAGTGAAGGATCCTTTTAGACAAAGTGCAGAGCGTCCTCACACGTAACCCCTGACCATTACAACCTTCCAGGGCCTGTAACAGATATACCAGCAGGGAACAGAACAGAGCTGAAAACCTGATGACCAGACGGCTCCAAAGTCAAAGGAGAGGCTCTCACTTCCATTACGGTGAAAGGACTCAGACGAGGCAAAGGCAAGGGAGAGCCCCGGGAAGGGAGTGGAAGGCAGACCCAGGCCTGCTTGTTCTGCACAGGCTGGAGACCAGGGCTAGGCGGCCCCAGTGGAGTTTTGAAGAATTAAATTGGTTTACCTCTCAACCTGGGTGGGGCACACAGGAGGCTGTCCCATGGGGTGAAACAGAAGTATGCTTGGTCCAGTGTTCCAGGAGAATGGGGCAAAAATTGAGCAACGGGCGGCAGGGGCCCCTGACAGCAGAGCGGGAGGTCGCATCCACCGCAAACTGGACCAATCTCAGTCAAACACAAGCGAGCTGCAGTCCTGGGGGCTCCAGCAAACAGAAATCCCTTCTCTGGGGTGCTCTCCCATAAGAAGACCTCTTCCTTGAGTCCCCCAGCCCCTCCCGATCCCTGTCAGCCAGGACGTCCCCGGATATGGAGCGTCCCCCAACCCCTCTACACTGCCGGCAGCGGAGCTGGTGAGGCCAACAGCCGAGGTCTTCCGCCCACGCCGACACGGAGCAGACCGGCGATGGGACAGCCAAACTGAAGACTCGTCCCGGGAAGGGATGGGGAGGACTTCGTGGTGGCGGGACTGTAAACCTCTGAGACGGCACTCCAGCCAACGTGCTCCAGAGGAGGTTTCCTACTTGGGAGTTCACATTCAGAACCGAGAACCACCAGGAACCGAAGGTCACAGAGCACAGGGATCAGGATTGGCAGATGCGCCATGCCCTCCTTTCGGCCTTCTCCTTCTCCACTAACCGCCCTGGGGGGTCACCCCTCACTGGCATCCCACTCCGCAGCACGCCCGCCCCAGCCCCAAGTGGAGTCTTATGAACATCCTGTCCTGCTTTTCTCCGTTCCAGTAGGCTCTCCAGACACCTCCTTGACCTGGGACCCATCTTCTGCCAGGCCACTGGGTCATCCTGGAGGGGTGGGAAGAGAAAAGGAAGAAGGTCCCAAACCAAGTTCACTCGAGACAGATCAGGCTTAATGCTCACTCTATGTTCACATTCTCTACATTAAGAAAACGCAGAGAAACCTATTTTTGTCCCGATTTTTTAAAAACCTATAATGAGATCTTTATGACCTTTTCTAGTCTGACCTTTCTCTCCTGACCGCACTCTCTCTGCTTAAAGATTGTAGAGGCGGCTGGTGTTCTCACGCAGGGTGGCCAAGGTGTGGGAGAGCGGCTGATCCTTGACCCTTGCAATCTCTCGAACCGTATGCAAGGCCAGGCCTGGGTGGGCATACTGGCAGAGGCTCTTGGGAACCTGGAAGACATCAAGCATTCAGAACATCACTGTGCCTTCTTTGCACAGCCATGACACAGATCCCCCTCCCTGCCCTTCCCCAGCAAGGACCTCTTTGGGGCTGCCCTGTAGAGACCCCTTTACCTGCAGGTGCAGGGAGAGTCCTAGTCATGGGGGGCTCTGGGTGAGCAGGGTCCCACGCTTCCTTGGACTACCCTCTACAGGGTAGGGCTTTGCACTGCCTGGAAGAGAGTGGTTACCCTTCAGCTTCTCAGCCCCCTAGACTTTGGTTCTACAGAGCCACAACAAGGAGACATCTACACAGCCAAGGGTGAGACCTGGAAGTCACTGGGGCTCTGGCCCTGCCAACCTTGCAAAGGTGACCGGCCCTCTCCCACCCACCCTCACCTCAGCTCAGCCTGATCACACCCCTACCTGTCGGGGCAGGAAATAGGGAGCATCCGTTTCCACAATGATTCTCTCCAGCGGGATCTGCTTCAGAGCGTCCCGGGCCTCCCAGGCCGAGGAGTAAGTCAGGACGGCAGTGAAACCCACAGACATGTTGGGGAAGTGCTTCAGCAGGGGCTCGATGACCGGGTAGCTGCCGGTGAAGCAGTGCCTGGTGAGGGGAGGGGAGGGTTTCCAAGTCAGGGTCCTTCTCACAATGCCCTCCGCAACAGCCCCCAACTCCCCTCTCAGACTCTTCTGGGGACAGAGTCCCAGAAACACAAAGACTGCATCCAAGGGAAGGATTCCACAGTAGCCAGACAAGAGCTGGTTCCAACAAGTAAGACCCAAGGAGACTCTTGGTGACTGAAGCTCTCAGCAATCACCCCCTCAGAGCGCCCACTCCTCCACAGCCGCTTCAAGTGACCCCCACAGGGAAGAGGGAACGATACAGGGACAGGGTACGCTTACAGCACAAGGAGAGAAGCAGAATTAAAGCCTATGGCCCCGCCAAGATCACAATGACAATAGGTAAAAATTATGTTTCTGCAGTCAAATGGACTGGAAGGAAACAAAAAAGGGAAGATATTAGAGAATGGCACTACAGGACAATCGTCTCTGAATTTGCTAACTATTCATATTCTTAGTACACAAAATACTGTAAACCAATATGAAAATTCAAGGCTTCCTCCAGCCACAACACTTCCACTGAGCCATCTTAGCCCTGGTTTACCTGCCCTGCCGTGAGACTTCCTTCAAAGCCATCCCAAAACAAAGCCATGAGAAACCAAGCCACCCACCCAGAAGAGCCAAGGGATTGTACCTCATCTCTGGCCTGTGCTACCACAGTCAAGAGAGGTCACGATCTCTGCTTGGACGCCTGAAAGGCAGCAGTCTGGCCTGACAGCCCACCACCTTCCGCTGCCTGTCAACACCTGGTTTGGGTTCTAGACTCTGCTTTTTCACACACCTTGAAAGAGTCAGCTCAGGCATCACCTCCTCGCCGCTCCCCGGCAAAGCGAAGCTAATGGCCCCTCTTCTGCCTCCCACAGCACCTTATGACCCCCTCAGCCCTGGGATCCGCAACAGTCACCGGATGACTTGTCTGCCTCCCACGGCTGCTCCCAGGGGCCCTGAGCCAACACCCACAACAGGCACACGGTAGATCAAGTTTACCACACCAAACTTAAGAGCCCCTACATACAATTAAGATTAAATACATACTGACTTTAATGCAGGGAAAATGAACTTTCAAATTCAAAAAAGCAAAGAATTTCTTTGGGGGCACCCTGGAATTGTTCTCTGTGTGCTAAGTCACTGGACAACACGGTGGCCTCTCCCCAGATCGAGAGACCTCCTTTCTGAGTGCGCAGACTCCTTTTGTGCCTGCCACCAGGGGTATGAGAGTCACGAAAGTCCCCTTCTTGCTCACCCGTGGCTGTGGCTATTAGCTCAAACCCTATGAAATTGCCATTTTGTAAGTAAAAAATGGTTAAAATCAGAAATTTCATATGGTTCAACCTAATACTTAAGCTTTAGAGAAGATAGTACATCACAAAGACCTAATACTATCATCTTCTCCTGAGTTTTCCTTTTTCCAACTCATGTCCTACACAGAAAGAAGTGTTCGTTCCATCTGCCCACTGAGGCTCCAGCCTTCTAACCTATGGATCTTGTAGTCTGAGGGCACAAATTTTTTCATGATGTTCAGCAGATCTTCATCGGCTTCTCGACAGTGGATCACCAAGGGCTTCTTCAGAGATACGGCCAGCTGCAGCTGCCTCTCAAACACCTGGGAGAAGGCAAAGGGACACCCGTCAGAACCATGTCAGGAGTCTGTTACGTCCCCACAACACCCAGGCCAATGGGCAACCTCCCCTCCAGTCTCCAATTCTGTAGACTATGGAATTATAAGAACAGCCCACATTTACGGGGTGCTTACTATAGGAGGTGCTCAGAGCATTTCAGGTGTATTATTAACGTAACCCTCACGAGCACTCCAAGGTAAATGACTGCTGTTAGCCCACCAAGCAGTCAAGAAAAGGAGGCTCCAAGAGAGGTCAAGTCATCTGTCATGGGTAAGCTGGAGCCCCACAATTCAAACACGAACCCAGGCGCTCCACATGGCAACCACTATGCCAAGCTTACGTGGGGCTGCAGGGCAGGGCTCAGGAACAGCAAGTTCAAGTTATGTGTTCTTCCCCTCACTGTCCCCACCTCTACCCCCAATCTCAAGAAGTAATGACCTTCCACACATTTTCTAAAGAGTTGTACACACACACACACACACACATCTGCACAATACCTCGTCTCAGAAGGTGCTCAAATACTTGAAAGAATGGAAATCACATATTTTCTCCAACTTACTTTCTTTACTCAACCAAAATCAGATATCCTAGGTGAATATGTACTAATTACTACCTTCATTTTTTAAACTTTCTTTTCTTCCTTTCTTTTTCTATTTCTTTCTTTATTTCTTCTTAATTTTACTTTTGGGACCCCTGGGTGGCTCAGTCCATTAAACATCTGCCTTCAGCTCGGGTCATGATCTCAGGGTCCTGGAATTGAGCCCCGCATCAAGCTCCCTGCTCAGCGGAAAGCCTGCTTCTCCCTTTCTCTCTAACCCACCCTGCTCGTGCTCTTTCTCAAATAAAAATAAAATCATTTTAAAAATAAATAAATGAGATCCTTCCGGTGTATTTGAACACCTGAAATTGTTTCATATGTAAATTAACTGTTAAGTCTTGCATGCCTATTGGTTGCCACAGGCAACTTTATTCAAATTGGAATCTCTGTCTCCCAAAGGTATATAAAGATCTGGAGTCTTCTGCTTTGTCAGAAGAGTACCACACCTTCCCTGAATTTTCTCTTTGGTCAAGGGAAAATCAAGAAACCTTTGCCTCAGGGCACCTGGGTGGCTCAGTGGGTTAAAGCCTCTGCCTTCGGCTCAGGTCATGATCTGGGGGTCCTGGTATCCAGCCCCGCATCGGGCTCTCTGCTCAGTGGGGAGACTGCTTCCTCCTCTCTCTCTCTCTGCCTGCTTGTGATCTCTGTCAAATAAATAAAGTCTTAAAAAAAAAAAAACACCTCTGCCTCTAGAAGATTCCCTCTCTTCATTCACAATTAATCACACGTGCCAGTAGCAATGGGCAGGCACAGTATTAGTGTACAGCAGAGGCTGGCCCAGCTAGGCTGGGGACAGCGCCAAAGGGAAAGCCAGCTTGCTAGATTGCGCCCAGGCTGGCATTCACGCAGCCACTCACCAGGGCCTGGAGCACACTGGGCACGAAGACCCAGCCTATCATGCAGCAGCAGGAAAACTGCACACAATAAATTCTACAACAAAGGCAACCTGGCTGTCTGAGAAGTAACAAGGTGGGAGGGTCTTTCTCCTTCTCCTGCTCCTTCCCAACTCAGAAACTTATACTGAAATGCTGGAACCACCCTTCCCCTGCCAAAATGTCCGTGTTCAAAAAATACACAGTAAGATGGCAGTAGCTGCCATCTCTGGTGGAATGGGAAATTCTCTTCCTTTCACAGTTTTGTATTTTCCCAATATTTTCTAGGGACACACTTAACTTTAAAACCAGAATAAAAATACAGTTTAATTAAACAAACATAAAACTGATTGTCTCCCAAGAAGAAAGGAAAACAAATATCATTAGCCATAAGATGTCACAGGGTAACTATCCCTCTCCTACCTGATAAAGAATAAAGAAATAGGTGGTGAGGCATTTGGCAAGTAACATCTTGATGGTCTGGACAAGAGCAATTTTATTTTTAAGGGTTCAGAATTCTCTAGATCCCAAAGCACAGAAACTTTTTTATTGTTAGGCTCAGCAACTGAGCAAGGAATTGAAACCATGTGCAAACCAAGGAGGGCCTCATTACCTTGTGCTGTTCTGGGACAGGTGTGGTGCACTTATACGAGTAATCCAAGCCCATTTCCCCAAATGCCACAGCCTTGGGGTGCCTCAGCGCTTGCAAAAGATTTCTCTCTTGACTTTCACTGTAGTAACGTGCAAAATGAGGATGACAGCCAAAGGCTCCCCAAACCAGATCCTCTTTCAACAGCTCCTCCCACAGGCAATCTGTCAGTGTCCGAGGATCACAGAAGTCAGAGATGCAGCCCTGAAATTCCTTAGGGAAGGAGCTGCTATAAATTTTTCTGAACTTGGTAAAGGACCCTTTGAAAGACAACTTGGAATACAGCATGTCCAGGTGACAGTGGGTGTCAATGAAACCCCCCTCGAGGCCTGACTCCCGATGGTTCCTTGGCAGGGAGCTAGACGCATGTCCTCCACAGGGACGAGGGGGTGCCTCCTCCTGGAGTGCTCTTTTCTCCTTCACCTCTTCTTCTGAGCTTCTGGAGAAACGAAATGAACGAGAATTCTGGGATCTGCCCTCTTCGGTCAGCTCCTGGTCTCTGGAGGTGTTCTGGGAGCTCACTGTGGAGTGAGGGGAATAATCACTCAGGAGGCCCCGGCTGCTCCTCCCGACCTGCAGTGGGTCGCCGCCGCTGCTGCCCACGGACGGGTAACCAGAAGGCTTGGGGCTGCTGGTCCAATAGCTGGCGTAGTCACACCACGGACTGCTGTACAGATGAGGCGGGTACATGACATAGTCCGTGGGGAAGGCAGAAGGCTCCGGAACTGTGGAGAGTTTCAGCGAGCTGGGCTCCTCCTGAGAGAATCTGACTGTGGAGACCTCATCCACATCAGACCAGTCACTTCCTGAAGAGGTGTGCTCTATCACCACCTCCCTCTCTTTAGGCTGCAGAAAACAAAACCAATGGGTGAGCCTTCCTGTGTGAAGACGGCCTTTCATACACGGTCATCAGCAGAACATAAACTCTGCCTTGTTTTTCTGGTCACGGTGAAGGCTTTGCATTAGCTCCTTATCTTACTCTGTTGCCTGGTTTCCTTGTAATTTCTACATGTGAGCCAGATTATAGCTAAACTTGCAACCAACGTCTTAGAATAGCAACCTTAGGGGCACTTGGGTGGCTCAGTCAGTCAAGCGCCCAACTCTTGGTTTCGGCTCAGGTCATGATCTTAGTCATGGGATCAAGCCCTGTGCGGGGCTCTGCGCTCAGCAGAGAGACTCTCAGGAGAGAGTCTCTCTCCCTCTGCCTCTGCCCCTCCCCACCACGCGCATGCCCTCTTCTCACTCTAAGATAAATGAATAAATCTTTAAAAAAAGTATCATCCTCAAAGGGGATGTTAAACCTGTATTCCCTTTCTGAATGATCCCTTTGGAGAAAAACTGTTCTCTATAGAACACAATGTGTACTGGGGATTTTAGAGAAAAGCAGTGCCCAACACATCTCATCTCTAGCATGTCTCTACTCTGACATTTCAAATGCAAAACCACACAGTCATGGTGGGTTTAGAATATGTCTGCAAATTCTCTTTATATTACTCCACACTGAGAGGTGGAGTTTGTGAGCCCTCCCCTCCCCTTGAACCTGGGCCAATCCAGCGACTGGCTTGTAGTCAGACCCGCCAAGGGGCTTCTTTCTGGTTCTGTCGGAAGCGAAACTACCAGGAAGACGCCCTGACACCCTACCATATTCTAGATAGATCTACCAGATGCCCCCTGACACCCACCATATTCTAGAGAGGTCACCTGTAGGTGCCAGCTTCAACTGCCGGCCACGTGAGCGAGCATCTTGCCCGCGCAGACCTGCCAGGCCTCTGGAGTGTCAGAAGCACCTGGGAGAATACCACCTTAACCCTCAAGAAAGACCTGCCCTTTCTAGACCTTTCGGAATTCTTCACTCACAAAATTGACAGGAAAATAAAACATTTAGTTTAAGCCACTGCTGGCAATGATAAATGGATCAACCAGCTATACATTACATTAAATCAATTTAGCCCTGCTAGAACAGAAGTTTTCAAGGTCAGGAATTTTCATTTTCTTCACTCATGTCTCCCAGACACCTACAACAGTGCCGAGCATACTGTGGTCACAAATATTTGATGATTTAATGTGTAGAATAAATGGGGCAATGGTTCCTGAATTTAGTTTCACAGCAGAACCAACTAGGGACTTTTGAAGGCTACCCCACCCTCTTCTGTGATACTGTGATTCAACAGGTCCCCAAGGACTCTGTATTTAAGTCTCCATGTTGCTTGGATACAAATCAAGTCTGAGAAATACAGTAAAAACATGGATCTCAACTCATGCAAGGAAGACCGTTTAAGGGCCCTCGTTTCTTTTGGTTAACAAAACCATCTATGCCCACAGGGACCAGATGGCTAGAGCAACAACTTACAAAGCTCTTTTCCTAAAAATATTTGTATATGCAAATACAACTCACATAATGAAAAATCACTACAAAGAAGCATGATGGATAAACTGAATACCTCTTTAAAATGGGAACGAAATTTTTTGTTTTACTGTCTGTATTAACCTTCCATACCACTACCTACACTCCAAAAGGAAACAAATACTCGTAACAAAAATGTTAATGAATTATAAACCTCCCATATGATACTTTCTTATTTTAGATTTTCTTCCTGCTACCCCTTTCCTAAACAACAAAAATATCCGAACAAGAATCTTTCCCACAGGGGCGCCTGGGTGGCTCAGTGGGTTAAAGCCTCTGCCTTTGGCTCAGGTCATGATCCAAGGGTCCTGGGATCGAGCCCCGCATCGGGCTCTCTGCTCAGCAGGGAGCCTGCTTCCTCCTCTCTCTCTGCCTGCCTCTCTGCCTACTTGAGATCTCTGTCTGTCAAATAAATAAATAAAATCCTTAAAAAAAAAAAAAAAAAAAAAAGAATCTTTCCCACGATGCAACATTAACTTAAACTGCAGCACATTTAAAACTTAACCTGAACTCCTGAAGCTGGGTGACAGGCACCTGGGGGATTTTTTTAACACTAGTCTGTTTACTTTGAGTATGTTTGAAATTTCCCATGAAAAGTTTTTTAGGGGTGCTTGGTTGCAAGTCTTGATTTCCAGGTTGCAAGTTTAAACCTCACGTTGGACAGAGAGCTTACTTTAACCAAAAAAAAGTTTGGGGCAGCCTGGGTGGCTCAGTCAGTTAACCACCAATTCAATGTCAACTCAGGTCATGATCTCAGGGTCCTGGGATGGAGCCCTGCATCAGGCTCAACACTCAGTGGGGTGTCTACTTCTCTCCCTCTTCTACCACCCTCTCCCACCCAACACGTGCATGCACTCTCTAAAATAAATAAATCTTTTAAAAAGAGTTGTTTAAAAGTTAATCTCTAAGGGAGAATAATCTTTCAAAAACTATCTTAATTATGGTGGAAATTTCTACCAACCCAGACAATAAAAAAATGCAGTATTGCCAGGACTTAACAAGTTTTTTTCCCTTTTTCCAGTAAGACATACTAGAATCATTACTTTTGTATATGTACACCTCAAAGCTAAAATGATTACCACATACAGTAACATACAACTATCATTTTTGCAATCCAGCTCTTGAAAATTCTACCCCATTTTTTAAAATAACAAGTTATCTGATTAAAATTACAAAAGGTACCCAAACAGAAAGTAAGGTTTTGTCCCCAAAAATAATCCCTCAGAAAGGAGGCATTTGTTGTTGTTGTTGTTGTTGTTAAGATTTATTTATTTTAGGGGCTCCTGGGTGGCTCAGCGGGTTAACGCCTCTGCTTTCGGCTCAGGTCATGATCCCAGGGTCCTGGGATTGAGCCCCGCATCAGGTTCTCTGTTCAGCGGGGAGCCTGCTTCCTCCTCCTCTCTGCCTGCCTCTCTGCCTACTTGTGATCTCTGTCTGTCAAATAAATAAAATCTTTAAAAAAAAAAATTTATTTGGGGCGCCTGGGTGGCTCAGTAGGTTAAAGCCTCTGCCTTTCGCTCAGGTCATGATCCCAGGGTCCTAGGATCGAGCCCCATGTCGGGCTCTCTGCTTGGCAGGGAGCCTGCTTCCTCCTCTCTCTCTCTCTCTGCCTGCCTCTCTCCCTACTTATGATCTCTATCTGTCAAATAAATAAAATCTTTAAAAAAAAAATTTATTTATTTTAGACAGAGAGAAAGTTGGAGCAGGGGAAAGAGGCAGAGGGAGAGGGGGAGAGAATATCAAGCAAACTCCCTGCTGAGCACAGAAGCCGTGGCTTGATTCCAGGACCTGGAGATCAAGACGTGAGCCAAAAACTGAGAGTCCGATGCTCAACCAACTGAGCCAACCAGGTGCCCAGGAGGCATCATTTTATATTCCAATTCTTACAAAGCCTCCTGTATTAGACAATATAGGTTCTTTCATGTGAGGACAAATGACCTCAAACAGAATTCAACCAAGCTAATGTTGGATGCTTACAGGATGATTTCCTACTTCCCTTTTTCCCTTTTCCATTTTTTTAAAAAGAAGGGACAGGGTTAGGCAAAGAGATGTACCAGATTTACATCTGGGGGATAAGACCTCACAGTTCCACTGGACAAACCTTTTTTTTTAAGATTTTATTGATTTGACAGAGAGACACAGCTAGAGAAGGAACACAAGCAGGGAAAGTGGAAGAGGGAGAAGGAGGCTTCCCGCTGAGCAGAGAGCCCGATGTGGGGCTCGATCCCAGGCCCCCTGGATCATGACCTGAGCTGAAGGCAGATGCTTAACTGACTGAACCACCCAGGCACCCCATTTTTAACAAATCTTTTAAAGATCACTTTTTGTTTTTTAAATTTCACTTTTAACACTTTTTTTTTTTTTTTTTTTTTTTTAAAGATTTATTTATTTGACAGATAGAGATTACAAGTAGGCAGAGAGGCAGGCAGAGAGAGAGAGAGGAGGAAGCAGGCTCCCAGCCAAGCAGAGAGCCCGATGCGGGGCTCGATCCCAGGACCCTGGGATCATGACCTGAGCTGAAGGCAGAGGCTTTAACCCGCTGAGCCACCCAGGCGCCCCTTAAATTTCACTTTTAAAAAGCAACACAGGGGGCACCTGAGTGGCTCAGTGGGTTAAAGCCTCTTCCTTCGGCTCAGGTCATGATCCCAGGGTCCTGGGATCGAGCCCCACATTGGGCTCTCTGCTTGGCGGGGACCCCGCATCCCCCACCCCCCAACCCATCTGCCTCTCTGCCTACTTGTGATCTCTGTCAAATAAATAAATAAAAATCTTAAAAAAAAAAAAAAAGCAACACAGGGTGCCTGGGTGGCTCAGTCAGTTAGGTGTCTGCCCTTAGCTTGGGTCCTGATCTCAGGATCCTGGGATCGAGCTCTCGGTCCCGCTCCCTACTCAGTGGGATCTGCTTCTGCCTCTCCCCCTTGACTCCTGCTCGGTGCTTGTGCTCTCTCTTAAATAAATAAAACTTTAAAATATAAATAAAACTTTAAAAATAAAAATAAAAAGCAATACAGTAGGGGCACCTGGGTGGCTCAGTCAGTTATGTGTCTACCTTAGGTCAGGTCATTATCTTGGGGTCCTGGGATCACTGAGCCCTGCATCGGACTCCCAACTCAGGGGAGTCTGCTTCTCCTTCTCCCTCTGCCCTTCCCCAGCCCATTCGTGATTTCTCTCTCTCTGAAATAAAAATCTTATAAATTAAAAAAAAATTAAAATGAAGCAATATGGCTAAGTGGTTCTGCATAAGGAGAGTGAGAAAATACTTGAGAAATTGAAAACTGGTATCTAAGTGGAGGAATAAGGCAACACAGCACCAGGCTGGAAAGCTACTTTTCACTAAATAACTTCTATTTTTTATTTTTGAACGACAAAAGTATTATTTATTCAGAAAGTAACCTGAAAAATAATTGGAAATTGCTCCATGGTAGCAATCCCAAAATACACTTCCAGAAAAAAATGAACCACAAACTGCCTGAGTGTAACAGGAACAGCTACTGGCAACTGGGGATAAACTTCCAGGGACAGAATTAAACACTGATTCAAAAAGTGCTACATCTCATCAGCACAATCTTGGCTACAGAAAACTACAAGACAAATGTCCTATTTTTTATGACAAAAAATTATATCACAATGGGAGGAGACAGAATCTACAGGGACTAAGAGACTTAGGATATTTAGAAATTGCCACATATGGCTCTTATTTGGATACTGTTTTAAACAAATTCAAAATATCATGAAACCAACAGGATTATTTAATCAATGACTGGACCGCTGATGTTATTACGGATTCTGTGTGTGTGTGTGTGTGTGTATGATCTAATAAAATTATAATTATGTTTTTTTCTACAGATCACTATATCTTAGAGATTCACAATGAAATATTTATGGATGAAATGATAGAGTGGGATTTGCTTCAAAATAATCTGTGGAGAGGGGAACCTGGCTGGCTCAGTCATAGAACATAAGACTCATCATCTCAGGATGGTGAGTTCAAGCCCCAGGTTGGGTATGGAGCCTATTTAAAAAAAAAAAAAGTCAGAGAGAAAAAAAAGACAAGATTAGCAGCCAATTCATTGCTGAAGATGAGTGACGGGTATATAAATAATTTTCTTCTTTTTTTTTTTAAGACTTTATTTATTTATTCGACAGAGAGAGACACAGCAAGAGAGGGAACACAGCAGGGGGAGTGGAAGAGGGAGAAGCAGGCTTCCCACTGAGCAGGGAGCCGGATGTGGGGCTCGATCCCAGGACCCTGGGATCATGAACTGAGCCAAAGGCAGACACTTAACGACTTAGCCACCCAGGCACCCCCAGATAATTTTCGTAAGTGTTTTAAATTTTCCATAATAAAAAGTTAAAATAAAAATAAGTTAAAATTCCAAATCAGAAGCAAGGGTAAATGACATCCTTTAGTTGCTTCCCAAACTTCTCTATCTTCCAGGGGTATTTGTTTAAAAACACCAATTCTGGGCACCTGGGTGGCTCACTGGGTTAAAGCCTCTGCCTTCAGCTCAGGTCATGATCCCAGGGTCCTGGGATCAAGCCCCCCATCAGGCTCTCTGCTCAGCAGGGAGCCTGCTTCCTCCTCTCTCTCTGCCTGCCTCTCTGCCTACTTGTGATCTCAGTCTGTCAAATAAATAAATAAAATCTTTAAAAACACCAATTCCCATATCCCATCTCAGACCTGGGTCAGATTCTCTCATTCTTATGATCAGGGAAGTTCAATAAATCACACTACATGACTCTAAAAGGAACTCCAGGGACAACAAAGACCATGTCAAAGACATGTGAAGTTTCCACAAAATTATTTACTGATATGTGAGAGTGGGGAAAATGGCAGAGTGGCAAAAAAAAATATGAAATTAAAAATGTAAATGTAACTAGAAATATATACCATAAACAGACTTATAATTTTGTCATTTAAGTCCTTGAAAGGCTTGTATGGTCAAGTTGGCCAAGAAAAGGTTTTTGGATTTTCTTTTTTCTTATCTTTTTTTTTTTTTAAAGATTTTATTTATTTATTTGCCAGAGAGAGAGAGAGAGAGAGCGCGCAAGTGGGGGTAAATGGCAGGCAGAGGTAGAAGCAGACTCCCTGCTGAGCAAAGAGCCCCATGTGGTACTCAGTCCCAGGACCCTGGGATTACAACCTGAGCCAAAGCCAGACGCTTAACCAACTGAGACACTCAGGGGTCCCTTGGATTTTCTTTTTGAGAAAATAGGACATTACCTATGTTCATGACTGCCTTCACTCTCAGCAACATGGTAAAATTTAAAATTACACTTACTGAGGTCTTACTATATACACTTAGGAACTGAGCAAAGCATTTCCATGTATCAGTATATGTGCTGCCAAAGCGAGCACCATTTCCATGTATCAGTTCAGGGTTCAGCAAACTGGCCCGCAGGCCAGATCCAATGCACTGTCTACTGGTGTAAACCATGTCTACTGGTGTAAACCAAGTCTCACCGGAACACAGTCACGCCCGTTCACTGAAATGCTGTCCCTGGCGGTTTTCACACTACTACAGCAGAGCTGAATAGTTACAACAGAGGCCATACAGCCCACCAAGCCAAAAATATTATCTGACCTTTTACAGAGTAAGTTTGCTGACCTCTCTGTTTAACCATAATAAGATTTCAAGAACTGTGACTTTTTACACAGAAAAAACTAGGGCTCAAAGAGGTTAAGTGGCTTTCTCATGATCACAGTTCAGGTGGCCAGGATTTCAACCCAAACTATCTGATCCCAACACCCAGTGCTTACCTACCATATCATGCTGCCTCCCAATATATACTTAACAAAGACATTCTAAATGTCCAGCCTGACAAACAGGAGTTCAGGTGTGTAAATTTGGAAGGGTCATCCATACAAGGGGAATTCTAGGCAGCCCAACAAGATCATGATCAACATCAGACAGGAAATGCACCCATCACAGAGTTAAAAGAAAAAGGAGGTTACAAAACCTATTGTTCTTGGGATTTCCAGTTAAATATAACCCATGTAGTTTTTGTCCTTCCTGTCAAAAAAAAAAAAAAACCTTTGAAAATTTAGGAAATGGGGGCAGCTCAGTTAAGCACCCAACTCTTGATTTCGGCTCAGGTCACGATCTCAGGGTCATGACACTGAACCCCACACCGGGCACGACTTCAGATTCTCTCTCCCTCTGCCCTGTCTCTTCACCTGTTGTGTGCCTGGTCTCAAAAAATGTGTGTGTGTGTGTGTGTGTGTGTGTGTGTGTGTGTATAAACCAACTTGAAAAGGCAAAAGGCATAAACCTACAAAGAGAAAGCATAAAGAAAAAAACAGAAAAGCGAATTAAATAAAAATCAACTGCTAGAGATAGAGAGTAGACAGATGAACAGTTATTGGATAAGCAGATCACAGATGGCCAAAAGCTAAGCTTGCAGTGAGAAAAACCCAGAAACATGTTGAGTCACAGTACAAGAAAAGGCTCAGGAATTGGAGGTAGCAGACCTCTGAAAAAAAGGTGAAAATGAAGATGAAAACAGGAGAATGAGCTGGAAACCTGTGAAGTTAGGTCCCGAGATCCCTGCTCCCATCCTCTGCAGATGGGTCTGCCTTTTCCGCATCTAGCAAAAGATTATGGTTCACACTTGATAAAGCTGAGCCAAGGAACTTATAAAATAATCAGGAACAATGGACATACAATCAAGGCTGAGGCACCATCGCATGTTGGACAGTGAGAACCCAGGTACTTCTCTCAACCTGACTCTCAGAACAGCACCAGCCAGATGGGTGCCTCCTAGGTGGGGGAGTTGAGCATTTCGCCCAGGGACACTGAGCAGCCTGACAATGAAGCCGCCAATCCAGCTGGGGCCCCCACAAAACTACCCGGTGTCATCACCCTCTGTTGAAGCCAGCAGTTGATGAGCCCATCCACACACTTAGAACTTCCAATCATCTTTTGAAAGTTCCATCTTTAAATATGAATGGACAGCTAACAAAAAAAAAAAAAAAAAAAAAAAAAGGACAAAAATCAGAAGGAAATTCAGAGAAAAAGTAGTGCAGAAAGTAGAAGAAAACTTCAAAACAAACCTATAATATTCTCAAAGAGACCAGAGAAGGCACAATAATCTCAAAACAAGAACAGGATACTCTAAAAAAGGAATACTCAAAACATCAGTGTTCTTAGAAATTAAGTATGTCAAAAATGGAAAAAAAAAGGGAAGGGGCTCCTGGGTGTCTCAATCATTAAGCATCTGCCTTCAGCTGGGGTCATGATCCCAGTGTCCCGGGATCGAGCCCCATAACTGGCTCCCTGCTCGGTGGGAGGCCTGCGTCTCCCTCTCCCATTCCCCCAGCTTGTGTTCCCTGTCTCGCTGTGTTTCTCTGTCAAGAAAATAAAATCTTTAAAAAAAGAAAAAAATAGTATGTATTGTTATATACACTCGCCTTAATTACTCACAAACCAAAAATGAAAGGAAACAGGAAAATGGAAATACTAAGGAAACAATTAAGAGAAGTACACCTCCAAGAAGAAAAATGGGACTACTTATTTTGACAATGCTGAGAATTTTATGGCACCAGCAGTTTGGGGATGAATCAGTGATAGGTACAGAGAAAACTAAAGGAAAAAACATGGCAATGATGATCTCCAAGGAAGATAAACCTTGTACTAGAGGAAATGTGCTCAGAGTACATTAGGTGATTCTGCTATGAACGTGGGGATAATAAACCTTCAACAGATTTAGCCAGAAACTATAGGACGACAACAACACGGGGAGCTGCTAGAAACAGAGGTGACAGGTTCATGGGTATGGTGCTGCCAAAGTTAGTGTGGAAAACTAAATTCTCCTCTTCTAAGTAGGCAGTCCACAGAGCTCTGCAACTAGAAAATCAATACCCAGTGCAAGATTATTTAGAAATATGGGGTTAAGTGTTGGAAGAAAGAGCTAACGAGATTCAAGGAGCTGCCACGAAGGAGCTGTAAATAAAGATAAGCAGAGAAAGGTACAACAGAGATGGGTACAACAGCCTTTTCGCCCAGGCATAAACTATGTTTAAAATTGCTAGTTTCCCTCCAATACCATTCTTTCCTTCAAGAGCAATAGAAGTGACTTGGGGATAAGTCTCCCACATGAAAGTTAACGTTCCAGACTCCCTTGCAGCTAGGTGTTGGCCAGGTTTCTACTCCTGTCAGTAGCTAAAAGCGTAAGTGATATGGACTTCTGAGTCAAGCTCTTAAATGGGAGGGAGCATACTTTCCTCTTCTCTTTGCCCCTTTCTACTGCTTGGAATGTCAAGGTAATGTCCTCGGGGTCCCATCAGAGCAGCCACTCAGACCACAGATGGAGACAGGGTTGACGTAGCGCAGCAGCAAGACAGATGGCTCCAGGGTCCCTCCTCCTTAAGCCAAACTTCTATTGTCTTTAAGTCACTGTTATTTTGGCCTTTGTTAGGGCAGGCAAATGCATATCCTAACAACATACAAAGTCTACGTTTAAAAAAAGGAAAAAAAAAAAAGAGAGATAGCACCGACTTGAGATATCTTAGTAGCTCTGAAAGGTATTTTAGAAAAGAAGCATCAGGGCATCTGGGTGGCTCAGTTGGTTAAGTGACAGCCTTTGGCTCAGATCATGATCTTGGAGTCCCAGAACTGAGTCCCACATCAGGCTCCCTGCTCAGTGGGGAGTGTGCTTCTCCCTCTGACCCTCCCCCCTCTTGTGCTCACTCTCCCTCTCATTCTCTCTCTCTCTCAAATAAATAAAATCTTTGGGGGAAAAAAAAGAGAAAGAGAGAAGAAAAGAACCATCAGTTTGTCCTGGAGTCCTTGGTAAGTAAAGTGCTGCTTTTAATGAGTAACACTCAGGATCGAAAGAGAAAGACAACAAATACGTATCATCAACAGAACTAAAAACCCCCCATGCTTGGTAGAAGCTCAGCTCACCTTCTGGCTTTCTAAATGAGAGTCGGAGTCATCCAAAAACTCAAGGGCTGGAGAGTGCTTGTCAAGGACTGTCCTTCGGGCACCAGCTGTCTCCTCGCTGGGTTTCTCCTGAGGGTCTATCACCACTCTCCTGTCGCAGAAGCTGCTCCTCTCCAGCTCAGCCTTTTCGTCCTCTGCTCTCACCTCCGGGGCTGACTCTTTCCCTTTCGGAGGAGGAGACACAGTGACACTCCTGACTGGCTCTTCTCCACGGCTGGGACGCTCTCCTTTGCTCAGCACTGGCCTCGTGGCAGCCTCTCCCTTCCTTTTTGGCATTGACTTTCCCAGGATGCCCTGGATAGCCTTCAGGTAGATGACTGTAGAGCCCTGGTCTCGAAATCGATCCCTCTTCCTTTTCTGCACCTTGTTTGGTTCCTCATTTGTATCATTCTGACCCTCCGCTTCAGCTGCAAATTCAGAGTTCGTGGAGTTACGGGAATTATCTTTTGAATCAACCTGGAAGGGGGGAAAAATAATCACAGTTCGTGATTGGTTACCCACAGGGTGATTATGTACCGGAATCAATCAGTGGCAGCTGTACCAATCACAGGGAAGGTGACAGTGGCTAAAATTAAGATTCTCTCCCAGAGGTTTCCATCCCACCCCACTGAGAAGTGTCACTGTAAAAGGGCCTGAACTGCTACCATTTCCTGTTATTCACTTTCTCATGCTCATCAGGTACTACCCTCGAACTGCAGCAGGCCGGAATGAGCGCAGATGAGCAGTCTCATAACACAAGACTCTAAGCTCCCTGAGGCCAAGGACTACCGCACAATCGAGAACACACATAGGCAAAAGAGCCGCTCAAAATTTCAGCACCAGAAGAGTCTCTAGAAACCGGCTAACCCAATGCCACATCTAAGAGTCGAGGAGACCCAAGGGCCAAGGAAGGAGTGGACTCCAGTCTCCCAAGTCCTGAGGGCAGAGTGCAGGCCTTATTGAAGTTCCCTTTGAACTCCTTCCCCCAAATCAAAACCTCGGTGACGGAAGGTGTCTGGTCTCCCGGAGAATGCACCAGGGTCAGTCCAGAGACTGGAACTATGCCCTGAGTCTTATTTATCTCCTCAGAAACACAGGTGAAGTCTCAGCCCCTTCCTCCCTTCCCCTGAGCACTTACTCATTCCAGGAGCTAGACTATTTATTTTCAATGTTATTGAAATTGTAATTTACTATGAAATTGTAATTTACTATGAAACTCAGGTCCAATCCAATGCCAGCCTGGGGTAAGAGCACTCCACAGATCTATCCCAAGAAACATCTTAAAAGCAGTGAAGTCCAAACCTCCCCAGCTATAACCTAGATTGACCATTATCCCAAGGCCTCCTACAGTCCCTGCAACTCGCACTGCTAGTTCATTTGTATTAAATCCCTCCCAAATATACAGAGAAATAACTCCACACGAAGCTTGCTGATCTTTCTTCTCTGAGTCAGCCTACGCCAAGAGATGTCCAGCAATAAGGGAGTGGTGACACAAAGAAGCTTACGCTCTTATTTTATAGACTTCTCATATTATTTGCATTCTTTCCAAGAAATACATATTATCTTTGTTTTTTTACAAAAGCCTTTTGACATATGTAAATGTAGACAGTAGGGTGGCACAGTATTTTTTTACTAGAAGTACTCAAATTGTTGGCAGCTACCCACTTCAATGAGATGGACAGGAAAGGTGCCTTTGACCTTCATTTTGAAACACTGAGTCTCAATTTTTTTTTTTTTAAGATTTTATTTTTATTTATTTATTTGACAGAGAGAGAGACAGCACAAGCAGGGGGAGCAGAGGGGGAGTGAGAAGCCGATGCGGGACCTGATCCCAGGACCCTGGGATCATGACCTGAGCCAAAGGCAGACGCTTAACCGTCTCAGCCACCGAGGTGTCCGAGTCTCAATTTTCTAACGTGGTGGACATTTTTAAAAAATGTCTACAGGGATTATCTGGGAAAGATGATAAGCTTTTTTTTTTTTTTTTTTTTTTTTTTTTTTACCTTTCCATATGACGAAAATCTAATAAACGTTGAAAACAAGCTTGAAGGCTCCCTGGGCATAGTCACAACTTCCCGGCCTGCTTCTCTCACTACTGCCAACCACCTGCCATCCTCGGGCATGGCCATCGTACTGTCACAGGCAAACCTAACTCCCTTTGCTTGTGACACCCTCGCCTCAGTCTCATTTTACACTTGATCAAACTCCTATTCATCCTCGAAGGCCCCAAATCCCTTCTTTGACATCTCCACCTCTGCCTGTGCGACCAGTTACCCCTGTCCCTGCCCTCCCACCCCCGCCCCAGGCCGGGCAGAGGACCACATGGGAAGACAAAGTCGACAACAAACAGAGGAGCCCCTGTGCCTTCTGCAGGGTCACAGCTCCTCACTTCAAACCAACTGCTGCCGCTTGCAAGTACAGACCCAGAGTCATGGATCCCAATTTTCCATATAAAACACAGATCTCAAACTGAATTGTCTTCCATCTCAACAGCAGTTTTTGCGGCACACTTGCTTAGCAACCATGTGAGTTTAGCATCCAATGAAACATACAAAAACACCCGCTTACTGGACCTTCTACTCTAGGTGATGAGGGAAAGGAAAACCAGAAGAAAGGCAATATATGTATGTTAGAGAGTGAGAAGTGCCAGAGAGGGAAAGAATACAGGAAAAGGGAGCAAAAGTGCGGAAGCAAAAGTGGGTCACTCAAGTCTCCAGTTCAAGGTAGACTGGGCTGGAGGCATATATTTTTAATGTGAAATCTACAAAATACTGAATACTTTTGAGGACCTAGGAGGCCGTGTTCAGCCTATGGATTATCAGTTTGCCAACCCTGGTAGTGAAGACCAGGACTGTAACTGTGGGGAGAGAAGGGTTAGAATTAGAATAACGTATCTTGTGTTTTCCCTTTTTTTTTTTTTAAGGTTTTATTTATTTGACATAAAGAGAGAGAGAGAGAGAGAGGAAGGGAGGGAGAAGCAGGCTCCCCACTGAGCAGGAACCCAGATGCAGCACTCCTTCCCAGGATCCTGGGATCATGACCTTAGCCAACGGCAGACACTTAACCAACTGAGCCACCCAGGCGCCCCCTTATGTTTTCATGTGGCCTTACAATTCCCAGAGCTGCCATGGCTGTCATCCCTCCCATACAGAGAGGGAAGCTGCCACATGGTACGTTTAAGTGGCAGAAATGGAGCAAGCTCAAGCTCCCCCTAATATCCTGGAAATCAAGGGAAAATAGAGAAAATACGAAAATTGAGCAACAGTAGCAAAGGCTGTGATGTCAAAGACCACAAGGACCTGAACTGGATCCAGGTCACTCAAGATTTTCAGAAGTGGAGAGGAGGCTATAAAAGCAAAGATGAGGCCTTCAGTTCAAGAGCAGAGACAAACCACCTGGCTTCAAACAGGAGAGATTTCATTTTTCCTGGCACTACTGCTTAGTGAATTATGCATCTCCGAAGGCAGGAGGGAAAGACTCAGTGGAGATGCTGTTCCTGCCCTCACCACCGCCAGCCTACATGATTTCAACGGTTCGTACCCAGCTCCCTGCCTACTCCCTCCATCCTTTCTCCACAGTGTGCGAGAGGAGTTCTAAAATCTGCCAACATCACACCTCTGCTTGAAACCCTTCAGTGCTGGGGCACCTGGGTAGCTCAGTGGATTAAGCCTCTGCCTCCGGCTCGGGTCATGATCCCAGGGTCGTGGAATCGAGCCCCACATCGGGCTCTCTGCTCAGCAGGGAGCCTGCTTCCTCCTCTCTCTCTCTGCCTGCCTCTCTGCCTACTTGTGACTTCTCTGTCAAATAAATAAATAAATAAATCTTACAAATTAAAAAAATAAATAAATAAAAACCCTTTAGTGCTTCTCCATTTGCCCACAGGTAACATCCCCAACTCCTGAGCCTGACATCAAAGCCGTTCACAGGCTGGACCCCAAGCTTCTTCTCCAGCATCATCTCCCACCTTTATCCATACACCCAGGTGCCCAGGAATGAGAAAGGATGCTGGAGAAAAGGGAAGTGAGGACCTTCAGGAACCAGTCGTATCCCAACGGCTTCAGACCAGCATTTACTGACATATTTTGGACACACATTGTTCTGTTGCCTGAAACGTCCTCTCCTCCTCCTCGTCCATCAGCAGAATTGTAATGGCACCTCTTCTGTGAGGACTTTATCGACATTAGTCACTCATTCCTCTGACCCTTGGTACTTCAAATGCCCCTATTACAACTGTGCACACAGTGCTCGGTGACGAAGGACTATTCAGTGCCTCAACCACTGCCTTCCTCTTCGCAACCCCAACCCCTAGCACGGACTTCCACTCAAGCACCGGAGAGCTGCTGGGTGAAGACTCAGGAACCAGGATCACAGAGGAAAGCTGTCATTCGAGAGCCAAGATATACAATGGCTTCTTGTGTCTGGGCCATGCCACCCTGCAGAGAGCTCCTCAAGGGAAGGATCTTGCCCTCTTTGTCTCTCCATCGCTCAGCTAACACTGGGCTAGGACAGAGCAGGGACTCAGAAAGCCGCAGAGGTAGGAATGCAGGCTTTGAAGTCCCATCGATCTGAGATAGCACAGCTTGGCCACATACCAGCTGGATGGCCTTGGTCAAGTTACTTAACATTTGAGTCTCCTTTCCCTGCACCTACATATACTAGGTGCTCAAATATTTGTTAACCAATATGTAAATATTTGTTAACTGACACGTAAAGATAATACTGCCTATTTCACAAGACCCTTGGGATTATGGGAGAGCTTATGGGTCAAACACTGAGAATCCTATTTGATCAAAGTCTATCATATCATAAATGCTCCAGTTTTCCCTTCCAGTCTTTCTTCCCTGAAGTGAAGCAGAAATGAAGGTCATACTAAAGACTAATAATGTAAGGTAGGTGAAGGTGCTCACAGCAGACGAATTTAATCTTTCCCTACAGAAGAAATGAAGATCATCGCTACCATGAGAACCTAAGAAAACCTTTCAAACAATTGTCCTAGAGGAAATAAGGAACAGTAAGAGGCTGGCCAGCAGCTATCTCTAGGGAATCCAAATTGCTCAGTCTAGCTATGGTCTGAATGGGTTCCCCCAAGTTTGTACGTTGAAATCTAACCCCAAGAGGATGGTATTAGGCCCTCTGAGAAGTGATTAGGTCATGAACATGAAGCCCTCATGAACATGACTAGTGCTCTTATCTAAAAGTCCCCAAGAGAGCTCCCCTGCCCCCCTCTGCCATGTGAGGACAGAAAGAGAAACCTACAAACCAGAAAAGAGCCCTCACTTGACCATGCTGGCCCACTGATCCCAGACTTCCACCCTTCAAAACTGTAAGAAATACATTTCAACTATTTCTAAGCTACCCAGACTGTGGCGTTGTTACCAAAGCCAGAAAATTCGCCTCTGAATATTCTGCAACCTAGCGGAGACCTCTGCACTAAAGCTGGGGAGCAGAAGGATGATAGGGGACCCACAAACAAAGCCAAGCATTTACCCTTCAAAATTTAGAGAGCAAATGCTGAACTGAAGAACAGGTGGACAGGTGGGTAAAAAGTAGGAATGAGGGGACCTTAGAAGGACCAAGGGGGAGAACATGCTGTTTTTGTGAGTGCCACTGGGCTGTGTTTGCTGACGAGACTTAGGACTTACTAGAAAAACGAGTTGGACATAACTCAGAGTATGAGGAAAAGATGAAAGAAGACTGAAAGAAAGATAAGAAAGGCATTTTGTAATTCATCAAGATGAGCCAAGTACTGTACCTTGTCTTCAAACTAACAAACATCATAGGCAGAGCCCTTCTCAGTGCTAGAGAGGGACAGTTAGGATTAATAATATCAACATCCCCATATTCTACTCAACATGTGTAATCTTTCAAAAATGCACACTGCTTTCCCTGTGTATAGAACTCTACATAACTCTCTAATGGTTTAGAATAAAATCCAAATTCCCTTAGCTACTGAAGCCTAGTTGCAATCGGCCCCTTACCTAGCTCTCCCGTCTCCACTGTGGGCTCTCGTGCTCCACACAGCACATCATGAGGCCGTCTTGGGACTTCTCAATCCTCCCACCAGGATGTGTGCTCCTTAAAAGCCATCTCACAGCTCCACAACCCAACAGAGTCCTTGGCACCCAGCAACCCTCCAGAGCTTACTAACTAAAAAGCAAGGCACTAACCCCACAACTTCTAAGGCAGGACCAGACTACTCACTGCTCCACGCTTAACCATTAAATTGATTTTGGCAAAAAACACTCCTCAGGCCTAATAAATAAGACAAAGATGGGTCCATGACAGAATTAGACCCACCTGGATTAAAGGCTATACCTTCAAATCTTGGTTCCTGGTCTGCAGGTCAGCCTGAGCCTGGGATGCAGCACACCTGAAAGGCTAGGCAGATTCCTGCCCTTCCCGAAAGGCTTCATTCTATCTCTATTTGTCAATGAAGTCAACTGTAATCAATTGAGATTATTTCACGCTTTGCCCTAAATCAAGTGAAAAACTGTATCAAGGATTAACTACAAGATTAAATTATATGGCAAAGTCCCTTATTTACTTGATTTACCTTTGAGTCATATTCGAGATGTATTTTTATGCTAAAGACAAAGATTCTGAAATCACTGTATAAAAAAAAAATCCAGGGGTGCCTGGGTGGCTCAGTGGGTTAAGCGTCTGCCTTTAGCTCAGGTCATGATCCCGGGGTCCAGGGATCCCACACTGAGCTCCCTGCTCAGCAGGGAGTCTGCTTCTCCCTCTGCCCTTCCCCATGCTCATATACACTCTCTCTCAAGTATATAAATAAAATATTAAAAAAAAAAATCCATGTGCCATACCAAGAGTTCTGTGAGGTCCACAGTGAAAACACCTAGAGCACTTGATCTAAGAGTTCCCCAGGATAAACAGCCAACAACAACCTAGTTTCTCAGCTGCACATAATCTAACCACTCAGTAGAAGTTTCGAGACACTTTCCTTAGGGTCTTTTTTCACTGCTTTGGTAAGATCACTTTATCTGAAGGCAGCCCATCTCACCCAACTAAGGCTTTTCCTCCACTCTTCCACGTACAGAACTCCTCACCTCTTAAGGCCCAGAGCTCCAAATCCAGAATGCAAACTAATTAGGCCGTGATCTCTGTTTTGTTACTGGAGAATCCCACACAACTAGGACACGCGGGGGATGATCTAGGCCCTCAATGAATATTCGCTCAAAACCTGACTGAAGAGTGGATGAAGCTCACAAGTGCGCCCGCAACGTTAGCTAGTACTCACACTCTCACCAGAGAAACAGCCAACTGTGAGATGAATTGCATTTGCTTCTGTTTCTCAAAGACTCATGTTCAACCTTCCCTCACTGGAAAAATGTCATCCTTTAAGTTCATATAAAATCAAACAGTGGACGTAATGTACCTGCTCTGAGAAACCCTCCTGCATGTTCCCAACAGGGAACTAAATGTTTGAGCTCCAAAACACACTCTACCCTACCCACCAAGCAAAACCCCAAGGTGCCAGAAACCGTTAACTTTGGGAAAAAGCTGCACCAAGAACCAAATTCTCATTCTCAATTCTGTGACTCAGAGAAGTTCAAAGTACAAGGGCACAATGCCTTAAGTTTACAACTGAAACAAATAGGTCTGTGTCTCCTGAGGACCTGCACGCACCTTCTACTGCAGTGAACCTCCAACCTGGCTGCACCTTACAGTTCTAGGGGAGGATTTACAAATCCGGAGACCCAGACCATCCCCCATGCCCATTAAATTGAAATGAGAAGCCGGCACAAGCATTTTAAAGCCTTCCAAATAGTTTTCAAGTGCTGCCAAGTATGAAAATTACCTCTCCACGGCACTGTAGGCCACCCCCCCGACCAAGCCCTTGGTCTCCCGGGTTTGCATAAGCAGACCTGTGGGAAGACCCCAAAGATCTTGAAGGACATGACCCTTTTCTTTTTAGTCTCCTTCCCCCAACAGCGCAAGCCACGTGGAAGGAGCTTCACCGATTCCAAGGCGTCGCAACCACCTACCTTAAGGCTGCAGGCCTCCTCCTCTAGAGAAGCCATTTCTTCTGGAGAGGGGTTGACAGGGCGAAGAGGGGATCCCCCTGACGAAAGGAATCCCCGTGTGCTCCGAATCAGGCAGCCTTTGGTGGCAGCCCCGCCCACACCTGGGTCAGAGGAATGAGGGGAGGAGGTATTTCTGCGGCAGGATGAGCCCCGGGGCAACCTCGGCGTGCAGGCCACATCGTCCTCCTTCTGGACTTTCAGGCGCTTGGGGTTGCTGGTCCCTCCTGAACGCGACTCAGAGGTAGGAGCTGGCCGGTTGGAGGGGGCCACATCACTGGGCTCCCGGAGGCAGCTGCGCTTGCGGGGACACCCTTCCGAAGTGCTGCTCCAATGGTACTTGACCTTGCGCCGCTCCGACGCCATGGGCACCTGCAAGGCAAAGAGGGGGCCTGGATTCCAATACCAGCCCTCTTCAGACTCCCGCCACCCTGGGTCCCCTGGGGGAGGGCAAGCCAGAAGGTGAGAGTCAGGGGCCTCACTGACCTTTCCCCCTTCTTTCCACTGCCCATCACAGTTTTCAGGGTTTCGGAGATGCCAACGCGCTTCGCCTTAGTCAAAACGATCCGAGATTTACTAAGGGCGTCGGTTTGGTTTCCAAACCCAAAACGTGCTTCCGCGATCACCAAGCGCTACAGTTTGCACAGCGCTACTAGAGAGATGTCAAAGCGCTTCCGGGATTACAAAGCGCTTCGATTTAGTTTGCAGTACGGAGCCCTTTGGGGATGTCAAAGCGCTTCAAAAGATTACAAGGCGCTTTAGAGTCCACACGGGGCGACCGGACCCGCAGCCTTTGGCGGGCGCTTGGCCCAGAGGCCCGGAATGCCAAGGGCGGGCCGCAGGGCAGGGCCGGACCCGGCGCGCAACCCGCCCTGCTCCCGCGGCCCCGCCGACCAGCCCGGGGCCCGAGGGGGCCGAGGCGCCCCTCAAGAGCCGGCGGTGCCGCGCTCGGCCGCCACGGGACACCCTCCGGCTCGCCCAGCCGCCCCTTCCGTCCACGCCGCCGCAGCCCAGGTGTCGACCCCGCCGCCCCCACGGTCCGAACGTCCCAAACGTCCCGCCTCGGCAGCCTCCTGGCCTCCCGCCCCAGTCCTGCAGCCCCAGCTCGGCCGCCGCCCGAGCTCCGGCCACACCGGCCTCGGCTGCGCCCGCCTCCCGGAACGAGCCCTGCGGCCCGCAGCCCGGCGTGCGGCGGGGGCGGGCCTTGCGCAGAACGGAGGGCGCCCATTGCTCGAATCGGCAGAAGGCGGGACCCCGAGCAAGACGGAGCTCTCCTGTTGGCCAGGAGGCTTGGAGCCATTGGTCGGAAGCAAGGCGGGGCGGAGCCACTCACGTGGGCCCGAAGAGCGCGAAGCTAGGCAGGGCCGCGGTTCCCCCCCCTCCGCCAGCCTTCGGTGGGGTTCGGGCCGTTCCCCGCTGCTCAGCGCTTCGCCGCTTAGCGGGACGGTTCAGGTCCCGATCCCCTCCTCGAACCCGCACCAACATCGTGACCCCATTTGCAGAGCAGGAAACTGTGGCTCAGAGAGACCAAGTGACACACCCAGAAAGTGGCCGAGTCGGAAGTTAGGAGCCATAGGCAAAAAAAAGGCTACACAAAAATGTAAAATGTAAAATTTTTGCCGGGCAAGAAATATCAAAGTTAAAAGACAAGGTACAAACTTAATAAAATATTCGCAACACATGACAAAGGGCTGATATCCTTACTATGTAAAAACTTTTTAAAATAGTAATTTAATAGAGAGAGCGAGGGCGCGCGCGCGCGCGCGCGCACACACACACACACACACACACACACAAGCGGGTTCGGGGCGGGCGGGGGGGGGGGGCAAAAAAGGGAAAGGGCGAAGGAGAGTCCCCGCTGAGGAGGAAGCCTGATGCGGGACTTGATCCCAGCATCCGGGATCATGACCTAAGCCAAAGGCACACTCAACGTGCTGAGCCACCCAGGCACCTGATGGAAGTTTCTTAATGAGATGATTAAGTATTAAAACGTTAACATGTTTACTGGAGTTAAAATAAAAACTTGAAAAAATAAAATGGAAACAGGAATGAACCAAGGAACAGACAAAAAATTATGAAAGTCTCTTTAGTATGTGGGGAAAAAAAGCCTCCACCTCTGTCACTTAAAAATACAAGTAAAATTATAAATTTGCACCTATTTGTCAGTGACCAAAAAGCATGTAATATTCTTTGTAGCTGAGGATGTGGGGAAATGCATTCTCATACCTGATTCTATGTAAATTGGTAGAACCTCTTTGAAAGAGAGCACATTTTGAAGTTACAAAAATGAAAAAACCACCTCGAAATCCAGCATTGGGAGCTAGTCCTACAAAGTATGAAATATCCTTAGAAAGGAATACCGGGCAAAAAGACTACAGTAATCCAGAAGTATTATTGAGGAAGAATGGCCAAAACAAGATGTGAACAAACATACCCACACTGAAGCCAGAAATTCCAACTGTTTTCAGCTCAATCTAACTCACAGTTTTGATTTTCCAACGAAAATCTAATGATTGATTAGTTAAGCAAAAAGATAAATTTTCATCACCTTTGGAAGAATACCCCAAACTAGGAGCAGTGGTTGCCTGTGGGCAGAAGGAGGACACTAAAATCCCAGTGGGGAAAAAGGTTTTCTTTCCACCACGTAATTGTTCGTACTACTGGATTTTTTGGTCATATGCATTTTTAAAAAACAAAAAAGGGCAGGGGTGGTGGGGAGCGCCTAGGTGGCTCAGTGGGTTAAGCCACTGTCTTTGGCTCAGGTCATGATCCCAGCGTCCTGGAATCCAGTCCCACATTGGGCTCCTTGCTCAGCAGGGAGCCTGCTTCTCTCTCCGCCTCTGCCTGCCACTCTGCCCACTTGTGAGCTTGCTCTCTCGCTCTCTCTCTGATTGATAAATAAATAAATAAAACTTTAAAAAAACAGTCAGGCCTTCCCTCTAAGGATTCATAGAAAGGCATCACAGTGCCCACGGGCCCCTGGAATTGATATACAGAAATGTATGTATATGTATGTATTCACAGTTTGCTGAGGGAAAAAGATCTTTAGATTGTCATAAGTGGTTCATTGACCTTTTTGCAAATGTATGAAGCTGTGGTCTGGAAATGCAGGTATGTCTAGATGACAAGTACCCTATTGGCACTAGCCCTCTATTGCTCAAACAACCCTGAAACCACCCTACTCATAACTATAAGGCCCTTACCACATGCCAGGTCCTGTTGGGGCATGTAACACACTCTAGTTGAATCCTCACAGCCACCACAGCTTAAAAGAGGGGTGTCGGTACAGATCACTGTCCGCTGGGACTGGAATCCACCCAACTTTGTTACATATCAGTACAAAGCTGACCTGGTTCAGGGACTATGGAATGTTTTCATGAAGCAAGATCTTCCCCTTGCCCTGACAAACCCATGAGACAGGTCCTTTTTTTTTTTTCATCCCTATTGTATAGATGAAGAACCAGAGGCTCAGAGTAACTCCCTAACTTGACCCAGGATCATACAGCTACTAACACCAATATTTATACCCAGCACCCAGCTCTTGGCGCTCCCTAATACCTCCTTATCATGGGCCCAGAGCCCCTTCTCCAAAAAATTCATCTGGACACAAAATTAATTGCAAGAGATCTGTTGACTTTACGGATATATTTTTATTTTACAAAAAAAAAAAAGTCACTATAGTGGGATTATTTAAAATAGGACACACTGAATTTAAAATAACATTTGTTTCACAAAAAGATTTGCAACATGATTTTTCAGATAAATACCCAGTGCATAAACCTTAGGTACGAGGCAGAAATATGTTTAATGTTTTTTTTATTTATTTTATAAAAAAGGACAAGTACATTTTCAAAGTACTTCTGTAACCGTATCTCACCTGTTCCTCTCAACAAGCCGGGGAAGGAAAATGTACCGGTGCTACTTACAAGGAAACCAAGGTTCCAGAAATTAAATAATTGATTTAAATAGCAACAGAACTGGACATGAAACTAGCTCTCTTGATTCTTCATTCACCCATAAATAATACATACACTCAAAACAAAAGCTCCACTAAAAATATTAGCATTAGTGGGATGGGAGGATAAAGGTGCTGAGTGGGCATTAAATAAATATCTGTGGTTACAAGATTTCTGAGGGAGAATATGGAAAACCTACAGAGAGTCCTTTGCCAGGTGTCTGGCATTTGTAAACTCCAGACCTTGGACTGTGAATTAAGAACTGCACTGAGACACAAGCTGAGAATCTTTCAGGCCGTGGAAGTTTGCAGGTGGTTGTTGGCAAATATGACACAGAGATGTAACTTTGGAAACTTTGGAAAGTGCAACTGACAGTCCTCCCTCCGTTCTCAAGGGCCGTGAGCCGGGTAACGGTATTGCCACACACACCCCAAAACCACAAAATCGCCCACATCCTGGGCCCATGGACCAGGGTTTCCGCTTCGGTCCCCTGGTCCCCAGCTCTGATTGACAAATCCCAGAAAGAACAATGACTTCATGGATTTTTGTGTATTGAAAAGCTGAGGTCCCTTCTTTCCTAACTCTAGCAAGATAGAAGCTTCTCTCCTTGGTCCAGGAAAGCTGATGTTTGGTGTTTCCTGGGAGATTATGATTCTGTCTCAGATCTTTTTCTTGATTTGGTGTTCGTCTTTCCAATTGAGTACAGGCCGTGCTCTAGGCATCAGGGGCCAAAAAGCTCAATGCTGTCCAGTTTCCCTTCTTTGTAGAACACGATATTCTCCATCAGTTTCTTTTTGGCCTCATTGATCTCAATTTTCCACGAAGTCTCTATAGCTGATGTTCAACAAAAAGTTTATTTTTTCTTAAGATTTTATTTATTTATTTGACAGAGCAAGAGAGAGAGACAGATCACAAGTAGGTAGAGAGGCAGGCAGAGAGAGAGGGGGAAGCAGGATCCCTGCTGAGCAGAGAGACTGACCCCGGGCTCGATCCCAGGACCCTGAGATCACAACCTGAACCAAAGGCAGAGGTTTAACCCACTGAGCTACCCATGCACCTGTCAACAAGGAATTTAAAGAAGGAACTTCAACAAAAGGCATTTGGAAATAGTTACTATTACTATAATTCTTAGAAAGCCATACTTGTTCAGTTTCTCACTTAACGCAGATTTCTGAATCAGGCCCTGAGTATAATGAGAATTTTCATTGTTTCTGCCTTTGCAGTGAAGTCCCACCACCTGCCTCCACTTTTCTGAAAGGAGGGGGCTTCCATGTTCCTTCTATGGATGGGAGAGTTTGGGATGAACATTTATACCCACTCTCTGTTTTCCCTTCTCTCTCCTCCCAGTGGGAGGAGGAACAATAGGAGTGGTAGAGCCTGGGACATTCATTAAGCCATGTTTACTAGGGGAGGGGGACACTGCATTGAAAAGGCCTCCCAAATTTTTATTTCAGAAGGAAGACTGGGATATTTGGAAAGGAGAGACAGAGAAAGTAAGAGTTTTGACTTGGTCCCTAAGTACGATGGGGACCCACACAAGGTCTTTAAACAAGAGGTGGCATGAGTTGTTTTTAAAAGCCACTCTGAAAATAAAAAATTAAAATAAAATATTAAAACAAGGAAGAGAGGACACAGGGAGGGTGTGTGGTCATCCGGCAAGAGGACAGTAGCTTAGCCAAGGGGGGAATGGGAGGCAGTGCAGAGAATCAGATGGAACTGAGAGATATTTAGGCCAATGAATAGACTAGGTGATGGACCGGACATAAGGGGCCAGAGACAGAGGGAGGTATCAAGGATGACCCCTATCCAAGGTTTCTTTTTGAGCAGTCTGCTCGTAGGTGAATGGCTGCATCATCAAGGAAGGCATGAGTGACGGTGACAGAAGGAATGGGCTGAATTAGAGACACACGAATGCGCTTGCATATGCACTCAGATCTCCACACACTTACCATCCTGGGGAGGCTCCGGACTGGCACAGGCCGCTGAGGAGGAGTCTGCCTGTGCTCCCCCACAGACCTGCAGTCTGCCTTCTCCGTCCTCCGTTGAAGGGAGTGAGGCGGCAGCCCCAGCCCCGGGTGCTACCCTCATGGAATAGGAGGCATCAAGGCTGGAATTGTCCACGTCATCTGTTTCTTCTGGGGTGTTGGAGGAAGAGCCTGTGCCCTCAGAAAGCCCAGTCCAAGGGAGCAGCATCTCCTGACCTCTGAGCCGCTCGTCCACAGCGGCCACATAGCCACGCACCTTGGGCAGAGGAGAGAAAAGAATTCTTTCTGAAACTGGGGCGCCTGGATGGCTCAGTCAGTTAAGCATTGGACATCTGATCTCAGTTCAGGTCTTGATCTCAGGGTTGTGGGTTCAAGCCCCATGATCAGGAGGGAGACAAACCATAAGAGACTCTTAATCTCAGGAAACAAACTGAGGGTTGCTGGTGGGGGGAGAGATAGGGTGACTGGATTATGGACCCCGGGGAGCGTATGTGCGATGGTGAGTGCTATGAAATGTGTAAGCCTGATGATTTACAGACCTGTACTCCTGGGGCAAATAATACATTATATGTTAATTTAAAAAAAAAAATAAAACAAAACTCTTTCTGAAATAAAAAATCTTACAGGTATCACAGGCCTCAGGAGAGACAATGAAGAATCAAATGTTGATTCTTCTCGCTTTGTCTGGAAGAACAGTGAAAGCCCTTTGAACAGAGCTGAACTTGCCCCCATCCACCCTAGCCATAGATGAGAGCACATGACCAAGATGGACCAATCACTGTATCCTATTCCTCTGATCCGGTAATGATCCAGCTTTGGGCAAGTGACCCAAGCTGGCCAACTAGAAGCCTTCTTTGGGATTTTTCTACCTAAAGCTTCCTGAGGAAGGATTCCCAATTCCTTTCTAGTGGTTGACCCAGACTCTCCACCCACAAAGAAAACCCATTCATAGCAGGGAAAAATGAAGACCCCTGCAAAGAAAAAAGCAAAAGCAAGAGATGGAAAAGTGGGGCGCAGGCACAGAGACACAGATAAATGTACCTTTGCTGGTGGAGACCCTGGTCTAGCTGGCCTAGCAGTGTCTAGGTCTAGACCAGTGGCCTGGTCTAGCTGTCCTGTCTGCTGTTTGGTTACACGACCCAATAAATTCATTTGTTCATTTATTCTTTCACTCATTTATAAACTCCCTCCCAGTCTCCCTTGCTGTGTGAGTATGTGTGTGAGACTAAGAGTTTGACCTGAGTTCTATCACTTTGAACTGGAAATGCCCTAAGTAATATAGATATTACTTGCCTTTGAAGGTGTTTCTAATTAGGGAGGTTAGGAAATCAGAAGGAGGCAAGGAAGGACTATTTCTTCTTAACACACACACACACACACACACACACACACACAAGGGCATATAAGCATACCCTTAATAATAATGATACATCTCACTTACTCAACGCCTTTGCAATTTACAAAGCACATTTGAAATATGATACACAATAAGTTTTTATATGTAAAAAATTAAAAGATCAGAGAAGTTAAGCTCCTTGCCCAAGGCTACTTAGCCAGTAGGTAGCAGAGCTGACCACTGACCAAGGCTTACTTGTCTTCAAGTCCATGACCCAGATGACTTCTCATCTTCCTAGTCTCTTTGTGAAATACTAAAGGCAAGGACCATTTCTCATTCCTCTTTGTATACCTCAAATGCCCTATCCCCTTTACTCCATACAGAAAATACCTCCTCATCCTTCAAGGTCCAGTTCAAATATCACCTCTTGAGATAAATCTTCACAGTATATGCCCAATAAATATTTGTCAAGCTAAAAGCTACATTCCCTTGTAGCTATGTGTGGCCATGTCACTAGATTATGGCCTGTGGAGTGCGAGAAAAAGTGATGTGTGCATTTCCAGGTCACACATTTAAAAGGCAGGGAGTAGGGACACGTAGGTGGCTCAGTTGGTTAACTGTCTGCCTTTAGCTCAGGTCATGATCCCAGGGTCCTTGCTCAGCAGGGAGATTGCTTCTCCCTCTGCCTACCACTTCCCCTGCTTGTGCTCTCTGACAAATAAACAAAATCTTAAAAAAAAAAAAAAGTAGGGAGTGTGTTCTCCTCTTAACCCCCTTTCAGTGGCTGGAATGCAGATGTGATAGCCTGAGCTAGAGCAGCCATCCTGGACTCTGAATTGGAATCCACGTAGGAAGGATAGCAGAGCAACAATACAAAGGAAGCCTGGCATCCCCAATAAAATGGCAGTGTCAGATCAGCTCTAAACTGCCTACAGTCAAGTGTTTAAGCTAAAGAGAAAAAACTATCTCATTTAAAACACTGGATTCAGGGTGCCCGGGTGGCTCAGCGGGTTAAAGCCACTGCCTTCAGCTCAGGTCATGATCCCGGGGTCCTGGGATCCAGCCTCGCATCAGGCTCTCTCCTCACGGGGAGCCTGCTTCCTCCTCTCTCTCTGCCTGCCTCTCTGCCTACTTGTGATCTCTGTCTGTCAAATAAATAAATAAAATCTTTTAAAAAAAAATGAAACACTGGATTCTGGTCTCCTCAATTATAGCAGCTTCTTCAAGTGTCCTTTAACTGATACAATGAACAGGAGAATAAAATAAATGAAGAGTTGAAAGCCTGAAAAAAGAAATAAGTGGTTCAGGGAGAGAGATCTTTTCAGAACATAAATCTGATTATGTCCTGCCCCTGGTTTCAAACCCCTAGTGTCTTCGTCAAAATCCTACCTGTGCCTGCAAAGCCCTCAATTACTGGGCCCCTCCTTCCTCAGCAGCTCCACCATAACCCACTCTTCGCCAAGCGCTATTTGTTCTAGCCACTCTGACCCTTCAGACCCTTGACCAAACCAGGTGTTCTCTCTCCTTAAGCCATTTGCATGAGCTGTTTCATCTGCTTGGATTGCTCTTTGTCTGCTCACACATCACTTCCTCGGGGAAAGTCCCCCTGGGTGGGGCCCCATCACATGCTGCCCCAATGCTCCCCACCCAGATGATTCCTGTGCATTGTCTGAGAGCTCCAGGAAAGTAGAACTGGGCCTGCCTTCTTCACCGATTTATCCCCCAGGGCCCCACACACAAGTGCTGACTGACTGAACACTGTTATCACTCAGGCACTTGGGGAACAGCCCAGGTGAAGAACAATGACTAGGGTCTTGAGTTGTGGGTCTCTAGCTCCTGCCACATCATGGTGCAAGATGGTGAACAAGGGAATGAATCAGGAGTCCAGAGAGCTCTGACATAAGTTCACTCTGTGCCTCAGCCTCTCTCTAGACCTTTATTTCCTATAAAATGGCAGGCTTGGACTACAGCAGTGGTGTTTGAAGACTTTTTTTTTTCCAGCTGCTAAAACCTTCCTCAGATAAATTACTTAGAATTCAATATGATTCTGTGAAGTGAACGGGGGTGTCTGGTGGTAGTCATGGGTGGGGCCTGCAGCTCTCCATGCCCTCTTGCTGCTTTATGAAAGCAATTCCTGAGGTAATTTCAAGGAGCCCCTCTCTGCCAGAAACCACTTGAAAATCACTCAGCTAGATGGTCTCAAAGAGTCCTCTCAGGCAGGTCCTTAGAAATATCTAGCAGTGGTCCCCAAATTTACACCTGTTACCATGGAAACCACCACTATATATCACATCCATAGGAAAATATTTTGCTCCTAATGTGGTTGATTTCTGGGGTATCTGAAGCCAAGTGGCTAAAGATGCTCCTTTCTTCTGGGACTCAGCCTTTTTCACTTTTCTCGGGTGGGCCCCCTGACCACCAGGTTTATAAACCGGATCCCACTCCCCTCACCTTACTGGATTGGCCAACAGGTACACTTCTGACTGTAGGGAAGCCAAACAGGCTCTCACTGAGAGACTGGAATTGGGACCTGGAAACTTGATCTCTCAGTGGCGTAGAACTATAACATATAAACAAGACAGACAGCCATATCTCCAGGCCAAGAGGATAGAGGCAAGGAAAAGTGAGTCTAAAGACAAGAGAGGAGGAATCAAGGAGATTCAGAGAAAGCAGTGTTCTGTTAACATCTGAGCCTGAGATCCTGGGCCTCCCCTCCCCCAGCAAACCACCCTCAGGCTCCTGAGCTACCCTTATCCATTCGATTCTCTCCTTTGCTTCTGTGAGGTCCAATACGATCTTTGCAACCAAATACAGCACTGGTTTATGAAATGACATCTACGTAAAGGCCTCAATCCCGAGCCATGCCCCAGTTCCTGGTAAAGCAGAACCGTGAGGCCATCCAGGTCAGGGGCCCATGGCCACGGGGGAAAAGGCTGAAAGTGAGGCTCACCTCAGCCAAGCTGGCATTCCGCCTCCTCAGGCAGAGGCAGGTGGCCATGGCCAAGGCCTCAGCGCAGTCCTCTGGCAGCCTCCCGGCTCTCTTCTCCAGGTACTTCTGGCAGATCTCCACAGCCATCACCTTTTCCACATCCGTCTTTCTGCAGCACAGCGAAGTGGTGCTGCTTGGGATTTCACTGAGGAGTAAATCCTTCTGTGGGAAGAACAAGATATGAACACCCCCGTGTGAGCTGCAGGGATGTGGGATTCCACCGCATGGGCCCTAGCCACCCCCGCAACCGCACCAGACCTGCAAAACTTCAAAGAAAACAGGATTTTAAAAAATAAGTGCAAGGATCCAAGAAACAAGTGAAAAAGCCAGAACTGGAGAATTGCTAAATTCCCTACACATACCTGGCATTCCATAGTACACTCAACAAAGGCAGGGGCTTATCCTAGGCCTCAGTTGCTTCATCAGGAAAATGGGGATAATAAGACTAACACAAAGATTAAAAGATATAATGCATCTAGGGGCACCCAGGTGGCTCAGTCAGTTAAGTGTCTGCCTTTGGACTCAGGTCATGATCTCGGGGTCTTGGGATCCAGCCCCAGGTAGGGCTCCCTGTTCAGCAGGGAGTCTGCTTCTCCCTCTCCCTATGCCTCTCCTCCCCCCACAACCCCACAGCTGGTGCTCATGGGCTCTCTCTCTGAAATAATTTTTTTTAAAGATAATATACATCTGAAGCATATGTATACATATACATATGATACTCAACACAGAGTGAAGATTCAATAGTCTCTTAATGATAAAAATTAATAATAATAATTAATAGCCACCATTTCTATACTACTACATGTTGGGCACTTTACCTATATTAATAATTTAATCTTAGTAGCAATTACAGGTGAGCTCTTTTATGATATGAAATACACATTTTAGGATGCAGGTTCTGACCCATACATATTTATTTATTTTTTAAAGTTTAAGAAGCATAATTGTTTTTTAAGTTTTATTTATTTAAGTAATTTCTATACAAGATGGGTCTGGAACTCACGACACTGAAATCAAGAGTTGCATGCTCTTCCAAATGAGCCAGCGGGGCACCCCAACCCCTGTTTACTTAATAGGAGGTCTGCTATATAAACATTATAAACATCTATATATTTTATAAATTTTGTATTTACCTATAAGTTTTATAACATTTTATACTATATAGAAAGCAGGAATTTGAACTATGCATATAACAGAAGATATGCTACATATTTTTGCAAAAATATATAGCACAGGGGCACCTGGGTGGCTCAGTGGGTTAAGGCCTCTGCCTTCGGCTCAGGTCATGATCCCAGGGTCCTGGGATCGAGCCCCCCACATGGGGCTCTCTGCTCAGCTGAGAGCCTGCTTCCTCCTCTCTGTCTCTCTGCCTGCCTCTCTGCCTACTTGTGATCTCTCTCTGCCAAATAAATAAATTTTAATATATATATATAGCACATTTATATAGTATAAATTGATCATAATATTTCATAAGTATATATTTACATATTTGCAAATATATAAATGTTACAAATATATTAAATACATTGATTAAATATAAGAAAATATGTAATTATGTATAATATTGATTGGTATAATATATAGTGCATTAATCTATTTACATTAACATGAAACATTTACATTTATGTATTTATATTTGTGATATATTTATTGTATAAATAATAAAACATCTATATATAAATTTTCCATGTATATTCTATGTGTTATATATAGGTTTTGGTTTTTGTCTTGGGTTTTTTTTTTTTTGAGAGTGAGAGAGCATAAGTGAGAGCACCAGTGAGAGAGCACAGCAAGGGGAGAGACAGAGGGAGAGGGAGAATCAGACCCCCCACTGAGCTTGGAGCCCGACGTGGGGCTCGATCCCAGGACTCCAGGATTGTGACCTGAGCTGAAAGCAGACACCCAACCAACTAAGTCACCCAGGTGCCCAAGGTCCTGTACTTACTAAATGTTCTAACAAGCCTGTCTTGCATTTATAATTAGAAATATTAAAATTAAGAGTTTTTGTTTGTGTCATTTTTAATGGCAAGAGTTCCCACTTTCCCATCTGTAAATATGGCCATCAGAAACCCCAGATTTTGTGACAGTCTGGCACCTGCTGTCCTTTCCCATCTTGTCTCCTCCCCCTGTGACTCACTGCACTCAGTCACTCTGGCTTCTAGCTATTTTTGGAAGCACCTAAACTCATCCTGCCCCAGGGCCTTTGCATTGCTGCTCCCTCTGCCTAGAATGCTCCTCCTCTAAGTCTCACCACGTCCTAGTACCTCACATCCCAGTACATCTCTGCTCAGATGCCACCTTCTCCAAGCCTTCCCTGACCTAAAATATTCCTTTCCCTGCTCTTCCACTCTATCCCCTAACCTTATTTCACATTTCTTTTTTATTCTTTTTAGGATTTTATTTATTTATTTTTGAGAGAGAGAGAGCACAATGCAGGAGCCCAGCGTGGGACTTGATCCCAGGACTCCAGGACCATGACCGGAGCTAAAGGCAGACACCCAACCGACTGAGCCACCCAGGCACCTTTTATTTCACATTTCCTAATAGCACATATCACTGGCTTGGAATTACATACATTCTCATTTACTTGAATATGGTGTGCTCTCCCCTCCGAGAATGAAAGTTCCAGGAGGGAACTCCTGCTCACCTTTGTATCCTCAACCCCAAGAACAGTGTCTGGCACATAGTAAGTACCTCACAAATGTTTTCACAAGTTGTACATACTAACTTATTTTTTGGCGAAGTTTCTTCTCTTTTCTATGTAATTTTATTATTTTTAACAAGTCCCTCATTAAATGTAAAACTAAATTTATTTTTATTACTTTATGCAGGTTTTCATAAAAATACATCTACAGCTCTGGGGAACAAAAGATTAAGAGAGATTATCAGGCATGGGCTGTGATATTTGCTTCAAAAACAAAAGAAGACAGTCCCCACTATGCCTCAGTTTCCCCAGCCAGAAAATGGGTCATCTGAGGATTCAGCAATACCTACTTGGCTGACACCATGAGGACTTCACTACCTGGAACTAAAAACCTCCAGCTGGCAAGGGCTGCCTTTATGAATGCCCTTTTGCACAATTCTCTCATGCGAGCTTTGCCTTTTAAATGTTTTTCTAAAAGGTATCATGGTGTTTAAAGTCCCAAGCAGAGTCTGCACTGAATATGGACCCCAACATGGGGCAAGATCCCGACCTGAGCTGAAACCAAGAGTCATATGCTTAACTGACTCTGCCACCCAGGCACCCCTTTTTCAGTTTTTAAAAATATTTATTAGAAATATAATTAATGGTAACATGTGGACTTTGTGTTAGTTTCAAACAAACCAAATTTTAAAAGCAATTTTTGAGACAACTTGGGAAATTTAAACATGGAATGGGCCTTAAATGATATTAAGGAATTAAGAAAATTATTTCATGGGTAGAATAACATAATATCTGGCACATGCTTTAAAATACACACACAGGTTTTTTGGTTCCAAAGAATAATGTTGATAACTATTGGGATGCATGTATGGAGATTCCTTATAATTTTCTCTTTACTTTTGTGCATATTTGAAATTGTCCATAACAAAAACAGTTTTCAAAAACTGGCTATGCGTGAGGTCCGGGAAGGGGAGGATAGAGCATGGTATCGCTACCCTGTGTGGGTGGGTTTTCTGAACCAAGTACACAGATTATCTCCTTATTTTCACTCAACAAAGGTAATACCTGCTAATGGTTCAGATTATGTTACCCAAGACCTTCTGCTAAGAAGTCTATAGCTATAATCACTTTGGTTACATATTTACTTATATCTATAATAATTAATTACAGTAGCAAGCAACTGCTTAAGGGGTATTAAAATAACAGTAATAGGGACATCTGGGTGGCTCAGTCGGTTTGGCTGAGGTCATGATCCCAGGGTCCTGGAATCAAGTCCATCAGGCTCCTTGCCTGCCGCTCCCCCTGCTTGTGCTCTCTCTCTGACAAATAAATAAATAAAACCTTAAAAAAGAAAAATAACAGTGCTCGCTTTGACAGCACATATACTAAAACTGGAAGGATACAGAGAAGATTAGCATGGCCCCTGCACAAGGATGAAACGCAAATTTGTGAAGTGTTCCATTGGGGAGGTAGGGATAGGGTGGCTGGGTTATGGACATTGGGGAGGGTATGTGCTATGGTGACTGCTGTGAACTGTGTAAGACTGATGATTCACAGACCTGTACCCCTAAGGTAAATAATACATTACATGTTAATAAACAACAGAAATGTATATCCCAAAAAACAAACAGATAATAGTAATAGCTAACACATATAGTTCTTACTATGTTCTAGTCACTGTTTTTGGTACTGTTTTGTTTGGGGTTTTTTTTAGATTTTTTTTTTTTTTTTAACAGATGGAGATCATAAGCTAAGGCTTTAACCCATTGAGCCACCAAGGCGCCCCTGGTCCTGTTTTAGGTACATACTCCTTAATGTTCACTAAACCCTCTTAGGTACTCTTAGGTACTATCATTATCCCCAATTTATAAACAAGAAAATATAGGACACAACTTTTTTTATTTGTCCATCTATTTATAACCAAAGATGGGATTAAACCATATACTTTTCTGAACTTGCTTTTTTCACTTAGAAATAGTTCCCTGTCAGAACATACATATTTTTCTTATTTTTTAAATAAGAACATTTATGTTAGCTTTATTCAGAAAGACCAAAACCTGGAAGCATCCCAAATGTCTAACAACTGATGGATAAACAAATGGTCATACATCCATACAATGAAATACTCCTCAACAATAAAAGGAACGATGACTAGAATGCACAGTAAAAAGGATAAATCTCAAAACACAACACAAAGTGAAAGAAGCCTGAAACAAACACGTATATACTCTATGATTCCATCTACCTGATACTCCAAAAAAGAACTGTATGCACAGAAATTAGATCAGGAGGAGAGCCTGGGTGGCTCAGTCAATTAAGCATCTGCCTTCAGCTCCAGTCATGATCCCGGGGTCCTAGGATGGACCTCCACATCAGGCTTCCCTGCTCAGCAGGAACCTACTTCTCCCTCTCCCTCTGCCTGCTGCTCCCCCTGCTTGTGTGCACTCGCTCTCTGTCAAATAAATAAATAAATAAATATATATATATATATATATATTTTTTTTTTTTTTTTAAAGAAATTAGATCAGGAAGCAGGGAGAAGGGAGTGACTATAAATTTGCCCAAGAGAATTTTCTGGAATGATGAAAAACACTCCATATCTTGATTATAGTGGTCTTGGTTACATAACTGTCCACACTTTCCAAACTGTGTACCATTCTGTACTCCTCACAAGTGTAACTTATACCTCAACAGAAATGAATGCACATGTCATAGTGAGACACGCACAGAAAAGTACCTAGCAGCTATAGGGGTATACTGGAAACACACCAAATGGCCATCAACAGGTGAGTGGACACACGGTGGCACAACCCTGCCTTGGAAAATTACTCAGCAAAAAGAAATGAACTATGGACTCACACAAAGAGCATGGGACTTATCTCAGATTAACCACGCTGAGTGGAAAAATCCGGACACTAAAAGAGCCAACTCTCTCTGATTTCATTTATTATGAAAGTCCAGAGAGTGGAAGTTTGTGCAGTGACAGAAAGCAGATCAGTAGCGGCGGGGGACGGCGGGGCATGGGAGGGGTGGGAGGGGAGGATTACCAAGGAGAAGAAGTAACTTCCGGGGTAGGAGGCAGGTCATGAACATGACCTGGTGACGATTTCAAAGATATACACATGTGTCAAAATTAATCACATTATACACTTCATTCTTATTACTTATAAACATCATAAACTTACTTACAAATAATTCATGGAATTACCATGGTATGTAATTATACTGTAATTTCCTTCACCACCTCCCAACTGACAGACATTTTACCTGTTTGCAGCTATTTACTAACATAAATAACGCTATAATGAGAAGGCCGTGTCCATCTGTCTTTTCTCCCTTGTATGTATGTGTCCCATTGTACAAGTGAAATTACTGCATCGGAAGATGCACCCATGTTGAATTTTGATGGAAACCCCCCAAAGACCTTTGGAAAACACTGTGGCCACAGACACTCCCCCGGGGGTGGAAGAGAGGCCTACTTCCTCCTACCATGGACCACACTAGGTGCTAGGAGGTTTCACCTCCGATTTGAATCTTAAAAGCATGCTCAATCTTAATTTTTTTAATTAAGATTTTTTAAAACTTATATTCTTCACATTTTTTTAAAGTGAACTCTACGCCCAGCCCAGGGCTTGAACGCACAGCCCCAGGATGAAGAGTCGCATGCTCCACTGACTGAGCCAGCCAGGTGTCCTTTCCTCCACATTTTTAGAAAACATTAACAAAAACGTCTTCTGGAAAATTTCACATAAGTATCTCAAAAGACTTCTTCTCCTGCAACGTTCATCCAGGGACACCCAGAGAACTGTTAGGAAATTCACCTCAAGAAAACTGTCAGAATATGAGAAACCACCTCAAACTGCCCTGAACCACATCTGAGGTGCTGAACCCCACCTCTTGGTAATAACTGGGGCCCCAGTTTCCAAAAGTGGAATGGCTTTCTGTGGGTAAGAAGGCCTTCAGCTCCCCTACCCCAGGTCCCAGGGGATATTGTGGGGGCCCAGTCACCAAAAAAAGCCAGCTGTTCTAATGGCCTCGACATCAAGTCAGGAAAGGTGCCTCTTCTCAAACTGAGGAAGAGGAGTGGAGCTTTCACAGGATTTGGAACTCTGCAGAAGACATGGCTTCAAATCCCAGTTTACCACAGATCTCACTGTGGGACATTAGTGTCTTTACCTTGGCCTTAGTTTTCTCATCTGCAAAATGGGGGTGATGATAATCCTGAATTCATATGGTTGGACTGTCATGAGAACTGAACAGTCAGCAGTGTCGGGGTTAAGTACTCAGGATCTGCAGGCCAGAGACCTGATGTAGAAGTCTGGCTCTGACACCGAGTAAAGCCGAAACCTCGGGGGAACCTCAGAGACTGCTTTTCTCAAGGACAGGTGAACGTCGTGACCCTATCAATCTCAGTGGGATTTTGTGATGACTGAGAAAGTGCCGAACAGAGTCTGGCTCCACTGTTACATTTTTGAAATGACCCTGTATGTGTACCTATGTGAAAGATAAACCTTTGAACCTACAAAATGAAAACTATTGCTTTTATTACAGGAACCTGCTTAAGAGGACTGACTTTGACCAAATTCAAGACAAAGCCTCCATCATTGCCAGACGCGTAGAGAGAAGAAACGGGCTTCCCCTAAACATTCTAAGTTCTCTTATCATGAAAAAGTAACCATGGGCTGGTTGGTAAGGGAGGGGAGAGGTTAAGGTTACTTTGCAAATCAAGTTGCAGACTGAGACCTCATAACCATCTGTAAAATGGTTATTGTGGAGGTCCTTGCCCTCCTGAGCCTCCCCCGCCACAACCCCTAGTAGCTGTAAGCCAGAAGTGACTTGTTCCCTTACCAGGTAAACGGGGCTTCGGTTGTTATCCATTGCAGGGATGCCGGTGAGGACCTCAGCTAGCACCTGCAGAGAATATGCAGTTAGCATGGTTCAGACACTCAAGCAAAAGTTCAGGCTAGAGATGGAGGCCAAGAGCAATGACTCTTCTTAGTAACAAAGGCGGGGAGCTCCAGGCCCGACTCTGCCATTTGCCAGTATAAACACTTGCCCAAAATCAGGAACGTGGGAATATTACTAAATACCTCCTCCAACTAAACATACCACCCAGCCGCTAATAGAAGCTTTGAACAAACAGCAAGTCAGGGAGGATGGAAACCAAACGTGTGCACATTACCATCAGTTTTATATGTCTATATGTAGCCATATAAATACATAATGTATATGTTTATATATGCATACTGTATATTTATATTAAAATATGCATGTATATATAAATAATACATGTGTAAATATGTATATTTACATACATATACTATATACTTATATATAAATGTGTATTACACACACAAATTTTTGTATATATACATGTATCTACACACACACTATATTTTAAAGATCATTTCATTTAAAAACCCATCAGAAGGGGCACTGGGTGGCTCAGTGGGTAAAGCCTCTGCCTTCGGCTCAGGTCATGATCCCAGGGTCCTGGGATCGAGCCCCACATCGGGCTCTCTGCTCCTCGGGGAGCCTGCTTCCTCCTCTCTCTCTGCCTGCCTCTCTGCCTAGTTGTGATTTCTCTCTGTCAAATAAATAAAATTAAAAAAATAAAAATAAAAATAAAAACCCATCAGAAACGGTAAGCAAGCATTGCTACATCAGTTGCAGGAAAGGAGGAATCCATGTACATAAAGTCTATTCTACACCGAAAGTCTCAGTGATATCTAAAGCATGTTTCATCCTAGGCCTTTATTAACATGATCTGTTCATTAATTCACCCACTCACAGAAGGAGCAGAGCTCTACACCAGTGTGAGACACCACCACACTGAAAAACCATGATATGTGTCTTCATAAAGGGGAAACCTGCTTTGAACAGAAATTCTCAGCAGACCATAGTGGTTAAGGGCTCTCTACAGTCAGGCCTTCCTGGGCTCAAATTCTGACTCTCTTCCCTAATCGCTAAAGGACTAAAATCTGAGCTTGCATCCCTACCTGGTAAATGGTGATCAGCTGGTTGTGAATATAAGGAAGTGAGTACCCCACCCTGAGTTTCAAATCTCTCTCCCAAGTCAGAATAGTCACATTTACTGCCAAGAAATCATCCGCAGAGGGGCGCCTGGGTGACTCAGTGGTTTAAGCCTCTGCCTTCGGCTCAGGTCATGATCTCAGGGTCCTGGGATCGAGCCCCGCATCGGGCTCTCTGCTCAGTGGGGAGCCTGTTTCTCCCTCTCTCTCTGCCTGCCTCTCTGCCTACTTGTGACCTCTCTCTCTGTCAAATAAATAAAATAAAATATTAAAAAAAAAAAAAAAAAAGAAATTATCCGCAGAGGAAGGACCTGATGGGTTAGTCAGACCGGCAGTGGCCAGCAGCAGGGGGCAGCAGAGGGCACCCTGCAGTGCGTGAACGGGAGCAAACTGAAAAGGGATTCCCCAACCAGCTCCTGCCAGGAAGGGAGGAAAGAACAAGGGGTAATGAATACACAGACATTCCCTTCTGCCTCTTCCACAGGCAGGCTCTGTGCTGAACCTTTTAGAGAGCCCATTTAGTGCTCACAAAACAACAACAACAAGAACACTAAGAAATGCAGCGTTCCCAACAGGAAGGATCAGAATTCAGAATCACTGTCAGTGGCAGAGCTGAGAAAAAAAGAGGTAAAGGGAGCCAGTGGGCACAGAATGCATAAACTAATTAAAAAAAAAAAAAGCTGAATTAAAAAGTCGAGGGTTGGAGCGCCTGGATGGCTCAGTTGGTTGAGCGTCCGACTCTTGATTTCAGCTCGGGTCATGATTTCAGCGGCGTGTAATGGAGCCCATATTGGGCTCAGGGCTCAGCACTCAGCACAGAATCTGCTTGGGATTCTCTCTCTCCTCTCCCTCTGCCCATTCACACTCTCTCTCTTAAAAAAAAAAAAAAAAGGTGAGGGGTAAACAAAAATCAGAAGTGAGGGTGTGAAGGTAGGAATACCAACTACCACCGCAATACTCCTCTTGGTAAGTATAGGGTACCTGCTAACTATTTGCATTATCGTATTAGTCTCCATATTTGTCACTAACCCCTTTCACAGAGGACAAAACAGGCCCAGAGTTACAGATCAGGTACCCAGGGTCACACAGCTGAAAGTAACTAAGCTGGGACTCAAACCCACACTCTCACACTCTGCCCTGGATTGCCTGGCAGCCTCAGGGTTCAGTCCTGCTGGTTTTTAGAGGAGCAAGAGCCTTGGCTGGCCCCACTGAGTTCCACTGAGCCACTCACAGCGGAGTTGATGGGGACAAGGAAACCGGAAGAGCCCATGGGAGATAGAAGGGAGTAGAATCTGACATCTAGAGGTCAGGATCAGAGCAAAGTGTGGCTCAGGGAGGGCACGAGTGGGAGAGGTGGACAGACAAGAGATGGGGCAGAGAGAGAGGATGCACAGAGTTTGAGGCTAGAGAGGAGAGAGAAGTCACAGTCTGAGAGGCAGCTGTTTGCTCCTGACAAAGGCCAACCAGAGACCGTCACTTTCCTCAGCCAGCATTTCCCAGACTTGGTTCCATGGGACATTGGTATGGAGAGAGACTGAGGAAACAAGGTTCCACAGTCAAATGATTCTGGGAAATGCTGCATACCATTTGCCCAGCTATGGTGAATTCACAACTAAATTAGATTAAAGGCTCATTACCATATTAAAGTCTCTGATTAATTTTATGGTAAAGAAATCTGCTTGACTCTGCTTAACCCAGCATTGGTCATACTTCTTTGGCCATGAAACCCTTTAAATACATCAAACCTACAGAGACCTCAAGGGTGTTCCACAGAAATATACTTTGGAGACTGCCATACTCAGACCATGAGCTCCTGAGGGAAGGACTGTGTTTTAGTTTCGTTTTTATTCCCAGTGCCTGGCACACAGTGATGACAGGATGGCGGTGTGAGGAGGGAGGAAGGATACACAGATGGTTACTAAATGGATGGGTGGCTGTTCAATGGATGGATATTGGAAGAACAGTTGAATGGATGACTGGACAGATGGATGGACAATGTGAGTCAACGGGATAGACCACTAGATGGCTGACTGGCTGGAAAAGAGAGAAGGAAAGAGCTGGACACTCATGAGTAACTATACTTCAAGGGCTGGCAAATTTTTTCTGTAACGGGGCTAGACTGTAAGTATTTTAGGCTTTGTGGGCCACAAACCAAATTTCTGTCATATACTCTCTCTTTTTTTTTTTTTAAGATTTCATTTATTTATTTGAGAAAGAGCACGAGCAGGGGGCAGGGGCAGAGGGAGAGGGAGAAGCAGACTCCCCAATGAGCAGGGAGCCCCACATGGGGCTCAATCCCAGGACCCCAAGATCATGACCTGAGCTGACATCAGACACTTAACCGACTGAGCCACCCAGGCGCCCCACATATTCTTCTTTTATTAGCATCTTTTATAAATGTACTATTCTTAGCTACAGGCTGCACAAAATACGCCCCAGGCCATAGTTTGCCAGCCCTTACTTTACTTCGATGGAATATATCTAGGGGGCTCTATTACATCTTCTGCTTACGAAGGAGCTGTGGGAAGGACAAAGGAGGACAGGCCCAAGGCCAGGCGGAGAAGGGAGCTCTTACGATTCCACAGCTGAAGATGTCCACTCGTTTTGTCAGCTGCCCCACCCTGATGAAATCTTGCGGCAGATACGCAGCTGAGGCCTGGAAAAGATGAGTCTTCATCATGGTGTATCTTGACCTTTTGTTGTCAGGACACAGGTGAGCCATTGGATGAGCCAACTTGGGGGTGAAAGTTTGGTCTAGCAAAACATTGGAGCTGTGGGAAAGAAAGCAGAGAGAACTTTCTCACTTGGAGCTGGACAGGAAGAGGTTGCCATGGAGACCCTTTCAGAGAACAACTTCACAATAAGCAGCAGTGGCCCTGGCAAGTTAAGAGTCACTTTAGACCCTGTGCCTGGATTTTCTGACCTGGTCCCGGTGAGGGAAGGGAGTGGAAACGCACTTCCACCAGCAAAGGAGGACGGAGCTGAGATTAGTTGTGCTGTCCCAGGAATGGCCTTTGGGGTGGTCGGCAAGGTGCGGCCCCCCGACCCCCTCAGATGTCAAACCCTCATCAACCTCAGCTTGTCTAGACCGTGGGCTATGCAGGCTTGAGCCCCTCTGACACTGTTGTGAGCCCTGGCTCTGGCCTGACTGACTCAAGTCTCAATGCCATGATCCCTCGTGACTGGTCCTGCCCAGATCGTGGGACTATGAAGAACAATAAAAACATTCTCGGACCTGGGCATCTGACCTGTGGGAGTCAACACTCTCAGAAGCTACTTCAAAGGGAAAAACAAACAAACAAGAAAACAAATTACATGGATTAAAAATAATCAAACTAACCCTAAACAGTTGTTTAAAAAATAGACATCAGGGGCACCTGGGTGGCAGAGTTGGTTAAGCGTCCGACTCTTGGTTTCAGCTCAGGTCATGATCTCAGGGTCGTGGGATCGAGCCCCGCACTGGGCTCCACGCTCTTGGGATTCTCTCTCCCTCTCCCTCTGCCTCTCCCCCACCCACTAAATAAATAAATCTTAAAAAAAAAAAAAAAAAGACATCAATTCCAATATCCACTATTAGGGGTAGTTAGGGGTAGTAAATTATGGGCCAATCCCTTCAACAGAAAACTAAGAAGTCACTAAAAATGATGGCATGCCACATGAGGAAGGATTTGCCTTGTTTAAATAAAGGGGTAAGAAAGAAAATATGAATTGGTAAGAACACACAGTGCCCCCTTAGGGTTAGGACTTCTGTGTGGGCAGCGGTTGAAGAAGTCAGGGCACAGGGCCAGAATGACTTCTCACCCTCTCACCCTTTCATTTTCTTTCTTGCTACTACAATTGTCTGTGTAATCAGGCAAGAATCAGGGAGGAAAAAAGAGGACAAGGCTTCCACTTGCCAAATGGAAAACTTCGAGGAAGTATGAGTTCTACGGTTTCAAGGTCAGTTATGCCAGATTTTCTGGTATTTTCTGGAGCCTCTCCATGCTGCCAGTCCCCAGACAGGACTCTTGTTCTTGGGAGCATGGTGCTAAGATACTGGGTTGCACACCCACCCTGCAGGAAGCTTCCCTGACATGAGCTGCTTTTACCAACAGATACATAAGGAGGGGTGGGTGTCCAGGAAGACGCTGAGTGAGGAGCTCAAAATCCTAGGGGCCTTGGCCCAAAGCTCCAGAATCAGGTCCAGACCAGCTGCTGGGTTGGAAGTAAAAGGCATCAGGGGTGTGGGGTATGTGCTGGGAAAACACCAGCTCAAAAAAAGACCAGCATGGAGGCAGGGAGGCAGTGTGTAGGGACAGCAGAAACCCTGAGTTTTGAGCGAATAACAAAGAAAGAGAGAAGAGACCCAGGGGAGGTGGGGTGGGAGGAGCGATCCAAGGGCAAGAGAGACCGAGGGAGAGGAAGGGGCGCAGGACTGTGTGCGGCTGGACCCCCGCAGCGCAGGCCCTCAGCAGGGTCCTGAGAGACCCCCTCCCCCACCTCTTGACATTGCCATGGATGATCTCCAAGCTGTGCAGGTGCCCCACAGCACGAAGCAGCCCGGAGCAGATGCTGGCGCGCTGGGGCCAGAGGAGGGCGTCCGTGCCTCCCTAAGTTAAGAAAAAGGGAGAGAATCAGTCACACCTCTGCCTTTTCCAAGTCCCAACGAGCTCCCAACTCCCGTCTCTCCTCTAGACCATCACATCCTCTGCGAGGGGACTCAACCAACACGGTGTACTGGCAGGCCTTCTGACAACAGGAGACCTAGATGTAAATCCCAGCTCAGACACGCACTAGCTGTGTGACTCTGGGAAAGACGCTCGATGTCCCTGAGCCCTGATTTCTGCTTTAGCTAACCCCATGCCTCTCTAGGGTTGCTCTAAGGACTCAGAGGATGATATGGTAGGGGGTGTATGGTATATGAGTATACGGTACGCCCCTAGCATGGTGCCTGCCACACAGTGGGCGCTCAGGAACCTGCAGCTGTTTTTATCACGGCTATACAGTGGCAGGTCTGGAATTTTCCTCTAGGAGGGGGCGCCTGGGAGAGGGGATGAGGAGCTTGTGTTAGCACACTAAGCGCATGGGCCTAATGGCAATTTTATGTGTACTGGGGGAGACTTCATGGGGGCTGGTGGGGATTGCAGGTTGAGCTAAAATGCCCGCCACCCCCAAGCACTGTTGTTCCAGGACTGAAACTCCAGGCTCAACCACTACTTATTTTTCAAGCCCCATCATAGGTCCCCACATCCTCTTAGAGCTGGCCTTGCTCACAGATTCCTTCTCAAAAACTCTGAAATTTAGAGCCACATGACCTATTTAAATTCCAGCCCTGACACCTGTCAGCTGTGTTCCTTTGGGCAGATTGCTTTGCCTCTCTGCACCAGAAACTCCTTTATTGGAAAACGGGGGATACCTCTTGAGTTGTAGCTAGGCCTGAAGGGGACAAGTGTAAAACCTTTATCGTGGTGTTTTGCACACAGCAAGAGCGTTGCAAACCGAAAAATCATTATTATACCATGAATAACCATTTTGTCTGGTCTCTGTTAAGGGAAGCAGTAATTCTCTTGGGGAATAAATCTTCCTCCTATTTGAGGATTTTATGGGAGGGAGATTTGTTTTAAAATTGTAGTTTTAGGGGCACCTGGGTGGTTCAGTGGGTTAAAGCCTCTGCCTTCGGCTCAAGTCATGATCTCAGGGTCCTGGGATCGAGCCCCGCATTGGGCTCTCTGCTCAGCAGGGAGCCTGCTCCCCCACCCCCAACACACACCCTGCCTTCTTATGATCTCTCTCTCTGTCAAATAAATAAATAAAATCTTTTTAAAAATTGTAGTTTTAATGGGTATTATGCTCACATGCTGTAACATGCGAAGGGTACTAAAGGGCATATAGTAAAAATTCCTCCCTTTCCCACGCCCTAGCTACCTAGCTCACTTCCTCAGAGGCAGCCAAGGTACCAGTTTTTTGCATCTTTCCAGAGATAGCCCATAAGGACACAAGCAAATAGCTATATAATAGAATAGCATTTTTACAAATAAAAATTTGCTTCTACTTCTCCATACTCTGTATCTCTTAACTACTTTTCTTGTCCTATTGCCTTGACTAGCACCCCCAGAACAATGTTAAATAAAATTAGTACTATGGGATACCTTTGTCTTGCTCTTGTCAAGTAATTTTTTCATAGGTTTTTACCTGAAGATGTTTAGCCAGATCTTATCTATCCCAGCCTAACTTCTCTCTAGATGTCCCCTCTCTCCTCCGGAAGTCCTTAAACCTTGCGTCCCTAACTGGATGCTATCTGGTCCTGTTCTCTGACCATGACCCAGTCCCTTACCTGACCCTGGAGTCTGTCCTGTAAAGAGCCATTAGCCATGTACGGGTAGATCAGGCTGCAAAGCTGATTTCCAGTGCAGAAGCCCAGCAAAGGTAAGACGTTGGGATGGCAGCATCTGAAATCACATATTAGTGCGGAGGTGAGGAGTCAGACAGAAAGAATAGACAAAGACTGTTCTAATTCCTCACCTCCCACCCCTCTTCGGCCCCCTCTACCCATGAGGTCACCAGTGACTTCCCAGATACCAAATGCTCTGATCCCTGAAGACCCAGTACCAGGGTAGAGAGATGAAAACTGCCTGCCTTCAACAAGCGTGAAGTCAAGGAGCTCAGACTTACCCTACCTCACTGCTCTGCCACACAGAACACCCTAACTAGCCCATCTTCTAGAAACAGAGGCTTAGAGGTTAAGGAACTTGTTCACGGTCATGACCGGCATGCAGGGAAGGCAGGATCAGATCGCAGGGCTGTTGGCACTCCCAGGACTGGGTTCTTCCCTGAAATCCTCTTCTCCTAGGTTCTGAGTCACTGTTCCCTCCTGACTCTCTTCCTACCTCTCTGACTGCTTTCCCCTGGCTTTTTCCACCAAGACTCTCCTCCTCTGCCTTTCTCTGAAAGCTCAGTACCCCCAGCTCAGCTCATCATCTTGTTTGATCAGCTGTCTCTAGGTATCTCCCACCTCTATGGGGAATGCCCCCCAAAATCTCTCATTGCAGCCCCTTCCTACACTCTAGAAGTGAATGTCTGTTTGCATTCTGATGCTCAGGTGAAAAGCTTCGGCTCAACAGGTCCCAAACCCACTCTGTGCCCAGTTATTATCCCAAAAAGGCACCTATGCAGTCTCCATGCAGTTTCCTGGAAACCTCCTTACCTCCCCATCTAACTGGTCAGCATTCATGGTCATAAACAGTTTTCCAACTGTCCCCTTGAGTTGGGGAGAGTTCACCCCTCCTCTACCCTGAGTCAGACCCTGATGGATGCTCTGCAGGACTATTGTAATAGACTCCTGGCCAATCCCTCCTGTCCTCCTCCACTCCCCGCAGGCCATAATACTGCACTTTTCATACAGGGATTGAGAGTCATTTACACTCAATCCCTTCTGGACCAAAAACATTCCCAAGGCAGGGACTGTGTATCTTCCCTAAGACTAAAAAAAGCCTTGGCAACCCACAGCTGCCCAGTCAATGAATGGGATGTCTGTCAACTCGGGGAAGTACTTTGAAAAATGGAAAGGGGAATTATACTTTCATTTTTTGATTAAATATGTGTGTGCTTATTCATACACATGTACAAATAGAGAAAAGATTAAATATATCAAAATACTAACACAGAAGTAGTCATTTATAGGTGCTACGGAAAACAGGTGACTCTTATTTTCTTATTTATTATTTTCTTTATCTCTTAAGACACTCCACACTAATCACACATTCCTCGCCCAAGGCTGCGTGTTGGCAGAGGAAACCCAGAGAGCAACTTGCCAAGGTTGAATGACAGCAGGCGTCCAGCGCCTGACAGGTGCCCGACAGGCCTTTGTTAAATTCATCAGTCAGTGATGGCAGAGCCAGAACAAGTCTCCCCACGTCCTTCCCGTTCTTTTTGCCAGTCCCCTGCCAGCTCTGGGACAGGCAGGCTCACTTCCCTTCTCAGCCTCAGTTTCCCCATCTGTAAAATGAGCAGGTTTGAGGAGGGCTTTTGAAGATCTTTATTGCTCAAGACTTTATGGCTCAAAATTTCTGTCGGGGCACTGGGTGGCACTGGGTGTTCAGTCGGCTGAACATCAGACTCTCGTTTCCAGTTCGGTAGTGATCTCGCTCCACGCAGAGTCTGCTGGAGACTCTCTCTCCCTCTTTCTCTTCCCTTCCCTGTTCTTTCTCAAAATGGAGAAATAAGTCTTCAAAAAAAAAGTCTCTGCCAAAGGCTAGACAGTAAATATCTTAGACTTTGTAGGCCAATAGGTCTCTGCGGCAACCACTGGACAGTGCACTATCCCACACAAACAGCCAGAGGGAAGACAGAGATAAGTAAGTGTGGCTGTGTTCCAATAAAACTTTACCATGGACACAGAAATCTGAATTTCATATACTTTTCACGTATCACGAAATCTTCTTCTTATAATTATAATGGAGAACCCATTCTTAGCAATCAGACTACACACACATACAGGCATGGCCTGATCTGGGCCTCCGGGCATCATTTGCTAAGTCCTCCTCTGGGGCATATACCGTTTTGAGATGGATTTGCCATTGGAGTTGGAAACAGTAAATCTCTGACCATCTCAAAAAATGGGATAGAAACAGATTTCTTCCACCATGGAAGGAAAGAGCTGGGCCAAGCGAGCCAAGAGAATTTGATAATTCTAATCTATGCATGTAGGTGCTTCATGGAAAAAACATGGACTATGAAGCCAGACCAACCTAGGTTCAAATTCCAGCTCTGCTACTTACTAGCTGTGCGATCTTGGACAAGACACTTAACCTCTCTGGGCCTCAATGTGCACATGTACAAAACAATGCTGATAGGAGCAGCAATGTTACAAGGTTCTTATGAGGATTCAGTGAATCTTTACATATGGAATTTGAAGGCATGCCTGGCACACAGGAAGCACTATATCAAGGTTAGCTGTCATCATTAAGTAAAGTATTTTCCAAAGGGGAGGCTTACCTGCGACAAATTTGTACCTCTGCCTGGAAGAATTTTTCGACTGATCCTGGACCTGAGTGGGCCACCTGTGGGAAAAGACAATGAAACATGAAAATCCAGGCTCGCCAGAAGAGCTTCCACCCCTTACTTGAAACCAAGAAATGCTCACCTCTCTGAGCTTCTTGAAGACAAATGGCATGCCATGCCTTTGCCCTTTGTAGATGTCAGCAAAGGTCCCCTCACTGATTTTGTGGTTTGGGTTGAAGTTCTCAGTTGCCTGGACCACGTCTGCCTCGCTCCAGAAAAGGCTGTCTTCAGCTCGGCTCACAAGTGTTTCCTGCTTAGGAATGGAGGTACTAAAGCCCTGGGAATGCAGACAGAAGAGATGGAGATTAGTATGGGATTAATATGGAAACTATTTTTTCCCTACTACCTTAGGGAATCTTAGCTCATCAAAGCTGAAGAGGTGGGGGAGTTCTTCTTGTCCAGTGAGGAGAAACGGTCCTTTATAGGACATGGATAGGGCCCTCTCAAATCCCAGCTCTGCCTCTAACTGGCTCTGTGACCTTGGGGAAGCAGCTTAACCTCTCTGAACCTTAGTTTCCAGAGCAGCAAAAATGAAGATAACCATAGTACTCTGAAGGGTAATCCTGCAGATCAATTAAAATGTGAATATTCCTAGCACGTGGCTGGGGTTTTTGCTTTGTCTTTTTCCCCAGTTTACAAAAGTGAGAACCAAGTAGGTCAGAGAGCTAAGGTGAGGTCACACAGCTGGTCAGCAGCTGAACTGGTGCCCCGGGTCCTACACATGGTATACATGCTGGGAAGCAGGATCTAGGTTCACACAAACAAATGCAATTCCGAGAGAGTCTCTGAAAAGCAGCTCTCCCTCAGTCACGTACCTTCTTAAAAATAGGTGTACAGAGGTTAAACTTTTTCTTTTTAAGATTTTATTTATTTATATGACAGGCAAAGATCACAAGTAGGCAGAGAGGCAGGCAGAGAGAGAGGAAGAAGCAGGCTCCCTGCTGAGCAGAGAGCCCAATGTGGGGCTTGATCCCAGGACCCTGGGATCATGACCTGAGCCGAAGGCAGAGGCTTTAACCACTGAGCCACCCAGGTGCCCCCAAGGTTAAACTTTTTTTTAAGCTATCTATGCTCTTACAGACAGTTTTTTAAAATTAGAGGGTGAATACCGTCCACAATCCCATTATCCACTGAACTACTATGAGAGTTTAAAGTATTTCTTAAAAATTAGATACACAGGATTTCTTTTTTTTTTTTTTAAGATTTTATTTATTTATTTGACAGAGAGAGAGATCACAAGCAGGCAGAGAGGCAGACATAGACAGAGAGGGAAGCAGGCTCCCTGCTAAGCAGAAAGCCCAATGCGGGGCTCGATCCCAGGACTCCGAGACCATGACCTGAGCCAAAGGCAGAGGCTTAACCCACTGAGCCACACAGGTGCCCCAGGATTTCTTTTTAAAATCAGAATCATGGGCGCCTGGGTGGTTCAGTGGGTTAAGCCGCTGCCTTCGGCTCAGGTCATGATCTCAGGATCCTGGGATCGAGTCCCACATCGGGCTCTCTGCTCAGCGGGGAGCCTGCTTCCCTTCCTCTCTCTCTGCCTGCCTCTCTTGTGATTTCTGTCAAATAAATAAATAAAATCTTAAAAAAAAATAAAAATAAAATAAAATAAAATCAGAATCATGCCATACACATAGTTTTGACTTCTGGTGATTTCACTTAACACTATACCATGATCATTCCACCAACTAGTAAATTGTCTTTGAAGATTAGTAATTATGTATTAAAAAAAATGCTTAAGTACTCGTCTCCTTTATGGAAGAGTCTCATTAACCAGACCCATGTAGCATTGGCTTTTCCGCTAGGCACCCTGCCAGGATACTGGCACAAAAAAAATCAAAACACAAAAATGTTTTGATTTCTTTTAAAGCCAGAAGAATAAGAATGAACTTTTAGAGTCAAAGAAATTGTTTTAATCTTTCAATACAGCTTAGATTAGGTTCATCTTTGTGCAATGCAATTGTAAAATATAATCCTTTTTTTTTTTTTCATGAAGGAAAGAAAAGGCCCACAAAGGCAAAAGTGTCTAAGATCCTAAAGGTCACATGCAGGGGCGCCTGGGTGGTTCAGTGGGTTAAAGCCTCTGCCTTCGGCTCAGGTCATGATCCCAGGGTTCTGGGATCGGGCCCCGCGTCGGGCTCTCTGCTCTGCGGGGAGCCTGCTTCCTCCTCTCTCTCTGCCTAGTTGTGATTTCTCTCTGTCAAATAAATAAAATATTTAAAAAAAAAAAAAAAAAAAAGGTCACATGCAGTCCTGGACCCAAGTCACTGCAAATTCGGGTTAATTCAGACATGTACTGGGTGGGAAAGTGTTAGAAGAGAAGTGGTTTGTAAGCAAATGACTTAGTATACATGTAACCAATATATTTTGTGGGGAGAAAGATGCCATGTATCAGCTCCCATAAAACACACAGAATGGAAAAACACATTTAAAAACATGTATTCATGTAAAGGGCACCCCCAATCCCAGGGCCCCGGGACCTAGCTACATCAACAGCCTGCATTTAGTCTCAGAAGTTTGGAGTCATTCCTTTCTCCCTATCCCCTTAACCCCAGCCCCCATTTTGGTCTTTTTTTCCCCCCCATTTTATTCATTTATGTCATCTCTATACTCAACGTAGGGCTCGAACTCACGACCCCAAGATCAAGAGCTGTACGCTCTCCTGACTGAGCCAGCCAGGAGCCCCAGCACGTTGCATTGTTGAGTGGGAGCCACAAGCTGGGGGTGGGGGGAGGAAGGCAGTATTCCCAGATTTACCTTTGAATCGGATGAAACAGGAAAGTCAGTTTTTAAGGACTGAGGGGCATCTGCAGAAGCAGGCGGGAGGTTGGCTCTGGCTGGAGCAGGCCCTGAAAAGGAGGGACCATGGGTCTGGCCGTGCCCTAGAAAGGAGGAAGACAGGAGGGGTTGGCAACCAGTTCCCAAACCAATTTCTCCTTCATTCCACAAACACTTTTTGTCACTAATGACACCTGCTATTTCCTGACACCCCCAGGGGCCAGCCTACACGCTCCTCATGAGCCACCTCAGTGAAGCTCTGTGACAGCCCCATAGGTTGGTTCCATATATGATTCCCACTGAGCCGGGGGAGAAACAGAGGCACAGGAGATGGCTACTGGCTCAGGGCCGCTCAGCCAGTCAGTGGCAGAGCCCGGCTTCAGAGGGACATCCGTGTGACTTCCAGGCCCTACTCCGGCCCACCTCCCACACAAGGAGCAATGAAGGACACAGAGGTGATTAGCTGTGGAGCCCGCCTTCCAGAAAACCCCTCTGCAGCAGCAATGGCAATAACCAGCCTCCAAGGGCAGAGGCAGCAGAGAGGCCACCCAAGCAGGTTGGGAGGCCAAGGAGGGTTTCACAGAGGATTTCAAAAAAGTGGATAGTGGACACTGAGGGTGTGGGACTGGCTGTGGGGAGGTATGAGAGCAGGCAAGTCCAGGCATGCAGAAATTACTCAGGCATGCTTAGCTAGCAAACACCACTGCCATACAAGGCCCTGCTCTAAATGAGTCAGTGTGTTAAGTCTCTTAACCATGACAACAATCCTAGGAGACAGGTACTATTACCATGTTCTCTTTATAGATGGTGAAACTGAGGCAGAGAGAGCTGAAGAAAGCTTTCTAAGGGCACGGTCAGTGGCTCTAGAGTCCATGGTTTTGTTTTCATTTTGTTTTGTTTTTTAGGCAGGCTCCATGCAGGGCACCCAATGCAGGGCATGGAGCCCAAGGCAGGGCTTGAACTCACAGCCCTGAGATCAAGACCTGAGCTCAAATCAAGAGTTGGCGGCTCAACCGACTGCGTCAACCCAGCATCCCTGGAATCCATGCTCTTAATCCCTTAGAGAATGAAGAAGATTCGGGAGAGAGAGGGCTTGAAGAGTAGTTTGGGGTCACGTAAAAGCCAGGTCAAAGAGGTGACATTTCTTCGAGGGGCATCAGAAAAGGATGAACCTGAACACTAACAAGGCAGTCTGGAGTCTGATAAATGAGAGTGGGTGCAAGCCAGGGCGGAGATGGCATGAGGGACGAGCTATGGTGGCCGACACACGCAGGAGCAGGCCTTGGCCAGAAGCCAGAAGCTTCAGATGTCATCATCTGGGAACTCCCAGGTGGCCCCATGACTGGGATGGCCTCTGAGTAACTGGGCACCAGCCCTCCAAGGGAACCTGGCCTTGGCCCCAGGGTTGCTGGCCCAAGTCACCTGTTTCAGGTATTTCTGGTTTATAACATCAGGAAATGAGGGATTAATCTGGAACTTTGGCCATAAAAAAGAAAATTAATTTGGAAGACTGAAAATAGCACCCTGATGAAGCTAGAATCAGGCTTACTAAACTAGCAACTGAGGCAACTGATAAAACAAAGCTCACCTAACGCCGGCTAAGCCTCTTCAATCCTCACAGAGCCCAAGAGGAGGGGCAGCCTAAGCCTCTCTCCGAGTCCATGGTTCTAGACCTCTAGACAGCTGAGAGCCCCGCCACACTCTCAAATCCATGCCCACATCCACCCAAGCTTCCCAGAGGCTGCTCCCCTGTGACTAAGTGTGGAGGGGACAAGAAGGAGAGACCCAGGGCCCTGCTCTCCCTAAAGACACCAGGGGAGCCTGCCTTAGACACTCCCACCCAACCTGCCCACCTTCTTCTTCACCCAGACCCCAAGCCTCCTCCAGCTTCACCCAGCTCCTTCCATATTTTCTCTCAGGCCTTTGTACTGTGAAAATCCTCCTGCTTCTCAGATGACCTCGTCCAATACAGGCCTCTGCTGGCTGGCCCAGGGATTCTACTGACAGGCCCCTGCTGCCTCTAGCCACACCTTGCCTCTCAGCCTTGGCTCAGTACCCTTGGCTTGGGCCCCCAAACTGTGGTCATGTTCATCCCTCTCCTAATTGTTAGCTGTGTCTCTGTGCCACCTCACTGTGAGTGACTTGATGTTTTTCTTTCAATCCGCTTTAATTCACATATGATGTATATAGCCTTGAAATCCCCAGAATTTTTTGCGCATGAGATATACATCTTTTCTAACATCCGAGCTCTCTTGAACCACGGGGAGCCAGGCTCCAAGCCCTGGGGACCGCTGCTCTAGGCTGCTCCCGCCTCCCCACTCAAGTTCTGCCCTATGCTGGCCCCACCCAGAGCTGGCCTCAGCACAGGGTTCTCACTGAGCAAATGGTCCCTCTCCCTTTGCCCATTGACTCGCAGGCCAGTACTGGCTTCACATAAATCATGACTTTCTGGGCTGGATTGATGCCTGGGATTCTCCTGAGGTTAGGAGGGTGTCACCGAGGTCTGCTCTTGTGACATATAAGGGCTACTAGTTGAAGCAGGGCCTCATTATCCCTGTGGTTTTGGGGAGAAAATGAATGGGATTGGAGCCAATGCCGCAAAGCTGACAAATCAGATAAGCACTAGACTTGCTTTGTAAGGGTTTGGTGGAAGCCCTGGGTCAGGCAAGACACTCAGCCTCACACATGTCCTTTCCAAAGCACTCACCCTCCATGTGCCAAAACTTTTACTAAGAAAAACGTTTCCTACAGAAGTTTTTCTGGAATGTCGGCTTTCCCAAGCAGAATACACCGACTCTTGTTCTGCTGGGCTGGGTCCCTCCAGGCATGAGTCAAGAACACTGGGGAGGGAGGTTGCTGCATCCTGCCCTGGAGCTCCCCACCCCCTTTTCCATATTAGTGCAAAGGCCTCTCCAGATGAGGCTGGTTTCTGCAGTAGCCCTAGATAAGGAACACAGAGTTGGTGACCCCTATCCCCTCCTCCATCTGGGCCAGCATTCCCCTAGAATTTTCCTGCTTTACTGTAATTCTTCCCTATGGCCATTGACCAGTATCACCTTTGCTTGAGGACCACTTTCCCTTGTCTTTAACTGCTGATCACAGTTCTGCCCTGGTTTTTGTTTTTTATCTTTAGCTACAGTTAACCGTTCAGACTCCCTGGCCTAGAATTATTTTCCCAGCTTCAGCCTATCTGGGGTGTCCAGAACACTGCTAATATTAACTAACATTTGATGGGCACCTGAGGGCAGCAGCACTGACATGTTGCCATAGCAACTATGACAAGTTAACATAGGCTTTCCTTACTGTGCCTGATTTTTTTAAGATTTTACTTATTCATTTAGAGAGAGACAGCGCACGTGAGTGGGGAGAGGGGCACAGGCAGAGGGAGAGGGACAATCTCAAACAGACTCTGTACTGAGTGCAGAGCCCAATGTGGGACTCAATCTCACAACCCCAAGATCATGACTCCCCGAAATCAAGAGTCGGTCACCCAACCAACAGAGCTACCCAGGCACCCCTTTATCTTTTTAGATAAAGAAACCGAGGTACAGAGAAGCTAAGTAATTCTCCTGCCAGAAACTGAGAGGTGGGATTCAAATACAGGTTTGTCTAATGCACACACCCAGCTGTGCTCCTCTAGGCGGATGCTGACCCTGGCTTCAGGAACAGCATCAATGAACTGAGATTTCTTGGATTTGGGAGCTTCAGCTCACCACTCGGAGCCTACAGCAGAGCAGAATGGAGGCCAGGCCCCCGGGGAAAGGTGGTGAGAAGGGACATGCGGATGCAAATAGTGTGAATAATGGTACCCCTCCCCCAAGTCCCCCCCAAGACCCCCCCCAAGTAAAATCTTTAAAAAAACAAAACAAAACAAAACAAAAACAGTAATAAGCAGTTTATATTCTGTTGGTATCTGACATTTTTTTACTTTTTTTTTTAAAGATTTTATTTATTTATTTGACAGAGAGAAAGATCACAAGTAGGCAGAGAGGCAGGCAGAGAGAGAGGAGGAAGCAGGCTCCCCACCGAGCAGAGAGCCGGATGCCGGGCTCCATCCCAGAATCCTGGGATCATGACCTGAGCCGAAGGCAGAGGCTTTAACCCACTGAGTCACCCAGGCGCCCCTTTTATTTACTTTTTAAATATAATATATTATGAGCATGTCTCCATGTATGTATACACATCCGCAACATTTTTAACAGTATTGTATTGTTCTGACTGACTGTCATTAACTTTACCATCCTCCTTGTTATTTTCAATTTTTTGCTATTATATGCTGAGCTGAATATCTTGATAGATAAAACATTTCCTTAAAAACATTTTCTTTAAATTAAAAAATTTAATTTAAAATACCTGGGCCTGGAAAGGTGACTGGACCCATAGAAGGCCCCTTTTCCTGTTCTTCTTCAGTGTTTCTTACAGAAGCTGCCAACGGCCTTCCTGGCTTCGCAGCGTCTGGGAGGTCTAGGAAAGAAGACTTGATTTCAGGAACTGGTTTCCATGAAAAAAGGTAGAAAAAGCAGCTATTACTCAGTGAAGTGGGAAAGCCATCAAGAAATGGGGGTCTACAAGCCAGAGACCCGGGCTCTGTTCCAGGCTCCATCTTGAATTCACTGTGGCCGGGTCAGTTCTTCCCCTCCTGGTCTCAGCCTCCCCATGTATGTACTGGGGGGACATTACAATTTCCTGTGATGGGTCCGGCTCTGACACTGAGTCACCCAAAACTGGCTTCCAATCCTACCAGCGGTGTGACCTTAAACAAGACCCTCTCCTCTGAGCCTGTTTCCTCAGCTATAAAGTAGAGAGGGCTGGGATGCCTGTGTAGGTCAGTGGGTTAAGCATCTGCCTTTGGCTCAGGTCATGATCCCAGGGTCCTGGGACTGAGCCTCGCATCAGGCTCCCTGTTCAATGGGGAGCCTGCTTCTCCCTCTACCCCTTCCCCCCACCATGCTCTTTCTCGCTCACTCGCTTGCTCACTTGCTCTAGCTCCATCTCAAATAAATAAGTAAATAATCTGGAGAGGGTGCCTGTCTAAAAGGGCTGTTAAGGGGCGCCTGGGTGGCTCAGTGGGTTAAAGCCTCTGCCTTTGGCTCTGGTCATGATCTCAGCGTCCTGGGATCGAGCCCTGCATCGGGCTCTCTGCTAACCAGGGAGCCTGCTTCTTCCTCTCTCTCTGCCTGCCTCTCTGCCTAGTTGTGATCTCTGTCAAATAAATAAATAAAATCTTTAAAGAAATAAATAAAAAATAAACAAAAGGGCTGTTAAGAGGAAGGTAATGGGAACATAGACGTGGAAGGGCTTTTCATCGACTATACATTTCCCCGAACGTGGGAGGAAGTTACACACCTTCACCCCACCAAGTCCCTAGGGGAGCCCCTACATAAGAAAGCCTGGTGGTCCTCCAGTTTCCCCTTCCGCAAGCATGGAATCATGTCTTACAGATGGGGAACCTGCAAACAGCCCCTCTGTCAACAGAGCGCTAAGCATGCCGCACCCAGCTGTGCAGCCTTCAAATCCTCACAAGCTGTTTGCATTTTATCCCCACTAGAAATGAGGAAACTGAGGCCTGAGCAGGTTAAGTGGCTGGCCAAAGATCACACGGCCTGGACAAGCAGGACTGGCCAAAGAAGCCTGGGTGGAGATTCCCTGGTTCTTGAGAGGAATCCCTTCCCCTTTGCACCAAGGTGAGAAACCCCAAAGGTGGTGTGAGGGCGTATCTACACCGGCTCCCGGCCAGCTCCTCAGAGCCCACATGTAGTCTGTGACACAGCTTCCTCTCGCCTCCCCCACCACTGTCCTGGCATCGTCTCCGCCGGCCAGCAGCCTCCTGCATCTGGGGCAGCCTCCAGACCCCTGCCCAGGCCACATCTTGCTAAAATACAACTCTTGTCTCTTCACTTCCCTGTTTAAAGCCTTTATGAGCTCCCACAGTCCAGATGAAGCTCACACTCTTCTCCCAGGTCCTTGTGTCTCCCCATTAACTTCCAGACCAAACCCAAAGTCCAGAGCCCTACATTCAAGGCCCTTCACCATTGGGTGGTCTGGGGCGGACCCATATTTGAGAACCACAGAAACAGGGGCCCTGGAATTCTAGGGACAGCCCCCATCTTGCTTGCACATGCGCCAGGTGGGGCTAGGACGAAACATCTCCAGCCTTTGAGTCTCCCTCCGGTAGCAATTCTTCGAACAGGTAAACTGTGTCTCTCTCGAAACAAAACCCATTGTTACCAAGAGGCCAAGCTTTTCAAACCCAAGCTTTAGAACTGGAACTATAAAGCCAGGCGCCTGGGTGGCTCAGGGGGTTAATTAAGCCTTTGCCTTTGGCTCAGGTCATGATCTCAGGGTCCTGGGATCCAGCCCTGCATCGGGCTCTCTGCTCAGTGGGGAACCTGCTTCCCCCTCTCTCTCTGCCTGCCTCTCTGCCTACTTGTGATGTCTCTCCCTCTGTCTCTCTGTCAACTAAATAAATAAAATCTTAAAAAAAAAAAAGAAAAAGAAAATTTCCCATCCCTTCCCCCACAATCCCTGGTACCCACCATTCAACTTTCTGTCTCTAGAAATGTGACTGCTCGTTTAAGTTTTTTAACTCGTGTAGGTGTTGTGTTTTTTTTTTTTTTTCACTTTAACAGCAACTAACAAAATATCTGTGTCTACCTTACCCATTGACATGGAAAGGTATTACTACACCATTGAGTGACAACAGAGCTTACAGACTACGTAACCAGTTTTTGGTAAAATATGTGTAACAGTATAGAAGACATCTGTGTATGAAGAGAAAAAGAAGATGAAGAACATATATAAAATGGGAACAGTGATTATTTCTGGGTAACGTGATTATCAGTGATTTTACACTACGGGGTGGGTTGGTGGGTGGGTTGGCTTTCTGTTTATTCACACGGTAGAATTTTTCAACAATGACCATGCATTGGTTGCAAAGTAAAGTACGTTTCCTGAGGACAAAAAAATCAGGAAGCAAGCTAGCTGGCTACAGTAATGACCAGCACTGGGTCTTCCGAGCCAGAGGGAGTAGCCGTTTGCTCTGGGGAATCCATCTGACCCAGATTAGCAAGCAGGCCATCTCTACATTCAGATCTGACTCACTTCTGTTTCTTGCCACCCACTGTTTACGATGTGTTCTTGATATTTTCACTACAAGTATTCTCACCACAGCCCTGGAAGTAGCAAGGAAGGGACCCGCCCAAGGAAGAAGGTAGAAGAAAGGAGCACTGAGGCAGGAAGCTGGGGGAGGCCAGGGCTGTGGGCAGGACTCCACCCACAGAGGGGAGCCCCAGGAGAACACATGCTTTATTCCTTCCCATCTGGGGTCCCCAGGCCCTCAGAAGGTTGTCCATGGGCCAAGCTGCCCCCATCCCACCCCCCAGGCCAAGGCCCTTTTGGCCAAAACTGAGAGCCTATGGGGGGTGGGGGAGTCCTCCCCAGTAGCAGCCATGCAGGTGGGACCCATGGAGTCACACACCTTTGCCTTTTGTGGTATCATTCCGTTTGTTTCGCAGGCCCTTGTGCAAAATGGCATGGTGAGCGAGCACCGGCTGTGAAGGTGAACTGGTGAGCAGAGCGGGGACAGAACCACCTATTCCCAGCTGGTAGGACAGGAACCCTGTGCCCCTGCCTCCAAGAGGGACTACCCCATGCCACTTGGAGTCTCTTCTCTCTGGCCTGGGGCCTCTCCCAATACCCTCTATCCACAAACCACCCCGGGGTGAGGGGACAATCCTGTGTTCCTCAAAGGGCCACCTCAGCGGTGTCCCAAGATACCTGTGTATAGAGCAGAAAGGCCAAGGAGGCTCCTCCATGCAAGGCCAGTGACAGCCTGGCCCCAGCCCCCCTCGCACTGGGTGGGCCAGGCCTGCTGCTGAAGGGGACCTCAGACTGCAACTTCCCACAGAGGCCAGGCCCCAACTGAAGGACTGCTCCCAGCTGTACCCCTTCCTGGAGGTCCCACCTGCACCCTGACCTGTCTATGAGCCCAGAAGCACCAGCACCTTCCCCTGTCTGAGACCTGGCCGAGCCCTGGTTTCCTCATTGAGGGGACAGAGGGGGGTGGAGGGTGAACGTCCTGGCCTGACCTCACCACAGCAGAGACCTACTACTGCTGGGGACTTTTTTTTACTTCTCTTTCTGAGCAAATCTTCGCCTGTCAGGACGTCTGTGGCAGGAACACTGAGGCCACCAGCCCACCTGTGGCTGACCTCTAGGGCCTCCACCCATATGGGACATAAAAGACCTCATTGTGTTTTCATCCTAAGGAAGAGTTCACTTTTCTCTTTGCTTTTCTTGTTCTTTCGCAATGACACACAGTGGCCTACTGCTGGCACGGTGGGTCATGTACCAGCACTCGGGGGTGGGGGACCCCACATGGGAAGGGGAGAACTGTCCTGTGGCCTCAGCAGGGGCTACCGCCAGCACATTCCAGGCTGACACCTACCCTCCCACCTAGTCAACCTCTCAGGGTCACATGTGCCACAGAGGTCAGCTGACAGAGCCCCACATCAGGCCCACGGTGACAATCTGATGATAAATTTCAGTTTCCTGTGAAACCCCTGTCTCAGCATACTGGGACCTTTCATATGTATTTGAGGTATTGACAATAAATAAGAGGCACAGGGACGCGTGGGGGGGCTCAGTCGGTTGAGTGTCTCTGCCTTCAGCTCAGGTCACGGTCCCGGGTTCCTGGGATAAAGCCCAGCTCATCCTGCTCAGCAGAGAGCCTGCCCCTCCTTCTATCCCTCCCCCTTTTAGTGCTCAGATAAATAGATAAAAGTCTCTAATAAATAAATAAATAAGAGGCAAAACATCTCCACTTCTCTTCTTGGGTTGCTGGTGCCTCATCCGAGTCAGAAGGTGGGCAGTGGGCCTGGGTGGGCCTCCCTTCCCACCATCAAAACCCAGAGAGGGAGACAATGTGGCTTCTCTACCTTTCATGCCTGATGACCTGATCTCTCATGGCTGGCCGGATATGACGCCCACTCTTCAGGCTGCCACACCCGCGTGCTTATTGAAGTAAAAATAGACTATCGATGACAGGATGGGGCAAAATGTTAGTGAGAAAGGGCTGTCACAAACATTAAATCTCCCCGCAGGTTTCCTGTCTGCCAAGGGGACGCTGGCACCGTGCTGGGTGATGTCACTCCTACGACCGAGCTCTAAGTGCAGCTTTGTGCTTTTTTCCCGAGATTATATTCTCGAAAAGTGATTCTACACACGTCACGCTGATTCCACAGCATCATGAGATCGAAAAATATTAATTGTAACCATAGAGTACAAGGGTGGGGAAGTTCCCCTCAGTTTCCAGGTCCGGCTACTACTGCTCCCACCTTATACCGAGGGCTAATTTCTTAACCCTGAGAATCATTTGCATCTATCTGTGGAGTCCTGTCCCAGGACTGCCTCTGGACTCAGTGGGATAAGATAGGTAAAGCCGCCAGCCTGAGGATGGGGATAGGGCACAGACTATGCAAACGGCCATCCTCTGCCCTCTGTCCCTGCCCAAAATGGGCAGAGAAAGAACCTCTGACTCCCAACTTAGAGGCTGTGAAGGAAGCATTTGGAGTGAATGGCTATGGTCAGCATTTTTTTTTTAAAGATTTTATTTATTTATTTGACAGACAGAGATCACAAGGAGGCAGAGAGGCAGGCAAAGAGAGGGGAAGGGAAGCAGGCTCCCTGCTGAGCAGAGAGCCCAATGTGGGGCTCAATCCCAGGACCCTGGGATCATGACCTGAGCCGAAGGCAGAGGCTTTAACCCATGGAGCCATCCAGGTGCCCTGGTCAGCATTTTAAACGCTTGAATGGAAACTGTGACTGTCAGCAGGCAATGGCATGGTCTCGGAAGGCACCGTGGCTGTGGGGCAAAGTAATAGGGGAACCCAGCAGGAAGAGAGGTCCATCCTGCTTCTGCCTGCCTATGCCATCAGCAGCCAACCTTGTCACACACGGGAGGACAGGTAGCTGGGGTCCCCTCTGCCAAGACCCTCAGGGATGGGGAGGGGATGCCAGGGTCTGAAGGAAGAGTTTCAGTGGCTGTGAGCAGTGAGGGGTGGATATATATGTTCTCAGAAAAGTGAAATCAGAGTCTGGATGTTTTCAAAAGTTCCCTGGAGGAACTTTCCAGAGGGATGAGAGTTGGGTTATAGGCTTAAGTGTGTGGTTTCTGGCTTTGACACAGCATTTCACATGCTTCCCATCAGTCGGGGTTGGGCTCCCTGGTCAGGTAACCATTCTGTCTCATGTGACAAGTGAGATGAGGACCCATACCCCAACTCCCATAGAGCAGCTGTGAGGATGAAATGAGCAAGCACGAGACAGTGAAAAGCTATTATTCTTATTTCTTGTGGCTATCATCACCATCTGCAACCACAGGTCAGGCTCTGTCCTTAGTGCTTTCTCACATGCATGACCTGGGGGCGCCGGGTGGCTCAGTGGGTTAAGCCTCTGCCTTCGGCTCAGGTTATGATCCTGGGGTCCTGGGATCGAGCCCCACATCAGGTTCTCTGCTCAGCAGAGAGCCTGCTTCCCCCTCTCTCTGCCTGCCTCTCTGCCTATTTGTGATCTGTCAAATAAATAAAATCTTTAAAAAAAAAATGGGGGCGCCTAGGTGGCTCAGTGGCTTAAAGCCTCTGCCTTCAGCTCAGGTCATGATCCCAGGGTCCTGGGATTGAGCTCCGCATCGGGCTCTCTGCTCAGCGGGGAGCCTGCTTCCTCCTCTCTCTCTGCCTGCCTCTCTGCCTGCTTGTGATCTCCGTCTGTCAAATAAATAAATAAAATCTTAAAAAAAAAATCACATGCATGACCTGTTTTTTCTAAAGATTTTATTTTCAAGTAATCTCTGCACGTAACACAAGGCTCAAATTTATAACCCTGAGATCAAGAGTCACATGTTCTAAGGCCTGAGCCAGCCAGGCACCCCTATGCATGGCATATTTAATTCAGGAAACACTTGAGCAAAGGGGACTCTAACTGTCAATGAGCTCTTTCCTCAGTGAGCACAACCTGGAAATCCCTCCCTCCCTTCACAGCCCTCATGAAAAATAGTGATGTAATAATTATATGTGCATTCTTACTCTTCAGCTGACTCATGAGGCTGAAACGGATCCTTCTAGAACAAATAAAAGTGACTCAGCCATAACTAAAGAACCCTGGTGCCAGCTGGCATATCAGTGACAAACATAGCTTTCTGGGCCCTCTTTTTTCCTTCCCCTTTTAATCTCTGGCTGGACCCTCCTGGATATCCAAAGTCCAACACCGACGCACACGCATGCACACACACACACACACACACACACACACACAAACTCAAAACTCCCAACTCAAGCTAGGTAAAAATTAAGTAACTCTGAGGGAATAACCTCCTAATGGACCTTCCTAATTGCTCTATCTCTGGTTCTCTGTTGGACCTGTACTCTACCAGCTGCTAAAATGATTTACCCTTCCTCATTCATTCATTTATTCATTCAGTCATTGTATTAGGCACTGAGGATGCCATCCATTAACAAAACTGACATGATCCCAACATTAAACTAGTTAAATAAGAGATTTCTAATTATCAACTGGGAGACGTTCTCTGGTGAAAACTAACACACACACACAGGGAGGGGTACCTGACAGACTGACTTATACCGCTTAGCCAGGGAAGGCTTCTGTGGGCAGATACCATTTCAGCACAGACTCAAAAGATGGGAAGAATTAGCCATGGGAAGATACAAGGGAGTCAGGGAGGAATGAGCCTTCTAAGGAGAACATATGCAAAGGTCCTGAGGCAGAAAACAGGTTGGTGTATCTCCTCAGATGAAGAATGACTCTAGTGGCTGAGCTGAATGAATGAAGGGGAAAGTGGCACAGACGAGATGAAAGTGCTGGGCAAGGGTTAGACTATGTGAGGCCCCGCAGGTCATGATTAGGTAGAACCTCATCATCAACTCCCATGAAATGAAGTAACCTATAGGCAAGACATTGCTTACCAAACAGTCCTTTTCTCCCTCTCATACCCAGCCTCCCTTGCAAGTAAGCTGGGGCCACATGACTGGTTCTGGCCAATGGGTTTTAAGCGGAAATACTACCATCACTTTCTGGAGGAAGCAACGAAGAGCCAGTGAATCTCCTTTCAGGCCTCTCTTCCCCAGTCACACTGACCCTGGAAGCTGTGTGTTCGAGAAGACAGAGCCAGCTCTAAGAACACAGAAGGCAGCACTGGACTTTCAGGAATTAGTCTGCGTTGTGTTGAATAATGGCGCTTTCAGGCTTTATCTGTGACTGCAACATAACCTAGCCTATCCTGGTTAATGGATGATCTCAATGTATGTTCAAAACTTGCAACAGGAGCCTAATTACACTAGCTTAGCACCGAGCAGGGGTTCAGCCAAAGGGCAGCTCCTTTCATTCCAGCTCTCACCTTCCCTCTCTAAAAAATTGGGGACTGATTTAGATGCATTGCACATATGCTCTGTTCATTCTCACACAACCCCCCAAAATCCCCACAGTGATTAAAGTCTTGCTGTGTTCCAGTGGAGTAACTAATGTGTGGAAGGAAAGTCAGGTGACCTGTCCTGAGCCACTCAGCACTAACTTTTTCTTTTTAAGATTTTATTTATTTATTTGACAGAGAGAGCACAAGTAGGCAGAGTGGCCGGCAAAGGGAGAGGGAGAAGTTCAGCTCCCCACTGAGCAGAGCCCAGCATGGGGCTTGATTGCAGAATCCTGGGATCATGACCTGAGTCAAAGGCAGCCACGGCAGCCACTTATCTGACTGAGCCACCTAGGTGCCCCATCAGCACTAACTTTTTTTTTTTTTTTTTTTTTTTGACAGAGAGAAATCACAGCTAGGCAGAGAGGCAGGCAGAGAGAGAGGAGGAAGCAGGCTCCCTGCAGAGCAGAAAGCCCCATGTGGGGCTCGATCCCAGGACCCTGGGATCATGACCTGAGCCGACAGCAGAGGCTTCAACCCACTGAGCCACCCAGGCGCCCATCAGCACTAGCTTTTTAAAACCCTCACAACCTCTTATGTTTTCCAGCTTCCTGGTTTATGAGACTAGACAGGGCAACATGTGTACCTATTTTACAGAGGGGAAAAGTGAGACCTGATGCCATCCAGTGACCTACCCCAGTAGGGTTTCAGGTCAAGCAGAACTAGGTCCCCACCCCAGCCCATTACTTACTAATAAGGTGGCTTTCAGCATGTTAGTTAATCTCTGAGCCTCAGTTTCCACATCTATAAAAGGGGAATGATAAGATTTATGAGGTAAGATGTCTACCTGGCACATATTAGGTGCTAAATACAAGTTATAACTAGAACCAAATAGGCAGACTCCTGGCCTGGTGGGTCTTGGCCAAACATACTGCCACCTCCGGGGCAATTCTCCAGTGGCCCCGAATTCCAGCCATGCATTGTCATTCCCTAGCTTGAAAAGGGGCAGATATTGGGAAGCCTTCCAAGAGAGCAAAAGCGCCAGCCCCATCTGGCCCTTGCAACAGCTCGGGCTCTTTGGGAAAGAGAAAAATTATCTTGTTTCCCTTTAGGCGACAGCCAAAAATTCCCCATTCAGTGACAGCCCAGCTCCAGGAAGGAAATGACTCTGGCTGAGACACCAAACCAAACGTTAGAAAACATCAAGGTTGCACAACCAAATGAGACTGTGTGAAAAAGGCAAAAGTCAAAAGAAAACTCCCAGGAAGATGGTAGCAGCAGGAGGAAAGATAAAACCCTGGTCACCTCCCAATCCCTTCAGATTCCAGAAGCTTCTTGTGCTCCTATTCAGAACCTCACAGGCCCCTATTCCACACAGTGGCCAGAACAATGGGCATACATCAGGCACAAGCCCTCCAAGATCTTCCCTTTCCTCCCTGAGAAAGCAGCCCCTTGACTGCAGCCTGTGAGGCTTCGGGTGGCCTGACTCTGCACCCTGTCCTCTCCCCAGGCCCAGCCTGCCACACCGTCCTCCTGCTGAAGCCCCCATGGCCTCCATCTGGGTCCTCAAACATCACCCCCTTCCCACCTCTGGGCCTTTGCATGTGCTGTGCCCTCTGCCTAGAAATGATCAGTGGTCCCTCACTCACTAGTATCACTTGTCCTTCCACCAGAGGCTCAGGTTTTTTTCCTCAGGGAAACTTCTACCAATAAGATCAAATCCTGCCCTCTTGCAGCTCACCACAGCCCTCACCCAGCCGTGTGGGTGGTTACAGTCTCCGTGTCACCCTCCTGTCAGGATGTGTCTCCCACACTAGACTGCAGGCTCCCTGAGGTCCAGGAGCTCATCTGTATTTTCACTGCCGTGTCCCTAGTACCTAGCAAGTAGGTACTTGAAAAATATGTCTTTCGTTCATCATTGACTCTCTGGCCCAGCTCCCATGTATCTAACACGCTGTGAGGAGGAAAGAAGCAGAGTTTTATCTCACAGGTTAGGCACAGCTGGTTCCCGGTCTTGCACAGCTAGAGCCATCTGATCCTCACCATCAGCAGGCTCAGTTCCTAGGCCTGCCTTTGGTGCCATTTCATGAGTTCTACAGCTCAGCAGTGACGATAGCTGACCTGCCTCTGGCTGGGAGCCACAGTTCTGAGACTATGGCCTCTGCCTTGATTCCTGCTCCTGCACATACAAGATCCTAAAACTTAGGCTCTGCAGCCTGGCACATAGTCCCCTCCTAAGCCAAGTAGTCTGGAAAAGTCCCTTTCAGGTGTAGGACCTTCATGTTTTAAGCCCCAGGGTGATGGTTAGTCCTGGTCCCCTGCATTAGACTCATCTGATGCTGAATGCTGGCCTGACCCTAGAAATCTGTCCCTGATCCCCCAATCTCTCCATCACGAAGCTCCCTTGAAATGCCCAGCAATATCACCATGGTCACCATTTCACTAGAGTAGTGATTCCCACAATGTGTTGGTTGGTTCTGTGGGACTATTTATAAGCATCAAATGAAAAGGGGTTCCACAATCAAATATAAATGGAAAACACTGGCCCAAATATCTCTCTTTGCTGCAGGACTTATCAGAGCCTTAATACAATGGCTAGCATTATGAATCTCCAAGAGTAGGGGGCACTGATAGAGCATACAGGATCTCCCAGGTTTAGTTATTCATGAACTCTTTGTTTGCAGGGGGCATATCTTGCTGGAGCACTCTTCTGAGGCACATGGTTTGGGAAATGCTCCTATAGACTATGATTCGCCCTGCCGATGCCTTAAATACACATTACTTTCCCCATCGCAAGACATTTGTCAACCAGGACACAGAGACAGCATTCCCCTTCCCGTCCTGATCCAGAGATTAGGATTTCATCCAAGACCCAGTTCTTCCCTGTGGGTTTAGCATAGCCTAGAGCTGTGACAACATTCACAGAGGACTACTTTATACCTGGTCTTCACCCAAAGCTGGAGGATGAAAGTAGAGAGAATGGGGTAAGAAAGGGCCAGAGAAAGGACAATATCATCGTACAAAGGGGAGAATCAACAGGCATTGCCTAGAGCTGAATGGAAAAAGAACCAGCAATGTAAGGATGTTAGTTCAATATTGCAAAAGCAATCTACAGAGGAACTAAAAATTGTGATACAAATGTACTAAAAAGGGAGAGGAACTGTGTATAAGCCAAGTCCTCTTCTTCTAGGAAATTAGTGGATAATATTCAAATTAATAAATATGAAAAGGACAGTGTAAGCACCTTATTTAGAGGTAGTACTAGTATGGCAGAAAATACCCATTGCCCCCATCTTCCCACATTCTAGAAGTTTTAGCTAGACATATGGCTGCCTGACTAAAAAACTATATTTTCCAGACCAGCAGGAAATGGACTGTGAAAGCCCAGGCGCCCTCTGTAAGGACAGCCTCTCTTCAGTTCCCACTTCAGATGAGGCCACAGAGAATAATGAACAGGGAAGCTCCCCCTGCCTGCCCCCATCCCTCACCCCACGTGTTAAAACACAGACCTAGGACCCCACCACCCCTGGAGTTTCTGAATCAGCAGATGAGGCGAGACCCAAGAATTTGCATCTCTAACAAGCTCAAGATGATGCTGATGCTTAGAAGTCTGGGGATTGCACTTTGAGAATCCTTGATCTACTGAGAACAAGGGGGTGCAGATGGATGGAGCAAACAGCTTACTCCCCTGGCCGGGAGGGACCTTGACAACTGCTGCCCAGCCAGATCTATCAACTGTCAACACGAGTGACTACAGCGTGTTTCTCATTTCAAATGGGAGAGTTCTGATTGTGGCTTCCTGTTCAGATACCAGCACAAGGTTCTGGGTGTGCTGGGGGAAGGGTAGCAGATAACTTCTCTTTGGTGGAGAGGTACTGGACCATAGGAGGCTGATCCCGAAGACAACATGTCACCCCCCAGATCCTGGGCCTTTTCCTAAAGGAAGAAACTGATTAGGACCTCTGGTCTGCCTCCCTTGGGGAAAGGGTGAGAATGTTTTAGGTGTGAGAAGACAGGTGTATGTGAATATTTGGGTGGCCCAAGGAGAGAATTATAAAGAGACTGTTGTCCCTCCAATATTTATTCCCTCCTCCTCTAGTATAATAGAAGCTTTTGTTGTGCACATAATACCCCAGCTACAGATTACATTTCCCAGCCTCCCCTGCAACTAGGTGCTATCACGTGACTAGGTCCTGGCCAATGACTTGGAAGGCAAGTTAGGCGTGCAACTTGCCTTCCAAGCCTTCTGTGCCAGCTGGAGGTGCATGTGAGGATCCGAGTAGTCCTGTCAGATGGGAGGGGCAGCCAGGGGTCCAAGGCAGCAGAGCATTACAAAAAACAAAACAAAAACAAAAAAAACTGATCCTTGATACCATGATGCTGCCCATTCATCTTGGGCAGTTTGGACTGTCAGGAGAGGGAAATAAAGGTCTGTCTTATCTAAAATGTCACTGCCATCTTCCCTTAGTAACAGCAGTGAAACAAAAATGTTAATATAGACTAGTGCCAAGAAATGGCTCAAAGAATAAAAAGGGGTTGACCCTGGCACACAGATATGCCGGAGGAATGGGTGTTTGGGTAGTAAGCCTTTCTGTGCTAATTTATTCTAATTCCCATAACATTTCATGTTAGGAGTGTGACAAACAGAGTAATAGTGATCTTGGCAATGAGGCCCAAGAAAATAGGAACGGACACCCACAGACCCGACTCTTTACACAACTGCGCCAGCAGCCAGCCCCAGGACTTGATTTCAAGAGACCAGATACAGTGTGGTCCCCAGCGGATCCCACACCCCACCTTTCAGCTCAGGCACTGTCTTCAGATGGCCTCTGCCAAATGCAAATATATTATCTGGAGATGCAAGTCTCCGAGAAAACCAGTTTATATCTAGGACCTCTGGTGTGTGTGGTTTTCAAGCACGGTTCTATCCAATCTCATTTTTTTTTAATTATTTAAAGTCAATTAATTAACATCTAGTGTATTATCAGCTTCAGAGGTAGAGTTCAGTGAGTCATCAGTTGTATATAACACCCAGTGCTCACTCCATCCCATGCCCTCCTTAATGCCCATCACCCTGGTATCCCTTCTGCCCACCCACCTTCTCTATCAAATCTATCCTTAAAGCTCTTTAAAAAGTGGTAGGCAGGGGCGCCTGGTTGGCTCAGTCAGTTGGGCATCTGCCTTCAGCTCACACCATAATCCCAGAGTCCTGGGATCAAGCTCCAAGTTGGGCCCCCTGCTCGGCGGGAAGCTTGCTTCTCTCTCTCCCACTCCCCCAGCCTGTGTTCCCTCTCTCACTGTCTCTCTGTCAAATAAATAGAGTCTTTAAAAAAAGAAGAAGAAGAAGGAAAAGAAAAAGAAGAAGCAGTAGGCAGAAGTCGGGTTCTCAAACTCCCGGAAGCAGCTGAGAGAGTTCATAAACGACCTTCTACAAGTTAATGAAAAATAAGGTTTAAGAAATGTTACAATGAAGGAAGGGGAAACAGCTTTGAGTAGTTGGACTACAGAAACTGAAAATGCTTCCACAAAGGGGCAGAGATATATGAAACATTTTTTTAAACTAAGGAAAACAACAAGCTACAGAAAGGGGAAGTGTCCTGCATGGGGACAGAAAGCAATAGTAAGAACACAACCAGGCTCTCAGAAGAACAGCCAGGGGATTTGTGGATGTGGGAACAAGCCTCAGTCTCTCTTCCTTAGGCAAATTTAATCGGTGGCGGGGGGAGAGGCTTGGGGAACAAAGGTAGACTCGCATAGGCCTGACCAGTTGGAGGCTGCTGGACCAGGACAGCAGGGATCTAAAAAGAGAAGCTGACAGAAAAACTATCACTGTCGTCTGGAAGCCCAAAGAGGTTTCTGTGAGAAAGGCTAAGAATGAGGGTGCTGGATCCAGACACGCCTGGAAGCACCCTCCGTCTCTACACGTGACCAGACTTGCACCCTTGGGGGAGTCACGGAGCCATTCTCAGCCTCCATCTCCTCCTTAAAGCGCCCACCTCCAGGCTGGGAGAAGACTGGCACATTGAAAGTGCTCAGTCACTGTGAGCTTAAAACCAAGTGTCACGCTGCCATGAGTGTGTCTCTTTGAAGTTGGCACTATACTGTTTGTTGACCTCAAATCGTTAAGAACATGTTCCAGATTAGTCAACTGCCAGGTTTTGACGTCAACGGCAAGTTGCTATGTCCAACCAGAGGCCTTTCCCAATCCCTGGTACTAGTCTGCTTTGGGGGCTTGGGACACCCCTTCAGCATCCCATCCCAGCCACCCGGGAAGAGACCAAACCAGGGTGTGCTGGAGACCCTGACCTGCTTGCCCAGTCCCCCAAGCGGATCGGGCTGGAAACCCCCGGCCCCTGGATCCTACTGCACTTGTTCCCGTAGCATTACTCCTCCCCCTCCAGCAGCCCCCTCCCTTCTTGCCTCTTTTCCGGCCCGTTAGGAGTCTATCATTCATTCTCAAAACGTGAGAAATATTTGGGGTTCGATGTTAATCGTTTCTCCCCATCTTCCACGTGCCAGGCTCTGGGGAGGTAGAGACACCAGGGGTCTGCACACGGCTAAATGGGGTGCCTGCCAGTCACACCAGCCGACAAGGTACGAGGGATAATGGGGGGGCATGGCACCATGAGTGTCCAGAGGGAGCTCTGACGTCACCCTGCCCGCCTCCACTGGACAAGGAAGGGAGACCGAAGTCCAGGGAAAGGGAGGGACCTTCCAGGTAACAGCAGAGGGCTGAGCCGTGCCACCTCACCACGTTCCGGAAAAACCACAGGCACCCCCAGCTGCCGCGGGCATCCTCAGCTGACCAGGATGAGGACCTGGCCTCAGGGGGAGATGTGACGGGAGGGATGCTGTCTGACAGGACTGAAGGGAACGCTCTCAGGACAGAAGGGCTGGTGGGGCAGAGAGGGGTTTCAGGAAGTTCCAGCGTGGTGGGGGGCTGGGGGCTGAGCAGACCATCCCTCCCCCATCTGAGAATACAGTGAGCTTGGGGAGGCAGCAGGCAGGAACAGAGGCTGCAGAAGTTCAGGGGTGGTCTTGTCTGGAGATGTGCCCACTCTTGACTTAGAGATTACACTGCTGGGTTGGAGGGGTCAGCCCGAGTCACACCAGTGCGTCACTCCCCTCCGTGTGAAAAGGATCCTCCTTCCCCACAACCTGCCCCCAGACATGGACTCTTGCCACCAGAGGAACTGTCCTTCATCTAATGAGAACTGGGGGGCGGGGGGGAGGCGGCGAAAGCCTGGCGTTCCCGGGGAACCTCCATCCCGGATAGTGGCTAAGTGGCTAAGGGCAAGAGGCAGTGCTCTTGCTGCACTGGCCTTCGATGCCCAATGTGACCTACTCTATGGTGTCCCTGAAAGCTGGTTTGGGTTTCATCTCTAGATCCCCCCACCTGCAGAGCCACCCCAAAGGCCCCTGTTCTCCCGACATCTTTGAGGGGGGAGCCCTCTAAGCCCCCATCTCTCAGTTCCTTGCTTTAGATCCTACCACCCCTCCTCCTAGAAGCCCTCCATGATTCCAAAAGGCCTGAGGTACAATCAGGAAAGTGCTGAACCTGGGTCTATTGATTCAGCCATGTTATTCCCAGCCCAGGAATCCCAGACAAAACAACACCAGGGCCCACACTGGATCTTCTTCAGGTCTCCGGGGCTCAGAATGTACTGCTCTCTACCTCCCACACTAGCTCTATGCTGATTCCATCAAAGCCCCAAGCTTCCCTGGGCTCTCTTACCTCAACTCTTCACATGGCTGTCTTCTTTCCATTCCTCCGATTTCACCTCTTCAAACTGCCCTTCTGTAACTGACATGTTCTAGGAGGCTCTCCTACCTGGTTCCTCCAACCCATTGTTTTTATTTATTTTCTGGTCTATTGATGATACCTTCATAAGACTATCTCCTCCATGAAGGCAAAGGACCTTTTGCTTTACCCATCACTGTATTCTAGAAACAAGGACAGCACCAGAAACTGGGCGAGTGTTCAGAAAGTACCTAAGAAAAGACACGCTTGCCGCCCCCCTACTGAAGGGGTCTTTTTGCAGGAAGGGAGGCCTAGGTGGGAGTAACCCTAACCCACCCTACCTTCTGCTGAGCACTGGCTGAACACCAAGCACTTGACATAACTCTACTTCCGCAGCTTTACAGCCTCTCCTCATGGTAGGGAGCAATTACTACCTGCTGGGTATGTTCCCACCATTGTTGTAAAAGTGGATAGGAGCGTAACTTAGTAATACTGATACTGATATTAGTCAAAACTTCAGTATATGTGCTGCCGAAGCGAGCACTAGTCAAAACTTCAAATACACAAACTTTCAACCCCGCTATTCCAATGCTAAAAAAAATGATTGTCCAGCTAGACTTACATCGTGCAAAGAGGGTGCATACGTCTAAGGGTACAACACTGTGTACACGAGAAAACTAAGAAGCAAGCTAAACACCTACCAGCAGCGCTGAGGTAAATAAATCAGGGCATGTCTGTCAAAGGAACACAGTGCAGTTGTTAAAGAATGCTCTAACGAGGCACGTGGGTGGCTCAGTCAGTTAAGCGTCCAACTCTTGGTTTCCGCTCAGGTCATGATCTCAGGGCCCTGAGATCGAGGCCCACAACAGGCTACACACTGGGCATGTAGCCTGCTTCTAATTTTCTCTCTCTCTGTCCCTCTGCCCCCTCCCTCTCTAAACAATAAATAAATAATAAATCATTTTTACCATAGACTTTTTGGGATTTTTTATGTACAGCTTTTTTTTTCATCATTATTTCTTTATTTTTGGAAGAGAGGAGCAGAATTGAAACGGTACGAGAGAACTCAGAGTCAAGCCTGTCACCAACAGCTTGATCCATGGCCACGCAACCCCTCTCCCACAGGGAACCACCGTTACAGATTTCTTAGTTAGATAGTAAATTCTTTCATTTAAAATTTTTTCTAAGATGAAGATAAGTTTCGAGGAGCCAGAACAGCTCCTGGGCGGCTGCCCGGGGCCGCCGTGGTTACTCACAGTTCAGAACGATCTGGGCGGCGCGGTAGAGCTGCAGGCGGCACAGGAGGTCCACCAGCTGCTGGACGGTGGCCTGCCGCATGCCCCACCACCACAGCAGCTCCCGCGTGATGCTCACACCCTGCACCCGCTCCATTGACTTGATCTTCCGCAGCTGCGTCAGGTCTGTGATCACGTAGGAGGCTGGAAGGCAATTCAGAGGTTCTGCTTAGCATCAGAAAGGCAGTGCCTCCACCAGAGGGTCCCCAGGCTGGCTGGCTTCCTCTGCAGTACCTTCTCGCTCACCCCCTCGTCACACCTGAAATTCCACCTGTAGCAGCCCAAGGTAGGGTGCTCATTCCACCTGATACTGTGACACTGGCACATCAGCTACACGTACTTCACGGCCATGGCCACACGAAACAGGAGAAACCCCGCTGGACCACAGGGTCAGGGCCCGGCAGCTTTAGCTGCTTATTTGCTATGGGTAAGGCATTTCACCCTTGGGAGCCTCAGTTTCCTCAACTGTAGGTGGGGAGGGAATGGAACTTCTCTTCCCTCCCCTCCGAGACTAGAAGCTCCATGTGGACAGGGAGTTTTATCTGTAGGTCCCCAGAACAGAGATCAGCACCTGGCACAGAGTGGGGGCAAGGCCAGGCCCAGGGTGAAGTAAAGGAGGCACTCAGGAGGCAAAATTGAAGGAGGTTCTCACTCTCAGGGCTGATCCTGCACTCTCAGAAGCTGGAGATTAGGTGCCTCCTTAAATTCTGCCCTGGGCATCTCATTCTCCCCACCCCTAGGTCCTAGTCCTTGCTGGGGGAAATGAATGAACAAACGAATGAACTAATGAATGAACGTAGGAACCCACAGCCCAGCATCCTCACAGAACTGTTACAGGGATCATGAGAGCCCATGCACCTAAAAGCGCTTTGTCAAATCTGAAACACTATGAGATTTGCATTTTTCATTATAAAATGAATGGTTGTTCACTAAAGAAAACTTGGAAAAATGAAGGGGAGAAAACTCCACTAAAACAAGTTACACAGCATCCCACCAGGGTACTTTCCCTTGCCCAAACTCTCCTCCCCCCTCCACAGAGCAGCGGTTCTGGATGCAGCTGTCGCCCGTGAGCTTCTCCAGCCTGCTCTCATTTACTAACATTATACCAGAAGCTTTCCCGAGTTGTTACTGCTCTTCCTAAACAGCATTTTGAATGGTCATGTGCGTTCCACTGAATTTACTGAAGTGAAGGAGACCTTTTTTTCTTAACTAGGAATAAAAGAATCACACTTCAGATCCAGAATTTCAGAAATCCTGAAACAGGAATCCATGTGAACATCAAGCCCTTCATTCGTTCAGCAGAATAGTTATTATCTGTGCTCGAGCCTGTCACAAGCCCTAGAGGTACTACGGCAGGTAAGCCAGAAACCCATGGAGATTTCTGTTTAAAAAATACAAACGTGGGGCACCTGGGTGGCTCAATGGGTTAAAACCTCTGCCTTCTGGTCATGATCCTAGGGTCCTGGAATCGAGCCGCATTGCGCTCTCTGCTCGGCAGGGAGTCTGCTCCGCCCCCCCACTTGTAATCTCTGTCTGTTAAATAAATAAATAAATAATAAATAAATAAAATCTAAAAAAAAAAAAGAAAAATACAAATGTAAGTGAACAGAGTGGGGAAGAGAAGGCAAGTGATCAAGCCTAGGACCATATCACAAAGGGCCTCAAAGGCCAGGTTTTAGCCTTTGGACTCGCTCCTAAGGGCCATAGATACTACGGAAAGTCTCAGAGCCAGGGAGTGACACGATCCCATTGTCCAAGCCCCTCCCTCTGGAGAAATGGGGAAGATTGGGACAGCCTTCTGAATAGAGAAAGGCTGTTAGGAATGGAAAGTTCTCAGTCGCAACTTTAGTCACTGGAAACCCCAGGCCAGATTCCTGGTCAGTGGGAAGTGATGTCAGCAGGGTCAGGGGCTGCTTCCAGCAGCTGAGAGAAAAGAGTGGAAGGAAGAGGAAGGAACACCTCCCCCGCACCCTCTCCCTACACCCCTTCTCTGCACACCAAGTTGTTCACTGGCACACCTCCCACACTTCAGAGGCAGAGTGAGGTAATGGGAAAAACAGAAGCCCCTGTGTGATGTTCCACCCACAGTTTTGTGGGAATGCGCTCTCCTTACAGGCGACAGGACAGGAGAGAAATAGGAACTAAGCCCTGAGGTGCCTCGTGGTTCGTGCACTCCCACAACGGTGATGGAGCTTAAGGCAGCAACCCATCGACATTTAACCAGACCCTTAAAACAGGGTCAAGACAAGATAGAGATCTGGAAGGCATGAGTCACTGCCATGGACACGGCAAAGTTCCTAGTTCTTTTCTCAACACACACAAGAAGTACCTGATGGTTACAGAAGATCTAACAGGACAAAAATCAAAGTCCCCGTGATCATCTCACTTGGAGGAACACAAGACAAGCACTGGTCATACTTTTTCTTCTATTCCTTCAGACTTTTCTACAGATGTAAAAATACATACTTATGGGACGCCTGGGTGGGTCTGCCTTTGGTTCAGGTCATGATCCCAGGGTCCTGGAATCGAGTCCCACATTGAGCTCCTTTCTCAGTGGGGGGCCTGCTTCTCACTCTAACCTGCTTTGCCTGCTGCTCCCCATGCTTGTGCGCTCTCTCTGACAAATGAATAAAATCTTAAAAAAAAAAAAAAATACATCCTTCTATCACCAGGACAGCATAATAGTAGCTCATGACCCAGATTTTGGATTCTGCGGCCTGGGTTCAAATCCTATTTTGCTACTTACTTGCTGTGTACTTGGGGAGGGCCCTTCACCATTCCCTATGCCTCATTGTCCTTATCTGCCAATGGGGATAACAACCGAACCTCAGAAGCTGTTGTGAGGATCAACTGGTTACATATACAGGTGTACTTGGAATAGTGCTTTGTACATAGAAAGCGCCCATAATCGTTAGCTGTAATTATTAAGCCAACTTCACTCTATGAAAACACTGTTTCTGTCCCTTGTGGTTGCCACGACGTGGGACCATCCCTCCAGGTCTGAGTCCCTGAATCTTGCATGAGCTCACCTGAGAGGAGAAAATCTTGCCCACGTTCAAAGCCTTCTGGAACAGACACAGCCTCCTGAAATGACCCACTCTATGGCCAAATGACCCTTGTCAGGACTAATGGGTCTCCTCTCTGGCTAAGAGAAAGAGAAAACACTAAGGAACTTCCACACATCATGTCCCCTAAGCCTCTTGGCAACTTACCCCTGCTTTATAGATGAGGACATGAAAGGCTCAGAGAGAGACAGTCACTTGCCGAAAATCACACGGCCCAACAGGACAAAGCAGGACTATGCACGAAGGCTAGCACAACAAAGGAACCACTACCTCTTTGTTCGCTGGAATACACCTGGGTGGAGGAAGCTGTCAGGAGCCCATTTCCCCCCAGGGGCAAAACAGATGCAGCCGTGATCAGAAGGAAATGAATGGGAAGCAGTCATAGTATCTGCCAACAGCTGTCAGATCCAAAGAGCACATGTATGTGTAGCCATGTGATTTTCAAATCACTTGAAGAAGGATCTTCCCACCCCCAAAATAACTCACAGAAGCAGAGACTCTTTAGACGGACAATGGCGATCACCAGTTCTGATGAAGAGGAAGTCAGACAGTGCTGTGGAGCAACTGAATGGGGTCATGGCTGACTCCCAGCTCAGTGAGCCCCAATCCAGCATGGAGAGCTGACTGACCACGGGCTCAAAGCCATCTCGGTGGGGGAGAAGGGCACATGCCTCAAGCCCTTACCACTCCTACAGCCTTTAGCTCACCATTTATTCAAGCACTTACCGAGGGTCTGCACACTGGCCAGGTGCTGTGCTAGGCTCCGGGAACACAGGCATGAACTAGATGGGTGGTCCCTGCCCTCACAGTGCTTACATTCTCCAGGGAAAAAGAGACATAAATAAATAAATAAGGAACAAGGTAATATCAAAGTTTGTTAGGTGGAACTGCGGAAATAAAACAGTGGTGGTACAGACAGAAACAGGGGGACAGGGGAGGCCTCTAGAATAGGGGAAGTATGAACCGAGACCTGAAGAACTATGGACCTCCAAAGATGTCAGTGTCCCGAAAACCCATGACTATGAGACCTTACATGACAAAAAGGACCTTGGAGATGGGCTTACATTAAGGGTCCCGAGATATGATTATCCTGAATTACCTGAGTGGGCCTATGTAATTCCAAGAGTCCTTATAAGAGGGAGGCAACAGTATCAGATTCAAAGTTATTATAACAGAAGCAGAGGACAGAGAGAGATTTGAGGATCTTACGCAGTTGCTTTGAAGGTGGAGGAAGGGGCCGTGAGCCAAGGGATGCACGCAGCCTCTAGAAGCTGAAAAATTTAGGCAAGAAAATGGACTCTACCCTAGAGCATACAGAAGGAATGCAACCCTGCTGACACCTTGATTTTCGGACTTCTGACCTCCAGAATTGTAACATGATAAGTGTGTGCTGTTTTTAAGCCACTAAATTTGTGGCAATTTGTTACAGCAGCAAGAGGTATCTAATGCAGACTAGAAAGCCAGCTGTGGTGAGCACTGGGAGGAGAATGTCCCAGGCAGGTGGGATAGCAAGGAGGCCAGTGTGGCTGGAGCAGGGTGAGTAAGAGTGGGTGTGGAAGAAGAGGTCAGAAGTCAGTGAGGTGAGATTGTGACAGACTGGGAAGGCCTGGTGGAGTGTGGATTATATCCTAAATAACCCCTGGAAGTCTTTGAAGAGTTTGAGAATTTGTGGTGTCCAGGGCTTAAAAAGTCAGAGGTATTCCCCCCAAAGAGGATGTACATGGTGCCAATAAGCACATAAAAAGATACTCGACACCATGAGCCATTAGGAAAATGCAAATCAAAATTACAGAGAGATACCACTTCACACATGCTCAGATGGCTAGAATTGAAAAGGCAGACAATAACAAGGGTCGGGGAGGATGTAGAGAAATTGGAACCCTCGTGTACTGCTGGAGGGAATGTAAAGAAGTGCAGCCAACATGAAGAACAATCTGGCACTTCCTCAAAATGTTAACTATAGCGTGACCATATGACTCAGTAATTCCACTCCTAGTGTCTACACAAGGGAAATGAAAACTTGCATCTGCATAAAAACTTAGACACAAATGTGCATAGAAGCATTATTCATAATAGCTAAAAATGGAAAGAACCCAAATGTTCATCAACTGTTAAATGCATACGTAAAATGTGGCCCACCCATAGAGTGCAATATAATTTGGTAATAAAGAGAAATTAAGCACTGACACAAGGTACCACATGGGTGAAACCTGAAAACTAAGGAAAGAAGGAAAGAAGCCAATTACAAAGGACTCCATATGATAGGATTCCATTTATAGGAAATGTCCAGAATAGGCAACGCCTAAAGATGAGGAAAATGGGAGGCATGCATTGGAATGTTGGGGGTGACAGTGAAGGGGTACAGGGTTTCTTCTAGGGGGGTGATGAATGTGTTCCAAGTTTGACTGTGGAGATACTGTGCATATACTAAAAGCCATTGAATTGTACACTTTAAATGGATGAATTATATGGTATGGAGATTATCTCTTAATAAAGCTGCTTTTACAAAGTCACAGGTGTGCCTTCTAAATATGTTAGGAACAGAAGTTGCTCTGGTGTTTACAGTCAAGGCCAACTTAAAAAAAAAAACCTAGAGGGAGTCTCTTATACAAAATTTGTCCACTGCTCAGGAAACATTCAAAGTAGAGAAGTCACAGGTCATCGGAACAAAGGAACACAGTGCAGTGTAGAAAGCCAGATGATAACAGACATTCTCAGAGATGCCCTGACATCTTACCAGTGACAGCCTCTGGGGAGAGGACCAGGGAGGCTAAAGACCAGGAAGAGGAAAGACATTTACCTTCCTCTCTACCCCTGGTATATTATTTACATTTGTAAATGCATGTGTTGCTTCTCTCCACTAAAAATCATTAACAAAAATACACAGTAAAAATAAAAACCTAAGTCCATGTTGCTAAAGAACACTGTTCGGCAAGGAAAAAAAAATTGTGAAAATTTTAACTGAAAATAAAGCAAGCTATTAGAATGTACTGATGTGATTTTTGAAAAATGCATGCACATAAATGTTTATTATTATGTACTAGAAGGTATAAACTACAGAGCTGTCTGCTAGCATGTAGTAAGGAGACAGTAACTGTGAGCTGCTGTTGCTGTTGTTCATTATTATTACTGACATCCAAATAAGAATGGTTATCCCTGGGGGTGCCCAGGTGGCTCAATGGGTTAATAAGCCTCTGCCTTCAGCTCAGGTCATGGTCTCAGGGTCCTGGAGAGCCCCGCATTGGGCTCTCTGCTCAGCAGGGAGCCTGCTTCCCCCTCTCTCCCTGCCTTCCTCTCTGCCTACTTGTGATCTCTCTGTCAAATAAATAAAATCTTAAAAAAAAAAAAAAGTAATGTTTATCCATGTGTAGTGGAATTTGAGCTAGTCTTTGTTTCCAATAGCGTTTTGCAATAAGCATGTATTATTTTGTTACTGGTCTAAAACAGGATATCTGAATCTGAGCACTACTGACACTTTGGACCAGATAATTCTATGTGGAGGGGGCTGTCCTGTGCATCTTTGGGCATTTAGCAACATCTCTAGCTTTTACTTTAGTCTCTGCATGCTCCAAGTTGTGACAACCAAAAATGTCTCCAGACATTTGCTCCCTAGGGGGCAAAATCGCCCCTGGTTGAGAATCACTAGGTCAAAATGTATATTATTTGCTCAAACTGGATGGATAACCCATACATGTTCATTTTGTTATTTTTTTCAACTGTACATGTATATCACATACTATACATATATATCATATACTCCTGTACATACAGGAGTACATATATATGCATATCATAATCTAAATTCTCAAGAACATATAGAGGTTATTTTTTAAATAAAGTGGCACCAGCTATACTGACCTCGAACATAAAAATAATAATCATTACTATTTCTTTATTACTTACTAGAACCTGACAGTTACGTGTCAGGTGCCTCTTATAGAACTGTCATTACTCACAAGAACCTCCAGTTCACAGATTAAGCTGAGGCTCAGAGAGGTTAAGCAACCCATCCAAAGTCACCAGCTGGGAGGAGACTGGAATGCAGACCTCTGCTTGGGAACCCTAGGGCCACACGCGCAGCGGCCCCCAGACGCCGGGCCTTCACAGCAGATGGTCAGGCGCAAACAAACAAAACACACCAAGGACTTACGATGTCCCGCTGGAGTCAGACACCAAGTTCAAATCCCACTCTGCCACTTGGCAATGCCATGCCCTGAGGCATGTTACTCTACGTCTCCCAGTCCGTTTCCCCGTCTGTACAACGGGGGAAGAGAAACACGCACTTCACAGGCCCTTGTGGGAACGCGGGAGATAATCCGTGTCAAGTGCTTCCATCAGGGCCCGAAGCACAGTAAAGGCTCAGCAGCTGCTGAGAGTTTATTATGATGAGCTTTAGTGTAAACAGCAAAGTTGAAAGTCCAACCGCTCCCTACCTAGGGACAGACTAACGCAACAGAACCTTCAAAGATCACCTAACACCTTCCAGACCATCCCCCTGGAGGGGGCAGGAGGGCCCCAAACTCGGGGTCGGTTGCCGGCCTGAGGACACACGGCGAGCCCGCGGTCCGGAATGGCAGCACAAAGAGCCCTCGGTTCGGGACCCACTTAAACAGAAGTGGGTCGGGGGCTTAGCGGCGGGGTCGCCGAGGGGGCACCGCTCACCGAACTGCATCCAGTCCCACTCGCTGAGCGTGTCCATGTTGCGGCACAAGTCGTCCAGCACCCAGGCGGGAAGCTGGTAGATGTAGCAGGACATGGCTGGGCTCCGGGAGCCGGCGGGCAGGCGCGCGGACAACTGGGGCAGCTGCGCCCGGGGACAGGCTCCTGTACTCCGGGAGCGGGCGGGTCCCACCCGGCAGCCGCCTCCGAGGGAAGTGGGCGGGGCGGGACGCTGGACGACACCGCCCCCCAGCGGCCACGCGTGGCGAGAGCGGGGTCCGAGCCGGGAGGGAAAACAGACCTGATGTGCGGAGAGAACGCGTATAGGGACACACGAAAGAGTTCGGTGGCAGTTCCAGGTCTTCTGACTCCACGCCCAGCGCTTTTGACGCTCCGCCACGTAAAATTCATTCAACAAATATTCTATTAACCACCTACTATATACCAGGCAAAGTGTTCAAGGTGTTGGAGATACATGAGTGGAAAAAACCTATAAACCTCCTTGCTTTCATGGGATTTACAGTCTAGATGGTGGAGGGAGAAAACTCATTATAAGTAATAAAAGTACTTAATAAAAGGGACGCCTGGGTGGCTCAGTCGTTAAGCGACTGCCTTTGGCTCAGGTCATGATCCCAGAGTCCTAGGCTCAAGCCACGCATTGGGCTCCCTGCTCAGTGGGGAGACTGCTTCTCCCTCTCCTCTCCCTTTGCTTCTGTTCCCTCTCTCGCTGTGTCTCTCTCTGTCAAATAAATAAATATTTTTTAAAGTACTTAATAAATAATTTAGGTGGTGTGTTAAAAGGTGGTCAATGTTATTGCACAAAAGAAAAAGGAAAGGTGGTTAAAGGGAATTAGGAATTCAGAGCAAGCAGCGGGAGAACTCTTTTTTTTTTTTTTAAGATTTTATTTATTTATTTGACAGGCAGAGATCACAAGTAGGCAGAGAGGCAGACAGAGAGAGAGGAGGGGAAGCAGGCTCCCTGCTGAGCAGAGAGCCCAATGCGGGGCTCGATGCAGGGCTCCATCCCAGGACCCTGGGATCATGACCTGAGGCGAAGGCAGAGGCTTCAACCCACTGAGCCACCCAGGCGCCCCAAGGGAGGACTCTTAAATAGAGGAATCGAGATACTTTATCATAATAATGGCTAACATTTATTGAGCAGCTACCTGGTGCCAGGCACTATTCTAAAGGCTCCAAATATCTCTGAGGGAAAAAAAAAAGACAAAATCCATGCCCTGTAGGGAGAGAGATGATAGGCAGTAAATAATTTAGCCCTACAGATGATGATAGGTAGCATTCCAGAATAAAAGCGGAGTGCGAGGGGGGTGCTTGGATGGCACAGTTGGTGAAGCTTCCAACTCTTGCTTTCGGATACGGTAGTGATTTCACTGTTACGAGATGGAGCCCCAATTCCGGCTCCCACTCAGTGCTGGGTCAGCCTCAGATTTTTTACTCTCCCCCTCCCTCTGCCCCTCCTGCTCATGCGGGAAAATTAAAAATATATATATATAAATAAAAATAAATAAATCTTAAAAAAAAAAAAAAAAGCAGACCCTATTAGGTAGGTGTGCCCCAATCTACGGATGAGGAAACCAAAGCACAGAGATGTTGAGTAATTTGCCTAACATCATACAGGTACCAGTGACAGAGCTGGGATTTGAACCACTGGCTGACCACTGGCTACAACAGTCTGACCACTGGCCACAAACTGCCTCTTTATTATAATAACTGGGATTTACCTATACCTACAATGTGCTTTGCATAACTTATTTGCTGTAATTCTCATAAGCCTAAGCTATAGATAGTATTATCTCTTTTTTTATACATTAATAGAGGAGTTCCAAGAAATTAGGCATCATCACTGAGGGTAGATGAACTGGAGTTCCACTTTGTGGCCATAAACAGCTAAGGAGTATGGCTGCAGAAGAAGGAAACGGAAATTAAAGTGGGAAGTCCTGGGGACAAGTCCTGGTTCTGTCACCAACAGGCTTTGTGACCCTGGACAACCCATTTCACTTCTCAAACCTTGCTTTCCACATCTGTAAAATGACACTAATTATTTCTATTGCCTAGAGTCAAGAGCTAGGGAAGTGGATTAAATCAATTTATATAGCCCATATAAAATGCCTACTACAGGGTCTTTCTTGTACAGAGAAGAGGCTTAAAGAATGGTAGCTGCCATACTGAAAAAAGCTCCAGGCAGAGTGCTCCCCTAATCCTTCAAAGGACAGGGGCGCCTGGGTGGCTCAGTGGTTAAAGCCTCTGCCTTAGGCCCAGGGTCCTGGGATTGAGCCCCGCGTCGGGCTCTCTGCTCAATAGGGAGCCTGTTTCCCTTCCTCTCTCTGCCTGCCTCTCTGCCTACTTGTGATCTCTGTCTGTCAAATAAATAAATTTTTAAAAAAAATTTTTTAAATCCTTCAAAGTACAAAGGATCAAAGGACATCAAAATCATTTTTTAAAGAAAAGAGGGGCGCCCAGGTGGCTCAGTCATTGGGTTGTCTGCCTTTGGCTCAGGTCATGATCCCGGGGTTCTGGGATCAAGGCCCGCATCATCGGGAAGCCTGCTTCTCCCACTGCTTGTGCTCCCTCTCTCGCTGTCTCTCTTTGCCAAATAAATAAATAAAATCTTTAAGAGAAAGAAAGAAAAGAAAAAGTCACCCACCACCTTAGAATTCTATCGGGATACAGGCCCTACTTCAGTCACTGTCTGGCTCTTCATCCTGGAGCAAATTTACAGTTTTCTCTTTTGTAAACTGAATATCCTACCGTAGCCACTTTGAAGGATTGGGGTGAAGCTGACACGGATAAACGGTAGCGTTCTTAGCCCAATAAAGTGTTGCTTGTTTGCAAGTCCACCCCTTCGATGTTGGAAAACGGGTCTATTTCAGTGTTCTGTGACTGTTTTTCAGAGGAAGTCTTGCGTTTCAGCAGTGGTTGAAGGTGGAATTGAAGGAGAAAGCACCTACATCCCAGGACAAACATCCTCTTCTTTCATTTTTTTCTACTTACAGAGTCCTCTGCCTGCGTCTCTCTCTCTTCTGCAAGTACAGAGCCGCTGTCTTTGTAGGATTATTCCCGTAGTGGCATGGGACCTCTTTCCCTTGATGGGGCTTGGAGACCACAGGAGATTTGCATTCAGCCTTGGCCAGTGCAGTACAGACAAGTCGCAACAACTCCTCTCTCTGCTATCTCCCTGGGCTCTTGGCAAGTTTCCTTTTCACCTGATCCCCAGGGCTTGGAATCTGAGTCCCAGGATTTTCTCCTCTGAGGAGACCTAAGTAGTTCAGGGCCTAAGCAGGTCATCTTAGGGGCACATCTTGGTCCAAATTTTTAGAATAAATTCTTCAAAGTTAGATCGTTGTTATTACGAATTAATAGTGCTGCCACTCACCTACCCAGGACCAAGCATTCAGCATACATTATCTGGGATCCTCACAACAACCCTACAAGGTAGGTTTATTGTTGCCATCCTACAGATGAGAAAAGTGAGGCATAACTCCAAACTGGCCAAGTTACAGGATTCAACCCAAACCTGACCCCAAAGGAAGTACTCTTTCTACTCGATTATACTGCCTCACCACAAAGAGAAATTTCCTTTGATCCTGCACAGTTCATTTTCCCCCTAATTGGCTGCTTTCCATGGCTAACACCCTCTCTACCACAATCAACTAGAAACAATTATTGAGCTTGAATGTAACTAGTTATACAGTTGTATCATTTTGACCTATTCACATTTAATTACCTTGAAATTATAGTCAGTGGATTGCACTCCAGCTGCAACTGAGGGAGTTTTAACAAACTATACATGACCAGCCTGACCTCCACAGATTCAGATTCAATTGTAGGTGGGGTTGGGGTGGGGCTCAGGCCCTGGCATTTTTATTTTTTTCAGAGTCTCTCATCTTTAAAGTTTTTATTTATTTATTTTTGTTATTTTTTTGTTTTTAGAGAGAGTGGGGGAAATGGCAGAGGAGAGGGAGAGGGAATCTTTTTGTTTTGTTTTGTTTTGTTTTTTAAAGATTTTATTTATTTATTTGACAGACGGAGATCACAAGTAGGCAGAGAAGCAGGCAGAGAGAGAGGAGGAAGCAGGCTCCCCGCTGAGCAGAGTCGATGCAGGGCTCAATCCCTGGGTCCCGGGATCATGACCTGAGCAGAAAGCAGAGGCTTTAACCCACTGAGCCACCCAGGCGCCCCGGGAATAGGGAATCTTAACCAGGCTACATGCCCAGTGCAGAGCCCTGTGTAGGGCTTGATCTGACAACTCTGAGGTCATGACCTGAGCTGAAATCAAGAGTTAGATGCTTAAAGGACTGAGCCACCCAGATGTTCCTTAAGTTTTTATTTTAACCACCTAGTGTTCATAACAACAAGGCACTGGCATTTTAAAAAGCTTCCTGCATTTGGGGCACCTGGATGGCTCAGTTAAGTGTCTGCCTTCTGCTCTGGTCATGATCCCAGAGTCCTGGAATTAAGTCCTGCATCGGGCTCCTTTCTCAGCAGGGAGCCTGCTTCTCCTTTTACCTGTTGCTCCCCCCAGCTTGTGCAGTCTCTCTCTCTCTGACAAGTAAATAAATAAAATCTTTTTTAAAAAGATTTTCGGCTCAGGTCATGATCTCAGGGTCCTGGGATCGAGTCCCACATCGGGCTCTCTGCTCAGCAGGGAGCCTGCTTCCCTCTCTCTCTCTCTGCCTGCCTCTCTGCTACTTGTGATCTCTGTCTGTCCAATAAATAAATAAAATCTTAAAAAAAAATTTAAGAATAATAAATTAAAAATTTTTAAATATTTTCATTTTTTGAATACATGATCATTGTTAAAAAAAAAGAGTAGTTAACCTTAAAAAGAAAACTGTCAGTTATTTTACCAGCAAAAATTGGTTTATTAAGGAATAGCACAGAATTACAAATCAAAACATGAGATACTACAAAACCATAGGCAAGTCACATAACAAAAAACAGGAAGGCTCTTTTACAGAGGAAAGAGTGGAGTTGGGAGCGCTGTCAAAAACAAAGTCCAGGGGTGCCTGGGTGGCTCAGTGGGTTAAAGCCTGTCTTCAGCTCGGGTCATGATCCCAGGATCCTGGGATCGAGCCCCACGTGGGGCTTTCTGCTCAGCAGGGAGCCTGCTTCCCCCTCTCTCTCTGCCTGCCTCTCGGCCTACTTGTGATCTCCGTCAAATAAATAAATAAAAATCTTTAAAAACAAAACAAAACAAAACAAAAAAAGTCCATTAGAACAAACTGGGAGTTCAAAGTATGGTAGCTTTTCATTGGCTGAGTTGTTTCATTGGCTAGGTTATTGCTGGGAGAAGAGGAAAACCTTTTTTCCTCCCACTGGGATAGCAGTGTCCACCTACAATGTCCCTCTCTTCCTGTTGAGGTCTACAACTGATAAGGCCGCGAGAGCTCCCCCTGCTGGCCTCCTGACTCCACTTCAGTGAGTTTTCCTTTCGCTAATTTTCACAGAGTGAATTAAGAAAATACTCAGTCCTAGTATTTCCTCCTTCTGTGTAGGAAAAAACCCAGTTCTATCTTCTCCTGTATTTTTCTCCTTGACCCTACACAGAACACTTAACTTTTGACAGTTCTGGTCACCAGATGTTGGTGGGGGGAGCAATTCCCCACAACAAGCAATTCTCTGCAACACTAGTTGGTGTCCTACAGCTTCACTTACTTCTAACACTGGCTATCTGGAAAATAGTGTCAGATTCCACAGATCCCATCTCCCAGAGAAAATTCTATCTCCCAGTCCCAATCTATGGTGAGGGGAAGCCCCAGGGAAAAGTTTGGTTGGGGCAGGGAGTTCAGGTGTGCCAACAAAAAAGGGAAATACTGAAGGGGTATCAGGCAGCCCAGTGACTGGCATACAGTAGGAGTAAGGTGGTAAGAATACGAGGATACAGAAACCTCGTGTGAAATTATCTGAAAGTTCACTCTGGTGCTCACATGTCAAGAGTACGAAACACTGACACCTGTTTCATACCCTCAGTGTGTAGATTTCTGGGACAGTGCCTGTCCTTTTATCACCTTCTCAGTATATAAGCGCTGATGAAATGGAAACAACTTACCTTCTTTGGTTCCTTTTTTTTTTTTAATAGACTTTAAGATCACAGCATAAGTGAGAGAAAGGTACAGGTATTTCCCATATACCTCCTGCCCCTACACATGCAAAGCTTCCCCCATGATCAACATCCCCACTCAAATGGTACATTTGTTACAACTGATGAACCTTCACTGACACACCATCATCACCCCAAGACAATGGTTTATTTTAGGGGCGCCTGGGTGGCTCAGTGGGTTAAAGCCTCTGCCTTCAGCTCAGGTCATGATCCCAGAGTCCTGGGATCGAGCCCCGCATCGGGCTCTCTGCTCAGCGGGGAGCCTGCTTCCTCCTCTCTCTGCCTGCCTCTCTGCCTACTTGTAATCTCTGTCAAATAAATAAATAAAATCTTTTAAAAAAATAGTTTACTTTAGGGTTCATTCTTGGTGTTGTATATTTTATGTTTTATAAACTCACATATCTACCATTAGAGTATCATACAGAAGAGTTTCATTGCCCTAAAATAATCCCATGCTCTGCCTATTCATCCCACCCTCCCTTCCATACTCTGGCAACCATTATCTTTTTACTCCATAGTTTGGCCTTTTCCAGAAATGTCATACAGCTGAAATCATACACTATGTGACCTTTGTAGATTGGCTTCTTTCACTTAATAATATGCATTAAAGTTTCCTCCATGTCTTTTCATGGTTGACAGCTCATTTCTGCTTAGTGCTGAATAGTATTCTGTGGTCTGGAAACGTTCATTTATCCATTCACCTACTAAAGGACACCCTGATTCCTTCTAAGTTTTGCCAATTATAAATGAGGCTGCTATAAATATCCAAGTTTTTAACTCCTTGGGTAAACACCAAGGAGCATGATTACTGAAATATATAAGAGAATGTTTGCTTTGTAAGAAACTGCCAAATTGGGGGCGCCTGGGTGGCTCAATGGGTTAAGCCTTGCCTTCAGCTCCGGTCACGATCTCTGGGTCCCGGGATCGAGCCCCGCATTGGGCTCTCTGCTCAGCCAGGAGCCTGCTTCCCCCTCCCTCTCTGCCTGCCTTCCTACTTGTGATCTCTCTCTGTCAAATAAATAAATAAAAATCTTTAAAAAAGGAAGAGAAAGAAAGAAAAGAAAAGAAACTGCCAAACTGTAAGTGGCTGTACCATTCTGCATTCCCACCAGCAGTGAGAATTCCTATTGCTGGTATCCTTGCCAGCATTTGTTGGCCTCCTCCAGATTTTGGCCACTCTAACAGGTGTGCACTGGTATCTTGTTATTTTTAAGTAGACTCCATGCCCAGTGTGGAGCCCAGTGTGGGTGTGTGCTTGAAATCATGACCCTGAGATCAAGACCTGAGCTGAGATCAAGAGTCAGATGTTTAACTGTCTGAGCCACCCAGGTGCCCCCTCCTTCTTGTTTCAATGTGCATTTCCCTAGTGATATATGATGTGGCACATCTTTTCATATGCTTATTTGCCAACTGTATATTTTCTTCAGGAAGGTGTCTGTTAAGGTTGGTTCTGTTTATGTGGGGAAAAAAAAACCAACTCCTCATTGTGAGTACTTTTCTTAATGCTTTTATGTAGTGCTTAATTTTTTTCACAGTGGTATTTCATTTTTACATGAAAAATGAAGCTAAAAGAAACAATGTTCTTAAAAAAAAAAAAAACAAAAAACATGGGGCACCTGGGTGGCTCAGTGGGTTAAGCCTCTGCCTTTGGTCATGATCTCAGGGGCCTGGGATCGAGCCCTGCATTGGGCTCTCTGCTCAGCAGGGAGACTGCTTCCCCCTCTCTCTCTGCCTGCCTCTCTGCCTACTTGTGATCTCTCTGTGTCAAATAAATAAAATCTTAAAACAAACAAACAAACAAACAAAAAACAGGATGAGGAGGGCCACTTGAGTGGCTCAGTTGGTTAAATGTCCCACGCTTGGGGCGCCTGGGTGGCTCAGCTGGTTAAGCAACTGCCTTCTGCTCAGGTCATAATCCCAGAGTCTCTGGATCAAGTCTCACATCAGGCTCTCTGCTCAGCAGGGAGTCTGCTTCTCCCTCTGACCTTCTCCCCTCTCATGCTCTCTCTTACTTGCTCAGTCAAATAAATAAATAAAACCTTTTTTAAAAAAAAAGTGTCCCAAGCTTGGTTTTAGCTCAGGTCCTTTCTCAGGGTCATGTGACAGAGCCCTGCACTGGGCTCCACACTCAGCACAGTCTGCTTGAGATTCTCTCTCTCCCTTTATCCCTCCCCTCACTTGTGTTCTCTCTACATAAATAAATAAAATCTTTAAAAAAAAAAAACCACAAGGTGAAAAAGAAAAAAAATTTTTAAATAGATACATACACACATATATACATACATAAAACCAGGGTGGGGTGCCTGGCTGGCTCAGTAGAGCACACAACTCTTGATCTTGGGGTTGTGCGTTTGCATCCCATGTTAGGTATAGAGATTACTTAAGGCAATAAAAAAATAAAAAACAAAAAATAAAAGAAACCCAGGATTGGAAAGAAAAGGGCCTGAGCATGAAGACAGTTGCTTGAGTCTGCAATGCCCCTTCCCACTTAAGCCTTTACAGAAACACAGGTGTCTCACAACAGAGCCACACAGAGACATATCAAACCTATTTCCTTAGCTCAGCACCATTTAACATATTCAAGAACAGCTTTTTGGTTTTTTTTTTTAATTCAAAATAGGAAACATCACAGTCTCTTAGGAGCAATACATTTAATACAGCCATAAGATCTCAAATGAAAAACATATATTATTCATGCTACAGGTTTTCAATCCTCCTTGAACACAAAAAAACACAGTACTCAAACTGCAGTTTTCACAGGATGAACACGAATCTCATTTGGACACAAAGACAGGTTAAAAAAAATTTAAACCAATGTTGAACAAATCCAGCAACAGAAGACTTCCTGACATCCCCCATCCCATCCCACCCTTGAATACACACTGCTGCCTGCTCCCCAGCATTTCTTCCTTCCCACCTAGCAGCTCAGTAACACGTCAGACACAGAGACGTGTGTCACTGATTACTACAGCATGCCTAAAAAACAAAGGCCAATTTATTAACTGAATGTTGAAAGAGGGGATTAAGATGAGGTGAAACAAAATCTAGGGGAAACTGTGGGGCACTGTCTTACTTCACGCTGATTTTAGAGCACAGGCATTGTGCTCAAAGGTTAAAACAAGAACTTAAGATACCAAGAAATATCCCATTGTTCATAAAAGGAAGACTGCACTAATGTCTACGAAGAGCTTATAATACCATGGGAAGATATTTAAGTTATAAAATTATAACTAAGAAGGTAGAATACAAAACTGTATATTCAGTACGATCTCAACTATGTAAAACCAAACCAACCACAACATGCCCTAAAAAGGCCAAAAGTTCAAAATGTTTTGGGACTCTATTCAAGTAGTGTAGCTACAGTGATCTTTTTTTCCTTTTACTTTATTGTCTTTACCAAAATTTTCTTTACTGGGGGAATTTTTTTTTTTTTTAACTATCAGTTACCAAAAAAGAAAGCCTGATAGAAGTAATGAATTTGAGTTAATCAATTTAAGTCCAGCCTATAAGAAAGGATTTGTACATTTATAAAATTATAAAACATTTCAGGCTACTCCCTGAATCCACTGTGTGTTATGAGTAACTTCCAAGAGGTGGAGGGCTTCCGCCTCTTCTCCAGCCAGGTGCAAAGTGTCACCAGATCCTGCCTGATGAAAAATGCTGAAATAGGACCCTTGCAAGTCCAGATGAGCCCGCAAGTGACTTCCCTTAGTGGTCCCCACTGCCCCAACACCACTGGCCCATGGTTAAAACACCAGCAGCGTTTAAAAAAAAAAAAAAAAAAAAATGCTAAGCCAAACAGAAATGTAGTGGATTTACCAAAAAGTAACAGAAATGCCCATACTTAGCAAAAACTATTTACAGTACAGTAGCAGCTCCTTAATACTAGAACTAAACAAGAGGATAGCTATTCTCTCCTATCTTCTGTGCAGATGTCAAGTTTCAGAAAGCGATTATCACAATAACTGTAGAAAGCTACTCCTGGTTTAGAAACAAATAAAATAGAACCACAACAACAGTGGACAGAGAAAAGCACAAAATTTAGAAAGTTATAAAAAGTGCTTTCTATAAAAGTGATTCCCTTTAAAACATTTGTTTACTGTATATAATGTAAGGTCCCCACCTACCCACCCCCCAAAAAAGGGCAAAACCTCCAAACACTTTCTACCAAAGTATCTACTGGTTTGTTCATTCAACAAACAGTGACTGAAGGCTCATAATGTGTGAGGCACTGGGGTCTCAAAGAGAAGACAGACTTGTCCCTGCCTCAAGGACATCTCTGTCTTCTCAGAGTGGGAGGTGGACACATCACCAACCACAACACAGCAATTAAAAGCAGATGCCACTGCTTTCTTACAATTAAAGAATATGCTGCAATTCTTATTGAATTACTTACACAAAAGGCCTTATATAGAAACTTTCCTGACTTACTAGGAGGCAGAAATGCAACTACTTGATGAATACTTCTAGAAGGGGCAGGCATTAAATTACATTTTGTGTTATTTGCCCCTAAACATCACAGTGCCTACTGAAGTCAGTTAACTTTCCTATAAGCAATGGAGGAAATTTTTTACTCTGAAAATGAGACACCTTGAATCTGAGAATAAGTGACCAGTCCTAAATGTAGATCAAGACTAGTCAGTACCATCAAAGGCTGAAACTCAGGAGTGCAAATTTCATTTAAAATCCTCAGTCTCCCCTTCCAGCCGTTGATTTTCAATATGCTCCTGTGTCAGCCGCTCCAGGTCTTTTCTTACATTCGGGTGGTCCTCCAGATCTTCATAGAGTGATCTCACGATGTCCAGTCTCCTGTAATTCTCGGGCTTGACTAGGCTTCGGACAACCTGGAGGCACCGCTCTTTCAGTGTATACACTGTAAATGCAGAAAACCAAATCCTCAGCAGCAGACTCAAGCTTTGGGACAAGCGAGGAGCAAGAGGCTTTGCCAACCACAGCAATTCCACTTACTATATACAGACCTCACGTTGGGCAAAAAAAGTGGGGGCCTATGTGTGGCAGAGTGTAACATGATGGCCCTAATGCACACCTCCGTGGTATGCAGGACTTCATGTAGTAACTTCCCCCTACAAGTGTTGTTTGTGATGTGCTTTAACTAAATGAATGTGGGTGATGTAACAGACACTGTGCCAATTCTGAACCTAACCTTTAAGAAGCCCTGACAACTTCCACTTTTACGTTCTCAGGAGCCCTGAGCTACCCTGCATAAGAGACTACATAAGAGGAACAAGCCCTGAGAATGCATAGGAGAGAGGCCCAGCCACCAGCCAACCTGCCAGCAGTCAGCCACACCAACGACCACCAATGAGCAGAATAACCACCTACCTGAGCTCAGCCTAGACTGCAGAATTATGAATAAGAAAGAAGTTGTTAGTTTGGGGGTAGCTGTCACAAAGCAATAGATAACCAAAACAGTTTGTAACTGGATTTTGAGAAACTCCAGTTCTATTTTAAACTCACTGGGGAATTTACTCTTTAAGGGCATCCTATAAGCCAAAAGTTACATTTATCAATTTAACTTATCAACTCATCAATTTTTGTACACCTACTTCCTTAAAACAGGATCCACATATATGTATCAGTTTGAACCTTATGAAGCTACAGGCATTTGGGTTTGTTTTGTTTGTTTGTTTGTTTTTAAAAGGGTTTATTTATTTATTTGACAGACAGAGATCACAAATAGGCAGAGAAGCAAGCAGAGAGAGAGGGAGAGAGAGAGAGAGAGAGAGAGAGACGGAAGCAGGCTCCCCGCTGAGCAGAGAGCCCGATGTGGGGCTCGATCCCAGGACCCTGGGACCATGACCTGAGCAGAAGGCAGAGGCTTTAACCCACTGAGCCACCCAGGCGCCCCTGTTTTGTTTGTTTTTAAGATTTTATTTTTAAGTAATCTCTATACCCAACTTGGGGCTCAAACTCACAACCCTGAGATCAATAGCTGCATGCTCCCAGGTACCCTTGTTTTTGGGGGTTTTTAATCCACAAGAACATCAGTTTCTTTAGGTTCAACCTAATCAACTGAGTTTTAAACAAATGGTAAACTATGATGTTAATGTTCAATTCGGTGATTTTTTTTTAACCTATTTGGCACTGAGCTTGAGTGGGTTAAATAACATTAAAAGATACAACACGAGGGGCACCTGGGTGGCTCAGTCGGTTAAGCATTTGCTTTCAGCTCAGGTTCTGGGATCTCTGCTCAGCAAGGAGCCTGCTTCTCCCTCTCCCTCAACCTGCTATTCTGCTTGCTTGTTCTCTCTCTCTCTCTCTGTCAAATAAATAAATAAATAAAGATTTATATTAAATAAAGAGATCACAAGTAGGCAGAGAGTCAGGCAGAGAGAGGAGGAAGCAGACCCCCTGCTACGCAGAGAGCCCGATGCGGGGCTCAATCCCAGGACCCTGAGACCATGACCTGAGCAGAAGGCAGAGGCCTTAACCCACTGAGCCACCCAAGAACCCCAATAAATAAATCTTTAAAAAAAAAAAAAGAAAAGAAAAGAAAAGAAGAAGATATAACAGTAGAAGCTGTGGTATCTCATCCTCTATACCTTATTCTTCTCCTAAGACTCCAGGGCATAATTCTGTTCTAAGGTCTGGTAAACAAAATGTATTCATAATTCTACAATCAAGTATTTTATTTACTTATTTATTTTTTAAATTTTTTAAATAACCTCTACCCCCACTGTGGGGCTTGAACTCACAACCTTGAGATCAGGAGTCGCATATTCTACCAACTGAGCCAGCCAGGGACCCCTACAAACAGATATTTTAATTTACCCCATCTCTGACAGCCCAAGAGCTTCTGAGAAACCACAACATCTTTGTTCAATATAAAGCATACAAATAGGGCGCCTGGGTGGGTCAGTGGGTTAAAGCCTCTGCCTTCAGCTCAGGTCATGATCCCAGGGTCCTGGGATCAAGCCCCGCATCAGGCTCTCTGCTCAATGGGAGCCTGCTTCCTCCTCTCTCTCTCTCTCTCTCTTTCTCTCTCTCTCTGCCTGCCTCTCTGCCTGCTTGTGATCTCTGTAATAAATAAATAAAATCTTTAAAAAAAAATAAAGCCTACAAATAAATTTGTTCCATTTTATTTGTGGTGGAGAACAGGACACAGAAAAGTCGGATAACTCGGCTAGCATCCAGTAAAAACTAATAAAGGTTTGGCTCCTTCAAATGGTTTATTCTCTACTTACTACAATAGCCTTATCTTTTTATTTATTCTTTTTACTTATTTATTTTAATTTTTAAGTAATCTCTATACCCAACATGGGGCTTGAAATCATGACCCTGAGATCAAGAGTCACATGTTCTACTGACTGCCGTTGGCTTGGGTCATGATCCCAGGGTCCTAGGAGCCTGCTCCTTGCTTAGCAGGGAGCCTGCTTCTCCCTCTGCCACTCCCCCTGCCTGTGCTCTTTCTCTCTGACAAACAAATAAAATCTTAAAAAAAAAAAAGTAAGATGGAACATCAGTACCTGGCAGTGTGATGTTGGCAAAAATAGGCTGTCCATCAACATTGAGAGATGGCACAAAGAGCTCAGTCTGGTTAACCAGAAGCCCATCATATGTCCCTGCATCTCTGAAGAGCCAAAGGTGACCTGTTAAAACAAGCAGAGGCTGTTATGTAGCCACACACCCACTTCCTTCATCTTCCTGGATTGACACTGAAGTACTTGACTCTCATTCTGCTTAAATATCAGACAAAGCCCTTCCAATAATATTATCTTACTCAATCCTCACAAAAAAAGGCCAAGCAACTTGCTCAAGGAAACAGCAACGGTAAGGGGAAAAGAGCATGTACTTGAGGCTCCAAATACCATGCCTTTTCTGCTACCATGGTCAAAAAGCAAAGTTCATGAATTGCAAATCACACCAAACACGGCAAACTAAAAGAAAGAACTTCACCAACTCCTTACATCTGTGCTTCTCAAGAACAAGAAGGTGCAAAAACATCATGTTGACAAAAAGAAACCAGACAGAAAAGGGTACATTTTGTAGGAAAAGACGCAGCTAATCTATGGTGTGAAAAACCAAAAGAATGATTGCCTCTGGAAGAGAGGGGATTGAGTGGAAAGGGGCAGGAGGGAACTTTCTAAAGTGATGGAAATGTTCTAATCTAGAATTCGGTCTAGGTGTTGCTGTATTTGTCAAAAACACATCAAACTCTAAGATCTGTGCATTTTACTGCATGTGTATTATACCTAAATTTAAGAAACAAATACATCATATTGGGGGGAAAAAAAAGAGGGCAGGGAAGAAGGGAACTCCCCCTCCCCTGACCTAACTTTCTATTAAGGGAGGTAGAGACTGTCTGAATAAACACATCATTAAAAATGAATTAATTAGCTAATTAATTAAATAATCATGTGTTCCTGGGGCACAAACTTACTTGATTTGCTGGGGAAACTTAAGAAATGTAAACTGGTAAATAATTTTTTTTATTATGGTAAAACACACAGTTTTACAGTTTACATACAGTTCAGTGACATTAAGTAGCTTCACAGAGTAATTTTTTAAAAACTTTTATATTAAACCAGGCACAGATAAATTTTGGAGAATACAAAATTCACAATTTCTTGGATAAAATAGGACACGACAGAAATGTTAGCCCCCAGAAGAATTGTGTTCTCCCTCTTTTAATATCAAGGGAAGTCCGGTGTGAAAATGTGAGGATTTCTGAGTAGGCTCCTCTCAAGGCAAAAGGATCCACTGGGATCCTGCCAGGATGGCTGTGAAAATTAACCAAGTCCTATTTCTCTTTTCTGAAAGCTATGGGAAGATTACTGCCTCCTTAGGTATAAGGCCCCGGTATCCCTCATTATTACAACAGCCTCCTAACTGGCTCCTCAGCAGCAGTCTTCCCTCTCCAAACCACTGTGCAACTCGGGGGAGCTTTTCGGTATTAAAATCTGTCACCGTCATTTCCCTGCTTAAAAATTCCACGGCCCCTCTCTCCCCAGGGGAAAAACCGTCTTTCAGGCTTCCCCTCGCTGAGACTGCAGGTGTGGTTAGCCCCCGCGGTTCCCTCTGGCTGCAACTCTCAACTCCTCTGTCTTGGATTGGTCAGCCCCTCTGCGGCCGGCGGGCCTCCCTTTCTTCGGCTCTGCGGTGCTCGAAGTGAAACGACACACCCCGTCCCTTCACCCGGCAGGAGCCTGCTCCAAGCCCCCACCTCCCGCCGTGCTGCCTCTAGCAGCAGCTGGGACACTGGCGAGTTAGCTGTGTGTGCACTCACCCGTCCCCGCCCCCGGACTGTGTTCTCCCTGAAGGCAGGAACCCCACGCGGAACTGGCCCACTGGGGACACTAGAGAACCTGAGACTCTCCCCATTCGCGGACTGAACTAATGGGCATTAGACAGGGAGCATTTTTAGTGGTAAATACGCGTGTAAGGGGGAAAAGTCACCTCAGGAAAATTACTCAGTCCTATAGAGAATGAGGTGCCACTCACTAGCAGCGTCAACCTGGATCTGTCACAGCCTCTCAGGGGCACGAGCAGGCGCTCGCTGCGCCCTGGGACAAAGCGGGAGGCGCGGGCCGCCTGGGCCCGCCCGGCCAGGGCGACCCCAGTCCGCCTACCTCGGTAGCTGTGGATGCGGCGGCCCGTGCCCGGCGGCAGCGTCGGGTAGGGCTGCGGCTCGCCGTCGAAGTTGAGCCACACCGGCAGCACGACGCGCGGGCTGCGGTTGCAGAAGATGACCTGCGACGGCTCGCAGGAGTTCACTGAGCGCAGCACTGGACGCGGCTGCACGGCCTCCATCTCCTCCTGGCCGCCCGGCTCCTCCGGATCAGACTCTTCCGGCCCGGAGTCCTCCGCGCCCGACTCCTCCCCGCCGTCCTCTTCAGGACCCACCTCCTCGGCGCCCACCTCCGCCGCACCCGCCTCGGCCTCTTCCACGTTCCCTGCCTTCCGGGGCATTACCTCCCGGAGCTTAGACAACCCCAGCCTCGCAGACTCCGGATTTGCGGGCCTCACGGGGCGGAGCTGGGCGTGCGTGCGCGTCCCCGCATGCGTGCGTGCGCGTCCCCGCAAGAGCGCGAGCTGTTTTCGCGCGCTCTCGGTCAGGGAAGGAATACTGTGGCAGAAATGGCGGGCTTGAAACCTTGTCGCAGTGCGGGTGGGATCTCCAGCCTTTGGAACCGAGCATCCAGGAGGCGGAGGCTAGTGTCAGGCTATTTCTCTATAAAGTGGATTTGTTTTCCCCCCCGCACTAATAAGATTTTTTTTTAATTTTATTTATTTATTTAACAGAGAGATCACAAGTAAGCGGAGAGGGGGGAAGCAGGGTCCCTGCTGAGCAGAGAGCCGGATGTGGGGCTCCATTCCCAGGACCCTGAGACCATGACCCCAACGGAAGGCAGAGGCTCAACCCACTGAGCCAACCAGGCGTCCCACTAATAAGTTTGTTGTTTTTTTTGTTTTGTTTTGTTTTTTTTTAAAGATTTATTTATTTGACAGATAGAGATTACAAGTAGGCAGAGAGGCAGGCAGAGAGAGAGGAGGAAGCAGGCTCCCAGCTAAGCAGAGAGCCCGATGCGGGGCTCGATCCCAGCACCCCGGGATCATGACCTGAGCTGAAGGCAGAGGCTTTAACCCGCTGAGCCACCCAGGCGCCCCCCACTAATAAGTTTTTGATGCAGCATTTCCTTAACTTCATTCGGTCTCTTGATACCTTCCTTGTTTTTGCCGTATTCTCCCTACCATACGCGCTATTATTTATTTAATAATTTTCTCATACATTTTTGTCGCCATTTGGGATCACAAAACTCGAATTTTGTATAGAAGATCATAATAAAGTCAAAATTTCCCTCTCGTCCTAGTTTCCCCCAGCCACCCAGGAAAAGTCCACGGAAGCAAGTACTACCATCAATTTTTTGTACTTCCCTTTTTTTTTTCTTTTTTAAAGATTTTATTTATTTATTTGAGAGAGACAGAGAGAGGGAAAGGATGAGAGAGAGAGAGAGAGCACAAGAGAAGAGGGGTCAGCAGGAGAAGCAGACTCCCTGCTGAGCAGGAGCCCGATGTGGGACTTGATCCTGAGACTCCAGGATCATGACCTGAGCCAAAGGCAGTCACTTAACCAACTAAGCCACCCAGGTGCCCTGTACTTCTCTTAAAGGTATTCTGTACACACAAGAAACAGTTAAACAAGTTTAAGAAATTTTATATTACTACCATCAGTGAAAATGCGCTTTCATTTGTCACAGAAGAGTACAGTGGAACTTTCAAAGGAAACAAAACAACAGTTTTTAAATTTAATCTATAGTCTATTAAAAGCCCTGAGACTGTGCTTCTTTGGTTCCACCGGTTTAACCAAGTGTTAGATATTAAATGCCAAGTATTAGTTGTCACACCAGGTTTTTCTGGACATAGTCAGACGGATTAAAGGAAACTGAAAGGGACTAACACATGGCACTGCAGTGGGGGTGCCCTCTGAAATTCACACCCACCTGGGTTCTCATTCTGCCTGTAGCTTCAGATATGTGATACTGGGCAAAATTCTTTAAATTCTCTGAGACGTTGCCCATTTTTAGGAATTAGGTGACAAAACTGTGGACAAGTGTTAAGTGGAAAGTGGTAAGTGACAAGCACATAGTAAGCACTCAACATATAGCCGTGGTTAATATTATAAAAATAAATTAAACACACTGTCTCTGTCCTGAAAACTCTCACAGGCTACTGGGAAAGCATACAAGACATATTGTTACAGTATGCTATTGGTTGTAAAAGAGAAAGGTGTAAAGTGGTTTGTTGGGCTAGGCTTCCCAGAAAAGTTGTATCCCAGAAAAGAATGGATCTGAGTTTTCCTTTCCCATGCCCCATCAGACAAATAAATATCCATGTTGAATGTCAAATAAGGGCTCATAGACAGATTTCCCAATCCAGTTTGCTTCTCATTGACTTTATACCCACTGCCTCCAGGTCCCTGACTCCTACAGGCCTACCACTTCCTGAAAAATCCACCTGGAGCCCCAAGCCAAAGAGGGACATAGATTTAAGCTCAGAGCCCAGCACTATGGCCCCAACATTTAGAAGAAATGGCAGAAGGAGAAGGGATAAGTAAACTTTTTTGTTTTGTGTTTGGCTATACTCCTGGGGCAGCTGTTCTCAATCAAATCTGCAAAAACAAAAGAGGTTTAGATTTATGATTTTAGATGTACAGTGACCCATCTGAGCAACCTCATTTCGGTTTCTTTGACTGCCTGACCCGAAAGACTGATGCAAACTGCTTCACAAAACATGTTGGAAAATGCCAACCCCATTAAAGTGAGGGAAAGCTTGTTTAGAATATAGAAATGAATAAAAATATAGGGGAGAAAACCCATCAAATTGTATGTGTAGTGTGATAACCTTTATGCAAAATACATGTAATTACTTCCTCACCTCCATCTTCTAGATGTACTTTTATTACCTTTGTAATGAAAACAACTAAATCAGCTCCTCTTTGCCCCCAGGCTTATTGAGATATAATTTACCTAAGTCAATTCTCTCTTTTTTTTAATATTTTTAAGTTTATTTATTTATTTTAAAGATTTTGACAGAGATAGTGCGACTGAGCTTGTGCACAAGCAGAATTACATTTTAATCTACATTTACTAAATCATTCTATTTCTTTTTTTAAAACCATAATGTTTAATCCTTATAACAAAACTAAGGTGTTGATAGGTTACTTATTTGAACTCAAACTGAGTCCAATAAAAGTCCAATAAAAGAAGACTGAGTTTCAGAGGGGTTAAATATGCCCGGATTTGCTAAATTCAGATTGTTTTCAGTCATCTCGTCATAATAAAAAATTAGATGGAGTTCATTTTCTTCTTCTGAGGTTAGACATAGGGAAGCTATTCACTGGTGCCTCTCTTCCTTTCTGATGACCAAGAAAGAATTCTTGAGAAGTCTTTGATGCAAAATGGTGGTTTATTAAACATGTGGACAGGACCCGTGGGCAGGAAGAGCTACTGCCCTGGGGTCTTGACAAGTGGCTGATTATATACTCAGGAGTTGGGGAGGTGAGGACAAAGGGGGTGTCCAGAAGGACTCCCATATGCTAACGAAGACTCTCAGGATACTGGAGGCCTGGTTATTGTCAAGCCAAGGCTGTTTATCCCTCTAATGAGACACTAACATGAAGACAGTTGGGAGTTTTCTGGAGGAATGTTACATTCTTCCTATCCCACATCCTTGTCAATGGGCTGCATGTTCCAAAGATATTCAATTTTATTTACATTTCCTTCTGCCTCAGCCTCCCTCAATGTTATGGAGGGGAGGGAGATGTTAGGGCTTCAGGAAACTGAGTTATGGGTGTCTGGAAGTTAGGCTATTGATAAACAAACTTCCTTGTAAATCATAGCACATTTGTATATGTGCTGCCGAAGCGAGCACATCATAGCACATTTGTAAACTGAGAAAGACTCAGGTCTTGCAGGATTGTGATCTCCACAAGTTAACTATTTGTTTTTCTTTTAGGGCAGCCAGGAGTGCCTGAGAAGAGTCACATATATTCCATGGGGGGGGGGGGGGGTTGCAGGGTGTCAGCTTCTGCTTTGTCCTCAGCTTGCCTTCTGTTTCCTCATCATTAAGATTTCTGAAGAAGGATAATTCTGAAGGACTTTCATATTTTCTAATGTGAGTGGGAAATAAGCTAAATACAACAAATCTTCTCTCAGCCAGCCATAAGAACCTTCAAGAGAACCTCTTTATTATACTTGGAAATATTTTCTACCCTGTAATTTGGTTTAATTTGCATATTTATTAAAAAAACTAAAAAGTAACAGGTTTGAGCCAGTGAGCTATTAGGCATAAATGGATTACAAACCTCTTGATAATAAAGCAGTTTTCAATCTCTTGAAAAACTAACCTGACCTAGATATCAGAAGCAGGAAGAAATGGGGAACTGATGTCTTTGGCATTAGAGATGTACCAACTTCTGTTAGGTTGCTCTTGTTACCCAGTACTTTTAATTTTCTACCTTTATTTCATGAACCTGAAGCCATGTTTGTAAAGAGTATTTGTTACTATAGGTCACGCTGAGTGGGACAGAAGTCATCTTTTCATCTCCAGGCTCCTTTCTAGCATTTGCACTCAGTTTCATACTGTTGCATACAAGAAAACGTTTGCCCACTCTCTCAGGTCCCTCTTCCAAGATGACCAAGAAAAGAAGAAATAATGGTGGTGCCAAAAAGGGCCACGGCCACAGGCAGGCTATTTGCTACACCAACCGCGCCCTTTGTGTACCCAAGGACAAGACCATTAAGAAGTTTGTTATTCGGAACATAGTAGAGGCTGCCACAGTCAGGGACATTTCTAAAGAGAGTGTCTTCGATGCCTATGTGCTTCCCAAGCTGTATGGGAAACTACATTATTGCATGAGTTGTGCCATTCACAGCAAGGTAGTCAGGAATCGCTCTCATGAAGCACCAAAGTATCCAGCCTAAGTCAGGGCACCACCCCAATTTAGACCCATGGGTGCTGCCCCACAACATCTACCAAAGCCTATGTAAGGAGCTAAGTCCTTAAGAACTAAAGAAAAGCTGTTCTCCGGGGAGAGGGGGAATGTCAATTATACTTCATACAGCAAAAGAAGAAAACATTTGTTGAAACTTGGCTTTGGAGAATGTGAATTGGGACTTAAGTTAGGCCGTTTGCAGACAGCTGGTACTGTCAGTAACTGTACAAAAATGCAGCTGCTTTCCAAAGGCAGGTGTGGGTGTCAACTAGGTCATACAACAAGAAAATCAGATAGATTTAAGGCTCTCAGGTTTATTTTCTGAAGAAAAGCTAACCTGTACACCAAGTTGTCCAAAAGATTAGGGTTAACTAGAAATAAGACAACTTTAAGATGAGAAAGAATTTTAGGCAGTAATCTAGTCTACTGTTGCTGTTTTAGAAATGAATAAACTAGCCTGGACAGGTTGTGTGACATTCCCACCCTCTTAGCTGGTGGCCAAGCCAAAATTAAAACCTGGGTCTCCTTAGTCCCAATCAATGCAGAGCTATTTAAGGACTCCCACATCAGTTTTCCATTTTCTGTGCGACGCTGGTCCTGTATTAGCCTCTCCTTGGATCTCACTGACAACCTGACAGAGCAAAAGGGCAACTGTCACATTTAGCTAAGTGTTACCCGTTGGCATCAATGTTTGCATTGAAAGACTCTGGGTCAGGGTTTCCTTTGGTTCTTCTGGCGCCTTTGGGTTTATTGAGACTATCAAGCATAAGGCTGGTTTTGTGCCGTAATCTGCCTCCCCACCCGTAACATATTTGAAAAATAATTTCATTGTGAAACATTTGTAGAAATATTTTAAGAATAGTACCAAGAATGTATATATATATTCATATAACATAATTTTGAATTGAGATTATTTTATCCCCCAATTTGAATTCATTTAGTATGACATCCCATTATGACTTTAAGGGTACACATGGACATGGATGCCTGGCTGGCTCAGTCAGTGGAGCCTGTGACTCTTAGATCTCAGGGTTATGAGTTTGAGTTCCATGTTGGGTATAGAGATTACTTAAAAATAAAATCTTAAAAAAAAAGAGTACACACGGACAATAAATGCATTATAAGGGGAAACATTAATATGTCTTTTTCAGGGGCGCCTGGGTGGCTCAGTGGGTTAAAGCCTCTGCCTTCGGTTCAGGTCATGGTCCCAGGGTCCTGGGATCGAGCCCCGCATCAGGCTCTCTGCTCAGCGGGGAGCCTGCTTCCTCCTCTCTCTCTCTGCCTGCCTCTCTACCTATTTGTGATCTCTGTCTGTCAAATAAATAAATAAAATCTTTAAAAAAAAAGTCTTTTTTAAAGTAAGATGTCAAATTCAATAAATAATTCATTTTGACATTGACAAACATTTTGCCTCAGAAGGCAAATCATTAGCATAAAATACATTATATGTCTACTGTGCAGGAGGCAGTGGAGGTAAAGTGAGAAACAGACACATAATTTCTGCTCTGAAGCATATAACATAGTCATTATTCACTGTATCTTCCCATGCAACCCAAAGGACACCAAAATGACATTCATATGAAAACTTCAGAGAAAAAAGAACATAAAAGAAAAATGCAGTATCAACTTATTAAATAGGAAAGATATCATAGGCCAAAATTTTATTTTATTTTATTTAAAGATTTTATTTATTTGACAGGAAGAGAGAGAGCAGCCATGAGCCATGCGGAGAGGCAGAGAGGGAGGGAGAAGCGGGGATCCAAACATGGAGCTTGATCCAGGAACCCTGTAATCATGACCTGAGCCGAAGGCAGACACGTGACCAACTGAGCCACCTAAGTGCCCCTCGTAGGCCAAAATTTTTATTGTTTGGGGGAATCAAGTTCTTTTGTTTTTTAGTTGTTTTAAAAAAAATTTTAACCACTGTGCAAGTAATATGATACCATATATAGATTACAGGTACATACAAGTATATGAGAAACACTAAAAATTGGCCTGGATAAAAGAACTATCAAAATTCAACAATAAGAACACCTAATAAATCAACAAAGGCCTCAAAGAGGATGGCAAACAAGCCCATGAAAAGGTACTCTACATTGTTGTCACTGGGGAAATACAAATCAAAATCTTAGTGAGTTACCACTGTCTAATCTATTAGAATAGCTAAAACTTTTTAAAAAAACAAAAAACCTACTAAGTGCAGGCAGGGATATGGAGCAACTGGTGCACTTTTGCATTGCTGGTGAGAATGGAAAATGTTAATAGCCACCATGGTAAAGCAGTTCAGCAATGTCTCATGAAGCTGAACATACACTTACCACATGATCCAACAATCTCACTCCTAGATGATTCTCACTTAGGAGAAATGAAAACTTTTGTTCACACACACATACACAACACAACCTACATGGAAGTGTTTATAGCAACTTTAGTGATGATTGCTAAAAACTGGAAATAACTGCAATGTCCTTTAGTTGGTGAGTGGATAGTGGAACACCATTTCGCGATGATAAGGAATAAGCTCTTGATACATGCGACAACATGGCTGGATCACAAACTGATTATGCTAAGTGAAAAGCCAGACTCAAAAGGCTATGCACGTATGATTCCGTTACATGACATTTCGGAATGGGCAAAACCAGGGACAGAAGGCAGATCGGTGGTTGCTAAGGCTTAAGCCTGAAGGTAGGGTCTGGTCACAGTCTCGTTTGGGGTTGATGTGATATTCTGTAACTTAATAGTGGTGATAGTTACATGCCTGTTTTGTCAAAACTCAGATCTATACACCAAAATGTGAACTCCATATGTAAATTTGAAATAAATTGAGGAAAAAATAGAATGGCTAGAGATACACCTCCAACCCGTGATAGTCATTGCCCCTGGGGATGAAGGAGAGAAATGGGACTGGAGTGGAAGTTAAAGGGGATTTTAGACTCATCATGTATTTTCTTTTAAAAAAAGAAAAGTAGGGGTGCCTGGGTGGCTCAGTGGGTTAAAGCCTCTGCCTTTGGCTCAGGTCATGATCCCTGGGATCAAGCCCCGCATCGGGTTCTCTGCTCAACAGGGAGCCTGCTTCCCTCCCTCTCTCTGCCTACTTGTGATTTCTGTCAGATAAAAAAATAAAATCTTTTAAAAAAATTATCAATGTTTGCTTTATTATACTTCTTTGTATTTTTATTTTATTTTTTAAAAAGATTTTATTTATTTGACAGAAGGAGATCACAAGCAAGCAGAGAGGCAGGCAGAGAGAGAGAGGAGGAAGCAGGCTCCCCGCTGAGCAGAGAGCCGGATGCGGGGCTCGATCCCAGAGTCCTGGGATCATGACCTGAGCTGAAGGCAGAGGCTTTAACCCACTGAGCCACCCAGGCGCCCCTACTTCTTTGTATTTTCAATTGGTCAAGATATAAACGAGGCAAAATGGGAATTTTCTAAAGGAAAATTTAGAAAAGACATGAAAGTATAAGGGGAAAGAAATCACCAGTTGTATTAAAACATTTGGATGCATTTTCTTCTCTCCATGTTTTTATAGTGGAAAGTGTAACATAAGAATACAGCCTGTAGTTTTCCTTTTACTTGGTATATCCTAAATATGTTTTCCTTCCTCTTAAATGATCTTGGTGAATACTATCTGCAACGATGTAATACCCATTTTAAGGCCTGCATTTAAACAGTTGATCTCACTTTACAGATGTAGGCATTTTTCTAACACTAAACTGCTATGTTTCACCTCACTAAACTGGAAGCACGTATGTCTGCATGTGTCCTGTAAATTATGGTGTCTCCAAGTCATTATAATTTAACAGGAAGTCCTGTCTTTCCTTAGGGTTTTCCTCAAATGTTTCCATGTTTTTGATGTTCAATACAGCAGGGAGTCCGTATCCCTGCTGGTCACTATCCTGCTGGAGGACATCAGGATCACTGTCTCTTTGTATAATGTACTTTCAAGGAGAGCCCATGGCAAAATCACCCAGGTTCTGGTGTTCCTTTGTAGACGTCTGACTCAGATTACTCATGCCATCATTTTTGCCAAGGCAGGAAATGATGAACCGCTCTAATCCAGCACTCCCCTCTGACTACCCTTTTCACTATGCTTCAGTTTCTTTAATTTCAAAATGAAGATAATGACATAGCTTTAATGCATGTGGAATGCTTAGTACAGTGCCTGGTACTTAATAGATTTTATATTTTTCTTTCTTCCTGAAGTTCATCTTTGACAAAAGAGAAGCCCTCTGAACTCTGCTATTTCTGCACTGCTTCTGCCTTTAGAATTTACTCCACAAGACTGAATGGCCTAGTTAGACAGAATTACAGACCATCTTCCTTGATCACCAGATCTCCAGCCTTCCACAGCACCATGTGTAATTTTTTTGTGTGTGTGATTATCATATGACCCTCACTCAAGTGCTGTGAAGGCGAGATCATGATTTCTCTACAATATTCTCAATGCTCAGCACAATACCTGGCACACAGTAATCCCTTAATAAGTATTTATGGAACGAATGAATGTTTATACTTTATAGTTTTAATCTCCCAGAACTAAACCTCTCATTTCCCGTATTTTCACCTTAGTGCTTTTCATACAGTAGGTCTGATTTTTCTCTTTTCAACAGGCATCCTTGGCTTTTAAGAATTGACTTCCAGGGGTGCCTGGGTGGCTCAGTGGGTTAAAGCCTCTGCCTTCAG